>NC_073264.2:68783148-71283148 GCF_029289425.2 Pan paniscus
TGTCCAGGCTGGTCTTGAACTCCTGACCTCAAGTGATCCGCCCGCCTCGGCTTCCCCAAGTGCTGGAATTACAGGTGTGAGCCACCGTACCCTGCCTGCAGTCTACTTTTCAATCACATAAATCAGATCCCACAATGCTTCTGCACAATATCTTTTAACTGCATCCCATCATATTTAGAAAAAGGCACAAGTCTTTCACCATGGTCCACAAGGCCCTACATGATCTGGCCCTGCTTACCGCTCTCCTTTGCTCACTCCATCCCAAACACATGGAACTTCCTGCTCTTCGCTGAACACACCAAGCTCATTTCTGCTTAAAGGCATTTGCAGTGCTATTCCCTCCTTCTGACACTCACTTCTCCCTGATTTCTGGTTTACTCCCTCACTTCATTTAAGTCTCTGTTCAAACGCCATCTCCTCAGAGAGGACTTTCACAACCGCCCTATTTAAAACTGAAGTCCCAAAGAAGGCGGATCACTTGAGGTCAGGAGTTAGAGATCAGCCTGGCCAACATGGCAAAACCCTGTCTCTACTAAAAATACAAAAAAAATTAGCTAGGGGTGGTGGCGCAACTGTAATCCCCATTACTCCAGAGGCTGAGGCAGAAGAATTGCTTCAATCTGGGAAGTGGAGGTTGCAGTGAGCCGAGACCGTGCCACTGCACTCCAGCCTGGGTGACAGAGTGAGACCCTGTCTCAAAAAATAATAATAATAAAATAAAACTGAAGTCCCATCCCCTATTCTTTTACTCTGATTTACTTTCCTGTATTCTTTAACACTGCCTCTTAATAGTTATATATTGTTTATCACCTACCCACTAGAATGGGGATGTTCGTATCTTTTTCACTGTAATTTGCAATATTCACCAGCACCTAGAACGGTGCCTCACAATTCACCAGCACCTAGCACACAGCAGCCTCACAATAAATATATATTAAATACATGAATTTCACTCTCACCAGTCATTCAATTCCTATGACCTTGAGTAATTCGTTGAGCAAACACCCAAGCTCTGACTCTTAAATAAAAGCAATAAAACAAAGTTTTGTCCTTGCCATCAAATTCTATATATCCGGAGGCCAAGAACTATAGCAGCTTTTCCTATGGATTTAGGGCCGGAAAACTCTAGCTCCTCCAGACAGAACTTGTAGCAACCTGAATCATGAAATTAAGGGGTAGTAAACAGTCTCAGCTGTAAAAACGTTCAAAACAAGACCACATCTAAATGCCACAATCAGGTTTTAAAGGCCAGCTCTCTACCCTCCAATAACTGGTATTTACCAACACCCCCAAATTATGACTCCTTTGGGTTTTTAACCCTTTTTCTGTGCTACGGATCCTCTGTCAGTCTGGTGAAAACTAGACCTGTCTTGAGACTAGTGCTTTTAAATGCATAAAACAAACAAAAACAGCTATGAAAGAAACCCACTCTACATTACAGGACCGCAGATGCAAAAGCCCCTCTGCTCTATTTGCCACAGTGAAAAAAGATGAGAAAATGTGGAAGGCCATAGAAGAATCCCAGGGAACTGAATCCCGAGGTCCAATTTACTCTCAGTGGCAGCAGGGAGACCTGGGGCTGGGACAAGCCAGCCCTAGGGGGCGTGTCTGAGGACGCGGAGGGAGGAGACGCGGGCCCGGGTCTGGGAGGAAGGTGGGGGAATCTTCCTTCCAAAGCGCGCAGGGCTGCGCTCCCCACGGCGTGGCCCACCCCCGCCTCACCGGTCCCCGCCGTCCCCAGCAGCCGCTCGGGCACCCCTTGTAGGTCTTCATGGAGGCCGCGGAAGATCTCGTGCAGCTTCTCGAAATGCTCCGAGGAGGCGGCGGAGGAGGCCATGGCGCAGGCCGCGCTGGAGCAGCGGCCACCGAGATTCGGGGCCCTGGGCCCTTTCCTAGCCCGGCGGTCAGCCGCCCAGCCCAGTGGCCATAACGGCGACCGCCGCACCACCGCCGCCCAGGACGAGGCTCTTCCGGGGCCGCGGCAGGGTCCTCTCGAGCCGGAACGCCCACCTTCTCCAGCCAGTGATTGCTGGAGCGCCGGCGCGAAAGCCTGACGAGAAGTCGGGAGACTGCGCGGCCTAGGCGACTCCTGAGGGAGCGGTGCCGCGCCGGGGCGAGCGGCAGTCGCAGAACCCGAGAAGTGCCGGGTCCGGGTTGGGGAAAGGCCGCAGCGAAAGGGGCCTAGGGGACCTGCGGGACTGGCAGCTCGGCCGCCTTCCTCCCGGGCCACGCCGGCCGGCGAGGGGCGGGCGCTGCAGTGCACGCCGGGGGATGTAGTTTGGCTCGGACGAGAGCGTCTCGTCCCGGGGTCGCGCGTTGCTCCGGGTGCCAGGTTCAGCCCGCGCGGCGACAGCGGGCTTCGGCCCGATTTGATGTATGTTTGCGTCTAGACGTCGTCCTCACTGCCATCGCGCTTTGCTTTGCCACCCTGACCCGAATTCCTCGTTTCGCGTCTTGACTGTTAGCTTTCGGCCGTGGAAAGATAGCCGGGCCAGGGGCTCTGCCTGCCGTCGGGAGGTGGAGCACTTTTCTTGGAAGGCCCAGCGGCTCCCCAAGCTTTCAGAAGTGGAACCCGGCCGGGCGAGTGGCTCGCGCCTGTAATCCCAGTACTTTGGGAGGCCGAGGTGGGAGGATTGCTTGAACCCAGTAGTTCGAGACCAGCCTGGGCACAATAGCGAGCGCTCTACCAGAAACCCAAAATAAGAACCGGGCATGGTGGCGCGCACTTTTGGCCCCAGCTACCCCCGGAGGCTGAGGTCCCACCACTGCACTCCAGCTTTGGGAGACCTTGCTCCCAAGTGGAGCGAGATCTTGTCTCCAAAAAAACAAAAAACCCCAAAACCAAAAATTCAAAAGTGGAACCCAGTTAGGATGACCTCGAAATACTCTAGCTGCTAGGCCCGACTAATTCTCCTCGTGGAGACTAATTCTCCTCCTAGGCTGCCTCGTGCACTTGTTGACAACAGGTGTTTGTCAAGCGTAGGCATTGCGAGGGATCTGGGCATGTTGGTGAATAAAACATTTAATCTCTGCTCCAGGGGAATTTATAATCTGGTGTGGAAGGTGGGCCTGGCTTCATTAGGTCTCATCTGCCACTAAGTGTCACGTGTTAAAAATTACAAGGTCCTTTCTTGCACTCCATGGGTATAAATTCCTGTCTTCACGTCGGGCATGGTGGCTCACGCGTCATCCCAGCACTTTGGGAGGCCGAGGCGGGCGGATCACTTCAGGTCAAGAGTTCGAGACCAGCCTGGCCAACATGGTGAAACCCCCGTCTCTGCTAAAAACACAAAAATTAGCCAAGCGTGGTGGTGGGCGCCTGTAACCCCAGCTACTCGGGAGGCTGAGGCAGGAGAATCGCCTGAACCCGGGAGGCAGTGGTTGCAGTGAGCTGAGATCGTGCCACCACACTCCAGCCTGGGTGACAGAGAAGACCCTATCTCAAAAAAATTAAAATTATTATTTTCACCGATTTCACGGTTTGCTCAAGGTGTCTGTTCTCAAATGTTTGCTTGGGAGTTCAATTTTAAACTGCCTACAAATATTAAAAGATGTATGACTGCTCAGGAGAAAATGCTTTGCTAATTTGTATCTCCTGGGCCCTCATTTTTATTAGATCAAGTTCATTGGCTGTTGATTCAACACACTTTGGTTAAGCTCTTAATATGCACTGAGCATAGACATGACCAAGTCTGAGGATAGTCAGTATACTGTGTAAGTCCCACAGCACAATGCTGGGACTTGTCACAGTACAGAAATAAGGGGCAGGTGCAAAAAAAGGATCAATAGCCTGGGGCCGGGTGCTGCAGCTCACACCTGTACCCCAGCACTTTGGGAGGCCGAGGTGGGAGGATCGCTTGAGCCCAGAGTTTGAGGCCAGCCTGGGCAACAAAGCAAGACGCTGTCTCTAATTAAAAAGAAAGGAAAAAAAAATGGCCCGGGATGATCAAGAAATGTGGAAAAAGTGTCTGTGAAGAGTGTCAAAAAAAGTTAAGTAGGAAATGGTGAATGAACAATTAGATTATCACACAACCTAAATTAATAGCATGTGGATTGAGATTACACTGTAGCTAGACTCTGGAACAAATTATTCTTTAGAATGAGAAATCATTGCATAACCATAATAATGAACAGTGTTTTCTTCTTTTGACTGTAATCAAACTTTTAATTCTTAGTTTTTATTCTGGTAAATGAAAACAAAAAATAATCAAAAAGAATTTTTATTTGTCATTGACAGTTCAATATAAATTAAGTAAAACATTAATTCATTCTGCACTATTATCAGAATTTTTCTAATTTTTCCATAAAATGACCATTTCTAAACATAGAGCTTAATGGTCAAAACAAGTGCAATAAAAGATTAATTTACAAATATCAGAAGTGAAGACTGTGGTCCTATAACTCTTTCCCCCACCAAAGTTAAAATATAATTGTCATTCCAGGAAATCAAAATCTTTTAGAATAGCACACTCCAAACAAGTGATGGGAACACTACTAATTCCTTAGACTTCCTTTGGCAGCATTACTTTTGATAAGAAGTCTCCAAATAAAATACAAAATTTTGGCACAGACATTTTAATCTTGTCAAGACAATGTAAGGAAATGCCCCAAAATATTATTAAATTGACCATAATTACCAATATCAGTCCCTAAGATAATTTTTCTGAATGAAGAATTGTTTTTTTTTTGTTTGTTTTTAGGATTTTTTTTTTTTTTTTTTTTTTTTTTTTGCCACACTGGTTTTTGTTAAGACCTCATCAGTCCTGGGTGCTTGCCCTCAATTCCTCCATAGCTATGTTAGCATATTTAATGTCTTTTGCTATTAATCCTTAACTAGTTAATCCTTAAGGGGCTAGTTAATCCTTAACTAGTCCCTTCATTTTGTGCATTATCTTCCAGTATTCTCCTTCTCTTTTTTTACTTCTTCCCTGCTACCCATGTGCTCTTGGTGGGTAGTTACCAACATATACAGAATCTGCTTCCCTTTGCAGCATTTCATTTGCATAAAGACTGGATGGCACTGGTTTGCTCCATCTCTGATTATTGTGGCTGTTTTGAACTTTGTGAAAATACTCCCTTGGCACACATAAACAGGAAGACACACAAAGATATACACAATTTTTAGTAGAGGTGGGGTTTCACCATGTTGGCCAGGCTGGTCTTGAACTACTGACCTCCGGTGATCCACCATGCCTGGGCAAGCCCTGCTCCTGAGCCAAGTCATTGTTATTCATGTTAAGCTGAGGTTGCAGTGTGACCCTCTTGAAGTGAAGACTGGTTGGTTGGGAGGAACTGAATTGTGAACAAAGAAGCTAGTTCAAATTTGCATAAATCATCCCTGCTATAGCTTAGATTCTCCTAGGTAGTAGTTTCTTTCAGAAGGAAAATGAGCTGTGCAGGTCATATGAGGGTCTTCTTATCCTATTATGATATCTCTAGTAACTCTGGCAGTAACAGAAGCAAAGTAAATCTAGACATGACAGACATTTAGACGAATCTGGCAGTACACTGAGTTTTAACTGGACACCAAGCAGGCAAGGCTGGAAGGTTTTGCTCTCTTTGTGCTAAAGGTTTTGAAAACCTTGAAGGAGAATCATTTTGACAAGAAGTACTGTGTAGTCTGCTGCAGTCTTCTCTTGGGTCCAACTGGCACTGCCTGTTAGTCTATTGGGAGGCCCAGCAGGTCACAACTGACGTCCCACAGCCGCCTTGCTATTGTCTCATTACGAGCTTGGGCAGAGACCCATGCCACATGACAGTCACTGGAAGGTAAAGAGAAAGGTATGAAGCACAGTGTTAAGAATGAAGTCTGCCATCTGCCAGGGATAAGGAATATGACATAAAAACAACTAGGGATCACATGTTCTCCATGTACTTCACAGGGCCAGTGTTTGTCCTTATCTCTTCATTCTCCAGTCCTTAGCCAGAGAAAATGTAATTACCATTTTAGATCTCCTCGCTAGACCACCTCTCATCAGAATGCTTTGTTTGATATATAATGCATACATTTGGTCTTTATATTCCCCTATTTATATAATTTAATATTAGTGCCTGCCTGACACCCATGTATATCCATCTTCTTCAAGTAAGTCCATAAGGCCCATTCTACAGGGCCTTGGACAATGTCATATAGCTGAGATCCTGCTATTCACATTGGTCAGAGATGCCTGGAGTAGTAAAAAAAAAAAAAAAAGAAATGCTTATTTCTGGAATCCTTGAAGTTATACTGTTAGTAAACTCATATGAGAAGTAAAGCCAGCTTCTAAAACAACAAAAGGAAAAGGCGACACAGAAAAGAAATGGTAAAACCAAGGTACGAGGTGTCTTGGTCCGTTTTGTGGTACTGTAACAGAATACGACAAACTGGGTAACTATAATGAGCATACAGAAACTGGCTTATGATTATGGAAGCTGAGAAGTCCAAGATCAAGGGGCTGGCATCTGATGAAGGCCTTCTTGCTGTGTCATAACAAGATGGAAGGCATGACATGGGCAAGAGAGGGAAGGGGACCCAAGTCATCCTTTAATAAGGAACCACTCCCAAGATAATGAACCCATTCCAGAGATAATGGCATTAAACCATTCATGAGGGCTGCCCTTGTGACCTAATTTACCTCTTAAAGGCCCTGCCTCTCTATACTGTTGTATTGAGGCTTAAGTTTCCAACATATGAACCTTGAGGGACACAAATCATAGCAAAGTGTTTCATATACCCTCTCTTCATTGCTGTAATTAATTCCAAGTTTTTTTTTTTTTTTTTTGGAGGCGGAGTCTCACTCTGTCGCCCAGGCTGGAGTGCAGTGATGCGATCTCAGCTCACTGCAACCTCCGCCTCCCAGGTTTGAGCAATTCTCCTGCCTCAGCCTCCAGAGTAGCTGGGCCTTTATAGGCACCTGCCACCATGACTGGCTAATTTTTGTATTTTTAGTAGAGACAGGGTTTTGCCATGTTGGCCAGGCTGGTCTCGAACTCCTGACCTCAAGTGATCCACCTGCCTCAGCCTCCCAAAGTGCTGGGATTACAGGCATGAGCCACTGCACCCAGCCTGTAATTCCAAGTTTTATAATTTTGTAATTCCGATGCAGAAAATTTTCTTAAGGACAATTCTGACTCATTTTTGTATTCTCTGGATCTGGTATACATCTGGTAAGCATTCAGTCAAAGTTTTTAAAAAAATGATTGAATGTATTACAATCTTTAAAGTCATGTGAGGAAACAATTTTTAAAAGTATACTATTTCAAGAAAATTGCTTCCTCAGTATCTAAGCAAATTCTGAAGGTGAAAGAGTTGACAAGTCTGAATTAACTATATATGCAAACTCTTAACACTATGTCAAGTAAGACAGTGGGATTCAAAGTGTGCACCACAAACCAGCAGCAGGAGCATCAACTGGGAGCTTGTTAGAAATTATCCAGCCCTACTCCAGACATACTGAATGAGAATCTCTAGGGTTGTGGTCCAGGAATCTATTTTCAACTAGTTCTCCAGATGACTCTTGAACACACTAAAGTTTGAGAAATACCATTTCAAAATATCGTCACGTTTACAAAACAAGTCTTATCAGTACTTCTGTTTAAGAAGACTCACCAGTATGACCAGTACAACTTGCCATTTCTTAGTGAAAAGATCATCAGTGAGAACCACAAGGCTCTGTATCTCTCTGGAAATGACTCAGCCTTTGTAAGCCTCTGCATCCTCCACTGCACTGTGCCTTATACTCTTCATAAGTTTACAGTTAAGAGCAAAGAACGCAGTTGACATGAAGGTTCCTTGTAGGCTGTAAAAACTAATCATATACTACAGCAAGAGCTTTCTGGTTGTTTTTTTTAGACAGGGTCTCACTGTTGCCCAGGCTGGAGTGCAGTGGTGTGATCGCAGCTCACTACAACCTCCCCAGGCTCAGGTGATCCTCCTATCTCAGCCTCCCAAGTAGCCAGGACCACAGGGACACGCCACCACGCCTGGCTAATTTTTGCATTTTTTATAGAGATGGGGTCTCATTATGTTGCCTAGGCTGGTCTTGAACTCCTGGGCTCAAGTAGTTTGCCCACCTCAGCCTCCCAAAGTGCAGGGATTACAGGCGTGAGCCGCCGCGCCCAGCCAAGTAAGAGCTATTTAAGTGTGCCTATGGCATCAGCATGGTCACAGTATTGACATTTCCAGGGGGATTTTGCTAAGAATTAGTATAGGTAAAAGATAAACTAATTTCAAAACTTACTACAATGCTATAGTAATCAAGATAGTGTGATACTGGCATAAGGACAGACATACAAATGAACGGAACAGAAAAGTGAAACATAAACCCTTATATTTATGGTCAATTGATTTTTGACAAGCTTACTGTTATACTCCAATTATGTTCCCCCAAAATTAATATGTTGAATCCCTAACCCCCAGTGTGACTGTATTTAGAGAGAGGGCCTTTAAGGAGGTAACTAAGGTTAAATGAGGTCATCAGGGCGGGGCCCTAATCCAACAGGGCCTTATAAAAAGAGGAAGAGACACCAGGAGTGTGTGTACATAGAGGAAAGGCCATGCGAGGGCTCAGAGAGAAGGCATCCATTTGGAAGTCAGGAAGGCAGGCCTCACCAGAGACCAACCAGGCCAGCACCTTGATCTTGGACTTTCAGTCTCCAGAAGTGTGAGAAAATAAATTTATATTGTTTAAGCCACCCAGTCTGTGGGATTCTGCTATGGCAGCCTTAACAGACTAATACAGATACCAAGACAATTCAATGGGTAGAAAACTGTCTTTTCAACAAATGGTGCTAAGGCACTGGATATCCACATGCAAAAGAATGAAGGTTGACCCCTACCTCATATCATATACAAAAATTAGTTCAAGGCCGGGTGTGGTGGCTCACGCCTATAATCCCAGCACTTTGGGAGGCCGAGGAGGGTGGATCACTTGAAGTCAGGAGTTGGAGACCAGCCTGACCTACATGGCAAAACCCCATCTCTACTAAAAATACAAAAATTAGCCAGGCATGGTGGTGTGCACCTGTAGTCCCAGCTACTTGGGAGGCTGAGACAGGAGAATTGCTTGAACCCAGGAGGCGGAGGTTGCAGTGAGCAGCCTGGGTCACAGAGCAAGATTCCGTCTCAAAAAAATAATAATTATAAAATAAAATAAAAATAGTTCAAAATAGATCACAGACCTATGTAATGCTACAACTATAAAACTATTAGAAGAAAACATAGGGGTTGCTATAGTTTGAATGTATCCCTTAAAAAATCACATGTTGGAAACTTAATCCCTCTGCCTTCATGAACAGATTAATTAATAAAAGCTTTGCCCTCATACATGGATTAATGTCACTATCATGGGAGTGGGTTTGTTCTTGCTTGCCCTCTCACCATGTGATGCCCTCTGCCATATTATGACACAGCAAGAAGGCCCCAACCAAATGCCAAGCACCATGTTCTTAGACTTCTCAGCCTCCCGAACCATGAGCTAAGTAAATTTCTTTAGAAATTACCCAGTCTGTGGTATTCTGTTTAGTAACAGAAAACTGTCTTTACTAAAGACAGTAGTAAATCTTTGTGACCTTGGGTAAGGCAATGATTTCTTAGATATGACTGCACAAGTGACAAAAAATAGATAAACTGGACTTCATCAAAATTTAGAAGTTTTACATTTCAAAAGATACCATTAAGAAAGTTAAAAGACAACCCACAGAATGAGAGAATATTTGCAAATTATATATCTGACAAGGAACTCGTATCTAGACTATTAAAAACTCTTGTAACTCAACGATAAAAAGACAATTATCCAACTTAAAAATGGGCAAAGGACTTGAATAGACATTTCCCCAACAAAGAAACAAATGAACCAAAAAGCGCATGAAAAAATGTTCAACATCATTAGTAGGAAAATGAAATGAAAATAAAAACAAGATATTCCTTCATACTCACTAGGATGGCTAAACTCAAAAGGAGAGACAATAACAAGTGTTGCTGAGGATGTGAAGAAATTAGAATACTCATAGACTGCTGGTGGGAATGTAAAATGGGGCAGTCATTTTGGAAAAGTTTGGCAGTTCCTCAGCAGTTAAACACAGTTACCATATAACCCAGAAATTCCACTTCCATGTACCCAAGAGAAATGTCCACACAAAAATTTCTACACAAATGGTCACAGCAGTATTATTCAAATAGCTAAAAAGTGCAAACCCAAATGCCCATCACCTGATGAATGAATAAATAAGATGTGGCAAATCTATACAATGAAATGTTATCCAGCAATAAAAAGAAATGAAGTACTGACACATGCTTTAGCATGGATGACCCTTGATAACATTAAGCTGAGTAAAAGAAGTCAGTCACAAAAGGCCACATACCATATGATTCCATTTATATGAAATGTCCAGTAAAGGCAAATTCTTAGAGACATAAAGCAGACTAGTGGTTGCAGGCAGAAAGAAGAGCCAGTGCAAAAATCTTAAGGCTTCAATCAAAAGACTTTTATGTTCATTTCTTGATGGTGGTCTACACGGCTGCTGTTGGATCTTCAAAATGAATTAAGAATCCATAGCACAGGAAAGGCTCTTCAAAAGTCAATCCAATAGTAAGTTATGGATTTAGAGCTGACTTTCTTTAAACCACTCAGTCAAAACCAAGATAAAGGGTTATTTTTTTTTTTCTTAAAATCTCTAGGGAAGAAGAATCCAGTCACTCTTGGAAAATCAATCCAGTATACTATATAAATCTATCTTCTTATACTTCAGAACCACATTTCCAACTATCTGCTATACATTTCTACTTGCATGCCTTATAGATAACACACATGCAACATGTACAGAGCCAGGTTTGTTACACAGTGGACAACTGTTACTCTTTGGCTGAACATTCTACTTTCTTTCGGCAATAGCAACCTGATTTCCTTCTGCAGAATTACCTTTTCCCCTCAATATAGTTTGAAGAGAGCATTAATAAAGTCCCTGTTTGCCTCTAATCAAAAGAGTAAAAATGAAGGGATGGGAGGAAGGAGATCCAATGCTTCCTCCCTAGAGAATGGATGATAAGCAATACAACCTAAACACTAAAGATAGCTGGCATTTGCTCACTCTAGCAGCAATGCCCCGGCTAGCTGACTGCCACTCTGACACTTCTTAGCCTGGCTCTTCAGTCTTCCCTTTCAACCTAGGGGTCCCTCCTCTCCCTACTAATATTTTAATAAATTTCCTTCTTGCTTAAGCTAGACGAAGTCCCTTTCAACTGCTTTGGAATCCAAGAACCCTAAGTTCCACACATTACTTTTCCATGTCTGCTGTCTTAGTTAATGTCATCATCAACCTCATTCAGGCTTGAAATTCAGGTTAGCAAAGCCTCCCTCATCCCCTCATTTAATTAATCATCCAGTGATAAAAATTCTGCTGCTTCAGGGCCTCTTTCACATTACCATTCCTTTCATTACAACTTTCTGAAACTCTCTCTCTCACTAGGTTAATTATTCATTCATGAAACAAAGTTGCTAAAGCACAGACCAGATTTTGTCTGTCTACTGAAACAACTCTGGGGCTCCTCCACAAGGCTGGCATTATAGGCCTCTCATAATCTGTCTGCCTTTCTTTCCAATCTTAATGCTATTTTCAGCTACTTCCTTAAAATTTCAGGTCATTTCAACAATAACCTGAAGTAGAGGTAAAAACATGTTAAAATTTTGATCTTATGTGATGCCTGGGATTTGCTTCAAAATAATATGGGAGAAGAAAAATATGGAAAGGGGTAGAGAATGGGGATAGGGCAGAATTGGCCATGGGTTAATGGTAGCTGAGGCTCCATTATATGCAGGCTCAGTGCACTATTTTATCTACCCCTGTGTTATATTCAAAATTCTCTACATTTAAATCATTTTAAATGTCTTCGCTTATTTGAGAGGGGAGTCCATAGTATTTCAATCCTGAAGACAATAGAGAAATACAGATTCAAATTCTTTTTTTTTTTTTTTGAGGCGGAGTTTCGCCTGACCTTAGGTGATCTGCCCACCTTGGCCTCCCAAAGTGCTGAGATTACAGGCGTAAGCCACTGCGCCCGGCCTCAAATTCTTTTTAAATTCTTTTTAATGTAAAACAATAGAATTAGGAATCCAAAAAAGAATAAAGAAAACTGGACTGACATAACAAAGACAGGAAGAAAACAAACAGAATGCATAATTATCAGTATAAAAGATGGCATAAAATCAAATGTAGCAGTTATTACAAAAGAGAGTCAAATTCCCCTACTAAAAGGTGAAAACTCTAGAGTTAAAAGACAAAAGCTATATGAGACAATGTACTTTTAAAAAAGGGTATACCCAGACAAACCCAAATTATCTCCTTTGAGCAATAAATCTCATCTGCAAAAAGAGATAACATTCATACCTGAAATGATTCCCACTTAGAATCTCAAGACCTTCTGTTAAGGCACAGTGCAGGCTGGTCTGGGCTCCCTGCTGAGGAGTCTTGATGAAAAAGGAGAAAAGCCACCACATCCATCTCATGAAAGATGAGTGCCGAACCAGTTCAGATTGGACTGTGCCAGGGTGTACAGAATACGTCGTAACGCCAGAGCCTGGTTGGGGGTGGCATGAAGAGAGGGTAAGACAGGACTTGATTTTGCAGAATGGCCCAAAACAGAAAAGGATGTAAATAAGCATGTGACCTTCACATATGGACTCTTTTGCCCATGGTGACATCAGAAGTACTGCTCACAGTAATTTATACTTCCATCTCACAGATTTAAGAAGGCTCTAGAGTAGACAGTGCTAAGGACCTCTGTGTATTTCTGACTGGAAACTCCCGTCAGGAATCAGCAGAGCCAAGACTCATCCTCTCAGCAGCACTTAACATCGTTGACCACCCCCTTCATTTTTAGAGATGGGGTCTCCCTATGTTGACCAGGCTGGTCTTGAACTCCTGGCATCAAACAATCTTCCCACCTTGGCCTCCCAAAGTATTAGGATTACAGGCATGAGCCACCACACCCACCCCATCCCCTTCATTTTTTTGAGACAGGCTTGCTGTGTTGCCCAGGCTGGAGTGCAGTGGCATGATCTTCCTTCTGCCACTGCCTTCCAGGTTCAAGCGATTCTCCTGCCTCAACCTCCCAAGTAGCTGGGACTACAGGGGTGCGCCACCACACCAGGCTAATTTTTGTATTTTTAGTGGAGACGGGATTTCATCATGTTGGCCAGACTGGTCTTGAACTCCTGACCTCAAGTGATCTGCCCACCTCGGCCTCCCAAAGTGCTGGGATTACAGGCGCCCATCCCCTTCTTAAAGTCTTCTTTTTCACTGGCTTCCATAAGCCTATGCCACTTCTGGTTTTCCTAACCTTTCTGGCTGCTCTGTCTCAGTTTTCTGGACCAGTTCATCATCTTCTACACAAACATTAAATGTTGGAGTTCTCATGGCTCACCAGACTCCCTCTCCATAATTCTATGGTGCTCACATTTTGTCCGCAGTCCAAACTGCTCCTCTGAACTGCAGACACACTGGGAGTCAACACAATGTGGTGGTTATAGGCATGGATTTTGTAGACAGACTGCCCAGTTTCAAATCCTGGCTCCACTCATTAGCTGTGTAACCTTGGGCAAGTTCCCTTTTGTGACTCATTTCTTCATCTCTAAAATGGGAATAATCATAATACCTACAACCTCACAGGGTAGTTATGAGGATTAAATGAGTTCATATATGTTAAAGGTCTTAAAAGAGTGCCTGATGCAGCTGGGCGTGGTGGCTCACACCTATAAGCCTAGCATTTTGGGAGGCCAAGGCAGGTGGACTGCCTGAGCTCAGGAGTTATAGACCAGCCTGGGCAACACAGTGAAACCCCATCTCTACTAAAATAGAAAAAATTGGCCGGGCATGGTGGCGTGCACCTGTAATCCCAGCTACTTGGGAGGCTGAGGCAGGAGAATGACTTGAACCGGGGAGGCAGAGGTTGTAGTGAGCCGATATCGTGCCACTGCACTCCAGCCTGGGTGACAGAGTGAGACACCGGTGCAAAAAAAAAAAAAAAAAAGTGCCTGATGCATGGTAAGTGCTAAATGATACTTTTGCACATGCTATTTCAGGCCCCCAATCCTTTATGGAAAACGCTGGGGCCAGACATACTTCAATTTTTTTCTCTGATTGTAGAAAGGTAATATGAAATGTATACATACACTGCCTATTAATCTAATCTCCCTAGTACAGGAAAGGTTTTGCTGCCAAATGAGTTTTGGTGTAAAGCTTTGAAGAAACAGGATTTTTCTGGTCTTTGTGGACTGACAGCTGCAGACACAGCTGTATTATTCCCAACTGCCTACTCGACATCTCCCTAGATGACCCATAGTAATGCAGACTCAGAGGTCCCAAATTGATTTCTACTTTTAATGCCAAACCTGGTTCTTGCAGTGTTCCCGACATGCCCAATCAGGCAAAAGGGTTCTGATGAATGCCCACCTAAAGCATGCATCTCCAGTCAACAAGCTTTCCCAAAGCAAATCTCTCTCAGAAGTTTCTACTACCCTCCAATTCCACCACCTAGTCCAAACTACCCTCATTTCTCACCTCTGCTGATGAAATCAACTGCTGCAACCCCTCTTGCCCCCATTTTGAAAAGGCTTTAATTTTAACGGTTTCCCATTGCTCTTAGAATAAACACTAAAATCCTTACTGTGGCCTCTAAGGGTTTGGCATCTACCTACCTCACCAGTCTCAGCTCAGATCTTTACTCTTGCTTTCTACAACCTACCAATGGTAACCTTCGCTGTTTCTCAAACTGAGCCCGGACCTTTGTACATTCTCCTCCTTCTGCCTGGAATGTTTCTCAGCCTCCATATTCTTTTTTTTTTTTTTTTTTTTTTTTTTGAGATGGAGTTTCACTCTTGTTTGCCCAGGCTGGGGTGCAATGGTATGATCTCAGCTCACCACAACCTCTGCCTCCCAGGTTCAAGCAATTCTCCTGCCTCAGCCTCCTGAGCAGCTGGGACTACAGGCACACGCCAACATGCCCGGCTAATTTTGTATTTTTAGTAGAGATGGGGTTTCTCCATGTTGGTCAGGCTGGTCTTGAACTCCTGACCTCAGGTGATCTACCCACCTCAGCCTCCCAAATTGCTGGGATTACAAGCATGAGCCACCACGTCTGGCCCTTTTTTTTTTTTTTTCATTTTTTCAGACAGAGTTTTACTCGTGACGCCCAGGCTGGAGTGCAACAGCATGATCTTGGCTCACTGCAAACTCTGTCCCAGGTTCAGGCGATTCTCCTGCCTCAGCCTCTCCAGTAGCTAGGATTACAATTGCCCGCCACCACACCTGGCTAATTTTTGTATTTTTAGTAGAGACAGGGCTTTCACCAAGTTGGCCAGGATGTTCTCGAACTCCTGACCTCAGGTGATCCACCAGCCTCGGCCTCCCAAAGTGCTGGGATTACAGGTGTGAGCCACCGCGCCCGGCCTCAGCCTCCACATTCTATCAGTACCTCTAATCCATTTAATTTCTAATCATCCTTTGGGGCTCAGCATGCAACTCACTTCTTCAGGAAAGTCTTCCCTGAACCCTCAGACTGAATAAGGTCCCCCCAAGACTCCCACTAAAATCCATTGTAAGTCCTGGTACTTCTCCTTTATAACATTTATCACAATTATAATTAAACAGCCACAACAAAAAGGAAACAATCCAGACGTTGTTAAGGAAATACATAAATACACTAAGGCACATCTATACTACGAAATACAACACAGCCAATACAATTAAGGGGTATTGTACTAAATCCATATGTACTAAATGGAAAGATCTCCAAGATACTGTGTTGGAGTTTCAGTTCCTTGTGCATGATACATACATATGTAAATGCATAGGAAAATTATTGGAAAGGGGCACACAAGCTGTTGATAATGGTCACATGAAGGGAGAAGAGCAGGGGGAAGAGGGGAATAAATGAAGGTGGTTTTTCACCTTAATTCTACATACTTCCATATGCTTTGAACTCTTTTTTTTTTTTTTGGTAGAGGAGATGAGGTCTCACTATTTTGCCCAGGCTGATCTTGAACTGGCCTCAAGTGATCCTCCGGTTTTGGCCTCCTAAAGTACCTGGGATTAAAGGTGTGAGCCACTGTGCCTGACCTTATTTGAGCTTTTTACAATGAGAATTATTCATGCATTACTAGACTGATTTTACATTTAATAGTTTGTATAAAGACTTGCTAATTGTCTTTCTCCCCCGTTAGATGTAAACCAAACCAAGGAAGAGACTATACCTATCTTGTTCACCAATTCACCCCCTGTCCCCTAACCCAGTGCATGGAACAACATGGGCACTGAATACATGTCTGCTGAATGGCTGAATGAATGAATCTTCTGTCAAACCAGGGTTCTTTTACTGCACCATAATGATTTTCCACTGAATCCTCACAACTATCAGAGTCACCTCATTCATGTATTAGTGAATTCTCACCACTGGACCCATCTTTCCACCTCCAGGCCACCCTAGCTCCCTGATCAACTCTTTGGATAGTTTTCACCATCCAGTTACCCTTATCTATCCTAAACTGATAAAAGATGTCATGCCCTGGGCACAGACTGGGCATAAGGACTGAGCTAACCACCAGTTTCCTTCCCATCTCACAGATGTTCATTTGGTAGCATGATCCTATTCCAACTATAGGGCACCTGTGCCTGATTCCTTGAGCCTGCATTCTGCCTGCCTCAATTCCTAGCATAGTTCACCCTCGATTTCCCTTCTCTTTATTAGAAATCCAGAGTAGACAGTGCTAAGGACCTCTGTGTATTTGTGACTGGAAATTCCCCTTCTCAAGCATATATTTCCCTCTTATTTGACGCTTTGCAAGGGAGACCCTGCCCCTCCATATTCCCAGTACCTGTTTTAGTCTACTGCCTTTATCTAGTGCCAGTTCAGGTCCTTCCCTCATACTCAATCTCACTGTGAGTAAAAAATCTTGACTTGCTTATGAAGCCTGAATTAATTATGACAATAAACTGTGAAGTAGTCCCATTTACATATGAAGAAGGAAGTCCTAAAAGTTAAGTAATGGCCAGGTGCGGTGGCTCACACCTAAAATCCCAGCACTCTGGGAGGCCAAGGTGGGTGGATCACCTGAGGTCACGAGTTCAAGACCACCCTGACCAACATGGTGAAATCCTGTCTCTACTAAAAATACAAAAATTAGCCAGGCCTGGTGGGGCACGCACCTGTAGTCCCAGCTACTCAGGAGGCTGAGGCAGGAGAATCACTTGAACCTGGGAGGTGGAGGTCGGCAGTGAGCCGAGATTGCACCATTGCACTCCAGCATGGGTGACAGAGCAAGATCCCGTCTCAAAAAAAAAAAAGTTAAGTAACTTGCTATAGATCACACAGCTAGTAAGTAGTAAAGCCAGGCCTTCAGACTCAAAGTCAGAGTCTCACTGTCCCAGCCAACCGCCTCCAATATTCAGTTGTAGACTACTTACTAAAACTGTACCCAATTATAGCCACGGAAGCAGGTCCTCTCCAGGTGATGGGCTCTGGAAACAGTTTCCATTCCTGTGGCTTTTACCTGCCTCTCTCTGACTCATGTCTCCACATTCATTTCCTCTAGGCCCACCTTTTAGTCTCCGGGCCAGTTCCTGGGTGAAGAGGATGTTGGCTAGCTTGCTGTGACAGTAGGCCAGGCCTGCATTGTAGAATTTCTCGCCCTGCAGGTTATGGAAGTGGATCCTTCCCAGGTGATGTGCGAGGGAAGACACATTTACTATCCTTGATGGGGCTGATTCCTTTAGTTTCTCTAGCAGCAGATGGGTTAGGAGGAAGTGACCTGTTGAGAAATACTAGAATTAATGAAGTTCAGGGCCATGTAGGAATGACAGGAGTCGTGGTGAGCAGGCCTCACCTATGGGAGGCAGATAATTCAGAAATAAGGTCTTTCCCTCCAACTTTTCATTATCAACTAGAAAACAAGTTTAATGAAGGTTTAGGGAAATAACAACAGCCGAAGACATGAGGCATCCTTATATGAGCGAGATAGGTCTAGACTATGTGAATATGAAGTCCCAGCTCATTCCTACTTTGGTTAATCTCATTCTTAAGAGCTGGTTGGCTGGGTGCGGTGGCTCACGCCGGTAATCTCAGCACTTAAGGAGGCTGAGGCAGGAAGGTGCCTGAGGCCAGGAGTTTAAGAACAGCCTGGGCAACATAGCAAGACCCTGTCTCTACAAAAAAAGAGCAGATGACCTATACCTGATGCTGGCCACAAGGATCACTACTAAGAAAGCAACACAGTCCCCTAAACCTATTAGTCTGTTAAAAAATGCGCCAAGCAAACCGAATCTAAATCACAGATTAAAAAGCGGGCAGAACCTGGAGCAGCCCTCAGGTATTCCTCAGCTATCAGGTAGGACCAAACTATTATGCACACATGGTCTATTATGGTCCTGAGGTTCAATCACACAACAAGAAGCCTCAATCTGACCCCTAAGTTTCCCAAAGAGAATTTTGGGTCTCTCTAGCTTTGTGATAAGGCCAGATTTCTTACCCAAGTGGTTGACTCCTATGTGCATCTCAAAGCCATCTGCTGTCTTCGAGTACGGACACATCATCACTCCTGCATTGTTGATCAAAACGTGGAGGTGCTTTTCCTCTGCAGGGACAAGACGATGGAGCGTGGAAGTGGCTAGCCAAGGCTATTACATCTTAGAAAGCTGCCTCACGCTCAGGCTTTGAAAATGAGGATGCAGGACTTCAATCTTCCCTCCATTTTTCCTTCATATTTATTTTCTACTGTTTTTCATTTTAAGACTTTAGTTGAATCCCACCTACTTTTACTATGGGGCAAAATTCCATTTTATACTACCAAATGACCTTCCAGATCTTTGTAGTTCAGGAGCTACTTACTCACTGCTTTTGGGAATTGTTGCATCCACCTCTCTCAATAAAAAGACTTCCCAAGTTGAATGGAAAGATTCCAAAGCAAGAGAAAAAAGAATGTTCTCTATGTACCTCTGCCCTGGGATTCAGGTCCCCAAAGAAATAAATACTGGCTTCACCTCTTTATTGCATCTTCCAATTCTCTCTCATGGTTCATTTCCTCATGTGGTTTGTAATTTATGACTATGAGTTCACACCAGTGAAAGCTTTTTCCTTGGAGGCCTAGATCCCTGGGCTATAAGGGGATATGCCTATAGAGTGCTCTTGGATTTGCTTTTGATGAGACACTACAGGTTTTTACGTTAATTTTCCATAGAGTATTACACACACATACAAAAATCAAACCCATAAATATCCTCATATCATTTGGTGGTACGAATTCAGACCCCACAGATGATGCCAGCTCGGGTTCTAATTTTTTGCAGATAAGTATCCATCTATGTCTAAAGAGATGGTAAACTTCTTTGTCATGTCTCTGAGCTGGTGGCCAGGATTTTTATTAGCTTCTATACTATGGACCAGATGGCCCTTTGTGAATCTCAACTTTGTGTAGAACCTCAAATACAGCTCCAGCTCTCAAAGGCCTGTGGCCTCATCTCCTATCCCTGTGTAAGTATTTAGACCCCAGCCCCTAAAAAGCCTGTACTGAGTGCTGAGACTCCCATGAGATTTCTGGCTTCAGCTCTTGCTCACTGCTATGACGTTTTGAATTCATTTTTTGTTTCTGCCTCTGGAAGATATCCCTTTGACATAAATTGTGTCCCAGTGACTATGAGTTCAGCTTCAGAAGTTTTTGGCTATATTTTATCCACCACTTCTATGAGGAAGAGGGACCTTTTCCTTTTAGTTGAATCTGCCATGTTGACCTCAAGACCCACAACATAGTCTCTCTAGTTCTACACTTACCGGCTAAGAAGCCCTTAGCAAAAGCTCGAATAGACTTAGTATCAGACAGGTCCAGTTTCCGCACCAACACCTGCTGGTTCCCTGTTGTGGTCTGGATCTCTTTGGCCACCAATTCCCCCTTTTCCACATCCCGGCAAGCTAAATATACTCGAGCTCCTGTCAGCCAACACATGAAAGAGAAATGGTCAGCTCTGTTTTTGAGCTGGCATTATAAATCTAATGTTATTTCCAACATTTTTTTAAAAAACACACATTTTTACCCTTTCTTCACAACAGAGGTATCTGATTAGCAAATAGGTAAAGAAAAATAAATTAATAATATTCATTAAGGGTCCATTATATGTAGAGCATAGTACTAGTTTCAGATCAGCAAATCAGTGGAATCCTTAGGTGTTCTTGAATTCCAAAACTGGGAAGAAACAATGAGAATGAATCATCATTACTGTGAGGGGTAAAACAGCAGTAATAGGAGGGAATTGAAAGGAGGTGAACTTGCCTCTCTGAGCCAGCTCTTTGGCTGTCTCCTTCCCGATACCTGTATTAGCTCCAGTGACCACAACTACTTTCCCAGGAAGCTGAACAGTTGATGTACACACCCCACTGGACAGCATTTTCCTGCAGACAGAGAAGGAGAGCTCATCAATTCTTCATTCTACTGTCTCAGCCAGTAGGTTCCTGCAACTCCCTGTGTCTTCTGGCTGAGGTTGGCTTTAGTTCTTTCCACTGTTGTCCTTTTAAGGAAACAGTGTCCATTTAAGGAAAGTTGGAGGAAAGATGACAAAAGTTTTCTGCTTTTGCTCAAAGACAAAAGTGATTCTATTACAAGGGCAAAGCTTACAGCTGTTCTCTGCAGCACAAGAACTGGATGAATACCTGCTTAGCCAGGCACCTGGCTTTGGTTTGAGCTCTCTAAGGCACTTGTGACTTAGGAAATCACAAGATTCAGCCCAGATGAAGAAATAACTAGTTTCTGTAGGTCAATCTGTCCACAACTGGCATTTTATGGCCTTGAGAAATGGCTAATCCAATACAAAAAGTTAAAATTATGAAAGCTTGTGACTCTGGGACAAAATAAGAAAAAAAAAAAACACACCCACACGCATGCACATACACACTTAAAACAAAGAGAAGATTATGTATGTACAAAGGGGAGCTGGGATTCAAGTCTTGCTTTGTGTAATTAGAGTCCTTGTTTCTTTCTTTCTTTTTTTTTTTTTTTTGAGACAGTTTCGCTCTTGTTGCCCAGGCTGGAGTGCAATGATGTGATCTCGGCTCACTGCAACCTCCACCTCCACTGCAACCCCCATCTCCCAGGTTCAAGCGATTCTCATCCCTCACCCCCTCACCCATGCGCCACCACGCCCAGCTAATTTTTGTATTTTTAGTAGAGACAGGGTTTCACCACGCTGGCCAGGATGGTCTCGAACTCCTGACCTCAGGTGATGCGCCCACCTCAGCCTCCCAAAGTGCTGGGATTACAGGTGTGAGTCACCAAGCCCAGCCTAGAGTCCTTGTTTCTAAGTACTATACTATATTGCCTTTTCCAAATGAATGAATACACAAACACAGATTGGTGGTTCTCAGACTGGCCTATTCTCTTCTTGGCAATGTTGGGACTCTGGTTAAAACAATCTGTTGACCAGGAGATGCATTCTTAAAGAGCATTTCAGCCTTTTTCATTGAACTTGGAATTGCAAGGTACATACTCTTAGCCATTGAAGCTACCTGCATAGTGCGAAAATGCTGACAGGGAGGCAGATTAACTCATGGTCCCCACAAACCATCACCTCCCTCCTCAGAGAACAAGCCTCCAGGCTGTTTCCCACATCCCCTTACTGTAGCTCCAGGAGTGACAACTTAGTAGGACCTGTACTTAGTTCTTTCTTCTCCTTAACCAGCAGGAATGAAAGAGACAACTATAAAAGTCCAGCTCTGGCCCGATTCCCATAACCCTGCTGAGTTGGGAATACAGCTCCTGGAATATATATATATATATATATATATATATATATTTTTTTTTTTTTTTTTCCAGAAAAATCTCTCTGGGATATGAGCACTATTTTCAGTTCTGGTTCAACTTTTCATTGGGATTCTATGTGGATAAGAGGATCTTGTAGTGAAAAAAAGATAAAAAGCAGTGTTTTCATCTGAGTGTGAGAAACCATGTGTGCCTAGAGGTGGGAGAACTGAGTGTTCAGAAGGCAGAAAAAATATAACTGGAAGAGGGGCACCAGAGAAGGAAGAGAAAATAAAAATAAAAGAAGGAAAGTAGGTGACTGTGGTAAGAAATGACTGTGATCTGGCCTGGCTTCAAGTTCTATTGGGACTAAGACTGCCCACCTGGGGAAGGAATGTGTCTGTCTATTCAGTCACTGGTCCGTCACCACTGGTGATTTACTTAGAACCAATAAGCAGGCTGCCGGTTTTACAGCCCGCTGCTGATGCACTGGGGCACTTGGCCAGCCTTGGGCTGATTGATCCATCATCACCTGGTCAATACCTTCCCACCATTCTCCCAGCCCTCACCGCCCCAGTACCCTAGCTCCTAACTCAGATCCCCCGTGCTCCTGCTCGCAAGGCAGGATAGAGCTCATAACCAAACACTCTTCCTTTTCACTTTTCTCCTTTACAACATCCGCCCACAGAACAAGCGATTGTAACAGCAACGAGAGAGCAAGGATGGGGCCGCAGATGTTAACGATTGCTATCAGTTTCAGAGGGCGAAATGTGGAATCGCTCCTTTGTACCTCGAAGGCTGGTTTAAGGCGTGGGGATTAAGGGGAAAACAGCGTCGGGCCATATCCCATTGAAGGGTCCGAAACTCAAGCGTTTGAGGTAGCCTTACCCTCGGGATTCCCTGGAGCCAGAATCAGGGGGTGCTTAGACAAAAGAAAAACAGGCCAGGGAAAAGCAGTGTGCCCCGGACTGCCGCCCTTTCTCACCGCCTGGGGTCTCGGGTGTCCTCCTGGCACCCAGGACAGCTGGACCTCGCCTCCAACCCACCGAACTCTGGGCTCCGCCATCTTGGAGCCCCCCCAGGGGAGTTTTCCAAGAAAGCTTTGGTGGGGATTCTATGTTTCCCTCCCGCCCCGCAACAAGAATTCTCAAGAGAAGGCAATACATTTGCACAGACCTGATTTGGGGCGCAGCCATATACAGAAGGAAGGGCAGAAGGAGGAGCAACAGCGGGAACATGAGCTCAACCATCTCTGCCGGCTGCAGCAGCACCAGAGCGGGATGCCCCAGCGGTGCTCGCCGACTATGGCTTCTCTTTCTAGACACGCCCCAATTCAAATTGCGACAGCCCGGGGAGCAGACCTTCTGGGAAATGTAGTCCAGCGCTTGGCAGCCTCAGGCTGGCTACGTGGGAGCGCTGCCGCCAACGCTGGCAGAAGTTGAATTATACATCGCTAATCCCCAACCATCTAGGGCTTAGGGCCTGTGGGATCATTCACCCAGCTCTCAGTTATTTTTTCTGCCTTCTGAACACTCAGTTCTCCCACCTCTAGGCACACATGGTTTCTCACACTCAGATGAAAACACTGCTCTTTATCTTTTTTTCACTACAAGATCCCCTTATCCACATAGAATCTCAATGAAAAGTTGAACCAGAACTGAAAATAGTGCTCATACCCCAGAGGGATTTTTCTGGAAAAAAAAAAAGTGTACACTATAGGAATAGTACACTTATTCCTATAGTGTACTAGGCACCGCGGTGTTTGTGAAATCTCTGCAGTCCTCTATCTCCCCAGACCCAAGTCCAGTCCCTGGTTCAGTTTTCCCCAATCCTGGTTAGGCAGTTACCGCACTGTTTCTCCTGGAGATCAGATGTTGGCGTCTGGGAAATGAAAGGCGGATTAGACAGGAGAGGAGCGGTCCGGAGTCTGACAGTTGGGAAGGTGGGGGAATGTAAACCCTTCCTCCTCGAGGATTCCTTTTTCCAGTGGAGAGGAAGCAATAAGTCCTTGAAGACATTCCCAGGAGAATCACTTTATTGTGTCTATCTTGAATTATGGTGGCAACTATCATGATTTTTCTAGTGTTTGAGTGTTCATTGATAATAGAATATCGTCTTCCTGATGGCTTGGGTCACATACATTAACTCCCAGGGTAGCAATGAATATCTCAGATTGGCACAGTTGGTTTTGCCAACTCGTGAAAGTATTTAATCCTGTCTTGAATTAAGGCCATGAATATGTTCTCTGTGAATAAATAGGTTCCCTGTTCAATAGTTTCTTTCATCTGAGGCCTATTTCCTGGGGGTGAAAGTGGAGGGTGTTTTAACCAATCAATATCTGTCTGTGATTCCTTAATTGTACCCAGTAATATTTTCTGGTCCTTTTGCATAATTTCCATTTGGTTAAAAGACACGGGTTCCAATGAACTAATATATTTTATAGCAAATTGGAGAGGAGAGGGTTTCCTTCACACAATACTAATTCCTACCAATTTAACATTAGATTACCTAGCAATCATCACATTTTGTCACATTCTCATTATTGTGTTACCTAATATTTGTATTGGGTTTTATAACTTTGTAAAAGCCTTTCATTTGTTTTGTTCCTTATTCAGTCATTCACGCATTTGACAAACATTTATGGCATTCCTATAGTGTACTAGGCACTGTGCTGATGTCCAGCAGGAAGCCAGGAACACATAATCTCTGCTCGCCCGGAGTTCATGGACTGTCAGAGAAGACCTTAAATAAGTAATCACTGTAAATAAATCACGGCGAAGGTTATGAGGAGGATTAGAGAAAGCTCTGGGAGCTTTTACAAGGGAGAGGAGTTCTAGATCAGGAGAGGCTTATTTGAGGAAATAACATTTGAGCGGAGGCCAGAGGGAAATTAGTAGGCAAGCAACATAGACAAGAGTGTGCTGAGCAGAGGAAAGACCCCACCTGAGGGTTCACAGTCAGCGAAAGCAGGGTGCACTAGAGCAACAGAAAACCGTCTGGGGAGAAGGGAGAGTGCCAGAAATGGCAATAATAGCCAGTGCTTAAATACTGCTTAATTATGGCCAGGCCCTGTCCCAATGCTTTATATATATATATTAACTCTTAATTTCCATAACAACTCTAAGAGGTAGGTACTATAATTTTCCCTATTTTACAGACAAGAAAACTGAGGCACCGTGTAAGCTAGCCTAGGTCAAAGAGGCAGAGCTGGGATTCAAACTGAAGCAGGTGGTGTTCCATGAGAGGGCCCTATATGCAAAGTGGCCCCCAAATGCCAGAGGAGCCAAGACACCAAAGGTTGAGGCAGACAAATCCAGTTTCTTGGTAACGGTGTTTTACTGTGGGAATTTACAGACAGAAATATGGGCTTGGGTGGCAGATTTCTGTACATGTAAGCTCCACACTCAGAGTTTATATACTGTAGGGAAAGAGTCAAACTACTCTGTGCAAGACAATTAAAGGTAGCCCTCCAGAACAGGCAAGAATGCTACATGTGTAATAGATAATAATTTGTGCAATAACATCAAGGTTGACATGTTCTTACACTAGGGACAGTAAATAAAGTGGGAATCAGGAGATATTCACAGCTGGGGCTAATCAACATTGCAGTTAACATTGAAGTCAGCATTGCAGATTAGCATCCCAGATGCAGTCACTTTTGTCCACCAAGTTGTATGCAGGGTCCATTGTGCCCTTAACTATTGAGCTATATTGCCAAAAGATGAAGCTGGAAATTTCTCCCCATACTTGTGTGTATTTGCATATCCATATAAAATTTGCATATAATTTCAGGTGGTTTATAGACACATTGGAGCCATAATGGAATCTAGATTAAAAACAATTGATTATCTCTACTAAAAAATTAGCTAGGCATGGTGGTACACATCTGTAGTCCCAGCTCTTTGGGAGGCTGAGGTGGGAGGATTGTTTGAGTCAGGAGTTGGAGGCTGCAGTGAGCTAGAATTGTGCCACTGCACTCCACCCTGGGTGGCAGAGCAAAAACCTATCTAAAACCAGAGGGAAGCCTTGAGGAACCCTAACATTGTGAAATGGGTAGAGGGAGGGGAGCCCAAAAATTGACTGAGAAACGGCCAGAGAGGTTGGAGATGTATCAGACAGGGTTCAATCAGAAGTGAGAAACTACACAACAATTTGAACAGGGAAAGTTTAACATAAAAAAATTATTAACTATAATGGGATTGGAATAATGAGGGACTGGATAGTATAGGAGTTGTTATACTTCTCCTGAAAAGAAAAATAAATATTTTACGCTCTGAGGAGGATTTGGTCTCTGTTGCAGCTACTCGACTCTGCTGTTGTAAATGTGAAAGCAGCCATAGATAATATTTGAACAAATGTGTTCAAATGTTACTGTGTTTACTGTTCAGATGTTACTGTGTTCCAATGAAACTTTATTTACAAAAACAAACAGTGGGCTGCATTTGGCCTGTGGGTCATGGTTTGCCAACCTGTGTGCTAGTAAGAAGAAAAGAGAACTCTAAAGAAGATAAAAGGGCCAGGCATGTTGGCTCATGCCTGTAATCCCAGCACTTTGGGAGGCCGAAATGGATGGATCACCTAAGGTCAGGAGTTTGAGACCAGCCTGCCCAACATGATGAAACCCCATCTCTACTAAAAATACAAAAAAATTAGCTGGGCATGGTGGCAGGCACCTGTAATCCCAGCTACTTGGGAGGCTGAGGCAGGAGAATCGCTTGAACCCGGGAGGCGGAGGTTTCAATGAGCCAAGATCGCACCATTGCACTACAGCCTGGGCGACAAGAGCCGAGACTCTATCTCAGAAAAAAAAAAAAAGATAAAAGGCTGGATGTGGTGGCTCATCCCTGTAATCCCAACACTGGAAGGCCAAGGCGGGAGGATCACTTGAGCCCAGAAGTTCGAGACCAGCCTGGGAAACCTAATGAGTCCGTCTCAACCAAAAATTTAAAAAATAAATGAATAAATAAACAAAAAATAAATAAATAAAATAGGCAGTGTACTGGTGTGTGCCTTTGGTCCCAGCTACTCCGGAGGTTCAGGTGGGAGGATTTCTTGAGCCCGACAGGTTGAGGCTGCAGTGAGCTGTGATTGTGCCACTGCACTCCAACCTGGAAGACAGAGCAAGACCCTATCTCAAAAAAAAAAAAAAAAAAAAAAAGAAACAGAGAGAGAGAAAGAAAGAAAGTAAGTTATGTAGATGTAAAAAATCTTCACCTTTTTAAAGCTTTTTTTTTTTTAAAGTGATCAAAACACAGTAAGTCACAGGAATTACCTTGATAAAACATTAAGAAAAATTTTAGGATAGTTACTAAAAAGTAAAGAAAAACCTTTTGTAATATGATTGTTTTTCTTTATTGGAACTCTATTTAGATAACCTGGAAGACAAACTCAATGAAAAGAATACTTGGATTTAGGCTGGGCGCGGTGGCTCATGCCTGTAATCCCAGCACTTTGGGAGGCCGAGGTGGGCGGATCATGAGGTCAAGACATCGAGACCATCCTGGCCAACATGGTGAAACCCCGTCTCTACTAAAAATACAAAAATCAGCTGGGCGTGGTGGTGCGCACCTGTAGTCCCAGCTCCTTGGGAGATGGAGGCAGGAGAATCGCTTGAATCTGGGAGGCGGAGGTTGCAGTGAGCTGAGATGATGCCACTGTACTGCAGCCTGGAGACAGAGCGAGAAAAAAAAAAAGATACTTGGATTTAATTAAAATACAGGAAGAGTGTGTCCAGAGTTATGAGTGTACACTATATTTTTGAGGAAAGTAAACAAGGAAACTTATATCTTAAGCAGGACAATAAATATGTCTCAGTAACAGCATCAAAAGTGCCCTGGTTATAGGAAATAATTTAGCTATATCGAGAAAAGCCAAGACTACAGAATCAAGTTATATTGGAGGAAAATGGTTTTGTTCCAGAGCTTTAAGATAAACATTTTAGCATCAGGCCACACCAGAGTTAGAACCAGAGAAAAAGATTACAGAAGGCCAGGCACAGTAGCTCACGCCTGTAATCCCAGCACTTTGGGAGGCCGAGGTGGGCAGATCATGAGGTCAGGAGATCGAGACCATCCTGGCTCACACGATGAAACCCCGTCTCTACTAAAAATACAAAAAATTAGCCGGGCGTGGTGGCGGGCGCCTGTAGTCCCAGCTACTCGGGAGGCCGAGGCAGGAGAATGGCGTGAACCTGGGAGGCGGAGCTTGCAGTGAGCCTAGATCGCGGCACTGCACTCCAGCCTGGGTGACACAGCAAGACTCCATCTCAAAAAAAAAAAAAAAAAAAAAAATTACAGAAGTTGGCTGGGCATGGTGACTCATGCCTGCAATCCCAGCACTTCGGGAGGCCAAGGCGGGTGGATCAGCTGAGGTCAGGAGTTTAAGACCAGGCTGGGTAGAATGATGAAACTCTGTCTCTACTAAAAATACAAAAATTAGCTGGGCACGGCGGCGAATGCCTCTAATCCCAGCTACTCGGAGGCTGAGGCAGGAGAATCACTTGAACCTGGGAGGCGGAGGTTGCAGTAAGCGGAGATCGTGCCACTGCACGCCAGCCTGGGTGACAAGAGCAAAATTTCATCTCAAAAAAAAAAAAAAAAAGTCAAAGATTACAGAAGTTGACAAAAAGGTTGAAGGAGAGGATTATCATTTCAACCAAGAAAAACATGTATCTTTTTAAGGGTATAAAGAACGAACAACAATGATTCATGACTTGGGAATCATGTGCAGCAAGGTATAGCACAAGTAGAATTTTTTGAGATATAAATTTGAGAAGTTTTAGAAAAGAAATAGATTGTAGAATTTAAAATCAAAAGCTCTTGTAATTCACTAAGAGCAAATTTATACTTTAAGACAATGTTATTTTAACATAGAGGACCAAAATCTCAATCTTTAGAAACACTTATAACTTCTTTTTGATTATAGCCAACTTAATCACATATAAATTTTAAAAAATTTTAAAGAACTTTATTATAATTTCTTTCTTTTTTTTTTTTTTTTTTTTTGAGATGGAGTCTGTTGCCCAGGCTGGAGTACAGTGTCACTATCTTGGCTCACTGCAAACTCTGCATTCCAGGTTCAAGTGATTCTCCCGCCTCAGCCTCCCGAGTAGCTGGGACTACAGGCATGTGCCACCATACCTGGCTACTTTTTGTATTTTTAGTAGAGATGAGGTTTCACCATTTTGGCTGTGCTGGTCTCGAACTCCTGACCTTGTGATCCGCCCACTTCGGCCTCCCAAAGTGCTGGGATTACAGGCGTGAGTCACCACGCCAGGCCTATTATGATTTCTGTAGACTATTTATGATGTGTTTGAACTTTTGTTTTGCCCTACACTTTCTCTTTTATAATTAACCTGTCATTTTGCTTTAGGAAAATAATTTACCATGTAATAAATTATTATCATGCAGTGGCATGATCAGCTCATCGTAACCTCAACTCCTGGGCACAAGCAATCCTCCCTTCTCAGCTTCCTGAGTGGCCAGGACTACAGGTAAGTGCCACCATGCCAGACTAATTTTCAAAATTTTTGTAGAGACAGTATCTCACTGTGTTGTAGAGACAGTGTCTCACTATGTTGCTTAGGCTTGTCTTGAACTCCTGATCTCAAATGATCCACCTGCCTTGGCCTCCTAAAGCATTAGGATAACAGGCATGAACCACTGTGCCCAGCTTTTTTTTTAATTTAATATATATATATTTTTTAAATGGAGATGAGATCTCATTATGTTGCCCAGGCTGGTCTCAAACTCCTGAGCTCAAGTGATTCTCCCACCTTAGGGTCCCAAAGTGCTAGGATTACACACATGAGCCACCATGCCTGGCCTGTGCTCAGTTTTTTAAGTTTTTTTCTATTAACCATTTTTATAGCCTGTGAATGTCAGATATTTACCTAAGCAAGAAATTTAAAGTTAAATACATGGGTATTTTGTTGATAACTCAGAAGGTTTAGCTGTATTTCTTAAACCAACAATATTAAATTAGTCTTACTTATAAAAAAAATCACACAAAGATTATTTTGGTTTTGGCTGGGTTCATAGTTTTTTACCTTTGTGCCAAATCCTGACCCTGTAAAATATTTAATAAGACAAGTATAAATCTGACCATAAATCTAGGCAAATATGTATGTTGACAATTTTGAAGACATTTTAATATTTTTTTTACTAATAATTTTAAAGCCAGTTTATTTATTAAAGAATTACTTAAGTCATGTGAACTTGGAAAACCTTTGGGCTTACTGATTTATGAGTGCTCATTTATCTATAAGTCAATTGGGTATCATGTAGATACAACATATAACATATTACATGTATATATGTAAACACATCTAAACACACATATATATGCACAAATAGAGATCTTATACCTTTATTTTTTTATTTGTTTTTTGAAACAGGGCCTCACTCTGTTGCCCAGGGTAGAGAGCAGTGGTGTGACCATGGCTCACTGCAGCCTGGACCTCCCAGGCTCAAGTGATTCTCCCACCTCAGCCTCCTGACTACCTGGGACTACAGGTGCGTGCCGCCATGCCCAGCTAACTTAAAAAAGTTTTTTTTTTTGTAGAGTCAGAGTCTCACTATGTTGCCAGGGCTGGTCTTGAGCTCCTGGGCGCAAATGATCCTCCTACCTTGGCCTCCCAAAGTGCCGGGACTGCTGGCATGAGTCACCTCATCTGGCCCTTATAGTTTTCATTTTAGAATTTTAGTCATGAGATAGTAATACAAACTCACCAGTTTATAAAAGATAGTTGGATCTAAATTATTTTTGGAAAAAAATGGGACCTGTTAGTTCACATGGCTAAATTTTATTTGTCCCAATAGGTAATCTAATGAAGGCTGTGAGCCAAAATTTTTGGGTAAGGTAGTTCGATGGCAGTTTTATTTTAAAAATCTTTTATCCTTTTATTCAGTTTCAAATGAGTTTAGAGTTAGGTTTTTAATGTTAACATTTTAGCTTGAACTGGCTGAATCGTATAAGAAAAACAAAATTTCTAAGTCTTCTTAAGTTAGTAATACTATAAACAGTGAGCTTTATCTCAACACAAGTAGAAAAGTCAGTAGTTTCAAAGTAGGCAGAAAAAATATATAGAGGTAGACAGAGAACTTAGACGATCCTACATGTTAACTCTGTAGTTCTGGGTGGACCACTTGAGTTCTAATCTGTCTATTATTTTAAGATGTGCACAACAATGGGCCATAATATGTATCTAGCTGAAGTCTCAGAAAACCCAGTATGTCTTTTTTTATTTTTCCGAGAGAGAGTTTCACTCTGTTGCCCAGGCTGGAGTGCAGTGGCATGATCACAGCTCATTGCAACCTCTCTCTCCTGGTCTCAAGTGATCCCCCAACTTCAGCCTCCCTAATAGCTGGGACTACAGGTGTGTACCACCGTGCCTGGCTAATTTTTGCATTTTTTGGGTAGAGATGGGGTTTTGCCATGTTGCCCAGGCTGGTCTCAAACTCCTAGACTCAAGTGTTCTTCCCACCTCAGCATCCCAAAGTGCTGGGATTACAGGCGTGAGCCACTGTGCTTGGCCTGGCATGTCTTAATGTTTGAGAATCTCATTTTTAAAATATTAATCTCTCAGTTTAGAAAAAACTGTTGGATTCGTATTTTTATGATCTCAGTAGTTCTATTTTCATTCTGCAGTTGTTTTGTTTGTTCCCCTTCTTTTAAATTTAAATATATTTCTCCCTTTTGAGGGAAGGAAATGTGTGTATTGTGAAATTCTAAAAAATCTGTGCCTAAGAGGTGTATGGGAGCCAGGAGAACAAACAGGAAGAGCTGAGTTCTGATCACGGGGGTAGAAGAAGGAGGAGCAGCTAGAGGCAAAAAGGAGAAAGCCTCCTAAATCATTAAAATTTTCAAATCGTTTCACGTATCTTTTTTACCTCTTGAATTGAGGCATTTTTAAAATAATTTTTTTAGAAGCTTGTAGGTGTTATTGGAAGTAAATCTTCCATTCAATTTGTCTGTATCTAAAACCAGCTTTTTTTCAACTGTGTGTGCAAATAAATTATCTTAGGCATTTTCGGAACAGCTCCATTTTGGCCACTGCTGTTTATAACCACCCTGGGTTAGGGGATCTACTGCTTATCTAGGCACTTGCAAGTGGAAGGATGGTAAGTATTATACCTAAAACTCAGCAGGTGTCTTAGAGTGCACTTCCCATCTTAGCTTTGTGTGAGGACAAGTTATGGAGTAGAGTAAGAGTGCCCTCATGCGACTGGAAAAGGAAAAAGCTAAGGAAAGGTCTCACCCCAAATCACCAGGGAAACAATTTACAAAGCTTCTATTTTACCCTGCCCTAGTATTTAACAAAAGCCCTTATCTTGAATTCATAGCAGCAGCTCTCGTTCTGAGACAGTCATTGTACCACGTAGCCAAGGAGGAAACCAGCTTTAATAAACCAGAACATCAACCAAGACAGGAACTTCATTGATTTCAGGAGGAACTCATCTGTAGCACTCAGCAGGGGCATCTAAGTCCAGGAACACAGTGGATTTTGTGCTGGCACATGCACAAAGGTTGGAAGCAGGTCTAGGTAGTCCAGGGAGGTCACTCTGAAATCCTGTCAGCTATGCCATTTTGTTGATGGAAATTAAGGCTGTTGAGGCAGAAATAAGTTGATAAAGGTTTATTGGAAGCCAAATGTGAGGATCAATCTGGGAAGACACGCCAATAAAGCTGGGTGTATTCCAAAGTCTGTCGTTAGAAGTTGGAATGATTTTATAAGAAAGTTTAGAAGAAGGGATGGGGACTCTTCATACTGGAGTTGTCCTTTTTCATTGAATGGCACAATACAGAGGTTATAGTCCTTGGCTACAGATGACAACATACAAGTTAAAATGTCCATGTTTAAGACAATCAGTAACACTTCATGATTCAGAAACAAATCAGTGTCCTTTTCAGTGTCAGTAGGTTACATATTAATGTGTACGTCAACAGTTTGAGAAATTTTCAATAAGATTTGAGAGACTCATCGTAAGATTCTTTACTCAGAAATGCTATGTAAGCCATGAATCATAAGACTTGCCCCAGGTAGGCTAATTTGGAAGACTGCCAAACGTGACCTGTAGGTTATCACAACTAAATGCAATGTGGGGTCCTGAATTCAATCCTGGACCAGAAATAGGACATTAGTGAGAAAACTGGTGAAATTAGAATAAAGCCATTAGTTTAGTTAGTGGTGTTGTACCAATGTTAATTTCCTGGTTTTGATCATTGTTCTAAGGTTATTTAAAATGTTGACATTTGGGGAAGCTGAGTGAAAAGTATGCAGGATTTTTTTGTATTATTTTTGCAATTTTTTGTAATATTTCAAAATAAGATGTTTTAAAAGACACATTTGATCAACCATGACAGAGGAAAGGCTGAATTATCTTTTTATTTTCCCTACGGAAAATGATATTTACAAAATAATTTTTATAGGAGGAGGCACTCAAAAAGTATACAGCCAAAAATATAAGAAAAAAATATCATTAACTATGTCAAGCAGTTAATTAGTAAAGATATCAGGTGCAGTGGCATGTGCCTATAGTTCCAGTTACTTGGGAGGATGAGGTAGAAAGATCCCTTTAGCCTAGACGTTCTGGGCTTGTAGTGTGATGTGCCAATCAGGTGTCCACATTAAGTTCAGCATCAATATAGTGACCTCCTGGGAGCAGGGGACCACCAGGTTACCTAAGAAGGAGAGAACTGGCCCAGGTCAGAAACAGAGCAAGTCAAAATACAGGCGCTGATCAGTCGCAAGATAGTGCCTATGAACAGCCACTACACTCCAGCCTGGGCAACATAGCAATGCACGTCTCTAATTTTAAAAATAAAATAAAAATATAATGTCATTTTCTGGATTTTGTGATATTTGTAGTGTGAACCCAGAAAATTTGTGACAGGTCTCCGTTAATTTAGAAAGTTTATTTTCCAAGGTTGAGGACGTCCAAGGCACGACACAGCCTTCGGAGGGCCTGACAACATATGTCCAAGGTGGTCAGAGCACAGTTTGGTTTTATATATTCTAGGGAGACATGAGACATCAATCAACATATGGAAAATGAACATCGGTTTGGTCTGGAAAGGAGGGACAGCTTGAAGCATGGAATGGGCTTCCAGGTCACAGGAAGATGAGACACAAACAGCTGCATTCTTTTGAGTTTCTGTTTAGCCTTTTCAAAGGAGGCAATCAGATATGCATTTATCTTAGTGAGCAGAGGGATGACTTTGAATAGAATGGGAAGCGGGTTTGCCCTAAACAGTTCCCAGCTTGAATTTTCCCTTTAGCTTTGTGATTTTGGGGGCCGAGATCTTTTCCTTTCACATTTTCTCCACCCTTTAAAAAAATCTTCTGGAGAAAGCATTTTAGAAGAAAATGAGTCTCTGGTCCCAGCTTTTTTCTAATCTCTCTTGGTTAGGATGGTTTGTTCCTAGACAGGTAGGTCCTAAGTTATTAGCAAAGCTCATTTTTAGAAGGTTGTGAAGTCTCATGTCCTATGCAGAGAAATTAGCGGGAGGAAGGGATACAAACAACAATAAACAAAAGAAAAATCCTGGAAAATTGATATAGGCCACATTACTCTGTAGTCCACACATCAGTAGGCAGGTATGAAAGCGGTTTATGTATGTAAATAGGTTGCTGTTATTTTCTTCTGAAGTTTAAGTTGTCTAGCTTCAGTTTGCAGAGCTTTACGAAAGCACGACTTAGTTTTTTAGTGACTCCAAATTAGCAAAAATGGGGAAAAAAGAAGGAAAACAATTGAAAACATTATTTTGAAGACTTGTAGCCAACAAAAATTAGAATTCAGTCCAAACTGTAGAAAACAATAAAAATTGCAAAACATTAGGCAAGACTAAAATCTAACAATATGTGTACTACACTTTTTGAAACAATCTTTTCTCTCTCCAGTTTCCCATTTTTACTAAAGACAAATTATGGTAGGACTTGTTTGCTTTATTATACTTGGCCTAATTATTTGTATACAGAGCAGCAAGAATATATATATATTTTTTGAGATGGAGTCTCACTCTGCTGCCCAGGCTGGAGTGCAGTGGCGTGATCTCGGCTCACTGCAACCTCCACCTCCTGGGTTCAAGTGATTCTCCTGCCTCAGCTTCCCAAGTAGCTGGGATTACAGGTATGTGCTTTCACACCCAGCTAATTTTTATATTTTTAGTAGAGATAGGATTTCACCATGTTGGCCAGGCTGGTAAGAATAATTATTTTTTACATAGGCTTTTAAATTGGCTTTGATGAAACTGTGTTCTGTAGAAAGAATCTCAGATAAGACTTCTTTAAAGCTGAGCCCAGCCATGGATTTGTGCTATCAAATACCTATGAATTGAGTTAACCTCTCCTCTTGAGGTTCCAAGGTAAACTTGGGGCTCCTGGGCCTGTCAGAAAGTGACATTCTTTACCTACCACAGATCAGGAACCCTGTACAGGGGCTGTGTAGATAAAGGTAAGAGGCCAATTTTTCCAAGGGGCTATCTTGGCTCCAGAAGTCAAGTTTGATTCCAAGGGAAAGCACACCATTCCAGTCAAAGTCTTGATATAATAACCAGTTTCTCCAATTGTGTCCTGTTACAAATGGAAACAGATTCTTACTGCACTTACGTAAATAGCTGTATTGTTATAAGTTACAAATACTCACAAATAATTTCCAAATTCTGGAGAAATTAGGCAGAGAGACACAAATATGCCCCAAGTTTTGTTCATGGGAGTATACTTTAGTCAATTGCTAAAAGCTGTAAATAGCTTAAAAGAAAAGTTTTCTTGACTCTGAAAAACAAAAAAAAGGATCAGCAACGTTTTAAGCAAAAAGTTAAAAATATTACTTTAGTCTTCTATCAGTTTAGTTTATGCAGTTAATCCTGTTCTGCTTGATATTCGTGAACACTTCAGCTCTCCATGAGAGTCCTGAAAGTTTTTTCCTCTATTCTAAGGTTACAATCTCCAAAGTTATCAGAAACCTGCATTTAAGAACACCTGTTAGAGTTCTATAGCTGATTATAAAACCACCTTCTAAGGAGGACCAAAACAAGACAACAATTGTCTGTGGATGATGAAAGCTTTTAGGGCAGCCATAAAGAAACAATTGACAAGGAAATTTGTTATCTCTGTGGCATATGATAATTTAACATAACAATTATAATTATTACTGATAATGTACACTAAGTCATATCAAAATTACAGGAGTTTCCCATGATTTTGGAACACATACTAGTAACATATTTATACAAATACAGCCCAAAGAAAACCAAACACCATTTCATATTTGACTATGCTTCCTGTATAATTTTTATACCAAATAAGCCAAATATGTCATTTTCGGACTCTAGGGAACCTATTAATAATACCTTTTTTTTTTTTTTGAGAGGGAGCCTCATTGTGTCGCCAAGCTGGAGTGCAGTGGTGCAATCTTGGCTCACAGCAACCTCTGCCCCTCAGGTTCAAGTGATTCTCCTGCCTCAGCCTCATGAGTAGCTGGGACTACAGGCATGCACCACCACACCCAGCTAATTTTTGTATTTTTAGTAAATATGGGGTTTCACCACGTTGGCCAGGATGGTCTCGATCTTTTGACCTCATGATCCGCTGGCCTTGGCTTCCCAAAGTGCTGGGATTACAGGTGTGAGCCACTGTGCCAGGCCCAACAATATCTTAAAGGATTAATTAGGTCAGAAAAAGACATAATTTATCGTTTGATTTTGGAAAGTTTGTCAAATATCAAAGGTTTAAAACACTTGATATCACAAAATAGAATTAATAGGTCATTGTGAAATAAGTTATTCATTTAACCAAAGTGATAACTCAAGGATTTCCCCAAAAAGGTGAAAACCTTCATTCTTTGAGAGAGGAGACTTAATTTTCCAAACAATAAGCCCTAATAAAAACAGCATGAAGCCAATTAAATTCATTTTTCAAAATTTTATAAACAATCTATAACATTTTAATCTTGACCATAAGATATAACTTTCATAAGCCTTTCATAACCTTTATAACCTTTAGGAGTTGGTTAATGCTTCAAGAAAACCTTGTTAATCTGACACAGGGGCCCATATGCTGGTCTTGCATCAGTGTGCCTTTGACATTAATGATTAACATGTAGAGAAACAGAACTTGTTTTATCTCTTAAAATTGGCCCTCACAATCTCACATGCCCATCTCTTCTGTGATAGTCCCTGGGCCTTGAGGAGTTTAATAGCTTTAATTTCTAGCCCTGCGTTTCAGGAATACAGTTTATTTTGATTGGCATCTTCTACCAGGCCCGAAGATGGGGCTTTAATTGCTGTCAGTGTTTAAAAAATTAGCAGGATTTTGATGTCCTTTTTAGACCAAGGCATCAAAGCCCTGTAACTCAATGTCACAAGTACTTTAAAAGAGCATAAAGAGTGTGAAAGGAAATATCTTGGGCCCCCAAAATCACTAAGGAAATCTCAAGCTGGAAACTGCTTAGGGCAAACCTGCCTTCCATTCTATTTAGTCACTCCTCTGCTCACTGAGATAGATACATATCTAATTTGCCTCCTTTGGAAAGGCTAATCAGAAACTCAAAAGAATGTAACCGTTTGTTTACCATCTATTTGTGACCTGGAAGCTCCCTCCCCACTTAGAGTCTTCCTGCCTTTGTTTTAAGTTGTTCCACCTTTCCAGAATGAACCAATGTACTTCTTACATATATTGATTGATGTCTCATGTCTCCCTAAATGTATAAAACCAAGCTGTGCCCTGACCACTTTGGGTACATGTCATCAGGACTTCCTGAGGCTGTGTCATGGGCTCGTCCTCAAACTTGGCAAAATAAACTTTCTAAATTAACTGAGACCTGTCTGAGATTTTCTGGGTTCACAAGAGAGATACACAGATGTAATAACCTTAATTTAAAAAAAGTTTTAATCTTTTTTTCCTAAGCAAACCAAAACTTAATAATAATATGACAACTTGATCATATAAAAGTTTTTGGTTTTGTTTGTTTTATAAATCCGCTTATTGTGACTTACATAGACTGTTTGTGACATGCTTGGACTTTCCAGTTTGTCTTGAACATCCCTCCTTCTTAAATAACCAGTCATGTCATTTTACTCTAGGACTAAATTTACCACACAATATTCTTTTTCATATGAAATTATTTCTCTTTAAGCTTTCTTACAAAAAAAATCTTTATTTTTATAACTTTCTTTACATCTCTTTTATTTCATGGTTCCTTTTACCTTGTTTTATACATGATCTTTAAATAAGCTTTGAATTAGACAAAAATTTTTCACTTTTTTTTAAAGGACACACTTTTTTTTTAGAAAGAACGTTTTCCTACAATTATATTTTTATTAGAAAATACCCAAATAATGAAATATCTATTATCTAATTTAACTTTAGATTCTAAATTATGATGAATGTGTCTACAAGTATTTATTCTATTACATTTACCTAATTATTTTATTTTCATTGTTTACCTAGATTATTTATGAAAACTGTGATAGTCATCATTTAAAATTATGGAACCACCATTGCAAAATTATAACTGAGACAGTGAAAAATATTTAACTTAACTGGCCCCATCTTGCTTTTAACCTTCAAACTGTCCTTGTTCATTCCTGGGCATAGGCCAAACAAATTTTGAGAGGAACTTAGTTTATAGTTTAGCTTTGAAACAAAGACGATAACAAACCTTACTTCCTGTGGACTAGACCACCTAAAGCCACAAAATTAAAGTTATGGTAATCTTACTAAATTTAAGATTTAGCTATTTTTATTAAACCAACATCAATGTCTTATTTATTAAAGATTACACAAGCAGAGATCATTCTGTTTTGGTCTGAGTTTATAGTTTTCTAATCCCTATGCCAAATTTTGACACCTTATAGTGTTTGGCAGGGATAAGTATGAAATTGCTTGATTAATAAATGCAAACAAAAATGTATGCTGGCAATTCTTAAGACATTTCTAATATTACTTTACCAATAATTTTAAAGCTAGCTTATTTATTAAATATTTTACTTAAGTTACATGAACTTGAAAAAGGATTTGACTAGTCTTCCTTTTTCTGATAAAGTATTTGATGATTTAAGTGCTTTTCTTTTTCTTTAAGCCAATTAATTAGAGCTCTTTTATATATTTTCAGTAGTGAAACATTGTGTACACAACACATAAATGCATTGACATATTAGTCATGCCAATAGAAGTACATCTTATAGATTCATAAAGACCTTTTTTCTTTCCTATCTTAGACTTCCAGATTCTTAATAACCTGTTTCACAACACTAGGCAGTTCTCAGCTAAATAGCCTTAAATTTTCATATTAAAGGAAACAACTCAGGTGAAAAGTCAAATAGCAAAATTTACACCATAAGGTACAAAGAGAAAAAGTCTGATGGTGCTAGAGGGAGATTGAAGATGGATGTCAAATCAAACACAAAATTACAGAAATCTATCATAGGATTGTATAAGGAGACAAATTTTATTTAGATAGGGACTACCTATCTTTTTTTTTTGAGACGGAGTTTTGCTCTTGTTGCCCAGGCTGAAGTGCAATGGTGCGATCTAGGCTCACTGCAACCTCCTCCTCCCAGGTTCAAGTGATTCTCCTGCCTCAGCCCCCTGAGTAGTTGGGATTACAGACATGTGCCACCACACCCAGCTAATTTTTGTATTTTTAGTAGAGACAGGGTTTCACCATGTTGGCCAGGCTGGTCTTGAACTCCTGACCTCACGTGATCCACACACCTTGACCTCCCAAAGTGCTGGGATTACAGGCGTGAACCACCACACCCGGCCTGGGACTACCTGTCTTTTAACTGGATCTCTGAGCTCTGGGAGGAGCCCACACTGAATCCTGGGTCTCCAAAAAGGGAGAATTATTTTGAGGTTAAACCATGTGATGCTTTTATAGTGCACTTAAAAATTTTGTTGTTGTTGTTTTTTGTTTTTTAATAAAGACATTTCTAAGTGTCTAAGCTACATTCTTCCTTAAAAATCCCAGAGTGGCCTCTGTTGCAATAGCTATTAATGAAGAAAACAGAATTCAGTCAACTGAGAAGAAAAAACTTGCAAAAAAAAAAGACAAGATTTTGGGTGAGAAAAAAACAAAACAAAAACATGAAGGCCTTTTAAACACAAACACACCTTGGATGTTAGCTTTTAATTAAGCTGACTTTTAACCATTGAGCTCCTTTTAAAATATCTTTTAAAATCTCATTACTATATTTCATCTAGGACAAATTGCTGCTATTTCAGAAGTACCAAGTATCAAACCAGAAAGGATTTGATTTAGGAACCAAACCTAGGCTGTTGTGATAGGGAAAAAAAGAAGGCAGAACTTTAGCTATTGAACTGCAGGGTGAGGTGACAGCCATTGCTTTCAGTTGGCGGCTAGCAAAAAGGTGGCCTTGTTATGAAAATAAAGCCCCTTTAGTAATCAAAATAAAAAAATGTTCCCTTCTTTTTTTTTTTTCTTTTGCTGGCCATTTTTCTCCTACACCACCCTTTTTTGTGTGTGGGAATTTAACCACTTCAGAGGACTTATTCCCCATAATTTGGAACTTTCCTTTGGATTTGATCAAGTTGGATAGAACTGATGAAACCCAACAGGAAAAAGACTGAAACAACAACAAAAACAGAAATAAACAATGGCACAACTTATATGATCACTGAGCACTCTAATGGTAAGCAGAAATTAAAACCAGCTTTTTGTTAACTTTAGCCAAGACAAAATCTCAATTCAGCTACATACCTAGGGATGGGTCTCAGGCTGAAAACAACTCTCTACCATCCTAGAAGCAGGAAAAGCAAACAAACAAACAAACAAAAAACAAAACAAAACAAAACCTCATTTTCCCTATTGGAAGTGAGCTCAAACTCCATAAAGAAGTTACCTGCTTTCCATTGTCATGGAAGCAGAAAAACTTGCCTTTCTTGTTGAAAGCAAGTAAAACTCCAAAAAAAAAAAAAAAAAAAAAAAGAGGAGATGTACAGCAAAATAAGCTTTAGATCTTGACCAAATTTTGGGACATCAGGGATTCTCTGGAGGGGATATTCCCAGACCTCAGCAAATTGTCCTGTTGGTTTGAGCCATAAAGTTAGCTCATGCTGGTACCAGGCACTGATAGGAGATTTGTCAAAGGTCAGGGGCATCTCCATTGAGAATCCTTTTGTGGTTAACAAAATGTAAACCCAGAAAATTTGAGACAGGTCTCAGTTAATTTGTAAAGTTTATTTTGCCAAGGTTGAGGGCGCGTACCCAAGACACAGCCTCAGGAGGTCCTGACGACATGTGTCCAGGATGGTCAGAGCACAGTTTGGTTTTATACATTCTAGGGATACGTGAGACATCAATCAACATATGTAAAATGAACATCGGTTTGGTCTGGAAAGGAGGGACAACTCGAAGCAGGGAGGGGGCTTCCAAGTCACAGGTATGTGAGAGAAAAACAGCTGCATTCTTTTGAGTTTCTGTTTAGCCTTTTCAAAGAGGCAACCAGATATGCATTTATCTTAGTGAGGAGAGGGATGACTTTGAGTAGAATGGGAGGCAGGTTTGCCCTAAACAGTTCCCAGCTTGAATTTTCCCTTTAGCTTAGTGATTTTGGGGGCCCAAAATGTTTCCTTTCACAGTAGCAACTATTAGATTTAAAAAAATTGTAATTTCCTATTTACTTTTTTCTTGTAATTAACTTCTTGCTTTACTTTTGAGACAGGGTCTTGCTCTGTCTCCCAGGCTGGAGTGCAGTGGTGTGATCACAGATCCCTGCAGCCTCCACCTTCAGGGCTCAAGTTCTCCTTCTGCCTCAGCCTCTTGAGTAGCAGGGACTGTAGGAGTGCACTCCATGGCCAGCTAATTTTTTTTCATTTTTTTTTCATTTTTTTAGTAGAGCTGAGATCTGATTACATTGCTCTTGGTCTCGAACTCCTTACCTCAATAAATCCTCCTGCCTTGGCCTCCCAAAATGCTGGGATTACAGGTGTGAGCCTCTTGTGCCCAGCTTTGTTTTATTTTTGTACCTAATATTTACTCATAGTTTTATATTCTTTTTATTAAAAAGAGTTCCCTAGCCTTTCAGAAGGAACTGCCGTCTTCCAGTTATTCTCCAAAATGAGGAACACTAAGGGAAAGAGGAGGGACACCAATATATGTTCTCTAGGCCTTTTAGAAAACATGGAGTTGTTCCTTTGGCCACAACCATGCAAATCTACAAGAAAGGTTATGTTGCAGACATCAAGGGAATGGGAACTGTTCAAAAATGTCCCACACATGTTATCATGGCATTGGGGACTGAAATGGGATATAAGTTGAAAAGAAACTAAGGGATTTTTGAAATTAAATGTTAGGCAATTTTTAAAAATAAAAGAGGGCCAATAAGCCCAGGCCTTACACCTGCACTGTGGTGAGGTGCTCAAGATGGCAGAGGCAAACCTGTGCAAAGCTTCTGCCAACTCAAGGCATTCACTGAATGCCCCACACATGTTACCACAGCAAAACTGGAAGAGCCTATCAACAGTGTTCTTGGACACAAACAAGTTAAAGGCAAGATTCTTGCTGAGAGAATTAATGTGTTTATTGAGCATATTAAGCAGTCTAAGGGCCAAGATAACTTCCTGAAGCATGTAAAGGAAAAGGATCAGAAAAAGAAGGAAGCAAAAGAGAAAAGTACCTGAAGTGCCAGCCTTCTCCACTTTGTGAAGCTCACTTTGTGAGAACCAATGGAAAGAAGCCTAAGTTGCTTGGAACCTATTCCCTACGAATTCATAGCATAATAGCCGTTAAAAAAAAAAAAAAAAAAAAAGGGGGGGAGCCCCCTAAATTGAATAGACTTCAGGCCCTACAATATCCAGATCTACTTCTGATGATGTTTTATTTCATAAGCTGGGCAGTAAGTCATGCTGAGTATTCTTTAAATGATTCTCTATATTATTTGGTTTACTCCAAACAGAAAACAGCAAAACATTTTGTCTAAGAGGCATTTCTTTATCTGTCCTTGTCCTGATGTTGGATGCCTATGACTTCACCGATTGCTGTAAGCCCTTGAGTTGGCAGAAGCTTTGCACAGCTTTGCCCCCTGCCATCCTGAGCACCTCACCACAGTGCAGGCGTAAGGCCTGGGCTTATTGGCCCTCTTTTATTTAAAAAAATTTCCCAACATTTAATTGCAAAAATCCCTTAGCTTCATTTCTACTTTACTCTATTTCAGTCCCCAATGCCAAGTTCGTTCTTTTTGTAAGTATCTTCTGAAGGAGTGACTCACCATTTACTTCTATTGGAATCCAAATTTTGCAATACTCACGAAGTTGCAAATAATTAAATTAGGATATCTTAGAATCTCATAACCAGGGAGAGATTACTGTAAACTCAACCATATTCACCACTATTTATTGCATGTCTGCTTCATGCAAACCTTGGTTCCATGTGCTGGGGAAACACAAATGTAGAGCTTATTTCTGTCCCTGAGCTGGTGAGATAAGAAGTTGCCTAGAGGCCGGGGGCAGTGGCTTACGCCTGTAATCCCAGCACTTTGGGAGGCCGAGGCGGGCGGATCACGAGGTCAAGAGATAGAGACCATCCTGGCTAACATGGTGAAACCCCGTCTCTACTAAAAATACAAAAAAAATTAGCCGGGGGTGGTAGCCGGTGCCTGTAGTCCCAGCTACTCTGGAGACTGAGGCAGGAGAATGGCGTGAACCTGGGAGGCGGAGCTTGCAGTGGGCCGAGATCACGCCACTGCACTCCAGCCTGGGCGACAGAGTGAGACTCCGTCTCAAAAAAAAAAAAAGAAAAGAAAAAAGAAATTGCCTAACTAAGTTATAAGTCAAACCGCTGTGACTGCTGTACAGAAAAGGCAAATATAGTGTATGGGAGCAAGAGAAGTGAATGATTGATTAGGATAGGTGAAAGCTGCAGAGAGGAGATATATTTAAGTTGGACCTTAAACACAATAAAAGATTTCTTCAGCTGAAAAAAAATTCCATTTATGTTAGAAAGTTTTTTAAAAAGTGAATATGGCAATTTATAAAAATTTTTCATTTTGAAATGTTATGCTTCTTGATTTTCCATGACAGAAAGTGTATGTACACACATGTGTTTGTGGGTATGTCTGCATGTGTACTTCCATTGCATTTTAATCTGAACATTTTCAAACATTTATAATAGTTTAAAGAATTTTACAGGCTGAGTGTGGTGGCTCACACTTGTAATCTCAGCACTTTGGGAGGCCAAGGCCAGCATACGACTTGAGGCCAGGAATTCGAGACCAGCCTGGTTAACATGGTGAAACCCCATCTCTACTGAAAATACAAAAATTAGCCAGATGTGGTGGCAGGCACCTGTGGGTCCAGCTATTCAGGAGGCTGAGGCAGGAGAATTGCTTGGGCCCGGGAGGTGGAGTTTGCAGTGAGCCGATATCACGCCACTGCACTCCAGCCTGAGTGACAGAGTGAGTCTCTGTCAAAAAAAAAAAAAAAGAATTTTAAAATAAACATCCATATATCCATAACCTAGATTCTACATTAACATTTTACTATACCAGTTTTATCACATATATAAAACAAATATAGTGAAATGCCTGTTTTACTTCCTTCTATCAATCTATTTTATTTTATTAACGTACTTCAAAATAAATTACAGACATCGGTACCCTTCCCCTTTAAAAACTTCAGCATGTATATATATCATTCATTAACTAGAGTTCAATATTTATTTAGTTTTTTTTCCTTTGGATATAAAATTTATATACAGTGAAAGGCACAAGTCTTAAGTATATATTTGCTGTTTTGACAAAGGCATAGACTCATGTAACCCAAAGTCCTGTTGAGAGATAGAACATTTCCATCACCTCAGAAAGCCACTCAGTGGAGGTGTGTTTTTGAAGTATATGTGTACCCAGATCCCAGCCATTGTAGACTAATGGAGTGATTAGAGGTAAACAGAATTAAGCTGGGAGAAGGTAAAGTTTCTAAGGACAAAAGGATTAGTAGATGGCCAGCATCCTAGGCCCTGAGAGGATATTAATAACTTGCTGTGGACAGTAAGCAGGTTAGCTTGGCTACAGCTGAGTGAAAGGCATGGGATACTAAGTAAAACATTACTGTCCTCTAATCCTTTTCAATACTACATACACCAGGGTTATCCTTTAGGCCTACATTCTGGAGGGCAGTGGTTCCCAAACGGGGGTGATTTTGCCCCATAGTGAACAGTTGGCAATGCCTGGAGACATTTTTGGTTGTCACAAGGGGATAGCAGTGCTCCAGGCATCTTAGTGGGTAGAGGCCAGGGATGCTGCTAAACATCCTCCTTTACTCGGAACAGCCACTCACAGGAAAGAATTATAAGGCTCAAAATGTCAATAGGCTGGGCGTGGTGGCTCACGCCTATAATCCCAGCACTTTGAGAGACCAAGGTGGAAGGATCACATGAGCCTAGGAATTCATGACCAGCATGGGCAACACAGTGAGACCCTGTCTCTATTTTTTTTTTAATGTCAATAGTGCCTGCTGTGAGTTAAGAGTAAGGGTTGCTGATCCCTTGAAAAATCAACGGAAGTTACATACTAGCAGCAAAAATTCTTTTTCTTTGAGAAAGAGTGTGTTTATTTTAGCTTTTAAAATCAAGAAAAAGGAACAACAAGTCATTATTATTGGTTAAAACAAATACAAAAAAATGTGCTTCCATTTTGGTTTGCTGTTTGGGGTCGGGGCATGGGAAGAGGCAGCAAGTTCCTCATGGCTGGAAATGGAAATAACTGTGGTGCTGTACGGGCTTCTTAGGGAAGTTGGGCAGGGCTTGCAGTAGAAAGATGGAATCTGTCATCTTCCACCTGTCTCATCTGGCTTCCAAAATATGTGATTTGAAGAATAGGGAAGAGGAGAAGGAGGAAGGGAGGAAGAGAAAGAGAGGTTTACAGTTTGCCCTCTCACTCTATTTTGTAAGAGGCTCCATTCTTAGTAGGGTATCCAGGACAGGGATAACCAGGAGACCAGTACAGTATGAGCTGCTAGATGATTTATGACCAAAGGTCAAATCAGCAAGCAGCTTCCCAGCTCTGCTTCATAGCATGTCATCTCCACACATCCCTGCCTCAGTGTTAGCCCTGGGAGGATGGCTGATCCGGGAACCTGACCTGTGATTGATTCACTCACGGTGAGGCTAGAAGAGGATCCTTCTCAAAGGTGTTGCAAGTGATGAGTGCTCTGTCATCACTGAACTTCAGGCCTATTCCTACACTGGTTCCTCTGGTGTTTTCATCTCTTTCTCTCTGTGACTTATGCCTATTTCTGTCCCAGACTGAAAATCCCTAAAGAGCAGGTATCCTGTTGGTCCCTGGCTTTTTTGATGTTGATTACAATGATGAAGTGGGTGATGATTATGGCTTTGCTTATGTGCCAAAACATGTTTAAGAATGTCTCAATACCAGTTTGAGAAATAGCTTTATTTGTGATACTGCAATGATTAATTTAACAAAGATAAACATGTAAGTTGTTGCAAAATGATATGGTTTTCAACAGAAATTAAGGCCATTGGGGCAGAGATAAATTGATAAAAGTTTATTGGAAGCCAGATGTGAGAATTTATCCAGTAAGATACACCAACAAAGTTGGGCATGTTCCAACATCTGTTACAAGTTGGAATGCTTTTATAAGACTGTTTAGGAGAAGGAAGGGGGACTCCTCATATCGGAGTTATCCTTTTCCATTGGAGGGTACAATACAGAGGTTACAATCATTGCCTATGGATGACAGCATACAGGCTAAAATGTTTTATGCACAAGACAATCAGTAAAAACAAATCAGCAGAGCTTTATGATTTAGAAAGAAAACAATGTCCCTTTCAATGTCAGTATTAATCAGTAACCTGACAATTAATAAATACATAGTTTGAGGAACTCGCAATAGAATTTGAGTGCCTCATGATAAGATTCTTTACTCAGAGACAGGAGGTAAGCCATCAGTCTTAAGACCTTTTCCAAGCAGTTCATTTGGAAGCCTGTGAAATGTGTCCTATAGGTTATCAGGGTCTTTTTGCTGAAAAGTTTATTTATTTTTTCTTTTCTTTTTTTTAGAGACAGGGTCTTGCTCTGTTGCCCAGGCTGGAGTGTAGTGGCATGATCATGGCTCAATGCAGCCTCAACCTCCTGGGCTCAAGTGATCCTCCTGCCTCAGCCTCCCAAGTAGCTGGGACCACAGGTGTGTGCCACCAGGCCAGCTAATTTTTAGTTTTCCTTTTTGTAGAGATGGGGTCTCACTATGTTGCCCAGGCTGGTCTTGAACTTCTGGTCTCACGTGATCCTCCTGCCTCGGTTTCCCAAAGTGCAGGAATTACAGATGTAAGCCACAGTGCCCAACCAAAATTTAATGTTTATTTACTTAAGTTTTTTATTTATTCTGTTTCTTAATTATTTATTCTTTTTTTACAGCTGTATACTATCTATTATGTGGCTTTACTATTGATGGACATTTAGGAGGTTTCCAAACTTCTGCTATAATATACAATGCTATAATGGTAACCTTATAAATACATGGAAGTCGAATGTTTAGGTGAATGAGTGCATGCACAGCTTTACTAGACATTACAACGCTTCTCTCTATGGAGGCTTTAACAATGGACTCTCCCACGAGCAATGCATCAGCATTATTTCTTCACATGCTTGCCAGTGGATCATACTACAATCTTTTTGACCTTTGGCAATCTGATAAGTGAAAAGTGGCTCCCAGTGTAATTTTAATTTGCATCTCTCATATGAGTGAGGGTGAAGAGCCACTTGTATTTCCTTTTTTGTAAACTGCTATTTCAATTGGGTTGTTATTCCTTTTCTTACTGATTTGTAAGAGTTCTTTATCTACTAAATCAATTAGTCTCTTGTCTTCAAAGCCTGTTATGAATATTTTCCCCCAGTTTCTCATTTATCTTGCCTTGTGTATGATGGTTTTTGTCATGCTCATTTTTTAAGTTTTAGTTTTCAGTTTCCTGTCTTACTAGAAAGGTCTTACCACTCTAAAAATGTGTCCAGTGGTTCTTCTTAATACTTCAGTGGTTTCATTTCTCATACTTACGTCTTTGAGCTATTTGAATTTTGGAAGGATCAAGTTTGCTTTTTCCCAGCTGGATACCTAGGTGCCACAATACTTTGTTAATTAATTCATCTGTCCCTTCCACCGATTTGAAATGGCATTTTCATCATATCTAAATCTCCATGTGTATTTGGGTCTATTTCTTGCCTTTCCATTCTGTTCTATTGATTTGTCTGCCTATTCACCTACCTGTACTTAGTAGTATGGTTTAGCATTTTGGTACAACTTATCAATGATATGATGGTGGTCTTTGGATTATAATATTTAACATTTTATTTTAGCAAAATGTTTGTGTATTTTCATAATTCTAGATGCCTTATGGTCCTTCTAATATCTTCTCTCCAGAGGACTGTATGCTGTTCTTAAGGACTCTCTGCTTCCTGGACAAGCTCAAGCTAAGGTGAGTACCATCTTCATAAATGCAAGGATCTTAGATTTGAGTCAAGAAGTGTCTGCTGGGAATGATCTGATCACTCCTTGTTCTGTTGGTCAGGTCCATGGGTTTCCCCAGGGGCAGAAACTGTGTCTTCCTAGTATGTTGCACAATTCCTGGTGCAGAGAAACACTCAGTAAGTGTGTGTTGAGGATGAATTGACGAATGAGGACATGAACACCTGCCTGCCACAGAAGTCTTTCATGCATGGGTGTTCCTGGAGCCTCCTCTGGCTTCACAGGAAGGGACAGAACTGGGAAATTATTCCTGGGGTCCTGTCCCAGCTCCTTGTCTATTCTTCTGTCCAAGAGAGGAACACAGAGCGAGGAAGGGCAATGAATCCCACTTACCCTTCTCCCATCTCACACACATCCAGAGGCACGATCCTAGCTCACTTCAACCTTGACCTCTGAGCTCAAGTGATCCTCCCTACTCAGCCTCCCGAGTAGCTAGGATTACAGGCACGCACCACCACGCCCAGATAATTTTTTGTAGAGACAGGGTCTCACTAGTTGCCTAAGCTGAGTCTTGAACTTCTGGCCTCAAGCGATCCCCCTACCTTGGGCTCTTTACCAGCATTTTCTTGTATTTCTCCTCATCTTCAATAGCATTCAACTGAAACATCACCCACGTTCATCATCTCTCCCTTTTCTACACCATGGCCTTGAGTAAAGCAAGTGAGATAGCAAGGGAGATAGGAATCAGAACAGCTAACCATAACAGCTGACTCTTATATACTGTTTAGCATATGCCAGTTTCGTTTTCCACCAATGTAATAATTGAACACTTAGAACAAGTGGGGATTATATATATATATGTATAACACATTATATATAAAACCATATATTATATATATAATCATGCCCATTGTACAAGTGAGAAAACTGAGTTAACAGAGAGGTTTAGTAACTTGCCCAGGGCCGTGGAGCTTTTAAATAGATTCAGTGCTAGAGTCCATGCACTTAAACACCATACCTTTCCTTGTAATATGCATGTGCGTGTGTTAACTTCATTGAAGTAAAATATAAAATGCAGAAAAGTGCACAAGTCGAAAGCATATGACTCAGCAGATTTTCATAAAGTGAGCACACCCGTGTACTAGCACCCAGATGAAAGAGCAGAGCACTCTCAGCCCTCCAGGAGTTCCAGTCATCTCCCTCCCAGTCACTGCCCCCTCCTCCCTAAGGTTAACTGCTCTTCTGACGTCTCTCTCCATTCTTCTGGGAGTTTCCTTCCCATCCTATTTTAATCCACTCATATTTTAAGCATCATGGGGTTTGTGGCTAAAGTTAGAAATACTCTATATATTCCATCTTGCAGTAGAGGTGGCAGTGGTTGGGAGAACACATTTCCTAGAGAAGAGAAACAATTGAGGATGGGGGGTTTAGGGGGTACTTGCTTTAGTTTCCCCACATTCTCTTTGCCAGTAAACCTAAGTAAGCTTCAAACCTTGACTCCATCCCCTCCCCACCAGGACTACATCTCCCAGCAGGCTGTGCTCTGACAGCTCTCGGATTTAAATAGGATTCTGGGCTCTGCTCGGAGTCAGGCTGCTGCTCAGCACCCAGGACGGAGAGGAGCAGAGAAGCAGCAGAAGCAGCCAAGAGCTGGAGCCAGACCAGGAACCTGAGCCAGAGCTGGGGTTGAAGCTGGAGCAGCAGCAAAAGCAACAGCAGCTACAGAAGTTGGAACGATGCTGGTCACCTTGGGACTGCTCACCTCCTTCTTCTCGTTCCTGTATATGGTAGCTCCATCCATCAGGTTTGTCTTAATTCAGCAACTCAAACAATCGTTTACAAAGACCTGCACTGGAAGCCGGTTCTCAGCTGCTGAAAGAAGAGAAAGGGAAGGAGGCTGACGGAGGAGAAAGTCAGGGCAGGAAAAGCAGGAAGGAAGGGGGTGTTGTGGATACCATGGTGGAAAACCAGAAGGAAGCATCTGCGGCCGGGCAGAGGTGGGGCTGAGTTCTGGCCCCACCTGAGCTCTGGGGAGAGTTCTACTGCCAGCGGAAGGCTGCATGGATGACTCTGTCAAGTAGCTCAACAAACACCTTAGGTGGGAGTCCTTGCTTTTTCATTTTATTCCTTTGGGTGTCTCTGAAGAACTCGGAGACTCTGTCCCTATTCAAGGTGGCCCTGCTGGCTTGTCATGCTGTTAAGTACCAGGTAGTTTGGGAAAGAAACAAACTCTTCTGCCTTTGAGACTACCCTCAATTAATGTTTTGGGATGGCTTTTTTGCTGTGGGATTTCTAGAGGTGTCAAATAAATGTGTGTTCCGAGTGGAGAATTTTTAAATTTCTCTTTTTTAATTTTTGCTCTGTCACCCCAGGGTGGAGTGCATTGGTGTGGTCATAGGTCACTGCAGCCTTGAACTCTTGGGCTCAAGCAACCCTCCTGCCTCAGCCTCCCAAGTAGTTGGGAATATAGGCAGGTGCCACTACACCCAGCTACTTTTTAAATTTTTTGTGGAGATGGGGGTCTCACTATGTTGCCCAGGCTGGTCTCAAACTCCTGGGCTTAAGCGACCATCCCACATTGGCCTCCCAAGATGTTGGGATTACAGGCATGAGCCACCGGGCTCAGCCTAAAAAATTTCTTATGATAAAGGAGGTTAAATGGACCTACCAAGGACAGTGTTATTCTAGGTTCTCCATAGAGATCTGGGTTCAAGTCCCACTTCTGCCACCACTATGTGACATGAACCTCCCTGAGCCTCAGTTTTCTCTACTGTAATGTGGAAATAATACTGGAGAAGTTGAGAGGATTAAAATAAATTACATATGGAAAGTGCCTAGACTAGTAATTGGCAGTCAGATGATGTGCAGGAAATGTTAGTTCTGCCCCTCCGTATTCTGTTTTAGGACCTGTGAAGTCAACTTCATGTAAAAGAGTGCTCTCTGCACGGAGGTCTGAACAAAGGAGGTTTTCTCTCTGTTTGCCATCAGCCAGAATGAAATCTCTAATACAATGGCTGAAAGCCTCGGAAATAACCCACTCCCTAAAACTGGAGAGGCAGCCTAAGATCAGTACCTGTGTATGCCATCCCCCAGAGTGCTAAGAGCAGTACCTGTGTGTGCCACCCCCCACAGAGTGCTGTTCATCAGTTACTCATGATGATGGTTACTGAATATTGACTCCGCTAATGTTTATCATGCATATGTTTTGAATGTAGGTTAGAGGGGAAAGCTTTTCTCTGGAACCTCTAGAGATAAGAGCTAGATGTATTTATTATCTAACAAGGAAAGTCTCCATTGGCCCTGACTCCAGCATTTACTCTGTTTGCTAATATGATTATCTGTGGCTTCTGGGCAAGTGATCTTCCCACCTGCACCGATAAACAGGTGACTACCTTGCCCCATGGAAAAATGTTGTCCTATGAAGGTTAGCTTTTATGAGTCTCCTGACTGCAACTTAAAGATACCCTTCTTTGAGGCTGGATAGAGTTTTTTTTTTTTTTTTTTTTTTTTAACGTATCTTAGTGTGAGCTCGTGAAGGATGGTACGTGATGCTCTTGTTTCCCTTGCCAATAGGAAGTTCTTTGCTGGTGGAGTGTGTAGAACAAATGTGCAGCTTCCTGGCAAGGTAGTGGTGATCACTGGCGCCAACACGGGCATTGGCAAGGAGACGGCCAGAGAGCTCGCTAGCCGAGGTAAGTGTTTCCCCTTTAGTCTCCAAAGGGCCATGCCTCCCACCCTTCTTCCCACTGGGGCCTCTGTCCATATTGCTTTGTGTTTCCTCCTAGGCTTGGGGGCTCTGACTAGAAATTCAAGGAACCTGGGATTCAAGTCCAACTGTGACACCAACTTACACTGTGGCCTTCAATAAACTGCTTCTTTCCTATTCCCTCTCTATTAAATAAAATAAGGAAAACGATGTCTGTGTATAGCCAAGTCAGTTATTCTAAAAGGAGATACTAAGTGACATTAAATATCAGAATGTAAAACCTGGGAACCAGGTTCCCAGCCTGGGATTAAACTGACAGCAAGAAGACTGAACAGTACTACTGTGAAAAGCCCGAAGTGGCAATATGTTCACTCTACCGTTGAAGGATGGCTGGGAGAATGAATGCTCTGTCCCCCAGTCCCAAGCTCACTTACTATACCTCCTTTATAGCCTAGGATATGAACATACTGCTCTTTTTTTGTCTTGGACCCAGGAGCCCGAGTCTATATTGCCTGCAGAGATGTACTGAAGGGGGAGTCTGCTGCCAGTGAAATCCGAGTGGATACAAAGAACTCCCAGGTGCTGGTGCGGAAATTGGACCTATCCGACACCAAATCTATCCGAGCCTTTGCTGAGGGCTTTCTGGCAGGTGAGGTCCTGATGGGTAGGTAGAAAAGCAGGAAACTGGGTATGGGAGTGGCTGCTCCACCCTGGACCATCTATGGCCCTTACATCAGAACCATCATCCACCCCACTAGACAGGTTCTGCCACATGAACCAGCAGGACAGGGAATTGGCAAGAGGATGGTGGGTAGATAGACTGGGCAGGATCCTTATCATCTTTTCGCCTCAGCAATGGGAATGTCGGAGGTGTCAGCTCCCTGTCTGGGCTTGCACCTTGGCATCAAGGTGTGGCAACAATGCCACTCTCTTCTTTCATCCTGAGAATCAACCTTGTGTGGCCATAGGCATGAGATGAAGTTGTGCTGCTGGCAAGTTCTTCTGGATCTTGGAAAATGACCAGCTTCTACCACGGACTATGAAATCCATGAGGGACATCCTGGGACCATGTCTGGCTTGTGTTACCACTGGATTCCTAGTGCCCAGCAGAGTGCACCTGGCCCAGAGTCGGTAGTTAGTACACATTTGCTGAATAAATGAATGAACAATGTCCAGGAAGATATGAGTAACTAAAATTACTCATTAGAAACCCAGTGACAATGCTTATTGGATGTCACTGAGATAGGTCCAAATGAAGGATACTTATTGAGTGCTGAGGCAATACCTTGTTTTAAAAGGAAGGGGCAGAGCAAGTGACTCCTATCAGAATCTTACCCCAACAAAGACAACTAATGAGCAAAGGGAAAGGGCAATTATGCAGGTCTGTTACAGGCAGCTAGGGGACTCCTTGCTAACCATAGGATCTCTTTGGTTGTGCCCTATAGAGGAAAAGCAGCTCCATATTCTGATCAACAATGCGGGAGTAATGATGTGTCCATATTCCAAGACAGCTGATGGCTTTGAAACCCACCTGGGAGTCAACCACCTGGGTAAGTATCTTTGGGTGACTAAAAAATGAGGTACACCCACTATCTTTTCTTTAGGAAGATGACACTGTGTAAATGTGGAGAATGTCCAGGGGCCTTCATAGAGCCTAGGAATTCCAATAGACTAGACCCATTGGCTTGTTGTTCACTGTACCTCTCCTGATCAGTCTAAAAAAGTGAGATCTTCCTACCCATACCATTAAGAAGCCCCAAATTTCAGGAAATACCAGGGAGAAGAATGTCATTCTTGGATGGGGCAGTGGCAGTACAAGGCTTGCCAGGCAGGGCCAGACCTGGGGGTATGCAGGCATCTGGGCTTGGCTGGAGGGGTCACATCTACATGATGGCCAACCAAGCCATGGGTTGGTCCACGGAGGTAGGCAATCCTTGAGAACTTGAGGTACGAGGCAGGGTGGGGTTCAGCGTTCAAGGCGAAGACTTTAGGGAGGAGAGCATGGAGCATGTTTTCTGATCCTAAGCAAATGTTATCTTCCCTGACTGTTCTATCCTTCTGCCTATACACAAGTGTACCTGGGTCCCTAGTTATGCGATCATGGCCAGAGTGGGAGTTGGAAGCCAGCAGGTGGGTCAAGGGCAGCGGTACAAAGTAATATAATTAAGTATGATTGCCTTACTTGTAGTCTAGCTCTGGCTCTTGCTTTGAGGAATCCACAAACTCAGACCAAACTGACCATTAGAGTTACTCATGGCATCAAAATTGGTTCACACCTAGAAGATAGTGAGCTAACACTGAAGTCCTCTTGGCTCCCACATGCTGAGCCTGGGCTGTCATTCCACTTTCAATCTTCCCTGCTGGCTCTCCTCACAGGCCACTTCCTCCTCACCTACCTGCTCCTGGAGCGGCTAAAGGTGTCTGCCCCTGCACGGGTGGTTAACGTGTCCTCGGTGGCTCATCACATTGGCAAGATTCCCTTCCATGACCTCCAGAGCGAGAAGCGCTACAGCAGGGGTTTTGCCTATTGCCACAGCAAGCTGGCCAATGTGCTTTTTACTCGTGAGCTGGCCAAGAGGCTCCAGGGTAAGTCTGGAGAAAGAGGAATAGCAAAAATGGTCCTCAGACCAAATTAGAGGTCCACAGCAACTTGGGAAGTCAGGCTGTCAAACATGCACGTGTCAGTAATATCTCTGTGGACTAAGGAGAATGAAATTATGAATGGAATAAAAACAGAGTGCTTGCCCCCAGGGAGCTTAAAATCAAATTGGGGTTAAGAACCTCAAAAAGTTACCTTGTATTTGTGTCACATCTTATCTCTTATCTCATTTGATTTTCACAGTAGCTTTTTGCAACAGACAGAAGCTTTTTGTTTTTTTTGTTTTTTTTTGAGACTTGAGTTTCGCTCTTGTCGCCCAGGCTGGAGTGCAGTAGTGCGATCTTGGCTCACTGTGACCTCTGCCTCCTGGGTTCAAGTGTTTCTCCTGCATCAGCCTCTTGAGTAGTTGGGATTACAAGCACGCAATATCACGCCTGGCTAATTTTGTATTTTTAGAAGAGACGAGCTTTCACCATGTTGTCCAGGTTGGTCTCAAACTCCTGACCTCAGGTGATCTGGCAGAAGAGGCCTTTGGTAACAGGTATTATTACTCCTAGTTTATAGAGCAGAGCTGAGGTCCAAGGAAATGGCCAGCTAAAGAGTATATGGCAGGTGAGGGCGTCAGAACCGGAATGTGGGTGCTCAGCTTTAAACCTAGGGTGCTTCCTTCTGGGTGCCATTTGCTGAGGTCCACATGGTGATCTGAGCTACAGAGCTGCCACTGCCTGGACTCAGGGAGTTAGGGCTGGATTTCAGACCCCTGGGTCCAAGTTCTTGCTCTACCACATGCTAGCCCCATGTGGATGTGGATGTGGATGTGCCCCTTTAACCTCCCCTGACTTCATCTTCTCAGCTGTAAAATCAGGTCAGGCTGGTTCTTATTCCTTAATGATTCTGTGCTCTCCTGGAGCACTGGGTGAGCTGCTGGCTCTGACATCTGCGGATCTAGGGGTCCATTTGTTACAGTGAATAAGCCAGAGTTTGGGAACAATGATCTTCACTTCCAGAATGCCTACAGTAGAAGAAGATGGTAATCATAAAAATAAACAATAACAATTACAATAATAATTGGGAGGTTTATGTGTGCCATGTACTACGCATCTTAACTCATTTATTACTTGCAACATTCCTGTGAGGTGGGTGCTATTATTTTCCCCCACTCTAAATATGAAAAGACAGGCACTGACAGATTAAGAAATTTGCCCAAGGAAGTTCCTAGCTGAGCCAGGATTCAAATGCAGACAGTCCATTCCATGTTTTTAACTTTACATCAGAGTTCAGACCTTGGCCCTGCACCCTGCCAGGTATAACCTTAGGCAATTTACTTAAACTTTCTGTGACTTAGTTTTCTTTGTTGTAAATGGGTATCATAATATTCTATTTTACAAGCCTCTTTAAGAATTAAATGAAATAATACATTTAAAGCATGTTGTATGGCCCTGGCACATAATTGGTACTGAAAAATAGTGACGGCACCAGGGATATCTTGGGGGGGGGGGTGTTAATCCCCCACAATCTGCATCACCATCCCTCAATCTATACCTCATGAAATGTGCTTGCCAGGCAAATGCAGCTCAAAATAAAGTCCTACCCACCACCTTCCAATCAGATCGCTACCCCTAAACTCCTCCTTTAGAAATGATAAAGATACCACTGTCAATGATTGATACTACTCACTACATGTTGTCATGTTTATTAGTAGTACTAAAGCCACAGTATAAAAACGACATTGAAATAGAAGGACCTCGAACCAGGCACTCCTTTTGGAACATAGAAGGCTGAGAAGGCTATAGATCTTTCTGAAAGATCAATTCATTCCTGTTCAAATTCCGCCTGGCCAGGAGTGGTACCTGCTGAATCCTGGGGTTATGTTTCCTGAGTCCCTCCTTCTCACTTGTGTATTTTGCTGCAGGAGATAAGCTGTTTTCCTGGGCTCAGAGTGTGTCCCTGATCTAATTGTGCCCTCTTTGTCCCAGGCACCGGGGTCACCACCTACGCAGTGCACCCAGGCGTCGTCCGCTCTGAGCTGGTCCGGCACTCCTCCCTGCTCTGCCTGCTCTGGCGGCTCTTCTCCCCCTTTGTCAAGACGGCACGGGAGGGGGCGCAGACCAGCCTGCACTGCGCCCTGGCTGAGGGCCTGGAGCCCCTGAGTGGCAAGTACTTCAGGTGTGTGAAGGCAATGCGGTTCTCTCCACCACCTGTGTGCATGGGAGGTGCCGGACTCGCTGGGCTGTTCATCCTGAGAAGCTGAGTTTGTGCCTGATGATGCAATCCAGGTTTGGGTTGGGCCTGCAAACAGAATGCCGTTGCTTTGTTAAGGAAACTTACAGTACAAACTTATGTGTTGGGAAGAGTTGCTTTTCTGGCTTTATTTTATACTCGTGTGCCGCTTTTCCATGAAAACTTTGCAGCTTTCTGAAAGCTTTTAAAGAAGACTGTCGCTGTTGGTTATGCCATGGAGAAAATGTTAGCAGGCCTTCTGGATCGTTTTTCTCCTTCTTTAAGCTTTTGGCTCACTTGATTCATGAATTTTTAAATACCAATTAGCACAAAGTGCTAGGCGAACGTCCTCTCTCTTCGGTGTGAACTCTGTCCCTCAATGCTGCCAAGATTGGCACTATCTGTTGAAATACAGAAGTAGAAATTTTAGTGCTGAATCTTATCATGAACTCAATGAGCAACTAGAGTCTGGGAGTAAAGGGAAGCCCAGGGTGAAATCTCTTTCCCATTCCATGACAGAATCCAACCCTGTCTGCTCTGTTGTCCTGCTTTGTTCAAGGCTTTTCATCAGTGCAGTATTTATTCCGTGAAGCACTGGAAATAGTCTTAGTGTCTGATGAGAGGGGAATGGATAAGTGATAATAGCTAATGTTGCTTGAGTTTTTATAATGTGTTTGGTACTCAGTTCTGAGTGTGTAATGTGTATTAATTCATATAATCATCACAACCCTGCGAGGCAGGTAATATTACCCCAAGTTTTCACATGAAACTGAGGCGCAAGATAATTAAGAAACTTGCTCAAAGTCATATAGCTTATAAGTGGTAGATCTGGGATTTACGCCCTGGCAATCTGGCTCTAGAGCTGTGCCATTCAGTATGGTAGCCACTAGCCACATGTTGCTATTGAGCACTTGAAATATGGCTAGTCCATATTGAGATGCACTGTAAGTGTACAGTGCATACCAGATTTTTGAAGACATACAGGTTGAGCATCACAAATCTGAAAATTTGGAGTCCGGAATATTTCAGTAAGCATTTCCTTTGAGTTGCATGTTGCTGCTAAAAATGTTTTGGATTTCAGAGTATTTCGGGTTTTAGATTTTTGGGGTTTGAGATGCTCAGCTGGTAAGTACAATGCAAATATTTCATAATTCAAATAAATGTAAAATCCTAAATACTTCTGATCCCAAGCATTTTTTTTTGAGATGGATTTTCACTCTTGTCACTCAGGCTGGAGGGCAATGGCATGATCTTGGCTCACTGCAACTTCAGCCTCCTGGGTTCAAGCGATTCTCCTGGCTCAGCCTCCTGAGTAGCTGGGATTACAGGTGCCCGCCACCACACCTGACTAATTTTTATATTTTTAGTCGAGATGGGCTTTCACCATGTTGGCCAGGCTGGTCTTGAACTCCTGACGTCAGTTGATCCACCTGCCTTGGCCTCCTAAAGTGCTGGGATTACAGGCGTGAGCCACCGCGCCCAGCCCCAAGCATTTCTGATAAGGGATGCTCAACCTATAGTATAAAAAAAGAAGTGTAAGTTATCTCATTTTATATTTTTAAATGAGATAAAAGATATCTCATTTTTTATATTGATTGCATGCTAAAATGATTTTGCTATTTGTGGGTTAAATAAAGTACATATTTATTAACTCAATAAATGAATGTGTAATTAAATGTTACTAAATAAATTTCACCAATTTCTTTTTACATTTTAAATGTAGCTGCTAGAAAATTCAAAATGACATATGTGGCTCACAATTGTGTTTCTTATCATATTTCTTTCTTTTTCTTTTTTTTTTTTTGGAGACATAGTCTCACTCTGTTGCCCAGGCTGGAGTGCAATGGCATGATCTTGGCTCACTGCAACCTCCACCTCCTGGGTTCAAGGGATCCTCCTGCCTCAGCCTCCCGAGTAGCTGGGATTACAGGTGCATGCCACCACGCCCAGCTAGTTTTTGTATTTCTAGTAGAGATGGAGTTTTGCCATGTTGACCAGGCTGGTCTTGAACTCCTGACCTCAAGTGATTCGCCCACCTCAGCCTCCCAAAGTGCTGGGATTGCAGGCGTGAGCCACTGCGCCTGGTCTTCCCATCATATTTCTATTGGACAGTTGCTACTCTAGAGTCTGAGTGTTTAACATTGCTGCCTTAAATATGTAATAAAATATACAGTCATTAAATATCATATTTTAATATAATATGTAATTAATAGAAAAATGTTAGTGATATAATGTTGTAAGGAAAAAACTGGAATACAAAACTATATGATTTTTTATACATAGAGAACAGTCTGGAGGGATAACCAGCCACTGGGCAGTAGTGGTTACTTCCAGGGAGTTTTAGGGAGAGCCAAGCAGAGTGTGAAGGATGATTTTTATCTTTTTATTCTAGGTGTTTTTTTATTATTTAAAAATTTTGCCAGGTGCAGTGGCTCATGCATGTAATCCCAGCACTTTGGGAGGCTGAGGTGGGTGGATCACTTGAGGTCAGGAGTTGAGACCAGCCTGGCCAACGTGGTGTAACCCCATCTCTACTAAAAATACAAAAAATTAGCTGATCATGTTGGTGGGTGCCTGTAATCCCAGCCACTCAGGAGGCTGAGGCAGGAGAATCACTTGAACCTGGGAGGCAGAGGCTGCAGTAAGCCGAGATCACTCCACTGCACTCCAGCCTGGGCGACAGAATGAGACTCTGTCTCAAAAAAAAAAAAAAAAAAAAAAATTTAAGGCTGGGTGTGGCGGCTCATGCCTGTAGTCCCAGTACTTTGGGAGGCCAAGGCAGGAGGATTGCTTGAGCTCGGGAATTCCATACCAGCCTGGACAACAAAGTGAGACCCCCATCTCTACTAAAAATCAAAAAATTAGCCCAGCATTGTGGTGCATGCCTATAGTCCCAGCTACTCGGGAGGCTAAGGTGGGAGGATGGCTTCAGCCTGGGAGGTCAAGGCTGCACGATAGTGCCACTGCACTCCAGCCTGGGTGATGAAGTGAGACCATATCTCAAAAAAAAAAAAAAAATCCTCCTCAAACTAGATACAGTATGATCCCGGTTTTATGTAAGAGAGAAAGAGAGAGAGAGAGACTGTATCTCTATTTATATCCAAACAAAGCAAAAAAAAAAAAAAAAAAAAAGACTGTACAGAAAGCAACTAAATGATAGACTTTTCTTTTTTTTGAGACGGAGTTTCGGTCTTGTCTCCCAGGCTGGAGTGCAGTGGCGTGATCTCCACTCACTGCAACCTCTGCCTCCTGGGTTCAAGCCATTCTCCTGCATCAGCCTCCCAAGTAGCTGGGATTACGGGTGCCCACCACCACACCCGGCTAATTGTTTTTTGTATTTTTAGTAGAGGCAGGGTTTCGCCTTGTTGGCCAGGCTGCTCTTGAACTCCTGACCTCAGGTGATCCACCCACCTCAGCCTCCCAAAGTGCTGGGATTACAGGTGTGAGCCACCGTGCCCAGGCATGATAGGCTTTTCTTCTTTTATCAGCACTGCATGTTCCGAATGTTTTACGGGACTTTTATAATTAGAAAAAAGGAACATTAAAAACAAAAAACATGGGGGGAGCGGGGAGGGATAGCATTAGGAGATATACCTAATGCTAAATGACGAGTTCATGGGTGCAGCACACCAACATGGCACATGTATACATATGTAACAAACCTGCACGTTGTGCAAATGTACCCTAAAACTTAAAGTATAATAATAATAAAATTAAAAAAAACAAACAAAAAAAACATGATGAGAACTGTGTTCTGCTCCCACCCCCTATCCCTCTAGTCCTCAGGGCCCCTGCTCATTCCAAAGCAAATCTGGAGGGCTTGGTCCGGGGTTCATGGTATGCAAGTGCGTCTGTCCACAGAATTCAAGAGGCCTGTGAACTTGGATGGGAAAATAACTTCATCTTTAATTTAACCTCCGACTGAGATTTGGCATTTTCTTCAATTACGAATGTAGGCACTGAACTGTAGTAGTAGTAGTGATACCTGTGACTTTGTCACCAATAGAATTATAAATATTTTTATATCACATTGCAGTTGTTGCAGATATCCTAGAATGTCACTTCTGCTCGCCACTACTTTGAAATCCTTTGATTATTAGACCTGGTACTAGATCTTGTTATAGAATATATTAATAAATAAGCCTGTGTATTACTATATCACAAATTTGTTTTTAAAATATTTTTGGAGTGCATTTTGTATAATTAGTTTCTTTGAGTCTGGCATATATTGTATTTTATTCATTTAGAAACATTCTGAGAAAGGGACCATAAAGATTTCCAGACTGCTAATTCTCATTCCTGGAATTTACTGTCTTTCTCTGCCCTCCAGTGACTGCAAGAGGACCTGGGTGTCTCCAAGGGCCCGAAATAACAAAACAGCTGAGCGCCTATGGAATGTCAGCTGTGAGCTTCTAGGAATCCGGTGGGAGTAGCTGGTGGAAGACCTGCAGCTTTATCAGGCCCAATCCATGCCATAATGAACAGGGACCAAGGAGAAGGCCAACCCTAAAGGATTGTCCTCTTGGCCAGCTGGTGCTGCGAATCCTGCCTGCTCTGATCCTCTTGACCCTTCTGGGAATGTTTGCACACCTCACACTCTTGTGAGACTGGCTTATGGCATGAGTTGTGGACACCTATAGAGTGTTCTTCTCTAAGACCTGGAAAGTCAGCAACCCTCTGGGGGCAGCAGGACTGGGCAGATCCCAGGCTGGGCATGGGGGTGGCAGAAGAGCCTGAGAAATTGGGTCAGTTCCCTCATCAGCACCAGAGGCTCAGCTGAGGCAAGAAGAGCACCATCACTGCCTATTTCTAGGGGCTATACACTCCAACTCTTGGTTGATCTCTTTCTTTTTAAAAATATTTGCCACCACCCTGGAGTCTAGACCAACACACAAAGATCCTGGCTAACCCTGGCCTATTTAGATTCCTTCCTCTCACCTGGACCTTCCCATTTCAATCATGCAGATGGTTTCTTTTTGTAAAGAGTTCCGTTTGCCTTTCAATTTTTAGAGAAAATAAAGACTGCATTCATCTCATTGTCTTATTTATTTTCTCAGGGCAGCAAGGGAGAGAAATGGAACAAATCAGGAAACCAGCCTGCTAGTTTAGTAAGTAGCATTTCACCCTACCCAGCCACGGGAACTGGGGAATAGCAAGGGAGCAGGCCTAGGCCTAGAACTCAGGGCAAAGACAGCAGCTGGAATGTAAGATCCTCAGAGTGTGTAGCTGCTGGGACGAATCCATCTGAGTTAGGCAGACAGAGAAAAAGCAGTTTCAGTGAGAATCTGGCACCCAAAAGGAAAGGATTTTACTCCCCCATGGCCTAACTGTCTTAGGAAATTTGAGTGCTGACGGAGACACTCTTCCCCTCGAGTTTTAGGAAAGGGGTGCTATTCTCTGCGTTATCCCCATCTCCTTCCTTCCTGAAGGAGGCTCCACTTGCAGAATGCATCATTTCCTGCCGCCCTCAGCAAGGATCACAGCTTGGCCAGCTCACAGTGGTACAGGGCTGGGAGTGGATACTCCTAACCGCAATGCTGTACTGCCTCTCATTTAAAGACATTTTGTTAAATATCTGGCTAGAGAAAATATTTTAAATCTGAAAGCTTCCATCATATCCCAAATTATTAGATGCACTTACAACCAACAGCAAATGACACCAAATATCGGGAAGCTGAGCAGCAAAGAATGCAAAAGAAAACAATGATAGGCATGGGTATTGATTCGACATGTTGTTGGCATTTTCAGAATATTAAGCCACAGTCGTTCCCCTTGTTCAGATTCCAGACTCCATCATTTCTCGTGGTGTTCAGGTGCTCCCACGAGACACAGCCTCCCTCAGCACTACTCCTTCAGAATCGCCTCGTGCTCAGGCTACATCTTACCTCTCTGTAGTGTCTTGCCCGACACCAAAAGGACCATCTAGTCTGCTCAGCCTGGGCAAGGAACATGTGCCAGTCTCGGCCTCTTGTCATGTTTCCAGAAAAGACTTGCCGCAAGTTAACATCTAAGCAAGTGAAAGGCCTTGACTCTGCACAAACAATGCTGGGGGATTGGTGGCTGAGACACCGTTCGACCTTCCCATCTTGGCTCCCTGAAATCCCCTGCAACCTTCGGGGCTGTTTTTCCACTATTGACTTGTGCTTGGATATGGATATGGCTTCCTGCCTTGGCAGAGTGCCCCTCAACATACAGGAAACAAGATCCTGGATGAGAAGGGCTCAGGGATTTCAGTTGTTCCAGACTTCCCTCCTAGGTGCTTCTCTAACTGCCCCAGTTCCACTGCCTTCACTATTCCTGGCTTCTCTTAGCCTCTGACACCCTTAGCTAATCTAGCCTGGGGTGGAAAATCTTTTTCTTTTGGCTCAGCTGAGACTGTCCTAATTTCCTAAAAATAACACTTCAATGGGAAACTAAAGGAAAAGGAAATCAAAGAGACATATGAAACTCAAGAAACAAACAGTTTCAGAGCACCGATTTCCTAGGTGGTGACTAGCTGCCACAGATTACCTTGGTTGGCACTTGGCCCTTGTCCAACTCAACTTCGTATACTCAACTTCGTATACAATGTTGCCATGCGTCCCAAGCTCAGGAGGATATACCTTGTGTATTTGGTCTCTTTTAGTTATAAGATGGACACTCAGTTTGAGCAAGCTTAAGTCCCAAACCATGCAATATTTTGCTCATAAACTCAAGGAAGGGTTGAAACTGGAAAGTGGGAATGGGCAGAGATGTATCTTAGAAATAACTAGAACTCAAGCGCCAAGCAACACCAGACTCCTCTCCCTCTACCATTGAAGAGTTCCTGCAGCCATTTCCTATTTTTAGAATTTAAAAAATTCCAGGTTTGGCTTGGGTCAAATGCTCACTGTGAAGCATTCAACTGTAGTTGGGTATTGGGTATTGAAACGTCTCTTCTACGGCTATCATATTCTCATATATGCTATTTTGATATCGCTATCATATTTTCATATTGTAGAAGAGGCATTTCAAATCAGTCAGAAAAACATAGACAATGTCATAAGTGGTGCTGGACAAATAACTATCCAAATGAAACATAAAGTTAGATTCTTTGCCTCACACCATGCATACAAATGAGTACTATGTGGATTAAAAGGCAAAAAAAGTTGTGAAAATATTAGAAAAAAATATAGAAGAATATCTTTATGCCCTTGGAAGAGGGATAGCATTCTTAAGACATGAAAAGCAAAAAGCATATGGGAAAAGAGGAATACATCCAAAAAGCATACCTAAAATAAAGTTCAAAGTCAAGTGATAATGGTGAACATATTTGAAATTGTTTTAGGTTATGTATTCTAGAAAACGGACTTCGAGATACAGACATTTGCACACAGCAAATTTATTAGGAGGACTGTTAGGATTGGTATCTATAGGGGAGTGAGAGAAGCGGGACAGGGCAGAGGGTGAAGTTGATCTGCGATGCAGTCACACTAAAGGATTAGGTGATCCTGTTCCACAGAGAGCTCTGGAGCTGAGCTGTCTTGAGGAAAGGAGGTTGGTCTTTAAACACCCGCAGTGACCAGTAATTGGGTGTGGGCAGCTTCCACGGAGGGGGCATGACCTGGGTGAGGGCAAGTTCTAGATAAAAACTCAGCTGAGAGTTGGCAGCTGTGTACATTTCCAGCATCTGGGAGAATAAGTGCTTCATTTCTTTTTCTTTTCTTTTTTTTTTTTTTTCAATAGAGACAAGGTCTCTCTCTGTTGCCCATGCTGGCCTTGAATTCCTGGGCTCAAGCAATCTTCCTGTCTTGGCCTATCAAAGTGCTGGGATTACAAGCATGAGCCACTATGCCTAGCTGTATGCTTCATTTCTAAAGGGAGTATATTAGTCCATTCTCACATTGCTATAAAGATCCTACCCAAGACCAGGTAATTTATAAAGAAAAGAGGTTTAATTGGCTCATACTTCCACATGGCCGGGGAGGCCTCAGGAAACTTACAATCATGGTGGAAGGTGAAAGGGAAGCAAGGCACATCTTCATAAGGTGGCAGGAGAGAGAGAGAGTGCAGGGGAAACTGCCACTTTTAAAACCATCAGGTCTCATGAGAACTCTCTCACTATCACGAGAAGACAATGGGGGAAACCACCCTCATGATTCAGTCAACTCCCACCAGGTCCCTCCCTCAACACATGGGGATTACAATTTGAGATGAGATTTGGGTGGGGACACAGAACCAAACCATAGGAGGGAATCTGGGTGGTGCAACACAGCATCTGCTGCAGATGTATATGTATATATGACCTATCTTATGTTTATATAGATAATATGTATCACACAAAAGAGTAGTACCCATATTTTTATTCATTTTTCTTTCGACTTGGGGTCTCGCTTTATTGCCCAGGCTGATCTCAAACTCCTGGGCTCAAGTGATCCTCCCACCTTGGCCTCCCGAAGTGCTGGGCTTACAGGTGTGAGTCACCACCCTCAACTTATTATCATATAAAGAACTTCTACTTCTCAATAAGAACAAGACACAGAACCCAACAGAGAACTTTGCAAAAGTTATAAATAGGAAATTTTCAGAAGAAATGCGAATGGCCAATGTACCTAAGTCAAGATATTTAACCTGACCAGTGATCAGAGAACTGCAAATTAAAACAAGATGCCATTATACCATTTTAAACCATCACATTGTCAAAAATTTGAAAGCTTAGCAAATATTGGCAAAAATATAGAAAAATAGATATTTTTATACACTGCTGCTATGAGTGGAAGAAATGGTGAAGCCATTTCTACCAGCAATTCAGCTTCTTAATATCCGCAGTAACATTAGCCTATGTATGTAAAGAGGAGGCATTGTTCATATTAGCAAAAAAATGGAAATAGCCTAAAAGTCCATCAGTTGGCGAAAAACTAATCTCTGGTATGATTATACAATCTGACATGATTATATAATAATTATATACTAATATACTTATATATACTAATATACTTATAAATATATACTTATAAAATGTATACTTATAGAAATATACTTATATACTTATAAATAATTATATACTAATCTCTGTATGATTATATGATGAAATAATTATTTTGGAGTAGTTATTCCAAAAATCATTATATTTAAAAAATAATTATACACGTATATACTTGGATAAATCACACTGAATTTCAGAATGATGTGTTCTGTGTAGTAAGACTTATATTTTGAAATTACACACATGTAATATATATTTTCTATGAGTACATATATAGGTATGTAAAAGCACAGAAAAAGATATAAAACAATATAATGAATGTGTAAGAGAGGTTATCCTGGGGAAGGATTAATGGGAAATGATTTTTCAATTTTTTAAAAGCAGAATATTCTTATATCTTACTTGAAAATTAAACATTAATAACTTCAGCAGACACTGTTAGCTGTCACCCAGTAGTCATTCCCTACTCTGACTTTGTTCCAGTGTCTACCTCTGCTTTCTGTGAATGATTAACTGATCGCAGTTGTTCTCAACTCTGGCTGTGTATTTTTAAATATTTAAGATGCCAAAGTCCAGGCCTCCCCGCAGAGATCCATATTCAATTGTTCTCGCCTTGGGAAAATGTTTTTGAAAGCAACCTAGGTGATTCTGATGGGCTGCCAGGGCTGTGAACCACTGGCCCAAGGCAACCGTGCGGATCACATTTTTTTGCAAGTGACGGTGATGGAAAAGTCATGTGGCTCAATCATGGCCGGTGGGATGTGGAAGGAGCCTCTTTGGTAGCTTCTAGGGAAGGCTTCCTCATTGGTTAAAACATGAGGCACAGGAAGAAATTTTCTGTCTTGTGTTGGATGCTGTCATGGCTAAACATGACACCTGAATCTGCCACAATCATCTTGAGACCATGAGTGAAGCTGGCTGGCCCAAAAACTAGCGCACATGCCGAGGGTGGTGAAAGGAAAGATAGGGAGAATCTGGGTTGCTGATGACGTGGTGGTGAGTCACTGAATTAACCAAGACTGGAGCTGTGCTCCCTTGGGACTTCTTGTTACACAACATAATAAATTGACCTTATTAATTCTGTGTCCTACTGATGCTATCGTATTATGTTGAACCCTATAAAGTTGCTGACATTCTACCATTTTTAACCTACTTTTTAATTTTTTTTTTACTTTTTTTTCTTACCATTACTGCTAGTCCAAGGCAGATATCTTCCTGACCTACTTTTATCACCCTCAATTTCCTCATCTGCCAAGTGAATATTTGACAACTTTTTCATTACATTTTTCTCCACCCCCAAGTTCTGTCATCTTCCATTGATTTCTGAATATGACAGATATCCATGGAGAAAACTGACCTAATATCCTAGCACAGAGAATCCTAATAGTCCTGGCACACCCTTACAGGTGTTCACACAAGTTTTAATCTATATGTACAATCTATTTTTTCTACATATGGATATATAATCTATATTAGCCAAAATGATCAGCTAAGAAAATCTCAAGAGAGGAGGTAAAACTTGCTCTGATAGGAGGAGATTAATTATTGTAACAAACAATGTTAACTTTAGTGGTACAATATAATAAAAGTTTATTTCTCGCTCATGTCACATTCCACTGCAGGAATGGGGATGGGAGGGTGGTTCTGCTCCCCATGGCCAAGAAAAAAATCAATGGTTCCATTATTTCCCAGGACCTCAGTGTTCTCTATTGGATCCCCTGTATCCAGCTGCCAGATGATGCAAAAGAGTGCATCCAACTATATCCAGCTATTCCATTTCTGGGCCAGGGATGTACAGTAATAAAAGCCCACAAAATTGGTTTTTCCTGTTTTCATCTTAATAAAATCACTATGTTGTTATAGTCATCTAATAATTTATGTTCCAATGACAGCAGTTACTTAAAGGATTAAACCAATATAATTGTATTGAAAGTATACACAATTTAATATATTCTCATAAAAATGGAAATCAAAGAAATGCAAAAATAAAAATTATTTTAAAAATGTTTTAGATTATTTTTCTTTTAAAATATTTAAATTATCTATTATAATTAAAAGACAAATTATAATTTTGAGTATCAACATTTTAAATCCAAATTATTTAAGTAATGTGGAATATTTTTATTTTTTGAAAATTTAGTTAATTCTATGATTTTTGTAAAATAAAACAATTCACAATTCTGAAGTTCATTGTCCATTTAGTTGCTATGTAAACAATGGATATCATACTTCATGCATGTTTCCTTTACACCTATACACCTACCAATTTAAAAGTACCAGGCGCTGTGGCTCATGCCTGTAATCCCAGCACTTTGGGAGGCCAAGGCGGGTGGATCACGAGATCAGGAGTTCGAGACCAGCCTGGCCAAGATGGTGAAACTCCTATCTCTACTAAAAATAAAAAAATTAGCCGGGCGCAGTGGCAGGCGCCTGTAATCCCAGCTACTCAGGAGACTGAGGCAGGAGAATCATTTGAACCTAGCGGGGCAGAAGTTGCAGTGAGCCGAGATCACACCACTGCACTCCAGCTTGGGTGACAGAGTAAGACTCTGTCTCAAAAAAAAAAAAGTAATATGAATTGTTTAATATTGCAAATTTTTAAAGACTCCATAGACAAATGTTGCAAACACACATTGGAATATGAAGAAGGACAAGAATATAGACACTTCGACTACTGAAAATGATACCCGTTTTAATGCAAGTATTTATTATACTCATGCTGGGGAAGAATTTGACAAGTTAATGAATTTGTCTTTTCTCTTCCCCAACTGCTTCTTTTATTCCAATCCTCCCTATGCTCAGAAGCAGAAGCATAATCTGCACACCTTCAAAGCCTTTGGATGCAGTTAAGTAGAGTTTTCCTGGCACCTAAACAGTGTTAATCATGAGAGTAAAATGTTTAGGGTATCAGGTTGTGTTATGTCAGCACTGAGTTCCAGAGCCTCATGTATTTGTAAATACACTTATTATTTTCTTGTGCATTCTGGTGAAATATAAGGCTTTTAAAGTGGCTGGCCAAGGGAAGGAGCCCTTCTTGCCTGGGTCTAAGGGCAATACTATTCATGTAGTTCATATTCATGTAGTCCTCACATGTCCACTGGGGGCCTAACCCTAGGAATTCTCAGAGAAGAGGGACCTTTGATGTGCCAGATAGAAATATGGTAGATGCCAGGCCCTAACTAGCATCTACCATAGACGTTTAATGTCAATCTGGCATAAAAGATCAAGTGTTTATTGAACATACGAGAATTCTGCCTTATAAAGTATCTGAGAAAGTGTGATTAAACAGTAAATAACTCACCTCAAATAACAACATGGTACTGAAGGAAGACCAAATGAATGGTGTGATAACTGTGATACACATGGGTTGCCCAAAGCACTACTATTTGAAAACATGACACATATTCACTCAGACTCAGTTCCCTGACCTTCTCCTAATCACAGACTCCTAATCACTGCCTTCTACTCTTCTTCAGTCCTCAATTCCCATGCCAAAGACTACACCTCCATCACATGAACTTTCTGCTCTCCAGATAACTTTTAACATCCCACTCTAGCCACAACCTCCTACTCCTCCAACTTTCTTCCTTGCTGATTCACTTACCCCATTATCATCCCTGTCTAGTGAAGAACAAGCACCCACGGAGCGGTCCATCTCTCTGATTTCTATATACCAAGAGTATGGCTGGAGAAAATCACTCAGTCTCACAGATTGGAGCTTCCATGAATCACTGGTCACCAACATCAACTGGGGTTTCCATTATGCTAAATAAACCAGACACAAAAGGACAAATACTGTATGATTCCACTTGCCTGAGGTACCTAGAGTAGTCAAATTCACAGACAAAAAGTATAGTAGAGGTTACCAGGGGCTGTGAGGAGGGGTAAATGGGGAATTAGTGTTCAATGGGTGCAGAGTTTCAGTTGGAGGATGAAAAAGTTCTGGAGATGGATGTTGGTGATGGTTGCACAACAATGCAAATGTACTTAATGCCACTGAAGTGTACACTTAAAAGTGGTTAAAATGGTAAATTGTATGTCATGTATATTTTAGCACAATAAAAAATCTTTCAAGTCTTTCAAGGATCCTAGGCTCTGTATCTGCTTAGATTCTCCATACCTCAATATTATAGAGAAGTCCTTTGATTCTTCTAGAATTATTATTTGTTCATATGGAGTTGGTAGAAGGTGCAACTCTAGGATGAATGTTTGAGATGAAGAGGCTTCTGCAACAGTCAGGGGAGGAGGTGATAATGATCTGAACTACAGTGATGAGGTAGAAGGGACAGGTTCTTCTGGCTGGGAAGGTAGGATGATAGGATTTGGCTTTGGACATAGCTTGGACATAGCTTGATGCATGGCAGGTACTTGAATGTTTTCAAATGAGGAGGTGGGGGAAAAAACAGTCAGCACAGAGTTCCTTCCTTCCTTCCTTCTTCCCTTCCTTCCTTCCTTTCTTCTTTCTTCTTCTTTTTTTTTTTTTTTTGTTTCAGGGTCTTCCTCTGTCTCCCAGGCTGGAATGCAGAGGCACAATCTTGGATCATGGCAGCCTCTAACTCCTGGGCTCAAGCGATCCTCCCACCTCAGCCTCCTGAGTAGCTGGTACTACAGGTGCCCACCACTATGCCTGGCTAATTTTCTTATTTTTTGTAGTGAGGGTCTCATTATGTTGGCCAGGCTGGTCTCGAACTCCTGGGCTCAAGTGATCCTTCCACCTCAGCCTTCCAAAGTGTTGGGTTATAGGCATGAGCCACTGTGCCTGGCCGGCACAGAGGTTCTAACCAGGCAGCATGCACAATAGTAATAACACTCCTTAATACTATATATTAACAGCTGGGTGTGGTGGCTCACACCTGTAATCCCAGCACCTTGGGAGGCCAAGATGGGCCGATTGCTTGAGCTCAGGAGTTTGAGACCAGCCTGAGCAACATGGCGAACAAACCCTGTCTCTACAAAAAATACAAAAAGTAGCCCAGCCTTGTGGTGCACACCTGTAGCCTCAGCTACTCAGGAGGCTGAGGTGTGAGGATGGCTTGAGCCCAGGAGGCAGAGGTTGCAGTGAGCTGTGATCACACCACTGCATTCCAGCCTGAGTGACAGAGCCAGACCCTGTCTCAGTATAATAAAATAAAATAAAATAAAATAAAATAAAATAAAATAAAGCAAAACTATATATTCACTGAAGAAGGAAGTTCAGGTTTGTGGGTAGAATTGAATGCATTCCATTTTGGACATGCTAATATTTTTAGGTGCATGTCAGCCTTGGGGTGAGTTCCAGGAGGTAGTCAAAAGGCAGATCTGGTGTGGGAAAGAGTTAAGGGGGGCAGTCAAGATGACTGCTGAAGCTAAGGGATTATATGGGAGAGTATGAGTGTCAAGAGGGAATGGCTAGAACATTGAGGAATTTGTCCTTAAGTGGGATGAAGAGAAAGCATAGGCAGAGAAGTGAATAATCTGTACAGGAGATGGCACTCGATGCAGGACTGAGGGAAGAGGTTTGACAATGGTAGACTTGAGGGTAGGGTAGAGGAGGTGCTGAAGGAAGGGCTCCAAGCAGAAATAACAACATGCAGAATTAGCGAGCAGGAAAGCATTCCACCAAAGAAGCCATTCAGTGACCAGACATTGAATGAATTTGTTGTGGAAGAACTAAACATTTCAAGGATAGGTCAGTCAACATTATCACTGTGGAAGAAGAGATGAAGGCCAGGAAAAGGCCATTTCCTCTGGGGTTACTGTGGCTATCGATATTTGGTTGCTTGGGTATTCAAAGAGTCTAATAGCCTTTGATCTACTTTGCTTAAGCTCCAGCCAAAGATATCTGGTAACCCTGGAGTGTCTCAGGTTTCTAAACATAGCAGTCATCTATCCTAGGTTTAGAGTGGGTGTTCCAACTTTCTCTGTTGTGACATATCTTTGTGCTACGTCTACTACCAGGTGGTTTTCAGGTCTACTTTAATCATTACTGTTGTTTGTTTTTAGAGCTTTTTTAATTTTTAAATTTATTTATTATTTATTTTACTTTAAGTTCTGAGATACATGTGCAGAACGTGCAGGTTTGTTACATAGGTATACATGTGCCGTGGTGGTCTGCTGCACCTATCAACCCGTCAACTAGGTTTTAAGCCCTGCATGCATTAGGTATTTGTCCTAACGCTCTCCCTTCTCTTTCCCACCCACGACAGGCCCCAGTGTGTGATGTTCCCCTCCCTGTCTCCATGTGTTATCATTGTTCAACTTCCACTTATGAGTGAGAACATGCGATGTTTCCTTTTCTGTTCTTGTGTTAGTTTGCTGAGAATGATGGCTTCCAGCTTCATCCATGTCCCTGCAAAGGACATGAACTCATTCTTTTTTATGGCTGCATAGTATTCTACGGTATATATGTGCCACATTTTCTTTATCCATTCTATCACTGATGGGCATTTGGGTTGGTTCCAAGTCTTTGCTATTATAAATAATGCTGCAATAAATATATGTGTGCATGTCTCTTTATAGTAGAATGATTCATAATCCTTTGGGTATATACCCAGTAATGAGATTGCTGGGTCAAATGGTATTTCTGGTTCTAGGTCCTTAAGGAATCGCCACACTATCTTCCACAATGGTTGAACTAATTTACACTCCCACCAACAGTGTAAAACCATTCCTATTTCTCCACAGCCTCACCAGCATCTGTTGTTTCCTGGCTTTTTAATAATTGCCATTCTAACTGGCGTGAGATGGCATCTCATTGTGGTTTTGATTTGCATTTCTCTAATAACGAGTGATGATGAGCTTTTTTCATGTTTGTTGGCTGCATAAATGTCTTCTTTTGAGAAGTATCTGTTCATATCCTTTGCCCAGTTTTTGATGGGATTGTTTTTTCCTTGTAAATTTATTTAAGTTCCTTGTAGATTCTGGATATTAGACCTTTGTCAGATGGATAGATTTAAAAAAATTTCTCGCATTCTGTAGGTTGCCTGTTCACTCTGATAGTGTCTTTTGCTGTGCAGAAGCTCTTCAGTCCATACTCTACACATTCAGAGAAACTTCTCTAATAACGAACTATAGAAATGATCCCTCAAAGTATAGTTGTTTTTTTTTTTTCACATGAGAAATTGGATGAGATCATGTTTCCGGGGAAAGGAGATAATGAGCAGTGATGCCACTGTCCATGGCTCAAGTATCATACTGCAAACATATGCCTGAAGTGGGTGGCAAGAAAACAGTTTAAGCTAAGTTTGAGTTCTGCTTGCCCCAAAGACCCTACACCTGGTTTCAAAGATTGACAATTTGGTTGATATTGAAAAGATATGTAGAGCTTTTAAAATGACAACAGCTTTTTAAAGCGTTTTAGAGGGCTGGGGCACAGGGCCAGGGGAAGTAGCCCTGTAATTCTAGCACTTTGGGAGGATGAGGCAGGATTGCTTAAGCCCAGAAGTTCAAGACCAGCCTGGGCAACATAGTGAGACACTGTCTCTACAAAAAATAAAAAAAAAATTAGCCAGGCGACTGCACTCCAGCCTGGGTGACAGAGCTAGACCCTGTCTCAAAAAAAAAAAAAAAAAAAATTCACTAAAGAAGAAACCTTTCACCCATCGGACTAGCATAGATCCAGAAAATTTGGTATTCTGAACAAGATAATTCAATGCAGCATAATCTGTAGCGGCGAAAGATGGCAACAACATAAAATGTCCATCATTAGAAACTGGTTAAATAATTGTGGTATAGCTTCACAGTGGAACACTTTAGTCATTTGCTCTGGAACTGTACACTAGACACTGATAACAATGGTGGCCTCTGGGAGGGGACTGGGCTGGGTGGACAGGGTGGAAGGGACTTTTCACTTACCTTTTGCACCTTATAAACGTATTACCTATCTCTACCCACCCCCCAACTGAAGCAAAAAAAAAAAGTTTTCTGGTGGTAGAGGGTGCACTAACAGTGTTTAACACATAGGAAATGAGATAAATCCTAAGCAAAGTCATTAGTCATTATGGGGATTATTTAGACTAAGTCTGAATTGAAGGCCATCTGATCTTCCCCACTCACCTTTTCTTTCCACAAGGAAAAAGGATGCGAAGGGTAGGAGCAAGACAGCACCAAGAAGTTATGAAGCCAAGAAACATGTTGATAGACACTTTATTGTGGCTTGTTTGTAGTAAAACATTCAACCCCTCAACATGGGTATCTGTTTTGGTGGTGTTTTTCTGTTGGAGACTACAGCGTGGTGTTCAAAGGCTTTTAGCCTCATCTCATATCAGTCTAGTCAGTGGTTGCCTATAATTTGATAGTTCAATGAGTTAGAGGAAAATGTCAGGAAAATCTGGTCTTATCCCAAATTAAGGGCTGCAAGATTTGTGACCCATTAGTATAAAGTGCTTATGTTCAGTGCAAAAAAGGCAGACTCAGAAGGGCAAGCAGATGCCAGAGAAGGACATTTCCTGGGAGATGGATACGTTCTATGACTCAAGGAAGGAAAAGCCAAACTTTAGCCCAAATGGGTCTAGTAGTTTCATTACAGTCTTTCTCCTCTCTAACAGGACCAAAACTTCTCATCTGACAGATGTCCATGAGTTGTTTATTTTACTACTAAAAATCTTGGTTCAGAGGGAAATCCACAGGGTTTCTAAGCACCAGAGACACTGACTTCAGCTTCCAGTTTCTGTTTGTCTCAGCATCATGGATGGGACCAATAGGCTGAGCTCTGGCCAGTGAGAGGTTCAGAGCTGCAGAGCTTTCTTTAGGCCCCACATTTGCAAATTGAAGTCACTGAGTATGACACACCTTTTCTCAAACATTGTCACATCTTGCGTGGGAAGACAAGACAGTGCATATTAAAGAAGCACTTCACCTAGTTTTCCACCAACCAGATGTGACCTATTCATTATTCCCTCATTCTGACTCTGTCCAGAGGCCCAATTCCAAAGCCAACCCTCGACTCCCTTTTCTAAGACAGAGAAAAGAAGCGCACTCCCTTCCCAATGACCCCACATGTCTGCATATCCATCCTGTGGTCCTGAAGAGACTGAAGGGAAGCAGGAGGGAAAAGGAAGCAGCTTCCTAACCAATTCAAGGAGCGCAAACAGGACTGCAGCTCAAATAGGTAAAATCGAGTCATTCAGTCCTAGGATCCTGGCCACCTTTTCTCTCCCCAGACTCTCAAAGAGGAAGTCCCATTCTCTCACCCACCAACTTTGCAGCAGGGACATTCACAACAGGTAGCTCTGTGCTTGTGAGCACCCGCTCCCCCCACCACCCCCCACCGCCTCCCCTGTATCCCTGTTTGGATGGTTAGCCTTTCTTTCCCTCTTGCCCGTGTTAGCCTCACAGACCTGATCATTTATACACATACCCACAGCTTTCAGATGCCTGCACCTGAAAACCCTTCTATTCAGACTACCTTCCAAAGACTCCAGGACTTCTTGTGCTTGGGAGAAGAGACACCTGGAAAACAGGTTTATTCCACAGGTAGCACTTGCCCCAAAGCCATCTCTGAATTTTGGAATGGGAAGGAAGGAAAAGAGGCAATCCTTTTGGTGTTGCTCTAATTCTCTGTAAAAGCCCTCTAGGTAAGAGGAGCTACTAAAGCACGTCCACAGAGGGGGGACTATACAAACAGGACAACCCGGGTCAAGAACCAAAACGCAGGGAAGGTTTTCAGAGTGGCAAGTCTAAAGTAAAGTGCCTCTTTTAAATGGAGAAGAGTTTCATTTGTTCAGAAATGCTTGGGCGTAAACATCAGCACACAGGAACATGCACACATGTGTGCACACACACTCACTCACTCACTCTGAGGTAGAAAGAACTGGCCATCTCCAGACAAACACACATAGATTCCACAATTTTAGAGAAACATGGCACTTGCGTGAAAGGCCCTATCCTTGCCCGGGAAGGCAAGTAGGGTCCAATCCAACTCTTTCCAACCTAGGGCAGAGCCAGAGAAGTCCCACTCCACTGGAGGAAAGAGGTGGAGGGCATCGCCATCACTGCTGTTGCTCAGCTCTCAGGCCACGTGTTCCTGGCCCCACTGCCCAAGGTCACTTCCTGGAGCCTGAGCCATGGGCACCCCGGGGGTGGCTTGTCAGAAGCCACTGGGCACAGATGTCTTGCACTACTGCATCCCCGCTGCTCTTGGCGGCCTGCTGCACCTGCTGGACGAGGGCTGTGGCCCGTGAGTGTTCTTGCTTCACAGCAATCAAGTAGGCAGAACGCAGTTTGCAACATATCAGGTAGGCCCGAACCTGGCAGTCAGTTATAAGAGACAGCGGAAAGGCATCCATCACCGACAAATCAAGTATACAGAGCTGCAGCAGAAAGCTCGGGCAGACAGACACCATGTCTCACCTGCCACGTTCATAACAGGATTCATGTATTTTATGGTATTATAACAACTCTTTCAATATTCTGGACATATGCTATAACACTGTGTTATTTTATAGTGTAAAAAGTTATTACAAATAAGCTAAGAATTTAAAAAAGAAGGCAGGCCAGCAGGCAGTTTGGTCTCTGTCCATTCCCTCTGACACTCTCCTCCTCACTCTCCCAGGCTCTCCAGCATCTTCTGGGGTTCAGGATCAGCATTGCTCTCGCCCAGAGTTGTGATTTTGTAGTTACTTGGGTGATTATTTGATTATGCCTGTCTCCTTGACCAGACTTTAAGCTTCATGAGGGCAAGAGTAGTATCTGTTTTTTCTACTCCTGTAGTATTCCTGGCACCTAGCACGGGGCCTGGCATGTAGTAGGTGTTCAATGAATATGTATTACAGTAATGAATAAACCATCAGAACCCTCCTAGAATGGACACATAGATCCTCCTCTATTTTTCTGTTTTCAGCCAGCTGAATCTAAAGTTTTTTATAATCACAGGAAATCTGGGGAGGAAGACACACACACATGATTGGAAAAAGTCGAATTAACATCTAACCCCACTTAGACCTGATTTGACTCTGCCTGCTTGGACCAAAGGCAGCTGTTGCAGGATGTGCGTATGTGTCTATGTCCCAGGATCGCTATCTCATGAATCCCCAGCTTGGTGGAGACAAAAGTCCCTTCCTTTCTGGCCCTGGTCTCCCCAGCACCCCCTGGTTAAACAGTGCTCTAGGCTGGTGAGCAGAGAGGCCTTCATAAGCTGCCACAGAGCTTCTGCCATCAGCTCCCTTTCTGCTGCAATAATCCCTGTTGGTTAGTGGAGGGGACTCGCCTTGCTTCCTGTATCAATGCTCCATCTGTTATTTGTTTTGGTCACTAAAGTCTTTCTTTCCTTTCTAAGCTGAATTATAGATAATCTCCTACAGCTAGATGATGTCTGGCATGTTCTGAGGTCACTAAAGTGATCCAGTCCTGTGCTGCTTGGGAATCCACTTGCTGCCCTAGGATGTTAGCTCTCCCCAGGCCTTCAGCTCCCCTTAGCATCTATGTACACTAAGCTAAAAACATATCACAAGTTGGCAGGCAAAATTCCTACCAAGAGAAGAAGGGCATTTTGCCAGAGAGTCTGGAATGGAGTTGAATGAAGTTGTTTTTTGGCAAGCCCCCATGGCCTAAGATCATTTAACTGCATTAGAAAGCTGCTGAGAGAAAAATACCTGAAAAAGTAATAAGGACTGTCTCTATTTTAGAGCATGTCTTTCCCAGGAATAGAGTCTCTGTCCTGCTGAGTGGGAGGCTCAGTGAAGGCTTGAGAAAGAACTGCAGTCTGGGAATCAGAGGACCTGGACGTCTGTCCTGGCTGTTAGGTTCTCAGTCTGACTCTAGAAAAGTAATTCTTTACATTTCAGGATGTCAGAATTTCATCCTTTCTGACATCATCATGATGTTACAGAAATAAATGAAGAAATGTTTAGAACTTGTTCTCCTTAACCCTGGAGACTGAAAAATGCCCATTAAGTTCAGTCCCAGGATTAGCAATACTGCCATGGGGAGCGTGTAAGAAGCTCTTTGCCTGACATCAGTTTTCATCACAGGGGACTCAGCTGTCAGATAATTTTTCTGCCACTGGCTTTCTCATGCCCCTCCTGGCCTGGGGCCCTTCTTGCAGATGGCAGAAGGATCAATCCAGTGGTCAGCCACAAATGGGGGCATCTGGGAAGATTTTTATTCTGACTGGCACTCCTCCCAAAGGCAACGGGAAGCAAAGGTTCACCAATTTCCCAAAAAGGGACGAGTTCTTTGGCCCCTGAGGAGAGGTTCATTCTGGAGACCGAGACATTGTTGGACATTGTTGGTCAAAGTGTGGGGTGGGGATTTTTTTCTTACTGTACCTTTTTCCCTCTAGGATAAAGAGATACCTGCTTACTCTGGGAACCTCAATCCATCAGTCCACCCAAAGATGGAGGTGAGGTAAGGGATTTCCTAGGGCTCTCTGAGAGAAGACATCAGTATAAAATGGAGATTCAAGAGCAGCCTAGGACATGTTTGTCTTGGGGATAAAGACTTGGGAAGGCAAAGACGCATGCAGTCCATGTTCACCTGCTCCTCATCTATTCCCTCCTTTCTACACCCCTATCCAAGCCTCAGCTCCACCTCTGATAATAAAGAAGCTGAGAAACGGGTTGTATGGAACTATTGTGGGGAGCAAGGGATAAAGGTGACTAGGCAAGCCTGAGACACAATTCATTGGCATCACCAGCGTTTGGAGACAATTCCGCTCACCTTGTTGTCATCATTGTGTATTGCCTGGATCAGGCCCTCCAGCTCCTGTGCAGAACAGAAACAGCACTGTGAGAGGGAGAAGAGTCCCACAGTCTGGGAGCCAGGGCCCAACCCAGCCTCAGCCCAGCCATTCTGACTTCAGAATGAAAATGTCTGCCTGACTTTTTTTTTCTCAAAGACATGGGGTCTCACTATGTTGCCCATGCTGGAGTGTAGTGGCTTTTCACAGGCATGATCCCACTATTGATAGCAAAGGAATTTTAACCTGCTTCATTTCCAGTCTGGGCCAGTTCACCCCTCCTTAGGCAACCTGGTGGTCCCCTGCTCCTGGGAGGTCACCAAATGGATCATGAACTTAGTGCAGGCACTAAGTTCTAACACTAAGTATGTATCAGTGTAATACACTATAGTCCAAAACTCCTGGGCTCAAGTGATCCTCCCGCCTCAGCCTCTAGAACAGCTGGGATTACAGACATGTGCCACCACACCCGGCTGACTCTTCTTTTTAAACTCAACTCCTGCTTTAAGAACAAGAAAGAAGGCCAGGTGCAGTGGCTCACGCCTGTAATCCCAGCACTTTGGGAGGCCGAGGTGGGCAGATCATGAGGTCAGGAGACGGAGACCATCCTGGCTAACATGGTGAAACCCCATCTCTACTAAAAATACAAAAAATTAGCCGGGCGTGGTGGTGGGCGCCTGCAGTCCCAGCTACTCAGGAGGCTGAGGCAGGAGAACGGCGTGAACCCAGGAGGCAGAGCTTGCAGTGAGCTGAGATACTCCAGCCTGGGCAACAGCGCGAGACTCTGTCTCAAAAAAAAAAAGAACAAGAAAGAAAATTTAACCATAACACTAAGCTTCAGAATTTAGGGAGAAGGAACAGTTCCCAAGGGGCCTGTCCTCGGCCTTCACAAATGGATGTGGCTCTGTTCACTCCAAAAAGCCACCATGGGAGGACAATTCCGCAGGTAACAGGCTTCAAAGTTCATCTGCTGGCCCACCCTGACCTCCTCTAGAATTGCAGGAAGAAGCTCAACTCCATAGACACATCCAGGTGCAAACAAATTTACACAATGGGATGTTGAGGGCCACCTTCTGGGTATGGACATCATCTCCATAAATTTTCTTTACAGGGAAGGGTCAATTATGGTGAGGCCATTATTGCAGAGGGGTTCAGAATGATAAAAGGATCTTGTAGAGTTTCAGGCACATTATGGAAAACAGAACAATAAAGATGGGGATGTGAAGACACTGAAATTGATGGAGGAGCCAAGAGGTACGGGAGGGAGTGTACCTGGGGTGGAATTCTCTTGAACGCTTCCAGGCAGTTGAGGAGGATGGTGTCCCCGTCACTTTTGGCTGCCATGCCTGACTCACTGACACATTTGAGCAGTTGCTGGATCTCACTGTACTTCTCTTTCTCCACCAACTGGCGGGCAGCTCTGCAGTAGGTCATGGCAGCATCCAGCTGGAAGTCCTAGAACAGAACACAACATGATGGGCTTAGGAGCAGGAAACGTTAACGGTGGGGAGGGAGGCAGCATTTAAAAGCTCTCACTATGCTTGGTGTAGATAAGCCATATTGATTGTGGTCACAGTAGAAAACATAAATATACCAAACAAAAAGCAAGCGTCAATTCCTCTTTGGAGTTAGGTAGACCTTTAGGAAGCATCCACAAAAACTGCAGCTGTAGTATCTAAAATGGTACGTTTCACTTGCTGCGGTGGCACTCACTGAAAATATTCTTATCAAAATCCTAAGACTAGTTCACTTTCTTGAGAAATGGGCATTGGGGGCTGGTATTTGCTGCCCTGGACACCTGGTGCTCTGTTAAGAGGCAGGTGACTTAGTGTTCAGAAACAGACCCATTCACTGAAAGACTCATTTGCTGAAAACTGCCAGATAAACACCTTAAACCTGGTCTAGGAGAACCCTTATGCCACAGGGCCTGGGTGGAGCTGCCCCTCTGCCTGCCTACCAGGGTATCTGTGTGTGGTGAGCTCTGTCCAACACCAAAAATAGATGGGAAGAAAAACACCTGACTAATCATGTATGAAGCCATTGATCACTGACACACGCACAATGCATAAATCCCCTGCCTGCCCTAAGCTGCCTGCTCTCAGCTCCTGGGGTATCTGCATGGAGCTGTGTGGTGGTGGGCAGGTCTGTAGAGACTCTGCCCCTCATGGTCTCAGTGCCCTGCTCCAGCCCCTGCTCCAGTGCCACAGCCCCACCTGTGTCCTTTTATCACAAGCAATAGGAAACATTCCTCCAGCCAGCTCCTGTACAGACCAAGGATGGGGAACAGCCCTTGTGGCCAGTGGAAAGCCCCTGGCCACCCCTCCAGCCATACTCCCTGTGAGAACCAGCAGTGTTTCTCAGGGAAACAGCTGTGGGGAACTGTCTGAGACCTGGCTCCTGGTATTTATTTGGTAGCTTTTGATGAATTTGTCATGGGTTACTTGGCTTCTGGCAAAGTGGCCTAGAGTCTTGAATTTGACCCAGTTCTGTAACAGTCACATCCTTGATTTCATCCCTAATGTGCATGTAAATCTACTTTTCTTGGGATAAGAATTTCCTAAAGAATAATCTCTCCCGGAACTGTGGTCAGGTGCTGATTGTCCTCAGTATGATTTGAATGATTCAAGTCATACCTGCAGAACACGGAAAGCAATTCCAAAACCATCTTCTACATTTTTCCCTCCCAGCATGACCTGAAAAGGAAAGGGAATCATGCTTAAAAACATGGCAATTACTAGAGAATACTCTTGACCAAGAATGAAGGCCTCTATTTATTCAATTATTCAACAAATATTTGTTGAGACCCTGCTAAGTGCCAGGCACTAGGGATACAAGAATGATCAAAATGGACCTGATCACCAGTCTTTGGTGGCTCATATTCTAGTGGGGAGGCAGCCATCAAACAAACAACTGAAATAATCACTAGACAACTGCAATTATGATAAGGGTTCTAAAAGATGACAGTAGTCTGCCAGAGGTCTGAAATGCTGCATGTACCTTGCAGGCAACATCCATTTTCATGTGGTTATTTCCAAACAGGGTTGGCAGAGGCAAAGTGGTGATTTGAGAGGTCCCAGCACTTTCACACCGATGCAAGAACCTGGTCACTTCCATCTGCAGCTGAAGTGTGTTCATGTGCCTGTGGTGACAGAATATGCACAGTCCAGCCTCATGAGGGGCCCCAGGTGACTGAGGCCAGGAGACTGAGAAGTCAAATAATATGGCAATGAAAAAGGGAAAACAAATGATATAGTGGGAAAAGAGACCTCAAGTACCTTGTGAGCAGTTATGACAAGACCAAAAAAATGGTGATCTCATGTCCTGCACAGACTCACAATATTATGGTGCACTGTGGAACCAGATAGGGTCCAGTCATTGAATCGATAAGCATTTATTGAGCACCTATGTGCCAGGTACAATAACAGAGGTCAAGAGAGATGAGCCCTGCCCTCAGAGTTTATAGGCTGGAAGAGAAATGAATAGTAAACAAACACATAAAATAGTTAGCAATTAAGCCTCTGGAGGCAATAAATGGTAGTGGTAGAACACTTACTCCAGATGTTGTGTTCTATGTAGAGGGACTGGCAAGTATAAAAGCTGAGAGGAATTAAGGACTTGGTGTGTTGAGGAGCCCTGAGGAGGCCAGGGATCAATGCTTAGCAAGAAGAGAGTAGCAGGAGATAAAGGTGGTGACATCAGTAGGGGCCAGAACGTGCAGGAGCCTTTTGGCCTACTGTAAGGAGTATGGAGTGTAGTCTGATTGTAGCCTGTGATGCTAATCCTCCCTCCACTCCCACTCCCCCTACCAGCTCCTCTGTAGGCTTTCTAGGCTTGTACTACACACTGTCATCTAGGGATGATTCCCTTTAGATTTTTTTTCAGGATTCAGGGAATGGACAAGAGTAGCTTCATCACCTACAGACAACTGCTCCCACCCTTTCTGCCCCACACCAATAGTCCCCTGAACCTCCAGCTACCTTGACACATCAGCTGCAGTCATCTTCTTTCTGAAGAATGTGGTTTTCTTCCTTCCAGAGCTGCGGGATGTTTCTTGGAGGTAGATCTTCAGGTGGTCCTTGGCCTTAAGTAGCCATGAGAGCTTCTCTCCCAGTTCTGTATATGACTTTGCTTTGTGACTGAAGAACCGAATACAGGTCATGGCGGCCCGAACTTGGTCCTAGAAGAGGAAAATAAATGTTCAGGTCAAAGTAGATCAGGGGTTTGAAGGGTGGGGTGTGATGAGAATTCTCATCTGATTTCTGCCTATGAGACCTTGTTTCCAGCACCCACTCCCACCACCAGCTGACTGCTATTTTGAGCCCGTCACTCCCAAGGTCCAAGAGATCCTGAAGTGCACTGACTGGTGGAGCTCTTGGGTAGGACATTATTCCACCACCGAAGAGATGCTAAAAGAAGATATTTCTGATTCTCCACTCAAATTGGCTTCACTTGTACTTTGGCATTAAATAATTCAATTTAGTACTGACAATCCTCAGGCAGATTGGGAGGAACGTGTTCCTTCTCCCTTCACATATTTTCTCTAAAAACACTAACGTTTCCATCATTCCTTATGAATTCTACATTCACGCCTCATGCTTATCTTGAAACTACCATTTATTTCTTTTTTTTACCTGTTCATTTCTTGCTTTCTGAAGAATGCCTTTATTGACAGGATTAAAGTCTGCCCCCAAACTTAGGATGGAAATCCTAATATTATTTAACAATACTGGAGAGCAACATGGATTTGCTCTAGGGTCAGCCAAACAGCAAGGCCAGGGACCAATGACAGTCTCATTCCCTCATCGTGCACTGCCTCTCCTGCAGGGTGGGGCACCAGCAACAGAGGTAGAAGGCAGGAAGGAAGGGGCTGCCATTACCTTCATAAACTGCTGCAGCTCATACAGAATGTGGTAGTAGTTCTTCTTCTGTAAATGTTGGCAGGCAGCAATCAAGTACTTTCCCCAGCTCTCCAAGGTTGGATCAATGGATTCTAGCAAGTTCTCCAAAGTGTGTAGCTTCCCACTTTTATAGCTTGGTTGGAAAATGCCTTCTATAAAAACTTCTGGAGGACTCTCCTGGAGCAGGGCAGGGCGAGAAGTCAGAAGTCTTGAGCCTGGTTCTGGCACTGTCTGGGATCCACTCTGAATTTCCTTCTATTGATGAACCTTCAGCATCCTCCCAATGCAGTGCTTCTTAATCTTTTATGTGTCACAGATACCTTTGAGAATCTCACTCTAGCAACTGCTTCACTTCTCTCCTTCCTTTTACAGAGAAGCCCCTAGACAGGGTTATCTACCCTCACTGTCTCCAATTCCCGCCTGTGATTTTTCTCTTGAACCCACTCTAATCTAGCTCTGCACCCATAATTCCCATTGAAACTGCCCCTTAGGTCACCAGTGACCACTAAACTCTAAATCTAACAGTTAATCCTTGATCCTCATTTTCTATCTGATCAATCAGCAGCTTTTGACAGAGACGGCTTCTTCCTCCTTGAAAAGCCTTTTTAAAATAATTGAGAAAAAACTCTCTTCAGTTGGCCTCCAGCACACTATCCTCTCCAGATTTTCTGTCTATGTCTCTGGCTGCTTCTTCTCAATTTTCTTAGCTGATCCCTCCCAATCTCCCCAGGGCTTAGGAGGAATCTACACTCTTTTCTATTTATACTCACTCTCTTGGTGATTTCATCCAGGCTCATTGTTTAATATACTGTTGATTTGCTGATGATGCCTAAATCCCCATCTCCAGGTTGTTCATTCCTCCTGAACTCCAGAACTGTACATCCAACTTATATCCAATTATCTACTGAACATGTCCACTTGGAGATCTAACTGAATACATCTACAACTACATTCCTGCTTTTTTCTTGAAACCTGCTCTTTCCACAGTCTTCCCTTTCTCAGTCTGTGTCTCCATTCTTTTAGTTGTTCAGGTCAAAAACCTTAGTCATCTTTTCCCTCACACTCCTTCATCAAATCCATCAGCAAATTCTATTGGCTCCACCATCACCATTACAGCACACAGAATCTGGCCACTTCCCACCACCTCCCCTGGACCACACTGGATCCCTGCCATCATCGTTTGTCTGGATTATTGCAACAGACTCCTCCCTGGTCTATCAGCTTCCATTCTTACCTCTTGTCAATCTAACGCCCACAAATGAGCCCAAGTGACTGTTGAAACTGAAGCCAGATCACGTTACTCCTCTGCTCACAGTCTCCCAGGGGTTTCCCTTCTCATCCCTCACAATGTCCACAAGGTCCTGCGTGATTTGGCCTGTGACCTTTCTGACCTTATCTGATAGTACCCTGTCCTAGTGGACTCTGCTCTAGCCGCCCTGGCCTTTGCCCTCATCACACCCTCTGCCTTCCCCATAGATCTGCATGATTTGCTCCTCGTGTTCTTTGGAGCTTTACTCAGATGTCACCTTCCCTGGGCACCCAGTCTAAAATTATACAAGCCACCCCTTCCTCCTCCCTGTTTTATTTTTCTTCTTCTTATTCATCATCTACAATATCTATTTTATTTCTCATGTTTACTATCTCTCTTCCTACTACGGGGGCAGATATTTTTGTCTTTCTTTCTTTCTCTCTCTCTCTCCTTTCTTTCTCTCTCTTTCTTTTTCTTTTTTTAAGACAGAATCTCACTCTGTAACCCAAGCTGGAGTGCAGTGGCGCAATCTCAGCTCACTGCAACCTCCGCCTCCTGGGTTCAAGCGATTCTCCTGCCTCAGCCTCCCGAGTAGCTGGGAATACAGGCTCGTGCCACCATGCCCAGCTAGTTTTTGTATTTTTAGTAGAGACAGGGTTTCATCATGTTGGCCACGCTGGTCTCAAACTCCTGACCTCAAGTGATCCACCCACCTCAGCCTCCCAGAGTGTTCGGATTACAGGCATGAGCCACCTTGCCCAACCTTTTGTCTGTTTTTTTACTACTGTATCCTTAGTGCCCAGAATAGCCCTTGGCTATTTAATAATCATCTTGGCATTTAGACTTGAGGTTAGGAGTAATTAACGGAGAGTCAAGGATGGCTATAAAGTCACAGTGTTATACCATGCTAGCATAGTGGCACTGGGCACAAGCTGTTTGGAAGCAGAATGGATCTGGGCTTTGAGAACATTCATAGTGGGTGAGGGTTAGGGGCTTCTTTCCTGATTCAGGTTGTTCCTAACAGAGAAAACCAGACCTAATCTAAAAGTTGTAGGTCACATTTTAAGAAGCAGGGGCATTAGCTCTATAGGAGAGATAGAACACCTCAGAAGGGCAGCACCTCAAGAACTTCCATGCCATCCATTTATCTATCCACTCACTCATTCATAATTGGTACTAGGTCAGGTGCCTGAATATACAGATAAGTAAAATATAGGCCTTCTTGGTCCAGATGGAAAGACTCAATTGTAAACAAACAGTGGCAATCCAGCAGGATAAATGCAGTACCAGGGGCAATGGTGGCTAATGCTGCTTGAGTGTTCTGTGAATGCTCAACAGAGAGGGCCTGAAAGGATACTAAAAGGATAAATCGAATTTTATTTATTTATTTATTTATTTTGAGACAGAGTCTTACTCTGTCGCCCAGGCTGGAGTGCAGTGGCGCAATCTTGGCTCACTGCAACCTCTGCCACCCAGGTTCAAGCAATTCTCCTGCCTCAGCCTCCCAAGTAGCTGGGATTACAGGCACCTGCCACCGCACCCAGCTAATTTTTGTAGTTTTTAGTAGAGACAGGGTTTCACCATCTTGGTCAGGCTGGTCTTGAACTCCTGATCTAGTGATCCACCTGCCTCAGCCTCCCAATGTGCTGGGATCACAGGTGTGAGCCACTGCTCCCGATAAATATGAATTTTTTAAGAAAACAGGCTGGGCACGGTGGCTCACGCCTCTAATCCCAGCACTTTGGGAGGCCGAGGCGGGCAGATCACAAGGTCAGGAGATCGAGACCATCCTGGCTAACGTGGTGAAACCCCGTCTCTACTAAAAAAAAAAAATAGAAAAAATTAGCCAGGTATGGTGGCGGGCGCTTGTAGTCCCACCTACTTGGGAGGCTGAGGCAGGAGAAGGGTGTGAACCCAGGAGGCGGAGCTTCCAGTGAGCCAAGATCGTGCCACCGCACTCCAGCCTGGGCTGGAGACAGAGCCAGACTCTGTCTGAAAAAAAAAAAAAAAAAAAAGGAAAACACAGAAAGGCAGGGCACTCTAGGTAGAAGAAATAGCACATAAAGATTCGTGGAAATAAGACAGTGCACGGTGGCCAGGCGCGGTGGCTCACGCCTATAATCCCAGCACTTTGGAAGCCCAGGCAGGCGGATCACAAGGTCAAGAGATCGAGACCATCCTGGCCAACATGGTGAAACCCCGTCTCTACTAAAAATACAAAAATTAGCCGGGCGTGGTGGCATGTGCCTGTAATCCCAGCTAATCAGGAGTCTGAGGCAGGAGAATCGTTTGAACCTGGGAAGCAGAGGTTGTAGTGAGCTGAGATCTCGCCACCACACTCCAGCCTGGCAACAGAGCAAGACTCTGGCTCAAAAAAAAAAAAAAAAGTGCATGGTAAATCAGGAAAATTTAAGTAACTTAATGAGTCTGGAATGTAAGGTACACATAGGATTTGTGGTGAAAATAAATTAGAGAAATAAGGAGGCCTGATCCTGGTGAGTTCTGTAGCATGCTAAGGAATCTGAAGTTCTTCCTGTGGCCATGGAGATCCTCTGAAGGCTTTTTAGGGAGGGGAATAACATGAATCTATTTATGTTTTAGAAAGCTCAGTCTTTGGGCAGAGTGGGCAAAGGGACAAAATACACAGGGAAAAGGCTAGGGACAGAATGTCTTCCATGCTCCAGGCATTCAGGTGTAATTTTCACAATGTCTTTTCTCCTCTCCCTACCTGCTTGAGAATAAATGTAAGATATTTCGGTTCAAGGGTAACTATGATTACAGCAGAAAAAAAGAAGGCTTATTTCCTAACTCTGACAAATATAAAGCAAGGGCACTGCTGTCGTCAGCTTATACCAAGCTAATGAAGTAAGCAGCTTAGCTCTCTGGATTACAGCTGTCAGAGAGAACGGAACTAGGTGATTTCCATTCCCAATTTGTGCCTGGGAAAAGCATCTTTACTGCTAAACTCATCTGGAAACTGAGGAAAAGGAAAAAAGTTAGCAACTCAACTCCATATAACATGACTTCTACATTATTCTTAAGACCTGGTTAGTAGCTAAGAATAGTCAGTAGCCAAGCACTGGTAAAAACACCCCCCTTCACTGTCCTGTAGGAGTATAGTCATAATAACTTTGTGAACTGCTGATTTCACTTGGATCAATCTTAGAAAATATGTCTATCTGTACATTTGCATTGGCTGCTGTTTTGAATTAGGGTGGCAGAGTGAAATTAAAGTCTGCCTTGAGCTCCTTCAATTTCCTACAAAATTTGGTACATCTCAGCCAATTTCTCCAAGTTATTATGGAACATTCAGATAAAAAAAGGAATGTAGCTGGGTGCAGTGCATGTGCCTGTAGTCCCAGCTACTCAGTAGGATGAGGTTGGAGGATTTCTTGAGCCTAGGAGGTCAAGGGTGCAGTGAGCTGTGATCATGCCACTGCATTCTAGCCTGGGCAACATAGTGAGTCCCCATCTCGAAAAAACAAAAACAAAAAAATGGGTCATGGTAAAACGAAGTCCTGATTGCTTATTAAGAGCTCCAAAGATGTAATGTTCTTCAGTGGTGCCTTTGCTTCCAGTGGGAGGGGGGCAGAGGATGGGAGAAGAAAAAAAGGAGAGCATATTCTTCTTTCATCATCTATTTGGGGTTCAACTATAGGATTGGCGCCATGGGTACTTCCTGGCCCTTGTAATAACAACTCTGAATGGACCAGCAGCTGGGTCAGAAGCTGGACACCATCCCAGGCCAGGTAGGGAGGCGCGTGGAAGCAGACTCTAAGCAATATGCCCAAGGCCACACAAGACTCACACTGAGCATCTCATTCCAGAGACCATGCTCTTAACCACTATCCGATTCTGCTGCATGTTTTGGCAGAAGGAATGAAACATGCCTTTGCTGGTGAGGGCAGTGATTTGGGATCTAGGCTAAGACTTTTCACACTCACTGAATAACAGTTGTGCAGAGTCCCCTGTTTTGACTTGACTCTGCTAGAGATGGCCCCATAGCTCAACACAGGGTTAAGTGTCAGGGGGTTATTGTCCCGCTTAAGGCTGAGTGGTCCAAGCCAGAGGAGTAAGGCAGGCACTGCCTTTTTGAGCTGTGTCCATGTCCCACCTTGTTGAGAAGGTGCAGAAGAGCTTCCCGCAGGCAGCTGTGCCTCACGTAGAAGCTGATGATGGCCAGGTTGGTGCTATAGTTGTGCAGGTAGAAGAGGCATTCCTGGTAGTAGGTGTTGTTCATGATTTTCCCTTCAGGAATCACTGCCAGAGAAAGGCTCTGCGTCCGAAGGGTAGCTTCCAGTTCCCTCAGGGTGGCAAAGTAATCATCATCTTGCTGACAGCACAGGAGAGCGAGAGAGAAAAATGAAACTCAGAAAGTTCTCAGCAGGCACTGAAAATATTGCTTGCAAAGAATATTTAACAATGTGCACACCAACATGGCACACGTATACATATGTAACAAACCTGCACGTTGTGCACATGTACCCTAGAACTTAAAGTATAATAAAAAAATTAAAAAACAAATAAAGAAAGAATATTTAACAATGTGGAAAAATGTTCATAATTTTTCAGTGTCAAAGGCAGAACAGGCAGGATACACAATTCTACATATTATGATATGGTACAACCCCAGTTTCATTAAATAACATAACATAGAAAATTCACCAGAATTTTAACACTAATCAGTCTGTGTATGGGATTATATGTCATATGTCATTTTTATCTTTTTAAAAATGTCTCCTTATTTTAAAAAAAATTACATCTATTACTTATCTAACCATATATGGTTACTTATCTAACTATATGTGATGGAAAAAAAAAATTTTTAACCTGGTCGATGCTGAGCCAGGACTGACACTGTTAGCTGAATTTCCACTGATTCTTTTCCCAGGTCATTGCTATTCCTGGGCCTCCCTCCCTGAGCCAGGCACTCTTCCTGCTTTGCTCTTACCAAGGATACAAGGGGCCTCACTGTGGACTCTAGGTACTCAACCACATCCTGCACCAGCCTTGAGCCATGATTCAGCTGATTGAGGTCAAATGGGGGCTTCAGACAGCGACTGAACTTCTCCCGTGCAGCAGTGAGTTTCCCGGCTTTGAGGCAGGCCATGCCCCAAGCATGCCACGCCCCGGTGGTATCAAGCCCAGTCTTTGTGGAAACCTGGGAGAAAAATTGCCCCTTTTAGTGAGTGGTAGCTACATCCAGGCCTAAATGTCCCAAAGACCTATTCTATTCCCAAGTTGCCAACCACCTCATTCCCACTATCTGCCATTACTTCTCTGCTGGCAAACTAGTCATGCCCCCGATTCTACCCCATGGGCAGGACAACTGAGAGACGGCAACACCTGTTTGCAAGGCTAAGCAAAAGCAACTTGCTACAGTGGGGTAGAAGTAAGCTTTGTCTTTGTCTTTGTCTCACCTCAACGCCCAGTTGGTAGTACTCGGCTTCCAAAAGCTGGTTCCTTAGCCTGGTTACTGCAGCTGGCTGCAAGATCTGATCCAAAGATGGCACGTGGCGATAGGCAGCAGCAACTAAAATATTCAGCACATCTACCTTGCTGATGTAGCTACAAGGAGGAAAAGGGCAAGGCCATGAGGCTCCCTAGAGTCTTACTAAGAGTAGCCGCTTAAAGGTTTCCTATTCCATTTTCTTTTTTCTGTTTGTTTTGAAACAGAGTCTCGTTCTGTCACCCAGGCTGGAGTGCAGTGGTCCGATCTCGGCTCACTGCAACCACCGCCTCCTGGGTTCAAACGATTCTTCTGTCTCAGCCTCTCCAGTATCTGGGATTACAGGTGCCTGGCACCTTGCCCAGCTAGTTTTTGTATTTTTTTAATAGAGACAGGGTTTCACCATGTTGGCCAGGCTGGTCTCGAACTCCTGACGTCAGGTGATCCGCCCACCTCGGCCTCCCAAAGTGCTGGGATTACAGGCCTACTCCATTTTCAATGTGAAAGTGATCATGAGAATTGAGAGTTGCATAGCATAGATGTCATGAGTGAAAGCTCTGGAGTCACACTGAATTACGGCTCTATTACTTAGTAGCTCTATGACCTGGGGCAAGTTTGTTAACCTTTCTCTGCCTTAGTTTACTCATCTGTAAAATGGATATACAGTCATGTGCCACATAATGACATTTCAGTTAGCAATGAACTGCATATACAATGGTGGTCACATAGGATCATAATATCATATTTTTACTATACTTTTTCTATATTTAGATATACAAATACCATAGTGTTACAATTGCCTACAGTATTCAGTACAGTAACATGTTGTACAGGTTTGTAGCCTAGGAACAATAGGTCATAACCTAGGTGGGTAGAAGGCTATACCCTCTGGGTTTGTGCAAGTGCACTCTATGGTGTTTGCACAATGACGAAATCACCTGACAATGCATTTCTCAGAACATATTACTGTCGTTAAGCAATGCATGACTGTGACAGTGGAGTTTTAAGGATAAAATGAAATAACCCAAGTAAAAGGGCTTAGGATAATATCTGGAACTTTTCTGGCACTCAATAAATGTTAGATATTAATGTTTGGAGTGGGGATGCTCAGGAGTATTTGAGGCAAGGCCTTTACACTGTATGTTGGGGGCTTACAAGTGACCCATCTGCTTTTTGGTCCTTTTGAACCCTTCTTCATGAGTGAGAGAGCACAGATTCAGTATCAATGGCCTGTATTCCTGGTCAGTGCACAGGCCACATCGCTACCATTCCCTGGAGATGCTGCTGGGTGGAGGCATCCTGGTCCTTCACTCTTATTCTAGACTTGACATCCTCACCCTGGGTTAAGGATGGGCCCTCATTATAGCCTAGTAGGGCTGCCTTCTGTGATCTCACCTGGTGCTTGTAAAAACCTTATAAGGATAGAAAGCCCAGAGGGCTGGATTATACTACAGAGTGTAGTGCTGCTGAGACAACCCTACACTCAAGGTTCCTGAATCTCGTCTCATAACTGCAGCAAAAACCTCTGTGGATCCTGACTTATCCACCAATTACCTAGAAAGGGATTCTGTACATCAGTGATTCTTAACAATGTAGGGATGGGGGAGAGGAAAGTATAGTGTATAAGAGCATCGGCACTCATAATATTTTTGCATATTTGGGAAATGAAAACATTTGTAGTAGGTGGTGAGTTTATTTTTATGTTTTTAGAGACAGGGTCTCACTACATTGCCCAGGCTGGTCTCGAACTCCTGGCCTCGGGATCCTCTTCCCTCAGCCTCCTGAGTAGCTGGAATTACAGACAAGAGCCACTGCACCCAGCTGAGTTTTGTTTTTAAGCCTATATTTATTTATTTGTTTGTCTATCAGAAGGGGGTATGAGTTAAAAACATTAGAAAAATACTCTGAAATCCAAGAGTTTGTAAGTGATTTGCATGGCGACACATGTGAGCAATGAATCCACTCCCATCAAGAAACTGGTGCAAAGGGAAAGATTCTTAGAGTGGGCATGTCTGAATGCAGGATCAGAGAAAAGGCTGTTTAAATAGAAACCGTTGCTGTAAACTGTCAAAGACGCGCAAGACACCTTGGGGTGGGTGAGAATCCTATTAAAGTGAGGACTTCCTTACTTTCTGCTGCCCTGAGCCTAAAAATGGATATTTCCTTCATCTGTATTACATTTTAAAGGAAATACAGGACTTGATGTGAACTTTGTTTTCCCCCCAATCTAAATATCTTTTCCTTTTTTCATTTACATTACTGATACTTGAGATATATTTGAATATATTTTTACTTTTGCCTTAAGTCTTTTTTCATGTTTCCTTTGTTTTCCACCTTTTTTTTCCTCCTCCTATCCTTTTCTCATAATTAGGTAGATTTTTTATTCTTTTCATGGTTATTTCAAAAATTTAACACATATCTGTTTCTTCATTTATCAACTTGAAAAATGATGTAGAATCTATTACCTCTTGATATAAAGGAATCAGATTAGTTCCTTTTCACTTCCTTCTAATTTGTTTCACCTCCTCCTGCTTTTCTCAACCTTCTAGTTTTTGTTACTAAAAATAATAACAATTACTAACATTTTCGGAATACACAGTATATACCAGGCTTAGTTCTCCACCATTTACATGGATGATCTCATTTTATCCTCGTAACAGCCCCATGAGATCAGTATTACCACCCCATTTTATAGACGAGGAGACTGAGGCCTAGAGGGGTTAACAGAGCTAGGAAGTCGTGAAGCTGGGATTTGCTGGGCTCCATGCTGGCTGCTGAGTCTGTAGGCAAGTATTCCAAGCAAATGTCTGAGGGAGGCAATGATACCGCAAAGAAAATTATGCTCCCTTCTCCCAAATCTGGTTAGGACTGAGTGCTGGGAACACACAATCTGAGTCACACATCTGAGTGGATAAGCAGGGAATTAGGAGTCACTGTCAGGTTAATGGATGGAGTCAAAACCGGTTGTACAGGAACCTGAGGGAGGTCTAATCATACCTTTTCCATACACACTTCTACTTTGTGACCCCAGTTCCTACCTGGGACACAGGAATAGACCAATTCCCAGAGTGCTTTTTAAAATCTATTATCCAGAATTCACTGAAGTCACAGTTTGAATTTGGTCAGGATTGGAGTAGAGTTTTGTTCAAGGCTAATCACTGGACATTCAAGGAGGACACATTTTCTTTAAAAGCCAGAAAGTCCCACAGAGACTAAAGGTGCTTCCCTACATTGACTTTAATGACAAATCAACTAATGAAAGTCTTTACTCTCTTTCTGACTGGTATAGCTAGAGTAAACTCTGCTTTGAGGGTCTGCTCTGAAAAAGAAAAGGACACAGGGTGTCAGGTAGGATGGGGAAGAACACGAGATCTGGCAACACCGTTTCATCAACATTACAGAGATGAAAAATCTTTCAGCATGTCTTGTCAGAGAGGATGGTGAGATAAAAAAATCACAGTGGGGTCAGAAAAAGAAGCTGGCTAGAAACTGCTCCTATGTAAAAGAATAGAGACCCATTGCCCTCTACCTGTCACAAAGAGCCAAGTCTTGGCTCTGGCCGGCTTTGACGAACATCATCTTGGCGCTGAACAGCAGCTGCTTCATGATGTCCGTGAGCAGCCCGGCATCCACCTCTGGGTTGGTGAGGCCCTTGGAGAGCCTGCAGCAGTGCTCAATCAGCTGGTGACCACAGGCAATGCTGTCCCGGTGCAGATTCAGGATGGCAATGCACAAGGAGGCGCTGGGGGCCTGGCCGGGGTGGAAGAAGGGAGAACACATGGTGAGTCCAGGGGCCAGAGCATTCTCCAAAGGCAGCTGGGTGGCAGAAATTATCCTTCCCCTTTCAAAAGGCTGAAAGACCCTGGAAGAAGGAACCAGATTCCACAAGAAAGCAGAAGTGGAACTAAACAAATTTCAGATGTTCTAAGTAGCACTGCCAAAACTCTGGCTTTTAAGTTATGTCATTTTACTGGGAAGAAGGGCACTGTGTCCACCTCTTACCTACTTCTTTATTTTTTTGAAACAGGGTCTCACTCTGTTGCCCAGGCTGGAGTGCATTGGTGCGATCTCGGCTCACTGCAACCTCTGCCTCCTAGGCTCAAGCAATCCTTCCACCTCAGCCTCCCAAGTAGTGGGGACCACAGCTTTGTGCCACCATGCCGGGCTAATTTTTGTACTTTTTTTTGTAGAGACGGGGATTTCACCATGTTGCCCAGGCTGGTCTCAAACTCCTGGGCTCAAGCGATTCACCCACCTCAGACTCTCAAAGTGCTGGGATTACAGGTGGGCACCACTGCGCCCAGCCTTGTTACCTACTTCTTGACAATGTCCATGGGTCCCCTCCTTTCTCTGGTCCACTAGTGCAAGTCCTTATTGCTGACTTGGACAACAATGGTCAGCTCACTTGTCTGACCACCTAGAGGAGTTTCTGCTTTAAGCCATGGACACACTGCTGCTAAATTAATATTCCTAAAGCACACTTGGAAACCTTTCATAGGCCCTTGATACCTATCAAGTAGATAGTCCTTACTGCAGAATGCAAGGCCCTATATATAAATAATCCTTTTCAAGCCTACCTTTTATGAGCTCTCTATTAACCCTATTGACTCTATGTTCCCTTCAAATTAAACAGCTTCCACTTCTCCAATCATGCCCTGCAATTTTGGACACGGTGTCTTTGCTCAGATGTTTTAATTTTGTATTCTTTGTCCTTCCCCATCCCCACTCTCCTCACGACCCCCAGCTTTCTGCTTGTCACACTCCTACCATTCTTCCAAAGCTCATCTTAAATGCTACCTCTTCCACGAAGCCTTTCCTGGTCTCCCCTTCTGCAATTCCCAAGATGTTCATTATTTTCTGCCTTAATGGATTTACTGGTTTAGCTCCCATATTATTGCACTATAAACAAGTAAAGGCCAGGTGTGTTCACCTACCTCTGTATTTCTCGTCATACTGCTATACATCATAAAGAAACTTAAGTGACCATTGCATTTTATTGCTATTACCTGCTCATAGTAAAATTCACTCCGCACCAGCTCATTTTCCTCCTCTTTGAGATCCAAAATCCATTCCACCTCATCTGCTTTGGGGACTCTCACCACAAACGAGTATGGAGGGCTTTCACTCTTGGAGCTGTCTAGAGCTGAGAAGAGAAATGCCATTCATGTGTCATTCACTGGCTGGCAGTTCAGTCTAACCCAGTCCAGTGAGCTGGCATGAGTTGCAGGTAGACACTTGCCTGCTATTTCAGGGCCCCTTTCTCTCTCCTTGGTTCCTTTTGTTTGCTTTAGGACACCCCACTAAGCACCTCAAACCGTCTTCCCCAGGCGTAGACCTGAGGCGAGTGTTACAGTATTTGTCACGTAACCTTCTTGCTTCACACAAGAAACCTTAAAAGGGGCGTGTTTCTCAAATAGATGGCTGAGCCACTGGACACTCTAAAAACTAAACTGTTGTGGACAGATACAGGCCAAACTGTTAACAGGGATTACCTAGGGGTAAGGAGGGAGCATGGGGAGGTAGGATGGTAAAGGGAAACTTAAGAAAAACTAAAATAAAATCACCTACTAAAAGTTAAGAACCAAATTATTTGGTTGCTGGCCTTCTCAATGCTGGAAGCTAATAGGCCAGTGTAATAGGTTAATATGATGAACTTCAGAGGAAACAGGCTGATACAAAGGCCAAGAATTTGCTTTGGCAAACAAGTTGGATGGAGTGCATAAGTTGGACAAGTATATCAGTCACAGCTGATATGCTGAAGATAGAGTCAACTTAAGTACACAAATGAAGAGTCACAGAGAACGGGATTTGGCCTTACCTTCTGGTTTTTCTGAAGGCTCCTCTGGTACACTGAAAACAAAGAAAGAAAAATTATTAAATAAATGCCTGAGTCACTTCTTTGTTTTGAGCTTCGTAGACAGCATCAACTTACATTGTCTCCCTGGTACAATGGAGGGCTCTTTGAGGGTAGAACTGTTGAATGAAAGAGTCCCCCATCAATACTAACTGCCCATTTCAAATCTCAGCAGTATGGTGTGTGGGTAATTCCTCCAGGAGGGAGGGAGGCAGTGGTATGCTAGGGTCACGGAAACTGTAGAATAAGTATGGTGTGTCTTCCTTCCTATGCGATCAGTAATCATTATGGTAAATAATGACCAAAAATGTTCACATCAGGACAAACACAATAATGCTATGGAGGAGAATAGAAAATCTATTTAAGTTTGTAAATAAAACATGCAGAATTCAAAGTAACTGGTTTTGGATGGTTGCTTTGGCCCATATTCCTAGATGCTCTAGGAGTCTTAGGTTCATGCTTCTTTGCTACTAGAAGTAGTGGAAACAACTGAGCAACACTGAGCCAACAAACAAAGTCTTGATCTGTCTCGCCAGAGGTATGAGCAGTTTCTGAAATTTGTTACCAGGTGAACTCTGTGTAGGCAAGTATGGAGGCTCTTCTAATTATGGATTACAAGCAAGAATGACTACCTAGATCAGAGTTGATATAAGCGATGCCCAACCATTCAGCAGGTGTGAACATGTCCATTTGAGTCCAGCTGAGACCAGTTGAAGCAAGAGAGGCTGGAAAATAGGTGAGTTGGTGAACTAAGCTCAATGGCCTCTGTCTGGGGAAGGGCTAAGGAATCAACGTCCTGATTTCAGAACATCATGTAAGAGCCTTGAACACCTCTTCCTCTCACCCTACTTTCTCTCTTAGTGGTTTCTCTGACCAAAGTCAGTGTACAAACACTTCAGTGTAGAGTTAATGGCATTTCAGTGTGAATGTTAAACATTTCTGGATTTGAAATGCTCTCCATAATGAGACTCCTAGGAGTGTAGGGACCTGGGGGAGGGTGCAGCGGTCAATAATAGCAACAGCCCTGCTGTAGGATACTCACTCTTTGTTGCAGTAACTATAGCACTGATCACACACACGAGCAGGGTTCTCTCTGCAGCCTTCAACCACCATTTTCTTAGTGGAGCAGGAGCTGCACACTAGCCGGCCACAGCGGCGACAATGATGACGCCTGTTAAACTGAGGAATGCCATCAGGAGGAGAAGAAAGAGGGAGGAGAGAAGGGGAGATTGCCATCAATCCATTTATACATGGTATTAACTACCAGTGGCTTACTTTCTAAGAACACCAACTGCTTGGGTCTCTATTGGAAAAGGACACACTAGTCCTTGCCCTCAAAAATTGAACATTTAAAAATATCTGTCAGCTGATGGGCAAAAGTGCCAAGTCGTGGAGCTTTGCAATAGCTCCTGACAAGTTCTACTTGTGTATGGACGCAACATGTGGAAAAACAAGAAAAAGTAGTGGAGAAGAAGTCACTTTCTAAGCCAGTGCAGATCACATTTCTACATGGTATTGATGACAATGATTAAAAAGTATCCCTTTCAAAATGCCTTTATTTGTTTTCCCCAAGGTTATTTTAGCAGGTGCCATTTGTAACACATGATAAACATGAAGCAAGACTTTTAGGCTGGGCACGGTGGTTCACGCCTGTAATCCCAGCAGTTTGGGAGGCAGAGGTGAGCGGATCACCTGAGGTCAGAAGTTCGAAACCAGCCTCGCCAACATGGCAAAACCCCATCTCTACTAAAAATACAAAAATTAGCCAGGTGTGGTGGCGGGAGCCTGTACTCCCAGCTACTTGGGAGGCTGAGGAAGAAGAATTGCTTGAATCCAGGAAGCAGAGGTTGCAGTGAGCAGAGATCACACCACTGCACTCTAGCATGGGTGACAGAGCAAGACTCTGTCTCAAAAAAAAAAAAAAGACTTTAAAAACATAAACACTTAGGTACAATTTAATTTTACACACAAATTCTTAATTTGTATCAGTCAATTCAGAATTTCTCATCAGTCTTCTCCAAATTATATACCTTCTCTATATACCCATATTCTGATGTGTGTAATATAGTAATAATATTACCAAGCTCATCAGGTTATTGTAAAATTTAAGAGAGATAACTTAAGCAAAGTGCTTAGTATCATGCCTGGAACATATACAGTAGGCAGTCAATAAAGGCCAACTGTTGTCATTATTAGAATTTAAAGATTAGAAACTCTTTCTATAATCTACCCTATATGTAAGTAAACCTTCTATATGGTGGTTTCAAAGCTAGAGAGCAGCTTGTCATGCAAAACTCCTTTTGGTGGCTTGTCATATGTCTCAACAAGCCACAGCCAATTGTCCTCCTTGAAGATTTGTAAGTTTAAATAAGGAAAATATCTGACTTTGCTTTCCTAATATCTTTTTTTTTTTAATCAACTTTTATTTTAGGTTCAGGGGCACATGTGCAAGTTTGTTACATAGGTAAACTCGTGACTCAGGGGTTTAGTGTACAGATTATTTTGTCACCTGGGTACTAAGCATGGTACCTAGCAGTTTTTCTTCCCTGAACTTCTCCCTCCTTCCACCCTCCTCTGTCTCAAGTACACTCTGTGTCTGTTGTTCCCCTTTTTCTGTCCATGTGTTCTCAGTATTTAGCTCTCACTTAAAATTGAGAACATGTGGTATTTGGTTTTCCATTCCTGTGTTAGTTTGCTTTGGATAATGACCTCTGGTTCCATCCATGTTCCTGCAAAAGACACGATCTTGTTCTTTTTTATGGCTGCATAGTATTCCATGGTGTATATGTACCACTTTTCTTTATCCAGTCTACAGTGGATGGGCATCGAAGTGACTTTAAAGTACTGCTTCATTTCATTCTAATAGAAATATTACACCTCTTTTACACATGAGGAGGAAACAGACACAGAGCAATTACATCACCATCGTTTTCATCAGCATTGAGCTGATGTGGCATACTGGGCAGGTACTGCGTTAAGTATGGTGACACATATTATCATATTTAATCCTAACAGCTCCATGAGCCTAAGAATATATCATCCTTAGTTTACAAGTAGGCACATGAGACCAAAATAGTGTATAGTCACACTGTCATTAAGAGGCAGAGCCAGGATTAGAACCCAGGCCCTCTGTCTCCTGAGTCAGTGCATATAACCACTGCTGGGTCACCAGTCTTACCGTCAAAGACATGGGAGCCGGAAACAAGATCCACTGACACCTGGTGACTCCTCCTGCCTCTTTTTTATTATCTCATGACAATGGCAAAGATTTTAGAATTTATGGCTGTTTGAGGGTGTCTACTACCTGTCTGAATCCAGAAAATACATTCTGGTCAGGTCAAAAATAAACCCAAAGTCTTAGATTTGGCAGTTCTGAAAATACCGATATTCTCTTGGGGACAGGCGGTGACTGTAAACTCAGGCTCATGAACTAGAATTCTCCTTTACCTTCTCCTGAGGGTGACAGTGGAGACCGATGCTGCTTACCATGGTGAAGTGCTCCCTGCAGCAGACCATGCAGATACTCTCAGTCTCATCCGGTACCCACTGGTGCCTGGCAGGGGGTGTCGCTGGGGGCACAAATTCCTGTGAGGGCTGGGTTGGTGGGAAACTCCTTTCCCTTAGACTAGGGGAATGTATACTGGAGATACCTGGGAGGCAGAGCCAGAGGTCAGAGTAAAAGGTAATCAATATACCAGCTTATAGATGAAGAGGGAATGATAGAATTTTACCATTTTACAAACCGTTATTGAAAGAATAGATCCAGTTAATGATCATCAGTGACTGTTTGTGTCATAAAAGAGAGACAACTGAACATTGTGTGCCTCCTGATGGATGTGTACACCACCTGCTATCAAGTATACTTACTAAAAAATATTAAGCCTGAATCAAGTCCAGCTTCTAGACCTAACTACAAGTGTCCTGGAAATTCTGGGGATGAAGACGCAGATTGCCACAGGAAGGCAGTCAGCAAAATCCAGCATGTGGGAAGCTCCGGGGAACAAATGACTAGTCTCCTCCACAAATAAAAAAGAGGTAGGGGGGATAAACAAGAAAAGAGGCAGGGAACCTATTGATTAAAGGCGCTTTAAGAGGCTGGTGCAGTGGCTCATGCCAGTAATCCCAGCACTTTGGGAGGCTGAGGCAGGAGAATCACTTGAGGCCAGGAGTTCAAAACCAGCCTGGGCAACTAGGCTGTCTCCATAGATGGATAGCAAGACTCCATCTATACAAAAGAAAAAAATACAGAAGTTAGCCAGACATGGTGGTGTGTGCATGTAGTCCCAGCTACTAGGGAGGCTGAGGTGGGAGGATTGCTTGAGCCCAGGAGTTCAAGGTTATAGTAGCCATGATCATACTACTGCACTCTGGCCTGGATGACAGAGGGAGACTCTCTTAAAAAAGAAAAAGAAAAAAAGATTTAAGAGATATTTCACCAAATGCCATGCCATGTATGGACATTATTTAGATCTTGAGTCTGGAAAAAACAACTATAAAAAAATCTTGATGAGACAGCTGAAGAAATTTGAATACTGACTTGATATTTGAGAATAATAAGGAATTATTATGAATTTGTTTCTAGATGTGATAATGGTATTATGGCTTTGTTTTATGAAAGTCCTTACCTTTCAGAGATTTATACTGAAATATTTATAAATGAAATGATGTGATATCTGGTATTTGCAAATTTTCCATAATAAAAAGCTCATATAGGCTGGGTGCAGATTATGCCTGTAATCCCAGCACTTTGGGAGGCCAAGGTGGGAGGATCACTTGAGTTCAAGAGTTCGAGACCAGCCTAGGCAACAAAGCAAGATCCTGTCTCTACAAAAAATAAAATAATTAACCAGGCAATGGTGGTGTGTGCCTGTAGTCCTAGCTACTTGGGAAGCTGGGGCAGGAGGAACTGACCTGCAGTGAGCTCTGATGGCACCACTGCACTCTAGCCTGGGCAACAGAGTGAGATCCTGTCTCCAAAAAAAAAAAAAGGCTCATACACACACACACACACACACACACACACACACACATCAAAGCTGCTCAGGCTGCCATTTATACAGATGCATGAAGCTGCTCATATACTTGCAAGGCTGAGCCCTCCCCTCAGCTCGGCTGGTTACCATGAAGCATGGCTAATTCTCAAAGTATGGCCAGAAAATGCCACAGTCTGCTTTATGGTATGTAAAGAGATTTCTTATCATTTAGCAGAGCAACACTGGCTGGTCACAGAAAAAGAGAGATGTAAAACATAGTGACTCTCAGTAGCACTCAGAAGCAGAGACCTTAGAATCCTGCTCCTTTGACCATTTGGCAAAACAAAACACTTGGCTGAGCTTCTTTCGAGAGTAGGCCATTGTGTGGGGGCTGGAGACCAGGGGACTGGTGAAAAGGGTGACCAAGACATGGCTGAGGGCTTCAAGGAGCTTGTGCTTTGTGTGTGACAGTATGAACTTGAGGGCTAAGTACGGTCAAGCCTCATTAATACTAGATTGCATATTTGTAAAGTTGCTTGTTTGTTAACATTTGTAACCTCAAAAACAATATTCATCTTGCTTTTGTGGTCATTTGCAAACACATGCGGTCATGAAAGTTTTGAGTCACCCAATACTCAACACTCAAATTCCCAACTGAGGTTGTTTCAACCTCTATACAACAGTGACCTGGCTGGGTGTGGTGGCTCATGCCTATAATCCCAGCATTTTGGGAGGCCAAGGCAGGTGGATCACCTGCGGTTCGAGACCAGTTTGGCCAACATGGTGAAACCCCATCTCTACTAAAAACACAAAAATTAGCTGGGTGTGGTGGCACACGCCTTTAATCCCAGCTACTCGGGAGGCTTAGGCAGAAGAATTGCTTGAATCCAGGAGGTGGAGGTTGCAGTGAGCCGTGATCGTGCCACTGCACTCCACCCTGAGCGACAGAGCAAGACTCCGTCTCAAAAAAAAAACAGTGACCAGAAGATGGGGATGGTAGCGGACAGTGCGGGGTAGTGCCAGAAGCTCAGTGCTGGGGCTAGTTGAATGGGATTTGAATCCCAATTCTGGGACCTGTTAGTGGGAGTGGCCTCAGGCAAGTCACTTAACACTTCTGAATCTCCTTTGTAGAAAAAAGGAAATAGAATAGAATCGTCTAGGAAGAGTTGTTTTTAGGGTTTAAGATTACCAACTATGTGAGATACGTGTATACATGTACACATTTCCCTTAGGAACAAGAGTTCTGGATTTGCTAGTTCAGTGTGGAGACTTTATAGACATACTGCCACAAATAACAATAGTTGACTGTATGTTGAATCTTTTGAGATATATATAAATCTGGAATGAACCAAGATAAACAATTAATAATGTTGTAACTGGCAATGAAAAAAAGAAGCAAAAAAAAAAAAAAATTCTGAAGGATAGAATAAGGCAAGACTAAACTGAAAAATTTTAGTGAATAATCAGAGCCAGTTCTTACCAGGAGGAGCAGCAGGAGAGAACTCTGCTGATGGTGATCTAGGGAGGGTCTCGGGATCTGCAGCCTGGTGGACAATTTCTTGGAGGTGAATCACAGAATCTGTAGAGAGGGAAAATGCTGACAAAATATGCTTCTACCATAAGTATCTTGATTCACCACCCTAGGCATTTAGAACAAAGCTCTGTTGGCTTCTCTGATTGTCATTCCATGACTCTACTAGGTATTAAGAGAATGGAGGAGGTACCTCTAAGCCCATAGCATGCATGTTTCTTAAACGCCTCGAAAAACAAACCATGTTTAGGCATATGAGATAATGAAATGGACACTAGGATTCTACAAAATAAATCAAAAAACGCCCAGAGGGAAGTGGAAGACGTTGAAATGATGCCCCTGGAGAGGAGGGAGTAAGAAAAAAGAGCTGGCTGGGAACATCAGTCCATACTTATTTCAGTTTCTTCAATGTAGAAGAGGCTGAGTCAGCTCACATACAAGTGATATCCGATGTGATCCTGGGAATAAGGCATACTCTCAATACCAAATGATGGCACTGAAGAGCCTGCTATATCAAGGCCAGACAGAGACCATTTCCAGCATATTTTGCTTTCCAAACCTTTATGTTATTATGTGCATGCAGTGGTTATCTACCACCTTTTAATTCTGGTCATTATTCTACTTCCTCCAAGACCAAGATCTCTCCTATATAATAAAGGGATAGCTCTTCTGAAGTGTATTCATTCACTCTAGATCAACCCAAAATATTAAAAGGGGAGCAAATTAAAACTAAGAATGCAGCATGGCATTTCTTCCTCCATGTAGAATCCCCTTCTAGGATGCTAGCAGTTACCTGATCGTTTCTCCCTCTGAGGGTATGGAAAGTCCAGGGCTTTCTCTGCGTATCTGGAAAGCAGTGAGTCCACCTCGTCCATAGTGAAGCCAATCTCCTGTCCAACCAGCAGCTGCTGGAGAGTCTGCACAGCCACAGTGGCCCAATCCACCTTCATGTTCATAAGCAGCTGCTCCAGCATGAACAGGGGGTTAGAGGACAAGTGGGAATAGCTGGCCCGGTGCTGCTCAGGCAGGGTCAGCAGAATCTGTTTGTGGGGTAGATCCATAGAGTAAAGAAAATAGTACACAAATTTCAGAAAAAACTCAAGATTCTCACTGGGAAGGGGAAGGGTGCATGAGAACAAAAGGCGTATAGCCAGCTACTGAAACAGACTCGCAGTCTTTTAGGAAGGCTCAGCTCCCCACTAAATTCTGCAGATGGTAATTGAGAAGTACTCCAAGTACCTTCACCAGATGAGGGGTTAGTAAACTTTTCCTATAAAGGATCAGAGAGTAAATATTTCAGGCTTCATGGTCCATAATGTCTGTCTCAAACATTCAGCTCTGCACATGTACCTTGAAAGCAGCCATAGGTAAAATGATAGTTGCACGTGTGTTCCAATAACACTTGCTTTACAAACGCAGGCTGGGGACTGGATTTGGCCCACAGGTGGTAGCCTGCTCACGCCTGGCCTGGACCCTCCAGGTATGATTGAGGTCTCCCTGACCCTTAATGCCACCATTCTGTTTATTTGAGGCTTTACTCAGAATGAGAAATACAAGGTAGTGTCAGTGGTCTAATGAAACCTGGCACCTCCTATGTCCTACAGGTAAACGATGAATCTAAGTTCTCCTTAGAAGTCACGATCACTAGGCTTGAAATATGTTCACTGACCCTGTTCACTGCCAGTTTTCAAGGGTTCCCCTACTCAGCTACAGCACATTGGGTGTATCTTCTTAAGGAACATGTTATGTAGTTCAACTCTTAGTAAGTGGGCCAGTGGTTATATTTATGGCTCTCCTAGCACTCGTTCTATTTGTGGGGTAGTATATAGGACTACCAGGCAGAATAATTAGAAGAATGCCAGAGGGCCCTAGCTCTCTTCAAACTCTGCTTCACTGGATTACTTTTTCTAGCTGGCGGTTTCTTCTATTAATGTCTCCAAGGTTATACATCAAAGGTAAGAACTTATCTCATCTAATTACATAGACAACTAACCCTCTTCCACTAGCACAGACAAGTTTATCAAGCAGTCGTTTTAAATCCTTACATCAGAAGCCCTTTGGAAGATGTCCAGTCCCTATCCCAAGACCAGTTTTACTTGATCTGGGGTAGAGGTGAATAACCTGGTATTTTTTTTTAAGTCCAGGTGATTCTAATATATTGTCAGAATTGAGAAGCATTGATACAGCAGATACCATGGAAACCATAAAGGCAACTTAAGAGGACCAGGTAGAATTCCCTATGGAGGCAGGACAGGAAGAGAATGACAAGTCCTAGGAGACTCAACTAGGATACAGAGGGCTTCTAGGGTAAAGATTTCATATAGCACAGGCCAGGGATGGCAGGTGCCTGGCAAAAGAGCCATTGAAAAGGCAAGTTCTGAAGAAGAGCTAGGCTCGCAGTCTCTCCCTCACGTATGCCTTCCCAACACCTCCTTTTCCTCCTTACCTTGGATCCCACATACAGCGCCTGGATTTCACGGTGTCGGACAGCAGTCAGTTGTCCATAGAAGTGGGTGGTGAGGTAGTTGGCCAAGAAGTGAGAAGTGGCCAAGCTAGTGTGCTGGTCGAGGGATTGCTCTGTCACTTCAAGGCACATGGTGGGGTCAGGGATTCTTCGCAGGAGCTATTGTCAAAGGGTAGAGGAGGAAGGTGTGGCCTGCAGAAGAGCTCTTAGACCAGCTTTGTTTTGTTTGAGAATAGAATATTTAGGTTTACTCATTTTGGACTAACCCTTTCTCTATACTCTTTTTTTTTTTTAACCACCTCTGTAGTTTCCCAAATGCCATGGCTTTGACAGGACCAGAATTCAGCAGAATTCTGGACCCAGCCGCCCCATCTGGCACCTAATGCAAGGCTAGGCCCCTTCTGCTCAAGATGACTATAACCAGCTCCTGAAAGATCGGAAGAGGCATAGCTGAGATTGCATGGGATTCAACATGAAAATAAAGCCATCTGATTTGACTAAACTTCTTGTCCCACCCCAGAAGAAAAATGGAAAGAACTGGGGGCTTACTTGCAGAGCCTTGTCATGATCTCTTCTTTCTAGAAGGTGGAGAAGATGCTTTTGATGAAGGCTGATTAAATGTTCTCTTGGAATGGGGTACAGGCAGCCCCACTCTTCACACAGTTCATACTCCTGGAAGGAAACACACATGCCTTCAACCCCTTTACATGACTGCCTGATTCTTCTCAGCAGTCTTGAGTCTACAAAGCCCCAGGAATGTTTATAAGTGCTGATGGGAACTTCACTATGATGAAAATGATTGAAGCAGGCTTACTGTTCATATCACTTTCCTCTTAGCACTACCATAAAAAAAAGCAGATGACATGTGGCAACAGACACTTGGTGTCAACCCTGGGAAGATTCTAAGGAAGTGGGAAAGACTGAAAAGACTGTTTAAAGGACATAGTCACCCATGCTATAAGAATGGGCAGGCCCAATGTTGTCAGACTTTAAAGTTACAAAACTTTTTTAAAATCATAAAATTTCTGTATTTTAAAATTTTGGCAATAAAGTCAATATGAAAAAATAAAAACTCTGTAGACCAATACTACAAAGGCCAAATAAACATGTTGGTGGTTGGATTCTACCCATGTTCCCCCTCACTACCCCCCAACCCCAATTTGTGAACTGTAGATGAAGTTTGAGAGAATAGAATTCCTAGGGCTTTGTTCAAATATTCCCACATGGTGGTGTCTGGAATGTCCTCCCCACAACCCTGCCTAGGACTGCCTTCTTCAGGATGCTTCCTTGTTTCTCAGGCTATGTTAGGTGCCCTGCCTGTGCTCCCACAATCTGAGCTTACTTCTGTCATTTGTATATTATGTTGCAGTCACCTAGGGATGCATCTTACATCACCCTCTCTCCAAAATGTGAGCCACTCCAGGGCAAGGACAGCTTAATAATTTTTGTTTCACCACCATCTACCACAGTGATTGGCAAATAATAGGCATGCAATAAGTACTTCCTGAATGAACGAACATTTGAATGAGCATCTACACAGTCAGCTTCTTAAAAGGTAGACAAAATCCTACTTAGCACTCAGAAATCTAATAAACACATGAACAGATGTTCAAATTTATTAGTTATCATGTAAATTAAAACAACAATGAGATACCATCTTATTGCAAACAATGAAAAGTTGGACAATATAAAAAGGTAACAAGGGGCCAGGTGCTGTAGCTCGTGCCTGTAATCCCAGCACCTTGGGAGGCCAAGGTAGGCAGATCACTTGAGGTCAGGAGTTCAAAACCAGCCTGGCCAACATGGCAAAACCCTGTCTCTATTAAAAATACAAAAAAATTAGCTGGGCGTGGTGGCTGCCTGTAATCCCAGCCACTTGGGAGCCTGAGGCAGGAGAATCGTCTGAACCCAGGAGGCGGAGGTTGCAGTGAGCCAAGATTGCGCCATTGCACTCCAGCCTGGGTGAAATAGCAAGACTCCATCTCAAAAATAATAATAAAAATAAAGATAAATAAAAAGGTGACATGGTTATGGAATAATGGGAACTGCGAGTGGGAGTGTAACTGGGGTGAGTGTTTTGAAGAGTGAGTTGGTAATATTCTAGCAAAGGTGAGGACACTCATGACCAATGACCCAGCAATTCCACTTCGAGAAATACATTCTGTACCTAACGTACACAATGTAGAAAATCTCAGGTATGAACACAGGATGATAATACAAAAGAGTCAATTGTATTAGTCTCTAATCTGGATTTTGGCAAATTTCACAATAAAAAAGAATGTGGTATAGTTATTTTATTTTATTTTTTGAGACAGAGTCTCGCTCTGTCGTCCAGGCTAGAGTGCAGTGGTGCGATCTCGGCTCACTGCAAGCTCCGCCTCCTGGGTTCACGCCATTCTCCTACCTCAGACTCTGGAGTAGCTGGGACTACAGGTACCCGCCACCACGCCTAGCTAATTTTTTGTATTTTTAGTAGAGACGGGGTTTCACCGTGGTCTTGATCTCCTGACCTTGTGAGCCGCCTGCCTCGGCCAGAATGTGGTATAGTTATTTTTTTAAAAAGTGAACATTGATATGCAGAAAGGGGCTTATACAGCCAGCTAAGGGGTTGTAACTCTGAAAGGAGGATGAAGGGGAACACCACCCAGGAAAACGGTACCTGTGCTTCTAGAATCATGTTCATGACAGTTGATGGGTCCTCAACACAACAGCTCCTCAAGGTCTGCCAGTCACACCACACTGGGGGAGACTGCAAACCCAGAATCTAAGGAAAGACAAGAAAATCCGTCAAACCACACTGCAGCTTCTCCCTCCATGAACAAGTCACTGGGCATGTCCACAGATGGGCCAACCCTAGATCTCTGCCCCAAAGTCAGGCTGTCAGAACTTGCCAGAAAGGAGAGCAAATTGGGCAAAGATTATTTAGAGAGCAGAGTGAACCTATCCAGGAAGAACAAGCAGGGAGTGAAGGCTGAATATGGAGGCCAGGACTGGGGCCTTTCACTAGTGAAGACAGTGCTCTCATGCTTCCCAGATTGTTCTGGGGTCACCTGTCCCATGCTCCTCTACCCCAAACTCCACCCAAGATATTCTTCTGGCTTGAATGCTCTGTGGGATCACCTTTCATACAACATTTTAGCTCTGCATGAAAACTGCCAAGGAAGAATAAAAAGAAACCTTTTTTCACCTGCCATTTTCACTACCCCTGGTAGGGTTTCTGGACTCTGTCTGCTCCAAGGATATGTTGGAAAATTAGCATCTATTTTATACTTGTTATGTAGCCGTGCTTCCTAAATTTGTCTCCCTAAGCCTCTTGAGCTTGAACATAACAAATATCCCACAATAATCTTTTAGTTTTGAAATTGTCACCTTCATATATCTTTTCAAAATAGCTCTTGAAATGTTGCTGAAATTTAAAACAAACTTTATAGAAGACACAATATACAAAAACATACACAAAGCTCAAAAAGACATGTGAAAAAGCCTTTTTGGACTGTAATACACCATTCCAATGTTAATTTTGTTATTTTTACCCTCATTTCATGCAAATGTATTTAAAATTATAGGAATAAGTAACACAGCAACCAGCTAGGAGGCCTCCCTGCTGTTCACCTAAGAACTGAAGCCAGATGCAAAGCAAAACCCAGACCTATATTTTCTCTTTCTTAAAGTCCCCCATCATATAAGATAGGCTGGGGTTGATCATAGAGTGAGAAGCTCGTTCCCTTTCTCTTGATGCGAGGGCCCATACCTTCTGATACACCTGCAGCTCCGCCAGCTTCCTCTGTAGCTCACACTTTAGTCCTTCTTGGACAGCCGTGTCTGAAATGCAGTAGGCCAGAATCTCCAGGCATGACTCCAGGGGCCACCTGTCCACAAACTGTAGGGCCAGCCGACTTCTCAGAGATGCATCCTTCACGGGAAACAGGTATTGCCAACCTTCTTTGTCTATAAGACAAAAAAGATGCTCAGAGGCAGCAAGCGTGGGACCAGAAGAGTTCAAGAGTCCAGGTTACTTCTTGAGAAAGGGCTTTCTTCAATCTCGTAAAAGAGGAGCTTGGAGGATCCTTAAGATGGATGTGATCTTAACAAGTTTTTACACTTGGAACCATTATATGACAAGGAAAATGCTGTATCTCTACCCTATGTGTATCTTTAGGTAAACCTGATAATAGCCATGAGACTTTCAGAAGGAAGAGAGGGAAAAGAGAAAGGAAGGAAGGAATGAAGGAAGGACAGAAGAGATGAAGCTCTCCATGTTTTGGCATGCTGAACATATAGGACTGTTTCAGACTCACCTTGTCAGTGAAACTTTCCTTTTCCCTGTAATTTCCACCCTGTGCCATACATAACCACTTGAAAGTTATACCAGGTAGACTAGTTTCACTCCCTGACTTAGATCTCTCTATTCCACACCCATTTCACAGATCTGATCTTGGAGATACAAAAAACAGACTCCAAGCAATTAAGACCACACAGCCAGTCAGTGGATTTCTCCACCTTTTCAAGGATGGATTTTCTCCTTTCCAAAGGGAGCCAAGCCTCCTACCCAAAAGTCATTCCCTACATCACACCCAACTCTTGTTGCAACACTGCTAGGAAATCCTAGTAGTGTTACAGCTCATTGGCTTTCCGCTCTGGTTACACGTCAGAATTTCCTGGGGAGCTTTCAAAGCAGTGGTCATCAAACAGACCCACAATCTGCTTTTATAATACAGTTTTATTAGACTGTAGCCATGCTCATTTCTTTATATATTGACTCTGGCTGCTTTCATGCTGTACTGGAGGGGCTGGGTAGTCATGAGCGAGACTGTGGCTTACAAAGTCCTTTATAGAAAAAATGTGCTGATCCCTATTTTAAAGTAAACACTTGCCTGAGCTCTATCCTGGGCCTCTGGGGAAGGGACCCAAACATTTGTAGTCTGTAGAATTTCACAAGAATTGTGATATACAGTATTGAGAATACTGGTTATGCGTGGCTGTTTAAAGTCAGATGGACTTGGGTTCTAAGCTCTACTCTACCACTTACCACCTTGGGCAAGTTTCCTAACCCCTCTGAGACCTGGTCTCCTCTTAATAACATGAGATTATAGTGGGGCTTCTCTCTAGAGTTACCGTGAGGATTAAATGTGATAATATACCCAGTGAATACCAAATATTACCACTAGTGAAAAAGGGAGGCATAGCATTCTGCTCACCACATGCCACAGCACAGCTCAGGACTGCATCCTTTATGCTGCTCAAATCGTCCACATCTCGCCCGTACACTTCAGTGAGCTGAAGGGCCCGGGACCAATCTCTGGCCACCAAGGATTCCTCAAAAGCCTCACTCAGTACATCTAGGGCAATGGGAGAATGTAGGCCCAGGAGAACGGTAGAAAGACTGGCCCAACCACAGAGATTCACTGCCAGACTCTGCCCCTGCTGCAAAGACCCTCGCAGGGGCTCCCAGGCAGCCAGGAGGAAGGCCTCAAACAGAGGGAATTGTTCCAGAAGGCGCTCACACTCCCGGGCTACCTGCTCTGCAGCCAGAGGCACCTCCCTGCGGCCACGAAGTTCCTTCCATGACAAGCTGGGCTTGCTGACCTTTAACCTCGGGGAAGCCCCCAGGCAGGCCACCGTAGCTAGGAGCTTTGAGCGTGACTTAAGAAAGGCCAAGGCAGAGGAGGTGAGGGCTGGGAGTGATGAGTCCCTTGGGGAGGAGTAGGGCTTTCTTTCCAATGTAGGGTTCTCAGTTGTCCTCGGGGAGCTCGGTGTAGAAAGTGGGAGGTCATCCAGGCAGTGGGAGGCGTGTAGCTGGGCCAGAGTACCCAGACGAGTCAGGAGGGAGGAGGTCTGCTGGCTTTGCCGGGATGAGCAAAGAGCAAGGGGCTCACAGCAGCAGCTGACGATGACTTGTGGCACACTTAGGCTGAGATTCTCTTGGGCCAGAAGGGCTGCCAGTCTGGAAGGAGAGAAGCAGAAAGCATACAAGGCCTGAATACACAGGCACCATTAACCAGTCTTACAATTTCTTTATGCTTACATGAGCAAATGTAAATAAAAGTTCCTAATTGTCACACTCTTTTTTTAAAACACAAAAAGTAGCCTATTAGACATATCGCTCTGCCCTTTATGTTTTCACGAACACTTCTGTGAGATCTATCCATATCCCTCTACGGAGAGGACCCTCTTTAGTTTTTGCAGTTACATAGTATTCCATTATATAGATGAACCATAACTAGGCTCCTGTTAGTGGACAATGAATTTTCTGATCTGTTGGTACTATATACAAGATTGCAATGAAATGATTTTGCATATAAATCATTTATGTATAATAAAGCTGTAGGATAAATTATCCAAAATGGTTTGCTAAATCAAAGGGCATATGAATTTGCAATTTTAATAAATATTGACAAACTGCCTTCCGACAGAGGCTGTACAAATTTATGTCCCACTTGCATTCTCTGAGAATGCTGTTTTCCTACAGTCTAATCAACTATCATGTTATTGAAATTTTAGATTTTTGCCTATTTATAAAGTGCAGAGTCACCCACTGATTTCATACTTAACAATATACATGCTAAAGGTATCGAGAGAGAAAGCAGGAAACAAGGCACATTAAATTTTCAGTTATATAAGAATAAAAGATTCAGTCAGGAAGAAATCCCCACTCTCTGTGCTAACCCCTAGCACCACCGCACTGAGCCCTTGGCTATATTGATGAAATCATCCGAAGGCCCATGGCTGACTTGCATGGAGGTGGCTCCTACCTCTCTGGGGGAACTTGTCTCTCAAACAGGAGATGTGACACCAGTTGGGAAGAGCTCTGTTGCAGCAGAACAAAGGGATTTCCTACCTTGACCTCCACATGATCTGCAAAGGTAAAGAACATGATCTTGTTTGCACCACTGACTGCAAGAGTTCAGAGCCCTGTTTCCCAGAATTGAGAAAAAAGTACAGTGTCAAGATGAAGACAATATTGAGAGCCTTCTGTTAATTCATTCTAGGTAAAGGGTATTCTCAACATGAACCTGACCACAAGTTTTATCTATATCTTACCACTGCTCTAAAGACTTCCAACCCCAGACGAACTTCAGTGGGCAGATCTAGCCACGGACAGCCAACTCCTGCTCTCTTCAACCCGACTGAAGTGCATGTAGTACTCACTCTGTGGACTTAAGAATCTGGTACTCATATCAGAGACTTGATTCCTCTGCTGGGTGCTCAAATTCACAATGGACCACAGGTCTGACAGAGATATTTTTGAGTCGCTAATTCCAAGAAAATTAATTGAGTACTCCCATGTGCTATACAGCTATACTAGCACAAAGATGAGTAAAATAGCCAGAGATGAATAAGAGAGGACAACCTTATAAATCTAGTGTTCTTGGCTACTGCTGTATCCAGAGCCTTTCAATTGTGCATCTTTTCTCTTCCTTGCCCTGAACACTTGCAGGTCTGCCATGAATCTGTTGCCTCTTTCTTGCTACCTACCAGGCTCAGAGCTCAAACTTTGAAGGAGAACTGCAGCAAGGGTGCTGCAGTAACTGAAGAAGGTGCCCAAGTAGTCCATCTGCCTGCTGCCTGATGGGGTCTGTTTGCCCAGGTTCTTCTGGAGGAGCTGAGTCTGGATCTGCACAGGGTGGGCCTCTGCCTCTGGAGCTTTCTGGGCTGCCTGCTCCACCAGGGAAGACAGTGGAGGAGTCCTGGGCTCTGAGAGGAGGATGGCAGGAGAAAGGACACAGGCTTCAGTCTGTGAGTCCAGCTTTGGGTCAATTTCTGACTGGATATGTGAACTGTGCCTCCTATACACTGCCTGGGGCATCTGATGGCCTGGACACTACACTTACAAGGCAAATATAAAATCCTAAGTCAGTCACTTGGACAAGTGATTCCCAGCCAGGGAAAGCTTTGAGTCTGGAGTGTATAAAATTACTCTGGTGTGTATAGTTCTATTTTTATCCTTGTCTCTGGGGTGGAACAACTTAATGAAGAACACAGCAATCTTTTGGGGAAGGGTTCATCAATATTTACTAAGCACCTGCTGGCTGTATTTCTTATTCATCATGAGAAAATGTATCAGCTGATGGAGTGTTCACCATTCTTTCAATTGAGAGGTGGGAAAACAGGTGAAGTTAAGTTACGAGACATTGAGACATGCCCTGGCTAACTAAAGGGCTGATAGATCCCAGTTCTGGAGTCCCAAGCCTCTGCTCCAAAGTGCTTCGTTACTCTCAGCTGTTTCCTCTCCCCAGTTCAGCTTTTATTTGTTCCCAAGCAGACAGCCTTATACCTGGCAGCTCTAGTGCCTCTCTCAGTGACTGAAGGACCTGATCTAGCTGCTGGGAGAGGGTGGTGTGGCTGGCAACACAGTCCTCGGTTAGGCTGGGCCAGCACATCTGAAGCAGTTCAGTGATGCTGCACCGTGGAGGGCCTCCTCCCTTTTCTTCCACACTCTCTATGGAAAGCAAATGAGAAAGAAAAAGTAAAGTCTGTTGCTGACCTAATGTTCCAAGTCCAGGAGAAGAAAAGAGAAAAAAGCAACTCACCTGATTTGGTTTGACTGGCTGACATAAGCAGATAATTGAGACTCTTACTGATTTGCTGAAGAACAACTGGAAAACCTCGAATGCCATCAGCATTTAGGAGTACATGGTCTATCCGTCGACCTGGAAATAGATGAAGGAAGAGGGAATGCAAAAAAAAAAAAAAAAAAAAAATTGAAGTGTTTTCAGAGATTGACACTCAGTCCTGTATTTACCTGTGAAATTTTATCCTCTCCAATATTAAGGAGGAAATACATGCTGTGCCATTTTGGGTGACAACCAGTATACTTGGCTTATTTCATGCCTGAGATTCTAGGACTGACTCTGGCAAGATGCCTCAGCTGTCAACAACATCAGCAGATTCAGAATCTCTGGCACTCCTATGGAATTGTTGTCCCAAGCCAAATAGATTTGCCTTGATACTGCCTTCAGTTGTACTCAACTTGAGCGGAGATCATATGTCTTCTTTAATTGCTTTAAGTGGTATCTTGACACTCCAACTAGACTGTGAACAACTTTATGGATACAGATTATTCCTTACATCTCTCCTATACTCCCATATGCTCAGGATAATCTGGAAACACAGTAGTCACTAAATTAATTCCTAAATCAGTATATTGAAGAGATATTTGCACTCCCATGTTTCTTGCAGCACTCTTCACAATAGCCAAGATTTTGAAGCAACCTCAGTGTCCATCAGCAGATGAATGGATAAAGAAAATGTGATACATATACACAATGGAGTACTATACAGTTATGGAAAAGAATGAGATCCAATCATTAGCAACAACTTGGATAGAACTGAAGATCATTATGTTAAGTGAAATAAGCCAGGCATAGAAAGACAAACACCACATGTTCTCACTTATGTGTGGGATCCAAAAATCAAAATAACTGAATTCATGGAGATAGAGAATAGAAGGATGGTTACCAGAGGCTGGGAAGGTAGTAAGGGGTGGGGGAAGATGGAGATGGTTAATGAGTATAAAAAATAGTTAGAGGCCGGGTGTGGTGGCTCACACCTGTAATCCCAGCACTTTGGGAGGCCGAGGTGGGTGGATGGTGAAACCCCTTCTCTACTAAAGATACAAAAATTAGCTGGGCGTGGTGGCACACACCTGTCATTCTAGCTACTGCGGGGTTGTGGGGGAGGGCTGAGACAGGAGAATCACCTGAACCCAGGAGGCAAAGGCTGCAGTGAGCCGAGATGGCGCCACTGCATTCCAGCCTGGGTGACAGAGTGAGACTCTGTCTCAGAAAAAAAAAAAGTTAGAAACAAGGAATAAGGCCTAGTATTTAATAGCATAACATGGGGGCTACAGTGAATAATAATTCAATTGCACATTTAACAATAACTAAAAGAGTCTAACTAGCTTGTTTGTAACACAAAGGATAAATGCTTGAGGGGATGGATACTCAATTTTCCATGATGTGATTGTTAAGCATTGCGTGCCTGTACCAAAAAATCTCATATACTCCATAAATACATACACCGACTATGCACCCACACACACACAAAAATTCCTCATTGATTGACCTGAAACTGTTTCAGTGATTAAGAGCTTGAATAATATTTTATTTTAGAATATAAGTATTAGATGAGGGGAAGAGCAGATCACTGGACAAAAACAGCATTGTATAAGCCACTGTGTACTTTCTTTGAAGGACTATAAGGACTATGTAAACATTAAAGGACATTTTAACCAACAGCTCAGAGGTGATTTGGAGGGGTGTATAGAAAAGAGTTAAACAGCAGGCTTGACACTGCTATCCTTAGAACATCTGCTTGCAAGGTTGGCCCTTGGCTGGCACTGTGGACTTGACTGGTAAGAAGTTTCCTATGCTTACGTACTTTCCCTAAATAATAACAGTGGCTCACTGGCCCTAAACTCTTTGTACAATGTGGTTTATGCTGAACACCTGCTTTCCTTTTAGGAATCTGGAATTTGCTACATGTTAAGCAGAGGGTGTTTTTGTCACCAGTCCTCGAAAAAAAAAAACCTTGGGTGGCTGGGCGCGGTGGCTCACGCCTATAATCCCAGCACTTTGGGAGGCTGAGGCAGGCGGATCATGACATCAGGAGTTCGAGATCAGCCTGACCAACATGGTGAAACCCAGTCTCTATTAAATATACAAAAATTAGCCGGGCGTGGTGGCACGTGCCTGTAATCCCAGTTACTTGGGAGGCTGAGGCAGGAGAATCGCTTGAACCAGGGAGGTGGAAGTTGCAGTGAGCAGTGAGCCGAGACTGTGCCACTGCACTCCAGCCTGGGGGACAGAGCGAGATTCTATCTCAAAAACACAAACAAACAAACAAACAAACCAACCAACCTCGGGCCTTGAGTCTCTAATGAGCTTCCCTATATACAACACCTTGCAACTGCTGGCACAACTCATTGCTGGAGAAATAGGCATAGGCATGCCCTGTGTAGCCACAGGGAGAGGACTCTTGGAAGCTTGCACCTGGTTTCCTCCAGATTTTATCCTATGAGCCTTTTTACTTTGCTGATTTTTCTTTGTATCCATTTGCTGAAATAAATCTTAGCTCTATGACGATAAGCTGATTCTTGAGAGTTCTCCTAGAGAATCACTGAACCTGGGGGTGGACTTGGGGACCCCAGACACATGGGGCTACTCATATCATAACCTATTCACCACTCCTCCCTCTATATTACTAAGGCAGAACAGGTTCCTTTCTCCTCCACTGCTCAGTCCTTCCAATGTTTGGTGCAAGTAGCAAGGACAGGTGTGGGGAGTAGAACGTTGCCTAATTCTACCTTCATATACTGATGCCTTCACATACCTGATTTCTCTAAGAATTCTGTATGCACATTCTGCACTGTTATTCACCTCAAGGTATGATCATCCCTCCAACTGTGACTCATTAAGTTTTCCCTTACACCTGGCTTACAAATTCAAGATGGTCTCAGGTTTTAGGTTAAGTGAAGTTCACCAAGGAGAGGGCATGGAGTCTTAAGGCTCGAATTCCATTGATACCATTTTAAAATGTATATTTCTTCTTTGAATTCACCTATAATTCAATAAAGAATTTCCCCAAATTGCTATGTCTATTTTGTCTCTCAACAGACTGTATTTATGCCATCAGATTGTATGTGACAAAATTTCATAATCCATTCACCATCTGCCTCCTCCAATAACTTTCTTCCTGGACAATTTATCAAGACTCTCAGAAACCCATCTCATTTGAGAATGAAGGGATACAGCTAACACAGCACACTCACCCCGCCTTTCAAGGCTACTATTCAAACGCCGTTCGGCTGTCTCCAAAAGCTGCTTGCAGGTTTTCCAGAGCTGGCACTGAGAGCAAGCTAGGTCAAATGCAGCCATGGCAGGGGGACTGAGGTCTTCCAGAACCTCTCTCAGGGGAGCAGTGGGCTCCACTAGAGCCGTGCTTATCCAAAAGTCCTCCTGGAGCATGGGGATGGGGTCTCCAGAGGTGTTGAGCAGCTTGTCGGTCACGTCAGAGATAGAGTAAAACACCATTCCTGGCCGCCCAGCAGAGGAATAAAAAGCAAAGGGTTAAAAGGATTCTTACTACAACTTTTATTAGGTAAAGTAGTTACTTTCAAAATGTTTGAGGTTCATCTGCACAGGGTATCTTTCATGTATATTAGCACTATCATTATGGCCCACTCTTATAGCTTCAAAACAGTGGCATGAAAGGAAGACCAAGAGAAACTCAGAGTGGTCCAGATGAGGGAGGGCTTTTTCCAAACGGAATCTCAAAGTAGGTTCAGAAAGAATGACGTAGATCTGTGTGTGCTAATCAGAAAAGATCTCTAGAACGCACCACTAAAAAGCAAGGTAGACTACAGTATTGTCCTAAGAACCTATTTATATTAAAAACAGAAAGGATGTGTGTATGTTCTTGTGAATAGGCATAGAAAATTTCTGGGATAATATATAGGAAGCAATATGTGATGGTACCATGGTATGTAGGGCCTAGGTCAGTAAGAGTTGTGAAAATGTGGAACAAGATTCCAACTTCAAGAAGTAATGAAAGGATGGGCTCTTTTGCAGTGCATCCAAGGTTGGGAAACTGAGACCTGTGAATTCTAGGCCTTAAATTTTAATACCCAACTGCACTTTATAGAACAGTAAAACAATATGCTTTATCCCTGAGTAATTACATGGGAAGGAAATAAACTCCTAACCATTTCCTGAAGCCAGAGACAGTGGCCATCAAAACACAGGTTAAAAACAGCATTCACAGGCTTCATTTAAATCACACAGGATAAGCTTAATGCAGTAGGTCGAGTGGTGGTATCTGAACAGCCTGGGCAAGGAGGATGGGCACAGCTGGAAAACTAGACGTATCAGGTTTGCTGTTTTTCAAGCCAGGTGTCCTGTATTGAATTTCTGCTCACCCTCATGAGGAGCCTAGGATTTTAGTGGTTTCTCCCCTTTTACCCCCTCTCCCAGCCACCTCACCACTTATGGTGTTAGCAGGGAAGCCTGACCTGCTGCTGCAGCGCTGCCAATGGCCTGTAGAGTTGAGCGGCCACTGCCAGTTCTCCGAATGGTGCTGCTACCCGCATCTGAGTTCTGGTTTTCAATCTTGTCCTCTACTTGGGCCAGTTCTTGGATCACTTCCTGGTAGCGCTCCATGAACATCAGTTCCCCTGAACTGGGTGAGGACTTCAGGTTGAACGTGAACAGCACCTGTCATAGGAGAGGGAGCGTGTGGGCCCTGGTGGTCCCACTGATTTAGGGAATGTCCATGGATAGGAGATCTTGCCAACCATTAGACTGTGGCCCTAAGATGTCTTTGTGCTTTGTAGGGTCAGAAGAGCACTGAATGTTAGAAGAGCAGGTCAACTATAAAAAATAATTCATAAAAGTAAGAAAACCACCAAAGCCTCAGTAGAAAATAGGCAAAAGTTGTGGACAATTTCAGAGGAAATATATATGACTAATACATAAATGAGAAAATATTTTTTCCCTTGTCAGTAATCTAGGAATTTAAGTAACAATAACATTTTGCATCTATCACAATAACAAAGCACAAAAACAAATCCTCAGGAGATGGTGTAACATTAAGTGTCACAACTTTTTTGAAAAGCAATTTGGCAATCCATGAAGCTTTAAAAATGTTTACATCTTTTGACTCAGTAGTTTTTATGAGGAACTTTCTTAAAAAAATAATTCAAAAGGTTTAATGCCTAAACGTAATCACCTTGGCACTATATATTACAACTATTACAAGGTTAAAAATAATCTAAATCTTGAGCAACAGGAAAATGGTTAAATGCAGCTACTTGATCAGACTATTGTAAGGTCACTAAAATCAAGGTTAAAAGACAAATGCTAATATTAAAATGTAAAAATGCATGATATAAAGTTTTAGATTTGAAATAATCTCAGCTATATAAAAGTCATACATATTTTGGAGAAATATTGGCCAAAAAAGTAAATTTTTAATATTGGTTGTTCCATACTATAGGGTTAAAAGTAATTTTATTTTCTTGTTAATACTTTCTGATATTGTCGTATATGTACAACTTATTCTGTCTGTATCCAGGTCAAAAAATAAAAGTTTTTATTGAAAAAAAAAAAAAAAGACCATGGCTCAAGAAAAGGAGGAGAAGTGGAGGACATTTAGGGGTAAAATATCATGGGACTCCTAGCTAAATTCCTCTGGATTTGAGCATTAGAAAGGCTGGGGAGGGGCTGGCGTGGTGGCTTGTGCCCGTAATCCCAGCACTTCAGGAGGCCAAGGAGGGTGGATCATTTGAGGTCAGGAGTTCAAAACCAGCCTGGCCAACAAGGTGAAACCCCGTCTCTATTAAAAATATAAAAATTAGCCAGGAGTGGTGGTGTGCACCTGTAGTCCCAGCTACTCAGGAGGCTGAGGCAGGAGAATCGCTTGATCCCAGGAGGCAAAGACTGCAGTGAGCCGAGATCGAGCCACTGCACTCCAGCCTGGGTGAGAAAGTGAGACTCTGCTTCAAAAAAAAAAAAAAGAAAAAGAAAGGCTGGGGCTGGGGAGGGTCCTATCCTCCTCCAAGGATCATAATTATAATTATCATTAAAGTATAAGATCTAAAATGATCAGAGAAGGTTACGTAAAAATTGTCCTGTTACCTAGAGTTCCCTAGATTTATTCCTCAAAAACTGAACTCACATGAAAGAACAATTCTGACCTACATGTTAAGTAGATAAACTACCAAATACTTTACTACCAGTAAAAGTATCATTAATATGCCAAGAGGGTTTTAAAAATTAGAAGAGTACTATTTTATGTTATTAAGTTTAATAACTTGTTATTAAGTTTAATCAATAGTAGAGGATTTTTATATTTCTCACGGCTAGAACACAATCCTCTTAACATTCCTATGAGGTAGAAAAACCAGGTATTACATTTAACTCCAATTTTCAAATGAGGAAACCAAAGCTCAGAGAGGTTCAGTCTTTCGGATTACCATTCCAGTGCTATTTTCTCTCTACAATACAAATATTCTAGTCTGCTAGCTCTCCATACTTCTTGTATATTGAACTGGCATTCTATTTATAATTGAGACTGGGCGCAATGGCTCATGCCTGTAATCCCAGCATTTTGGGATGCTGAGGCGGGTGGATCTCCTGAGGTCAGGAGTTTGAGACCAGCCTGACAAACATCGCAAAACCTCATCTCTACTAAAAATACAAAAATTAGCCAGATATGGTGGTGCATGCCTGTAATCCTAACTACTCGGGAGGCTGAGGCAGGAGAATCGGTTGAACATGGGAGGTGGAGGTTGCAGTGAGCTGGGATCGCGCCACTGCACTCCAGCAGCCTGGGTGACAAAAGCAAATCTGTCTCAAAAAAAAAAAAAAAAAAAAAAAGAAAAGGAAATTGTATTATAATTTTTAACTAGATAAAAACATGGGCTGGGTGTGGTGGCTCATGCCTGTAATCCCAGCATTTTGGGAGGCTGAGGCAGGTAGATCACTTGAGGTCAGGAGTTCGAGACCAGCCTGGCCAACATGGCAAAACCCTGTCTCTACTAAAAATACAAAAATTAGCCTGGTGTGGTGGGCACCTGTAATCCCAGCTGCTTGGGAGGCTTAGGCAGGAGAATCGTTTGAACCTGGGAGGTGGAGGGTGCAGTGAGCAGAAATCGTGCCACAGCACTCCAGCCTGGGCAACAGAGAAAGACTCCGTCTCAAACAAACAAACAAACAAGCAAACAAACAAAAACCCATGTATATGTTCAGAGAAGGAGTCAAGGAGAGAAACAAAAGTTTCCGTGCTTTTAAGTGGTGGGAGTGTGGCTGAATATTTTCTTTCACCTTTTAAAAACACTGCTTATGTTAAGAACCACAAACAATTCACTATCTTTCAATCCGCCCTGCTGAAGACTGGGCCTGGGCACATGGAAACCCCCTCTTGCTTCTGCTTCTTCTGCTTGATGTGGACCCCTGAGGGCTCCCAGGTGGCTCTGGTTGTACATGCTCCGAGCCTTACCTGATGCTAAGTCATTCAGGGGCTGAAAAGGTATGGCCTCCCCTCACCTGATGGGCTTCTGCGAAGTTCCCGCGAAGGATGCAGGATGCCAGCAGTGACTCAGGTGGGGAGAACATCATGGGGATGAGTGAACTTTGAGGATGGGGGTGCAATCTACTGTGCAGCTCATTCCGGCCAGACATGGCACTCAGACTTCCCTCTGTTGGGACACAAGAATGTGTGGGGCCAGAGAAGCAAGAGGAATTAAGGAAATGCTATATTGCTGCCACCTCCCACCAAACTTTTATCTCCTCAATGTCCTTCTGTAAAAGGCCTGTAAATAGGTCTTAATTTTTCCTCAAATGAAGGGCAAACCTATGCTACCATCTTTGAATAGAAGATGCTAAGTGCCAACTACCTTCTTTGGGTATTTACCTCTATTTCTCTCTGTTGCTGGATAACTAAATTGGGAATGAAACAGTCCTTTCCCTTCTCTCAGCTAAAATCTGGCCATCTGCCAACCTTGAATAACAACCTTGACTGCTCAATCCTGGCTTTACACCATGGTGTGTGGCAACTCTATATCAGGGCAAAGCTGCTCAAAGTTGGCAACTGGTGGAAATCTGCATACCTGATGTACTTGTGCTCAGCTCACTACTTGTACTTTCCAGGGATGGGTTTGAACCTCTGTCTCGGCCATCTACAGGTATTGGGAAGAAGAGAGAAAGTCAATTATCAGCTCCTTATAGAGCAGGAAGTGTGAAGTTGGCTTGACAGCCAAGATCTGTGTAGTTAGAGACAGAGGATAATGAATAACTATGACACCTGCTGCTCCTTCTACAGCAAAACACAAGCTCCTATAGACCAAAGGCAAAGGGTGGGCTGAATACGGCAACAGAGTTCACCTGGGTAATAGTCTATACCAGTGGTTCCCAACCTGTGGGTCTCAGAGCCCCAAGAACTTTCAAGTTATTTTTAGGGGTCAGTGATCAGCACCTGCTCAGTAAGCACTGGCAGTATTCTGAAAAAATAAAAGCACAACTGTTATGACCAGGGAGTGGTAGGGACACAGTATTTCCTGACATAGAAAAAGGTATCTTCATACTTGAAAAGGCAGACAACTGGCTGGGTGCAGTGGCTTTCACCTGTAATCCCAGCACTTTGGGAGGCTGTTGTAGCAGGATAGCTTGAGGCCAGGAGTTTGAGACCAGCCTGGGCAACACTGCAAGACCCTGTCTACACAAAAAATTAAAAACAAATTAGTTGGGCAAGGTGGCATGCACCTGTAGTCCCAGCTACCCAGGAGGTTGCGGCAGGAAGGATTGTTTGAGCCCAGGAGTTCAAGGTTACAGTGAGCTATGATTGTGCCACTGCACTTCAGCCTGGGCGACAGAGCAAGACCCTATCTGTATTAAAAAAAATGTAGGGAACCAAAGTCTAAGACCTGGCTGGCCAAAGACCATGATATTCAAAGTCTCAGAGAAAAAGCTTCTCTCTTCTCAACACCAGGCTTCCTAACATGTTAGAGCTTTCTAACAGAGGCTCGCTATTCCTTAGCATGGTCATTCGAGGGGCTGTCTCAGCCTTATGCAAGGGAGGCACCTCAGTTCACTGTTTGGAAGCCCTTTAGAAGGAACAGCCGTAGAAGAGATGATGGGTTGTGCATTCTTGTGCTGAATGGGTCAAGTGGATGCAAACTCTGTCTTCTGACCCAAAACAATTAACGTAGCAGCTTAAGGGACTTAGCAACGCAACCTTGAAGCTTTCTCTCACGGCATCCTCCGCCCCACCCAGTATGCTCACCTTTCATGTTGCCACTTAGCTAGAGCCTACTCATTCTCTGGAGCTTGGTTCAAGAGTCAACTCCTTCATGAAATCTGTTGCCCTGACATCTGCAGGTCATGCTGATATCCTCTTTTAAGACATTTCTTCTGTTTTCAGGCAGGGTCTCAGGTCACTTTAAACTTTCCATGTGTACTGTCTAAGCAGGTACATTATAAATTGTTCGAAGTCAAAAGCCTAGCTTGTGCCTCATTTACCTCCCTCAAGATACCTAGTATTGTTTAGCCCATGGGAAATCCTCATGAATTCCTTTTAATTTTTAAAAGATCAACACCAAAAGCCATAATGAAAACTTGATTCTCTAAAAATTTAATACTCCTGCATAATGTGCCTATATTAACTTCTCTAAGAAAAGCCTATAAGTGGAATCAAAAGGCAAAATAGAGAAAAAAATAATAGCACATGATGAGAAAATATTTTCTGTAATGTATAAAGAGCTTTCTAAAATTGAAGATAAAAGAGATTCCTAAGAGAAAAATGGACCTTAGACATTAGGCAGTTTACAGAAAAATATAAACAGCCAATAAATATGTGAAAAGATATTCAATCTCAAACTAAAAAAAAATACTACTGAAGCAATGAAACATCACTATTAAATATATTGGTGAAGGTTTTAAAAAATCTAATACTATTGACTGATGAGAGTATGTGCAAACAGGCAATCACATACAGCTTGCAGAACTATAAATAATAGGAGGGAGAGAAGGATGGGGAGAGGGTGATTAATGAATATAAAATCAGAGCTGGATGGAGGGATCAGTTCTGCTGTTCTGTAGCACTGCAGGATGAATATGGTTAACTATAATCTATTATATATTCTCAAAAAGCTAGAAGAAAGGATTTTTTTTTTTTTTTTTTGAGACGGATTCTCACTCTGTCACCCAGGCTAGAGTCCAGGGGCACAATCTCAGCTCACCGCAACCTCTGCCTCCCAGGTTCAAGTGATTCTCGTGCCTCAGGCTCCCGAGCTGGGCACCCACCACTACACCGAGCTAACTTTCATATTTTTAGTAGAGACAGGGTTTTACTATGTTAGCCAGGCTGGTCTTGAACTCCTTACCTCAAGTGATCCATCTGCCTCAGCCTCCCAGAATGCTGGGATTACAGGTGTGAGCCACCGTGCCCGGCCGAAGAAAGGATTTTGAATGTTCACAACACAAAGAAATGACAAATGTTTGAGGTGATAGATATTACTCCAATTTGGTCACTACACATTTTATAAACATATTGAAATATCACTGTGTATCCCTTAAATATGTACAATTATTATATGCCAACTAAAAATAAAAGGGAGGCCGGGCCTGGTGACTCACGCCTGTAATTCCAGCACTTTGGGAAGCTGAGGCGGGCAGATCACTTCAGGTCAGGAGTTCAAGATCAGCCTGGCCAACATGGCAAAACCCCGTCTCTACTAAAAATACAAACATTAGCCGGGCATGGTAGCACGCACCTGTAATCCCAGCTACTCAGGAGGCTGAGGCACAAGAATTGCTTGAACCCAGGAGGCAGAGGTTGCACTGAGCTGAGATTGCACCACTGCACTCCAGCCTGGGCAACAGAGTGAGACTCCATCTCAAAAAGAAGAAAAAAGGAAATAAAAATAAAACGGGAAAAATAATAAGACCTACTTCATAGTATTGTGAGGATTAAATAAGTTAACAATTATAAATATAAGGAATGTAGAGCAGCATCTGGCATACAATGAATACTTAATATTAATCCCTATAGAAAAAAAGAAATCCATATTGGTCTACCTTATTTTTAAGGCAACTGGGTAATATCCATATATGATACCCATATACATCTGACCTAGTAATTCTGCTGCTAGGAGCTTATCCTGTATTTACACAAGTATGCACAGACATGTACAAGGTTTTTTACTACAGCACTGTTTATAATGGTAAACAACTGGAAACTTAAATGTCCATGAACAGGGTGTTTCTGACAATGGAATACTAAGCAGTATTTAAAATGGTAAGTGAAAAAAGTTCTCAATTTATAGTATAATACATCTGTATATATAAAAGGATATAAATGAAAAAAGCAGCTGCAGTTCTCAATATATGGTATAATGCATGTGTATATATATAAAAGGATATACATGTTTATATTGCATGGAAAATTTCCGAAAGGATACATAGGAAACTATTAACAAGGGTTACCTTGAGGGAGTGGGAATAGGATAATTTTACAACGCTTTTGTTGTTTTTGACCATGTGCTGTTTCTTAAAGAGTATTAGACAAGAAGCATTACACCACTTGCCTAGTGCATGGGAATGAGCTCTTCAGATTACCTGCCTGGCTCCTTCTCGTCCGACGACCCCGGCGGAGACTGGGGTGACGTGTGGCAGGCTGGTATCTTCGGGAAGGTTGCTCCTCTGAAAGAGCAAACCCAATGGGACAGAAAGGAGAGTGATCAACTTTGATTTGGCCCTTTCTTGGCATAACAGGTTGGGGAAGGTTTGCACTGGGCTCTCAGACATGGAGCGTACCCCAGTGTTCTGACACTGGTTGCCATGGTGACGATATGCCCTGAGTTATGGGGTGACTCCTATGTACTCCTAGCTCTCTCCCATATTCCTGGGATCTTTCTCCCTCTCCACCTTCTGGTCCCACCAGTACCACCCTTCTCTCACCTGAACGATGGTTGCTTGTCACCACCTTGTGTCTCCACTGGGCCTCAGAGACAACCTTGGAAAGTCGATGCAGGCGGCTCTGCAGTCCATCTCTGCTTCCTGAGCAGCTCTGACTTTCTTGCTTTGGCTTCTCAGGGGGGCTGCGGCTACTGATCTCATCCAGTTGCTCTTGGAGAAGCCTGAGGAAGGCCCCTATTGCAAATTCATCAGCCAGAAATCCACTGATACCACTGGTAAAGTGTTTTAAGTCCAAAAAGCTGTGCCTATGAGGCCCTGGGTAACTGTCTTTTGGCTCTGCCTTCACATGGCTTGGCATTGTATAAGCAAGGGTCTTTGGGACTCCCAGAGAACCCCGTTCTGACTTCCTTTCAGGATGTGCTATGTGCTGAGGGCTCTCTGATGGGGACCTCAAACCTGAGGGGCTCTTCCCCTCAATGTCATCATCCTCAGCATAGTCCTCAGGCAAGTGAGGCTCTGGGTGAAGATCAGCAGAGGTGATGAGAAGCAATGAGAAGATGTTTTCCAGAAGCTCCAGGCACAGAGAGTCAGGAATACTGCACAGATACTGTTGACACCTGGCCAGGTAAGTTGAGAAGAGATTTGCAGCACCTACAAAAACATGTACAAGAGAAGAGGCCAGAGAAAGAGAAGACACAGAATGCAAACATTAGAAACATTACCTCCCAGCGTCAAACATTCTCGCAACTTTAGCTCATTTATTTATTTTTTAATTATAAGGGAACTGAGGTTACAGTGAGAAGAATAAGAGACTTAGGATGTCTTTTCATGATTTGCAGAAAGATTTTGCCATTTTAAAAGTACAGCTGGCTGGCTCCCGCCCCGAGGCCGACCGGGCCTCCCCAGCATTTTGGCCACCGGGCCCCGCCCCCGGGGAGGGCGCTGAGCTCCGCTTGGCGCCTCTGATCTTTATTTCTCGCGCCGCGGTTTCGGTGGGAGGGGCGGGGGTGATTTACGGATACTCTCTGCCCTCAGATCCTGGGAAAAGTCTATTCCGTTCTCAGTGACAAAGAACAGAGAGCAGTGTACGATGAGCAGGGAACAGTGGACGAGGACTCTCCAGTGCTCACCCAAGACCTAGACTAGGAGGCGTACTGGCGGCTACTCTTTAAAAAGATATCTTTAGAGGACATTCAAGCTTTTGAAAAGACATACAAAGGTTCAGAAGAAGAGCTGGCTGATATTAAACAGGCCTATCTGGACTTCAAGGGTGACATGGATCAGATCATGGAGTCTCTGCTTTGCGTGCAGTACACAGAGGAACCCAGGATAAGGAATATTGTTCAGCAAGCTATTGACGCCAGAGCGGTGCAATCCTATAAGGCCTTTGTCAAAGAATCGAAACAAAAGATGAATGCAAGGAAAAGGAGGGCTCAGGAAGAGGCCAAAGAAGCAGAAACGAGCAGAAAGGAGTTGGGGCTTGATGAAGGCGTGGATAGCCTGAAGACAGCCATTCAGAGCAGACAAAAGGATCGGCAAAAGGAAATGGACAGTTTTCTGGCTCAGATGGAAGCAAAGTACTGCAAGTCTTCCAAAGGAGGAGGGAAAAAATCTGCTCTCAAGAAATAAAAGAAATAATAGAATTTTTCTCTTCAAAGGTCCTTAGGTGTAAATTGATGCCATGGTAGGCAAGGTGCAGGCAAGATTTGAAGGCAAAAGTCAACTCAACTCTTGAGAAAAGGTGTCTTTCCAGCCTGAATTTTTCAGATTGACTAGGCCAAGCAGAATCTCTCAACCTGATCTTAGCATTTCCTAGAAAGCACTTGACATTGTGTGAGGTCTCACCTGAAGGAACTTGGTGGTGACAATTGGGAGGGTGGAGGGAGGCAGTGTCCTTCCTGACAGCACTTGCCTCCATGGATCTTCTGTACACAGAACTCTATCTAGGATGTGGTTCTGTTCATGTTGTTTTCTGTGACGTGCGTTGTCTGTTAGAATAGGCTCTCTACCCAGCTAGAACACCTTCCAAACACTTGCTGGACAGCTATCTTCCACATCCTTCCCATTTTACATTTGGTCTTAATGATCTTGAATAGACCCTGTCTTCATTTTACTCAGCCAGGTTTTGTACTGATGTACAGGTATTAAACTACTTTAAGCATTTTTGTAAGAGTTGTATATGATTAAATAAAAAAAGTAAAACATGATAGTTAAGTTCTGGGGGCTTTGTAAATGATCCCAGTAAAATGTGACCTAGAAAAAATGTGAATGGTGTTTAGGATGAGAGAAAAGGGGAAAACAATAGCCCTGGTCAGCTTTATAATAGACAGCCTGGTTTCCCTAGCATAAAGAGATGTATGTTATAGTCCTGCCACTAATTGCTGAATGTCTTGAGTTGGGCCACTGAGCTTGTCTCAATCTGTTTCCTTTTATAAAAGAGTTATTACATCAAAACAAAGAGTGAAATCCAAACTTTTCAAACTGTATGTATTAAATATGTCCAGTTTTTTCGGTTAAAAAAAAAATTGCACCGGCTTTGAGAGAAAACACACAGGGTGAGGGAATTGGGCTAAATGACTTCTTAGAGGCCCCTTTCTGACTGTCTAACTTTGAAAGACAAGCCATATTGATCCAGTTGTTATAGTGAACTCATAGTAACGGTTTGTGAGAACAATACATAGATTTTCATTTCTATGTAGATGAGTTGGTATGAGAATATATGGAATGTTTTTAGGGTCTGTTTGAATCTTTGATTTGTAGACTATTAAATATACCATATGCATAAAGTAAGCCTTTAGCTCTAAGGTAAAGTCGACACATTTTCAGTTTGTGGCTACAAATAGGTTAAAAATAGTTTTTAATTGTATTAAAAATATAATTTAATGCAGGTTGTTTGAAGCATCTGTCTTCATATAATGGCATTAGAATACCTTGGTATAATAAAAAGTTACCATAAAAATAAATAAATAAATAAATAAAAGTACAGCTGGCCATGGGCAGTGGCTCATGCCTATAATCCCAGCACTTTGGGAGGCCGAAGTGGGTGCATCACCTGACGTCAGGAGTTCGACACCAGCCTGGCCAACTGGTAAAACACCATCTCTACTAAAATACAAAAATTAGCCAGGCTTGGTGGTGGGAGCCTATAATCCCAGCTACTCAGGTGGCTGAGGCAGGAGAATCGCTTGAACCCAGGAGGCGGAGGTTGCAGTGAGCTGAGATCACACCACTGCACTCCAGCCTGGGCAACAGAGCAAGACTCTGTCTCAAAGAAAAAAAAAAAAGTACAGCTTACTGAAAACTAAAACTCATTATTTTGTATCTGCTTTGTAAATGTTACATTGTTCCTCATCCCTGATAAGGACTCTATATTTCAGTTCCAGGAATGAAGGTAACATGCAGACCCTTTACTCCTCAATTCTATTTCCACTTATTTTTACACTAAAGATGATCACGCCTACTTAGATCTCTTAAGAAATCCTTAATAGGCAAAAATGACCATGCTAAGAGGTAAAGATCTATTCCAAAGCTAGGAGAGAGGGAAAACTGACCACTAGTCACAGAAGGCAAGTTAAATTATTAAGAAAAGTGAGAGAGGATAGGACCATTAGGTTGGTACTTTTCACACTGTAGGCTGTGACCTATGAAATTGCCTTAGAAGACTACATTTAAAAAGATGAAATAGGAAAGAAAAATAATCAGGAGTGTGCTCTATGAAGTAAGCATTGTTTTTAAAACTTAGTTTATATATCACATATATACACATACATATGTAAACACACAAATTATATACCTAGGTGCAAACTGGAGTAGGATGTAAAATGCTATTCCTACCGTGAAATATAGTTTTTAAAAAAGCGTTTGGAAAACACCATACTAGGTGATCAGACTCTGTTAAAACTTAGGCAATCACTTTCTTTTTCCATGTCCCTTTGATTCAGAGGCTGACAGATGGATGAAACTATCCCTGGGTGAAATAAAACCAAGGCCATCACCCCACTCCCAATCTTGGTGGAAGAGGGTAAACACACAAAGCACCCACTGGCATGTGTTGTTATCAGCTTATCTCACGGATGGAGGGAAGTGCTGTACCTGGGGAGGAGAGAGAGTCATTCGCTGGCTCTGTAGCTGAGGCCAGGTCCTCAGAGAGGCTGTCTTTGCAGTCCTGGCACTGGGAGTGCTGGTGTGAGTTTACACAGAGGGCATAGATGGCATACTTCATGGCACAGAAGCCCTGGTAGAGTGTCAGGTTCTGACACTGGCTCAGGTGCTCAGGGACTGGAGCATCAACTGCATCTGAATTACAAAGAGAAACAGGCTGAACTTGAGAGTTAATTAATTCAGGCTGCAAGTATGGGTGAAGCAAAGAGATGCTGTGCCATACTTAGAGGTCCACTTGTAGGTTCTTACCCTCTCTCCTTTCTGTCGGTCTGATCTGTGTCACTTCTAGGGCTTTTCCTCAAGTCAGTATCAACTTTCAGTTCCCTGCACTTCCTTTCCCCCACTCACCTCCCTTCTACATATCTCATGACTTCTACATGGCATTATTGCCCAGGGCCAGGACTTGCACCTGACAGTGAGTGCCTCCTTAAATTTTGCACCTTAAATATCTCTCTTGCCTCACCCTAGTTGCAGCCTTATTATTGCCTCTTTTTTGCCTTTTTGAAGTGTGCCCCAGTGGGTCCAGGGATCAGACTTAAAATACTGTATTTCTTTGGAAGGCCTGTATACTTGCATGTAAGAGCAGAGTTCCTATTCCTACAGGAAATCTGCTAAACAAGCTGCCTATCTTTCCAGAAAAAAAAAACATGGAATGTAATAACACTGGTTCTCCAATTAGTAGTAGGTCCTTTTGAAAAGTAAAGCAACATCCAGGCTGGGAAACCTCAAATGCCATGTAAGAAAGTTTGTGTCTCTCAAAGTAAGTGTCTCTGACCTGTGGGGCAGATTGTGACTATACAATGATACGTTTCTTAAGAACAAAAAGAAATGTATACATTCCACAATGTATATATGCATCAACACATCACTTGTATTCCCAAAATAGATACAATTACTATTAGTCAATTAAAAATAGGGTAAAACTATATGGGGTATAGTGATAAGTGCCTGTAGTCCCAACTACTGGGGAGGCTGAGACAGGAGGATCACTTGATCCCAAGAGTTTGAGACTAGCCTGGGCAACATAGCAAGACTCCTTCTCAAAAACAAACAAATGAACAAAAAACCATGGTGAGAATTCATCTGAGAGGGGAGGGAAGTAAGATAAAACTTAAAGAAAAAGAGCTTTTTAATGGGGTCTTGAATTTAAGCAAAGATCTTAGGTTAAAAAAAGGCTTTGTTCCCGTTTCAGACAAGTCTTCTTCTTTTTTTGAGATGGAGTCTCCCTCTGTCCCCCAGGCTGGAGTACAGTGGCACCATCTTGGCTGACTGCAACCTCCACCTCCCGGGTTCAAGTGATTCTCCTGCCTCAGCCTCCCGTGTAGCTGGGATTACAGGCACGCACCACCACACCCGGCTAATTTTTTATATTTTTGGTAGAGACGGGGTTTCACCATGTTGGCCAGGCTGGTCTTGAACTCCTGACCTCAAGCAATCCACCTGCCTCGGCCTCCCAAAGTGCTGGGATTACAGGCGTGAGACACTGTGCCCAGCCCAGGCAAGTCTTTCTTCTAAATCTCCTGATCTGTTATATGGAGTATGAAGTGGACATGGGAGAAAAGGCACAAAACATGCTATCAGAAAGCTTATAAAACATGAAGCCACTCACTAAGAATTTGCATAAACACTGACTAACAATGCTGTGTATTCAGAGGGCAATTTCTAATTCTGTTTCACTGGAATGAGGCTGTAGTAGTGGTTCCTGTGATGGTTCCACAAGGACAAAGAATGCAGGATCATACTCACAGGATTCCCTACACCTCACCAAGAAAGAGGAGGAATGCCCTATATCCCATAAACTGATTAGGACAAACAGCGCTCATTTAGAGGAGACCTCCTCACCACCCTCTTGAAAGATCTCAGCAATCACATCTGGATAAATCTCATGCTGGAAGAAATGTGTAAGAATGTCCTAAGAGGAAATCCTGGCCAGGTCATTCCATCCCAACTCACCAGGCTCTTGCTGGGGGTCCTTGGCTGGCACTTTCTGTAAGAGCTTGAGAACATCTTCCTCCTTGAGGGCTGGAAGGTTTGTAAGGTGATGGAGAGTGTAGAGCACTGAGTGGCTGTCTCCACCGTGTAAATGATACAACAGATCTCTCTTTGGTATGGGGTTGCTGAACGGGAAAGTTGGGAGGATGGAAGAGAGGCAGTTTATATTATTGCTCGAAGAAAGATCAATCTCCATTCCCTCTTGTTCTTCCTCTCTGGACCATAATGCCACAGGTTTCCCTTCCCTACAATCTAAATTTTAGTTGGTTTGGGACTGAGCCTAACATTTATTTACCCTCAGGGAAGTACATCTATCAAACCAGCTCTAGTTGTCTAGAAAGGTCCTAGAAAGGGCCTTTCAGATCAGTAGGGTCTAGAAAGGTCCTACAGACTGAATTTTCTAATTTCTACACCCTCTCCAGCTTCAAATGAACACAAGTTTCTCTGGTTGTACTTTGAGTAAGAGCCCCTTGCTACTTCCCCCTCTGCCTACTCTACTTCAGAAAGTGCTGGTGAAGTGAGTGAAGAACAAGATAGAAACCTAAGTCCAGGCTAAGTTACCAGAGAAACACAGGGCCTCATGCACAGTTCAATAAGCATTTGTTGAATAAAAGTGTGATCCAGGATAACGTAAGACTAAGAATGTGGATGACATTGTGAGCTGTGTGACTTTGGACAAGTTATTTTATACCTGTGGGCTTCAGTTGCCTGACTTTTATAATGAAGATAATATTGGTATCTACCCATAGGATTATTGTGAGGCTTAATTGAAATCATCCATGTAAAGGGCTTAGAACAATGCCTAGCTTATGGTAAGTGCACTGGAAATGCGAGCTATTGTTCTTTTTATTACTGTCATCCTAAAATTATCCTCCAGTTATGACCTGATTGTCATGGTGAAGGTAATAATTACTTGTGTTTCTTTCTTGGTTTAATAGTTGGAACAATTTTTAGTAGCTGGTCAACATTGCCAACTCAAAACATTTATGTGGAAAACGCCTTGAAATGGCCACACATGCGGAGCACAGGGTCAGCTGTGCCCTGTGGTGGGCAGGCGCTGACTGCACAGGGCCATACCTGCTCTGCTGTATGCACCACTCCAGGACCTCCAGGTGAGCCCACAACCCATCGCAGGCATCCCTGAGGAGCTCATCACAGCCTGGGCCCTATGTTGATATGGGAGAAGAAAGAGATGCTGACTCAGGCACCTGGGGTTACAGATTATGACTGATTTTAGGGCTCTGCATTCAGCCTAAGCCCGAAGCCCCACGGCTCTCACTTCCAGAGCAGCCTGGGATGCTGAGTGAGAGTTACCTGGGTCCTGTGCAGGGTCTGGAGCAGCCTCTTGGCTGACTCTAGGCTCTGGCAGTGTGTCCAGCCCAGCAGTACAAGCAGGCAACTGAGGGGCCTGAATTCTCTATCAAGTAGGCAGCCAAGATTTGGGAAGTCTTCTTCTTTCAACAATGTTAGTGCTGTTACCTGTAAGTCAAAGAAAGCTGTTATAGGCAGCTATGTGGATGAGACAGAATGGGTTCTAGCTTACTGCTCTTTACAGCAGGGAGATTTCTGACAATAACAGGAGTGGTTGGCTGGGCGTAGTGGCTCACGCCCGTAATCCCAGCACTTTGGGAGGCCAAAGCAGGTGGATCACTTGAGGTCAGGAGTTTGAGACCAGCCTGGCCAACATGGGGAAACCCTATCTCTACTAAAAATAGAAAATTAGCCGGCATGGTGGCACATGCCTGTAATCCCAGCTACTTGGGAGGCTGAGGCAGGAGAATCGCTTGAACCCAGGAGGCAGAGGTTGCAATGAGCCGAGATCGCGCCACTCCACTCCAGCCTGGGTGACGAGGGAAACTCTGTCTCAAAAACAAAAAAATAGAAGTGGTGAATTGAGTAAAATAAATGTTTATGAAAACACTAGACTGTGAGCTCCCTGAAGGCAGAGACTGACTTCTGTTGTAACTCCAGCTCCTATTACAGTACATGGCACAGAGGATGAGATTAATAAATATCTGCGAATTAAACTGAAGCCCAGTTGCAATCTGGAAGGAAAAGGTTAAAGTAATTAAATTCTCCTGTCAGCTAGGCAACATATTGTTGCCACTGCCTTTTCTTTCTTGCATCCTCCAGAAAGCACATACATATACAACATTTTAGTTTCTGCCAAAGGACCGATGTAAAATGACTGCAACTGTAAGTATGAATGGTACTGATTCTCAGAGTCTCCTTTCCCATGGGACTGTGGGAGGGACAAAACCAAATGACTCAACACTAATTAGACTGCTTTATGGTGGCCAAATGAGTGGGAGAGAAATGAGGAATGAAAAAGTCTGGGGAGAATCCCTGGGTACCTCTGTGATGAACAATTAAGCTTGACTTACCAGAATCTGCTCGAGGAAGTGTTTGTTGTTGCTCAGGCAGTAGAAATAGGCCACTTTCCAAGCCTCGGCTGGGTTGGGATTGGAGAACAGGGCTAGCATTGCCCGCTCAGGATCTAGATGATCCGGTGAGACTGAACATCAAACAAGACGGTTATCAGGAAACCAAGAGCTCTTCTTTTCTAAGCTAGAGCCCATTTGAACAACCAAGTGATGTGAGAGTTTGTTCTTTTAAAAACTTAGGCTGGGTTTTCCATACTTTATCTTAGGGTATCTTAAAGAATCTTTACTTCCCTTGGGAGCTTCAGAAAAGCTGTTTCCTGCTATTGCTATTACTTTATTTTTTTTCCTCCCAACACCTCTATCTTACACTAGAAAACCTATACTTTTATTTATTTATTTATTTTGAGATAGGGTCTCACTCTGTCATGCAGGCTGGAATACAGCGGTGCAAACACGGTTCACTGCAGCCTCCACCTCCTGGGCTCAGTGATCTTCCTGCCTCAGCCTTCCTGCCTGTGGTTCAAGTAGCTTGAACCACAGGTGTGTGCCACCATGCCTAGCTAATTTCTAAATTTTTTTTGTAGAGATGGGAACTCACTATGTTGCAGAGGCTTATCTTGAACTCCTAGCCTCACATGATCCTCCTTGCCTTGGCCTCCCAAAGTACTAGGATTACAGGCCTGAGCCACCATGCCAGGCCTGTACTTTTACGAAAGAGCATCGCACCCATTTTTGCTTAGCCTCCCCTATTAGATGTCCTGAGCCACAAGGAAGGCAGCAGTCTAGAGCCTCCAGCAAGGCTGGGCATACTGGAATTACTGAAACTAAAGGAGCAGCAGCAAAGGGAACACACCTTTTCCCGAGGCTGTAGCCCTCGGTGGCTTTTCTGTGACCTTCTCTGCATAGGTATGGCCATACAGGGACAGCAGGCCCCGGCTGGCCTTGTGCAGCAGGCAGCTGAGCAGCCGCTCCTCCCGCAGGGGACTCCCCTTGGTCCTGCAGGCCTCTAGTAGTTCCTCACACAGGAGACGCAACTCAACCCCAAGTGGTTCTGCGGGGCAACGCAGAGTCCGCAGGGCTCCATAGATGGCATCGACTACCCCAGGGGGCACCGAATCAGGGTCCTGCAAAGCCCGCAATGCCTTTCGAATGAGGTCCACCAGTGCATTCTGCAGAGGCCAGTGAGAGAGGCCAGTACCGTCATCCTCCTCAAGCAGGAGCTCCAGCAGGGCCTGTGCTGGCTGGGGAGACTGCCTCAGGAGATCCCAGAGCACAGAGACAGCTTCGGAGCTGAGATGAGGAGTCCAGCTCTCCCTCCTTGGATTTCCGTCAGGCACGTGGCCTACTGCACCCTGTGTTAAGGTCTCATACAGCTCCTAAATAGAGGATGAAGAAAGGGATGGGTGGTGGGCATGCCTGGAATGGTATCACTTGTGTGCCTTCATGCTTTCCTCTTTTTCAGTTTACTTATATAATAGTGGCGGTAGCAAATACTTATGTCATAGTTACTATGTGTTAGACATTGTTCTAAGGCCCTTTACACAGAAAAATCAAATTAATCCTTACAATAGTCTTCAGAGGAAGACACTACTATTACTCCTATTTTATAAATGAGGAGTTGGAGGCTGGAAGAGATGAACTCAATTGCCCAGGGCCTCCATGCTCCAGCTAGTCCCACCTCGCTGCCTCCAAAATGTGTACTGGTGATGTGAATCAAGGTCTGCCAACTCACAGACCAGGTAAGACATTATGCCCATCTAAAGGCATTCACATTCAATTTTTAAAAGAATGTCAGTTTTTAACCCTTGATCTAAATCCCAGCCATGCTTTCAGTCCATTCTTTATCCTTCTACAAAAACCTTCTCCAATACCTCCAACCCATACAACTTCAATGTACTTAAAATTAGTACCATATGATTTAATACATAATAGTGTGTGTTTTAGTCCTTCTTCCTCAGTCACCTAAAAGCAAGAACCTCTAGAGCCTATCCTCTGTTTGCAGGGTGAGGGTACAGGGAGAGAAGGGGGTGAGAAGTAGGTTATTTCCCATACTTAAGCATCATGCCTATAGATGGTACTCAATGATGCCACTTCATTAACTGCCTCAGAGATGGACTGCAAGACCATGAGTCCTTTACCTAATACAAGTGAAAGACCCTCTCTTAAATCCTACTGTAAATATGTCTTTAATTAACTGGTGTCAGGGTCATTAAAAAAATAAGTATTGGGCCTCAGAGCATATCTCAGGCACTAAAGTAGTAACTGATACATGCTATAATGATATAATTAAGACTTAATTTGAATCTACCCCCAGAAGGTTGTTATGAGAATTAACTCTAACACATTCAGTGACCCTGTTATAGAAAAGATAGTCAACGAATACTAGTTCCTTGTCCCCTTCATATTCCCTGCTATCTACTAATAAATCTTTAATTCCCAGTTATACTTGGTACTTCTGGACAACCACATCAAAAATTCTAAAATCATATAAGTTTACCCTAACTCTAAACTCTCCTCAAAGGAGCTTCTGTGTTGCCTTGCCTGAGAACAAAGTATGGGCAACATCTTGGAGACCTCTCTCTTCTGGGTCCATGGAAGCTAAGCTGCTTAAGTGACTGTCAACCCTGGGCAGATGGTACCAGGGCCCTCTCTCACCTCGAGGATGTTCTCTGGAATGTCACCTTGGAGGTCTTCTGACAATAAAAGAAACTCAAGCTTTCTCCGGAAAACAACTGGGAGTAACTTCTAGAAGAATCAAAAGAATGAAGCATAGAGATGAGATATATGTTTTAGTTAACAAATTATAATTAAATATTTCTGTCCAGTTAGTCTTATTTCTGCTATTTCTCTAAGATGAAGCACTCTTTTTTTTTTTTTTTTTTTTTTTTGAGACAGAGTCTTGCTCTGTTCCCCAGGCTGGAGTACCGTGGCATGATTTTAGCTTACCGCAACCTCCACCTCCCAGCTTCAAGCGATTCTCGGGCCTCAGCCTCCCGAGTAGCTGGGATTACAGGTGCGCACCACCACGTCCAGCTAATTTTTATATTTTTATTAGAGACAGGGTGTCACCATTTGGCCAAGCTGGTCTGGAACTCCTGACCTCAAGTGATCCACTTACCTCGGCCTCCCAAAGTGCTGGGATTACAGATGTGAGCTACCACGCCTGGCGTAAGATAAAGTACTTTTAAACACAACATTCCTGGATATGTTTTCAGTACTATTCTTTTCTCTTTTTTTTTTTTTTTTGAGATAGAGTCTCGCTCTGTCGCCCAGGCTGGAGTGTAGTGGCGCAATCTCAGCTCATTGCAACCTCCGCCTCCTGGGTTCAAGCGATTCTTCTGCCTCAGGCTCCCGAGAAGCTGGGACTATAGGCGTGTGCCACCACATCTGGCTAATTTTGTGTATTTGTAGTAGAGATGGGGTTTCACCGTGTTAGCCAGGATGGTCTTGATCTCCTGACCTCGTGATCCGCCTGCCTCGGCCTTCCAAAGTGCTGGGATTACAGGCGTGAGCCACCGTGCCTGGCACAGATACTATTCTTTATAAACAAAAATAGCTAAACTTGGACATACACTTCTCTTAAAAACTAATACTTAAAGCCCACACTGATCAGCCGTAAGTTCCAAGGTTTGTTCATTTCATTAACCTTTTTTGTCACTTGAGGTGTTTCCCCAAGAATCTCTCTTGTTGTGTTCAAAACACCCAGTTGTGGGTAAGCTTGGGAGGGTATGGCCCACATGATCCTCTTTTGGTCCAAACCTCTGTTTTTGTCATTCACTATCCTTTGCATAGCAGTGAAAGAAGAACAGTATAAGGGGAGAAATTCAATGTTTATTAAACACTTATTATATGCCAGTACCTCACAGGTACTGTGTGCCATATTTTATTCTTAATACACTTAATTTCCAAATCAAACAAAACTGTGGCACATATTTATATATTTTTTACAAATAATCTTTACTAGAGGTAAAATGGTTAGGAAGCATTTTTCCCAATTTTTTCAAACAAAAAGGAAAAGGTGATCCCAGTGTTTGTTAATGAGACATGCCATCAGAGAGGTCTAATGTATAGAGACAAAGGCTCTGACTCTTCCTGCGCCTGCTTGTTTCACAATAACTTACCTTCACCTGGTCCCTAACACGCAAATTGGAGTCTCCCCTTTTCCAGACACAAATAAAAATAGCAAGAGTCTGAGACTTATCCTGACAAACACTACCTTAAATATGAGACATCTGTCAATCTTGCCTCTGGTTAAAGCTTCCCAAAGATAAGTTTTATTGGAAGGCAAGGAACACCTGCAGGGATGTGTGTGTGTGAGACTGTGTGTGTGTGTACAGCTGCAGGTGTGTGTGTGTACATGAGTGAGGAGAGTTTAGAGCACAAGACCTAACTATCTCCATTCATGTACCATTCACCACATCAGAGGCTAACATGATCTAATGTGTTCTTGGTCCAAAATCTTATTTCTTCTAACCATGTACTTCCCTAATATGTGCATCAAGGCCATGTGAATGCTTGTATAATGCCTGTGATTGGAAGCTGGTGGATAAAATTCATGCTGGGAAGCTGAGGATTAGTGCTTCTATTGAAGACTAACAGAAAAGAATAGATAAGATGTCTAGGACAGCAGATCCTTAATAGTCTGGCTAAGATTTTATTTAGAATCCTAAAGACTGAGTAGATTATACTTATTTTACTGCTGAAACTACTTTAAACATATTCAGGATCATAATTGACTAACATTTATCTTCCTAAAATAGGCAAGAATTTGCTCAGCATTTCTAAGCAAGGATGTCATGCAAAAGTGGAACCAAAGACAAAATTAATTCTGGTGACCGAGAGGAGCAAAAATTTAAAAAACTGGCAAAATTATAGACATCTTAAAAGTAGAATTTGTGGTTTCTTAGTTTTAAGTCCATCTGGGCTAAAAAAGTAGTGTTAAGGCAGAAAAAGCAGAGGATTGAGGTCAGAAGATTTTGGTTTCAGCAGCAGTTCTGTCAAATAACTTTACGGTTACAAGAGCAAGGCATGTTCAATGTAGAAAAATTGAATATACAAATAAGTAAACTAAAATATGTTATATATATATAAACCATATGTATGTCCAGTTAGTCTTATTTCTGCTATTTCTCTAAGATAAAGTGTTTTATCCTAGAGAGAGATATGTAACATATATGTTATATTTTAGTGCAATATAATATATGTAACACATGTTAGTTTGCTTATTTGTATATTTAATTTTGTAATTTTACAAATTTAATTGGTGTATTTAGTTACATATGAAATATATAATATATAACATATATGAAATTTATGATATATAACAAATATGAAATATATGATATATAACATGTATTATATATGAAATATATATCACATATGAAATATATTACATATAACATATATTATATATGAAATATATTACATATAACATATATTATATATGAAATATATATTTTATATATATTCTCACTGAAGGAGAACAATTATGAAAACTGTGGTCTAAGGCCATTCATTCAGACCATTTGCTATGCACATCTCTATGCATGTATACCAAATGTACTTTTTTCTAAACTGCCTTTTTTCCCATACAGCAGACCATGAACACTCTATGTTAGTGAAAACTCATTTGCCAAATACTTTTGAATAGTGGTATAGTATTTTACATATAGATATATTTCCATTTATTAACCTGTCCTATACTATGGACATGGGAGTTGTTTCAGTTTTCTTCTAATAGAAGTAGCATAGACGTGAACATTTCTGCAGCTAAATCTTTGTATAATTGCTTACACATGGAGAGATACATCTCTGCAAGATTAAAAGGCAGAAGGCAAAAATGAATGGAGGAAAGGGAAAATAGAATCACTATTTCATCTAATAATTAAAAGGGAAGCTTTTGGCAAAAGGTGGGAACCTGGAAAAGGACAGGCAGCCAGTAAGTTCCTAGATGATGAAGGCACCTTCAGGATAATGACTGGACTTGGAAAACTACCCCAAGAATTCACTGGACGCCATGGTGCTTATATAGTTTTAAAATTCTATGAGGAACTAAAATAGTCCCACGACTGTTTAAATAAGCAAGTCATTGAAGCTTTAAAGACCAAATAATCTATCTGTGAACCTGGGAAAAACAAGAACGGGAAGTGGAATCCATCTCCTGACATAGTTGAGCAACTGTCTAGAAAATAAGCAACCATTCAGATATAAAGTAAGCAAATAGTCTCTACTGAGGGGAAAGTTAGTTTGATTTGACAAATTCCATGTTTGTACTAGAGAGATCCCTTAATCAGTAACAATAGTTCTTTTTCTCTTTGAAGATACTATAGTAACTATAGGTTACTATTTTAGTTCAAGTTTTCTCTTTTAAATCTGAAACCATAGCCAACTCTTAATTATGCTGGGTTTCATTATGTTTCAATCTTGTTTTTCTTTCTTCTCTCTCCTACTAGTCTTTCTGTCATTTTTCTTTCCTAAACAACTGGCTAAATCCTGGATAAGAGATACATTCAGATTAGCAATTTCTGTTACTTTTTGACAGCTCTGTGAGGAACGATAAATATCATGCAAAAGTGGAACCAAAGACAAAATTAATTCTGGTGACCGAGAGGAGCAAAAATTTAAAAAACTGGCGAAATTATAGACATTTTAAAAGTAGAATTTGTGGTTTCTTAAAGTCCATCTGGGCTAAAAAAGTAGTGTTAAGGTGGAAAAAGCAGAGGATTGAGGTCAGAAGATCTTGGTTTCAGCACCAGCTCTGTCAAATAACTTTACGGTGTGTCCTTGGGCCAGTCATTTCTAAGTTAGAGGTTCTTCACTTAAATCTCAAAGTCTGAAGTTCAATATGAAAATGTCTCAGAGTAATTCTTTTATAAGATATAAATTTCTGATAATTAACATACTTCTAAAAGGACTTTTAATGGAAGTTTATCTTTAAAAAAGGTAATTCCTTACCAGGGTTTTTTTTCAATATTAATTTGCTTACTTGTTTTTATATCTGGTAATTTTCTGTTCAATTCATGTGAATTATTAAACTATGAATTAATGGAATTTGAATCTATGAGATGTCATGGAATTAGGCTAGTTAAAATATGATTTTTGGAAGAAAAACCAAGTTTCAGCTCAGCCCATTCTCTATTACTTAAATGTTGAATAGATCCAAATGTTACAGATTCATATTTTATTTGCTATTTTGTTACCTTCACTGAGTTTCCAAAAGTTCTCTTTAGGCACAAGACTCATGGTGGTATTTAACAAACGGTAATATATGCCAATGTATATTAGTGCATTAATGAATGAATTTAGGTAAGGAGACAGCAATAAAAATTTAAGCCATTCTTTGAGAATGAGTATGATGAATTTAATGATAAAGGAAGTAACAGACAGAAGGGAAATCCCACAACTACTTTCAAGTTCTTCTCAGTCCTGGCCTCGGGGGAAAATTTAATATAAACCTACTTACCTTTTCCCGGGCCAACCATTTCTCCAGTACAAGAAGCCAGACCCAGGCTACTCTTTGAGGGTTGATGTCCTGCCCACATCTGAAAAAGGTAAAAAGAAAGACTTGTAAAAAAGAGTTTCTACTGATCTTTCATCTTTTGTCATCCCAGACAGATTTCATTGCTCATTCTGTTTTAAACCTGAACAGGCAAGACACTGCCCTAATGAGATATTTTTAAATGTATATGACAGTTCAGTAAAACACTGGAACCAGGCCAGGCAAGGTGGCTCACACCGGTAATCTCAGCACTTTGGGAGGCTGAGGTGGGTGGATCACCTGTGGTCACGAGTTCGAGACCAACCTGGCCAACATAATGAAACCCCATCTCTACTAAAAATACAAAAATTAGCCAAGTGCGGTGGCAGGCGCCTGTAGTCCCAGCTACTCGGGAGGCTGAGGCAGGAGAATCGCTTGAACCTGGGAGGCGGAGGTTGCAGTGAGCCTAGATCATGCCACTGCACTCCAGCCTGGGTGACAGAGCAAGACTCTGTCTCCAAAACAAACAAACAAACAAACAAATTAGAACCAGAACAGAGCTAGCAGCTTTCATAAAAAGCCTTAATCTCACCTCCACCTCCCTATCTTAGTTTAAAATAAAATAATATTCGAGAAAACCATAATAGCTAATACTATCTGAAGCATATTTTTAATACAGAAAGTGAATCAGACAGTCTTAAAAAAGGAACTTCATACAAATTTATTTTTAACTATATGCTAAAAACAGGACTTTAGGAATTCATAAGCCTTTCTTTGAAGTTAGGAATTTAGACAGTAACTGGCTAGATCTCAAATTAAAGGAGAAAAAGAAAAGGAAGGGATCACTTAAGTTTCTCCATCGTATATGTGCTAATACAATATGTAAACAGTATAGCATAACAGTCAAAGGAAGGAAAATCCAAGGAAAGACTTAAAACGGTACATTTGACTCCTACATCACCAGTGGTTACTAGCATCACCAGGAGGAACTTCATTGAAAATCAAGGATGGAGAACTGTGGTTGCCAGGGAACAAGGAGGGGTTGTTGTATAAATACAAAGAGGTAGCACCAAGGAGTGAGGGAATTCTTTTGTGGTAATGGAACAGTTCTGATCCTTATTACAGTGGGATTACATGAATCTATATATGGATAAAACTGCATAAAACTACAAATGAAAAAATGAAGGCAGATTAAGAAAATGCTGAAAACCAAATAAACTCTGTAGTGTCATTTAAAGTAATGTGCCAATGTCAATTTCATGGTTTTGATATTGTACTACAGCTGTATGAGACGTCGCAATTGGGGCAGACTGGGAAAAGGATACGCTGGACTCCACTATTTTTGCAGCTTCTTGTGAGACTGCAATTATTTCGAAATAAAAAGTTTTAAGTAAAGCGACAACAATATTTTCAATCTCATAAGCAAGAAGAGAGCAGGGTTTGCTTTTTTGGAGGCAAAGAAAATAGTTTTCAATGCAGTTCCACCATCTATATTAACGAGGATAAACAAGAAATGGCAGTTTCAGGCACACTTTGGCAGCCAGGCTTACATTCAGTTGCAGATGATAATCAAAAGCCAATATTGACTAAGTAATGGATGTATACTATAGAGGTAAAATTTCAGAGCACGTGAAATACACTGTGCCTCTGCTTATTCTTCAGAGGGTAGTTGAGTGGGGGCACATTGACCAATGCCCAAATATTGAACCACATGTCTCTCACCCTGGGACCGTCTGGTAGGAAAAGAGATCCCTTACCTCAGCAGATTTGGACACACCACCAATGCCTGAAGTATGTCTTCTACCCTCTTTGGGATATCCCCTTGTCCCTCCTGTAGCTGAGGTACACATGCCTGTGCCAGCTCCCATTCTCCCCTCCGCAGGCATTCGCAGAAAAATCCAAAAAGCTGCTTCTGCGAAGCAGCTTCCTCTTTTCCAAATGGATGATTCATTTTCCCAGCACAGAGTGCAGGGAGATACAAAGAAATGAGTTATGCCGAACACATTCTCAATGTTCTCATTCGCGGAGTACCTCCTAGAAACAACACAACGCCAGTGAGAAGAAACAGAAGGCACTGTATTAAGACAAAGCAGCAACTACTGGTCCGCCTGGGAAAGGCGGGACTTGCTTGCCTAAGTATCGTTTTCAGTTTAATTTCCCACGTTACTTTTTGAAAACACTTTCTTCAAGGGGTGGATCCCATCTCTTCACGCGGATTCCTATATTTAATAATATTAATAGTCATATTTGCTCCGGGCGCAGACCCATAACTCTACGTCCGTATTCCCTACTGAACGTTATGCCCAGTCTTGACTCCAAATCCCCAGGTGGTCGCCTCCTCAAGAATGAGAAATTCAGCAGGAACCTCCCTAGTTTGAGCCCTCTGTTAAGGCAGAGGATTGACGACCAGGAGACGAATCTGTGTCATAAGTGGAAAGCAGTGTGGGGGTGGGCCGCAGGGACGCTCTCTGCGGGGGTCGTGGAGAGGGGCCCCTCCCTCTCAGGGGTGTCTTACACTCACCTGCTCCCGGCGCCCAAAGCAATAGAGCTCTCAGCGCAGCCATGTTTGAACCGAGTCAGGTGACAGAACCCACTCCGAACAGCGGTGGTGGGGGTGGTGACAAAGACTGAAAGCCCCACTCCTATTGGCTCAAGGCAGGGAAGATGAAAATTAAGTGCCATATTTGTTTGAGTCACGTGACGCCACCTCTCCGGGAGTAGGGAAAGCTAGAAAGCTCGGAAAGAGGAAATCAGCTACCTGGCTGCGGACCATCTCCCTCAATTGTGACAGCTCCGGCGCTCAATACTTTCAGTTCTGCATTCGGCCGAGCAGGTGGCAGGAAGAACTGTGACCCTGGATTTTTTTTTTCTTCCACTCTCTTATCTCCTTAACATGTGAAGTCAACATTTATTGAACGCCAACCAGTGATGGTGTTTTGCCAGGCGCGGGGGATACCCGGAGCTAGGAGAACTGGGTTCTCCTCCGTTATTATTCTATCTACTGGGCTCTTTTGTTCCGGAACTCTGCGGTCTGAATTTCCATATTCTTCTGCTTCACTCCATTCATTTATTTGCACATTTACCCTACAACTGTTAACTGAACGGTGTGCTAGGCTTTATTTTATTTTTTTAGAGACAGAGTCTCTCTGTCGCTGGAGTGCGGTGGTGTGATCTCGGCTCATGGCAGCCTCGAACTTCCTGGATCAAGTAATCCTTAAGCCTCAGCCTTCCTGTAGTAGCTGGGACTAGAGGCGCGCGCCACTACACCGGGCTTAGGCCCTATTCTCTAAGTTGAGTAAATGGAGGTCCTTCTTCTCAAGGGAGATGCAGGCCAAAAATTAGGATACGGTGGGCTAAATTATAAGACAGAAGTATGCATAAGAGATCAGAGAGCAAAGAATGAACAAAGGCTTTTTCGCAAACATAATAATCTGAAACCAAGTCTTTTTTTTTGAGACAGAGTCTCGCTCTGTCGCCCCGGCTGGAGTGCAATGGCGCGATCTCGGCTCACCGCAACCTCCGCCTCCCGGGTTTAAGCGATTCTCCTGCCTCAATCGATTCTTCTGCCTCAGCCTCACTGAGTAGCTGGGATTTACAGGCGCGCGCCACCACACCCGGCTAATTTTTGTATTTTTAATAGAGACAGGGTTTCACCATGTTGGCCAGGCTGGTCTCGAACTCCTGACCTCAGGCGATTCGCCCACCTCAGCCTCCCAAAGTTCTGGGATTACAGGCGTGAGCCACCGTTCCCGGCCTGAAACCAACTCTTGAAGTAACGGCTTACTAGGTTTGCTCACCACAGCTGCCTTACACCAAGCCTTTTGTTTGGTTTCCCTGGTGTGCTTTAATCACAGACTCTCAGCTTTCCTCACTATGTGTGTTTCAGGTTTAGTAATTTCATTCAGCATTTCCCAAACTATTTAATCACCAAAGGGTGGTGAAAAGAGCAAATTAAAACAAACAGAACGTTTTCTTCCAAAAACTCTTCTGCGATTGGTGGATTGTCCTCGATTCCTGAGAAAACTAACATGCCTTTCTGGCCCATTAAGGTTTTTTTTTTTTTTTTTTTTTTTTTTTTTGAGGCAATGTCTGGCTCCTCTCACCTCAGCCTCCCAAGTAGCTGGGATCACAGGTGCCTGCCACCACGTCTGGCTAATTTTTGTATGTTTAGTAGAGGCGGGGTTTCGCCATGTTGGCCAGGCTGGTTTCGAAATCCTGAGCTCAAGTAATCTGCCTGCCTCAGCATTCCAAAGTGAAACCGCCTTTGCAAAATTATAACTGAGGAAATTATGACAGTGAAAGAAATCAGACCTAACCGACTCTATCTTGCTTCTAACCGTTAAGCTGTCCTTGTTCATTCCTGGGCGTAGGCTGAACTAACTTTGGGGAGGAATTCAGTTCATGGTTTGACTCTGAAACAAAATTGATAACAGCCCTTTCCGAAAAGACCCACTTCTTGCCTGGGGACCAGTCTGCCTTTGCAGGACTAACAAATTAGCTACAAGTTTAGAAATTACAGTTTAGGGGTCATGCAGCCTCTGGCTCCAAGAGTCTGAACCTCCCCAAATTGCTCCCGGGGGTGACATCACTATTGCAAGCCCTAAGATCAGTGCTTGAGATATTTTGTAGACCCTGCACTCCATGGATCAGCTGACACCACTCAGACCAGTAATTTGGCGCAACCAGTTTTGCCATCACACCCAGGAACAGAAGACATTAAGAAAACCTCACTTCGACCCCTTATGATTCCATCTCCAACCTGACCAATCAGCACTCCCCACTTCCGAAGCCCCTACCAGCCAAATTATTGGTAAAAACTCCGACCCGCAAATGCTCGGGACAACTGATTTAAGTAACAATAAAACTTCAGTCTTCCGCACAGCTGGCTCTGCGTGAATTACTCTTTCTGCATTGCAATTCCCCTGTCCTGATAAATCGGTTCTGTCTAGGCAGCCGGTAAGGTGAACCCATCGGGCAGTTTCAAAAGTGCTGGGATTACAGGCATGAGCCACCGCGCCCAGCCTATTTTTTGTATTTTTTTGTAGAGACGGAGGGGTGGGGGAGGGTGTCTCACTATGTTGCCAAGGCTAGTCTCGAACTCCCGGGCTCAAGTGATCCTCCCGCCTCGGTCTCCCAAAGTGCTGAAATTACGGGCGTGAGCTACTGCGTCTGGCCCCTTTAAGCCATTGTGAAAAGTGATGATACACGAAAAAAATGATTTCCAGGGCCGAGAGCGGTGGATCACGCCTGTAATCCCAGCGCTTTGGGAGGCCGAGGCCGGCGGATCACGAGGTCAGGAAATCGAGGCCATCCTGGCTAACACGGTGAAACCCCGTCTCTACTAAAAATACAAAAAAATTAGCCGGGCGTGGTGGTGGGAGCCTGTAGTCCCAGCTACCAGGGAGGTTGAGGCAGGAGAATGGCGTGAACCCAGGAGGCGGAGCTTGCAGTGAGCCGAGATCGCGCCACTGCACTCCAGCCTGGGCGACAGAGCAAGACCCCGTCTCAAAAAAAAAAAAAAAGAAAAAGAAAAAAGAAAAATTTCCAAACAGGGTGTTCCCTTGTTTCACATTCTCTTTGGTGATGGTCCTGCAACAGATTTTGATAATCACTATATTGAGAAACTGCTTCAGATTCGATCTGTTAGGCTGATCATAGTATTAACTACAATTCCCAGCAAGCCGCGGAGCCAACCTGGGCCTCTGCCGGCCTCTGATTGGATACAGTAGCCAAAATGACGACTCAATCAGTGCTTCGGTTGTTGCTTTGCGGCGTTTTCCGCGGGGAAACTGTGTGAAGGGTGGGGAAACTTGAAAGTTGGATGCTGCAGACCCGGTACTGGAAAGTTTCATGTGGGGTGCCGTTGTGGGGAAGTGGGGTTCGCTCATTATTTCCTGCTCCTTCCCTGGGCTCGTGGGTTTCGATATTGGGGGAGCGGAGATTTTCTCTTGGGTGCTGGTCACGCCCCCTTAAGACTCGGGATCGTCACTAAGAACCCCGCTGTGAATTGGGGGAGCTTCGGGCCTTCTTTTGGTGGGGAATGCTTGGAAGCTGCTCATTGTTGGAAAAAGCTCTTTTTAGGGGATTCTGGGTGATGTTTCCGCCTCTTGCTGCCCATCTTCCTCCCCAGCCCCTTCCCGCTTCAGGCAGCCTGTCATTAGGGGAAGTTGAGGGACTCTCCCACTTCAGGTGGTGTTGGAGAGCGTGGAATCTGGAGTCCGGTCCCTGGATTCGAATGCGAGCTTCACACCAATTGTCAGCTGTTTAACTTTGCCCAAGTTTCTCAACTAGTTACCTCAGTATCCTTATCTGTAAAGTGAGGTAAAATATCCGAAGCCTTTGGAACAGTGTGGCACGTAATAAGGGCTCAATAAATATTAGCTAATATTGTTCCTAAACAGTTGTTGAACATCTAACACGAAGAATTTTCTTTTCTTGGTGGTAAGGAGGACAGGGTTCATTCTCCAGGGTTGACCGTCTCCCCTCATGTGCAATACACATACGTGCTTTCGCGCACACATACACCGCAGGAATTTACGTGCTCCGGTGGGGGCAAACAAACTTGCAAGCCATAATAGTATTTTGATAAGATTATCGAATAGATATGTGCGAAGTTGATGAGAACATTGGAGAGGAAAAGACTTGACTCTGGGGAAGGTTTTGTGGAGGGAAGTCAGGGAGACAGGATGCGTGACCTACCAATACACATACCATGTGGCTGGAGGGCAGATCATGTGAGAGTCATTAAATGATGATTGCTGACCTTAAGTACTATGTGCCACGCACTCCCCGAGTCCTTTAACCTCCACTACAGTCATATGAAGTAGTAAATTCATATGACTGTAAAACAAGGGTTTTAAGGAAATTAAGACACTGAGAGGTGAAGTAACTGCCAGGAAGGATAGGAACTGAACGTTGCAATGTGATGTATGAGTGAGAAGGAAGTGAGGGACCAATTTTTGATGTTTTTCTCTGCGACCCTAAGAAGTTTGGAATTTATCCTGTGGTCTACCAGTCCCATGGGAAGTGTTAAAGGATAAGCGTGACTTTTTAGGAAGCTACTCAAGGCAGGATTGTGACACTGATCTGACTTTTGCAGGCGAATTTGGGGCTTCTTCCTGTCTGCTTCCATAGCACTTTTAAATAGCAATTGTAATGCTTACTGCATGGCTGTAGTTATTTGTGTGTACCTCTCTTTTCATCTCAACTATGAGTATTCAAAGGGGAGGGAATATGCTTAAATGATTCTTGTACCCCAGACCTCAGCAGGGTGTGTATTTAAATGCCTGTGGAAGGAGTAAATTAAGGAACAAATGAATGGAGTGGCCAGAAACAATATGCAATAGTCCAGGCAAGTGATGGGAGTGGCCCTATTAAGGCAGAAATGGCAGAATTGGTTGTTGTTAAAGTCCCTGTAGTTTAGAATTTATAGTTTTTTGTTTGTTTGTTTTTTGTTTTTGATAGGGTCTCAGTCTGTTCCCCAGGCTAGAGTGCAGTGGCATGACCACAGCTCACTGCAGGCTCGACCTCCTGGGCTCAGGTGATCCTCTCATCTCAGCCTCCTGGGTAGCTAGGACTACTACAGGTGTGCGGCACAATGCCCAGCTAATTTTTGTATTTTTTTGTGGAGACAGGTTCTCTCTATGTTGCCCAGGCTGGTCTCAAACTCCTGGGCTCAAGCAATTTGCCTGCCTTATCCTCCCGAAGTGCTGGGATTGTAGGCGTGAGCTACCTTGTGTGGCCTATGGTTCTTTTCTTTCTCCTCTTCTTTTTTTTTTTAAATTGAATTGATCAGTCTAAATGGTGTCATTACTTGAAACTACGTGATCTGAAAAGACACTAGGCAATATTATAGCAGGTATCACTTGGTTTTCTACTGGGGGAAACAAGTCATTGCTAACAAATTCCCATAGAGAGAAATGAGGAGGATGTATTTTTGTTTGTGAGAGGTGTGTATGTATGTATATTGTGTGTGTGTGTGTGTGTGTGAGAGAGAGAGATTGATTCAGTCTGATTCAGAGAATTTAGGTGTTAAATAGAAATTTGGGCCATGGTATTGGAAATAAACAAATATATACATTCTCAGTATACATATATTTTCATTCCAAAATGTTACTTCTTTTCTGATAACTATATTGCTTTATTCCTTGGATCCATGAAGAGTTCCTGTTTCAGTTCGTTCCAGAGGATACTTCTTTACCATCTCAATGAGATATACAGCTTCTCCTTTGTATGCATTAAGAGACTCACAGTAATTCTTTTTTAGCTCTGTGAAGATAAATCTTTCATGAGCCTCATTTACCCCTAGCAAGGTACAATAGTGAAATTTAACTGCATGTGAGAATATAAGCAGCTAGTGTAATAAAGAACATTTTGGGCCAGGTCTGATCGCTCATGCCTGTAATCCCAGCACTTTAGGAGGTCAAGGCGAGAGGATCACTTGAGCCCAGGAGTTCGAGACCAGCTTGGGCAACATGGCAAAACCCTGTCTCTACAAAAAATACAAAAATTGGGCAGGCATGGTGTCAACCCTGTCTCTACAAAAAATACAAAAATTAGCCAGACATGGTGGTGCACGCTTGTGGTCCCAGCTACTTGGGAGGCTGAGGTAGGAGGATTGCTTGAGCCCAGGAGGGGGAGGTTGCAGTGAGCCGAGATCGAGCCACTGCACTCCAGCTGGGGTGAGAGAGCCAGACCTGTCTCTCTCTCTCTCTCTCTCTCTCTATATATATATATATATTTAAAAAGAACATTTTAATACTGCAGTGATAAAATCTCATTTGATTCAGAAGGTGTGTTCTGACTCCTAGAAAAAGGAAGAGTTAAATATGATTATGGACTTGCAGTAGAGTGTAATGGTTAAGAGGATAGGTTTCAGAATTAGACTGCCTGGATTCAAATTCTGGATCAGTTATTTATGTTTTCTGGTGACAACGGACTAGCTAACTTTTCCAGGCTTTAGTTTTCTCATATGTAAAAAAGGGGCCAATAATCTACTTTCCTTCTAGGGCTATTGAGAAGATTAAATGTGATAATTTAGATAAGTTTTGGAACAGTGCCTGGTATGTGGTAGGTGCTCCATAAATATACCTATTGCCGTTACAGTGCAATGTAAATTGTTACAGTGCAATAGACTTTCTAGTAGTTCTGTTTGGAAATATGCCTTGAAAGTTAATTACATTTCCAAATAAAATTTATACATGCATTGAACATTTTAAGATGCTCTCTCTACAAATGTGAAGTGGTACTATATTCATGTAGTAAATATCAATTAATTGTGTGAAATTATATTTGAGGTTGCCTTGTTTTTCTATGTGCCTGTTTGACGAACAATTGTCCCTCCTATTTAAAACATTTAAAAAGGTTCTATAGCATTCCTTTATCAGTAATATTTTTAACACAATATGTTTCATTTTGCATATGGAGAAACTTGAGGAATTTTAAATTTTGTTTTGGATAGCCTATTCACTATCACTTATGTTATATTCTGTTGTTTTTTTCATGGTTCTTCTTTTCTTTGCTGGATCTGGAGGCATGGGTAGCAAGAAACTAAAACGAGTGGGTTTATCACAAGAGCTGTGTGACCGTCTGAGTAGACATCAGATCCTTACCTGTCAGGTAAATTTTATTTAACATTTTTATTGAGAAGTTTTATGCACAAGTTAACTTTATATCTTAATACCTCTTAAACTTGAAATACGAAAATGTAGGCTTACAAAAAAAAGATAAATGATGGTGCTTTTCCATAGGCTAATTGTAAATATCAAGCCTCCTTGGGTGCATTTCCAACTGCGATTTCATTTACCCAAATTTAGTATTTTTGCATTTTGAGGGGAAAGTGGTCACGGCATAAGGTGAAGTAACAGCTTTACTGTTTTATAGTTACATGAGAAATAGGACTCAAATGAGGTGATACTATTCAACATGTATCATTTCTCTTAAAAGCAAAAGAAATTAATAGACCATTTTCTTATTGATGGAGCATGAGAAATATATAGAGCGGATCTTGCATTTTTAAGCAAGGTGGTGAAGCAAATCCTCCTTAGCAGGGTAAATAAGATTTAAAGGTTTTGGTTGGTTGTTTTTGTTCTTTGTTGTTTTTGAGACTAGGTTCTCATGCTGCCCCAGCTGATCTTGAACTCCTGGCCTAAAGCAATTCTCCAGCCTCAACTCCCAGCTACCTGGGATTACAGGCACACACCACTGTGCCTGGCTAGATTTAAGGTTTTATCTTAGGATTTTATCCTTTTTTTGTTTGTTTGTTTAGAGTCAGTGTCTCACTCTGTTGCCCAGGCTGGAGTACAGTGGTGCCATCTCAGCTCACTGCAATCTCCTCCTCCCCGGTTCAAGTGATTCTCCTGCTTCCATCTCCTGAGTAGCTGGGATTACAGGCACATGCCACCACACCCAGCTAATTTTTGGATTTTTAGTAGAAACGGGGTTTCACCATGTTGGCCAGGCTAGTCTCAAATTCCTGATCGCAAGTGATCCGCCTCCCTCAGCCTCCCAAAGTGCTAGCATTACAGACATGAGCCACCGTGCCTGGCCTGATTTTATCTTTAATAAGACATTTTCACAGAGCATTCTGCAATTTTTTTTTTTGAATTGCTTTCTGTGTTAAAGATAACATCGGTTCCTTTGTTATACATTTAATTATTTGCATGTTTATACTCGGAAACATTCTTAAAAGTATGAAATTTGTTATTTCATCCTATAGTCAGTTTCATTCTTTTTCAACTACGAAATATTATCTCTGAGTGAACTTCTAGCTTAGAAAGAAACTCTTTCGGCCGGGCACGGTGGCTCACACCTGTAATCCCAGCACTTTGGGAGGCCGAGGTGGGCAGATCATGAGGTCAGGAGTTCGAGACTAGCCTGGCCAATAAGGTGAACTCTTGTCTCTACTAAAAATAAAAAAGATTAGCCAGGCATGGTAGTGAGTGCCTGTAGTCCCAGCTACTCAGGAGTCTCAGGCAGAAGAATCGCTTGAACCCAGGAGGTGGAGGTTGCAGTGAGCTGAGATCGTGCCACTGCACTCCAGCCTGGGCGACAGAGCAAAACTCTTGTCTCAAAAAAAAAAAAAAAAAAAAAAAAGAAACTCTTTCAATCTGACACTTTCTGGGCATATATTTATACCCAAATTCTTTTTGGCACAAGTGTAGCGCTCATACACACCTGGATTGGATGCTGGTGCTATGTGATATTATTTGGTGTATCCTCTGGTATATGCCAACTAAACAGGATAATTAGAAGATAAGTTTGTGTCATTACAACTTTTAGTTAAGGCATATTTATGGGGAAAATACTACAATGAATATAAATCTTTGATCTGCGATAAATTATACTTTTGTCTACATAAGCAGTATCAATTGAAGGTTTCCTTTTAACTCTAGTATCTTTGTTACACATATATGTTTAAAATACTCTCTTTATGTTTCTTTAGGACTTTTTATGTCTTTCCCCACTGGAGCTTATGAAGGTGACTGGTCTGAGTTATCGAGGTGTCCATGAACTTCTATGTATGGTCAGCAGGGCCTGTGCCCCAAAGATGCAAACGGTATATTTATATTTTATTATGATTTGATTATGAATGATTCCTCATCTCATTAAACATGTTTTTTTAGGGATGAGGCACATGCAGAAATAGAGATGAGTACCTCAAAAATACTGAGTTTTCTACTATAGAAGTTAGTTCTCTAAGGAAAATACATGTGAAAAATTTTTTTTTTCTTTTTTGAGACGCTCTGTTGCCCAGGCTGGAGGGCAGTTGCACGATCTCGGCTCACTGTAGCCTCTGCCTCCTGGGTTCAAGCGATTCTCCTGCCTCAGCCTCCTGAGTAGCTGGGATTACAGGCACGGTGCTACCAAGCCAACTTATTTTTATATTATTAGTAGAGATGCGATTTCACCTTATTGGCCAGGCTGGTCTCAAACTTCTGACCTCAAGTGATCTGCTCGCGTCGACCTCCCAAAGTCCTGGGATTACAGGCGTGAGCCACCGTGCCTAGTCTATGTGTGAAAAATTTATGTAGTTTATAAACTCATGGGAGACAATTTCTAAATATGGGAATTAGGGAGCAACAGAAAGTTTTTATTTTTTTTCTATAGCCAATAGCAGTAGTTCAAAAGGTCATCTTTCTCTGATTGATTAGGTAGTATTTGATGGCCTCATAGTTAAATTATAATCTTAATTTTAGAATGCCCCTTTCTTTGATACACTGACCTTTACCATCATCACTTGCTCTAGATCATAAAGTACACATAATTGTACTTGTAGTTGCTTATTGATTGAATAAAAGGTAATTAAAAATTTATCCTTTACTCTTAAGAAAATTTGAAGTCTTTTACAAAAGCCCTCATCAAATTGTACATTTTTTCAGACTTTTTGTGTCATGACTGTAGCTTTTCAAAATGTAGATTTGGAGCATGATAGAAATATCTTGTTTTCTCACAGTAAGAGTTTCCTAAAATGCTGTTCGGTGCTTTGCAAATGTATTTATTTATGTGGACTGTAAGTTTCTTACCTTACTACCTTATATTGAAATTTACTGAACACTGAACAATGAAGTACAATTCTCTGAAGAAGGGGAGAAGGAAGGAATGTTAGTGTCATTGGAAACTTCTAAAAACAATGAACAGATATTTGAACAACAGATATTTTCTTTCTTTTTTTTTTTGAGATGAGGTCTGGCTCTATTTCTCTGGCTGGAGTACGGTGGTGTGATCTCGGCTCAGTGCAGCCTCCGCCTCCTGGGCTCAAGCCATCCTCCCACCGCAGCCTCCCGAGTGGCTGGGACTACAGGTGCACACCACCATGCCCAACTACGTTTTGTGTTTTTTGTAGAGATGGGGTTTTGCCACATAGCCTAGACTGTTCTTGAACTTATGAGCTCAAGTGATCCTCCCACCTCGGCCTCCCCAAGTGCTGGGATTACAGGCATCAGCCACTGTGCCTGGCCAAACAACAGATATTTTCTTTTGTTCAGATTTAGCTTGTGATCTGAGGCAAATATTTTAAAGACAGGATAGTCAGAAGGAGAATCAGAATTGGAGTTAGAAATTGCATTAGTCTTAGCTTTATCATTGATTTCATTGCTTGAACAGCTTTCTTTTATGGGAGAAAACAGAAGTTAAAATACTATGCAATGATTCTGTGACTAGATTCAAATTAACTTGTTATTATTTTGAAGGTTGTAAAGCACCAGAAAAACCTTTAATTTGTCATCTGTCATTCTAATTAGTCAATATCCGTGGCATATTTCCCGTTAATAAATAGAGAGCATGGTCCCGAAATTCAACTTTAATTTCTACTTCCATCACTACCTTCAGCTGCCATCTTAATACAATTCCAAATACAGTTCAAGAAGCCATCTTTCTCCTATGGTTTACATTCATTCTTGTAGCATTCCTTATATTTCAGCACTGCCCTAAACACTGGCTTAGTTTTTTTTTTTTCCAACTTTTATTGTAAGTTCTGGGGTACATGTGCAGGATGTGCAGGTTTGTTACATAGGTAAATGTGTGCCATGGTGGTTTGCTGTACGGATCATCCTATCACCTAGGTATTAAGCTCAGCATCCATTAGCTATTCTTCCTGAAGCTCTCCCTCTCCCCCACAACCTCCAACAGGCCCCAATGTGTGTTGTTCCCTTCCGTGTGTCCATGTGTCCATGTGTTCTCATCGTTCAGCTCCCGCTTATAAGTGAGAACACACAGTTTTTGGTTTTCTGTTCTTGCATTAGTTTGCTGAGGATGATGGCTTCCAACTCCATCCATGCCCCTGCAAAGGACATAATCTCATTCCTTTTTATGGCTGCACAGTATTCCATTGTGTATACGTACCACATTTTCTTTATTCAGTCTATCATTGATGGGCATTTGGGTTGATTTCATGTCTTTGCTATTGTGAATAGTGCTGCAATGAACATATGTGTGCATGTATATTTATAATAGAATGATTTGTATTCCTTTGGGTATATACCTGGTAACGGCATTGCTGGTTCAAATGGTATTTCTGCCTCTAGGTCTTTGAGGAATTGCCACACTGTCTTCCACGATGGTTGAATTAATTTACACTCCCACCAACAGTGTAAAAGCATTCCTATTAGTCTGCAACCTCGCCAGCATCTGTTGTTTCTTGACTTTTTAGTAATTGCCATTCTGATTGGTGTGAGATGGTATCTCATTGTGATTTTGATGTGCATTTCTCTAATGATCAGTGATGTTGAGCTTTTTTTTTCTATGTTTGTTGGCCGCATGAATGTCTTCTTTTGAAAAGTATCTGCTCATGTTCTTAGCCCACTTTTTAATGGGGTTGTTTGGTTTTTTTTTTCTTGTAAATTTGTTTAAGTTCCTTATAGAGTCTGGATATTAGACCTTTGTCGGATGGATAGATTGAAAAAATTTTCTCCCATTTTCTACCATGATAGTTTCTTTTGCTATGCAGAAGCTCTTTAGTTTAATTAGATCCCATTTGTCAATTTTGCTTTTGTTCCAATTACTTTTGGCATTTTTGTCATGATATCTTTGCTTGTGCCTATGTTCTGAATGGTATTGCCTAGATTTTCTTCTAGGTTTTGTTTTTTTTCCTATAGTTTTGGATTTTACATTCAAGTCTTTAATCCATTTTGAGTCAATTTTTGTGTAAAGTGTAAGGAAGGGGTCCAGTTTCAGTTTCCTCATATGGCTAGTCAGTTCTCCCAGCATCATTTGTTAAATAGGGAATCCTTTCCCCATTGCTTGTTTTTATCAGGTTTGTTGAAGATAAGATGGTTGTAGGTGTGCGGTCTTATTTCTGAGTTCTTCTGTTCCATTGGTCTATGTGTCTGTTTTTGTATCAGTACCATGCTGTTTTGGTTACTAGAGTGTTGTAGTATAGTTTGAAGTTGGATAGCATGATGCCTGCAGCTTCATTCTTTTTGCTTTGGATTGTCTTGGCTATACAGGCTCCTTTTTGGTTTCATATGAATTTTAAAATAGCTTTTTAAAATTTTGTGAAGAATGTGAATGGTAGTTTAATGGGAATAGCATTGAATCTATAAATTACTTTGGGCAATATGGCCATTTTCATGATATTGATTCTTCCTATCCATGAGCATAGAATGTTTTTCCATTTGTTTGTGTCCTCTCTGATTTCTTGGAGCAGTGGTTTGTAGTTCTGCTTGAAGAGGTCCTTCACATCCCTTGTTAGCTGTATTTATTGCTAGGTATTTTCTTTTCTTTCTTTTTTTTTTTTTTTTTTTTGTGACAGAGTCTTGCTCTGTCGCCGAGGCTGGAGTGCAGTGGTGCAATCTTGGCTCACTGCAAGCTCTGCCTCCTGGGTTCACGCCATTCTCCTGCCTCAGCCTCCCAAGTAGCTGGGACTACAGGCGCCCACCTCCACGCCTGGCTAATTTTTTGTATTTTTAGTAGAGACGGGGTTTCACCATGTTAGCCAGGATGGTCTCGATCTCCTGACCTCATGATCCGCCCGCCTCGGCCTCCCAAAGTGCTGGGATTACAGGCGTGAGCCACTGTGCCCGGCCCAGTATTTTATTTTCTTTGTAGCAATTGTGAATGGGAGTTCATTCATAATTTGGCTCTCTGCTTGCCTGTTGTTGGTGCATTGGCTTAGTTTTAGTTCATTTCTTCAGGAAATTTTTTTTGCTCATTTATTCAGTCATTTATTCTTTTGACCTGTATTTACTGAATGTCAAGCATGTATTAGGTACTTTGTCAGGCACCAAGGCTATCATGGTGAACAAGTTTATACAGTCCAGCCCTCTTGTAGTTTACAGTCTAGTGGGGGAAGCCAGACATTTAAATATTAATTCAGAAATAATTAGTTAATTATAATAGTGCTAAATCCTATGAAGGAAAAGCATAAGGTACTTTGAAACTTTATAATAGGGATTACTTAGTTTGGGGGTCAGGAGGACCCTTGCAAGGAAGCAATACTTTAGCTAAAACATGAAAGATGAATAGGTGAGAGATAGGCAAAGGAGCTGGGAAGGGAGATGGGCAGGGAAGAGTTATTGGGCGTTGGGTATAACAGATGCAAAGGCCCTGGGAAGTGAAGGAGAATGGGGCTTGCGTGAGTGGGTCATAACAACGAAGAAGAGAGTGGTAAGAGATGAAGCCAGAGAAGTAAGCAGGAGTCAGATTATTAGGGCTTTGATTTGGACTTTATTCCAAGAGCAAGGGAAATTCATAAAAGGGTATACTGTAATATGTGTTTTAAAGAAAATCAGTCTTGGACATGGACAAGTGATTGAAAAGGAGCAATAAAATATTCATGAAGATTAGTTAGGTACCTATTACTGTATTCCAAACAAAAAGTGATGGTGACTTATATTATTAATGCAGAGGTTATAGTGTTGATTAATATGACAGATATTTAGGAGGGATAATTTTTGTTTTTTTTGAGACAGAGTCTCGCACTCTTGCCCAGGCTGGAGTGCAGTGGTGCGATCTTGGCTCACTGCAGTCTCTGCCTTCTGGGTTCCAGCAATTCTTGTGCCTAAGCCTCCTCAGTAGCTGGGACTACAGACATGCACCATCACACCTGGCTAATTTTTGTATTTTTAGTAGAGATGGGGTTTTGCCATTGTCCAGGCTGGTCTCAAACTGCTGGCCTCAAGCAATCCACCCACCTCAGCCTCCCAATGTGCTGGGATTACAGATGTGAGCCACTGTGCTGAGCCTAGGAGAGAGAATTAATGGGATTTGGTGATTGTTTGGCTGAGGTGGTGGTGAAGTATAGGAAAATGTCAGAGATGATTCCCTGACTTTTGCTTTGAGAAACTGAGTGGTACCATTTCCTGAGATCAGGAATACTGGAAGAGGAGCAGGTTTGAGGGAGGCAGATCATAGATTCAATTTAGTACTTGTGTAATTTTTTTTTTTTTTTTTTGAGGTGGAGTTTCGCTCTTGTCACCCAGGCTGGAGTGCAATGGTGAGATCTCGGCCCAGGCTCCCACGTTCAAGTGATTCTCCTGCGTTAGCCTCCCGAGTAGCTGGGATTACAGGCACCCACCACTATGCCCGGTTAATTTTTTATATTTTTAGTAGAGACAGGGTTTCAGCATGTTGGCCAGGCTGGTCTCGAACTCGTGACCTCAGGTGATCCACCTGCCTCAGCCTCCCAAAGTGCCGGGATTACAGGCGTGAACCACCGCCCCCGGCCAGTACTTGTCTAATTTAAGATGTTTATAAAACATTTAGTGAAGATGGGAAATAGGCAGTTAAATATATGGACCTGGACCTTGAAGGCGAGGCATGCACGTGGGAGTCATTGGTGTAAATATGATAGTTAAAGCTATCAGAATGGATGAGTGATTGCCTATAAAGTGCATACAGTAAGACGATAAGTGTACTTAAGCCTGAAACCTGAGTGATGCCAACAGTTACAGGTCAGATTAGATGATAATGAGTCTGAGAAGAAGCAGCCACTGAAGTAGAAGAAAAATTGGTAGTGTCATATCACAAAACTCTTCTTTGTCTCATTTATATACATACTACTTTTCTGAAGTTTTGTTCTGTTAGTTCATTTTATTCCTTTTTTTGAGATGGAGTTTTGCTCTTGTTGCCCAGGCTGGAGTGCAGTGGCGCGATCTTGGCTCACCGCAACCTCCGCCTCCCGGGTTCAAGTGATGATCCTACCTCAGCCTCCTGAGTAGCTGGGATTACAGGCATGTGCTACCATGCCCAGCTAATTTTTTTTTTTTGTATTTTTAGTAGAGATGGGGTTTCTCCATGTTTGTCAGCCTGGTCTCGAACTCCGGACCTCAGGTGATACGCCGGCCTCGGCCTCCCAAAATGCTGGGATTACAGGCGTGAGCCACCGCACCCAGCTGATTATTCTTTTTTTGACTTACCGAATCTATTATTCTAGAAATTACACTTAAAATTGTAAGTGAAGTGCTTTAATTTTGACAGATTGGGCTGCCTTTGCATGTTTGAGAAAGTATCCCCACATGCATCCACGTTGCCTGTTGATAGGTTATAGAAAAAAATGTCTACGTAAGGATGCCAACTGAAATATTTCTTATATCAAAAAATTGGAAACAATAATAATAGTAAGGAAGGAGATAAATTATATTACATTTATGTTAGGGAATATTATGTAGGCACTAAAATCTTTAAAAAATATTTGTTTGTTTATTGATTTTTATAGAGGCAGGGTCTTGCTATGATGCCCAGGCTGGTCTTGAAATCCTGGCTGCAAGTAATCCTCCTGCCTTAGCCTCCCAAAGTGCTGGGATTACAGGCATGAGCCATCATGCCCAGCCAATAATTTTTAATAACAGGAGAAATGCACAGGATATAAATGGTTAGTGAAAAAAGCAGGCTACAAAATTGTATATAGTATACATGCAAATTTTATAAAAATGACTGTTATAAAGGTATTTGGTGTATATTGTTAATAATGGTTATCTCAGGATTGTGGAATTTTTTACTGTTCTGTTTTCTTTAACTTTTTTTTTCTTTCCAAATTTGCTTTAGGTATGTTCTTTAGGAAAAAAGCAGCAACAGTTCTTGTTTGTCCCCTTGCAGTAATATCTGGCAATTCTCTTAGTCTCAGTTTTTTTACCATTTGTGAAATGGAGATAATTATACCTGTGTGTAAATGAAATAATGTATGTAAAGTACTTAATACAGCACATAGTAGATGTGCAACAGATGTTCATTAGCTTCCTATCCTTGCCTTTTCCTGACTGTTCATGATTCCTGAATCACAGCAATATCTAAGAGGAGCTGATGTTATTTGCTCCATATCCTAGCATAGCGACTGGACAGTGCCCTGGAGCAGGCAAAACTAAACTGAAATGTAAAGCAGACCATTAACAAAGGGAGGTTGTCAAAAGCCCTTAAAAGAATAAAAGGAACATTAGAAAATAAACATCTTTTAAAAATCAGGTAAAATTTTAATATCCCAGAAGATTAATAAAAGTAATTAAAAAAACAATTTTCCTTATAGAGTATTAACTTTTGTAGTTCTGAATACATCAGAATGATCAAAACCAACAAATGAAATCACCAGAATTCTTTGTATAATTTCTTGTGGACAAACACAACACCAAGGATAAGAAAGGAGAATTTCGGGCCAGGTGCAGTGGCTCACACCTGTAATCCCAGCACTTTGGGAGGCCGAGGTGGTCAGGTCACTTGAGGGCAGGAGTTCGAGACCAGCCTGGCCAACATGGCAAAACCCCGTCTCTACTAAAAATACAAAAATTAGCCGGGTCTGGTGGCAGGCACCTGTAATCCCAGTTACTTGGGAGGCTGAGGCAGGAGAATTGCTTGAACCCAGGAAGTGGAGGTTGTAGTGAGCTGAGATCGCATCACTGCACTCCAGCCTGGATGACAGAGTGAGACTCTGTCTTGAACAAAAAAAAGGAGAATTTCAGAATTGTATTATATTGGAAAAACTTCATATATGTAGTGTTTCTCCCCTTGTTCACAGGGAATATGTTTCAAGACCCTCAGTGGATGTTTGAAAATTTGGATAGTACTAAACTATATGTATACTATGTTTTTTGGATCTGATAACTGAGATGATAACTGAGATACTGACTAATGGGCAGGGAGTGTCTACAGTGTGTATACACTTGGCAAAGGGATGATTCACATCCAGGTGGGATGATGTGAGATTTCACCATGCTACTCAGACCTGTGTGCAATTTAAAACTTATGAATTATTTCTGGAATTATCCATTTAATATTTTCAGATCAATGTTGACCAGGGGTAACTGAAACATGGGAAGTGAAACCGTGGATAAGGGGGACTGTTGTACTGTGTACCTGGGTTTAGATATAGTTGCTAGAACCAAAAGTTTTTATCCCCACTACTATTACCTTCTTCTAGCTACCATTATTTTTCTTTGGAATGACTGTAACGTCTTCCTGACAGATCTCCCAGCTTCAAGCTGTTCTTCACAAACTAATCTGAGTATGTCTTTGAAATTATAATTTGTTGTATTAGTTTCCTGTGGCAGTTCTAATACAAATCACACCCTGGGTGGCTTCAGACAACAGAAATTTATTCTCTTACAGTTTTGGAGTTCAGAGGTTCAAAATTAAGGTGTAGGCAGAGCTGCATTCTCTCCAGAGGTTCTAGGGGATTATCCGTTCCTTGCCTCTTTCAGCTTTTGGTGGCCATTAACATTCCTTGGCTTGTGGCTGCTTCTCTCTCTATACCATCTTCACATAACCTTTTCCTGTGTGTATTGAATTCCCTCTGCCTCTCTTATTAGTGTGGGTATTTAGGGTCCATCTGGATAATCCATGATTATCCCTTCATCTCAAGAGCTTTAACTTAATCACATCTGCAAACACCCATTTTGCAAATAAGGTAATATTCACAGACAGGTTCTGGAGATTTGATTTGGATATCCAGGGGTGGGGGTGGGGGATCATTTCTCAGCCTACCACACCTTCCTTCACACTGTTCTTCACAAACGAACCCAAGTTTGAAATAACTTGTTCATGTCACTCCTTTTTGCATCTTCAACAGAGCTGTTTATGGTTAGGCCCCTGCTTACTTCTCTAGCCTCATTGCTTGCTGTGCTACACCCACACTCCATCTTTCAACCATTCTAAATGAACTGTATATTTACAGTTTGTGTTAGTCCCTGTTTCCTCTCTTGCTTCTTGACCTTTCTTTGTACATTCTGTCCTCTTTGGCAGGAATAGTCACATTTCCTTTGCTTACCTAACAGCTCTTTCAGATTTTAGCACGGGCATCCAGCAATTCCATTAAGATTCCAAAATCTGTATCAGTTATACTTTCCCTATTACAATATCTCTTATTAATTGTGTTGTAATTGCCTGGTTTCTAGTCCTAATTTCATAGTCCCTGGTTGACTTCATAAGACTGTGAGGGCAACGTCTCTTTCTTTTATGTCATATCCCCATAATCTAGCACAGTCCCTGTCACAGAGTAAATATTTGTTGAACAAATAAATAATAGAAGGGAAAAGGTTGGATTAGGGTTAAAATTGCTAAAATTTAGAGAATTAAAGTTGGTTTATGTTTTTGAATATATATAGAGGTTGAAAAAAAAACTTAATCATTTTCTTGTTTAGGCTTATGGGATAAAAGCACAAAGGTCTGCTGATTTCTCACCAGCATTCTTATCTACTACCCTTTCTGCTTTGGACGAAGCCCTGCATGGTGGTGTGGCTTGTGGATCCCTCACAGAGGTAAAGGAAAAATTTTTCATACCTTCTTCCATTGACCTATAACCTTCAGAGCTAGGGAAAAAGTTTAGTTAAAAAACATAAATTATTTCTGGAATGGTAATCTGAATTAAATTATAAGTACTTCAAGGATATGGTTCTCCACTCAGTACTTAGTGTGGTTGTTCTGCAAACAGAGGTGTTAAAAACAAAATCCTTGCTGACTGATTAAAATCTACTTAGGTTGCTGTTTCATTGAATTAACTTAGAAAGTGATAAATATTGCTGGGTGTGTTTATATATGTGTTATATATATAATGCATATATATATGTTATATATACATACATGCATACATACATTTATATGTACACACGTCACATATATGTAATATATACACATATGTCATATATGTAATATGTATGCACATAAATAACATTATATATTTTATATATATGATTATATCATGCCTATAATCCCAGCACTTTGAGCAACAAGGCAAGACCCTGTCTTTACCAAAAAAAAACCAAAAAAAACCCAGAAACCATTTAGCCATATGTGGTGGTGCATGCTTATGGTCCTAGCTACTCAGGAGGCTGACCTTGAGCCAGAGAGGTCAAAGCTAGAGTGAGCCATGGTCACACCACTGCATTCCAGCCTGGGTGACAGAGCAAGACCCTGTCTCAAAAAAAAGAAAGTGGTAAATATTATGAAATAATATTATGAAACAATTGGGGGAATTAAAAAAGGATCACTCCTTATAAATTAGGAGGGACAATTTGAAATTTTATTAACATATGGAAAAATTATAGTATTAAACTAAAGTGAGCTGTTTTTACTTTCTGTTATAGATAAAATTTCTTTTAGGAAGTGATAGGTTATTGGATTAGTTAATACTGTTGGATAACAAATTATTCCAAAACTAAGTGCCTTAAAACAATAAACTTTGGTTATTTCTTAGTTTCTTTGTGAGTGGCTTAGCTCAGCATTGTTGGTGAGGGATGCAGTCATCTGAAGCTTGGTAGGGGCTGTAGGATCTGTTTCTGAGGGGCCCACTTACATGACTGGCAAATGGGTGCTGGTGGTTGTCAGGAGGCCACAGTGCCTCACCAGGTAGGCTCTCCACAGGCTTCTTGAGTCTTATGACATGATGGCTGACTTCCCCCAGGTGAGTGGTCTTGAAGAAGGCAAGATGGAAGTGGTGATATCTTTGGCAACCTAGCTTTGGAAGTTACACACCACTACTTCTGCCACTTTTCGTCATTAGAAGTGAGTCATTAAGTCAAGCCTACATTTAAGGAAAGGGAAATTAGCCTCTTTTTTTTTTTTTTTTTTTTGAGACAGAGTCTTGCTGTGTTGCCCAGGCTGAAGTGCAGTGGCACAATCTTGGCTTACTGCAACCTCTGCCTCCCAGGTTCAAGTGAGTAGCTGGGATTGCAGGCATGCATCACCATGCCTGGCTAATTTTTTGTATTTTTACTAGAGATGGGGTTTCACCATGTTGTCCAGGCTGGTCTCAAACTCCTGACCTCAGGTGATCCACCCACCTGGGCCTCCCAAACTGCTGGGATTACAGGTGTGAGCCACTACACCTGGCCAACCTTTTGGAGGAAGAAGTGTCAGGAATTTGAGGACATTTTAAAACCACTGCAGTTATTTTCCTTGAAAACTGCTTACAATGTGGTGACTTGATAGACAATGTTTATCAATACACTCCTGAGGACTTCTTGCTTGAAAGTTCTAGGGGCATAAATACTTTCAGGAAACTTCTAAACAAGAACAGATTATTTTCTTACATTCTGATAGTCATAATTTAACTGTGGATTTTTTTTCCTTGGAGATAGGGACCCTGTTTTAGATACTATATTTTATTTCCTGTCTTCCAAGAGAGATTTAAAGATTTATATGAACAACACCTAGCAGATGCCTATTAAATAGTTGGTAAATAAATGCGTGAATTAGTTATTAATAAAAATGCACACACACACATACACACACACACGCACACACACACATCCTCTTCTTTTGGAATATACTGCCACCAGGTGGTGCCAGAATCACATGATTTTACATAAACTTTTTGGGCTGAAGTTCCACTTGCTTAAACAAGGTTTATTACAGTGTGATCCACAGTCATAAACTTACTTATTTAAATAGCAAAAACATTGAACTTAAGGAAGATTAACTGGGAAATTCTTTTTACTTTTTAAGTTTTAGGATAATTTTTAATACTTTTTCACTTAGCTTTTATTAATTATTTTTTAAAATCCAAACAGAAGTTACAAGCCTTTTAGTTGTTTTGTTGTTATCTAATTGGCTGACTTGGAATAGGAATATAAATACTTTGACTCCTTAGTAAGGGCAAATTCTCTCCTTTCTGTTCTAGCTACAGGTAGCTTCTTCAATCTTTTTTGTTTTTTGTTTTTCAACTGAGTATAGGGAGTATATCAAATTATCTTCAAACACAGAGTTTTTTTTGCTTTTATTACAATTTTTAATTGATACAATAATTGTATATATTTATGGGGTACAGTGTGATATTTTGATATGTGTGTGCAATGTATAATGATCAAATCAGGTAATTGGCATATCCATCACTTCAAGCATTTATCATTTTTTTTGTGTGTTCGGAACATCCAAAAGCCCCTCTTCTAGCTATTTGAAAATATATAATAAATTGTTGTAAATTATAGTTTACCTAACGTGCTATAGAAAACTAAGACTTCTTCTTCCTGTCTTGCTATAATTTTGTAACTGCTAACCAACCTTTGGCTGTCTCCCTCTAACCATCTCAGCCTCTAATAATCACTATTCTACTCTCCACTTCTATGAGATCAATTTTTTTAGCTTCTACACGTGAGTGAGAACATGCAAGGTTTGTCTTTCTGTGTCTGACATTTTACTCAACATAATGACCTTGAGTTCCATCCATGTTGTTGCAGATGACAGAATCTCATTCTTTTTTATGGCTGAAATAGTATTCCATTGCATGTATGTACCACATATTTATCCATTTGTCTGCTGATGGACACTTAGGTTGATTCCATCTCTTGAGTACTGTGAATAGTGCTGCAATAAAAATGGGAGCATAGATTGACATACTGATTTCATACTGTGTATCCTACATGTGCATGCACATACACACATGTGGAGGTAAGAGAGAGCTAGCAAAACGATAAAGTAAATTGGGCAAAATGTTAACGGTGGGTGGATGTGGGAAAAGAATGCATATATATATTCTGTATTGTTTTTATTTATTTTTTATTTATTTTTATTTTAAATTAAAAAAAAGATACATGGTCTAGCTGTGTCACGTAGGCTGGAGTGCAGTGGCACAACCATAGCTCACTGCAGCTTCAAACTCCTGGGCTGAAATGATCCTCCTTCCTCAGCCTCCCAAGTAGCTAGGACTACAGGTGTGCACCACCATGCCTGGCTAATTTTTTAAAATCTTTTGTAGAGATGAGGGCTTGCTATGTTACCCAGACTGGTCTTGAACTCCTGACCTCAAGTGATCCTTTCTGCCCTGGCCTCCCAACGTGTTGGGATTACAGGTGTGAGCTACTGCACCTGGCCTTCTGTTTTTATTAATACCATTTTCCTGTAAGTTTAAAATTATTTCTAGATAAAAAAGTAAAAAAAAAAACAACCTGTGATGTTTGCTGTAAGTAGATATTCTTGATCAGAAATAAAGAACTTTCCTCCATTTCCTAGCTAAAGTACTAATTTGGTGTTACATTTTATCAAAAACTTTTTTTCTGCATTGATTGAAATGATTGTATTATTTTTCATCTTTGGTCTAATACCATGGTGAGAAACATTTAATAGATTTTTCTGATGTTAAACTACTATTGCATTTTTGGGACAAGTTCAACTTGGTCATGATATATTATCTTTTTTTATAAACTGTTGGATTCAGTTTGCTAATATTTAAGATTTTTCAATATTTAGGATGGATATTCAGCTGTAATTTTCCTTTTAGTAGTGTCTTTGTCTGAATTAGTATTTATCTTATACTAGTTTGGTAGAATGGATTATGGAATATCTCTTTTTTTAATATTCTGCAATAGTTTGCATATGATGGGAATTATTTGTTCCTTGAAGATTTGGTAGAACTTGTCTGAAAAATTGTCTGATCTTGATATTTTTCCTTCTGAGAAGATTTTTAAAAAATTCAATTCCTTTAATGATTATAGGACTACTCAGGTTTTCTATTTCTTCTTGATTAGTTACAGTGAATGAGATTTTTAGGAATTTGTCCATTTTCTTTATGTTTTCAAATTTATTATAATAAAGTTATTCATTATAATCTTCCAGCTCTTAAATCTGGTTTTACATGTGGTTTTTGTCCCCCTTTCCATTTCTGATATTACTTACTTTGTTTTATTTCTCCTTCTCTTTTAAAAAAAACTTGTCAGAAGTTTGAGTATGTATGTCATCATTTTAAAGAACTCTGCATTTTGTTGTTCTTTGTTGGTCTTCTCTATTATTTCTTCATCTTCTACCTCCTTTATTTCTGCCATTTTCTTATTATCTCCTTTTATTTAATTTTTTTGTGGGGTTATTCTTTGCTTCTAACTTCTTAAATTAGATATTTAATCTATTAATTTTCAGTTTTTCTTTTTACTCTGACCTTTTAAGACTGAATTTTTCTTGAAGCATTCTATTTTGATATATAGTATTTCCATTTTCATTCTGTTCTAAAAGTATTTAAACATTCCCATCACAATTGCTTCTTTGACTCATGTATCATTTGGAATTTTAAAATATCTAAATTACTTAATTAAAAAAATTTATTTTAATTACCTTATTAATCTAATTGCATTTTTGTCAGATAACTTTGCATGATATTGATTTTTTGAAGTTCCCTGAGACATCTTTTAAGGTTAAATATGTGATCAACTTTGATAAATGTTGCACGTGTGCTTGAAAAGAATGATTATTCTCTAATAATTGGGTGCCCTATTTTATTTTAGGTTCAGGGGTATATGTACAGGTTTGTTACATTGGTATATTGCGTGATGCTGAGGTTTGGGGTACGATTTATACCATCTCTCAGCTACTGAACATAGTCCCCAATAAGTAGTTTTTTTAGCCTTTTTCCCTGCTCCCTTCTTCCTCCTTCTAATAATCTCCAGTGTTGATTGTTCCCATCTTTGTGTCCATGTATACCCAATGTTTAGCTCCCACTTATAAGTGAGAACATGCAGTCTTTGGTTTTCTGTTCCTGTGTTAATTCACTTAGGATAATGACCAAGAGCTGCATCCATGTTGCTGCAAAGGACATGATTTTGTTCTTTTTATGGCTGTGTAGTAGTCCATGGTATATATTTACCACATTTTCTTTATCTACTCTACCATGGATGGGCACTTAGGTTGATTCCATGTCTTTGCTATTGTGGATACTGTGGCAGTGAACATACGAGTGCATATGTCTTTTTGGTAGAGTGATTTATTTTCCTTTGGGTATATATCCAGCAATGAGATTGCTGGCTCAAATGGTAGCTCTGTTTTAAGTTCTTTGGGAGATCTCCAAACTCCTTTGCACAGTGATTGAACTAATTTATATTTCCACCTACAGTGTATAAGCATTCCATTTTCTCTGCACCCTTTCCAGCATCTATTATTTTTTGACTTTTTTTTTTTTTGGGACAGAGTCTCATTCTGTTGCCCAGCCCGGAAGGCAGTGGCACTTTTGGCTCACTGTAACCTCTGCCTCCCAGGTTCAAGCGATTCTTGTGCCTCAGCCTCCTGAGTAGCTGGGATTACAGGTGTGTGCTACCATGCCCAGCTAATTTTATTTTTTAGTAGAGATGGGGTTTCACCATGTTGGCCAGGCTGGTCTCAAACTCCTGGCCTCAAGTGATCTGCCCACCTCAGCCTCCCAAATTGCTGAGATTATAGGCATGAGCCACTGTGCCTGGCCATTTTGACTTCTTAATAATAGCCATTCTGGCTGGTGTGAGATGGTATCTCATTGTGGTTTTGATTTGCATTTCTCTAATGATTAGGGATGTTGAGCATTTTATATTTGATGGCCACGTGTATGTCTTCTTTTGAGAAGTGTCTGTTCATGTCCTTTACCCACTTTTAATGGGGTCATTTTTTGCTTGTTGATTTGTTTAAGTTCCTTATAGAATCTGGATATTAGACCTTTGTCACATGCCTAGTTTGTGAATATTTTCTCCTATTCTGTAGGGCGTCCATTTATTCTGTTGATAGTTTCTTTTGCTGTGCAGAAGCTCTTTAGTTAGGTACCACTTGTCAATTTTTGTTTTTGTTACAATATTTTTGAGGTCTTAGCCATTAGTTCTTTGCCAAGGCTGATGTCCAGAATGGATTTTCCTTGGTTTTCTTCTAGGATTTTTATGGGTTGGGTCTTAGATTTAAATTGTTGATCCATCTTGAGTTAATTTTTGTAAATGGTAAAAGGTAGGGGTCCAGTTTAATTATTCTGCATATGGCTAGCTGGTAATCTCAGCAGCATTTATTGAATAGGAAGTCCTTTCCCCATTTTTTATTTTTGTTGACTTTGTCAAAGATCAGAGGTTGTAAATGTGTGGTTTCATTTCTGGGTTCTCTATTCTGTTCCATTGATCACTGTGTCTGTTTTTGTACCAGTACCATGCCGTTTTGGTTGCTATAGTTTGAAGTCAGGTAGTGTGATGCCTCTAGCTTTGTTCTCTTTGCTTAGGATTCACTTGGCTTTTCAGACTCTTAACTTCCCATATGAATGTTAGAATAGTTTTTTCTAATTCTGTGAAAAATGACATTGGTAATTTGAATCTGTACATTGCTTTGGGAAATATGCCATTTTAACGGTATTGATTCTTCAAATCCATGAGTATGGAATGTTTTTTCATTTGTTTGTATCATCTGTGATTTCTTGTAGCAGTGTTTTGTAGTTCTCCTTCCAAAGATCATTCACCTCCTTGGTTAGATGTATTCCTAGATATTTTATTTTTTTGTGTAGCTATTGTAAATGGGATTGTATTCTTGACTTGGCTCTCAGCTGGAATGTTATTGGTGTATAGAAAAGCTACTGATTTTTGTGCATTGATTTTGTAGCCTTCAACTTTACTAAAGTCATTTATCAGTTCTGGGAGCCTTTTGGAGCAGCAGTCTTTAGGGTTTTCTAGGTATAGAATCATATTGTCAGTGAAGAGAGATGATTTTGCTTTTTCTTTTCTATTTTGATGCCTTTTATTTCTTTCCCTTTTTGAGATGGAGTCTCACTCTGTCGCCTAGGCTGGAGTGCAGTGGCACAATCTTGGTTCACTGCAACCTCACCTCCTCACCTTCTCTTGCCTCAGCCTTTCAAGTAGCTGGGACTATAGGCGTGCACTACCACTCCCAGCTAATTTTTATATTTTTAGTAGAGATGGAGTTTCACCATATTGGCCAAGCTGGTCTTGAACTCCTGACCTCAAGTGATCTGCCTGTCTAGGCCTCCCAAAATTCTGGGATTACAGGCATGTGCCACCGTGCCCAGCCTTATTTCTTTCTCTTGCCTGATTGCTCTGGCTAGGACTTCCTGTACTATGTTGAATAGGAGTGGTGAGACTGGGCATCCTTGTCTTGTTCTAGTTCTCCCAAATTTTGCCTGTTTAGAATGATGTTGGCTGTGGGTTTGTCATAAATGGGTCTTAGTATTTTGAGGTATGTTCATTTCGATGCCTAGTCTGTTGAGGGTTTTTATCATGAAGGGGTGTTGGATTATGTTGACAGCTTTTTCTGTGTCTATGGAGATGATCATATGGTTTTTGCTTTAAATCTGTTTATGTTGTGAATAACATTTATTGATTTACATATGTTGAACTAGCCCTGCGTCTCAGGAATAAAGCTTACTTAATCATGATGTATTAACTTTTTGATGTGTTGCTGGATTCAGTTTGCTCATATTTTCTTGCAGATTTTTGCATCCATGTTCATCAGGGATATTGACCTGATGCTTTCTTTTTTTTTTTCTTTTTTTTTAAATTTTATTATTATTATACTTTAAGTTTTAGGGTACATGTGCACAACGTGCAGGTTTGTTACATATGTATACATGTGCCATGTTGGTGTGCTGCACCCATTAACTGGTCATTTTGCATTAGGTATATCTCCTAATGCTGTCCCTCCCCCCTCCCCCACAATGCTGTTTTTTACATTGTGTCTCTGCCAGATTTTGGTGTCAGGCTGATACTGGTCTTATAGAATGAGTTATTGAGGAGTCCCTCTTCCTCAGTTTTTTGGAACATTGTCAGTAGGAATGGTATAAGTGCTTCTTTATACATCTGGTAGAATTAGGCCGTGAACATGTCTGGTCCTGGGATTTTTCTGCTTGGTAGGCTTTTTGTTACTTAATTCAATTTCGGACCTCATTATTGGTCTGTTCATTAGTTTAATTTCTTTCTGGTTCAATTTTGGGAGGTTGCATGTTTCCAGGAATTTATGCATTTCTTCTAGGTTTTCTAGTTAGTGTACATAGAGGTGTTTGTAGTAGTTCTCTGAGGGTTTTTTGTATTTCTGTGGGGTCAATGGAATATCACCTTTGTCATTTCTGATTGTTTATTTGGATCTTTTTTTTTTCTTATTAGTCTAGCTAGCAGTTTATCTTATATATTCTTTCAAGGAACAAACTCCTTGATTCTTTGATCTTTTTAATTATTATTTTTTTGCATCTCAATTTTGTTCAGTTCAGCTCTGATTTTGGTTATTTCTTATCTTCTGCTAGCTTTGGGGTTGGTTTGCTCTTGCTTCTCTGTTTCCTCTAGGTGAGATGTTAGGTTATTTACTTGAGAACTTTTGAACTTTCTGATATGGGCTTTTAACAGTATAAACTTTCCTCTTAACACTGTTGTAGCTGTGTCCCAGAGATTCTGGTATGTTGTATCTTTATTCTCATTAGTTTCAAAGAATTTCTTGATTTCTGCCTTAATTTCATTGTTTACCCAAAAGTCACTCAGGAGCAAGTTGTTTATTTCCATGTAATTGTATGGTTTTAAGTGATTTTCTTAGTATTGATTTCTATTTTTATTGTGTTATGGTCCAAGAGTGTGATTGGTATGATTGCAGTTTTTTTTTTTAATTTGTTGACGATTGTTTTATGGTTGATTGTGTGGTCAGTGTTAGAACATGTACCCTGTACAGATGAAAATAATGTATATTCTGCTGTTTTTGGGTGGGGAGTTCTGTAGATGTCTATTAGGTTCATTTGGTCAAGTGTTGAGTTCAGGTCTTGAATTTATTAGTTTTCTATCTTAATGATCTGTCTTATAATGTCAGTGGGGTGTTGAAGTCTCACACTATTATTATGCAGTCTCTTCATAAGTCTTTAAGAACTTGCTTTATGAACCTGGGTGCTCCTATGTTTGCTGCATATATAGGATAATTAGGTCTTTTTGTTGAATTGAATGCTTTACCATTATGTAGTGCCCTTGTCTTTTATATATATATTATATATATATATTTTTTATTATAGTTTAAGTTCTAGGGTACATGTGCACAGCATGCAGGTTTGTTACATATGTATACATGTGCCATGTTGGTGTGCTGCACCCATTAACTCGTCATTTACATTAGGTATATCTACTAATGCTATCCCTCCCCGCTCCCCCCACCCCACAACAGGCCCCAGGGTGTGATGTTCCCCTTCAAAAATGATGAGTTCATGTCCTTTGTAGGGACATGGATGAAGCTGGAAACCATTTTTGTCTTTTTTTATCTTTAGTGGTTTAAAGTCGGCTTTGTCTGTTATAATAGCAACCCCTACTTTTTTCTATTTTCTGTTTGCTTGGTAGATTTTTCTCCATCCCTTTATTTTGAGCTTATGGGTGTCATTGCATGTGAGGTGGGTCTCTTGAAGATGGCACACCATTGGGTCTTGACTCTTTGTCCAACTTGCCACTCTGTGCCTTATAATTGGGGCATTTAGCTTGTTTACATTCAACTTTAGTATTGACATGTGGATTTGATATTGTCATCATGTTGTTAGCCGGTTATTATGCAGACTTGTTTGTGTTGTTGCTTTATAGTGGCAATGGTCTATGTACTTAAGTGTGTCTTTGTAGTGGCTGGTGATGGTCTTTCCTTTTTATATTTAACACTCCCTTCAGGACCTCTCGTAAGGCAGGTCTAATGGCAACAAATTCCCTTAGCATTTGTTTGTCTGAAAAGGATCTTATTTCTCCTTTGCTTAGTTTGGCTGCATATGAAATTCTTGGTTGGGGCTGGGTGTGGTGGCTCACGCCTGTAATCCTAGCACTTTGGGAGGCTGAGGCAGGTGGATTGCTTGAGCCCAGGAGTTTGAGACCAGCTGGGGCAATATGATGAAACCCTGTCTCTACAAAAAATGCTAAAATTAGCCGGGTGTGGTGGCATGTGCCTGTAGTCCCAGCTACTCAGGAGGCTGAGGTGGGAGGACTGCTTGGGCCCAGGAGGTCATTGCTGCAGTGAGCCATGATCATGCCACTGCACTCCAGCCTGGGTGACAGAGTGAAACCCTGTCACATATACACACACACAAAAAAACACACACACGAAATTCATGATTGGAATTTCTTTTCCTTAAGAATGTTGAATATAGTCCTCCAATCTCTTCCAGCTTGCAGAGTTTCTGCTGAAAGGTTCACTGTTCGCCTGATGGAGTTTCCTTTGTAGGTGACTTGCCCCTTCCCTCTAGCTGCCTTTAACATTTTTTTCCTTCATTTTGACTTTGATGAATCTGATGACTGTGTCCTGGGGATGATCATCTTGGATAGTATCTCACAGAAGTTCTCTGCATTTCTTGAATTTGAATTCAGGCCCCCAGCTTTGTTCTCTGGGCCCTTCAGGTTAGGAACCTTCTGTGCTGGAGGAGCCCAGGTGTTCTTGGATCTCTGGCCACAACACTGATGTGTGGTGCCAGCCAAATTGCGTTGTTGGGGTGGTGGCAGTGGGATCTGTGCTTGTTCACATGTACCAACAGCAGCTGCGTTATGGTGGGATGCACACTCCATGGCTTGGATGGGGTGCTGGTGGGTGCGGCGCTGCCAGCCTCTGTGTGCATATTCATACTGGTGGTGGTGTTGGCGCACGGGGTAGTGCGGTGCTGGCAGGTACAGGGCTGCCAGTCTCCATGTGTGTGTTCGTGCTGGTGGCAGTGTGGGGGGTGGCGTGTGGGTTGCTGTCCTCTGTATGCGCGTTTGCAGTGGCAATGGCCACGCAGTGGTGGGGTTACACTCTACACCACAGCTGTGGCATAGTGGGATGCATGTGCACATGGGTGCCGGCAATGGAGGGGAGGTGAGGTCTACCCACACGTGTGCCAGCAAAACGGTAGGGCAGGTGGAGGCGTGGCCGAGTGCATGTTCCTGCTGGCAAAGCAGCACAGAGGAGGCTGCAGTCAGTGGTGGTCTGGTGTGCCTCAGTGGAGGCTGCTCTACTGGAGCTCTTGATGGTCAGCATTATCTGCCAGTGAAGGAGCTATGATATAGGCCCCCTGGAGGCACCTCAGTTGGGCATCCGAGGGTACACTGCAAGTGTGCTCCACCAGGTTGGGACCCTGGGAGATGCCAGCAGACAAGGGTTGCTTTGATTGGACTGGCTCCATTTCACATGCAAGACCACCATGATCTGTTCAGATTTGACAATTCTCCTAAGGCTAAAGTCTCCTAGGAGAGCATGGTGAGCCTTGGGAGATGGACAACCCTGGTTGTGCTCCACTGCAGACATTACTGCACCAAACCCTCTGGGTTCCACACTGCATTCCTACCCCTACCACCTCTCTAAGCACCTCTCCCAGCCAGCTCAGGTGTCCACACCCTGGGGTCGTGGGGTCTCCTGCTGCTAGGATTTCAGAGGTCTGTGGTGAGAGGGGTTTGTTTTTCACCTCAACTCACCCCTTCCTCAGGAGTCCTTGGGGGCCAGAAGTAAGTCTTGGCGTGTGATAGCCCAATGCAGGGTTCCCAGTTTCTTCTTTCTTCAGCCCAGCATCTGTATCCTCCCTCCATCCATTCTCATTGCCTTCCCTCCAAAGATCTCAGAATGTGCCAGTCTTCCCAAAGTCCCAGTCACTTGGTGGCATGTGTTCCTCCTGGCTACATCTAGTTGGCCATCTTGCCCCAGAGTCTTCTCTCTAATTTTAGGCATTTATTTTCTTCTGCTAGTTTTGGGGTTGGTTTGTTCTTTTTTTTTTTTTTTTCTAATTCCATTAGGTGCAAAGTTAAATTGTTAATTTGAAATCTTTCTAACCTCTTGATGAAGAAATTTAGTGTTATAAACTTTCCTCTTAATACTGCTTTAGCTGCCTCCCAGAGATTTTGGGAAGTTGTGTTCCTATTTTCATTAATATCAAATAATTTTTTGACTTCCGCCTTAATTTCATGTTCACCCAGGAGTTATTCAGGAGCAAGTTGTGTCCTTTCTATATTTGTGTAGTTTTGAGAGATCTTCTTGATATTCATTTTAATTTTTTTGGCACTGTGGTCTGATAGTGTGCTTGATGTGATTTTGATTTTTAAAAAAATTTATTGACACTTATTTTATGACCAAACATGTGGTTGCTCTTAGAGTATGTTTCTTGTACAGTTGAGAAGAATGTATATTCTGTGGTTGGTGTGTGGATCGTTCTATAGATATCTGTTAGGTTTAATTGGTCAAGTGTCAAGTTTAAGTCCAGAGGTTCTTTGTTATTTTTCTGCCTTGATGATCTTTCTGTCACTGTCAGTGGGGTGTTGAAGCCCCCCCCATTTTTGTGTGGCTGTCTAAGTCTTTTTATCAGTCAAGAAGAACTTGTTTTATGAATCTGGGTGCTCCAATGTTTGATGGGTATATATTTAGGATAGTTAAATCTTCCTGTTGGATTGTACACTTTTTTTTTGTTGTTGTTAAGATGGAGTCTCAGTCTGTCACCAGGCTGGAGTGCAGTGGCACAATCTCTGCTCACTCCAAACTCCGACTCCTTGGTTCAAGTGATTCTTCTGCCTCAGCCTCCCGAGTAGCTGGGATTACAGGCACGTGCCACCACACCCAACTAATTTTTGTATTTTTAGTAGAGATGGGGTTTCACCATGTTGGCCAGGATGGTCTCAATCTCCTGACCTCATGATCTCCCTGCTTTGGCCTCCCAAAGTGCTGGGATTACAGGCGTGAGCCACCACGCCTGGCCGGATTGTACCCTTTATCACTGTGTAATACCCTTCTACATCTTTCTTAGTCGTTATGGTTTAAAGTCTGTTTTATCTGGTATAAGAATAGTGACTTCTGCTTGTTTTCCATTTGCCTGCTAGCTCTTTCTTCATCCCTTTTTACTTTGAGCCTGTGGGATTACATGTGAGATGGGTCTCTTGAAGACAGCAGATGGTTGAGTCTTGTCTTTTTTTTTCTAGCTTACCATTCTGTGTCTTTTAAGTGGGGTGTTTAGAACACTTAACATTGAAGTTTAATAATGACATATGAGACTTTGATCCTGTCATTGTGTTGTTGGCTGGTTGTTATGTAGACTTGATTGCGTAGTTACTTTATAGTGTCTGTGGGCTACGTACTTAAGTGTGTTTTTGTGGTAGCAGGTGTTGTTCTTACCATTCCATGTTTAGCATTTCCTGAAGGACCTCTTATAAGGCTGTTCCAGTTGAAACAAATTCCCTCAGTGTTTTCTTGTCTGAGAAGACAAGAGATAAATTTATTTATTTTTCACTTATGAAGCTTAGTTTGTGGGATATGAAATTATTTGTTGGTATTTCTTTTCTACACTGAAAATAGGTCCCCACTCTCTTCTGGCTTGCAAAGTTTCTGCTGAGATGTTTGGTGCTAGGCTGATGGGGTTCCTTCTGTCTGTGCATTACCATTCTCTCTTGCTGCCTTCAAGACTTTTTTCTTTTGCATTGACCTCGTTGAATGTCTGTGTGCCTTTGGGATGGTCATTATGTTGTCTGGATTTCTTGTACCTGGATATCTACATCTCTAGCAATATTAGGGAAATTTTCTTGAATTATTCCATCAAGTATGTTTTCCAGGTTGTCAACTTTTTCTCCTCTCTCAGGAATGCCAGTAATTCATAGGTTTGGTTGCTTTACGTAATCCCACACTTCTCAAAGACTTTGTTCATTTTATAAAATTCTTTATTCTTTCTTTCTTTTTTTTTTTTTCTTTTTCCTTTGAGATGGAGTTTTGCTCTTGTTGCCCCAGCTGGAGTGCAATGGCGCAAACTCGACTCACTGCAACCTTCACCTCCTGGGTTCAAGCAATTCTCCTGCCTCAGCCTCCCAAGTAGCTGGGATTACAGGCATGCACCACCACACCCAGCTAATTTTATATTATTTTAGTAGAGATGGGTTTTCACCATGTTGGTCAGGCTGATCTCAAACTCCTGATCTCAGGTGATCCTCCCACCTCAGCCTCCCAAAGCACTGGGATTACAGGCGTGAGCCACTGCACCTGGCCTAAAATTCTTTTTTCTTGACTTTTGTCTATATGTGTTAGTTTGAAATATCAGTTGTAATTATTTTTTCTGCTTGGTCTAGTCTGTTGATAAAATTTTCAACAGCTTGACAATCATAAAGTGACGTTTTCAGTTCCAGAAGCTCTAATTGATTTCTTTTTAAGATGTTTATCTCTTTTTTTCATTTCCTGGATTGTTTTAGTAGGTTCTTTGTGTTGATTTTCAGTCTTTTCTTTTATATCTTTGAGTTTCTTCCAATCCATGCTTTGAATTATTTATCTGACATTTCTGAGTTTCCATTTTGGTTGGGGACCTTTCCTAGAGAGCTACTGTGATTCTTTGGTGGTGTTATAAAAATTGGATTTTTCTGGTGCCAGCATTCTTATGTTGCTTCCTTGTCATTTGTAGGTGTTGGCACTTCTAAATTTTTGTTTTTTTGAGACAGGTTCTCACTCTTTTGCACAGGCTGAAGTGCAGTGAATCACGTCCCACTGCAGCCTCGACCTCCCAGGCTAAAGCAATCCTCCCACCTCAGCCTTCCAAGTAGCTGGGACTATAGGCGTGTGCCATCATGCCTGGCTAATTTTTTAATTATTTGTATAGACAGTGTCCCACCGTGGTCTTGAACTCCTGGGCTCAAGCAATCCTCCTGCTTTGGCCTCCAGGGTTGGAGTGCTGGGATGGATTACAGACATGAGTCACCGTGCCTGGCTGGCACTTCAAATTTTTGTAGATATTTTCATGCAGGTAGGGTTTTCTTTCCCTTTCTTTTCTTGTATTATTATTGTTTTTTCCCCCTTTCCTTCCCCCACTCACTAAAGGGTGTGACTTAAGAGTATGTCGAGTAGGGTCTTTTGTCTTTGTTTCCATGGCCTTATGTTCTGGCAGCAGGTTGTATATTGGGCTGTGGAGTTCAACCTACGGGCCAGTAGATGATGCTTACGGGTGAGAGTCAGCTGTGGTGGAAGCAGACGGTTATGTACTTGATATTTGTTTACTGTGAAGAACTCTCTGTTGTTCCAGGTGATAGGCTAGACTGTGGAGGGCTCCATACCATGTACTTCCTATTTTACGGGAGTGCTGGGGACATAGCTGGGTAGAGCTGGATAACCTGGCTTGTCCACAAATACCCCTATGTCAAATGTAGAAGTGTAGTCCCCAACCCTGATGAGGGTGGCTAGGAAAAGCTCCCAGTGAATTGTGCCACAGTCTCTGTGGGGGTTTGGGATGCTACACAAACCCCTTCTAGATAGACTGGAATGTAGATTGTTGCCCAGTCACACCCTTGTTCTAGAGCTCTTGACTCCTGGATCAGACACACACTGCAGCCTATCTCCAGACCACCATGTGGTTGAGAGCCTTAGGAAATGTCTAATTTTTGACTCTCCAGGGGAGTGGTTTTTGGGGCAGAACTTCATCACTTAGCTTAATATAGGTAGCTGTGTGGCTCCTCTGCTCTCCAATGTGATGACTCTTCTTCATTTAAGAGCGGGGTTGGGGGACTCCTTCTTTGGGCCTCTGCAGGGGTGTGTTGGTTGTGGTGGTGTTGGCTGGTTGTGTCGGTTCAACCTCAGGCAATGGGAGATGTGGTAAAGTACTAGCAAAATTGGAATAGGGTAGGGAGATCTGTAAGTCCCTAGTTAGTCCCTAGATGGCTGGCTGGACTTCCTCTATGAGTCTTGATGGGGCTGGATTGTTGGGGAGCCTCAGGTCCTGGCTGTGATGGGAAGGGGTGAGGGCTGATATCTGGGTGAGGGGCTAAACTCTCAGGCAGGGCACTTAGGCGGTGGGAGCCCCAGGGAAGATCACAGGTCTATGGGGGTAAGGTTTTCGACAGGGCTTTGGGCCATGACTGAAATGCTCATGTAGGGGTCGGGTATGTGCAGTAGAAGCCAGAAGGCAGCAGTCCTGGTTGGGGAGTGGGCAGTGGAGGAAGGGGGTCATGTGGAAAGCATTCTGGCCACCTCTCTGAAGGGTAGCTGCTGGCACTGGAGTTTCTCTCCCCAGCCTGGGGGCAGCAGGGGTGGCCACGGCAGAGGACCTGTTCAGTTGCCTTTGGGAGTGATGGTGATGGGGGGTGTACCTGGGAAGAGGGAATGGGGAGCAGGTTGGGTACTCCTCTCTGCTGATGGAGGTGCTTGAAAGCACCTTTGTTCCCTCCCTAGCCTAGAAGTAGCAAGGATGGGTACTGCAGCAGCTGCAGTGGTAGAGGGCCTGTCAGTTGCCTTTGGAAGCTCCACCCTAGAGAAACAGAGCTGCTACTCACTGAAGTGATCATGTGGGGGTAGGGGTGCCTGTGCTGGCGGCCCAAGTCAGGAGGCCCTGCCCTGTAAGGAGCAGCAGGGGCTGGGCCTCTGAGAGCAAAGAGTCTGGCCACCTTTCCTGAAGGCAGCTGCATCCTGCTGGAGGTCTACTTACTCTCAAGGCAGCTGCATCCTGCTGGAGGTCTACTTACTCTCAGGCTCTTCACTCCCTCCCCAGCCTGAGGGCAGCAGGAGCAAGGACCTGACAGAGGCAGTTGCAGTGGGCCTGTCAGTTACCTCCGGGAGCTCTGACCCAGTGAAATACAGAGCCAGAGCCGTGACCGACTGACCAGAGTGCTCAGTTGGTGGTGGAGTGGGCGTGCTGGGGGCCCAGGCCAGTGGCCTTGCCTGGCAAGGAACAGCAGAGGCAGGGCCTGCAGTCTGACTGCTCCTAAACTCCATGGATATGGCTTCTATCCTAGAGCTACGCGAAAAAACCTGGCCTCCCTTGGTGGGACTATAACAGCTGGCACCAGGGAACTCGGGGATCCAAGGTTGGTGGGGATCCCCGACTCCATGTGGGGTTGAGCTTCCAGGAAGTCTTCCTTACATGGCTTATATGGCTGGGAAGTTGGTCCTGGCTGTTGGCAGTTCTTTGCGATGTGAACCTTTCCATAGGACTGCTTGAGTGTCTTCATGACACAACAGCTGACTTTCTGCAGAGTATGTGATCCAAGAGTACAGGGTAGAAATGACAATTTCTTTTTAAGACAAAGCCTTGGAAGTTACATACCATCATTTCTGCAGTATTCTATTAGTCACAGACAAACCTGACACAATGTGGGAGGAGACTACAGAAAGGCATGGATAACAAAGGTGAGCATCATTGAGTCTTAGAGGCCGCCTACCACTGATATATGCATGTGTGTAAACATATGTACGCATGCATGTGTGTATGTGTATAATTAAAAAAAAACTTTATGACCATTCTGTTCTCAGAAATGTTGTAGTAGGCAGAATTTCTTAAATGGCCTCTCAAAGATGTTCTGCCCTAATCCCTGGAACCTTTGAATATGATGAGATGTCACTCCCATGATTATTATATGTTATATGGTATAGTTGACTTTAAGATGGGGAGATTATTTGGATCTAATCATATGAGCCCTTAGAAGTAGTGAGCTTTCTCTGGCTGTTAAAAAGGGGAAGGAAGAAAAGCTTAAAACCCAAGAAGGACTCAGGATGCCATTGCTGCCTTGAAGGTGGAGGGGCCATGATTAAAGGAATGTAGGCAGCCTCTAGAAGCAGTGAGTGGCCCTGAGATAAGAGCAAGAAAGGGACCTCAGACCTAGAGCTGCAGAGAAATAGATTTTTGCCAACAGCTTGAATGAACTTGGAAGTTGATTCTTACTCCCAGCCTCCAGATAAGAGTCCAGCTCAGCTGAGATCTTGATTTCAACCTTGTAAGACCTTAAGCAGAGAACCTAGCCAACCCTATCTGGACTTCTGACCTGATTGTCTCTGATTTATCCTCTGCTGCTTCTGCTTTAGGAATGAATAGCACTTCTCTACTTCCACTTTTCATCTTGGTGTTGTAACTGAATATATAAGTATACCCAGATTCAGTGACTTTCACATAAGTCAAAACTGACTTGCAGTGACATAATAAATGGATGCTGTTCAAGCTGCCAAGTTTGTGGTAATTTGTTATGAAGCAGTAGAGAACTAATAAAATACAGGTGTCAGTGAAGGTGCCTAATTAACTGCATTGCACAGTCTTTGTTTCTGGTTAAAAGGTCAAGCCTAGTGTCCTAGATAGATGTCAGATAGATCTGGTGGGTGGGTGGGTGGGGTAAGGCAACTGATTGAATGAACTTAGAGTGGATCTGGAGATTGAGAGAGTAAGAATCAATCTGGAAATGTTTTGCTGTCATTTTTATAGTTTCTCTTTCCTGACTTTAACTTAAAAATTTCCTGGGTTATTTATCATCAGTTTTGACTTACGTGAATGTCACTGAATCTGTGTATGCTTACATATTCAGTTACAACACCAACATGAAAAGTGGAAGTAGAGAAGTGCTATTCATTCTTAAAGCAGAAGCAGCAGAGGAGAAATCAGAGACACCAACTCTGCGGACCTGCTGAAGGAAGTGAACTACAGGGAGGGCATTGTTCCATTCCCTGAGAACAGCAAACTCCTTAAAGTTTGTATTATGTGGAGATCAAATCAGTTTGGTAGCCTTCTCATATGAGATAATATAGATCAGTGTTCCTCATTCATTTTTTCATTATTGTCTCCTAAGAAGCCTTTTTAACAATTTTTTCTTAACCACACCCTCCAATGAAGTTTTTCTACCACACATATACTGTATATCTGTTTTTGTACTGTATAAATATCTGTGCTTTATACATAAAAGAGTAAAATCTTCCCCTTCCTCCAAAACAACTTTTACCCTTGGGGTTAATATTACCCATGCTGAGAATGCATAAGATAGATGCTATTGTGAATAGGTAAAATTAAAGTTATATTTAAAGATACAGGTGAGGTGCAGTGGCTCATGCCTGTAATCCCAGCACTTTGGGAGGCCGAGATGGGCAGATCACTTGAGGCCAGGAGTTTGAGACCAGCCTGCCCAACATGGTAAAACCCCATCTTTACCAAAAATACAAAAATTAGCTGGGTGTGGTGGCATGCGCCTGTTGTGCCAGCTACTTGGGAGGCTGAGGCATGAGAATCATTTGAATCCAGGAGGCAGCAGTTGCAGTGAGCTGAGATTGCACTACTGCACCCCAGCCTGGGCAACAGAGTAAGGCTCCGTCTCAAAAAAAAAAAAAAAGTATTTAGAGATATCATCAAAAAAGGTATTTTCAGCTAGGTGTGGTGGCTCGTGCCTGTAATCCCAGCACTTTGGGAGGCTGAAGCAGAAGGATCGCTTGAGGCCAGGAGTTTCAGACCAGCCTGAGTAACATAGCAAGACCCTAGCTCTACAAAAAGTAAAAAAAAAAAAAAAAAAATTAGTTAGGTGTGGTGGTGCATGCCTATAGTCCCAGCTACTTAGGAGACTGAGGCAGGAGGATCACTTGAGCCAGGAGTTCAAACCTGCCGTGGGCTATGCTTGTGCCACTGCACTTCAGCCTGGGGTGAGATCCTGTATCTTAAAAAACTATTATTTTCATACTGTAATATAATCTAGAGTACAGGACCAGAGAACTCAGTTCAACACAGAGAGATGTAATATCTGCATAGTTATTATGCCTGGCAAAGTTTTTGTATTTTTAGTAGAGATGGGGTTTCACCATGTTAGCCAGGATGGTCTCGATCTCCTGACCTCATGATCCACCTGCCTCGGCCTCCCAAAGTGCTGGGATTACAGATGTGAACCACCGCGCCTGGCCAGCATCTTAGTTTTTTCTTGGAACAATTACTATTATAGTTCTTTTTTTTTTGAGACAGAGTCTTGCTCTGTTGCCCAGGCTGGAGTGCAGTGGCACGATCTCGGCTCAATGTAAGCTCCGCCTCCCGGGTTCATGCCATTCTCCTGCCTCAGCCTCCCCAGCAGCTGGGATTACAGGTGCCCGCCACCACGCCTGGCGATTTTTTTTTTTTGTATTTTTAGTAGAGGCGGGGTTTCACTGTGTTAGTAGCCAGGATGGTCTGGATCTCCTGACCTCGTGATTCGCCCACCTTGGCCTCCCAAAGTGCTGGGATTATAGGCTTGAGCCACCGCACCTGGCCTATTATAGTTCTTTTTATAATTGGCAGGATTAGCTGTGGCCTACATGACCACAGGAAATAATAAGGCAGGGGTTGTAAACTCAAATACCTATAAGCACGAGCCATGTAACAGAAGTACACGAAACAGTTAAGTGTAAGACATAGATATTTATTAGTTGATTTTAGCTGCTGACAACAGCAGCAAACATTTATTTTTTTGCTCATGGGTCTCCACGTCTGCAAAGGTGGATCCTGTCTTCTTCAGGCTGCAGTGAGGTTCAGATGTGCCCCACAAGTTGTAACAGCAGCAGGAAAACCAGAGAGAGATTTCAAATGGATGTTCCTTGAGTACAGTCTGCTGACATTCGTTTATCCTGCCCTATGTTTTGAAAGGCAGATAACTAGGCCTCTGTTCTAATACAGGCGTTTAGCATATGCGGTTGATTGGACCATTGTTCCCAATTCTTCACTTACTCTCTAATTTAGAAATAAACATTCTGCTCTGTAATGGTTTACTAGAGTCTTTTATGTGGCACATGTTCAATAACTGCTGTTAAATGAATGATTATATCCCTTAATACTGTTTGATTTTTGTTAATGGTGGAACTTGGGGTACTTGTCATTTCCATTCCCTCCTGCTTTTTCTGCTCTTTTCCCATCCCTACTCTTCCTCTCTCCCTTCCCATTTACTTCCAAAACGGCAGCTGTCAATATGAAAAAGGAGGGAGTGGTAGAGAGAATCCAAGACATAAACTCTTCCACATGTTGGTGTAAAGTAATTTAAGATCAAGGTTTCTTTCACAAGGCAAAATGCAATGCAACCTGGCCTTTCTGAGATTCTTTTTTTTTTTTTTTTTCCTTTTTTATGGTTTTGGCTTTAGGATTTAGAATGTTAGTTATTTTAAAAATGAATTTTGTAGGTCTGAAGACCTACTCATATTTCTACATAATTGTTGAGCAAACGGAGACAAGTAGTTAGATGCTGGAGGTCATTAAAAAAATATTTTTTTAATGAAGCTTTTTTAAAACATGCTCACTGGTTTCAGATCAGAGCCAGGCATCCTTAAATTGTCTTCTGCCAGGTATTGGCTTGGCAGATTACCCTGTCCAGTTGCCCTCATCTTGAATGTGAGGAGAGTTAACTTGATAAGATTTTAGGTCCTAACTGGACCAGATTTTACATTCCTCTCAGCCATGAAAAGTTTAAGATGAGCAGGCTTCATTTTTACTTTAGTACAATTAGACCTTTTCTTGGGAACAATTCTCTTTCCTCTTCAAACCAATTATTAACATTTGCTTCCTTGCTGATATTTGAGTGATATTCACTACTGACTTTTTTTTTTTTTTTTAGTTCTTTTACATTTCTCAAGCAGGTTGTTGAAACTTTGGCTCTAACTATATGAAGTGAATTGTTTTTTTACTGGTGTTTTCGGTGTGTAAATATTGTATTCAGTCTGAGTTTACAAGAAGCAAATAACTTAGCCTATTCTGGTTTGGCATGTTTTCTCTTTCTAACCACCATTGGGGCTGAAGCTGGGAACTGAACACAACTTGAAATTTTGTGGTTTGGGTGCTAGAATTCAGAGCTAGACTATCTGAAGCTAAAAATTATTAATGTTGAAATGTTTTTACCCACTAAATAAACCTGAAAAAAAATGAAATTTAACTCCAGGCAGCCCATAAAATCGCATATGGTATAATTTTTTTGAGTCTAGGAAGAGATGAAAAAAATTTGTGAGCAGGATCTGAGATTGTTAAAAAAAATTAGAAATTGTTTATTATGGTTTAAAGTAAATGCTACTATCCAAACTCTAATCCAAACTCAACAAACAAACCCAGAAATCTCTTACTGTTATTCACATGATGTTTTATTTTCTCCAAGACTATACTGAATCAGTACATAAAAATAATGAAGTAGGGAAAATGCCAGTTGCCCTTGTTTAACTTTTCAGCTATTTTTTACATGTTTTCTTTAAAGATAGAATAGTAAAGTAATACTTTACATTTTCAAGGTACTTGATACTTCACTGAATATTTCCAAATATATCATCTTAATTAAAATAATGGCTTGTTTCACCCTTTTAAAAATCACAAAGCATTGAACAGTTTTCAGCTCATTAAATCTGAGAACATATCCAAAACTTGGCACATGGATAGTATGTATAGAAAGGCTAGTCCTTTTTCCTCTGCTAGTTAGCACTCTAATGATATTAATGATGGAAGATTTTTCTCAGCCCCTTTGCTGGACTTATGACAGGGGTATCCCATTTACTTGGCCCACCATGCTCAACCTCTTGCGGGAGGGAGCACGTGAGTGAGTGAGTGCGGGATCTGGCTGGCTGTTCCAGGCACTTGAAGGAGCAAGCTTCATGTGCTGGTGTGAGTGAGCAAGTGCGGGATCTGGCCAGCACAGCTCGGAGTGCCAGCAGGAGCAAGCTCTGTGTGGGGTCCGCGGCCAGATCAGGCATGAGCTAGCGAGTGTGGGATCCGGCCAGCCACTCTGGGAGCTGCCAGGAGCAAACTCCATGAAGGGCCCGTGGAGGCACCCAGGTAAGGGTGCCTGTGACCCCGAATCCCCAGAGTGGGTGTTACAGTACTCTCTTAGTTCTGCCCTCTGTGGACGGTGGTGTGTTGGCAGCTCAGTTGGCCCCTTACCTCGTTATGTGGGGCAGTTGCCCTCTGCTGGTGAGGGCAAAGGGCCAGCATGACAGCCTTCTGGGTACCCGCACTTGGTGGGTCCCTGTCTGGCATCCAAGAAGAATGAGGTCAGTTGGACAATTGACGGATGGTGAAGGCAGATAATTTTATTGAGCGATGAAAATGACTCTCCGTGGAGAGGATAGCTAGAGAGGGGACAGGAAGGGCAGGTCATCTTCCCTAAAGTTGGGTCATCTCTTCCCCGAAGTCCAGCTGTCTTACCCAAAGTCTGGCCATCTCCCTTAAATTCCGGCTGTCTCCGGTATTGATTGAGTTTGGGTTCTTTATAGTTACAGAATGGGGAGTGCATGCTGATTGGTTTGCAATTATGCAAAAAATTTTAAAGCAAAGACACCACTCAAAGGTGGGCAAGACAGTGTGGAAAACGAATTAGGAAAGGGTAGGTATACGTAAAATAGGTGAAGGATGAGGATCAGTCCAGAGGAAAGCGTGTCAAACAGGAAGACAAGTTCTCACTCTGGTCCAGGGATTTAACATATAGCTTGGCTTTCAGGCTTTGAACTGTATCCGGCTTGGAGGTGGGGTTTCACCGGATACCTGGCCCTACCCTATCTGCCTAGGCATTTCACTGCCTCCTGTCGCTATCATTAGTAAGCATAAGCATTTCTTTATTTCAAGATCCACTTTCAACTTTTACTGACAGAAGTTTCCCTTGCCCTGATATCTGGTGACTAATTTGATCCATGTTGTTTTTGAAAATGAAGAAAGTTCCATAAAAATGTTTAGAGCTCTGAATTTAGACTAGCATTCTCCAAAGCAGGGTATGTAAAATGTTTCATTAGGTTGTGGGAAGAAAATATTAAAACTTTTATTGTTTCAATCTAACAAATGAAATTTACCTTAATTAACATTTAATCAATGGATCAACACTGACATCCTCACTTGGTCTGGGTGTCAGACTGTTGGGTATCAGTTATAGTGCTTGAGGAAAGCATGCAGGGGTTGACAGAGGCCCCTTGCTTGTTATTTTCAACATACTGGGATGAATTATAAGTCTGCATACATCTAGTTAGGTGGATTTATGGATTTAACGAAATCAAAGCTCACAAAACAGATAAATGGCAAGAAAGATTCCTGCAAAGAAACTAAATTGTGTGCAATACTAATAATGAGAGTGGAAGTGAGCCACACACATGTATAGGTCAGAGCGGATGCTTCTCCTATGAGACATTATTAATGTTGAAGTAAAAATCAACAACAGTCTAATCTCAGCTGAGAAGATGTCCAGAAAAAGTGAAATTATAAGCAAGACAATTTGATAGATGGAATTATATCCACTATTGTTAACAAAGAAACACTTTCTGATATTTTATTCCCTTGAAATACTGGCTAACAATAGTAGGAAGCCATCATAATTAATGAACATGTGGGACAGGAAGTTAAACTGACAAAAGTTTTTCCATGACATTTAAAGTTATGTGACACATAACTCAGTATCTAGAAAAATGTCATTAAAATAAATAATAGATATTTAAAAGCATCTTTTGTGTTTTCTTAACAGCAAAAGACCAAATACAGTACATTATTAGTAACATTAGGGACACACTTGTTCATAAAATGGATGAAATAAAACATAGGAAACAATATGGCAACAACTTAAATGAATTTTTTTTTTTTGAGCGAAGTTTTGCTCTTGTTGCCCAGGCTGGAGTGCAATGACGCGATCTCGGCTCACTGCAACCTCCACCTCCCAGGTTCGAGCGATTCTCCTGTCTCAGCCTCCCGAGGAGCTGGGATTACAGGCATGCACCACCACGCCTGGCTAATTTTTTGTATTTTTAGTAGAGACGAGGTTTCTCCATGTTGGTCAGACTGGTCTCGAACTTCCGACCTCAGGTGATCTGCCCACCTCGGCCTCCCAAACTGCTGGGATTACAAGCATGAGTCACCGCACCCGGCCTTAAATGAACTCTTTCATGAACAAATACTTTGAGAAGTTGCATAGAAATCTTTGAAGATGATTTGAATCATTGAGAACTTAAATTATTTAATGTGAGAGGATGCTATATATTTGAAGTACAGATGTTTCTAACAAGGCTCAGATTATCATAGTAGCTATATTTTGTTTCAATAATGAAATACATGAAGAACTAATTTCATTTTGTGCCATTAAAATAAAGATGTATCAGGGAAGATATATTCTTGAAAATAAGTGACTTTATGAATACAAAACAATGTATATGAGAGAATTTCCTGGGATAACGATAGTGTTTTGACTTTGTAAGAGTTTAGGTTGCATATATGTATGCACTTGTTCAAGTTTATGAAATGGTAGACTTATAATTTGCACATTTCATTGCATGTAGAATTTACTGCAAAAGGAAAAAAAGGAATAATACATGTTAAATTCTAGTTAATGCTATGCATGCTGGACTGTTGGGGGAAACTATATTAATGTGTTTGACTTACTTTGAAATGCATTAAAAAAACCCTAAGATGGATTGGTGAATGGATTAATCATACAGAAAGCATACAGTATAGTCATAGTATAGTATAACAAATACAGTAAAAATTGTAAATGCAGAGTCTAAGTGGTGGGTATATGGATGGTCCCTGTAAAAGTCTTTCAACTTTTCTGTTGCATCATCCTTAGGTAATCTATAGCAACACATAGGTTGATGTCAGATGTGCAAAGAGAGTATTTCAGTATGGTATTAATGTTGTTAATTTTTCTTAAAATCTGACTGTTAGGCTGGGCATGTTGGCTCATGCCTGTAATCCTAGTACTTTGGGAGGCCAAGGTGAGAGGATTACTTTAGCTCAGGAGTTCAAGACCATCCTGGGCAACATAGTGAGACCTTGCCACTACAAAAAATAAAAAATTACCTGGGTATGGTGATGTGTGCCTGTAGTTCCTGCCGCTTGAGTGGTGGAGGTGGGAGGATTGCTTGAGCCCTGAAGGCAGAGGCTGCAGTGAGCCGTGATCATGCCACTGCACTCCAGCCTGGGTGACAGAGCGAGACCCTGTCACAAACCAAAACAAAAAAACAAAAAATCCTAACTGTTGTATAGAATCCCTAGTGTACTCTATAATGAGATGAGAAGTGACCATGAGAATCATTTGAATCACAAGAGCATCTCTGATTATCTTACAGCAAAGACTGTAAAAGAATCATTGAACTTAAAAGATGGGTTAGCTGGGCATGGTGGCTCATGCCTGTAATCTCAGCACTTTGAGAGGCTGAGGTGGGTGGATGTCTTGAGTCCTGGAGTTCAAGACCAGCCTGGGCAACATGGTGAAACCCAGTCTCTATGAAAAAAAAAGCTGGGCATGTGTGAATTTGAGGCCACTTGCAGTAAGTTATGTTCATGCCACTGCACTCCAGCCTGGGCAACAGAGTGAGACCCTGTCTTTAAAAAAAAAAAAAAAAGATGGGTGAAGCATGTTTTTTTAAATGAAAAGACAAGAGATGTCAAATTTGCTGACCCTTTTTTGTATGACAAGTGACTATGTAATCTGCATTGCAGATTAAACACCAAGCAACCAACCAATCAATGCAACACTGTTACTTCATTTCTTCAAGGTAAAGGTAATGTTTTAACAAGGAGTGAAAATGTAACTGCCTTTTCTAAAGGCTGGGATAAAAACACAGAATGTTTTTGAAATCACTGTTTAGAATATTTCTTTTATCATGTGATTTTTGTTGTCAAAGATATGTGTGTCTTATGAAAATTTATCTGCACTCTTAAAAAATACTTGGAAAAATATTTTGTATACTCTTCAAAAATGTTACAAATAGAGTTTCAGTCAGCGGGGGGAAGGGGGAATAGGGGAAGGAGAGATGTTGGTAAAAGGGTCTCAAGTTTGTTAGACAGTAGGAATAAATTTTGGTGATTTATTGTACAGCATGGTAACTATAGTTAGTAATAATGTTGTATATTTCAAATTGCTAAAAGAGTAGATTTTAAATGTTCCCACCAAAAAAAAGATAAGTATATGAAGTGATAGATATGTTAATTAGCTTGATTTAACCATTCTACAGTGTACTATAAACATATTTCAAAATATCATCATATTGAACTCCATAAATATATATTATTATTTATCAATTAAAAATATTAAAACAAGCAAAACCCATGATACATATCTGGTGGCAAATGAGTATCGTGGTAGAAATTCATCAAACTGCTCAGATGTGATTTGTGTACTTTTCTGGCTGATGGTCATACTTCAGTAAAACTAAATAAATGTAAGCAAAAAAAAAAAAAAGTTTCAGTGAGTTTTTAAACCAGTTGTTAAAAATGTTAAAATGTGACATGTTTTGATTCGTCTGCAAGAACAATCAATTGACGTGAAGGAAGATCAATAAAAACTTTTGCATAATTGATGGAAGGTATTGAAAAATGCAAGTAGTAATTTAGTTAAGTCCAACAAATGATGTATTTCTTTAATTTCAATCCCTGCATCTTTGTAATTATCCCCTTCTCAGCTTACAATTAAGTACTGAAATAAGTGGAACTTAGGACCTGACATTTCAATCACCGAATCACAAAATATTTACATTATTATTTTTTAAAGATACAATTTGGTTTCTTATTATTTTCATTATTATCATTGCTCTACTAAAAATGGTAAGCTTTTATGAGAGCAAACAGATCTTTTATATAAGTAATAAATATTATAAAATGATTTTTAATGTTTATAATTTTTAATTCATACTTTGTGTGTGTTTTATACTCTATAGGACATATTAGTAAAATAGTATGTTTATAATAAATATGCATATATTGGAGGGCTGTACTAAATTTTGTTTTGATTGCTTTTTTTGGCTGGTTTGTTGGGGTATGTGGTCAAATAAGTTTGGAGAACTCTCTTTACTGATCTCTCATAATCTGGCAAGCTATTATTGACAGGAGTAATTATTTATTCTTAAAGTCTAAATGATCATTGTAAAGATTATAAACCAGCACATAAATATGGGAATTTTTTTTTTTTTTTTTTTTTTTGAGACATGGTCTTGCTTTGTTGCTCTGGCTGGTCTAGAACTCCTGGGCTCAAGTGATTGTCTTGCCTCAGCCTCTGGGATTACAGGCGTGTGCTAAACATTTGTGTTTTAAGGTTGAACTTTGATAAATGAAGTTTACCTTTAGACTAAATTCTGAAACAGTGGTTCTCAAAGTATATAATAACATCAGCATTACCTGGGAACTTACTAGCGATGGAAATTCTCAGGCCATAACCCAGACCTACTGAACCAGAAATGCTGGTTAACAAGCTTTCCAGGTGATTCTGATGCTCACTCAAATCTGAGAACCACATATCTAGATGATTTAGACTCATGAATCACTCCTACTTATTTCTTCCTACTTCATAATGTATCTGAGACAGTTTCTTTATTGTATGTCTTAGTTTTAGCCCAGACTTTTTTCCCTCTCTTAGATTTTTTTTTCTTTTCCCTTCCTCTCCTCTCCCCTTCCTCTTAATGTTAAAAAAAAAGTTCTTTAGTGTTATTTTCACAAAGAAATAGTGCATTGGTTCTAAAAATTTGGGCGCCACAACTAATGTGACAAATGTGTTTAAAGGAGATATTTCTAAACATTTTCAAATTAATTTTGTTAACTACTGTATTAGTTCATTCTCACATTGCTATAAAGAACTACCTGAGACTGGGTAATTTATGAAGAAGAGAGGTGTAATCGACTCACAGTTCTGCAGGCTTAACAGGAGGCATGGTTGGGAGGCCTCAGGAAACTTACAGGGGAAGCAAGCACATCTTATGGCAGAACAAGAGAGAGAGAGAGAGACAGACAGAGACATCTTACTATGGCGGAACAGGAGAGAGAGAGACATCTTACTATGGCAGAACAGGAGAGAGAGAGAGAGAGAGAAAGAGAAAGTGCCACACACTTTTAAACCATCAGATCTTGTGAGAACTCACTATCATGAGAACAGCAAGAGGGAAACTGCCACCATGATCTAATCACCTCCCACCAGGCCCCCTCCTCCAGTACTGGGGATTACAATTCAACCTGAGATTTGGATGGGGACACAGAGCCAAACTACTTCTAGTTACACTTGAATATGGATATAATTAATTTCCTATTATTTCCTGTCTATACTCTTTTGATTTCAACTTTTATAATCTCAAAATAGTTTTCTGCCAATGAAGATTTCAAAACAGACATTTCAAAGTAGGAATCACCTAAACTCAACAGTTGTTTATAAAGCAATAAATTTGCTTTATTTCTCTTTCTACACACATATATGCACACACATACACATTTTTATTTGCTGAACTGTTTGAAAATAAATTGTGTACATCAGTACCCTTCACCCCTAAATACTCTTAAAAATATGGATTAAAGTAGCCCTTAATGGGACTAGTGCAACATTGTTTTGAAATGCTAATTTTTAACAAATGCTCAACCATTTATTAAAGACTCTTAAATATTTTAAGGTCTTATTATAAATATCTTCATGAGGAAAAGGTATAGAATGCCAAGTTATGATGGTATAAATGAGTGAATGTTTCAGCCTTTCTCAACTAAAAGTTTCTCATCTGAACTACAAAATACAGTGGATGATTTGAGTGACTATTTTCTCAATTCCTCCAAGGATGGTACATAACTAGTGCCAATTCAGATGCAGAGGGGAGAAGTTAATTCATTCCATACAATGGCTGTCTTGGGCTTAATTCTCTCCTGGGAACCCAGGTTAGTTGGACTGCATATATGGCAAAGTCTTAAAAGGATTTTGCTTTGACTGGCTTGTGATGTTTATCTAAATAACTTTTTTTTTTTTTTTTTTTTTTTTTTTTTTAGATTACAGGTCCACCAGGTTGTGGAAAAACTCAGTTTTGTATAATGATGAGCATTTTGGCTACATTACCCACCAACATGGGAGGATTAGAAGGAGCTGTGGTGTACATTGACACAGAGTCTGCATTTAGTGCTGAAAGGTATGAGATTTTATTTTCTATTATAATGTTTTACTTTTGTAACTTATATACAGCATGAAACATTTACACATAGGTTAACATTTACTACCCCTCCCCCCTGCCTTTTTTTTTTTTTTGAGATGGAGTCTTGCTCTGTTGCCAGGCTGGAGTGCAGTGGCACGATCTGGGCTCATGGCAATCTCCACCTCTTGGGTTCAAGTGATTCTCCTGCCTCAGCCTCCCGAGTAGCTGGGACTACAGGTATGCACCACCACACCTGGCTAATTATTCTATTTTTAGTAGAGACAGGGTATCACCATGTTGGCCAAGCTGGTATTGAACTTCTGGCCTCAAGTGATCTGCCCACCTTGGCCTCCCAAAGTGCTGGGATTATAGGCGTGAGCCACTGTGCCTGGCTTTTTTTTTTTTTTTTTTTTGAGATGGAGTCTCTCTCTGTCGCACAGGTTGGAGTTCAGTGGCAGGATCTCAGCTCACTGCAACCTCCGCCTCCCGGGTTTAAGCGATTCTCCTGTCTCAGCCTCCTGAGTAGCTGGGATTACAGGCGCCCTGCCACCAGGCCTAGCTAATTTTTGTATTTTTAGTAGAGACAGTGTTTCACCTTATTGGCCAGACTGCTCTTGAACTCCTGACCTTGTGATCCGCCTGCCTTGGCCTCCCAAAGTGCTGGGATTACAGGTGTGAGCCACTGTGCCTGGCCTAAATTGGTCTTTTTATAAATGTATCCCAGTAGTAAATGAATAAGGAATGATAGAATATCACCAAATTACAAACTCTGACAATCTAATGGATCTAGGCATTTAACATCACAAAAAGATGACGAGTCACTGGGGTACTTTCTGATGGAAGAACAATCAAATTTGAATGTGATCAAGGCTTCAGATCCAGCCACCAATTTACAACCTAGCTAGAGAAGAGAGGAACACATCAAACTGCTCTAGAAAATGCAATTAGCAGAATCCAAACTGTGGGAAATAACAGAACAAACAACTTGGTTTCTGTAACAAATAAATTGTAAGATTAAAAAATAGTTGGAAGGGGAACCTTTGGATTAAAACAGATTTAAAAGCCTTATTGATCAATTGCTGTGTGATTAACTTATTTGGATCTTGACTTAAATAAATGGTTAAAAAAAAGAACAGAAGAATAAACATTGAGACTACTGGAAATTTGAACATGAAAATATATTTGAGATTAAAGCTGGTAAAGACTGGTTCACTCAAATTGTCCAAGTACTCTTTAAAATGCCAATGACTAGCCTTTGACTAACAAGCCAAGGAGGTATTAAATAGCCAGTTATGTCATAAATAGCTAATGTTCAAATAGCTCTTACAAAGGTCCTGGGGAATTTGGGTAAAGAATTCAAAGATTAAGATTATTTTTATAACAGCAGTTCAGTTCACTGTAATGGATTTCTGCTTTCTTTGCACCACATACAAAACAGAGTTTAGGATGTCTTCTTAAGGAGGAAACTGTTGCATGATATTTTATTACCATGCAATAAATAATATTACCAGTATTACAGTTCAGAGCAGTGTAAAAACCTTATCAATGAATTGGGTGATATCAGCATACATACAGAAGACTAGCAGGTGACTTGTCTGCATTTTCCAAATGAATTTGTGGAGAGTCTTATGTTTTTTGTCTTTGCGTAGAGCCTTAATTATTTACTTTTTGAATCCCCCATATTTACTTATTTCTCCTTCATATCTTTTTCTGCCAATGTGCATGTTGGTATTTACATCAGAGGCAGGTTGGAAAATGAAGAGGTAATATTTTAGCTCCTTTGTTGGAATTACATTGCATAGTTCACAAGGAGCTCTTATGAAGGTCATTTGAGGATAGGGGTTGAACTTTATATTGTATTTGGTTTTTTATTCCATTCTCCACAAGGCTTAAAATGAGTGATCATCTGGCTCACACATGGAATGGATTTTGAGGTCTGGTGATAGGGCCAAGTAGAATAAAAAATATGAATGCTCTCCAATATATATGCCAGATTTGGCATTCTTATACTACCTTCTAGTTTGTCATGGTGGGTCATAGAATGGAACTGGCCCTGTAGTGTCTGATCACATTTCATTCATTCTGTTACAGGACAGCTTAACCCCTATTTGGAATTATCAGGAAAGGTTGGTCAATCGGTTAGGAAAGCTTACTGCTGCAGATAACTGAGTATCCAAAGAACAGTAGCTTAAACAAAAAGAGGTTTATTTCTCTCATATAACAAGACCTGAGTAGGTGGTTGCTGGCACTGGGTCACTCAGGTCTCAGTGATGACAGAGAGACCTAGGGCATGCACATTTTCAGACACTGGATTCATTCTGTGCTCAAGTCAGTGTGAAGAAAAAGGGCCAGCTATACCTTTTATCAGGAAAGTGTACTTTTATTCATAATATCTGCCTCCTCCCATCCGTGGATTTCCTTTTTGTTGCCTGTAGTCCTCTTGTAGATTTCTCACTGAGTCACCTCTATATGTAAAAAGAGGCTGGGAAAGTGAGGGGAGAAGATCGTCGTAACAATCATGATGAGTTGTCTGGTTAATATTGCTGCCTGAATAAAACTGGGGCTCTCATAGCGAGGAAGAAGTGGAAATGGATATTGGATTGGTAATTAACAGTTTCTGTCCCAGCCCCAGCTGTTTCTGGACTTAGAGAAGAGGTAAGGCAGGGAAATATGAGATGCAAAAAGGACTATGTTGTAGCTCTGTATGTGTTCACATTGTCTCCACTTTGTGCTTACAAAGCTAGCCGGCTAACCAGCACAAATGAGAAAGTGTTTAAAGGATTAATATGATGAAGGATTAAAGGATTCACATATATAGAATTTAGGGTACGTGAGAAAAAGTTGAAAATAATTTCTTCCTATAAATATCTAGATATCTTTTTACTAAGAAGGAAAGAGAAATCAAAGGAGGAATAAATACAAACTACTTAGGTTTAAAATGTATTAAAGAGGGAGGAGCCAAGATGGCCGAATAGGAACAGCTCTGGTCTACAGCTCCCAGCATGAGCGACACAGAAGACGGGTGATTTCTGCATTTCCATCTGAGGTACCGGGTTCATCTCACTAGGGAGTGCCAGACAGTGGGCGCAGGTCAGTGGGTGCCTGCACCACGCGCGAGCCGAAGCAGGGCGAAGCATTGCCTCACTTGGGAAGCGCAAGGGGTCAGGGAGTTCCCTTTCCGAGTCAAAGAAAGGGGTGACAGACGGCACCTGGAAAATCGGGTCTCTCCCACCCGAATACTGCGCTTTTCCGACGGGCTTAAAAAACAGAGCATCAGGAGATTATATCCCGCACCTGGCTCAGAGGGTCCTACGCCCATGGAGTCTCACTGATTGCTAGCACAGCAGTCTGAGATCAAACTGCAAGGCGGCAGCGAGGCTCAGGGAGGGGCACCCGCCATTGCCCAGGCTTGCTTAGGTAAACAAAGCAGCCAGGAAGCTCGAACTGGGTGGAGCCCACCACAGCTCAAGGAGGCCTGCCTGCCTCTGTAGGCTCCACCTCTGGGGGCAGGGCACAGACAAACAAAAAGACAGCAGTAACCTCTGCAGACTTAAATGTCCCTGTCTGACAGCTTTGAAGAGAGCAGTGGTTCTCCCAGCACGCAGCTGGAGATCTGAGAACGGGCAGACTGCCTCCTCAAGTGGGTCCCTGACCCCTGACCCCTGAGCAGCCTAACTGGGAGGTACCCCTCAGCAGGGGCAGACTGACACCTCACACGGCCAGGTACTCCAGCAGACCTGCAGCTGAGGGTCCTGTCTGTTAGAAGGAAAACTAACAAACAGAAAGGACATCCACACCAAAAACCCATCTGTACATCACCATCATCAAAGACCAAAAGTAGATAAAACCACTAAGATGGGGAAAAAACAGAGCAGAAAAACTGGAAACTCTGAAAAGCAGAGCGACTTTCCTCCTCCAAAGGAACGCAGTTCCTCACCAGCAACGGAACAAAGCTGGATGGAGAATGACTTTGACGAGCTGAGAGAAGAAGGCTTCAGATGATCAAATTACTCCGAGCTACGGGAGGACATTCAAACCAAAGGCAAAGAAGTTGGAAACTTTGAAAAAAATTTAGAAGAATGTATAACTAGAATAACCAAGACAGAGAAGTGCTTAAAGGAGCTGATGGAGCTGAAAACCAAGGCTCGAGAACTATGTGAAGAATGCAGAAGCCTCAGGAGCCGATGCAATCAACTGGAAGAAAGGGTATCAGCGATGGAAGATGAAAGGAATGAAATGAAGCGAGAAGGGAAGTTTAGAGAAAAAAGAATAAAAAGAAATGAGCAAAGCCTCCAAGAAATATGGGACTATGTGAAAAGACCAAATCTACGTCTGATTGGTGTACCTGAAAGTGACGGGGAGAATGGAACCAAGTTGGAAAATACTCTGCAGGATATTATCCAGGAGAACTTCCCCAATCTAGCAAGGCAAGCCAACATTCAGATTCAGGAAATACAGAGAACGGCACAAAGATACTCCTCAAGAAGAGCAACTCCAAGACACATAATTGTCAGATTCACCAAAGTTGAAATGAAGGAAAAAATGTTAAGGGCAGCCAGAGAGAAAGGTCGGGTTACCCTCAAAGGGAAGCCCATCAGACTAACAGCAGATCTCTCGGCAGAAACTCTACAAGCCAGAAGAGAGTGGGGGCCGATATTCAACATTCTTAAAGAAAAGAATTTTCAACCCAGAATTTCATATCCAGCCAAACTAAGCTTCATAAGTGAAGGAGAAATAAAATACTTTACAGACAAGCAAATGCTGAGAGATTTTGTCACCACCAGGTCTGCCCTAAAAGAGCTCCTGAAGGAAGCACTAAACATGGAAAGGAACAACCGGTACTAGCTGCTGCAAAATCATGCCAAAATGTAAAGACCATCGAGACTAGGAAGAAACTGCATCAACTAACGAGCAAAATAACCAGCTAACATCATAATGACAGGATCAAATTCACACATAACAATATTAACTTTAAATGTAAATGGACTAAATGCTCCAATTAAAAGACACAGACTGGCAAATTGGATAAAGAGTCAAGACCCATCAGTGTGCTGTATTCAGGAAACCCATCTCACATGCAGAGACACACATAGGCTCAAAATAAAAGGATGGAGGAAGATCTACCAAGCAAATGGAAAACAAAAAAAGGCAGGGGTTGCAATCTGAATCTCTGATAAAACAGACTTTAAACCAACAAAGATCAAAAGAGACAAAGAAGGCCATTACATAATGGTAAAGGGATCAATTCAACAAGAAGAGCTAACTATCCTAAATATATATGCACCCAATACAGGAGCACCCAGATTCATAATGCAAGTCCTGAGCGACCTACAAAGAGACTTAGACTCCCACACATTAATAATGGGAGACTTTAACACCCCACTGTCAACATTAGACAGATCAACGAGACAGAAAGTCAACAAGGATACCCAGGAATTGAACTCAGCTCTGCACCAAGCAGACCTAATAGACATCTACAGAACTCTCCACCCCAAATCAACAGAATATACATTTTTTTCAGCACCATACCACACCTATTCCAAAATTGACCACATACTTGGAAGTAAAGCTCTCCTCAGCAAATGTAAAAGAACAGAAATTATAACAAACTATCTCTCAGACCACAGTGCAATCAAACTAGAACTCAGGATTAAGAATCTCACTCAAAACCACTCAACTACATGGAAACTGAACAACCTGCTCCTGAATGACTACTGGGTACATAACAAAATGAAGGCAGAAATAAAGATGTTCTTTGAAACCAACGAGAACAAAGACACAACATACCAGAATCTCTGGGACGCATTCAAAGCAGTGTGTAGAGGGAAATTTATAGCACTAAATGCCCACAAGAGAAAGCAGGAAAGATACAAAACTGACAGCCTAACATCACAATTAAAGGAACTAGAAAAGCAAGAGCAAACACATTCAAAAGCTAGCAGAAGGCAGGAAATAACTAAAATCAGAGCAGAACTGAAGGAAATAGAGACACAAAAAACCCTTCAAAAAATTAATGAATCCAGGAGCTGGTTTTTTGAAAGGATCAACAAAATTGATAGACTGCTAGCAAGACTTATAAAGAAAAAAAGAGAGAAGAATCAAATAGATGCAATAAAAAATGATAAAGGGGATATCACCACCGATCCCACAGAAATACAAACTACCATCAGAGAATACTACAAACACCTCTACGGAAATAAACTAGAAAATCTAGAAGAAATGGATAAACTTCTGTACACATACACTCTCCCAAGACTAAACCAGGAAGAAGCTGAATCTCTGAATAGACCAATAACAGGATCTGAAATTGTGGCAGTAATCAATAGCTTACTAACCAAAAAGAGTCCAGGACTAGATGGATTCACAGCCGAATTCTACCAGAGGTACAAGGAGGAGCTGGTACCATTCCTTCTGAAACTATTCCAATCAATAGAAAAAGAGGGAATCCTCCCTAACTGATTTTATGAGGCCAGCATCATCCTGATACCAAAGCTGGGCAGAGACACAACCAAAAAAGAGAATTTTAGACCAATATCCTTGATGAACATTGATGCAAAAATCCTCAATAAAATACTGGCAAACCGAATCCAGCAGCACATCAAAAAGCTTATCCACCATGATCAAGTGGGCTTCATCCCTGGGATGCAAGGCTGGTTCAATATATGCAAATCAATAAATGTAATCCAGCATATAAACAGAACCAAAGACAAAAACCACATGATTATCTCAATAGATGCAGAAGAGGCCTTTGACAAAATTCAACAGCCCTTAATGCTGAAAACTCTCAATAAATTAGGTATTGATGGGACGTATTTCAAAATAATAAGAGCTATCTATGACAAACCCACAGCCAATATCATACTGAATGGGCAAAAACTGGAAGCATTCCCTTTGAAAACTGGCACAAGACAGGGATGCCCTCTCTCACCACTCCTATTTAACATAGTGTTGGAAGTTCTGGTCAGGGCAATTAGGCAGGAGAAGGAAATAAAGGGTATTCAATTAGGAAAAGAGGAAGTCAAATTGTCCCTGTTTGCAGACGACATGATTTTATATCTAGAAAACCCCATTGTCTCAGCCGAAAATCTCCTTAAGCTGATAAGCAACTTCAGCAAAGTCTCAGGATACAAAATCAATGTACAAAAATCACAAGCATTCTTATACACCAACAACAGACAAACAGAGAGCCAAATCATGAGTGAACTCCCATTCACAATTGCTTCAAAGAGAATCAAATACCTAGGAATCCAACTTACAAGGGATGTGAAGGACCTCTTCAAGGAGAACTACAAACCACTGCTCAAGGAAATAAAAGAGGATACAAACAAATGGAAGAACATTCCATGCTCATGGGTAGGAAGAATCAATATCATGAAAATGGCCATACTGCCCAAGGTAATTTATAGATTCAATGCCATCCCCATCAAGCTACCAATGCCTTTCTTCACAGAATTGGAAAAAACTACTTTAAAGTTCATATGGAACCAAAAAAGAGCCCGCATCGCCAAGTCAATCCTAAGCCAAAAGAACAAAGCTGGAGGCATCACACTACCTGACTTCAAACTATACTACAAGGCTACAGTAACCAAAACAGCATGGTACTGGTACCAAAACAGAGATATAGATCAATGGAACAGAACAGAGCCCTCAGAAATAATGCCGCATATCTACAACTATCTGATCTTTGACAAACCTGAGAAAAACAAGCAATGGGGAAAGGATTCCCTATTTAATAAATGGTGCTGGGAAAACTGGCTAGCCATATATAGAAAGCTGAAACTGGATCCCTTCCTTACACCTGATACAAAAATCAATTCAAGATGGATTAAAGACTTAAATGTAAGACCTAAAACCATAAAAACCCTAGAAGAAAACCTAGGCATTACCATTCAGGACATAGGCATGGGCAAGGACTTCATGTCTAAAACACCAAAAGCAATGGCCACAAAAGCCAAAATTGACAAATGGGATCTAATTAAACTAAAGAGCTTCTGCACAGCAAAAGAAACTACCATCAGAGTGAACAGGCAACCTACAAAATGGGAGAAAATTTTCGCAACCTACTCGTCTGACAAAGGGCTAATATCCAGAATCTACAATGAACTCAAACAATTTACAAGAAAAAAACAAACAACCCCATCAAAAAGTGGGCGAAGGACATGAACAGACACTTCTCAAAAGAAGACATTTATGCAGCCAAAAAACACATGAAAAAATGCTCACCATCACTGGCCATCAGAGAAATGCAACTCAAAACCACAATGAGATACCATCTCACACCAGTTAGAATGGCAATCATTAAAAAGTCAGGAAACAACAGGTGCTGGAGAGGATGTGGAGAAATAGGAACACTTTTACACTGTTGGTGGGACTGTAAACTAGTTCAACCATTGTGGAAGTCAGTGTGGCGATTCCTCAGGGATCTAGAACTAGAAATACCATTTGACCCAGCCATCCAATTACTGGGTATATACCCAAAGGACTATAAATCATGCTGCTATAAAGACACATGCACACGTATGTTTATTGTGGCATTATTCACAATAGCAAAGACTTGGAACCAACCCAAATGTCCAACAATGATAGACTGGATTAAGAAAGTGTGGCACATATACACCATGGAATACTATGCAGCCATAAAAAGTGATGAGTTCATGTCCTTTGTAGGGACATGGATGAAATTGGAAATCATCATTCTCAGTAAACTATCGCAAGAACAAAAAACCAGACACCACATATTCTCACTCATAGGTGGGAATTGAACAATGAGAACACATGGACACAGGAAGGGGAACATCACACTCTGGGGACTGTTGTGGGGTGGGGGGAGGGGGGAGGGATAGCATTGGGAGATATACCTAATGCTAGATGACGAGTTAGTGGGTGCAGCGCAGCAGCATGGCACATGTATATGTATGTAACTAACCTGCACATTGTGCACATATACCCTAAAACTTAAAGTATAATAATAATAAATAAATTAATTAAAAAAATGTATTAAAGAAAACAAGAAGAAAACCCAGGAGATGATATACTTAAAAGCACTTTGGAAAGGTCAGTTCTATTTTTAGAAGCAATGCACTAACCAATTTATTTTACGTGTCTTTTAGAAGATAGTAATCTAAAATAGTTGTTAGTCATGCTTGTTCATCATAGACTGCAATTGTATCTCCAGACTATTTAACAATTTTAACAGGTTTGTTGAACCCGCAGCCCATGGGCCGCATACAGCCCAGGATGGCTTTGAATGTGGCCCAACAAATTCATAAACTTTCTTAAAGCGTTATGACTTTTTTTGTGATTTTTTTTTTTAAAGCCCATCAGCTATCATTAGTGTTAGTGTATTTTATATGTGGCCCTAGACAATTCTTTTTCTTCCTCTGGGGCCCAAGGATATCAAAGTTGGACACCCTTGAATTAGATAATTGTGTAGCCTGGCACTAACCAGACTGAGTTACAGGGACTGCCTTGGGGAGAGGGGAATGCTATTCAGGCAAAGATCTAGATCCTCTTCTGATTGATCCAGAGAAGATCTGCTGTTTTTTTGTTTGTTTTTTTTTTAACCTACTGGACTTCTGCTTAAGATCTCATATAGTCTTAGGCACCATATGCTTGTATATACCTTGAGAATGTAGATAAATAGATTAATCCAGTGACCCATCCCCATATTCTAGTCTATGAAAATTTTGGCAACCATGAGAATTCCAGTTTACATGAACTGAATTAACAATATATTGTCCGTATTAGAGACAGTTACAAAAAATGGAACTGTGGGTTAAGAATAAAAAATGAAGGTAATATGGATGGCAAATAGTAATAGGAGTACTGAAATAATGTTTTTGGAGAAATAAAATGGATAAAGGAAAATAAAGTTGGGTCTTAGAACTGCAAATTGAAGGGGATCAATAAGCATGTGAGAAAAACTGAGGGATGTAGGGAAGTAAGAGATGAGAGCCAGGACTCTGGAAGGTAGGAACCTGAGGAGGTAGGATATAGGACTGGAATTTTAGGAGGTAGAAGTGGATATTCCTGAGTTGTAATGAAATCAGAAAAGCTTTGAAAATTGGGAAGACAATTAGTCCAGCAAGGGAGGAAGACATTAATCAAATAATCACTAAAATGTGAAATTGTAAATATTATAACTTAGTATACAAAGGAGAGGTACTTGTATTGGTAGTGTGTGGGAGCAATGGCTAAGCTTAGATCTGAGGAAGCTGCTGTATTTGGTGTGCATGTCACCTCTCAGGGTGCCAAGTTCCCCACAGATAGTTATCTTTAATACCTAGCAAACTACAGTCATGTGCTACATAACAACATTTCAGTCGAGGATGGATTGCATATAAGATGGTGGTTGCATAAGATTATAATACCATAATTTTTCTGTATCTTATTAAAGTTTAGATACAAAGATATTTGTCACTGTGTTACAATTGCCTACAATATTCAGTACAGTAACACTCTGCACAGGTTTGTAGCCTAGGAGCAATAGGCTATACCATATAGCCTCAGTGTGTAGTAGGCTATACTATCTAGGTTTGTAGAAGTACACTTTATGATGTTCACACAATAGTGAAATTGCCTAATGACACATTTCTCAGTACATATCCCCATTATTATGCGCCATACAGCTGTATTTAGAGTGTCATTCTTTCTGGATTTGTATATAAAATTGGAGGCATAGCAGGGAGTGGTAGTGGCCAGCCATGACTCAGGCTGATTCTGAAGGTAATACCAGTGTGGTCTTAAGACCATTGACATATTGACATATTTGCTTGTTGGTATAAATTTGGAATCTTTGACCCAGAAAGAAACAATAGGGGAGATAAATTCCCTCTTAATCAATTTTTTGAGATGGTTTCATGACACTGGGTAGGTTTTCCTCAGTTCAGTTCCAGCTGCCTTATCATTTGTGAATCTAGGTGAATTAGTGGGGAGGGAGATCCTGAAAAGTTTCTCAGATAGAAAGTAGAATTAGTCATAAGTACTTATTACTGTAACAAAGGTTTGGAATATTCTGGAATCTGTAATGAATTAATAGATTCATATCATTATATTCAGTAATACATATTGAATGAATGAACAGAGATATAGTACGTATGTACAAGAAGCTTTGAGAAGCAATAAGCCTACATTTTAGCATATTTATGATGCTATATTTTAACTAAGATTTTGGAAAACTTTTTACATTAAGCATATGTTTTATTTCAAGTTGGCATGTGGTCACTAATGAAAAGCTTTTATTTTTCCTTTTATATAAGAGCTATGAAGTCACATAGGGAACTAATAATTTTGTACAGGGTTTTGCTCCTTAATTGACATATGCCTTTTGATTCTGGAACTGATTACGAAAGAAGTCTATCTGTATCCATGAGCAGTTAACTCTTTCCAGAATTGGAATCTTTAAAGTGCATTGTAGCTATCAGGTCCAAATTAAGGCATAGATAGTCACTTGCAAGGTGAGATTTGATGGCAAAAGAAAAACTAAAATGTGGCCTAGAACTTCTTTTTCTTTTAAAAGAGGAGCACTTCTAACCATTTTCTGAGGCATTCTACCACAGTAAATCCTTCGATTGTGGGATTGATAGTTAGCATTATTTGTCTATCAGAAATGAGTGGTTCTGGGCAGTGGGACATTGAGAGTGGATTGTAGGGTTAGGCTAAGTTAGATGATATGGAAGGGGAAGTTGGGAAGTCGGTGGTGTTTTACCTCAGGACATCTCCACTAGCAATTGATATGCAAATGATTCATCCAGGGAGGAAGGAGATTTTAGAAATAAAGCTCTTAATAGGTTTTCAGGGATATTGTTTTGGGGTTTGATGGACTAAGAGTATAAAGGTAGCTTTTCTGACAGCATGGCCCTTTAGAATGGTACTACTTCCATTTTATGAATTAGTAGTTATCAGTTGAGGGAGTAAGGCAGACAGTTTCCCCTTTAGTAGGTATTTTGGGAATTTGTAGGGGGGTGCAAGAAGAAATTTTTTTTTTTACAGTAATAAATAGATGTGGTCCAGGGATGCTAGCCATTCTGTAATGTGAGGGTCATTAAGACTGATAATGCTATAAATAATATTTTATAAATTAGAGCATTTTGCAGCATGATATAATTGACATTCATCTCAGTTGATGCATACAGCAGCACTGTCAGGTAAGGAGCGGGGTATTATGATCTTCATTTTAGAAATAAGCAAAATGGGACTCAGAAACCATGTGATTTGCCCAAGATCATATGGCTAATAAGATAGCTGAGAGGTGAACTCATATCCTCTTTCCACTGAACTGTGGTTGGAAAAAATGATTGACTCCGAGAAAGGATCCAAGTAGTGTTTTCATTCATTCATTCAGTAATGCCTGTTTGACATTTGGGCTTTCTGTCTATGAATCTATCTTTATCCCATTTCCCATTGGGCTTCTAGTCTTTTTATTCTTGATTTGCAGAAGCTTTTTGTGTGTCTTCTAGATATTGTTTGTCAGTTTTACACATTGAAAATATCTCCTCCTGCTCTGTTATCTGTCATCTTTGTAGTGTCCTTTATTGAAGAGAAATTTATAATTTAAAAAAATTTATTAGAGACGAGGTTTCACTCAGGCTAGAGTGCAGTGGCACAATCATAGCTCACTGCTGTCTCGACTTACTGGGTACAAGGGATCCCCTTGCTTTAGCCTCCCAAATAGATGGGACTGTAGACGTGTGCTACCACGCCTGGCTAATTAAAAAAATTTTTTTGTAGAGCTGGGGTCTCACCATCTTGCCCAAACTGGTCTCGAACTCCTGGGCTCAAGCAGCCCTCCTGCTTCCGCCTCCCAAAGTGCTTGAATTCCAAGCATAAGCCACCATGCCTGGCCAGAAATTTGTAAATTTGAAGTTGTTGCCTAATGGTATTGGTTTTCAGATCTTAATTAACAAGTTTTCCCCCACTATTAGTTATCAAGATATTGTCTTACAGTTTTTTCCTAATATAGTTATAGTTTTATCTTTTATGTCAATATCTTTAATCCATCAGAAATCCATTAAGGATATATTTTAAATTTTTGTATAAACTGCCACATTCTCCTCTAGAAATATTGTACATAATTGTATCTCAACCAATAGTACTTTGAGAGCCTTCATCACTGTTTTTAGTTTCTTTAATTTTGTCATACTTATGGGAAAAAAGTGATAGCTCATTGTTTTAACTATTGTGAACCAATATCTTTTCATATATTCATTGTCCATTTATATTTCTTTGGCAAATTACCTAGAAATACACTTTGTCCATTTTTTCTTATTGATATATAGAAATACTTTGTGTATTATGGATATTTATGTTTATATGATTTTTTCCTAGGCTATAATTCTATAATTTATCTTTCAACTTTGGTTATGCTATCTTTTGTTATCTATGATTTCTTTGGTGGTTGATCTTTCAGATTTTGCTTTATGGCTGTAGTTTTTAAAGTTTTAATTTTCAGGGCCCTTAAACTCTTTAGGTGGATTATATCAATTGATATTTATCATATTAGGAATTTAAACTGGAAAATTTAAAGAATATTTAACTATTATCTATTATGCAGTAAGTCCATTACATGGTGTGTGTTTTTTTGTGTGTTTGTTTTTGTTTTTGAGATGGAGTCTCACTGTCGCCGGGCTTGAGTGCAGTGGTGTGATCTTGGTTCACTATAACCTCCACTTCCTGGGTTCAAGCGATTCTCCTTACTCAGCCTCCCGAATAGTTGCAATTACAGGTGCCCACCAGTGCGCCTGCCACCATGCCTGGCTAATTTTTGAATTTTTAAATTAAAGACGGGGTTTCGCCATGTTGGCCAGGCTGGTCTCGAACTCCTGACCTCAAGTGATCTGTTCATCTCAGCCTCCCAAAGTCCTGGGATTACAGGTGTGAGCCACTGTGCCTGGCCATTACATGTTAGCATATTGTACCAAACAGGGCTCCATTAGAAAAATAGAACCAGTAGAACATATATTAAGAGAGTTATTGCAAAGAATTGGCATATGCAGATGTGGAGTTGTCTGAAATCCATAGGGCAGGCTGTTGGAAAGGGCAGGCTAGAACTCTCAGGCAAGGGCCTAAGCTGTAGTCCATAGGTGGAATTTCATCTTTTTAAAGGAAGTCTCAGCTCTGCTGTTAAGGCTTTTCAAGTGATTGAATTAGCCCACCCAGATTATGTAGGATAATCTCTAGTACTTAAAGTCATCTGTTTATGGACATTAATGACATCTACAAAATCCTTTCATAACAATGCATAGATTAGTGTTTGATTGAATAACAGGAGACTGCGGACTAGCCAAGTTGACACAAAACTGACCGTCATATATTTTTTGTTTGTTTTTTGTTTTTTTTTTAAGAGACAGGGCCTCGCTCTGTCACCCAGGCTGGAGTGCAGTGACATGATCATAGTTCACTGTAACCTCCAGCTCCCGGAATTAAGAGAGCCTCCTGCCTCAGCCTCCTGAGTAGCTGGGACTACAGATGTGAGCCACTGCACCTGGACTTTACATGTATTTTTTATGGAAAATAAATACATTTTTGACTAAAAAAAGTGAGAAAAGGGTGGCGTTGTTTTATGTTTTTGCAAATCTCTTTAGTGTCTGACTTAATAGAAGACAGCCTGATTCTAATATCTGCTTCTGCATTCAGTCTGTTGCAATCTGTTGTTTTGGTTGAGATATGAAGATCTGGCCTTATACTGGTTATAGTTGGAAAGGGAGGAATATTTTAATAGTCTCTTCAGATAATTAAAGATATTCTTCTTTGATACTACACCAGGAATTGAGTAATAGTTGCTTAGAGGTTAGTTGTGATATAGAATCTGAAACCATATTATTGCATTTTTTCTACAGTTACATTAAAATCTATTCATCTGTCTTAGGCTCTTAATGGATATTTACCTATGCGTGATTTTGTAATATTATGCATTTATCACTCAGAAAATATTGGTTCACTGTCTTATGGAGTTCTAAATGTTGACACATTTTATTACTCAATATAAAAAAATTTCATTAGTGTCTCCACTGATCTGAACAAAAAGTATTTAAGTATTGGGATGCAGTCAAACTCATGGTAGCAGATGTAAGTTTTTTAGGAATCTGATTTTTCATTAAAAGCTTGAATTTTATCATTGGCAATAAATATTGCCACTTGTTTTTCTTGAAGTGTCAGGCTTACTTTGCTCATTTTGAGAAAACGTCTACCAAATACTTAAGTCAGAAAAACCATAACTTATCTATCAATCATTCTTTCAAGTAAAAATGGTCTCCTATGGAAAAAGTGACTTCTTAGTCTGAGAACCCAATTGTACAGATGTTTTTCCTTGAGACAATGGTTGTACTTCAGAATGTAGTAGAAGTGCTTCTATTTTGTCAAACAGAATATTAAAAATGTCTGTGTTCTAATAAAACTCTATTGACAAAAACAGGCAATGGGCCATAGTGCACAGTTTGACAACCCCTGCTTTATTTACCTCCTTGAGCAAATGTAGAAGATTAATAATAGCCGTTTTGAGGTTTTTATCCATGAATGCCATCATATATATAATTTTTTAAATCTGTTTTTATTGACTGATTTTTCTCCTGGTAATGGATCTTTTCCTCTTCCTTTACTTGTCTGGTAATTTTTCAATTCGATGTTAAACATTGTAAATTTTACGTTGTTGGTGGGTGCTGGATTTTAACATATGTCTTTAAAGAGTGTTAGGTTTTGTTTTAAGGTACATTTTAGTATTAGTTTGATCCTTTTGCAGGTTGCTTTTCTATGTTGTTATGGAAAAATCCCAGGTACAGTCATGCTTCGCTTAACAATTGGGATATGTTCTGAGAAATGCATTGTTAGGCAATTTCATTGTTGTATGAACACCCTACAGTGTACTTACATGAACCTAGATGATATAGCCTACTGCGCACCTAGACTATATGGTATAGCCTATTGCTTCTAGGCTATGAACCTGTACAGCATGTTACTGTATTGAATAGGCAATTACAACACAATGGTAAGTATTTGTGTATCTAAACAAAGGAAAGGTATTGTAAAAATATACTATATAAGCTTATGGGACCACTGTTGTATAAGTGATGCATCATTGACTGAAATGTCGTTATGCAGCACATGACTGTGGTTTTTTATTCTGAAACTTATTTAGCTTCACTACTAAGGTAAAATCCTTCTGAAAATTCTGCCCAATGCCCAGTGTATAATAAGGTCTCTTTATTCTTCATCTTGTGTAAACCCGAACTGTTCTCACCCTGTGTGGGCACTAGGAAGTGTTCAGTCTGATACTTTCTGGTGGTTCTTTCCTCAACCTCAGGTAGTTTCCCTTCACACATGTGCAGATTAGTTCTCAAGTGGCCCTCTCTGCAGATCTTTGCAGTGCTCACTCTGCACACCTGCTTCCTCTCTGGTACTCTGCCCCATAAGTTCTAGCCACCTTAGTTTTCCCAAACTCCGATCCCCATCTCCTCAACTCAGGTTGTCTACCAGGCTCTGTTTGCTTTCCCTTTCTTGTGTTGCAGCCTGGAAACTGCCTCTGGAGCAAACTGAGGTGATTGTAAGCTCATTGTGTTTGTTTCCTTTCTCTCAAGGATTACAGTCTCAAGCTTTCTATTGTTCAGTACCTGAAAACTCTTATTTCATGTATTCTGTCTGATTTTCTACTTATTATTTTAGTGCAATTCGTGTACCAGTTAATCCTTTGTGGGCTAAAGTGGAAATCCCTTCTTTCATTCTCTCTTGAGTTCACTCTATCCAGGCTTAAGTTTCCAGCTCTATAATGCAACTGATTTAAAAAATTTTATCCAACCCAATAGCAGCATTCGAAAGAGTTGATCACTCTCTTTTTCTTGAAAAGCTTTCTTCCCTTGACTATTTATTTTTTTAGACAGGTTCTCACCTAACTCTGTCACCCAGGCTGGAGTACAGTGGTGCTATCATGGTTCACTGCAGCTTTGACCCCTCAGACTCAAGCAATCCTCTCACCTCAGCCTCTTGAGTAGCTGGGACCACAGGCATATGCCACCATGCCCAGCTAATTTTTTAATTTTTAGTACAGATAAGGTTTTGGTATGTTGCCCTGGTTGGTCTTAAACTTCTGGGCTCAAGAGATCCTCCTGCCTTGGCCTCCTAAAGTGTTGGGATTATAGGCATGAGCCACCATGCCCAGCCCACTTGGCTTCTTGGAACCATTCTCTCTTCTTTTACACCTACCTTCTTGGTCACCTCCTCCTCTCAGTCCCTTTTGCTGGATCCTCCTCATCATTTTAACTTCTAGGCTTTGGGGAATCCCAGAACTCAGTCCTAGGACCTTTTCTCTTCTATATCTGTACTCAATCCCTAATATCATCTAGTCTTATGATCTTTAAAATCTTTTATAGGCTGTAACTCCTATTGATATCTGAATTCTGAGCTTTCCCATGAACTTCAGATTCATATTCATTTGCGTAATGGCATGGAACTTGGATAGGTTTACATACATGGATTTCCTGATATGTCCAAAACTGCATTTTTGTTTCCCCCATGAAGGAAATAAAACATGCAAATAACACCAATAACCAAAACCTTTATCTGAATCTTGTCTTTTCTGCTTCAATAAAGTTGTGATTCCATTCTTCTAGACACTCACCCAGTTAGTCAAGAAATTCTTTCTTTTTTTTTTTTTGAGACGGAGCCTCACTCTGTTGCCTAGGCTGAGTGCAGTGGCGTGATCTTGGCTCACTGCAACCTCCATCTCCCAGATTCAAGCGATTCTCTTGCTTCAGCCTCCCGAGTAGCTGGGATTACAGGCGCCCGTCACCACACCTGGCTAATTTTTGTATTTTTAGTAGAGATGGGGTTTTGCCATGTTGGCCAGGCTGGTCTTGAACTCCTGACCTCAGGTGATCCACCTGCCTTGGCCTCCCAGGGTGCTGGGATTGCAGGCGTGAGCCACCGCGCCCGGCCAAGAAATTCTTTCAGCTCCTCTTTTGAACTATATCTTGAGTCTAGTTACTTCTCATCACTTGACCTGTTACTTCCCTGGGTGAGGTCACTACCAGCTCTTAACTGGTCACTACCAGCTCTTATCTGTGCTAGCTGATCTCCTTGCTTTCATTCTTGCCCAAGCCTCTTCTCCATTGGGCAGTTAGAGCAGTCCTTTTAAAAAAAGAAGTCAGATCATGTTGTTCCTGCTTCTAGGCTTCCTATTTTGCTAAATAAAAGCTAAAAAAAAAAAAAAAAAAAATACCACTTTAGCAAAAACAAAAACAAAAACAAAAAAAACCCCACAGACCTAAAGGTCTTATGTGATCTTGGCCTTGGCTAGCTCTTTGTTTTCTTTTATTCTCCCTCTTACTCTCTGTGTTCCAGATACTTTAGTCTCTTTGTTGTTTCTCAGACACACCAGGCATCTTTCCACATGTAAGCTTTTGCACTTGTTATAATTCTCTATTCTTGTGTGCTGTTTCACTGGGTATCCACATGGTTCATTTTCTTATCTCTTTTAAGCTTTTGCTCAAATGTCACCTTATTAATAAGGCTTTGTCAGTTCACCTGACATAAAATATAAAATAGCGCTAGCCCCACCTGTCACATTCTATTCTCTCATCCTGCTTCATTTTCCTCTACAGCCTTATTACCTCATATATAATATATATTTATTTGTTTGTCTTCCTCAGTAGAATTTAAACCCCATGAGGTAAGGGCTTTTCTTTTTCTTTTGGTAGTGGTGGTTGTTCATTGCCATATTCTCAGCACCCAGAACAGTGCCTGGCATATAGTAGGTCCTCAATAAATATTTGTTGAATGAATGGATCTTAGTGCTCATTTTGAAAAGAATGCTTTTTATAAACAGATATCCACTAGATGGCATTATTTTCAAACTTTATGTAATTAATGTCTGGGAGCAAATGATAGGTTATTTTCTGTTTTTTGCCCTAAACAAAAAAGATCTTTGCAATGAAGATTGTCACAAGAAGTTACTAGGATGAATGTGAGGCATGTCAAATACTGCATTTATATTTGGTTTTTGATTTATATATTTTTAGATGTTTATTATAAAATAAAAAACATTTAGAGAAACAAAATTACAGCATATTGGTGTGTAAATGATCCATTTAATACAGTTATTTAGCATGGTAACTATGAACAAAGGTTGTTCATGTCTATCCATTGACCACCATTCCTTTTGTGAGGCCTTCAGCAGTGGCAAAGCAGCAATAAGTTCCAGAGCCTTTCACTACTGAAGCCACTAGTGGAAATCCAGAAAATTGTCAGCTGTTCAGTTCTTGTTGCTAATGAGCTAGGTACTCTCAATCTGGTTCCTAATCAACTGGGCATTCAAATTTTGAAAAATTTCCATGTTTCTAGAAGATGTTGCCAGACCTATCCTGTTAAAAACTGGTAGGTTCTAAGTGCCAGAGATTTTTAGCTGACTTCTCTGACCAGCACTAAACTCAGCAAATAGTTTCCCTAATCAAAAATTTTCCCCCAAACCCTCAGGATTTGGCTGCTCTGCCTGTGCCAATGCCATCTCATTTCTTGATTTCCTCACTTACCTCATTTCCTTCTTCCATTTCAATCCCTGTGCCTCTCTTAAGCTCTTTTCCTGGATGGTTATTTGATCCATTTTATTCTCACTCTTCACACCTCTTTTGGTACTATTCCTTATTCATGAAGTATTTTTTCCTCTTCCTGTTCAACTTAGCTATGTATATTTTTCTTTTCAAATTGTTCAAAAATATACTTAAAAACAGTTGTTGAAGTTCTCTCTTCTCTTTTCCTGTTTTGGGTTTTTCTCTTTTATTTCTGATCATAGCAAATGTAAGGACTTGTTTTGGTTATCTTTTTAAAGTTCCCAGCCTCTTCTCAGAACTCTAACTATTTAGAAATGAAAACACTGTTCTTTTGTACTTTTGAGTCTCTAAATGGAAAACAAAATATAGGATGGTTTTCGAGTTTACAGCCTCTCCTCCCAGTTCCCCTGGGATGGCTAAGTACTAGAGCTGATAAAATGTCATTTCATTTAAAATGAAATGTGATGGTTAAACTCAAAACATTTAAAATGAAATGAGATGATTAAACTCAAAGACTTATATTTTTAACATTTTTAACCATAAATATGAGAAATTTCTAGTAATGCTTTCCATATCTTATAATATGAATGATGGCATTTTAACTTGTCACTCTCTTGTGTTTGGCCTACTGCATGTATTAAACTGGCTTTGAGGCCAGAATTCAGTGTTTAGAAAATCATGTTTTGTTTACTAAGAAAGTATTGGAACATTAATTTATTTGGGCCATAATTTTCTGTTTACCAAGGAATTATTGCATAGCATTAATTTGCATGAATTGTTTCAATTGAGAAAGTGTATTTTTCTGGAATGAGACATGAAGACTTACTGATATCTATTATAATGCAATATACCATATTTGTTCAAATATACTTATTTCATTCAAGAAAATGAAAGCATTCTTATTTAGTAAACATATCTTATAGCTGCTACTCTAAATATCACTTACAAAAAACATATTTAATCCCAGAAAGATAAATCTCAAGAGACATTGTTGTTTGCTCAAGATTAGATGAGATCCAACAGCCCTTGCTGGTTGCATGCTCTGACTGCTAACCTCTGTTAGTGCTTACAAAAGAGAGCTTAATTCTAAACCTGTATATTTAGCCATTTTGCTTATACCTGCTCTATTGATAAGGCTTAGGAGTTTCTCAAGTAAAATTAATTAGAGATTCAGCAATGTGGCTTTAAGTAGAATTGACTGTTTTCGTTTGTGCTATTTTTTTCACCCACAGACTGGTTGAAATAGCAGAATCCCGTTTTCCCAGATATTTTAACACTGAAGAAAAGTTACTTTTGACAAGTAGTAAAGTTCATCTTTATCGGGAACTCACCTGTGATGAAGTTCTACAAAGGTATGCTGCTTTAGATTTTGATTTTTTAGTAATGCGTTGAAGGTTTATGTTTTATCTTTTATGTTTCAGCTTCTAAGTGAAAAAAGTCTTTATAGGTTAGAATTATGTGGAGTAACTTTTTCAGTGTTCTTCTTTGTTATAGCCTTTTGGTTGAAGTCTTTCTTGAAAAACAAAAAAAATTAAATGAATAAAATGTTTTATATTTAATTAATTAAGTGGTGTATTATTTATCTATTGTTTCATTAACAAATTGTCTCACAGTTTAGTAGCTTAAAACAGCAAATACATATTATTTCACATAGTTTCTGAGGGTTAAGTGTCTGGGAGTAGCTTAGCTGGGTGTTTCTGGCTCAATGTCGCTCAAGAGGTTATAGTCAAGCTGGTGGCCAGGGCTGCAGTTATCTTAAGGCTTGACTGGAGCTGGAGTACCTGCTTCCAAGCTCCCTAATATAGTTGTTGGAAGCCCTCTGTTTCTTGCTGGCAGTGGGCAAGGGACCTTTGTTCCTTACCATCTGGGCCTCTCCATAAATCACAACATAGCAAGTTGCTTTCCTCAGAGTAAGTGACCTGAGAGACTGGGCAAGTAGAAAGAGTACCCAAGATGGAAGCTGTAGTCTTTTATAACCCACACTCAGAAATAAGGTACCATGATCTTGTCATATGCTTGTGGTCATACAGATCAAGTCTGGCACACTGTGGGAGGGACCTATACAAGGATGCAAAATGCCAAGAGGAGGGAGTAAGTGTGGGCCATTTTGCAGACTGGCTACCACAAGTAGTTTTACCCCAGAATTGGAGCGTCAACATTATCTTAGGAGAATCAAGGAATTCTGAAACTACACAGAAACAGTTTGCTCTGTTTCCAGAAAAGTATGATATGTCTACAAGTTAGGTTTACTGAATTCTTGCAAATCATTACTGTAACTTAGGAAAGAATAGTTTATTGTTTTTAAGTTGCTTAGCCTTTGCAATACCTTTATTTATTTATTTTATCTTAAATTTATTGACTATTTTATAAATTCTTCTTTTATAGGATTGAATCTTTGGAAGAAGAAATTATCTCAAAAGGAATTAAACTTGTGATTCTTGACTCTGTTGCTTCTGTGGTCAGAAAGGAGTTTGATGCACAACTTCAAGGCAATCTCAAAGAAAGAAACAAGTTCTTGGCAAGAGAAGCATCCTCCTTGAAGTATTTGGCTGAGGAGTTTTCAATCCCAGTAAGTTTTTCTTTTTTTCTCTTTTTTCTTTTCCTTTCTTTTGTTTCTTTTATATTACATTCACTGACTTATGGTATCAAATAATAAAATTAGAGGAAAATGTAAAACAGATGACTTTTTAAAGGTAGTACAGTCTAATTGCTATAGCAAACATCGCCATCATTTTAAATTAGCTCATCTGCTGAGATTATTTTATTCTTTTAATAATTTGAGTCTGGAGTAGATTTAAATGATGTTTTTAAAAGTTCCTATAGTCCCTCCTTTTCTTCCTTCTCATTGTTTACTCTTTGTGTGTGCTTTGTATCACATTTCTCACACTGCAGTAAATATAAAGTAGTAAAACTTCATGAAATTGCCTAGATCTATTTCTATATAATTAAAAAAAAATACTGCAGTTGTTGTTAGTTTTGTTTTAAGTATTTTAGGTTTAGATGCTGTGTTATTGTGTTCAGTGCTGTTTTGTGTACAGTAGGATTTTGTTTGCTTCAAATGGTCAGAGGTCAACCATTAAGAGATGTTGGAATGATAGTAATGAAAGTGTCAGTAAGAAAACCTTGAAAGATTATTTGTGGCATGGCTTTTTGTAGCGGGCATTGTGATCAGAAATCTGAAGATGACAGGATATTACAAGGGCTTGTGATGTGTAACCTGCAAGACATAAGTGTGTACTAAGTTACACTCCCATCTGCAGTGTGTCGGGGAGTTTTAGTCGTTGTTCCACAGCCTCATCAACATTCAGGCTTCTCAATTTTAGTCATGCTTCATCTCAAGAAAAGATAGTTCCTTAAACTGAGATAAAATTTGGTTATGATTCTATAATTTTTAGATTTGTTTTTGGAAAATTAAAATCTTGGATCTTTGCAACATAAAGAATATGTATAAATAATATAAACTATCACACAGCCTTTGAGGTTTATAAAACCAAGGAAGAAGTCAAGGGAGAAAATATGACATTCAAAAAGTTCTGCATACTTTAATGGCTTTTTAGTTTATATTTTGAATTAAAGTCAAGTGCTGTTAAGTTTGTCTTGGGTGATGTTCATCTTTTACATTTTATTGTAGTTGGTTAAAATGATAAATTCAAATTTATATTTTTCCTGATCAAGGAGAATAAGGGAACTTTGAAATACTGTATAAAGATACTTGATTGAATAGAAATTTATGTATATAGTTGGCCCTCTGTATCTGTGGGTTCTGCATCCATGGATTCAACCAACTAAAGATAGGAGATATTTGAAAAAGCAATGGGTGTGGTAGTGTGCCCCTGCAGTCTCAGCTACTCAAGAGGCTGAGGTGGGAGGATCACTTAGGCGCAGGAGGTTGAGGTTGCATTGAGCCATGTTCATGTCACTGCACTTCAGCCTGGGAGACAGAGTGAGACCCTCTCTCTAAAAATATATATATATATATTTGAAAAAAAAGAAAAGGATAGTTGTCTTTGTACTGAACATGTACAGACTTTTTTCTTGTCATGATTCCCTATAGTTAAGCAGAGATTTACATAGTATGTACATTGTATTGGGTATTATAAGTAATGTAAAGTTGATTTAAAGTATACAAGAGAATGTACATAGATTATGTGCAAACACTGCACCATTTTATATGAGGGACTTGAGCATCCATGGATTATGGTATCTGCAGAGGAGTCCTGGAACCAATCCCCCAAGGATACAGGGGGATGACTATATATTCTTATTTTATTATTAATTCATACTGTTGCTTGACTTAATTCCATGCAAAATAAAATTCACTTTTTAAATGTTGTGTTTGTTTGCTTTTAAGTAGTAACTGTAGGCTAATGCTTTTCAGTTTTTCCTAAGGTGATTTATTTTCCCAAGTGAGAAAGGGGCACTGCTTTTCTTTGTTTTTAATAGAACCCTCTGAAAAAATAGGTACTGAATATCCCATTTCTATGCCTTTGGCTTTGTTTCTCTATTTAGAGATAAATGCAGATTATACTATGTACTTATATAACTGTGATATCTGTTTTTTGTGACAATTAAGATTGTAAGATTGGTTTTAAAAGGATTTTGAAAAATATTTCCTTTAGAAAATGTTGGAATTTTCCTAGCTAAATTGATACATTTAAATGGAAAATCTCTCACACAGGTCCGAGATTTAATTAAAAAAAAAAAAAAAAAGGAAATCATGAACTTTTACACATTTATACTGTACTTTGAACAGGCACCATAGTACTGTTCAAATTATGTCAATTTAATATGTTATATATGATAATTTGCTAAATTAAATTATTGCTTGCTATATATATAAGCTTATCTCACAGATTGTCTTGAAATATATATATAAATATAAATATATAAAAATAAAAATATATATAATAAAATATATATATATATAAAATGTGATTATTCAGCTTTTCCCCCTCTTTCTCTATTTGAACTAGTACTAGAAAACCTTCGTCTTTTGGGAAGGGTGACATCATTTGGCCCTCATGTGCGCATGAATGCATTTAAGTTTTAAGTATGCTGTTGCTTTTTTCTACGTTAGTCCCTGAGAATTAAAGAGGAATTAATCGATATCACTTGATTGAAAACAGATGTATTAATATCTTTCAGAAGTTTTCAATTATAAGATGGCTTTACTAATATTTTGAGGCTATCACTGAAATGAAAACATAAAATTAAAAAATTTTCACAGATAATTTTATAGACCTTTGAATATGTTCAGACTGCAGTTTTGAGAAACAGTTGTAGAAGTCTGGTAGAATCTTTTATCCTGAAGTTTATGGAGGAGGTGTAAGTGATACTCTGCCATTGGGATGGAAGATGCGGAACCTTTGTCTTTTTAAAGTGTTCACACTAGTATTGAAAAAACAGTAGGCTCTGAAGCTGTTTAGAGATACTTGATAAAAGTAACCGAAAAAAATTTAAATACTGCTTTATAAAATAAATTGTGGTTATGGCTATTTATGTTGACTTTATCATTGACTTGTAATTACCACATACAGAATAGTTATTATACGTATTGTAAATTATGTATCAGATTAAAATAATAGGATGTTTTTGCCAGAAAGGACCTTAAAGAAAATTTAGTTTGGCCCCTTCATTTTACAGATGACAATGAATCCGAAAAGTGACCTGATTTGCTCCAGGACACTCAGCATAGGAAAGGACAAACAGTGGGTAGAATGAGAGATCTTTTAGCTGCCAGATTGGGGATTTTTTTTTTTCCACAGCAGAATTTTCTTTTTTTCTGAGACATACAGAATTACGGTGGACTGTAAACTTCTTTTTATTTATTTATTATTATTATACTTTAAGTTTTAGGGTACATGTGCACAATGTGCAGGTTAGTTACATATGTATACATGTGCCATGCTGGTGCGCTGCACCTACTAACTCGTCATCTTGCATTAGGTCTATCTCCCAGTGCTATCCCTCACCCCTCCCCCCACCCCACAACAGTCCCCAGAGTGTAAACTTCTTAATGACAGGATTATATTTTCTGTTTCTCTGATTTCCAGGACCTAGCATTGTGGATAACTAATATTTAGGAGGTAACAGCTAATGAAAGTACAATTAAGGTTTATGAAAATAGTCTTACCATATGTATGTCATATTTACATTCATTGGAATATTTTTCTTTATCTTTTAAAACATAATTTGAATTTTTTTATGCTTGCTGCTGAAATTCTTATGTTTTTGTTTTTAATTTGACCTTTGTAGTATGCCATCTTAGTTGTATTCTTTTTATTTATTTTCCATTCCAGAGTTTTATAAGTTGTTGGAATAAAAGAGAATGAAAATGCATTGCTTAGATAACAGGACTTTCACCTTTTGAAAATTCTTTGGAAATGCTTTTTACTGGTATTTCCAAGGTCTACATTTTTACTTTTTCAGGGAATTCAACAAATCAATTTCAGTTGTTATATGAATAATATTGAACTTTTTTGTCTCCCCTTAATCTTCTTCTACTTCCTTCATTTCTTGATATTGTACAAATGTTTTCTGGTGTAAGGGGAGGAGTACCAGTTAACACTATTTACAAAAGAGGTATATGGAGATAAATTTGGATATATTATTAAATATTCTAAGAGGGAAATGCCTTATTTTCATTGAAAGTTGTTGTTAAAATCCAAATTATTTTACTAAGATGTGCTTATAATCCATTTTTCTGTGGCCATCTGTGTTCTTGATTACATGCCTTTTGAGAATATCCATTGCTCTAATTTATTGCTTATCAAGGTTTTTGGAATATTAATGATTATTTTTATGTTTAAAGCTGCTTAGAAAAATGAATCAAAATATGTGCATTTTTAATTTTGCTATTTTAAAGACAGTTTTAAATCATTAACAAATGGAAAGAATTTGTTCTGGTTTTAAAGTGGACATATAACAAGGTTAAATTTTTTATTATTATTTGAGACAAGCATAAATTTTTTTTTTCCTCTTTTTAATGGTGAACTTCATGTGGGCCTGGATTTATTTATTTATTTATTTATTTTACACCATGAGCTGTTCCATTATGCCAAGTGGGTTTAATTTATGTAGGATTATACCTTGTCTTAGATACTAATAAATATTCAAAATAGAAAAATAAGAAACTAGGCCACTTCATTTAAAATAATTAAGGTTTTATTAATTATAAATTGGGAATATTGTGTTTATAACTGGTGAGATAAGAGGAAAAAGAATGTATGTACCCAAATTCGACATTTATTTTTATCTTAAACATAAATATTCAGAACTGTCACTTTTGTGAAAGCCTGATGAAGTCACTCTGATTGTAAAGTAGGAATCCTAGACCCTTGATGTAGACATAGATATGCCATTAAAACTGCAGTCCTGTTTTGCTGTGTGTAACATTGTTGTATCACTTTTCTAGAAATGTAATTTTTGGTTTACTCTTATTACTTTCATATTTTTACTGAAAACAAGCACCACAGGACTTCTGAGGTAAGAAAAGTCCTTTACAGGATTTTTCTTTTCCATAAATGCTTACTGTTGGCTCACTCACATTTGAAATCAGATTGTTCTTAAACCTATCCTATGTTCATTCAGGTCCCTGAAACTCACAGTCTAGACTAAACCTTTATCAGTTAGTGAAAATAATTCTAGAAAAAGTGTATCTTTCTTTTATGTAGCTCTTTATGACTTCTGAAACTTTGTTTTTATTGTTTCTAGCAAAAACCTAGAAACAACTTAAAAGTTAGTAAGTAGGTGATTGGCTAAATTAATGTTGACATATCCATACAATATTATATTGTGCCACTGTTACAATGAATGGTTTAGCCCAGAAATGGATTCATGGGTTATGCAGGCAAGGGTTAATTCAGCTAGCATGGGTTACTCATATCCAGCCATTCCCAAAAAAGGCCTCTTTTCAGGACTGCCCTTGCCTGGCTCCTGGGAGATGAGTGCTGGGCCCTGGGAATACTCTGCCTAGTAAGGGTGTTATATGCCTGAGGACTTGAACCACAGGTACTGGTTTGATCAGATTGTTTATGCAAACAGTGTGATTTATGGTGAAGCCTATTTTTCGCTAGAGATCTGGGGACTACAATCTAAATAGCTGAGGTCATCTGCATGCAGGCATTGCATGCCTAGTGACTGACCCTCAATAGAAATGCTGGACATTAAGGCTTGAGTGAACTTTCCTGGTTGACATTACTTTGCATGTGTTGTCACACATTGTTGCTAGGACAATTAAGCACATGCATGCAACTCCACTGGGAGAGGACACCTGGAATCTTGCACCTGGTTTCTCCTGGACTTTGCTTATGCTCCTTTTCTGTTTGCTCATTTTGATCTGTATCCTTTTTCTGTAATAAGCCATAACTGTGAATATAACAGCTTTTGAGTCCTGTGAGTCCTTCTAGTAAATCATTGAGCCAGAAGGTAATCATGGGGAACCTTGACATGCAGGGGTGCTAATAGATATGTACAAGAGTATCTATGGCAGCTTAATTTGTAATTGCTCAAAACTGGCAAGATGTATTGTAGTTAATAGTATTGGCATCGATCTTAATACATTGGCTTTGATAATTATGGTATGTAAGATGGTGATATTAGGAGAAGCTGGGTGAAGGGCATTTGGGAACTCTACCCTTTCTGCAACTTTTTGGTAAATCTAAAATTGTTTCAAAATAAAAAGTTAAAAAAAGAAAAGGAGGTCAGGTGTGCTGGATCACACCTGAAATCCCAGCATTTGGGAAGCTAAGGCAGGAGGATCACTTGGCCAGGAGCTAGAGACCAGACTGTGCAACATAGCAAGACCTCATCTTCACACACACACACACACACACACACACACACAAAACAATTAGCTGGGTGTGGTGCTACACACCTGTAGTCACAGCTACTTGGGAGGCTGGGGCGGGAGGATGGCTTGAACCCAGGAGTTCAAGGCTGCAATGAGCTATGAACATGCCACTGCATTCCAGCCTGGGCGACAGAGCAAGACCCTGTCTCAAAATAAATAAACAAATAGAAATAAATAAATAAATGAAAAGGAGAGTAGGGTGGGTTTTATGAGTAGGAGTTGGCTCTGGGTAGTCATAAAGAAATGGCACTGGCTGTATTTGGAGAAGGGGACTTGATTTTGATGCACTGGTTCTCTTCTATTTAGTCATCTGGTCCCATACGTATTATCTAATACCTCTTCAATTTAAACCCTGCTCTTCATCTTTCAGCACATCCTCTTGGCTCCGCTTTCGAAATACATTCAGTATCTGATTACTTTCTACCACCTTCATTGCCATCATCTTGGTTCCTGGAGGCTAAAAGTACTGGCTTTGGAGTTAGACGTTGGTTTGAATCTTAGCTCCACTATTTGCTAATTTTATGACCTTGAATAAGTATTTATCCCAGCTCTAACCTTTCGTTTCCATGTTTGAAAAATGAGGATAACAATATCTGACTCATAGGGCTGTGAGTATTAAATGAGATAATGTCTGTAATGTTCTTCACAATGTTTGGCATATTCAGTAAAAAGTAGCCTTTAATTATTAATTTTACTAGTTACCTCATTCCAGATGCCTGGTGTATTTTATCTCTTTCCTCCTAAAATATTTTTTAACAAGGCTGCAAGTGCCTCAGAAGGAAGAATCATGTCTTATTCACTATTGTATCCCCCTCTGTCTGTCTTACTGGTGGATGCTGTTACTGCCTGAACCCTCCTTTATCTGGTTAACTTACGCTTATTTTTTGGATCTCAGACTCTTTTTGTCTTTCCTTTTCGATTCCACCTACAGCACTTGTGTCCAAAACTCCATGCTAGGAACAATGGGATAATAAAGATGAATAAAACATAGTATTTGCCCTTAAGGCTTCTACAAATAAGGTAATTGTAGAGGCAAATCGCTCTCTGTGATATAACGGAGAATAAAATAAGTATCTTGTCTACTGTTCCTTTTCTGTTTCTTAAAATATGTAAGTAGCTTGTAAGTAACGTCTCTGTCTGTCCTTTGTTTGGGACTATAGATTACACAGAGGGAATTAAAGGGAGGTAGTAGAGACCTTCATAGTCTCTCGGGTAATCCCTGTATCATGTCTAGCTTTGGTCCTTAAATGTCCCATTCTTTTTTTCTTTTTATTTTTTGAGACAAGGTCTCTCTCTTTCCCAGGCAGGAGTGCAATGGCGTGGTCATAGCTTACTGCAGCTATGCCGAGTTCTAGTGATCCTCCTGCCTCAACCTCCCAAATGTCTGGGACTAGAGGCGTGTACCACCATGCCTAGCTAATTTTTTTGATTTTTAGTAGAGACAGGTCTTGCTATGTTGCCCAGGCTGGTCTTGAACTCCTGGGCAGAAGCAGTCTGCCCACTGTGGCCTCCTAAAGTTCTAGGATTATAGGCATGAGCCACTGTGCCTGGCCAGGGTTCCATTCTTATTTAGAAAGTCAGTGCTCTTTTGGAGACTGATAGGTAGTGGTTAAATTCATAAAGCACATGCATAATTCTAAAGTTGTATGCTAAGAAAACATTGGAAATGAAGGCCAGTTGTAGCTCTTAGTCTTTAGCGTTACTTTACGTATGTTACACAGTACCTTGATTTGTTGTAGAATTTTCTAACTGAAGATCTTAAGGTTGTAGCTGAGTGGCAATCTTGTTTTCCAGTGAGTACAGGGATGCAGAGAATGAGGTGATTTATGTAAGATTGCTTAAGGAGTCATTTGGATAATTGAATAATATCACTTGCCACTTCCATCCTGGGTTGTTATTGTAGTATCTTAATGGGTCTGCTTCTCTCTTTTCTGTATCGGTAATAGTACATATGGGTACATACCATTGCTACATCATTTTCCCAAAGTGTATCTCTGATCACATCCCTCCTATGCTCAGAAGCATTGTATGGTACCATGATGCTTATAGAATTAAGCCACTAGACTATAAGCAGTATGGGGGCAGAGAAACTATTTGTTTTGTCCACAGTTGTATCCTTTGAAGCTAGGACAATGTATGGCACATAATATATGCTCTAATTAATATTTATTGAATGATTAAGTCTTAGTTTAGGATATGATATAATATTTAAAGTTCTCTTCCTTCTGGCTCCAACCTACTCCTCCCATGTTGTCATTTCTCTTCTGTGCAGGCTGCTGGTCTACTACCCCGAGACCTCTCTATGGCTTTTTAGCTGTGGATGTCCTCTTCTTTCATCTCTTCCTTTCTAAATTTTTTTCTTTCCTAACTGAGCTCTCAAGTTCTGTCTCTCCTCTGAGATTTTTGTATCACTGTTTTAGCCCCAGTTAATTCTACCTTCTTTTGTAGTACACATGGTCTTAACTTCTAATTGGAACTTTAATTATGTATTTGCCTTGCAGTGTCACTTAAATATTTGCATGTATGTATCTGAGCTCCTCAGTTATATTATGAAGCCCCCTGAAAACAGAATTATGTTCTTATGCATCCTCCATAGCTGCCTATATTGAATAGTGTCATATATTGAGTAGGTGTCCAATATATATTTGTAGAATGATGTATCACACTTTTTCTAGTTAGGCAATTTTTGAAATGCATGTCTAATTGGATGCCTACTTCAATTCTTACACTACTTAAAGGGAAAACATTCTAACATTCATTCTAAAAATTGAAAAGATACTGGGAAACTAAAACTTAAGTGTCTCCCCTGCACCCCTTTAAAACTGAATGTAGAAGATTTGTTGAGAATTTGACAGCTCTGTACCTTTAATTTAGTATGATGCATGAACTTCTGTGAGACATCAACCAAGATTTTATACGAAGAGCTGTGATCATCAAGGTGGGAATTTAACATCAGTGCTCTGTACACATAGTATTACTGTAATGCCTTCTTTAGAAGTTTAACAACGTCAGATGATATTCTATGTTATGATTTTTAACTTATCAAAGGAAAGCATTGTAGAGAAATTAGATCATCTCTTGAATAGAATCTGATAACTGCTCACTGTTTAATTAAATTCAAATAAACAGTTTGAAATAGAATATTGGCTGTATGAGAGTTTGGTCAAAGGATATTTTCTTGAGTTTTTCAAAGACAAAATTTGTTTTTTTGGTTGATATTTTTACATATCCTTTGCGTTTCTTGAATGTAGTTCACTTAGTTAATACAGTACAGTTAATACAGTTACCTTCCAAGTAAAGCTGGAGGGAAAATACTTTCTGATAAGAAAATATATTTCAAATAATAAAACAGTATGATACTAGCATAAAACAGATATATAGACCAATGGAACAGAATAGAGAGCCCAGAAATAAACCTGCGCATGTGTGGTCAATTGATCTTTGACACAGGTATCAAGAATACACAAGGGGGAAAGGACAGCCTCTTCAATAAACGGTGTCAGGAAAACTCGATATTCACATGCACAAGAATGAGATTGGGCCCTTATTTTATACCATACACAAAAGATAAATTCAAATGGACTAAAGACTTAAACATAAGACCTAAAAACTAAAAACTCTTAGAAGAGAACATAGAGGAAAAGCTTTGTGACAGCAGCCTTGGCAATGATTTATTGGATATGACAACAAATGCACAGGTAACAAAAGCAAAAATAGACAAATGGAACTATGCCAAACTTAAAAGCTTCTGCATAGCAAAGGAAATAAGAAAAGGAACAAACAACTCACTAAATAGGAGAAAATATTTGGAAACCACAAATCTGATGGTAAAGAGTTAATATCCAAAATATATAAATAACTCCAAAACTCAATAGTAAAACAAGAACAAGCAAGCAAACAAGAGACAATACAATTAAAAAATGGGCAAAAGAACTGAATAGAAATTTCTCAAAAGAAGACATACATATGGTTCACAGGTATAAGATTCACAAAGTTACTCACTAATCATAAGGGAAATGGAAATCAAAACCACAATAAGATAACACTCACATCGCTTAATATGGTTATTATTTAAAAACCCACAAAAGATAGTAGGAGTGGGCAGGAGGTGAAGAAAAGAGAACCCTTGTTCACTTTTTTTTTTTTGAGATGGAGTTTCGCTCTTGCTACCCAGTCTGGAGTGCAATGGCGCCATCTCAGCTCACTGCAACCTCTGCCTCCTGGGTTCAAGTGATTCTCCTGTCTCAGTCTTCCAAGTACCTGGGATTACAGGCATGTGCCACCATGCCCAGCTAATTTTTTTGTATTTTTAGTAGAGATGAGGTTTCACCATGTTGGTCAGGCTGATCTCGAACTCCTGACCTCAGGTGATCCATCCACCTCAGCCTCCCAAAGTGCTGGGATTATAGGCATGAGCCACCGTGCCTGGTCCCTTGTTCACTTTTGGTGGGAATGTAAATTGGTGTAGCTACCTGCTATGGAAAACAGTTTGGAGGTTTCTCAAAACATTAAAGATAGGACTACCATATGATCCAGCAGTCTTACTTCTGGCCATATATCCAAAGGAATTAAAATCAGGATCTCAAGTAAATATCTGAATTCCTATGTTCATTGTAGGATTATTCCCAATAGCTAAGTCATGGAAGCATTCTAAATGTCCATCCATGGATGAATGGAAAAAGAAAATGTCATATATACACACAATGATATATTATTTAGCCTTAAATAAAAAAGAAGGAAATACTACTATCTGTGACAACATGGATGAACCTGGAAGACATTACGCTAAATGAGATAAGCCAGGCAGAGAAGAACAAAGAATACATGATCCCACTTTTACTAGTATATGGAACCTAAAATAGTCAACCTCATAGAGCAAAGAGTAGAATGGTGATTGCCAGGGGCTGAGAGGAGGAGGAAACAGGGAGGTATTGGTGAAAGGGTAAAAGTTTTAGTTACACAAGACGATAAGTCCTGGAGACACAGTGCCTATAGTGAACAGTATTGTATACTTAAGCATTTGTTGAAAGGTAGATCTTACATTGTGTTCTTATCCCATACACTGTATAAATAAAGAGCACAGGTGGAAACTTTTAGAAGTAATGGATGTGTTTATGGCATTGACCGTAGTGATGGTTTCAGAGTGTACATTCTCCAAGTTGTATGCATTAAACATACACAGTTTTGTATATGTCAAACAAATAAAAAGCCAGAAAACAACTTTAATTTTCCTAGTTAGAATGTTTTCCCTTTATTGAATATAAGAATTCAAGAGGCACTTAATTAACTTTGTAAGATTAAAAATATTTTCCAAACATTTAAGAATCTATGTAAAACATAACAGCTGTGGTTTAAAGGTTTTATTATCTTCCAATACAAGTAACAAAATGTAAATTAGAGGATATTAAAAATTATGTATTTTTCACTTGAACATTGTTTCCTACCCCTTTTTTGACTTCTGTTTATCTTTGATATTGAAAGATAAATATTCTTGTTGATTTTACATCTCTATTAATTTAGATTCTTTTTTTTTTTTTTTTTTTTTGAGTCAGAGTTTTGCTCTGTTGCCCAGGCTGGAGTGCAGTGGCATGATCTTGGTTCACTGCAACCTCCGCCTCCCGGGCTCATGCTATTCTCCTGCCTGAGCCTCCGGAGTAGCTGGGACTATAGGCACCCGCCACCACGCCCGACTAATTTTTTTTTAAATATTTTTAGCAGAGACGGGGTTTCACCATGTTAGCCAGGATGGTCTTGATCTCCTGACCTCGTGATCTGCCCACCTTGGCCTCCCAAAGTGCTGGGATTACAGGTGTGAGCCACCACACCCGGCCTAGATTATTTTAATGTTGACTCAGTTTCTGCTGGGAAATATCTTCTTAAAAGTGAAACATTTGCATTAGATTATAGCTTTTTTAACCTTAAGGCTATTTTGATGGTTATAGGAGAGAAAAGTATGTATGGCTAGACAGAGAGCAATAGTTCTTTTTGTATTACCATTAATGGTTTGAACCTAAGCTCCTTTTAAAATTAAATTTTGATTATAAACATTTGGGCTTTGAAGTCCCTTTTAAGATCAGGGTCCTTATTTATTGTCTCAGAGTTTGTGTTAATTGTTTTACTGGAAAAAAAAGTAGTCATTGACATTGAAAAAATTTCTACAGGTTTGAAATGCTGTTAAGAAGAAATAGCTACATCTTATTGATAACTACTTTTTTTGTTTCGGGTTCTGTAGTGAGTACATTTTAAACATTTTCCATTTCATATTCTAAATAAGTTTGTGAGGTAGGTTATATTATTCCCTTTTTATAGTTGAAGAAATTGAGGCTTATAGAGGTTAAATAACTTTACCAGAGTCACTTGGCTAGTAAGTGGAAGGGCTTGAGTTTGAATCCAGATATGTGTGATTACAATGCATGTGTTCTTATTCATAATGGAACACTGCCTCCTAATGCAGTAGTCAAAATTATTCTATTCCCTTGCTGCTTATCATACTAAAAACTTTTCAATACTTATTGTTTCCTCTAAGCCTTTTTCAATGGAAAGTCTCTAATTTTGCTTTATGCTTTGATTGCTGCTTGTAAGTGTAACCACAGTGTTGCTTCTGTATTAGTGTTATCAGTATTTAAAGTAAGAGAAATATTTGATTACTTGCAGCTTTGATTGCTTTTTCACAAACATGCAAATCACACATGTAATGTTAAGAGTATAATTAATGCCTTTTATGTGCCAGTGAATATACTGAAGACTTGTAGGTTTTCTGAACAATATTCTCAGAGTTGGCAAACTTGTAGCTTAAGTCTTGTAATAAGGATGCTGTCTCAGGAAAATAATTTCAAAATACTTGCACTTTAGACCTCTCTTGGGGAACACATGAAGTAAGGCTGCTTCCTAAGATTCTGCTTTGAGGTTTTATGAAGACACAATATATGCTGTTACTGGACAGAAGACATTTTAGTTTCATGACATTGCCAAATGTATCTCATAAAATTCACTGTTCATGAATTTAATTAAAAGTTCTTAGGAGCTTAAAACTTAAAGTAGGTATTTTAGACTCATGACTCAAAGGATCTTCTTTCAGTTTGTGTGTGTGTGTGTGTGTGTGTCATACACACACACACACATAAATATATATATTTGAAGGAGTTACAGTTCTAAACTAAACTGGAATAAAGTAATGCCCATAGTTATTAAGTACTAAAGTACAGTATTTTAAAGAAATGTTGAAATTGTTATAATATGAAGTTTCTTAGTGCCCCTAGCTTACAGCCACTAAAGTTAGTTTTATTTCTGATACCATATTGTAATGAATTTACTTTTTTGTTCTGTATGATCTTTAGCTTAGTTTACTGGGTTGCCCAATAACATGGGATTGACCTGCCTGCTAACCTTGTGTTGGAGTCTGCTTAGTCCCTAGTTCAGCTAGGTCCAAGTTTTTGTCCCATGACCAAGAAGAATAAGGCTTGCAGCCACTGGAGAGTAAATAGAGTAGAATTTATTAAGCGAAAGGAAAGCTCTTAGCAAAGAGAGGGGACCTGAAAGCAGGTTGCCAGAAATAGGACTGAGTTCTGGGTCTTTTATGTGGCAAGAGCAAGGAAGCCTTCTGTGGGTTCTGCCCAAAATGGGAGGGCTAAAGTTCCCTCCTGAGGATGTCACATCTGTGCATGCCTGGGGTTGACTCCATCTTAGTTATTACCCGTGAGTGCCTAAGCGAAAGCCACAGGGGTACTAAAACCACAATGCGAATGTCATGTTAATGGCATTATAATGAGTTGGGCCAAGTTAAGGACATTTAGGTTGACTTATTGCGCCTGCGCCTAAGTTGGGATGGTCCCTTCTGAGCAACATCCTGGCATAAGGGTAAGTTCTTAATCATATTTCTTCTCATTAGCTACAGGGACAGTGCAGGTGCAGTCCTGTGGGTATTTTTCCACTCCGAAGACCCTCCCTCTCTATCTGCCTAAACTGCCTCCTCTGTCACTTGGAAATGGCAGTTTACTGTTGAACAATAGGCCTCTCCTTATGCTTTTCTCTTCCAGTCTTTGGGAATCACACTCTGAAGATTAAACATTTCATTGAGACAGCATGACACAGTAGAAGGTACCCAGAATCACAATACAGTTCACAGTAACAAAGATATAGAATCAACCAAAGTGGATGATTGGATGAGGAAAATGTATATATACACAATGGAATACTATTCAGCCATAAAAAGAATGAAATAATGTCTTTTGCAGCAACATGGATCAAACTGGAGGCCATTATCTTATGTGAAATAAGCTAGACACAAAAAGACAAATACCACATATAAGTGGGAGTGAAATAATGTGTACCCATGGATGTAGAGTGTGGAATGATAGACAGTGGAGACTGGGAAGGGTGGGAGGGGGTTGGATGATGAGAAATTACTTAATTGGTACAATGTATGTTATTCCAGTGATGGATACCTGGAAAGTCCTGACTTCATCACTATGCAATGTATCCATGTAACAAAATTACACTGTATCCCATACATTTATATAAATGAAATGAAAAATGAAAGAAAATAGGAGTTTAAGTACCATATGTGTTACAACTAGCTGTGCAATCCTGGACGAGTCAGTTCTCATTTCTGAGCCTCAGTATCCCTATCTGTAGAAAGTGGCTAAAAGTTGCCACCTCATAAGGCTTAATATTATTACTAATAATATTAATAGATGAATAGTAATATATTTCCGATTACTAAACTTTATAGAGGTTTTTATAATTTATAAGCACTTTCATATATAATAATTTTATAGGGATGTGTATTTATCTATATTTCTGAAAGGACTTTGTAAATTCTGAAGCACTACGTAACTTGTTAGTTGATAGTTCCATAACCAGCTAAATCTGATTTAGTGACTGTTTTTATCCTTAGTTATTTGAACAATGAATCAGAATTTTCTAAGCTCAGATAATGCACTTAACTCAATTTGTTCAGCTAAAATAAAAGTTTTGGAATGTTTTTTAACTAGTGTTAAGATTTGTTTTAAAATTAGATTGTAACGACATCTGGCTTTTATATTATTATTTAAAGATGTAGAAATGGTGATGTAGTAAAAATCATGAGTGGTTAGTAGTTGGGGGCTAGTGTCATTTTTAGGAGTTGCAGTGATGAACTCTATTCACTAAATTTAGTGATGGATCAGTGTAGTTCTTTTAAAATAAATATTTAGTACTTTATGTTTACAGAGGACCCTGCAATTATTAGTTAGCTTATACCAATATTTATTGCTATATAAAGGGCTGGGCAAGTGCCTATAATGGCCACCTTTGGAGAGGATTTACAGGCACCTTTGAGAAAACTTCTTTTTTTTTTTGAAGATGGAGTCTTGCTCTGTCACCCAGGCTGGAGTGCAGTGGTGTGATCTCGGCTCACTGTGACCTCCACCTCCTGGATTCAGGCAATTCTCTTGCCTAAGCCTCCTGAGTAGCTGGGATTACAGGCGCCCACCACCATGCCCTTTTTAACAGCTAATTTTTGTATTTTTAGGAGAGATAGGGTTTCACCATGTTGACCAGGCTGGTTTTAAACTCCTGACCTCAAATGATCTGCCCACCTCTGCCTCCCAAAGTGCTGGGATTACAGGCGTGAGCCACCGCGCCTGGCCTGAGAAAACTTCTAACTCTGAGTTTAGTTGGTTTGTCTGTATACTGTCAGGAATCTGCAAAGCTTATTTGATCGTTTATTTGTACCAGCATTTTCCCTGAGAAGTTATTCTGAAAAATACTGTCTCTCAAAATGATAAAAACCTTTTCTGTGCATTTGTTTCAGAAAGTTACTGCTTCTAGGACCTAGAACTTCTTTCTGAAGTGTAACCTAAATATTTCCCTTAAGAAGTTAAATAACTAATATTTTTAGTGTAACCACCATTTAAGGCATTTAAAAACAATGAAATAATCTGCTTTCAAGACTCTTGTTTCTATTATGGATATAAAACATATTTTTAAAAAGATCAACATTATAAGGTAGTAGATAGTAAGTATTAATTAGGTGTTTGTGGCAGATACTGTTAGTTGCCTACCCAAAACTTATTTCCATTTTCACCTTGTTAATAGAACCCTAATCGTGTTTTGGTAGCTGTGTGCCCAGCCTCAGTTCATGACAGTCATGTTTTCTGATTTCCCATCTTCTTCTACAACTGAGGATAGCCATGTGATCGAGTTCTGGACAGTGTTACCTGTTTAGCTCTCCATTTTTTTTCTTTCCAACTTTTATTTAAGGTTCAGGGGGTACATGTGCAGGTTTGTTATGTGGGTAAATTGCATGTTGTGGGGGTTTGGTGTTCAGATTATTTCATTACCCAGGTAATAAGCATAGTACCCAGTAGGTAGTTTTTCAGTGCATACCCTCCTCCCACCAGCCACCCTCAAGTAGGCCCCTGTATCTATGGTTTCCTTCTTTGTATTCATGAGGACTCAGTGTTGAGCTTCTACTTACAAGTGAGGACATGTAGTATTTGGTTTTCTGTTCCTGCATTAATTAGCCTAGGATAATGGCCTCCAGCTCCATCCATGTTGCTGCAAAGGACATGATTTATTCTTTTTTAATGGCTGCATAGTATTTCATGGTATATATGTACCACATTTTCTTTATCTCGTTCACCGTTAGTGGGCATTTAGGTTGATTCCATGTCTTTGCTATTGTGAATAGTGCTGTGATGGACATATGTGTGCTTGTGTCTTTATGGTAGAATCCTTATATTCCTTTGGTTATATACCTAGTAGTAGGATTGCTAGGTTGAACGATAGTTCTAAGTTCTTCGAAAAATTGCCAAACTACTTTCCACAATGGCTAAACTTATTAACATTCCTACCAACAGTGTATAAGCATTCCCTTTTCTCTGCAACCTCGCTAGCATCTATTATTTTTTGAGTTTTTAATAATAGCTATTCTGACTGGTGTGAGATGGTATCTCATTGTGATTTTAGTATACATTTCTCTAATGATTAGGGATGTTGACTTTTTTTTTTTTTTTTTTGAGATAGAGTCTTGCTCTGTTGCCAGGCTGGTGTGCAGAGGTGCGATCTCGGCTCACTGCAATCTCCGCCTCCCAGGTTCAAGTGATTCTCCTGCCTCAGGCTCCCACGTAGCTGCTAAGCACGCCACCACACCCAGCTAATTTTTGTATTTTTTTCATATGCCTTTTGATTGTGTGTTTGTCTTCTTTTGAGAAATGTCTGTTTATGTCCTTTGCCCATTTTTAATGGATCTGTTTGTTTTTACTTGTTAATTTCTTCAAATTCTCTATAGATTCTGGATATTAGATCTCTGTTAAGATACATAGTTTGCAAATATTTTCTCCCTTTAGGTTATCTGTTTATTCTGTTTATAGTTTCTTTTGTTGTAACAGATCTCTTTTGTTTAACTAGATCCTATTTGTCAGTTTTTTTTTTTTCAATTGCTTTTGAAGCCTTTGTCATGGAATCTTTGCCATCACCTATGTCCAGAATAGTGTTTCCTAGGTTTTCTTCTATGGTTTTTGTAGTTTTAAGTTTTATATTTAAGTCTTTAGGCCATCTTGAGTTGGTTTCTGTATATGGTAAAAGGAAGGAATCTAATTTCAGTCTTCTGCATATGGCTAGCCAGTTATCCCAGCACCATTTATTTAATAGAGAATTCAGTAAATGCTGCTGGGATTACTTGTTTTCATAAACTTTATCAAAGATCAGATGGTTGTAGGTATGTGGCTTTATTTCTGGGTTTTCTAACTTGTTCTGTTGTTCTGTGTGTCTGCTTTGTACCAGTACCATGCTGTTTTGGTTACTGTAGTCTTGTAATATACTTTGAAGTTGGGTAGTGTGATGCTTCTGGCTGTGTTATAATATTTTTGCTTAGGATTGCTTTGGCTTTTCAGGTTCTATATGAATTTTAGAATTGGTTTTTTTCTAATTCTGTGAAAAATGTTGGTAGTTTGATAGAAATAGCATTGAATCTGTAAATTGCTTTGGGCAGTATAGCCATTTTAACAATATTGATTCTTTCAATCCATGAGCATGGAATGTTTTTCCATTTGTTTGTGTCATCTCTGACTTCTTTCAGCAGTGTTTTGTAATTCTTGTTGTAGAGATTTTTCACCTCCCTGGTTAGCTGTGTTCCTAGGTACTTTTTTTTTGTGTGTGGCTATTGTGAATAGGATTGCATTATTGATTTGGCTCTCAGCTTGGCTGTTGTTGGTGTATAGAAATGCTACTGATTTTTGTACATTGATTTTGTTTTCTGAAACTTTGCTCAAGTCATTTATCAGATCTAGGAACATTTGGGCAGAGATTATAAGGCTTTCTAGGTATAAAATCATATCACCTGCAAAGAGAGATTTCCTCTCTTCCTGTCTGGATGCCGTTTATTTCTTTATCTTGTCTAATTGCTCTGGCTAGAACTTCCAGTATAGGAATGGTAAGTGTGGGCATCCTTGCCTTGTTCCAGGTCTCAAGGGGAATGCTTCAAGCTTTTGATTATTCGGTAGGATATTAGCTGTGGGTTTGTCTTAGATGAGTCTTATTATTCTGCGGTATGTTTCTTCAGTACCTAGTTTATTGAGGGTTTTTAGCACAAAAGGATGTTGAATTTTATTGAAAGCCTTTTCTGTGTCTATTGAGTTGATCGTGTGGTTTTTGTTTTTAGTTTTGTTTATGTGATGAACCACGTTTATTGATTTGCATGTTGAGCCAACCTTGCATCTCAGGAATAAAGCCTGGTTGATTAGGTAGATGAGCTTTTTGATTTGCTGCTGGATTTGGTTTGCTTGTATTTTGTTGAGGATTTTTGCATCTATGTTTATCAGGGATATTGGCCTGAAGCTTTCTTTTTTCATTGTTTCTCTGCCAAGTATTGGTATCAGCATGATGCTGGCCTCATATAGTGAGTTAGGAGGGAGTCCTTCCTTCTGGATTTTTGGGAATAGTTTCAGTAGGATTGGTATCAGCTTATTTTTTTACATCAGGTGGGTTTGGATTTGAATCAATCTGGTCCAGGGTTTTTTCTGGCTGGTAGGCTTTTTATTACTGATTCAATTTCACAATTTGTTAGTTGTCTGTTTAGGGTTTCAATTTCTTCCTGGTTCAATCTTGGGTTGTTTTATATTTTCAGGAAATTATCCATTTCTTCTAGGTTTTTTAGTTTGTGCACATAGTGATATTTGTAATAATCTCTGAGGGTTTTGTGTATTTCTGTGGGGTTGCTGGTAATGTCCCCTTTGTCTGTTGTGATTGTGTTTATTTGAATATTCTCTCTTCTTTCCCTTCCTTCCTTCCTTCCTTCTTTCTTTCTTTTTTCTTTTTTGATGAAGTTTCACTCTTGTTGCCCAGGCTGGAGTGCAATGGCACCATCTCAGCTCACCACAACCTCTGCCTCCTGGGTTCAAGCGATTCTCCTGCCTCAGCCTCCTGAGTAGCTGGGATTACAGGCATGTGCTACCATACCCGGCTAATTTTGTATTTTTAGTAAAGACAGGGTTTCTCCATGTTGGTCAGGCTGGTCTTGAAGTCCCGACCTGAGGTGATCTGCCCATCTTGGCCTCCCAAAGTTCTGGGATTACAGGTGTGAGCCACTGTGCCTGGCCCTGGATCTTCTCTCTTTTACTTACTAGTCTACCTGGTGGTCTATCAATCTTACTCATTTTTTTCAAAGGGCCAGCTTTTGGTTTTGTTGATCTTTTGTATGGTTTTTCGTGACTCAATTTCATTCAATTCAGCTCTGATTTCAGTTATTTCTTGTCTTCTGCTAGCTTCGGAGTTGGTATGCTCTTGTTTTTTTGGTTTCTCTAGGTGTGATGTTAGGTTGTTAATTTGAGATTTTTCTATGCTTTAGTTCTCTACTGCTGCTTAATATTTTGTTATAAAATATAGTACCTTAAAACAACAATTATAATTTATTATCTCTCATGGTTTGTGTGGGTGAGTAATTCAGATAAGGACTTGTTTCTGCTCCATGATGTCTGAGGCCTCAGCTAGAAGACTCAAAGACTGAGGCTGGAGTCATATGAAAGCTTGTTCATGCCATTTTTTAGTTAATGCTTGTGCCTGCTGGGGGTCCAGCTGGAACATTCACATGTGGTTTTAATATTATCACTGGGTTTTTTTATGACCCTGCCTCCGGAGTTATTTAGCATCACTTCTGCTGTACTCTATTAGACAAGACTGTTAAAAATCTCCTCCTAGACTTACAGGGAGAGAATATGTCCCCTTCTGTCAGTTGGAGGAGCATGTATCACGTTGTAGAAAGAAAGTATTAAACAGAATAAATATATTGAGGTGGTCATCTTTAGAAAATACAGCTTACTACAGCATGTAAGGGAAGGTTTATTGTTGGGGGGCTGTGGCGCTGTTGGGCAGTGATGTTTTAGGCATGATCCTTTGTTGCTTATTCCTTCTTCATGCCTCAAAGGAGCAGCAACCATCTTGTGCCCATAAGGTGATAAATCAACCGCTAAGGATTTTGACATCATTGGAAGTCAGTCCTGGATGATCCATTTCCAGGCTTCTTTTTTTCCTGTGTGGAAAAAAATACCTATTTGTTTAAATTACTATATTAAGGATTTTGTTTTTTAAAACCAATCATAATCCCCAAATGTCATGGTTGTCAACTTTGAGGATACATAGGAATCATCTGTGGGGCTTGTTAAGATACAGATTGCTTGGCCCCATGTTAGAGTTTCTGATTCACTAGGTCTGGCATAGGCTCAAGAAGCTGGATTTGTAACAGGCTCTCTGGTGTTGTCAGTGCTATGGTCTTGGGACTGAGGTATGGGCTTTGAGACTTCAGAGAAGAGTGGGTGGCTAGGGCTGACCTTAAGGGAAAGGTGGAACTTGGGAAAAATAGATGAGATTTAGACAGGATTAGGGAAGCAATTCCAAGTATTACAAATGGTATCAACAAAAAACATGATAGCAGAAAAAGCGTACTTTTTTGTTTTTTAGGATTTCTGTGAGTAAATTAGCTTACTTGGAGCAGGAATTTTGTTTTTTTTTTTTAACTGAGGATGGGAGATTAGGTTAAAGGGAAAATAAGGACTGGATTAAGGTCCTTGGAAGCCAGAGAGACATTTGTTTTTTTATTTTGTAGCTAGTTAGGAACTGCTAGAAGTTTTCATAGAGAGTAATGTGGCCACAGCAGTATGCTAGCAGACACCTATGTTTGGTGGTGGTATGTTTGGTGGTGGTAGTGGAGTGCATTTAGTTATTAAACAAATTTAAACATATGGTTCTTGAGCATTTGTGTTGTCTTGGACTCAGTTCTATGAACTGGGAATACAAAGGTAAATAAGACGTGGATCCTGCCATCAAAGAGCACGGTCTAGTGCAGGAATTCTCAGAGTGTGGGTGAGTACCCCTGGGGGTCCCTGAGACCTTTTCAAGGAGAAAAGGTTAAAAGTATTTTCATAATAATATTAATAATTCTAAGAATTCTGAGACACTGTTTACTTTTTTGTCATTCTCTTTCATTAGTGTACAAGTTTTTCAGAGGCTTTGTAACATAGGATGTCATCATTGCTCATATAGCTAATGGAATACACGCTTGTGTATTAAAACTTTTGTTTTAATTTCTTAATTATAACTTGGTAAATACTGATAGACATAACCCCCTAAACAAAAGCTCTTTGGAATCTTCAGTAATTTTTTTAAGAGGTAGAGTCGTGAAGCCATAAAGTTTGAAAACTGCTGTTCCAGAGAATAGATTGGAGGAGAAAACACATGAAAAACAAAAGACTAACACTCTAGATGTGAGGTAATAAGAGCTTAAACTAGAGTTATAACAAATGAAAAGTGGAGGAAGAGATATTTGGTAGACACTGAAGAGTGGAAAAATTGATAATACCTAGTGTAAATTATGGTGTGGGAAAATGGATACTGCTAGTGAACATGTAAATTAGTACCAGCCTTTTGGAGGAACAATTTGACAGAACTTATTACAGACTTTAAAAATGAATCTTTCCTGTGACTTATTCTGTACTTATCATAAGGAAACAAATAAGAATATATCTTTGCGGTTTTGTTTGTAGTATCAGTAAAAATTTATAAGAAGCCTAAGTATTTATCAGAGGAGTTTGATTAAATAAATTATTACATCAATTCAATAAAATGCTGTGTAGTCACTAAAAATAATGATGTGGGTAAATATTTAATGTAAAAAATTATATACTTTTTTGTTGTTGTTTTGTTTTGGATTTTTTGAGAGAGGGTCTCTGTTGCACAGGCTGGAGTAGCGTAGCACGAACATGGCTCACTGCAGCCTTGACCTCCTGGGCTTAAGCCAGGGACTACGGGCACACGCCACACACCTGGCTAACTTTTTTAAAAAAGTTTTTTTTAAAGATGCGGTCTCACCATATTGTCCAGACTGGTCTTGAACTCCTGGAATCAAGCCATCCTCCCATCTTGGCCTTCCAAAGTGTTGGGATTACAGGCATGAGCCACCACACGTGGCCAAAAAATACTTTTTATAAATACCTCAGTTGCATAATGTTTTCTCCATTATCAACTTGACAGGCCTTTGTTTAAGGTTTACGGTTATAAGTACTTATTTGTGTAAAATTTAAGATCTATCAATATGTATAATTTTTCAGAAATTTTTTTCTTCAACATTTTAGCCTTTGGCCCATTTTCAAATTGTATGTAGGCCAAGGCATAACACAGTGGACATTATGCAGCTGCGTATACGAATATAGCCAACATTAAGAGGTCCCTTGCAATAATGCTGTTTCAGAAAGGATGTTTACTGTTCTTTTGAACATAGTTTTCTTGTTTCTGCTTTAACTTACAAATATTTAAATAAAAATAATGTTTCACTGAAGAAATTGTAAAAGTGAACTATATGTTAAAAATAATCTAGGAAACTAAATTACTGCTATTCCACTTTGCAGTTTGATATTGCTCATTTTTCGACTCGTAAAGTCAGTGTCGATGCCTTTTAACTTTTTTTTAAAAATTTTACTGGATTTGTATTTTACCATATTTGTGCAGTGACTTTGATTAGGTACCAATTGAATTCAGATTAAAAAGCATAAACCTACATCTGAAGATAGCCTAGTATAATTTATATTGTGCATCGTTCTGATTTTGAAATAATAATTCTCCTTTACAACGTTAGGGCTGAATAAAAGATAGAATCCTTATGAAATAGTGAGCCCAATGTCATTTTTTTTTTTTTTTTGAGTCAGAGTCTTGCTCTGTTGCCCAGACTGTAGTGCAGTGGCACAATCTTGGCTCACTGCAACCTCCGCCTCCCAGGTTCAAGCATTTCTCTTGCCTCAGCCTCCTGAGTAGCTGGGACCACAGGCATGCTCCACCACACCCGGCTAATTTTTGTATATATATATTTAGTAAAGACGAGGTGTCACTGTGTTGGCCAGGCTGGTCTCAAACTCCTGGCCTCAAGTGATCCACCCATCTGTGCCTCCCAAAGTTCTAGGATTACAGATGTGAGCCACCGTGCCCAGCCCCAGTCTCATTTTGGAAATAGAGCAGAGACAGATGGAAAACTGTTAGCCCTTGGTGATGTTATTGAGCAGTGTTATCTGTGGGTTTCCAGATGTGTTAATATATGTATTTTCTTATTAAGTCCTTTGCATTGAAATGGTGGTGCATGGACTGGCAGCATTAGCATTACCTATGAGTTTGTTGGAAATGAGGAATTTTAGACTGTACCCTAGTTCAATTGAATCAAAATCCATTTTAATAGGATCCCCAGATAAGTCATATGCACACAAAAGCTGGAGAAGTATTATTTTACACCACTTTGAGTTGGATTTTTATTTACTCGCAACTGGATGCATCCTGATATGACATTCTAGAGTTGCTGTTTGTTTTCTTGTTTGTTTTTCCTGAAGAGGTACAACCTTCTCCAGGCATGCTATTGTGAATATTGGAGGGGTGCCATTTCTGATTATAATAGAAACAGCATTTGTTGAGTCATGATACAGTTTAAATAGTTCTCATTATACTTTGATATGATTTTTTTCATTTTTTTAAATGGTTATTTTTAGATGAAACCTAAAAGTGTACTCTTTACTACTTGTGGTAAAAAAGACCCTACTGTTATTTTTGGCAAGTCAGGAGATGTAACCTTAGCTGTGCTGGTTAAAAGCCAGCTTTGAGAGTTGCATTTTACCTCCCTTAGAATTACTCCTTCCCATTCTTTCCTCAGCTCCATTCCTATTTCAACTAGATAGTTTTGTACCGGACCTGTGTTCCAGAACCATTACTGTCTGGGGAGTGACTCTTATAAACTACTGCCTTTTAGACCAGATGTGTGTTTCAGTTACATGAATAGAGAAAAGAATGTCATCCCCCTGCTATAGCTGTGTATATGATAGCATGAAGAAATTAAATCCACCAGCAATCTAGGAATTTTCAGAAAATTAATTTTCTTCTACTCTTTATACAAAGCCAGGTGCCACATTCCATAAAAAGCAAAGCATATTTTAAAATTGTACTTCTTGTTTGTCCATTTATTTAGAGGGCTTAATTAGTCTGCAGCCAGATATTTTGGATGATTCAATTCACAAATTAGATTATCGTTCTGTAATTAACTGAGAATGATCTCTCTGTGGTGTGCTTTATAGTGAGAATTAGCAAAGGTCTGTATTCACTCGGAAAGGTCTTAGTTTTAAAAGCAGTCCTTTTAAAGGAAATATAACTATGCTCATTGATTTTGTTATTGTTGTCCTTTGAGTTTTTATGGTACACTAGGCATTATGCTAGGTATATGAAAATATGTCTCTAATCCCTGTTTTAGACATGATAACATTGAGGCTAGAGAGATTATGTAACATGCAGAAAATTGTATAGTTATATGAACCCATGGCTGGTGCTCCCAAAACTCATTCATCCCCTTGAGGAGTTCAGATTCTACTGATTGGGAGAGAAAGAGCTCACTGTAATAGAATGCAAAATGTAGTAAAAATTTTAAATGAAATAAATTGTAAAAGTAGAGATACAAACAATTTAGTGAGAACACAGAGGAAGAAGGGATTAATTGTGATTAGGAGGATCAGGAAAACATAATTTATCTTCTCTCCTACTTCTCTAAGTTTTTTTTTTTTTTTGAGATGGAGTCTCACTCTGTTGCCCAGGCTAGAGTGCAGTGGCGCGATCTCGGCTCACTGCAACCTCTGTCTCCCAGGTTCAAGTGATTCTCCTGCCTCAGCCTCCCAAGTAGCTGGGACTACAGGTGCCTGCCACCATGCCCGGCTAATTTTTGTATTTTTAGTGGAGACTGGGTTTCACCATATTGGCCAGGCTGGTCTCGAACTCCTGACCTTGTAATCTGCCCGACTTGGCCTCCCAAAGTGCTGGGATTACAGGCGTGAGCCACTGCACCTGGCCTTACTTCTCTAGGTTTTTAAGCTCCTCCTGACTTCTTAATCTTTTAATAGTATCATAAGTTTTTCAGTAATCGAGATTTAAATCTTTGACTGTTTGTCTTCATATTCTTACATTTCATCAATCTGTAATGCCTTTTAGTTCTTACTGAATACAGTTTCTTGGTAGTTATCCCCTACTATTTCCACTGCTGTCACCCTAGTTTTACCTATTGCTGTATTATCTAGGCCAGTGATTATCAACCTTTGGTGGACCTAAGAATCATCTAATGGTGCTTTGTCAAGGTATAAAGAGATTTTGACTTATTAGTTTAAGGTTATGGGTGATTCATCAAAGTTGAGAAATACTTATCTAGGGCAGTGGTCTTCAAAATGTGATCTTGGGACTGCTGGGTGTCTCTGGGACTTTATCAGGTATCTGCAAAGTTAAAACTATTTTCGTAGTTAGACTAAGATGTCATTTACTTTTTTCATTGTGTTGACATTTGCACTGATGGTGAAGAAAATAGTGATGGATAAAACTTGTAGTGCCTTAGCTCAAATTAAGACAGTGGTACCAAACCAAATTAGTAATCAATGCATTCTTCACTGCCACATACCAGTTTTGCTTAATAATGTCTTTAATGAATCAGTTAAAATATTATTATTAATTTTTTTATTTTTAATTTTTGTGGGTACATAGTAGGTATGTATATTTATGGGGTATATGGGATATTTTGATACAGGCATACAGTGTGTAATAATCACATCAAGGTAAGTAGGGTATCTGTCACCTCAAGCATTTATCCTTTGTGTTACAATCTAGTTATACTGTTTTAGTTATTTTTAAAGTACTATTAAATTATTATTGACTATAGTCACCTGTTGTGCTGTAAAATTCACTCTTTCTATTTTTTTGCACCCATAAACCATCCCCACTTCTCTGCCCCACTCTCCACTACTCTTCCCAACCTCTGGTAACCATCATTTTACTCTTTATCTCCATGAGTTCAATTTTTTTTTTTTTTTTTTTTTTTTTTGAGATGGGACCTCGCTCTTTCACCCAGGCTGAAGTGCAGTGGCACGATCTCGGCTCACTGCAACCTCCGCCTCCCATTTTCAAGCGATTCTCTTGCCTCAGCCTCCAGAGTAGCTGGGATATTAGGTGCATACCACCACGCTTGGCTAATTTTTGTATTTTTAGTAAAGACGAGGTTTCACCATATTAGCCAGGCTGGTCTTGAACTCCTGACCTCAAGTGATCCACCCACCTTGCCCTCCCAAAGTGTTAGGATTATAGGTCTGAGCCCCTGTGCCCGGCCAAGTGTTTTAATTTTTAGCTCCCATAAATAAGTGAGAACATGTGAAGTTTGTCTTTCTGTGTCCGACTTATTTTACACAACACAGTGACCTTCAGTTCCATCCATGTTGTTGAAAATGACAAGTTCTCATTGTTTCCTTATGGATGAATAGTATTCCATTGAGTATATGTACCACATTTCTTTATCCATTCATCTGCTAATGGATACTTAGGTTGTTTCTTTTCTCTTGTTGCTTTTAAGATCTTTTTGTACTTTTTTGCCATGCATAAATTTTTATGTAGTAAAATATATTTATATTTTCTTTTATTATGTCTAAATTTTAGTCATAGTTGGAGAGACTTTCATTGCACTGAGGTTAGAGAGGAAGACACTCATGTTTTCTGCAATTATGCATATACAGTTGATCCTCATTTTTTGTAGACTTGGTGTTTGTATGTTTACCTCCTTGTCAGAGTTTATTTGTAACACCCAAATTAATGATCTTGTTGCTTTCATGGTCATTTGCAGACATGTGCAGAGCAGTAAAATATGGAGTCACCAATGTGCATGTTCCCATCTGAAGCTGAATAAGGTGATATCTACCTTCTTGTTTCAGCTGTCATATTGTAAACAAGTGTTCTTTTTGTCGGGGATGCCACCTCTTCCAAAACACATGGTCTGAGAGTATGGAGGAATAGTTTTCCAAAAGAAATAGGGTATATCAAATACTACATGTTCTCACTTCTAAGTGAGAGCTAAACATCGGGTATTCATGGACATAAAGATGGGAACAGTAGACACTGGGGACCATTACAGGGGGAAGTTAGAGGGTGGGCAAGGGTTGAAAAACTAACTACTGGGTACCATGCTCACTATCTGCATGATGGGATTATTTGTATTCTAAACCTCAGCATCACGCAATATACCCTTGTAAAAAACCTGTGCATTTATACCCCCAAATCTAAAACAAAAGTTGAAATTATGTTTTATAAAAGAAATGGGGTATGTTTATCAGAAGAAGGGGGGATTAGGTGTCAGTCAGAAACAACTGTTTACTGTAATACCTGAGTAAGCTTTTATTGGATAGATTTGAATTGGTGAATGAATAAATTGGGTCTTGGAGAAAGGAAAGGGCTTGAATGAGTTCTTTCAGAATAGGCCTTTTCTTTTCTCAAAAGTACCAGCAATAGCTTCCCATTTTTTCAGAACTGATACCTCTAGCTTTATTGGCTTTTATCATCTTTGCTGGAGGGAAATGACGTTGGGTTAAGTATTGAGTGTGAAGGAAGATAGCATGAGGATCTTGTTTGCCTGCAGCTTTATTCCTGCCTGCTAGACCTACTGCCCTTTAAAGACACTTGAAAGGGCTTGCCCCAGCTTTTCTCTTGACTTTAGGGGGCAAAAGTATGTCATTCTTATATAAGAGTTGGATTTATAAGATTGTATATCAAATTACATACTCAAGAGTTGGATTTTGTTTGTTAGTATTGTCTAAAGTTACAACATGTAAATAGTCTGTGTCCTTACTTTCTAAGCCTGCCATTACAAAAAGAAAATAATATTTCCTATTAGAGCCTGAAGCTTTTTTCCTCCCTAGCTCTTATTTAGGGAGAATATATAATTTAAGTGTTTGAATAGGAATAGAGGAAGTAGCCAAACACTTTTCAATAGTCCAGCTAAAATACACAATAGCACATGTTTAAAGTACATCTTTGGAAGAAAGATTTGAAGATCCTTGATAAGATAATATATCATGTACCACAAAGGCATGCCCTGCTAAGTAAAAGTGGGAAGAAGCAGTACATATTCTATTAGGGGGTCAGAAATCTTTAAATAGAAGTTTCTCTGGCAATCTGGTTCCCAGATAGATAGTTGAAGGCTCAAAGAAATTTCCAAGCTTGCTAGAAATTTCCATCTGCTGGCTTTTGTGTTGAGTTAAATGCCATCATATTTTATTGCCTCATACATTTGCATTAACACTTTCCCTTTAAATTTACTTAAAGTATTTTTTGTTTTGTTTTGTTTTTGTTTTTGTTTTGAGACTGGTCTCACTTTGTCGCTCAGGTTGGAGTGTAGTGGAGCTCACAGTTTACTTCAGCCTTCTGAGTACCTGGGACTACAGGTGCATGCCACCACACCTGGCTAATTTTTGTATTTTTTGTAGAGACGGGGTTTCGCCATGTTGCCCAGGCTGGTCTCGAACTCCTGGCCTCAAGTGATCCTCCTTGCCTTGGCCTTCCAAAGTGCTGGGATTGCAGACGTGAGCCACAGTGCCTGACAGTAATATTTTTTTTTTATTAGAAACATAAGAACCCACCTCAAAGCTTGGGCTTGGAAGTCTATGGAGGCTTTATTTATTTTAGCCACAGACATGGATAAGAGGCAATCTAAGTTAAATGTGTGCACTTTGGTACCAGGCCAACCTGAGTTCTAACCAAATTTTTCATGTTTTAGATGTGAGACAAGTTAATCTTCTAGGCCTTACTTCCTTCATGTATAAAGTAGTTATTATTACTTAATTCAACAAATATTATTAGTCACTCTTCTATGTGTTGGGGTATTCCAGTGAATAAAATAATGACAGTCTTTCCCTTAGTGCAGTTTCCATTCTAATGGTAGAGGACGGAGGATGGGGGAGGCAATAAAAAGGAATTGTATGTTAAAAATAATAATTGCTGTAAGCAGAGAGGAAGTAGAGCAGGGTAAGGGAGATACTGAATACGGAAGAAAGGAAGTGCAGAATTAGGGTAGTAAGGGTTGGCATCATTGAGCCAGTGACATTTGAGCAAAGACTTGAATGCAGTTTTAAAAGGCTTGCTCTGGTATTGCTGAGTTGAGAATAGACTGCAGGGCATTAAGAATAAAATAAAGGAGAATCATTAGGAGCTTTTCCTAGTAACCTAGGCAACAGATTTTCTTAGGCTGTTCTTGTGTTGCTATAAAGGAATACGTGAGACTGGGTAATTTATAAAGAAAAGAGGTTTCATTGGCTCATGATTCTGTAGGCTGTACAGGAAGCATGGCACCAGCATCTGCTCAACTTCCGCGGAGGCCTCAGGGGAGCTTTTACTTACGGTGGATGGCGAAGTGGGAGCAGGCCCATCACATGACAAAAGCAAGAGCAAGAGAGAGAGTAGAGGGTGAGGTGCCCAACACTTTTAAACCACCAGATCTCTTGAGAACTCACTAGCGTGAAGACAGCAGCGAGCCATGAGGGATCTGCCCCTGTGACCCAAGCACCTTCTATTAGGCCCCATTTCCCATGTTGGGGATTAACATTCAACATGAGATTTGGGTGGGAGAATATTCAAACCATATCACAGATGATGATAACTTAACGAGTATTATCAGTGAAGATGCTGAGGAATCATTGAATTTTGTATATATTTTTGAGATTGAGACAACAGGATTTCCTGACGATTTGAGTATGTTATATGAAACAAAAAAGAGTCTATGTTTTTGGCTCAGGAACTGAATGGATGGAGCTGTTATCAACTGATAAGAGGAACACTGTGGACAGAGCAGATTTGAGGGGGAAGATCAGGAGTTCAGTACTATATATATATATATTGAGTTTGAGATGTCTGTTTGGCATTCTTGCAGAGATAATGACATCTACCAATGGGTTGGTTGTGATGATTAAATATGGTGAATGTAAATTACTGAGCACAGAATCTGACAATTATCTCTGTGAGATCAGAGAATAAATTGCTACATGAAACAAGAATAAGAGATTGCAAAAGGGAGATACTTAGGGAAAAAGAGCTCACAGAATGTGATAGAAGAAAATTTTAAAATGATGGATGGGAAGATAAGATTGAAGAAATCTCCCAGAATATAAAAGCCAAAGAGATGTAAGAATATTACAGAAATATTAAAAATAATGGAGAATCTACTCAGGGGGCCCATCTCCTTTCTAAAAAGATTTTCAGAGAGAGAGAGAGAGATCAAAGAAAAGGGAAGGGAAATAATTTTATTTATTTATTTTTTTTGAGATGGAGTCTCACTCTGTTGCCCAGGCCAGAGTGCAGTGGCATGATCCTGGCTCACTGCAACCTCCACCTCCAGGGTTCAAGCAATTCTTCTGCCTCAGCCTCCTGAGTAGCTGGGATTGTGGGCATGCACCACCACACGCGGCTAATTTTTGTATTTTTAGTAGAGACAGGGTTTCACCATGTTGGCCAGGCTAGTCTCAAACTCCTGACCTCAGTTGATTCATCTGCCTCGGCCTCCCAAAATGCTGGGATTACAGGCATGAGCCACTGTGCTCAGCTAAGGGAAATAATTATCAGTGAAACAATGCAAGAAAAATTTCCAGAACTGAAGGACATCTGTTTCTAAATTGAAAGTGCTCAGCACCATTAATGAGGGGGAAAAAGACATATTACCAGGACATTTCAGAGCACCAGAGAGTAAAAACAAGTCACAAGGAAAGGAATAGGGATTAGTGGAGTGTCAGACTTAACTCAAAAGTAACACTGGAAGCTAGTAGACAAGGAAGCAATACTTTCAAAGTGCTGAGGGAAAATTATGACAAACATAGATTTCTAATTCCAACCAAATAGTCAATCAATTATGAGGATAGCCTAAAGATTTTTTTTAGCATGCAAGGTGCCAAAAAATTTATCTCCTACACATCTCCCCACAGGAAGCTATTGAAGTATATGAAAGAAGGCATGAAATCTAGGAAAATGGGGAATGTAACACTGGAGAGAGAGGAAGTTTGCAAGATGATGGTGAACAAAAGTCCAGGGTGACAGCTGAGTAGCAAGCCTAGAGATGACTAGTACAGATTGGAGCAGGAAGGTGGAAACTCCAGGGAAGATGTCTGTACAAACCAAATTAAACGGATGCATGTGATTATGCTGAAAGAGTTTCATAGTTTGTTCAGACAGTTAGGGAATAAACTGTCCCTAACTTAAGGGAGCTTACACTGTAATAAGGGGTACATGCAAGTAGGCAGGCAATTATAGTATTCTGTGAAGGTTTGTAAAGTTTAGTACTGTAGGAAACCAGAATATGCCTCCCCAAAATGTGAAGGATTCTCGAGCTGAAGACAGTTAAGATGCAGTAGAGCTCTCTGCCTAAAAGCAGGACACAGATTTATAGAGAAAAAAGTCTTGCTGTCCTCCCTCCTCCTTTTCTCCCCTAAAGACAGGATGTAAATTCTTTACTGGAAAAAAACCCTTTATCATCTCAGAGACGGCGCCAGAGGAATCTGCAAGCTGACTTTACTCCATTAGTGCCTTCCATATATTTACCTTTCCATGGTTTCCTACCTCTGGAAGTCTGGGACTGCTTTCCTTTGCCTTGTCACTTCTCTAAAATTTATTGTTCTTTGTTGGATATACTATATAAACCAGACTCATGAACCACTGCCTTGAGTTACTTTTCACTGAGGGCTTTTCCTGTGTGATATGCACCGTACACGTTAATAAACCTATCTGTTTTTCTCTTGTTAATCTGCCTTCTGTTATAGAAGTCTGTGCTAACTACATACTTAAGAAGGTTGAGGAAAAAATACTTTTTCTCCCCTTCAGTTCTCTGCTGCTAGATCACCCATAGTTGGAATGGAGGCTCAGAAACCTAGTATTTAGCTCCTTTGAGCATCTGTAATTGAACTGGCAAACCAAGAGCTTGGGGCTGACTGTTGGGTTAGCTGAAGAATAGTTTCCGTCATATTCTAGAAAAGAAAGCTTTTTTTTTCTTTTTCTTTTTCTCCAGGGAATGAGTGGGGTTATCCATTTATTTTAGTTTAAAGGATTTAAAATCCATCTATATATTGATAAGCATTCATCAGTTTTTATTTTAGTATGTATGGTGCTATCATGTTTATAAGAATATTTTGTTTTTAAAATGACTAGAGCAGTACAAAGGAAAAAACTTTAGTTGTTAATTTTAGATGAAAAGCAACTGAATTTCTTAGGTAATAATTATTTTACCCTCCCAAGATACGTTTTCTGTACTCCATTGACTTATGCCAATAAAGTAATGTTCTTCCAATTTAATAATGGATTTTTTTCTTGTTGAATTTTTTTCAACTCTAACGTTATTTTGTTGTTGGGGATTGATTAAAAAATACAGATTTTACTGTTTAAAGAATGTTGCCTAATTAGTTATAAATCTATTTCATCTTTGCATTTTTTTCTTTTATATACTCATATAAAATGTAGCAGTTTGTATCACATCAGTATTTCTCTTATATAAATATGGTTTATGGTTATGTCTAATCTCATTTCTCATTTGGCCAGTTAATATATGCACAGATAAATGGCCCATAAAGAAAAACTTCAAGAGGAGAAAAAGGTAATCTAAATGCATATTATTATTTTAAAGTTCTAATACTGTGTACAATTTTATGAAGTTAAGTTTCTGTAATATGTGGTCACCCAGGGGTCTGAGAACATTAGTTAATCCAGTCAACAAACATTGATGGCATATGTGCTGTATGACAGGCTCTGTGCTTGGTCTTAGGAATATAGGACAAGTTAGGGCATCATTCCCACCCTCCAATAATGCTTAGTCCCCAGGAAAAAAAATTGACATATAAACAAGTAGAGGTGGTAAAACAGAAGATTAAAGGTCCTATAGATGATATTTACCAATGAATAAAGAGAGAAGGCTATCTTAAGAAAAATATGTAGTAAGAAGAAAGAAATGGAGATAGAGAACATTTGAGGAAATGGCAGACATTTATTTGTATTTGGTTGTAGCATAGAGTAATGGGGAAGACCGGGGAAACATTGAGAACCATCTCATAGAGCAGGCATGCTACATGCTGGAGTTTAGTCAGTTTCTCCTGGAACAGTATTTCTCAAATATGTGTGATCATATGAATCACTGAGAAAGTTTGTAAACAAACAAAAACAACCCCAACAGATTCCTGAATTTCACTCCAGACCTGGAAAATCAGAGTCCTTAGAGGAGGGCTAGGAATCCATATTTTGTTATGTCATGTCATGTCAGACAGGGTCTCTCTGTTGTCCAGGCTGGAGTTCAGTGGTACAGTCATAGCTTACTGCAGCCCTGAACTCCTGGGCTCAAGTGATCCTCCTGCCTCAGCCTCCAGAGTAGCTGAGATTACAGGCATGAGCCACTGTGCCTGGTGGAATCTATATTTTTAACAAGAGCTCTGGTAATTATTATTGTAACCAATTTATTGAACAAGTACAAGCTATTAGGGTATAAGCAAATATTTTTCCCTCAAATGTTCTAGTTGATGTGAGACTTTCCTTTGGCATGTATTAATGAAAGCAAGGACATAACCCACAAGTTTCCTATGTGCATGTGCATATGTGCACATCATACACACACACAAACACACACACACATATATTTTGTGGTTACTAAACAGTCTAGGCCAGGATAAAATTTAGGGAATTACAGCAGGTCCTCAAATAATGTTGTTTTGATATAACATTGATGACCGAAAAAACAAAAAACAAAAATCCCAGTTCCCAACTGGTGCCACTCTCTCTGTGGAATTTGCACATTCTCCCCATGTTTGCATGGGTTTTCTCCTGGTACTTCAGTTTCCTCCCCTGTCCCAAAGATGTGTGCATTGGGTGAATTAGCGTGGCCCCTGTTTGAGTGTTTATGGGTGTGTGTGTGTTAGTGTGCTCTGTGATGGGATGGCATCCCCTCCGTGGTCAGTTCCTGCCATGTGCTCTGACTACCAGGATAGGCTTTGCTTTCAGAAATCTCCAGATAATTAGCTTCATATATTTCTGTGTTCAGGTGTTTTCAGTTTCTGCAGCTCAGCAAGCGTCCAGCTTTGGATCAAGTTGCCAGTGTGTCCTTCTTGCAGATATCTTCACCTTGCAATCTGTATGACCAATTATTTTGAAGTGCCAACTTAATGAATGACCCTTCATGGTGCCAGACTCCTAAGCTCTCCCTTGCCTTCTCTTAGTTCTCTCTTTGGTAGAGTTGGTTGAATGCACCAGTGAGTTTGTTACTTCTCAGCAAACCTTGGGGGAGATATCTGAACCTAATTGTTGGTGTTCTCCCTTAGATTTGGGCTTTATTGCCTCTTGCTGTCAGCTTTGGGCCCTAGTTACTGATTCTGGAAAAAGTGGAAAAATACCCCTTAACATCTTGTTAGATTATGAATAGGTAAGTTTAGGAAATATTATTGCAGGTAGAAGAAAACCTAACAGGTTTTTATTTTCTAATGTTTAAAGAGACATTTAAGTAAAAGATCTCAATGGAATTATACCTTTCTTTTTGTTGTTGTTGTTGTTGCAGATAGTATGTACTTAATTTTTTTTTTTTAATTTCAATAGGTTTTTCAGGAAGAGGTGGTGTTTGGTTACATGGATAAGTTCCTTAGTGGTTATTTCTGAGATTTTGGTGCACCCATCACCCAAGCAGTGTACACTGTACCCAATATGTAGTCTTTTTTTTTTTTTTTTTCTTTTTGAGATGGAATCTTGCTCTGTCGCGTGGCCTGGAGTGCAGTGGCATGATCTGGGCTCACTACAACCTCCACCTCCCGGGTTCAAGCGATTCTCCTGCCTCAGCCTCCCAAGTAGCTGGGATTATAGGCGCCTGCCACCACACCTGGCTAATTTTTGTATTTTTAGTAGAGACGAGGTTTCGCCATGTTGGCAGGCTGGTCTCAAGCTCCTGACCTCAGGTGATCCACCTACCTCAGCCTCTCAAAGTGCTGGGATTACAGGCATGGGCCACTGCGCTCAGCCGTAATATGTAGTCTTTTTTCCCTCACCTGCCTCCTGCCCTTCCCCTTAAGTCCCCACGGTTCATTTTATCATTCTTATGCCTCTGAGTCCTCATAGCTTAGCTCCCACCTGTAAGTAAGAACATACAACGTTTGGTTTTCCATTCCTGAGTTACTTTGCTTAGAGTAACGGTCTCCAGTTCCATCTAGGTTGCTGTGAATGCCATTGTTTCATTTGTTTTTACAGCTGAGTAGTATTCCACAGTGTGTATGGGGTGTGTGTGTGTATATATATATATATCACAATTTCTTTCTTTTTCTTTTTCTTTTTTTTTTTTTTTTTGAGATGGAGTTTCACTCTTGTTGCCCAGGCTGGAATGCAATGGTGCGATCTCGGCTTACCACAACCTCTGCCTCCCGGGTTCAAGGAATTCTCCTGTCTCAGCCTCCCAAGTAGCTGGGATTACAGTCATGTGCCACCACGCCTGGCTAATTTTGTATTTTTAGTAGAGACGGGGTTTCTCCATGTTGTTCAGGCTGGTCTTGAACTCCCGACCTCAGGTGATCTGCCCACCTCAGCCTCCCAAATTGCTGGGATTACAGGCATGAGCCACTGCGACCAGCAGTATATCACGTTTTCTTTATCCACTCGTTATTGATGGGCATTTGGGCTGGTTTCATATTTTTGCAATTGCAAATTGTGCTGCTGTAAACGTGTGTGTAAGTGTCTTTTTCATGTAATGACTTCTTTTCCTCTGGTTAGATACCCAGTAGTGGGATTGCTGGATCAAATGGTGGATCTACTTTTAGTTCTTTAAGGAATCTCCACATTGTTTTCCATAGAGGTTGTACTAGTTTACATTTGCACCAGCGTGTAAAAGTGTTCCCTTTTCACCATATTCATGCCAATATCTATTATACTTTGATTTTTAAATTATGGCCATTCTTGCAGGAGTAAGGTGGTATCACATTGTGGTTTGGATTTGCATTTCCCTGATTATTAGTGATGTTGAGCATTTTTTCATATGCTTGTTGGCCATTTGTATATCTTCTTTTGAGAATTGCTTATTCATGTCTTTAGCCCACTTTTTTGATGGGATTATTTGTTTTTTTCTTGCTGATTTGTTTGATTTCCTTGTAGATTCTGGATATTAGTCCTTTGTCGGATGCATAGTTTGCTAATATTTTCTCCCATTTTATGGGTTGTCTGTTCACTCTGCTGATTATTTCTTTTGCTGTGCAGAGGCTTTTTAGTTTAATTACGTCCCATCTATTTATCCTTGTTTTAGTTGCGTTTATTTTTGGGTTCTTGGTCATGAAAACTTTGCTTAAGCCAATGTCTAGAAGGGGTTTTCCAATGTTATCTTCTAGAATTTTTATGTTCAGGTCTTAGATTTAAGTCTTTGATCCATTTTGACCTGATTTTTGTATAAAGTGTGTCTTAGTCCATTTTTACGCTGCTGGTAAAGAGATACCCGAGACTGGGCAATTTACAAAATAAAGAGGTTTAATTGGACTTATAGTTCCACATGGCTGGGGAAGCCGCACAATCATGGCAGAAGGCAAGGAAGAGCAAGTCATGTCTTACATGGAATGGCAGCAGGCAAAGAGTTTGTGCAGAGAAACTCCCATTCTTAAAACCATCAGATCTCGTGAGACTCATTCACTATCATGAGAACAGCACAGGAAATATCCACCCCTATAATTCAGTCACCTCCCACTGGGTCTCTGTCACAACACGTGGGAATTCAAGATGAAATTTGGTGGGGACACAGCAAAACTGTATCATTCCACCCCTGGAGCCTCCCAAATCTCATATCCTCACATTTCAAAACCAATCATGCCTTCCCAAAAGTCCCCCAAAGTCTCAACTCATTTCAGCATTAACTCAAAAGTTCACAGTGCAGCATCTCATCAGAGACAAGGCCAGTCCTTTCCGCCTGTGAGCCTGTAAAATCAAAAGCAAGTTAGTTACTTCCTACATACAGTGGGATACAGGCATTGGGTAAATACAGCCATTCCAAATGGGAGAAATTGGCCAAAACAAAGGGGCTCCAGGCCCCATGCAAGTCAAAAATCAAGCAGGGCAGTCAAATCTTAAAGCTCCAAAATGATCTCCTTTGACTCCATATCTGACATCCAGGTCACGCTGATGCAAGAAGTGGGTTCCCATGGTCTTGGGCAGCTATGCCTCTGTGGCTTTGCAGGGTACAGCCCCCCTCCTAGCTGCCTTCATGGGCTGGCATTGAGTGTCTGCAGCTTTTCTAGGTGAATGGTGCAAGCTGTTGGTGGATTTACCATTCTTTTTTTTTTTTGAGACAGAGTCTCGCTCTGTCACCAGGCTGGAGTGCAGTGGAGTGTGATCTCGGCTCACTGTACCCTCTGCCTCCTGAGTTCAAGCAATTCTCCTGCCTCAGCCTCCCGAGTAGCCGGGACTACAGGTGCCTGCCACCACATCTGGCTAATTTTTGTATTTTTAGTAGAGACGGGGTTTCACCATATTGGCCAGGTTGGTCTCGAACTCCTGACCTTGTGATCTGCCTGCCTCAGCCTCCCAAAGTGCTGGGATTACAGGCGTGAGCCACTGTGCTTGACCTGGATCTACCATTCTGGGGTCTGGAGGATGGTGGCCATCTTCTCACAGCTACACTAGGCTCTGCTCCCCAGTGGGGACTCTGTATGGGGGCTCTGACTCCACATTTCCTTTCTGCAGAGGTTCTTCTCCATAAGAGTCCCACCCCTGCATCAAACTTCTGCCTGGGCATCCAGGTGTTTCCAAACATCTTCTGAAATCTAGGCGGAGGTTCCAAAACCCCAATTCTTGACTTCTGTGCACTGGCAGGCTTAACACTGCATGGAAGCTGCCAAGGCTTGCAGCTTGCACCCTCTGAAGCCATGGCTTGATCTCTCATTGGCTCCTTTCAGCCATGGCTGGAGTGGCTGGAATGCAGGGCACCAAGACCCTGGGCTGCACACAGCACAGGGACCCTGGGCCCAGCCCATGAAACCACTTTTTCCTCCTAGGCCTCCTGGCCTGCGGTAGGAGGGGCTCCCATGAAGACCTCTGACATGCCTTAGAGACATTTTTTCCATTGTCTTGGGGATTAACATTTGGCCCCTTATTACTTATGCAACTTTCTGCAGCCAGCTTGGATTTCTCCTCAGAAAATGGATTTTCTTTTCTATCGCATTGCCAGGCTACACATTTTCTAAACTTTTATATTCTGCTTCCCTAATAAAACTGAATGCCTTTAACAGCACCCAAGTCACCTCTTGAATACTTTGCTGCTTAGAAATTTTTTACACCAGATACCCAAAATCATCTCTCTTAAGTTCAAAGTTCCACAAATCTCTAGGGCAGGGGCAAAATGCTGCCAGTCTGTTTGCTAAAACATAGCAAGAGTCACCTTTACTCCAGTTAACAAGTTCGTCATCTTTATCTGAGACCACCTCAGCCTGGACCTTATTGCTCATGTCACTGTCAACATTTTTGTCAAAGCCATTCAACAAGTCCTTTTTTCTCTTTTAAAATAGACAGATCATGCCAGTGTTGAAGGGATATGTTTCCTTTTTTTTTTTTTTTTTTTTGAGACTGAGTCTCGCTCTGTCGCCACACTGGAGTGCAGTGGTGCGATCTTGGCTCACTGCAGCCTCCGCCTCCTGGGTTCAAGCGATTCTCCTGCCTCAGCCTCCCAAGTAACTGGGACAACAGGCGTGCGCCACCACACCCAGCTAATTTTTGTGTTTTTAGTAGGGGTGGGGTTTCATCATGTTGGCCAGGCTGGTCTCGAACTCCCAACTTTGTGATCTGCCTGCCTTGGCCTCCCAGAGTGCTGGAATTACAGATGTGAGCCACCACGCCTGGCTGAGATATGTTTTCTTAACACTGGGCAAAGAATCTCAGTTTATATAGCTCACTGGACAATTTACAGATCCTGAGGTCAGGGATAATAGTAAGTATGGATTGTGAAAACCTTCAGTAACTCATAGATTTTAGCCAATGACATGTTACAAAGTATTTTATACTGTGATATTATTTCCTATGAGTCATCCCATTCCTGTTATTTAAGCAGTGCTCAAGATCACTATGGTTCATATCCATGAATGTATTTCAGGGTAGAATAATTCTTGAATCTTATTTATAAGATATACTGTTGACTTTAAATGAAAGCTACTCATTTAAATAGGACACCTTATATACCTTGGATATGGATATTTTTTTTTCTCTTTAATTGTCATATTTTATATATTTATGGGGTTCATGTGAGAGTTTGCTGCATGCATAGAATGTGTAATGATCAAGTCTCCATCATCATGAGTGCTTATCATTTTTATGTGGTATCATTTCAAGTCCTCTCTTCTAGTCGCTCTGACATATACATAATATTGTTACTAAGTGTAGTCACTGTGGTCTGCTATCAAACATTAGATCTTGTTTCTTCTATCTAACTATGTGTTTGTACCCACAACCAACTTCTCCTGTCCTCTCCCCTTGAACCACCCTTCCGAGTCTCTGGTTATCTGTTGATCTATTCTCTATGTCCATGAGATGAAGTTTTTTAGCTCCCACATGTGAATGAGAACATGTGGTATTTGTCTTTCTGTGCTGGGCTTATTTTGCGTAACATAATGATGTCCAATTCCATCCATGTCACTTCAAATGACATGATTTCATTCTTTTTTATGGCTGAATAGTATTTCATTGTGTGTGTGTGTGTGTGTGTATTATATAATATATTCATTGTGTGTGTGTAATTATATAATATACACATATATAATGTGTATATATATTATAAATATACACATATATAATGTGTATATATATTATAAATATACACATATATAATGTGTATATATATTATATATATACACATTATATATGTGTATATATATTATATAATATACACATATATAATGTGTATATATATTATATAATATACACATATATAATGTGTGTATATATATAATACACACACACACACACACATATATATACACATTGTATTTCATTATATATATATATCACATTTTCTTTATCCACTCATCCCTTTGTGAGAACTTAGGTTGATTCCATACCTTGGCTATTGTGAACAGTGTTGTGATAAACATGTGAATTCAGGAATCCCTTTGATATGCTGATTTCTTTTCCTTTGGATAGATTCCCAGTACTGATATTGTTGGATTGTATGGTAGTTTTAGTTTTAGTTTTCTGAGAAAACTTCATACTGTTTTTCCATAGCAGTTACTAATTTTCATTTCCACCAACAGTATATAAGAGTTCCCTTTTCTCTGAATCCTCATCAGCATCTGTTGCTTTTTATATTTTCAATAATACCCAGTCTAATTGGGATGCTTTGATATCTCATTGTGGTTTAATTTGCATTTCCCTGATGGTTAGTGATGTTGAGCATTTTTATCCCTGTTGGCCATTTGTATGTATTCATATATTTTTGAGAAGTGTCTATTCATATCCTTTGTCCCCCCACCCCCCCGGCTTTTTTTTGAGACAAGGTCCTGCTCTGTCAGCCAGGCTGGCTGGAGTGCTGTGGCATGTTCATAGCTCATTACAACCTCGAACTTCTGGATTTAAGTGATCCCCCCTGCTTAAGCCTCCTGAGTAGCTGGGACTGCCTGTAGGTGCATGCCCCCATGCCCAGCTAATTTTTTTATTTTTCTTTTTGTACAGACGGGTTCTTCCTGTGTTGCCTAGCTGGTCTCAAACTCCTGACCTCAAGTGATACTCCTGCCTTGGCCTCCCAAAGCACTGGAATTATAGGCATAAGCCACTGAGCCCAGGCCCTTTGCTCATTTTTAAATGATATTATCATATTTTTACTGTTGAGTTGTTTGAGTTCCTTGTATATCCTGGATATTAGTCCTCTGTCAGATGAGTAATTTGCAAATATACTCTCCCAGTCATGAGGTTGTCTCTTTACTCTATCTATTCTTTTGCTATGCAGAAGTTTCTTAGTTTAATATAGTCTCATTTGTCTATTTTTGTTTTTGTTGCCTGTGCTTTTGAGATCTTAGTTGTAAAATCTTTGCCCAGACAAATGTCCTGAAAAGTTTTCTCTATGCTTTCTTCTAGTAGCTTTATATTTTTGGATCTTATGTTTTAAGTCCTTAATCCATCTTGAGTTAGCTTTTTTTTTTTTTGGAGACGGAGTCTTGCTCTGTTGCCCAGGCTGGAGTGCAGTGGTACGATCTCGGCTCACGGCAAGCTCCACCTCCTGGGTTCACACCATTCTCCTGCCTCAGCCTCCCGAGTAGCTGGGACTACAGGCGCCCGCCGCCACGCCCAGCTAATTTTTTGTATTTTTAGTAGAGACGGGGTTTCACCGTGTTAGCCAGGATGGTCTCGATCTCCTGACCTTGTGATCCGCTGGCCTCGGCCTCCCAAAGTGCTGGGATTACAGGCATGAGCCACGGCGCCTGGCTTGAGTTAGCTTTTGTATGTGGTGAGAGATGGGGGTCTAGTTTCATTCTTCTGAATAAATATATATATATATAATATATTCAGTTTTCCCAGCATCATTTATTGAAGAGGGTGTTCTTTCCCCAATGTATGTTCTTAGGGGCTTTGTCAAAGATCAGTTGGCTGTAAATATGTGGATTTAATTCTGGGTTCTCTATTCTGTCTTATTGGTCTCTGTGTCTGTTTTTACACTAATACTATGGTATTTTGGTTACTATAGCTTTGTAATATATTTTGAAATCAGATGGTGTGATACCTCCAGCTTTGTTCTTTTGGCTCAGGATTGCTTTGGCTATTCAGGGTCTTTTATGGTTCCATACAAATTTTAGGATTTTTTGTCTGTTTCTGGGAAAAATGACATTGACATTTTGATAGATATTGCATTGAATCTTTACATTGTTTTGGGCAGTATGGTCATTTTAACAATATTAATTCTTCTGATCCATGAGCATGGGTTGTCTTTCCATTTGTTTGTGTCCTCTTCAGTTTCTTTCATCAGTGTTCAGTAGTTTGATTTTTTTTGGAGATCTTTCACCTCCGTGGTTAAATTTATTTGTAGGTACTGTATGTATTTTTGTACTTTTTGTAAATGGGATTGCCTTCTTCCTTTCTTTTTTGACTATTTCATTATTGGTGTCTAGAAATGCTACTGATTTTTGTGTGTTTATTTTATATCCTGTAACTTTACACAATTTATCCATTCCATGAGTTTTTCGTGGAGTCTTTTGGTTTTCCTAATATATAAGATCATGTCATCTGCAAAGAGGGACAATTTGATTTCCTCTTTTCTAATTTGGATGCCTTTTATTTCTTTCACTTGCCTATTCCTCTGTCTAGGACTTTAAGGACTATGGTGAATAGGAGTGGTTAAAGTGGGTATCCTTATCTTGTTCTGGTTCATAGAGGAAAGACTTTCAACTTTTCCCCATACAGTGTGATGTTAACTGTGGAGTTGTCATGCATAGCCTTCATTATTTTGAGGTATGGTTCTTTTATGCCTGGTTTGTTGAGACTTTTTGTCATGAAGAGGTATTGAATATTGTCAAATGCTTTTTCTGCATTTATTGAGATGGTTATATGATTTTTGCCCTTCATTCAGTTGATGTGATGTGTCATGTTTATTGATTTGCATATATATAGCTTTTTTTTTTTTTTTTTGAGGCAGGGTCTTGCTGTGTTGCCCAAGCTGGAGTGCAGTGGTGTGATCATGTCTCACTGCAGCCTCGACTTCCTGGCCTCAAGCAACCCTCCCACCTCAGGCTCCTGAGTAGCTGGGACCACAGGTGTGTGGCACCGTGCCCAGCTAATTTTAACATTTTTCTGTAGAGACAGAGTCTCCCTGTGTTACTCAGGCTGGTCTTGAATCTTGGGCCCCAGCAATCCTCTGGCCCTGACCTCCCAAAATGCTGGGATTATTGGTGTAAGCCACCATGCTTGGCCTATTTGTGTATATTGAACCACCTTATATCCTTTGGATGAATCCTACTTGATCATGGTGTGTTATCTTTTGGGTGTGCTGTTGGATCTAGTTTGGTAGTATTTTGTTGAAGACTTTTCCATTTATCTTCATTAGGGTTATTGGTCTGTATTTTTTTTGTTGTAGCTTTGTCTGGTTTTGGTATCAGGGTAATGCTGGCCTCATAGAATGAGTTAGGGAGAATTTCCTTCTCTTAACTTTTTGGAATAGCTTGAGGAGGACTGATATGAGTTTTTCTTTATACGTTTGGTAGAATTCAGCAGTGACTTTATTCAGTACTGGGCTTTTTTTGTTGAGAGACTTTTTGTTCCTGGTTCAATCTTGATACTCATTATGTTCAGGTTTTCTATTTTTCCTGATTCAGTCTTGTTGGATTGTATTGATATGGCTCCAATGAATGGAGGAACACCAGTGTCCTTGGTCTTGCGCTGATTTAGATAAAATGACATGGACACATGTGGAGTGATTTTAAGGAGCGGAGAGTTTAATAGGCAAGAAAGAAGGAAGAAGCTCCCCCATACAGAGACAGAGGGAGGGGGGCTCTGAGAGAGAAACCATGTGTGCGGTGGCAAAGTAGTTAGTTATATTAGCAGGCTGGAGGAGGCGGTGTCTGATTTGCATACAGCCCAGGGATTGGTTTTACCAGATGTGTCATTCATGTGGCCCGTGAAAAACCTGGCCCTCCCACCTTAGTCCTTTAATATGCAATTGCGGGTCACCATGATGTCCTGAACACGTGTGAGTTATCTGGAGGCGGCCATGACACTTGGTACTTGTGGTGACAAGGAGAAGAGGGCAGGAATCGCCATGTTGGCCATGTTGGGTGGACCTAGTTTCTAATCGCCAGAATTTGCATATCAAAGCTTGCCGTCTTTAAGCCGCCTTTTCTGTTAGAAAAGAAATGGTTTGGGGGTTGCTTCTTACAGGAAAATTTCCACCGAGAACCTTTACCCTTTCTACCTGCCTAAAAATTATTTCTTAATAACTCCTGTATTAATGTGTTTCCAGGAATTTCTCCATTTTCTCTAGGTTTTTCACTTTGCTAGCATATAATTCATAATAGTCTCTGATGATCTTTTGTACTTCTGGTGTCAGCTGCAATGTCTCCTTTTTCATTTCTGAGTTTGTTTATTTGGGACGTCTCTTCTTTTTTCGGTTAGTCAAGGTAGCGGTTTATCAATTTTGTTTATCTTTTCCAATGATCAACGTTTTGTATTGTATTTTTAGTCTCTATTTCATTTAGTTCTGCTCTGATCTTTATTATTTCTTTTCTTCTGCTAATTTTTGGTTTTCTTTGTTCTTGCTTTTTAGTTTTTTGAGGTGCATGGTTAGATTGTTCATTTGAAATCTTTCTGTTTTTCTGATTTAGGTGTTTATTGCTATAAACTCCCCTCTTAACATACTTTTGCTATGTCCCACAGGTTTTGGTATGTTGTGTTTCCATTTTCTTTGTTTCAAGAAATTAAAAAAATTTTTTATCTTGATTCTTTCATTGACCCAGTGGTCACTCAGGAGCATGTTTAATTTCCATGTATTTGTATAGTTTTCAGAGTTCCTCTTGGCATTGATTTCTAGTTTTATTCCATTGTGATCTAAGATACTTGATATGATTTTAGCTTTGGAAAGATTAGTTTTATAGCCTAACATATGGTAAATCCTGGAGAATTTTCTATGTGCAGATGAGAAAAATGTATATTCTACAGATGTTAGATAACATTTTCTGTACATGTCTGTTAGGTCCATTTGGTCTAAAGTCCCGTTTAAGTCCGATGTTTCTTTATTTTCTGTCTAGATGATCTCTTAAATGCTGAGATTGGGATGTTGAAGTACCCCACTATTATTGTATTAGAGCCTGTCTTTTTCTTTAGATCTAGTAATACTTGCTTTATGCATATCCTCTTGCTGGATTGATCCCTTTATCATTATATAATGACCTTGTCTTTCTGTGTCTTTTTTTTGTGTGTTTTTTTGTTTTTTTTTAAGAAATGGGGTCTCAATATGTTTTCTAGGCTAGTCTTGAGCTCCTGGCCTCAAGTGATCCTCCCGCCTCTGCCTTCTGAGTAGCTGGGATTACAGGCAGGAGCCATCGTGCCCAGCTTCTTTGTCTTTTATTATTATTTTTGACTTAATGTCTGTTTTATCTGATATAAGTGTAGGTATTTCTGCTCACTTTTGGTTTCCGTTTGTGTGGAATATCTGTTTTCATTTATTTACTTTGAGTCTATATGTGTCTTCACAGGTAAAGTGCGCTGATTGTAGGCAGCATATAGTTAGATCATTTTTAAATCAATTCAGAGAGTCTATCTTTTAAGTGGAGAATTTAATCCATTAATATTCAAGGTTATTATTGAGGTTTTATTCCTTCATATTGTTAATTGTTTGCTGGTTTTCTATGGTGGTATCACTTGAATTTTTTGGCTTTTTCACTTGTGTATTGCTTTACCAGTTAGTTTTATATTTTTGTGTGTATATTTTGTGTGTGTGTGTGTGTTTTTTTTTCCACTCCCTTGAGCATTTCTTGAAGAGCTAGTCTAGTGGTGATGAATTTCATCTGCTTTTGCTTGCTTAGAAAAGACTTTATTTCTTCTTTATTTATGAAGGATAATTTTGCTGGATATAGTATCCTTGGGTGGCAGTTTTTTTCTTTTGGCACTTTGAATATATAACCCCATTCTCTCCTAGCCTGTAAGGTTTTTGCTGAGAAGTCTCCTGTTGATGTAGCCTCCTTTGTAGGTGACTAGACATTTTCCTCTTGCTGCTTTAAGACTTTTCTCCTTGTCATTGACTTTATGCAGCTTGAATACAATGTGTCATGGAGAAGACCTTTCGCATTGGATCACTGGTCTTCCTGTACCTGGATGTCTAAATCTCTTGGTAGACTTGGGAAAATTTCATCTAGTATTTCATTAAATAGGTTTTTGAGCATTTTTGTTCTCTGTTTTCCCTTTGAGGATACTGATAATTTATATATTTGATTGCTTTATGGTTTCCCATATATCATGATGACTTTGTTCATTCTTTTTTATTCTTTATTCAATTTTTTTTTGGTCTGCCTGGGTTATTTCTTTTTTTTGAGACGGAGTCTCGCTCTGTTGCCCAGGTTGGAGTGCAGTGGTGCGATCTCAGCTCACTGCAAGCTCCGCCTCCTGCATTCATGCCATTCTCCTGCCTCAGCCTCCCAAGTAGCTGGGACTACAGGTGCCTGCCACCACGCCTGGCTAATTTTTTTGTATTTTTATTAGAGACAGGGTTTCACCGTGTTAGCCAGGATGGTCTCAATCGCATGACCTCGTGATCCGCCTGCCTCGGCCTCCCAAAGTGCTGGGATTACAGGCGTGAGCCACTGCGTCCGGCCTGGCTGGGTTATTTCAAAAGGCCCATCTTCAGGTTCTGAGACTCTTTCTTTTGCTTGGTTTAGTCTATTGTTGATGCTTTTGAGTGTACTTTGTATTTTTTCAAGGACTTCTTCAGTTCCAAAATTTTGGTTTGTTTCTTTTTTATTCTATCACTGTGGTAAACTGCTCCTTTATTTCCTGAATTGTTTTTCTGATTTCTTTGTATTGTTTTCTGAAATTCTCTTGTATCTCATTGGGCTTCTTTAGTATCATAATTTTGAATTCTTTTTCTGGGATTTCTTTTTTTTTTTTTTTTTTTTTTTTTTTTGAGACAGAGTTTTGCTCTTGTTGCCCAGGCTGGAGGGCAATGGCACAACCTCAGCTCACTGCAACCTCTGCCTCCCAGGTTCAAGCAATTCTCCTGCCTCAGCCTCCTGAGTAGCTGGGATTACAGATGCCCACCACCACGCCTGGCTAATTTTTTGTATTTTTAGTAGAGATAGGTTTCACCATGTTGGCCAGGCTGGTCTCGACCTCTTGACCTCAGGTGATCCATCTGCCTTGGCCTCCCAAAGTGCTGGGATTATAGGCGTGAATCACAGTGCCCGGCCCAGCGTTTCTTGAATTTCTTTTTATTGGGATATGTTGCTGGAGAATTATTATGTTCCTTTGGAGGTGTCATAGTTCTTTGCTTTTTCATGTTTTCTATATCCTTGTGTTGACATCTGCACACCTGGTATAATAGTTGCTTCTTCAAATTTTTTATTTTTTTATTTTTAACTTTTCTTCAACTTTTGTTTTAGATTCTAGGGGTACATGTTCAGGTTTGTTACAAAGTTATATTATGTGATGCTGGAGTTTGGAGTACAATTGAACATGTCACCCAGGAAGTGAGCACAGTATTCAATAAGTAGTTTTCAATCTTTGTCTTCCTCCCTCCCTCCTACCTCATGTATTTTCCAGCATCTGTTGTTCCCATCTTTATGTCCATGTGTACCCAATGTTTAGCTCCTGCTTTTGGATTTTCTTTCATAGGAGATGTATCAATGGTGCTAGTTGGGTGGGCTCTTTGGCTTTGATTCTGGGTGCATTCAGTTTTGTAGTCTCTGTATGATTTCTTTAGCTATAAACAATATCTGTGTTATCTGTGATTTCCTCCATGGTTTATGGTGTGGTTATTAGTGGAGCTTATAGTGAAGTTTGGTGGGACAGGGATGCTAGGCAGGCCACTTTTTGGGCCCTATTGGTGGTAGCGGTGGGCTGATCATACTTGTTCTTAGGCCCCAGGACAGTGTGCAGTGGCACTAGTTTTAGTGGGACCAAGAGGTTCAATTCTTGGCTCCCCAGGTGGCTTGCTCAGATGCTGAGGTGGTGGTGGCAGAGGTGGGGTGGGCAGGTGAGCAAGTTCTCAGGTCCCTGGGAATTTGGTATGGTGTGGGCAGTGGCAGCAGCAGTGAGGAGAAGACCCTCTGGGTCCCAAGCAGTATGCGCTAATGTTGATGGTGGCTGTGATGCAGGGTCACTATCCACAGCCCCAGACACACAGCTCTTAGACTTGTCCACTCTTGGCAGCAACAGTACTGTACTGCTATGCCAAGGAGGGGAGGGGCCCCATGTTCACGTACGAGTCTAAGCATGGAGGCCACACCACCAGTGGGGGCACAGTTACTACTTACAGCCCCAGAGAGGCAGCCCCTCCGGCTTGTCCACCCTGGCCCCTGGCAATAGCAGCAGTGGCAGTGGCTGTAGTGGTGTGCAGAGGAGGAGAGAGGCTCCTGTTGTATATGTGTAAACCTGAGCACAGAGGCCACTCCATTGGTGCAGGCAGGGTCACTGCTTCCAGCTCCAGACAGCTATTATGCTTACCCATCTGGGTTCCTAGTGACAGCTACTGCTATGGCAATATGCAGAGAAGGGGAGGAGATCTTTCCACTTGTGAGCTTGAGCACAGAATTTGTGCTGCCTTTCCGGTAGACTGCACCTTTGGTACACTGTAACTTTTTGGTACACTGCACCATTCCCTGAGGAGTAGTGTTTTCCATGGGCTAGAATACTGGGGACCCTGGAGCACCTTTGAGTCCAGCCAATGCTATGCTGCTGTAGCCATTTGGGTCAACACTGGGGTTGTTAGTGGGAGATCCCAGAATGTGGAGATATGGGGCCTCTGATTTCCAGGTCAGGATGCAGCCCTATGACAGCTGTGCTCTCACAGTGGTGCTCTGCGGTAGCAGCTTAGGCCTTGGGGGTGTGACTGACCCAGCATGAGTTCCTTGTCTGGTGCAATGCCCTTGTGGGTCTCCAGATCACCACCCTTGCTAGTATCAGGGTTTGTGTGGGTAGAGGAGCTCTCCCATGGTTTGGATTGCTGCAGTCCACAGTGGGGACATGGATTGTTAAGGTTCTCTCACTTACCCTTCCCTATGATAATGAGTCCCTTGGGGCTCATAGCTGATCTTGGCTGAGTTGGTCACTTGCTTCCTTCTCCTTCTTTGCCTCAGGTGTTTCCTGTGACTAGAGCCTGTTGGACACTAGTGTTCTCTTCTAGATGTTCTATTTGAGGTGTGATTATTTTGGTTATATATTAGTAATTTTGGTTCTTTCTGGAGAGGGTGAGTGTCCAATCTCTCTAGTCAGCCACCTTGAATACATCTCTGCTGAGGAGTTCAGGAAGAGCAGAAGCTACCTCTGTGCTCCTGCTGAGTCAGGCAATGCCTATACCTTTAATTCTACCAGAATTGAAGTAACAAATTTGTCTACTTTAGGGCAATAAATAAAGTCAATATACACCTGACTACAAAGCTTCGTAGACTATCAACATCAGTTACTTCTGACAGCTTGGTTGTAGATGTGAAAGGAAATGGTTTCATTGTATCTGATGCTGCCGTTAGACCAAGCTGGCACCATAGAAGACCTGGAATTTGTTAATACTGCTTAACTTTCATGTTTCCTGGTACAATCAGGATGAAGGGAACTGTAACCACTAGGTGGCATCTTTTAATTAGAAAACTGTGAATACTCCATTGCTCACTAGGATCCTTGTGGCCTACTTAGCAAAGCAATTGCCTGTGAGAGCAGCTGGTGGCAGTCTTTAAGATGCAGATTTCAAACAGGAGAGAAAGGAAGAGATAAAGATAAAAAGAGAGGAAAGAAGTGGGAGGGCAAGAGAAGAGAAAAGGAGAAAGTAAACAGGCGTACTGTGAAGGAAGTAGTAAAATGCCATCAGTAATTAGCTCAGGAAAGCGGTATTTATGGCATTTGTTGCTTACCATTGTTTCATTTCTTTATTTATTTGACACCTATTTAATGGGAATTAGGAATTCTGGCTGAGGATACGAGATGCTGTTTATACCCTCAGAGAGTTGATAGCTAAAGGGAGTTTAAAATATCTCAACTTAAAATCTTGACCCCCTTCCTGTAGAGTATGTTAAATAATACATGAAATAATACCTTTTATTTTTAGTTTTATTTGTTTCGTATTCTCTATTTCATTCCCCTATCAGAGAAAAGAGTTTCTGGAGTACTCTAGTTGACATACTTTGAAAATTAGCCCCTTGAGGGCAGGGAGTGTATATTATTGAGGAATCTGGAGCATGTTGTTCCATCCCTGACTCTTATTGATGGGGGGGAATGTCCATACGTTGAACGAATGGTAGGATCAGATGAGAAACCTCGGCAAGGTGTCTCCTGGTTATAGTCTACAGCCTTCCTGGCTCTTTGTAGAATTTAGGCTTCTGACTTTGAATGCTTTCCTGACAGCACCATACTCTCCTCTGCTATATAGCACACTATCATATTGCCTGTTTACGAGGCATTTGTGTTTCTCCACAGTGATGAATTCTTTTATGGTAGGGTCTGTTTATAATTTAATTTATTTATGTAGTTTCAGTGTTTAGCAGGTGGTGAGTGCTCAATAAATTGTGGTTAAATGAATGAATAAATCTGACTAATTATAGTGTACTTGGTATAAGATAAATTTGTATAGGAATCCTTTTGGAGAGAGTTAATTTTTGGATATGCCAGAAAGACCATCCTTTAACATTTTTTTTACATATGTGAGGATGATTAGGCAATTACTTTGAGTGTAAGATATGGTGCACTTTCAAAGATAACCAGAAGATATACCAGTTGTATGCTAGAGATGGATTTGTAGTGCCAATTCTACAAATACAACTCTTAAAAAAATTTTTTTTTCGGAGACAGTCTTGCTCTCTTGCCCAAATGGGAGTGCAATGGCTCGATTATAGCTCACTGCAGCTTTCACCTCCTGGGGTTGGCTGATTTTCCTGCCTCAGCATCCCATGTAGCTAGGACTACAGGCACATACCATCATGCCATGCTAATTTTAAAATTTTTTTGTAGAGATGGGGATCTTGCTGTGTTGCCCAGGCTAGTTATAAATCCCTGGCCTCAAGGGATCCTCCTGCTTTGGCCTCCCAAAGTGTTGGGATTATAGGTGTGAGCCACTGCCCCTGGCCAACTCTTTTAAATTTTAAAGTGGATTCTGTTGCATTGTCTTAGATAAATAGCCCAGCTGCAGTCTTCTTGTTTCTTTTTTCTAAAATAATAGGCACTGATGACATCTATTATTTGCTCCTTCAGGATCTAGGGCCTGCCGAGGACTTCATCTTATAAAGATGAGTATGAGAACTGAGACAAGGTCAAGTAGAGTAGTAAAAGGTGGGCAGAGAGGGATTTCACTATGGCGGAATTCTATTACACCAGAGGATAATGTCAGTAGGCCAACGTCTGTTTGTTGAATGCCAGAACTTTCATATTCAAGAATATATATTAGAAAATAGATGTCATTTTATTAATAGACCTTTTTAGAAAGGTCTATCTTATAAAGGACACATTATAAAAAGCCTTCAAAAAACAAAAATTTTAACAGCTTTTTGAGATATAATTTACATACCATACAATTCACCCTTTTAAAGTACACAATATAGGGTTCTTTTTTTAGCATATTGACAGATTGTGCAACGATCACCACAGTTTAATTCCAAAACATTTCACCACGCCAAGAAGAAACCCTGTACCCAGTAGCAGCCACTCTCTCACTCTGCATTTCCACCTTCCCCAAGCCCTTGGAAATCTCTATTTGCTATCTCTATAGATTTGCCTGTTATGGACATTTCATGAAAGTAGAGTCATATAATGTGTGTTCTTTTGTGACTGGCTTCTTTCATATAGCATAAAGTTTTCAAAATTAGTGTTGCAGCATGTTATCAGTATTCTTCATTCCTTTTCATTGCCAAATAATATACTGTTGTATAAATAGAACTCATTTTGTTTATCCATTTATCAGTTGATGGACATTTGGTTTATTTTCACATTTTGGGTATTATGAATGATGCAGTAATAAGCATCCATGTACAAGCTTTTGTTTGGACATATGTTTTTATTTCTCTTGGTTATATCCCCAGGAGTAGAATTGCTGGATCATATTGGCAGCTCTGTGTTTAATAATTTGAGGAACTGTGAAGCCACTTTTCCAAAGTCCTACCAGCAGCGAGCTAGGGTTCCAGTTTCTCCACATCCTCACTAATACTTGTCATCTTTTTCTTAAAAATTACAATAATCCTTGTAGTGCTTGTGAAGTGGTTATGTCATTGTGGTTTTTGTTTGCATTTTCTAATGGCTGATGATGTTGAGAATTTTCAAGTGTTTATTGACCATTTGTATATCTCTTTTGGAGAAATGTCTATTTAAATCTCTTGCCCAGTTGTAATTGGGTTGTCTTATTATTATTGTATTTTAAAGTGCTCATTTTATATGTTGGATACAAGACCCTTAATAGATATTTGATTTTCAAATATTTTCTCCCATTCTGTCCTTTTACTTTCTTGATGGTCTTACTTGTAGCAGAAATATGTTATATACACATATATGTAAATGTAATATTTATAGCATAATGAAATAAAGTAGTTTAGAAGGATTTGCAGTAGGGTGCCATGAAGGGGATAACAGTTGTCTTTTATTGAAATTCAAAGCTAAGCCCTAAATCCATATGTAATACAATTATGGGAAGCCAAAAAAGAACAGAAGCTGCTCAGAGTGAAACATAATGTCCTACAGCACATGACACACCTTCTTCCTGTCTTTGTGATATCCCAGTTACAAGCTAGTTAGAGAAATGATAGGGATTGGGGTAGTGAGAAAAGAATAGTTGTTTCCTTTGGTGTCTCAGGTAAGATATACTGTTAGAGATATAGCTAAAAATAAAACCAACTGGTTCTAGCAGAGATGACGATAATTCTACTTTTGTCAAATCACCATCAGAGAAATCTCCTCTCAGTTGATTAACATCATGTGCCGCAGGCTGTTCTCTTTCTTTTACTTTAGGTATAGTGGGAGTAACCCATTGGCAAGAAAAACTCATATTTAGGTGGTAAGGGGAAGGTAGGTAGAGAAAATGAAGTGTGTCTTTGACACAGTATGAATGGAGGTGCTCCCCATTAGGAACTGAGCAGGTAGACTGTGTTGATGAACATAGAGTAACACGCTGGGATGGTTGTGGCCACTTGTCTGTCTCATTGGTCCATCTCTCCCAGTATTCCATTTGAAATCCTTCTTCAGCCCCTTACCACAGCTTCAGGTTGATATTGAAATACAATGGTAATAGTGAGGGTATTTTAAAAGTGGACTTTAAAGCTGAGTTACATTAAGAAATGGGCATATCTGGCAAGTTACAGGCACAGGTAAGTAACTTTTTTTTTTCTTTTTTTGCATTAGGGGTTTGAAATAGTGCACCGATGGCCTTCTGAGAAAGGTGTCTACCTTCTCAAGGTTTTTCTATAGAATGACTTATCAAAATCCATATGGATTCTTGACCGAGGCTTTTCAGCTGGATTATGTGAAAAGCTGTGGATTTTGTAAAGAAGCCTGGCATGTGCTCCAGTGTGTTTCAGTTTTTAAATTTTCATTTTTTACAGTGTGAGAACTAATTCCAGACTAATAACATTTATGTGAATAGTTCTCTAAGCTTTGCTTCCTAAAGTGTAACTGTTAAGCCTTCTGGAATAACAATGCAGTTGTCCCTTCAGAAAGATTCTTTATGTTGATGTCTTGTGACTGGCTTAAATTCTTCAGGCACTTTCTCTCCTGGTTCCTCTCCACACCCAGAGAGAGATTTTAGATAATCTTGTGCATTGAGCAGAATCAAGAGATGAGTCAGGAAAGTTTTCTAACAAATAATACTTTTGATGGAGGCCATACAACTTAATTTCGATTTTGAAGTGACAGTAACTGTCAGTATTGCTCCTTCAAGTGGATGGACTAATTTGTAATCATGAGCATATTGCATAATGGCGACATAATTGACGGCGTAGGCCTATCCTTTAGAACATAGCCCCCAAGAGAATTGTGTTCCGTACATAATGTAAAGATATGTTAAGGTGGTTGTGAAACTCCTTGCTGTCAAATAGTAGGGGCTTCTCAGTCATTTTGTGTATAGTTTGCTTTGTAGATGATGCTGTATTTCAGTAGAAAACAGTTGATGTCTCAATGTCATATTGGCATCTGTGGTTGAGAATAGCTCAAATACTATTGAATTAAACTTGTGTGCGTGACAGTGTGCTTGCCCAGACGGACTCCTTAGCACTGTATGACTCTTGAGAAAATGGTCTCACTTGACAATTTCATTGCTACCTAAGATTTTTATTTAGTGGCTGAGGAAGTGAAGTAGTGACTTATACTGATTTGCCATCTAGGGAGATAATTGGTAAACTTGGGCCTGAGAAAGGAAGAGATCTGTTACGTAAGAAAAATACTGATCAAAAGAACAATATTTGTTGTTGTTGTTGACCAGCTCTGACTGTGAAACATTTAAAGTGTCTGGGCTCTAATTTGAGAGACTAGTTGAAAAATAATCATTTGACATTTAGCACTCTGCTAGGTACCGGGAAATTAGAGCAAGTAAGAAATAATTTCATATCTTGAGGTACTTATATTAGGGGGAAGACAGACATACAGGCAGATATTTTTTTCTGATATATTAGATAAAGGCTTTACTCTTCCCCGCCCCTGCCCCCCTCCATGTGGAAACACATACAAACAGGAGCAAAAAAGGGAATACCAAATTCATTTTAAATACATGTAGATACCCAATATGTAATATGTGTCATCTTACTCTAGGATGTGAGCTTTAAAAAGGTGGAAGCCAAATTGTGCATGCTTTTGTATAGATCCTTGCATAAACTAGATAGTATATAGAAAATTGACAGTAGTAAGTGAAATACTTGATTCCTTTTAAGAAAGAAAATTCCAACAGTTATGTTAAGAACTTCTTTAAAAAAAGGCAAGAGTGAAAAAAATGCACAATTCAGAATAGTGATGATCATTGCAGAGAGGCAGGTAGATGGCTTTCGGTAGGGGCCCATGTATAGCTTCACTGGGATTGTGTTTTTAGTTAGCTTGGGCTGCTGTAGCAAATTACCATAGATTAGGTAGCTCAAATAACAAACATTTATTTCTCACAGTTCTGAAGGCTGGAAGTCTGAGATCAGGGTGGAAGCATGGTTGGGTGCCCTCTTCCTAATTATGTCTTCACATGGCTGTTCCCATCACAGGGACTCCAGCTTCAAGACTTAATCGAACCCTAATTACCTCCCTAAAGGCCCTAGGTCTAAATACCATTACATTGGGGATTAGGGTTTTAATACATTAATTTTGGGAGGACACAAACATTTAGTCCATAGCAGATTGGAAATATTTTAATTCATAAATTAGGTGCTGGGTTCATTAGGTATGTATTCTGTAATTATGCCTCATAACATACATTATATATATATATAAAATAAAAAGTATATATATAAAACTGTAACATTTGATAGATGCATATATATATATATATATATATATATTTTTTTTTTTTTTTTTTTTTGAGATGGAATCTCACTCTGTTGCCCAGGCTGGAGTGCAATGGCATGATCTCGGCTCACTGCAACCTCTGCCTCCCAGGTTCAAGCTATTCTCATGTCTCAGCCTCCCAAGTAGCTGGGATCACAGGTGCCTGCCACTGCACCTGGCTAATTTTTGTATTTTTAGTAGAGATGGGGTTTCGCCATGTTGGTCAGGTTGGTCTCGAACTCCTGACCTCAGGTGATCCACCACCTGCCTTGGCCTCCCAAAAGTGCTGGGATTACAGGCGTGAGCCACCGCACCCAGCCTTCCCAGTCTGAATTTCTTAAAAGCTTTTGCTTAGGTTAAGTTGTGGGAGAAAAACTGAACTCACCCAGCTAGCCAAACTATCTCTCTGTTGTCTTTCCACTTTATCCATCTATTTTTTACTTTTTTTGGAAACACAATAATAATAGTGTAGAAGTCTTTTCACATTGCCTGACTCTCCTGTTTGTGTCCCATAAGGTTCCATGTACTCTGTCCAGAACTCAGCTTATTATGTCAAAGGATTCTGTCTGGACTGGTCAGTCAGAGATATAAGTTCTCATTACCTCAGTGTGTGTGTTTGTATCTGTATTTAATGATGTTTGTGCTTGGCTTAGGCTGGGGATTTTGAAATCTTTGCAGAGTTTCCCAATTTGTTGGGCAGTTTTAGAAATGATAGTATCAGTAGGAAAAAAAAAAAACACAGAAAAATACAATTTCTTCTTTCATCTATGTCCCATATTATACAAATGTTCGCTGAAAGCACCAATTTTCTGGGAAAGGTTTTGACTCAGACTTTTTTCACCCTTTACCTCTACTCTCCAATTCATGATTCCTTCTTACAACGTGGTCATGTGCTTGCCCAGGCCTGGCTTATGAACCGTGCAGAATATTTGTGGGGTTTGTTTTTTAAGCCCTAAACTGTGCACATGATGCAGTATTTAATTTGGAATGAGCTCTTAGTTTAGTCACATGTGCTTCTTGTGGTGTTTATCTTGGAATCCACAAGTAGGAGGGAAGTATTTTTGCATTTTATACATCTGGACATTGTTCATGGTCCTTCTGTAACTTGGGAATTCTGTGTGAGGCAAAATCCAAAAAAACAGCATTAAAAATAACACGGAGTTATAATGACATCTGAGTCAAAACCCTTGAGAATACCCTTCTGATCCCAGCAGAGTTTGTTTTTGAGGTGGTGAACTTTTTCAATTGTGTGTGGTTCACTGTTGGCCTGAGGAGAATGCTGGGATTATAAGGTTACCTGACACCCTTGCATGTAGACTAATGGGTTTCCAGACATTCTGAAAGTCTATTGCAGATTTGGCATAGGGGGAAGATTTTGCTTTTTGGCTTAGGGGGAGGATTTTGCTCTAATTTTGCATGGGGTAAAATAGGTAAAGTGAATTCTGCTCACTGTTGCTATGCCTCTGCCACAAGCATTCTAAGAGACCTGTGAGACTGTCCCTATTTCTCTCTTAAACTTGCCTAATTACAGCCAGCTTAGAGCTAAAGTTGACTCTGAGAATGCCTCGGGCTCTGTGTCAGGACTGGGGGTTTAGTAACCTTATCCTTCCCCTGATTTCACATGAGAAGTTGTTTTAAACAGGATTGGACATAGAGATATAGCACAGTACCTCCTCCTTTTGGCTAGGGGTCTGCTAAAGTGGAAAAAGTGGGAAAGGATGTACAGAAACTCCTGCTCTTTGAGCGAGTTTGCATATGGACAGTATTGCTTTTTGGCCCCAGCCTAGTTTTCTTTCATTCCCATGTCTCATCTTTTATGCAGCTGCAGAGAGCAGGCTGGGAAAGCAGAATGAAAGCTTCAAACAGATTTGCACTTGAATAAAAGAAAGAGTGATTTCTCTTGTTCAGAGTACAGACCAGTTTGGGTAGAAAACTGTTTGCTTTTTTACTTTCTGGGTAAGGACTGTTTGCTTTTCTCTCTTTAAATGTAGTAAAGAGAGGAAAAGCTAATAAAGTAGTTGGACCTGCTGGTTATAATTCATAGAGAATTTTCAAATGTGTTTAATAAAGTCTCTCATATAATTATAACAGAAATAAGTAATTGGAGGGGAAAGGTTAAAATCCTGTAGAGGTTTAAGAATCAGTTAAATATGAGGCAGTGTGCTTGGATGAGACAGCTAACTAGGAGCTGCTTCTCTTTGCTGATTTCTCTGACCTTTCCTTTTGAGATTTTTTCCTCTTTACTTTCGTAATGCATTTTGCAACTTTCATTAAAAAAATCCATCAATGTTTAAACTTCTAGCAAATAAACATATCCTAGTCCTATTATGGAAATCACAATGTAGCAGAGAATAGCTTGACTTCAGCTAGAGAGAGGTTAATGATAGGAACCCTAAGGATTGATACCAAGATCATGCTTGTTTAGTGTTTTAATGACTCCAGAAGGAAATGGTGAAATCTGCTGATGACACCAAATTGTTTTTGCTGATCCAAACAAGGATTTCTGGGAAGCTTCTTCAGAGTATTTGGAATAGTAGAAGAATTGAGAAATATGGTGGCAGACACACTGAACTTAAAGTGAAGGTTTACGTGAAGTAGCAGGAGTAACGTCAATACGTTGAAGTTACAAAGCCTGCCAAATCTTCCAAAAGGAAGATTACGGAGTCTATAGTTTCATGAAAGGAAGACTTAAGACAAAGAACATTTATATGTATAGCAAATGAAAACTATTATGGGAATAGTTGCAATTATAAAGTTCAGTGACTTAAAAATATGATGTCTGAATTTCTTTTTAAATGTCAGCAGTAGTATATCTAAATAGTTGTTGTTTCTCTCGAAATGGTCATAGAAGATTATATACCCATTTTATGCATGCTCCTTTCTTGGTATGTTCTTTTGTCAGTTTTCTGTGGTGGCAGGTCTTTATTTTGCAGGCTGTTTTGAATTTTGAAACAGTCAACTGTCACTTAAAGCCAAGTGTGATAAATAAGACGGGTGGTCAAACTAAGTAATAGATTTAAATATATTAAATATATTAAATGAAATATAAAGTAGTAAAACTTATTTTCTTTTATTGCTTTCAAAAGTGATTCTAAAGGACATTACCAATGAGAAATTGCAAAAATGTTTGTGTACTAATAGTGTTAGATTAAGTTCTTGGTTGATAGATTTCACAAACATCACTTATTTAGATATGTAAGTTACAGGGCTTGTACTAATACACATTTTATTATATTGGAGACAAACCATGTTTATAAGTGATCTTTTTAAAATTTTTTCTTTATGCTCCCTAAATATACACTTAGGGAGGAAGAAGGAGGTTTTGAATTAACTGGAGATTTCCCTAATGTGTTGAATTTTTCTGACTAAAGCCTACATTTTTGTAAAGAAAAAGACCCTGTGGGATAAAAAATAAGATAGGCACTATCACAGGAGCTGTGGGCTGGCCATCTATATCCATCCATCTATCTATTATTCCACCCATCCCTCCATCCATCCATCTATTTATTTAATTAAGTTATTTTTAACGGTTGGCTCTGGAGTTGACATTCATTTATTTTAAAAGAACAGTGAATCATAGCTCTTTTCCTCAAGATGCTTGCTTTTATTTGCATGGTGGCATATTGATTACTCAGAACACTATTTGACATATGGTAAGCCCTCAATAAAAGTTTGTTATTATTATGACTGTACTTCTCCCCTCTAATGTATAGAGGTAAACATTTTGGTTCCTATTGTGACACGTGGGTTATAATGAGTTAGGGCCTACTTAAGAAGAAAGTGGAAAGAAAGCGGGTAAAATTGTTGCTCAGATACTAGCATGTGGGTGGAGATATAGATATAGATATAGGTATAGATATAGATAGTGTAGGTATTTACATCTAAGTATATTGTATAAAGTGACGGATTCTGAATTTGCTACATTTCTCATTTCTTCAGCACTCTGGGATAAAACCAGCAAAAATGATGTGATCTGAACAGACACAGTAGATGGCGCTGTAGGACTTAGTTTTTAAAGAAAACAGTACAGCCAGGGGGAGTGGGGGCATGGAGGGGGAAGAAAACTAAAGCACATTTTAATGGGCTCTTTTGTACCACCAAGACAATTTCATCTTAGAGTACGTGCCTCTAAGAAGTAAAGATTTTTTTTTTTTTTTTTTTTTGACAGAGCTGGAGAATAATTTTAGGAAAACTAAATCTCCCTGTTGCTATGTTTGTGCCAGCTTTGTCACTTGGAAAGTATTAGTTGTTTTAAGCCACAAATATATAAGGAAGTTATTTTCTTTCAAAACATTGCCTTATTTATGAGGGTTTTGTTTGTTTGTTTTAGCTGTGTTTGTCTCTGTATTTTAATATTTTTGCTCCTAGCTTTTTTGGCCCTTTGTTGTTTCATAAAAACGTGGTTGTAAAGTTAATTTGAACCATATCAATATGACTATAATGTCATATTTTAAAATTCAGCTATATTTTAATAGGCCTTAAAAATACAGGTTTACATTAAAGAGTAACATAGTGTTTTTGATACTACCGTAGTGTGTTTATGTACTTGATCTTATTTAATCTTAGTACTAATTGTATGAATTTTATTATTCACTTTTCTAGGTAAATAAACTATATCAGAGATACTTAGTAACTTGCCAAGCTCACATACCTAGCGGTTGAACTAGTAGTTGCTGCAAGAGTTTCGCCAGCATATTAAAGTTGTATTTTTTGAGCACTTACTGTGTGCCAGGCAAGCTAACCACTGGAAATACTATAGTGTCCAAAGCTGACCTGGACCCTGCCCTTATGGACCTTACAGTTATTAGATACCCCACAGACATTTTTTGAAATCTGCTGGATTGAGAGTGGGTCATGAAGATGAATTTGAATCATTGTGATTGTTGGATAAGCCAGAGAGCCCTTTCACCAAAAAGAAAGTAAGAATCATACCTACCTTGAATATATTACTGTATTAAAATATTTGTTTTAGTTGTACTCCCTGTAGCCAAGGGAAAGGCAAGACCTCCCTTGGCTACAATGAGTAACTAAACTGTCTTCTAGATAAGAATCAGGAAGAGTAAGGAAAATCTGGCTATACTATAATGTCAAAATTTTCCACTGATTAAATGGTATTAAAATATCTAAAGCAAGAAGGTGTTAGTTAGCAGTGGAAGTCTGAGAGATTAATGTGGTTTGTGTACAGCCTAAGACCATGTTAACTTCTAATTGGCTTCTCTAGTGCCATTTGGTGAGATCTTTTAGAGTACAGCCAGCTTAGTGATACCCCAAATTGCCAAGTACCCCTTTCATCTTGGGACATTAATTGTCAAAAATCTTTGAATTGATTTTTCTTCAGAAAGCTTCACTTTATTATTTTCACACAATACCAAGTTCTCATGATATTTAAGGGTATGTGATTGGTGAGAAAACAGACCAAGAGTTGTTTTTTGTTTGTTTGTTTTTTGTGACCAAGTGTTGCTTTGTCGCCCAGACTGGAGTGCAGTGGCGCGATCTCTCCTCCCGGGTTCAAGCAATTCTCGTGCCTCAGCCTCCCGAGTAGCTGGGATTACAGGCACACGCCACCACGCCCAGCTAATTTTTGTATTTTCAGTAGAGATGGGGTTTCGCCATGTTGGCCAGGCTGGTTTCGAACTCCTGACCTCAGTTGATCCACCCGCCTCAGCCTCCCAAAGTGCTGGGATTACAGGCATGAGCTACCATGCCCAGCCCAGACCAAGAGTTTTAAATTGAGATCCATGATTGGGTTTCAGTAAGTGTATGGAATGTCTAAAATTATATAAAATTTTATGTGTATGTACTTAGAATTATTCTGGGAAGAAAGTCCATAGCCTGCACAAATTTCTCAGTGAGTTTCATAACCCTTAAAAGGTTAAAAGTGGTTGTAACTAGACTTTATCAAAAGGGGTGTTCAAAAGTCACTCCAGTTCAGGATTGTGGAAAGATAACTGTCTTCTCAAATAGGCATCTTAGAGGAAGGGCTGTTTGGGTTCCTTTTAAGAACTGTAATCTTGAGATGTGGAGTGAATTTGGGATTTGAAAATCCCAAAATAGAGTTTTGGAACTCTCAGCTCTTAGTGATATATTCTGTTTTGAAATGAGGGATACCTTTTGGGAAATTTGAAAATACTTTTTTCTAATTCAACTTTTAATCAGATAAATGATTATTTTTGAAAAATGAAGTAGAAAGTAATAGGAAAGGGGAAAAGTTGTTATGTCTCTTCATGGAATAAATAGCTAAAGAAGTTAATTTCTAAATTTTAAATTTCATCCCTGGTTAAAATAGTTCCTCTTTTGTTGTTGTTGTTGTTGTTGTTGTTTTTTGTTTTGAGATGGAGTCTCACTGTTACCCAGGCTGGAGTGCAGTGGTGCAATCTCGGCTCACTGCAACCTCCGCCTCCCCGGTTCAAGCAGTTCTCTGCTTCAGCCTCTCAAGTAGCTGGGGCTACAGGCACTCGCCACCACACCCAGCTGATTTTTGTATTTTTAGTAGAGACATGGTTTCACCATCTTGGCCAGGCTGGTCTTGAACTCCTGACCTCGTGATCCACCCGCCTCGGCCTCCCAAAGTGTTGGGATTACAGGTGTGAGCCACTGCACTTGGCCAAAAGAGTTCTTTTAGAGAAAACAAAAGTCTTTGATATAAGCAATATGATCATACAAATGGATATTGTGCTTTTTTAAAACAAACAAAACACACAGGTTTAAGGAGAGAAGGTATGGATATACTACTTCTGTCTTCCCTATCTTCTGCCATATTCTAAGCTTTGCATATGTTCTCCTGAGGAACAGGATAGTTATAACTTAAACTTGCATTTATATATTTCTGATTAAGTTGTTAACTATGGTTCTAGATAGAAGAATAAAGAAGTAAAATTAGATTTCTTAATTTGATATATTTAAGTCCCTTATTTTGATCTAATATATTTGATAAAACAGTAATCTTTTAATAGTAGCCCTGTTATACATAATAATAATACCTATCAGATAGGGTTGTGGTGAGGATTAGACCATATAGTAAATGTAACATGTCTAGTGCTGTGCCCTGAACTTAACACGTGCTTATTAAATATTAACTATTGCTATTACCATTATCATCATCATTAATAAACATCTATATTTTATATCCCCATGACTTAATGTACAGTATAAAGCATAAATAGTAAAATTACCCAAAGACAAAGAGGAATGGGAAGGTCCAGTTGATTAGCTTCTTGTTTAGAGAAGCAGATTATTCCGGGGGTTAGGAAATAGTTTCCTGTAAGGCATGTTTAGCTTTCATTCATGGATTGATGGCAATATAAATCGCTCTTTTGATGTGAGAAAAATATAATGATGGCATTACATCAATTATAAATTTCATGAGGGTAGGGACTGTGTTCGGTTTACCTTGTGTCCTTAGCTCCCATTTTAATGTCTGACCCATGGAAGGCGTTTCATTAAATATTTGTTGTCATCTGTCTATGTTTTCTTCTTTGTCTTTCTTTAGCTTCCAAAAAGAGTTGTTTTTATATTCATAATTTCTTATTTCATCAGTAATGTGACTCCCCTAGAAGTATTGGTTAAAATACAGATCTTTCTTGGAAAGAGACTGTTTTGTTTGAAGCAAATGACTTGGGAGATGACTTAAGAACATTCAGGCTTTAGGTGTTTTTGTAGAAAGACTAATATTTGGTCCTAAAAAACAAAAAAAACTTATCTTCATCTGTCAGAAAATTCCTAATGTTTAGCACTTAAGTTGCTTTGTGTTCTGATGTATATATTATAATGGAAAAATCTGCAGCCTAAAAGGCAGTGTTTTCAATTAGATATTTAAGAAACACTTTCTACTCTCCTACTTTAGAGGAAAACTTTACATAGCCCATTTATCTTCATGTCTTCTTGAGTCAGCAAAACATTTACAACTATAGGAAAGAAGATGTTTTTCAGAAATGAATGCTGATCAAAAAGAAGTATAGCTACTGTGGCAAAATTAGGTGAATAGTTCTATTTGTTAAGGAAAAAATCTGTCTTGTGGAGTTGTATATAAAGTACTAAATTGAATATATAGTTATATGTTAGTGTTCCTATTGCATACTAGAGTCTGGATATACATAGGCTCAGAGTAATTTGTTATGGTCCACAGGAATATATATTTTAAGATGGACTCTCCTAAGAGTGAGAGGTGATCCTACAGCCAGTGGCTTGCTTGGTTGTAGGATCAGATGTGATTAAGTTCAGATAGGAGACATTTTGAACTTCTCTGGTTGTAGAAATGCTGCCTCCCTATTTCCTACAAATATACAGTGAACTCTGGATGTCTTCTGGGACAGAGTAGAAATACTTGCAACAGGAATTGGGGTCTGGAGATATATGCAATCCAGCAGCACTGTTATAAATATTTTGGTTTTGGTAGCAAATTTGCTTACAGTATACAGCCATACCTTGTAGATATGGTGGGTTCGGTATCAGACCATCACAATAAAGTAACTATTGCAATAATGTGAGTGATACATTTTTTTTGGTTTCCCAATTCATATAAAAGTTATGTTTATACTACACTGTAGTCTATTAAGTGTGCAATAATATTATGTCAAAAAAGCAATATACAGGCCGGGCACGGTGGCTCACTCCTGTAATCCCAGCACTTTGGGAGGCTGAGGCAGGCAGATCATGAGGTCAGGAGATCGAGACCATCCTGGCTAACATGGTGAAACCCCGTTTCTACTAAAAATACAAAAAAATTAGCCGGGCATGGTTGTGGGCGCCTGTAGTCCCATCTACTCGGGAGGCTGAGGCAGGAGAATGGTGTGAACCTGGGAGGCGGAGCTTGCAGTGAGCTGAGATCACGCCGCTGCATTCCAGCCTGGGTGACAGAGTGAGACTCTGTCTCAAAAAAAAAAAAAAAAAAAAAGCAATGTACATACCTTAATTTAAAAGTTTTTATTGCTAAAAATGCTAGTGATCATCTGAGCCTTTAGTGAGTCATAAGCTTTTTGCTGGTGGAGGGTCCCCTCTCAATGTTGATAGCTGCTGACTGATCAGGGTGGTGGTTGCTAAAAGTTGGGGTGGCTGTATCAGTTTATTAAAATAAGACAGCAATAAAGTTCATTGAATGATGCTTGAATCAATTGACTCTTCCTTTCATGAAAGATTTCTCTGTAGCATATCATGCTACTTGATAGCATTTTACTCACAGTAGAACTTCTTTTAATATTGGGATCAGTCCTCTGAAACCCTGCCACTGCTTTATCAACTAAGTTTATGAAATATTCTAAATCCTTTGTTGTCATTTCAACAATGTTATTAGCATCATCACCCGGAATAGTTTCCCTCTCAAGAAAATAATTTCTTTGCTCATACCTTATCCCTCATCTGTTCAAGTTTGGTCATGAGATTGTAACAATTCAGTCACGTCTTTAGGCTCCACTTCTAATTTGAGTTCTCTTGCTATTTGTATCACATCTACAGTTATTTCCTCCACTGAAGTCTTAAAACCTTCAAAGTAGTCCATGAGGGTTGGAATCTTCTTCGCTCCTGTCAATGTTGGTATTTTGACCTCCTACCATTAATCAGAAATACTCTTAATGGCATCTAGAATGGTAAATTCTTTCCAGAAGAATTTCAATTTTCTTTATCCAGATCCATCAGAAGAATCACAATCAATGGCAGAAATAGCGTTACGAAATGTATGTCTTAAATAGTGAAACTTGAAAGTTGAAATTATTCCTTGATCCATGGGCTGCAGAATGGATGGCTGTGTTAAGAGGCATGAAAACAACATTAATCTCCTTGTACATCTCCAGCAGAGCTCTTGGGTGGCCAGGGGCATTGTCAATGAATTCTTTTCAAAATATTTTGAAAAGAATCTTTTCTTCTGAGCAGTAGGTCTTAACAGCGGGCTTAAAATATTCAGTAAACCATGCTATAAACAGATGTCCTGTCATCCAGACCTTATTGTTCCATTTCTAGACCACAGGCCGAGTAGATTTAGCATAACTTTTGGGGGCCCTAGGATTTTCAGAGAATGGCCAGTGAGTACTGGCTTCAACTTAGAAAGTTGCCAACTGCATTAGCCTCTACCGAGAGAGTCAGCCTATCCTTTGAAGTTTTGAAACCAGGCACTGACTTCTGCTCTCCAGCTATGAAAGTCTGAGGTGGCATTTTCCCCCCACCTAGTGTGAGGCTGTTTTATCTGTATGGAAAATCTGTCGTTCAGGATAGCCACCTTCATCAGTGATCTTAGGGAGATCTTCTGGATAACTTGCTGCAGCATCTACATCCACACTTGGTGCTTTGCTTGCACTTTTACGGAATGGCTTCTTTCCTTATACCTCATGAAGCAACCTTTGCTAGCTTCCAACTTTTCTTTTACAGCTTTCTCTCCTCTCTCAGCCTTCACAGAATTGAAGAGAGTTAGGGCCTTGCTCTGGATTAGGCTTTGGCCTTAAGGTAATGTTGTGGCTGGTTTGGTCTTCTATCCAGACATTTGGTCTTCTTATCAGCAATAAGGCTGTTTTGCTTTGTTAGCATTTGTGTGTTCACTGGGGTAGCAGCACATTTAATTTCCTTCAAGAATTTTTTTGTTTGTATTCACAGCTTGGCTATTTGGTGCAAGAGGCCTAGTTTTTGCCCTGATTCAGCTTTTGATATGTCTTCCTCATTAATCTTAATTATTTCTAGCTTTTGATTTAAAGTGAGAGATGTGTGACTGTTCCTCTTTCTTGAACATTTAGGGGCCATTTAATGGTTATTTCATTTTTTTTCCATTTTTTTGTCTAACGTGATTCAGAGAAATGTAGAGTTATTAAATGGACTAATTTTCATATTTTTATGTCTCAGGGAATAGGGAGCCCAAAGGCAGGCAGCAAGACAGGGGAATGGCTGTCCTGGTGGAACAGTCAGAACACATAGACTTATCTATTAGGTCTGACATCGTACAGGAGTGTGGTTGGTGGTACCTTAATAGTGATATCAAAGATTGCTGATCACAGATCATCATAACAGGTATGACAATAATGAAAAAGTTTGAAATATTGTGAGAATAAGCAAAATGTGACACGGACACGAAATGAGCACATGCTATTGGAAAAATGGCACTCATAGACTTGCTCAGTGCATGGTTGCCACAAACCCTGAATGTGTAAAAGACCACAATATATGTGAAGTACAGGTGAGGTATGCCTGTACGTAGTTCGTGCCTGTAGTTTTGTATCCATTGAAATATACTGTCACTCATTGGGTCTGCAATTGGGTGTAATAATAATATCATTTTATTGTTAATGGGCTTTGAGTCTTCCTCTTTCTTCTGTGATAGTTTGCCATTGTCAAGTTAAATTTTTATGAGCTTTTTCAGAGCAGAAATTAAACATTAAATGGTTTATTAACCAAAATAAGGCAACTGCCTTTAGACTTTAATGTAGTACCCATTTTTTCCTACAGCTTATCGTCTTCCCAGTTTAAAAGGCTTAAGCAGAAGAGTAACAGTGTAGTTAAAAGTTTTTAAGTTACAAAGTTGGAACTTGCCTTTTTTTGATTATATGATCCCAAGAGTCACAAGAGAGTAGGCAGAAAGATTACTGCTTTATCAATAGGTGAAAGTTCAGGTTTATCTGAATTTAGAATATTAAATTGTACTTTAACCATACCACATGTTTTTATAACATATAAATCATAACTGACTTCATACTATTCTGTTATTTTATGAGGTGATCTGATGTGGCTGCAAAGTTGTTAAAGTTAACCTTGAAGAAACCTCCTATAGCTTAGTGTTTATTTGCAAAATCAATCACATTTTTTCTTCTGCCTTATTAGACTGATGAAATCATTTTCTAGCATATGGAAACATTCCTGGACCTCCTGTTCTTTTGTGTAAATAACCCCATGTGACTCACAAATGTTGAAAAAGCAGTAGATATTTCCAAATGCTATTAGAACCATCAAACTAATATATCGTACAGGTACTGAACAAAAAATTCTTCGGTGGGACAAATGAAGACCAGAATGAAGTCTAAGTCACTGTTTCCAGTGAAGATTAGTCACTTTTTCCACTCTAATTCCAGAATTTCTTTAATTTTTGTTGCTTATGTTAGCAACAGTATTGTCACAAAAGATTCAACAGTCATCTCCTCAGGTAACCAATTGTTACACAAACCATATGTAGAAAATGCTCACTGGCTTCATTTATAGAAAAAAAAAGATAACTGGAAGTTAGAAACAGTTGTCCAAACTTTTGAACTATAATAAGCTATTTTGAAGTATAATTGTCAATACAAAGTACATACCAGTGTGAGATTTTAAGCAGTAATAAAATCTATGTGTGGAAGAGTAAATGAAGCATTTCTCCAATATTAATGAACGGACAGATATATGGGAAGAAGTGATATTAAACCTTGCCATACACTCTGACAATGTACATGAACAGAGCCAGTTTGCTTGTAAAGATTAGTAACATATCATTGCAATAGATGTGCATCCTGTGGTCTAAACTTGTTCCTAAATGACATCTTGAAGTTTGGCCTGTCCAAAAACATCTTTTGAGGAAGGGCAGATGCTATAGCTGCTTTCTTCAAGGAAAAAAAAAAAGTAAGTGACATCACACCTTGTTTTAAACTTAATGAGGTGAAGTAAGGATGTCTTCTGAAAAATTGGCCGGAAGTAGGAGTAGTAGGAGGGGGAGGAAAAGGAGAAGGAAGAGGGAAAGAAGCTCTTTAAGAAATAGAACTAGTTGAAAATATTAGTATCTAATATTGTCAGGAACATGACATATAAGAGATTATTGGCAGAGTGCAACTTCAGAACTCTTAGAGGATTCTAAAAGCAAAGGAAAAAAGTTTTTTTGTTTAGTTTAGTTTAGTTTTTTTGTTTTTTTTTTTTTAATAAATGCTTACTACTTCTGAATCAGACATTCTTTGGCATCTTAAACTGAATGCCTGTAATTACATTAGCTGTTTTGTGAGACTTACATATATTCTAGTCCTGTCTAGTACAGAACACTATGCTAAGCATTGCAGAAAGAGCAAAATGGATAAGATATTACTTCTGTCCTCAGAGAACTTATCTAGGAAGAGGCAGAATATTACATATTCAAACATCTATAGAAAAAGCAGAATCAACCATCTAAGAGGACTGTGTAGACAAGACAGATCTAATCCTTTTATTAACATAAGTGCTTCATGAAGGAAGTAGATGTGAACTGGACATTATGGTGTGTGTTGAATTTTGACAGATTAAGATGGGATTGGGGTAGGAGTTAGGCTTTTGACAAAGAAAACAGCATGGGCAAAGATGGAGCAGAGGTGGAGATGTAGGGGATATTTGGGAACAGGAAGCCTGATTTAGGGTGAAGTATAACTTTTATAGAGGAGAATGGTGGGAGATAAAATGGCAAGTAAAGCTTAGAGCCAGGTCATGGAGGGTTTTAAAAATGAGAATGAAGATTTGAACTTTATTCTCTAGCAGTGGGGAGTCCATGAAGGCTTTTTAGCAAGGGCTTGGTAGGAGCTAGTAGCTGTGCTTTCGAATGATTAATGGGAAGGATATAGTGGAGTTGGGAGAGGTTAGAATCAAGAATTAAAATTAAGGGGCCATTGCAGAGGCCCAGGTGAGAGAGAATAAGGCCTAACATAAGGTGTGGCAGTGGAGATGGAAAAGAAAAGTGAAGCATCTGGTAGACAGAATTGGTAGAACTGAGCCATGATTGTATGTGGGAAGTGAGGGTAAGAGAATTGGAACAATATTTGCATCTGAGTAACTAGGGCACTGGTTGTACCATTAACAGAAAGAAGAAAATTAGGAAGAGGAGCTGATTTGGGAAATTAAGAAGATGTATTAAGTGTTTGAGATGAATGTGTAGGGGCATATGAGAATTGCAAAGAAGAGAAAGGGACAGGAAGAAAAGACTGAAAAGAAATGTGTGCTTTGGGAAATACACACATTTTTGAGTTTGAATAGAAGAAAAGAAGGTGGCAAAAGTGGTCAAATCAGGGAGAAAGAAATCAGGACAGCATATTATTAGGAAGTCTCTCTTAAGGTGTGTGACCCTGTTTTACTCCAACTACTGTGGTTTTCATTGTCCTTGCAGACTCTTCTGTACTCCATGGTTATAGTAACGCTCTAACTCAAATTAATTCCATTGTTCTTTCTATTGAATCATCACAGAAGCTGTTAGGACTGATAATCCACAGAATGATATGAGGGATCAGAGGCTTACATTCTCAATGCCAAGATTATATATACTATTCCTGACCTTACCAGATAGGTAAGATTCTTTGTGCTTAATTCCGCACTCAGGACAGACTCGGTGAGTCTGTTGCTTATTTTCCTGTATCTTATTAGTGAGGGAAATAATATTAGCCATTTTGTGGGTTTGGATGCTGACTCTCGTGTTTGCTTTCTAAATCAGCACCTGATCTGGAAACCAAGAGATGAAAGAATTTCAGTGAGAGGCTAGTCAGTAGCATCATATGGTCCACTCTCCAGAGGAGAAGACAGATGAAGGTTAAGAAAAGACTGCACTAGGTTTGGTGGTTTTGAGGTCACTGATGGCCTTTAAGAAGATAGTTTTAATACTATGATGTGGGTGAACTAATCCAAGAAGTTAAAGAATAGGTACATTTTAAAGAATAAACTTTCCAACATAGACTACTCTTTCAAGGATTTAGGAGATGAATGGGAGGATAGAGATGAAATGTTAGCTATAGGATCACTAGGGTCAAGGGAAGACTTTTTTCTTTTCTCTTTAAATTGAAAAAAGTAAGCATATTTGTAGGCAGAGGTAAAGGAGTATTTGGAGAAGAAGAGAAAGAAAGTACTGGGGAGTAGGGGGTTAACTGTTGGCTGATAGATCTTGGAGGAATCTGGAACAAATGATATCAAGTATATAGGTTGAGTTATTGACCTTGGGAAGGAATGTTTAGAGATCAGAGGAGTAAGAGGACAGGAGATGGGTGGAGGTATAGGGAGAGGACAGATGCTGAGGGAGGATATATCAGACCTCAGGCATCTCATTAAAAAAGATAAGGCCATTGGCCAAGAATGAGGAAAAAGGAGATAGGAGAAAAGGTGTAAAATAGTTGCAGTGGGAAATAATTAAAATGAGGTAAACTGCTGAGTGTTAGTGAGGACTCAGCTGAGGACAGATAGTTGATTTTATTTCTTGCCTTTATCTAGTAAAATTCAGTTTTACTAGAATTTGTTTTTGCTTAAGAAAGTTCCATGAAAGGCTGCATTCAGAAATATGAAGAATTTTATTGTCAGCTAATTCATGCTGATGTACATATCTTAGATCCAGAAATATAAATGATGATAGTACTATTACTACTTAGGGCTGGATCACAAAAAGCCAATATGCACTTAGGATTTGAAGGTACTTTCAAATGTTATAAGGAAACAGTTTCATCAGGGAGTAGTTGTAGGAATGTAGTTTGGAATTTTGTCAAGCATATCTTTTCTGTCAGTCAAAGGCATGGTTTTGTATGACACAGTGTCTAACTCTTGTTTCTGATTTCTTCTGTTTATATGAAAGATATTTCTCTAGGTTTGGAAGTATACCAAATTACATGCCTAATGTGTAAAAGATGTTTGACTTAATTCAAGAAGACCTTAATTTTCAGAATTGGTGATGATAAAAATGAAATACTACATATATCAATTGCTGATAGTTCAGAAAAATAAAACATATTAGATTCTATGTAGCTAAAATTAATTGTATTTAATGAACTTGACAAATACTATAGAACAAAGCAGAATTTACCAGCTTAGAGGATTGTGTAGACAAGACAGATCCAATCCTTTTGTTAACTTGAATGTGTCATTAAGAAGGAACATGTGAACTGGACGTTGGAGTACATGTAGAATTTGGACAGATGAAGATGGGATTGGGGTAGGAGTTTGGCTTTTAGCAATGAAAATAGTGTGGGCAAAGATGGAACAGAGGTGGAGATGTAGGAGATATTTGGGAACATTCTTTCCCTAGTTCCTTTCCTGAAAGTAAGGACTTTAGGTAGCTTTTTGATACTGTGGTGGATACTCAGTTCAGGTAACATCTTTTTTTGTTTTACTTTAACTTGGTTGTCTGTTTTTTAGTTTTCACTTGTTATACTTAAACTGGGAAGAAAATTAAAAAAACAGAGACACCAGATTCTTTAAATTTTAAGAGTCAGTATTCCCTTTCAGTTTAACTGAATGTTAAATGTTTTAAAATGTTAAGTATCTGGCCGGGTGTGGTGGCTCACGCCTGTAATCCCAGTAGTTTGGGAGGCTGAGGTGGGTGAATCACTTGAGGTCAGGAGTTTGAGGCCAGCCTGGCCAACATCCCTACTAAAAATACAAAAATTAGCCAAGTGTGGTGGCGGCCACCTGTAATCCCAGCTTCTTGAGTGGCTCAGGCAGGAGAATCGCTTGAACCTGGGAGGTAGAGATTGCAGTGAGCCAGATCATGCCAATGTACCCCAGCCTGGGTGACAGAGCGACTCCGTCTAAAATGAAATGAAATGAAATGAAATAAAATAAAATAAAATAAAATGTTATGTGTCTACTATCTATAAGATGATGATGAGCAAGATAAAATTCCTTTTCTCGAAAAGTATGTGATCTGTTAAGAGACATTTCACGTAGGAAATTTGAATTATTTCAGTAAACTATACTTTAAAGGGCAATCAATATATTAAACAATGTAATCAAACCAAGTCATGCATAATATCTTATATTCCTATTGTAACTAAGAATTGCACTGTCCAATATGTTAACCACTAACTGTATGTGGCTATTAAAATGAATGAAAAATAAAATTGAAAATTTAGTTTCACTAGTTACATTTCAAGCATTCAGTAGCTACATGTGATTAGTGGCTAGTGTAGTGGACAGCATAGATAGTGAGCATTTCCATTATTGTAGAAAGTTCTGTTGGGTAGTGCAGCTCTAGAGCTATAGAACATATTTTAATTGTTTTGGACAGGCTTGTCCTTCATCTCTTCAACAAACCTTCATTAAATGCCTACCATATGCCAGGTGTTGTGATAGAGTGAGATGATAAAGTCCTAGTTCCTCCTTACACAAACCTTTCAATCTTGTGGGACATCAAGTCAGTGAACGGGTGAATAAGATAGAATGTGATAAGCATCACTATAAGAGGAGAGATACAAGAGGATGTGAAAATACACAAGGAAAAGTACAGAAGCAACACTTAAGGTTTCCTTTTGTAGAAAGGTGAGTAGGTGTTGGCATGGTTAAGTTGGAGATAAAGCAGCATCCAACTACAGGAAATGCTTGGATGTGAAAGAACATGGCACATTTGAGGGACTGAAAGTTGTTGACTGTATCTGGAGCCCAGATAATTTCTAAGGTCTCTTAATTCACAGTCATTATTAGGACACATCTAAACTATTTAAAAAACACTCCTTCCTTTTTCAAAACCAAAGGGACAAAGATCCCCACGCACCTTCCATCTATTTGGGGAGCTTCTTATTTTTATATCTGTGGATCCTACAGTGAAAGGAAGGCAAGAGAAAGTGAAAAGAAAATAAATTTGAAAAAGAAGGACCAAAGAGATGAAGATGGTCAGAGGAAGTTTTAGAGAAATAAAACAGGTAACATTTGATGGAGAATGATAGTACCATTTATAACACTCGGATCCCTGTCTCCAGTCAGAAGTGAACACCAACCATTCCAAAAGCTAGTGCCCCCAAATAGTTTACTTGGTATGTGAAATATAATATGTGAGAATATTTTTTGATATGGGATTTAAAAATTGAATTTCTGCCCTGGTTCATTTCAGCAGAAATCATAGTAGAATTTGCTTTACTGTAATTTTCGTAAATCTATACCTTTGTAGTGTATGCAATATGGAAGAAATTTACATTCTATTATTTTGTTTTTATAGAATACAAAATAGTCACAGTCAGGTTAAAACTTACATGAGAAGTCAGAGAGAGAGTAGGATCAGGAAACAAAAGAATTGTACGTTCATTCGGTCCTCACCAATTACAGAGAATATTATATGTATTATACAAAATACGTTGCACATAATAAATCACTCACATTTTGTAAATATTTAGCTGTTGTTGATTTATTTCTGGGCTAATGGCAGCTGTCATGTCTCTGGTCTGTGTTGGGAATGTTTGTTTATATGTCTGTGTCACATCATCTGCTCTAGCATGGAGGCTTCATGGAAGACAGGAACCATGTCTGTTTATTTTGTGTGATAGTAACATGGAGCTCTGTATATGAAGCTTTATTTTTATTTGATGATGATGATGGTGATGATTTTCTGTATGAATTTCTTTCCTGACTTCAGATTGATTGAATCTTCTGATCACTATTAATCCAGTAGAACTCAGAAGTGGAATTTACTTTTGAGTGCTTAGCCTGGCTAGGCAGCAGGCTTTCGCAAACACGGCTATATGAGATCTTATGCCACCACAAAGAGGCACTCTCTTGAAAAAAGATGAAAAATACAGAGAAGCCACCCACATTGGTTTTCATCAAGGAAAAGTTTGGTGTCTAGTCTTACCACCAAGTGCTTGTCAAATAAACTTGGTTTGAAGTCAAGACTGAATACAGTAAACAAAAAACTCAGATAAAAGCTATAGTAAAAAACAATATTTCTCTTTATTTTCATTCCTTTTCTTATTTGGGACAACCTTTTGAATAGTGTGGGATGATTGAATGTAAAGTTGATGAGGTGAAACTGTAGCCAAGTGAATAAGGTCTCAGTGCTTTTTAAGGATGCCCTAGCTCTAAACAAATTTTACTATTGTATCCTACCTGTAAAATATTTGTCTTTGTAAACTTGCATCACTCTAAATTATAAAAGTGGGCATCCAAAGTCATTCATATGGACACAACTATTAAGTTTAGTTTTATTTGTTAGAATGTTCAAGATACTACTGATAAGGAAGCTTTTAAATATTTCCTTGAAAACCTTTCTTTCCCCTTTCACCTTGCCTCTACTGCCCTTTCTCTAGATCGATCATGAATTTTTCTATTATATTTCAAAGAATCTTTAGGGTTTACTTGCCACATCTTCTATTGGAGTCCATTTTTCACATCACATTTTTTTGTATTAACCCATTATAAATGATACTACTTCTTGTATTATTTAATTTCTATGTTCATTTTTATGTTTTATTCTATAACCTATTGAGGTTTATACATATAAAATAATAATCACCTGCTAGTGTTACCAATGCTGATTATGATTTTTGAATTTTTAGAATGTTTGTGTTTGATTCTCCTGATTTCCTTTGGTCAATATTTTTTTTTTTTTTTGAGACAGTCTTGCTCTATTGCCCAGGCTGGAGTGCAGTGGTGTGATCTTGGCTCACTGCAAGCTCCGCCTCCTGGGTTCACACCATTCTCCTGCCTCAGCCTCCTGAGTAGCTGGGACTACAGGCGCCTGCCACCACGCCTGGCTAATGTTTTTGTATTTTTAGTAGAGATGGGGTTTTACCGTGTTAGCCAGGATGGTCTCGATCTCCTGACCTTGTGATCCTCCTGCCTCAGCCTCCCAAAGTGCTGGGATTACAGGCGTGAGCCACCACACCCGGCCAATACTTTCTTTTGAAATTTATGTTAGCCTTGAAAAATAATGGTAAGCCAGGTATAAATATGCTGATCTATAAGTGTTATTAGTTGACATAGTTAAAGTTGATAAAACAGTCAAAATTTACCATGCTGTCTTCTTTCTAGCATATCTATATTTTGACAATGAAAATGGTTCTTTATTAATTATATATTTGCTTATTCCTGCCAATAATAAGACATTGTTTGTAAAAGCACTTTAAAACTTCATAGAAATATGACCAGGTGCAGTGGCTCATCCCTGTAACCCTAGCACTTTGGGAGGCCAAGGCAGGTGGATCACTTGCGGTCAGGAGTTTGAAACTAGCCTGGCCAACATGGTGAAACCCTGTCTCTACTAAAAATACAAAAAAATTAGCTGGCCATGGTGGTGGTGGGTGCCTGTAATCTCAGCTGCTTGGGAGGCTGAGGCAGGAGAATTGCTTGAACCTGGGAGGCGGAGGTTGCAATGAGCTGAGATCGCGCCACTGCGCTACAGCCTGGGCAACAGAGCAAGACTCCATCTCAAAAAAAAAAAAAAGAAGTGTGTGTGTATGTTTGTGTGTGTGTGTATAATAGAAATATGCAAACATAACGTTCTATGTTAAGTGTATAACTGTTGAGCAGTTGCAGAATCAAGTTCAGAGAAGTTGAATTGCTTGTTCAAAGTCATGTAATAGTAGGAGCTGAGCCTCAACTTTATAAATGGTTTGACACTACTTTACTTGATCTTTCTATAACATCATTTCATCTCTTCCTTTAAAAATTCAGAATCGTTATGATTGTTTCCTTTGTCACCTTTATTTTCTTAGTCATCAAGAAGACTCTTGTTGTTTTCAGCTCAGCACTTCAGGAGAGCCTATAGTTTTTATCTTTCACTTTAGAAAAATAGATTTTTGTTCTAGGACCCTGTCCCAAGATTTTAGGAATTTGATAGCATCAACATGAGTTAAGATATAGCAGTTTACCCACAGTGTATCTAGGAGAAAATAAATTTAAGATAAATATATTTGCAAGAACACTGGATAGAACTTAGATATATTAATTAACAATTTGCCACACTCAGAGGAATTGCCTTTTTTCTTTCTTTCTTTTTCTTTTTTTAGAGACAGGGTCTAGCTCTCTTGCTCAGGCTAGTGTGCAGTCTTGCAGTCATAGCTCACTGCAGCCTCAAATTACTGGGCTCAAGCAATCCTCCAACCTCTGCCTCCCAAGTAGCTGGAACAACAGGCACCTGCCTTTATGCCTGGCTAATTTTTTAATTTTTTGTAGAGACAGGGTCTGACTTTGTGGCCCAGGCTGGTCTGGAACTCTTGGCCTCAAGCAATCCTCCCTTCTTGGTTCCCCCAAAATGTTGGGATTACAGGCACGAGCCACTGTGCCTGGCTACAGAATTTCCTAAGTTATTATTTGTTCGTTTGTTCATTCATTCATTCATTTATTCAAGACAGGGCCTCATTCTGTTGTTCAGGCTGAGTGCAGTGGCATGATCATGGCTTACTGCAGCCTCGACTTCCTGGGCTCAAGTGATTCTCCCACCTCAACCTCCCGAGTAGCTGGGGTCACAGGTGTGCGCCACCACACCTGGCTAATTTTTTTATTTTTATAGAGGCAGAGTCTCGCTATGTTGCCCAGGCTGGTCTCAAACTTCTGGGCTCAAGCAATCCTCCTACCTCTGCTTCCCAAACTGTTGGGATTACAGACACAAGCCACCATGCCCAGTTGGAATTTCCTTTTTTCGATACAGTTTTGATGAAGAAATTTTCTGAGGGCTATACTTGCTAAAGCTTGAAACAGAAGAACAAAATTGGTCACTAAGAAAGTAGGAGAGGTTTTCATTCATATCCACTGTGTATCTGTGTCTCAGACAAAGATATGCTGGCTATCAGAATGCTGACATTGCTTACTTTCCTATTTTTCAAAGACAACACCATACACATAGCTTGAGGGAGGATATTATTCTTGTATACATTTTGACATAAAGATGTTTAGTCCTTGGCTGGATATTTCAGTTCTCTGAAAATGTGTAGCTATCCTGTGAGAAGCAAACATCTTGGAAACAGTATAGTATAGTTGAAGGAAACGGTCCTACCGTTTCCTTGCTTAGACAAATCATTTCATCTCTTCTTTTCTCAGTATTTTTTTTTCTGGAAATCTACTCTTTTTCTAGAAATATATATACAACATTTAAATTTGCATGTGTCTGTCAACATCAGTGTGTAAACATATTATGTTCACTATGAAAAAATTTAGGAAATTCAGATAGGCAAAAAGGAAAAGAGATCGCTGACTGCAGCAGAAAACTATAACATTCTGATAAAGTAGATAAAAGCCTTTTGGGCTTTTATAGTACATGTATATGCACACATACACATAGACTCACACACATACATGTACCTACAAATAACATCTTAAAATGAGTTCATATTGTTAAAAAGTGAGTTTATATAGCTAAGGAAGCACATCTGAGGACGAGAACACCTCTATTGCAAAACTAACAGATGATATAGAACTAGTATGGAATACAATAGAGGTGACTAAAAATTTAATGGTTTGGAGTGAAAGCGTGGAATAATCACGGTAAACACAGGAGTAAGACACAAAGATGAAAGCAATTTGGTTAACAATGATCTGATATGAAGTTGAAAGGATTACTGGTGTCTTTGAGGAAGTGGACCCAACAAATCAAACTAAAAAAGTATTTGGAGGAGTGATATAGCAAAACTTCACTGAAATGAGGAACTGAACCTGCAGATCAAAAGATACATTGAATCCTGAAAATTAGTAGAGAAGGTTCAACATCAAGTCATATCCTGATTGTTGCCAAACAAGAGAAAGGTTTCTTCAGTCATGTAAGCAAAAGCAAAAGTTATCTACAAGGAGGAAAAGCAAAAGTTATCTACAAGGAAGAAGTTTAGACTGGCCTCAGACTTCACAACAATGTGCAATACTACAGGAGCTATGTCAACACAGTTCTGATAAAAGAAATTATGGCCCAAGAACAGTGTACCCAGCCAAGTTGTTGAGGTATAAAGGCCACAGGCGTATCCTCTCAAATGTGAAAGAACCCAGAGAATATAGTATCTGTGAGACCTTTCTGAAAAAGAACTAATTGTTGAAATTTAGCCAACCAAGAGAGGAATCAAACCAAAAAAGGGTTGTGATATTAAATACCTTCATATATATATGTAAGATTTAGATACTGTAGAAAGTGTGGCAGTACAACAGACTGTAAACACTCTACATCATGGCAAAGTAAAACAAATATATACAATAAAAATTGGAAGGTAGGTAGAAGGGAAATGGGTATGAGAGATTATTAATCTTATTCATAGCAGCAATTCAATCAGAACTGTCTCAAATGTAAAGTAGTTTAAAAGTAATGTTAATCTATTCTTTGTGGTTTTGATCATTTTTCTTAAAGTTAGAGGGACTTTTTCACAATTAATGTTTCTTGAGTGAAGAAACATTTGTCTAAGATTTAAAATTTCTTCAGTTTCATTTCGGCTTCTGTTAATTGCAGGTAAAATTAGAATTGATATTTTTTATTTTTAACTGTGAATATAATCTCATCCCAGAAAGAATACATTTATTTCTGTCCATCCATTATCTATGTGTATATGTGTATCTATGTGTATAGAATTGATATTTTTTATTTTTAACTGTGACTATAATCTCATCCCAGAAAGAATACATTTATTTCTGTGCATTCATTATCTATGTGTATATTCCATCCAGTTGTCTGGAATAATGTCACTAATTGCTAATCTAATACCTAATATTTCTCAATGGTGAGATTTTGGATGATTTAATGCATCTTTTCTGTGTATTTTTTGTAGTATTTGAATTTATATAATGAGAATATTTTAAAGAAAGTGATACAATGAATTTATTGCTCTGAAAAATGAATAAATACTTACGCAGTTTTATAGCCTCATTTCTTTTTTAACTTATCTTGACCCCTTTTCTCTTACCATCATTTTAAATAGTTGCACAGTATCTTATGGATGTGTTATATATTTCTTCTTTCATTCCTGATCTCAGTTTCTTCATCTGTAATGACAGAGCTGAACTAGATTAGCCGGTTGCAATCTTTCTCTTTAAACTATGAAATCCTTCCAAGAAATAAACAGTTTATAACTCTTGGCTTAGGCATTTCCCATAGAATGTAGTTTCAAAGCTGTACAGATTAGATAATTTCTGAGGCTTATTTCATTTTACCACCAAAAATTAGGGTTTTTCTTTTTTTTAGGATTTTTTTTGAGTGACTTTTTCATGTGTTTAAAAAAAATCGGTAACAGACATAATCTTATGAATCAGAATTTTAAAGTGAAAGGGACTTTGAAAACCATCTAGTATATTTGCCTAACTTTTATACATAGGGAAACCAAATTTAAGTTTTTAAACTAACGTCATACAGCCAACTGAAATGAATGAGACTTGAGTGCACATCTCCTGACTTTCTATGCTGTTCTTTTCCGTACAGTGCACATAAATATATATACATATATATTTATACAATGATGGGCAAACAAGATGACAATTTTATTGTACTCATGTCACATTTAAACCATCATGTAAATGTCAGGAAATATGCTTAATTTATAGTGTATTTATTTTCTTGTTCATGAAAAGAGATCAGTACTGCAGCCATTATTGAACTCCTAGAGTTAGAAAGGAAAGTGAGTGGGATTCTGGCGAGAAAGAAAGCATTTACTTGTCAAAGATTTGGAATTTACTGTGGTTACCAAAATTAAAATAAAACTAAAACTTGACTTGGCAGAAGATTAAAAACAAAGCAGCTCCAAAGTGTGTGCACATCATGGAGAAGATGCCATTATTCCTTCAGGCAGCCAAAGGGGAAGGGAATATTGTTTCTTTGCGTTGCTGGAGCTGATTTATTTAGTTATGATTTCAACATGCCTACAGGGCACACCCCAGAAAACATTACACAACAACATTAACCAGAACAAATGGTGCTTTCTTTTTCTGTACCTCCTCCTAAGGTTTTTTAACAGCAGTGAGGTTATTTCTTTTTCTTTTTTTTCCCCCATATTGTTAAAATGGCTCTGATTATGTTTGACTATTGGGTGTGGCAGGTTTTAGAATGTTAAGTGGTAATACAGGTTCCTGAACAAGAAAGAGAATTAGAGGTGATGTGACTTGATTATTGGAATGTGTAGAATGTAAAGTTGTGAGACATACGATGGTCTACCGCAGGTTGCTCTTAGTAATGGACCTTCTTGTTAAAAGCCCTGTTATTATTGGGAATTTATTTTGGAAACGACTAAAGAAGAAATTTGACAGAAAAGTAAAACAAACCACCTTGTCTCATATTTCCTTTCTACACAGGCACTTTGAAGAGATATCTTAAATATTGTCAAGTCTCAATTATCCTGGCACACGTTAGCATTATCACCATTCTCACAAACTTGAATTAAATGCACATGGTATTGCAGTAGGTGCAGCACAGAGAAAATTGGCAAACAAGATCCTTATCCTTTTGGAGCTCAGTAAGGGTTGCTATCCTAGTAAGTAGTTCAACCAATCCCAAACTCATTTTTCCGGATACTCTCCAAACACCCTCCCTCCCTTCCTATATCCTCTGTCTTCATTAGTGGCCTCTCCATCCTCTCAGCTGGAAACCTCACATTCATCTTGAGTCTTTATGTTCCCTTGGTCTTCACAACCAATCTGTCAACAAGTCCTGTTTCTTCTATCACTAAAATTGCTTTTTGACTTTGTTTGTACTCTTCCCTCCATTCTCCTAGCCATTGCCCTGTTTAGGCGCTTTTCATCTTCCATTTCAGTTCTTTGGAGAGCTGCTTATCTACTTTTAACCTTTCCATTTTCTAATCCATCCTCCATACTCTTGTCAAATCTCTTTCTTTAAAGACAGTTCTAATCATATCACTCTCTGGTTTAAAAACCTTTGATGGGTCCCCATTAACACACAAGGGATAAAGTCTAAACTCCTTAGCTTGTCATGCCAGGGTTTCAGAGTCTGGCTCTGATCTACTTATTCTCATCTCATTACCTGCCATAATTTCCCCCTTACCGTATTTCCCATTGCCAGACGCACACACACATGTACATTTACTCCATTCCCACAAGCTTCCTCATAATTCCCTGAGCTTGCTATGTAATTGTGCTTTTGATCATGCCTTTCCTTGCCCCATATACACAGAACACTCTTCCCTGACAAACTCCTGCTTGTATAGAGGAACTGAGGAAGCCAAGATTTTACAAAGAGTACTCTTGACAAAAGAAATAAACCACGTGCATAGACCAAGCAGTAGGGCCACCGTTAGAGCAGAGTTCAGACTAGTGGCTGCCGACTAGTTTCTCTTGGGCAAACCAGGAAGAAGGACTCGATCCCAGAAGGTACTGGCATTATAGCAGTGATTAAACTGGTTTGCAATAATATTAAATGAATGCCTCCTTCCTATTTATACAGCCAAGAGTTAGCATTTACTTTTATAGCTAAAGGATAGAGGGAAATAGCCACAGTAGGTTTCTGGCATAGTAGTTAATTTCAAGAATTAAAAGAAAATTCATTACCCTTATCTACCTACTACTCCTACCTTATCTCATGTTCCAAAGGTGTAAAGAATGATTAGGAACTCACAGGACCACGAGCCTTCACACTCACATTGGTGCTTTTTAAAAATCACCAGTCCTGAGCCAGAGATGATGGGTTTAAGGGGTAAATTGAAAGAGGGAAATAGCAGCTCTTTACCTCAAGTTACTGAGGAAGCAGAGGCCTTTTTCATGCTCTGCCTAGTCATGCTTCTCCCTAACCATTGCATCTTTTTGCTCAACCTTTGTCCTTTTTATCCACATATGATTCTTTTAAAAAATTAGTTCTTACTATATAAGTATTGTATTAACATATTATCTTCAAAACATGTGGAATATTTGTAAAGGCTTCTCTGACATTCTCTCACCACCATCATCCCCAATCCCAGCTGCCTACCCACCAATGCCAGAAAATGACAACTATTTTCAGTTTGGTTTTCTGTTGCTTCAGACCTTTTTCTATGCATTGACTTAGAGATACATGTTGTGGATAGACAAATAGGCTTATGAAATATAGTATTGCTGTGTGTGTTTGTATGTGTACGTGTGTGCTTGCTTTCCTCACAGAATCAGTATCATACTTACTCTGCCTCTCAGTTTGCAAACTTGCTTTTTTGACTCTGCCAGTAGATCTTGGATATCTTTCCTATTAGTATGTAAAGATAATTTGTCACAGTTTTTTCAACTTCTTCCATACAGTATTGTATTTAGGTCTAGCTTAACCCTTTCCTCTTCTCATAGCCATCTGATATGGACAATTAGAAGAGAAAAAAATTTTAGTAACTGTGTTAGTTTGTTTTCATGCAGCTGATAAAGACATACCCGAGACTGGGAAGAAAAAGAAGTTTAATTGGACTTACAGTTCCACTTGGCTGGGGAGGCCTCAGAATCATGGTGGGAGGCGAAAGGCACTTCTTCCATGGCGCCGGCAAGAGGAAAAATGAGGAGGTTGCAAAAGTGGAAACCCCTGATAAAACCATCAGATCTTGTGAGACTTATTCACTACCACGAAAACAGTGTGGGGAATACTGCCCCCATGATTCAAACTATCTTCCACCAGGTCCCTCCCACAACACAGGGGAATTATGGGAGTACAGTTCAAGATGAGATTTGGGTGGGGACAGAGAGCCAAACCTCATTCAGCCTCTGGCCCCCTCAAATCTCATGTCCTCACATTTCAAAACCAATCATGCCTTCCTTATAGTCCCACAAAGTCTTAACTCATTTCAGCATTAACTCAAAAGTCCACAGTCCAAAGTGTCATCCGAGACAAGGCAAGTCCCTTTCGTCTGTGAGACTGCAAAATCAAAAGCAAGCTAGTTGTTTCCTAGATACAGTAAGGGTACAGTCATTGGGTAAATACAGCCATTTCAGATGGGAGAATTTGGCTAAAACAAAGGGGCTACAGGGCCCATGCAAGTACAAAATCCAGTGGGGCAAATTCTAAAGCTCCAAAAAGATCTCCTTTGACTCAGTGTCTCACATCCAAGTCATGCTGATGTAAGAGGTAGGTTCCCACAGTCTTGGGCAGCTCTGCACCTGTGGCTTTGCAGGGTATAGCCCCCCTCCTGGCTGCTTTCACAGGCTGGTGTTGAGTGTCTGTGGCTTTTCCAGGTGCAAGGTGCAAGCTGTCGGTGGATCTACCATTCTAGGGTCTGGAGGATGGTGGCCCTCTTCTCACAGCTCCACTAGGCAGTGTCCCAGAAGGGACTCTGTGTGGGGGCTCCAAACCCATATTTCCCTTCCACACTGCCCTAGCAGAGATTCTCCATGAGGGCCCTGCTCCTGCAGCAAACTTTTGCCTGGGCATCCAGGTGTTTCCATACTTCTTCTGAAATCTAGGTGGAGGTTCCCAAACCTCAATTCTTGACTTCTATGCACCTGCAGGCTCAACACCACATCGAAGCTACCAAGGTTTGGAGCTTGTACCCTCTGAAACTATGGGCCGAGCTGTACCTTGACCCCTTTTAGCAATGGCTGGAGTGGCTGGGATGCAGGGCACCAAGTCCCTAGGCTGCACTTAGCATGGGGCCCTGGGCCCAGCCCATGAAACCATTTTTTCCTCCTAGTCTTCTGGGTCTGTGATGAGAGGGGCTGCCATGAAGACCTATGACATGCTCTGGAGAGATTTTCCCCATTGTCTTGGGGATTAGCATTCAGCTCCTTCTTGTGCAAATTTCTGCAGCCAGCTTGAACTTCTCCTCAAAAAATGGGTTTTTCTTTTCTACTGCATCATCAGGCTGCAAATTTTCTAAGTTTTATGCTCTGTTTCCTTTTAAAAATGGAATGCTTTTAACAGCACCCAAGTCACCTTTTGAATGCTTTGCTGCTTAGAAATTTCTTCTACCAGATACCCTCAATCATCTCTCTCAAGTTCAAAGTTCCACAAATCTCAAGGGCAGGGACAAAATGCTGCCATTCTCTTTGCTAAAACATAACAAGAGTTACCTTTGCTTCCTTTCCAACAGGTCCCTCATCTCCATCTGAGACCACCTCAGCCTGGACTTTATTGTCCATATCACTATCAGCATTTTTGTCAAAGCCATTCAACAAGTCTGTAGGAGGTTCCAAACCATCCCACATTTTCTTTTCTTCTTCTGAGCCCTTCAAACTGTTCCAACCTCTGCCTGATACTGACTTCCAAAGTTGCTTCCACATTTTCAGGTATCTTTAAAGCAACGCCCTACTCCAATGGTACCAATTTACTGTATTAGTCTGTTTTCATGCAGCTGATAAAGACATACCTGAGACTGGGAAGAAAAAGAGGTTTAATTGGACTTACAGTTCCACTTGACTGGGGAGGCCTGAGAATCATGGTGGGAGGTGAAAGGCACTTCTTACATGGTGGTGGCAAGAGAAAAAAATGAGAGGATGCAAAAGTGGAAGCCCCTGATAAAACCATCAGATCTCATGAGACTTATTCAGTATCATGAGAACAGTATGGGGGAAACTGCCCCCATGATTCAAACCATCTCCCACTGGGTCTCTCCCACAACGTGTAGGAATTATGGGAGTACAATTCAAGATGAGATTTGGGTGGGGACACAGAACCAAACCATATCAGTAAGCAAGTACTGGTTCTGATTAAATGCAAAAAATGTTGCAATTGTTGGTTTCAGGAGGAGTGTTATCCTTAAAAATTAGACTGTCTTAGAAACACTTGTTGGACCCAGTTCAAAGGACTTCACTAGCATTAACACTCTCTCTCCTTTCTTTCTCCTTAACCCACTTCTACCCAATTACTGACATTGATGGGAGTTAAATGTAACCAGGACTCTTTGTTTATATATACATCTGGTTTTCCCTGTTCCGTATGCCTAAGTCCTCCCTCCATTGCTTCTGTTTAGCATTTAATGTAAATTTCCAAATTAATTCAAGAAGAAAATTTGAAATATATAAGATGAGGGCATTAGGTGATCTCTGAGGGCTTTTACAGCTCTAGGATTCTATTAGGTTATTAATAATTTATTTCCAGAGGATACATTCTGATAAACTAAGAAGTTTTCTGTGCTTGATTTAGGTTTTACTTAATTAGGAATATAAATAACTAAATATTTAAATAGATAAAACTTATGCTATTTGTCACTTTTTCTTGAAGCATATTTATAATGATCATTTAATGTTCAAAGTAAACCTCCAAAAGGACTTGGTAACTGCCAAATATTACCACCAAACTGTAGACTAATCAATTAGACCACTAGTATTTGAATTTTTTTTCTTTTACTATGTAAAACTAAGAAACGTGGACTGAATCAAAGTGAATGGGAGCTTTGGATAAAATATTGGTAAGATGTTTGCACTTACTGTCTGCTTTTGAATGTTCAGATATTTAAGAGGTACCATCATATACCATGAACAAAAGGTTGGGAGTCAGGAATCAGGGAATTAGTCCTAGCTCATCACTGTCTCATTTTGTGAATACAGGTCATGCTTTGCTCTTAAATTTTCCCATCTTTAGCATGTAGTAGATTATTTCTGACCCTTAACTTACCCAGGGATGTTTTGTGAAATAATAAAGATAACCACTGCCAGTTATTTTTTGCTGCTCAGTAAAAATTCTACACAAATTAATGGTAGCAGTAGGGTGGTTATTTCATTATTTAAGAAAGTTCTTCAAAGTGAGAGAACTACCCAGCATAGGTCATTTGGAATTGCTGTTTATTATTTCTTTTAGGCCAGCAAAAGTGTTCTATGTTAGGTAGAACAGTGCTAAAAACTTATATAAAAGCAAAGGTTTTGTAAGTTGTAGGAGCCAGTCCTTGGTGGATCTAGTTCTTTCCAACTCTTGTTTTTAGTCATCTGCTTTTATAAAAGTGAGTGGTCTTACCTTTTAGTTTTTTTTTTTTCCTAAGGTAGATTTTTATTTTTATGTTTATTCATATATTCTGTATGAGTTCTGTCATCTTGATAAACCTTGGAATAGAAAGTCATATGTAAAATTTGCCACTTTACTTGAATTCTAACACTTTTTGTGATGTTAACCTGTTAGATTCTCATTCTAAATTCCACTTCTCACCTTCTTGTGATTGGTTGCTGTTTGTTAGGAAAACATGTAACAGATTCTTACCCTCTTTGAAAAATCACTGTTGTTCTTTTTGTTGATGCAGAACAGCAGTAATTTTTTCTCTTTAAAGGAAAAATAATTTAGACAAAGGAGATACTTGAGAAAAGAGTTTAAAGAAATTTACTGTTTTCTCAGTGTACTTCTTTTCAAAATGATGTCACCCCAAGTGTTATAATTCTTTCAAAGCTTAGTGTCCAACTGGTGAACAAAACTAACACTTGATTGCCTCAAGTTCAGCAGTGTTTGCTGTATATTTTCTACATCTGTGGACTATTCTGTTATGACATAAAAGCTATTAAAGATTATAATTTTTAAACTATATATTTCACTAAGTATTTATAAACACGTATGAAACTCGTTCTAAGTATAACCTGTACTGAAATGAACTGTTCATGTTGATGACTCAGTAGGTAAATTGCTCTGGAGTGCTTCAGACCAGGCTCAGCTGAAGCAAAGCATTTTGAATTGATATTGTTAGGAAAGGTTTTTTTCCTTATTCAACGGTTACATGCGAATTTTAAAAGATTTCTTGTGTTTGGTTAGTTCTAAATTTAAATTTGTTATACTTCTTATACTAGTAGAATGTTTCCTTTCTATCTGCAGATTTGAGAGTTGGTCTTGGAATATGGCTTTGCAGATTAAAAAAAGGTTACTTTTAAAATTCCTCTTAAGCTTTGTAATTCAAATCAGTCAAGTAACCAAGAAGAGAAATTAGAGAGGATACCATTGACTTGCTTTGTATCTGTTGTTTTTCCTTTCCTTCTCTGCAAAGGTAAACTGAATTGCAGCTTTGTACTTAGAAGTAAATTACTATTAAAATAAAGACAGTTTAATAGTATTTTAGAAAATGTGGAAAATAGAAAGATGGGAATGAACTATAAAAGATAGAATTTGAGCTGAGTCTTGAAGAATACATAGTTCTTGATGTATTCCAGACTTCCCCTTAGACGTTTTTTATTCTTTGTGACTGTTGTGTGTTATGTGACTGCTTAGGTCATCCTCCCTCAGGGGGAATAGTTGGACGTTTATTCTCCAACTACTATGTAAGCACCATCTTAATATTTGCCCTTGGATGAGTCACATCACTCTGCTTTGCCTTAATTTCTCCATCTGTAAAATGATAATGGCTATATAATTTTAGATTTATTGAGTTCAGTGGAGGCAAACCTTTAAAGTATAGAGATGGCTTTCACTGTAAATGAATTTAAGATAAAAGATAGCATTACCACAACAGTGCATTTTTGTACCTTTAACACATATGTTAACCACATTTTTGGGGGGGCACAAAAATAAGGATTTGGCATACAAGATAATTTGAGTGCCTTGTACGTGTTCTAGCTGGCAATAATCCTAACCCTTGTACTCAGCATCTGGTTTATTCATGAGATCCCCTGTAATTAACCAGTAGTGCTTCTCGGTCTTGTCTTTTAGGAAGATTTATGGTATACCTCAGGTGGTGTCAGATAGCAGGCAGAAGACAGATGAGTAGCTAGTTCTCTTTATTTAGAAAAAATTTCTGTCTCCTTGACACCAATATTGTTAAATAAGATATGATTTCTAAAAAGCCATTTTCCCTGTTTATTTGACATGATTGGCAGCTCTACTATCTGAACACCTATGAAGTTTAAGTTTCTTAGGTGTGGTTTTAGAGTCTTAGGAAAGCTGGGAAGGGCCTAGACTTTAGAGGCGACAGGCTTATGGTGTGTCCTGGAGTGTTACACAAGGAAGAATTATTAGGGCCAGGTGCCTTTCATGTCTATGTCTGCCAAAGTAAAAAATGCAGAGGCAAGAGTTTGTCTCAGTAATAGTTTCATACATTATCTACACAGAGAAAAGTGACTATTTAATACTGGCAAGAATTCAAATACTTTCTGTGTAATCAATATCAAAAGAGGGTAAGTTTGTTTTTTGATTGGTTATCAAGTTGATATACAGTCCTATTGCTGTGGTCTGCTTAACCTGTAATTATCAGAGAAATCTTGTCAAACAAGATTTTCTGAAATGAAGCCTGTTAATTATATCAGATCCTTTGGTTTTATGTGGAACTATTATCATGTCATGAATTGGGAACCGTTTGAACAAAATACTGATTTGGAAAACTCTTTATCTCAAATTTTGCTTGAAACCCATGACATCTAATGGAAAGGGCATGGTGAGAGGCAACACTAAATTTCTAAGCTGAACTCTTTTCCTAAACATCCCTCAGTGATCATTCTCTTGTATGAGTAGATCCCAACAAGGGTAGGGATTGGTTAGTTTCAGGGCATCTTATCTAAACATTCGTCTAGGGGCAGGTCTATGCTGGTTAGACACATAGAAATCAAAATTATCAACACAGTGATGACAATGTAATTGGCCATATCTATCAGCAACTTATAATCAACCATATCTAAGGCTGCTGAAAGGTACACCCTGGTAAAAATTCTGGCTCTAACTTTGACTTTCATTACTGACCCTAAGGATTTTGGACTGAAGTCTGTAAGTGAGCTTGAATTCAACCTGGAATCTGCTTTGACCTTGTAGGTAAATGGTGTGCAAAGTTAGGAAATTAGAACAAAATAAAATTTACTTTACAGCTAGGATAAATTGTGATAAAATGAGAAATTGGCAGCAAGAAGTTTTAGTGAATAGGACCCTCAAAGGAAACTTAAACAATGTTGAAGTGATGTTTGCTGCCATCAGACTTAAAACACACACACACAAAAAACTTTGTCTAAACTGTTAAAGTGGATTTTATGTAAATTGTTCATGATAAACATTTGCATTATATATTCCTATTCCTTTGTACTTCCCATTTGATGAAGTTTTCAAACTGTGGTTTGCTGGAGGGGAAAAAGAAAACCCAAATCCAAACCACATAGGACAAATTGAATTACAAACCTGGTGTGGTCCCTTAACTCAATTACATCTAATTTGTGTTATTTTAGTCATCCTGGGTGGCAGCTGTTCTGAGTAAATGCCCACAAACATTTTCAATGTAAGAATTTGTCCTGATTACAGCTCTTTAAGATCAGTAGTAGCCTATTTATATTTTAAGTGGCAAAGTTTTAGATTAATTTGGTGTATCAGGACCATTTTAAAAATTCAAAATTAGTTGTTTCACAAATAGACATTTAACAAGCAAGCATCCAATGTTTATTTTAAATGTTAATTTTTGTAACTTCACCTCATTTTCTTATTTCTTATGTTTCTACTTATGTTTCTTCTAAACATAGCCACTTAATTACTTTATTCAGGCAGTTATCAACTTGCATATACAAGGGAATATGGAATTTTAGATTCAGATAAATGCTTTGACATTCCAAGTCAAAATTTGAGATGATCTGGGAAGAAAAACATGAAATAATATGGGTTCAGGATTGTTCAGTTCAATGTAATTGAAACGGAGGTTTGTGTTAGAACTAAGTTAAGATTGAATATTAAATACAAAAGAAATGAAGACCTTGAAACTCATGAAAGTCTTGTGGAAGGACCTTGACTAGTGTTCTAAGGTAGACAAATGGGACCAGGCTAAATTTTAGGGAATTACAATGAAGAGATACTATCCAGCAGAGACAGTAATGAAAGAAAACTCCTATTACTTCAAAAATGATAGATGGTACATGAATATGTTTAAAAGCCATTGTTTTTCTACTAAATTCAGTAACTTTCAGTTAGCAACTGAATATCTTTTATGGACTAGATATTGATCTATGTACTGAGACTTCAAAGATGAATAAACTAAAGGTTCCTACTTTGGAGGAACTTCTACTGTAGTTAGGATGGGGAACATGTAAATAATTTATAGCAACATATGGTAGGTGATATGATAAAGGTTTGAATAAATTCAAAGCTTTTTCTTTTGTTATAAGGAGGGTATAGGCCTAAAGTTAGGGTATTAGATCAAAACAAGTGAATTTTTTGTTTAAACTTACTACAGTACATGAGACTTATACTTCACTAGATATTTAATCAGTTAATGGTCGACCCATAGACTTAGGAATATAAATTGTTCAAATTTGAGGTGTTTATCAGTTGTGTACACTTTTTCCCTACTCATTCTCTTTTTATGGAAAAAACAATTTGGTAATCAATTATGATATGTATTTTCTTGTATATCTCTTATAATTTTTAATTAGTTGTGAACTGTATCAACTTTAATAACATTTTAAAAGATGTTCATCATCCTATATTCCTCTTTTATATGTGATACTGACTACTAATCTACTATTTATTTTTGAAATTATTTTTGGTCTTCAGTGGTAGTGTGCTTTTTTTGGTTTCTCTCCCACTTTTGGAGATTTGATATCTCCTTTGCTGGCTTCACATCTGTATTAGTTATCAATTGCCATAACAAATTACCCTAAAACTTAGCCGCTTTAAACAATGAACATTTATTACCTAATGGTTTCTGTGGGCTAGTAATCTGTCTTATTCACGTGTGAATGATGAACATTCAGACATCCGGTAAATATTATTGAATGGTGCACAAATGAATGCTGTTATTCAAGTTGAGGTTCTTATCACTTAGCACCTAATGGGCTCCACCATCTTCTTTGCTGGCTTCCAATCCTTACCCCCATGCTGTTTGTAAAACCACTCTTTCAAAAGAAATTTATGCTGCTGCTTCCCTTATTAATAACCAGTTGTGACTCTCATTGGCCTAATCAAATTTCTGTTGGTCTCCTTGGCATTCAAAGCCTTCCATAAACCAGCCTCATCATATTTATTCAACCATAAACCTTAACAGATATACCTATTTTACTTAAACTGGTTGTTTATACTTTAGACCTGTTAAAAGACAATCCTTAACCAAATTAAATATAACTCAGTTTAATTGAGCAAATCTGGTGGCTTCTTGAACCCGAGTAGTCTCAGAGAGACTCCATTGCAGCCACGTGCTGGAAGATTTATGGACAGAAAAAGGAAAGTGACGTACAGAAAACAAAATAGAGGTACAGAAACAGCTGGATTGGTTACAGCTCCGCATTTGCCTTATTTGAATGTAGTTTGAACAGTTGGCCCCCTTTGGCCAAAACTCAGTGATTGTCACAAGAGCAGGTTACAGTCTGTTTACACATCCTTTTAGATTATAGTTCACACTGTGTAGAGAAACCTTTAGGCTGAATTTAAAATATGTAAGGAGGCAGCTTTAGGGTAAACTTGATTTAACAGACCAAACCTTATCCCCATCCCTAATATCATGTTCAGTTTTACTTTCTTACCTTTATTAATGCTTTATTCCCTCATCTGTAATGCTTATATTCCTTGCTTTTTCAAATGTTATTGATTCTTGTTCTCCATTCAAATTCTTTATGTTTCTTGCACCTCTTTCATAAACCCAGTTTGGACTTTTCTGGCCCACTCCAGTTGTTTTTGTTTTCGCTTGATTTTTTTGTTTTTTTTGTTTTGGTGGTTGTTGTTTGTGTTTTGAGACAAGGTCTCACTCTGCTGCCCAGGCTGGAGTGCAGTGGCGTGATTATGGCTCACTGCAGCCTGGACCTCCTGGGCTCAAGCAATCTTCGTGCCTCAGCCTCCTGAGTAGCTGGGACCACAGATGCATGCTACCTTGCCAAGATAATTTTTTAAAATTTTTGTAGTGATGGGGTCTCCCTATGTTGCCCAGGCTGGTCTTGAGCTCCTGGGCTCAAGTGATCCTCTCATGTTGGCCTCCCAGCATGCTGGAATTACAGGTGTGAGCCACTCCACTTGGCTCAACTCTAGTTTTTTGTTTTTTAATTTTATTTTATATATTTTTATTATTATTATACTTTAAGTTTTAGGATACATGTGCACAACGTGCAGGTTTGTTACATATGTATACATGTGCCATGTTGGTGTGCTGCACCCATTAACTTGTCGGATTAAAGACTTACATGTTAGACCTAAAACCATAAAAACCCTAGAAGAAAACCTAGGCAATACCATTCACGACATAGGCATGGGCAAGGACTTCATGTCTAAAACACCAAAAGCAATGGCAACAAAAGCCAAAATTGACAAATGGGATCTAATTAAACTAAAGGGCTTCTGCACAGCAAAAGAAACTACCATCAGAGTGAACAGGCAACCTACAGAATGGGAGAAAATTTTTGCAACCTACTCATCTGACAAAGGGCTAATATCCAGAATCTACAATGAACTCAAATAAATTTACAAGAAAAAAACAAACAACCTCATCAACAAGTGGGCGAAGGATATGAACAGACACTTCTCAAAAGAAGACATTTATGCAGCCAAAAAACACATGAAAAAATGCTCATCATCACTGGCCATCAGAGAAATGCAAATCAAAACCACAATGAGATACCATCTCACACCAGTTAGAATGGCAATCATTAAAAAGTCAGGAATCAACTCTAGTTTTTAATCTTTGAATTCTCGTTGCATTAACACTCAGTACCAAACAGTGCCTTTCTTTATTTTTAATTATTTTAAGTGGGTGAATATGTCTTTCCAACTAGAATTCCAATTTTCTGACAGCAAAATCCTTTTACTTCTCGCATCTTTATTGTAGTGTGCTGTGAGTGTATCCTGGTTGATTGAAAAACTAGAAATGTTGATTCACCTGTATGTAAAAAATCCTTTTTGAGTGAATTTTAACTGCTAGAGACATTCATGAGGATGAGCTGGGACTGCAGGACAGTTTGGAACTACATTTTATTATTTTCCTGAAGAAACATTGCTGTTTGAAGAGATTAACTTTAAAAAGTTCCCTCCGGCCAACTATCAGAATTGGCTTTTAGCCTTGAACTATCAAAGCAAAACTTTCAGTGTTGCCTAGAGCAGAACAGGTATTAAGTAGCAAGCAATTCAAGGTCTCTGATCCCTAGCCTGCTTCAGCTATGGGCCTGGCCAAGCCCTTTGGCAAAGATAAGTTGAATAAGGAATTTACTTTTATCTTCTCCCTCTTGGAAGTTTTATGGATTTGATTCACAAAGAAAGGGCAATAATTGAAATTTTGTGTTAGCTTCTTCTTGTTATTCACCAAGAAAAGTTAAAGTCAGGTAATGATATCAATCAAAATGTAAGTACACCTACTGCCTAAAAATAACATTGTGGTTAATTGTGTTCCATAATATTCTTGGCATACTTTACACAAGCCCTGGAGAACAAAGCCTGAGAGCCCATGGGAAATAAAGCTCCAGTTCTTTCGGCCACTTTAAATTTAGTTCTGTGATCTTGATAAGATATCATTGTATTTACATTGTTAGTTTCTACCAGCATTCCCTTGTATCTTCTTTTATGGCTTTTTCTATTTCTGTGCCTTTTTGTTCCTCTTCCTTATTTTCCCCCTAAAGCCATAGGTAGAATGTTTGGTTTTAGAGTTTTATAAGAGGAGTATTTGACTTTTCCTTATAGCGATCTCAGATTTCATTAAGTTTGTGTTTTAGGATGATTTATAATATCAGTCTATGATTTGGGCTATTATTTGCACATTTTTGGCTTTCCTGTGGCTAAACTACTGGTGTTTATATAAAAAAGATTTTTTTAAAATTTATTTATGCATGTAGGGGTTTCAGCCAAGATTCCTGTCTTTAGTACTGGAATATTTGAATTAGAGAAATTAAGAAAGTGAAAAAGGCTAAAGTTCTTGATTCTTACCTTTTATCCTTATAGTTAATGACTTATATTTCTTTGGGAAAATAAAGAATATCAATTGACTGTCACCTCAGTTAATCCCTCCAGCCTCTGCGTTTTTTCCTCTAGGTGACCTGTAAGGGCCTGCTCAATAAAGCCAGTGTGATGATGTTAGCTTTGTTGCATCTTTTAGTTTTCTTCTTTACTCATCCCACACTTCCCATACATATCCTGCTTCCCTTCCCTGGTGTGTTTAAAGGTAAAAGAAGTAAAGAAGTGGGAGAAGAGACAGTGTGAAGGAGGTGCAGAGGCAGACATGAAAAAGTGTCAGGAAGAAGTCTGAGTGTAGCCCTTAAAAGACTATTGCTTTCTCTAGCCACTACCCTATTCTGCTTTGTTCCTGTTGCCCCTACTTTAATATTTCTAAAAGGAGTTTAAAATAAAAATGAAATCCATTTGAATTTCAGTCTTGAACACTGAAATAAAAGTGCTTTTCTGAAAATCTACAATGATGTTTTTAAAACACCTTCCTTGATCACCCTGCTGCATTTTATGCAAAGATGAGCATTTCCTTCTGAAAAAAGGAAAAGACTTATTGACTAACTTTTGCCACATGAAACTGTATAATCAACCTCATTTGAAAGTGCACATTTCATTTGATGGCATTTGCAAATTGTTCCTTCCCCCCACCACCAGAACTTGCAATGTGAAAATGCTTCCATATGCTAAAAGCTAGTCTACTAATTTTACTGAAGGAGAAGAAAAGAAAGTATGGCTAGCCATTTTCTAAACATGAAGCTACAGTGTGGGCAGATTTGGCAATGGGAGCCCCTCAGAGTTCACTGTAAACAACTCTGCAACCCCCAGGCCTCACTACTGTTCAAGATGAGTGTAGAAAGTTGTTTTTGCCCCACAAAAGTAAATTTTTAAAAATGCAATTGTAATGTGTATATGGTTTTAAAATATCTAAATGCAGTTAAAATATAGTATTAAACTCTGATTTCTAATAGATATGAACATTTTAAGTGAAGAAATACTTTTGCTTTCAGATTCTTTGTGTATCTCAAGACATTTTAATAGTTTTCAAGACATTTAAACTGAGTCTTCACTCTGGGTGGTGGGCCCCCAACCCCTAATGCGTGGCTTATAGCAATAGTTTTCTCCCTGATTTTCCTAATATTAGTCATTCTCCCTTTTAACACTGCGCTACTTGGTGCTACTAGGATAATCTTTCATAAATAACATTATGCCTTTTCCTGTTGACTGATCTCATTTACCCTAATCTCACCAATATTTCTCCCAAATCTGATTTATAATTTTCTTTAAGGAGTCTTCGTAGTAATCCCATCTGGCCCCATTTTTCAACAGTACTTTTGAACCAAGCTTCTACTATTATTATTTTCATGTTGATTTATTAAAGTTTTTAAAAAAATTGTATTATGTCTGTTCTTTTTTTCCCAAGTAGATATCAGTGTGATAGAAACACTATCTTCTATATCTTTTGACTGGAGTCTTTTATACTTCTGAGTACATAATAGATGTTAAATATATACTCTGTTAATACATATTAGCAAGTTTAAAATGGTGGCTGTTTGTTTAAGTCACATAAATTATCAAACAAAAGAGCTGAGTGATGGTACCTGCACAATGCTTAATATATAGTAGAGATGATAAAATAAATTCTACTGAAGTCTGTACTTCATCTTTTTAAAAGGTTTATTGCTTAGCTTTTAGAATTAATGGTTTTATCTTTGAAATAGAGAAACAGGTCTAGGGTTCATGCAGTTATAAATAAAAATTCCTTAATTTTATTTCTATTACTGTAGCATCTTATGCCAAAAAAAAATATTGTAAAGAGGAAGAAGTGGCCAGGCATGGTGGCTCATGCCTGTAATAACAGCACTTTGGGAGGCCGAGGCAGGTGGATCACCTGAGATCAGGAGTTTGAGATCAGCCTTACCCACATGGCAAATCCCTGTCTCTACTAAAAGTACAAAAATTAGCTGGGCGTGGTGGCGGGCGCCTGTAATCCCAGTTATGGGAAGGCTGAGGCAGGAGAATCTCTTGGACCCAGGAGGCAGAAGTTGCAGTGAGCCAAGATCGCGCCATTGCCCTCCAGCTGGGCAACAAGAACGAAACTCCGTCTTAAAAAACAAAAAAAAGTGGAAAAAATTAGAGGACTAACATTACCTGATTTTAAGACTTATAAAGCTAGAGCAATCAAGGCAGGGTATTGGCATAAAGATAGAGAAACAGATCAGTGGGAAAGAATGGAGAGTCCAGAAACAGATTCTTATGTACATGGGCAACTAAGTTTTCACAAAGGTATAAAGGCAATTCACGGGTGAAAGGCCAAACTTTTTAACAGATGGTGCTAAAACAATTGGATATTCATGTGAAAAAATTATTTATATCACATACCATATAAAAACTAACTCCAAACAGATCATAGACTAAAATGTAAAACCTAAAACTATAAAACTCCTTAAAGAATACATAGGGAGAAAGTCTTTGTTATCTTGAGATAGGAAAAGATTTCTTCTATATGCCTCTGAAAGCACAACCCATAAAAGAACAAATTGATAAGTTGAACATCATCAAAATTTAAAATTTCTGCTCTTGAAAAGAGAATGAGAAGACAAGCCACAGATTTGTGGAGATGATATTTGCAAAACATATTATGATAAAGGACTTATATTCAAAATATATAAGGAACTCTCAAAATTCAATTAAAAAATCAAACAACCCAACAACAACAAAAGGTAGACATCGGATAGAGTATGGTGGATTACATCTGTAATCCCAGCACTTTGGGAAGCCGAGGTGAGAGGATTGCCTGAGCCCAGAAGTTCGAGACCATAAGCACATGAAAAGCTCAATGTCATTAATTGTTAGGGAAATGAAAAGTGTACTGCAATACCACATCAAATATTACTTCCTTTTCTATAAATATGTACAATTATTATGTGTCAACTAAAAATAAAAGAAAAAAATAAAATTAAGAAGACTAACCATATGAAATGTTGGTGAATATGTGGAGGAGCTAAGTCTTATACCCTGCGGGTGGGAATGTAAAATGGTATAACCACTTTAAAAAATAGTTTGGCAGTTTCTTAAAATGTTAACCATATACCCACCATACTCTTCAGCCATGTCAGTTAGCTTTTTACCCAAAATAATTGAAAGCATATGTCCATGCAAGGGCTTGTACATAAATGTCATAGCAGCCTTATTTATAATAGCCAAAAATGAAGTCACCCGCATGTCCATCAACAAGTGAATGGATAAACAAACTATAGTATATCCATATAATGGAATACTATTTACAATAAAAATGAATTAATTATTGGTACATGTAACAACATGGATGGCACTTAAAATAATCATGCTGAGAGAAATAAGTCAGTCAAAAAAGACTGCGTGCTGTTTGATTTCACTTGTATAATATTCTAAAAAATGAAAAATAATTCATACTGATAGCAGATGAGTGGTTACCTAGAGATGGGGAATAGAGGAGGAGAAAGGAATTACAAAGAGGCACAAGGAAACTTCAGGAGGTTAAAGAAGTTTTAACTATCTTAACTGTGATGATAGTTTTGCAGGTATATACATAATTCAAAGGTTATCCAATTGTACACTTTATTTATTTATTTATTTTTGAGACAGAGTCTCGCATTGTCACTCAGGCTATAATGCAGTGGCGCAGTCTAGGCTCACTGCAGCCTCTGCCTCCCAGGTTCAAGCAATTCTCCTGCCTCAGCCTCCCAAGTAGCTGGTATTACAGGCACACACCACCATGCCTGGCTGTTTTGTATTTTTAGTAGAGACGGGGTTTCACCATGTTGGCCAGACTGGTCTTGAACTCCTGACCTCAGGTGATTCACCTGCCTTGGCCTCCCAAAGTGCTGGGATTACAGGCATAAGCCACCATGTCTGGACCCAATTGTACACTTTAAATATGTGCAGCTTTTTATAGCTTAGCAAAATTATACTTCAATTTAAAAAAAGAAAAGATTGTAAAGAGGTGTTAAACATGCAGTTCACCATCGAAAGCAATATTATTTAACATATGCACTAGCATATTATAAGTATAATAAATGTAAATATAATTTATGTATTTATAAACATAAATATAACAATGAACATATACATTATTGAAGAGTCCCATATGTCACCTTCCATCTTGGATTTTATAGTTACTAAAATGTTATCAAAGGAGAAGACCATTTCATAAAGGAAATTATTACACCTTGACCATCCAATACTTCAGTCTTTCATTTTGCGTGGAAGTTCTGTATCAGCTACCATAGTCATTTTTAAAAAATAACAGCAATCTTCGTTTTTTGAAAAACTATCATAGGCCATCTCAATCTTTATCTATCAATATTTTCCTTCTTTCACTTTCTTGATAAAGCCCCATATTTTGCTTCTGCTTCTATGTTTTTTTTTTTTTAAACCAAATGATTACTAAACAGGGAGTGAAGGTCCAGGTGTGGTGGCTTATGCCTTTAATCCCAGGATTAATCTTTGGGAGGCTGAGGCAGGAAGATCACTTGAGCCCAGGAATTTGAGACCAGCCCAGGCAACATAGTGAGACACGAATATCTACAAAAATTTAAAAAATTAGCCAGGCACGGTGGCACGAGCCTGTAGTCTCAGCACTTTGGAGGCACAGGTGAGAATTGCTTGAGCCCAGGAGTTTGAGGCTGCAGTGAGCTATTACCACATCATTGCACTCTAGCCTGGGTGACAGAGGGAGAAAGACCCTGTCTCTTAATCTGTAGAAACTGTCTAATACTATTACTACTGTATTAGTTAAATGACTCATTTACAGCATAATTTGGGAAAGGAAATTCTTGGATTTTATCCCAAGTGAGGACTTAGAACCAAGTGATATAGTGGTTAAAATAAGAGTCTCAGCCAACTAGAGGGTTAGAATTTTCTTGGTATTTAATGTATTGTGCTTAATTTATCATTATGTAAGTAAGCTCAAATCTCATTGGTCTCTTTATATAAAAAGGAAAAAAAGGAAAAAGAGCAGAAAAGATAAAGCCCCATATTTTGCTGCTTCTGTTTTGCTGCTATTGACATAAGAAGGCCTATGTAGTCCTATGTAGGCCTTTTTATGTCAATATCAGTCTGAGTAAAAGCAAATAATGAATTTATGCTGAGGTACAAAGATGCCATTTGGACAGTTTTATATTAACATCTGACAATGTACAAAAGTTATACAAATTTGTTAGCATTTTCTCACTGCAAAATATTATCAAATTAGGAAATAGCAGACACTAGGGATGGTTTTTACTATATATAATGATGTTTAAGAGGTACTTAAACTTGATTTAAAAGCTCTGCAGTGATTTACCTAAGATGAGCCTGAAGAGCTAATAGTCTAGTTTTTTTTTTTTTAATTTTTATTTGTAGCAACAAGCACATTAACCATTTGATTTTTTTTATACTTTGGGAGAAAGTTGTGATCACGTGGCAGTTTGGATTTGAAATAATAATGGCAAATAAGTGGCCTGTGCTGAAAATTGTTAGGCATATCTCTTTATGGAGAACTACTTTGGTGATATAAAACCACCGAGGTCTATAGTTATATAATTTAGGGAAGTAGAAAAATCAGACAGGGCTGGGTCTTTTTTTTTTCTTTCTTTCTTTTTTTTCTTGACAGTGTCTCCCTCTGTTGCCAGGCTGGAGTGCAGTGGCGTGATCTTGGCTCAGTGCAACCTCTGCCTCCCAGGTTCAAGTGATTCTCCTGCCTCAGCCTCCCGAGTAGCTGGGACAACAGGGGCACGCCACCACACCCAGCTAATATTTGTATTGTTAGTAGAGACAGGGTTTCACCATCTTGGCCAGGCTGGTCTCGATCTCTTGACCTCGTGATCTGCCTGCCTCTGCCTCCCAAAGTGCTGGGATTACAGGTGTGAGCCACCATGCCTGGCCAGGGCTGGGTTTTTATTAAAGATTTAGTTTCGTTCTTAGAAGTTATGTCAATTTCCAATGAGTAATCTAGTAATAACTTAATCTGTCTTTCTGAATTAATTCTGCAAAACACTGCCACATACTGATTATTGTAAACATTGTTGGTTTCAAGACACTTTCTTATTTTAACCCTCCTAACTTTTCAAAGATTCCTCATTACTTATGGTTTAAGTCATTCCTTCTTGTTTTTTATATTCAAGACCTTTCACAGTTGATCACTGAGCTGTCCTTTAATCCTCTGTGTCACTGCTTTTCAGTATGAATTGCTAAAATTTCTATGATTTTTCTGTTTCTTTGCCTTTTGTCAATCTTTGTTCAGTCTGGACTCTCTGCCTTTCTCTCATCTCTACCTACTCTTCTAAGCCCTAGAATGCTTCAGGTACCACATAAACTACATCAGCATAAAACCTTCCATGACATTCTATTCATACATGTTGTAAATGCCTCTTTTGTGCTGAGCTGTCAGTGGTCACCAAGGTAAAGACAGGAGCAAAGGATGCTCCATGGTACTCCACTCTGATGGAAGAAAAATGATAAATTTACAAATATTTTATCTCATCCTATATACATTTTACTTTTTATTTATGTCTTATAATGTAAGCAATAAATTGGTACCCAAATAGAAAGTGTAAAATAATTAAAATACATATGTTGAGGGAGTGCATGCCCAAAATGTTTTACTGATGGGGTATAGAACAAAAAGTTAAGAAACTACCGATCTAATTGTCAGGTCTGTTTCCACATTTGTAAAGTTAGGTCGAGGATTGGACTAGATAATTTCCAAGGTCTTTTTTAAGCTTAAATGTTCATGGAGTTAAAAAAATTATTTTGAAATCTTTAAGTATACAGAAGAGTTGCCAGTGTAGTACAGTCAGCTCCCATAAGCCATTCATGTGGTTTTATCCACTGTTAACATTTTGCCATATTTCCTCCTTGTCTTCTAATACATATATATACATATTACTATACTTTTGTTCTGGACCATTTGCTAGTAAATTGCAGAGGTTGCAACCCTTTAAGCTAAGTAGTTTAGTATGTATCCCTTAAGAACAAAGACATTCCGTTATAAGATGTTATGTAAGAGACTCAGCACAAAAGAGGCATATGTAACATGTATGAAGAGAATAACAGTAATTGATCAAGTTCAATATACCATAATCTAACATAGAGTCCACATTCAAATTTTGCCTATTGTCCCTTTATGACCTTTATAGCAGTTTTTTCACTAATCTAAGGATTGAGGGAATAGGAATTTTCTTGCCATGTCTATTTAGTTTCCTTTAATACAGCAGCTTTTTAGCTTTTCCTTGTCTTTTGTGACACAGACAGCTTTGAAAAGTAAAGGCCCAACCAGAAACAGTGGCTCATGCTTGTAGTCCTAGCACTTTGGGAAACCAAGGCGGGGTAGATCACTTGCGTTCCAGACCAGCCTGTGCAACATGATGAAACCACATCTCTACAAAAAAAAAAAAAAATTCAAAAATTAGCTTGGTGTGGTGGTGCGTCCCTGTAGTCCCAGCTACTCGGGAGGTTGAGGCGGGAGGATGGCTTGAGCTCAGGAGGCGGAGGTTGCGGTGAGCCGAGGTTGTGCCACTGCACTCCAGCCTGGGCAGTAGAGCCAGAACTTGTCTTAAATAAATAAATAATAAGAAAGAAATAAAGAAAAGTAAAGGCCCTTAATTTTGTATAATGGCTCATTTGGGTTTGCATAAGTGTTTCCACTGTACCTTGATTTTTGTGTGTGTGTGTGTAGTTTAATTCTGTGTGTGTATGTGCATTTGGGTGCACACGATGTGCACCTACGTGCTATGGTGCTGTGTGCGCAAGTTGAGTCCTCTTTTCCAAAATAGATTGTAAATTCCTTATAGACAGAGATGATTTATCTTGGTAATTTTTATTCCCCACACTTCTATGCACGTATGATACTTAGCCTATGATTCAAATTAAAACTATTCATAAGTCAAAAGTTCTTACATATCCCATGGGTTAAGGAGATGATTTAAAACATACAGGGAAGAACATATCAGATTAATTAACTCTCAGTGATTAAGGATGTCAGAGAATACCATGGTAACAATAGAAGCATTATGTTTTATTTTATTGAATCTTGAAGGAAATTGGATACTCCAAAGTATAATATAATATGGAACATGCACTGTGAATACTGTACTAGTTGACATGTGTAATTTCTTTTCATCATTTCTCTGTGGAAACCCTTTGCAATAACGTTTGACCTTTTTTCCATATACAGAGTCCCAAAATAGTATTTTCATCTGACATGTGTATTTTAGTGGGTAGTTAGCACGAAAGATCTTTGTCTTTTAAAAATATGTTTCTCAAGATTGGGAATATCTTCGGTTGTCAGTAAAAGATCTCTTATTATCCTTTTATTATCAAATAAGCATAGTTGTAAGACAGTGACTCATCCAAAGATTTGTTGTGGCTGCTTCTATCTATGGTTTTTTTTTGAGATGGAGTTTTGCTCTGTTGCCCAGGCTGGAGTTCAGTGGCGTGATCTCGACTCACTACAACCTCTGCTTCCCAGGTTCAAGTGATTCTCATGACTCGACCTCCTGAGTAGCTGTGACTACAGGCACACACCACCATGCCCAGCTAATTTTTGTATTTTTAGTAGAGATGGGATTTTACCATGTTGGCCAAGCTGGTCTCAAACTCCTGACCTCGGGTGATCAACCCACCTTGGCCTCCCAGTGTGCTGGGTTTACAGGTGTAAGCCACCACGCCTGGCCCCCTTCAGTCTATTTTTTATTTTTGTGGGTACATAGTCAGTGTATATATTTATGGGGTACATGGTATGTTTTGATACAGGCATACAATGTGTAATAATCACGTCATGGAGAATGGGGTATCTATCCCCTCAAGCATTTATCCTTTGTATTACAAACAATACAATTACAATCTTGGTTATTTTGAAATGTACAATTAAGTTATTATGGAGTATCGTTACCCTATTTTGCTATCAAGTAGTAGGTCTTATTCATTTCTAATTATTATTATTTTTGTACCCATTAACCATTTCCACCTCCCGCTAAGTCCCCACTACCCTTCCCAGCCTCTGGTAACCACCATTCTACTCTCTATGTCCATGAGTTCAATTGTTTTGATTTTAATAGTTAGTACAAGTAAGAAGTTTTTCATTTTAAAGTCAGCATCTGAAAAGATACATTGTAGCCTTTAGAGGCTCTGATTTCCTTGAAGCCTGTTACTTATTTGTAAAGGTCCATAGTAAGATTGAACTTACTATTTGGAATTTTAAATTGGTAGCTTCAAGAACTCTTAGAAGATCTTTTTTTTTTTTCCTATTTTAATGAAGAACATTTAATATACAGGTTTTCTTAGTATTGACTTTCATAAGTATTTTCTGGGGCAGTTACTATCTCAGTTGATTATCTCTGAAGGCCTATTTTAACTCTACATTTATCTGAACTTAACTGAATAACTCCTCATTACTCAGCACATATTTTAGTGAAGAGATTCTTAGGAGTAACGGCTGACATTCACCATATTGTGGTTTGTCTGTGTGTATGTTCCTGTGGATAACTTGGCAATCGCTTCCTCAGCGAAATAACAGCCAGTGTGGTTCAGCCAAAGTTTAGAGGAATAAAGTAACTGAAGTGGGAGGTTTTTCTGTAACGCCGAGTGATTTTATTCTTGGTTCTTTCTTTTTGAATTGCTCAGGTAGTGTTTGCCGTGGTAGGTATTAAAACCAAACCAAGCAAGCAAACAAACAAACAGTAAAAACCCAATAACAACCAACAAACAGGAAATACCAGGTAATTCAGATTATCTAGTTATGTGCCATAGTATGAACCCAAGAACTCTTCCTGTAACTCCAAAATAAATGTATGCTTAGGTCAGAATCTGAGTTAGAAATGAAAAACAAGGCCGGGTGCGGTGGTTCACGCCTGTAATCCCAGCACTTTCGGAGGTCAAGGCGAGTGGATCATGAGGTCAGGAGTTCGAGACCAGCCTGGCCAACATAGTGAAAGCCTGTCTCTACTAAAAATACAAAAATTAGCCGGGTGTGGTGGCAGGCGCCTGTCATCCCAGCTACTTGGGAGGCTGAGGCAGGAGAATTGCTTGAACATGGTAAGCGGAAGTTGCAATGAGCCAAGATTGCGCCACTGCACTGCAGCCTAGGCAACAGAACAACACTCCGTCTCAAAAAATAAATAAATAAATAAATAATAATAAAAAAGAAATGAAAAACAACATCTTGTCTATTTTTTCCAGGATCAGGTTTAATAGGAAACTGGTGATGCACTAAGTTTTTCACAGACATGGCTTGAGAATATTTTCTATTTTATATGCTTGTTAATTTTTTAAAAATAGGATTGTTTGGGAGTTTATTTCCACTGCAGCAGGAAGAGGCACTGTGATTCACTGAATTGTGTGAATTAAAGGCATGATCAAGGAACAGGCCATTGAAAATGATGGCCCTGCAGTATTAAAAGTGCTTTGATCTTCTGTTTTGACACATTGAATTTATCTTTAATTATATGTGATGACATTTGATTACTATACACTTAGACTATTATAATGTGGTTTGTAAAATATAGTTTGTAATGTATAATAACTTCAACACCGATTTTTCTGTAGATATGAATTTACAGAGTCATGTTTTAGTTTTGTTTAAGAGAAAACTATTAGACTTCTGAATTAACAGACATTTAAAAGGTAAATATTTAGTAGTCAGGCAAAGTATGATTCCTATACAATAAGTATTAGGACTGTACCCTGTGGGACTCAGTGCCTTATTTTAATAGAGGTAATAGAATTCTATGTGGTGGTTTCCTGATCTATCCACTACTGGCTGCTTTACTACAGGTAAATCACTTAGTTCTCTGAGCCTTTGAAAAATGAAAGCCTTAGACTACATGATATTCAAGATTTCAATTCTGAAATTCTTTGAATCTACTATTCTGTGATGTCTTTGATGGACATAATATAGAATTCCATAGAAATTACTGACACATTTTCTAAAAGAAAGATATTTTTAAAATATTGCATGAATTAATGGGTTTTGACCTTGCATTTAAATATGAAAATGAGGCTGGGCGCAGTGGCTCATGCCTGTAATCCCAGCACTTTGGGAGGCCAAGGCAGGTGGATCACCTGAGGTCGGGAGTTCAAGACCAGCCTGACCAACATGGAGAAACCCCATCTCTACTAAAAATACAAAAAAATTAGCTGGGCGTGGTGGCACATGCCAGTAATCCCAGCTACTCAGGAGGCTGAGGCAGGAGAATCACTTGAACCTGGGAGGTGGTTGTGGTGACCCAAGATCACGCCATTGCACTCCAGGCTGGGCAACAGAGCGAAACTCTGTCTCAAAAAAAAAGAAAAAAAAAAGAAAAAAGAAAAACTTTAAAAATGCACTATGGGACAGTGGGTTGGGGGGCAACCCCCCACAGGCCACAATTGTAGAGAGAACTTTCATTCGGAATTTCCTTTATTATGCCAGTACCTTAGCCTTGAGGGTATGAGTCTTTCTTTGAAATTGTCTGCTTTGCTTGCATTTACATGCTCAACCCTGGATTTTTCCCAATTTAGGCAGTTTTATTCCCCAGCAATGAGAGTCCTTAAGAGTTTGAACCTGATCCTAATTCTCTAGGGGAAATTACAAATTATTCTTTCTTTCAAATGGTAGCCATATACAGTGATTTTACTTTTAACATCTTTTTTTTTTTTTTTTTTTTGAGGCAGAGTCTCGTTCTGTCACCAGGCTGGAGTGCAGTGGCGCAATCTCGGCTCACTGCAACCTCTACCTCCTGTGTTCAAGCTATTCTCCTGCCTCAGCCTCCCAAGTAGCTGGGACTACAGGTGCACGTCACCATGCCCAGCTAATTGTTGTATTTTTAGTAGAGATTGGGTTTCACCATGTTGGCCAGGATGGTCTTGATCTCTTGACCTCATAATCCTCCCGCCTCACCTCTGAAAGTGCTGGGATTACAGGCGTAAGCCACCACGCCTGGCCATTAACATCATTTAATCAATTTTGTCAATGTCCCTAATGGGATAGTCAGGCAAAAACAAAAGCAAAAACAAACCAACAAAATTCTGTAAGAAAAGTGGCTAATTATACATTATCATTAGGAAGCATAATATTTCATGTGTTTTTATCCTGAACTTTGTTTCTTTTTGCCATACAACCCGTTCCTTACTTTGTAGGGAGGACTTTTATTGTAAAAAAAGATCTGCCTCACACAATTATTGGTTATGACTATTTATCACCTAAGAACTAAACAGTGGTGCTTTGATTTGAGTTTGTTTACTCGAGAGGCAGAGTATGTTTTATCTGTAAGTACTTTGGGATTTCTTTTGAACTAAAAATATACAAATACAATTATTGGTTATGACTATTTATTGCCTAAGAACTAAACAGTGGTGCTTTGATTTGAGTTTGTTTACTAAAGAGGCATAGTATGTTTTATCTGTAAGTACTTTGGGATTTTTTTTAACTAAAAATATACAAATATGTATAGTTTGTGGTAAGTAGGTGACAGCGTGAAAAGCAAAACTGGAAAGCTATGATCCTACAGCTACATATCAAGCTACACTTTTTTTTCTCGAAGACTATTGCTGTGTTAAGATTTTATTATAGCATTTGTTTCTTTTTAGAGAGGGTAGAAGGGCGAAGCCTTACTCGAAACCATTTCAGAGTAGTTAACTCCAGACTATATACTAATGGAGAAGAAGAGTAATACAGATAAGTTAAAACATTAGATAATGATTGCTCTTTATTGCTTTAAAAAAACATGGGGAAGAGCAGTTGGGAATAGGACCCAGGCACTTAAATCTGGGAAACTCATTTTTGGTCTTTTTTTCCCACTGCTGCAGTAGCCTGGGCAGGATCCCTAGAGACACAGCCTTCAGGCAGGAAGATGGAGGAGAGAAAGCAGATCACAGACCCTAAACATCTGTAGGTTCTCTCTCTTTCTTGTTCCCTACAGCTGGTGAATCTGAATTGAATCCTTAGTAAAGTTTCATATTAGGTGATTTAGTAGATGCTAGTTAAGGAAAAATGATGATCTCTAAGAATTAGCCTGATTTTATTAAAAAAACTTTGTGGAGATTAACCTAATTTCCTTCTTCTTAGGAAGGCTATTAGACTGTTGATCACAGCAGACAGGGGTCTGAATTTCATGAAGCTTTTTGACATGGTCCATCATGATATCACTGTGGGCAGAATGGATGAGAGGGATATGATATAAAAATACGGTTATGTTGTTATGCAGCTGGCTGAACAGCCATCTGAAAGAGTGATATTTAATGGTCTGTGTTAACCTGGAAGGAGAACTCTGGGATACCATAGGAATCTGTCTTCACCTTCATTATATATATCAACAAAGAGTTAAAAGAAATATAGCTGGCCTACTAATTAAATTTGTAGATAATATACAGTTGAGGAAGGATGGCTTAATTATTGGGTGATATAGACAGGAGTCAAAATTATTGGGTGATATAGACAGTCTCAATAAACATAGGAGTGCAGATATCTCTTTGATATAGACAGGAGTCAAAAAAGCTCTAAAAATATCAGGGTGATAGGCTTAACCAGCAAGATAAAATTTACTGAGAACAAGTTTATAATATAATATATAATGCTATGTATTACAGAATAGAGGAGAAATGGCTTAGATGTAGGGGTAGAAAAAAAGGCTTAATGTTCCTAAGAAAACTTAATATGGGCAACTTTGTCATGTTTCTTTCAAAAAAATGCATTGTGATCTTAGGAATGTCTAGAACATTAATAGAATGTCTAGAATAAGATTAGTAGTAGTCCTGCTTTATTCTATGCATCGGACTATTTTGTTCTGATTATCGCAGTCTGAGAGTGATAAGCTTCAAGCACATCCAGAAGAAAATGGCTAAAGTTTTTCACATAACAAAGCTACAAAAAGAAGCCTATAAGGAGTCATAATAGCTGTCTCCTGATATTTGATGGGCAACCCTTTGGAAGGAAGGTTAGAATGAGACTGTGAAGCTCCAGAAGGTAAAGTGACAACCAATTGTTACATGAAGATGGATTTTGACTCCATATAAAGAATATTTGTCTGGTCCTTAAAGCTGTCTAAAAAATGAAATAGACTGTGCTGGGAGTTAAGTAGTGAATTTTCCAGGGTGTTGCCAAACTACCTTAAGGGTATGTGGTAATAGAAGAAATTTATTCATCAGAAAGGGGGTAAAACTAGTTGATGTTTAGATTCAGTCTACTCTTTTTGGTGGTGTGTTTCCTACTTGTTTATACCAATTTACTCTCTGTCGTTTGGCTAAGAGGCAGAGAATGTCTTTGACCATAAATTGATAAACAGGATTCATCTGTATATGTTATTATCAAAACATGCCTGTTACTTTTCCAAGAAGCTTTATTCTTATCTACTCCTAAAATATCTTTATGAAGTTAAAAGGACTTAACATTAAGTATTTAGAAGGAAAAATGTTTTTTTTTTCCTAGGAAGCATTATTTATATTTGGCACTTTTTTATTAGTGTCAAAAACAAGGTGATCACACTGCAGCTATAAGAAGATAGTGCTATGAAATGAATATGTGCAGATACATCAGAGTAACCGGGTTCATTGGTTTGTTCACTCATTTGTTTTTTACTCATTCATTAATTTATAAATATTTTTTCGGATACCTGGTAAGTGCTGGTCACTCTGCTAGGTACTAGGAAGTTGATATATACTACAGTTTCTCTGACCATTTACCTAAAAATCTGTTAATAGGCTCTGTTTCTTCTAATCATCCAAGAAACATTTTTTTAATTTTTAATTTTTGTTGGTACATAGTAGTTGTGTATATTTATAGAGTACATGAGATATTTTGATACAGATACACAATGTGTAATAATCACATCAGGGTAATCATGCTTGAGGGTATGGATACCCCATCTTTTAGTTATTTTAAAATGTACAAAAAATTATTGTAAACTATACTCACCCTGTTGTGCTATTTAGCCCTATATTTTATTAATTCTATCTAATTATATTTTTGTAGCCACGAACTATCCCACCCTCCCTCCATCCCGCTACACTCCCCAGCCTCTGGTCACCATCATTCTACTCTCTATTTCCATGAGTTCAATTATTTTAATTTTTAGCTCCCACAAACAACTGATAACATGCGAAGTTTGTATTTCTGCGTCTGGCTTACTTCACTTAACATAATGACCACCAGTTCCATTTATGTTGTCACAAATGACAGGATCTCATTCTTTTTTATGGCTGAATATTACTCCATTTTGTGTATGTACCACATTTTCTTTGTCCATTCATGTGTTGATGGACACTTAGGTTGCTTCCAAATCTCGGCTGTTGTGACTAGGTCTCCAATAAATATGGGAGTGCAGATATCTCTTTGATTTACTGATGTCCTTTTTGTGGATGTATACCTAGCAGTGGGATTGCCAGATCATATTGTAACTCTATTTTTAGTGTTTTTAGGACCCTCCAAACTGTTCTCCATAGTGGTGGTAATAATTTACATTCTGTCAACAGTGTATGAGGGTTCTCTAGTAAACAATTATTACTTTGTTTTTTGTGATGTAACCTCTAAAGACAAGTATAAAAGAAACATTGGAAAATACTGATTTTTAACGCTGTATGCTAGCTATTCTAACAACTATATGTTAATAACTTAATATATAACTGTTAGTATATATAATAACACCTGTATTATAACTATTAGGTATCCATAAAAATATCATGCCTTTATGTACTTTAATATTAATATTGCTTTGAAACTGAATGCTGAGGTAGAATTTGTTTTTTCAGGTTTCTGTTCATTTACTGTTAGAGTTTTCTATATTTTCTTCCTTTTCCTTTTTTGGACTGTTGTTAATTTCCATATTGCTTTTTGAAAGAAGAAATAAGATATTGTTAAGGGGCCCAAAAATATACACTAACCACTGTTTTTTTCAAGAAAAAAAAGCCATTTTTGTTCTCTTAGATAAATATTTTTTAGCTGGTTTTAATTTTAATGTGCATCATTGCTAGGTAGGCAAGAATGATCTTGAAAAAGAAAGCTTTTGTAATATTAAGCCAACAAAGACATTGCCTGCAGGATAAATGAATAGTTGAACATATTCACTGGTTACATGGTCAAGTTTTATCTTTAACTTATTTTAATATAAGATGGTTACTATGTTTCATATTAAGAGTGTACCCTTTTAACAGTACCTTATAAATAATTCTTAAGCCCAGGTAGGGTGAGTTAGAAGTATCTAGTTTTACAATTAGAAATATGAAATGAAAAATCAGTGCTCCTTTGTATGACTAAGCTCAAGCAGGATTTAAGGCAGGGAGGGGTCCCCACTGATTGATCTTCAAATCTTACCATGTCTAAGACTGTTGCTGCTGCCATTTGTCTTTCTCTGGTTTTCTAGGATTCTTTGGCAAAATGTTAGCTCCTTTTCATCAATCTTCCCATCTGCAACTGATGATTTTCTCTAGCATTTCCCATAATCATCTCAAGATTGCAGAGAAATAGAAGAGATATTTCTACACTCATGTTTATAGCAGTGTTAGACACAATAACCAAAAGGTGGAAGCAACCCAAATGTCATCAGTAGATGAATGAATAAACAAAATGTGGTGTATAAATATAATTGAATATTCAGCTTTTAAAAGGAAAAACATTCTGACACATATACAACACGATGACCTTGAGGATGTTATGCTAAGTGAAATATGCCAGTCACAAAAAGACTAATAATGTATGATTCCATTTATATGTGGTACCTAGACTGCTTAGCAGATTAAGGGATCTTCAGGATTTGGAGTATAAGACACACTCGGCCGGGCACGGTTGCTCACACCTGTAATCCCAGCACTTTGGGAGGCCGAGGTGGGCAGATCATAAGGTCAAGAGATCGAGACCATCTTGGCCAACATGGTGAAGCCCCATCTCTATTAAAAATATAAAAATTAGCTGGGCGTGGTTGGCACGCACCTGTAGTCCCAGCTACTCGGGAGGCTGAGACAGGAGAATTGCTTGAACCTGGGAGGCAGAGGTTGCAGTGAGCCGAGATCACGCCACTGTACTCCAGTCTGGCAACAGAGCGAGACTCCATCTCAAAAACAACAACAACAACAACAACAACAACAACAACAACAACAAAAAGAACACACTCACAATAGGATATAACTAAGTCATCTACTCCACATGTCCAAAACTGGGTACTTAGGATCTTTTTCTCACACATTTATCCTTGCTCCTTCCATCCCAAGTTAGAAATATGGATGTCAACCCATACTGCTTTTTTTCCCCCTCTGAATACTATTGGAGACCAAGGCCTGCTGATTTTATATTCTTTTTTTTTTTTCTTTTGAGACGGAGTCTCTCTCTGTCACCCAGGCTGGATGGAGTGCAGTGGCGCAATCTCAGCTCACTGCAAGCTCCGCCTCCTGGGTTCATGCCATTCTCCTGCCTCAGCCTCCCGAGTAGCTGGGACTACAGGCGCCCGCCACCACGCCTGGCTAATTTTTTGTATTTTTAGTAGAGACGAGGTTTCACCGTGTTAACCAGGATGGACTCGATCTCCTGACCTCGTGATCCGCCCGCCTTGGCCTCCCAATGTGCTGGGATTACAGGCATGAGCCACCGCGCCTGGCCTATATTCTTCATTTTTAAAAAATCTGCCTTCTTTACATTACTGGCACAATTTATTCATTCAAGGAGTACTTAATTATATAGTATTCCAGATGGTGTCAGTTCTGTGAAAAAAGAAAAAGTAGGGTGGGATGGGAGTTTGGGAGTGTGGGAGGTGGGGAGAGAGTTGCAATTTTAAAAATGGTGGTAATGGTGGTCCAGGCTTGGTGCAGTGGTTCATGCCTGTAATCCCAGCACTTTGGGAGGCCGAGGTGGGAGGATCACTTGAGCCCAGGAGCTCAAGTCCAGCCTGGGGAACAAAGTGAGACCCGGCCTCTACACAAAATTAAAAAATTAGCTGGGTGTAATGGTGTGCCCCTTTGGTCCCAGCTACATGGGAGCCCGAGGCAGGAAGATTATTTGAGACCAGGAGGTCGAGGCTGCAGTGAGCCAAGATCGTGACACTGCACTCCAGCCTGTGTTGACAGAGTGAGATTCTTTCTCAAAAAATAACAACAATAATAAATAAATAAATAAATAAAATATGTTCCATAACGGTGAAATCTCAGCAAAACCTGAAGGAAGTAAGCCATGAGAATATTTGGAAAAAAGGCTTGCCAGATAGAGAGAACAGTCAGTGCAAAGGCTGCAAGATGAGAGCATGCTTGGTGAGTTCAAGGAACTCCAAGGAAGCCAATAGATCTGAAGTGGAGAGAGCAGGAGGAAGAGCCATGGGAAATGAGGTCTTAGAGGTAACAATGGTCTGCTTATGTAGGGCTTTTGTGAGGCACTGAAATGGATGGATGCATTGGGCAGAGAAGAGACACCTAATTTATATTTTTAAAAGATCACTGGCTGCTGGTTGATACTAGGTTGTATGAGCAAGGGATGAATTAGACAAGCTAGGAGGTTGTTGGAATATTTCAATCAAGAGAAGGTAGCTTAGACAGAGTGGTCAGTGACAGTGGAGGCAGTGAGCTGTGGATTCTAGAATTTGGAAGATAGAGCCAGCATGAGTTTCTAATAGATTAGATGTAGGATATAAGAGAAAGAGTTAAGATAAATCTACGTTTGTTTGTTTGTTTTTTCCTGTGTAAGTGCATTTTACATCAACTTAGATGGGAAGGAAGGCTGTGGGTAGAACAGGTTTAGAGGGGAAGAACAGGACTTGTTAACTTTGAGATGTATGTTAGGTATCTAAGTGGAGTTATTGAGTAGGAAGTCAGATATATGAGTTCAGAATTTCATTGGAAGTTAATTTGGGAGTCGTATGAAAATACATAGTATTTGAAACAAAAAACTAGATACAATCCCCAAGAGAATGAATAGACAGAGAAAAGGAACAAGAACTTAGCCCAGGGCATTTCAACATTAAGAAATATGGATTCAGGCAAAGTAGGGGAAAAGAGGGAACCAACAAAGGAGACTGAGAAGAAGCAACCAATGAGATAAGGGATGAAATCAAGAGTATAGTATTCTGGAAGCCAAGTGAATGAAGAGTATCAAGGAGGAGAGAGTGATGCATTATTGCCTTAGTTTAGGTCTTAGTCACAGTCACGTCCTAAATTATGACAGTTTACTTTGGTCTTTCGGCCTCTAGCGGCCTCCAACCCCTTCTCTATATCTCATCTTTTTCCTATTGTCTGTGATCAAAATGTTCTTTAAAATGAACACAGATGGTTTTCTTTCTATTTATGCTGTTTGTCATTTGTTGAGATGCTTTTACCTGTTTTTTGATATTTTGTCAAATATGGTAAGTTTTTGGCCATTAATTTTTCACGTACTGTCCTGCCCCTCTCAGCCTACCCATGGTACTGTATTTACATGTAAGTTCAACCAGTTAATACTGTTCCACAGATCAGCGAATCTTTGCTAATTTTATTTGTCTTTTTTCTTTCTGTGCCTCAGTGTGGATATTATTGTGTGCTTCAAGTTCATTATCTTTCTCGTGCCAAATCTGCTATTAATCCCATTATTAATACTAATATGGAAATTGTGAATGTGATGCTGATGAATGCAGAACTCTATTGTCTTTCTATAAAGAATGCTGAGCTTTCTTCTAGGAAGTAGTTTGAGTGAATTGTGGATCAGTACAACCCTTTTGACACTTGTTAGAGTTTGTCCAGAGTTGTTTTTACTCTAGGGCAGTGGCTCTCAAAGTGTGGTACCTGGACCAACAGTATCAATGTCACCTTGGAGTGATGCTTAGCAATCTGTGTTTTAATACATCTCTAAGTTATTGTGATGTACTCTTAACTTTTAACCTTTTACCCCTTTAGAAAATATAAGTGCAGCTTACTGCCAGTGCTTTTTTAACGTTACATAAACATGGTCTTTGAGGCTGAAGCAAATCTGACTGATTTTCAATGTGGAAATAAAATATAAAAACTGTTCTTAGAGTTATTTTTAAACTGAACTAACATCAGAATCATCTGAATCATCAGAATCGTCTATTTCGGAAAAATTAGATTCAGCCAATAACTGTTTGAGAACTGTGTTAACATCATGTGTAGGAATGCTATGTTTTCTAGGATTTGACATTTTTGGTGATTGAGAATTACTACATTTTGTAAATGGATATATCACTACCAAAAACAGAATGGTACAAATAGAATGATGTATTTTGTTTCCAAAGTTGATATACTAGAGCAATGTGAAAGTAATAATTAAAACGAGATATTACATGGCAAAGTTATCTCAGGGTAAATGCTGCAGCTGCAAGTGCCACTGGTGAGTATTCTCTGGGCAGATGGGAAAAGGATCAAGAACCACTACTCTGGAGCTAGTTCAGCCTTACTACTAGGATGTAACCCTCCTGGAGTCTCTGTGCAGTGCTCTAGATATTCAATGAGGTCTCTCTCCTTTACCTTGTCAAAATGTCTCACAGTCTTATATGAGTACTGGGAATTATTTAGATTAACTTTCATGGTACTTTCTTTGTTCTTATGGAATTTACTCTATGTATGTGCAGCTTAATTTTCAGTCATAGTCTCAAGGGGAACCCTGTGTAGATTTCCTGAGCTCTTCTCTGCATAGCTCTTCCTCTTTAGCACTCTGCCCTGAAGAGTCCATCTCTTTCCTCCTCTTTAAACTCTGAACTCTGTCACCCTAACTTAGTAAGACCTCTGTACTCTGCTTGGGGTTATCATTCCTTGTGGTGCATTCCAGAAAGTGCTTCCAGACAGACATCAGGGCGACCTTGTTCATTTTCCTTTTCTCACGGATCACAGTCTTAACACTAACTTTTGTCTGAGGTGTGACAGTAACTTTTTTGTATATTTTTCCAGTTTTTTCAGTGTTTACAGTAGGACAGATCTGGTACTAGTTATTCTGTTATAGCTGGAAGTCCAGGTACTTATTTTTTATGGTCATGAGGCTACATAGAAGCTCGTTATATGAGGAAAATAAATGCTGTACTAATTTCTTCACATGATTTCAGGCAGCACTAGAGTGCTATATGATACATATTAGGCACTGTGCTAGCATAGGAGGATTAAAACCCAAATGGGATAGTGCCTTTGTCTTCAAAGATCTCATGACCTACAAGAGTGGACTGGTATATAAACAACACATTCCAAGTCAGTTTGTGGTAAAGGCAGCATGAAATTATATAAAGGCCGTAGACTTTGAAATCAGATAGGCTTTGGTTAAATCCCAACTCCATGACTTACTATTGTATTATGCAACCTCTCACATCTTTAGTTTTCCAACTGCAGAATGGAGATAATAGTACGTTATAGGACTTCTGAGAAGGTTAAATTAAAATTATTTTATAAAGCACTTGACTTGGCATATCATAGAGGTTCATTAAGTATTAGGTTTATTTCCCGTTAGAATAAACATAGGATAGAGGAGCAGTTAATTTTTATTATTACTATAGAAATCTCCAGGGAGGAAATGATATTTAAATTGTGCCTTGAAGGTTGAGTAGGGTTTTGATATGTGTTAGATGGGTTCCAAGGACATTCTACTTTTAAGGAACTAAATGAACAAGGGCTCAAAGGTGTAAAATGTGGGGAAGCCTGTAAATACACTTATGAATGTCAGCATAGTCCAGAACCTTAGGAAAAGCAATTTAGGTCTTAAAAACAAACAAACAAACAAAAAGACAACAAAAAACTAGTAGTAGGAATGTAAAAATGAAGAAAAAAAGAACAAACAGAAAGTCTAACCCCATAGTAAAAGTATACTTCCTTAGGCCATTCCTATTTATTGCCATGACTAATAAATTTGGGAATGCCTGTGGAAAATTCCTGTGGGCTGATCTTTTCTTAACCACTATTCAAGACTGCTTTACGTTGATAGTCTAAGCCGATCATTTCATTAATATTAAACTCCAGAGCTCATTCCCGAGTTTCCAAGAATTTGCTGAATTGCTTTTCTCTGTTATCTGCTTCTTTGGGTAACTTCCATATTTTTCTTTCTTGCCCTGTAAAAATTGATTTCCTAGGTTTTCCAAGTGATTGATAATGTGACAGTACTATAAAGACTTTTCTTAGACTCTGGTATGTTCGCATTTAGTACAAATACTGTCAAGGGTTTTATAAAGTGTATAACTAATATACTTTCTACATATCTTTTACTAGGGAATTCTAAACTTAAGTATTTTATTTCATTGAGGTTAAAATATGTCCTGTTAAGATTTTTTTTCTCTTTTAAATTATTAGTGTTTTGCATTGTTAAAAATCAGCTGGCTTCTTGGATTGAGTTTACTTCACTTTTCCAGTGGGTAACTTTTATCTGACCTTTAGGTCTGTAATTGTTTGGTTTGTTTTCTGAAGCTATGGAATGTTTTGGAAAAAATAAGCCTCATGGAGAAGGGCTATTATCTCTGAAAATGATGAGACCGGAAATGAGAAAAGCAAAAATCAGATATCACCCTTGACATGTGGATTTCAGTTTTTAAAAAGTCTTTATCCTCTGTCTCTGAGAACCATAATTTGGAAGTCTGTTTCTCTGCCTCTCTGTGATAAGTTCTCACCAAAGATCCTCTTGTGTTTTTATTAGAATTACATCGAATTCATAAATTGGGGAGAATTTATGTATTTATAATATTGAATCTTTTCATTTATGAAAATGGTTTATTTCTCTATTTAGGTATTCTATAATATTATAGACTTTTGTCCTCAAAGATCTTACAAATCGTAATTTGGTTAGATTTATTCATGGGTTTTTAATAGTTTTTAAAAAATGGGATCTGTTTTTATTATGTAATCCAATCAGTTCTTGGATCAGAAAATTGATTTTTATATTTAAAGTCCAGCAAAACTGCTTTGCATGCTTATTAAAATGGCTTGCAAACTATCGTATATTTTCTATGGAATCATATATGCAGTAGCAGTTTTTCTTCTATTCCAAACCTCATACTTCTTTATTCTTGAATAGAAGTGTCATAGTGGGATTTTTTCTTGTTCCTGATTTCCGGAGACTCCAATATATCATTTTTCATTTTAGAAAGTTTATTTTTCTTGCTATATTGGTGGAAGCTTTTTTCTTAAGTGATGAATCAATGTAAAATTTTATACTTTTTTATTTTGGAAATTTCTAGTTTATTAGGGTCCTCTTTTAATGGACAAGGCAGTAGAGACTCAAAAAGGTAATGGAGTTTATTTATTTATTTATTTGATTTTCAACTTTTAAGCTCAGGGGTGCATGTGCAGGATGTGCAGGTTTGTTGCATAGGCAAATGCATGCCATGGTGGTTTGCTGCATAGATCATCTCATTACCTAGGTATTAAGCCCAGCATCTGTTAGCTATTCTTCCTGATGCTCTCCCTCTTCCCATCCCCCACCATCCAAGGCCCCACTATGTATTGTTCCCCTCCATGTGTCCCTGTGTTCTCATCATCCAGCTCCTACTTATAAGCGAGAACATGTGGCGTTTGGTTTTCTGTTCCTACATTAGTTTGCCGAGGATAATGGCCTCCAGTTCCATCCGTGTCCCTGCAAAGGACATGGTCTCAATTTTTTTATGGCTGCATAATATTCCATGGTGTATACGTACCACGTTTTCTTAATCCAGTCTATCACTGATGGACATTTAGGTTGATTCCATGTCTTTGCTATTGTGTATAGTGGTGCAGTGATCATATGTATGTATGTATCTTTATAACAGAATGATTTATATTCCTTTGGGTATATAACCAGTAATGGGATTGCTGGGTCAAATGGTATTTCTGCCTCTAGGTCTTTGAGGAATCGCCATACTGTCTTCTACAATGGCTGAACTAATTTACACTCCCACCAACAGTGTAAAAATGTTCCTTTTTCTCTGCAACCTCGCCAGCATCTGTTGTTTTTTGACTTTTTAATAATAGTCATTCTGACTGATGTGAGCCATTGTGGTTTTGATTTGCATTTCTCCAATGATCAATGATGTGGAGCTTTTTGTCATATATTTGTTAGCTGCATGTATATCTTCTTTTGAGAAGTGTCTGTTCATGTCCTTTGCCTACTTTTTAATGTTTTTTTTCCTTGTAAATTTATTTAAGTTCCTTGTAGATGCTGGATGTTAGACCTTTGTCAGACAGATATATTGCAAAAATTTTCTGCCATTCTATTAGAAACTATCATCAGCTTGATGATAGTTTCTTTTGCTGTGCAGAAGCTCTTCAATTAGATCTCATTTGTCAAGTTTTGCTTTTGTTGCAATTGCTTTTGGCATCTTCATCATGAAATCTTTGCCTGTGCCTATCTGCTGAATGGTATTGCCAAGATTTTCTTCTTGGGTTTTTATAGTCAGGGTTTTACATTTAAGTCTTTAATTAATCTCGAGTTGATTTTTGTATATGGTGTAAGGAAGGAGTCCAGTTTCAATTTTCTGCATGTGGCTAGCCAGTTCTCCCAGCACCACTTATTAAATAGGGACTCCTTTTCCCATTGCTTGTTTTTGTCAGATTTCTTGAAGATCAGATGGTTATAGGTGTGTGGTCTTATTTCTGGGTTCTCTATTCTGTTCCATTGGTCTATATGTCTGTTCTTGTACCAGTACCATGCTGTTTTAGTTACTGTTGCCTTGTAATATAGTTTGAAGTCAGGTAGTGTGATGTCTCCAGCTTTGTTCTTTTTGCTTAGGATTGTCTTGGGTATTCAGGCTCTTTTTTGGTTCCATATGAATTTTTAAATAGTGTTTTCTAATTCTGTGAAGGATGTCAATGGTAGTTTAATGGGAACAGCATTGAATCTGTAAATTGCTTTGGACAGTATGGTCATTTACATGATATTGATTCTTCCTATCCATGAGCATGGGATATGTTTCCATTTGTTTGTGTCATCTGTGATTTCTTTGAGCAGTGCTTTATAGTTCTCCTTGAAGAGGTCCTTCACTTCCCTTGTTAGCCTGGGTATTTTATTTTCTTTGTAGCAATTGTGAATGGGAGTTCATTCATGATTTGGCTCTTGGATTGCCTGTTTGTGTATAGGAATACTAGCAATTTTTGCACATTGATTTTTATATCCTGAGACTTTGCTGAAGTTGCTTATCAGCGTAAGAAGCTTTTGGGTTGAGAGGATGGTGTTTTCTAGGTATAGGATCATGTCATTTGCAAACAAAGATAGTTTGACTTCCTCTCTTCCTATTCGAATATCCTTTATTTCTTTCTCTTGCCTGTTTCCCTGGCCAGAACTTCCAGTACTACATTGAATAGGAAAGGTGAGAGAGGGCATCCTTGTCTTGTGGCAGTTTTCAAGGGGAATGCTTCCAGCTTTTGCCCATTCAGTATGATATTGGCTGTGGGTTTGTCATACATGGCTTCTATTATTTTGAGGTATGTTTCTTCAATACCTAGTTTATTGAGAGTTTAAACATGAAAGGATGTTTAATTTTATTGAAGGCCTTTTCTGCATCTGTTGAGATAATCGTGGTTTTTTTCTAGTTCTATTTATGTGATGAATTACATTTATTGATTTGCATATGTTGAACCAACTTTGCATCCCACGGATGAAGCCTACTTGATTGTGGTGGATAAACTTTTTGATGTGCTGCTGGATTGAGTTTGCCAGTAAAATTTTGTAATTTTTTATATCTACTAAGATAAATCATATGGCTTTTTTATCCCGTTAATGTGGTAAATTATGTTAATGGCTTTTGTAGTGTTAAATCATCCTTGCATTGCCAAGTAAACTATACTTAGTTATTTAAAAAGAATATATTGCTGTAATCCCAGCACTTTGGGAGGCCGAGGTGGGCAGATCACAAGGTCTGGAGATCAAGACCATCCTGGCTGACACGGTGAAACCCTGTCTCTACTAAAAATACAAAAAGAAATTAGCCAGGTGTGGTGGCGGGTGCCTGTAGTCCCAGCTACTCGGGATGCTGAGGCAGGAGAACGGCGTGAACCCAGGAGGTGGAGGTTGCAGTGAGCCGAGATCGCGCCACTGCACTCCAGCCTGGGCAACACAGCAAGACTCTGTCTCAAAAAAAAAAAAAAAAAAGAATATATTGGTGGATTTTTTTGTTACTATTTTGTTTAAGAATTCCTTGTAGTTTTTGTTTGTAGTACCGATTTTTCTTTCTAGATTATAGAAGAAGCTCAGCAGCTTTCTTCATTTTCTATTCTCTGGAAAAATTTTTATAACATAGGATTTCCTCATCATGAAGATATGGTAAAACTTATTTCCACATCCTCCATACTTGATGGAGTTTCTAAGTAGGAGGGCTTTTAAAAATAATTTATAAATTGAAATATAACATATTTATGGGAAAATTGCACAAATGATAAATGTAGCTGTAGCTCAATGAATTTTCACAAACTGAACAATCTCATGTAACCAGAATCCAGATGAAGAAACAAAAAATTACCAGTGTCCCAGAAGCCCCCACTGTGTGCCCTTTCAGCCACTGCCTTTTCTGAGGGTGACCACCTACTCCAGTTTCTAAACTGTATATTTTAGGGGGGTTTGGTTCGTTTTTGAACTGTATACAGATGAAATTATACAGAATGCTTTTTTTTTGGTATATGGCCTTTTTCACTCCGTAGTGTATTTGTGAGATTCGTCATGTTGTATTGTGTAGTTGTGGTTCATTCTGTTTGCTGTGTAGTATACTATTTTGTGATTATTCATACAATAGAACATATTACATATTTATGTATCCATTCTACCATTCTACTGTGTGTGTGTGTGTGTGTGTGTGTGTGTGTGTGTGTGTGTGTGTGTGTGTGTGTTTTTGAGACAGTGTCTCTCTCTGTTGCCCAGGCTGGAGTGCAATGGCAGATCTCAGCTTACTGCAACCTCCGCATCCCACGTTCAAACAATTCTCCTGCCTCAGGCTCCTGGGCAGCTGGGATTACAGGTGCATGCCACCACGCCCAGCTAATTTTTGTATTTTTAATTGAGGCGGGGTTTCACCATGTTAGTCAGGCTGATCTCGAACTCCTGACTTCGTGATCTGCCTGCCTCGACCTCCCAAAGTGCTGGGATTACAGGCGTGAGCCACCACGCCTGGCCCATTCTACTGATAATGGAGTTTTGCTTGCCTTCTAGTTTTAGCCTAGTGTAAATAGGGCTGCTATGGACATTTTGGTGGACTTATTTGCACATTTCTTTCAACCTAGGAGTTGAATTATTGGGTCATCAGTTATGCATGTATTTAGCTTAGTGATGTTGCCAAACAGTTAAGTTGTTGAACTAATTTATATTCTTACCAGCAGTGTTGGAGTACTGGTTGCTGCACATTCTTGTTGGGCTTCGTATTTAACTACTATATTTTAGCTACTCTAGTGGGTATATTGAATAACATGTAGTATGCTGTTAACTTGCCTTTCTTTGATGATTAAGCACATTAAACACTTTTTTCATATACTTATTGGTCATTTGTATAATTTTGGTGAAGTGATGTATTGCTTCTCGACATGCTGTAAAGAAATACCTAATACTGGGTAATTTATAAAGAAAAGAAGTTTAACTGGCTTATGGTTCCATAGGCTGTACAGGAAGCATAACGGCTTCTGGGGAGGCCTCAGGAAACTTTGAATCATGGCAAAAGACAAAGGGGAAGCAGGTGCATCTTACATGGCAGGTGGAAGAGAGAGAGGAGGGATGTGCTCTACACTTTTAGCAGGAGGAAGAGAGAGAGGAAGGAGGTGATAGCACTTTTAAACAACCAGGTGTCGTGAGAACTCTATGAGGAAACAGCACCAAAGTGATGGTGCTAAACCATTTATGAAGGATCCACCTCCATGATTCAGACACCTTCCACCAGGCCCCACCTCCAACATTGGGGATTATACTTGAACGTAAGATTTGGGTGGGACACAGATCCAAACCATACCAAGTGCCTACTCAAGTTTTTGTCCATTTGAGTTGTCTGCCTTTTTCTTAATGACATGCAGAAGTTCTTTATATATTATAAATACCAATTCTTTGTTGATTTTATGTACTACAACTAGCTTCTCTATGGGTATATTTTTATTAGTTACTCAGTTTTTAAATAGTTATCCAAACTTTCTATTTCCTTTTGAGATCTTTTTAATAACATTTTTCCAGAAAGTTGTTGATTTATCTTAATTTTTAAACCTACTGATAAAAAGTTGTTTAATCTATTTTTGGTATCCTTTCAATTATTCTAGAAAATTATTAGTTGCTATCGCTTTAAATATTGCATATACAAGTATATATGAGTATGTGTGTGTATTTTTAATATAACTGGTAGCATACTTTACATACTGTTTTGTACCTTATTTTCTTCACTTAATATTTCTTGGAAATCCTTGCATTTCATTATATAAGGAGTGCATCATTTAAAAAATACTTTCATAGTATTTAATAATATTATGTGATAATATATTTACCCAATTTTTTATTGATAGGAATTTGAATTACTGCTAGTCTTTTGCTGTACCAAGCAAAGCTGAAATTAGGATAAATACATAAAGTGGAATTTCTGGTCTTATAAACTCCTGGGCTGATGATAGAGTATTAACTTTTATGTTTATGTTTCATTTTTAATGTTTTAAGTCTTTTAGAAATTGAGATATAAATGACATGCAATTAAATTCACCATTTTAAAGTGTACAGTTCAGTGGTTTTTACTTTATTCATGGAGTTGTGCGATCACTACCAGTATATAACTCCAGAACATTTTCATCATCCCAGAAAAAACCTTTAGTAGTCACTCCAGATTCCTGCCTTCCCCCAGCTCCTGGCACCCTCTAATCTATTAGTTTTCTGTCACTGTGTATTCGTCTATTCTGGACCTTTCATATAAATATAGCTATACAATGTGATCTTTTGTGCTTGGTTTCTTTTACTTAGTATAATGTTTTCAAGGCTCATCTATATTACAACATGTATTTATGCTTAATTTCTTTTATGTATAGTCAAATAATATTTCAGTGTATGGATATACCACGTTTTATTTGATGGTTATTTGACTCAGTTTTACTTTTTGTCTATTATCAATAGTGCTGCTATGAATACTTGTATCTATGTTTTGTTTGGACATGTGCTTTTAATTCTCTTGACTCTATATCTGGGAGTAGAATTGCTGGGTTCTATAGTAATCCTATGTTTAACTATTTGAGGAACTGCCGAACTGTTTTTCTCAGTAGCTGCACCATTAGCACTGTGTGAGGTTCCAATTTCTTCACATTTTTATCAACGCTTTTTATTTTCCTTACAAATTAAAAAAAAATTATACCTGCTATTCTAACGAGTATGAAGTGGTATATCATGGTTTTGATTTTCATTTTCCTAATGTCTAATGATGTTGAGCAGATTTTCATGTGCTGATTGGATATTTACATCTCTTCTTTGGGAAACTGTCTTTTCAGAGCCTTTGCCTCTTGTTTAATTGGGTAATTTGTCTTTTTATTGTTGAGTTGTAAGAGTTCTTTATAGAGATACTTATATTATGTGTGTTGATAAAGGGCAAATATCTCCATATGAAGTGTTCCTTTATGTTAATGAGAGTAAAAATGCTAACTTCCAAATAGAAAAATGGCCAAGTAATACAAAAAGGAATTCACAGGGAAGAAAAACAAGTAGCTAATAGTAAAAAAATAAAGAAAAAGCAAATTACATTACTGAAATAAATGCAAATTGGAATGATGACTTTTTTGCGTATTATATTTTTAAAAATATGATTTTTTTTGTGGGTGAGTATGGGGTGAAACTCTCAGGTAACATAGGAAATGTAAATTGATTACCTTTGTAGAGGATATTTGGCAACATTATAAAATTATATAGAATATGTCTATATAATTTGAATCAGTAGTTTTACTTCTTGGAATTTTTTCTGAGAAAATAATCATTATTTTGCATATAGATTACATACAGTGATACTCATGCCAGTATCATCTTTAATGGCATAAATTTATAATCAGCAAGAGGATGGTTAATTACATATAGTACAATATTTTACCATTGTTAAAATTTATATTTTAAAATATAGACAAATTGATCTTCATATAATGTTAATGTTAAGTGAAAAGTAGTAAGATACAAAGCTGTGTAAAATGTATGATAACAATTCATAAAAAGCAACATTCACCCACACAAAAACCTCCACCACCACACACACACAGAAATAAGAGTGAAAAGAAACATTCCATCATATTGACAGTGATTACCTTTGGGCGGTGTAATTAAGGTTGATATTTATTTTCTCCTTTATGTAGTTCTGAATTTCCCAGATTTTTAAGATTAAATATGTATTGCTCTCTAACTAGGGAAAGAAGTAAAATAATTATAAATAAGATAGATTAAATGGATTATTATGGTGCAGTGAGACCTTTTCCCATTGGCCCTGGGATTTTCTTCCTTTGGTTTATGAGTTTAAAGTGTTGACAGTTGTGAACTAGTTTGCTAAGTGATAGGAAGCAGTGTTGAAATGAAATACTTTAAATCCTGAAGATTTATGAGGAAGAAAATACTTGGGCAAATAGTGTCAATGAGTCCTGATACGTATTGCTAACTTGTCACTAGTTCACTTTACATCTGTGTAGTGATAACTTTGTTTTTTCCTCCCTCATTGATTATAGTCTCTCATCCCACCATTTGCCAAGGCCATGTAAATAGTTTGCTGTCGTAGAGATAAGCAGCAGGCCCATTTGAGTAGTTCTCTTTCACTCTGATCTCCTTAGAAACCTATCACTTTTACCTTTAAATGATACATTTTTAAAAAACTATTGTTGTCGTTGAATGGGATTTCCCTAAATAAGAAGAGCCATCTCCCTAGTTTCAGGATTGTGGCTTCTTTAATTGTAATGGAGTTTTAATATTATATCTACGGTGGAAATCAGAGTCAATTCAATCTTATTTTGCATCCCCTGTATGCTATCATACTGATTAGGGGTGTAACAAAGAATGGACTGTGATCTTTGCCATTTTGTGGTTTTCACTGGAGATTTTATAGTACAGAGGGAGAGAATGGCATAGTAAATAAAAGAATGAGCTTAGAAGTGAGACTTTGTGGGTTTAAATACCTGCTCTCTAATTTATCAGTTTGTATTTAACTTCTCAATATCCTTATCTGTAAAGTAGAAATAACAGCACTATCATTCATCACTTTCTATTTCCTTATCTTTTTGCCTTTTCTTCATGGAAGTTTTCACTTCCAAGACATTATGTTTTTGTTCATTTATTTATAGTAATGTAAAATCCTGGAATACATGTACCTTTTTGGTTCACTCATGTATTTTTAGTGTCTAGTGTAGGGTTTGCTACATAATAGCTCCTAATATTCGTTCCTTCTACTGGGAACTTCTTCCAACATGAATATCCATATAGCTTATCCCCAAGCTTTATTTAGTTCCCTGCTCAAGCATCACCTCACTAGAGAGAACTTGCTAGACGACCTCTTCTATAAAATAGCACCCTTTAGTTTTCTCTATTTTTTCCTGCTTTATTTTTCTTCATAATACTTTACTGACTGCTAAGTAGTAACATCAATTTATTTTTATATTTTCGAGTGCCTTGCAAAAATTAGGGTCTTCATAAATGTTTGTTTAACTGAAATTAATTATCTTAGACTATTCTATCTTATTCTCATATGTAATAAATTACCAGCTTGTGACTGTTTATTTCTAGGCTCCTTCAACCTATTCATTTGTTTCTATGCTTATTTCCACTTCTTTTTTCACTACACTAATTCAGTTAACTGCCACCTGTTTTGTGAACAATTGAGTAGTTTCTCAATTTTGTTTTGTTTTCCACCAGTTCCTCAACCTGCACAAAACATCTAGCTTACTGCTCTTCAAATATGCTATTATCATTTCATTCTTTTTCAATGGCTTGCCATAATCCATTGAATTAAATGATATTCAAATCTCTTTATATCTAATTGGAACCTACCTTTCCATAGCACTAAGGAGAGTTGTAAGGAGGTGAGTACTTGCTGTAAAAATTGCTTATAGATGTAGTTAGCTTGCTATGAGATTAAAATGATTTTTAAAGTACAGAGAAAAATAAGAAATAACTTTAATGCAAATCAATATATAATCAACTGATTATACGTGATTTAGTCCACAGATTTATAGAAATTCAGATAAAAAGATCATTGAAACCTTGGCTCATCAGAGAGAGCTTCATTAGAAAAACTGATAGTTGTTTGGGGTCCTGTATCATTTATTCATTTTATTTATTCAGACCCAATTTCTCCCTGTTTTTCTAATACAAATATATAAGATTTTAGAGTAATGGATTCTGTTTTGTTAATATAAAAATATTTCTTGTGTCAGAAGAATTCAGATGCTTATAGATATTCTTGTAAAATGTTATTATTTTTAATGAGATTGGGTCTTATTCCATTACTTTGAAAATGTATACAACTGAGCTGTTTCTTCTGATCAGCTTATACTATGGACACTTAGTTTGAAGTCATATTGGAATAATTTGGAGAAAGGTAGAATTTAGTAGATATTACAGAATTTAGGTATCTATTGTAAAATTTAGGTTTTATATAGGGCATGACATTTTTTAAGCGAATTTATAATAAATAGGGCTTTTTCAATTATACAGTAATGTAGGTTCCAAAGTGCTATTTTGTGGGTTTTCTGTGTGTTTAGCTGTTTTGTCTGTACTTATATTTGTATTTGTATTGTACAAAGGATATAAGTTTCTTTGTAGTTTGGATAATCTTTTGGATGAAAGAAAGGTAGTGAGTCATACAAAATAGTGAAAAAAATCAGATATTTTGAAATAATACTTCTAATTTTCCAAGGATTTACCAAAATAGAGGATGTTAATTTTTAGTATGAATTTTTAATGATTGGATTGGTTTTCTGATGACTGTTTTAACTAGTTCTGCAGGGCATCCCATTTCTATCAACATAGTGTGTGCAACACCTTATTTACCAGTAATCAACTCATATCTACTCTCAGTCTGTAAAGAGGGGTGTATATGAACCTTTACTTGTTATTTTTTACTTACGTAAATTTATTTACTTTCACATTCCTGGTCAAAGTGAATAAACATTTTTTATACAGATGAGTTCATTTCCTCACTCCCATATCCATTCCAGTTTCTAAGAGCCTTCTGATTAACAGGCTCCCCCAAATTTTTCCCTCCCAATTTGAATTTAAGTAATTAGCTTTTTCCTAATTTGGAACCTTGGTTTGAAAACACATTTGTTTGATTTGTCGTTAGTTTGGGCATCTTACTTCAAATGAGGTCATGTAGCTTTGAGTTTAGATGATCACAGAAATGTTCACTGAGCAGCATCTTCGTAGCTTTGAGGAAACAGAAAAACAACTTTTTTCTACTTTGATTATGATTCTTTTTGACAGTTGCTTTAACTACAGTTAGGTACTGGCTGTACCAGTTCCAGTTTAAACAACTGGACTCTGAACCTGTTTTTGTTCTGATTAAGAAGTTTATTTATATGTTCAGGAATACAGCGGCACAACCTGTTAACAGCTGTAAATTTGCTTGATTAAGCTGTGTGTAGACAAATTTACTAGAGGGAACTGTTCCCTAAAAATTCCAGTTCACTTACATATGAAGTTAGTCTGGCTGTTTCTCACCAGTTTCCATCATTTCCTGCCAAGAATAATAAACATTTTCTTGCAAAGCATCGACACTAAAGGTTAGAAGTGTTCAGTGTTTTATCAGTCACACTGGGCTGTCATGAATCTCAATAAACAAACACAGAGATATCTATGTGGATGCCTGGAGAAGCCGTTAGACCCTAGAAAAATAATTTCTTTCAGACAGTATCCTAGACCTTTTCAAAGTAGATAAATGTCAATTATGAAGAGACATTTATTGTAATGGAAATAATGGATTCTTCGGTCTAGATTTTCATTTACTGACCTAGTTCAGGGAAGCTTGTACTTTTAGTGGATAATAATAAGCTAGAGCAAGAAAGTTTGTTTTCTTAACTTCATATAACTGTAGATGCTATTATGAGTATTATAATAAAGATGGGTTTATTAATTTAAACTTATAGTATTAACATTTCTCTACCATGGTCTGTCAGGCAAACTATGGCTCACGACTGGTGCACAGCATGTTATTGTAGCACTCACAAGTTAAGAATGGGTTTATAGTTTTAAGTGATTGTAACAAACATAAAACAAAGAATTATATATATATATATCTAGAGAGAGCGAGAGAGGAGAGAGAGCCCTCAAAGTCTAAAATATTTATTATCTGGCCCTTTAAGATAAAGTTTGCCAAACCCTGGTCTATATTAGTAGTAATAGTTTACTACCAGCATTCAAAAAGTGCCAGCAACAAAGCAGGATGAAATTATAGTCTTAGTGTTAGGGTATTTTATTTCTTATTTAGTGTTAGGATATTTTATTTCTTATTTGCATGTGGTATATAAAATAAAAATATAACAGTATCCTTATAGGGTTATTGGGAGCATTAAATCATGACTTTTGGTGGTGCTTCTTACACGTGGAGGACAATAACTGTTTTGTTAGCTGTTGCTGTTGTTATAATTATATGTCAGATGCCTGACAGTTGTTTCAACTTTGTTTTATGTGTGTATCTTCTGTTTATTCTCTGCTCTATTTGCATTATGTTTAATTTTGTAAGTCTTTTAAAAATCTTTTTGATTTTAGTTGCAATGCAAATTTTAAAAGTATAGCAGTTTTATTGTTCCCATTCCTGTGGCTGTGTAACAGATTACCCCACAACTTAGTGGCACAAAACAATCAGTTATTATGCTCACAGATTCTGTGGGTCAGGAATTCGGACAGGGCACAGCAGGAATGGCTTCTCTTAGTTCCACAGTGTTTGAGGCTGGAACCTCAAAGGCTAGGCACTATAATCATTCATTCATTTATATGTCTGGCAGATGTCACTGGCTGTTGGCCCCAGTTGCTCTCCACATGGGTCTTTCCATGTGATGTCTCCAAATGAACTAGTTTGGGCTTCCTTAAGTAGAGTGTCTGGGTTCCTCAGAGCAAACATTTCAAAAAGAGAAAGATAGGCAGAAGCTATATCCTTCTTATGACATAGCCTTGGAAGTCAGAGAACATTATTTCTATTTTGCTCTGTTGGCCAGAATAATTAGAAATCCCCCTAGGTTCAAGAGGAGAGAAATAGACTCTACCATGTGATGGGTGGGGTTGGCAAGATTCTGGAAGAGCATGCTGGACCAGAAATACGGCTGAAGCCATTTTTGGAAATATGATCTGCCACAATGATATTACTTTATTTAATAATTGCTTATGTAGCATTTAATCTATATGCTAGGGACTACTGTAAATACTAAACAAATATTAATTCATTTAATCCATAACAGTCTTATTTTACAGATGAGGAAACTAAATCAGAATATTGTATTACCTAGAATATAACTTTCTCTGCTCTTGATGGACAACAAATAATTTACTATGATTTTAAAAACTTGTCTAGTATTATTTAAACATTAAATATTTTGGATGCAAATTTGCATTTCCTGCATGCATCATATTAGAATAGATTTGAGAGGTGCAGTTTCTATTAAGTAATGTCTTAAATAAGTACAAAGGTCAGGCATCCAGGAGCTCATCCTTCCATATTCTTAGAATTGGGATGTGATAAATAAGTCAGAATTTTTTCATGAAGCAGTGCCCAGATGAGTACATAAGTTATCAAATATTTTATTTGATAATAATGCAGGACAGACTGACCAAACTTGATTTATAAATTAGTTCCATGTCCTTTTATGAGAATAAATACAATATCTTGGTCTTGTTGTGATAATATTACCTAATGGCTATGTTTTCCTTCATTGGCATTGAAATCAGAACTGATTTTTGGTAAGGTTAGTAATTTGCGTTATTTTTAAATCTCCATTATTATGAAGATATTTTATCAGGGACAAAGATTGCCTTTTCTCTCTCCCTCTCCTTTTCTTTTCTTTCTTTTTTTTTTCCCCCATTAACAGTTGATGGAGGAAGGTAACTTTGTATGAGTTATTGTTGGACATGCAAGCCCTGTTTTTTTACATTTGTTGATTCTGCTTTGGAGATTTATCAGTCTCTGAGCAAGTTGCTTTGAAGCATTTCAGTCTTCTTTGTCTCTCAGAACCCATTAGTGCTATCTTCAGGATGTGCCAGAGTGACTTTTACCCTGGTACATTTGTGACACAGTTACACCATATCTTCTACTCTCTACTCATCACTGTATAGCAAGTACAAGTTACCAGATAGAAGCATATTCTTGTTGGATTATCAAAACTCAGGTGGAGTGTTTAACATCTTTTTTGAATATTTAAATAGTGTTTTTCTTTCTAATTGGTAAATTTTGGGTATTCTTTAAAAACAATATTTGATTAGGAGATCATGGAGAAATTTGTATGGTCAAAACTTGCCAAATTTGAGACTCACTTATTTGTTTAAATTTAAGGATCAGTAAAAATAAATAAATAAATAAATGTAGGAATCTAAGATAGAGACCTGTACTATTCTGAATGTGAATGAACTGATTACATTGATTGGAATACGTAATTTAGGAGCATTCATTATTACTTTTTGACTTGGAAACAATATAAGAATGAATGCAAAAAAAAAAAAAAAGGAGCATGTGGATTCATTGCTATCTTGTTTACTGCTCAGTCACTTATTTGAGAGTGCCAAACCCTACCCACTAGGGCCACCCGGGATGCTTTGTTTATTTGAGAGGGGGTGTGGAGGCATGGTGAAGGGCAGGAGCTCCAGAGTTAGGCTGACTGGGTTTTAAACCCAGCCCTCCTGCCATCTGTGCAATCTTGGTCCAGTTACTTAAAACACTCTGTGATTCAGTCTGCTTTTCTGTAAAATGGCTGAGTTTTCTCATTGGTAGAAATGGCATCTACTTCATGGTGTTGTAAACATTAAATGATTAAATATATGTAAAGTGCTTAGGATAGTGCTTAGCACATTATAAGCTCATAAATGTGAGCTCCTATTCATTAAATCATTCTTTCATTCACTTATTAAAAGCATGACATTTATTTAACACCTACTATGATGGGGATACAAAGGTGACTACTCAGGAGATATGAATATTATAATGGGGGGAGGCAGAGGTATATTATAGTCATTACAACATACGATGGTGTATTAGTCTGTTCTCATGTTGCTAATAAAGACATACCTAAGACTGGGTAATTTATAAAGGAAAGAGGTTTAATGGATTCACAGTTCCACATGGCTGGGAGGCTTCATAATCATGGTGGAAGGCGAAGGAGGAGCAAAGTCATGTCTTACATGGCTGCAGAGAAGAGGGCGCGTACAGAAGAACTGCCCTTTATAAAACCATCAGATCTCGGGAGACTTATTCACTATCATGAGAACAGCATGGGAAAAAACCTGTCCCCGTGATTCAATTACCTCCCACTGGGTCCCTCCCATGACACGTGGGGATTATGGGAGCTGCAATTCAAGATGAGATTTGGGTGGGGACACAGCCAAACCATATCAGGTGGAGAGTGATATAGGTTATAAAACAAATATGTCAAAGTGCCATGAAAAGAAGAGGACAAAATTTTTGATAGCCTTAAACAATCGTTTCACTTTTCTCTGACACCATTTATTCATTTATAAATGCCTTACCTTTTATGGAACTTTTACAGTTCTTCAGCAGGAAATAATCTCTCCTTTATTGGCATCCCTATATCATTTTGCCTTATGGCAATTATTATTTTCTATCTTTCTTTTGGCAGCTGTTGATAGTAATCATTTTGTATCTTGTTAAATCATTATTTGTTCCTATCTTGTCCATTTTACTTGAAGACAGTTCACAGTCACTCAACACAGTACTTATCAAAAATGCTTCAAAAATATTTACTGAGTGAGTCAGGTAACAAAACGATTAAAATGGTTAGCCATCAGCCTATGCCTTTATTTTTTAAGGGCTTTTTATAAGCAAATACGGGTAGAAAAACATTGGCAGTTTGAGAGTAAAATAAACATATATAACTCACCAACTGACTGATCAGGATAATTATCTGGGAGTCTCTGGGGGTAAAAAGCCCCCAATTTGTTCCATTTTACAACTCCCACCATGGCCTCAGTCAGGCCACCAACATGATACAACTAGATGTGGAGTTTGGAAGGGTGTGCACTGGAACACCATCATATAGTAATCCTGCCAACTGGATACAATAGTGTAAGCAACCCCAAGAGCACAGATAATAGTAAAATGTCCAACATATTTAACAAATGAGGTGTTTTGAGTATTTATTATCTTTGTTTTAATATAATTTTTATTTATTGGTACATTTATAACATTTAGCTTTAAATGATGGCTGTGTTTAACAACTGGCTTAGAAAATTCCTGAAAATTTAGTAGTCAGCTCTTGTGAAAGAGTACAAGCCAACTCACATACACTTTTACCCAGGCTCTGCTGACTGTGTAACTTTTGCTAGTAATTTCACTCCTAGAATCTGTGCTAAGGAAATTATCTGTGAATTGGAAAAAGCACAAAGATGTTTATCATAGCATTAGTAGTAACAGCAAAAAGTTGGAAGCAACCTAATTGTTTAAAGTGAGCTGTGGTTAAGTAAATTCATTGGAATGTTTTCTGGAATTAAGTGACTTCTTTGAAGACTTTATAACAACAAGGGAAAATGCCATAAAGTTAAATGAAAAAGAAAAAAGAAAGAATGCTAAATATCTAATTTATATAGAATGATCAAAATTTAAAAATATAGAAATATGCTAATGGAAGAAGGAAATGTCAGTGTTTGGAGCTAATAAGGACATGGCTTTTTTTCTTTAACGCTTTCTTCATTTTCCAAATTTCTAATAATGAGTATATTTTATAATTATAATGAAAAGATATATTATTTTTGTCACAAAACCAAATTCTAATTTATAGCTCTAGTTTTTTGTTGAATTACAAGGCATTATCAAAATAAATCTTTTTTATTTTATTTTTTTGAGATGGAATCTCATTCTGTTACCCAGGCTGGAATGCAGTGGAGTGATCTCAGCTCACTGCATCCTCCACCTCCTAGGTTCAAGTTATTATTCTGCCTCAGCCTCCTGACTAGCTGGAACTACAGGCACGTGCCACCATACCCGGCTAAATTTTTGTATTTTAGTAGAGACAGGGTTTCACCGTGTTGCCTAGGGTGGTCTTGAACTCCAGAGCTCAGGCAGCCTGCCCACCTTGGCCTCCCAAAGTGCTAGGATTACAGGCGTGAGCCACCACACCCAGCCTATCTTTTTTATCTTAGAAATTTAATATTTTCCTCTAACAACCAATAGAGCATATACCAATTGAATTTGTTTTTTAGAGATCAATGCTGAGTTCATTTTGCCCCTAGATTTTATTTACAGTCTATCATAGATTTTCATGGAGGATTTTGAAGTTTGAATTTTTCAAAAGTATCCTACATTACAAAATAAATTTTAGGCCCGGCGTGGTGGCTCATGCCTGTAATCTCAGCACTTTGGGAGGCCAAGGCAGGCAGATCACGAGGTCAAGAGATTGAGACCATCCTGGCCAACTTGGTGAAACCCCGTCTCTACTAAAAATATAAAAATTAGCTGAGCGTGGTGGCACGCACCTGTAGTCCCAGCTACTCGGGACGCTGAGGCAGGAGAATGACTTGAATCCGGGAGGTGGAGATTGCAGTGAGCTGAGATTGTGTCACTGTACTCCAGCCTAGTGACAGAGCAAGACTCCGTCTCGAATAAATAAATAAATAAATAAATTTTAACTGCAGAATTACCTATTTAAAAAGCTGCTTAGTAGTTAAGTAGCTGATTGTCCCTTTAAAACAATTGATAGTTATATTGTTCTAAAATTGAGTCTGGGTCTGTGGGTCCCACATTCGTGTCTAAGCTATGCATTGTTAAAATTTTATTTGACCATTTATAGCTTGTCTCACTTTGTGAAGGAATTTTTCAGACCTTTTCAAAATACATTCAAATATAAGCAGATAATCTAATTTTACACACTTCCTGTCCCCTTTTTAATCAGTAATTGGTTAACTTTAATAGACAATTTAGACAAGCTAAGCTTCTGTGTAATTTTTCTCCCTAAAGATTAAGATTTGATGAAATAAATAATCTGTAGTGTACCTTGTAGAAGGAAAATGCTTTCCTAATTACTTTTTAAAGGTACTAATTTAAATGTCACAGCAAGTTCTGTTAAGGTTTTACTTCTATTTTAAGGTTGTAATATCTGTTACCACTCTATCTACTTGGTGTGGGCGAGTTTCAACAAGGATTAGATTTTTTAAATTAATTCTCTATATTTTTATGGGGGAGAAATTGAAGCATTCCATTATATTGTAGGAATTCCCGGAACTTCTTAGTATTCCTTTTCTACCTTGTTAAACCATTAATTTGTTTCTATCTTATTCATTTTACTTGAAGACTTAAACATTTCTGTATCACTGACAGCCACTCAAACAGTACTCATAAAAAATGTGTCATAAACATGTACTGAGTCAAGTAGCAAAACCTTTTAAATTATTCAGCTTTTTATGTGTCTGGATTTTGAGTCATAGACTTGTGTGTGCCATGGGGTATAATGAAGGGGTAATGGACTTTGGAGTAAATAAGCCTAAGTTCAAAGTCTGATTCTTCCATTTACCAGCTGTGAAAACTTGGGTAATTATTCTTTGGGCCTCAGACGCATCTCTGAAATGAATATAATAATCCCTAGCTTGTGGAGTTGCTGAGAGGATTAGAGATAAAATATGTAATGTTCCTTGCATATAGTAAGCATTCAATACATGGTTAGTTATTAGGCATTCAGTAATAATTGAGTGGATGACTGCTTCAGGGAAAACTTGGTGGCTGATTTACTGAAACACCCAGTAAACATATATGAAAAAAAAAACACACCAAAACTGACTTTTAGTTAGAACAGTTTAGAGAAACTGAGAGTCAGTTTATAAAGGAGCCTTGCAAGGAAACTGAAAAGGTGAAATAGACGGAACAAAACCTACAGAGTACCGCTGCAGTGGAGAAAAGAAGTTTCAGAATGCTAGAATGGTGGCAGTGGCAAATTCTATAGTGAATTCAAACAAGAAGGTCAATAATTGGTCATCTCTGGATTTGGTCACCTTTGTTATTTCCCAATTTCTGTATATTCTTTTTATGATCATGGTTGACAAAAGTATAGCGCCGAACATAAGACATGCTAGGAAGGAAAATGATTTAGGAGGTACAGTTGATTCTTGAAAATCATGGGTTTAACTGCATGGGTCCAATTATATGTAGATTTTTTTCAAGCAAATTTCCATTGCAAATACAGTATTTATGAGATGCAAAACCTGCATGTATGGAGGGCTGACATTTCATATATGTGAGTTCCAGAGGGTGGACTTTGGAACTTGAGTGTGTGTGGATTTTGGTATATGTGGTGCAGGAGTGGCCCTGGATCCAATTCCCAGTATATGCCAAGGGATGACTGTGATTTTATCAGTTAAGATTAGGATGACTGCATATAACAAAAAAAGAGACATCTATCTTATTTCTTGTTCGTTCTTACCGTATTGCCACATTGTCCAATATGGCTGCTAGAGATTCAGCCATTGCATCAGTATTACAGCTGGCAGGAGGAGAAAAGACCAAAAAGAATGTGCCCCTTCCCTGTAAGGACATTTCTGGGAAATTACACATTGCACTTTCTCTTTGGCTAAAATTTAGTTCTATGGCCACAGCTAACTGCAAGAATGACAACCAGAAATATTGTCTTTTGGCTGAGCATCAGTGTACCCAGCTAAGCTTTGGGGTTCTTATTTTTAGGAAGCAGAGGAAAATTACCAGATCATAACAAGGTGATGAGCATGGCCTCTAATCCTGCTTTTCTTTTCTTTCTTTTTCTTTAACGGGGTCTCACTATCTCACCTAGACTGGAGTACAATGGTGCAATCTCAGCTCACTGCAACCTCTGTCTCCTGGGCTCAAGCAATCCTCCCAGCTCAGCCTGTCGAGTAGCTGGGACCACAGGCACGTGCCACCATGCCTGGCTAATTTTTTATATTTTTCGTAGAGACAGGGTTTCGCTATTTGCCCAGGCTGGTCTTGAACTCCTGAGCTCAAGCAATCTGCCCATCTCAGCCTCCCAGAATGCTAGGATTACAGGTGTGAGCCATTGCACCAGCCTCTTTGCTTTTTTAATGTTTTAACTCTCAGCGTCTTTTAAAAACATCACTTAAAGTTACTTTAAAATTACACTAGAAATACACTTCCTTTTAGAAAAAATTAGGAAATATAGAAGACTAAAAAGTAGGAAAAAACTACCTAAAATTGTCCACTATTAACATTTTTGGTGTATATCTGTTCAGACTTTTTCTGTTAATATGTAAATATTCATATTACTTATATATATAGAGTTTCAGTTTGGGATGATGAAAAGGTTCTGAGATGGATGTTGTTGGTTGCGCAAGACTGTGAATATAGGTAATGCTACTCAACTGTACACTTGAAAATGGTTTAAATGGTAAATTTTATGTATACTTTACTGCAATTTAAAAAACATTGTTTACAAAAAGGAGATCAAACTCAACATATTATTTTCTAATCTGCTTTTTAGAGGTAAGAGAATACCTTTCCATGTAAAAATATATATGTTTGCAGCATGATTTTTGTGGCTGAATATTTATTTTATCCTTTAGGTGTACCACCTTTTATTGACAAGAGTGTTGAAGCAAATAAACAGGAGTGTTAGCTCTTTCCTTGTTAAGTGGATTCACAGAGAGCTTTGTGATGCATGAGAGAGGACCTGGGGAAATAACAAGATGATGGAAACTGAATACCCCCCTGGGACCTTACACTGTGTCTGCCTTGTTCAAGTGACTCTCTAAATAAACAGTTTTACTGCTCTGAGGACAATATAGTACCCTTTTGTTTTTTTCACATATAATTATTATTTTTAGTTCATCTAAAAGAATGTCCCAACTAAGTTAATGTTCTATTAGAGGACTCAGGGCAAAAGAGAGGGATAAAGGGAGAACATTGCCTCCTGAGAAACGATGCCTTCACATGAGGATCAGATGCCAGTGATGGCAGCAATGTCTGCAATTTCGATATTGCTAAGCCACTCTCAGGAAGGTTTTTCCTGATTGGAGGTCTGGCTCTCCCGTGAGATTGTGTTTCTCTTACAGCCAGAATGTTTGTCATTTTCCCATATCTTCACTGTCACAGGGTCATTGTCCTTCTAAGTCTTCCCTGCCACTTTTAGAACATCATTTTTTCACCTACTATAAAATACTCTGCCTCTTTGTTATATGGGTAAACAAATTGCTACCTAGCTAAACTAAGTGTTATTTCTTTTCTGTGCTGTTATTGACATTTGTCCCCCAACTCCCTTCCACTTTACTCTTCATCTTATTTACAGGCATACCTTGGAGATATTGTGGGTTCAGTTCCAGACTGCTGCAATAAAGCAGTTATAGCAATAAAGTGGGCAACACAAAATTTTTTGTTTCCTAATGCATATAAAACTTATGTTTGCACTGTACTATAGTCTACTAAGTGTATCATAGCATTATGTCTAAAAAATGTACAAGCCTTATTTTAAAAATATGGTTAAAAAATGTTAACAATCATCTGTGCCTTCAATGAGTTGTAATCTTTTTGCTGGTGGAGGGTCTTGCCTTGATGTTGATGGCTTCCGACTAAACAGGCTGGTGGTTAGTGAAAGTTGGGTAGCTGTGGCAATTTCTTAAAATAAGACAACAATGAAGTTTGTTGATTGACTCTTGAATCAGTTTATTTGCTTGGTAATAAGAGTAGTACCCAATAGGTAGTTTTTCAACCTATACTCCTCTCCATTCCTCCCACCCCTAGTAGTCCACAGTGTCTATTGTTCCCATGTTTATGTTCATGTGTAGTCAATGTTTAGCTCCCATTTATAAGTGAGAACATGTATTGTTTGGTTTTCTGTTCCTGCATTAATTTGCTTGGGACTATGGCCTCCAGCTTTCTCCATGTTGCTGCAAAGGACATGATTTTATTCTTTTACATGGCTGTGTAGTATTTCATGGTATATATGTACCACATTTTCTTTATCTGATCCATTATTGATGGGCACCCAGATTGATACTATGTCTTTGCTATTGTGAATATCCTGGTGATGAATATATGAGTGCCTGTGTCTTTTTGGTAGAATGATTTATTTTCTTTCAGGTATATCCCCAGTATTGGGATGGATGGGTCAAATGGTAGCTCTGTTTTAAGTTCTTTGAGAAATAGCCATCTGTTGTTTTTTGACTTTTAGTAATAGCCATTCTGACTGGTGTGAGATGGTATCTCATTGCGGTTTTGATTTACATTTTTCTGACTTTTAGTGTTGATGGGCATTTTTTCATGTTTGTTGGCTGCTTGTCTCTCTTTTTTTTTTCTTCCAACTCTTATTTTAGGTTCAAGGGATACATGTGCACGTTCATTACATGGGTAAATTGCATGTTGTGGGGGTTTGGCGTCTAGATAATTTTGTCACCCAGGTAATCAGCATAATACCTAATAGGCACATTTTCAGTCCTCACCCTTCTCCCACCCTCCACCCTCAAGTGGGCTCTATTGTCTATTGTTTTCTTCTTTATGTCCTGGTGTACTCAATATTTCACTTGTACTTATATGTGAGAACTTGTGGTATTTGGGTTTTTGTTTCTGCATTAATTTGCTTAGGATAATGGTCTCTAGCTCCATCCATGTTGCTAGAGGACATGATCTCATTCTTTTTTATGGCTGTTTAGTATTCTGTGGTATATATGCACCCCATTTTCTTTATCCAGTGCATTATTGATGGGCAGCTATAATAGGTTGATTCCATGTCTTTGCTATTGTGCATAGTGCTGCAGTGAACATACATGTGCATTTGTCTTTATGGTAGAATGATTTATATTCTTTTGGGTATATACCCAGTAATGGGATTACTGGGCCAATTGACAGCTCTGTTGCAGGTTCTTTGAGAAACCTTCAAACTACTTTCTACAATGGCTGAACTAATTTGCAGTCCCACCAGTGGCGTATAAACATTCCCTTTTCTCCACAATCCACAATCTCATGAACATCTATTATTTTTTTGGTATGTCTTCTTTTTTTTTGAGACAGTCTCCCTCTGTCATCCAGGCTGGAGTGAAGTCCTGGCTGACTGCAACCTCCGCCTCCCAGGTTCAAGCGGTTCTCCTGCCTCGCCTCCTGAGTAGCTGTGATTACAGGCATGCACCATGAGGCCTGGCTAATTTTTGTATTTTTAGTAGAGATGGGGTTTCACCATGTTGTCCAGGCTGGTCCTGAACTCCTGACCTCAAGTGATCTGCCTGCCTCTGTCTCTCAAAGTGCCAGGATTACTGGTGTGAGGCACCGCACCTGACCTGCTTTTTGGTATGTCTTCTTTTGAGAAGTGTTTGTTCATGTCCTTTGCCCATTTTTTAATGGGGCTGTTTTTTGCTTGTTGAATTGTTTAAATTCCTTATAGATTCTGGATATTAGACCTCTGCTGGATGCAGAGTTTGTGAATACTCTCTCCCATTCTGTGGGTTTTCTGTTTACTCTGTTGATAGTTTCTTTTGCTGTGTGGAAGTTCTTTACTTTAATTAGGTCCCACTTGTCAATTTTTGTTGTTGTTGTTGCATTTGCTTTTGGGGACTTAGCTAAAACTTCTTTGCCCATGTTGATATCAAGAAAGTTATTTTCTGGGTTTTCTTCTAAGACGTTTATAGTTTGAGGTCTTACACTTAAATATTTAATCTACCCTGAGTTAATTTTTGTATATGGGGAAAATTAGGAGTTCAATTTCATTTTTCTTTATATGGCTAGCCAGCTATCCCAGCACCATTTATTGAATAGGGAGTTCTTTTCCTATTGCTTGTTGTCAGTCTTGTCAAAGATCAGATGATTGAATGTGTGGCTTTATTTCTGAGTTTTCTATTCTGCTGTATTGATCTATGTGTTTTTATACCAGTACCATGCTGTTTTGGTTACTGTAGCCATATAGTACAGTTTGAAGTCAATTAGTGTAATGCTTCCAGCTTTGTTCTTTTTGCTTGGTATTGCTTTGGCTATTTGGGCTCTAAAATTCTATATGAATTTTAGAATAGTTTTTTCCTAATTCTTTGAAAATGACATTGGTAGTTTGATAGGAATAGCATTGAATCTGCAGATTGCTTTGGGCAGTGTGACCATTTTAATTATATTGATTCTTCCAATTCATGATCATGGAATAATGTTTCTTCATTTATTTGTGTCATCTCTGATTTTTTCAGCAGTGTTTTGTAGTTGTCCTTATAGAGATCTTTCCCCTCCTTGGTTTGATGTATTCTTAGGTATTTTATTTACTTTGTGGCTATTGTAAATGGGATTGTGTTCTTGATTTGATTCTCAGCCTGGATGTTATGGGTGTATAGAAATGCTACTGATTTTTATACATTGATTTTTTTAAAAATCCTGAAACTTTTCTAAAACTGTTTATTAGCCCTAGGAGGCTTTTGGCAGAGTCTTCAGGGTTTTGTAGGTATGAAATCATATTGTCAGTGAAGAGAGATAGTTTGACTTCTTCTTTTCCTATTTGGATGCCTTTTTATTTATTTTTTATTTTTTTGCCTGATTGCTATGGCTAGGATTTCCAGTAGTATGTTGAATAGTAGTGGCGAGATTAGGCACCTTTTTCTTGTTCCAGTTCTCAAGGGGAATTGTTTCAGCTCATATTCATTCAGTATGACATTGGCTGTGGGTTTTTTGTAGCTTTTATTATTTTGAAGTATATTCCTTTGGTGCCTACTCTGTTGAGGGTTTTTTAAATCACAAAGGGATGTTGGATTTTATTGAAAGCTTTTTCTGCATCTATTATGATCATATTTTTTGCTTTTAATTCTGTTTATGTTGTGAATCACATTGATTGATTTGCATATGTTGAGCTAGCCTTGCATCTCAGGAATGAAGCCTACTTGATCATGGTGTATTAAATTTTTGATATGCTGCTGGATTCAGTTTGCTAGTATTTTGTTGAGGATTTTTACACCTATGTTTATCAGGGATATTGGCCTGAAGTTTGCTATGTTTATTATGTCTCTGCTAGATTCTGGTATCAGGTAATGCTGACTTCATAGAATGAGTTATGGAGGAGTCCCTCTTCCTCAATTTTCTGAAATAGTTTTAGTAGGATTGGTACCAGTTCTTCTTTGTATGTCTGGTAGAATTTGGCTGTGAATCCATCTGGTCTAGGCTTTTTTTTTTTTGGTTGGTTGGTAGGGTTTTTTAAATTATTATTATTACTGATTTAATTTCAGAACTCAGTATTGGTCTACTCAGGGTTTCAGTCTCTTCCTGATTCAATCTTGGGAGACTGTGTGTTTCCAGGAATTTATCCACTTTCTCTAGATCTTCTAATTAGTATGCATAGAGTTGTTCAAAGTAGTCTCTGAGGATCTTTTGTTTTTCTGTGGGATCAGTTGTAATGCCATCTTTGTTATTTGTTTACTAATTTGATCTCTCTCTTTTTTGTTAATTTAGCTAGCAGTCTATCAGTCTTGTTGATTCTTTCAAAGAACCAGCTGTTGGTTTTATTGATCTTTCGTATGGATTTTTATGTCTCAATTTCATTCAGTTTTTCTCTAATTTTAGTTATTTCTTTTTTTCTGCTAGCTTTGAGGGTGTGTTTTTTCTGTTAGTTGTAAAGTTAGATTGTTAATTTGAGATATTTCTAACTTCTTGATGAGGGAATTTCGTGTTATAAGCTTTCCTCTTAATGCTGTTTTAGCTGCATCCCAGAGGTTTTAGGAAGTTATATTTCTATTTTCATTATTATAATTTTTTTTATTTCTGCCTTAATTTTGATGTTCACCCAGGACTTATTCAGGAGCAAGTTGTGTAATTTCCATGTATTTGTGTAATTTTGAGAGATCTTGTTGATGTTGATTTCTGTTTTTATTGCACTATGGTCCAAGAGTGTGCTTGATATGATTTTGAATTTTTTGAATTTATTGATACTTGCTTTATGATCAAACATATGGTTGATCTTAGAATGTATTCCATGTGGAGATGAGAAGAATATATATTCTGTGGTTATTGGGTAGAGTGTTCTATAGATGTCTATTAGGTCTAATTGGTCTAGTGTCGAATCTAAGTCTAGAATTTCTTTATTAGTTTTCTGCCTCAATGATCTTTCTAATGCTGTCAGTGGGGCATTGAAGTCCCCCTCTATTTTTGTGTAGCTGTCTGAGTCTTTTCATAGGTCAAGAAGAACTTGTTTTATGAATCTCGGTGCTCCAGTGTTGGGTGGGTATATATTTAGGATAGTTAAGTCTTCTTGTTGATGTGTACCCTTTATCATTATGTAATGCCCTTCTTTGTTCTTCTTTGTTATTGTTTTGAAGTCTGTTCTGTCTGATATAAGAATAGTAACTCCTGCTTGTTTTTATTTTCCATTTGCATGCTAGATCTTTCTTTATCTCTTTACTTGGAGCCTGTGGGTTTCATTACATGTGAAATGAATCTCTTAACAGCAGACGGTTGAGTCCTGTTTTTATATTCAGCTTTCCACTCTGTGTCTTTTACGTGGGACGTTCAGCTCATTTACATTCAGGGTTAGTATTGGTATGTGAGATTTTGATCCTGTCATCATATTGTTGCCTGGTTTTCATGTAAGACTTCATTGTATAGTTGCTTTATAGTGTATGTAGGCGCCATGCTTAAGGGTGTTTTGTGGTAACAGGTGTCATTCTCTTGATTCCATGTTTAGCACTCTCTTATAGGCCTCTTATAAGGCTTCTCTAGTTGAAATGGATTCCCTCAGCCTTTGCTTATCTGAGAAGGATTTTATTTTTCCTTAGTTTATGAAGCTTAGTTTGGTGGGATATGAAATTCTTGGTTGGAATTTCTTTTCTTTAAGGATGCTGATAGTAGGTCTTCACTCTCTTCTGGCTTGTAAGGTTTCTGCTTGGAGGTTCCCTGCTAGCCTGATAGGGTTCTGTCTGTACATGACCTGACCCTTCTCTCTAGCTGCCTTTACAATTTTTGTCTTTTACATTGACTTTGGTGAATCTGATGTCTGTGTGCCTCGGGGATGGTAATCTTGTATGGTATCTAGCTGAGCTTCTCTGTATTTCTTGAATTTACATGTCAACGTGAGATTAGGGAAATTTTCGTGGACTGTATCCTCAAAAATATTTTCCAAGTTGCTTACTCTCTTTTTTTCTCACTCAGGAATGCCAGTGAGTCATAGATTTAATCTCTTTACATGCGCTCATATTTCTTGAATATTTTGTTCATTTTTTAAAATTCTTTTTTATTTGTGTCTGACTGAGTTGATTCAAAGAACTGGTCTTCGAGTTCTGGGATTCTTTCCTCAGTGTGGTCTGTTCCACTGTTAATACTTCCAATTATTCCAATTATGAAATTCTTGTAGTGAATTTTTCAGCTCTAGAATTTCAGTTTGGTTCTTTCTGAAAATGGCTATTTTGTCTTTCAGCTCTTGGATCATTTTACTGGATTTCTTGGTTGAGGTTTCAACTTTCTGCTGAATCTAGATGAGCTTCCTTGCCATCTAGATTCTGAATTTTATATCTGTCATTTCAGACTGGTTAAGAACCATTGTTGGGGAGCTAGAGGACTCATTTGTAGTTAAGTGGACACTCTGGCTTTTTGAACTGCCAGAATTCTTGCACTGATTTTTTTTCTCATCTGGGAAGTTTGGTGTTTCTTTATCTGTGATGCAGGTTGAGTATAGTCAGTTGGCATCATTTCTGGGTATTTTCAGAGGGTCAGGACTCTGTACAGGGTCTTTGTGGCTGAATTCTTGCCCCTGGTTTCATGGAGTTAGGGGGGCATATTACCAAAATATTTTTGGTGGTGTACTTCAGGCTGTGATCTGGTAGATGGCACTTAAGAGTAATGATCAGTATCTAGGCTTTTATTCGTCTGTGTGTCTTCTTTGTATTTCCTCATGTTGCAGTCATGCCCTCTCTCACCAGTATGTTGGGGAGAGAGATGACCTTTCCACCAGGTTTGCTTCTGGGCCTTGGGGGAGCCCCCTCTGATCACTGTTACCATGCCTGCCTTTCTTTTGCTAGGTGTTCTGGGCCATGAGGCTCTCTTGGGCAGAAACCATGGCAGGGAGATAGGCCACACCCTTTCTATATTGACCTTGCAGAGGGATGCATGCCCCGCTTTTATGCCAACCCAGAAACCCACACATCTCACCCCCTCAGTGCTCTGTGAGTATGGGCTCCTCCTCTGCTCCAGTGCCAGCCACATAACTCGACTTGGCACTCCCGAGCTGTCCACCACAGCCCTGGGGTGCCGGGACTAACTTGGGGCTCATCTGCTGGACCCTCAGGGTTGGGTTTTGGATATTTTGGGGGATCTGAAGTGCTCCCAGGCTGCTGGAAATGTACTCAAGAGGAGCAGAGCATCCAGGCTGGACAGGAGAGGCTGCACTGCACACATGCTCTTGCAGTGGGGGGTCAGGGAGGGGCCTTGGAAGGAGATGGCAGGCAAGTGGTCCTGTAGGACAGATGTGCCCCCATGCTGGCCCTACTTTCTCCTGCCTCAGCGGTCAGCTGGGTTAGAGCTTCTTGGAGGGAGATGGGGAGCCCTGGGAGATGGGTGTCTATGGCTGTGCTCTGCTGGCCTCTCCCATGCACAGAGGTCCTTGGCTCCATGCTGGCTGAAGCCCTGATTCTGTCTACTCCCTGGGCATATCCCTTTGCCAGCTCAAACATCCATGGTGGATGTGGGTTCCCCTGTAGCTAGGATTCCAGAGGTCCACAGTGATAGTGTGCAGTCCCACAGTCTCTTCATTAACCCTCTCCCGTGGAGCTGTTCAGGGCTGGGAAGTAGCCCTAGGCTTTGGGTAGCTCACACAGGGTTCCCAGCTTCCTGTCTCATCAGTCTCAGTATCTCTGTCACATCTCCATCTACTTTCAGTGTTTCTTCTCTGAAGATCTGTTCAAATTGTGTTGGTTTACTTGAAATTTTGGTCTCTCTTGTGGGGAGCAGTGCTTCTTGGCTTCATCTAGTCAGCCATCTTGTCCTTTTTCAAACTTTTTTTAAAATTTGGGTCAGTCCTCTGAAACCCTGCCACTACTTTATCAACTAAGTTTATGGAATATTCTAAATCTTTTGTTGTCATTTCAACAGTGTTCACAGCTTCTTCGCCAGGAGTAGTTTCCATCTCAAGAAAAAGAGTGTTACCCATAAGATAGATCCATAACTCTTTTTGGTAATCCATAAGAAATAAATGCTTTTCTCTCTTTTGTTCAAGTTTTATGGTGAGATTGCAACAATTCAATCGTATCTTCAGGCTCTACTTCTCATTCTAGTTCTTTTGCTGTTTTTCCCGCATCTGCAGTTACTTCCTTCACTGGAGTCTTAAACTCCTCAAAGTAATGCATGACAGCTGGAATCTTCTTCACTCCTGTGCATGTTGCTATTTTGACCTTTTCCAGCGAATCAGGAATGTTCTGAATAGCATCTAGAATGGTGAATCCTTCCCAGAAAGTTTTCAATTTGCTGTACCCAGATCCATCAGACGAATCCGTATCTGTGGCACTTACAGCCTCTTGAATTGTGTTTCTTAAGTAATAAGACTTGAAAGTTGAAATTAATCCTCGATCTATGGGCTACAGAATGGGTCTTGTGTTAGCAGTCATGAAACTGCTATTAATCCCCTGGTACATCTCTATTAGAGCTCTTGGTTGACTGGGTACATTGTCAATAAGCAGTACTATTTTGAAATGAATCTTTCTTCTGAGCAGTAAGTCTCAACACTGGACTTAAAATATTCAGTGAACCACACTGTAACCAGAGGTGCTGTGATCTAGGTTTTGTTGTTCTATTTCCAGTGCACAGGCAGAGTAGATTAGCATAATTCTTAGGAGCCTCGGATTTTTGGAATGACAAATGAGCATTGGTTTCAACTTAAAGTCACCAACTGCATTAGCCCATTTTAAAAAAAGTCAGCCTGTCTTTTGTAGCTTTGTAGCCAGGCAGTGACTTTTCCTCTCAAGCTATGAAAATCTGAGATGGCATCTTCTTCCAATAGAAGTCTGTTTTGTTTGCATGAAAACTCTGTTGTTTAGTGTAGCCACCTTCATTAATGATCTTAGCTAGATTTTCTGGATAACTTTCTGCCGGTTTTATATCAGTACTTCCTGCTTCACCTTGCACTTCTATAATATGTTATGGAATGGAACGGCTTCTTTCCTTAAACCTCATGAAGCAACCTTTGCTAGCTCCCTACATTTCTTCTGCAGCTTCCTCACCTCTCTCAGCCTTCATAGAATTGAAGACAGTTATGGACTTGCTCTGAATTAGGCTTTGGTTTAAGGTAGTGTTGTGTCTGGTTTCATCCTCTGTCAGATCACCAAAACTCTCCATATCAGCAATACGGCTGTTTCACTTTGTATTATTTATTTGTTCACTGGAGTAGCAGATTTAATTTCCCTTAAGAACTTTTCATTTGCATTCACAGCTTGGCTAACTGTTTGGCGCAGGAAGCCTAGCTTTCAGCCTGTCTTGGCTTCCAACATACTTTCCTCACTAAGCTTAATTTAAAGTAAGAGACATGCAACTCTTCCTTTAACGTGAACACCTAGAGGCCACTGTAGGGTTATTAATTGGCCTGATTTCAATATTGTTGTGTCTCAAGGAATAGGAAGGCCTGAAGAGAGAGAGAGAGATGAAGGAATGGCCAGTTCGTAAAGCAGTCAGAACTCGCACAACATTTATCAATTAAGTTTACTGTCTTATAAGGTGTGTTTGATAGTGCCCCTGAACAATTACAAGATTACATCTGTATTAGTCCATTTTCACACTGCTGATAAAGACATACCTGAGACTGGGCAGTTTACAAAAGAAAGAGGTTTATTGGACTTACAGTTCCATGTGGCTGGGGAAGCCTCACAATCATGGTGGAAGGCAAGGAGGAGCAAGTCATGTCTTACATGGATGGCAGGCAGGCAAAAAGAGAACGGGGATCAAGTGAAATGGGTTTCCCCTTATCAAACCATCAGATCTTATTCACTACCATGAGAACAGTATAGGAGAAACCACCCTCATGATTCAATTATTTCCACCTGGCCCCGCCCTTGATACCTGGGGATGATTACAATTCAAGGTGAGATTTGGGTGGGGACACAGAGCCAAACCATATCAACATCAAAGATCACTGATCTTAAATCACCATAACAGATAAAACAATGAAAAATTTGAAATATTGTGAAAATTACCAGAATGTAACAAAAACACATGAAGTTGGAAACATGGTGCCAGTAGAGTTGCTCAGTTCAGTGTTGCCACAAACCTTCAATTTGTTAAAATACCAGAGAGGCTGGGGTGGGAAGATCGCTTGAGGTTAGGAGTTTAAGACCAGCCTGAGCAACATGAAGAAACCCTGGTGTCTTAAAAAAACAAATTGTTCAATGAGTCAATGAATGAATGGCAGTTTCAGATATTTTCCACTCTTCTCAAACATCTTACATGTCATTTCTATCTTGATCCTCAGCAAATAACTATTTCCAAGTCAATGGTAAGAATAGAAATCTGAGATGGAAAATTTCTTCCTCATTTACCATCAAAACTACAAATATTCTCCCATGATTATTTTCCTCTGTTGCTTCTGCTCTGAATGATATGACTTTTTTTCTTTTCCTAAAGCCCTAGGTTCCATCCACATTCACCTTAGAAGGATTTTGATTTTTCTCTGATTCTATCTTTCTCCCAAATTCTGTATGTAGCCTAGTGATTATGAGCATGGACTTTACAATCAGGCATACTGGACTCAAATTTGTGTCTGTTACTATGAAATCTTGGGCAAATTATGTATCTCTCAGCCTCAGTTTTCTTGTGTGTTGAAGATAATAATACCTAGGTCATGGAGTTGTCGTGAAGATCAAAAGTGATATCTTTAAAGTGCTAAGCATAGCAGGTACACAGTGAGCATGCAAAATAAAGGTCCTTGCATTATTTTTACCTCCCTTTCTAGTGGCTCCTAACCTTATTAAGAGTCTCTTGTCTTAAGAAATTGTTCTGCTACTTCAGTATTTAGCACTCTCTCTCTCTCTTCACCATCACAGCTATTCTCCACTTTTTATCTCCTATTTATTTTGGCTCTCACATCAGCCTGGCTTCCCAAGCATTTCAAATTTTATTTTTAATCTTATTTCTTTTCCACCCCTTTCTCTCCAAATTTGCTCTGCTTCCAATAAGTTCATCTATCATGGCTCAAATCAGAAAAATAGGAGATGCCCTTGTTCTTTTGCCCTCTCTACATTTAATCATCAAACAGAGTTCTGATAATTCTGCTGCCTAAATAGTTCCTAAATTTTTCTACATCTCTTCTTTGGGTGCTACCATTTCAGTCCAAGGCACTATCATCTCACACAGTATTGTGACAATAGCCTTCTACTATTCTCCCCTTTGCCACAGTATTCCATACTCCACACTATAGATAGAGTGATAACAAGAAATGTTATTTCCCTTTATAAACATTCTAATGAGTTTTCTTGCTCTTAGGTCAGAGCTCTTCTTGATCAGGTCTTATTTATCTCTTCTTTCAGCTCTATCTTATACCACTATTACCCTGTGCATGCCCTAGCTCTGATGAGTTTCTTTCAGTTTCATTCAGATCTCTCTTATTTCAGCTTTTCCACATAGTGTTCCTCTGCTGCCTTCCTGATCCTTCTTGGGGATCATTGCTACTTGGCCTCTGGTTTCAACCTAAACTTTACTTCCTCGAGTGACCTTCGCTTAGGCTAGGTACTTCTGTGGTCTGTTCTTTATTACCGTATCATCATGGTGCTCATGACATTTTACAGTTCCTTATCTCCCCCCAAGATTCCAGAAGGCAGGAGCCATGTCTTTTTCATTCTCTACCACAATGCCTGGCCTATAGTAGACATCCATTAAAATTTTGTTAAATGTTGTTAAATAATTAAAGCAAGAGAAAAATCATCCTATATAACATGTTAGGGTTTAGAACTACATATGGTATTCCTGTATTTAACTTTGAATATTTCTTTAAACATAAGTAAATGTGGAAAATAATAATGCTGCTTTTCAACACATGCTCTTATTTTTCTATCTTCACACATTCCCTAATTTTAAAATCTCTTTATGTTTGTTTTTATTCCAGACTACAAACATCAAATCTTTTTTCTTTTTCTATTTGGATGCTTTTAAGTATAAAGTGTCACTTAATATCAGCACTTCTGCCAACTCTTATTCATTTTTCCAGCTATATTTGGACAACATTTACATAGATAATTTTGTGAAATTTTCAACTAGAAGTTGAGATAAATCATGCAGTTTTCAATTCAGTGTATCCTGAAAGATAACGAAAGTCACTGAGCTGCCTGGTTTTCCAACAAGCTACGTAGAAAGCATGAGGAGGGCAGAAGGCTATGGCTTCCACTGTTTTGACCACTTCACAGCCCTTCCCGCAGACTGCTTGGAGATGGCTCAAGTGGAACCTGTTGATAAATTAATGATCCTCTTTTTCCCAGTCACCATTGAGCCAAAGTAGGCTATGGGGCTGAATCATCCCAGACAGGGATGAATGAATGTTCTGAAAAGCTGAAACATAAACTGTCAGTTAAGATGCATTTTCTTCAAGTTTATTTGTGACAGATGATGGAAGGTAGTTGATATTGACTGAGTTTGATTGTTTCTTAGGAACAATCACAGTCATTTGATTGTTGTTCCTAAGAAAGTAGTCTTTTTAAAAAAACAAAATCTGAGATACAAATGAATCACTATATGTTAGTTTTCCTTGCCCTTCTTAGGTGACCACTGACTATATTTTACCAGTTGTTAATGTAGCTTTGGGGGGGATTTTGTTCATTTTTTTGGTGCACCTTGGATAAAAAATAATTGGAAATATTTCTCATTTTGCAATTACTGACTTTCATACTACTGGAATATAGGACTTGTCAGAGTTCTTATCTGACCCAGAATAGATTAGACATGTTTTAAGATCAGTAAGAATCATCTGCTTTTTTTTTTTTTTGGTGGGGGGGTGGGAACATGGTCTTGCTCTGTTACCCAGGTTGGAGTGCAGTGGTACACTCACAGCTTACTGCAGCCTCTACCTCCTGGGCTCAAGCAATCCTCCTACTTCAGGCTCCTGAGTAGCTGGGACTACAGGTGCTTGCCACCATGCCCAGTTAATTTTGTATTTGTGGAGTCAGAGTCTCACTGTGTTTCCAAGGCTGGTCTCGAACTCTTGGGCTCAAGTGATCCTCATGCCTTGGCCTCCCAAAGTACAAGTATTGCAAATGTGAGCCATTGTGCCCAGCCTATTTGTCTTCTTAAGCCTACAATAAGAATGTTGAAAAGATAGTTTATTTATATAACCCCATTTGATACAAAATTCACATCAAATAGAGTTAATTAAATAATGGATGTCTGTTGTTCATCATTTCAGGCAGATACAAATACCACTTTTAGCAAAAAAGGTAAATCTCTTGTTTTAAGTTACCCAGACGAAGATTATATAGAAAGTTAGGGTAATGACATTCCCAAAGCAAACGTTCTTCAGGGAAAAATAGTAAGCCATTTCAGTTTCTCAATTTCTGGAGGGCTTATCTGAAGGGATTGGGATGTCTAATATTGCAAATTAGGCAAATTGTGCACATTTATCACCATGCACCTTGGATTTCAAGCAGAAATAAGAGGAGGATTTGACTGAAGGGAATTAACTTTGGTCTTCCAAACTTAAATATATACCAGATGTGTACTGTGGAAGGATCTTCCTGGTTACAGTATAACCTCTGGTTCTTTTGGACTCTTGCTAACTTACTTTACCCAGTTCTTTTCCCTTATAGAAATTAGACTGTGGATTGTTTCTGTGGATTATACTCATGGATTTCTGTGGATTATACTCATGGATTTTATTGTTTTATCTTATTTACAGATTCTGACTTTTTTCTTTTCTTTCTCTTTTTAAAAATAACTTAAGATGTTTGTTTGGAAGATTGGCAGGATGTTCGTTTTACAGTGTTCAAAAATGAGTTGTTTGTGTTTTATGTATATGCCCAAATACTCTGTGAAAACATAAACTGATAAAAGGAAAATTAATTCCTATCTTTATAAAGTGAAGAATTTTTTTTTAAACAAGTTAACATATCCTGAGTTACATTCTTGAGTGAGGTATGAGAATTTAAACATATAACATGAATCCCCCCAGTTTTGAGTGCTAATATGCAAGGAAAGGCTTTCCTCATTACTGTTTTACAACTTTTATGCTCCATAAGGTTGATTCTCAGTGCTAGTTCTCTTTCAGAGAGAAGATTCAGTAAAAAACACTGTATACCAGTCCTTAATAACTTAAATGCAAATACTGGCATATATCCAGAAGCTAAGGTTCAATTAGGTGTAGTTGTTTCATCTTACAAAATTATTTTCCCAGCAAGAAATCTTGGCAGTTATATTGATGATTTCTCATGAAAGAGGCAAATGGGACGATAAAGAGGACTATTTTTTAATACTAATTTTCTAATTCCTCATTTTTTTTAATGTCAGAAGCCAGGCCTTAGAAATCAAGCACCTGAGTTTTCCTCTGATTTTCTAATCATTACTGTGGTTATTCTAGTTGTCTCTTATCTGTTCGGAAGTCATAATGTGTAATGATGGCATAAGTGAATGTTAAAGAAGTGGAAATTTGATATGATCTAGATGGCAGTTTATTGGTTTAGTTTCAAAGACAATTTTACCTGGAAAATAAATAAGAAAGCTTATCAAGCTTTTCCCTGTTATCCGTGGTTTATCTGTTCCTTGTGTTTCATCTTGACCACCACTGGTCTTCCAGAAATCGCTAAAATCTCTCCTGCCTATGTCATTTCTTTTTCCTTACAAGATCAAAGCTTTTATGAGCATTATTTATTGTAGCCTCACAATATTCTAGAGAGCAAAGTAGAGGTTATGTGTCTCCATCTTTATTTTTAAAGCCAAGTGAGGAACAGATAAATCTCTTCGCTAACGTTACAAAATGAAGCAGTGGTAGAGGCAGAAATAAACTCCTGAGGCAGAAACATCTCCTAATTCTGGCCCTTACGTCTAAGATGCAGTAGACTGTTTGGCCTTTCTCTAAACAGGCCTTTGACATTTAGGGTATGTGGAAAGTATGTGCTCCCGTCAGAGTTTCGCTGTTTAGTTATTCTTTGCCTGTTAAAGTAATGACTAGAAGACTGGAGAAAGCAGAAAGAACATCCAAGTCTTATTTCAGCCTCTGCGTTTAGTACATGTGAGCTTTGGACAGAGAGTGCCTTTATTTCCTGGGAATTACTTTTCTCTCTTTATACTTAGAAGGAATTTTTCTTTGGGGCACTGCTGATATTGAGAATTTGGGGGAAATTATTATTTTTTTCATTCAAGTTTTATGTGTGAAAACATATATTCCAATACTAGACCACACTGAGAGGATTTGGGGAGATGACTGCAAAGTTTTACATTTTAAAATGTAGGTTTAGTGCCTTTTTTTAAAACCTGAAAGTCATTGCAAAAATCGATTAAATTTTAAAATTGACTTAATTCATCAATCTATATTGCTATAAAGTTTTTAAAAAACTAACAACTTGTTTGCCCTATGACAAATATTTTTAAAAATAATTTTCAACTGTATTTTTATTTCAATATTTATTACTCTGTGGTTATTTTATTTTATGATTTTAGTTGTTTCACTTTTTTTTTTCTTTAGTATCCATAATTGCTGATTGGGAATTTTTAACACAAGACAGGAATTGTTACCCTTCCTTCCTTCCTCCCTCCCTTCCTTTCTCCTTTCTCCTTTCTCCTTTCCCTCCCCTCCCCTCCCCTCCCCTCCCCTCCCCTCTTCTCTCCTCTCCTCTCCTTTCCCCTCCCCTCCTCTCTTCTCTTCTTTTCTTTTTTTCCTTTCTTTGTCTTGCTCTGTCACCAGGTTGGGGTGCAGTGGCACGATCTCGCTCACTGCAACCTCCGCCTCCTGGGTTCAAGCAATTCTTGTGCCTCAGCCTCCCGAGTAGCTGGGATTACAGGCACGTGCCGCCACACCCAGCTAATTTTTATATTTTTAGTAGAGGCAGGGTTTTACTACGTTGGCCAGGATGGTCTCAATCTTCTGACCTCGTGATCTGCCTGCCTTGGCCTCCCAAAGTGCTGGAATTACAGGTGTGAGCTACCGTGCCCGGCTGCCTCTTTCTTTTTTTAAAGGGCTGCTTTTCATATTGACCTACATGACTAAACCTGAGTTATAATTCAGAAGAAACAGTTGAACTATTGTGTGCCATCTTGTCATAAAGCACAGGTTAGCACAAATGTCCTGCCAATGTCTTAAATGTTGCAATTTTTGTAAAATCTTCCGTGTGCCTCCAACATCTCCAGTTGGTGAACAGATCTCACCGTACTTATCCCTGTTGTGTTCTTCCACATGTTTGTTTTGCAGCATAATAACACTTGACAGTTGTAAATTTTTCCGTATGTTCTGTTTTGTAGAGATAAACAATGTACTTGCTGTGTATTTCCCTGAGCTTTGAAGACTTAACTTTTGAAATAAACAATTCCATAGGATTTTATAGGAGGCTTTGGTACGTTATTCACACAAACTATTCTCCATGAAAGGGAAGGTAGTTGAATGTTCATCCTTTTGATATAAACTGGTTAACTGAACTTTTCCAAGGGATCAAGCACAACTTAACTGCTTTTAGCTTTGTAACCAGGGCAATGCAGACCAGACCAGTGTTTGAAAGTCTTTAAAAGTATTATTTGACATCATAAATGACCATTCTGTGGAATAAGCTCTCTAATTCTCTGAGTGGTTTACTTCAGTTAGAGGGATTAGTGAATTAGCTTTGGATTTGCTTATAATTTCCTCTTTTATCTTTTACAAATTAAAAAGTTGGTATCGGCATGTAATGATAGCAACTAAAACATTTATGTTGTGGTGGTTGTATGATAGAAAACATTCTTTAGGATTCAATTATAAGCAGCCTCCTTCCATTAGCATGTCAAGTTTTTCTGAGCAGTTTTATTTGTGAAAAATCAGTACAGATATTTTTATTCATAGCTTGATATCCTTTTTTTTTTTCTTACTCAAATGAATATGTTTCCTACCTTTCTCCCTCAAGATGCAGTGGTGCTTTTATTATTTGATTTTGTAAAGCCTGAAGGGCAGAAATATTTCTTAAGTTTTCCATTGTTAACTACAAACTTGGCTATATAAAATATACAAATCATAATATCTGTATGGTTATTTTTATTGTCATTTCTTTAACACACAAAATTTATCGCATTTATGGAAGAATTTCTTAACTTAGAAAACTCAAAATTGATACGTAAATTGGGTGGTAGCAACAATGTGTGGGATGTGGTACGTGGCCAATGATGTGTTGGAGGCAGCCCCCACCAGCTCCCAAGATCTAGTGATTAAATTTTCAGAAATTTTGTGAGCCAGTTATCAGTAAAAATTAAACTATATAAACTTACAATTAAATAAATTATTTAAAAACAAAGATAATACTCAAAACTCAGTAATTATGTTTTACTACATTTTATTATCTATGCTCTTGAGGTTATTTGTGTCTCTTGTATCTGTATTGGAAATACTATATAATGGTGTATACTATTGCGTATCTCTTCACAACTTCATGTTCATTAACATCATGTTGATAGCTTCAAATTAGCCATGGTAGAAGTATTAACACCATGAAAATCAGCAAACACAACCAATCAGGGGCTGATTTATTGTTTTGCTGATTGTCTAGACTTAAGAAAGTGATGGAAAAAATGTTAATAACACATATTAAAAAGTGTGTTATATCTGGCCGGGTGCGGTGGCTCACGCTGTAATCCCAGCACTTTGGGAGGCTGAGGCAGGCAGATCACAAGGTCAGGAGATCGAGACCATCCTGGCCAACATGGTGAAACCCCATCTGTACTAAAAATAAAAAATTTGCCGGGTGTGGTGGCACATGCCTGTAATCCCAGCTACTCAGGAGGCTGAGGCAGGAGAATCGCTTGAACCTGAGAGGCGAAGGTTGCTGTGAGCCATTATGGCGCCACTGCACTCCAGCCTGGTGACAGAGCGAGACTTCATTCCAAAAAAAAAAAAAAAAAAAAGTGTGTTATATATCTATAACCATTATACTATGAATAGCACCAAAAACTTGAGAAAATATTCTTTCAGGACAGTATTTGAAAACTATTATCTAATTCATTGGAGAAGTGGTTCACGTCACAGACAAGTGAATGACTGAAGTTTGGGCATATGCCTGTGTTTACCTTTTATTTATTAACTAAACAAACACATCAGCCTTCTACAGCAAAATTGTAAGAATGAGATGTTGCTTCAAGTACATCAGACATTAGATGCTACATACATCAGGAAGCCTTTTATAGTTCTCTTTTGAAAACTGTACTACTCATAATATGCTGTTTCCTACTCACCTATGACCCTAGACTTCCTGTTTGCTCTAATGGTTGCTGTTAAAGGTATGACAAATTCAGCTGTAAAGTGTTTAGTTATCCACATCCATCTCTTTGACCACAAATTACCTAAGAATGGTGTTACACTACTTTTGTGGGAAAAGAGAAACATCATAATACTGGATACATAAAATCATAGCTTTTCCTTTCCTTGGGGGAATAATTCTGTTATCTACCCACTGTTGGGAGGTAGTTTAGATTGGTTAATGTAAGTATCAAGGGGGAAAATGGCTGTATTCAACAGAATTTGTTTCCCTTAATCTTATGGATAGCTTCACAATTCATGATAGCATAGTTATGCAACATATATGAATAAGGATGAAGATGAGTATCATTTGATTAAAGTACAGCTTCTAAGACTTAAATGACCAGAAAGAATTGAAATGCGTTTAAACTCTACCACACACCTGCTCCTTATAGTAGGATAATCTGGTCAAGCCCTTGACTTCAAGGAGCTTGCTAACCCTGGTATTAATTGATGTTTCCCAAACTTTAGTCAACTGAGTATCATCCTCACCGTATTTGTTCTTTCTCTGTACTGCTTGTACTTTTATTTACTTTGTAATTTTTTAAATTAACTTTTTCTTTTAAACTTAGCTTTATCCTAAGTGATAATACTCATGAAATCTTGGGTTTAAGGTAATAGTTATGTTTTTTCTAGTATCTATTAAAATATTGCCTAACAATTACAATTTTAGAAAGATTTTTCTTTTTACCACTAATGGTATGTCTATTTTGCTTTGGGAACTATTGTGCTAGTGATGATAATAGCTAGGCATTAAGTTAAATTGTCTTGTTTGTTCCTCACATCAATGTGATAAGCATTGCTCTCTCTATTCAATAAATGAAGACACCAAAAAATCAGAGAAGTTCAACAACTTGTCCAGGTCATGAGGCAAGCCAGAACTTACCTGGGTAAGGTCCATATGAGCCCTTGGTCCTCACAGCATTCTTAGAGAATCACCTGGGAGCTTTTTGAAAATGCAAAATCTCTGGCCTCACTCCAGACCTCCTGAATCAGAATCTGCATTTGAACAAGATCCTCCAGGTGATTCTCATGCACATTAAAGTTTGAGAAGCACTGAGCTTAACATTTGGGTATTCTGCCTCCCATAGGAGAAGATGGGTGACTGGGTCATTAGTTTGGTTGTTCTGTGATCTGGTTTGGCTCTGTGTGCCCACCCAAATCTCATGTTGAACTATAATTCCCAGTGTTGTGGGAGGGACCTGGTGGGAAGTGATTGGATCATGGGGGTGAATTTCCCTTTTGCCCTTCTTGTGATAGTGAGTGAGTTCTCATGAGATCTGGTTATTTAAAAGTGTATAGCCCTTTCCGCCTTTGCTCTCTCTCCTGTTCTGCCATGTGAAGATGTGCAGGCATCCCCTTCGCCTCCTGCCACGGTTGTAAGTTTCCTGAGGCCTCCTCAGCCATGCTTCCTTAACAGCCTGTGGAACCGTGAGCCAACTAAACCTCTTTCTTTATAAATTACCCAGTCTCAGGTAGTTCTTTATAGCAGTGTGAGAATGCACTAATACAGTCTCCTTGTCTCTCTGTAGTGTTATTTTATTCATGCCATGCTATTCTGAGCTGCAACTATTTTTGAGCAATGTGATATTGATGCTAAGGTAGAAGATAATATTCTCAATCCTTTTGATTATTTTTTCTCTCCTAAAGTCATAATTTGTCCACTTTCCTTCCTTCCTTAATTGGAGTACCAGGACTAGCCTGAGGGTCAACATTTATACTCTCTCTTTTTTTTTAAATCCTTGTTTTCTTCCCCAGCAGCCACAGGTCAAGTTCTTGCCCCTTCTAATGGTCTGGTCATTTCTTTTCCTGTCTGCCTGAAACTGGCAGACCCTGAGAACTGTCTACAGGTCTATAGCTAATTCTCAGTTTTTCCTGGATAGTTTTAATAGTATGGATGTCATCCTGACTCTTAGCTTCTTTTCCTTCTCCCACCAGTTCTCTGCCATTCAGCTATTTTACCGCTGCTTTTCTTTTTACTAAGATGTGCCTATCTCTGCATCCATGAGGCCTCTGTTTCCATTCTACCTTGCAGCCATCTGCTTCTCACTTTTGCTGTTGTTGCTCGTAATTGTAAGTTTAATATAAGCAGCAGCCTCAGGAGACCCCATGAAAGCAATCTTCTGGAAACAGTCAAAGTGCTGGGAATTCGATGGTTGGATCTGGGAATATCAATAATGTCTACAACTGATGAATGTAGCTGGCTATAGATTCTGAAGTACTCCAGTGCGTCATCAGCATTTCATGAGTATACTGTCTTTGTGATTTTTTCACAGAGTTTCCCTTTGAATTTTATGTCTGCAGAGTTTCTAAACACTGCACCTGGCTCATACAGTTACAAGCCTTCTTTCTCGGTATTTATATAGTTGTTTATTCAGTCTCCAAGATGATTAGTTATTTGAGATGAGTAGAAGTTGCGTCTATTCATGTAATCAGAGCTTGTTTTCTTGCTCACTGGTGGCCAGATACAGGTCATAATAGTATTTTATTTTCTTAACTTTGAATAGCGTTAAAGGGGAGTGGACTCATTTGAATTACAGGAGGTACTGAAAGAAAACTATATTATTCATTACATTTTGTAAAGCAAGGAACAAAGAGGAATAGTTGTTTCCTACCATGGTAATTTCAGACTCTGAAAGATCTGTTTATAAGCCAAATGTAGACATACCTATCCCTAACCCAGATTTTTTTATGGTCTTCAATTTTGTAATTATTTAGAATTGAAGGGTTTTTTTTCCTTTCTGCCACATATTTTTGTACACACCCTTTCTCCCTCCCCTTTCCCATGCTTTTGTTTCCTTGAGAAAAGGAGCGTCCCTCTTAGAGCATAGAATAAACATTCTTTGTGAAGTGTGACTTATTTATGCTTCAGGGGTTGTCAGCGTATACACAATAGAGAAGGTGATGGAGGCTCCGAGGCATGCCAAGTCAGCACTTTGTGCATGTTGAGGCCAAAGAGCATGTTAAGCAGGCTTAAAAAATTTTAACAAGTCAGAACATTTTACAATTTCCATATTTATCAAACATGTCAGGGGATGGGATCACAAAGCCTTCCAGGGATTAACTGCCTCTCTGACTTGAACTGTTTTATTAAGATGGAGGAAGCCAAGTTCTCAACACCCTGTGATTTGCTCTAATAACCACAAGAATCAGAATGTAGGTGATCCTTGCTGAATGAAAGCAATCCTAAGGCTAAATGCTCTTTGAATGGGGAAAAAAAAACTCTCTCAACAGATGAACTATGTGTGAAACTTTCTAACAGAGCTTAGGAGTTTGAAGTTTATTTACCTAGAGCTTCAGTTTTATTAATTCTCTGGTTGGTGGTTCTTGACCTTTGACACCCAAGGACTTAGACTGTGAAGCCTAAATAGAAGGCATTCAGAAACCTGAAGACATTCTCAAAGAGGGGTGGCCATTGGCTTTTTTGGGGTTGGCAAAACATCCTGGAGTTATTATTTGTTTTTACATGTTTGGGGTTTGGCAGATCCTAAGATGCATTTTGCCAAGCACTTTCCTTTGAATTTTAGTACAGGAATATCTTGGGTGGAATTTAATTGGTGATTCATTTGCATTATACTGATCAGAATGCCGTTTTGGAAAAGATATCTGATGACTGAGAAATATTAGCAGATTTACAATTTTTAAGTACCAACTTTTTCTTAGATGGGAAGAAAAATGGAATTCAAGCCCCAATTATTTTCAGTGAGATTTGGAACTTGGAATCTTGAACTAAGTAGTAGTTTCCAAATGTGTCTGTATCACTTTCTCTACAAAAGCAAACCAGACTACTTCCCTGGCTTGATCTGCAAATCTTTAGAAAAGTTACAGAGCTGATATGCAACCTTGGGCTGGTATTTAATTTGAAAACTAATGTTAAAAAGGCTTTCTGATAAGTAAGTAGGGAGAGTAACCCTCTTCTGAAGAAATAGATTGGAATTAAAAAACAAACTAAGACTAAGCATTAAGTGCGATCTTGGGTTTGAAAGCCAAATTGCCAAAGATGGTAAAACCCCTAGAGGGCTAAAGTTATGTGAAGTGCCATGAGGTAGCTTTTCCATTACTGTTTGCAGAAAAGGTTGTAAAAGAAGGAACTGTGCTGAAACTTTACAAATGAGTACCAAACCATAAACTTTTTAAAGAACAGGGAAAGCACATAGCTAAATATGGTACCCAACATTATTGCCCATCAGGCTGCAACAAAGCATGATGACAAAAACAGGTTTTTTCTTGTCTACTGTCAGCTTCCTATTGTTTGTAACTGGCTCAGGAAAAGCAGTGCCAGAAACTCAAATGACTGCTCTCACTGTCTTCTTGAGAAAACAGCAGTGCAAGCAAGCGTCCATCAGGAAAAGAAAGAAGCATTTTAAACAAATTTACATCGGTATCTTTAGGTTCAAATTATTTTGAAACCAAAGGATATGAAGTGTTGGGAATTCTAGTTCTGAATTCTATAAATCAGTGTAAGGAGAAGGACAGTGTGATAGAGACTCTTTTATTTGCTTCAAATAGTGGGGTGAATAAGTTATAAGAGTATCACTGGGCCAGTGTTAATGATTTTCTTTTCTCTCTTGTTCCCCATGTTCTTCAAACTGCTTAAAAGTCAAAACACAAGATGTATTTTGAGTTCTTGACCTGGCCCTGACTTAGCTTGTCAGAATATTAGGTTGTCTACAGAGATCCACCCTGGTTTCCATCTAAATTTTTTTAGATTTTGGTCAACTTTCTATATCTTTATTTAAATAACTGTAAGTATTCCTTTCAGTATAATAAAAATTTATGTTTTTCTTCTTCTTAAACTTTGGTCCTTGTCCTTGTTACTTTAAAACAGAGAACTTAGTAAAGATAACTTTTTCTTTTATTTCTCATTTTTCTCTTTCTCTCTCTATACCCCTCTTTGCTTGCCCCCGCCCCCAACCTTGTCTCTTTCTTACTGGCTATAATCTAATTAGTGAATGCTTATCAATGACCAATGAGAACATTGTCACATTTTACATTTTGCTTGTTACCGAACTGTAATCTCTGTTGCAGAAAGCAGGATTTTTGTGAGGTTGAAAGGAAAGTGTGGCATCCCATGAGTCTGATGCTATTACGTTTTAGAAAATTGAAATGACTGGCCAGGCGTGGTGGCTCACGCCTGTAATCCCAGCACTTTGGGAGGCCAAGGTGGGTGGATCACCTGAGGTCAGGAGTTTGAGACCAGCCTCATCATGGAGAAACCTCATCTCTACTAAAAATACAAAATTAGCCAGGCGTGGTGGTGCATGCCTGTAATCCCAGCTACGCGGGAGGCTGAGGCAGGAGTATTGCTTGAACCTGGGAGGCAGAGGTTGTAGTGAGCCAAGATCGCGCCATTGCACTCCAGCCTGGGCAACAAGAGCGAAACTCTGTCTCAAAAAAAAAAAAAAAAAAAAAGAAAAGAAAATTGAAATGACTTACTACATTATTGAGAGCATATCTTAGCTTTGGATAATAAAGAATATAGATAAACATTTTAAGAGCAGCTCTTGTTTCATACTTCTTATCTCACACACAGTGCCTTTTACACAATAAGGGCTGAATAAAATTGTTACCCATTTTAGTTCAGTTAATTTTTGAATGTGAGGGCAGATCATTTAATTCCGTATCTTAATATATAATCCAGGACTGGTGAATAATACTTCCTGCCAAAAATCCATTAACCTTACAGGAAACAAAACCCAGTGAGGATCATAGAAGTAAAAATAACTTAATTTAGATTTCATAAGTTGTTATTTTTTTAGAGAAAAGCATAAAATGTTCTGTACCTGCACATTTGAAAATAAAATCAAGAAGCAAAACATTCTCATGAGTATGAAACAATAATTTGAAAATACCAAAACTCAGTATTTATTACTGTTCTACAGTAGATATTAGTGACTAGGGAAAGGACAAGGTGGCTATGGGGTAGTAGAAAAGGGAGCCAGATATGCAAACCTTTGGGGATGATGATTTAACTGCTTCATGACAGTTAAGAAAAGATTTATTTTTTTTAGGGTTTAAAATTACTATGTTTAGGCCGGGCGCGGTGGCTCACGCCTGTAATCCCAGCACTTTGGGAGGCCGAGGCGGGCGGATCACGAGGTCAGGAGATCGAGACCATCCTGGCTAACACGGTGAAACCCCGTCTCTACTAAAAATACAAAAAATTAGCCGGGCGTGGTAGCGGGCGCCTGTAGTCCCAGCTACTCGGGAGGCTGAGGCAGGAGAATGGCGTGAACCCGGGAGGCGGAGCTTGCAGTGAGCCGAGATCGCGCCACTGCACTCCAGCCTGGGCGACAGAGCGAGACTCCGTCTCAAAAAAAAAAAAAAAAAAAAAAAAAAAAAATTACTATGTTTAAAAATATATAAATATTTGAGTTTTTTCCTCAAGTCTGGAAGCAGAAGCATTCCTCAGTCTTTCTCTCCTTCGACATGGCAGCAGCAGCAGCTACCGCTGCTGCCACCGCCCTGGCTCCACCTAGGGAAATTGCAGAAGACCCTATCTCATTCTAGTGAGGAAGGTTCTATGAAGTAGATAGTTCATCTTGTAGACTTTTTAGACCATTGCTGTAAAAGACTTTTATATTTTTTGTTTTTTGAGACAAGGTCTCACTCTGTCACCCAGGCTGGAGTGCAGTGGCACAATCATGGCTCACTGCAGCCTTGACCTTTCGGGCTCAAGCAATCCTCTCACCTCAGCCTCCCAAGTAGCTGGGACTACATGCACATGCCACTCTGTCAGCTAATTCTTTTTGTAGAGACAAAGTCTCACTTTGTTGCCCAAGCTGATCTTGAACTCCTGGGCTTAAGTGATCCTCCTGCCTTGGTCTCCGGAAGTTCTGGGATTATAGATGTGAGCCACCATGCTTGGCCCTAAAACTTTTAGAGCCATCTTCAAATGTTGTGATTGTCTGGCTGGACATGGTGGCTCATGCCTGCAATCCCAGCACTTTGGGAGGCCGAGGCTGGTGGATTGCTTGAACCCAGGAGTTGGAGGCCAGCCTGGGCAACATGGTGAAACCCTGTCTCTGCAAAAAATTTAAAATAGTTGGGGATGGTGGCGCAGCCTATAGTCCCAACTACTCTGGAGGCTGAGGTGGGAGGTTCGCTCGAGCCCAGCAGGCTGAGGCTGCAGTGAGCTGTGATCATGCCACTGCACTCCAACCTGGGCGACAGAGTGAGACCCTGTCTCAAAACCACCCCACCTCCCAAAAATGCTGTGGTTTTCTGTATAAAATGGGACTAACTATTGACACTTCTTTATAAATCAGATAAAATTATATTGAAGTCCAGTTTAAGCTCATTGGATGAAGGATATTGCATTTCAGTGTAGTGTTTATAAGAAGTCTACTTAAAAATATATTTTTAAAAATGATTCTAGGATCCTGTTTTTTCGTTTTGTTTTGTTTTTTTCTTTTTGTTTTTTTTTTTTATTCTAACATTTCCTATGTTCCCACAATATTAAGAGACCATTTCACATCACAGTCTCACTGCTGGAGACTTTTACTATAATATATATTTATCTAAATAAGGTTTTATTTATTTGTAGCTGCATAAATAAAGTTTCTACTTAGAAGGAAGCCTCTTGAGAGCCTATATTTGTTTTTTGTACATTTTAAACTTCTGTTCTTTAACACCAGAAAGCAAAAGAATGAATAGCAGGTGAACAACTCTAAAAAAGTAGAGATAACAAGTAGAAGGAAAATAAAGTTTATGAGAAGAAAAGTGGTCCTGTTATTGAGGGAGCCAAGCTGCTAAACAGAGTGGGAAGAGAACATTTGTTCAGTCTCTACTTGCTGGGACAATAAAGCCTTCTATCTGCCCCTGTTCTGTGTAAAATCCTGTTAATATTAGATATTTTAAATTTATGATGATAAAAGAAATGTGCACCTTTTGTGGGAAATTCGAAAAGAATGAGGAAAAATAAAGAAGGGCAACCACCTCTAACAATGACAGCTTTCTAGTGTGTTTCTTTCTAATCTTTTCTGTGTAATTTAACATAATTGAAATTATACGGAATAAACAGTTTCTTGGCCTGCTATTGTTTTCATGGACTACAATTTTGTACTCTAATTTTGAGTAATTATAATGTGCCAGGCACTGTGTTAAACATTTTACAAATATTAATATTATCTCTTCTCAGCACTATGGGGGTGGGTATAGTTATACCTTGAGCTTATATTTCAGGGAATGTCTACAAATGAGTCTACTGCTTTAAGTAGGCTTCACTGTATGAAGAAAATGCAGACAGCAGAAAAGAAAGCTAGACGTTTTTCATGGATGCTTCTTTCTTTCTTTTTCTTTTTTTTAGGTTTTATTTTGGAGGGAAGGAAGAGGAACTTGTCTTCTTTAAAAAATGAAATATTTTTAACCGAAATGTTATCTAGTGTTTAGTGTGTCAACAAGTTCTAAATTGTGGAAAAGTCTTATCAGAAGAAAGGCTGCTTTGAAAACGATATGGAAATATTTGTTGGGTGTTCACTCCTTCAACGTCTAAATGAAATACACTGGGGAGTAACTGAATTTTACAGTATTTAGATAGCTACATAGTGAGCAATCAAAACATTCTTTAAGTATTTAATAAGAGGTTAAGATCGGCCCGCCTAAAGCTTATATAATAGAAGTGAGTCAGTGATGATGAGCATTTTTTCATGTGTCTGTTGGCTGCATAAATGTCTTCTTTTGAGAAATGTCTGTTTATATCCTTCGCCCACTTTTTGATGGGGTTGTTTGTTTTTTCCTTGTAAATTTGTTTGAGTTCTTTGTAGATTGTGGATATTAGCCCTTTGTCAGATAAGTAGATTGCAAAAATTTTCTCCCGTTCTCTAGGTTGCCTGTTCACTCTGATAGTAGTTTCTTTTGCTGTGCAGAAGCTCTTTAGTTTAATTAGATCCCATTTGTCAATTTTGGCTTTTGTTGCCATTGCTTTTAGTGTTTTAGACATGAAGTCCTTGCCCATGCCTATGTCCTGAATGGTATTGCCTAGGTTTTCTTCTAGGGCTTTTATGGTTTTAGGTCTAACATTTAAGTCTTTAATCCATCTTGAATTAATTTTTGTGTAAGGCAATCAGAGAAATGCAAATCAAAACCACAGTGAGATATCATCTCACACCAGTTAGAATGGCAATCATTAAAAAGTCAGGAAACAACAGGTGCTAGAGAGGATGTGGAGAAATAGGAACACTTTTACACTGTTGATGGGATTGTAAACTAGTTCAACCATTGTGGAAGTCGGTGTGGTGATTCCTCAGGGATCTAGAACTAGAAATACCATTTGACCCAGCCATCCCATTACTGAGTATATACCCAAAGGACTATAAATCATGCTGCTATAAAGACACATGCACACATATGTTTATTGCGGCACTATTCACAATAGCAAAGACTTGGAACCAACCCAAATGTCCAACAATGATAGACTGGATTGAGAAAATGTGGCACATTTACATCATGGAATACTATGCAGCCATAAAAAATGATGAGTTCATGTCCTTTGTAGGGACATGGATGAAGCTGGAAACCATCATTCTCAGCAAACTACCACAAGGACAAAAAACCAAACACTGCATGTTCTCACTCATAGGTGGGAATTGAGCAATGAGAACACTTGGACCAGGAAGGGGAACATCACACACTAGGGCCTGTTGTGGGGTGGGGGGAGCGGGGAGGGATAGCATTAGGAGATATACCTAATGTAAATGATGAGTTAATGGGTGTAGCACACCAACATGGCACATGTATACATATGTAACAAACCTGCACGTTGTGCACATGTACCCTAGAACTTAAAGTATAATAAAATATATATACATATATATAAAGTAATAGAAATGAGTCCAGGAATCAGTAACTTGGATACTTTGTTAGCTGTTCGAGACCCTGGGCCAGGCCAACACTTCCTAAAGGTGCCAGAGCACATCAGAGAGCATAGAGATTGCACTGATTGCAAACCTATCCAAGGGCCCCAGCTCCTCTGCTAACACCCAAGGCCTCTCCACCTGTTTTTCTCCGAGTTGCTCGTCACCCTGTCCTTTACCTTCTAGATTCCCCAGGGCTCCTGGTCTCCTTGGAATTAAGACTTTGAGATTTTGTAGTAAGAGTTTCCAAACAATTCTTCACAATATCTCTTGGGTTTGTCCTTGTTTATCCAGGCCTTTGTTACTCCCACAGCCTCCTTGCCAGCCTTTTTGATGCTTCCTTTGCTGCTCACTGCCTTACATACCCATGCCATCTCCAGGTCTGTATTTCTAAAACATTTCTCTTGTGTCATTCCTCTGCTCCAAGAAGGCCTTGAATGTCAAGCCTGTTTTTCAGCTTGTCTTTTGAGGTCTTCTGTAATCTGGCTGTACACAACCTTACACTTTTATTTCCTGCTCCAACGTAAAGCTTCCTATGCAGTCCAGTGGTGTGAATTTCAACTTGTATACCTTGATTGTATTTTTCACAGGTCTAGAAAATCCTTACTTTACAATTTATTTAAATCTTTCTAATCTTAAGTTCTATTCTTTCTATGAAGTATTCCCTGATTCAGTCTACCTAGGTCTTTTCTTTCTCTGTACTTCTCTTACAGGCAGTATCATAAAGATGAAGTCATGTTTTTATGGAAGCCATTTTTCCCCAATGAGATTATAGCTGTGATGGTAAAGCTGGTACCCTTCAAAAGCTTATTCCTTTCCTTTCCCTTTCCCTTTCTTCTGTTTTCTCTTTTCTTTTTTCTTTTCTTTTCTACCTCTGTCCTCTTCCCCATCACCCCCTTGATATTAACATCATTGCACTATATATCCTTTTCCTCCCATCATCTTTCATTTTCTCCTGACTCATCAATATACCAGCCTAACATAGGGTGTATCATTTTTTAGTCAACAACAAAAAGATTTTATTTTTTTCTTCATAGCATTGCATAATATATTTTCATGTAATACAGTTTTGAATCCTACAGAAAAATATGAAGAAATAAAAGTACCTGAAGAGCCATCACTGTGAGTAGTCCACCATCAAAATTTTGATAACTGTCTTTTTAGGCATCTCTATTCACACGCACGTGTGTGTGCTCACACATCGACATGAGTACCATACTGCTTTCTCATGAATATCTTTTTTAAAATGCAGATTTTTTTTGGAGAAGGAAGTTTACCTGCCCTCTTCTCTTCCCCCTCTCCCCACCATCTCTTAACGCATTTATGTTAACAAGCTGTGTGTTTTTGCATTCATCAAACCCATTTTATTATATACAAATACATTATATATAATGGTATAAATGGGGAGGGGGAGTGTGTTTTGCCAAAATGGGATCACCTTATATACAGTTATTTGGATCTTGCCTTTTTTAATTTATTTATAATTATATGTTAAGAAAATCCTTCTAAGAAAACATTTTATATCCAACTCCAGGAGAAATATTAAAAAGGGAAAAATTTGATTGGATGAGCAGATATTAAATATATATATATCAATAAGATTTTCTCTGTACCATTAAATAACCAACTTTAAAAAATAAAGAATAATTGTCATTCATAGTAGTGTCAAAAATCTTTAAAATGCCTAAGAATAAACTAAAAGGGAAAGTTACCAGATTTCTAGAATCCTGATTTTCTTAAAAACTGGATAAAATAATGTTAAAATTTATATAGAAAAATTAATATTTGAAAAGAACCAAGAAGTTCATGAAAAAGATTATTTACTTCTTAAATTTAAATAAAAACATATATTGCCTATTTTCTTGGCACTACTAAATTATTCTACAACATGACTTAATGACTGCAGAGTATTTCAACATCGGAATGTACTCTCATTTATTTTACTAGTCTACTTTTGAAATTTAGGTTGTTTCTTTGTTTTCAACATATATATTTTTGCTATATAAATATGCTGTAGGGAATAGCCTTATGGACAAATTCTTATATACAACCCTGGTTGTTTTTATAAAATAAAAACCTAAAAGTGAAATTGCTAGGTGAATTTTCACATTTTTAAAACTTTTGCCACAGGAGTGCTCATTATTGCACTTTGCTAATAATAGAGTTTGTTAATCTAATTTTTTTTTTTTAAGAGTCAGGATCTTGCTTTGTTGCCCAGGCTGGAGTATAGTATAAGCATGATCATAGCTCACTGTAACCTCAGACTCCTGGGCCAAAGCAATCCTTCCCCTTCAGCCTCCCAAGTAGCTAGGACTACAGGTGCACATGACCATGCCTGGCTAATTTTTTTCATGTAATTTTGTAGAGATGGGGTCTCACCGTATTGTCCAGGCTGGTCTTGAACTCCTGGCCTCAAGCGATTCTCCCATACACATATATATCCTCCCACATATGTGTGTGTGTGTGTGTGTGTGTGTGTAAAATGCAGTGTTTTTAGGAAAAATATAAAGAGGTCAACTTACTAGCTTTCAAAACTAAGAAGAAAATAAGAACACTCCCTTGAGGTTTAAGGCATTTTGACATGTAAATTGTACACCAATAGATAGGCACATTACATGTAATAACCAGACCATAGACTCTTAATTTTGTTGAACATGCCCAAAAGCTCTGTGTCTCTTTATCTCAGTCTGCTTCAGTCACTAGGGCAATGAGGACATTAACTGTCACATCTTGAAGTAACTTACAAACAACACTTTGACATTTGGAGCATTCTATACCAGAAATCTCTTAAATTACAATTTGTTTCTTAGGTCTAGCATGAGTAACACCATCAAAGTGTATTTCTTTGGCTTCTGCTATAATCAACAATAATAGTAATAATAACTAACATTTAATACGTACAACAAATGCTGTGTCAGGCACTGTGCACTGTAACTGAGGTGGTATATTTACTTTTTTTTTTACTTTTTTTAACTGATGAGGAAACTTACCCGTAAGAGCATTTAACTAATTTGCCAAGCCAGCAAGTGAGGATAGAGCCCTGGAGTTGGTCCTATTACCACTATAATCACTTCCTCTAGTCATTCTTTCCTTACTCCAAAGTTTACTTCATCATCTCTAGCCATTTCTAGATACCTTTATTCTTTTCTTCTCTTGATGTCTTCATTTTATCTGTCTCACTTCCATGACTTCTTCTTCTTCTTCTTCTTTTTTTTTTTTGGGATGAGGTCTCACTCTGTTGCCCAGGCTGGAGTGCAATGGTGCCATCATAGCTCACTGCAACCTCTGCCTCCGAGGCTCCAGCGATCCTCCCACCTCAGCCTCCAGAGTAGCTGGGACTATGGGTGTGTGCCACCATGCCTGGCTATTTTTTTGTGTTTTTTTTTTTTTTTTCTTTTTTAGAGACAGGTTTCACCACGTTGGCCAGCCTGGTCTTAAACTCCTGAGCTCAAGCGATCTGCCTGCCTTGGGCTCCCAAAATGCTGAGATTACAAACGTGAGCCACCGTGTCCGGCCAATTTCTTGTATGGATACCAAACTGTGTCTTATCCTGCCTCTTTTAGTTCTATGTCTTATCACCCATTAGTTTTACAGGTAGCCATATTTATATTTAACCTACGCAAACTTGATCTTCATCTGCAGAAAAAGGGAATCAAATCTACTGCTCATTTCATTGGAAAGAATATTTATTTATCTTGATGTTTAATCGAGCTGTGGGCTCTGCCTTTTAAATACTGATTAGTTCTCCAATAGAACAGTTCTTTCGGGAACTGGGAAGCTTTTATTTTAGAGATTTAGGGTATAGTTTTAAATTAAAGGATATTTTTCCATAAGCGGTTCTGAAAGGTTAAGTTTTGTACGAAAGAATGGGCTCTAGAAATTTACTTTGGAACTTAGATCACTTCATTGGGAATGCCTAAGTGAATCTTTGACATAAGTTGTCCAGGTGTCTTTGCTTTATTCTTTGGAATGAAAAAATGTATGGGTCAAACAGAACCCATCTGTTTGGAATATCTTTAGTATCCAGACTCTGACCTCCCTGTTTTTGGTTGTGAGAATGTCAGCATAGTACCTGGCTTCTAGAAAATGCTCTATAAATATAAATTGCCTGGGTGAATAACTGAATTAGTGAGTGACTTAATGATAGAGACTGAGAATGAGAAGATAGAATGGTTGTTCTGGAAGTGATTGCTTCTCTCCAGCTAAGCCTTTAACTCTGGGCTGTACCATCAGTAGTCCTTGCATACTGAAGTCAGACTTTTCTGGTCAAGAAGAACCTTTTAGGTTCTTGATAAAATACCGTTTATTCTTAATTTTCCTGTAAGTACCTGAATGTATTATCTTGAATAACTCCAATTCAGGTCCTTAGATTCCTCACGTTACTTGAAATTCTTTGTTTCCTCTAAGAGTTCACTATATCTCACAAATATCCTGATATAATTCTGTTGGTAAATATTGATCTCACTTTGCTCTGAGATCAGGCTGAGGTATATGTGTGGTAGGTAATAATCCCTATTTAGGCTGATACATTGTTCACATATGCACATATTATAATATACGCAAACATACAGAAATACACACTTTTTCCCTCTGAATTTTTGGAATTGAAGACATGATACCCCTTTATCCTTAAATGTTTCCATGCATGTTTCCTGAAAACAAGGACAGTCTCTTATACAAACATGATGTAATTATCAAAACCAGGAAATTAACAATGATACAATACTATTATCTAGTCTGCAGACTGTATTTGGGTTTTTCCAGTTGTTCCAGTAATGGCCTTTGTAACAAGTTAAAATCCCTGAGCATGTGTTGCATTCACTTGTCATGCCTCTTAATCTTTAGTCTGGAACAATTTATTCTTTGTCCCCTGCAACTTGACATTTTTTATGAGTGTAGGCTTTTTATTTTATAAAAAGCTGCTCTTTTGATTTTCTCTAATGATTTCTTATTATTAGATTCAGGTTATGAATTTGGGGAAGTAACACCACAGAATCGATATTTTGTTTTTATCTGTTGTTATGTAAAACTATGAATTCATATTGATAACTACAGTTTCCATTCAGCATCGCACTATTCATTCTGTGATTCCTCCCTTCCATGTTTTTAGCTTCCTTCTTCAACAGCAAGAAGCCTGGTTCCATTATCCTCAATTAATTTACTTATTTACTCAATCCTAGATATGAAAAAGCAACTTCAGAATTGCTAACCCATACATCTTTAAAAAGGAATCCTGTTAACTAGTATTCAGTATTTGTTTAGGGTGCTTTTTGGTTTTAGTCTGAGGACATATAGTGTAAATACTATCTTTAAATAAAGTTACTTGGGTTAGTTTTTCGTTCTCTCTTCTACCCCCAACTCTGTCAGTTGGAAGCATAGGCAAGACAACCTGGGGCTTGTGATTGATCATCAGAAGTTTGGTGGGGGGCGGTTGGTCTTGGGGACTGAGCCCTCAAACTATGGGATCTGACACTATCTCCAGGTAGAGTCAGAATTAAACTGAAGTGGTGGACACCCAGCTGGTGTCTACTAAAGAACTGATTGCTTGCTTGGTGTGTGGGGGGAAAATCCCCACACATTTGGTCACAGAAGTCTTCAGTGTTGATGGTGGTGTGAAAACAGAAGAAAAACAGTTTGTGTTTTTCCACTCAGTGTATTATAATAATCCCCCTTAACAATTTAGGAATAAACTGATATTCCTGACAAGCAAAAATAACTTATCTAAACATGTAATCATTTGGGCTTTAGTTTTCACATTCATAAAAATGAAGGCATTGGTCTAGGTGATCTGTAATGTCCTTTCCATCCTTAATATTTTTGAAAAAATATCTGTGACATGTTCAGTATAGCTAATTTTGATTAAATAAACATATTTTAAACCTATTTTTAGAACCAATTTTGGGGAGAATTTTTGCCTTTAGTGATAGAGAATTTTTCCCTTAATGTAGGTAGTAAATGTTATAAGATTATATTTTTTATCTACAAATCAGCAAGTATAACCAGGGTTCTGAATTCTCATATCATATGTAAATCAGTAACCTTTCAGAGATTAAATGAGAGCAATCATGTGATAGCAGCAGCAAAAGATCAATATGCAATGCTAGATATAGAAATCTTCTTGTATCTTTAATATATATCTTAATTTTAGTCCTTGTATTACTGATCTTGTGCCATGTAACAAATTAACTCAAACCATAGTGACTAAAAACAACATTAATATGTATGAGCACTCACAGTTTCTGGCTGGGTACTTCTAGCATTGGATCTCTCATGAGGTTTCAGTTAGATATAGGTTAATGAAACACGCATCTGACAGCTTGACTGAGCATGGAAGATCTTCTGTGTTGGTCACTCGTAGGCTGGCATGTTGATGCTTATTCTTAATGCTGGCTCTACACAGTGAGCAAAGAGACCTAGTGTTAGAAGTCACAAAACGTGAGTTTTATATTCCATTGGTCACACTGACCAACTCCAATTCAATATGGAAGAAAAACTACCCAAGAGCATGAGCATCACTGGGAGTCATCTTGGAGGCTGGGTTTTAGTGTCTGTCCTTGTTTTTGTTTTCAGTAGAAGAAATGACTTTTTTAGTGCCCTTGAAATAATTGCTAAAATGGTCCTCAATGAGATATAATCCTTTTGCACAGATAATGGTACATTTTTTTCTTACTAGAAACTAGAGCTTACTTACTATATTTACTTACTAGTCCTAGAGCTCAGTGTTATTTGCTAAAGAAAAGTTTTCTTTTGTTTTGTTTTTGAGACAGGGTCTCGCTTTGTCACCCAGGTTGGAGTGTAGTGGCAAGATCTTGTCTCACTGTAAACTCTGCCTCCCAGGCTCAAGTGATCCTCCCACCTCAGCCTCCCAAGTAGCAGGGATGCCACCATGCCTGGCTAATTTTTTGTATTTTTAGTAGAGATGGGTTTTTCTCATGTTGGTCAGGCTGGTCTCTAACTCCTGAGCTCAGGTGATCCACCCGCCTCGGCCTCCCAAAGTGCTGGGATTACAGGTGTGAGCCACCACACCAGGACTTAAAGAAATATTTGTGGGGCTAGACGCAGTGGCTCATGCCTGTAGTTCCAGCACTTTGGGAGGCTGAGACAGGCGGATTGCCTGAGCTCAGGAGTTTGAGACCAACCTGGGCAACACGGTGAAACCCCGTCTCTACTAAAATACAAAAAATTAGCCAGGCGTGGTGATGTGTGCCTGTAGTCCCAGCTACTCGGGAGGCTGAGGCAGGAGAATATCTTGAATCCGGGAGGCAGAGGTTGCAGTGAGCCGAGATCACACCACCACACTCCAGCCTTGGCGACAGACCAAGACTCTGTCTCAAAAATAAATAAATAAATAAAAATAATAAATAAAATAAGAAATATTTACGGCCAGGCGCGGTGGCTCACACCTGTAATCCCAACACTTTGGGAAGCTGAGGTGGGTGGATCACCTGAGGTCAGGAGTTCGAGACCAGCCTGGCCAACATGGCGAACATGGTGAAACCCTGTCTCTACTAAAATTACAAAAAATTAGCCCACCATGGTAGCAGATGCCTATAATCCCAGCTACTCAGGAAGCTGAGGCAGGAGAATTGCTTGAACCTGGGAGGCAGAGGTTGCAGTGAGCTGAGGTTGTGCCATTGCACTCCAGCCTGGACAACAAGAGTGAAACTCCGTCTCAAAAAAAAAAAAAAAACAAAGGAAGAAGGAAATATTTATTGGGTTGGGTGGAGTAGGCTCAGAGCCATGAATGTTCCAAATGATAGTAAAGTTGGATCTCAGCTTCCTATTTTATGGCAAACGAGGTGATTACTGGTAAAATAAATGAATAAATAAAAAATAATAAAAATAAAGCCTTTAAAGAGAAAATGTAATAGTTCTTTCCAATGATCTTTAGATTTTTTACCATAATCATCAGAATTATCTTTGATGGTTTCTAAAATGTGTTGTATTAATGTATAATGTAAACTTTAATAAATGTGCTTTTAAATGCCAGTTGCTGACATTAAAATATACTTATATCTATAATGAAGTTCAAAGATAAATGGAACTTTCTGAAAACTCCTTTGCAAGTTAATTTAGATATAGGAGGTAGGATTTGAAAACAGGATCATATTATAAACTCAATAGTCCTAGAATTATTATTTAATATATAAAAGATATCAAAATGCATTTGTAAACATTTGAAAGATAACAGAATTGGAAAATTATTGTTCATTTAATACAAAAATGCTTTCAGAATCTCTTAGCTTTTTTGTCATTTACTAGAAAAATTGCTGGTTTCTGTATTTTTTCTTTTTCTTCTTCTAACTTTTTAATTTATTATACATCATTGTACTAACAATAAAGAAAATTTAAATGATGAAAATAAAATCTGCCATCTTATCAAGTTCAATGTGACTGTAACCTTTTAATTCTTTGTGTGTGTGTGTGTGTGTGTGTGTGTGTGTGTGTGTGTTCGGTTGGCTTTTATTGATGTATATAAAAAGATTACAGACAGCAAGAGAAGATAATCAGAGGCCTTTTCGTTCTTATCAAATTAAGTTGCTTTATAGTTGTATTTTTCTTTTATATTTTAATATGCATTTGTAATTGATAGAGGAAACAATTTGTCTTTCCTCTGTCTCCTCTAATTTTGTGCCAAGGAAAATCTGGCACGGAATTAATCAAATTTTTGCCTAATTTTTATCACGATATAATGAAAAAATTGAGTATATGATACTCAATTTTATCTTTATTGTATTTTATTAGCAAGGGCTTATTTATTAATGTATACCAGGTTTTGGAGAATGACTTTCAAGTATAATCTGTTTATTTATTCACAATTGGTTTACCAGTTTCCTGATGTTTCTGTCCCTTTGCATTTTTGGTCACATACCTTTGACCCTTTTTGGCCTTTCCAGTAGAGGCCAACTATAGATGGAGAAAAAATTCAATTCATCATTTGCCTTCCAGTTTAATCAGTAGAGTAGGCAATACATGTACATTTTTTGTTTGTTTTTTAAAAGTCTCTCTGCCATGACATTTCCAATCCCCTAGCTCCCTCTTTACCACTGTTATCAGTCTCAGAATTATACTTCCAAAGATAATCTGTGCACAAACAAGCATGTGTAGGCATATCTATTTTTCTTGTACACAGATAGTTGCATATCATACATACTCTTTTGCACCTCACTTTTTTTACTTATAAATCTGACTCATTTTTTAAGGTTGTATAGTATACCATCATATCTCTTTGGTATCATTTCTTTAACCAAACATTGCTGGACATTTAAGTTATGTTTTGATTGTTAGTGAACAATGCAGTATGTATATCCTTTTAAATTCTTAGTGTATACAATGCAGTATGTATATCCTTTTAAATTCTTAGTGTATATATGTCAGATTATCTGTGAGATGAATTCTGAAAAACGTAATTTCTAGTCAAAGAACAGTGCACATTTAAAATTTTGTTAGATTCTATGAAATTGCCTAAGAAATTGAACCAATTTATATTTCCACCAATAACACATAGGCATATTCTTTTGCCAACACCTGCCAATTGAAGATATTTCAATTGGCCAGCATTTAATGTCATACAAGAGACATCAAATATACCACTTAGTGAAAAATACTTTGTTCTATCCCAAAGAAAACTATTGATAACCCCTCTAAGCCTCCACCCTCCTAACTTTTTTTTCTTTCATGGGTTATTCATGGCTAGTGTCGTCTTCCAGCAAGCTTAAGCCCCCAAATCAGTCCCTTTGTTCCCTTTCTTTTGTCCTCCACATCGCTTATGCGTGATCCCAATTGGATTTCACCTCTGCATTTAGTACCTCCTTTCCATTTCCACTGCCACTGCCCTAATTCTGGCCTACTTATAACACCTTTGGATTATTACAAAGCCAACTAATCTTCCGTTAAAAAAATTCTCCCTTCTGTAATTCCTTCTCCCAAGTGCTGTAGTTATCTTCACAAGATCTGAGTATGTAACTGCATTACTTTTTAACTATTTCTTACCCACGCCTAGAGTTTTCACGTTGACCTTCAAGACACAATGGCCTGGCCTTACCTTTCCTTTTCAATTTTATTACCCACTACTCTCTCTCATGTCTTCCTTGCATGCACACATAGCTGCAATTATTCTGGATTTTTCATCATTTCCTGGATAACCCTCCATTTTCCTGCGTAATCCCTTTGCTTTTGTTATTTGTAACATATGCCCGTAATATTCCCTTTTGCATTTCTGCTAGGTGGAATTCTACTTTTTAAAACTTAGGTCATATACGACTCCTTCCATGACATCCTGTTTCCCTGGCCAAAAGTAGTTTTTTCTATATGCGTCATAATAATGTATTTTGAGATATTGCTAGTATCAAACATATTTCATTATGTATTTTAGTTGTACATGTCTTTTTCCCTCAGGAGATCACAATCACTTTGAGAGCAGTGGCAATATCATATCCATTTTCATATACTTCTCTATCCCACACATAATATATGTTTCTAGTAAACTGAATTATAAATCCTGTATTTAAAATTTTTTATTTTATAGTGATTTTAGAGTTTTCCTCTTTGTTACAGTTTTCAGAATGCTTTAAAAGATTTAAAAGTTTAGTATGTGCAGAGAAGAATGTCTGAATTAAAACTTGAAATATCTTTCAGATTCAGTGCCAGAAAGGCAGTGTGATGCCAGAGGAAGAATAAGGTCTTAGAAGTCATGTATGTTTAGACAAGAGTCCCAGTGCCATGACCACTTTTTAGCTATGATTATATAAAAACCCGAACCTTTTTCCTTGTCTTTAAAATGAGGTGACTGGAGTAGGTCAGTGTTTCTTAACACATTTCTGTTATAAAGCATATGCCAGATTATATGTATGCACATGTTCCCATCAGCATACTTAGATTTTGATAGAAGATAAAAGAATTAAAATGTTTTAATTTTAATTGGATTTTGTAGTTACCACAACTATTTCTGCTATACTTGATATAGCAGTAAGTGGCCAACTTCAGAATGCAGCACAGGAAAGATAGGTTGCTAGTTATATGTGAGCCTCTCTCTTGCTTCCCAGTGAGCTGCAGCTACTTTCTCAGAATGCAAGTGGGTTAGTGCGGTTGTTATAGGAGTAACTTTGAATGTAATCTAAGTTATGCAGACATTAATCAAAACAGTCATAGTATTTTAATTATTTATAGGAATAAATTACTTCTTACAATTGATCTTGGCTCCTGATCTTGTTACATTGTTATGAGCTGCTGAACAAGAAGATCTTGAAATTTTCTTCCAACTTTCCAATTCTGATTGTTTATTCTCCTTTCCAAAGTATAGTTGGGAATAAGAAGACATTGAAAGTTTTCAGCAGTTCTTTTTGACCTGAGCTTATGGTAACGTAATAGGGGAAAAAATGCTTTCAGTTAAAGTAATTGGACATCTAATTAGCATTTCCTATTGACGGTTAAATATTAAATATTTTTCCCAGCACCATTTATTGAGAAGACAATTCTTTTCCCAATGTGTGTTTTTAGTGCCTTTGTCAAAAATTAGTTGGCTATAAATATGTGGATTTATTTCTGGGTTCTCTATTCTCTTGCATTGGTCTGGGTCTGTTTTTGTGTCAGTACCATGCTGTCTTGGTTACTACAACTATATTTTAAGTAAGGTAGCATGATGCCTCAAGCTTTGTTCTTTCTGCTCAGAATTGCTTTAGGTATTTGAGGTCTTTTTTTTTTTTTTTTTTTTCTTTTCTTTTGAGACACAGTCTTGCCGTGTCACCCAGGCTGGAGTTCAGTCTCTCAATCTTGGCTCACTGCAACCTCTGCCTCCCGGGTTTGAGTGATTCTCATGCCCCAGCCTCACCAGTAGCTGGGATTACAGGCATGCGCGCCACACCCAGCTAATTTTTTGTATTTTTAGTATAGATGGGGTTTCACTATGTTGGCCAGGCTGGTCTCAAACTCCTGGCCTCAAATGATCCACCCACCTTGGCCTCCCAAAGTGTTGTGCTTACAGGTGTGAGCCACCACACCCAGCTATTTGAGATCTTTTGGGGTTCTATACAAATTTGAGGATTGTTTTTGTCTAATTTTGTGAAAAATGTCATTAGTATTTTGAGGGGGATCACACTGAATCTGTAGATTGCTTTGGGTAAGATGGTCATTTTAATATTTTTTAGTCTGTCAATTATGAATATGGGCTGCCTTTTCATTTTTTTGTGTTCTCTTGAATTTCTTTCATCAGTGTTTTATAGTTTCCATTGTTGAGATTTTTTTCACCTCCTTTGTTAAGTTTATTCCTAGGTATTTTATTTTATTTTATTTTATAGCTACTGTAAATGGGATTGCTTTCTTGATTTCTTTTTCAGCTAGTTTGTTATTGGTGTAGAGAAACACTCCTGAGTTTCGTATGTTGATTTTGTATACTGCAACTTTACTGAGTTTGTCTATTCATTCTAAGAGGTTTTTTGATGGAGTATTTAGGTTTTTCTATATGTTAAGTTATGTCTTTTGCAAACAGGGACAATTTGACTTTCTCCTTTTCGATTTGGATGCCTTTTATTTCTTTCTTTTGCCTGATTGCTCTGGCTAGGACTTCCGGTACTAAATTGAATAAAAGTGGTGAATGTGAGCATCTTTGTCTTGTTCTGGTTCTTAGAGGGAGAACATTCAACTTTTTCACCATAAGGTATGATGTTGGCTGTGGATTTGTCAGCTATGGCCTTTATTTTGCTTAGGTACATTCCTTCTATACTGAATTCATTGACAGTTGTTACTATAAAGTGATGTTGAATTTTATCAAATGCTTTTTCTGCATCTATTGAGATGATCTTTTTTTGTTATTTATTCTGTTGATATGAGGTGTCATGTTTATTGATTTGCATATGTTGAACCATTCTTGCATCCATGGAACAAATCCCAGTTGATCATGATGCATAACCTTTTTGATGTGCTGCTGGATTTAATTTGTTAGTATTTTATTGAGGATTTTTACATCTGTGTTTATCAGGACTATTGGCCTGTAGTTTTCTCTTTTGGTTGTGTCCTTGTCTGGTTTTGGTATCAGGGTAATGCTGGACTTATAGAATGAGTTTTAAATAATTCCCTTCCCTTCAATTTCTTGGAGTAGTTTCAGAAGAATTGGTGTTAGTTCATTGTTAAAAGTTTGGTAGAATTCAGCAGTGGAGGCTAGGTGCGGTGGCTCATGCCTGTAATCCCAGCACTTTGGGAGGGTGAGGCAGGCGGATCACTTGAGGTCAGGAGTTCGAGACCAGCCTGGCCAATATGGTGAAATCCCATCTCTACTAAAAAAACAACAACAAAATACAAAAAAATTAGCTGGCCATGGTGACAGGCACCTGTAATCCTAGCTACTCAGGAGGCTGAGACATGAGAATCACTTGAACCTAGGGGGCAGAGGTTGCAGTTAGCTGAGATTGTACCCCTGCACTCCAGCCTGCCAGCCTGGGCAAGAGTGAGACTCTGTGACAAAAAAAAAAAAAAAGAAAAAAAAGAATTCAGCCTTGAAGCCCTCTGGTCCTGGGCTTTTCTTTGTAGGGAGACTTTGTATTGCTGATTCAATTTTATTACTCGTCATTGGTCTGTTCATGCTTTCCATTTCTTTCTGGTTCAATCTTGGTAGATTGTATGTGCCCAGAAGTTGATCCATTTCCTCTAGGTTTTTAATTTGTTAGTATGTAGTTGTTCATGATTGTCTCTAATAATCATTTACATTTCTTCTGTATTAGTTGTAATGTCTCCTTCATTTTTTATTTTATTTTGGGGGGTTTTCTTTCTCTCTTTTTTGGCTAGCTAAATGGTTTGTTGATTTTGTTTATCTTTTTGAAAATGCAACTTTCCATCTTGGTCTTTTGGTTTTTTAAGTCTCTATTTTGTTTATTTTTGCTCTAATCTTTATTATTTCTTTCTAATATGATTTACATATTTATTCTTGGCCAAATCTCATGTTGAATTGTAATCCCCAGTGTTGGAGGTGGGGCCCACTGGAAGGTGATTGGATAATGGGGGTGAATTTCTCATGAATGGTTTAGTTTCATCACTTTGTTGGTGTTCTCATGACAGTGAGTGAATTTTTGGGAGATCTGGTCATTTAAAAGTGTATGGGGGCTGGGCGCGGTGGCTCACACCTGTAATCCCAGCACTTTGGGAGGCCGAAGCAGGCGGAAATCATGAGGTCAAGAGATTGAGACCATCCTGGCCAACATGGTGAAACCCTGTCTCTACTAAAAATACAAAAATTAGCTGGGTGTGGTGATGCACGCCTGTGGTCCCAGCTACTCAGGAGGCTGAGGCAGGAGAATCATTTGAACCCAGGAGGCGGAGGTTGCAGTGAGCCAAGATTGTGCCACAGCACTCCAGCCTGGCGACAGAATGAGACTCCATCTCAAAAAGATAAATAAATAAATAAAAAGGTGTCAGGCACCTCCTCTTGTAGGAAGCATATAGTCGGATCTTGTTTTATTATACATTCCACCAGTTCATATCTTTTAGATGGGGAATTTAATCCTTTTACATTCAAGGTTATTATTTACAGGTGAGAACTTACTCTTGTTATTTTGTTATTTGTTTTCTGCTGTTTTATATGTCCTTTTTGTTTTTTTCCTTTTTCTTAATTGTTTATCTTGCAGTTTGGTGGTTTTTTGAAGTGATATGTTTTGATTCCTTTTCTTTTCTCATTTGTGTATCTGCACTATCAGTGTTTTATGCTTCCCCATGTTTTCATGATGGTAGTTATCATTCTTTTGCTTACAGATGTAGGACTCCCTTAATCATTTCTTGTAATGCCAGCCTAGTGGTGATGAATTCTCTCAGTGTTTGCTTTCTTAGGAAAGACTTTATTTCTTCCTTATTTCTATAGAATAGCTTTGATCGGTATGGTATTCATGGCTAGCAATTTTTTTCTTTCAGTGCTGTGAACATGTGATTTTATTCTCTCTTGGCCTGAAGGTTTCTACTGAGGAGTCTCTTCTTAGTCTAATGGGGATTCCCTAATATGTGACCTGATGCTTTTCCTATGCTGTTTTACAATTCTTTCTTTGTCTTTGACTTTTGACAGTTTGACTATAATGTGCCTCGGAGAGGACCTTATTGGTTTGAAATTTTCTGGATTTTTGAGCTTCCTGGATTTAGATGTCCATATCTCTCCCAAGACTTGGGTAGTTCTCAGCTATTATTTTATTAAATAGTTTTTATAGGCCTTTTTCCTTGTTTTCTTTTTCTGGGATTCTCATAATATTAATATTTGTTCACTTAATGGTGTCCCAAAGTCTTGTAGGCTTTCTTTGTTCTTTTTTATTCCCTTTTCTTTTCTTCCTGTTTTTTCTCTTTTATTCTTTTGTCTGAGTTATTTCAAAAACTTGTTTTGAAAGTCAGGGATTCTTTTTTCTGCTTTATCTAACCTGTTATTGAGATTTTTCTGTTCTATTTTTATTTCATCCACTGAATTCTTCAGCTCCAAGTTTTCTGTTTGGTTCTCTTTTTATTATGTCTATCCCTGCATTGAATTTCTCATTGAGATAATGATTTTCTTCTATTTTATTGAATTGTCTATTTGTGTTATTTTGTATCTTGCTGAGTTTAAGATTTTTGCTTTGATTTCCTTTTTTGGCAATTTATAAATTTTCATTTTGGTGGGTAAATTACTGGGGAATTGTGTCTCATTGGTGGTGTCATGTTTCATTGCTTTTCATCTTGGATCCCTGTGTTGATATCTGTGCATCTGGTGGAACAGTTGCCTATTCCAATTTTGTAGAGGGGCTTTCGTTGGGGAAGACTTTCACCTGCAGATGTGTTTTAGGGTCTCAGTTGGGTGGGGTATGTTGCTTTGTTCTGAAGGGGTAGCATAGTGTAGTCTCCATGCAGTTTCTTCAGCTGTAGTCAGTGTTGGCAAATGCCTGCAAGTGTCTCAGTGGCTTAAGCTGCAGAGTTGTGTGAGGCTGGCCTACCTACTCAGGGTCTATTCCCTTGAGAGTGGGGCACTTGGTTGGTTAATGCTCCAGGGAAGGGTGGGGCTGGTCAGCTGACAGCTTGGCTCAGGTGCTGCTCCCCTGGGGCCATGTGCTGGCCTGGTCTGTGCTCAGGGAAAACATGGAAATGGTTGGCCTACCTCTTGGCTTGGGCACTGCTTCCCTAGGGGTGAGGTGTCAGGCTAGTCCATTCTCCAAGGGAGTGCAGGGCTGATTGGCCATCGGAATGGCTTGGATGCTGCTTGCCTAAGGGTGGGACACCAGGGTGGTCCGCACTCCAGGAAAGCAGGGAGCTAGCTGGCTGGTGGTTCTGCTTGGATGCCAGTCCCCTGTGGGCAGGGCACTTGGACCAAAGGTGTTCTTGTGGATTTAGGTTCTGAGTGGCTGGGATTGAGGTGCTGCAACCCTTGGGATGGGGAATATGGAGCACCCTGGGCAGCTTGTTTTCAGGAGTTTGGAAGCTGTATCATCTCAGCTTGGTACACACTTAAAATTTAGGTTTTGTGTTTTGGTTATGTTTAGACATAATGCCTAATACTATATATGATATGGGAACTCTCATATACTTCTGGTTGGGAATATAAAATGATACAACTTTACTGGAATGTAATTTGGCGTTATAATATCAGAAGCTTTACATTGTCTCATATATCTTCTTTTACTTCATAATTATTTGATTAGAAAATATGTCTTGAGGGAATAATTATATATATATAAATATTTATCTGCAAATATATTTATTGCATTATTTATGATTAATAATCTAAAACAACCCAAATATTCAACAGTGATTAAATATTATTTTATATTTATACAGTATAGTCTTATGAAGTCATTAAATTATTTACAAAACATTTTAATGATGTTGGAAAACACTTACGTTGTAATAGTAATTAAATAAGGCAGGATAATAAAACTGTAAAGAACATGATTTCATATATTTGAGAGAGAAGAGAGAAAATTTGAAAGATTGTGTTTGAGTGTAATGGGGGAATTGGTAAAATTTTAAAAAAAGATTCTGATTTAGTTTTCGTTTCTATTTTCTGTTTTAAAATTTTTTTCCTCTAAAGTCCATGTACAATTTTCATAATAAGAAAAGCGAATGCATCCTATTTTTAAACTAACATTGTTAGAATTAGGGAGAAGATGGTTCATTTATAGGAAAGGATATCATGTTTGCAAGAAAATTTGTAATGGCATGAGGAAACATAATAAAGGGAGAAATCTACAAAAGAATTAATAATGCATTGACAAAAGTATAGAAGGGAATACAGAAACATATTAGTCTTTCTTCTGGTTCTGTAATATGATAAAAACATTTATAAAGCTGGGCATGCTGGTATACACCTATAGTCTCAACTACTTGGGAGAGTGAGGCAGGAGGATTTCTTGTGCCCAGGAGTTTGAGTCTAGCCTGGGCAATGCAATGAGACCTTATCTCTAAAATATAAAACAATAAAAATATAAAATTAAAAAAATTTTTCTGCTTTTCAATTTTTCTGGAAAGAAATATATCTTAATTAAAGGAAAAGAATTTAAAAGCAGGCTGATACTCGAGCATTTTGAGGTCATATTTGATGTGAAATGACATTCAAAATTTCAGGAAATTAATTTTTTTCTAGCAGCACATTGAATGATGCTAAAAGGAAACAAAATGGGAAAAAATGGAAAGAGCATTAGACTGTTGCACAACGTTGATTTAGTATATTTTGTTTATTCATATGGAAGGGCAAACTCATTCAGCAAACTTTGTAAGAGTACCTTGTAGGTGCAGAGAAAAGTACTGCTCACTTATGGAATGAAGTGGGAAAAAAGTAAAAACATTTTTACTTTTCCATTTTTCTGGAAAGAAATACATAATGTTTTGGCTGGTCATGGTGGCTCATGCCTGTAATCCCAGCACTTTGGGAGGCCGAGGTGGGCAGATCACCTGAGGTCAGGAGTTTGAGAGCAGCCTGGCCAACATGGTGAAACCCCATTTTCTACTAAAAATATAAAAATTAGCCAGGCGTGGTGGCAGGCACCTGTAATCCCAGCTACTTTGGAGGCTGAGGCAGCAGAATTGCTTGAACCCAAGAGGTGGAGGTTGCAGTGAGCCGAGATTGTGCCACTGCACTCCAACCTGGGCAACAGAGCAAGACTCCATCTCGGAAAAAAAAAAAAAAAAAACAGGAAAAGAAAAAGAAATACATCATGTTTTAATTAAAGGAAAAGTATTGAAAAGCACACTGATACTAGAGAATTTTGAAGTCACATTTGATTATGCACAAAGAAGGCATGATCCTTGTTCTCAAGGTTCGTACTATTCAGTATGGAAGATAAAAGGTATTCACAAAGAACTAATAAAGTTAACGTATTTAAAGTGACATATTTGGGTGGCCAAGGATTGCTTGAGGCCAAGAGTTTGAGACCGTCATGGGCAACACAGCAAGACCCCATCTTTACAAAAAATACAAAAAAATTAGCCAGGCTTGGTGGTATGCACCTACAGTCCTAGCTACTAGGGAGGCTGAGGCAGGAGAATCCCTCGAACCCAGGAGGCAGAGGTTGCGGTGAGTCATGATCATGCCACTGCACTGCAGTCTGTCTGACAGAGCGAGACTCCATCGCAAAAAAAAAAAAAAAAAAAAAAAAGAAGGACACTATGGAAATAGTGGTATTTGAATGGGCTCTTAGAGAATGGGTCTGATTTCAACAGTTTTTCATGAAAAGGATGTGCATTCCAGGTAGAGGAAAGATATGAGCAGAGAAACAAAGGTGACAAGGTATGGGAGCAATTTTTAGATCAATGAAAACTTTTTTTAAAACCAGCTTTTAAATAATACTTTCAATGTACAATTTAGTGGTTTTTTAGTATATTTAAAGAGTTGTGCAACCATCACCAATACCTAATTGTAGAATATCTTCATCACTTTAAAAAGAACTCTGTACCATTAATAGTCACTCTGCATTTCTTCTTCTCTCTCACCCCTGGCAACCACAAATCCATTTTCTTTCCCTGTGGATTTGCCTATTCTTGACATTTCATAGAACTCTATCATACAAAATGTGGCCTTTTGTGACTAGCCTCTTTTCTCTTTGTAGAATGTTCACTCATGTTTTAGTATTTATCAGCACTTTATTTTTATGACTTCACTGCCAAATAATATTCCACAATATGGATATACCACATCCATTTGTTTCCCTTTTCATCAATTGATAGAAATTTGGGGTGTTTCAACTTTTTGGCTGTTATGAATAATGCTGCTCTGGATATTTGTTTAAAAGTTTTATATGGACATGTTTTCAATTCTCTTGGGTGTATAGCTGGGTGTTTACTTCCTAGGTCATATGTTAATTTTTTGTTTAAATTTTTGAGGAACTGTTAAATTGGTTTCCAGAGTAGTGGTAACATTTTACATCCTCACCAGCAATGCATGAAGATTCCGATTCCTCCACTTCCACACCAATGCTTATTATTGTATATCTTCCATGGTTACATGACTTGGTTTTCTAGTGTGCCTTGGAGTTGGAGAATGGAAGATGGGAATAGAGAAAATTAAAATGCCATAGAGCTCTCTATTCTTAGCAAGATTCACTCATTTTTCTTGAATAAACACTTCTCGATTATTGCAAGTCTTTGGTTAATTTCCAGAGCTCCAGAAGAATTGATTCTGACAATTTTGCTGGTGTTCTTGTTGCTTTTAGGAAACAGCAGATTTTCTAAGATTCTTACACTACCATTCTAAAGTTGCTTTAGTATTCTTCTAAAGTTGAATACTCCTTTTTGCTCATTTTTATGCCAAAGGTAGGTTGATGCCAGACATTGATGAGAATTGCTCTTTCTTTTTAGGCTACTGAGCAGGGGTATGACCTGCTATGCCTTGATCAGAGCTATGGTTTATAAATTGGAGCAAGGAATAAAGGCCTCTATATATTTAGGGGTGCTTTGGTTTTTGTTGTTGGTTTTTTTCCTTTCCAACTTTTATTTTAGGTTCCAGATATACATGTGCAGGTTTGTTACATGGGTAAATTGTGTGTGTGTCACAGGGGTTTTGTGTACAAATAATTGTGTCACCTGAGTAATCAGCATAATACCCAATTAAGTAGTTTTTAAAATCCTCACCATCCTCCCACTCTCCACCCTTAAGTAGGTCCCAGTGTCTGTTGTTCCCGTTTTTGAGTCCATGTGTACTGAATATTTAGCCCCCACTTATAAGTGAGAACATGCAGAACCAAATACTGTTTTTCTGCATTATATCTTAGGATTATGACCACCAGCTCCATCCATGTTCCTGCAAAATGACATGATCTCACTTTTTAAATAGCTGCATAGTATTCCATGGTATGTATGTACCACATTTTCTTTGTCTAGGCTACCATTGCTGTGCATCTAGGTTGATTCCATGTCTTTGCTATTGTGAATAGTGCTGTGATGAACATATGCATGCATGTGTCTTTATGGTAGAATGATTTATTAATACATTTCTTTGGGTGTATACCAGTAATGGGATTGCTGGGTCAAAAGGTAATTCTATGTTAAATTCTTTGAGAAGTCTCCAAACTTTCTACAGTGGCTGAACTAATTTACATTCTCACCAGCAGTGTACAAGCATTCCCTTTTCTCTGTAACCTCACCAGCATGTTATTTTTTGAGTTTTTAATAATGGCCAATCTGACTGATGTGAAATGGTATTTCACTGTGGTTTTGATTTGCATTTCCCTAATGATTAGTGTTATTGAGCATTTTTTTCATGTGCTTGTTGGCCATGTGTATGTTTTTTGAGAAGTGTCTGTTCATGTACTTTGCCCGTTTTTTAATAAAGTTTCTCATTTTTGGCTTGTTGATTTGAGTTTCTTATATATTCTGGATATTAGACCTTGGTTGGATGCATAGTTTGCAAATATTTTCTCCCATTCTGTAGGGTGTCTGTTTACTCTGTTTACAGTTTCTTGCCATTCAGAAGCTCTTTAGTTTAATTAGGTCTTACTTGTCGATTTCTGTTTTTGTTGCAGCTGCTTTTGGAGTCTTTGTCTTGAAGTCTTTGCATGGGCTGATATCCAGAATGGTATTTCCTAGATTTTCTTTTAGGGTCTTTATACTTTTAGGTTTTACATTTAAGTCTTTAATCCATCTTGAGTTGATTTTGGTACACAGTGAAAGGTAAGGATCCAGTTTCAATCATTTGCATATGGCTAGCCAGTTATCCCCAAAACATTTATTGAATAGGGAGTCCTTTCCCCATTGCTTGTTTTTATTGACTCTGTTGAAGATCAGCTAGTTGTAGGTGTGTGGCTTTATTTCTGGATTCTCTAACATGTTCCATTTGCCTGTGTGTCTGTTTTTGTAACAGTAGCATGCTGTTTTAGTTACTGTAGCCTTGTAGTATAGTTTGAAGTCAGGTAGTGTGATGCCTCCAGCTTTGTTCTTTTTGCTTAGGATTGCTTTGGCTATTCAGGCTCTTTTTTGGTTCCAATTGAATTTTAGTGCTTTTTTTTTTTTCTAATTATGTGAAACATGTCGTTGGTAGTTTGATAGGAACAGCATTGAATCTGTGTATTGCTTTTGGCAATATGGCCATTTTAACAATATTGATTCTTCTTATCAATGAGGATGGAATGTTTCTCCATTTGTTTGTGTCATCTCTGATTTCTCTTAGCAGTGTTGTGTAATTCTTGTTGAGAGATCTTTCACCTCCATGATTAGGTGTATTCCTAGGTATTTTGGTTTTTTTGTGGCTGTTGTGAATGGGATTGCTTTCTTGATTTGGCTCTCAGCTTGGATATTGTTGATGTATGGAAGTGACATTGATTTTGTATGCTGAAACTTTGCCGAAGTTATTTATCAGATCTAGGAGCCTTTAGGCAAAGACTGGAGTTTCCCAGGTATAGTATCATATTGTCTATGAAGAGAGATAGTTTGACTTCCTTTCTTCCTATGTGGATGCCTTTTATTTCTGTATCTTGCCTAATTGCTTTAACTAGGAGTCCCTGTAGTGTACTGAATAGGAGCAGTGAGAGTGAGCATCCTTGTCTTGTTCTGGTTCTCAGGGGGAATGCTTCTAGTTTTTGCCCCTTCATATGATGTTGGATGTGGATTTGTTGTAAATGGTGCTTCTTATTTTGAAGTATATACCTTTGATGCCTAGTTTGTTTTTAGCACAAAAGGATGTTGAATTTTATATAAAGCCTTTCTTGCGGCTATTGAGATAATCATGTGGCTTTTGCTTTTAGTTCTGTTTATATGATTAATCACATTTATTGATTTGTGTATGTTAAACCAACCTTGCATCCCAGGAATAAAGCCTACTTGATTGTGATGGATTAGCTTTTTGAGGGATGTGCTGCTGGATTGAGTTTACTAGTATTTTGTTGAGGATTTTTTACATCTATGTTCATCAGGAATATTGGCCTGAAGATTTCTTTTTTCATTTCGTCTCTTCCAGGTATTGGTATTAGGATGATGCTGGCTTCATAGAATGAGTAAGGGAGGAGTCTCTTCTCCACAGTTTTCTGGATAGGTTTAATAGGATAGGTAGAACTCTTCTTCATCTGGTAGGATTCTGCTGTGAATCTACCTGGTCCAGGGCTTTTTCTGGTTGGTAGTTTTTGTATTACCGATTCAATTTTGGAACTCATTATTGATCTGTTCAGGGATTCAATTTCTTTCTGCTTCAATCTTGGGATGTTGTATGTTTCCAGGAATTTACCCATTTCTTCTAGGTTTTCTAGATTTTATATATATATATTATATATATATATATAATATATATATAATATAAAATATATATATAATTATATATATATTTTATATATATATTTTTTTCTAGGTTTTATATATATATTTTCTAGGTTTCTAGGTTTTCTAGGTTTTATATATATATATAAAATAAACTCCTATATATAATGCTTAATAAACTGAATATATAGGAGTTTATTAAGCATTATATATATATAGGAGTTTATTAAGTATTAACTTACATTATCACAAGGTCCCGCAATAGGCTGTCTGCAAGCTGAGGAGCAAGGAGAGTGAGTCCAAGTCCCAAAACTGAAGAACTTGAAGTCCACTGTTTGAGGGCAGGAAGCATCCAGCATGGGAGAAAGATGTAGACTGGGAGGCTAGGCTCATCTCGTCACTTCATGTTTTCTGCTTTACATTCGCTGGCAGCTGATTAAATGGTGCCCATGTGATTAGGAGTGGGTCTGCCTTCCCCAGCCCTCTGACTCAGATGTTAATCTCCTTTGGCAACACCCTCACAGACACACCCAGGATCAATATTGCATCCTTCAATCCAATCAAGTTGACACTCAGTATTAACCATCACAGGTACTATAAACTTTCCTCTTAATACTGCTTTAGCTCTGTCCCAGAGAATCTGCTATGTTGTATCTTGTTTTCATTAGTTTCAAATAATTTCTTGATTCCTGCCTTAATTTCATTGTTTACCCTTAAGTCATTCAGGAGCAGATTGTTTAATTTCCGTTTAATTGTATGGTTCTGAGAGATTTTCTTGGTATTGGTTTCTGTTTTTATTGTGCTGTGGTCTGAGAATGTGGTTGGTATAATTTCGGTTTTTAAAAATTTGTTGAGAATTGCTTTGTGTTCTAGTGTGTGGTCAATTTTACAGTATGTGCCATGTGCAGATCAGAAGGATGTATATGCTGTTTTTGTTGGGTGCAGTGTTCTTTAGATGTCTGTTTAGTGTATTTGGTCAACTGTCAAGTTTAAGTCCCCAATATTCTGCCTCGATGGTTTGTCCGATACTGTCAGTGGGGTGTTGGAAGTTTCCCACTATTATCATGTGGTTATCTATGTCTTTTCGTAAGTCTCTAGGAATTCATGTTATGAATCTAGGTGCTCCAGTGTTGGGTGCATATATATTTAGGATTGTTAAGACTTCTTGTTGATTTGAACCCTTTATGATTATGTAATTCCCTTCTTTGTCCTTTTTGATCATTGTTGGTTTAAAGTCAGTTTTGTCTGAAATAAGAATAGCAACCCCTGCTCTTTTTTATTTTATGTTTGCTTGTTGGATCTTTCTCCATCCCTTTACTCTGAGCCTTTACTTTCCCACTGTATGTGAGATGGGTCTCCTGAAGACATTATAGCGTTAGGTCTTGCTTATTTATTCAACTTGCCACTTTGTGCCTTTTAGGTGGGATGCTTAACCTGTTTTTCTTCATGGTTAATATTGATATGTGCAGATTTGATCCTGTCATCATGTTGTTGGCTGGTTGTTATGTAGACTTGTTTGTGTATTTGCTTTATACTGTCGATGGTCTTTGTATTTGAGTATATTTTTGTAGTGGTCAGTAATTGTCCTTCATTTCTGTAGTACTCCCTTAAGGATGCAAGGACTTCTTGTAAGGCACATCACTAGATAATAGGTAATAAATTATCTTAGCATTTGCTTGCCTGAAAAGGGTCTTATTTCTCCTGAAGCTAGTTTGGCTGGATATGAAATTCTTGGTTTCAATTTATTTTCCTTAAGGATGCTGAATATAGGCCTCCATACTCTTCTGGCTTATAGGGTTTCTGCTGAAAAGTCTACTGTTAGCCTGATGTGGTTCCCTTTGTAAGTGACCTGACCCTTCTCTCTAGGTGCCTTTAATATTTTTTCTCTCACATTGATGTTGGAGGATTTGATGACTGGGTGCTTTGGGGATGGTCATGTTGTATAGTAGCTCACAGCAGTTCTTTGAATTTTCTGAATTTGTATGTCAACCTCTCTAGTGAGGTTGGGAAAATTTTTGTTGACAATATTCTCAAATATGTTTTTCAAGTTGCTTGCTCTCTCTTTCAGGGATGCCAATAAGTTGTTGATTTGGTCTCTTTACATAATTCCATATTTCACGGAGACTTTGTTCAGTTTTTTAAAATTCTTTTTTTCTTTATTTTTGTCTGAGTTAATTTGAAGAACTAGTCTTTGAGCTCTGAGATTCTTTTCTCAGCCTTGTCTATTCTGCTGTTAATACTTCCCTTTGTGTTATGAAAATCTTGTAGTGAGTTTTTCAGCTTTATCATCTCAGTTTGTTTCTTTCTTAAATTGAGTGTTTTGTCTTTCATTCTCTTGAATCATTTGATTAGATTCGTCAGATTCATTGGAATAGGTTTCAATTTTCTGTTGAATCTTGATTAATTTCATTGCCATCCAGATTCTGAATTCTACGTCTGTCATTTCGGCCACTTCCTTCTGGTTAGGAACCATTGCTGGGGAGATGTTGTAGTCATTTGGAGGTAAGGGAGACACTCTGGCTTTTAGAGTTGTCAGAGTTCTTGCGTTGGTTCTTTCTCATATGTGTGGGCTGATGTTCCTTTAACTGCGATGTAATTTGAGTGTAGTCAGTTGACTTCATTTCTGGATGTTTTTAGAGGGCCGAGGCTTTGTGCAGAGTCTGTATTTGTGCCTGAATTCTTGTCCTTGGTTCCCCAGAAGCGTATATTAGCAAAGTATTTTTGGTGTTGATGTTTGGGCTATGATCCAGTAGATGGTGCTTAAACATAATGGCCTGTAGGTAGGTTCTTGCTCAGCCATGTGGCTCCTCTGCATTTCCTTGCATGTGCAGCTGTGCTCCCTTTCAGTGGTCTGAGAATGTCAGCTCCTCTCACACTTGAGTGCTGGCTGCAGATCTGTTTGGCAGTGTTGTGCTATATACTGTAGCCCTAGATGGAGCTCAGGCTTTGTGCTCCCTCCCAAGCTTGGAACCTTGGCAGTGGCGATGGCAGAGAGCCTTTCACTTGTTTCTTGAGGCTCCACCCCAGAGAAACACAAAGCTGCCTGACAATCAGAACAATCAACCCGGGGTGGGGTGGGTGCCTTGTAGGCCCAAGCCAGGAAGGCTTGCCTGGTGACAAACAGAGGGGAGTGAGAGATTCACAGGGAAGAAAGACAGGCCTCTTCCTTGTAGGGTGGCTGTGGCATACCGGAGGTATGAGTAAAGTACTCAGGGTCTTTATTTCTTTCCCAGTCCGAGGGCAGCAAGGGTAGTACCACTGCAATGGTACTGGCAGAGGGGCTTTCAGTTGCCTCTGGGAGCTCCACCCCAGAAAAACAGAGCTGTTGCCAGTGGGAATGTTCAGCTGGGGGTGGGATGCCTATGCTGCGGAACCAAGCCAAGGGCCCTGCCTGGTGAAGACTAGGGAGGTGGAGGCTGACAAGGAAGAGAGACTGGGCTCCCCTCCACATGGTGGCTGCGGTGTGCTGGAGGCACAAGTCAAGCACTCATGTCTTTGTTCCTTCCTCAGTCTGAGAGCAGTAAGGGCAGTACCACTGCAGTGGCAGTGACAGAGGGGCTGGCAGCTGCCTTTGGGAGCTGCACCCCTGGGAAATACAGAGCCATTGCCAGTGGGAATTTTCAGCCAGGGGTGGGATAGCTGCTTTGTGGGTCTGAGCCAGGGGCGCTGCCTGGTAAAGAGTAGGGGGTGAGGGCTCACAGGGAAGGGAGACTGGGCTCCTCTCTGTATGGAGGCTGTGGTCTGCCGGCAAAGCAAACAGGCAAAGCCCTTTGTTCCTTCCCCAGCCTAGAGCAGTAAGGGCAGTCCTGCTGCAGCTGCAATGGCAGGGGGGCTGTCGGTTGTCTCTGGGATGTCCTCTCCAGAGAGATGCAGAGTTGCTACTGACCGAATTGTTCAGGCCAGGCCGAGAGGCCCTGCCCACTGAGGAGTAACATGGGCAGGGTTTAGGGGTACTTTCTACAGACTAATGAAAATCATTTCATGGGGAAATCATGGCTCCATGACACACTGGATGGACCTGGGGTTAGGAAAGGAAATACTGAGGAGAGTATCAAGCTTTACTATTGCTTGTTTGGAATTGGGCTTCTATGTGTCAGTTTCCTAACTGGGATGATTTTACCTCTCCATCCAGAAATATTCTGTGGGCCTAGAGAAACTTTTTCAATGCCTTGTCTTCACAGATGGAGGAGCTATAAGTAGAGTTTTCTTTAGTAATCACATCTCAGTAACCATGTGCAGAAATCAATTATCTTAATATATACCTTATCAAGTTAATTTTTCAAGAACAGGTAAGAATGAATGAGCTTAGAAAGTTTAATTGGGAAAAGAGTGAATATAAGAAGGTGATAGGATACCTCCTTCAAAAGGCTAAAAGATTAACACATGGAAAGTAAAAGAAACTTATTTAAATTTCTGTAGAAGATAGAAGTAGGACCAGTGGATCAAAGTTACAGGAAGGTGGATTTTTAGATCTATCTAAAAAAGGACCAAAAAATTAGAACTGGCTTCTTCTGTTCAAATAGTAATCAGTGTGAGTCACTTAGGGAGGTTGTCAAAGAAATTCCTGATTGGGAGTTGTTTGAACTAACACACCCAAGGACCTTTCTTACTTGAAGAATATGTATGATATTTTACATGTGTTGAAACAGCTGTAAAGAGAAATGACTCGCCACAATTTCTTGCTTAAAGCTTTAGTTCATTTCTATTTATTACCCAAAAGTGTAATTTTCATTTAAGAATATAAGAAATGATACATCTCAGAATTCAAGGAAATATTGTATAGATAGGCCTTAAAAAAGGAGGGACCAGTATGGTTCTGAGAAACTCAGCCGAGCCTTTCTTTTAATGCTCTGCCACTGAGATGTTTAGCTTCCAGTTGACAGTCTATGTGCCTTTAAATTCAAATTCTCAAATGAGATACTCTAATTTATTTAGTTTAAGTTATAAGTCTGCCCTTGATTCAATCATCTGTAGCCAAAGGAGTAAGGGTCATATAACAGCAACAGGGTTAAAATGGTGGTAGGGATGGGCTTTTTTCTCTGGATGGTGGTCAGTTGCTGCTCTAAGTGGAGAGATGAAGTAAGTCATGGGCTAGATATCTCATAAGATATTTATTAGATTTCCAAAAATGTTAATGGTAGAAGACTATGATTTAGACTGTTTGTTGTCAATTTCACACAAACAGTATTTATCATATGGCTACTATGTGTAAGGCACCATGCTGGATGATTGCCAGAATGTAGAATACAAGATATTGTCCCTGCCCCAGGGTATTTACAAGCACTCTGTCCAGTAGACTGGTCATTATTTGATAAATCATCCTGCTTAGGTTTTACTTTGGAAGGGCTAGCCTACTGATTATGTAGAAAGGTGCCTTATTAACTTTTGAAAAAGTTTCAAGTTGAATATTAAAGATGTTTGCCTTTTCTAAGCATACACACATTTAATGTTTGTGTAGACCAAGCCTAAAAGACCATCACAAGCTCATACTCCAAGAACAAAACCCCAATCCATTCTCCCCAAACAAACAAAAATATGAGTTGAATATCTTATTTGCTAGCAGTGTGTTACATTAAAATTTGTGCTTGGCCAAGAGTGGTGGCTCATGCCTGTAATCCCAGCACTTTGGGAGGCCAAGGTGGGCAGATCACCTGAGATCAGGAGTTTGAGACCAACCTGACCAACATGGTGAAACCCTGTCTCTACTAAAAGTAGAAAAACTAGCCGGGTGTCGTGGCGCAAGCCTGTAATCCCAGCTACTGGGGTGGCTGAGGCAGGCGAATCGCTTGAACCCAGGAAGTGGAGGTTGCAGTGAGCCAAGATTGTGCCACTGCACTCCATCCTGGGTGACAGTCAGACTCCGTCTCAAAAATATAAAAAATAAAAAATGTGTGCTTGTTCTTATATGTACATAAGGTGGAAGGTAAACATTTTAAGTGTCTGTGAGCTACCTAGTATTCTAGGCATGTCATATATGTAACATGCATATGATATGCAGATAGTGTATGCACTATTATAATAATATAATCCAATTATAGTCTTTATTTTCATTATCTTAAGGATATTTATATAGTTCAATTGAGTCGCTAGGAAATAAAAAAAAGTTTTTTAAGGGTGGGGCCTTGCTATGTTGTCCTGGCTGGTCTTGAACTCTGGGCCTCAAGTCATCCTTTTGCCTCAGCCTCCCAAGTAGCTGGGACTACAGGTATGCACCACTGTGCCTGGCCAATAATATTTCTTTATTTCCTGTTTCTGTGTTTAAGCTGCATTTAGTTTTGCAGTGTTTGAAAGGTATCATTTCTGGTTTACATTCAGCTCTTGTCCTTTCTACCAGCTGAGCGACTTATGAACAGAAAATTATAGAGTAAAAATAATATGACATATATGTTAGGCTCTAAGCCCTTCACCTTTTTTTTTGCCTTCCAAATAAAGATAAAGCAGCTTGTCTAGGTGCAATGCCATGTTAATATCCTGTAAAGATAATTAGTAGCTGACTTAGCAAATTGCTTGGAGGTTTCCTAAGAGACCAACTTTAGCTATAATGCAAGAGATATTTGATTTCTATTAATACTTGAATAAGTCATTGGTTTTATCAAGATCCTATATTTAATTATAACTTGGGGCTGGACACGGTGGCTCATGCCTGTAGTCCCAGCACTTTGGGAGGCCAAAGTGGAAGGATTGCTTGAGCCCAAGGGTTCCAGACCAGCCTGCGCAAAAGAGGGAGCCCCTGTCTCTACAAAAAAATAAAAAATTAGTTGGGTGTGATAGCTTGTGCCTGTAGTCCCAGCTATTCAGGAGGTTGTGGTGGGGGAATTGCTTGAGCCTGGGAGGTTGAGGTTTCAGTGAGCCATGATGGCGCCACTGCACTCCCGCCGGGCAATAGAGCCAAGACCCTGTCTCTAAATAAATAAATAAATCCTGGTCTATTTAAAACCCTGGATTTGTTTTAAATAGCCATCTAATTTTTATGCTACAAAAGAGTTAACATACTTTCTTGTTTTTGGAATCTCTCTGACCTTAGAACCATACTAACTTTGCCATGGATATTTCTTGGGGCCTATTTTTCCAAAATAATCATTCTCTTTTTTTAGAGTCTACTGTGCATTTTAATTAAATTGTTTCCCACTATGCTGGTATGATTTCAGGAAAGGAGCATTTAAGTCATATGTTCAATCAAAACTTCTGCAGGTAAATTATAACCCACTTTTCTTTTTTATTTCATGTGGTCTTGGCAAATCATGTTTTAATTGTGGTCAAAATCTGCATAGAAACATATTGTTTCATTGATTTGCATAATATTTTGGGGCATTTTAAAAATATACATCAATCCCCAGAGATCTTAAGCTCTACTTGACAGTATTTAGCATTTACTTCTGCTTAAACTCTGATATATTTGAGAAAGCAGAAGGTACCACAGTATAATGGTATTTTTCCCTTTATTATTAGTTGTAGTATATAATATTACTAGCAGTATTGGTAAATATTTTAGAATTTGAATGAGCCTGCCTTTCAAATGAAATCTAAATCTTTCTGTTGGTTTTTATTTTATTACTACTGCATCCAGTGTTATCTGAATATTTAAAGTATATTAAAAACATTAAAGACAAAAAGACAAAAGTTTTTTAAAGTATATATTTTTTCTCACTGCATAGGATATTAGACTACATATGTGCCATCTATTTTAAAACTAATTTCATTCATCACCATCTGTTTTCAAGAAAGATTTAAGGTGGCGTATGTGCGCTCTTGTACTTGGTCTCACAGGCTCTGTCTCTCTAACATACAAATCTCCTGGAAGTCAAAGGTCATGTCTTTTCTTCTTTCTCCTCCATCTTTTACATCTGGCTAAAATTATATTCTGTATGCATGAAAATGATAATTACATATTACCTGGTAGTTATCAGATAGTTCGCAAATTTCCTGGAGAAGACATAGGAACAAAACAGGGCCTTCTGTGATGAAGAAAGACGAGAACAGTGGTGTATGACATCAGGACACTTAGCCTTAGTGTTCTTACTCATTACTTTTGTAAACCTGTAACATTTTTTCCCATGCTGTTCCCTTTTCTGCTTCATGTCTTGATTTTCCCATTTGCAAAATAAGGATGGAAACAGTTGCTTCCTGTTTATTTGATGGGGAATTTAAGGATGAATGGGCTAGTGTTTCCTTCCCCAGATGTATCAACTTAATCTTATTTATTTTCTGTCCATACTTCTGATTCCATAATGTCCAATTGTATATGTGTTTTTAATTCTTTTATTTACATTCTTTTCCTTTTCTGGGATTCTTCAAAATCAAAGCATGTTAATCACATTTCATAGTGCACTTGAGTACCCAAGATACTCTTCAGATATGGGCTAATGTTTGAATAGCTCTATTTGCTTTTGAGTGTCTATCAAAACCCAGGCCCCAGACCATCAAAGCATGTAATATGAGAGGTGTCCCCAGCCTGAAATGCAGATCAGTTTCCAAGGTGTTAAAGCTTTTTCTGAAAGCCTCACTCTGGTCTGCTCAGATGCCTTCTTTTCTTTTAACCTAGTTGAGCAGTTATGAACCAATGCCATGATGAACAGTTGGGTTTGATCAGTGCAGGGGTCTCTTCAGGAGCATTAACTGAAAAGTCTACTTTCTCATCTGAAAAACAGATGTTTTACCGTGATCCTCAACATGTATGTGCCTGGCCTCTCTGATACTGATTGAGAAAAAGAAAAACAGTTTAGTAGTCAATATCTGGGGTCTTCATCAGCTCCAAATAAACTATTAACAGTTAAATTTCAACATAAGAAAAAATAGAGGGCATTGGGACTCTGAAACAAACCACTCATTGATAGAATTTCACTGAAGATCAGAGCCAAAGTAATGCCTAACCATTTATAAGGCTGTGCAGGGGAAGAAAACTGGTCCTGATCTGATGTAGGGAGTCCAGTGAGAGCAAGCACTTAGTTGGAGACTCAAAGTTCTGTAGCATGGCCTGGAAGAAATTAGCTTGTCCTAGAAGATTTTGAAGTTAGGCGCTAACAATTATAAGCATCTATCACTTTGATATGGCTCTCAAATAATTAAAGAAATTTTGTCCTATAATGAGGTGCCTAAAGGATATAATTGTTTTAGTAATATTTGAGTACTATAGAATGTCTTCCAGAGAGCATAGGTTTTGGGTTGCCATAACTGATACTGAGTTGTTTTTTGTTTTTCTGTCTGAAGTGGCCAGAGATTCAAATGCCTCTTGAGCTTCCTCCTCGCATGTGCAAGTAGGACTGTGGTCCTAGCCCACAGGAGCCTCTTCAGCTTTCCTCCAGCTGTGGCACAGGACATGTGTTCGGTTCACTCGATCACATTATTAAGTAACATAGGTATTATTTAAAAGGAGAAGAGTGAGGGCGGAGTCCTATTTTATGGCATTTAAGTTTGGAACCACTTATGTCAAAACTCATTTCTGTGTTTATATGTACTTCCTAATTTATTTATAATAAGCATGTTGAATTATGAAGGAGAATGTTATTTCAGAATTCTATTGGAGGCTACTTAGAGGCTGTGGTGACACTGAATGAGAGCTCTGAAGGAAATCATAGTGAAACAGGAAAAGTTCCCTTGTCCCCGTCGCAGGGCATGCGACAAGGGGGAGTGGCTTGCTTCTTCAGCACCCCACTGCTCAAACCTCTAGGGGAGTACACAGACGGGCAGGCTGTGGGGCTCTGACCCCACGGCAGTGTCTAGGGGTAAATGTTTACAGCTGAAGCCCCAGTGAATGTTGAAGAATACGCTTTGACCTACATATTGACAGAATTTACTGAGTTATAGAGTGATAAATACTTATTTTTTTTTCCTAACAATTATGTGATGTTTTGGCAAATAATATTTCTTTTTTCTTTTTTTTGAGACAGAGTCTTGCTCTGTTGCCCAGGCTGGAGTGCAGTGGTGCGATCTCGGCTCACTGCAACCTCCACCTTCTGGATTCAAGTGATTCTCCTGCCTCAGCCTCCTGAGTAGCTGGGACTACAAGTGCATGCCACCATACCTGGCTAATTTTTTGTGGTTTTATTAGAGATGGGGTTTCACCATGTTAGCCAGGATGGTCTCGATCTCCTGACCTCATGATCTGCCTGCCTCGGCCTCCCAAAGTGCTGGGATTATAGATGTGAGCCACTGCGCCCGGCCGCAAATAATATTTCTTAATTTCAGTTGCATTTATTTTTAAATAGGAAATACATTCACCTGGTTCAGAATTTCAGAGGTTACAGAGCTGTACGTAGGAAGAAGTTTTGTTTTCTCCCAATTCCGCAAGCCATCTGATTAGCCCCCTTGAAGGTAGCTCAAGTTACTAGTTTCTTTTATTTCCTTCCATAAATATTTGATATGCATAGGAGAAAGATATATATATATGTATGTATGTATGTATGTATGTATGTATGTATGTATATGTATGTGAGAATGAATGGATAAATAAGCATTCCTCTTTCATACAGTTACTTGCTTACCATACCTGCTGTTCTATACCTTGCTTAATTTCACTTAACACTATGTCTTGGAATTCCTTCCATGTTAGTACATAAAATGCTGCTTTTTTCTTTCTTGTGGTTTTGTGGTATCTATTGTATAGCTGTATTATAATTTTTTTTTTAACTAGGTCCTTACTGATGGACATTTATGTTGTTGCCAGTCTTTTCATTACAATGACTAATGTTGTTTTCTTAGTTTTCACTTTTCAATTCATTTCCTAATTTAGTCTGAGCCTACATATTAGTGCCAAGAACTGAGGTATTTATTGTGTTCTGACACATCTGAGGTATTTGCATATAGACATCTGGGTACATATGCACACTGCTGAACTGTCTAATAATAGTCTCTTTCCCCAGGACACTCTCCTAAGGTAAAACGTATATATTGGAATTCTTATGCTGTACATATATGCTGGATCACAACTCTTACTGTCAGACTAGAGAGTTTCAACTTTTAGCCTGTGATTTCAGTTATTGTGACATATCCTATGTTTCAATTAGAAGAGACAAACTTTATTTGGTGAGATTCAAATAGCGTTCATGAAAACGGTATCTTTTAATAAAGTGAGGTTAAAAAAATGGGAACCACCTAAGATCTTAGAGTGAGAGGAGTAGAGATTATGAAAGCAGTTTTACTTTTTGATTTTAGGGTCTTTCTATATAATTTCAGCCTGTATCAGATAATTCCGTTTAGGACACAGCTGGTACATTTAATGATCACAAACTCTGAAGGTAGTAACTGGATGCAGTAATCAGACAACAAAGTCATTGAGTAGGTTTGTTGACTTATGTTAGATTACTCTAAATCTTGATGATATTGCCTGGAGCACAGAAAAGGAATATTGTCACAGCAAGCAATGGAGGTTTTGATACTCGATCACTGGAGTATTCTTTTCCCCTAAATTTTGCGCTCATTGTATCATAACTGCTGGTTTCTTAGCCTACTCTGATGTTGTGCAGAAAATTGTACGATACTTAAAAACGTGATATCTAGGAAAGAAAATTAGTAGAAAAAAGCCATTAGAACAGATATATATTAGCATTGGTTTGGTGGTTACTTATTAAAGATAAAAATGGAGAATATTTCATATTTCTTGATAGAAAAAAAGTAAGTTGCCATTCATGCAAGTAAATCATATTAATTTAGGTTTTTGGCATTTTTTTTGTTTTCTGAGAGAAACATGAAGAATTCTGCTTATTTATTTATCTTGAGAATGGGAACACATTAACAAGTACCCGACAATAAAACTTACTCCATAACTACATTATGAACTATATTAACTTACTCTACAACTCGATAACCAACATTATGGTTGGTTAAATAAAGAGAGTGAAAAAGACAGAGAGGGAACGTGAGAAAGAAACAATCTTTTTGTTTCCCAAAGCTGTAAGAAGCAATGATAAGACATTGAGTGTGTACGTGTGTGCATGTTGGGGTATTTTAGTATTGTGTTTATTTTTGTTGGGAGTGAGCAGAAAAACAATGAAGCCTTCAGTAAAGAAATTAATAAATCTTATTAGAACTTGTTGTAAATATTTTTTAAATTCCTAAAGTTGGAACACTAAGGCATTATTTAAACTTTATCTCTGTTTTTTAAAATCTGAGAAACCCATTAACTTTTACCCTAGAAAATGGAAAGTGTCATATCTCATTTTACAGAGGAAGTTAACAGGTTTATTGTCTTGTTGTAACATCCTAATCCTGTGACATTTTGAAATAGTGCTTTTGGTAGTGCCTTGTTTTTGAAACTATAGACCTCTGGGGCACTATTGACATTTTGTACTAGATAATTCCTTGTCACTGGGGGCTGTTCTGTACATTGTAGGATATTTAGCAGCATCTCCGACTTCTACCCACTAGATGCCAGTAGCAGCACTCCCTTGGGGGACAAAATTGTCCCCAGTTCAGAACAACTGCTGTGGACATACATGGTGGTCCTACACAACTGGAGTTTAAATATGGATCCTGAACAGCTTTCATCAGTCTGATGCACTTCCCCAATATTTGTAATCATGAGGAGCAGAACAAAACAAAGGCATCAATGTTGGGGTAATATTTTGTTTTCCAAATGCCACTGCTCAATGGGGGAAATTTTTGAAGAAACAGCAAAGGTAACCCTTGGAGTCTGGATTGGTTGGTTGGTTGATTGATTCATTCATTCAACAAAAATATATTGAACCCCTGCTATATATATGCCTGCCTCAATACTGATGACTTGTACGCTGCTGTGTGTGTCTTATGGCAGTATGTTAAAAAAAATCAGTGGATAATAAGTCTGATGGTAGACCAGTTAAGAAGCTGCTAGCTGTAACATTGGTGAGAAATGATGGTTGCCTGGGTTTTGGTAGTGACAGTGGAATTATAAGAAATTTCATACAGAGATATTTAGAAGGTAAAACATTAGGATTTGGTGATTAACTGGAGAAAGGAAGGCATCAAGAATAATTTCCTGGCTTTCATTAAGATGAGGACTAGAGTAGGAAAAACTGTCCTTTCTTTTGGAATAGGAGCAGATAATTGACTTCAGCTTTTGACATTTCCAATTGGAGGTGCCTTTGAGACATCCACACGGAAGAGTTAGACAGTGAACTTGGGAAATAAATGGATTGTGTCTGTTTTGTTCCTTATTGTACCTCCTGTTCTTTAGACAGTGTCTGCATTTCTAGAGACACAGAGAGATTTAGGCTGGATGTATAGATTGGGTGTTCTTCAGGGTATATAGCTAGTTTAATTGAAATCAAGGAAGTAGATAACATTATCCAAGGAGAATGCATAGAGAAGAGGGCCTAGTATAGCAACCTTATGAGCAGCTTTTTCAAGGAACTGAAGAGAGGAGGGACTGGAGAAGTATGAGGAAAATCAGAAGTGTATAGTTAAGGAAGCCAAAGGAAGAGAGAGTTTGAAAAAGAAGGGAGTGTTTTATGGTTCTGAATTCAGCTAAGAGTTCAAGTAAAATACAAAAAGATTGTTTAAATTAAAAAAGCCATTGGATTTTGTAACTAGAAAGCATCAGTGGCCTTTTAGAAGCCTTTTTGGTAGTCTGGTAGTTTCAGGAGTTCAGTAAATTTGGTTAAAGAGTTAAGTGGGAGGTGACTGGATGGGATCACGGGAGGTGGGAGGTCATACTTTCATGCATTCTGGCTACAAAGAAGAGACTGAAGATGGTATGTGAAGGTGGTATTGAAATGGGAAAAGTTCCCTTGTCCCCCTTGCAGGGCGTGCCACAGTGGGGAGTGGCTCGCTTCTTCAGTGTCCTGCTGCTCAAACCTCTAGGGGAGGCTAGATGGGCAGGCTGTAGGGCTCTGACCCCATGGCAGCGTCTAGGGGTGAATGTTTACAGCTGAAGCCCCAGTGGGCGTGTGTCACAGAGTGCCCTTTTAGTTTTGCCGTCTGTAGGCGGCTTCTGTTATCTCAGTTAGACTCCCTTCCTTATCTCAAGGACAGAGGGCTTTCTGTACCCTGGAGTTCTTGCCTTGGTGTAATGGAATAATTGAATCACTCGTGGGCTTGGAGAATGAGTGCAAGGTTTTGAGTGGAGGTAGCTCTCAGCAGATGGGGGAAGCCAGAAGGGTGATGGAGTGGGAAGGTTTTCCCCTGGAGTTGGGCCGCCCAGAGGCCCGGGCTCTCCAACGACTGCCCCAGCCAAACTCCGCGTTGTTGGCTTGCCGGTGTGCTGATGCCTGTTGGTGCGTTCCTCTCGCTGTCCAGCTGCCCGTGTGTTCCTCGGCTCGTGTGCTCCTCTCAACGTCCAGCCACCATGTGTCCGCCTGCTAGGGTCTCGGGGTTTTTATAGGCACAGGATGGGGGGCGTGATGGGCCAGGGCTGTATTGGGAAATACAACATTTGGGCACCAAGGCAGAAGTGCCTATACTCACCTAGGCCTGTGGGCCCAGGTCTTGGGGTAGAGTCCTCGCCAGGGACCACGCGCTCCCCTTCCCACCACTTCCCTGCCCCCTTTCCGTATGGGATGCGGGGAGGGCATGTGGGCTTGAGTATATTTAAATGCTGATAAGGAGTCAAGGATAGAGGTTGATACGAGACTGGAGAAAATGGGGCAACTTGAGATGGGATGAATCCAAAGCACAGGGAGAATTAATCTTAGGATGGATACCCTCCAAAGTCAAGGGATGTTATTGGTGATGAGAAAGGCATATTCTGTTAGGATTAATTTCTAATATTGGGGGCTTCTTGAGGGAATAATACTTCTGGGGCTTCCTGAAAGTTCAGAATGGCAGGCATTAAAAGATGCCTGGGGCCAGGCGCGGTGGCTCATGACTGTCATCCCAGCACTTTGGGAGGCCAAGGTGGGTGGATCACCTGAGGTCAGGAGTTCGAGACCAGCCTGACCAACATGATGAAACCTCATCTCTACTAAAAATACAAAATTAGCTGGGTGTGGTGGTGCATGCCTGTAATCTCAGCTACTCGGGAGGCTGAGGCAGGAGAACCACTGGAACCCAGGTGGTGGAGGTTGCAGTGAGCCAAGATTGCACCATTGCACTCCAACCTGGGCAACAAGAGCGAAACTCCATCTCAAAAAAAAAAAAAAAAAAAAAAAAGAGAGAGATGCCTGTGACAGCCCATACTATTTCTGATTCCCTAGGGTCCACTGATCCCCAGAGATTCCATTAATTTGATAATGCTCTTTATTTTGGGTAGCTGGCATATACCAGAATTGGACCCTGAACCTATGGATTAAGTTTGGGTTTGGGGCCTAATTCTAGTCTAATAATCAGAGTAGCAGGGTGTTCTGAGACCCTCTGGAGACTTTTCCCATTGTCAAAGTACCTCTAGCCAGTCTACCTTAATTAGCAAAGATATCATTCCCATTATGATTCATCATGATTGACTGGTCTATATGATGGATTACTGATTGTAGAAAACTCTGGATTATTATAGTATTATGCTTAGAAAACCATTCTGTTCAAATGTTAAAGGGTTGACAACAGCTCACTTTCTTCTGTGGTTTAACAGAAAGAAAGTTCGCTGTGGAACCAGAAAAAAAATCTGGCTCCATCGGTGATTGAGCTATGGGGCCTTGAACATCCTGTGAGGATGTTACAGAGTCATTTACTCTCTGTAACATTACCTGGTAATGCCTAATGTGCATCATGGTTAGAATTGAAGGTCATGTATATGTACCATTACATTGTTGATATTAAATAAATAAGAACTGATAGTATTTTTATTGACTTAAAATAATTATTTTATTGACTTAAAAATAATATTTTTAAATATTTAATTATATAATTATTATATATAATTATATAATAATTATATAATTATATATAATATATATAATTATATAATATATTATATAATATATTATATATAATTATATATAATATATAATTATATAATTATTTAAATAAAAATAATAACTATTATTTACTACTCTAGGGCCCTAAGTGAGCACTTATTGTTAGAATTTATTGTTAGGATTCCAGATCAAAATCAAGGATCTCATTTCTCCATGAATCTAAGAGCTATTATTGGTGATGTCTTTGGTATAAGTTTTTGTAAGGACAAAGGTTTTGTTACAGTCCTGGCCCTACTAAAATGTCTTTTATTGACCTGCATGCTATCATAGTAAATAGAGAGAAAAGAGATAAAATTCTAGACTTTTTAAGGTATATGGAAATAAATCGAATTTACTTATTTACTTTTTTACCATGACCAATTTGGATCACTGTCATTTTCCATGAATGTGTCTCAGGTTTTTGTTTTTTTAATAGAGAGAGTTAGCTGTTTCAACCTCTCTTTCTTTTGTCTAATAACTCCTCATTTTTTTCTCCCTCTTTTTTCGTCTTCTTCCTTTCTTTCAGATTATTGGAAACTTTCTCATGTTGCAGCATTTGCTGCTATCAATTATGCCAGAAAAGCTTTCTGTGTACTAGCAGTGTTATGGGATCGTGTGTGTGTGTGTGCATGTGTGTGAGACAGAGAGAGAGAGAGACAGAGAGAGAGAGGTGGGGGGAGATTGAGATGGAAAGAGTGGCGGGGGATGAAGGAAGTGGGGGAGAGAAATAAATGGTGTCTGGGGTAATTGTGCTGGTGTTTTTTCCTGCATGAGAGAAGCTTCAGATGTCTGTCTGGCTTTGGCTCAGTTGCTGTATGGGCGTAACTGAAGAAGGAGGTTGGGGTAGAGGAGAAGGCAATTAAAACTTTGAACACCTTAAATGCCCTTCCTAATTAAGTGGTGAGGATGGAAAATGAAATACCTTCTTATGCTTCATTTCTGTTCTCCGTTTAAAAGTCTGTGGAGGGATCAGAGCTCATGTCCTTAGAAAGGACAGAACTTTCAAAATAACAACTCTGAAAAACAAGTTTAAAAAAAATTTCTCATCATTTTATGCTTTTCATGAACTTTTCATATAAAGCCATCATTATTTTTTTTTCCTGGGCCCCCTTACCTATATCCTCTCCCCACTCTCATTAGTCACTCCAACTTTGAAGCACCCAATTCTCTGGAGTATTAATGGAGACAGTTCAAGTATCTAACTGCTGTTGCCTTTGTTCAAGTTGCTTTTGGTCCTTGCTGGGAAATGCTCTGAAAACTGAACCAGCTACTGAACACAAAGGCTGATGGTGTTGTCCCTCCTGGTAATGTACTGTGTGATTTGTTCCCCTCTCCTGTTCATGACTCATTAGTCTCTAAGTACAGAAAAGGTTGCTCCTCTGGAATAAAAGGAACGGACCCAGCTCGGAGTCCTTTTTCGCCTTTTCCTGTGTTTTATTTGGGTGCACTCACAGTTCTCCATCTTCATTAGTGACCCAGCAGGGGGCTGGCACAGGGTTGAGACTAGCTTTTGCTGGTTCCCTGGGGTGTATCAGAGACCTCAGAACTCAATACCCTACTATAAAAATAAAATACTGTGCTTCAAACGACCTTTTGATGGAACAAAGCCATACATCCCAATCTGCCTGGGCCTCTCAAATTGAGACCATGCCAAGTGCCAGATTTGCATTTTGCACATGCCCTCCCACCATCCCCTTTCCCCCTTCCTCTAAATGTGGTTCTTTTGGTAGCCTCAGTGTCAGGTAAATGTTTATGTGTGTGTGAAAACGCAGACTTTGGCAAAGACCTTTTGTATTTAAATTACACTTCAAGATAGTAGTTTCTTGTAAGAGATGTAGGCAGCAGATATTTGTGGGCTTTTATGCCCTAAATGATATCATTTTAGATTTATATATGTGGGCTTTTATGCCCTAAATTATATTATTTTAGATTTATATATGTGAGCCTTTATGCCCTAAATTATATTATTTTAGATTTATATATAAAGTTTAGGAAAGTAAGCGGAAACTAGAAGTGCTATAAAAAACTGAGTTACATATTTAAAATTCAAGTTATTTTTTCTGGTTTTCCAGAGTGGCCAAATTATTTTCTTACTTAAAACCTAGGCACCCTAGAGCCATGTGTGTGCATGTGAACTCTACTAAAGTGAGACACTGACATGAACATAGAGTCCATCAGACCTTTGTATCAACAGCTTGGAGTACTCAGAGCATCGTATCTCGTTAATCTTCCAGCATTGATGTGCTTTAGCTCTTGGGAACAGATTACTATACTTACTTTAAAGCAACAGGGCAAATAAAAATAGGGATCTTTTGGTATTGAATGACCAGCATAACTTTAGAAAATCCAACTCTCTTATCCTTCATTTTTACATCATAGTTACAGTAACAGGTTAAGATTAGCTTTTAATAGATTGTTCTAAATTTCTTTAGGTTTCAAAACATATTGCTATGACATTTAAGTAATACTTTTAAGACTGTATGAGACTTAGGGCCTTGGTTTGTAGAGAATATTCAGTTATTTAAGAAAAGTTCACTTTGATTCTATAGTAAAATAATGTACAGGGGCAAATGTGTGATGTTATTTTTGGTTTGTACTTCAGGTTTGCAAACATACCCTAATTTTTTACAGAAAGTATATGGTAGACTCTTTATTTTAAAAAATGTTCATAGTCTGGGTCTGTATGATTTTATTTATTTTGTTTATTTATTTATTTTTATTATTATTATTATACTTTAAGTTTTAGGGTACATGTGCACAACATGCAGGCTTGTTACATATGTATACATGTGCCATGTCGGTGTGCTGCAACCATTAACTCGTCATTTAGCATTAGGTATATCTCCCAATGCTATCGCTCCCCCCTCCTCCCACCCCACAACAGTCCCCAGAGTGTGATGTTCCCCTTCCTGTGTCCATGTGTTCTCATTGTTCAATTCCCACCTATGAGTGAGAACATGCGGTGTTTGGTTTTTTGTCCTTGTGATAGTTTGCTGAGAATGATGGTTTCCAGCTTCATCCATGTCCCTACAAAGGACGTGAACTCATCATTTTTTATGGCTGCATAGTATTCCATGGCATATATGTGCCACATTTTCTTAATCCAGTCTATCATCGTTGGACATTTGGGTTGGTCCCAAGTCTTTGCTATTGTGAATAGTGCCGCAATAAACATACGTTTGCATGTGTCTTTATAGCAGCATGTTTTATAATCCTTTGGGTATATACCCAGTAATGGGATGGCTGGGTCAAATGGTATTTCTAGTTCTAGATCCCTGAGGAACCGCCACACTGACTTCCACAATGGTTGAACTAGTTTACAGTCCCACCAACAGTGTAAAAGTGTTCCTTTTTCTCCATATCCTCTCCAGCACCTGTTGTTTCCTGACTTTTTAATGATTGCCATACTAACTGGTGTGAGCTGGTATCTCATTGTGGTTTTGATTTGCATTTCTCTGATGGCCAATGATGATGAGCATTTTTTCATGTGTTTTTTGGCTCCATATATGTCTTCTTTTGAGAAGTGTCTGTTCATATCCTTCACACACTTTTTGATGGGGTTGTTTATTTTTTTCTTGTAAATTTGTTTGAGTTCATTGTTGATTGTGGATATTAGCCCTTTGTCAGATGAGTAGATTGCAAAAATTGTCTTCCATTCTGTGGGTTGCCTGTTCACTCTGATGGTAGTTTCTTTTGCTGTGCAGAAGCTCTTTAGTTTAATTAGATCCCATTTGTCAATTTTGGCTTTTGTGGCCATTGCTTTTGGTGTGTTAGACATGAAGTCCTTGCCCATGCCTGTGTCCTGAATGGTATTGCCTAGGTTTTCTTCTAGGGTTTTTATGGTTTTAGGTCTAACATGTAAGTCTTTAATCCATCTTGAATTAATTTTTGTATAAGGTGTAAGGAAGGGATCCAGTTTCAGCTTTCTACATATGGCTAGCCAGTTTTCCCAGGACCATTTATTAAATAGGGAATCCTTTCCCCATTGCTTGTTTTTGTCAGGTTTGTCAAAGATCAGATAGTTGTAGATATGCAGCATTATTTCTGAGGGCTCTGTTCTGTTCCATCGGTCTATATCTCTGTTTTGGCACCAGTACCATGCTGTTTTGGTTACTGTAGCGTTGTAGTATAGTTTGAAGTCCAATAGCATGATGCCTCCAGGTTTGTTCTTTTGGCTTAGGATTGACTTGGCAATGCAGGCTATTTTTTGGTTCCACGTGAACTGTAAAGTAGTTTTTTCCAATTCTGTGAAGAAAGTCATTGGTAGCTTGATGGGGATGGCATTGAACGTATAAATTACCTTGGGCAGTATGGCCATTTTCACAATATTGAGTCTTCCTATCCATCAGCATGGAATGTTCTTCCATTTGTTTGTATCCTCTTTTATTTCATTGAGCAGTGGTTTGTAGTTCTCCTTGAAGAGGTCCTTCACATGCCTTGTAAGTTGGATTCCTAGGTATTTGATTCTCTTTGAAGCAATTGTGAATGGGAGTTCACTCATGATTTGGCTCTCTGTTTGTCTGTTGTTGGTGTATAAGAATGCTTGTGATTTTTGTACATTGATTTTGTATCCTGAGACTTTGCTGAAGTTGCTTATCAGCTTAAGGAGATTTTGGGTTGCGACGATGGGGTTTTCTAGATATACAATCATGTCATCTGCAAACAGGGACAATTTGACTTCCCCTTTTCCTAATTGAATACCCTTTATTTCCTTTTCCTGCCTGATTGCCCTGGCCAGAACTTCCAACACTATGTTGAATAGGAGTGGTGAGAGAGGGCATCCCTGTCTTGTGCCAGTTTTCAAAGGGAATGCTTCCAGTTTTTGTCCGTTCAGTATGATATTGGCTGTGGGTTTGTCATAGATAGCTCTTATTATTTTGAAATATGTCCCATAAATACCTAATTTCTTGAGAATTTTTAGCATGAAGGGTCGTTGAATTTTGTCAAAGGCTTTTTCTGCATCTATTGAGATAATCATGTGGTTTTTGTCTTTGGTTCTGTTTATATGCTGGATTACGTTTATTGATTTTCGTATGTTGAACCAGCCTTGCATCCCAGGGATGAAGCCCACTTGATCGTGGTGGATAAGCTTTTTGATGTGTTGCTGGATTCGGTTTGCCAGTATTTTATTGAGGATTTTTGCATCAATATTCATCAAGGATATTGGTCTAAAATTCTCTTTTTTTGTTGTGTCCCTGCCAGGCTTTGGTATCAGGATGATGCTGGCCTCATAAAATGAGTTAGGGAGGATTCCCTCTTTTTCTATTGATTGGAATAGTTTCAGAAGGAATGGTACCAGTTCCTCCTTGTACCTCTGGTAGAATTCGGCTGTGAATCCGTCTGGTCCTGGACTCTTTTTGGTTGGTAAGCTATTAATTATTGCCTCAATTTCAGAGCCTGTTATTGGACTATTCAGAGATTCAACTTCTTCCTGGTTTAGTTTTGGGAGGGTGTATGTGTCCAGGAATTTATACATTTCTTCTAGATTTTCTAGTTTATTTGCATAGAGGTGTTTATAGTATTCTCTGATGGTAGTTTGTATTTCTATGGGATCGGTGGTGATATCCCCTTTATCATTTTTTATTGTGTCTATTTGATTCTTCTCTCTTTTCTTCTTTATTAGTCTTTCTAGCGGTCTATCAATTTTGTTGATTTTTTCAAAAAACCAGCTCCTGGATTCATTGATTTTTTGAAGGGTGTTTTGTGTCTCTATTTCCTTCAGTTCTGCTCCGATCTTAGTTATTTCTTGCCTTCTGCTAGCTTTTGAATGTGTTTGCTCTTGCTTCTATATTGCATTTACAAAAAAGTAGATTGTCTCTTCCTCCTTGCTACTGCAAACAATGATGTGAGGAACATCCTGGTACTCTCCAGGGTATGTACTGAGGGGTAGGATTGTAGTGTCATCAAGCATACACATCCTGAAGGTCACTAAATCCTGCCAGATTTCTTCCTGGAATGGCTGCACCAGTCTGCAGCCCACCAGTTGTGTAAGAACACTCCTGCTGCCCTACTTCTTTGCCAACATTTTATGTTTAGACTTTCTCTTTTTTCCAAACTAATGGGTGTAAAGTGGTATTTAATTTTAAGTTGCATTTCTCTGATTACTAATGAAATTGAGTACCTCTTTATATTACTAGTTAGTTATTTGGCTTTTTATTGTTGTGACGATTTAAGATTTCATGTTGATGTAGATCTTAATTTTGAGTTGGTCAAACATATCACTTTTTAAAATCTTATACTTTATAATTTTAGGGCCCAGGGCCACAGAGTTATTTTCTGGCGTTTTGTTTTCTGTTAGTCACATTTACATTCAGGCCTTGATTCATCTTGTGGTCACCTTTGGTTATAGCAGCATCGTTTGAGGTAGCACATTCACACTCTCAAATACAATGTGATAGTTTGGTATGCACTAGAGGGCCATACTGTATCATGGATTCATTTTGAAAGAGTATTTAATGAAAAATATAAAAGAAGGCTATTCATAGCATATTGCCATTTATGAAAATTTAAAACACACACACATATATGTAAAACAACACTTAATATTTTTCAAAGAAACACTCCATATCCAAAGACAGATGCCAGACAATTAAGTTTTTGCTTATGAAGGTTTAGGAGGAAATGGGGGAGTAGTGATAAAGGGGGTAAAAAAATAAAATAAGCCAACAGAGGCCTTGGACAGACTGATAATAATAGTATACCTGGGATTGAGGAGTATGATTATCCCCACAGTCAGGGTGAATATAATTTAGGAGAGATGACCTCCTAATAGGTTAGTGATGAGCAAAGCTGGAAAAAGTTAATTGAAGAAAAGTAGAAATCAAATATTTCAGTTGTTCTGAATCATGAGTAAGATGCCTATAAGGAAGAAAAATGCTCGTAAATGACTACATCTGGTCATGCCTTCTTAGCTTTTAAAGTATTTTGTGATAAACAGGAATTTATGTTTTTTTCCTGAGGTGAAGCTCTCTGTAAGAAGGAAAGCAGATGTTTCTTTTTAAGTGCTTGTATACACCTGCCACAAGGCAGACTGAGTAGTTCATATGGAGAGCAGGCTCGGGTTATTTTTTATGTTGCTTGTGAAATTAAAATTCTTTTCCTGGCAAGCATAGGTTTATAATTAAGTAATTTATCATAAGAGTTCTTTTAGCTATATCAAAAATTTGATGATATACGGAAGCAATATGTGAGTGGTTACTTAGAAATTAGATGAATGAGTTATTTCATTGGCATTTATCATTTGATGTGTAGGTTTTTCCTATTTATAACAAACATTGAACACTGACTAATTACCTGCAACTGAAAGAGGGTTAAAAAAAAAAGTCTTAGTTGAGAACTGTATTCTCAACTTATTTTCAACCCACCAGTGCTCTTGAAGAGTATGATGCACTCCAATTAATAGAAGTTGTGCTCTCTTGGGATCATGCTTAATTGTGTTACAATATAAAGAAGTCTTCCTCCATGGTATTTATGGGTATGAAAAAAAAAGAAGTCTTTCTTTGCCAGATATGGATTTTGTACTTCCCTCCCTTCAATTTCATGTATACTGTTTTTTGTTTTTATTTTTCTGATTAGTTCCCTTGGTATCTGCCCTGCCCCATCCCCATTCATTTTGGTATTCACATACCCAACACCATAGTAGCACTTTATATTTACTTTGTTTACGCCTAATTACAACCTGCATATTCTAGATAAAACAAACAGACTCAGCCAGGCACGGTGGCTCACGCCTGTAATCCCAGCACTTTGGGAGCCCGAGGTGGGCGGATCACGAGGTCAGGAGATGGAGACCATCCTGGCTAACAAGGTGAAACACCATCTCTACTAAAAATACAAAAAAATTAGCCAGGCGTGGTGGCGGGCGCCTGGAGTCCCAGCTACTCGGGAGGCTGAGGCAGGAGAATGGCGTGAACCAGGGAGGCAGAGCTTGCATGAGCCAAGATCGTGCCTCTCTCCAGCCTGGGTGACAGAGTGAGACTCCGTCTCAAAAAAAAAAAAAAAAAAAAAGAAACAGACTCAGAAAGGTTAAGTGATTTTTCGAGGGTCATAGAGTAATCAGTAGCAGAACCAGAATGTGAAGCCAAGCCTAACTCTAAAGCCCATCTTTTTCATACTTGACTATCCTATATTTTTCATGGATATTCTACAAAATCCATATTTTTATAGAGTATGATGTCTTCATTAGGCTCCTCAATCTTTGAAGAGGATTTTAACCCTACTCTTTGGTTCAGCTATTGCTGAATATTGACACCTTTAAGCTGCACCATAGAAAATTTGTATTCAGGCTCCTTTTAGAGATGAGTACTCCGAACTCTCTGCTATCCAGTTGCTCAAAAGTCTGTTTCCAAATGTATTTATAGAATATTGTGTGAATGACTTATTCTCCATCCATTTTTCTGGATTGTCTGCATTTTAGTTTCAGGCCAAGTCGTACCATCCAAGAGCTATGTGCTTAACTCAGCTGCTTTTACCTCTTGCAGAGGTACTTTCTTCCTTCCTCCTACTCCTTTTCGATATTAAATCACTGGCCTTCAATGATGGATGTTATAGCAAACAGCTGAATAAAATTCAGTATTCTTTCTGTGGTTGAGCTTTCATTGAGGAGCCCACCTAGTACACCACATCCCATCATTTTTGAGAGGACTTACAGATGAAATTCTTCTCAGATCTCAAGGTCAGGAAACAACGATTCATGTTTTTAAAATGCTTATTATGAATCTTATATTTGATTGTATTTTCCTCTTTACTTTGGTTGCCAGGAAGGCTAGAGCCAAATTTGCAAGATCATCTCTAATAGCTGCAAAGGAATAAATGATATGTGTGTGTGTGTGTGTGTGCCAGTCTTACTCCTGGCATTATTTTCTTATCTATGTTCCTGTTTGATTTCATCTTTCTTAATTATTTATTTTGTCAGTAATGAATGAATTGTCATAAACTGCCAAAAATCATTATGCTGGTGATGGATGCAAATATATAAATAACATGTGTAAGGACAATTAAGCTTTCCTGACTTGATAGTTAAATCTCATTCCTCCTAGGAGTATCACATGTATACATCCATCTTCCTCATTTGTTTTTCTCCTTTATTTTACTTCTTACACATTTTCAGTTGTTTATTATGGATTTCTCTCTTGATGAATGCATTCATACAATTTTAGAATTGTTGAGTATCAATATAAAAAGCTATTTTTTTCTGAAAATTAGTCTCCTTATAATTTGTATTTTTCTTAAGTTCATATTTTTTAGTAAAAGTGTAAATTTCATAATTTTTATTAAAACATTTGCCTCCCTAAAGAAATTTAACTATTTTGGTTTTTTTTTTAATCTGAGAATAGGAGTAGGGAAATTTGGAGTCTCTAAGGAATGCCATGTAGAAGTTTTTGAACATTTATATAGAATGGATTGACTTTTTCTGCTTGTTCTTCTGTCTGTTGCCTAGTAGATGTCTCTAACTGGATATTCAAATGACACTTCAGACCATCTGAAACTTCACGTATTATTTCCCTCCCGAGTAAACTAGTCACCCAAACCATATGCACAACAGTCAGACTCATTTGCTCACAGCTTTAAAGCAGGTTCTTTTCCATTTCCACTGCTATTACCTATTCCAGGTGCCTTGCACAACTTTGCCTAAGGAGACACTAAGAATTCTTCATTGAAGAAATGAAGAAATGAATGAATACAGGGATGAGTTTTCTTCATTTCATTGCTTCTGTCTAGACCACTGGAAAAACGTATCTTCCTTTATTCTGACCTCTTCTAATTCATGTTCTACAAAGTTATCAAAATGTTATTCTTAAAATGCAAATCATTCTTAAAATGATATACAAACACACATCATTCCAGGATTCATTTAGTTTAGTGCCAGGGCCTTTCATGCTAAGTTCCCTGCATCTTTCTGGTCTTACCTCCCACCATGTCTCTTTACTGACTTTGTTGCATCATCACGTGGCTGCATACTCCATTTCCTCCCATGTGCTCTTCATTCTGCAGAGCACCTCACTGAAGCTTCACCTGGAGGACTCTACTCACTTTGCCTGTCGGATTCAGATGTCTTTCCTCCTTATTCTCATAGCCATTTATGTACAGTCTCGTGACTCTTTTCATATTTAACTGTTATCATGACTGACTTACTTATCTAGGGGCTTTCTCTTAATCAACACAGGTTCTTTATTCCTGGATGGTATCCAACATTCCATGAATAACCAGTGATTGTTTATTGGCTGTTTGACTGAATATAGAATAGAATAAGTCTGTAGCTTATAGTCCATTCTAACCACTCATTCTTTTCATAACTTTCATTGAGTGCTTACTATGTGCCAGCTTTTGTTTAAGAGATTGGCAATACTATAGTGAACAAAATAGTACCTGCCCAGGCAATTAAAAAGTAAGCAATTAGACATACAATGTTGGGTAGCATTATGTGTATATTAATCCAGTTTCACTCTGCTGATAAAGACATACCTGAGACTGGGTAGAAAAAGAGGTTTAATTGGACTTCAGTTCTACATGGCTCGGGAGGCCTAAGAATCATGGCGGGAGATGAAAGGCACTTCTTACATGGCAGTGGCAAGAGGAAAAACGAGGATGATGCAAAAGTGGAAACCCCTGATAAACCCATCAGATCTCGTGAGACTTACTACCATGAGAACAGTATGGGGGAAACTGCCCCAATGGATTCAAATTATCTCCCACCAGGTCCCTCCCACAACACATGGGAATTATGGGAGTACAATTCAAGATGAGATTTGGGTGGGGACACAGAGCTAAACCATATCACAGTGTTAGGAAGAAAATAAAGAGGGATAAGGAAATTCTAGAGCATATGCTCAAGCAAGGCGTATCTAAAGAGGGAGCCTTTGAGCAGAGACCTGAATGCAATGAGAGACAAGTTGTGTCCATGGCGGTGTTGCTGGGGAGGTGGTTCTGGGCAGAGAGAACAGCATTTCTGTGCTCCTGTTATGTACCAGGCTCTGTTCTAGGGGTTCTGGAGACAGCAATGGAGAAGGTTGTTAAACATCAGCATTGTTTATTATTTAACCATGCAGTCTGTTCTTTTTCAATATTATGTCATAGTTCAAAACTCCTCCTTTCTTTAATTGCTAGGTTTAATGAAGTTGAAAAACCCTAACTTGGGAAAGTCTCTTTGTTCTCCCCAGCTGCTAATCACTTCCTACTCTTTGTTGTGGAAGAGAACACATAAAGTCTTATTATTTAGAGGCCCCTAACACAATAGGATCCTGGTCCTGGGGACAGATCCCCAACTATCTGAATTTAATCATGATGCTCAGGGATGTGTGAAAGTGTCTTAGGTGTTCATGTCTTTGACGTTCGACCTAGGTTATAGATGTCTGTGAAATTCTCTCACCATAATTAGATATAGATACTACTGATTTCCTTTTCCCAGTCTTCCAACCCAGCCTATGACCCTGAGTAAAACCTTCTTAAATTCTTTTACTTCAGTAGCACACAAAAAATCATAATTTTGGATCCTGTTCCTTGCTCTGTCACCTGCTTGCTGCAGTTAAGTCTGCTCTGTGGCAGTTTTCCATTTGCAAGCAGGGCACCCTTCCAGTTAAGTTGTAAAATTTTATGTTTAAGTAAGCCCCTGTGCCCTTGAAGAATAGGAGCTACAGGAATGTAGAGTCCAAAGAGAAAAAAAAAAGAAAGAGCATTCCTAAGAAAACTGTGTAAATTTGCAAATTCGTTTTCCTCTGGTGGCAGCTGACAGGTGGAATGACAACCCAACCAAGTAACACTAGGCCCTTGTGATAGGAGGGAACTTAATGCTGCAGTTGTTCTGCTTAGATTGAATTGTGTGGGGCTGTGCCAATGCCTGTATTGAGAAAGCCCAGTCGAGCAGAAGAGTTTTTGGTTTCTGCATTTAGAACTGCCGAACAACTGAGGAAAACCGATTAAATCTGGAAGGTGGCAGCTCACTCGACAGGCTTCTCCAGGCACCTTTGAGGAGAATCAAAGATAAATAAACACATTTTATGAGAGGAGTATGGGGTGAGAGGGAGTGTTTGGACAAGAGTTAAAATTTCAAAGGGAAGGGGAAGTTCTTTTTGACTTTTCTCCTGATTAGACTCTTGCCTCATGTCTTTGTTAATGTACAAATTAGAGTTTGTCCCTGTCTACATGGGTAAGCTTGATGGGAAAGGAAGAAGATAGAAGTATATTTTCAAAGACCTCAACTATAGAAGGTAGAAGGAAACTGATCAAATATGAATTTCTTTATTAGAAAAAAGTGGCTTTAAAAACTATTTTATAAGTCATATTGGATACTCATGTGCCTGTGGAACATGCAAAAACTCTGGCCTGTTGCACAGAGGTTTGATTTTGAAACTGTCTAATTTTATTTATTTAAATTTTTTTAGAGACAGGGTCTCACTGTGTTGCCCAGGCTCTTGAACTCCTGATCTCAAGCAATCTTCCTGTCTCAGCCTCCCAAAGTGCTGAGATTACAAGCATGAGCCACTGCACCTGGCCCAAAGTCTGTAATTTTTTTCAGTAAAGATTGAGGGACGTTCATTACGGCCTGGTCTAGCGTGCAGTGAGTTGCCTTGAGGTCAGGTAGTACTTGACACCCCTTATTTACTGGGTATGGACCCTGTTCTCTCATCCTTCCATTGTGCTTTACTCTTTTTTTCTCCGTGAACAATTTTTACTTGAGCTTGACTTACCTCAAAGGGGCTATGAATATTGAATTGGCTAAAAATAATTCATAACATTCTAGATATATGGAGCCTTAGAGATCATTGCCCTTTTCCCCATTTTGCAAAGAGTAAATAAAGTGAAGCCCAAAAGTGTTAAATTGCTGCTGGCTTAGGGGCATTCAGCTACCAAATATGTATGCAGGAACTCCACCCAGATCCTGACCACACTATTAGTCTGTACTCAGCTGCTAATGAAGACATACCTGAGACTGGTAATTTATAAAGGAAAGAGGTTTAATTGACTCACAGTTCTGCAGGGCTGTGGAGGCCTCAGGAAACTTACAATCATGGCAGAAGGGGAAGCAAATATGTCCTTCTTCACATGGTGGCAGGAGAGAGAAGAATGAGCTAAATGGGGAAAAGCCCCTTATAAAACCATCAGATCTCGTGACAACTCACTCAGTATCACAAGAACAGCAGCATGGGGTAACCACCTCCAAGATTCAATTACTTCCCACCAAGTCCCTCTCATGACACATGGGGATAAGGGGAACTGTAATTCAAGGTAAGATTTGGGTGGGGCATGGCCAAAACTTTATCATTCCACCCCTGGCCCTTCCCAAATCTCATGCCCTCACACTTCAAAACATAATCATGCCATTCCAAAAGTCTGGCAAAGTCTTAACTCATTCCAGCATTAACTCAAAAGTCCAAGTCCAAAGTCTCATCCAAGACAAAGTAAGTCCCTTCTGCCTAAGCCTGTAAAATCAAAAACAAGTTAGTTACTCCTAGATACAATGGGGGTACAGGCATTGGGTAAATCCTCCCATTCCAGATGGGAGAAATTGGCTAAAATAAAGGGGCTACAGGCCCCATGCAAGTCCAAAATCCAGTAAGACAGTCAAATCTTAAAGTTCCGAAATGATCTCCTTTGACTCCGTGTCTCATGTCTAGGTCACACTGATGCAAGAGGTGGGCTTCCATGGCCTTGGGCAGCTCCACCCCTGTGGCTTTACAGGGTACAGCCTCCCTCCCAGGTGTTTTCACAGGCTGGCATTGAGTGTCTGTGGCTTTTCCAGGTGCACGGTGCAAGCTGTCAGTGGATCTGCCTTTCTCAGGTCTGGAGGACAGTGGCCCTCTTCTCACAGCTCCACCAGGCAGTGCCCCAGTAGGGACTCTGTGAGGGGGCTCCAACCCAACATTTCCCTTCTGCACTGCCCTAGCAGAGGTTCTTTATGAGGGCTCCACTCTACATTAGACTTCTGCCTGGACATCCAAGTGTTTCCATACATCCTCCGAAATCTAAGTGGAGGTTCCCAAACCCCAATTCTTGTCTTCTGTGCATCCATAGGTCCAACACCACATGGAAGCTGCCAAGGCTTGGGACTTGCACTCTCTGAAGCAATGGCCTGAAATGTACCTTGGCCCCTTTTAACCATGGCTGGAGCGAAGCAGCTGGGACACAGGGCACCATGTCCCAAGGCTGCATAGAGCAAGGAGGCCCTGGGCTTGGTCCACAAAACCATTTTTCCCTCCTAGGCCTCTGGGCCTGTGATGGGTGGGGCTGCCATGAAGACCTCTGACATGCCCTGGAGACATTTTCTCCATTGTCTTGGCAAGTAACATTTGACTCCTTGCTACTTAAGCAAATTTCTGTAGTCCACTTGAATTTCTCCTCAGAAAATGGGTTTTTCTTTTCTATTGCAATTTTTTAAAACTTTATGCTTTGCATCCTTTTTAAACATAGATTCCAATGCCAAACCATCTCTCTCAAGTTCAGGGTTCCCCAGATCTCTAGGGCAGGGGCAAAATTCCACCAGTCTGTTTTCTAAAGCATAACAAGAGTCAACTTTGCTCCATTTCCCAAAAGTTCCTCATCTTTGTCTGAGACCACCTCTACCTGGACTTCATTGTCCATATCACTATCAGCATTTTGGTCAAAGCCATTCAACAAGTCTCTAGGAAGTTTCAAACTTTCCCACATCTTCCTGTCTTCTGAGCCCTCTAAGTCTCTAGGAAGTTCCAAAATATCCTACATTTTTCTTTCTTCTTCTGAGCCCTCCAAACTGTTCCAAACCCTGCTTGTTACCACTTCCAAAGTTGCTTCCACATCTTGGGTATCCTTATAGCAGCACCCCACTCTACTGGTACCAGTTTACTATATTAGTCTGTTCTTATGCTGCTAATAAAGACACACCCAAGAGTGGGTAATTTATGAAGGAAAGAGGTTTAGTTGACTCACAGTTCCACAGGGCTGTGGAGGCCTCAGGAAATCATGACAGAAGGGGAAGCAAACATGTCCTTCTTCACATGGCAGCAGAAGAGACAAGAATGAACAAAAGGAGGAAGAAGCCCCCTATAAAACCATCAGATCATGTGAGAACTCACTCACTATCAGAAGAACAGCATGGGGGTAACCACCCCCATGATGCAGTTACCTCCCACTGGGTCCCTCCCATGACACATGGGGATTATGTGAACTACAAGAAAAGATTTGGGTGGGCACACAGCCAAACCAGTCAACCCCCACACCAATGCATGTCTTTTGAGTTGCTTAGACCTCAATATTGCATAAGTGGACTATAGCAGTTTACTTTATTGACTTATAAAACATAATTAATAAAATAATTAAATGTATTCCCTGTATAATTCAAAACCTCAGGAGTTATCATAATAGTTTCAATCTCTTTTTCTATCATACCTCTTATGAGAAACTAGAAAATAAATCACCACTTTGAGTTTCAGTTTGTGTTTATTTTCTTGCCATGAAGAGTATGATGATAAAAAAAACATAAAATGAAGTGGCCCAGAGGCAGGCAACCAGAAGGTGAGGAACAAAACCAAAAGTAATAGATTATTAGATGCCAGTAACTAAGATTCTAAATTATTACTCTTACGAATATAGTGTGGGTTGCTTTAACTATTTCGTTATAATGTTTATGTCTGCACCCATTTCTTATTTCTTTTTCCTAGTGTGCAAAGTTAATTTAAAGTGTTAGTACAAATTGAGGAAGGGAAGTCTCTCCAGATTTCATTAGAGGATAGACTGAATAAGAACATGTCCTACCCGCAGGACAAAGGAGAAGAAAATATATTCTTGACTGTTTCAGACCACTTCAGATAAGGAGGAGACAATTTAAAAAATTAATTTAAAAAAACACATTAGGATCAAATAACCCCTCCAAAGAAAGGTGTTCTATGGATGAGAAATGTAATTACTGCTGTAAAAATGTAGGGAATTTTGCACGTTTAATATATTTTGTCTCCTATTAAAAGCACTAGTTGGCATTTTTCAGTATTAGGGTTGTGGCTTGCCAGGCCCACCCTCCTGCTGTGTTTGTTTCAGGGAGTAGAACTTACCCAGTCGCAGGTTTCAGAAGAGCTGAGGTAACCTCCTTCAATGTGACACAAGTACTGTTTATGTTGGAGACAAATCCCAGAAACTCAAGGTAACAACGTACACAGAGTGAGAGAGTATATGCAAGAGATTTTTATTTGGCATTTTTACTGCTAACAGTCTACAGAAGTTTTAGTATTTAGTGCCAGTTCAGGCTTAAGGGGTAGTTTCTATTTCTGTGTGATTTTGAAAGGTTTAAAGAATCAGCAAATTATTATATAATAGATAATAAAGAATAAAGATTCTGGCGTCTATGGAAGCTTGCAAAGATATGAGGGAGGGCAAACAACTGCTTCTACGTGTTTTGTTTTGTTTTAAGAACTCAAAAAAGCATGGTAGGTTCTTTGAGCAAGGCCTTTGTTGTCAAAAGTTTCTGAAGCCCTCAAACCAATAAATAGTATTATTACTAATTAAAAGAGCAGATAAACTGAGAAACAAAGCACTTAGACCTAGGGTGACATGGTGAGACCAAAACTGAATTCTGTGTCTTAAAATTCAGTTATCTAATCTCCCCACTTCATTGCATATTCTACTAGCAGTCATTCAGTAAAGTACCTTTCATCACTGCAGGAGTCTCTCTGAACACAGTGGCTTTGGAATAGGGTTATCTCCAGACACTGTTGACATCATGTCTCTGCTCACATACCAATTGAGTGAATATTGGCCCACATGATTCTTGTAAGTGGATTACAAGAAATCCACGATAGACTTCATTCACTTTTGATGAAACCAAGAACTTTCCCTCTTGAGCTACCTAGTGAGATACTGTTATTTGTTTATTATGCAGGGTACAGGTTGGGGCTTGTTAGCTCTCTGAATTCTTAAGCACTCAGCTGAGGAAATCAAATGCATGATTTTACTATGCCTGCACAGGAGTTGGAGAAATTCATAAAGTTTATACTTTACTAGTTTTCTTAAGAATACAGATGTAAATAGGCTGTTAAGTCTGCCCAGGCAGAACTGTTGTTTCAGATGAAACTTAATGACCACACCCTCCCACCCCAATGGAGATTGAAACAGTTGGAGAAACTTTAGTTTGAAAAATATTTACTTTAAACTAAACTCCAGGAATCTTTTTTTTTTTTTTCCTGGGTGAGAAAGATATTCTCAGGTCTATTCGGAGATAGCAATATCTTTAAAATCATGCAAGAAACAAAATTTCGGAGCTTCTCAGTGGTTAGGAATAGCTTCGGACAATTTACCTAATTGGGCTTCAGTTTCCTGACCTGTATAAAACAAGAGGATTGGTAAATGCTCTCCAACATTGCTTGAAGCTCCTAGGTTCTCTGGTTACTTTGTTATCGTCATAAAATGATAATTTAAAAATTGATGTATATGCATGATTTTATGTATGTATGTTATATATGTATGATTGATTATACTTGCCTATGTATGGAAAATTTCAGGTTGTTAATAAGAAACTCGTTTCTTTTGGGGAGGAGGACTATGGGCCTGGGGGTCAGGATGGGAGAATTTTACATTATTTTATACTTTCTGTTTGCTTGTTTTTTACTAAGTATGCATTGTTTAAAGATTTTAAAAATAGATTGGTTTTGTTATTATTTTAAAAGCATGAAAGGAAGACTTTCAAATTATTGTAAAATGCATACCCAGGATAATAATAATTGGAATTTCATTTCAGACTCCAAGTTTAAAGTATTTGTAATTATAAGTAGACTTTTGCTTTTATTATAGTAAGAAAGGTCTTTTAAATTCTCTTCTTCAATGAAAGCAACCACTTTTGTTTGGTGAAACAAGCAGCATTTACAAGCACAGAAACAAGGTTTAGCAATATTAGTGATAGGATTATATACCTTCTATTTATTGGGTCCTCTAAAAGATCATCTTCCTTTGATTTGCAACTGTGGGAATGAAATAGAAGTGGGAAAAATTAGCTTTTAAACCAATTAGTTAGTAATGACTAGTGCCAAGTTTAAAGTTTCAGAGTCTTATTGCCATGTTTTAAATGTAAAACACTAGCTCCCTCTTAATCTTTTTAGAAGATAAAACTGCAGGAAATGAAAAAGTGGTCAGTTGAAACAGCAGAAGGCATTTTAGAGGCTGCATATAGTAACTGGAATTGGATTTTGGTTTGAGCATTCGTTTTGTTCTATTTTCCTATTTTTACAAATATTTGTATTAGGTTTTGAGAAACTATAAGAACCCAGAAACTAGATGTTTCTAGCTTGACGTATTTGTGGGGTTCTTTTTATTTTTATCATTTCTACTTTTGTTTCTTACTTAAAAAAATGAACTTAAGGAAATATACAGAAAAAATAACAATCATTTTCATTTAAAAAAATTAGAGTACTTTCTAGCATGGTTAATATATCATTATAATCAATATGAAGTAGATGTGGTAGGTTTTTTTATTTCCAGTTGTTCTGTCAAACCTTGAACATTTTGCCCTATCTGGCACAATGTTTTCTAGCCTTTTCCATATTCAACAATATCAAGTAAGTAAAAGTTTATTTAAAATGAACTTCAGTGTTTGTGTCACATTGGAGTTGTTAAAGTTCTCCTTTGTTCTTTCCAGGTTTGCATTGCCTCTGGCTAAATTTATTTGTATTTCCATTCCATGCAGGGTATGGTAGCACTGTGATTCAGCTTACTTAGTACTTCATTGGAACGTTGGGTTATTTATGCTAAAGTCAATAATCTCATAGTGATGATGATGATGATAACCATTGCTGTCACTTATTGAGTCCTTACTTTTGGTAGATACTACATTAGACTTTTAAAAAACTCATTTAATGGGTATTCATTGAACACCTTTTATGCCCCAGGCATTGATTTAGGAGCCAAATACATAATAGTTAACAAGACAAAGTCCTGGCCCATAAATATATTGTTTCTAATCCACATAAAACCTTGCAAGGCAGGTATTGTCTTAATTTTATAGATGAGAAAACTGAGGCTACAGAAGGAGAACAAAGTTTTCAGCATTTTATAGCCTGTGAGTGACCAGTCTATTTAATTCCAGTCTGTACTTTGCTCTGTTCTCCTGCCTCAAGATAGATCAGTATTATTTCCCACTTCATTAAGATGTTTATAAACATTCAGGACTGGTATAAACATGCTTGGCTATGACATAGTTAAGCTGACAGGGATATAGCATAGGATGTGAAGTCTATAAACAATTATTCCTTTTTTACCTTAGTGCTCCATGAGAGCTAGAAGAGACGCTAAAACCTAGTACTTTTCACATCAAAAAACGTAAAATACTAAGGAATAAATTGAACCCCCAAAAGTATAAGATTTGCACACTGAAAATTATAAAACATTGTTGAAAGAAATTAAAGAAGCCTAAATAAATGGAAAGATGTCCTATATTCATGAATCAGGAGACTTAATATTGTTAAGATGGAAATACTATCTACGTGGATCTACATAGTCAACAAAATTCCTATCAAAACCTTAACCAATACTAAAATTCACTGGGATCCAGAATAGCCATAACAATCTTCAAACAATCTTTTAAAGAAGAAGAAAGTTGGAGGACTCATATTTTCCAGTTTTAATACTCAGTATAAAACTATAGTAATCCAAACAGTGTGGTCCTAGCATAGGATAAAAATACAGATCCATGAATTATAAATGAGAGTTGGGAAGTAAACTTTTTCATTTTTGATTAATTGAATTTTTACAAGGGTGCCAAGACAGTTCATTGGAGAGTAGTCTCTTCAACACATAATACTGGGACAATTTACAGCCACATACAAAAGAATGAAGTTGAATTGGTACTTTACAGAACACATCAAATGGATCAGACACCTAAATGTATGATCTAAAACTATAAAACTCTTAGAAAGAGGCCATAGAGCACAATCTTTGTGACCTTGAAAGACAGTCCACAGAAAAGAAGAAAGTAATTGCAAATCTTACATATGATAAGGGTCTAGTATCCAGAAAATATGGAGAACCCTTATAATATACCAATAGAAAGACAAATAATTAAAAGTAGATTAATAATTTTAATAGATTTTTTCCAAAGATGATGTGCAAATGGCCAATAAGCACATGAAAATATGCTCAACAGCATTAGTCATTGATGGAATACAAGTCAAAACCATAATAAGATACCACTTTTTACCACTAGGATGGCTATGATAAAAAAGATAGACAATAACAAGTGTTGGTAAGAATATAAAAAAAATGGGAACTCACATTCCTCAAAAAGTTAAACATAGAGTTACCATAGGACCTGGCAATTCCACACCTAGGTATACACCCAAGAGAACTGAAAATATGTTTACACAAAACTTTGTACATAAATATCCATAGCAGCATTATTCATAATAGTCAGAAAGTGGAAACACCTAAATGTCTCTCAGCTGATGAATGGATAAACAAAATGTAGTATATTTGTACAGTGAAATATTATTTAGTAATGAAAGGAATAAAGTAGTGATACATGCGTCAACATGGATGAACGTTCTGTTAAGTGACAGAGGCTAATCACAAATAGCTAGGTGTTGTATAATTCCTTTTATACAAAATGTTCAGAATAGGCAAATTCATAGAGACAGAAGAGAGATAAGAGATTGCCAGGATCTAGAGAGAGGCAGGAATGGGAAGGGACAGTGACTACTAATGAGTATCGGGTTTCTTTTCAGAGTAATGAAAATGTTCTGGAATTAGATATTGGTGATGGTTATAAAACTGTGAGCACTCTAAAAACACTGAATTATATACTTTAAAAGGGCGAATTTTATGATATGTGAATAATATCTCAATAAAATTGTTACATATATATTTTTTAAACCTATTAATTTGGCTTCGGTGGTTTGGATTTAGTCCACCACTTCAATTATCTGTTTGTGTCTGGGTTATTGCAATTCAAGTACAATATAGTCTCAACCTTTATTGTCTATGAGGATCTTCAATTTTCATTATTTTATCAATCTGCTTGTCTATTGCCTTACTTTATATCAGCTAGACTTATTATATACAGGCAAAAACTGATACAGAGCAATATGATATATTTTCTTCTTGATTCCTTTTTTAAAAACTTAATGTTATATTACTTTTCAAACCAAGAGTGGCATATTGTTGTAATTATATCATTTAAAAATGTGTTTATTTTCAAGAGTATGGATTTGATTTAGAAACTGCTTTTCCTGCATTCTCTATTATTCATGGCATTTGATGGCCACACACTTGAAGTGCTCCCTGGCCAGAGCGTAAGAGTCTTGGGGGTGGGGTCAATATAGAAATGATTAATGTTTGATAAAATGCAGGCAAGTTGAATATGACTTTTATAATGTGGCTGTGAGACCAGCTTATGGTATGAATTCATACATGTCTCTCTCTTTTGTAAACATGGTATCGAAGTAGGTTTTATTTCTTGAATGCTCTGGCCTGGTGCTAATGAGATGTGTGAGTGTCCTACCCAAAGCATTATGTAACAGGAAGCAAAGTTTTCTGAGGGAAATAAGAAGCTTACTAGAAAGAGAAGATAAAATCTTTGCTGGGGAATGGTTCTTTTCCATTAGCATTCCCAGTGCATTTCTCCAGAAGTGTGCCTAGGAATCCTCTGCTGTAGTTGCTAGATAATATTCCCTCTTTTTCAGGGTGATTGGAGAAAGAAAGCCGTTATTTGGGGCCTGGAGTATATAGATAGCAAGGAGCCATGGTTCTGAATGCGGTGATTGGCCCAGGCATTCTTGCTAGTGATGGAAATAGAGGGCTGAACAGGAAAGAGTGGGCAGCAGTACTTGATAACATGAGGCACTGGTAATACCAACTTCATGTCTGGTCTTCCCATTTAAAATGGATTATATTTTAGCCTCTCGTCAGATTGAATGCTAAGTATCCCTACAGTCAATGCCTGCCAAATCTTTGGCGTACTTACTTCAACCAAAACTTAAACTCAAAGAGGAATATAGTGTAAACTTTGGTTTAACTGAACATAGAAAGATCACACAGAGAGCCCTGGTTTTATTGCTTGGAAACATGATGAGATGTAAGTACTGTCAATAGATTGGAGACTCTAGGCCCAAATTTCACTGAAGTTCATAAATGTCTGCTAATTTTAGGGACCATCATACTTAGGAGCTAGTACTAAGAAATTGGAAAGTAAGTTTACCATGTCTTTTGTGAAAGGTGGAAATTTAAGATAGGGACACAGCTGTCTGCAAGGGACAGTAGGCTTGTTCTTTGAGGCACTCTGTGGCATTCAAGATCCTAGGGGATTTGAAACTCAGAGAATGGTACAGTGAACATAAGAGGGGTGGAAAAAAGTGGAGGATGAAGTGGTTATCTGTGTCAAAAGGAACTGAAAGGTGTTCATACTGTTCCACAATCCCCTCTTCTTACCATTATTAGTTAGGTAAAGAGACAAAACGGAATGGCTTCCCTTTCTCCGTCTGTCTCAAGATTGTTTCCTGCCTTGGTTGAAAGGAAAAGAGGGAGGGAGCAAAGTGGCATTACTTACTTTGGTCTCTCTTTTTAGATCTTTGGGTCCCAAAAGTCTTATTGGTGAGAATATCTGGTTTCATAAGCAGAAGTGGGAAAAATAATTATTACTATTTATTGAACATAAGAACTGTGCTAAACACCCTAATAACATTATTTAATCCGTACAACTTTTTTGTATAAGCATTTATCTATAAGTTAATACATGTGAAGCACTTAGAACTTAGAATGAGAGCCCATTAAATGTTAATACCCATTTTGGAGATAAGAGAACTATACCTTAGCATTGGTAGAATTTTAATACATGATTGTTAAACTCAAAAGCCCATGATCTATTATGCGATATTGTGGCTCTCTTCCTTAAGAACTCAGCTTCCTTTACAAAAATCTTCCCTTATATTCTCCTCTATATGCATTTAGAATCATACCTGTTTTTCAATTCTATATTTTGACTAATTCCAGGTTGTCAGTCCTAAATCCTCTTACTCTCCCTGCACTTATCCCTGAGGAAGTTCATTCTTCAGATTATCAAGATCTGGACCAAATTTATTTAGTGAGAAAGTGGAATTTTTCTTACAAGATTTTAAAATGACAAGTAAGATAATCACATGAAAGGATCTGTTTAGGCTCTTTTTGCATTGTAGGGGGTGGACCAAGTAACCTTTGGATCACTTCCACTTGTATAATTCACCATTTCGGCAGGACAGCAACATTTCAGGCCAAAGTTCAACTTTTTTTTATTATTAAATTCTTTTATTGTCGCCAGGAAACTAGAGAAAATGAATTCTTCACAGTATGCTTGTGCATGCAACTTGAAACGGTTTGCACACTAAATGAAATTAAATGAAAGACAGCTGTTTGAGAAAGAGCTGTCAGAAACTGATTGGGTTCTATTAGAGAAGAATAGAGGCCAGGAATAAGTTTTCAGAAACAGGATATCAGTGGTTTTAAAAGCAAGCAAATTTATACACACAAAAGCTCTCATGTGGTTGTGCTGTTACATGTCTTTTCAGTTCATCCATCTTAAATTATTTGCTTTTGGTGAGTAGGTGTCTGCTTTCAAGGCTTTCTTTCACATATTGAATGTGTGGCAGTTCTCTCTTTTCTGAGAAGTAAATACAACACAACCCCACTACAATACCATCCTACGTACTTTGGTTTTGGGTAAACTGAAAATCCAGTAATGTTCACCAAACTACTTCCTTTGTCCAGTACCTCTCTGTTCCTGCCAAAATACAAAGGGAAAGGACCATCTTGGGCAGGTTGCCAGAAGTGCCACCTGGGTCTCCTGAAATGGCTGTCAGCAAGAAGGGAGCAATTACATCCCATAACAGACTCAAAGCAGATGGTCACCTGCGGTGATAAGTATTACATTATTAAGCCTTTGATTTGTGATTGTACTTTGTGCTTTCCAGGCACTGAAGTTATGTTACTTGTGCGATGTTCCTCTCTGTTCCCCTAGACCTCATTGCTCGTTGTTTGGCCATGTGTTCCCATGGCTTATCCTCCAAAAAGCTTTACTCTGCAATCTTCTAACTCTCCTGCAAGAGGCTAGCTCATAGTAGGATCTCTGCCAGGCCCTCCAGCAGTAGGTATGGTGTTATTACATGGAATTACCTTTAAAGGAATTTTTAAAAGCCTTTGGGGCTTTACTATGGAAGCATAACTTAGTCACAGTATAACCTCATATAGGAAATTCAGTTAGTGTTCAGAGTTAGGAGTCCTAGTATAACATTGCACTCATTGAGATTTAGTCTCTGGAGTCTCTTCTTCCATTGAATTTTTATGTTTTCAGCCCTATTTAACAATGGTCTTCCATAATGCATTGAGGCTCAATCTCAACTGTCCTCCTTTGAGATCTCGCTTGCCATCCCCTCCACACCTTCTTTATTTTCTGAAGATTTAGAATACAAATTTATAGTCTCTCCTATAGCTGAAGTTAGGAGTCACTTGATTCATAGGGTGCCTAGCTCCCTGGACTAAGATAGATGGCAGAATGTGCATAGAGATACATGATGACACAGTCACAAATCTAATTCTTTATGCAGATAGTCTTTCAGAATTCTTAGCAAATTTTAATTTTTAATATTGTGAGCCTCAGCTGTAGTAATTCAGATTTAATTATCATGTGATCATGCTGGGGTGATTGTTTTTAGTGCAGACATAGGAAATCAAAGTTGGCAGCTGGGCTGCAGCTGTGCCCCAGCTGGTTTTATCTGAGTTGAATTCAGAGGGAGAAGTGGCAGCATGCTCACCAGCTCCAGAAGATAGTCTTCTTTGGTCATACAAAGCAATACCTGCTAGATGCTTTTTGAGCTAGTGCAATTAACACCCAATTAGTGAGACTTCACTATAAAGGTATTAAGAACATAGTCCATGTGTAGTGGACATATCATCATTGTTTCTTTACAAATTAAATAAACTTGCTATGTAGAAAATTTACTTTATATAATTAGACAGTGTTTTCCCTAAATTACAAAAACATGCTCTTAAATTTGGCTGTCTTAAAGTTCTCTGAACTTGTAAGATTTTGACCTACCATATCTAATTTTTGCCTGAAAATATTTTATAGATGCTGAGTACAATAGCATATTTATGTTTAAAAATACTAAATTGGTTTATTGATTTTTTAAATTAATTCTTACTAGAATTTACATCAGCTACTTCTGGCTTTCCTGCAGGAAAAGAATTCTTGCAGCTTAGATTAATCAATATTGTCCCTATTGTAAAAGACACTATATTGAAAGCTGTAATACAATTTTCACCATGCATAATAACAAAGAGTGTCTAATATCCATAATTATTAAGAATTTTACCCATCGAAGAAAACAACTCATAAGAAAAATAGCTAAGAGTTTTGAACAAGTAGTTCATAGATGAAGAATTATAATTTGCAAATCATAAAGTCACTAATATTTAAAGAAATGCACATTTTAGTATGTTCTACAAGAAGGCTCTTCCTCATGCATTAAACTCTCAATGTAAATGTGATACTTAAAGAGGCTGGTGCAAATAAGGAAAGGTTCCCTCATACCAGGCATTCCTACAAATTCTCTTGGGAATGAGTTCTCACAGTACGACTTCTGGTTGAAGGCTTTCCCATATACAACATATTCATATGATCTGTGCAACATGAATTCTCTGCTTTATGATTAGAGCTGATTACTGTGAGAAGGCTTTATGACTTTCAGGAAACAAATAAGTTTTTTTTTCCATATATGAATGCTCTAATGCATACTGAGAACTGATTATCTGGATACCAGGGTAACTGAATGGAGCCCTTATCACAGTCACTGCATTGATAGGCTTTATCTTAAGTATGAGCATGCTGGGTTTCTTCATATTTGACATTTGAAGGCTTCCTCACAGTTAGTTCACATATAGGTTTCTCTCCTGTATGAATTTAGTGACGTAGTTGAAGATGTGATTTCTTAGCAAAAGACTTCTCACAGATGCTGCATTCATGAGGTTTCTCTGAAGTATGAATCTTCTGATGAGTAGGCAACTCTGATTTCTGTCTGAAGGCCCACCAACATTCAGTACAAACAAAGAGTTTCTCTCTAGTATGAATATTTTCTGGGATGAAAGAAGACTTAATCTTTTGGTGAGAGTTTTCCACACTGAATACATATATATGGTTTTTCTCCTGTGTGAACTCAACAGTGCCCTAGGAGTTGCGGTATCAGGCTTGTTTTCTTATTTTATTCTAAATACTTGTGATCATTGCTAGTGACAGCCTTCTAGTCCTGAGCCACAGCCAACCCTTCAGCCTCACTGAACAATGTGATTGGTACCAGATTATATATATTTTTGTTTTATATTTGAATACATTAAGGTGAAGTTGGATTATTTTCTGTCACATAATTGAAATGGTTCCACATTACATTATTGGAAAATCATTTGTTTTATACTGACCTATTATCTGATATTTTACCATTGAATGGCATTTTTAGTATCTTTGTGTGATTGTCTTTCAATTGAAGTTTTTGAGGGATATATGCAGCATTTTGTCATTAAATTTGTGCAGATACATATGATGGTTTCTCTGTTATATTTTATAATATATAAAACATGCTAAAATTGTTACAGCAAGAATATTTGTTTTCTTAATCTTGTTACTCTCATTGTGATAAGTTTCTTATTATCAAAAGTGGCCCAAATAGTTATCAACTTGTGTTTCATTGTCATGGGTTTAATGTACAAATAGAGATATTATTAATAGTATTTCCCAAGTCTTTAATATTTCATTTTTATTGGATGTGAGATCATCTGCCAGAGATAATTATTAATTTCATATTATTTGTGTAAGTATTATTTATTGAGTGTTAATACATAGCAGATACTGTGAAGAATATTTTATGTACCATCTCATTTAATCATCTTAGTAATTTTTAGTATGAAACTAGGTTTTCAAGTTGGTAATGGTTTCAGACTGTCTATGTAAAGCATAAGTAGCATGATTTGAAGTGATTCATTCAAAAAATGTATAAAATCAGAGTAATAGAAGCTAAATTACTCATCTTGCTCAGATATAAAATTTTTTTTCAGCTTTCATAGGAATCTGCCCTTCGATTAGTGAGAAAATACGGTCTTCTGTTGAAGCAGAGAATTTGACAGTTATGACATTATATTGTGAACCTTTAAGTTTTACTGCTTTATTTTCTGTAAATTACTACATTTCTGTAGTAATTTCGCAGTGTAAATGCCGAATGAATGTGATTAGCTATATTTGCAGGCTTAGAGCATCTGTGAATACTGCCTGGTTTTTGGTTAGTTGTGTTTATTCCTAGTTCTATGTCCTATTGAATTGGACTTTGCTTATTTAAAGAAAAGTCTATAAAGCTACAGGCAAGAAAAGTTGGAATTTCTTCCTTGGGGAAATCTCAAATGTAGAGTTATAAGTAAATATTAAGGTTCAAAATGGGCAATATAATGAGCACATTCAAGGAATTTGTAAGTATTTATGTAACACTTCATGCTTACAAAATGTTTTACAGCCATATTCATTAATTTACATAAGTCCCTTGGAAGGTAACAATGTTATTACATGTGTTTTATTAAGCAAGACAGGTAAATTTAGGCAAATTAAGTGGCAGAAAGGAAGAGACATTAAAACATTTATTCTGTGACTTGCGCCTATATCCTAGAGCATGCTCCTGCATTAGGGAAATAAAGAAATAAAATGCTTCTCTTTTGTTATAGACTTGATCATGGTGCCTATTTGGGTAATTGTTTATATATATTCATATAGATTTATATATTTTTTATTTTTTGATTATGAGACACAAAGGCCTTCCAACACAAATTTCAATGTATGAAATATCTCAACTTAATAACTGAAGGATAAGATCCTGGGTTATAAATTCTCCATTAAATGTTGCAGTTATCATGATCAACAGATTGGTGAATATGTCTGGTGGCTGCTCAGTATTGGTCTAGATAGAATATACCATGGGACCAAAAAAGATATGACCGTGGAGAGCTCACTTTGGTGGCCACACACTGCCTGCAGGCTGCTTGTTCTCTGCCACTCTGTTTTTTGGGAGGACTTTCCTTTCCCTCTCATAGAATAGCAAATTTCTGCTAAAAAGTAATAAATTTGCTCAAAATATCAAAAAGGTACGATTAGAATATCTTCCATAGTAAAAGAGATTAAAAATAACCTAGACTCTTGCATTAGAAAGCAGAGGGAGACATGACAAATTATTGCATTCAATTAACTTTTCTTTTACTTACTGAGTGCCCAGAAATTGCTTTAACACCCTGAGGTGTGACCATAAGGTAATGAGGAGTGATTTTTAAAAATAAATATACCATAAGGTACACTGTTTAAATGAGTGCTATTCTTCAATGTAGCCACTCTTTACACTAATCCAACGATGCTGTCATTGCAAGAAATATTTTTAGAACTTGTCCTTTCGAATTGCCGTTAGAAGCCATTTATGGACTATAGAAGAAAACAGTCTCACATTGACTTAAAGTCACACTACATTTTTTAAATCAACCCCTCCCCTGCAAAGAAATTTATTACCCAAATAGATTACTGACCTTTTCACTAACCTTTGTTCTGCATTTTTTTTCTTTTCAAAATCAGTTCTATAATTTAAAAAATAACAATTTGCCATCAACAAGGATATTTATTTCCTTTTTATTTTGAAAAGAGTTATTAAAAAATCTATATCAGAAAACAGTAGACAAAATAGTAGTTTCCATATATCCTTCACCCAGCTCCCTCTAATGTTAACATCTAACATAAGTATAGTACAGTTACCAAAATCAGGAAATTAACACCAATAAAATACTATTTGGTAATCGGTAGACATCATTTAAATTTCTCCAATTTCCCCCACTAATATCCTTTTTCTGCTTCAGGATCTAATCCAGCATCCCACATTGCATTTAGTTGTCATGACTCCTTATGCTGTTCCAACCTGTGACAGTTCTAATGAGGACATTTAAAGGAAGTGTGCCCCTCGCCCACCAAAAGGAAGAAAGAGCCATAGACTCTGAATGTAATTCCAAAAATATCTTTGTCTCTGTAGCTGTCTTGTCAACTATGTCTTTTATTTATTGGATTTTTTGTAACCTGTGTACCAAATTTATGCAGATTGCAGCAATGAGAAGAAGGGTAAGATGTGCTTGGGCACAAAGGAGTTGTGAGGACAACACATCTATCCATAGCCATTGTGCAGGTGTATTTTGAGCTCTGCGGATTTTTTTATAATGCTTTCACATTTGGTTCAAAATATTTTAAAATCTTCATTATGATTTCTCATTTGATTTGATCCTCATTTATAATAGCTCATGTGTGTGTTGTGTGCATGTGTATGTGTGTGCACGTGTGTGTGTGTGTGTTCATTCATTTCAGGAACTTTATCTGTTAAAATTCTTTGAGGCCAGTGTTTAAAGTATGTTCTTCAAGGGAAGATTCCTATTTGCTACCATCAGATGCTTGTGAACACTTCAAATGCAGGGGAACCGCCAAACAAGTTCTTTTTTTTTTATTGAGACAAAGTCTCACTCTGTCACCCAGGCTGGAGTGCAGTTGTGCGATCATGGCTCACTGCAGCCTCGACCTCCCTGGCCTCAGGTAATGCTCCCACCTCAGTCTCCCCATGTACAGGCACGTGCCACTCACTAATTTTTCTAATTTTTTTTTGTAGAGACAGGATGTCACCATGTTGTCCATGTAGCTGAGACTATAGGCACATGCCACCGTACTCAACTAATTTTTCTGATTTTTTGTAGAGACAGGGTCTCACCATGTTGTCCAGGCTGCAGTTCTTGATGTTAATTTCTTTTTTTTTTTACAACTATTTTATCATTTATTTATTTTTTATTTTATTTTATTTTATTATTATTATACTTTAAGTTTTAGGGTACATGTGCACAATGTGCAGGTTAGTTACATATGTATACATGTGCCATGCTGGTGTGCTGCACCCATTAACTCGTCATTTAGCATTAGGTATATCTCCTAAAGCTATCCCACCCCCCTCCCCCCACCCCACAACAGTCCCCAGAGTGTGATGTTCCCCTTCCTGTGTCCATGTGGTCTCATTGTTCAATTCCCACCTATGAGTGAGAATATGCGGTGTTTGGTTTTTTGTTCTTGCGATAGTTTACTGAGAATGATGATTTCCAATTTCATCCATGTCCCTACAAAGGACATGAACTCATCATTTTTTATGGCTGCATAGTATTCCATGGTGTATATGTGCCACATTTTCTTAATCCAGTCTATCATTGTTGGACATTTGGGTTGGTTCCAAGTCTTTGCTATTGTGAATAGTGCCGCAATAAACATACGTGTGCATGTGTCTTCATAGCAGCATGATTTATAGTCCTTTGGGTATATACCCAGTAATGGGATGGCTGGGTCAAATGGTATTTCTAGTTCTAGATCCCTGAGGAATCGCCACACTGACTTCTACAATGGTTGAACTAGTTTACAGTCCCACCAACAGTGTAAAAGTGTTCCTATTTCTCCACATCCTCTCCAGCACCTGTTGTTTCCTGACTTTTTAATGATTGTCATTCTAACTGGTGTGAGCTGGTATCTCATTGTGGTTTTGATTTGCATTTCTCTGATGGCCAGTGATGGTGAGCGTTTTTTCATGTGTTTTTTGGCTGCATAAATGTCTTCTTTTGAGAAGTGTCTGTTCATGTCCTTCGCCCACTTTTTGATGGGGTTGTTTGTTTTTTTCTTGTCAATTTGTTTGAGTTCATTGTAGATTCTGGATATTAGCCCTTTGTCAGATGAGTAGGTTGTGAAAATTTTCTCCTATTTTGTAGGTTGCCTGTTCACTCTGATGGTAGTTTCTTTTGCTGTGCAGAAGCTCTTTAGTTTAACTAGATCCCATTTGTCAATTTTGGCTTTTGTTGCCTTGATGTTAATTTCTAAGCTGCAGGTTTTTAGGCCATATAAGTGGTTTAAGTTTCTAGCCCTAAATCACATTAGGCAGGTTTTAGAGAGAAATTCTCATTAGGGCAGAGATCTTTGTTACCCAGTGCCTGGAAAGGTGCCCAACAAAAACTGGCCCTCAATACATATTCATTGAATGAAAAAATGAATGAATGGGGAAGACCCTTGTTCCCTGCCTTTTTTTTCCTGATATATTTAGAACCACATCTGAGAAGGGCAGGTCTCCTGCTTCAAGGTGGGTTTTTTTTTCTTAGTTTGCCAACTGAAGTCTCAACTTTAAGTAAGGGTCCTCATTTAATCTCTTGTCCTGCTTGGGCCCGGGCTCTGTCTGCTATCCTCCCAACTCTCTTGCCATGTGCCCATTTAGAACCCAGGCTCTAGTTCATTAAGGATTGGCAACTGCTCTCAGGAAAGAATCCTCCCAAGTTTTTTTCCTTCTGAGAAATGTTATTTTTTTCAGTTGTTTCTGGCTTACATTTATTTCTGTTACTCTCTAGCTGAACCATGCTTAAAAAGACATATTTTATATTTTAGGTGTGATGTACTAGTCTTCTATCATATTCCTAGGAGTGTGATTCTCTGTAACAATTTCTTTAGAGAAGGTATAATGTAAAGTAAAAATTAATATGGAGGAATGGGTTATAGGGAAGTTAGTGTCCCTGAGTTCATGAGATTATCTCTTTACGCACTGGAAGTTATTTTTTTCTCTTGTGTTTCAAGTTAGAACTTTTTATTATGTCATAGATTAATCACACTGCTGTCACTTATTGAGTGACTCTTGTGCATCAGGCATTTTACATATATTATTTCTAATCATCATAACAGCTTTGCAACCAGGCTTAGCAGCTTTATTGCAAAAGTGAAGAACCTGAAAGCCAGAGCATTTATGAAACTTTTCCAATTATTCAAGGCAGTGAGAAATTGTAGTAGACATGTTTTATGGCACCTGCTTGCCACGCTTCTAAGAGGCGTTATTCCTCCTTGTTGAGGAGTAACAGCCCTGGTTTGTACCATATGACCCCATCCCCATCTCCTAGTCAAGTGATCTAAGGATCCACAATCCTTAGCTTGGTAAGTGCCCTCTTGCTAACCTAAAAACGAAAGTCAACAGCTTGCTTTATAGGGAATTCCAGAAGCATTTCCATAAACTTATTAAGCCAATGATCACCTTTATTCCTACTATCATTTAGTATTGTTATAGTAGCACTAGACAAAAGAGTCTTACAAGAAAAAGAAATTAGAAATAAAAAAAACTAGAAAGGAGGCATATTAACCATACCTTCTAAGTAATATGATTGTATATTTGGAAAAACCAAGTGATTCAACTAAAAAATTTACAAAAATAAAAGAATTCATAATGACAGATTCTGAGAAAGAAGAACATTGCGGTGGGACTAGACCAATTTTTGTAAAATGTATTAAGCTACAATAACTTAAAGACTGTGGTGCTGGTATAGATAGTTAAATGGAAAAAAATGGGACATCCAAAAATAAATGTGGAAGGAGTATAAGATATATATACATATCTTATATATTTCACATAAGATAATGTTGGCATTGCATATCACAATAAACACTGGAGCATTCAATAAATCTTACCATTAGGCAAAGAAATGGAGTTGAATTTATATCTTAAGCCTTATCCAAAAATAAATCCTTGGGGGGAACAATGATTTAAATGTGAAAAATAAAATCAAAAAAGTATTGGAAGAATATCTAAGGTTATTTAAGATAATTTCTACATTAGAAAGTCTTTTCAAGTATAATATAAAGCACAGAAGCCATAAGATAACTAACTTTAAATACTAAAAAACAAAGTTTATGCATAACAAGAAAATCCATTGTAAGCAAAGTCAAATGACAAATGAAAATCTGGAGAAGATATTTCACATGTATCACAGACCAAGACTATTTTCCCTATTGAATAGAGAGCATCTACAAATAAACAAGAAAGCAATGACCAGTGATGGGTAAAGGATAAGGACAGATCACAGAAAAGTAAGCAGAAGTGCTTTTAAAATTTAAGAAAAAGATATCAGACTTCACTCATGATGAAAATTAAATGCAAAACATGATATATTATTGAAGATAAAGAAGCTTGATCAAAACTGGCTATAAAGGGTTTGAGAAAGCAGTTGGTTTTATACTTTTTGGTGGAATGATAAATTGTTAGATACAACTTCTGTGAGGGCCAATCTATAAAAAAAACTTAAATGCATGTATCCTTTGACTAAGCAATTCCACTTAAGGAATTTTCCTACATTTGTGTTTTTCATTTGAGCAAAATGACTGACATAAGTATAGTTATTGCATCAATACTTATAATAGCAGAGGACTGGAAACAACTTAATTGTCATCAATAGGAGACTGAATCAGTATATTATGGTACTCCATGGAATATACTGTGCAACTTGTTAAAAGAATGAAGAAGTTCTGCAGTGGTAATGGAACAAAATCCAAGATGCATTATTAAATAAAGCAAAATGAGAACAGTATGTCTAACATGCTCTCCTTTGTATAAAACAAACACACACACACACACAGACACACACACACAAATGCATAGCTTATCTTTGTTGTAAGGTTGTTTCCAGGGAGGGGTTTTGCTGTGTGAGAAACAGGAAAAAGAGACTTTCTTTTCAGTGCAAATCCTTTTATATTTTATCATTTTCAGGCTTTGCCTGTTCCATAAAAATAAAATTAACCATATAAATGTCAGGAATGATCTTTTCTTTTCTTTTTTTCTTTCTTTCTTTTTTTTTTTTTTTTTTTTTTTTTTGAGACAGAGCTGTCTCCTCCAGACTGGAGTGCAGTGGCATAATCATGGCTTACTCCAGCCTCAACCTCTCAGGCTCACATGATCCTCCCACCTCAGCCTCCTGAGTAGCTGGGATCATAGGCGTGTACCACCATATCTGACTAATTTTCTTCTTGATTTTTAGTACAGTCAGGATCTTACTATGTTGCCCAGGCTGGTCTTGAATTCCTGGGCTCAAGCAGTCTTCCCACCTTGGCCTCCCAAAGTGTTGAGATCGCAGGCATGAGCTACCATACCTGGACAGGAACTTAGTCTTTTAAAAAGTTAGATGATATCAGCTGGGCACGGGGGCTCACACCTGTAATCCCAGCACTTTGGGAGGCCAAGATGGGTGGATCACTTGAGGTCAGGAGATCAAGAGCAGTCTGGCCAACGTGGTGAAACCCCATCTCTACTAAAAATACAAAAATTAGCTCGGCGTGGTGGCGCACACCTGTAGTCCCAGCTACTCGGGAGGCTGAGGTGGAAGAATTGCTTCAACCCGGGAGGTGGAGGTTGCAGTGAGCCGAGATTGTGCCACTGCACTCCAGTCTGGGCAACAGAGTGAGACTCTGTCTCAAAAAAACAAAACAAACCAACCAAACAAACAAACAAAAAACTGTTGGTTGCATTTCAAAAATCTAACTGAAAAGACTTTGTGCACAAGCAACTGCATGGAATTTCATTTATCCATCTTGGATAAAAAGCCTAGTTGGTCCTGCTATGATTTGACTCTGTGTTTCTTCAGGCTCTAAGTATTCCAAAATGATACATTAGCTCCCTGGACTCTCTGTGCATCAGAGACCTAGGACGTGCTATTTAAATCATCTGGCAAATTGATGTGTGGGGGAATGGAACTCTTTCCCCCATTTTTTTAAAAAAATTAAATTTTGTAATGGTGGCACATTGTATAATAAGCACATACGAAGATTGGAGCTATCATTTTGGAAATGACCTTAAATAGAAGGAGGAAATGATAGACTCATAGTACCATCCAACAGTGTGGGTTCAGCCTATTTTCCATTCCTACCACAGAGCTGCTGGGTGACTCTGAGTAAGCAGTTTCATCCAATTTTACTGTAAGCCTTTGCATTCCTAATAGAGGCACAATAGTATTGGTACCTGTCTTATTCAGAGAGTGGCAGATTAAGAAGACTTTGGGTGATTTCTAACTTCTAGCAGCCGTACACACAAAAAAGTCTGTACAATATAGTGTGTTTTTGTACTCAGATATTTCATGTGATGGCTCTATTTTTTGAAGCCATAGAATAATTCTTCCTTAAGTAAAACAGCAAACTAGCTCCTTGATGTCACTGAGTTTGTGAATTATTTTCGTTCATTTTGATTAGTACATAGGCCTCACAAGCTATTAAGGAGAAAAAAAGAAGACAGGTTTTCTTATTCTTATTTTAATGATGAGATATATACAGTTGAAAGGAATTATGTAAGGCTGGGTGTGGTGGCTCACACCTGTAATCTCAGCACTTTGGGAGGCCAAGGGGGGGCGGATCATGAGGTCAGGAGTTCGAGACCAGCCTGGCCAACATGGTGAAACCCCATCTCTACTAAAAATACAAAGATTAGCTGGGCATGGCGGGCACCTGTAATTCCAGCTACTTGGGAGGCTGAGGCAGGAGAATCACTTGAACCCGGGAGGTGGAGGTTATAGTGAGCTGAGATTGTGCCATTGCACTCCAGCCTGGGTGACAGAGCAAGACTCTGACTCAAAAAAAAAAAAAAAATTATATAGCTTTCTCAAGCTCTCATGAGAAACAGGTGACAAAGTGAAATTTTCCTGCATAATGTCACATTGGATGAGAAATGTATCCTTATTTAAATTGTTACATCAGGGAGTCATATGCTTTATGGTGCACTCATGCCAGCAGTAACATTGTTGAGCTCCATATGAGACACACAGCAAAGTGGTTTAAAAATTGCATAGGGCTGTAGCATTCATTTACACAACATTCAAAACAAAACAATTACTGAATCAAGCAAGTGGAAATGCAGAATCTAAGGGGGTGAAAAAAGATTGTCTTGTGTTTACTTCTTTTTTAATTCTCTCATTGTCTTTAGTTGATATTCCTCTCAGATGCCAGATACCTGTCATTGTTGCCAGATGACTGGGCTCTGCTGGCTCATCAAGGGGCTGTGGCAGTGCTTGTTTCCATGAGAGCTGGAAGAAAAACTGCAATGGAAAAGCACACGCAGTCGTTCATAAGTAGCTGGCTGTGTAATTCTCAGTGCCCTGTGTTCATCTGAATGTGAACTTAATCTGATATTGCTTAGAACTGGGGCTTCATCAATGCAAATGACTGTGCTTGCAAGCTGAACTTCAATATTTGTGAGCGGTGGCAGAGCACTTTGGTTAATGTGTACATATCCAGGTTTGTAGAAAAAAAATCTGTGCAATTTGACTGTGGTCAGTTTAGTTGCCAGGAGAATTGGATATTCCTGGGAAAAGAAAAAAAGTGTCTCACTTCTGGAGCCATTGTAACCATGTAGGTATTTAAGAGGTTTTTTTTTTTTTTTTTTCAAAGATAAATCCCTTTTTGGATGATTAGTCAGTTGATCTTAAATATCATGTAATCGGCCATGAAAATTGATGGAAGGCTCTGTTCTTAGAACTGTAGCTCCATTGAAACTCATTCTCATGGTGTCATTTAGAAAGCACCAACGTCCCATAGGATCACATGAAAACAGAGTCTAAAGGAGTTATCAAAATGATACTTAAGAAGTTGAAGTAAGTCATCCCATATCTGATCTTCATGATGACTATCAACACTTATGTTAGATGGGCACTCTCATTAATCCTGGTGTTTTCCCATGATTTCTCTGGTGCTAGATCTGATATGAATAACTTGGTTGCAATAATTATAATAGAAGGGAGATTGAATTATATACATCTTTGTTTTATAGCTATACCTTTTTTGTGCTAATAATTTTTTACTGTAGTAACAACAAAAATCATTCTTTTATCAGCTTTTAAATATTCATATTCATACTTAGCACTTCCCTTAGTTTATGTAGCCTTGTTTCCTGAGCATGTTTGCTGCCTTGATTCTATTGTTGTGCATGCTCTTTTTCTGGGGGAGCCATTTAGGTTTTGTGTATGCCAAAAAAAAGTCTCATACTCAGCAGTTACAAAATTACTTTCCTTCTTTATGGATTATTTTATATTCAAGTCCTCCAGTCCTAAGTCGTTGTCAGCAAAGATTGGAAGCAGCAGTCAGAAGTGTTCTACTCCTTTGAATAACTGCATAAAACTATAGCCCCTCACCAAAGAAAATGGGTTTTCATGTATGACATGTTGATCAGCATGAGATTGCTGCTGAGCTGGAGAAGAGACTGTGCAGTGACTTACTTGACAGCAGAGGTGCTTTTTACTTCCTTAGTGCTCAAACTGCACCATCTGTTCCATACCAGAAGTGAGCAGCTTGTTTTCCAATCAAAATGGATTCTTCTGCAATTCTACCTTTTTTGGAAATTAGGTACACTTTCTAACATATATGTTTTGAGGCCCTTGAGTATTTGAAACATTTCCTAGTCTACTTTCCCAGACTTAAAAGATATCATGTGTGAAATATGTGGAATGAGAATCTCAAGGTATTTGGGTGGATTCGTTCTACGGAGAATATATTTGCTTATTGCAGTTTCTCAATAAAGACTTTAAAGTAGCTGAGGGAAAATCTAAAAGCACCTCTTCAGAACTGAAATAATTTATGTCTGCTGGTATAAATAGAACCTTCCAGAGTATAAGCTAATGAGCCACCTCAGATACCACCTCCTTTGTGAAACCTTCTCCAGCACCCTTAAAAGAAAGTAGTTATCCTCTGCTCTGCTTTTCCAAAGCACTTTGACCCTCTGTAAAAGGGCTTATCTCATGTATGTGCCTCAAATTATATTTTTTCATCTCTCTCTCTATTTATCATGGAAATCAGGAAGGAGATTTTGTCTTATTTATTTTTGTATTTCCCAAACTACTCCACCCAGACCATTGAATGTAGCTATAGATCAGGCAACAACCCCAACCCACCTGGTTTCCTCCTGAGTGGTCTGTTCACTCCCTGTGCTTTGCTAGGATTATATGCTCTTAAAAGCACTATTCACATACTGTTTCAACGATTTGTTTATATAGCTGTCTCTTCTATTAGACTGCAAATTCCATGGGGATAGGACTAAGTCCTCCATCTGTATTAGCCCAGGGCCTAGCATAATGCTGCAACACAGAGTACTCATTAATTTGTATTGAATGAATGTTGGATTTATTCAGTGAATGGTGGCCTTGAGTATATGAATGGGAAATATAGGGGCTCATATTCCAAAGTTAGCGGTACTGTATAGTGATAATTCATAAATAACAATTGTACATTGTAACACACACACACACACACACACACACACACACACACACACAGTAATGCTTTTTGTCCCTGGAAAACCACAAGTAACAATGAAGTATTCTGCTTTATTATGTTGATATCATCATGATAGGAAGGATATGTTGCTTATTCACTCTTACTTTAAAACCCAGAGATGGTATTCTGTCATTTCTTAGAAAGTTAAGTAGAATTGATCTGTTATCAGATAGAATTAAATTTTAGAGTTTTCATTGTATCTCATGATGGAATTGCCTGTTAGTTTGTGTCCCCCAGGAATGTAAGTTCCCTGTGAGTAGGTGCTATACCTTCTATGCTGAGGTTCCTAGCATAGGGCTTGGAGAGCATGGTAGATGATCAACAAATATCTATTGAATGGAATATAAAAATGAATGTATGATACAATTAGAAAAACCCATAAAAATTCGTTAACTTTAAAGTGAAAATTCTTTTTACCGCTTGGGAAGTATCACTGGGACCAAATGGCTTTTAAGATAAATGTAGAAACCTTCTGAACATGGCAGTATTTAGAAGCTGGAATATGGGTTTGGTTTTGATTGTTCCAAGTTCTTCCTTTGGAAGATCAAACTTCATTCCTTTAGAAGCTTAATCCTTTTTGTGTCTCTATCTGTAGCTTAGATTCTCACCCAGAGAAATAGACCTTCAATAAAGTTAATGTGAAGAGAAGTCAATTAGATTGCAAGAGGAGTTTCTTTGCAATCAGATTACCTGGAATTTTCAGGTCAAACCTGACAGAGTGTAGGTTTCATTAAAAAGGGGCTTATAGGCCAGGCACCAGTGGCTCACTCGTATAATCCCAGCACTTAGGCCAAGGTGGATGGATCACTTGAGGTCAGGAGTTCAAGACTAGCCTGGCCGACATGGTGAAACCCCATCTCTACCAGAAAATACAAAAAATAGCTGGGCGTGGTGTTACACGCCTGTAGCCCCAGCTACTCGGGAGGCTGAGGTGGGAGAACCACTTGAACCTGGGAGGCAGAGGTTGCAGTGAGCCAAAATCATGCTGCTGCCCTTCAGCCTAGGTGACAGAGTGAGACCCTGTCTCAAAAAAAATGTGAGTGGGGGGGCTTGTAGATACTGCTCTGTATCTCTGCTCTCAAATGATATGAACTTGGTAACAGATACACAGCTCTTACTAAGTTAGCATTCATAATTTTAATTTAAACTCTCAAGCTAGTTTTGGTAGCTCTCTATTTTAAAAGAGTTAACATGTAGTTTTTCATTGAAATTAATTTTTCTTTACTCTGAAAGGTAATTTCCTAGAGATGAGAAGGTATCTAGCCTTTTCCTCTTCTTAGGAGACACAAACTAAGCCAGTTGCAGTATCATTTACTACTTTGTATCTTGCTCTTTTTTGTCATCAAGGGCACTGGTCTTGCTTCTGGAAGAATTCACTGTGAACGAGAAAGCCACAGAAGGATTTAGCTGTAGGAGATCCTTTGCTTAGAGGCTTTTATTTTATAGATGAGGAAATCGGCTCTGAGATGTTAACTTACTTGTTTAAGGTTACACAGCAAGTCCATATTAGAGCCTAAACTAGAACCTAGGTCTCTTGGCTGCTTGTTCAAGCCTCTTTCTACTATACCTTATGAGTTTTCTTTGTATACTGAGGTAGGATGCTCACTTCCAGGCAAACACTGATTACTGAAACTGAGAAACTGAGAACTCTATGAGTTTAGAGTTTGGGGTGACAACACAGCTAAAACTTAAAGACTTACACATGTCACATTATTCTTTAACTAGAGAATAATTTAGTTTAACATCAATTTGGTAGTTTAACTACAACTACTACATTGTACCTAGTGTCTGGTTCAGTGTAGATACCACAGGGCAACAGCAGTGAGGTGCCTGTCACTTAAAAGGGGAAATTAGATTTTTCCCTAAACTAGAAATTGATAAGCACAGGGTCACAGTGGAAATTTACACAATTTTCTTAAATACTATGATCTTGAAAGAATAAAAGACTTGACTGCAAAACTAAATAGCAGATATTAGTCAGAAAAGATGTTGGTCATCTATAGAAGCATGGACAAGATCAAATCGCAAGGTAAAGGTTGCCTGTGCCTACAAGCAGAGTGTACTTCAGTGGTTCTCAAACTTTAGTATATACTTTAGAATTAACTGGAGGCCTTGTTAAAGTACCGATTCCTAGGCCCTATCCCCAGATGCTTATGGCCCAAGAATTTGCATTTCTAACAGGTTCCTAGATGATAGTGATGCTGGTTGGGGAACAACATTTTGAGAATCATTGGTCTATAGGTGTGTTAGTTTTCTACTGCAGTGTAACCACAAACTTAACAGCTTAAAACAACAGCCATTTATTAGCTCATATTTCTGTAGATAGAAATCCAGGACAGTATGGCTGAGTTTTCTATTCAGGCTGAAATGAAATCAAGGTATTGGTTGGCAGTGTTCTTACCTGGAGCTCATAGTCCTCTTCCGAGATCATTCCTTTTATTGGCAGATTTCATTCCTCTGCAGCTTTAGAACTGAAGTCTTGTTTTCTTGGTATCAGCCAGGGACTGCTCTCAACTCCTAGAGGTTGTTCTCTGGTCCATAGAGGGTGCCTTCAGAGGAGAAAATACACTAGTGTGGCTGACTCAAGTGTGCCTGGTCTATGTAGCAATTGATTTTCTCTGAGGAGATTAATAAATCAACATTCTGATTATATACATCAGCCTCTGTGAATCTGCTTAATGTGGGTCTCCTCTTGCTGTGTTTAAAGATTGGGTTTTGAAACTGATTAGCTGAGATTTAGATCCTGGAATGAAGATAAATTCACCAAGATGAAAACCAATGTTGGGGAACAAACTGGGCAGCCAGCCCTCCCTTTTAGGAATCATCTCTCTATTGCTTTACAACTGTATTTGTTCTTCAAACTTCTCATTGTATAGCATATCTTGGATTAAAGCCATGGTTAAAATTAAAGATCTCAGAAATTCAAACAAAATGTCTAATAATTTTTCTTTAGCCAATCTCCTCTCTTTTTTTGTAGAAATTGATTCTTTTACTGAAGCCTTGAGATCTCTGAGCATTATAAACTTTCTGAACTAAAGTAAGAATCCTGAAAATAAAATTTTAAAGGTGAAATGGTGGCAACTTCACTTCCTATGGGAATTCCTGTAAATATCAGAGAAAAGTGCTTGGCAGTCACAAATTGTTGAGAGTTATCAAGTAAGCCTCCATAATCTACTGGTTCTTAATGCCTGATCTACATGGCTGACTTTGTGTGTGTGGGTGTGTGTTTGTGTGTGTGTGTGTGTGTGTGTCTTTTATTTACCAAATTTTGTTTTTTCATCCCTTAGGAAAAGTCAGGCTCTATTTGTTTGAGTATCAGTGGCTCAGAGGTTCTTTTATACAAATGTATTTAGCTAATTATGTGACTCAAATATCCAAATTTAGAATTATTAAATTCCTTTAGAGCAGATTGATAAACAGGATTATTGTTATTTTATTCCCTTGTCACATTGTTAGAGAATAAAACTCAATCTGTATTTCTAAAGTCAGTGACAACCATATCATTACATTGGCAAATTTTGTAGACTTAACTGAAACCACATCAAGCCTAAAAGGCTGCAATGTCACTTAGAATTTTAAAAGTAAACTGTATACTATACAGCTGAAAATATTTAATTTTATAGAAGTTAATATAAAATGACTTAAGATTTTAGTTGTCTATAAAATCAAAATCTGCCTCAGTGTCATGTGCTTGTGATGTGGGCTTTGGAGCTGCATTAACAAAAGTACATGTCAAGATCAAAGATGGACATATTCGCTGGGTGCGGTGGCTCACGCCCGTAATCCCTGCACTTTGGGAGGCCAAGGCAGGCTGATCACCTGAGGTCAGGAGTTCGAGACCAGCCTGACCAACATGGTGAAACCCTGCCTCCACTAAAAATACAAAAATTAGCCAGGCGTGGTGTCGTGCGTCTATAATCCCAGCCACTTGGGAGGCTGAGGCAGGAAAATCGCTTGAACCCAGTGGGCGGAGGTTGCAGTGAGCCGAGATCATGCCACTTCACTCCAGCCTAGGTGACAAAGTGAAACTCTGTCTCAAAAAAATAAAAAAATAAAAAGATCGACATATTCTTCCTATTGCTCTCTGTTCTGGTCAGACCACCTTTTGTTTGACTGCCATGTGTTCACAAAGATTTTTGATAAATGTTCATTTAGGAGGGAACCGATCAGATTATAGATTGGAAATCAAGTCACCTGAAGTACAGTTCAACAAGCTGAGATTACTTAGCCTAAAAAAGAGAAAACTTTGGGGATATGTTTAAGATAGACTTGTTTAATTATATAAACTAACCAGTTAATAGCATTTCTTATTGGAAGGATATTAAAGAGTTTACAGAGTCAAAGAGAAGAAGGAAGAATCAGGCTCAGAAAGGACAGGGAAAGAACAGCTTAAGAGGGCTCAGTAAACCTGGCAGTCACATTCTTCTGGGCTTCACTGCCAAAGTTATCACACTCCAGCAACTTTCAGTGTTTTTGTTAAGATTCAAAACTAGGGGATCTGGCTTGGGTCATATGTTCACTTTTTGGCTAAAGAATGGCAGGGAATCTTGACTCATAATCCCATTAGGCTGCATTCAGTGGGGTAGAGGTAATTTCCCTCAAAGATTTGGGGTGCTATTATCAAAATAGTAAGGAAATATATGCTGTACAGACAAAAAGTAATGAATATCCACAAAGGTTATGTGATCATAATCTTTGAATGTTGGAAAGAGGAGGATGAGCCTTGGTAAGGATGTAAGGCAATAGTTGGAATATCCATGGAGGCATATGTGTTTCAACATCAGGAAGAACATTCTAACAATTAGAGCTCTTAACAGGCTGTATTGTGAGTTATGGACTTCTTATTCATAGTAGGATATTCTTTTCATTGCATGTGGTGGAAACGTGACTTGAACTAGCTTGGTAAAAAGAGGAAATTAGTGGAAAGATATTAGGAATGTCTCATGTGAACAAAGAAAGGATTGAACAGCCAAACTGTGGAGAGGGCAGACATCCCATTGGGCCCCAGAAACTGCTAGAACCAGAGACTCAAATGCAGCTTTCCTTATTTCTCTTTCTTTCATCTCTGCTTCTCTCAGAGTATTAGCTCATTTTCCCTCTGCAGACTTTCTCTCTCATGCACATTATGTGAAACATGATTGCTAAGCATGCCTGGGTTATACATCTCCCAACAATGAAGAGAAACTCTCTCTAGCACATTTAGTGAGAAAAACCTTGGAAAAATTCTCTGGTCCAGGTTGGGCCAAGTGCCCAATTCTGAACAAATCAACCAAGGCCAAGGGGCAGGACCCCTAGTTTGGTTCCAGTGCCTTCTCTGGACTGATCTCGGGATGGAAAAAATTGGCTCTTAGGAGAACTATAATTGAGAAAAGCAGCTCACAGAAAAAAGAGGGATGCTTTTTCCAGAAAAGAATGTGGGGGGCAGGCAATATAGTAACTGCATGTATTCAAAGGTTAGCTCAATCAGAAATATTAGAGAAATGAATCTTATGTTGGTGGGAATTTGAACTGGAAGAACTTGAAGTTCTTTCCAACTCAGAGATGATGTGATTCTAGCTGTTTTTCAGGTAAGGCAGGCGCATATTGGTTTATACTTGGAATTTTCTTTTTCCACGTATTTCAACTCAAGGATTACTCTCTTTGGAAACTGAGGAATATTTATTCAGCTGTTTTTGAATTTGAGGATAGAGGAAAATGTTTTATTTTCTAAAAATGAATGTCTGGTAGAAGAGAAGTCATGTATGCTTTTTAAAAAATGGAACCTGTGGCTTTAAAGTCACATTACCTTCAAAGACAGTACTCTTAAATCTGAATGATTTTTTTTTCTTTTTGAGACGAAGTCTCACTCTGTTGCCCAGGCTGGAGTGCAGTGGCGTGATCTTGGCTTACTGCAACCTCCACTTCCCGGGTTCAAGCGATTCTCCTGCCTCGGCCTCCTGAGTAGCTGGGACTACAGGCGCACACCACCACGCCCGGCTAATTTTTGTATTTTTTTAGTAGAGACGGAGTTTCACCATATTGGCCAGGCTGGTCTCGAACTCCTGACCTCGTGATCCTCCCACCTTAGCCTCCCAAAGTGCTGGGATTACAGGCATGAGCCACCATGCCTGGCCAAATCTGAATGATTTTTTTAAGATTATTTTGGCTTGTTAAGAAAACTTTTTTTTTAAAATAATTATATATTCATAGCAAGGTACAAAGAAATGTACAGCGAGGTCATATATATCCTTCACCCAGCCTTCCCCAGTGTTGACATATTCCATGGCTCAAGTACAGTATCAAAACCTGGAAACCAATATGGGTACAACCCATAAAACTTATTTCACCAGTAATGCATGCATTCATTTTTGTGTGTCATCATGCGTAGCTTTGAATAACCACTAGCATCCATCAAAATGCCTCACTGTATTATCAGAAGCCTCTCGTGCCACATCCTGCTAGCCACACCCACCCCATCTCATATTCCCTAACCTCTGGTAACCGTGAATCTGTTCTCCATCTCTGTAATCATGTTATTTCACAAATATTACATAAATGAAATTATACAGTATGTAGCCTTTTGTAATTGGCTTTTTCCACTTTTCTTATGTTCATCCAAGTGGTTATGTGTATATAGAATTCATTTATTTTTATTGCTGAGTAGTATTTTGTTGTATGGATGTACCATAGTTTGTTTAACTGTTCACCCTTTTAAGGATATTTGGATAGTTTTCAGTTTGGGACTATTATGAATAAAGCTGTTCTGAACCTTCATGTACAAATTTCTATGAGAAAAGTTTTCATTTCTCTGGGATATGTATCAAAGAGTACAATCCTGGGTTGTATAGTAAATCTATTTTTAGTTTTAAAAGGAACTATCGGACTGTTTTCCAGAATGGCGATTCCATTTTACATTTCCACCAGCAGTGTATGAGTGATCCAAAATCATTTAGTGTTATCATTAATTTTTAAATGCCATTTTTGATAGGTGATAGTAATATTGTGATTTTAATTTACATTTTTCTAATGACTAATTGATGTTAAACATATTTTCATGTGTTTGCTTGCCATCTGTATATCCCGCTTGAGTGAAAGGATATCTGTGTATATTTTTTGCTAATTTTCTAATTGGGTTATTTGATTTTTTAATGTTGAATTTTGGGAATTCTCTTCGCATTCTAGATACAAGTTCTTTGTCTGATATATGGTTTACAAATATTTTCTCCCATTCTGTAAACTACCTTTTCATCCTGTTAACAGGGTTTTTGCAGAGCAAAGGTTTTACATTTTGATGAAGATGATTTTATGTTATTTTTATGATTAATATTTTAAGGAATGAAGTATACATTTTGCATACTTTTTATTGATCTTAAGAATTTTAAATTGCCAAATTACCTGCTCTACCTTCTTTTTCAGCTCAGATGTGTTACCAATGCAGATGCAGTTAAATTTTAAGATGAGTAAAACCATTGAGTACATAGTGTTTAAGTGTAGTGGAATGTCTGTGTGTTCTACTCTATTCTAATACCTGCTTTTCTCTAGTGTTTTAATTAATGTAGCAAAGGAAGATCTCACTTTCTGAGGTAGTTTCATTTTGAGTTTCAGCAAGATTTAATAACACCGGAAAGAGGACATGTGATTCTACTTGTACAATGGATTATTGTAAATAAACACCTCATATTACTAATATTTTTCTTTCTACACAATCCCAACCATATTAGACAGTGCAGCAACATCCCATGTTGCTTTGTTTATATAAATTTAGCCTTTCGCTTTTCCTTTTGGCAGCCCATTTGTTCATTCCAGAAATACTGCACACCTACCAGCTTTGTCAAGATTGTGCTGGGTTCAGGGTTATAATGGGGAATAGTATACATATAGACATAGGTTCTGCCCTCATGGAGCTTACAATTTGGTTCTCATTTCTTATTATGGTAAGCTTGTATTGCCTGTCAGTATTTCACTGATTTGATTGAATATCCTTACTTCCCATCTTCTGTCACAGAATCTTCCTCATTCATCCAAAACGCAACATGTCCAAATCTTAGTGAATGCTTTCAGTGCTTTGGGAGTGGTTACATTCCATTAAGATTAAATCCAAGCCAAGCAAGTAATACTTACAAGCATGCACAGGAGAATATGAGATGAGGAGAGAAATCCTCATACTTAGTTAATTTCTTGCCAAGTAGAGAAATTTTCAGTAGAGCCTTAAGTTACCTCAGGGATGGCTGAAGATTCTAAATATGAGATTCCAAAGTCCACCGTTCACCATATTCTATAAAAAGAGACTCAGCCATTTGAACAAGCTAGCTAATCAAATGCCCTCTGCATAGTTCATATTTTTAAAAATCTTGGTCCTCATATTATTTATAAAAAAAGTGACTCTATATTAGTTTTAAGGTATAAATGAGACACTTTTCCTATCTGTAAACTAGCTGATCTATTTGTAGTCTGGCTTAAAATGTGACTTGCCCAAACATAGGAAAATCTTCCAAAACAGGATCTAGACTGTGTAATTAAAAATCAAAATTAGTTAAGAATCAAACATCTGAATTGAAAATTTAATTTTTAGTTAAATTATTTGCTATCCAGTCATCTTTAATATTTTGTTTTGCTGTGAGCAGGGTCACATATGACAAATTAAAGGTGGATCAGGCCGGGCACAGTGGCTCACACCTGTAATCCCAGCACTTTGGGAGGCCAAGGCGGGTGGGTGGATCACGAGGTCAAGAGATCGAGACCATCCTGTCCAACATGGTGAAACCCCATCTCTACTAAAAATACAAAAATTAGCTGAGCATGGTGGCACATGCCTGTAGTCCCAGCTACTCGGGAGGCTGAGGCAGGAGAATCGCTTGAACCTGGGAGGCAGAGGTTGCAGTGAGCTGAGATCACACCACTGCACTGTAGCATGGTGACAAATGAGACTCCATCTCAAAAAAAAAAAAAAAAAAAAAAAAAGAAGTAGACCAGCCATACTTTTAAAAGCTTATTGTAACAAACACATACTGCTTATTCCATGCTGGTGTGTTTTATGTTCTTTGCAAATGTTAACTAATTAAATCCTGACAATAAACCTATTAAGATAGATATTATTAACCTCATTTTACAGATGATGAAACTGAGACAGAGGGAGACTAGATAACATGCCCAAGGTCATACAGTTAATAAGTGGCAGAACCAGGGTTCAAAACCAGTCCAGAGGCTATGCTGTTAACCACTATACAATGGTCCCATATTGTAGTTAATCAGGTATTTTTCCATATAACACAATAAAAGCATTGAACTGGGATTTTCCTATATTTGAGAAAACAGTATGGAAAGAACAGATGGAGGTATAGAAGTTTTTGATAAGCTAGGCATGTTGGCTCATGCCTGTAATCCCAGCACTTTGGGAGGCCAAGGAGGGTAGATCACTTAAGGTCAGGAGTTCGAGAGCAGCCTAGCCAACATGGTAAAACTCTGCCTCTACTAAAAATACAAAAATTGGCCTGGCGTGATGGCACATGCTTATAATCCCAGCTAGTCGGGAGGCTGAGGCAGGAGAATCACATGAACCCGGGAGGCGGAGGTTGCAGTGAGCCGAGACCACGCCACTGCACTCCTGATAGAAGGAAAACTGGACCTAAGGATTTGAGTTTTGACATTACTAGTACAAGCTGCGTGTAACTTTGGGGAAGGCTGCTACATTAGTTTCAGTTTCCTATTGCTATGGTAAGAAATTACCACAGATTTAAGTTACATAAAACAACCCAAATTTATTATTTTACAGTTCTTGAGAATTTTAAAATCAAAGTGTTGGGAGGGCTGTGTTCCTTCTGGAAGCTTCAGGGGAGAATCCCTTTTCTTGCCTTTCCAGCTTCCAGAGGCCACCTGCATTCCTTGGCTCACGGCTTCCTGTTCCATCTTCAGAGCACATCACTCCAATATCTGATTCCATTGCTATATTTCTTTTTTGTTTTTGACACTCTTGCCTCCCTTTTATAAGGTCCCTTATAATTACATTGAGTCTATCTGGAAAGTCCAAGATAATCTCCTTATCACAAAATGTTTAATTTAATCACATCTGCAAAGTTCCTGTCTCCATATAAGACAATATATTCACAGGTTAGAGATTAGGGCATTAACATCTTTGGAGGACTGTTCTTTTACCACAGTTACTTTATCTCTTTGGACCTCAGTTTCCTTGATTGCAAAACGAAGGGGCTAAGCAGCTGATCTTTGAGGATCCTTCCAATTCTAAGAACTCTGAAACTTCCAATCCTACCTTTGAATTCTTGCTTTTATCAAAAGGAAAAAAGCTTTTGCTATTGAAATCCTATTTGCAAAATATTTTTTCATATTGTATTTTAAACTGAAATTTCTCAGACTAGAAGTGGCAGGATAAACAGAAACTAATAACAGAGGGAAAAAAACTAAGATGCTCACATCTATGAAAGACAATACTCTTTAGCTGAGGTTTAAATGTAAGAGGTTTTGTTGTAGCCAAACTTGGGGACCTGCATTAAAGTGGAGAGTCATTTTGGATTTTTAGCAGTACATTGACTGATTTAGAACTCTTATTAGAGAGAAATAGAGAAGTATAAATAAAGATCTATTATTAGTTTACATCTTGCTGTGAATTATAAAAACTTCAACTCCAGTGGCTTAAACAATAGGGACATTTATCATCTTATTATCTCACATAATGAGGATACAGGGCTGGTAACAGTTCAGTAGCTCAGTGATTTCTTTAAGAGCTCATATCCCTTCTATTACTCTGCTCTGCCATTTTTAGTGGGTAGGCTCTGCTGTTAAACTGGGTCTCCTCATGTTTGCAAGATGGCCCCAACATTTCCATCACATCCTGAACTAACATTATCCAAAGGCAGAAGAGACACCATCTGCTATGTGATATTTTTAGGCATAAGGAAACCTTGCCCAGAAGCCACTTAACAGACTTCCCCAAGTTCTGTTGACCCGAGTTCTGCTGCATGCCCATTTAAAAATCAATTTCAGGTAAGGAGAATGCGATTACCATTGTTTGACTGGACCTCACACTGTAACTTTTTGTAGTGATGGAAATGTTCTATATCCATGCTGTCCAATACAGTAGCCATTAGCTCCATGTGGCAATTATGGAACAATTGAAATATAGCTAGTGCAACTGAGGAACTGCATTTTAAAAATTAATTTAAATGTATATAACCATGTATGACTAGTAGCTACCATATTTGATCACATAGGACTAGATAAATCATCTGGGACAGAATGCATGTTGGGTGGTCAACTACCGTGTTAATTACGTCTTTAAATAAAACAGTGAATAAGTGATGCATTTGTGTTTAGAACTTCATTCTAGTTACTGACTTACCTGGGAGGATCTTTTGGGGACAAACCAACCAACCAACCAACCACTTGGGTAAAACCAACGTGCATGCTTACAAGGACTAACAGTGACAACATCTCCTAAGTGAAGGGAGAGGGTGGGAGATGATGACATGTCAACATGCTCCAGCATGTGGCATGGCTAAACTAATAGTGGAGGTTTGATTGGGATTTTATTAGCTAGGGAGGGACCCTGCTGGTAAGAGAGAGTCTGCTCTTTTCCATTAGGGAGCTGGTTTGTTTTGCAGTATTGTAGACAGGGAATGACGCCTCCAAAGCCTGCCTGACCTGGAGGTCATAGAGCTAGGGAAATACACAGATGGCATCTGGTAGGATTTATTCATCCAGTTAATGTTTACAAATCACTTTCTATGAGCCAGGTACTGTTCTAGGAACTGAAAAGATAGTAAACAAGACAAAGTTCCTGTCCTCATGGAACTTAGAATTGTTACAAGCAAATAAATAATACAATTTCAAATTGAGATAAGTGTTGAGAGGAAAATAAAGCAAGGTAACAGAATAGAGTGAATGAAGTAAACCTTAACAAATGCCTAGATCTGTGACTTTCTTGTCAAACACTCAGGTGATTTTTTTCCTTGGTGAAGGAGGCATTTAGTTTATAGGCTTATTTAAATTCACAGTAAAAAAAAAAGGGGCTCTGTTTAGATTTGCTATTTGCCAAAAGAAAGAAAAGTTAAATTAGTCCCTGAGTTAGCAATATATTTTTCTGCCACTTGAAATTTATATTTTGCCTGTGATACTGTGGCAAGCCTTGCATGGCCCAACAATAGGATGAAATTTATTTCTAGTTTGATTGTGTTTGTCTATGTCCTTTGCCTTATCTGGAGAACTTTGGCTATCTAAAGTAAACTTCTGGACTCCAGCTTTCTCAACCATAAAATGGAATTATTAATAATAATCACAAGTCAATTGGGTTCCCAAAAGATTTGCCATTAATCAAAATAATTATGAAATGATCTACAAAGTTGTGGGCCAAAGGGAATATTAAACATTTTTTATTAAAATTGGGCCAGTCATTTAACCTCTCTGGGCCTGAAATTTTTCAGCATTACAGTAGTTGTACTGTTGTCAAGAAGATTAGGAAACAGATCTTTTCTTTCAGTGATGGTAGAAATAGAAATTCGTATAACCTTTCTGGAGAGCCATTTGGCAGAACAACTATAAGTTCTTTAAAATGTGCATACCTTTTTGCCCCAATGAATAAAATTGAACAAGTATTCAAAGGCATATATTTAGGGATGTTCATCATAATATTGTTTATAATGGCAAAAGACAGTAAACAAATGTTCAACATAAGATTTCGATTCATTTATGGTGCATTCCATGTGGATTCCATGCAACTATTAAAGATAATGATGGTATTAATAGAATTGGAAAGAGGTTAACAGTGTATTAGCTTTTGTAGTCATCTGTGTCTCTTTATTTTGGGCTACTACAGCCAGGTGTGGTAATTATAATCACTTTAAAAAAATCTAGGACGAATAGCCTATTGAGCACTATGGTGTCCTCGGCACTATGCCTAAGCTTTGTTCATATGTTATCTCATTGAAATTTCATATTAACTTCACTGAGTTGGAACAATTTGGAACCGTGTTTTGCAGATGAAGAAACCAAGGCTCAGAGGAATGAAGTAACTTGTCCAAGAACTTAAATTCAGAGATGGCAGAGTTAGAATTTATACTCACCCATTTGACTGAGCCTACATATTGAAACCATGGGCTAGACTGCCTCTCTGTAACTATCTTTAGGTGCTAGATGGGATAGTCATCACAGATATATTGTAGAAACTCCTTCACATCCTTTTCTGTAACTGCATTCTTATTTAAGAGTACTTTGACCCAGGTATATAGCAGGGGAAGAGGTAGTCCAGTCTTTAATATAGAGATCAGCAAAACCATGGGCCAAAACCAGCTCAGATATCACATGGCACACAAAGCCTAAACTTTTTATTATCTGGTCTTTTGCAGAAAAAGTTTGCTGATCCCTGCCTTAATACATTAGAAATCTGGAAGAATGTGTGTCTTATTACAATGACCACTTTTCTTTCCTTAAAGAGAATAATGAAAAACAAGCCAACAAACCAGTTTAAGGGTTACTGTCCTGCAGTACTACAGTCCACAGGTGTTCATGCAATTGCTGAGGGTTTTCTGAGAAGGTGAACAAGAGCAGTCTATTTCAAAACTACTGAAGCCCTTTTTGCATGACTGACTGGCATTCCCTAACTGAGCCTTCTTCGTTGCCCTGACACTGCCTGTTGCTGCTCCTCTGAGAAGGAATGTGTATTCACAGATGAGGCGCTCCATTAGTCATGGTGCATTTCCTGGGCCCTGGAGACATGGGCATGACATCACCAAGGGCCAATGAGAAAGGATTCTCTGTAGCAAGCTCTCAAAACTCTTTAGAGGATTGTAGACTGTGTGTTCTGTTCCTAGCCCTCAGGGTGTGATTTGAGCTTGCCTTGCTCATCCAGCCATAGTCTGGGCACAAAAGTCTAGCTTACAGACCCAAGAAGCCAGGACAAGCTTGAAAATCTGCAGAGCTGCAGGCAGATTCCCATTTAGTATTTTTTTTTTCCAGAGATCAGGTTGTTATTCCCAGAGTTTTCAACTCCTAATGATGTTGTTACTTCATGTGGTAATGGGTGGGTGGTGAAAGATGAAGTCTGCATTAAATAAAAGACATTTGGCAGTTAAAATTTCTGGGTAAGTATAGGTTGGTAGCATAACAAAATCAGAAGTATATTTTACCGTTTTGTTACATTGCTTTTGTGTGTAGTTTCACATAATAAAACAACATCTTTTAACAGCAAAGGCTCCTAGCAAAATGAGTGTGGCTTAAAATAGGACAATTACCAAAGAACTTTACTGAGGGGATTAGTAACTCATTAAATCTTTTCTCTTCAAGGAGAAAAGAAACTTAAAAAAAAATTCTCTTTTCTTGGGTTTTAAGCATTTTGGATAAAAACTTTTCTGTCTTTCTCTGTATCTGTCTCTCTCTCTGCTCCCTAATTTATGTATTTATTTATGAAAATGATTTGTGGAATTCAGTCAGGGATAACTTTGTTAATTCTGCATACCAGGAAGTCTATTGAAAGACTTATTTCCTAATTGGCCCAATCTTTTGCTAACAAGGTATAATTGTAAAATTATCTTTTTAAAATATAGTCAAGGAAATTAAGGCTCAAAACTCAATGTGAGCTTACACTGAACAGACTTTTATAGCTTAACTCAGTAGTTGAACCTAAGAGCTGTGCTTTTCTATCTTCATTCAATCTATGATTGAATGAGAATGGTTCTTTTAGTATTTTTTCATGTTTAATTCCTTTTTGATGAAGTCAAAGAGAAATTGGGAAAAGTAGCCATCTTTATTAGTGTGTTATCTGTGGCTGCCATATACTATGGAAGAACCTGCCTCTACCACTTTTAAAAAAATGTTTCTGCAAGATAAAGATGATTTTTTTTTGTAATTATAGCGGCTTTTATTTTTAAAAATCACTTGAAACCGCATGAATTTATCCTTATTTCCTAACATATATACCAGTAATTAAAGGACTTTCCTCTAGAACTATAACATACTATAAGACAGGGCACTTTTCAACACTTCAGAGATCCTCCTTCAAAGATCTCTGTGCAATTCAAAACATTAATTACTAAAATTTCAAAACATCTCTGGAGATATTCTAAATGGTTTTTTTTTTTTTGGCTTGTATAGATGAGAAAGTTGAGGTACAGAAAGATTGAACCTTGTACTTTGTGTCAGTCATAGAAGCAGATACTGCATGCATAAATCATTCTTTTATCAAAACTCTTAAGAGGACAATTCTTTGTGTCTTTGTATAAAATTGTTCTTCTTTTCCTTTGACAGCTTCAGGCTTTGCCTTATTAACAGCAGTGCTTATTTTTCAAAACCCTTTGATTGAGACAAAAAAAAAGCAGGTTCATCTAGCCTAGGCAGAACTGAAAGAAGCCCTGAAAGGGATAAATTACCTAAGGGGTGGCAGTGTGGGGCATGGGAGCACTCCCACTGCCTCACTCTTAGCAGAGTACTTGATTCTTCTCAATCCCATCCCACAATTTCTCCCACCTGAACCAATATTTGCCAGTTTTCTACTCGAGGGTTGTCATGACTCCTGATGAGTTAATATTGGTAAAACACTTTAAGCCTTCGGAAAAAGGTCTCATAAAAGTGTACAATTGGCACTGGCCCTGATAGTAGTCACAGGCTTTTTGAGTGGGCACTAGGCGCCCTCAGATAAGGTTAACCAGATCCCTGTTTTTGGCGAGGACAGGCTCTAGAATGAGGTCTGCTGCTGCCATCTTGAGAGAACACATCTGGTTTGAAACGTTGAAAGCCAGGTGACCCTTGAAGCAGCCACACAGTAATGTCTCCTCACTGCTTCTGCTTCCTGCTAATTTGGGGAGCAGCAGGTGCCTCCCTGAGAAACCCTGCCAGAGGGTTGGCATGCCATGCTGATCGTCTCATTAAGCCCTAAACTTTTTCTACAGAAGGAAACTCTCAAAAGGCGATTCCAGAATATGACAGAGAGAGGTCATGACAGATAATCAGATCGGTTTATAAAAAGTTAAGGATGAGTCATGTCACTCCTAAAGGAGTTGGCATCAATTTATTACACAAGACCAAACACTGAAGGAAGAAAAGCCTTTAGTCTCATTAAGGAGCCCAGACAAAAATCCCACTTAATCCATCTTGCTTTTCCTTTTCCTCCAACTCAGCTGGTGTGCAGGTGTAGGGCAGCTTGGCAGAAGATTTGAACGTTTGGAAAAGGGAGTCATTACTGAAAGTCACTGACACACACTTCCCTTGGAATGCTGCTGATGTCATGGAAAACCAGGACCTTAGCAATAACCCCTAACAACCACAGCTACAGTAAACAGTAAATGTTACCTCCACCAAGGCATTGGTTTTTAAAGAGTTTTAACAGGCCAGAGCTTGCCAGCCACAACTCATAAAAATGTTCTTATAATTTTACCCTACTCTCTAAAAGTGCTGGATAACTGCTGAGGTTTCTCTGCCACTTGGGATGCAAAGCCAAATTCACGTCACTTTCAAGGTTCACTAATCAGAATTTACAGCATTTCTTTTGCAGTCCTCTTCATACCCCCTGCCATGCTCACAGATTTAGGTCTGGTAGATTTCATACTTTTTCAAAGAAGTCTCTTGTCTTACTGAGTTGTCTCAATTTCTGGTGATGGTGTGAATTAATGTGGCAGGTTTTGACTAGTGTTTTATTAGTCTAGAGGTTAGGCAAATCTGGTTAATTGATAGCACTCAATCTATAGGTTATATTCCAATCAATTTGAAACAACCGGGCAAAGTGGAATTCTATAGTTCAAACTCTGAACTGGGTATTGTCAAGGTGACCATATAATTTATCATCAAAACTAGGATATTTTTGAAAGTAAAGGGGCTCTATTAATAATTACTCTGAGATAACAGCAATAAACCGGGACTGTCGAAGCAAGTTGAGCATAGGGTCACCCTTGTTACTGTGCCAAGAGTCACCATCTAGCTGTCATTTATTAAGTCAGACATTGAAGAAACTTGCAGGAATGCAGAACAGTGCCACTCTTCTCATGAACATTTTTTGTTTTAGAAAATCTAGTCATTCTCATAAAAATGTTATTTATGATAAGATGTTATGAGTTTATTAGTGTTAGTTTTAAATGAATTAAATAAATGCTTTAAAATTCATCTATTTTAATTTCTAATATGGTAAATATAATCCTCCCAAGTAAAAGCTCTATAGGTCTTCAATAATTTTTATATTCTTAAAGGGAACCCAAGACTAAAAGTTTTGAGAATTGCTGCTTTTTCTCTGCATGGGAAAGAATGTACTACTAAAGCAAAATGATAAATTCCCTGGCAAGAGAGACCAGCTTAATCATGATTGCATCTGCTACAGCACTAGCAAAATGTCCTGCATATAGTTAGTATTCTATAATACATAAATATGTGTAGACAAATCTTGTGTGACAACGCTGAAAAGTTGCTGTGTTTTCTGACGTTTGGGTATTACATTAACATTATTATTTGGTTTAAGTCTTTGTTTTTTGATATTCAGTATGTTTGGTACTCTTTGTTAATCTTATTTCAACACAACAATGATGATGTCATTTTTCCTTCGAAAGTTTTATGGGATAGATCAAATTTCCTATGAAATGAGTATCTTAGATAAGAAAACATAAAGCATAATAGAAGTAGGACTCCTTTCTTTTAACCTACCTAACTCATGTTTATCCTTTATCTCAGGTGTCATCTTCTTCATTTGGCCTTCCTAGACCTTCCCAGGCTGGTCTGCAGCCCCTCCCATGTGCTTTCAAAGTACCTTTTATCACAAGACTTACGACTCAGGGTCATTCCATTCATATGTTGGTTTCCCCAGTTAATTTTGAGTGCTTTTATGTCAGAAGCATCCTTTAATTTCCTTATTCCCAGAATTAAATGATGCTTGGTAAAGCTATTAAAGACTATCTGTTACACTGAAATGAATATAAAGAAGGAAAAACTAGTTAATTTAACTTTTACTAGTTAATGAAGTGTTTTTTTTTTTTAAAATGTCATATGACATGATTTCTATAGTACTGGAAGAAAAAATTTTTTAGAGTAAAGGAAACCACAGTTTGAGGAAAGAAGATAGATTGCTTTGTTATGACCTTACATGCAGATTGATTTATATCTACCTACCCCTCCACTCTCAAACTCCTTTTCAGAGTTAGACTCTTTTAAGCCCTTTAAGGGTTACGTATTTCTGAGTATGTGATTTCTGTCAATATCAGAAATTATTTCCATTGGCAAAAAAAGTTATGAAATGATTTCTATAATATAGGTTTACTTTTGTTGCAAGTAACTTTTCATTCTTTATGTTTTTCTTTCTTTCAAATGAAAATATTATCTTCTATATTTAAATTTGTTCCTTGAGTTAGAAATATAATATTTTAAATCCATGCTTAATTTAATTTAGAAGACATCTCCAAGGCCTAAAATTGACTTGCTGTTTTGTAAATCAACATGACAGGATAAACAGAGGCCATAGTTTATTTGGGAAGCAGCATGATCGTCATGATTTAATAATAGTGATAATTATATGTAATAAGTAAAAGTAGGAATCTAAGTTTTATGAAGATGGTTTTTAATGCCATGTGTTTTGCTTGGTTTTAGTTTGGGTCTTTTCTCTGAGTGCTGTTCTGTGCCTCCACATTTGTTTCTCTTTTTGGAGACCACACATTTTGGATAATTACTTACCAAACTTATATGCAAATTATTGATCAGAGTCAGAACACATCACAGTTTTTATCAAGTCTCCACTAAAAAAGGGATTGGGGGCTTGCAGTGAGCTGAGATGGCACCACTGCACTCCAGCCTGGGCGACAGAGCAAGACTCTGTCTCAAAGAAAAAAAAAAGGCGCGGGGGGCGAGGGGGTTGGGGGAGAATTATTATGCTGTCTGAGATGGAGTCCTAAAGGAACACTGTGATTTCTGTGGACAGGTGACTGGCTGGATGGGGATGAGAGAGCTGGGTACTTGTCCCAACTTTGCCACTCTCTAAGTTTTGGTGTGTTTTTAGCATGTCACCTTACTTCTCTTAGCTGCTATTAGTGTCCTCATCTGTAAAATCAGTCTAATCAGGCTCGGTTAGATGATCTCCAAGGTCTTTTACAAATCATCTAATTCTATAGCTTGTTTAGTCTTCTGTCAGGATTTCTTGTTCTTGAAGTCCCTAGTTGACAGATAATGGTGTGGAAGGAAATGATACATGGCAGAGTCCTGAATGACCAAAATGGACTTTGTCCACACTTATGTGCTAATCTCCAAAGAAGAAGAAAATACAAATGGGCCAGCGGCCAAACATGAAAATGGTGACAGTGAGCAAAACATTGAAGCAGACAGCTGAAAGCTTCATTTCCTGGCCCGGCTGCCATGAGAAATGCTGTGCTTGCCAAACCCTTCAGGCTGTCAAGGCCAGAACTTTGGCTAGCTCTTATTTTGAGCTCCCCCCATACCACACACACAAACCACACAAGAAAATTGTCTCTCTCCCTTTATATTTGTGCCTTTTGGCTACACTTCTATTTATGCCAAGTCCTTGCCTAATCTCCTTCCTTCCAGCTGTCACTATACTCTGCCTGTTGCTTTCTGGGGGCTTTGAAAAGCAGCTGCAACCTTCAGAGGAAGCGCAGGGTGGTTGGCATTGGTGGAAGGGTATTGTAAGTGTGTGTGGACTCTATCAGAACCAACCGTCACTTTTACCTGGTTTATGGACAGTCCGAACAGTGTTCTCACTCTCTTTCCTTGGCAAATGTTAGAACTGATGGCTTTAATTTTTTCTCCCTCCCTTCATCTTCAGGGATTTTTTTTTTTCTCTTCTACATTACTCAGCCTTTTTGTCTGTGAACATCCTGTGGAAGATTTCATTTATCTTAGGTTCTTTGGCCAGGCTGCTCATCATCTTTTTTTTCCACATAAAACATATTTACCTAATGAGAGAACTTAAGATGGATAACCAGAGCCTCTGTACTCTCTCACAAGCCTAGAAATTTGACACTTTCTCAATTCTGACAGTTCATCCCAAACCATTGGCCTCCTAAGGCCCAGAGAGCTCTTGGTCATTTGCTGTCTGTCTAGCCCCAGCTGTTGGAGAACTAGTTTAGGTGTACTTTCACCCCTGGCTTGTGTTGTTTCCCCACAGAGCTTGTCTGCATATGTCTCATATTGGCTCTTAGAGAGGGCGGCTGAGCAAAGAGGCACTTGGTTGTCATCATTTTAGAAAATCAAGGAAGAATCTCAGGAAGCCTGATTGAAGAATCTTGGCTCAATATAGGGAAACACCATGTACTATGAAGGTTTTAAATTATTGCGCTGTGCACAGACTGACTTTGTGGCCTTAATATGGAAAGCAAACAAGATTAAAATCTCACACAGTCATTGTCTTTTGTAGTAGAGCATTGTCTTTTGTTGATGAGTAGAGCTTTTTGAGATACAATGAGTTGTTCTCTGCTGCTCTTTCTGGAAACTTCGTTAACTATCTTGCCCTATACCTGGCAGTGCCAACCCACATTTCTGTTTATATAAAAGGAACTCCATATCCTCTTCAGAAGCTAGTAAACAAACAAACCTCAAAGCATATCTGTATTGGGGTTTGTCTATGTTTTCTCATGTCTGTATTTTGTGTTTTATTTAAAATAATTAAAATGTTAATTGATTTTAACTTCAAACAGGTGAATTTGTTTGCTAAAATTCTTTTTTTGATGGGATCTTGTTTACCTTTTTGTATACTATATAAAGTCTTTTTTATTCATATTGGGAAGATAACACTACAAAGCCATTTTTTTCCATTTCTGCCTGTATAATTTCCTCAATCTTTGACTTGCTTGGCTATATTGTTTCAAATACCCAGTTAACCTTTTTATTACTCATTTCCTTATTACATGCTTTTGCATTGTCTACAATTCATAGAATCAGTATGGTAAAACATTAGAGCTGGAAAAGCCATTAAATATTAACTATCCAAACTCCCTATTTTATATTAATAGATGAGAAAAAGCCTGCAGAAGGAACATGATTAGACCAAGGTCACACACATGCCACAGCCAGGCTGACAAGTCTTCTGACCCATTGTCTAGTGGTTTTCCATTATAACACCTGTGCTCCATCTGTCAGGAATTTTCCAAAGCACTAGTGAGAACTCCATCAGAGACTGCATCCTACTGGAAAGGGCACAGGCTTTGGAGCTGGATAGATCTGGGTTTGAATATCTTGTTCTGCCACCTACGGGCGGGGTACATTAGGCAAGGAACCAAAGCTTTTGGGGACTTGTTTTTTCCTCTGTTATATGGCAAAAGTAACAAGAATACTTTATGGTTATTGTGGGTATTAAATTATATAACCTACATTAAAGTACCTGTTACACATATTATGTTTAATAAGTTATAAAAATCTGCTGTTCACAGAAAAATGTGATATGTGTAAATAATAACTTAAAATAGGTATTTCATTATTGGGTATTCTGAGCCTCTCTTGTTCAGTAGTATTTTCTTGAAGTCAGTATTAATATGCGAATTGAGTGAATTGTCTGGAAATGAATTACTGAAAGTTATTTATATCTTGATTGTGATTCATACATTTCCCTTTTCTTTATGGCTTTCCTCTGTACTTAGCTGCAGTGCATCTGCATCCTATCCAAGAACTTTTGTACAAGTTGAACTCACCCAAAGAAGACATTTGGAGAGTACTTGGGTTTGGCCCCTGCTTTTCATCTGGCTAAACACTATTAGATACATCTAGAATATATAGTCTATGTAGAATATTATGTTTACATTTTTAGAAACTTTGGATATTTAGTGTTTTTCTGAAACTTACTGAACTATGTGATGAACAGCTTCAGTGTGAAATTATACGTACTTGGTCTGAGTATAGGTAGAAGTTATGTTCAATATAAAGGGGCCCAGGACTGTTCTGTTAAAAGGAATAAGGACTACATTATTTAACTAGTAGTGTGGGGAGATGGAATGAGTTAGGAAACAAAAGCTAAGATGGATTTAGCAAAGGCCAGAGCAAGAAAAGAAAGTTTAGGCTGGGCGTGGTGGCACATGCCTATAATCCTAGCGCTTTGGGAGGCCTTGGTGGGTGGAATGCCTGAGCTCAGGAGTTTGAGACCAGCTTGGGCAACGTGGTGAAACCCCATCTCTACTAAAAATACAAAAAATTAGTGGATATGATGACGTGCACCTGTAGTCCCAGCTACTCAGGAGGCTGAGGCAGGAGAATTGCTCGAACCAAGATGGCGCCACTGCACTCCAGCCTGGGCAACAGACTGAGACTCTGTTTCCCCCCCACGGCCCCCTCCCCCACAAAAAAGTTTAGAATCATCGCAGGAGGTGACTCAGGGGAATTTCATTTAAGGGCCTCTCAAATTGCTTGGGTGTTGTTGGCTTACTGGAATGCCTTGAGTTTGAATTAGAGGGAAGGACCTTAAGGAACTAGACAGAATTTTGCTTCTCTATTAGAGGGCCCTGGCTTAGGTTTTAAACGGAAGTTAAGTGCAATTAGAAAGAGGCACTATGTACCTAACACGTAGTGGATCCTTCATATGAAACCATTAATTGTCAGGGGACTTTCAGGCTCATATAATTTGGCCCATAATTATGGCTACATAAGTAAAAGCTGTGAACACTCTTAGGGTTTTTTTAAAATTGTTTTTTCAGTAAAGGTGAAAGTATAGCAGTGTTGGGAGGGGGTGTTCCTTGTGCCTATTTGTACACAATGTCTTAGATTAGATTAAGAGCCTTAGGCCAATGTTTGCTTAAAGATAAAAAGCAGGCATGATTCTGGAGGGATATTGGATAATCAAATATGACCAGGAAATAGAAGGTCCTATTTTGCTGTATTTTGGGTTCATCCAGATGGGATCAGACCAGAGGAATTTGGCAAGCATTGAGACTCGCCACTTAGAACCACACTGAAATAGTTGTGGTGGCAAAAGAATTTCTCCGGGAGTCTTATTCCACTTGAGGCATAACAGCCAGAGATTCCTGGCCTTTGAGGGGAGAGTGCCAAAGTTGATGTATTTTAAAAACATCAACTGAGATCTATAAACCTACGAGAAATAGTTGAATTGGATGACACTGGGACTATGTGTTTCTGTACTTTTCTTACAGAAGACATACTATGAATAAATGTGTCCTGGAATCTACTTTTAAAAATTAGTTCTATGCTCATCTTATATCCTCACATTGAGATTTAATGTATTGCAGTTTGATAAATGAGAACATATAAAATAATTTACCTGTAAGGACCTGTCTATGGGAACTTCTATATTCTGCTTGAAATTCTGACACATTAACTTGGCCATTTCCAAAAACTTTCTGGCAAGAGCTCTTCATGGACCTAATAATTGCTTTACTGTTTAATCATTCCCTGAGCCTTTTTATACTCTAGTAAACTGCATCTGTCACTAGATTTCATCACCATCTGTATTATTTATCCCTTGTAATCTGATATCTATCTCTATAATGCCCAATTTTATCCCCTTCAAGTGCCCACTTCATTGGCTTATATACATTAGGTTTTCAATAAATATTTTTATATAATGGTAAATGAAGAAGTTGTTCTTTATATTTTAAACAACTCTTATGGAAGGAGATTACAACACAGCTGGAAGGAATTATTGTGAGAGTGAAACATGGAACCAAAAAAGATAAAGCAAGGGAAATTAAAAAAAAAATAAAGAGCTTTATTGAGTTATAACTGACATCCAATAAACAGCACATATTTAGTCCAATTTGATGTTTTAACGTATTTACATACCCATTAGATCATCACCACACTCAAGATAATTAACATGTCTTTTATCCTTAAATGTTTCTACATGACCTTTGCAATCCATGTCTCTTACCCTTCCCTACCTTACCCTCATAAGCAAAACACTGATCTGTTTTTGTCACAATAGATTATATTACATTTTCTAGAGTTCCTTATTAATGGATCATACAGTATAAACTCATTTTGGTCTTGTTTTTTTACTCCAATTTATTTTGAGATTCATCCATGTTGTTGCATGTATCAGTACTTCATTACTTTTTACTGCAAAGTAGTTTTCCACTGTATGTATATACTACATTTGCTTATCCATTCATCTGTTGATGGATATTTTGGGTTCTTTCTAGTTTATGGCTATTACAAATAAATCTACTATGAACATTTGACTACAAATTTTTGAAAAGAGGTATGGTTTCTTTTTTATTGGGCAAATACCTAGGAGTGGAATCACTAGATTATAGGATTGCTGTATGTTCAGCTTTGTAAGAAACTGCCAAACTCTCTGTTTGCTTTCTCACCAGCAATGAATGAGAGTTCCTGTTGCTTCACATCCTTGCCAGCATTTGGCGATGTCATTGCTTTAGATTTTAGTCATTCTGATACAGATATTCCCCAACTTACAATGGTTTGACTTACACTTTTTTGATTTTTCAGTGGTGCGAAAGCGATATGCATGCAGTAGAAACTATACTTTAAATTTTGAATGTTGATCTTTTCCTGGGCTAGTGATACGTGTTACGATACTCTCTCGTGATACTGTGCAGTAACGGTAAGCCCCAAGTCCCAGTCAGCCATGTGGTCAAAGGGTAAACCATCAGTACTGTGCAGTGTACTCTTCAATAAATTGTATGAGTTATTTGGCACTTTATTATAACATAGGCTTTGCATTAGATGATTTTGTCCAACTGTAGGCTAATGGAAGTGTTCTGAGCATGTTTAAGATAGGCTAAGCCAAGTAAGATATGATGTTCTGTAGGTTAGGTATATTACATTCATTTTTGACTTATGAGTTTTCAATTTACAAAGAATTTATTGAGTCATAACCCCACTGTAAGTTGAGGAGGATCTGCAGGTGTGTAGTGGTATCTGCGTTACTTCTTTGAAGAAGTGTCTGTTCAGATCTTTTACTCATTTTTAAAATCAGATTGTTTGTTTTCTTATTGCTGTTTTAAGAGTCCTGTGGATGCAAGTCCTTTATCAGATAGGTGTTTTGTAAAAATTTTCTCCCAATATTTGGTTTGTCTATTCATTATCTTAACAGTGTCTTTGTCAGAGCAGAAGCTTTTAATTTTAATGAAGCCTAACATCAATTTTTTTTTCATGGATTGTGCTTTAAGTGTTATATTCAAACTCATTGCCAAGCCCAAGATCACCTAGATTTTTTTCTATGTTATCGTCTGGAATTTTTATAGTTTGCATTGTATATTTACTTCTATGATCCGTTTTGAGTTAATCTTTGTGAAAGGTGTAAGGTCAGTGTTTAGACTGATGTGAATGACTATTTGGTCCAGCATCGTTTGTTGAAAAGACTGTCCTTCTGCATTGAATTGACTTTGCTTCTTTGTCAAGGTTCATTTAACTATATTTATGTGAGTCTGTTTCTGGGCTCTATTTTGTTCTATTGATCTAGTTATCTATATTTTCACCAATATCACATTGTCTTGATTACTGTAGCTTTGTGAATGTATGCATGTATTCATTTAAGAGATGAGGTCCCACTATGTGGCTCAGGATGGAGTGCAGTGGCTATTCATGGGCTTGATCCCACTTCTGATCAGCATGGGAGTTTTGGAGTGCTCCAGTTCCAATCTAGGCCAGTTTATTCCTCTTTAGGCAACCTGGTTGGTTCCCTGCTTTCAGCATATTGATGCTGAACTGAATATGGACATCCAGTTGGCATAGCACACAACAACCCAGAACTCCTGTACTCAAGCAGTCTTTCTGCTTTAGCCTCCCAATAGCTGGGACTACAAGTGCATGCCACCATGCCTGTCAGATTACTGTAGCTTTATAGTAAGTCTTGAAGTTGAAGACTTTTTTTTTTTTTGAGACAGAGTTTCACTCTTGTTATCCATGCTGGAGTGCAATGGTGCAATCTCAGCTCACTGCAACCTCCACCTCCCAGGTTCAAGCAATTCTCCTGCCTCAGCCTCCCAAGTAGTTGGGATTACAGGCATGCGCCACCACGCCCAGCTAATTTTGTATTTTTAACAAGAGACAGGGTTTCACCATGTTGGTCAGGCTAGTCTCAAACTCCTGACTCAGGTGATCCACCCACCTTGGCCTCACAAAGTGTTGGGATTACTGGCATCAGCCACCGTGCCTGGCCTGAAGACTTTTATTTCTCCAACTTTGTTTTTCTTTGTCAGTATTATGTTGGCTATTAGTTTGTTTCCTTTCTAGATAAACTTTAGAATTTGTTCATATCCATAAAGTAACTTGTTTGGATTTTGATTGAGATTGCACCAAATTTATGGATTAAGTTGGGAAGAACTGACTTCTTAACAATATTGAGTCTTCTTATCCATGAACATAGAATATTTCTCCACTTATTTAGATCTTCTTTGATTTCTTTCATGAAAGTTTTATAATTTTCTTACATAGATCTTGTACATATTTTGTTTGGTTTATACCTAAGTATTTCCCTTTTGTTGATGCTAGTCTAAATGGTATTGTGTTTTTAATTTCAAATTCCAATTGCTCATTGCTAGTATATAACTAAGCAATTGACTTATGTACATTAACCTTATATCTTATTTGTTTTTGGATTTGTGTTTTTATGATTCCATTTACCTCTACTATTGTTCTATTAGCTGTAACTCCTTGTGTAGTTATTTTAGTGATGGCCATAGGATTTGACAGTATATATCTTTAACTTATCACAGTCTATCTTGAAGTGATATTATACCACTTTACATACAGTATAAGAACCTTACGATAGTCTTAAAGTAGTTGTCATACATTTTACTTACACATAAATATACTTTAGTTATAAATCCCACACTGAGTTTTATTTTAGTCAATTATCTGTAAAATATATTTTGATAATAAGAAAATAAATTTAATAAATATATATTACCCAGTGGTTACCATTTTCTGTGATCTTTCCTTTGTATAGACTGATTTACTGAATGAGATTTACCTGAAGAATTTGCTCTATCAGGTCTTGTAATGTAGGTCTCCTTGTGATGAATTATTTTAGCTTTTGTTTATCTGAGAGGTCTTTATTTTACCTTTGTTTTTGAAAGATATCTTTGTTGGGTATAGAATTCTAGATTGATAGATTTTTTTCTTTTAGCTTTTTGTAGTTATTGCTTTATTGTATTTTGACTTTTATTGTTTCTGACTAGAAACTGTGCTTATCCTTATCTTTGTTCCTCTGCATATATATATAATTTTTTAAATCTTGTTGTTTTTGAGATTTTCTTTTCTCTTCGATTTTGAGAAATTGATTGTGATGTGCCTTTGTGTCCTTTTCTTTGCTTTTTATGCTTGGGGTTTTCTTGAGCTTTTTTTGATATGTTTGTTTAGCATTTTCATCAAATTTGGAAAAATCTTGGCCACTATGTTTTCAGATATTTTTCTTCTCTCTCTACCTTCTCATCTTTGGGGTCTCTTACTACACATATATAAAGCCAACTGAAATTGTCCCACAGCTCACTAATGTCCCACAGCTCCATTCATTTTTGTTGGTTTTTTTTTGTGTGTGTGTGTTTCAGTTTGCATAGTTTCTATTGTTATGCCTTCAAGTTCTCTAATCATCTCTTTTGCAATGTTTAATCTACCATTAATTCTATCCAGTGTATTTGTCACCTCAGACATTGTAGTGTTTACCACTAGAAATTTGATTTGGGTATTTTTAGTACTTCTATTGACTTTTCAAACATGGACTCTAGTTATAAAGACTTTTTTTTTTTTTTTTTGAGATGGAGTTTCACTCTTGTTGCCCAGGCTGGAGTGCAATGGCATGATCTTGGCTCACCACAACCTTCGCCTCCTGGGTTCAAGTGATTCTCCTGCCCCAGCCTCCTGAGTAGCTGGGATTACAGGCATGCGCCATCATGCCTGGCTAATTTTTTGTATTTTTAGTAGAGACGGGGTTTCTCCATTTGGTCAGGCTGGTTTCGAACTCCAGACCTCAGGTGATCTGCCCACCTTGGCCTCCCAAAGTGCTGGGATTACAGGCGTGAACCACCATGCCCAGCCATAAAGACTATTTTAATGTTCTCGTGTTATGTAGCTTTGAAATGATTCCAGACACATAATTTGCTGCATGAATGATAAAAGTTTTGCTGTGGTAAGAACACAGAGTGTAATCTTCCTCCCCATGGAAATGTTATATCACACCTTATCAGACCACATATATGAACTCATATATGTCCTCAACTACTGGACTCTAAAACACATATAAACCCAAGATTTTGACAGATACATTGAGAATGTAGGCTGTGGCAGGGCTACTCTCTGTTAGCCTTTGAGTTATTCTCTTGAGCCTGGCCAGCCAACATCAGCACCACTTGCTAGTGTTGAGGGACTTTTCATGTTGTTGTGGATCCCCATTGTGTTGGTCAAATCATCACTCCCTAGAATCTCTTGTAAAAAGATACGCCTCAGATGTTGTTTTTTGTTTGTTTTTGCTTTTTTAACTTAACAAATTGGTAATTGTTTTAACTTTTATATTAGGTTCAGGGGTACATGTGCAGTTTTGTTATATAGGGAAATTCGTATCACAGGGTTGGTTGTACAGATTATTTCATTACCTAGGTACTAAGCTTAGTACTCAATCTTTTTTTTTTTAGCTCCTCCCTCCTCCCACTCTCTTCCTTCAAGTAGGCTCCAGTGTCTGTTGTTCTCCTCTTTGTGTCCATCAGTTTTCATCATTTAGCTCCTACTGATAAGTGAGAACATGTGATTTGATTTTCTTTTTCTGTGTTAGTTCACTAAGGATAATGGCCTCCAGCTCCATCCATGGTCCCACAAAAGACATGATTTCATTCCTTTTTATGGCTGTGTAGTATTCCATAGTGTATATATATCACATTTTCTTTTTCCAGTCTGCCATTTATGGGCATTTAGGTTGATTCCATGTCTTTGCTATTATGAATAGTGCTGCAATGAACATACATGTGCTATGTCTTTATGGTAGAATGATTTATATTCCTTCGGGTATATACCCAGTAGTAATATTGCTGGGTCAATATCTTTAAGTGTTACTGTGCCACTTTACGTATAGTATAAGAACCTTAACAATAGTCTTACAGTACTTGTCATACATTTAAATATACATTAGTTATAAATCCCACACTCGATTTTGTTTTAGTCAATTATCTGTAAAATATATTTTGATAATAAGAAATAAATATAATAAATAAATTTGAATTATCCAGTGGTTATCCTTTCCAGTGATCTTTCCTTTGTACACATTGATTTACTGAATGGTAGTGCTATTTTTAGCTCTTTGAGGAATTTTCACACTACTTTCCACAATGGTTGAACTAATTTGCATTCCCACCAGCAGTGTATAAGTGTTTCCTGTTCTCCTCAACCTCTCTAGCATCTGTTATTTTTTGACTTTATAATAATAGCCATTCTGACTTGTGTGAGATATTATCTCATTGTGGTTTTGATTTGCATTTCTCTAATGATCAGTGATATTGAGCTTTTTTCGTATGCTCGTTGGCCATATATATGTCTTTTTTTGAAAAGTGTCTATTCATGTCCTTTTTAATGGGGTTGTTTTTTTCTTGTAAATTCATTTACATTTCTTATATATGCCAGATATTAGACATTTGTCAGATGCATAGTTTTATGCCTCAAACTTTGACTAGACTTTGTATTCATGGCGGCCTACTTCCACCCTAATTGGGCAAATAGACTTTAATAATTAGACTCTAAATGAAATGGAAACTCACACACTATGAGGTTAGTGTATCTCATTTATTGAGTGTATTCCCTAAGAGGTTTGTTCTCATTATTCTCCACCTGTTTAAGCATTGTGGGGGAGAAAAGAATCTCTTTGTCAATAAGCCATGTGATTCATGAGTCGTATTTTAATCGTCTTCTTATTTTAACTATACAAAGCACCTTGTCTGCTAATTCTAGTATCTGTGTCAGTTCTGAGTTAATTTCAATTGGTTGATTTTTCTCCTCACTATGAGTTGTATTTTCTTGCTTGTTTTGCATGCCTGGTTATCTTTGATTAGATACCAGACATTGTGAATTTCACCTTTTTGGGTGCAAGATATTTGTATTCCTATAAATTTTAAACTTTGTTTTGGGATGCAGTTAAGTTACTTGGAAACACATCCTTTTGGATCTTGCTTTCAGGATTTGTTTAGGCAGAACTATTTAATTTAAAGCTAATCATTCCCCACCATCAAGGCAAGACCCGTCTGAGTATTCTATCCAATGCTTCATGCATTATGAAGTTTTCCATTCTTATTCGTAAAAAATAGGCATTATTCTTGGTCCTGTATGAGTGCCAGGCACTCTACCCTCTACTCCTCTCAGATCATTCTTTCTCTAGCCTCAGGTAGTTTCCTTACATGCATGCACTAATCAGTACTGTGATGAATATTTGAGGGAGACTCTCTAAGATCTCTTCTGTGAACTTTAGCTGTCTTCTTTTCTCTGAATTTTCAGCTCCTTCTCCTCACTTCAGAGAGCCTGTTGGATTCCACCTGTGTTCCCTCTTCATGCAACACAACCTAGAAATTCTCTTAAGGTAATGGCCTGAGGAAATTGTAGAACTTTCCTTTTTTTTTTTCCCTCATCTTTTACCAGATGTCCAGTGTCTTGAAAAGACGTTGTTCTGTTTGTTTTGTTTCTTGAAAAGTATTGTTGGTTGTTTTAGGTGGTAGGGTAAATCTGGTCCCTGTTACTTAATCTTTGTCAAAAGCAAAAGTGCTCAGAGATCTTCCTTTAAGTTTTCATTGGTAGTTCTAGAAATGACCAATCACGAAACAGGGAATCTCTAACTGAAAGATTCATGACATTTCATTATAGAGAGTTAGGAAAGAGAATTAGTCTGAGAATTACCATTATCTAGTCTTCCTCCCACTCATATTCTTCACAAACATTTGCATAACACAATTTTTTGTACCATTGTTGACCATATCAATGGGTAGATTACTGAATTTTAGGGGGAAAGACATGTACAAGCTACTAGAATGGTAAGTTTTATTGAACATGTTATATAAAAGGAAATTACGCAAGGGGAGCTGGGTTGGTATCATAGTATAGTATTATATTTCTTTTTTTTTTTTTGAGGTGGAGTCTCGCTCTATTGCCCAGGCTGGAGTGCAGTGGCGTGATCTCAGCTCACTGCAAGCTCCGCCTCCCGGGTTCACGCCATTCTCCTGCCTCAGCCTCCCGAGTAGCTGGGACTACAGGTGCCCGCCACCATGCCCAGCTAATTTTTTGTATTTTTTAGTAGAGACGGGGTTTCACCATGTTGGCCAGGATGGTCTCGATCTCTTGACCTCATGATCCACCCGCCTCGGCCTCCCAAAGTGCTGAGATTACAGGCATGAGCCACCGCGCCCGGCCTATATTTCTTTATAGAGGTAAAATAGGTGTGAGATTTTTGTTTTTACTTATTTTGCTTTGTTATTTGGGCTTCACTGGGGAACCAAGTGATTTTTGGCAAGAGAAGCAGCACAAAAAATACAGAAAAGCCTCTTCTTATGGTTCCTATAATGGCAACCAAGTCAATAAATGATTGCAAAATTCAACTAGATTGCGATAGGGTGGTTACTGCAACTGCTTTATCCTTTTATAAATAGTCAGTTTGAAAAGTAGAAAAGTTCATGGGTAAAGAGCAGTAGCTAGAATGCAAATGTGAATCCGGGATGCAATATACAAAGGTTTTTGCAGTTTTCAGCAAGTGTGAATTTCTGATTGATGAGGCCCTCAGAGCAGAAAGAGACCCTCCTCTATGTGTAAGATTAGTAACACACAGAGACGTGGTGTTCATCTGCCCAGTTTATGTGGCTAATTAGCATTTAGAGTTTCTTCAATAGAAGCTAGTGAAGTAAGAACTAGATAATATCTTGGAAGATCTTTTTGTTTCTTCTGTCTTGCACTTTGAAGAGGGGCTCAGACTGTTGAATTGGAATAGAACAATTAAACAGACTGTAAAATGAAGTCCTGACTTGCTGGTTGCTTTGCCTGCTCTGTCAGAGCAGCACTGGTTCCAGGGAGAGAGAATACTAGTTTTGTTTATTTGTTTGTTTCCAGACAATTTCCTATGTCATCACTTTGTGTGTGTGTGTGTGCGCCAAGTGTTTGAGGTTGATAATGTTGACAGAGTCCTTGCAGAATGGAAGTTCATCTCCACAGGGAAAGGCTTTGTATTTCAAGTTTTAAAATTCCAAAATATTTTGCTATAACATTGTTATTCCTAGTTTTTTATGCCTTTTTGTGTGGAAGGTTGGTTTCTCCTTTATCTACTTACCAGCTTTTAGGGGAATCCCTTTTTAAGTCAAGAAAGCACTTCAGAAAATTTCTCTCTCTCTCTCTCTCTCTCTCTCTCTCTCTCTCTCTCTGCCTTTATGAAACTGACAGTAGCATATCTTGCTATTCTTGGGTCTTAGTCTGGAATTAAGCTGTGCATGCAGTATGCCCAGAAGGCTCAGTTTTTAAAAAATTTCTATGTTTATTCATATTTAACTTCATCCTAATGGGGTCATGTACACTGTGATATTTATTCATGAAATATTTAGGAAAAGATAAAATGTTTGAACTATAATGAATTATGATTTTATTATCCTTTTATTAATGATAATACACCCAACGCTATTCTTGAAAGTTTGAAAATGGAAACCTTGGTAAATTTTTTTTCTTTTGGCAGAATTTTGAACTTTTTTACATAAAAGTGTAAACCTTTGTTTGGTATTATGGGTCACCTGGTTCCGCAGCATCTCTTTGATTTAAAGAGGATATCATCCATTTAAAAAGGACTCACAGCCAGGCATGGTGCCTCATGCCTATAATCCCAGCATTTTGGGAGGCTGAAGTAGGCAGATGCTTGAGCTCAGGAGTTTGAGACCAGCCTGGGCAACATGGTGAAACCCTGTCTCTACAAAAAATACAAAAATTAGCCAGGTGTGGTGGCATGCACCTGTGGTCCAAGCTACCTGGGAGACTGAGGTGGGAAGACTGCTTGAGCCTGGGTGGTTGAGTCAGCAGTGAACCATGATTACACCACTGCACTCCAGCCTAGATGACAGAGCAAGAGCCTATCTCAAAAACAAAATAAGCCAAAGGGACTTACTTTGGGGATTTGGAGAACTAGAAAATATTATTATTCATATTAACCTACACCCATAAAAGAGTGCTATTAAAAGTTCACTTAATACAAGGGCTTCTTTTTCTTTGCTTTGGATTTAAACAGGTTTTCTATAAGCTAATCAACAGAGATTTGATTAACATACTTAAGCATGTTATATGAAAGGGATGGCATTGTGAAAGATGGGGATACTGTATAGAAGTAATAAAATAAAAGGTATGGAATTAGGTAGTGTAAGAATTTCAGAACTAAAATAGTCTGAGAAGTCATTTGGAACATGGATTTCTTTTGATAGAAAACTTCTGTCCTGCAGTATATCAGCCTTGTCCAGCAGAGCTAGTTAGTGCAGATAGAAGAACCTAGGTTGCTTAACTACCAGTTCACTGTCCTTTCTATTATATTGTAATTCTGTTTTCTGTCTTATTTCAGGAGCAGCAATCCAGATGAGCTCTATATCCTGAATAAAAACAATAATAATGGCAATAACAAACTATTATTTTTTTAAGAAATATGACTTAAACCTATTTGTTTTTATTTATTTGGTTTGTTTATTTATATGTAGTTTGTCAGAAAACCATAGGAGTCAGGCATTGGGTAGCTCGTGGCCATTAGTATTATTTTCAAAGTCAGAAATCATTGGAGAAGAATCCCCTTCTAATATAAATTTTTAAACTATTCATTTGAGTGTTTAGGAAGCTGTGATCTCTGCTGTGATAATCCTAGAAGACATTGCTCAAGCCACAGCTGGCTATTATTGAGACTATGGAAAGAGAAAGAGCTTTTGCCCTGATTTATCCCATAAAATGAATAATAGGCCACATTCAGGGAGACCTAGCTCGTGGCAGACTATTCTCACCACACCCTTCACACAGCCTTTTTTTTTCTTCTCCCATCCCAAGCCACCATCCCAACCTGCCTTGACTAAACTCAATGAACAGGAACCATTGTATGAATCGGAAGGAAAATGTCTTAAATATATGAAGTTATAATGAGTTGGTAAGTGCGGTAAAAATACTCTGTAACTTAGTTGGAAGTTGCATCATCCATGCCTGTGGCACTATGGACTGGACCCAAATGGTATAATTCTTCAGTGTAACACTGAAGTAATTTTTGCATCTGCCAAGTAAATGGTTTAGATTTCAAACCTATGAAATGCCAAACTGTAATTGTTCAATTCTAGTGAACCACAGATGTGTTTAATTTCCTTCCTTTACTTTTTGCTGTCTTCTTTAGGTAAGCAGAACCAACTAAAGAGTGGCCTTATGTGAATCTACAAAGTGAACTTTAACGTCAGTCAGTTAATATACTTTAACGCCTAAATGTTGTATAACACTGCTCTATATAGCACTTTTAAATGTATAAAATTTTTGATAGAGGATAAGTCCATTTCATTTAGGGAAAACAGTTGTTTCAACCACATATATTATAATAGGAGTAAAAGTGGCATATCGTAATGAAAGAACATGGGAAGTCAGAAAACCTGGATTTATTTTTGCCTCTCCTGTTGATTCTTCATTTGATCCAGCCTGAATAATTTCCTTTTCCTTTAATTTCTATATCTGCTGAAGGTGAATAATAATACTTTCATTGGCCACATAGAGGTGCTGGGAGAATGAAAGATAAATTCACCCAAAGCACTTTGAACTGCCTAGAAGAAAGACTTATTTAAACAAAAGTTGATTCTATTTTCTATCTTTTTATTTCTTACAAGCAGACACCAAAGTAAGTGTTAGAAGAGCCTCAAAGATTTGGTTATTTTTTTTTTTGCAACTTTTATTGTAGGTGAGAAGGTTAATATAATTGCCTTCATTTTATAAACAGGGAAACTAATGCTCCCAAAAGGTTTGTTTTGGGGCTTAAATTGAGTAGCCCTTTATGAGAATAGGGGAAATTGGTGGGGGTGTAGATGTAATAACATCAGCCATGAATTGATAATTATTAAAGCTGGTAATGGGTGTGTCTGTTTAGGGGGGTTATCATGAATACTATCATGTCTACCTTGTCTTTGAAAATTTGTATTAAAAAGTTAAAATTTAAAAAATTGATTAAAAAAGTAGCTCATTTTCATTTGCAAGGTTCTTTTAAAAATGCTATTGAGGCTGGTCACGGTGGCTCACGCCTGTAATCCCAGCACTTTGGGAGGCTGCAGTGGGCGGATCATGAGGTCAGGAGTTCGAGACCAGCCTGACCAACATGGTGAAACCCCGTCTCTACTAAAAATACAAAAATTAGCCAGCCATGATGGCGTGTGCCTGTAATCCCAGCTACTCGGGAGGCTGAGGCAGAAGAATCACTTGAACCTGGGAGGTGGAGGTTGCAGTGAGCTGAGATTGCACCACTGTGCTCCAGCCTGGGTGACAGAGCAAAACTCTATCTCAAAAAAAAAAAAAAAAAAGACAAAGTATATGCTTGGACCCTGAACACAGACATTTTAGTTTTTCATACTCAGTTTTTACATTCTATTTCCAATGCTTTCTAACCATTTACTACTTTTAACATATTATGCCATTTCTTTAGCGTTAATATATTACACTTTTTTCTTATTCCCGTTCCAGATGTTTGTCATGTGCTTTGTTGTCAATTTTAGATTTTCATTTTCCTATTTTTGGGAATTATAAGCAGTCACTTATTAACCCAATTACTTTATGCTTCAATGGGCTTGTCATTGGGTAGCCATGTGAATTATTTCAATTTTTAGAGACACAGATCAACCTGCTACCCTATACCCACAACAGAAAACTGCCGACTTCCCCATTGTAGGAACTTACAATCAAACGGCATTTGAAACATGTGAGAACACTCCTATTATTAAAAAAAAAAAATCACCCTCAACCTGGGTTATTTTCACTGATAGACTTGCATGGTTAAAGCCTGCTATTTCGTGAGCTCCCAGATGACGCAAATGCTGGGAAATGTAACATACTCACTGTGATTCGTTTTTAGACATCAAAAGAAATCCATTTTACAAAGGAATCATATAACTTTAGAGCTAAGAAAGATCTTAATAATCATCTGGTATAGACCTTTCCATTTATTTATGCCAGAACCTAAAATTAGAAAGGCCAGGTAATTTGCTCAGTGTTACATACCTTAGTATGGCAGAGCTGGAACTTGAACCTGAGTTCCCTAGCTTTCAATTCAGAGTTCTTAATAGGTTGCCACTCAAGTGCATTCAGGTCTTTGATGCTATTTGTGAACACCAAATATGTCTCTGCTTCTTACAACTTAGAAATCTTACTCTATTTTGCAATGCCCTGCCAAGTCATATTGGAGCCTGAGGCAAAATGAAAGACCAATGACACTGATCCTGTCTTTATTTAAAATTCTGATGTTTTCTTCACTATGGATTTGTGGGATTCATTTCGATTTTTTAAAATATTGCATTAAAATATTATATCTTGACTACTGAGTTTTTTAGTAGCTCCTAAAATTTTGCATTTGAAGTGGGTGCCTTGCTTGATTCACCCTAGTCCCAATCCTATTATTTTTGCTTTAATCTACTAAATCCCTTTTTCAGCCTTCTGGCAATAAAATAAAATCAACCTATGGAACCTTTATAAGCAAACCCATACTATTGGCCACTTACAAACAATGGTGGCAAACAAACCAGAATCTGCAAGTGCTTTTCATTGGCTTGATTGTTGGTAACATTGCATGGTAATTACATAGTCATTTTTGGCTCCATGAATTGAAACTCTCTTGGAATGTCTAGCAGTTTATTGAAAAGAGCTCAAAGCCAAGACGTGAGTTCTTTTGTTTGATCCTTCACAGTATTGTGTTTTAGGCTCTTATATCGTTGTGTTTGTTTTGATTTCTATAAATTGGGACTCAAGGGAAGGAAGCTCTTTATAGGCCTATTATTTTCATTTTACTTGGTCCTCTCAACACCTGTTTGAGATAGGCACTTTATAGGCTAAAACCAACTCACACTGACTTAAGTTAAAAGAGAATTCACTAGCTAACACAATTGAAAAATCTAAGGAGTAGATCTGACTTCAGGTATTACACATCATTTTGTAAGGGCTTTCTCTCTCGTGTTTTCTACTGGGTTGGCTTTATTATTATTCAGGTTTTTCCTATGTAGTAGCACCAGGTGTATACTCTACTAGCTTAGCAACCTTAGTAGAAAGGGAATGAATCTTTCCTGATTGCTTGAGCCAGAGTCTCAGAATTGAGTATAATTGGCCCAGCATAGGTCACATGCACATCCCTGCACTAGGCATTAAGGCCTGGCGAATGCAATTAAATCACTGGCTGAACCTGGTTCATGTGTTCAACCCTGGGTCAGGGACTGGATTGAGAGTAGAAGAGATCTGTTTCCTCTAAAGGAAGAGACAACTTTTTAAGTCTTTTCCCCCCAAAAGGGATTCTGGACAGGGAAAAGACAAATGTCAACTAAAATGTTACTATTCTCACTTCATTTATGAGGAAGTTGAGGATTAATAAGTGAATTTTCACGAGGCTGCATAGCTAATGAGTGATAGGATCTTAACTTTGACCCAAATCTGCCTAAATCTAAAGCCCATCTCTTTTCTCCACACCTTGTATCCCTAGAACATCATGCTTCTTCCTCCTTCTCCTTAATGTGAAACCATGATGGTTGCCATCACTTTACAGCAGTATTCTTCAAAAAGGAGGGATTTTGCCCCCAGAGGAAATTTGGTAATTTCTGGAGACATTTTTTTATTGTCACAACTGTGCACAGAGGTGAGTGTGGTGCTACTGCATAGAGGCTAGGATGCCTATACCTCCTGTAGTGCACAGAACAATTCCTCACAACAAAGAATTACCCAGCCTAAAATGTCAGTAGTGGTAAGGTTAAGAAACCCTGCTTTTTAGATTCAATTTCTCGGCTGTTACTATTAACATCAGTTTTGAGAGAAATAAGTAATAGAGAGCAGGATTGAAATAATTCATACATGTAGGTATAATTAAGTTGTCTCTTAATTCAGGGAAACTTCCTTTAATTTCCATAGAAGCTAACTTTAGAATATTGAATTATCTTGGTTAGTGAGTAAATTGCAATAGAACGTAAATTCCTTTTTAAAATATTTGTTTTATGCAAGTTTAAGCTAACTTCCCAGACATAATTTTTCATTCTAAAATAAGTCCTATAATTTTTTTCTTAAAATAGAAATCTAGGGATATTTTAAATTGAATACTGAATGCTTTTAAAGGAAATATATGTTTATCTCAAAAGCCTTTTAATATTTCATATAGAAGGTTCTATACCAGGGGAAATAATTATTTTTTAAAATCTGAGCTGCCGGGCGTAGTGACTCACGCCAGTAATACTAGCACTTTGGGAGGCGGAGGCAGGCGAATCATGAGGTCAGGAGATCGAGACCATCCTGGCTAACACGGTGAAACCCCGTCTTGACTAAAAATACAAAAAATTAGCTGGGTGTGGTGGCGGGCGCCTGTAGTCCCAGCTACTCGGGAGGCTGAGGCAGGAGAATGGTGTAAACCCAGGAGGCAGAGGTTGCAGTGAGCCAAGATTGTGCCACTGCACTCCAGCCTGGATGACAGAGCGAGAATCCGTCTCAAAAAACAAAACAAAAAAACAAACAAAAAAAACTGAGCCAAAGCATTTCTAAAACTTTGGATGATAATAAGGGATTTAATGTACTAAAAAGCATACAGAAATTTTCTTCCTGTAAGCAAGTGCTTTGTGAAAGAATAATGAAAGCAGAAGAATGCGTTAAATGTATTATAGCTGCAGTTATTGGGTTTGACACTTCAGAGAAATCAACCTTCTTGTTAAATGACATGAAAATAGTTTGTACTGTCTGACTCCTTGAGACTTGCAAGTCGTTTCTGAATTGTGCATATCTAAATGAATCCAGGGAAAGCTGTGCTTCTGTAGTCAAACCACAGATAATATTCTAGTAGAAGAGCTGAATGAGTAGAGTGATACTACAGATGGATTTCATATAAGAAATCTTTTACAATCCAGCAAGTCAAATTTATTGTTGGAGTCGGAAGATTTGAGGCTTAGCATTTTCTCGTTTTGCCAGTTTTATACAAATAATTCTTCTTGTTTTCCAAATTCTCATGACTGTATGCAGCATGGAATTACAAGTCCATTCCTTTCTCTGGTTCTTTTTAACCTTATCAGACCCACCCCAGATCAATGAACATTCCTCTGATTTCAACTGAATAATTCTGACTTGCTTTGATATCTCACATGGATGACTTTCTTCCCATCTCTCCTATCCCCCGATGGTCCTTCAGCTCATGCCTGTTGTGCCCATTTTTTTGGCCTCACTTCTTTACCTAATCTCAGGAATACTCATTGCTTTTTCTATTTCTTCTATTTTTCTTTGGCCTCTCTTTCCTCTCCCATATTAAATTTCCTCCTTGGCTATAACGCCTGCCTTCTTCTGTTTCCCAAGTCCTATTTACTGGCTCTGTATCCTTAGACTCACTTGTTTCTTAATTCATATCCTCATCTACTAAGGTGCCTAATGGCCACCCACCTAGCATATTTTAGTAAGGCATGTGTGTACAGACAGGTCACCTATTCATTGTTAATAGAATTCAATTTGCAGTTTCCCTGGAAATAAGGCAGTTTCTGATCTTCACATCACCCAAGTTCTTACTCGTTAGAATGCAGGTTCCTTTGTCACATTAGGAAGGACAGTAATATTTATTTATGAAAAAGTTGAAAAAATACTGTAATAAATGGTGCTGGGTTAATTAATATATTATTAATATGGTCCTATTTTTCTTGAGAAGAAATGTTCTTGAAGATTTGAAATTTCTTATCTGTTAACAAACATTTTTCTGGTGCCATCAGCAGTTTATTCCTTTTTACTGCTTTGTGATAGGGCTTGGTATTCCCAATTTTACAGAGCAGAGATGACAGGTCACTTGACTAAACAAGTGACTTATTTAGAATTTCACAGGAAAGTAATTACAGAGCCCTTAAATTTCCTGTCTCTTACTTCTATGATATAAAACAATTTACTTTGCATTCCTTATTTATATAAATGCCTTAGAGCATTTCCTTTCCTTTAATAAAATCATGAAGAGTATCACCTGGTAATGAAATTGTTAGGATGGAAGAGAAATGAACTAGGCACAGTGTACGTGAATTTGATTATTGCCTTTTCAACTGTCTAATAATGGGAGCTGTGGGCTCATAGGCTCTCCTTTTGAATTGTGAAAACTATACTTATTTTATATTACATTGGTGAAGTTCCCTGAAGTCCTTAAAAAACAAACAAGATTTAAAGTGCAAAATGTTATTGTTAAGTTAAAATGACCCTTGTGTGTTTGCAAAGCTCCGCGGGCTTTCTGGGGCTAGTGATCCCCTTGGTGAGCATTGTGGAGTGTGGTGGGAACCAGCCATGTTTTGGTGATTTCTTTTAGATTTCTAAAACTGTTTTTCTGTTGGGTTGAAGTGGGAAAACAGCTTTGGAACTGCTTTTGGTGTTGCTCTGAGTGTGTTTGGGAGTGCATTCCAATAGTTTGTGAGGGGATGTTAGCTGTTCAGGAAAAATAACCCTTACCAAAGGTAATGGTTCCCACTAGCATTTTCAGTAACATGTACCAGATGTGGGTAGTTAATTATTCTCAGATCTGATAAATACCTGCCAGCCAAGCCTAATTTTATTTTCAGTAAACAGTGGCCAAAGGTCCTAGCTGTTCATTTGATAGGATGGGCCTGTTTGCACTTATCTATTAATAAAAGCACAACACTCCTTTAGTTTTCCTTTCCCAGGGCCAGATAAAACATTTTAGACACTCACGTATTTGTCTTAGTAAATCAGACAAAGTAAACAAATCTGGTAGATTAACTTGGTAAATAGAGTGTGGTTAAGTGTTACCTTTGGAGTTGAACTCAATGCCATATAAATAGCATTAATCGCATGGTATTTTCAATAATCTTTATGGAGTAAAACGGAGGGTTGTTTTTTTCTTTCAACCAACAGGGACTTAAGTATATTTCTTAAGTACTTTCAGATGTCCTTCTGTATGGAGATTTTAAAATCACTTTAAAATGAAATTTATTCTTTTGTCCCATTAGTAACTTGTTGGGAACTTTGTACTAGTTAACATTATGTTTAAAAACCTGGAAACCTCTATAGTTCATCTCAGAAGAAAAATAGGACTACATAGTGGCATGCAAGCTTTGCCAGACAGAGATAATGGCCATCTAGAGGTTACTGATTTGGGTGGAACAGTGAAAATGGGGCCTGCTTTTATGGGGAAGACAGTGGCTGGTAGGCAGAAATTCACTTTATTCATATGCATTTTTTTTCCTCTTGGGTAAAGAGTTCTATTAGGGTCAGAAGTACTATTTATTTTTGTGAGGTAAATTCTTGTCTTGTGAGAACTGGCATGAAACAGACTCATTATTTCACACTAGCCAACAAAACAGTATTTTATCAAAGTAACTTCTAGTCAGTCCAAGACTGGACTGGATTTGTACTGGTAACCTGGTGGTGCAGGGCTCTAAGTCTCATGCCAGCTCTTGTCTCCCTCATTAAACTTCCTTTTTTAGTAATGATTAAAAACAACTCTCTTTACTACAATATATTTTCTCATTGGCTTTATACTCGAAGTTGCAAGTACTTTATAAAATTATTTTTAGTTTTGCATGCTGTATAATAATCCATCTAATTTGGTAAGCATAGTACATAAAAGAAATAGCTGAAAGGCTTTAGAGAAAGTTCCCTACTCATACCTCCCCCTTTACAATGATCTCGGCATTAATATCTTATGCCGTGAGAGGGTGGCCTGGCACAGTACTATGAATATTGTGCCCGATACCCAGTGGTAACCTACCAACGATTGTTATGAAAATGATGGTGATGATAGTATAGGGGAGAGAGTGTAAACCAAAAGTTGAGATCTGTATTCTGTTTTCAGCTTCATTTTAATGGCCTACTGGGAGACCAGGTACATTATTTCTGCTCTTTTTTTTTTTTTTTTAAGTTTCTCCAGCTATACATGAAGAAAAAAGTCCTAGTCCACTAGCCAACCTGACAGGCATGTTGTGAAAACTAATGAAAGTATAAAGTTCTTATAATCCGAAGCATAAAAGGTGCTGTAACCAATAGGTACAAAATACTAATTATTATTTTTACGGTTCAGCATAGTAAATCTTTGGAGTAAATTTTTTTCATTATATTTACTAGTCTTTCCTTTAAGAATTATTTGCCAAATTTAACTCTTTTTCTCTTTTAATTAGACCCAGAGTATAGTAAAAAAAAATTGATGGTTTGGCTTTCAGAAAGAGTTATTTTGTTATCTGTACCAAATTTTCAATTAAATATTTTTAGCTGTGAATCAAGTTTCATCTTCAAAAGTGTCTTCAATTTTAAATAATCTGAGAATACTTACCTGGTTAGTAGGCTAAATTAACGTAGTAGGGAAGAGAGTGTAAGAAAAGTGCTGTTGAATTCATCATTCCCATTAGCACCAGTCTGCGGATTCCCAAACATATATTTCTAGGCTCAGATATTTTTCCTGATCCCCAGACTTATTAATCCAGGAACTAGTCAACTTCTTTACCTGGATGCCCTGTAATGATTTGTAGCACAACATACATAAAACTTAATATTCTGTTCCTGAATTTGCTCTCTCTGTGAATGGAATATCTATCCACCCCGTCTCTCAAGCTGAAAAACCCTCACCCCATTTCCTCAACATCTGTAGATTTGACTGCCTTAATACTTTATGCCCCTTATCTCCATCCCACGATTACTACCTTAATTCGACTTTTGCTCTTCTGTCACCGGGCAGCTGCAATTGTCTTCCTGCCACCAGTCTGGTCTCATTACAGTCTACTCTCGATACCATTTCCAGATTAACCTTTACAAAATGCAAATCATAAAATATTACTGTCTCATTTTAAAAATATTTAGTGGTTTCTTGTGTGCTATAAGACAAAGTTTACACTCTTTATATTGGTTATTGAGGTCTTAATGATCTTTACCTTGTTTCTAGTCTTCAATCCTCTTATGACCTCTGTTCTAGTCACACTGAAAGTTTGTGGGTTCCAAAACATGCCATGTTGTTGGACATTCTACATTCTCTCCACCCACTTCTTTAATTGCCAACACTGTTTTATATTTTAAAACCTAATTCCAGTGTGAAGTCTTTTGTAACTCCCTCCTTGTATCCCATCATACCCTGTATATACTTCTTACATAGTTCCTATAAAACCTATAGCACGTATTTTGTGTATATCCTTCCCTTCCTGCTTTATTGTATGAGAGATTATGTCTTGTTTATTTTTGCCTTTCAACGTCCAGCTCAGTGGTTGGTACAGAGGTAGTACTTGGTAGATTGATTAGATAGTGGGTGGAGTAAAATTCTATGACCATATTTTCCTCCTCAAGTTCTACTCCCTTTTCAGTGTTGCATGGAAATGGCTTTTTAAAGTACTCAGATTAAGATTTGATGGGTAGACGAGGTCTTTACTTAATTGGTATGATTGATGGGACAACAGGAATACTCCTGTAACCACTATACCTACCCAAAGATTTCATAGACAGTCTGACATTTCCCCATGAAAAGTCATTTATTAGAGTTCTGATATTCTACTTATTATACTCCCTGCCCTCTTTAGCACTTTATAGGTACAAAGTCCTCCCATAAACATTATCTTATTTAATTTTTAAAACAAGCTTATGGATGGATTTTATTGTATATACTTTAACTTTATCTCTAAAGCATATACAATATAATTTGCACCCTTAGGCAGATCTGTGAATTGCTTTGAAGAATAACTCGCTATTCTTTTTCGTGATTTGGACTACTCTGATAGTGACACTGTTTTGCTAAGCTGTGGGAGTTTGGAAGTGTCTCCCATAATTTTGACACTAGATTTTATTGGGTACAGCACAAATATCACTCCTTGGGGTGGGCCACATAGTCATGGACCCACAGACACTCAGATAGGAAGAGGCTCTAAAGGACATTTTCTCTTTATATATGGAATTGTATGAAATTTAATAGAAATGGATCTCTAGAATTTTACTCCTTTTAATCAGGACAGTAGTACAAAGCAAAACTTTTGTACACTGCTTAGCATGGTGCTCAGTTCTGCAAACGTCTTTTATGTCTTTGATAGTGATGGTGGTGATGATTTAGAAGCAGTTTTTGCCCATATACATATACCATGGTAAAGCAGTTTTCTCGTTTACTAACGATCTATGAGGAGCATTATTTTTATAGATCTTAGATATAAATTCTCTCCTTCAGACTGTTTGCCTGAACCTTAAAATGTAGCATGATTACACAAGCACTCTGGAATTTAGATTAAACAGCATTCAATTTGAAAATCTAATCATATCATCTAAATATCATTAAGTAATAATAGGCTGATTGATAGGGACCAAAGCTGTTTTGGCCTGGTGTTGCATGCCTTTCACTCAGCCACCCTTTTCAAACCAAGATGTTGATAAAGAGGTCTATAAATCTTAATAGTTGGAGACAGTTTAAAAGCATAGTTCACTGGATAAGGTCACACCCACTTAAGTGACCTATTTTGTATACTTTTCAAAAATAGGTTAATTAACTTAATAGAAATAATAGGACTCTCATATTGATGTGCAATTACTACTAAAACAGCTTTGTTTTTTTTTCTTTCCAAGTGAACATGATGTTCATGAAATTGAGGGCATAATAGCCATGACAAGAACCAGGCTTAGCAAGGCAGGTCATGTTCAGCGAGTACATTTCAGACTTCCCCTTTAAAATCCTCTTTTATTCCAGGTCCTAGGACATAAGCGTACACCTCCATCAGAGCACTTTATTCCTGGCCCTCTCCTATTTCAGTTTTTAGGAGGGATTATTCTAGCTGTTGTTGTTTTCCTAATCACTATAACAGCACTTTATATAGCTTCTGATCCCTGAAGACTCCAGCTTACATAGTAAACTCAATGAATTTTGGTCTCTTTTTCTTTTATTCTGAGGCTTTCTTCATTTTTCTAACAGATGGATGATTCATTTGCTACCCTGGGAGAAGCATGGTTTCAGAGGAGGATACAGTATAAAAGGGCAAGGGAGTACCCAGACCAGAGTCATATTCTGGTTATATTCTCCTCAAGCAGCCTGCTTTCATTTGTTGTTGTTGTCGTTTAGTGCCCATTTCAAATTGTCTATTCTTAGTCTTCTTATTGATGATTATAACCTTCTTAGTCTATTATTGGTCACTAATTTTGCATAATTTGATTTTCCCATTCATCTGTTCCTTAACATATAACCCCTTAATGTTTTATATCATAAGTTGAGTACATGGGCATTTATTATTCTTTGAACTTTTAAATAACATATACATTTAGAAAAGTTAACCTCCTCCCCCAGTCTGATATCTTGTATCACAAATAACTCTCTGTGTAGATGTTGCTGAGTCCTGCTGGCTCGAATTTTCCTGTGGCCAGATGGTCTGAGAGGCAGTTAGTGATGCACATTCATGGAAGGGTGGGTTCTTGCAAGGTAGCCATGATGGGTATATTTGAATTGATGGATATATGTTGATCTGATGGGCGTATTTTGAATTAAAGGTTCTAATATATATAGCAGAGGTTCTAGATGACCTCTTTGTTCACCTTACAGTAGTGTCATTTCTCTGCTTGTTTGCACTGCCCTTACAACAAAGACTTTTCTAAATTAAACAAGTCTTGTTTATATGTTTTGTGTATGTGATCACAAAAAATAGCAAGAATACTGTTCTATGGACTCTTAGCTGTGGTGGAAAGAACCATTTAAACTCTCTCAGCCTTTAGTTCTTCATTAGGAAGATGCCTTTCTTACTGAGGGTTGTAATGATTGTGAAGTCCAGTTTTCTGACTTCTCCATTAGGGAATAAGAGAACTCTTTGGTTTTAAATTGAAAGATGGAGTGATTCACTCTCCAGTGTAGGAGGGAACCTACTCTACTTGAATTTGCTATATTTCTTTATTTCCTAGGAAAATGTTGGTGGTTTTCCCTCCCAAGCATTCTCTCTAGAGTTTAGCAGCATCCTTTCCTTGAAAGCAAAGGCCTCATTTCCTATTTCTTTCATATCCTTTAATTTGCCTAGTACAGGGTCCGTTTCATAGTAAGCATTCATTAAAAACATTTTAGTTAATTAACTACAAAATGTCTGGCTGAGGTTTAGGAGAGAATGAAAGATTGGGCAGGGGAAGTACTGGCACACAGGAGAATTAAAATCAGAGGATATCCTTTTTATTACTAATTCTTTTTCCAATAATAAAAGTACTCTATTTTCCTTATTTAAGAAAGCTATCATTTAAAAAATTAGTGTTCTAAAACCACACCCTGAAATGACTACTGTTAACATTTTGTCATATTTCTTACTAGTCTTATTTTATACACATTTAAAATTTTTACATAGTTTAGCTTATATTTTATGGTTTTTATATAGTATTTTTTACTTATTTTATCATCTCATCCTATTAAAAACTTTTTTGTCAAAAGAATTTTAATGACAGCAGAATTGTTTATTTCACAACTGTAACATGAATTCTATAACCATTCTAGATGTTGGACATTTAGGCTGAATCTATTTTTTCATGATTATAATTAGCAAGTTGCCTTTTGGAAAGGCTATACAACTTTTTATTCTCATTTCTGAACATAAAATGTTGATGAAAAAAATGTATTGGGAATGATGACTTCACTGAGTTTTAGACCAGGGTTTCCAGAAGTAAAATGTTCATGTCTTGGTTTTGGCCTTTGGGTAGAAAAAAGTAAGTTTTTACCAGGAGTCCCTGAAAGGGAAGGCCTTGCTGGCCAGGGGTTTCAGGCTCCTCCTCCATAACCCATCAAGTGGCCAAAGTCTTGATTTTCTGTGTAAACAGGTAGACAGGTTCTCAGCCTGATCGAGTCATGTATTTATAGAAGAGGTTCTCTTTTTCTTGAAGAATTTCTGACTTACTTGATCTGTCATCATTGTCTCGTATTTGTAACTTTAGAGCCTGACAGAACAAAAAAGAAATAGGCCATTTCTGTAGCAGAATCTTATTTGGAGAAAAGGATTCAAGACTACAGCGTCCTATTTTTTTGTTTGTTTGTTTGTTTTTTGAGATGGAGTTTCACTCCTGTTGCCCAGTCTGGAGTGCAATGGCAGCAATCTCAGCTCACTGCAACCTCTGCCTCCCGGGTTCAAGTGATTCTCCTGCCTCAGCCTCCCAAGTAGCTGGGATTACAGGCGCCCACCACCATGCCCAGCTAATTTTTTGTATTTTTAGTAGAGACAGTGTTTCACCATGTTGGCCCGGCTCGTCTCAAACTCCTGACCTCAGGTGATCCACCCACCTCGGCCTCCCAAAGTGCTGGGATTACAGGCATAAGAACCGCACCCGGCCTACAGTGTCTTTTACTAGGAATTGTAATTTTATTAGTTTCTAAAGAAAATATTAAATGCAGTGTTTTGTAGGCAGTGATTACCTTTCATCTTGTTTGTCATATTTCTCATTCTTTTTGTGTGTGTGTGACGGAGTCTCGCTCTGTCGCCCAGGCTGGAGTGCAATGGGGCGATCTCGGTTCACTGTAACCTCTGCCTCCGGGGTTCAAGAGATTCTCCTGCCTCAGCCTCCCAAGTAACTGGGATTGCAGGTGCCCACCACCAAGCCCTGCTAATTTTTGTATTTTTAGTAGAGACAAGGTTTCACCATGTTGGTGAGCCTGGTTTCGAACTCCTGACCTCAAGTGATCCACCCACCTCAGCCTCCCAAAGTGCTGGGATTACAGGTGTGAGCCACCACACCCAGCCATATTTCTCATTCTTATTTTAGGCTGATGAAAATACTTAATATTTCAACACCTCTGTATCATAGCCATGTTTAAATGTGCATATCCACCAGTCAATTTTAATACATTCCTTTCTAGTAAATTCTGTTAGGTCTTCAGTTCAACTGTACCTCCCTCAATGTCACTTTTTACCTTCCCTCCTCCCTTAAATCGCCTAGTTCTCATTTTGAAAAGGTAGAGAAATCCTTTGTCAGTAGTTAGGAGGATGTAGATCCTGTATGTTTTTCTGTCATTACATTCTTAATCTATTACATGTGTATTTGTCCCGTCCTTACTGACTTAACCTCTGACCACATTGCAAAATGTAAACAGAGCCAGATACCGACGGGTTTGTCCCTTCATTAGCCAGGGCCTAATTCATAATTTCTATTTTCTAATTTTGGAGAATAAGAAGCTTAGCTAGATTAAGAGGCTTTCCTAAGTCACATAACCGTTTGCAAGTAGCTAAGAACAGGATTGTGAACTCTTGCCAAACTCCTCCATAAAATTCCATAAGCTTGTGGGAGCTCATTTATACAATATTTAAGAGGTTATATAGGCAAGGAGAATAATTGAATTTCTATATATTTAGATTGACTGATATCTCCCAAACTTCAAGTGGAAAAAAAAAAGCCCTTAAAGAAAGAGCTTAAGAGAATTAAAATGATGTGACCCGAACCATGGTTCCTTTCTCATTCAATTATTTTCTTTTAACCACTGATGGCTTTTTGTGCTTGGCTGGGTAAGTTTCTAGCTAGTCAAGCCTATGTTATGAAAGAGAAATAAGACACTTAATCCTGTGAATGATTAACTAGTATTGGCCTCCCTTCCCAGTAGTTTGCCCTTCCTGTATTGTAGTCTGTGTACTCATTTCTGAGCCAAATCTCCAAGGTCTCTTATTATTGAGTGTAGGGACACCTGGATTACAGGGAGTTAGGCCTTTGTTTTAGTCTGAAGATGATGTGGCTAATTATACAGCTCCAGGCATTTGCATTTTTTCAAGGCATTTTAAAGTTTATTGCTTGTGAAAACCTAGTTTGTAAAGTATCATTTTTAAATTTTACAGGTGAAGAAGTAGAACTCAGAGAAGTTTTACTTGCCAAAAGTTCTGCAGCAAGTCAGTGGCAAATTCAAATAAGTGTACACTCATGTATACTTAGCTCAGTGTTTAACTCATGGAAGTATTGTTTTGTTTCTTATTTATAATATAAAGCCAAGTAGGGCTGGCTAGAGCCATTTGTAGTTAATACATTTTGGTCTTTGATCTTTTTCCACATAAGGTCAGACTTCAAGATAGAAAAATATTCTTTATATTCTTTGCAAAGAGCTGATTGCCATCTTTCTATACTGCCTGTGGGAACACTCTGGCCTTAGAATCCAAGATTTTATTATCCAAGACAGCAGCCAGTAAGTACAGTGAGACCTAAGTGGGGAATTAACTTTTGGGCTGTAGATTTTGAATGAGAAGCCCTACTTAGGATCTGAGAGGTGACAAGAACGAGTGACTATTCATTGATTTGGATTCCTGGGTCTTGGCACCTTCTGTGGGATAAGAATCACATGCAATATGAGTAATTTCGTGGAAAAGTCTTAGTCCTGGTTCATAGACTGTCTCAGTTCCTCGGTAGAGAGAACTTAGAGGAGAAATGACTCCCTTGTTGTCATATTGAAGCAGCAGCAGACTATTAGGGAGTACCCATGTTCCTGGCTTCTTTCCTTGGGCTGGAACCATTCAACTGCCCAGATAAATGTTTACTCAAGGAAGAATGCATAGCTTTGAAACAGTCTTAAGATGAGTAAAAGTCTTAAGATCAGTAAAATATACAAACTACTCCTATGTAGGTCATTATATTAACATCTGTGGCTACATATTGGTCCATGAAAGGGATACTTCTAGCCACTGAAATCTTAACCACTAGAAACTTACTCTGCAGGGCATCTTTGTAATTATGGCACTGAGTAGCCCAAGTCTTAGATTATTTCATTGTGATGTTTCCAGTGTACCATCAACTGTATATGTGATTAGCATTTGCCTATTAATTCCTTCTTCCTCTCTTATCTTCTTAATGACTCTTATACATTTTGTTATCTTTTCTTACTCTCCATGTACTAGTTCTTACTCTGCATGTTCAGACTCTAGTGGAGGTGCTAGGAAGTTCCACTTTCTGGTAGATTATTTAGAGTACAGGATAGTCAAGGGAATAAGGATGGTGCTAAGGCAGGCTGTGGTGGTTTAAGCCTATAGTGCCAGCTACTCAGGTGGGAGGATCCCTGGAGCCCAGGAGTTCCAGGGTGTAGTGGAGCTATGATTGTATCACTGCACTCTAGCTTGGACAAAAAAGTGAGACCCTGTCTCCAAAAAAAAAAAGAAAAAAAAAAAGTGGTTATAAGAACCATAGGAAAGAGAACAACATCATTTTGACTAAGACAAAGGCATAACCTTGACAGATCTCAGTGTCTCCAGGCTAAGAGAAGAGCAACTTAAATATAGTACCTTGAGCCTTTCAATGATTGCTATTTTAAAAGTACATGACTGTAGGATAGGATACATTGGAAATACTGAACAATGCTGGAGGAAAGCCAACAGCATGTGGATAAGACCATCCAATGGGGCCAAGATGAGGGGGCACTGGATTGGATCAAGGTTAATGACTAAAATTCTCTGCTTCTAATATACACATGACTAACTCCCTTACTCACTTCAAGCCTTTGCTAAACTGTTATCTTCTCAACGGGTCTGCAAACCTATTCTGACCTACCTATTTAAACTTGGAATTAATTGAATGAATTAATGGAAGCCTCATGTTGATTAATCCTCTTTTCAAGGACTGAACTGCATTACATAAGAAAATTTAATTCTATTAATGGTGAGCTCAGTGGCACAATCCACATCTAAGTTTTTAGCTTTATCCTCCTTGCAAATAATGATATTAAGTTAGTGTAAATATTAATAATATTTGCCCATGAGAAAGGAACAGAATGTTCTCTACCTTTCTCCAGCCATACTTTGAATCCTGGGGAATCAGCATTTCCCAGAAAGATCAAACTATCGATGACATAAAGCAACAGATTGATTCCATTGATGATCTTTTTATAATACCGATGTACCACATTCTTCCCCATGGCTTTTGCATTTCTATCTTTCCATCTGAGACTTACAACTTCAAACTCCATTTTCCATCCTTTTGCTGGCATGAAGAAGGAAAAAAGAAATCATGGTGCATTTACAGGCCTTAAAGAAAGTTGGTATGTTTATAAAAGAAATAAAGCATACTGAAGAGGAACAGTATTTGAGTTTCATCAGTTAAGCAGAGCAATTTAAGTACTGAATGCTTCATACTGACCATTTCCATTTTATTCATTGTAGGCAGGTTTATAAAGATGGCTAGGTGCACTTGTCCATGGTTCTCCCACCCGTGTTTGGGATGTGCTACCTCACAAGCATAGCTGGCTGGGGATAGTCTTTAGGTGGAAAATAGCTATGAAATACCTATTTTTGGTTGTATTAAATGAGCTATGGCTGACATATTCTGTGATTCATTTCTTTCTAAATGAGTGCTGGGGCATGATACTAAGTGTGCCGATGTCTCACTGGTCTTGGGTTCTTTTATGATTCCCCAGCCAAATTCAAGTTGAATTATGGTGTCCGTTTAACTTGCAGGTGTCTGAGATAAGTTGTCAGTTAACATTTATACATGAGATCACCATCTCCTAGTAAGTACAGAGTACTGGTAGAAAATGTGTGGCTCAGTCTGACTTGGGTTCAAATCACTCTACCGCCTTTTATTATGTGAATTCCATCAAGTGAACCTCTCTCAGCCTCCATTTCCTCATCAGTAAAGTCTGACAGTCCCAAGCCAATGGCTTAATGATTTCTCTACTATATATGCACTTCCTAGAATAGTTGCATTCAAATTTGCAATATCTTTCATCAAGATGTTGCCTCTCTTTCCTTCTCTTTCTCTTCCATCACAGTAAGTGATAGAAACCTGCTTGCTGCACTCATAAATAAATGACCAGACGTGTACTATAATAGGCAGGATCCTCCTGCTGAGCCTGGACTCCATTTGGATGCTGTGTTCGTTAGTTGGAGTCTCAGAGTATGTGCCAACTCACCAATCTAGCTAATCCTTAAATATCCCTAGGAGATGATGAGGAGGCAGATTTTATCTCTTAGGCGTGCATCTTGGAAAACATACCAAGTAACATGTATCTATTTTTCTGGGGCTTTGTATGGATGGGTGGCAAGTGAGGCACAGAGAGGTTAAGAAACTTATCCAAGATTCACAATAGTAAATAGTAGAACTGGGATTCAAACCCAGGTCCAACTAATTCCAAAACCTGTACTCTTAATCAGTATGCTGTTCTCAAAGACTTAGCTCTTAAATCCTTAGTCATTTCTCAAAATAAGATAATACATTCTAGTGCTGAAATAGTGGATCAGAAAATTTAGAGTTTACTTCTCAGCTTTACCAGCGACTTCACCTCAGGCAACTCAATCATCATTAGATGATTTCTCTACGAGGAAATGAGGATCATGATGTCTGTCACTCAGGGATAGAATGAGCATTAAAAACTAAAACAATAGCCTCTGTAAAAGCCCTTTGGTCTCCAGAGTTGATGAACATTGCATTAATCTACAGCATTAATATTTTATATTGAAGACTTCTGAGCAGGTCATTTTGAACACAAAAAAAGGTAAACTTTGGATCATGTATTCCCTGGTTCTAGAAATTAAAGGTAACCAACCTTGAAATAAATAGTTATAGCAGTGCCAAAAGAGGATAGGATTATGGAACAATATCACCCAGGTATCTTACACAGAAGGCTTCTGGATTGTTTCAGTTAGCAGCAAGAGTATGTATTTCATGGGCCTGGGGCATATTAATCAACTGCACTATGCCAAGATGGAGTTCTGTTCTTTACTAGAGATCTGCTCTAAATCACTCTGTTCATAATATTGTCATCAAATTTGCCATCCACAATTGAGGCATGTCACAAAATGAGCAAAGGAGTCCTTTTCTCTAGAGTGTAACTGCCAGAATGGGCCAAGAAAGGTAATATTGGACTAAGACTTGTTTCTGAGAAAAGTTTTTCTTCCAGATTCAAGACTGACACTGAGTGTACAATGCCACATTGACTTCCAATGGCAAACAGCACATAATTCTGTACACAAACACTTAGTGATGTTTTCCTCTAAAACTTTTAAAAGCACCATCTTTTTCTGGGTGCCAGAAAGGCACTCAGCCCAACAGTATAAGCCTATGACTGCTCAAGCACACGTGTGTGCATGCACTTGGGTGTGCATGCGTGTGTGTGTGTTTACACAGGTAGGCACCTAGGTGTTTTGTTCTCAATTTTTAGAATGATCTTTGTTGCTGGCCAGTACCAGAGTGATCTAATTATACATGCTTTACTGATTTCCATCTACCAAAATTCACGTTTCAAGTTTAACTAGATATCCTTAGTGGATGTTTCCTTAAAAACATGCGATCACATGTGCTTATCTTTTCTCTCACTAGGCTGGAGCTTAAGTCCACTTATGAGGAGAAAATATATAAAAGCAACTCTAAATTGGTGAGGGCGATGGAGGGGGGCAGTGGGGAATGAGAGAAAGGGAAAAAATGAAAATAAGAAGCAATTAAGTTTTTTTTTTTTAAATTAGCCTAAGCTCCTGGAAACAGATATAAATAAATTTGAGAAAGCCTTCCAAAAGTCAGAAGAATTTAACTCTCCAGCCGAGATGTTCAAGCTTTCTGGCATTTGACTAACGTTTTATGCTCTCTTGTCTATTGATCATTGAGCCACTGTTGAGATGACCAGATGACCAGGTGCTAAGCATACTTTAAAGAAAGTTACCTTGCCTGAAGACATTTTCCTACTCAGATATCTTTAACAGCTCAATGCACATGACTTTGGCATTGCTTCAAAGGTGGCAGCTCATCCAAGTAGGCAGAATACCTGGTCTCTCAGCACTGCTTTTATAATGCCCTTTTTCTAACGTTGAGCTGGTGACCATGCTGCCCTCTTCATTTTGCAGTAATCAGGGTTGTCTTCTTTTTTCATATCCCTTTCCTGCCTGAGGCTGCTTCAACAAACAGCAAGTATAAACTGAAACCCTGTCTCTTTGCGGATCAAACACACAGCTTGAATACATTGATAAGTAACTTTAAAAAAAAAATTGTTTAGCCTGTGGACCCATTTATCAGAATGCTATATAAAATTATTGTTTTCCAGTGACCCAATTAGTTGAAATATTCTTTCTGAAGCTATGGGAAAAAGACTTCATATTGTTTGATATGATTTTATCATTTGTTTAGTTATGTATCACTTCCCACTTCACAGTGTGTTATGCATACTTTCTTTTTTTCTGTCATCCTTCCCCCATGTCTCTACTCTTCAGTCTCATGCATAAAGAAACAGGATTCCCTACTTGACAGTAACCACATGAGGAGTTGACATTGGAAACTGGTTTAAGACTTCGATCATAAGTCATCTAAGTAATTGGGCTATGCGTATCCTGTTGAATCACATTCCTTCTCAAATCCTTCTTTGTTAAAAGTTTGAAGCCCAGGCCTTTCAATTTTCTCTTATCCCTTTAAGGCCACAAAGGAATTTTTAGGCTGTTTCTGGAGGGTTATAACTTCTCCCCAGTGCTGTCCAATAGCTGGCATATTGGAAATTGGCAGAATGTGGGTGCAAGAGAGAAGGGAGTTCTCAGTAAAGCACCATTAGAATTCTCCCACAGTTTGACACATTCATTTCATTGCCCCTGTTTTGTGTGGCTAGCAACTGATGTTGTTTGGCTGTGACATGCGTAAACAGATGTTGTAAAAAACCTGAAAAACAAAAAATCATCTTTCCCTACTTTTTCGGGCAGACTGAAGACAGAATCCTTTTTTGGTTATCTTGAAGAGTCTGAAATAGGAAACACTTTGAAGTGTAGATAAAATTTCTGCTCTGGTCACAATGGATGCCAAGTGTTATAAAATGATTGTGGGAGTGTGTTTCTATATTGGCATTTTGATATAGAGGCAGGTAAGAGCAATGCCACCTTCCTGCAGAGTACTGTAAAACCCTTTCTTCCTTCATTAATAGTTTTCCTTTGAAGATAAAGGAACTGCTTTCATTATGTGTGAAGCATTCCTTTTACAGTTAAATTACTGTTTATTGGTGCGTGGTTTCCTTGCTGTGCTAGTATGCGGCAGATGTTTCTCATGTATCCCTAGGTTTTCAGGCTTTTTCTTTTCAGGATGAGGCTCTGTTGTCTTTTCTTTTTTTCTTTCTTGGCAAGAATCTGATTGGGGATAAAACACATTTTATGCAGCAAATTAAAAATATGTATTTAAATTTACCTTTTATTTTTTACCTAAAAAGTTCACAAACTACTTGTAGCTATTATTACTCTGAGGTCATTCCTCTGATACAAATGTATTTGTTGTTTTATTTCTGAGCTACAGATAGAAAATCTAAATACAGAATATTAAAAGTATGTAGTGTAACATGACTTGTACTTAGTAGGTACTCCGTAAATGTTTGGAACTTATGAATTGAAGGTTTCTTTCTGATCTTAGTCTAGAACAGTGCTTCACAGCCTTTCTTATGTCATAATACACATAGAAATTGATAATATTTATATGTCATATGGAGTTTTTTTCAAAGAACATCTCTAGTAATAACATAATACAGAGAGGGATACAAGTTGAAAAATGCTCTTCTATGTTGTTATTGTAACTTTTAGGAGTAAGACTACCATAGAAAGCATGCATTAGAATGCTAGGCTATGACATGGGTAAACAGATGTTACATCTTTCAGGGCATCACACCATAGGAGTGGTATGCCTTACATCACATGGGAGATGTGAATGGCTTATAAGGAGTCCCAAACACTAGGACGCCAGCCAGTTGAGGTCTGACTTCAAGACAGTTGGGTCTTGCACAGATGGTAGAAACAGATGGTAGAATGTATATTTGTGTATGGGGGGAGAGGGTGCCCTGTATTCCACCCTTTATTCCCACCTTGCATTCTGAGACTAGAGCTTGGCCTATGGCACCGACAATTCCTCAGTCCTGAATAACATGTATAGGCTACAGCATTGCCTAGTTCCATAAGTCACCCTAATGGTTAAAGTTTTGCCACCTGTCACCTTAAAATACCCCAACTTTGAATGGATTCTGAACCATAGCCTACGTGTTTAGAATGTCTAGTTTGATGGAGCACAGATGGTTTGGGGAGCGCTAACATTCATCTTTACTTTGCCTTCATCTATTATTTTGCCCAAACGTGTTTATCCTACAGCCTGCTTACTAATGGCTCAGTTTGCTCTAGCTAGTTGTGGTTTGGGAGTAGGAGGCCACTCTGTCCACTGTTAGATGAGGGGGTTGTAAATGTTAGAGAGGGCCGGGGTAGAGGAGTACTCTTTTTAAGAAAAGTAGTTGACTTTGATAATGAAAAAGTATCATCATGATTATCGTCATGCTGTTGAGTGCTTTACTACATGTCAGGCACTATAAGGTTATATATTTAATACTTACAACTTTATGAGCAGCTGTCGTCATTATCGCCACTTTACAAATATGGAAACCCAGGCAAAAAGAGGCTAAGTAACTTTGCCAAGGTCTCACAGGTAGCAAATTGCAGAGCCAGAATGCAAAACTACTGCCTTATGATCTGCTTCTCTAAGTAGCTGGGAATGGAGAGAGACAGCGAGCAGATGTATAGAATGCACTGATTAGGGTGGCTGGGTGAGCTCTGTGCTGAGTTATACTTCAAGATGTACAGGACAGAGTTAGGGAAATGTGAGACCAAGGGCTTTTCTGGGCAGGAACAACCATACTGGCTGCTGTGGCAAGGTTAGAGCCTGCCAGGTAACTACAGTGAGACTTCCTTTTCATACAGATTGGGGGAACTGGCAAGACAAGTTATCATCACCTCCACATAGCAGGTGAGGGAAGGGAAGCAACAGCAGAGGCATTGGTGTTTTGTATTTAGAAGGGCACATAGCCTAACGCTAAAACTCACTCATTAGTTACATCAGTGTTTGGATGCTCTTTGAAAGACTTCTCAGGAGAAGTGTGAGAATGATTTGATTTGAAGGTGGGTTTTAGTCTTGACCGTGTGCCACAGCAAACAAAATGAAACTCCCCTTGAGATAAAGGTAATCAAGATGAAGGTGTATTTACAAAGATGAGCAGTGGGATTTATCCAGTGACTCTGGAAGGTAATCCCCAGATTTAGTGCTCCATGAATACCTTGCCATGTTCCTAAGCTGGTAAATTACTCTGAGTTTTATGAGAGCGGATTGTGGGAAGCATCTAGATGAAATTCAGCCTGTTTCACCTCGAGTCCAGGGCTCACTAATGCACCCCAGGTGTGCAGACTGCCCAGGCTTTCTGCCTTGGAAGCCTCAAGGTACTTTCATCCCAAAGGGAAGTTTTGAAGAATACCAAGGACCTTTCTATCTGTCCTTGATTTTTTGTCATTTTTCTGCCCACATTTGGTAATTGGAGATATTTGTGGTGTTAAAGCCGGACTTGTTCCTTCTCAGCCTGCCCCCTCCAATAGTGAAATTTTAAGCCTGTGGCTTTGATTGTGCAAAGCAGTGATTTCTCTGCAGTGTCCCTCAGATGTAAAAGGAGAATGACTGAAATACTAGAAAGGAAGTTATGGGAAATCACCAAACAACCATTTTCCATGTCTACAGATCCTTTCATCTGAGGGCAAAAGAAGCTGGAGAGGGTGCCTCCAAAGGTGGGGGTTTGGAGGAGCACAATTTAAAATTCTCTGGGTTGTAGGCTAAGGATCAAAGGGTTATGTCCTCAGAATTACATGGTGAGTCACTGGAAAAACTCTGAGTAAAAGTCAGGCATCCTGTTTTCCAATCTTATATGCCTAATAATTTCAACTGGCTTTAAAACAGTACATTTATGTATATTTTTCATTTAGATCCATTGCCACCTAAAGAATATAATGATGTATGCATTATATAGATTATGGTTTCCATGCCCTAGAGCATCATGAGGTGTTTTGCCATGAAAATACAGTGGGTTAGGTGAAGAGGTGCTTGAGAAGCCTTGGTGTCTAATGTGTGGTCTCAGTACTCTGTGGAATCTCCTCCTCCCTTACAAACCACTGCCTCTATTCAAGCCATCTTGTGCTTCAATTTAGAAGTTCTCCTTTAAGAGAGAGTTTTCCAAAGCTAAATTAACAGCTATGCAGTGTACTGAGTAACTCTGTGATTTACTTTTTCCAATTTTGACTGCTGTAAGCATTTCAGTTTGTTTCCCACTAGTTTGGATCAACATGTTGGTTTTAACTTTATCTCCAAATGTAATGATTTTACATATTATAGACAAATGTGTTTGCACAGTTAAGGGCAGCAGGATTTGCTTGAACAGAGAATATGTGAGTTCTGTAACTTTTAATATTCAATTCAATTTAAATTCTTTTTCATATGTCCTTTTTATATATTCCAGTTTCTGATTGTGGGTAACCTGACTTGAAGGTCAGACCATCTGAAGTGAAGATGGTTAAATTGTATGTGTTTGCACACGCATACACGTGTGTGTGTGTGTGCATGCATCCACATACACATGGGTGTTCATGTGGTAAAGGAGAGCCAGAGAGGTGTTTAATTTCCTCACCACATTGCAGAAACTGAAAGAGACATGTACTGCAGAAACAAATTCTGAGATACGTTTGCTAACCGCTTTTTTAGGTTTCACCTTCCGGGGAAAATGTTAAGGCATTTGCAAACATGCCTAGTTTCTTAGCGATTTAAGGGGCATAGACTCTGTGACTACACCTAGAGAGGTAAGACATGGAAAAGAACATAAGCTTTGAGCCACCTAGATTAGGGGCTTAATCTGGCCACACCACTTTTTAGATGTATAACTTCAGGTTGATTATTGGACCTGAATTCCTTTCCTTTCCTTGGTTGACATTTGTTCCAACTTATGATGTTGGTTTATGATTTTAATTTTAGTTTGGTTAACTTCTTATTTGGGGGATTTTGACTGACTTAATTTGTTCTCATCTTGTATTAGGGTTCTCTAGAGGGGTAGAACTAACAGGATAGATGAATATATGAAGGGAAATTTATTAAGTAGTATTGACTCACAAGATCACAAGGTGAGGTCCCACAATAGGCTCTCTGCAAGCTGAGGAGCAAGGAAGCCAGTCCAAGTCCCAAGACCTCAAAAGTAGGGAAACCAACAGTGCAGCTTTCAGTCTGTGTCCAAAGGCCCAAGAGCCCCTGGCAAATCACTGGTGTAAGTCAAGAGTCTAAAAGCTGAGGAATTTGGAGTCTGATGTTCAAGCGCAGGAAGCATCCAGCACAGGAGAAAGATGAAGGCCTATAGACTCAGCAAGACAAGTCCTTCCAACTTCTGCCTGCTTCTTTCTAGCCACACTGGCAGCTGATTAGATGGTGACCACCAAGATTGAGGGTGGGTCTGCTTCTCCAAGTCCACTGACTCAAATGTTTAACTTTTTGGCAACACCCTCACAGACACACCCAGGAATAATACTTTGCATCCTTCAGTCCAATCAGGTTGACACTCAGTATTATAACCGTCACACATCTGTTATCCTATTGATCCTGATTCTTGACCTCTAGCCGCAGTTCCATTCAGAGAAGATTAGAATTGTTTCAGAGTTGGGCTAGGCACGGTGGTTCACACCTGTAATCCCAGCACGTTGAAAGCCCAAGGCGGGAGGATTGCTTGAGCTCAGGAGTTTGAGACCAGCCTGGGCAATATAGTGAGACCCCATCGCTACAAAAAATTTTAAAAATTACCTGGGTAAGGCCGGGCGTAGTGGCTCACGCCTGTAATCCCAGCACTTTGGGAGGCCGAGGCAAGCTGGTCACGAGGTCAGGAGATTGAGACCATCCTGGCTAACATGGTGAAACCCCGTCTCTATTAAAAATACAAAAAATTAGGCGGGCGTGGTGGCGGGCAGCTGTAGTCCCAGCTACTCGGGAGGGTGAGGCAGGAGAATGGCATGAACCTGGGAGACAGAGCTTGCAGTGAGTGGAGATCACGCCACTGCACTCCAGCCTGGGCGACAGAGGGAGACTCCATCTCAAAAAAAAAAAAAAAATATATATTACCCGGGTATGGTGGCATGCACCTGTACTTGCATGTCCCAGTGGCATGCTCCCAGCTACTTGGGAGGCTGATGTGGGAGGATCACTTGAACCCAAGAGTGCAAGGTTATAGTGAGCTTTAAAAAAAAAGTTATTTTTTGAGACAGGATCTCACTGTGTCATCCAGGCTGGAGTGCAGTGGTGCAATCACAGCTCACTACAACCTCTGCCTCCTGGGCTCAAGCAATCCTTCCATCTCAGCTTCCTGAGTAGCTGGGACTACAGGTGCATACCACCGTGCCTGGCTAATATTTTGTATTCTTTTTTCTTTTGTAGAGACAGGGTTTCGCCATGTTACCCAGGCTGGTCTTAAACTCCTGGACTCAAGCAATCCACTTGCCTCATCTTCCCAAAGTGCTGGGATTACAGGCGTGAGCCACTGTGCCTTACTGCTTAGAGTGAGTTTGCTACTGCACCACTCCAGCCAGCCAGGGTGATAGAGCAAGACCCTGTCTAAAAAAAAAAAAAGAACAGGAAGAAGAAGGAGAACAATTGTTTCAGAGTTAAAAAGAATCTTAAAAATCATTGTGTTTGACAACAATTTTTATGCTGCAGGTGCTTCTCTCCAAAGACCATTGGTAAGTTTACCTGTAAATGGAAACAAAATATGAACAATCCCCAAATCTGTGTTTCTGAAGATTTATTCTTTCTAATGCTTGAGCATTTTGAAAGAGAGACAGATTAATAAGAAGGAAGAGGCTTCCTAGTATGAGGGAAAGTGTTCATGAGTTTTAGTCCTAGCTTTGACTCTCATTACACATGTGAAAATTTTCTCATCTTTAAACAGGCTTAAATACAAAGAATAACTGAAAAATATTGGAAACCTAAGTGGTTATAATGTTGTATCTAGTAGTGGGACTAGGAGTGATTCTTTGTTTGGTTTGGTTCTGTTTTTATTTCCAAATTTTATGCACTGGGAGTGTACTCCTTTTGTATTTACTACTTCACCCCCACCAGCCAAAATGTCTTAAAATGTAAAATCATGAAAAATAAAAGGATAGGGATGATTTTCAGCCCCACTACCTCATAGGGTTTCTATGAAAATCAGATGAAACAATGTAAGAGTACGCATTGAAAAATAAATAATAAGTACATAATAAAGTATTGCCAACATGTTATATTTAGCCTTAAAGAAATTCAGTTTCTGTATAGGGCAAGTGGAGTGGCATGCAAATTCTTGAATCTCTTGAATTCATCATTTCAGTTTGCTATTCCTGCAAGAGGAAGGAATTCCATAGATCCAAAATGCATATCTATTTGTCGCAAAGACAATAACTAAAGATTATTTGCTGCTACTACAAACTGATAGCAAATTTATCAGCATTAAAATAATTATTTTAAAGGCTACAGGAAAAACATGATCATGGCAAGGAATTATATCATGTTCTTGAGTAGATTAGGGAGAAAGAATAGAATTCAGGCAGACGAGGCTTGCCTATGGTCCCCAATCTTTTTTTGACACCAGGGACCAGTTTTGTGGAAGACAGTTTTTCCGTGGATGGGGGCAGGGGTGGTGGTTTCAGGATGAAACTGTTCCACTTCAGATCATCAGGCATTAAATTCTCATAAAGAGCCCACAACCTAGATCCCTCGAATGTGCAGTTCATAATAGGATTCGTGTTCCTAAGAGAATCTAACTCTGCCACTGATCTGACAGGAGGTGAAGTTCATCTCCTGTTGTGTGGCCCAGTTCCTAACAGGCCACAGACCAGTGTTGGTCCATGGCCTGGGGGTACCCCTGCACAAATCTAAAAACTCTCCCTTTGAGGCATCACATTACCCAACTGGAAACTATAGTATAAGGCTGCAGTAAGCAAAACAGCATGGTACTGGTACAGAAGCAGACACATTAACCAATGGAACAGAATAGAGAACCCCGAAATAAAGCCACACACCTACAGATGTCTAATCTTCAACAAAGCTGACAAAAATAAGCAATGGGGAAAGGACTCACTGGTCAATAAATACTGCTGGGGTTGTTGGCTAGCCATATGCAGAAGAATGAAACCAGACCCCTACCTTTCACCATATGCAAAAATTGACTCAAGATGGATTAAAGATTTAAATGTAAGACCTTGAAATATAAGAATCCTAGGAGAAAACCTAGGAAATACCATTCTGGACATGGGCTTTGGTAAAGAATTTATGACTAAGTCCTCAAAGCAATTGGAACAAAAACAAAAATTGACAGGTGGGACCTAATTAAACTAAAAAGCTTCTACACAGCAAAAGAAACTATCAACAGAGTAAACAGACAACCTACAGATAGGGAGAAAATATTCACAAACTATGCATCTGACAAAGGTGTAATATCCAAATTCTATTAGGAACTTATTGAACAGTTGAACAGCAAAACCCAAATAACCCTATTAAAAGATGGGCAAAAGACATGAGAAGACACTTCTCAAAAGAAGACATACAAGCAACCAACAAACATATGAAAAAATACTTATTATCACTAATCATCAGAGAAATGCAAATCAAAACCACAATGAGATACCATCTTACACCAGTCAGAATGGCTGCTATTAAAAAGCCAAAAAACAACATGTTGGCAAGACTGCAGAGAAAAGGAATGCATGTACACTGCTGGTGGGAATGTAAATTATTTCAGCCACTGTGGAAAGCAGTTTGGAGATTTCTCAAAGAACGTAAAACAGAATTATCATTTGACCCAGCAATTCCATTACTGGGTATATATCCAATAGAAAACAAATTTTTCTACGAAAAAGACATATACACATACTCACATGTTCATCGCAGCACTATTCACGATAGCAAAGACATGGAATCAGCCTAGGTGCCCATCTGATAAAGAAAATATGGTACATATAGACCATGGAATACTATGCAGCCATAAAAAGAATGAAGTCATGTCCTTTGCAGCAACATGGATGCAGCTGGAGGCCATTATCCTAAGTGAATTAAGGCAGGAACATGAAACCAAATACCGCACATTCTCACTTATAAGTGGAAGCTAAACATTAAGTACTCAAGAACATAAAGATGGCAACAGTCAACACTGGGAACTACTAGAGAAGGGAGGGAGGAATTGGGGAGAAGGGTTGAAAAACTAACTGTTGAGTACTGTTCTCAGTACCTAAATAAGGGGATCATTCATACTGCAAACCTCAGCATCACAGTATATGTCCAGGTAACAAACTTGCACATGTATCCCCTGAATCTAAAATAAAAGTTGAAAAAGAAAAAAAAAAAAAGAACTATCCCTTTGGGATGTTATGCTGACCACATAGAAATGTGGGAAACCTGCTTGTTAGTGGTGACACCCACATGGCAGTGCTTATTTTACTTATCCAACTTCCCACAACCTTTGTGATTATGGGCCACCATCAAGAGATCTCATTTAAATTACATTTATCCTTCATATGCTTTTATGTTTGTAAAAGTAATACATACCCTTAAAATTCAGACCTTTCAGAGATACATTATGGAGGAAGGGAAAAAGTTCCCCATAATCTTAGACTTAACTGATATTAGCATGTTTGTATACAGTCCTTCAAATTTTTTCAATACGTATATTAACATATTTAGTATTCATTTGCTTCACAAAGAATGTGTTTATATATTATATACTGTTTTGCATCTTTTTCTCTTAATACGTTTTGGACATATTTTTATTTTATTTGTTTATATTTCTTTGTTTTTTGAGGTGAAGTCTTGCTCTGTCACCCAGGCTGGAGTGCAGTGGCGCAATCTCGGCTCACTGCAACCTCCACCTCCTGGGTCAAAGCTATTCTCCTGCCTCAGCCTCCTGAGTAGTTGGTATTACAGGTGCATGCCACCATGGCCAGCTAATTTTTGTATTTTTAGTAGAGATGGGGTTTCACCATGTTAACCAAGCTGGTCTCGAACTCCTGACCTCAAGTCATCCACCCGCCTCGGCCTCCCAAAGTGCTGGGATTACAGGCCTGAGCCACCACTCCCGGCCTGGACATATTTTATAAAACCCTTTGTAATACCAGTTGTCTTAATTTTTCATATTCTTTCAGAGTCATTTAGTCCCTGATTTCAGTGGTACATATCTTACAAAGTTAAAAAGGAGAGCTGGATAGTGATTTCTTTTTTTTTTTTCTTTGTTGTTCTTCTTTTTTCTTTTTCCTTCTTCCCTTCCTCCTTTTTTTCTTCCTCCTCCTCCCTCCATTACCTCCTCCCTTCTGTCCCTCCTCCCCCCTCCTCCTTTCTCCCCTTCTCTCCTTGTTTTTCCCTCCTCCCCCTTCCCTTTCTCCCATCTTTCTTCTTTCTCCTCTTCTTTCTTCTTCTTTTAGGTAAGAAAGAGCTTTTTAGAATGATCATTCAGAAGCAGTTGCTATAGGCAACAGTATTAGGTTTGTCTATGGCTCTACTTTTGCATTAGCCAATCCATTACTTGTGATTGTTGTATTGATAGTGGGAATCGTGAATTGATTACTTCATCAAAGCAGTTTTTTCCACACTGACATTCTTTCTAGCAATGAACTTGTGAAATCAAATGGAATTTAGAGGTGATGGTCCTCTGTTTTGGAAAGGTGGAGTGAGTTATCCACCTAGAAACAAATCTGATCTAGTCACTCTCCTATTTAGAGACTTCTTTTGACTTCTTCTCTAAAGAATAGAATCCAAATTTATTCTCTTAGTTTGTAAGATTTTCTTGGGTCACCTCTCTAGCCGTGTATGTGCTTCAGACACACTGATTTCTTGCTGTTCCTCATCCTTGTGTTTTGCATCGACTTTTCTTCCACTAGGATGCTTTTTGCCAGCTTCTCTGCTTGGTGAAACTCGTATGTTTATAGCTCTTTGATAAGGCTTTGCTCCTCCCCCTAGGCACAACTCCTCCTCCTTGTTCTCTACTTCTATTGTAGTGGTTCTGCTGCTATAGTTTAACTTACCTTACCAGTCCTAGTCTTTCTTTTAATTTTTTATTGTGTAATTTATTGTTGCATATGTATTATATTTTACAATAATTAATATTATGTATTTGTTACTATATAATTTACATATCATAAAGTACACAAATCATAAGTATACAGTTGATGTATTTGCCAGGTCTGAATTTGTACCTGGGCTATGCGCCTTCAGAGGGTAGGAACAATATTTTAGTCATTCTTATATCACCAGAGATACTCAATAAGTACTTGAATATGAGTGACCACTACATAATTTCCTCAGTTCATCTAGTGTCTATTTCTTTATGGAAAGGGGACATTAACAAGTATTTTTTGTAGATGTTTCAAACCAAGTAATATTTGTTCACTGTCTTGCTACTAATCTCAAAAGTTGAGAGATTCAACCTAAAATATTGATTTCCTAGTGGCAATTATAGATCAGTGACTATAATAATGTTTTATTAGAAACACTTGATAATGTTTTATTAGAAACTATAAATCTTAAGACTTGAGGTATTAAACAGCAGAGAGATATGGTTAGGATCAAACTTCCTTTTCCTCACTATTTATTCCTTATAGAAAAAAAGCAACTACCCCTTCCCTTAAATTTATTATTATTATTATTATTATTTGTGATGGAGTTTCACTCTGTCACCCAGGCTGGAATGTTGTGGCATGATCTCGGCTCACTACAACCTCTGCCTCAGGGTTCAAGTGATTCTCCTGTCTCAGCCTCCTGAGTAACTGGGATTACAGGCACCCACCACCATGCCCGACTAATTTTTGTATTTTTAGTAGAGATTAGATTTCACCATGTTGATCAGGCTGTCCTTGAACTCCTGGCCTCAGATGATCCACCTGCCTTGGCCTCCCAAAGTGCTGGGATTATAGGCATGAGCCACTGCACCTGGCCTCCCTTAAATTTAAATTCCCTTAAATATTCCTTTTGAAAGATGCTTTTTACCATTGCTAAAGAAGTGGAATGATGTTTAATTTCAAAATTCTCCCACTAAAAGTTGCTGACATATTAAAGGAAATGATATTTATGCATGTTTTCTAAAAGCTAGATGTCAGAAAACTTGCTCGGAGTAATTTGATTCAACAAAAGAGTTTAGTAGTTTTCCTTGAAAGATAATCCTGAAATCAATACCTTTAATTTACATTAGGCACTCAAAGAAAATAAACACATTTCCCTACTTAAAAGGCTGGTCCAGGTACTTTTTTTGTGCTAGAAAATCAAGGCTGAAATATCTTTATTTTGTATTGATTCAGATTTTAAATTGTTCTTTGAAAAGTATATATGGAAACAGATTTTTAAAAATGTATAAATAGATAAACATGTATAAGCAGAGTTTTAAATGTATAGAAAAACAGATTTAAAAAACATGTCCACCAAATGGGCATCTTTTCCTACTATATTCAGTAACCTAAATGACCCTATCCCTTCTCAGCTTATCTTAATTTTAGTATACAGTTGCCCTTCTTCCATTAATTAATCAATAAGCTCATTCATTCACATAATCAGTCATTGTTGATGCCTGTTATATCCAAGGCACTCTATATTCTATATGCTTTATATTCTATGTACTCTATATTCTGGAGACATCAAGATGAAAAGTTCAGATTAAAATTTTTCTTGACTCTGTTTTTAAAAAGTTAGTTTTTACTTTTATGGTTAATTGGCTTAATTTAACAAATGTCCATTTAGGATGTAATCTATGCTCAGTACTGTTGAACATCATAATCTATATTCTCTCTAGAAGCTAGCATTTTATCCCATTGATTTAAATAATGTCTAATGAATTTTAAGTTCTTCATGTGGTTAGTGTTTTACATTTTATGAGTAATAATGAAATGGAAGATTCAAGCAAACTCCTTTTTCCTGAGAAATATGCATCTCTTTATTTCCCAATGTTAATTATCTAAATGCTGTTAGTTAATGCTATATTACTACAGGCTTTTTTTAAAAAAAGAGACAATATCCTTTCTTAAAAGAATGTTATAAATATAAAAAAGTACTTGTGTTAAATGTTATTGTTCATTTTTAGAGAAATCGAGTGTTTTCTTGGCAGAGATGGGAGAAGAAATGTAATTGCTTAAATAATTAAGTATTCATGCTTGGAAACCCAACTTCTGTTGCAGGGTTAACATATGAACTGGTGATTAACTGACAAAAATTAAGCATATGTGTTTGGATCATGGTTTCTGTGGAGGCCATAGATTTGCTTTATGGAAACTTGAGCTTCTGTATAACAGAGTTTGAAACCATTACATGATCAGGTCATTTAGTAGGACAACCCAATAAAAGGTAACTTGAGGCCCCATGACAAGAAAGTGTCTAAGAACTAAGTGATATGGTTACTTACCAATTAAAATGAGAAAAGTCATACTCTTTTAGTTTTCATCTGTTATGGTCATGGGGAAAATAGTTCTTAGAATTCGGTCCTGAACCCATCTGAGACTTGGGGAACATTAGCAGCTTCTCAGTGCATACTTTTTAGGGAAGGAGATAATGGAAGACCCTTTCTTCCTGTCTTCTGTGGTATCTCTTGGGAGCCCAGGTCTTACTCAGAATAGCTTCTCATACTTAGAGGAAACTCAGATTGCTTTGGTCTTAGCCTGTAAATCAAAGGGTGAAGACTTTTTCTGTTTTCCTTAAGAGAGTTCTGCCCTCAGTAGAGGGCAGAGAAAGAATATGTGTCATTAATCACTTGAGAATTGTTTACAACTATAATCTAGAGAGCACTTACTTGCCCATGGCAGGCAGTAAAGTTACCTTGGTTGTGTAAGAATAACCTGAGTGGTTTACTCAGACTGTTCACAAATGTTTGGACATCATTCAAGGGCTGTCCAAGTCTGACCAGTTAGCTTTATGATACACTCAGATACACTCAGATTCACCTTTATACCATCCAATCACATTGAAAGGAGGGTGTTTCCTGAAATTGCAACATTACTGACTTCCCAGCCATGTGACATAGCTTTTCAGACTCTAAGTTAAATTTTAACCCAGACATCTCTCTTCAATTCAGGTCACCTACAGGCCAGACAAAGCCAAGGTCATGTATTGAGTGAATATAAGGAGTTTTGTTGGTTCTAATAACTGTAATGTTATTCACTGGTTGAAATACTATACCATGGTTAATCATAAGTTGCAGCTGTTGTGTCCTTTTATTTATGAGCCCTTAATCAAGAGGACACAGCAAGAGCCACTGTTTGAAAGGAGCCTTTCATGAGGTCTTCTCTTTGGGTGCTCCTTCTTGTTTCATTGTGAAAAGAAGAGAAGTTTATATTGCCTTGCAAAAGTTATTAAATAGTATATGTTGGCTTCTCTGAAAACAGATTTTTCTATTCCAAATTTGAAAGATCAAATTATAATCTTTATATTTCAGCTGATGATAATAGAAACACTAAGCCTGTGCTCTCCAAACAATGTCTTTTAATTGGTGCCAAGTTTGATTGAATCTCAATGTCAGCCATCAGAAGTTATATGTTGGCTCTCTGAAAACAGACTTTCCTATCCAGAATTCAGGTTTTCTATTTGTGACAATATGTCTCTGCTGATGTTAAGGTAAACAGACCAGAGCTCTTTGTGCAGCCCTTTTTACTGGTCCTGAACCTGATGAATGAGATTTTAAATGTAAGTCAATCTCTGTCTGCTTTTTTAACTTTTTGGTTTTATATCCTCCCTTATTTTATGAGAATTCATCTTATGAGTTACCCTTGTTAAAATATTGGCATATCCAGGAGTTTGAATAGGGTCATTTTCTGAATGGATTTTGGAATAATTACGTGATTGGATTTTTCTGATCAAGGAATTTAGTGATAGGTTATATTTTCAAATGTGTTGATTGTCAGCTTCATCCTAAATTGCATATGTAACATAAAAGCTGGTACACAGCTCTTTTCTTTGAGACACTCAAAATGTTTCCAAACTTTAAATTCATACTTTTTACTGATAACATTTTTGTGGATCTCATTCAGGTAAACTTTTCTTCTTCACTTGTTGATCCCGTGAGACCCCTCTAGCCACACAGGTTTCATGTGCTTCCCTGAATACAGCATGCACTTAGCACCCTTTATAGCCTGGATAGTGTTGTTACCCCACACTAGAATTCTTTCCTCATCTCCATTACAATACTTGACATCCTTCAAGACAACACTCAAATGCTACTTATATCATTAAATTTCCTCCCTGATTTCTACTTGGACTTAAATGTTGCTCTTTGTACCACTTTATTTGACCTGTTGCTGAAGCACTTAGTTCACTATACCTTGTATTTTAATTGATTTTGTACATGTTTTTTCCCTCAACAAGAAGCAAACTTACTGAGGTCTGGGACCATATCTTCAAGCAGCCTCCAGATAATTGGCTTGGCACAAAGTTGCATGCATCTGTTGTTTTCTCATAACTGGATGGAAACAATGATATTTAGATTTATCAGAACTGCTACAGAGGGCTAAAGGGATGCAAAAACACTTGGTAAAATTCAAAATTCTCTTTAAAGTAGTCAGTATTGTTCTCAAAACAATTACATCAAACTTTTAGTGACTGAAGTGTTGTAACAATTTGTGATTTTCAAAGATACTCAAAATTTAAGGTGAACAGTGAGCCAGAACACAAGATGATATACCTAATCTCATTCACCAGTCTGTTTTGACCAAGTCAAGTTGAGGCAAGAATGCTGGGAACAAGCTTTTCTGATTGAACGTGTTAATTTAGGCTGCCTTCAAACTTCTTAACCAATGGCTTCTACTCTACCACCTTTCAACGCTTTTTTTTGTGTAAGATGGCATGTTATCTGTTAGAAATAATGGGGATCACATTCATTGTACCAGGAGTAGTCTCTCTGTGATCACACTCATTAGACTGTTTACTATCACATTCTGGGAGAAATGGCCTGGGACATTAAAAGAAACAAACAAGCTAAGAGGGCTGTCTAGGACCAATGACAGTTATTGGATTTGTTTTAAGAATTAAGCTTATGAGTTACACTTTTTTCCTTTGCAGCATAGATGAAAATCATCACTTGAGGAACATTTCAACATCATAGTTGCAAGTATAACTTACACAATGGAAAATGTTTTTCATTTTGAAAAGAGGCAATTGCTATTTTGTAATGGAACGCAAGGACTGCTGGAGATAAAACTTGCATGCAAGACCAGTACAGCTTGATGAAGGGAGCAGAGTCTAGTTTAACCTCTAAATTAGGAGATGTTTGTTTTAATTTTACTGCTAGTCCAGGCAAGAAATATTAAGTGTCTGCTGTGTTCAGGACTGCTAAACATTATGGACAATACAGTAATAGTAGAAGACATGGTGTCTGCCCTTGAGGGAGTGAAAATTGAATAGACAACTCTTAACTATCAGGATCAACAAAAAAATGGTGTTAGTTAGGGAGTAATAAAAGTGCCACACGGCTAACTACAAACCAGAAGGCCAGGGACGGATTACTGTGAACTCAGCTGCTGTGTAGCTTTGAGTTTCTTGAATATTATCCATGACCCATTTATTTTGTTTTAAATAGAGAATTATATCTGCCCTCTACCAAATACACAGGAATAATCTGAGTAATGTTTATAACTGTGATCTGAGAACTTTTTGAGTCTTTTGCAAATCTGTAAACACAGAGTGAGAATGAGATATGACAGTGTGGTAAAAGAGGACTTTTGAGATTTATTAATATTTAGAAGTACAAGGGGGAAGAATACTTTTATAGTATGATTATAATGTTAAAGATATTCTTCCTTTAGTTTTATAAAATGTGGCTTTTGATCAGTAAGTGGCAACTTAGAAGAAAAGTCTATCCTAAGTTGATTTGCTATTTCTTGACCTTAAGAACTATAGAACACTTTATTTTCTCCTAAGACCACTTTTTTGTTTTTATTTTACTCCATTCATTAATTCATTCAGCACATAATAATGAAGTATGTACTTGGTGGCAAGCACTATGGTAGGACCTGGGGATATGAAGTTGAAGAAGACCTGGGCCATATCTCTAAAAACCTTGTGAGGGGAAACCAAGTGGGAAAAAAGTTTCTACTATTTTAAATAATTAGAATAGATTTTATTTTATAGCTAAATTTGAAGAAAACTACAATTTTAGTTAGATTTACTATACCATCTTTACTCATTTGTTCACTCCCATTCGTTCATTTTTCAAGTTAATGGGTGCTGGAAACCTGAGTCATCCTTGACATGTCCCTTTCATTTGCCCTCCAAATGCAAACAACCACATGTTGTTTCAGTCCTTTCAAATGCCTGCTTCCAGAATGAGCATTAAATCTGTCAACATATTTACTATCTCAGCTTCTCCAGTCACCTCCTAACTGCTCTCCCAGTTTCCACTCTTACTTACCTCTAATTAACAGCTTTCAGACTTTTTTGAGGATGACCTACAATTAAAAAATGCATTCATGATACTCCCAGTACACATGCTTGTGTTGCTATGTATCTATAAGTAAATCCAAAATCAAAGATTCACAGAATAATACGTATCTTTTCTCAGTATCATGCATTTTGATATTTTTAAAAATTATATTCCTGGCCGGGCATGGTAGCTTATGCCTGTAATCCCAGCACTTTGGGAGGCTGAGGCAGGTGGATCACCTGAGGTCAGGAGTTCGAGACCAGCCTGACCAGCAGAGAGAAACCCTGTCCCTACTAAAAATACAAAATTAGCCAGGCATGGTGGCACATGCCTGTAAACCCAGCTACTCGGTAGGCTGAGGCAGGAGAATCCCTTGAACCCAGGAGGCAGAGGTTGTGGTGAGCCGAGATCACACCATTGCACTCTAGCCTGGGCCACAAGAGCAGAGCTCTGTTTCAAAAAAAAAAAAATTAGGGGCCAGGCGTGGTGGCTCACGCCTGTAATCCCAGCACTTTGGGTGGATCACGAGGTCAGGAGTTCAAGACCATCCTGGCTGACAAGGTGAAACACTGTCTGTACTAAAAATACAAAAAGATTAGCTGGGCGTGGTGGCAGGCGCCTGTAGTCCCAGCTACTTGGGAGGCTGAGGCAGGAGAATCGCTTGGAGCTTGCAGTGAGCAGAGATCGCGCCACTGCACTCCAGCCTGGGCGACAGAGTGAGACTCCGTCTCAAAAAAAAAAAAAAAAAATTATATTCCTTTGTCGCTTTCTTGCTGGGCATGATTAATTAAATTCACTTTATGATCCATTAATGATTTGAAATTTACTGTTCTAATACTTTTAAACACAGGGTGTTTAAAGCCAGGGTGATAGGTTTATATTATTTCCCTGCTTAAAATGTTTCATTGGCTTCTGGTTGTACTTTTAGAATTCAATGTAGAAATCATTGTATGGCCTACAAAGTCCTGCATGGTCCCACTCTGCCTCCTTGTCACTCTTTCCTCCTTCTCCACATCTTCACACAGGTTCTTTCCTCTCCATGGAATAATAGTCTTCCTTCCCCAATCTTCACCTTGCCAATTGCTATTATCCTATGGGTCTCTGTGTAAAAATCACTCCTTTAAGAAAATTAGATCTCCCCTTATAATTCCTCTTCCTCCTCTTTTTATTCACTGTATTTATTATAATTGTATAATTATATATTTATTTGTATGACTTTTTTATTTAATATTAGTGACCCGCACTAGATTGCAGGTTCCCCGATATCTAAGACCAGGTCTGTTTTGTTTATTGCTATATCTACAGTACCTAGTATAGTCCTAGCATAGTCAGCAAATATTCTTGGTATGAACTTTGGATCAAATGCTATGCTTGCCCCACAAAGGTGAATAAAACATAGACTTTATTCTCAAGGAGTTCTACTCTTTTGACATGGAGTATACTTTGTTTGAAGACAGGTATCTAAAAGACAAAACAGGTTAATAAACATCTTAGAAAGGGTATTAGAATGCTGGAAATCCTATAAACAATGGCTTCTTTAGTTTAAGACTCTAACTGGAGGGAAGTTTTCCTTATTTACTCATGATACTAACTCAAGGAACTGCAATGATTTTTTTTAAAGGAAGCAGAGATATTATTCTTCTATTGAGGTAAAATTTCTAGAGATTGAAATGCACAGATCTTAAGTGGACAATTCAATGAGCTTTGAAAAAAATATTTTCTTGTGTTCCCTTCCAGTCAATCTCAAGCCTCCTTAGGCAATCACTCTTCTGATTTCTATCACTATAGATTAGTTTTTCCTGTGCTTGAAACTCAAATACGTAGAAATCAAGCACTGATATCTGGCTTCTTTCAGACGGCCTTGCTTTTTAGATTTATCCATGTTTTTTGTGTATTTTTTGTTAATTCCTTTTTTAGTACTGAGTAGTATGCCATTGTAAAAATATAAGACAATTACTTTTTAGCCATTCTTTTAGGGATAGATATGTGGGTAATTTTCACTTTAGGGTTATTATGAATAATGCCATTACGAATATGCTTATACAAGTTCTGTTTTTGAAATTGGTGGGTCAGAGGATAGACGAATGTTTAACTCTAAAAGAAAGTGCCAAACTGTTTCCAAAGTAGGTTATACAAATTTTCCATTACCAACAGAAATATAAAATAATTATGTTTGTTCTACAGTTTCACTAAGAGCTTTTTTCTTTAATTTTAGACATTCCAGTAAGCTTGAAACAGTCTTGCACTGTAATTTTAATTTTGATTTCACTGATGACTAAGATATTGAGTACCTTTTCATGTGCTTATTAAGCACTCACATATTCTTTTGTGAAGTGTTTCTTCAATCTTTTGATCAGTTTTATTGGCTGTATGTCTTTTTATTGTTGGTTTTGGAGGTTTTTAAAAATATATATATTCTGAATATAAGTCCTTTTTCAGATATATGTACTATAACTATGTCCTCTCAGTCCGTGGCTTGTCATTTTACATTCTTACTGGTGTCTTTTCTATTGAGCAAGTTTTAAATAAAATGGTTAGTTCTTTTTATAGCCTTTTTAAGAAATCTTTGTCAACCTCATGGTTGCAGCAATCTTCTTCTACACCTTTTTCTAGAAGCTTTGTTTTTTCATCTCTTATGTTTATGATCAATCCTGAATTAATCTCTATGTGTGTCATGAGGTAGCTATCAAGGTTCATTTTTTTTCCCATATATTTTTCCAGCGTTCTCTAGCTATCTTTTGAAGGGTTTTCTCTTTTTATTAAATTATCTTGGAGCCTTTGTAAAAATTATCAATTTACTGCATATGCTTTACTCTAACTGGACTCTCCATTTCATTCAACAGCAGGATTTGCTATCTTTACACCACTCCTATGTTGCTTAGGCTCTGAGGCTTTATACGAAGTCTTAATATCAGGTAGTGCGAGTTCTCTGACTTCGTGAGCGCACCAGCATGGCACATGTATACATATGTAACTAACCTGCACAATGTGCACATGTACCCTAAAACTTAAAGTATAATTTAAAAAAAATAAATAAATAAATAAATAAAGAAAAAAAAATAAAATAAAAAATAAAAAATCAGTTTTTTTGGTATAAATATTTTGCACTTCATATAAATTTTAGATTCAGCCTGAAAATTTTGAGAAAAAACTATTAAGTTTTCACTGGGATTGTAATGAATCTGTGTTGAACTCAGGGTGAATTGACATCTTTAATAATATGGAGTTTTCCATGACCATGATCATGTTTTCTCTCCCAATTGATTAGGTCTCCTTTAATTTCACTCAGAAATATCTTATGGTTCTCAGTGCAGAGGATTGCAATGGTATTTTGAATGACTATGAATAAATTTTTGGCTGATATATTAAGTCAATAATAGATACCTTTGATTTTTATTGTTATTTCTATATTATTATGCAGTTCTCAGCCTCGAAGTTTGAAAGACTTTAATAAGACATTGACACCAGTCTCCCACTTAATGCTGGAATGCTTAATTACAAATCCCTGGCAAATGTTCATTAGACTTTGAACTCTTCCAATGCTGGAGAAATAACTGTTACACAAAACACCCTATTCCATTTGGGGACAGTTTGAATTGTTGGAAACGTTCTTTTTATATTGAGCTAGTTTTCTGCCTGTTGTCTGCCCTTTGGAGTCATGGAGATAAGTTTGCCCTCTCTCCTACAGAGTACCCTCCAGCTATTCGTAGATAGCTAATCTGCCCAATGAATTCTTTTTTCTCGTTGAAACAATTCTAGTTTCTCTACTTATTCCTCGCATGACATGATTTTTGTATCTTTTCTCTTTCTCTGACTCTTTTGACATGCTCCAGTTTTCTGTATTTTCTTTAACTCTTGGCATCCAGAATAGAAGCAACACTCCAACTGTGTCCAGACCAGTGCAGAGCACAGAAAGACTATTTTTTTTCCTTACTCTGAACACTATACTTCTGCTAATCTGGCCTTAAATATCATCAGGGTTTTCAGCAGCCAAGTCACACTGTTGGCTCATGTAATGTTCACTGTCAGCTAAAACCCCTAGATCTTTTTCACATGAACTCTTATTCAGACTGCTCATTCTTTCATCCTGAACTTAGGCCTGTAATAGTTTTCTTTCTTGTGTTTGTGTAATAGAGTTTACATTTATTCCCATTCAGTCTCAGAACTTCAGACCAATCTTCTAGTCAGTCTTTTATGGAGTCTGTAGGCTTGACAAAAGAAAAAACTCAGACTCCCGTGAATACCACAAACAGTTATTTGCTTTAGGTTCAGGAAATGAAAACGTGCTGGTTTTAAGTTTCTGAAGTTGCCTCCCTCCTTCATCTCATTCCGTCCTCCCCCTTCAGTTCTTTGGTCCGAGACCCAATAGAGGATGTCTACAGCCAGTCTCCCTCTAGGGAGGGCCTGGCTCTCATCTTCCACCCACTGCCATTCAATAATAGCTTGGGTCTGTCTTGGCTAAGCCAGGGGAACATCCAGCTTCACTGAGAAAACCTTTGCTGCCTGGTGATACGCCACCTACTTGCACTGTAGCGTTGTCTGGCAGGTTTGGCCCATTGTCTCCCAGAGGAAACAGAAAACAACTCCCCAGCAACCCGCCAATCTCTTTTGTCCCCACAGTCGAGCTCTGGAAAATATCTGAATGCCACAGAAGTGGGAGTACCCTTTGATGTTTATATTGGCTGGCTCCTTTTCCTTTTTGCTTTTTCTTTTTTTCATTTAATAATCAGGGTAGTAGAAAATGCGGAGAATTAACCGCATGACAGCAGCAGAGGAATTCATTAGAGAAACGGAGATGAATTCTGCTCAGATTTCAGGCTCTCAGGCAGGAGACACAAAGGAGTAATCGTCTTCTAGTTTTTTTTAATCATTTCTTTTGTGGCACCTTCCTTGTCCATGAAGGCAATCTCAGCGTCTGGCATGGGGGAGCCCAAGAACATAGGCAGTGCAAATGGTGGCTTTGATTTGGGGATTATTACAGCAATATTAACCACTTCCTTCTTACCTCTCTTTGATAAGATGGAGCTTGTCATTCTTGGAGAAGGCAGTGAACAGTGTTATGTTATTGCTTTTATTTAAAGTATTACCCACTAAAACTTCATTTTAAAATTGGGAAAAATGTGCATAACATTTTACTATGGAAAATTCTTGAATAGAGCAAAAAATGCTGAGGAATATAATTTTGCAAATGTGTTCTCTTCTAATTTAATATCCTCAGAGACCCTTCCTTTTATGAGCCTCAAAGACAGCTTTAGTGATGGCTTATACAAAACTAAGTAAATTTACACATACAATTTTACTTGAAGGAAGTTGGTAAAATAAATCAATAATTTTTTTTTTCTTCTTGAGACAGAGTGTCACTCTGTCACCCAGGCTGGAGTGCAGTGGTGTGATCACGGCTCACTGTAGCCTCAACCTTGCAGGTTCAAGTGATCCTCCCACCTCAGCCTCCCAAGTAACTGGGATCACAGGCATGTGCCACTATGCCTAGCTAATTTTTTTTTTATTTTTAGTAGAGATGAGGTCTCGCTATGTTGCCCAGGCCGGTCTCAAACTCCTGGACTCAAGCAATCCTCCCGCCTTGGTCTCCCAAAGTGGGATTACAGGTGTAAGCTACCATGCCCATCCACATGGTTTTTTCTATAATTGTACAAAGGCAGCAGCTGGATCCCCAGAAGCTACTGGTAATACTAAGATTTCCCTCCCAAAGCCGAAAGTAGTCCTGATTGCTTTGCTTAAGTAGTAGAATTTCATTACTATTTTAATTCCTCATGAAATTTTTAAAAAATACAAATCATATTCGGAGTTTCATATTGAAATTATTTAGAGAAAATTTTTTTCTCAAGTACTGTTACACACTTTAAAAGCGTGTATGTAATTTATTGATTTTATAAATATAAATGATTTGCATCTTATGAGAGCAAGTTCTATAAAGCTCTTTCTTGGTTACAATTTTTAGCATAGTTTTATTTTTAAGTAAACATATCTACCTGAAAGCAATGAAAAGAACAGTTTTGAATCTTAGTGATATTTCTGGAAAGAGAACTCATTAACCTGAAGTACTCATGCATATAATTAATTTAAAAACCATTTGGTTTTAACCTTAAGCTAATCCAATCAACTTGTGCTTTCATCAGACATTTAAGGCCTAACAGGGACAGGTCTGGTATCACAAAAACTTTCCCAGGGAATACTCTTCTCATGGCTCATCTTAGGACATAGGCTGTAGAACTATGTCCTAGAACCAGACCATTAGCAAGTAAGTCACCTTTTCATACCATGTTTCTCCTACCTGTCAAGCGAAGATGCAGGCACTTGCCACCTGTCAATGGGAGAAAATACTGTATATCAATCTTTTTTTTATCAGTGATAAGGAGGAAGGATAGTGATGACTGTGGCCTGTAGAGGATATAGGGAAGGCTCTGTGGAAGAGGAGAGATTTAAATAAGGCTTAAAAGAATATGTAGGATGTTAGTCAATGACCATTTTTTGAGACTATTGATAAAAAGGCATTTAAGATATGTTGCCTGCTTCTGATTTGGATTGGCATAGAGAAGGCATGAAGACAACATCAGAAAGGGAGTAAAAGCACAGGCGTGTCAAAGCACATGCAGGCATATCTTGGAGATATTGAGGGATTGGTTCCAGACCACCACAATAAAGTGAATATGGAGAAAAACTGAATATTGTAATAAAGGTACTCACACAATTTTTTTGGTTTCCTAGTGCATATCAAAGTTATGTTAATGCTATACTGTAGACTCTTTAAGTGTACAGTACCATTATGTCTAAAAAACCAATGTATATACTTTAATTAAAAATAATTTATTGCTAAAAAATGCTAATAATCATCTGAGCCTTCAGTGAGTTGTAATCTTTTTGCTGGTGGAGTGTTTTGCCTGGATGTTAGTGGCTGCTCTCTGATCACGGTGGTGGTTACTGAAGGTTGGAGTGGGTGTGCCACTTTCTCAAAACAAGTCAACAGTGAAGTTTACTGCATTAATAGACTCTTTCTTTCATGAAATATTGCTCTATAGCATGTCATAATGTTTGATAGCACTTAACCCATAGTAGAACTTTAAAAATTTGAGTCAGTCCTCTCAAACCCTGCTGTTGCCTTATCAACTACGTTTATATAATATTCTGAATCCTTTGTTGTCATTTCAACGATGTTCACAGCACCTTCACCAGGAGTAGATCCCATCTCAAGAAACTACTTTCTTTGTTCATTCATATGAAGCAACGTCTTTTTTTTTTTTTTTTTTTTTTGAGACGGAGTTTTGCTCTTGTTGCCCAGGCTGGAGTGCAATGGCGTGATCTTGGTTCACCGCAGCCTCTGCTTCCCGGGTTAAAGCGATTCTCCTGCCTCAGCCTCCTGAGTAGCTGGGATTACAGGCGTGTGCCTCCACACCTGGCTAATTTTGTATTTTTAGTAGAGACGGGGTTTCTCCATGTTGGTCAGGCTGGTCTCGAACTCCCAACCTCAGGTGATCTGCCCACCTCAGCCTCACAAAGTGCTGGGATTACATGCATGAGCCACTGCGCCCAGGCATGAATCAATTTCTCATCAGATTTTATCATGAGATTGCAGCAATTCAGTCACAGCTTCAGGCTCTACTTCTAATTCTAGTTCTTTTACTATTTCCTTCATATCTGCAGTGACTTCATCCAGTCTTAAACCCCTCAGAGTCATCCCTGAGGGTTGGAATCAGTTTATTTCAAACTCCTGTTTATGCTGATATTTTGACCTCCTCCCGTGAATCATGAATGTTCTTAATGGCACCTAGAATTGTGAATCTTTTCCAGAAGGTTCCCAATTTATATCTTTTGTGAAGATCCATCAGAGGAATCACTATCTGTGGCAGCTATAACCTTACAAAAATTTATTTCTTAAATATTAAGACTTGAGTGTTGAAATTATTCCTTGACACATGGGATACAGAATCAGGCATGAAAACAACCTTAATCTTATGTATCTCCATCAGAGCTCTTGGGTGACTAGGAACATTGTCAATGAACAGTACTATTTTGAAAGAAATCTTTTTCTCTGAGCAGTAGGTCTCAACAGTGTGTTTAAAATATTCATTAAGACATACTGTAAATAGATGTGCTGCCATCCAGACTTTGTCGTTCCACTTCTAGAGCACAGGCAAAGTAGCTTTTGCATAAATCTTAGGGACTCTAGGTTTTCAGAATGGTAAATGATCATTGGCTTCAAGTTAGAGTCATCAGCTGCATTAGCCCCTACCAAGAGAGTCAGCCTGTCTTTTGAAGCTCTGAAGCTAGGCATTGACTTCTGCTCTTGAGCTTTGACAGTCTGAGATGGCACCTTCTTCCAGTATGAGGCTATTTTGTCTACATGAAAAATCTGTTGTTTAGTTGAGTCGCCTTCATCAATGATCTTAGCTAGATCTTCTGGATAAATTTCTGCAACTTCTACATCAGCACTTGCTGCTTCACTTTGTATTTGTATGTTACAGAGGTGGCCTCTTTCCTTAAACAACTCATGAAGCAACCCCTGCTAACTTCCAACTTTTCTTCTGCAGCTTTCTGGTCTCTTTCAGCCTTTGTAGAATTGAAGAGTTAAGCCCTTGCTCTGGATTAGACTTTGGCTTAAGGGAATGTTGTGGCTGGTTTGGTCTTCTAGCTAAACTACTAAAATTCTCCCTATCAGCAATAAGGTTGTTTTGCCTTCTTATCATTCATGTGTTCATTGGAGTAGCACTTTTAATTTCCTTCATGAACTTTTGCTTTGCATTCATAACTTGGCCAACTGTTTGGCACAAGAGGCCTAGCTTCCTGCCTGATTCAGCTTTTGACTTTCCCTCACTAAGCTAAATTATCTCTAACTTTTGATTTAAAATGAGAGAAGTGTGATTCTTTCTTTCACTTGAACACTTAGAGGCTATTGTAAGGTTATTAATTGAACTAATTTCAATATTGGTATTGTCTCAGGGAATAGAGAGGCCCAAGGAGTGGGAAAAAGATGGGGAAATGGCTGGCCAATGGAGCAGTCAGAATACACATATTTATCAATTAAATTTGCTGTCATATATGAGTGTAGTTCATGGCACCCACAAACAATTACAAGAATAACATCAAAGATCACTGATCACAGGTCACCATAATAACATAATCATAATTGAAAAAGTTAGAAATATTGTGAGAATTACCAAATATCACACAGAGACATGCATGAGCACATGCTATTGGAAAAATGGCACTAATAGACTTGTTCGATGCAGAGTTGCCACAACCTTCAATTTGTAAAAGTTGAAGTATCTGTGAAGCACGATAAAGTGGAGTACAGTAAAGTAAGGTATGTCTCTAGTGTGTTTGTGTACATTAAGTGGTGGAAGATGTGATTTAATTTTTTAAAAAATAGCCGTTTACCCTAGATAAATCAGTAAGAGATGAGTACAAGTATGTATCTACAAATTATTTTTATTTGTGCTCTTTATAAGAATTAAAAATGGAAAAACTCCCAAATAATTAATGAAGTAAATTATATTTCAAGTATACACTGTATTGTTCTATAGCTATTAAAAATCATATTGTATAAAAATATTTATTCAAATGGGGAAATACTCATGATATAGGAAGAAGTGAAAAGTAGGTTATAAAACAGAATGTATAGTATGGTCCCCATTTTGGGAAATATATTTACACTTATGACAATAAAAAAATCAGACAGGATACATAATGAGTTGTTAGCAGTGGTTATATATACTCTGAGACCATGAGTTATTTTGATTTTTGAGAGGCGAGTGTGCTCTTTGGTGTTTTCAACTCTTTCCTGCCATAAAATGTATTAATTCACTATTCAATTTTTTTAAGTTCTAAGAAGTTAGGCACTTATTTATTTTAGGTGTTATACAGTCCATAGTGGAAATTTGAGATGAGTGACAGAATGAAAATAATATGGTTGCAGACAAATGTGATAAATATGTGTAAGATGTTTTTGAATAGACAAAGCCTATTTTAGGAGTGATGAATTGTAGCAATAATTTATTGTAAAATGATAGATGTTTGAAATAGGGTGGGAGTGGTAGGAATTCAAAGGAAGGGATAGATATGAAACATTATGAAGGATGAATGGGCAGTATGTGGTGAAATGGCTCTGAAAGGTGAGAGAGAGAAGACTCTTGAGGACAAGTGCAATGTTTCAACCTGCTTAGGATAATAAAGCCAATAAAAGATAGAGACAGCTTGTTTGGGGGCTGAGATAAAAGGTTTCAATCCCGGCTTTTTTGGTTGTTTTTTGTGTTGTTTTCTTTTCTTTTTTTTTTTTTTAATTTTTTATTTGGAAGTAAGACAGTTGCAAGAATGAAAACAGTCCACATAACAGTCAAATACCTTTACCCATATTCACCTGTTGCTAATATTTTACCACATTTGCTTTATAATTTACTCGATCTACATATGCATATATATGTATAATATTTTTCTGAGCCATTTGAGGCTAAATTACATTCATCATGATTCTATACCCCCAAATACTTCGGTGTGGTATTTCCAAGAAAGGGGATATTCTGTTATATAACCTTAGTAGAGTTATCAACTTTGGTAAATTTGATTAAATACTTCTATCTAATCTACCATTTATATGCCAGTTTTGTCAGTTGGCTCAAAGATACAATAGTGTTGTTTATAGCATTTTTTCCCTCCAGCATAGGATCCAGCATAGGATTAGGTATTGCCTTTAGTTGTCATGTTCCTTTAGTCTCCTTTAATCTGGAACATGTCTACAGCCTTTATCTTTTATGACTTTGTCAGTTTTAAAGAATTTAAGCACCCCCCTCTTGCTTTTTAAAAATTTGTCTGATGTTTCCTTATGATTAGAATCAGGTTATGCCTTGTCATCCAGGTGATGTTTTGTCCTTGAGTTATCATATCTGCAGGCACATAATGTCCATCTCCCACTCATGGTGATGTAAATTTTGATCTCCAGGTCAAGGTATTGTCTAATTTTTCCTTTGTGTAGGTACTGTTTTTCCTTTAAAAGCACTGAGTAATCAGTGGGAAACAAATAGCTTGCTCTTCATCACTACCCCCAAATTTATTATCTATTGATGATTCTTGTATAGTCCAAACTTTATAAGATGACTGAAAAATCATGATTTTCCATCTTTGACATTCCTTCCACATTCGCCTGTCAACAGTAGACATTTTCTAATAAGCAGGAGCTTTTTCTTCTCTCCATCCAAACATGCATCTCTTACCAGTTTGTACTGGTCATGGAATCTACTGTTCTTTTCAGTGGTTGATACTGTACCAAATCATTTTGGTATATAAACTGTCTCAGATTTAGCCAGTATGTTCTGGTATCATATCTCCACCATCTTTTTTTTTTTTTAACACTTCCTTGATTTTTGGCATAAGTTATTCTAGGCACACCTGGTACCTACTCTGCCTAAGCTCTGAAATCACCCATTTTCCCAAGAAACCCCAGTTCTTTTTTTTTTTGAGACGGAGTCTCACTCTGTCACCCAGGCAGTTATGCAGTGGCGTGATCTCGGCTCACTGCAAGCCCCGCCTCCCGGGTTCATGCCATTCTCCTGCCTCAGCCTCCCAAGTAGCTGGGACTACAGGCGCCCGCCAACGCGCCCGGCTAATTTTTTTATATTTTTAGTAGAGACAGGGTTTCACCGTGTTAGCCAGGATAGTCTCGATCTCCTGACCTCATGATCCGCCCGCCTTGGCCTCCCAAAGTGCTGGGATTACAGGCTTGAGCCACCGCACCCGGCCACCCCAGTTCTTTTCTGGTGGAAATAGTATTAAAGACCAAGTTCTGGGCATAGGTGTGCTCATTACTATTGAGGTATCTTGGCTCTTGGCTCTTTCAGTGAAGTGAACTTGGGGAAAAATACACACACACACACACACACACACACACACACACATATATATATACACACACATATACACCTACATATGCATATATGCATATTTTAGAAATCATGAATTGATTCATTGATATCTCCAATTTTAATTCATTCCCACAGGTTTCTTACTTGCTCAATTCAGTTTTACATGGCTTCTGAATTTGAAATAATAAGGCAAAATGGTAGAGATGTTCAGCTTGCAGTGGGGGAAGATAGAAAATCGAAATTCACATGACAGGGTGAAGCATAGTGATTAAGATTAGGAAGTCATCCACACAGAGTTAGGAGAAAATACATCTAGAGTTTGCCAAATCCAAAGGCAAGACTGTAAGAAAAAGATACTAAAAGAGAAAAGAGCAGAGGATGGCTCTGCATTTTGTGATACATTAAAAAGTTATGGTAGGAGAAGGAGATAAATTAAGAATAGCCTGGGGAAAGAGATGTAGAGAGTGAAGTCAAAGAAGCAGGGGAGCCAGTTCTAGGTAGAGTCATGGTGGTCAGGATTAGAAAGAATTCCAGCAGTCCAGTACTGCAGAATAGTCAAGGAAAATTGAAGACCGAGATTGGGACTTTGGATTTGATATTTGGTTACCAAAGGTTTTTAAATCTGGATTTAGGAACGCATTTGAGATTTTTTTTTTGAGAATATAACTTTTAAATAACAAGTCAGCTCACGTTAATTAATGTTTAATGTTTTGGGGACATTTACATTTAGCTTTTCTTAACCTTTTAAATGTGTTCACTAAATATTATTTTATTTCTAATTGCAGGCTAAGCAAGTTATACTATGTGTATAAAGTGCCCAAGTCTAAGAGGCATTGTAGACAGGCTATTTTTAGGGAAACTCATGTTTTTCTTTAAAAGTTCAGCTAGCATTTGGAATCGATATACAGTATAATATTTAAAAGAAAAACAACATATTTCCTCATCCCCCAAGAGGTTTCTTAAAATAGCATGTAATCTTACCTACAGTGGGAAAAGCCTCAAATTTTATAAATTGGGTTGGATCTAACCCAGATTACCTGACCAAGAGAGTCCCCAAGAAAAACAAGGTGTGGTAAAGGTTATAGTAATGGTAATTAAGAAAGTTGTGTTGTGCCTGCTGGGCCTCACTAAAAGCAGTGACCCAGCCTGTGGCTACTGGCATCATTTTGACTGCTGAGACATGCTTTCTTTTGGAGAGAAGTCCAAACCAAATCTTTGCCCACTTTGAAAGCCAAGATATTCTCATTCCTTTCAGCCACAGAAAGGGCTGGTTTTTCTAACAGGATCATGTCCGTGTGACCTTCTGATGTATCAACTTGTTTTCTATGCAGTATATAAACAATAAAGGGTTTAATTTTAGTTGCTTTTCTTCGCAGAGTCATGGAATATTACAAATGTTAGAAGCTAGAGAGGATCTTTGAGGTTATCTGCTTTAAGCCCCTTGCTTTCCACAGGAAAACACCAAGGCTCAGAGAGATAAAATGTGTCCATGCTGGACACAGCTGGAAAATGATAGAGCTTGAACTCAGGTTAACTGACCCTCCATGCAGGTCTGTGGCTGCACCATACATTACAGCATCTCTATTCAACAGTAAAACTCATTGGGGTTATATATTATACCCTAGTGGATATTACATCTGTGGGATGACAAGCTGCATTATGACAGAGTTGCACTGTGCTCAGCGGCAGTTGAGTAGCCAGCACTCACAGGCAAGCTCTATGGGCAATCTGAAAGTAAAATCTTTACTGAATTGAATGGAATCTGTGGAGATCTTCGATAGTCTTCCCTTGAGGTGAAATCTTGTTTTGTTGAGTAGTTTAAGATGTTTTCTAGGGTGTAGCACTTTGCAGAAGTGCTTTCCTCTCTCATGATAGGTGACCCAGTTTGGAGATCAGGAAGATTTTGTCATCCTTCACATTGCAAGACTTGAAGACTTGCAACTCAAAATGGTATATTTTTTTCTTTTCTTCCAATAGAGAACAATTCCACTCTAGCACTCAAGTATCTAATACTTTTGGGACATGTTGAAACTGTTTCCATTTCATCTGATTTCACTCAGCAGTTATTTATAGAACTCTCTGTGAGGTAGGCACCATGCTAAGTATCCTGAGGCTGACAAAGACATCCTTTCTAAGTTGAGGCAGTGACAGAGGGCACAGCAGCCATTGCTAATGGTCCTTGCTGCAGCCTTGTTGGGTGACACCTCTGGCTTCCAGGGCCTCATATTTTCACAGCTTCACTGATAACTCTCTGAGAGGAATTGTCCCTCCCACTAAGATTCCCTTCTAGAAGATGAGTTTTTCCATGAGCATTTTAAAATTTTCTTTGTTGCCTTGTTCATTTTTTTTTCCAACATTTAAAAAGCAGAAGTGAGGGCAAAGAGAAAGGAGAATATTTAGATCTGAAAAATGCACCAGTCCACTTTTAATCTACTTTTGGGAAGATGATTGTAAGATATTCTGTACCCACTTAGGGATCTCCTGCCCTTCGGATACACATGCCTTAACTACCATCTTGCTAGAATAGAAGGTCCTGTGTTTAGGCATCAAAGAAAGGAATTGCACTGAGAAATTTTAGTGATAATTCTTTTATTGTAATCGTGATTTTCTTCCTCCTGCTAATCTTTTTAAGTGGTATTAAAGGAAGCTTCTTGCCAGGCAGTAATATTCCTCCACGAGCACACGATCTTTTTCCTTATTTGGCACTGGAATTTCATCAGGCTGTATTAGTCTGAGCGAAACATACTCTAGGAATACCTTTTTTTTTTTTTTTTTGAGACAGAGTCTTACTCTGTCACCCAGGCTGGAGTGCAGTGGCGCCATCTCAGCTCACTGCAACCTCCGCCACCCGGGTTCAAGTGATTTTCCTGCCTCAGCCTCCTGAGGAGCTAGGACAACAGGCGTACGCCACCATGCCCAGCTAATTTTTGTATTTTTAGTAGAGACAGGATTTCACCATGTTGGCCAGGCTGGTCTCTAACTCCTGACCTGAGGTAATCACCTGCCTCAGCCTCCCAAAGTGCTAGGATTACAGGTGTGAGCCACCGCACCCAGCCAGGAATATCTTTAGAATAGTTCTATAGTTAGGAACGTTGAGACCAGGTAACAAGGGATTTATTCAATGGGATGACAATTTTTATACACCGTGCCTGAAGCAAATAAAGGTGATCAGTATTTATATTGCAGTATTCAAATACTCTGGAGCCAAATAGATAGGACTACCTTAAAAATGTTCTTGTACATGTGGGTTTGATCTTAAAGATATTAGGGATGGTAACATACCATTCTATGTATATACATGACCAGGCCTTAGGTTACTTAAGGGTGATGGAATGACCATTGTGTGTGTCTTGTGTCTTGGTGGCCTTCAGTGAATTCTGCATGAGCTCTAGTAGTAACTGCCACTGCTGTAGTATCATGGAAAAAACACTGAACTTAAAATAGTTTTCTTACCTGTAACAAAATGGACAACAATCTCACAGAGTTTGTGTGAGAATTAAAGGAGAAAATACTTGGGAAGAAGTGCTTTGAAATCTCCATGGCACTCTGCAAAAGCAAGGAAATGCGTTTGTGATCAGTATCATGTTGACGTGGAGTGAGTTACTCCCCAGCTGTTCATGATATGGTCACCCACAAAGAGCAAGTAGGTCACTTCACCAAACAGAATTCTGTACGTATTACAGAAACTCCCAGGCTGAGTCACCAAGTAAAATGAAGGGCAGTGTGCTCTATTTAAAATGTTCATTTCATTTTCGCATTCCATTCTTTACTAACAGAATGGTTTCACTTCATTTCCAGTCACTTTCATTTTCAGGTTGTCAAGCTTCACTTAGTGTCAGTTGTGTTCCCACACTCAAACATGTGCCTTGTCTTCCTTGATCTTCTCTCTGAGGATGTTTCTCTGACTAATGTGCTGTGGTCAGAACAAGAGCATTGCCACATGGTGCATTTCCTAGGTAGGCATGTCTAAAATCATTAAGTGGCCTAGCTCAGAACATTCTTTGTGATCCTTTCCCCTCCCCACCCAGTGCCTAGTGACTGATTTATCTGAATATAAGGCTACTTCCACTTTTAGTTCAAGGGCCTTGCTCCCTGCGTGCAAGAATCTCTCTAATCACATTGCCCTCCCTCCACCCGCTTTCCCCATTGAAACCAATGTTTGGAGAAGATAGAAGAATGAAAAGAACATCTCAGGTCCTGTTTTTGTACCACCTTCACTATTGTAGCACCTCTTTTGTGTTGCCAACTGAATATGGTATACATGGCTTTAAGGGGGAAAAAAGAAAAATAAAGCATAAGAAAGTAGGAGAGCTCCTAGCTTTCTTAAATGAATTAAAGGCCTTAGGCCAGAGTGAATTATATTGTAGATTGTAGACTAGATATGGTGGGGAAGGTTACTCAACAACTTGGTTGGGAAATAAATTAATATATAAAACCATCAGATATCAGAGCATAGTTGTGGAAAGTCACCTAAGGAAAGTCATTGTCTCTAGGCCAAAGACTGGCCTAGACGTAAGTAATGCACCAGTGTGTCAGAAAGGGGGTTGGTTGACATCAGAAGCACCCAGAGGCAAACACTGGTTGTGCCCTTTACCCACAGTAACTGTCCATAGAAATGTGAATGTTGGTAGTCTTCAAAGTTTCAGTGTCACTGGCAAGTCCTTCTTTGTTGGAAATTCAATTTAACATTCAAGTTCTGTAGCAAATGCCTCCTATTATGATGTCTTGTGTTTACAGTTTGCCTCTGTAAGTAGAACCCTCCAAAGGGAAAAATGCTCTGGTCAGATTGTTATGGTCTGTATGACAGATACATAACTGTTGTAAATCAACACATTGGCATTCTCATTTGCTCCACCAGTTTGTTGTGAACTTCGTCAGGGGAAGGCATCATGCCTAAGTCTATTCAACTCTGGGATACTGACAAGGTCAAGTTTCTGTGCCTCCAAGGCTGGGACTGGACCCAAGCTGTACAGTTCATACAATGAAATAGTGCCATTTAGTAAAAAAGGGAGATAATATGGCACTTGGTTGGAAGTTTGGCTCTAGAATCTGATTGAACTGTGTTTGAATACTAGGTCAGCCACTTACATGCTGTATGACCTAAGACCCCGCTCTAAAAAGGATATTATCTTTACACTGACCTCAGAGGGCTGTTTTGAGAATTAAATTAGACAATCCATGTAAAATACTTGACTCAGAGCCTTACATAGAGCTGTTAGCAGCAGCAACAAAAGCAGCACCAGCAGCAAGGTAAATACCACCATGTGTGTCCTTTGGGTGGTCAGCAATTTGCTGAACAATTTGGACTGGTTTAGAACCCTCCTAACTCACTACTGGGGACTTTCCATTGGAACCACAGCACTGGGTAGTGACAGAATTTGCCAGTGTAATCACATCATTTATGAGAAATGATAACAATAGGGTTTGGTGTCATAGTAATGGAAAATGGCACTGGACACTATCCTAATTTTGAAGAAATGGAGTGAAGAAGAAGACATGTTCCAGAATGCACAGGACATTGATCTTCAGCAAATTTTTAGAGTGGATTACTGAATGATTACGTGTGAGAAAAATGTGATTATTAGGAGTCAATATGAGCTCATTGAAAACAAAACATTCCTATTTCTAACATCCTTAAAGTCTTTCACAGTTCATCTTATTGGTTATGGAAATGTCAAGGGATAGATTTTTATTTCTGGGAGGAGTTTGGCTAAGATTTTTATGATACTCTTGTTGTCTTGTTGAGGTTGAGTAGATTCATAGCTGGTTGAACAAATGTCCACTGGCAGTTTTGAGCTGATGGATGGACTAATGTCCATCTGGAGAGGGGTCCTCAGGGTAAGCCTCAGGAACCTGTCTGCTGATGCTGTTCTGTCCAATTTTCTCATTAAAAATTTCTGACGAAAGCACAAATAATGTGCTTTTGCAACAAGTGAGATAGGATTTTTTAAAGATCTGTGTAGGTTGATGGGCGGATTTGCTAATAACAACCATATGTAGCATTTATTGAGTACTTACTGTGTGCCAGGCAAAATGCTAAATGTGTTGTATGACTTCTCTCATTTAATCCTCACAGTGACCCTCTGAGGTGTATACTAGTAATATTCCATTCTATAGATAGATGTAGAGGCACAGATATGCTAAGTCATTTACCCAAGTCCCACAGCCAATAAGAGGCACAGATGGCAGAGGACCATTTGTCTATCACCAAAGCCCATGCTCTTAACCACTGTATTATGCTACTAGAACCAGTGAGTCAGAATTTTACACAGATTAATGTAAAGTCCTAAGCTAAGGTTAACAAAGTAGTATGTTAAGTCTTGAAGGAGGAAGCTTAGGTTGATAGCAAGTAATAAGGAAAAGATTTAGGGACATTAGTTGGTGGGAAACTCAATGTGATTCAATACTAACGTATACCTACTTTTAAAAAAGAACAACTAATAGGAGGGTGCATTATTAGAATATAGCATCATGGATCATGGTGGCAGTAGTTCTTCTTCTCTAAGAGTCCATGTCCAGAGTACTAGGTCAGGTCCGTCATTAAGGGGGTCCTTGACCATTATAATCAGGAGAATAAGAGGTCTGGATTTACATCCTAAGAGGAAAAACGGTTAACTAATGTCAGCCTGGAAAAGAGAAAAACCAAAGAGGAATATGAAGACAACCTTCAAATATTAACATAGTTACATGATGAGAAAGAGTAGATGCCATTGGTGTCTAAGAGAGTAAAAAAATCACTTCTCATTCCCTGTTGAGAAATGGACTCTGGCATCGGATTGATGGAGAACAAAATGTCAGCTTTATTCCAGTAAAACCATATTAGAGAATGTGGCCTGATCTGTGGATACAATCAGGCCTTTTATACCCTTCCCTAGTTAAACACACTCTCAGAGTCAGGTAAGGCCCTGGACAACTGTTGTTTGCAGGAGGAGGGCAGTTCCTGTGTGAAGGAGAAGGAGAAAGTGTGCATCCTGAAGCCAGGGGTGCACCTGACTTCTCGACTGTGAATGAGAGAGGAGGAAACCTAGTTCATATCTGCACAAAAATTCTTTTTGGTATCCTTGAAGAGGGCTGAAAAAAAAAAAGGTCAAAATGTTACTCTAGCAGGAGGCCACTCATGGAAACCTTAGGCAGGGGAATTGTGTTACCCCTGGTACTTACCAACTTTAACTTCAGTGGGGCAACCAAGCCAATGGAGCACTCTTATCCCTGAAATGTTTGGCCTCTGTACAGAATGATGTGAAAAAGAATCTTCTAGCATGGGGAGGTGGAGGGGAGGGATGTCTAGATTACTTCTCGGCCCCCACTCCCTAAGATTCTTTTGAAATCAGTTAAGACACGCATAAATAAAAAAACTCCAAGTAAAGCATGTCAGTATTTTAAAGGCTTATTTGTTTGAGCAATGAGAGATGATCAGTGTTCTAAGTGCTATGGTTCATCATGTTCTGGAGGTGGCTTTGTTCCAACTGTTTGTTCACGAGTGTTTTGAGTTAAAGGGAATTACAGTCTACAAATTTATGCACATGGCACTTCACAGAATAGAAGAGGCCAACTTCTGGCCTCTTATACCCACATGCAACAAATACAGCTCGTGTCCTTCCCCCAGGACTCAATTTGTAAGCCTCTTTATTTCATTGTGCTGTAGTAAAAAATTCTCAGTTTTGTGGGCAACCTGTGAAACCAGCCTTCCTTTATTTCAACTTTGTTTTTTTGCCTTTATACTGTGAATTAAATGAATCCTTGGGGGTTCTAATTATATTATGGAAAAAAGAACTTGATATTCTGAGAAGCTGAAGAACAATTTGTTTTCCTCAGCTAGGTATTTAGGACTTTTAGGATTTAGTTACCATTTTCAAAAAACTTGAAGAAGATTAATTATCCCCATTGCCTCAAATGACAAAGATAGTATGTTCAATTCTCTCTTGAGTTACCATCATAATAACCCTATATTCTTAATATGGCCTTTTATATTTTACAAAGTTTCTCAATAGGGAATGAGAAGAAAGTGATTTTTTAATCTCTTAGACACCAATGGCGTCTACTCTCCCTTATCATATAACTATCTTAATATTTGAAGGTTGTTTTCATCTTCCTCTTCAGTTTTTCTCTTTTCTCTTTTACCATAATAATCATCACAAATAATCCTGTTTGGAAGGTAGAGAAGAGGAAGCAAGACAGATATTATTGTACCCATTTCAGAAATAAGGAGAATGGAACTCAGAGAGTGGTGGTGGGAACAATTAACAAATGTTTTCTGAGCACCAATCTGTTCCAACTACCTGCAGTAGTGCATTTAATCCTTATAATGGTTCCAGGAGTTAGGTGCTATTATCCCCATTTTGAGATGAGGAAACTGTGGCTCAAAGTGTTAGTTGCCCAAGGTCATGCAGTATTAAGTAGAAGAACCAAAATTAGACCCAGGCTTTCTGGTTCTGAAATCCATACTCTTAAGCACTAGGTTGTTACCACTGGAGAGGTTATGAATGTGCCCAAAGGCACTGGCTGCCTAGTAGCTGAGGCAGGGCCAGAACCTGTCTTTAGACTGCTTAGCACATCTTCTAGATCCTGTAGCTGCTTCACTGGTTTTCATTAACTTTGGGGTTTTTCAATACAAAAAGAGGAAACAAATGAAAGCTGAGCCGAATTTTGCTTTTGTAACATAGAGGAACTTACTCGGTACCAAGGATAATCTGAGGCTCTTATGGGATTTTTTTAAGTGCCCAGTGTTGTTTCATATTCTGTTTATTCTTCACCACCACCACCAGTAAATGCAGGTGGATCTTGTCTCATAGTGATTCACATGTGCGTTTATGCCACGTACACCTATTTTACTACTTTTGGCATTTATAAGGGCAATATGTTTCTGAACTAATTTGGGGAAAATAAATTCTTATATTAATTGTAGCAGAAAAACAAATGGGAAAGTCAGTGAGGTTCAATGCAAAGAGCTCAGACCAACCTTTGGCATCAGCCCAAGCAGAGTTAGAAATCCCAGCTTAGTCTCTTTCTAAAAGAGGGACTTTAAGTGAGTTACTGAAGCTCTCTAAAAACCTATTTCTTTATTTTAAACTGGAGATAACACTTGACTCATGCGTTGCATTTGTTAGAGAGAACAAATGAAAAAGGTCGTTAAGTGTTTATTGGCAGTGAACTGTATGGCAGGTGCTGTGCTTGTGTTTGCTTCACTTAATCCTCATGACAGCCCTAGGAGATAGGTATTATTATCACCTCCTGACAGTTAAGGAAATTGAATCTTAAGGACATGTGATAATTTTCCTAAAGTGAACTCTACCTTAATGTGTTGGAAAAGAGTGTAGCAAATCAAATATATCATTTCAGTTTCTCCAAAGCCATGAAATGTCTTTAAGTCTCCCTGAAAGATTTCTCAAATAAGGCTGTCAAAGTCTTCTTAAAGAATCCCATCTAAGTTCTGTTATCCCAGTGGTTCCTTTATCTTTTTATTTCTTGCCATAAAATTAAATCTAGAATTACAAAGAAGTATTTCAAAGTATATATAATATTCCTCTGTTTTATGGATTTACATATCACCTCCTCCATCAGCAGGGATTAGGAGGGGTGTAAATACTTGGATAGGGCTCTTTTCCTTGGACTTCCTCACCTCCATCAACAGGGGTCAAGAGGAGCCTGGACAGTAATCCCTGTCTGACCCCTCTCTCAGCCTAATCACCACTATTTGCCTCAAACAATCTTATTTCATGAGGCCTTTGATCAATGTTGAGATTAGTCATTGTAAGAAGCCTGGCTTGTAGGAAACCTTTTACCTCCCAGACTCTAATTCTTCCATTCCGTTTCTCCCCAAGTCCTGTGTCCTCTGGAATTCAGAATCTGTCATTGGCAAGATCTCCTGTGTTCTCAACCCCTTCTCAGAACAGTCCTTTCACCTTCCCACTCTAAACTGAACTGTGGCTGTCGCCTAAGGCTGCTGCCTCCCCTGCTGCTCTCCTAAGTGGTGGTAGTGTTATCTTCCCCAGTCTCCTATGACAAGGCCTGGAGGTGGGCTAGGTGTCCTCTTTCTTGTTCCCCACTGCTGCTTTCAGACCATTCTTCATCTCCTCTTTTCTAAATCCAGCCCTCCTCCCCCTTAAAATCTTATGTTATCAGTTATGTATAGACCTCTGTGAGCTTAATCCTACACAATGTTAAGGCATATCTTTCTGGCCAATCAATATGGAGTTTATGGCTCTTTTATAAAGAAAGTGGATAATGGCCTCCTGATCAAGAACATAACTGCTATTTTCATTAGTCGGTACTCTATGATGGGGGTGCGTGGTCCAGGGGAAGTGGGTTCAGGCCCATCAGACTGACTGAGAGTTGAGTTCTTCACCCACTCAGAGTCAAGAATTGTGGTATGGGGGGAAGCACTGTGTGAAGCATCCTACAGGGGTCTGTTCTGAACACTGAAAATGTACAGTCCCTGTCCCAGAGTGGCATTCTCAAGATTTTTTTCTTGATGGGACTTGTGTGGCTATGGGCCAAATTAAATTTAATATAAGCCTGACTCTCATAGCCTTTGTAGAGGAATGAAACCAGAAGAATTTGGAGCAGAGAGTCGGGCACTCATATAGAATATTTTTCTAAAACAGAGGAAGTCATGGAAGACTCAGGGTCTAGAGTATAAAGTGTTTGTTACTTAACTTTGAAAGGACAACTTTGTATAATTTAGCAAAGCCTTCTTGTTTAAGATTAGTCTCTAATAAGTACGAGGGCCTTGCTGGATTTCTTCATAATTCTCAGTAGTTACCAGAAGTCAGAACTATTCCTTATCTGTAAGTAACAGGTCTTTAGATTATAGACCTAGTGGGGATATAACTTTAATGTTGTACAGTTAAATCAACTTCACACTATTTACAAGACATGTCATACAACACTGAAAACAAGAAATTAGAGTATGTGGAAACTATGCTACTAAAATTAAGCAGCATAAGGAAAATTAATGTAAGCCTATAAGTCACAGCTTGACTTCTGTTTCAGCAGCTGACCCAGAGGCAATGAAGCCAAAAACAATTTTAAGACCTGTTCTGTTCTGACTTGTAAAGATTATTTGATGTTAACCCCATACCCTTATCCCCTTTCCAAGTGAGTACCAGGGGTTAGGAAAAAGATATAATATTGCCTGGCTCATTTCTGATCAAACTTTAATTCTGGCTTCAGCAAGGCGAGATGCCTACTTTTTGTAAATATCATTGGCAGTTGGCAGTACATTTCATTAACAGTTTATGTGGCTATCAGTAGTATTTTTGATACTCTGAGAATGAGCACTAGAGAAATATGTGCTTGTTGAAAAGCCTGCTAATCTCTGTGTGATAACTTAATTTTACTATTACCTGAATGTAAGTGCTATTGATGTGGCATTAGCATTGATTTCATAGCTATTTAATCAAGAGACAGAAACTTCAAATGCATAATTATGACATCAATATATGAATCTTTCTTTAGAGATGAAAAACACATAGTTAAAAACTGTGAAAAACTGCCCTGCTTATATCAGAAAACTTATACTTCTCTGTTGAAAAAATAGGCAACTAAAATAGTTTACAATATAATTTAAAAGGATGAATTGGTGGAATTTTCAGTATAACTGGAAGGTATGATGTGTTAGATAGTGGGGAGAGTGTATATATATTATCAAGCCACAATATTACAACCTGACACTATTAGATATAATAGATTATGCAGCCAAAAATGTGGTCATGGACAGTGATAGGGGAGCAGAATGGTTCGGTAGAATACCAAGTCTGATGACAGGACAATGGGAAAATTTCTGCAGCCTGATGGTCTGGGTAGTTGGATATAAGTCTGACAGCAGAGATACTTTCATATTTAGGGAAAACCTGCAAAATACTGAAAAGATTAATAAAGAGAAAGGGAACTTCTAAATAGCTAAAACTCCCGGCAGAGCAGCATAGCTGACAGAGCACCATAATCTTGCGTATCAGAGCTTCTCAGTTGCTTTGGAACAGGAGAATTTGATAATTTTTTTCTCCCATGAGGATGCACTATGAAGGAAACCGCTAGGAAACTGGAATTATTTTAAAGTGATTATTTTAACATTAACTTGGTAGACTTCATCTATTCCATAGCATTTCTTTTCTTTTATCCCATTCAATTGCATCCTCTCTATAGGATTAATGCATTCTTGAAAGTGTCACCTTCTAGCCAGTGGCCAACTAACACAAAACCAATTCACTAAACAAAAACACAACCAAGGACCCTCAGAGAGTCCACTTCACTCCCTGCTACCTCCACTGGAGCAGGTACTGGTATCCTCGGCTGCAAGACCTGAAGACAGATCACATCACAGGACGCTTTGCAGACACTCGCCAGTACCAACCCAGAGCCCAAGAGCTCCACTAGATGGCTAGGCCCAGAAGAGCCAAAACGATCACTAGAGTTTGGCTCTCAGGAAGCCGCATTCCTGAGAGCGGAGCACCACCTCAAGGGAGCACCCCGTGTGCCCAAAGAATCTGAACAGCAGCCCTTGAATCCCAGATCTTACCTCTGACATCGTCTACCCAAATGAGAAGGAACTAGAAAAACAATTCTGGTAATATGACAAAATGAGGTTCTTTAACCCCCCCAAAAGATCATACTGGCTCACCAGCAATTGATTTAAACCAAGATGAAATCTCTGAATTGCCAGAATAATAACTATAATAATTCAGAAAGTGAATTATTAAGCTAATCAAGGAGGCACCAGAGAAAGGTGAAGTCCAACTTAAAGAAATCAAAAACATGATACAGGATATGAAAGGAAAATTCTTCAGTGAAATAAATAGCATAAATAAAAAACTCTCACAACATCTGGAAATCAAGGACACACTTAGAGAAATGAAGTCCCAGCAATAGAATCAAACAAGCAGAAAAAAGAACTTCAGAGCTCAAAGACAAGGTTTTCAAATTAACCCAATCCTTCAAAGTCAAAGAAAAAAGAATTTTTAAAAATGAACAAAGCCTCCAAGAAATTTGGTACTATGCTAAGCATCCAAACCTAAGAATAATTGGTGTTCACAAGAAAGAAGAGAAATCTGAAAGTTTAGAAAGCATATTTGAGGGAATAATTGAGGATTAAGTGGGTTTCAGATGCAGAGATGGTTTAACATATGTCAGTCAATAAATGTGATATACCACATAAACAGAATTAAAATTAAAAATCACATGATCACCTCAAGAGACACAGAAAAAGCATTTGACAAAATCCAGCATCCCTTTATGATTAATACCCTCAGCAAAATCGGCATAGAAGGGACACACCTTAAGGTAATATAAGCCATCTATGACACACACACAGCCAACATTATGCTGAACAGGGATAAGTTGAAAGCATCCCTCATGAGAACTGGAATAAGACAAAGATGCCTACTTTCACCGCTTATATTCAACATAGTACTGGAAGTCCTAGCCAGAGCAGTTAGACAAATAAATGGCATCCAAGTCAGTAAAGAGGAAGTTAAACCATTGCTATTTGCCAATGATATGATGGTATACCTAGAAAACCCAAAAAGACTCATCCAAAAAGCTCTTAGAACTGATAAATGAATTCAGCAAAGTTTCAAGACACAAAATTAACATACACAAATCAGTAGCTCTGCTATACACCAACAGCAGCCAAGCTGAGAATCAAATCAAGAACTCAACCCCGGCCAGGCATGGTGGCTCACGCCTGTAATCCCAGCACTTTGGGAGGCCGAGGCAGGCAGATCATGAGGTCAGGAGATTGAGACCATCCTGGCCAACGTGGTGAAACCCTGTCTTTACTAAAGATACAAAAATTAGCTGGGCATGGTGGCACACACCTGTAGTCCCAGTTACTCAGGAGGCTGAGGCAGGAGAATCACTTGAACCTGGGAGGCAGAGATAGTGAGCAGAGATCACGCCACTGCACTCAATATGTGAAAATGACCATACTGCCAAAAGCCCTCTGCAAATTAAATGCAATTCCCATTAAAATACCACCAACATTCTTCACAGAACTAGAAAAAACAATCCTGAAATTCACATGGAACCAAAAAAGAGCCTGTGAGTCAAAGCAATACTAAGCAAAAAGAACAAATCTGGAGGCATCACATTACCCAACTTCAAACTATAAGGGCATAGTCACCAAGACAGCATGGTACTGGTATAAAAATAGACACATAGACCAATGAAACAGAATAGAGAACCCAGAAATAAAGACAAATACTTACAGCCAACTGATCTTTGACAAAGCAAACAAAAACATAAAGTGGGAAAAGGACACCCTATTCAACAAATGGTGCTGGGATAATTGGCAAGCCACATGTAGGAGAATGAAACTGGATCCTCATCTCTAACCTTATACAAAAATCAACTGAAGATGGATCAAAGACTTAAAGACCTGAAACCATAAAGATTCTAGAAGATAACATCAGAAAAACCCTTCTAGACACTGGCTTAGGCAAAGACTTCATGACCAAGAACCCAAAAGCAAATGCAACAAAAACAAAGACAAATAGATGGGACTCAATTAAACTAAAAAACTTCTTCACAGCAAAAGAAATAATCAACAGAGTTAACAAACAACCCACAGAGTGGGAGAAAATCTTTACAAAATCTATACATGTGACAAAGGACTAATATCCAGAATCTAAAAAGAACTCAAACAAATCATCAAGAAAAAACAAACAATTCCATCAAAAAGTGGGCTAAGGACATGAATAGACAATTCTGAAAAGAAGATATACAAATGGCCATCAAGCATATGGAAAAAATGCTCAACATCACTAATTATCAGGGAAATGCAAATCAAAACCACGATGTGATACCACCTCACTCCTGCAAGAATGGCCATAATCAAAACATAAAAAAATAATAGATGTTGGCATGGATGCGGTGAAAAGGGAACACTTTTACACTGTTGGTTGGAATGTAAAATAGTGCAACCACTAGGGAAAACAATGTGGAGATTCCTTAAAGAACTAAAAGTAGATCTACCATTTGATCCAGCCATCCCACTACTAGGTATCTACCCAAGGAAAAGAAGTCATTATATAAAAAAGATACTTGCACATGTGTGTTTATGGCAGCACAGTTTGCAATTGCAAAAATATGGAACCAGCTAAAATGCCCATCAGTCAATGAGTATACAAGGAAATGTGGTATATGTATATACCATGGAGTACTACTCAGCCATAAAAAGGAATGAAATAACGGCATTCACAGCAACCTCGATGAAATTGGAGACTATTATTCTAAGTGAAGTAACTCAGGAATGTAAAACCAAATATTGAATGTTCTCACTCATATGTGGGAGCTAAGCTAGGAGGATACAAAGGCATAAGAATGATACATGGGACTTTGGGGACTTGTGGGAAAAGGTTGGGGGTGGCGAGAGATAAAAGAGTTCACATTAGGTACAGTGTACACCGCTTGGGTGATGGGTGCACCAAAATTTCAGAAATCACCACCAAGGAACTTACTCATGTAACCAAACACCTCTGTTCCCCAAAAACCTATTGAAATAAAAAAAATAAATTAATTAATTAATGTTCGTGTTATTCAAATACCCACAGGAGAAGTAATCTCCTTGAGACTGGAGCTCCATTTTCTTCACTTTTCTATGCCTGGAAATACCTCACAAAATGACTACAGAGTAGTTACCCAAGAGGTATTTGTTGACTCGTTATCTCTTACAGAATTTTAGATACCATCTATACTTCTTTTCTTACTGTACATTTTCCCTGGGTGAGCTCTCATTTATTCCTGCGGATGCACACATACCCTGACCAGTCACAGATCTCTACCTCCAGCTCAGGCTCTTCTCCTGAGCTCCAGCCCCACGTGTCCAAGTGTCTGCTGGGAATCTCCTACTAGATGTTGTGGGCTAACTCCAACTCAGAATGCCCATGTCTGAACTGTTAGTATTTCTTTCCAGAATGGCCATTTCTTACACTTCCCCTACCTTGGCTAACAGGAAAATCGTTATCTACTCAGTTGCCTAAATCACAATTTTGAGGCGTAGAAACTTTCCCTCGTCCTTTCCTCCCATTTTTAATCAAACATGTTTACATTCTTCTTTTTCCTTCTGGTTTAGGATCTCCTCCAAGACGGTTTCTGTCTCATTACTTATTAGCCTTGCCTAGGCCAAGGCTTGATTTAGGATATGTATGTTTTTAATACATGTCTAATGAATGGGAATTTTTTGTAGCTTTTAGATTTTCTGTTGAGAAACACACATAAACACATACTCACAAACACGTGTGTGCCTGGAAGCACATACATGTAGTATTCACCCAAGTCGTCCAAGTTCACTGAGTCCTGTCCAGACCTTTAATTCTCTCAGTTTGTTTGTGAGATTGTTGTGTGGCACAAGCTTACAGACATGTGTAATTGTTAAGGGAATATGGATTGAGAATTCTGCCATGATAACTCATAGCTCCTTCTGGGTAGTTAAGCCTCACATCCCATTCTGCCAAACCCTTCTCAGGCATTCAACCATTTTCTTTCTCCCTTGTTAACAAATTTTTTAAAATATTTTTTAAAAGGAAAGAAAAGAAAATCCTACCTTATGAAATTATCTTGGCCTTGATGAGCTTAGATTCTTAGTTGACTATTTTCCATTCTGTCACTAAGATGTATTTGGAAAACAACAAATAACCCCCGAGCCCTGCTATTGTTTCTTTATGGTTTATGTTTCATGCTCTGCTGCTTAGCCAGCAGGGAGGGAGGCTTAACTGACAAACCCAGTTTTTGTTGCTGTGCTGATATCATCCACAATTCAAAGCCACAGTGAAAAATTACAAATCAGCCTCAGCCACGTTTTTTTGTTGTTCTTACTGAGAAACACACATGCACAGACAAAGAAGTTCCATGTTTGCTGAGTGGGACCAAGCAATCTTGGTGTAGAATGAAGAAAAAATGGTGAAACTATGGAGGGTGAAATTATTTAAACTGTAAAAAGCAAATGACTTTGTTTTCCGGATCTTTTATACCACCTCCTTTGATGCAGCCTGCTTCCTGCATGAAGCCTGTTTTGTTTGTTAGTTGTTTTCTTATCCTGAGATTGCGCTAAAATTGCATGACTCTGTTACAATTCTTGGATAACTTTTCAAGAACCACTTTGGAAAAATTATTGTGCAATAGTATCTCTCTGGAATCCAGTTTTATTCTCTCCCAGTCACTTACTTTGCCAATGGCCCATTAGCTGTGTAAGTGATGTAGCTCTTCCTTTTTTCACTCATGGATTACTTCTGCTTGGCATATCTTCTTTCACCTTGAGCAGCAGTCAAAATTTTACTTATTTCTTAATATTCAACTTAAATATCACCTTTGTGAAAAGCCTTTCAGGTTCATATTATTATGATCTATTCATATTTATTCAGTTCTCTAGTATGTACTATATGCATAAGTAGGCATCTGATAAATATTTATTAAGTTGATATTAACATATGGCTTAAGAAATTGCTAATTTTATAATACAGTAGTTTTATTTTTTATGCAAACAACAAAAGACATCTTAAAAAGCTATTCTTTTTTTTTTTTTTTTTGAGAAGGAGAGTCTCACTGTGTTGCCCAGGCTGGATTACAGTGGTGCAGTTTGGCTCACTGCACCCTCCACCTCCCAGGCTCAGGCAATTCTCTGCCTCAGCCTCCCGAGTAGCTGGGATTACAGGTGTCCGCCGCCACGCCCAGCTAATTTCGTATTTTTAGTAGAGACGGGGTTTCACCATCTTGACCAGGCTGGTCTTGAACTCCTGATCTCGTGATCCACCCACCTCGGCCTCCCAAAGTGCTGGGATTACAGATGTGAGCCACTGTGCCCGGCCCAAAAAGCTATTTTCTTTTTAAGCCTCAACAATACATATTAAAAAATACAAGAGAAAGAATGTTTGTTAAGAAAAAAATTTAGACATACAAGTGTGCAATTTAGAGAAACATTTTTCTAAAATATTATAAATTTAGAAAAATTTTGCAAACAGAAAACACTGTAGGGACAATATATGATAAGTAAATTGTACTTCAGCAACTCATTGCTTTTTAGATACCACTGAATTATTTGCACTAATGGAGGAACATTGTTATACCAACCTATTTATATTTGATCCACATTTTAGGATTCCTGTTCAGCTTATTTACTTTCTTACTTATGTCTTATCTGGATTCTTATTAAAGTTAGTTCTCCCTTACTTGCTTGGAGGAGAAATCATTAGAAACATGCTGAGAACTGGGAGATGGCCACTTCAAGTTTAAATTTGCTATGAAGAAGCTACCAATAACCTACTTTCAGTCTAAATTAAGGTGGCCTGTAGTTTTACAACCCAAAGCATGATTGTGGGATGCTAATTTAGGGAACTATTCTGCAGAAACCATGACACAATCAGCTTGCTGGTCCATATTTAGAACCATACTTGGAAATTGTGCTCAGGTCTGCAATTTGTAATTCATGGGTAGGGGTTGAATCTAGAGGTGGCTGAGAGTTCAGCCACAAAGGTGATAAAAGGATTGGGAAAGAACTATGAAGGAATTTAAAGAAACTGGGATTAGCTTGGAAAGAGAGGAAGATAAAGAGCAATTTAATAGCAATCTTTATGTACATAGAGAAGCTTAGCAGAACACAGTGACCAGTGTTTTCTGCCTCACCTGAGGACAACACAAGAGGCTTAAACTGCAATATGAGGGATTTGGGATAGGCATAAGGAAGTATCTACTAACAAGCAAAATTGGAGTAGACTACTGAGAAATATGGTAGAATTTCCATCTCTGAGGATTGAAAATGTATATATTCTATTCCTTTCGAGTGTTTTAAGGTAAATCTTGCTCAAAGATGTTGACCTGAACTTGATGGCTTCCTGGAAATCCATTCATTGTGTGACCTTACTGTTTTTAGAAGCTTCTTCATAGATGGCAGGGAGGAGCAAGTACACCAGTCAAGTCACGGGCAGTGTGATATGGAGAAAAGGGCTCCAGGCTGAGAGGCAAGGGAACTTGATTGCTGTCTCTGATGTACTGCAATTAGTTGAGTGTTCTTATACTTGTCACTTAACTCCTCTGTGCTTCGGTTTTCTAATCTATAAAATGAGGGAGCCAACCTAAATGGCTCAAAAAGGAGTTTAAAAGTAAGAAAGCATAATATTCAGTAAACATAAGCTAAAACCCTCTCCCGGGCCAGCCACGGAGCAAGACTTCTTCACGTATTATCTTCTAGAGCATCTCATCTGATATAGTTTGATTGTGCCCCCACCCAAATCTCACCTTGAATTGTAGCTCCCATAATTCCCACGTGTTGTGAGAGGGACCCGTTGGGAGGTAATTGAATCATGGTGGTGGGTCTTTCCTGTGCTGTTTTCATGATAGTAAATAAGTCTCACAAGATCTGATGGTTTTATAAAGGGGAGTTCCCCTACATAAGCTCTCTTGCCTGGTGCCGTGTAAGACGTAACTTTGCTCCTCCTTGCCTTCTGCCATGATTGTGCAGCTTCCCCAGCCATGTGGAACTGCAGGTCCATTAAACCCTTGGGTATGTCTTTATTAGCGCATGAGAACATACTAATACATCCTCCAACCCATTTTACAGGTGAGCAAACTGAGGGCCAGAGAGACTAAGTGACTTGCCAGTTTTACATAGCTAGTTTCAGTTCTGGGTAGAACCCAAATCTCCTGACTCCTAGGCCAGGACTCATTTATTTTACTGAGCTAGGTCTTTGATAATCATGCTTTGATACAGTCTTTGAGAATCCATTCTAGTTTTTCTTTACTTCATTTCTTTTTTTCTTCCAGAAATGTTTATTGTGCCCTACTAAATGATAGGCACTATGTTAGGTACAGAATGGAACTCTGATGGACTCTTCCAGGATTTTAAATTCAAAACTCAAGTGTTTCAGTTAGTGAAGGAGGCTTCTGGATCTTTCCAGGCATGTAGATGTCTTTAAAGATGCAATCAGGCCTCCTCGTCACAAGTGTGTGGCCAGAGGTGGAGAAATAAAAGATTGAGATAAGTATCCTCCAAGGTTTGGGGTCACTTCTGGCTTTGCCTAAGAAGGCAGTAGGGCACTCTTGCCTTTCTTCAAATAGTCTCTTCCCTTTCTCTCCCTCCAGGCCCCAGATATGGATGCTTAGCATGACTTAGGCGAAACTTTTCCAACTCCCACAACTGCACCCCTGTTCTCTCCTTGGGGTCCAAGGCCAGTCATTCAGTTTGAAGACTGCCTGGGTTTAAATCCTACTTTCCCACATACCAACTATTGACCTTAGATTAGTTACTTAATACATTCTGTGAAATGGCAGTAATACTGATATCCACCTCAGAGGGTTGTTATAAGAATTAAATAAAACAATTCCAGTAGAGCTGTGATTCTTACTAAAAAAGTAATAAGCGTTAGCACTCAATAAGTTTTAGCAATTTATATTAATATTTCCACTGTAGCAATAATACTGTCCTCCTCAGCAATGGTCCCTTCAGCCCAGTTTTGAGACCAAACCCCTCCCAGGTCTTTTTAAATTGTGCTTTTTTCTTGAGGGTCCGTCAACTGGGGTATATTTCTGTTTGGAGACAGTGTACAGACACTTACATATTCAGATTCTATAGTCTGACCTTCCTAAGTTCAAATCCCTGCTCTAATGTATAATTGGAGGAAACCTTCCTGTAAGTGTGATGGGCATGCCTACATAACGACTTTGAAATACACGTGCTAGCCATTCATGAATTTAATTTTGTTCCTTTAGAACCGTTTAACAGAGCATATTATTATGCCATTAATTATTATTAGTAATAATAATAATGATAGTCATTTGTATTAAGGGCCTACTCTGTGTTAGCACTGTGCTAAATGTTTTGCATACATTATATCTAACTTTTACAATAACCCTCTAAAGTAAGTTGTTTCATCCCCCTTTTATACCTGAAAAAATTGAGACTAAGGAAGGTAAATAAATTGTCCAAGATTACAAGCTAGTAAGAGACAGAGCCAGAATTTAGTCTGAAAATCAGGTTTCTGTAGCTCCAAAGCCCAAAGCCCATGATCACTATAACTCCTTCCTTACCATCTGAGATGGTAAGGACAAGGCATCTTACCTCTAGGTTGGGAGCTAAAGATCATAATGGTTTCGGCCTTACTAGTATGATTAGCTTAGTGAAAATATGATTCACTTAGTGAAAATATTTATCAGCTTAATGAAATTTTATTAGCTTAATGAAACTTTCATTAGCTTAATGAAAAGATTTTCTCTTGCTGGCAAAATAATTCATGTACTGCTTAATCAATGTTGAATCATTATTCTTACTAGATTTATACAACCTATTTCATTGTCTCGCCTTTAACACAGTGTGAAAATTTGCTGAAAAACTGAGAGATGTCATTTTTAGAAACCAACATTTTGATTTTTTTTTTAAAAGAACTTAGTTCTATTCATCATTTTGGGTCCATACCTAAAACAGCTCCTGATGTGTAAGACATGCTTTATAAATTTGTGTTGAATGACATGAATGAATGAGAATTCAGTCTGGTTAAAAACAGCTTTATTTTAAAGCACTTGATACAGTGAAATGAGCTGTGGACACAAGTCAAATAATCTATTCTCTAGATTTAGCCTGGCATTGACCGGCTGTGTGACTTACGTCAAGCCACTACTTCTTGACTGGCCCTCACATGCAATTTATCCTTTGCAAAATGATGGGATTTAATCTAAATGATTGCTAAGGTTCCTTCCAGGTCTCAGCTTTTGCAGCTTCCTATAGACTGTGAACATGGGAATACAGTCTGATTTTCTCAGTGACTCATCTGGGACCCTAGAAACTGGCAGATTGGGAAAGAAAACTAATATTCTCTAAAACTGAATTTCTTAACTTACAGATTATGAAACTCTACTTTTTACCATGTCTAAAAAGTCAGTATTCGTGGAACAGCTGATATTATCTTTTGCTGATGGGCAAAGTTAACAGGCACATTTGAGACCTAGCTTCATATCTATGAAAATTCATTAAGTTGAAAGTTCATTTGTAAACAAGCTTCTCTAGACAGCTGAGAAGTGATTGTTCTATCTTGCATTGTATATATTTTAATCTTTTGTATTGACCTGTAGTCATCTCGCTGGTCAAGCTAACATGTTTTTGACAGGCAAGAGTTGGAAAACCTGGTCACTATTGGCCTAATCGTACTCTTAGACCACCCATGGAACTCTTGGCAATTAGATTTTCTTATAAAACTCTTTCCTAGAGGGCCCTTTGTGGATAAGATGAGCCTCACATTGCATTTTAGAATAGTAATGTGCTAAGAAGCAGTGCAAGTAAAAGTGTGACATTATAGAAGATGCCTCTGGCTTACTCATCTTCATTATGACAGGAATTTGCCATTGTCAATGTCTTATATGTTGTAGAATGAGAAAGAAATGACTCTTTGGAGTAGATATCTGCAATAAAATCTGGATTGATCTACTTACAGTCAGTTTCAGAGTAGGCAGTCTCCAGGGCACTGGGAGTAACTAGACTCTGGTCTCCAGGCCTCGGTTCAGCTACATTCCCTACAAGGCCTTTGGCGTGTACCTGTTCAGTGCTACCTGTTCAGTTGGTCAGTCACCCTGTTTCCAAACAAAGGACATGGCCCTGAAAACTATACACAACAGGGCAAGATCCTGGCTCTAGTTTGGGATTCGTCATGTCTTTTTAGTTAGGCAAGCCTTCAATTTAGGGGACAGGATCAGAGCTCTGTCATAGATCTCTTATATCTTTGTGCCCTATCTTGCCCTCAAGACTGCCTCATCTCTTTGATTAGTTCCTGATGCTGTCATGGGCTAGGCCACCTTCCTCATTTCCTACTAAAATTTTCACTTTAACTAGGTTGAAGCAACTCATATCATTTCTAGCATGTCACTGAATTCTATCCCTGCTCTTCAGAATCAGTTACACTTTTTCAACTAGGTATCCAGCACTGAGAAGGCACAGAGGAGACCAGGCCTGTAGCCAGTTGAGAGGTTACAAAAAGCATCAAATTGTAGGACAGTCTTATACAGGTGACTTTCTCATTCAGTGTAATATGGATTATATAAGTTGAGGCTTTTTGATTGCAAGCAATATAAATTACTTTGGCTAACTGAAAGGAAAAAAGAGTAATTTTTGAAGGTATAGAGAGTGTGTCATAGAATTGAAGGAAAAGTAGAACAGATTTTCAGAGTAGGACATCTGTGGGAGTAGAGGAAACAGAAACTAATGGTCACGTCAAGGCACCACCACTGGAATGAGTTCACTCCAGACATTTTCTGTTAAACATCTTTATTGTTTGACTAGTCATTCAGATTCCCAGCAGAGAATCTGACTGGCTTTGATTATAAGCCTACCTCTTAGCCCGGGAAGGCCCTGTACCTTAGATGACAGTCCTACCAGCACTGCCCATAATAAAGGTCAGGGGTGGTTACCCAAAGCCAAGCACTTTTGGTGTTCCTACCAAAAAAAGGACATTCAAAGGCAACAGATGTCTACTACAAAATCTGTTCTATGGGATCTACAGTGAGGGAATAGATTCAGCCTTACAGCTAAAGAAATGGATTGCTATGCAGAGATTTCTGCTTCTTAGGAGTTGCCAAAAAGACCCTTATCCGGCTTAGGAGTTCTTGGCTGTGATTTTAGTGTTCTTTTGTTTCCCAAGTACTTTTAAAATGTAAATCAGTAACTAGCAAGAGGCATCTTTGGTCATTGTAGTTGCTTGGAGTAGAATAAATTTACAAAATTCTTTGATGTGAGAAAAATTACTATCATCATTATCACACATGGAAGGTCAACATTAGGGCCAGTCATTGGAGTTAAACTGTCAGAAGAACATCCCAGTTACTTTCTCACTTTTGAGTTGTGTAGACTGACAGGATTTGAGTCTTTGAGGGCTTTGACTAGGGTAACTGACATCAAAACAAATAGCTAGAGGGATATTTCTGCTTCTATCCGCTGAGGGATTTGTAGCAAGAAGCCATATTGTTGATGGTATATTTTAATAACAAAGGGGATTTTAAAAGGAGGATGACACATTGATTTGGAATGTTTTCTCAACTGTATTTACTTATTCTTAAATATTTTCCTTCATGCTTTCTTTCTCAAGTGGATGACCAGCTGGTTGCCACCTTTTTCTTCTCTCTTTGCCTCTGTTCCTAATTTCTTTCTTATCCTTAACCACTCCACTTTCCTTCCTCCAATCTTGTTTTCTCTCTAAATCTTTCCTCCAACCTTATTGAATCTCTCCCCTTCTTTTTGTTATCTGGTCATTTGATCTATAATTTCGATTCCTTTTCCTGAAATTCTCTCCTTTTTCCTTTTCCCCTAAACCATCATTCTAGTCCTCCCCACACCCAAGCTTCTTATCTCTTTGCTGTTAATCTCCAATGTGTTTACTGACTTGTGTGCCAAAAGGCAAAATCCCCAGCCCCCTCCCAACCATGCCAGTGCATTGAAAAGCAGCAGCTGTCATTGCTTAACAAGTTCCTTGTGATCTACAAATCAATGGATAAGAATTCTCACAGTGAAAGTTTACATGTATATATTTGTATGTATATATGAGACATGTGACCATGTTTAATGAATGGAGAAGGACTTGGATCTTTTCTAGTAGAGAAGAGAAGCAGAAAGCTTTGCCTAACCCTATTTCTTTACTAAGGTAATGAAAAAATTATACAGGGAAAATAAATGATGTTAATGAGAGAAACAGGGACAGGAGACCAATAAACAATAATCAGGCATGAGAATATCTTGCTGAACTTATTATTGATAGTAGACACAGGAATGTAATATAAATGCAGTGATGGAACAGAAAGCAGACCCAGGAAAGAAAGAGATGGTAATAAATAGTAATAAAATCCAAGTGATTCACATGCTCAAGTGAAAGAAAGAAGAAAGAGGGCAGTGTACACAAAGTAAAAGGGCAAGAAAATGGAAGTAGAGTCATCACTCGTAGAGATAAATAGTTGGGAAATGTGAGAAGCCTTCCTGGCATCAGTAAAATATTACATGTTAAACAGCAAACAAAAGACAACAACAGTGTCTGTAGTACTTTTGGAATATAAAAGTTAGATAATACTAGAGTAGTATCTTTAAAATAAGCAACTTCAGAAATCAAGTCCCCAGTAAAGGGAATTGGAAGAATTTGAATAGATGAAATAAGGAGCAGTGGCAAGTGATACAAACCTTAAGCAGGAAAAGTGATTTTAAATGGTACTGGCAGGTTAACAACTGGCAAAAAGAAAAAAAAAGAAAAGAAAAGCAAGATGGTGCTATATCCCCTGGGTGCTGGGAAGCCAACCTGGCCTAAAAAAGGAGCAGACCCACCTAACTTTTTGCCAAGCACTGTGCTAGGTGCATTGCATACACTTTTAATTTAAGCCTCGCTGTACATAAAAGTGAAGCCAAGGTCTGAGAATGATATCCATTGGGAGGAAAAAACAGGAAAATTTTCTGAGCCAGTTCCAAAGTCATAAGGCTCAGGGGGAATAACTTTGACTTTGTCAAGTCAGAGTGAACAGCCAGAGGCAGCAGACATAGGATATTGTCAGAGGTAAATCACCAGCTTGGTCTGGTCTGTCTTATTGCAAGGTCAGAGGACCATAGCAAGCCAGCCAAATGTTTTCAACCATGGAAATCCCCTAACTTTCCAACTGCTGCAGTCCCACAGCTCTGAGCTTTTACTCACAGGATGGCTCCCTTCCAGCTTTCAAATCTCTCCAAGTTGATTAATCATTTTCTTGTTCTGACTCATTCAGGCCTCTAGAAAAATAGCTGTAGGTACTGGAAGGGCTATGTAGATCAAGGAGGTCAGATAAATTGGCTTGAAGTTGGTCTATAGAAAAATCTAGAAGATATTGCCAAAAGCTTTTAAGCATACCGTCTTCAGATGCTGGGATGTGGGCTATATCCACAGGCCATTGGCTCATTCATGTGTTTGAAGCAGAATATTTTTGTGTGCATTAGGAGACTTGGGTATGTTCATTTCTTAATGTAATGTTAGATATTGTAAGCTGGTTGTTTAGACAGTAGAATTTCATTGTGACCACTTATTTTTATATCTATTTAGATGGAGTACAGGCCAGATTATAACCCCCTAACAAGAACAGCAACAGTAAACACACAGATAGTGCTTATTATTAGTTAAGCATGGTACTAATATTTTCCCTAAGAGGCCACATTCACAGGACTGAAATGTCAGTTCTGGTTGTCTGAGCCAAGGGCATATATGCTGATTACATTATTTTGTCTGGCTAATACACTTTATCGTGAAGCTTATTTTGGAAGAAATGTTCATTTTTAGATTTCTGTTTGTATATTTAGGTCATACTATAAGGTCCATTCTCTTGCTTTTATAATAATTTAGTCTTCTGCTTTATTCATTCAATTCATGAACATTCATTAAGTACCTGAGTATGCTAGTCATTGGAGATGCAGTTGTAACTAAGGCATCACCCCAGACCTGAAGTTTTATATTGTGTTTTGTGCTTAGTGATTGGCATAAGTAAAATACTTGAGGAAACACAGAAGCAGCAGCAAATATTTCTGCAAAGGAGAAGAGAAAATATTTGAGTTGAAACTTCAAGAATATATCAACGTTTTCCAGTTTGACAAGGGTGGGAGGAGCCCCATCAATACAGGGAACAGCATGTGGAAATGCAAAGAGGTGTGAAAGAGCATAGTATATTCAGGGTGAAAAAATACATTTTTAATGAATTGTAGTAGAAAATGAGCCGAAATAGGTTAAGTTGAGGTAAGATTGTGATGGGTCTTACAGCATACTAAGGCATTATCCTGTAAGTAATAGAAGGGCTTATGGAGGTTTTAAAGAAAGAGAGTAACTTCATTTGATTTCTTTTTTCAGGAAGAGAATTCTGATGATAGTGTAGGGTGGAAAAAAGGGGTAACAAAGGAACCAGTGGGAAAGCTGCTGTATAGTCTGGAAGTGGTAGCAGTAAGAGGAGAGGTGAAGGGACAGATTTGAGATGCATATCAGAAGTCAAATGAGCAGACTACTGTGACTGGTTGGATACAGGGGTGGGTGTTTGAGTGGGACCTCCAGTTAGGAACTCAGATGTCTGGATGGGTCATGCTGCCTTCAACAAGAAATTCAGAGGAAAAGCAGCCTTGGGGAATGATGAGGTCATTTTGTAACATGTTGAGTTTAAATTAAGGCACTAATGAGAAGAAACATTCAGGTGGAGAAGTCCAATGAACGACAATAGTATGGGTCAAGAAAGAAAGCTGAGAAGTATCTGAATTACAATTATGCATCACTTAATGATAGGAATGTGTTCTGAGAAATGGGTTATTAGGTGATTTCAACATTATGCAAACATCATCGAGTGCACTTACAAAAACCTAGATGGTATAGCCTGCTATACACCTTGGCTGGATGGTACAGCCTGTTGTTCCTGGGCAGCAAACCTGTAGAGCATGTTATTGTACTGAATACTATAGGCAATTGGAACACAATGGCAAGTGTTTGTGTATCTAAACATAGAAATTAAACAGTAAATATATGGTATAAGAGATCAAAAATGGTACATCTATGAGGGTACTTACCATGAATGGAGCTTGCAGGACTGAAAGCTGTTCTGGGTGAGTCAGTGAGTGCACGGTAAGTAAATGTAAAGGCCTAGGATATTACTGTACACTACTGTAGATTTTATAAACACTACACTTAGGCTACACTAAATTTATTTTACAAATTTTCAACAATAAATTAAGTGTAATTACTGTAACTGTTTGACTTTATAAACTTTTAATTATTTTTAACTTTTTGACTCTTTTGTAGTAAAACTTAAATCAAGCACAAGAGAAAATGATATACAATCAAGAGGTAAACAGGAGATATATGAGGCTGCTGCTGCTGTTACATATAATATTGTTTTACAGTAAAATATTTTTAATATGTAGAAAGAGTACACTGTAAAATAATGATAAAAGTATAGCAGAGTAAAAACAAACCACTAACAGTCATTTATTATCATTATCAAGTATTATGTGCCGTACATTATTGTATGTGCTGTGCTTTTATATGACTAACAATACAGTAGGTTTGTTTACACCAGCATCACCACAACCGCGTGAGTAATATCTTGCACTATGTCATTAGGACAGCTACAGTGTCACTACATGATAGGAATTTTTCAGCTCCATTATATTGTTGACCACGTAGCACATAACTGTACTTGAAGCCAAGACAGCCAATTAGATCAAGCAGAAGAGGAGGGGGCCAAGGACAGTAGTGTATTCTGTTTTGCTTTTTTTCCTCTTAAAAGCTGAGATCTTACCTGCGTGCATGTGTTCATTGTAGCACTATTCACAATAGCAAAGGTAAGGAATCAACCTAAATGCTCATCAGTGGTAGACTGGATAAAGAAAATGTGGTATATATACACTGTAGAATACTACACAACCATAAAAAAAGAATGAGATCATGTCCTTTGCAGCAACATGGATGGAGCTGGAGGCCATTATCCTAAGTGAACTAACACATGAACAGAAAACCAAGCCATGTGTTCTTACTTATAAGTGAGAGCTAAACATTGAGCTAAACATATAGACACAAAGAAGGGAATAACAGACACCAGGGCCTACTTGAGGGTGGAGGGAGGCAGGAGGGTGATGATAGAAAAACTTCCTATCAGATACTATGCTTATTACCTGGGTGGCAAAATAATCTGTGCACTAAACTCCCATGACAGGCAATTTACCTATATAACAAACTGGTATATGTGCCCCTGAACCTAAAATAAAAGTTTAAAAATTAATTAATTAAACAAATAAGAGATGAGGTCTTGCCATGTTGCCCAGGCTGGAGTGTAGTGGCCATTTGCAGGTGCATTTCCACTACTGATCAGCATAGGAGTTTGATGTGCTCTGTTTCCAAACTGGGCAAGTTCAACCCTCCTTAGGCAACCTGGTGGTCCCCTGCTACTGTAAGGTCACCATATTGATGTCAAATTTAGTGAGGATACCTGATCAGCATTGTGTCCTACAGCCCAGAACTCCTGGGCTCAAGCAATCCTCCTGCCTCAGCCTCTCTGGGAGCTGGGACTATAGGTGCCACCACCATGCCTGGTGAGATTGTGTATCAAGGAATTTATTCATGCTATATAGAGAGTTTTAGGAGTTCACCAACAGGGTTTTACAACCATGTTTGTTGTTTTTATGGCAGAACACACTTTGGATTCTGTTCTTCTTCTACATATGACTAACAGACTTTTTAATGAGGTCTGATGCCTCAATCAAAGGCTAGTAAAACACTGACCCCTTCTAAGCCACTATCTTTGTGTCTATTTGGGGAGGAGTTGGGGAGTTGTTCTCTGAAACGCAAACATGTACTCCTGCTCAGCTTTCCCTGGCTGACCTGGATTCCAAATGACTGCTGGCTCCTCTATATAGATTTGCAGACATCCACACAAAGGAGTGTCATTTGTATGCAGCCCCTTAACTAATTGTAACAGTCTGTTCCTTAAGTCTCTGAGAAAGCACACAAATTGATTCCCCAGCACTTGCCTATTTTTGAGGACACCTGTATGACCCTTCATCAAACCAGCTGACACACTCTGCCTGCCTTTATTCACCTGCTATTTCAATTATGTGAGCAGTGATGTATCTGTCTCAAAAATCTCTGTCCTGGGAAATTTCTTCAGAAGAGAATTATTGGAAAAAAATTTTTTTGCTATGGAGCCAACTCAGGGCTTTAAATCTCTTCCAGCCTACAGAGCACCTGGATTCAAGTGTCTATTCCCTCCTGACTCTGGAAGAATGAGTTACATCTTGAATTGAGGATCATAAGCACATTGAGAAACTATGAGTTTATTTCTTCCTGCTGTTAACTGAAGCAATGAAAAATAAACAAATCTAGATAGCCCAGAGCCAGTTTTAAGTATCACAAGATGGGGCCTAGCAATGTACTAGAACTTAGGAGCCTTAGTTTCAAAATATTTTTAAAAACTTTATTGAAACATAGTTCACATACCATCAAATTTACCTATTTAAAATGTCCAATTGAGTAATTTTTGTGTATTCCCCGAGTTGTGTAACTATTGTCATTATCAAGTTTGAGAACATTTTTACTCCCAAAAGAAATCTTGTACCCATTAGCAGTCACTCTGCATTTCTTCTCCTTACTCCCCATCCCAGCCCTAGGCAAACACTGCTGTCTCTATGGATTTGAGATTTTTTTCTGCTTTTTAGCTATTATAAATAATGCTGCTGTGAACATTTACATGCAGTGTTTTACATGGACGTGTGTTTTCATTTCTCTCTTTTTTTTTTTTTTTTGAGACGGAGTCTTGCTCTGTCGCCAGGCCAGAGTGCAGTGGTGCAATCTCAGCTCACTGCAACCTCTGCCTCCCGGTTCAAGTGATTCCCCTGCCTCAGCCTCCCAAGTAGCTGGGATTACAGGCATGCACCACCACGCCCAGCTGATCTTTTGTATTTTAGTAGAGATGGTGTTTCACCGTGTTGGCCAAGATGGTCTCGATCTCCTGACTTTGTGAGCCACCCACCTCGGCCTCCCAAAGTGCCTCGGCCTCCGAAGCATTTATCATATGAATATATCTCCGAGTAGAATTGCTGGGTTATATGTTAACTCTGTTTTCTTTTAACATTTTGAGGAGCTGCCAAATCATTTTCCAAAGTGACCACACCATTTTACATTCCCACCATCAATATATTGAGGGTTCTAGTTTCTCCACATCCTTGCCAACACTTTTTATTGTCAGTCTTATAGCCATCCTAGTAGTTGTGAAGTGGTATTTCATGGTGATTTTGATCAGAAACATTTTTCACAAAATAGAATTCCTTAGTTTAGTTTAGTTTTGTTTTGTTGTTTTTTTGTTTTTTAAGATGAGGTCTTGCTCTGTCGCCCCAGCTGGAGTACAGTGGCACAATCATAGCTCACTGCAGCCTTGAACTTCTGGGCTCAAGCAGTTCTCTCACCTCAGCCTCCCAAGTAGCTAGGACTACAGGTATGTACCACTGTGCCCAGCTAAATTTTAAAAAATTTTTTGTAGAGACAAAGATCTCACTGTGTTGCCCAGGCTGATCTCAAATTCCTGCCCTCAAGCAATCCCCCTTCCTTGGCCTCCCAAAATGCTAGGATTACAGGCATGAGCCACTGTGCCCAACCATATTTATTGCTTTTTACAAGAAAAAGTTATTGATAGGTTATGCTAACCCTTACTCATCACTGTAACACTCAGCTTGGTCTCAACTCTTAAAACCAGACCATATAATGTAATACAATGTATCCCTGCGTTGTGGTCTGTGGAACACCTGCAATTAATTCTATCAGTTTGGGGTTGATGTGATACTGGTTAACAATTTTAGATTCCTGCATTCCACCAGGGATCAGAATATCTGAGGTTGGAGTGTGACCTTGGGCAAGATGTGTTGCTCCTCTTAGCCTGTTTCTGGATCTACATCAGAGAACTGGTCATGATGATATCTCTGTCCTTTTCAGCTGTGATGTTCTGTAGCATTCTGTGAACCACTATCAGAAGACACTAGTTCTACAGAAATCTTGGGACCTTAACAACAACAACAAAATGACAAATATTTATCAAATAGTCACAGCATATAATGCGCTATACTGGTTACCAAGTTCACATAGATAACTAAGCTGTGGCCCTTGTCCTTGTAGAAATACAGCCTCCTGGGGCCCAGATAAGACAACTGTTATCTGAGGAAAACGCCTCTGCTCCCTCCTCACTTCCCTCCTGGGCAGCTGGGGGGATGTGGTTAGACACCTGTCCTTCCTATGGCATTTCTCCTGCTTATTCGCCCCTTCTCTGACTTCCTTTCTCAAGGTGTCACCAATACCAGCACAGCCACTCTTGGTGGTATTGAGTTTACCAAACACTGAGAAATCCTAAGTGTGTCAAGTCAGCCCAAGAACACTTACAGTGGTATTGAGTTTACCAAACACTGAGAAATCCTAAGTGTGTCAAGTCAGCCCAAGAACACTTACAACCCTGCTTTCTGCCTGACATGGAGGTCACAACTGCTTTCTCATCACACGCTGATCCTCCAGAGAGGGAAGCAGTCATCCTGCTCCAGCCTCAGCCTCTACTTCCCAAAAAGCTGTCCTTCTCCACAGTCTTTTTTTTTTTCTTTTTTCAACTGGGCACCAGGACTCCATTCTAGTGCCTGACTTTGATATGTTTTCTTCAACTCACTGCTCTCTTCTTTTGTTCATTGTTCTCTGTCTTCTTCCACTCACCTATCTCATCAGCCCAGCCCTGTGGTACTCCCCAGTTCTGAGACCCTGGAGTTTCCTTTATAATCTCCACCAGCCAAAAGAACCATATGAGGCCTCTTTACCTAGCAGACTCCTGATATAACTATCAGATATTCCAACAATCTCATTTCAGATACTTTCCATTGTCCCTTTAAGTATACATTGCTGACAAGAGCCCTGGTTTTTAGTTGAGAAAATCAGGCCAGTATAACTGTAATTTAATATCTAAATTAAAAAGTGAAAGGTCTTAGGTTGGATGTGAAAAAGCTACATTAGTCACATTGTTTTGGGCCACAACTGTTCCTTATTTTTACACAGTCTGTCCATCCAGAAGGCCACTGTCTGTCCATGAGAACATCCACGAAGGCATCAGAGCTGAGAGACCTTCTCACTAAATGTGACACTGACACTGTCCAGGAGCCGCAGCCTCACTCTATCAGCAGCTGAGGTTTTTATAGGGTGCCCCTATTACCCTGGGTCTTGTATCTACCATTATAAAGACTGCCTTGGATCTCTAGTTTTTTTTCATCTCAGAACAGACCTCATTGTGTCTGTTTGGAGCCCCAGCCCATGCCTGTTGTGTGTGTAATAAGTGCGATGACTTAGAACAGCGCCTTTCACTCCAGGAGCTGGAAACCTTTAACAACCTCAACTCCACTTCCTTATACAGCCACTTAGGGAAGGACAGACAATAAACAGGAACTTCTGGGGATTGTCTGTTCAGGAAAAGCGGAGAGAAAAAGAAGACATATTTTTTACTTACCTAAGATTTCATTAGAGGTGCCTTACTAATCAATTGCCAGGCAGTTAAAAGTGATAAAGGATGATTCTTTATCTAACGAAAGAAAAGCCAACTGAAGTTTCAGCTGGCTCAGGAACTTGCTTTTCATGGTGAATTGCTAGTAGAGTAAGATAAAGCGTCCAGAGTACAAAATGCCTCTTGTTTTCATGTGGCCTGACATTTGTTCATATCCCTGCCCTTGTTTACTTCTCAAAGAAACAGGTTCTATTCCCGTAGTCGTCCCAACTCACTCATAGGTAATGCCAGACTCAAGGACATTAGGCCAAGGAAATTTGCCTTGATGTTTTTCTTCCTGAAGAAATATTGGACTGTTTTATATTTCTTCAAGTTATGCTATCAAAGAAAGAAAAATTATCTTACCCTTTTGTTGGGTAAGTAGGGAAGAAGCTGAGAAGGAAAAGGAAAGGAACTAGCATATGCTTTGCCTCATGTACTAGGCTAGGCACTTTACCTACATTATCTTATTAAGCTAAAATAAAACCAAATTCATGTGACAAGTCTGCAAAGCAAAGCAATTCTAGTGAGCTTACCATCTGTGCTTGTTTATCGTTTGTTAGCCAGTAGCTGTTTGGATGTTATCATAGCTTTCACCCCAGATATCTACCTGGGCCTAGTCTATGACTTTTTCTTGTCTTTCCCTTTAAAATGTGGCTCTGGGAGGCGGAGAAACCCAATGTGTGTATTCTTTCCTATTGGAAGCTGCTATACATGGTTGGAACCTAGAATCTAAAAACTTCTTCTCTTTCCTTTTTTCTCTTCTTTCTTCCTTTGTTATGAGAAAAACCTGTTCTCTTTTTAAATTGTCAATCAGGCGGGCGTGGTGGCTCACGCCTGTAATCCCAGCACTTTGGGAGGCCGAGGCAGGTGGATCACGAGGTCAGGAGATTGAGACCATCCTGGCTAACATGGTGGAACACCATCTCTACTAAAAATACAAAAAATTAGCTGGGTATGGTGGCGGGCGCCTGTGGTCCCAGCTACTCGGGAGGCTGAGGCAGGACAATGGCATGAACCCAGGAGGCCGAGCTTGCAGTGAGCTGAGATCACGCCACTGCACTCCAGCCTGGGCGACAGAGTGAGACTCCGTCTCAAAAAATAAAAAAATAAAAAAAAATTGTCAATCATGGTGTCATGATAAAATATTTCGCTTCATCATTTTGGCTAAGTCTAATTAATATAGGTTCCATTTAAATTTAAAATTTTTTAGTTCTCAGGTTTTATTTTTTTTTAAATAGTTAAAAAGTAATTTCTGCCCATCTCCCTGCCCTCTCCCTGCAAGCAGTCCAGCTCATGTATGTTTTGTCTACCATTCCCAAGACCATCAAATGATTCCCCTGCCCAGTCATGTCTCCCTTCATGAATTCTGGTGCCACACTGAGTTTCTGTCCTACTCCTATCTCTTTTGAGCTGTGCAACCTTGGGCCTACACTCAGTTTCCCCATCTGAGGATACTTACTGGGTTGTTATGAGGATTAAATGACTCTGGCAGTGTCTGCCCGGTCTCCAGACTTCCCCTGCTTATGTTGACCCTGTACACAGCTGCCAGATCAGTTTGTCTCAGCCTGGCTATACCTCAGCTCTGAAGCTTCTCTGGTTTCTGCCACCTGTGCCTTGCTATCTGAGCCCCTTCCAGGCTACCCCACACTACCCTTTCCAGATCTGTCTCTCACTAATCTTCGGCATAAACCCTTGTCCTCCAGCCAGCCTGGACTAGTAGGATTTCTGTAAAGATGCATTTGCTTTCTTCACTTTAGACTTGGCTCAGTCCATCCTGTTTGCCCAGAATGAATTCTTTTCTCATCACACTTCAAGGTACGCTCCGTAGCTGTCCTACCCAGGGAGTGGTTGGAGGTGACTGCCAACCTCTGAACCCCTAGATAGTCTATACGTGGACCGCACTTATCACAGATTGCCTGGAAATAGAAGCTACTAACACATCTTGTTTCCCTGTGCAGGTTGTAGACCCCCTGAAGGTAGAAAGTCTAGTTTTTCTTACATATCAGTGCATAATAAAAATTTGTTGAAAAATTAAAGCTCCTTTTTTCACCTTTTCATCTCCTCATTTTGAATTCAATAGTTTCCTCTAACGTTCAAACAGAGGAAGGTAGGGTACATAGCAATCAGGACTTTGCCTTACTTCATCAACATATACTTTTCAAGTACCTGCTAAGTGTTTAAAACTGTGCTAATTGCTGGGGTTAAGAATAATATTATAGCCACAATTTACTGAGCCCTTCCTAGGTGCTAAACACCATGCTAAATAAGTACTTTTCACACATTATCTCTTTTAATATTTGTGACAACCACATGAGGAAGATATTATTATTATCAGTATATTATTATGTAAGCTCTAGGTCAGAGAAGTTAGTAGCTTACTCAAGATCACCCACCTAGTTAGTGGTAGAGCCTCTTAATTATGGGATATGATCTACTCCTGGACATGATCTTGGGCATGGAGGCCCTAGAAAGCTTAAGCTCACCCTAAAGGAGCTGATGCTAGAGGCTGTCTGCTGATCATACTCCCCATAGGAGGACAGCAAGTGCTTCCTTGAAGGAGGCTCTTGGCACCACATTTTAATGTATACTATACTACTAATAATACCATAAGTAGTGTGTGCATCATATATTATTTATTACTGTTATTAAGATGTACTCTCCGGAATTAATTTACATCTAAAACCTGGGACTATTTAAAACAGAAATTTTAAAGGAAATCAATACCCGTTGCCTTCAGATTGCTCATTGCTTTGATTCACATATGATAATTAATGATATTTCTCTTTTTTCTAGCTAGGGAAATATTTTCAAGATTATTAAATTTTTTAAACTTGCGAAGGTTAAAAAATAAAGCATTATTCATATTTTTCCCTATTGTAAACTTATTTATATTATGCACACTTTTAGGCAGAAACAACTTTCTGCATGTTAATATTTCTAATAATTTATCTTTTTGGTTAAGTCATCCAGCTTCTAAGAATTATTGAGTAACATCGCTATTAAATTGTCATGGTTGATGTTATTTTATATTTTCCGAGACCTAGACCTTGCTGATTTTTTTGATCCAGGCTTTTCCTTCCTTAGGGAATTTAGTTTCCTTTTGTTCACTTATTTATAGCTCTGCTGTGGGTATGGTTTGGAGCCTTGGTTTTTATTGCTTTAATTGCTTGGTAGTAATTGACACACTGTACACATTCCAGGCCCCATGTTCCCTTTACATATGAATTCACACTACTTGATGACTCAAATAGACTATAATGAATCCCCTTTATCCTGGGATATCTTTGAGATTCTGGGTTACCGTGTTGGTCTGTTTCCTTTAAACATGGTTCTGGCAGTGTTGCCCTACTGGAAACAACTGACCTTTCATTTCTGCTGGTATTTCATCATTATGGGTGCATCCCAATCTAATTATATGTTGATTTGTAATGAACAGAGGCTTCCTCTCATTTAATTTTCTGTTGACTTTATATTCCCTCTGTTTGGAAACCTCCAAGATTATTGTATCAGTTTCAATTTTGTTAAACTGATGTCTTTTCGTGATGACCTGCTTCCAGTGTATTACTTTTTTATTCAGTGATTCTATCAACCAGTGTTATCTGTTAAAAAAAACAAAAACAACCACTGATATGCTGGTGGGCTCTATGCTGTCATCTAAAATGTTATAGAAAGATCTGTTTGTATTGTTATTGTTGCTGTGAATTAGTCCAATGGCCTACCTACTATATAAGATATATTTGACCTTAGGAGTGAAAAAAAAAATCTTAACTGGAATCCTCACTGAAGTCTGATTTGGGTACAATAAGAATTCATCAAAAACATAGAAGCTGCATTTCCTAGGAAATCGAGGCTTTTTCCTGTATTTGGGAGTGGTAAAGAATACGCCCAAGAACTTGGAACAGATAAAGCATTGGCAGACAAACAAAAGATCTGTAGGGCAGGACTTCCTTTTTATTCTCCTGAGCTCTCTCTCCCATTGTTTCAGAGAAGATGGAGCAAACACCCAGACAGAAGCTGCTTCAGTATTGTCTTCTATTGATAGGCTGCTTGTGTTCAGTGATTCCTCTGGCCCATAGTGTCTGCTGGACAGTTGGAGGCTTTTTGAAGCCATTGTATTGTTAGAGAATAATTAGAGTGAATGAAACAGTGGGTAGGGGTTAACAACAATTCTTTGTTGCAAGCAATTGGTAGTCTTGGCATCAGTATTGGTAACAAGGCCAATCTACTGGAAGGAATCGAAACAAAAGATGGAAAAGTTGTGGTTGGTTTGTCTGATCCATCCAGCAAATCCACCCATGCATGGCCATTGTGTCCTGTGAGCTCTCTGGAAATGCCTTTGGTCACACTGCATTCCAAGCCACTGGGTGGGTAATCTCTGGGTAGTCTTGTACATGGATTTCCTAGACTTTCCCATAACAAAAATGGCAAGGCACAGGTGTTGTCTTGGCAATTAATCATACACTTTATAAAGAAAACAATGTCCTAACATTTGGGTAGATGAATGGCGTGGTAGAAAAGCCCCATGATGTTTCTTTTGGAAGGAGGGTTAAAGAATGCCGTAACACTAACTAGCTCAGATGTGTCGATTGATACCAAGGTGAAAACATCTAGGCAAAACCATAATCTATGTCCTCATTGTCTCCTCCATCTCCTCCAGACCTACCCTGTCCTCGTCCTAGGAGTTTATATTGTGATCTAGAGGAGGCCCAGCCAGGGTGGGATCTAACAAATTGGGGTGGGTATAAATTTAGTACTTCAAAGATAGTGGCTCTTATTGGAAAACTTTATAAGCTGAATGCCTATCTCCCCCTCACTAATTTAGGGAACTGCAGCTGCTGCTAAATTCTGAGTCAAATAGACTTGCAACTATGGTTGATCAGATTCGTGATGTATTAGTAACACATGGAAGTGGTGCCTTATGTCGGGGCCCTGGGTTCCTACTGGAAACCCATCACTTAGATTTGTATGATATTGGTATGATCTGCTAGTGTGTGATGCTTTGTTACATCCTCTTTTCAAGTCAGCTTTCCACCAGAGCTTCCCAAGAACAGAGAGGCCTGCCTCAAATATTTGGTTCAAATCATGCAACATAAGTTACCTTATATCTCTTTTCCTGTTGCTTATCTAAAAGGACAGAGACTCAGAGGCAGTTTAAAAGTGGAGGTGGGCATGTCTCCAAGGCGATTTATGACTTTAGACGCATATCCCTAAAAGGCGAATTCCTGCTCTCACAAGTTGAATAGGGCTCTAATCCCACAATCTGATTTAGGCCAAGAATGACTTACATTTGAAATCCCAAACCAAGACTGTTCAAGATTGGTATTAAAGTCGGAGCAATGAGGTGGAGGTAGTGTTCACCTCCACATTATTCTGAGAATGGGCCTGACCCTCATGGATCTGTGGGTGTGAGGAGTGGTGGTTGTCAGGAGCCGGGGAAGGTAGTGCGGGGAGTGAAGGAGGGGAGACAGCAGTGTGCTTATTTTCAGTTTGTCAGCTGCTCTGGAAAATGGCCAAAATGAATGAGATACAACAAGCCTTCAGGGCTGCTGTAAGCCAAGGAGAGACAAGGCCCCTCCTTTTAAAAAGCTCTGTGGAATTTAGACTTAAAGTTTTATATGTTATTTTGTTTAGGGTAAATGTGAAATCCCTAAACATTCCCCAGGAAATGTTAGCTCCCAGGAACACACAGTGGGCCCTAACTCCCTGGACAGAAGTACGTCTTGAGGGAGAAAAAAGAATTCAGCACCATTCCATGTAGCCTCCTGGCTCTGTTTGGCCGTGGGAGAAAGATTGATGAGAACCATGATTAGATCTGTCTCTGTGGCCTCCAGCAGATTATTGGAAAGCCTTGAAAAAAAAAATCTTTTTGACAAAAAAGGATAGAAGTTCCAGTAGACAGGGGAAAGAAAAGGGCTAAATCTTCCAGGCCAAAATATGCCAGGGTTTGTACAAACCAGGGAGATGGAGCAAAGCTGAGCACTTTTATGAGAAGAGGCACTGGCATCAATCTAAAGGAGAGAGAATCTGGGACATTTAAGAAAAGGGGGCTTCCATATGGGAAGAAGGGCTTGTGAACCCAGTGTGGTGGTGAATTCTGTAACAGAAGTCACCAGCTGGGCTTTTTCTAGGCATGAGTTATCTTCTTTACTGGCAATCATGTTCCAAGTTTAATCTCTCCTCAGTGTGACTTTGGTCTCATGTTCACATCATGAAAACTCCAGGCTGTTTTTTGCTATACTCCTGAGTAATGTTGACATTTCTAAGGAGAGAGGAAATCTGGATAAATAGAGTTCTTTTCTTGGCATTGTTAAAAATATTACTAAAAAGAGCAAAGGGTGTTTTCAGAGCTAAGTGGAAGTAAAGTCTTTCTTTGCAATTTTGAAAGGCCAGGTAGGTGGCTGGGTGTGCACTTTCTTGTAGCCTGTTTGTTTTAGCCCGCAGTGGTTTCTGAGCAGCTCTAAGTTCTGATAAAGGACACAAACACACCCATGCTACAGTGGCCATCTCACCTAATGCTGTCTTTTCTATCCTGTGACTGAAAATGTATGTAACTTGTAGGACATTTCTGAAAATTACATTATAGCTAGTCTATCACGGATTTTGAATTGTCTTTAAATTTTGCTATCAAAAGCAGAACAACAACTTGTCATCATAGAACTGGAAGGCATGGTTATTTTGTTTACCTCTTACTTTTTGCCCATTTGGAAACTGAAATTGCTTAAAGTTACATAGCTAGTTAGTGCAGGAACGGAAATGAAAAACTATTTCCTGATGCCTGGTTTATCACAATGGAAGGCTCTGCCCACAAGAGGGAAAGTTCAGTTCAGATTCCCTGTAATTTTAAGAACTTTCATGAATATACTAATTTTAGTAGAAACAACTAACCAAGATGGCTTATCATTCTCAACGGAACATAATTTTAAGGAGAAACACTTGGAATAATCTAATTTTAAACTGTAATGCTAATTCTTTATTAGTCTATTTGGGGGATTTTTAAATATGTTGCATGACATACTTGCACATTTTCCTATTTAATACTTCTTTTAATCCTGAAAGCACTTATTTAAGAATGATCACTAGCACTCCAGGACAAGTTAAATACAGAAAGCCATATACATATAAATGGCAGACATAACTGCAAAAAGAGAACAATATAGTGAGGGAAATGGTCTTCAGGGTGCTGCAAAGCACTTTATAGTTACAAAATGCCTTCATGTACATTTCTAATTGATCCTCAGGACAGTGTTGTAAAAGGAGGAAGAATGTGTGTGTAAGTGTACAGCTGTTTTCCAGAACACCAAATCGAAGCTCAGAGATACTGCACAACTCACCAGCACAGCGAGGAAGCTACTGAATTGGGACTCACACTCAGACCTTCACCCCAAACCCATAGCTCATTTTATTTCTTCATAATGCGTTAGTTGCAGAAGTAATAATACTTTAAAAAGCAATCCACATTTTTTCTGTTTACTCTTTCCTCTCTTCTTCAGGACAGAAACTGTACTTTCCTTGTCCAGTTCCAGTTTGTATTATTGTATTCATGGTATTTACCTTACCTGGAGGGAATAGGCCTTTTAAATATCATTAAAATTGGGTTTTTGAGGTTATGTTCTTTTCTCCTTCACATCCTAAACTTCAGACCTCATGCTCTTTGGCCTTCCATTCAATTCAAATGAGAAGGGCTGTTGTAATTGTTGGCAATGCCTCCCCAGGCTGCCACTGTACGTGGAGGATCTTCACGTTTGGAAAGAAAAAAAAAATGCAGTTTAGTGAAGTTCATGATTCTACTTTTACTCTTCTAACATAGCCTTTTTTTTTAAATTTATTTGTTTGTTTTTACATGTAACACTAGGTGGCAGAGTAACTACACCACAAAGCACCACATCCTTTGTTTCTCACTACTCTGGGGAGTGGGTATCTGAATAGTGAGGCATAAAACCATCTGTGGCTACATGAGATTGGACCAACCAACAAGGCCAATATTTTCTTGACAGGGAACTGGCTGCAGTGATTCTAAAACATATGCTTCCAAGATACTGTCTTTAAGATTTCCATCTTTCTTTTTTCCCCAGCTCCCCTTGATTTTAATTTCTCTGCCCCATTGCACTCTGCTAGCAGAGGGCGGACACAGCCTGCAGGCAGCTGCTTTGAAATGGCAGATTGGGATGGATGTGCCCATTGGTGCTGGCACCCTCGCCTTTGTGTGCCAGTGGGTCATGAAGGGTCTGGGGGTAAGGCACCTGAGTCCTTGCCCGAATGGCACCAGGCCCTCTGGCAGAGGGGCAGCAGTGGCTGGGCTGAGTCAGTTGGAAGATGCTGCCCTCACTAACTCAGGTTTACAGAACAGGTGTTTTTAAAGAGCAGTCTGATCCTGGTTCAGCTCTGTCACCGGTTTGGAAATACTGCCGTGCAGTCGGTGGGGCATTGCCTCTCAGTTTCTTCCTAGCAATTTGCTGGTGTCTGCTACCCTGGATGCCTCACATGCCACAGGACACACTAAGCTAAATAAAGCAGAGCAAGTTCTGTCTTTCATGTTGTGAAGAGTATGAACTTGGGCTGTGGAAATACTTCTTTGGATTTTTGCTGAAAAAGAAAAGAATAGCATTAAAACAAAACAATACTTACCAACTAGTAATAATACTCTAAGTATACCCTACATTAAGAAACTCCTGTAAAACCAAGTCTGAATGTATAAAATCGATCAAACAAAAGGATTGTATTTTAATTACAAAAGCATTCTTTGTAACTGGAACCACAATCGGATTACATTAAATAGTGAGCTTCTGATGTGAATTGTAAATGTTTTAATCTACAAAAAAAAGTACTTAAATCTTGACTTTTCAGGAACCCACTTGTTATATAAAACAAAAACTAACTGGACTATAGTTTTACACACATACTTACATCACACCCTCACCACTTTCCGACTGGGAATCCTAGAGTATTTTTTAGTGTTTAGCTGGAGGTCCAGGTAGTGTCCTAATTTTGCACACACAGCCCTGGTGACATGAAAGGGCATTGTTGAAATGACCAAGTGAGTCATGGTAATCAGGGCAATCCTGTAGGATTAGAGATATGGGGGTCTTGTTTATTTGTGTGCCTGCTAGAGCTGCAATTCTTTCATAAACTACATGACTTTTGAAAATACCTCAAACAACATATATAAATCAGACCAAGGATATTAATCTCAGGCCACCGCCATAGTGAGGCTTTGAAGCCAGGGGAAGGTGGTGAGACCTTCTTGTTTGTTAAGGAAGAAATGTCATAAAAATTCCAAAGCAGGACTCAAATTTCCAGGGGAGAGGGCCTCTTTATTGTTTCCTCTACTAGCTGCTTTGGCGCTTTAGTGAATAAATGTGTTGCACAAAGTAACCCTAGATGCATCTGAACTTTAGTCTGGCTTGGCTCCCACTTTTGTATTTAGCATCCCTTCTGAATTATTTATTTAAGATATTTTTGCTGTTGTTTGTCACTCCTTCTTCCTGTCTCCCTACCAGCCCCCCTCATTTGTCCTGTCTTTATTTTCACACTTCTCTAATTAATTGATATCTTCTGCTCTTAGCACTGCAGCAAATGTGCCTGCATTTTTATGTGGATCTTCACTATGCAGGCTATGCTTTTAAGTTTCTGGAATAGAATGATGGTAAAAATGAGTCATGGCTTGTTTCTATATTTGTTTCTGAGTCAAGAAGCTTAATTTTCTTACTATAATGCCTGAGATATCAAGCTATACAGTTTACTTTTAAGGGAAACAATCACAATTTCATCAATTCCTTTAAGTAGATGTTTTCAAATATTATAGAATTCTTTGGATTTGTGTTTCCAAAATGAACAACACAATGGTAGTGCTATTATTGTTTTAAGGAGAAAAAGAAGCACATCCAAAATAGGTAAAATCTTCCCCTAAATCCCCTGGGAACAGGCCTATGGGTGTTGCCCTGGCCTGCTCACAGCCCCAGGACAACCGGCATTAATTCACTGAGGGCCTCATACCTACATCTCAATGACTGCTTAAACCAGATACCTGAGGGTCTGGGGTCTAACAGAAGAAAAAAGGAGAGTACAGCTGAGGGTTATGGAACATTCCCAGGAAGGGAGAGAATATCAGAAAATGCAAGACTGCCCCAGTGCAGCAGCAGTGATGCAGCCAGAGGTTACCAGAAGTTCTGGCACCTCCACCTTCATGGACAAAAGCTGTATATATCAGTTTACCATGGTTTTCAGTGTAAAAAAGCCAACTTATGTCCTTCAGTGTCAGTTTATTGAGCTCTTCAGTGCAGCCTCATAACTTATATTAATTGGGAGGAAAATGCTTCCAGAGAAAGGAGAGATGCTGGACAAAACAACTTTGTCTTTGACTAGTTGTCAAGGCCCTGCTGTTTGGAGTCATTGACAAGTCCTTGATTCTTGTATGACAGATCCAGGGGAAAAAAAGAAGTGATTCATCTTCTTCTGTTGCACCTTTCAAGGAGGAATTAAAAAAAAAAAAAGATTTTGCTTATGGACTTAACATCACTGGCAGCAGTAAGTGGGCTCTGACTCTTTGCAAGGTATAATTTACCATTGTGCTCCTCCCTCCTGAGTTTATGCACCTCGATGAGCCCCGGCCCATTAAAATTCCTTCTTAAAAGCAGGAGGTGAAAAGAGCCAAGCGTGTGTTTTTTTTAGAGGAGAGTGTAGCTATACAAGGAAAGAGGTCCCAGTCCTTTTTCTATTTTAAATGCTGGTAAACAACTTGAAACCTGTTAAAGCTTTTGAAGGAATGTGGAGGAGTTGTCCTTTTGACTCCAATGTTGGGGAAGACAAAATAAAGGAAATAATTTTAAGAAAAGAGACTTTCCCATGATGAGCTTTAGTCTGAAGCATCCTGCAGGTGTCACATCTGTTCCTCTAGGTGTGCAGATTAATTTCAGTTGCTTCCATGTCTGCTGGGTCCATTATCTTTGCTCGGCTGGGTCCAACATCTTTGCTCATTTCTCTACTGAACTTTTTCCAACTTTTAGTGCTGTGCTTTTCCAGCTCAGCCCTTGTCAAAGTATGAAATACCATTTGTTTCTTGGTGAGACAGAATAGTGTTGTTTAAAGATGACATGCTAATACAGTTATGTAAAAATTCTCCATTTTGTAATGCTACAGGAAAAAAACACCAGTGTCCGTTATGACTGAACAAAGTTATCACTCAGCCATGTTATCTCAGTCATGCACATCAAGATTGACCTGTCTGCCATTTGGGGAAGCCTTCATAATTTGTAAGGTGCAGGAAGGAACTAGTTTTAATTGAGATTTAAGAGGAATGTCTTTCACTAGCCTTTCTTTTTGAGTCCCTTATTTCTAAAGGGTCTTTTGCAACTTGTACAAAAGAGCAAGATCCTTCATTCCTCTTTTAATCCTACAGCCTGCAGGAGTTGAGTATACCTATAACCAGGCAGCTAAATTTTGAAAACAAGGTGGTGAAGTTTAAAATTACATTTTAGCTGTGGAAATTTGAGCTTTAGAGAATGATTACGTTCTGATTTTCTTGGAAATATTCTCTGTATAGAGACTCAAATGTGGGTCTTCCCTATTATTTATCCCAACTTCTTCAGAAATTATATGAATGGAAGAGGGAGAAATAAGAGCCATCTAAAATTATGTAAATCTAGCTGGGATGTGTATTTTTGAATTGACATTTAAATATGGTCCTAGCTTATATTCTGGAGATTCAGTACACTCCTCCAAGCCTTACTTTATTCCCTACTTCTTCACCACCCTTCCGTCCATCACTCATACACACATGTATGTGCACACACATGTCTTTTGCCAAACAATGGAGAAACATACATGGTATTTTAATAGGGTCACACTTATATAAACTGTTTTGCAACTTGTTTCTTTTTGTATAACAACATTGCAGGAAAAAATACACTTTATTCTTTTTTAACAGCTGCCTATTAAGTCATACTGAATATATACATACAAACCCATTTGTTATTGATGGATATTTAGGTGGCATCTAATTTTTCACTATTTCAAGCAATGTTTCACTATTTCAAGCAATGTTATATGTTCTTTTTTTCTTAGAAAAGGAATGTAGCCAGGTGTGGTGACTCACTCCTGTAATCCTAGCACTTTGGGAGGCCAAGGCAGGCAGATCACCTGAGGTCAGGAGTTCGAGACCAGCCTGGCCAACATGGCGAAACCCTGACTCTAATAAAAGTACAAAAAAATTAGCCAGGCATGGTGGTGTGTGCCTGTAATCTCAGCTACTCAGGAGGCTAAGGCAGGAGAATCACTTGAACCTGGGCGGCGGAGGTTGCAGTGAGCCAAGATCACGCCATTGCACTCTAGCCTGGGCAACAGAGCAGGACTCCGTCAAAAAAAAAAAAAAAAGAATGTTCCTCATTGTAAATTTGGTCAAATTCTCCATTCCAAAAGGCAGAAAAATATAAAGAAGAAAATAAAAATCACTTAGTCATAATTGTCTATCCAGAGATACCTTTAATACTGTAGTATATTTATTTCCAGATTTTTTCAGTGTATTTGTTTATTAACAAAATTGGTATCATGCCATCTGTAGCTTTTTTTTCATGTAACATTATACTTAAGATATTTCCTCACATCCTTCAACCTTTCTTTTGGAAAAATTTTTCTGTATGTTGTATTTTGTCTTTTGTGAATGTTTGTTTAGTTTTCTGTTCTTCGCGTTTCTATTGGAATGTTAATGTGTGTTTTTGTATTGGCTTATACAGTAAGGCTATTAACCTTTTGTCTCATATTTGTTTCAGTTATTTTTCCCAGTTTCTCATTTGCCTTTTAATTTTGTTTGTGGAATCATTTATATGCAAAAGTCTTACATTTTTTGTATAATCAAATATGTCAGCATTTTTCTTTATAATTTCTTTTAAGCAAAACACATTTCTTTAAAACACATAAAATGGTAGCTAATAAGTGATTTTGAAAAGTTTCCATTATTATTACTACAGCTTTTAAATCTGTATTTATTTATGCTTTACAGTAACCCCCCTGTGGGGTAGGTAATGTTATCTCCGTTTCACTGATAGGAAGTTGAGGCACAGAGAGTAATACAGATAGAAGTGACATAAATGAGATTCAAACTCAGGGTTGTGGACAGTACTCTTACTCACTAAATATATTGCTATTTATTTTACTGTTATAATTGGCCTCAAGTATTATCCTGCTCTGTCTTAACAATTACTAAAAACAAGAAAAATATGCATCATTTATTCTAGTTTTTCAAATAGTTTTATAATTAACTCTATTTTGTCTGGATCTTATCTTGATGTGCAGTGTTAGGTGAAGCTCATATTTAATTTTTCTATTTGTCAGTGTCTCCAGTATATTAGTACCTCTTTAGGAACTTGGAAAGGACTTGCCTTCTCTAAGAAGCCTTTGTGATTAGTGCCATTTCATGTTACTTGTTTCTGCAATTGTTTATTTCTTCAGAATTGTTGGTTTCTCAGCAGCTTTGATCTGAATGATTTTGTGGAATCTCATGTTGCTCCTAGATTAAAAGATTTATTTTAAAAAAAGAGGTGCTATCTCTTCAAGTTGTTTTATTCTTTACATAAGAATAGGGTAGGAGGTTCTTATCCTAGTTAGCATCAGCCCCTCTCCCCCAACCCTCCACATTCAGCAGATCCATGAATTTAGATGAGAAGAAAGCTACATCTCCATTTTCACTAACCTTTAACTGAAATTGATTATTTCCTTCAATTGTGATTGTGGGCAAAAAACCACAGTAGTATTAGCTGTTTCTGGGACTTTAAACCACAGATCAGATAGTTAATCTTGCATTTCAGTTGTTCCAGGTACCTTTAAATATTCTTTATACGCATCACTACTTTGACAGTATTGTAGTTGATCCACCACTAGATTTTGCCATTAATGCATTAAGAAGCACATTCATTAATATTTCAAATATTCAAAGCTATTTTGGAAACTATATTTCTATAAAATTAGTTTTCTTTGTAATCCTATATGTTTTATTTACTTAAAAGTGTATATATTTTATGCACTTAGAAACATTTTTCTGAGAAGGGCTTATAGGTTTCACCAAATCACCAAAGGGATCCATGATAAACACTGTGAAGAGTTCTTGTCTGTTTGAATACAAGGCATACCATTGGGCCTTGTAAATTACCCACTGGGTACTGAGTAATCAAGAGGCAATTTAGGAGGAGCTGGAAAATAGTCCAATATATTCCTCTCTAGTGCTTTGATTGTTTCACTTCTGGAATAATTCTCTTTATAGTCCTAAAGAGAACTGTGTATTCTCTTTTTCTCCATCTCCTTTGCCTTTCATCCTCCCCTCTTCCTCTTTTTCACTTAGTATTTTCTTTCTTTCACATGCTCCCTTTTTTTTCTTTCTTTCTCATTCTCTTCTTCCTTGACTTTGCTCTTTTTCCCTTTTCTTCCTCTTCCTTTTCCTCTCTCCCCACTAAAAACATTAATATCTTATGGAGTTTGTGTTTCAACTATTTTCAGAAAACTTTTTCTCTTTGTGGTCTAAGAAAGAGTTCAAAGACAGAGATAAACAAAAAGAGTTGACAGAAAGAGTTAATAATATCAACAAGAAGTTGAAAGCAAGACTTGTCAAAGATAAACGTAAGGTAATTATCTGGAAATAGTTGACCTTAGAGGTCACCTGCCTGGTTTGCTGGTCTGGCCCCTGGGAAAGCCCTTGTACCCTGGTTCTGGTTCCATCATTCCAAGTCCTACTTTCATACCTTAGTTACCTAATGCCTTTTATAAGACAATCATTCACACTAATTTTCAAAGTCCCACAAGGAAGGACTTGTTTTGAGACAATGAGGCAATTAGACTGTATTGTTGAGTTACAGTCATTTCTTTGAGATTAGTTCAAAAGTATATATATTCATGGACAAAAGTTATCACATAATTTTCTCACCTAAAGTGGAACTTTTGATACCTGTAATAAGTTAGTAGTTTCTCAACTGCCCATACCATGATCTCACCTATCTGCTGCAATGTAATAGTCATTGTTCATGGATGCCTATTTATACAATGTGTATTGCTACAGAGCTTTTCCTTCTTAAAGTAATTTCTATGTCTGGGATGATGCCATTTTTCTACACTGAAAACATTAGCTCGTCTTACAGCTAATATAAGCTGAAAATTAGAGGTGCCTGGGGGAGGGAAATGAGGCAGATGGATTGTTTACATGAGTGCTATAGTTTCACTTTTTATGCACCAGTCACCTTGGAAAAATTAATGCCCTGTAAGTTTGCCAATCAGATTGCTCCAGTCATCTCTAAACATTCCATTTGGTTTATTAGAATAATAAATACTGTGCAAAAAAAGTTCATCTGGATCCAGGATATTATACTGTGGTCAGTGGAAGAAATATGTGCTGCACCTTACCTCTGACTAGATTTGGTCAGGTGATACAGTGAGCTTGACAAAGGGATACAGATTTACCCTATTTGGGTGTTGAATCTGAGGACTAGTCACTGGAGTTACAGCCTTTAGAAATCTTTGTCACCTGTCCAGGGCTGGTGCTGGTGGCCTCTTCACTGGCCATTTCTGTCATGCACCTGACCATCTGATGTCTGCTGAGTGGTCTATTAAGAAAGGATTAAAGGATCTCTCTTCATCCTTCCAGGTGGATTCGGGTGTCTGTAGTCACCCAGAAAAGACTTACTGGAAAGTCCATTAAAGGTGTCATCTAATTTGATGACGATGACTCTGAATTAATTTCAGTTGGGGAAGCTTCCATTTTTATGTCTGGCTTTTAGGTCCTTCCATGATATGTCCCTTCTTGTCTCATCAGACTCATTCCAGTGGATCCCCAGGAACAGCTCTACTGCTCTCAGCGAAAGAGGCCTGAAGTCACACTGCTTGGTTGATCTGTCGTGACATCCTAGTATTTTCTCTCAAACTGTTTTCTTTCGTCCTGTGTAAACTTTGCTTTTTCTCTGAGGCCTATCCTACTGTATTTCCAAGGCCCCAGGTTAAATCCCACCTCCTTCTCGAGCCTTTCCTATTGTCTTACTCACTTCACCAATCTCTCTTGCCCCAACCTTCTACAGTTCTGACACCCGATACAAAAAGAAAAACTTTTGGCACAGGAAGCGATTGAATAGAATCAGATAAATACTAAAGTCATAAACATAAAATCTGGATTTATTCATATAAGGGATATTAAAGTTAAAGTTAATATACATAAGTATATTTCAAGAGCAAAGCTCATATTTTAACACTTTATTTCTGGAGTATAGGTTCCAGGAAAAAGGAATAAAATCTATAATTTTTAAAAAGGCAATTACAGAATGTCCCCTGCACTAATCAAATTAATTGCAGCATTAAAACATGGATGGACTTTGAAAACATGCTGAGTGAAATAAATCAGACATTGAAGGATAAATGTTGTATGATTCCACTTATATGGGTATCTGGAATAGGCAAATTCATAGATACAGAAAGTAGAATAGAGGTTTCCAGGAGCTTGGGGAGGGATGAATGGGGAGCTGTTTTTTAGTGAGTACAGAATTTATTGGGAATAAGAAAACATTTTGAGTAGATAATGGTAATAGTTATGTAATGTTATGAATTAATTTAATGTCACTGAATTATATACTCATAAATGGTTAAAATTATAAGCATTACGCTACATATTTTGCCACAATTAAAAAAGCAATGGAACAAAAAATTAAAAATTAAAATAAAATTAATTTCACCATTATTTGTAAAGGGAAAAAACTCCTTCAGTGTCTAAAAATGGAAGAATTAAACTGTGACATGTATAGTATACTATTTATGCTCAATTGATAATTTAAAATTAAATGATTTTGTATATTAATAAGAATTTTTACATAATGTTAAGCAATTAAAAACAAAATATAAAATTATTAAAATGTGTATATATGGAGCAAGATGAGAAGGGAACATGAAGGAGTGAAAAGAGTTTTTGCTAAGATTGCGGGATTGAGAAATTCTTTAATTGAAAGATTTCTCTCTTAACAGTATTATAAAACTCCAAAGTTTATTATATAAATATGTTAGGTTTCATAGTGTTGTTCTCTGTGATTGTTTTTGACATCTTAACTCAATTGTAAACTTCATAGAAGTGGAGTCCATGTCATTTATTTCTTCCATAACCCATGCTTTTAAAATGGTAGAGAACCACAATAGATTATTAATGTTTTTAATTAATGGATAGATTTATTAGTTATGGAGAAAGTAAGTCAAACTAGAGCATAGGAACTGACATTTTTTGAACGCTTACTAAGTGCCACACATTATGCTAGATGTTTAGTATAGTTTTTTTAATTTGAATATTCATAAAACCCTGAGAGAAATGTATTACTAATCACCTTCTAATGATGAGGTATCTGAGATTCAGAAACATAAGTGAGCTGCGTGAGTGATATGATTAGTCAAATTTGAGACCAGGTGAGTAATCCCAGCACTTTGGGAGGCCAAGGTGGGAGGATGACTTGAGGCCAGGAGTTTGAGACCAGCCTGGGCAATATAGTGAGACCCTGTCACCACGAACAGTAAAACATTAGCCGGACGTGGTGGTGTTCACTTATAGTCCCAGCTACTCAAGAGGCTGAGGCAGGAGGATCGCTTGAGCCTGCAAGGTTGAGGTTGTAGTGAGCCATGATTGCACATGCCAGTGCACTCCAGCCTGGGAGACCCTGTCTCTATACACACACACCACACACACACACACACACTCTCTCTCTCTCTCTCACACACACACACAATTTGAAACCAAGTTTTTATTGTTTTTGGTTGATTTTTCTTATTCCAGAAACATATCTCTTTAACTAGTAATATGTTAGTGTAACCGTGGAACATTCCGATGGTTTTTGTGTCTTAAAAAAACTTAAAGATGCTGGGTTTATGACTAATAAAACGGGGTGTGTGTGTGCGCGTATGTAAGGTATCAAACAATGAACACTAATGAACACTGCACCTTTTCCAACATTGCCACTCAAGGACTTCTCACAGACTGCCTGTTATTTGGGGGCAGGTCATGACCATCCCCATGAGATAGTTTACTAGAGAGCATTATTCTTCCTCTGTCACACATTGGTATTAACTTAGACTTTTGTGGTCTTAAGGAATAAACACCCACTCAAGCCAGCTCAGATGACAAGAAAGTTACTGCAAAGAAAGAAGAATCTTCTAGAATATCAAGAGCAGGAGCCTTCCTGTGTAAAAATTCTGGAGCCTCTACTGCCAATGGCCTAAGTAGTCATTTTTCAGACCAGAGTGACCTGTCCCTAGTCAAGGTTAACTAGACTAGAATTAAGCAACTGAGTCAAGGGCAGAAACTAAGGAGAGAATTTGCCAGTGGCAGGTGGGCTTGAAAGAAGCTGCTCAGACATATTTGTGAGACATGTCAGTGAATGAGGCTCTGCAAATTCCTGCTGCTGAAGTCCAGCCTCCAGTGCCAGCTTCCACAAAGCTCTGCCCTGTCATGGCCCCTGTTCTTGAACGAAATGCAAAGCAAGGGAGGATGATTTAAAAGCTCTCATTGTTCAATTCCCACCTATGAGTGAGGACACAGGAAGGGGAACATCACACACCGGGGACTGTTGTGGGGTAGGGGGAGGGGGGAGGGATAGCATTAGGAGATATACCTAATGCTAAATGAGGAGTTAATGGGTGCAGCATACCAACATGGCACATGTATACATATGTAACAAACCTGCACATTGTGCACATGTACCCTAAAACTTAAAGTATAATAATAATAAAATAAAAATAAATAAACATAAAAAAATAAAAGCTCTCAGAGCACAAATAGAGTACTCAGAAGTTTTTGCTAGGTTATCATGTGTAATTTAACAAGATGGCATTTATCTTTTTTTAAGAGACTGAAGAAGAATTAGACAAGGTTAGCTGTGTAAAGCCAGTGGTAATCTGCCACATGTGGTTATAAATGGCCATAATTTTGTATGATCCCAAAGCAAGATAGATAGCAGATTAAGGGTCAGCACAGATCTGCAAGTTGAGCTCATGGCACTTTATTTCCCTCACTAGCCCCTTTTCTAGTGCTTAGGTAGCAGGCACCAGTTAAGCATGGTGTCTTGACCATGATACTGTGGACCAAGCAGCGATATGGCTATGGCTATATCACTGTTTTGCCTGAGAGTCATTTATTCCTTCATTATATATTTATTGGGCATCTACTCCGGGCCAGGCATGTGTTGGGCATTGAGAAAGTGGTGAAAAAGACAGAGGTCCTGTCCTCAAGGAGCTTTCATTCCAGTGGAAGAATTCAGATAATACACAAAATAACAAATATATAAGGTATTTTCGAGTGGTGATATATTTGACCAGGGAAATAAAACTAAGGAAAGTGATAATGGGGGGGTGTGGAGACTGGCTGCTATAAAATGGGTGAGCAGAGGAGGCCTCTATGAGGAGGACTTGCATTAGCTGAGACCTAAGTCATGAGAAGCATCCCCATGGGTCTTGGGAAAAGTGAGGAAAACATATTCAAATAGAAAGAAATATCTGGTGCAAAGGCTCTGGGACAGGAGCAAGCTTAGAGTATCCCAGAACAAAAAGGGCCAGTGTGGCTGAGAGACCGTGTGTGTGTGTGTGTGTGTGTGTGTGTGTGTGTGTGTGTGTGTGTGTATGTGGGGAGAGGGGAAGACAGTGGAGGTAGAGATAGTAGGGGAGTAATTACCTCACAAGTTTCATGGCTGACACCTCTATAACAAAGGAGATTAACAAGAGAAAAGCATAGCACATTTATTTAACCAAAGTTTTACATGATGCAGGAGCCTTCAGAAATTAAGATCCAGACCCAAGGAAAGCTGTATTATTATGGTTAGGTTTGATGAAGCATGGACAGTCATGTAGAAGTATAGTTGGACAAAAAGCAGGTATGACCTAATGATGATAAACTAGGGGGATCTTAGCAAAGCCTGTTTGTTTAGTTTCTTCTTGGCCTCTGTGTTTAACATTCCATCCCTCCGGGTATAGTCAAGACACCTGTCTCATGAGGGTCTTCAAGAGAGAAGGTCAGAGAGACCTTTTTGCTTCTGCAGTTTTCTTAACTTCCTTCAGCTTAATACTCAGTGTGCCAAGCTTCCATATTTGGGGGTAGCGTTTTCTGCACTCTATCATGCTATAAGCGGATTTTCTCACATTTAGAGGAACATTCAACAGCTAACATAAACAATTACCTGATGCCATATTTGAAGATATACTCAGATAATAAGGTCTTAAAAAACAGTAAGTACATTAAGTACATTCACAACAATTGTTAATCTTCCATTAGTTCTGAAATGCCTAATCTAACCTTTGTTTTATCTCAGACTTGGGCTAGAATGCTCCTTTTAATTCATTCTGCATGATTTCATAGAATCAATTTTTTCTTAAGGTCTCATATCCTTGAAAGACTTTAGGGCAATTGGTCACGAAGACCCTTGCACCTCCTCAAGGCTGTGTGCTGTGGATGTTGCAGCTTAAGGAAGCATTTTGAAATTGGGCATCTTTCACAGCCTAGTGTAGAAGTTATTGGCCCGCAGTTTTTACCGGCTTTCTCTTTCAGAAATCTTCTTTTGTTCCTGCCACAAGGCAAAAACAGGAAAAGAGATCTGTGTGAAAGAATGCTCTCCCTTTTCCTTTTGTGGTGATTGTGTATCTTAAGAGAAGGCCTCAAAGGTTCCCGGAGCTGTCTGTCTTTTCATGTAAATGGAGCCCTTAAGCCTATTTAGAAGTGTGCGAAAAGACTGTGGGAGTTGAGGTGAAAGATACAGAAGAGTAGCATCAGCACCCCGTTTAATGTATTCAAGTTCAACTGTGCACTCTCTCTTTCTTGTATATAATTAAAAATACTGCAGAATTGTATTTTGCACTTGTACTTTTAATTATATGCTATTCATATTACTATATACCCATATAGTGTGCAGCGTTGCAACTACAAAACCATATATTTTGTATTGGGAGGTTTAAGGGATTTTCCAGGGTAATTTTGACTGCGTACAATTTGCCTTACATGCCAACTCTAGAATACAATCCCCATGTAAGATGTAACCCTCTATATTAGGTATTTTTAAATCCCTGCTTATCCCAAAGCGAGCAGAACTGGGACTCATATTCACCCCTTGCCCCCAAACCAGTAACAGGTATAGGGTTGTCACTGAATTTTGTGAGAAGAAAAGAGGTGAGACAGAAGGAACTTGTGAGGTTTGACAGAGGAGCAAGGAAATCTGTGGCAGGACACAGTAGGCCGGGGATGCTGGGTCAGGCAGGGAAGGGGGCTGAGAGAGAGTTCCTGGGTGAGACTGTTTGTACTAGTAAATGCAGGGCTCAAAGCCATACTAGCCATGGGGTTGGTAGAGTTTGTAAAGAGGAGTAACTCCTACTGGATGGATAATAGCCCTTTTGCCCTAGAGTACCTTCACCTTACAGGAAAGTTTACTGTGTATTGTTCCATGTGAATGTTGCAGCATGTGTGTGTGTGCACACACGTGTATTTGTGATGTTGTAGACAGAATAGGAGGAAAGAGTAGCAGTGTGGAAAGAGGAGAAGGCATGAGGATTTAGCATCCAAGGTTTAAGAACAAGGTCTGCCTTTTGTTGTTTTGTGGCCGGGGCAGTATCATTAAATGGCTGAGGGGACCTGAGATATTGGCATGAGAGAGGGAAGGTCACCCTTGTAACCCCTGTCACCTGCTACCTTGGGAGGCATTCCCTTCCCCTCTTCTCACCCACCCTACCACTCCAAGGCAGAGTTTGTTTAATCAGATGCAGAAAATGTTCTGATTTGGTAGTAAAGAAAGGTAAACAACACATCCCCATGCCCCACTTAAGGTTTTTACCAGGTGCAGTTGAAATTTATATTCATGGATGTGGGATTTTCACCTGCCCCCTGACCCAGTTTGTTTAGGAGGTTAATAGAATTCCAAGTCACATCTCCCTGGGTTGGAATTTTCTCTGCAACTCTTGGTGGTGATGGGGTTCAGGACACACTACCCCACAATATGAAGCCTGGCATTTGTGAAAATTGCAGAAGCAGGAAGGTCATTCTCTTACTTTCCCCCTGCCCTTCTCTCCTGAAGCTAAGGAGTGTCCTTATCTCTGAAGACACAGGGACTCAGAGAGGAGTTTGAACAAACAGGCCTTGCTAAATTCCCTCTTGTTTATTGCCATTAAATTATATCCCCTTTTTCCAATCATACTTCTCTACGACTATCCATCTCTTCATCAAACCTAAGCGTAAAAATACTTAAGTTTACTTGTTTCTTTGGATCTTGATTTCTGAAGCCTCCTGTGTCATATAAAATTTATAAATAAATTTGTCATGCTTTTCTCTTGGTAATGTGGCTTTTATTATAGAGGCTCAGCCATGGAAAAATAAATCGTTTCCTCTCCCACAGTAGCTGTTTGTCTTTTGAGCAAGTCTCTTAGCCTCAGTTTCCTCCTTTGCATCAGAGATGATACCGACCACCCTGATGCTCTGTGAGGGCTGAAAGGAACAGGATACCTGCAAGCATTTTCCCACAACTTTTGCAGATGACCTGTGAACAAACTGCTAACCAGCAAGAGAGTTTGAATACAAAAAATTCTAATGCTTAATACAACATTTTACTCAAGACTCTGTTACATATGACAAAAACTCAGTTCTAAGAAGCTTATGTAAAAAGCAGAATTTCTTGTTTTATAGAAGCCAGGGAAGACCTGAGGAGTGAAAAGGGAAATCACCACATATAAGGGATGAGGCAGGTGAGCGCTCCCAGGACAGACAGTCCCAGTGATGTTAGCAACATATTGGCAACAAAAAATTAAACAAGGTCTTAGAACTTAAATCTGATTTTATAATAATATTCATTATCAATACTTAATTCTAATTTTACATTTTTAGATTTATGTAATTAACATTAGTTACCTATACAGTAAAGATAAGTATGTTTCATAATGCTTTTTTTCTGACATTAGTTCTTGTTTGAACACACAAAGCTACACTTTTCTGTAAGTAAAAATGAATATGTCAGACTTTCAATTCGGAAACTTGAGTCAAATCAGCAGTCTCTGGGAAGAGGAAAGTTGTAAGGCCTATGTTCTTTCATAATGGCCTAGCCCTTCCCCCTCATCTGACATTTTCTTGTGGAAAACATCTGGTTTAAATAAGCACTAATGGCAAACTTGATCATCAGAAACTAGAATGCAGAAATCACAAACAATGTATAGTAGGTTAAAGGGATGCCAAAAAGCAGTATGCAAAGAGAAGTCAACAGCAAATTTATTTTATATATAAATTTCACCATTTTGGTGCTTGTCTTCTAACTGCCTTACACTTTTCTCTTCTGGGAACGGCCAAGGCCCCCAAAACACAAAAGTGAACTATGATCCCACTTTGCTAGACTCTTGAGATGGCTCTGTAAACATACCCTCTAATCTATGGTCCTTCCTTCCTACTTCCTCAGAATTCACTGAAAACAATAGAGCTCTAGGAACTCCTATTGCTTAAAACAGGGGTGAGGATCGTGTTTATTCAGGACTATGGCTGTTAAATTAGCAGGACTGTTTTGACTAGCTGGTACTCAGGGGTAGGGTTGTCATGTTGGTCAACATGCCTATCCCATTTGGGACTACTCTAAAGGAAATAGGAATGCCTAAAAAGTTTCTAGACTTCTAAGAATTCTATGACTGGGGTTAGGGATGACTTATAGGCAGGAATGGAGCCAGACTCCTGACGGTGTCCAAGGTTTATAGGCTTGGTGATAGAATTTACCAGAGTAGAAGAGAAAGTTTTCTGAGTAGCTAGTGTTTTGAATGGCATGGGGTTTGTGACAAGATTTGGGGTAAGCCAGTGAGAGATGCTTTGGAGTTATCTGGGACCTCATTTATTTTGGTGGAATGCCAGAAGTACAGGAGGCATCTCCTAGGGTATTTAGTTTTTTAGAGGCTAGGAAAGGTAGTAAAGGTAAAGGAGATACAAATTTGTTACTATGACTTTTATGGAGCCTTGAGATAGTTATACGAAGTAGGAGGTTGAGCAGGGATTATTTTAATCGGAGAAGAGATTAGTAGAAACTCATTTAGGAGGATTAGAGAGTGCTGAGTGAGATGTCAGAAGCTTTTAGGATCCAAGAAAAGTGGATGGCAGAGAGAGAGAGGGGTCAGCACTGTGTTTAATTTCCTTCTTTACCATTTCTCGTCTGCCTTTCCTGGATATTACCTATTTCAAACTAAAGGGAAATGCATGGAGGCTGCATCGGGTAGTAGAAAAACATGGAATAGGGAACTCTGCCTCTGAAATAGCATATAATACTTCCCACAGGGTTTAATGTGAAATAAATGGTATAATCTAGGTCAAGTGGCTTAGGTAGAATACTGATCAAGTGACCAGATGTCTTGGAATGAGTAGGATAATCTTAGATTTTGGCTTCCTATCCTGTATCCAATTCACTTTACCATTAGGGCTTACTATTACCTTGATGTCTGGAGTGAATAGACCCTTATCAACTTACGATAAACATTTATCAGTAGTTCAGACAGAATTCTTAAACTGGATTCAGAACTAGAATTATAATAGCAGAGTTACTGTATGTTTCAGACAGTGATTTGGCCTTAGTAACGTTTGGTCTCTTAAGATTTATTACTCATTTATGGCTAAGTATATCACAAATAAATGTTAGGTCCCCTAGTGAGTATTCAGCAATCATTTCCTTGGGATCTAAGGCATACCAGGTGCTATGTTCAAAATGAATGGGACATGGTTCTTGTTTTTAAGATGCTCCCAGACCAGTGGGGCAGACTGGCATAAAAATAACTAACTGTCGGCCAGGCGCGGTGGCTCACACCTGTAATCCTAGCACTTTGGGAGGCTGAGGCAGGTGGAACACCTGAGGTCAGGAGTTCAAGACCAGCCTGGCCAATATAGTAAAACCCCATTTCTACTAAAAATACAAAAATTAGTTGGGCGTGGTGGCACGTGCCTGTAATCCCAGCTGCTCAGGAGGCTGAGGCAGGAGAATCACTCGAACCCAGGAGGCGGAGGTTGCAATGAGCTGAGATTGCATACCACTGCACTCCTGCCTGGGCAACAGAGTGAGACTCTGTCTTAAAAAATAAAAAATAAAAATAACATAACTAACTGTATAATTTAATAATATGATAAATGCTGTTCTGTTGGTATGAATCAAGTAGCACAGAGGAAGAAAACAATTCACTCTAGTAGATGGTTGGCATTTTGAGCGAGATATAAATATAATTTTGCTCATTTATAACATGAATTATAAATGTAGCAGCATTGGAAATGAGCATTTAATAAGGTGTAGCACTACTAAATTGGATTAAGTGCATGCACTGGGTTTATAGATGGATGTTCCCATCAAATTTGTTCTTTATTTGTATCCCTACCCCTGAGCAGTCCTTGCCTGGCAAGTGATTGGTGTTTGCACTGTTGGGGGTAGGCTTTAGGTTCCTGTTTGGGCACCAGGAGCTGTAGGGTTAGAAGAAGTAATGTCTTTTTCTCACCTATTGCAAGGTTCATTACTGAACCCTATAGCAAAGGCAGAGTAACAAGCAAAAAGCATAACAAATTTATTTAACAGAGTTTTATGTGACACTGAAGCCCTTAGAAATGACCCAAAGACCCAGGGAAAACTGTGTATTTATATGGATAGTCATACAGAAGTATGATTGGAGCACCACAGAGTATCATCTAATGGTAATCAACTAGGGAGAACTTTGCAAGCCCTGTTTGTTCGAATGGCTTCCAAGTATAGGGTAGGACCCCTCTGGAATGAAGATCTTAAGGCCTACTTTTAGGGAAGATAGGTCAGAAAATTATTTTATGGCCTGCTTCAGAGGGAAAGGCAAGAGAAGGTCAGAGAGTGACCTTCCTGTTTCTGTGGTTTTCCAATGTCCTTTAGCTTAAAATGCTTGGTATGCCAGGGTGCCATATTTGGGGGTATCCTGTTCTAAGCCCCAACATTTCCCTGGAAGGGCGATGGCTTTTTGATCTAAGCAAAGTTCTCAGAGGGAATGAGGTACAAATCAATAGAGGACAGACTATGAGATCAAATTCTGACTCTACTACTTAAGAGCTGAGTGTCTTTTGACAAATTACATGTATTCCTGGTGACTCTGATATCTCTATAAAATAGGGATGATAGTAGTACCAACCTTACAAGGCTGTGCCTCAAATGTGTAATAAATATGAAAACACTTTGTAAAGTGCTGTAAAAATACATAAACATTATTGTTTTATCACAAATATCAGCACACCAATTATTTATGTAGTTCTATACATTACGCAAAAAGTTACAGAGATGTGGGGCTCATCTTCTAGGAAAACAGAATCAGAATTCTGAATCAGCTCTAAAGTCAGAGACCAAACCTTGAGCTCTCTCTAGGTGCTGTTTCTCCTGAAAAGTTGACTTGTAAGTCTAACCCAGTGCATTGCCTCTGATGGCCTGGTGTTCTTCAGATAGGTAAAAAGCAACTTGAAAAGGGGAAGAGTATTGTGCTTTCCGCAAAGACGATACTTTTTTGCTCTTTGGAAATTCTTGCTCTTTTGGTTTTGAGCTCTGAAGGTGAACAATCCAGCTGATTCAAATCCCCAGAGTAGCCCTAATAATAGGAAAACCGTGACAACCGCAGATATTAAAAACATACCTCAATTTGCACAACTGGGGTAAGACAAATACATAGGGTATTATATGAAAAAAATTCCTTTATGCAAATCTAGAAACTTACTTTAATGTAATTTCATTTAACATCAAAGAGATGATGTCAAAGAGAACATGTTTACCACTGGGAGAGTCAAATGAAAGAATTAGTCTTCTAGAATTCTTTCAAATGAAAGAATTTGTGTGTAAGGTTTGATTGGTTATTTGGCAAACACTAATATTAATAAAAAGACCAGTACTTCTAGATATGGGCCACTTTGTAGAGGGATTATGCCAGAACTCCCATAGTATGTATAGAGACCCTTGAAGGAGGGTCCTCAAACCCATAAGGGAATTTATTTTAAAAATATTTTGCTTATGGGCCCATAACTTCATTTTATGTCTCTCTAGCTCACAATAGAGGATTATAATCTATTGGGCTGATATATCTGAGTTAACATCAGATTAATCGTATCACTTTGTGTATGAATATCATATAAAAATGTTAGTGGCTGCTGTTTTCACCATGCTCTGTCATAATTAAACAATTTATTTCATGCTGAAGCTTCCCTGTCCTGATTCTGGGATTGTCAGTTTTATGGTTCTCATTTTACACAGATAAAACCAAACTTTTCAGATGTCAAATAATGTGCTGCAGACTTCCATGCAGTTCTCAGCTGCAGTTATAAATCACTGTTGTTTTAAGTAAGTGACCTAAATGCCATTTTTATTAGGAATAAAGTGGCTAGGAGAGACTAACATAAAGCCTCTGATGGAGTTCTAACATTTCTCCTTGAGCAGCAGGAAGAGAATTGCATTTCCTGCTGGCTAGAGAAGCCAGGTCAATTTTGTCCTACCATTCTGGGAACTATCACTTCAGACACCTAACATATCCAGGTCTTGCTTATTTTTCTTGAATGAGCTATTAAAATGCATGTATGTGTGCACATACACACATACATACACATCATGCAGCCATTTGCCTCTGTGTATACATACATATCATTGTGTAGATTGCACTTTTTCAGAAAAGACAACTGATCACCAGCACGTCACTCTCACTTCCTCCCATGTACATTTTGTATCTTCCCCACAGGGAAGTGAAACTGGTGGTGGGTTGGAAGAGATTGAATTTGCTGAAGTGGATTCTGCCAAGTGGCTGTTTGTGGATGACCTTTGTCTTATAGGGGGTAATAGTGGGAGTTACGGATTCCTGGCAAAATGTCTGTTCACATCTCATCACAATTAGAATCATAAACTATGGGCTTTGTGGATTTGTTCACCTGAGATAGTGATGAACTAGGAATCAAAAGATCTGGGTTTTAGCTCTATCTCTAAATATCTACATATATGTGAAGATAGCTGTGTATACCACTGTGGATATTTTCCCTCTTTTGTCTTATCTTCTCCATGAGACTTTCAAATCCTCAAAGGCACAGAGCATCTTTAATTTACACAGCATTCACTTTTTCATCTTTGTTTGTTCCTAGACTGCATTTAGTAGAGATGTAATAAGTACTTACTGACTGATAGAATGAGACCACATCCTGCCTTAGATGAACTGGAATTCCATTTGAAAGTGTTTCCAACCAGAAATATTCTGCTTTGGTGCCACTGCTACTGTTCAGATTCAACTATAGCAGCCACAGTGTGATCAGACACCTTCTCCCCTCAGGCGCCACCCTTGGCCACCCTGAGAAGATGGGCCCCCCTGCCAGCATGTCTTTGGGGCCCAGTGTTTCTGTCTCTCCGCTTCTCCCAACACTCAGTGGCCTGAAGAAGAAGAGCTTTGGTATATAATTTCTTTTTTCCCCCCAGCCAAGAGGAATTGAGCACTCATGAATATTTTAAGCGTGTTACAAAGAACACAAAAGCTGTGCCTTCATGGGAGGATTAAATGTTGGTGTTTGACTCCTCACAATCAGCACATTTTAAAACATAAACCAGATCATGTCAGTCTCCTGCTTCAGAGCCACCAGTGGTCTCCCACACTCTTGCAACCAAACCCAAGGCTGGGTGCCAGCCTCCAAGGCACTGCCTGACTCAGCCCTGCCCACTGCTCTGACCACCTCTTGCAGTAATTCCAGCCATGCTGATCTACTCTGGGTTCCCAGGGCATCGTAAGCATCTTTCTCTTTAGGACCTTTCTACTCATCTCCCCTGCCTGGGACCCTGCCCTGAACTCTGTGCTACCGCAGGATCGTCACTCAGATCTCAGCCTGAATGTCCTGTCTCAGACAGGACTCCCCTCACTGTCCTATCAGTATCTACACCCGATATTTTATTTCCTCACATCACTCATCGTATCTGAAATTGCCTTGCTCATTTCCTGGTTTTCTTGTTTACTGTTGGACCCTGACTAGGGGGTCTCACTCTACAAGGGCAGAAAGAGGTTGTCTTAGTCTAGTTCTCTGTTGTTACCCAGAAGCTGGAACAACGCCTGTTCCCCAGTGGTTGCTCAGTAAACACATGTGGACTCAATGAGGGATTGAATTGGAAGTTATTTACCTCTCTCCTGGCTTTTGCTTCCCTCTCTTCCTTTGTCTCTCTTTTGCGGAATCTGTACCATGAAAAGGGCTGTTGTCCAGTAGTGGAACACAGGCCTTGGATTGAGGTCCTGGTTGACTCACTTGATCTGAAGCTTCTGGTCATGCACAACTGCCAATTGGAAACAGCTACTATAGAACCACCCTCTTTTTCCAAAGGGTCAACAAGGAAATCAAAAATAGAAATACATTTCAGGTAGTCATGTAATACTTTACTAATACTAACCCTAAGAATAACTTTGCGATAACTTTGCAACCTTAACTTCCATTAGTCTCACTAGGCAGTTCTGCTTCTTCAATTCCTTTAGTTTGTTACATGCCCTGCGATCCAGCCCAAAACAGGAGAAGCCCTGTAGAATATATGTTGCTATATCCTCAGATATGGCCAATAAAATTTGTTTGTGACCTGTAAGGAGCAGATGGTTCACTGAAGGCCATTCATTGAGGAGGCAAAGCACCAAAATTCAGTGTCTAGCCTTAATTTTTCCTTATTAGAGAGTCTGGAATAGAGGGATACATTTTCAAGATCTTTCCTAATAGAGGAGTTCTTTTTTTATTTGGATGAAGAGATTATTTCTGTAATTTCCCACAGTCTTAGGCTGAACTCTCCAAGTAATGAACTTTTACTCAGAATAGTCTAGGCTTTGTGTACTCATGGAAAGTGTAATATAGCTTGCCTTGTTGGTTTTTCTGGAGGTAGCACATTTGGGTCACAGGGGTTCAGCCAGTCTTCGGCTGTTATGCAGTGTAATTTTATGGGAATAGTTTTATAATGTTAACATCTGTAGACTGAGAGCTTGATGAAGACATCACCCAGATTGCCTGGGAAATGCCACTGACTTTGGGAGCTAATTCTTGATAGGTAAAATATTTAGCTCTCTCTCTGTCTCTTTTTTTTCTTTGCCTAGATACAGCTACCAACCTTACCATTTCCATCTTTTATGGCAGATGAGCTATGTGTGTATTTTTTTTTATCTCCTTGCAGTATGCATTTTTGCAAGTTAGGGGATAAAGCCCAGGCCCTTGGCTTTTTAACTTTTCTGCTTCCTTGATATTTGTACATGAGATAAGATGTTAAAGGATTTCTCTTTACAGATTTCTGTTGAAGAGATATAGAATTGACTGAATATTCATATGTGTACTGTCCTCTGCTTCATTAACTCTATGTTCATATTTCTTTTTCCCATGAAGCCTCTGTCGCCCACTTTGTTTAAAATTGCAACCTATTCCCACACCTTAAGCTAAATCTCCCTTACCCTAGTTTGTTTCCCATAGTAATGATCACTTTCTAACATACTGTATCATTTGTCATTTATTACGTTTATTGTCTGCCTCCCACCACTAGAATGTAAACTACAGGGAAGGATTTCTATCTGTTTTATTCACATTGTATCCCAAGTGCCTACAGCAGTGCTTGGTGCATAGTAAGGCTTTGATAAATATTTATTAAATGAATGCACTGACATCCTAGTGAAAAGACAGATACTGTAGTGTAGTGATGAAAAGCTTGGGCTTTGGAGTAAAACAAGCCTGGGTTTGAATCCCAGCTTTGCTGCTTACCAGCGGTGTGTCTTTAGAAAGTGATTTAACCTCTCTGAGACTCATTTTTCTCATCTATAAAATGAATATTATAGCACCTTGAAAGTGTGTTGTGAAGATAAAAAAAAAGATAAATAGGCAATACAGCATGGTAGGTAAGAAACAAGGCTTTATCGTCCAATGGATATGGGTTCTGGGCTTTAGCTTCAAGTTATGGCTCTCCCATTACCTTATACAATTTTTAGAAGCCCTCTAAGCTCATTTTCTTTACCTGTCAAATGGGTATAAAATACTATGGCCTGCCTCACAGGAGAGTGGCCAGGATTAAAGGAGGTAATCTCTGCGTAGTGCTTAGCAGACTGATCAACTCGTAACAAGGGACTAATTAATTGAAGGTGACGATGATGATAATGTTTGAAAGGTGCTTAGCTTTATTGCTCACACATCATAGTAATTGCTCAATAAATGGTGGCCTTGACAATAAATGAAGGACAACTTTATTAGAACTCTGGGAGCCTCCCAAATTTGCCATTTTCTTTGTGTTCTCCTTTCTCCAGGGGGAAGTAAGGCAAATGCTTGAAGTTATCTTTGTGAGATACTTGTTTCAACTCGAAAATGAAACAGCAAGCAATTTTTATGTGCCACACTTTTTGCTCTGTCACTAACAGTTCTGTTATGATTTCAGAACTTAATTTCTAATTTTTGGATGCAGTTGCACAGAGGCATTTCTTCACCAGGTGATCACTGTGGGGGCTTAATATAACTCAGGCATTTGCTCAGCTGGTTTGGAGCTAGTGGAATTGGCTGTAGTGGCTGTAGTTAGGGGAGATTATAATGTCTCAAGGGTTTCATTGGCTTCCACTTCCTTCTGCAGACTTATAGTAAAAGACAAGAGATGCCTCTTCCTGGCTCTATTTCTCATTTGCTGTGTGACTCTCAGCAAGACACTTCGCTGCTGCTGAGAACCACACCCACTAAGTGGACGACCCAGTTATGAATCCTTGCTCCATTCTGCTGTATGACCCTGACCAAATTATTCAATGTTGCCATATCTTATTTTCCATCTTTGTTAATAAATAAATATATATGACAAATGGAATGATCCTATACCTTAGGGCTTTGTGAAGATTAAATGAGATACTACATGTAAAGAGAACTTTGGAAGTACTCAATAATACTTATTATTATGTTTTCTTTATAAAAAATTGAAATGTTCTATTACCATGGTATTTTGTTTATAAACACTTTATATATATATTTATTTTATTTTTTTTTTGAGACAGAGTCTCTCTCTGTCACCCAGGCTGTAGTGCAGTGGCATGATCTCGGCTCACTGCAGGCTCTGCCCCCCGGGTTCACACCATTCTCCTGCCTCAGCCTCCCCAGTAGCTGGGACTACAGGCGCCCGCCACCTTGCCTGGCTAATTTTTTGTATTTTTAGTAGAGACGGGGTTTCACCGTGTTAGCCAGGATGGTCTCGATCTCTTGATCTGGTGATCCGCCTGCCTCGGCCTCCCAAAGTGCTGGGATTACAGGCGTGAGCCACTGCGCCTGGCCCAACACTTTCTATATTTTAAAAGTTCTAGAACTTCAGCTTCTGCCCATGATGTCCTGTGGGGTCCTGAAAGCAACTGTTGAAGAATATCTTTGCTTGAAAAGAGCCACGAGTGACCACTGTGTCTTCCTACAAGTGGTCAGACACAATTGTCTCTCGATTATTTAGTGTAAAGTAGGGAAATAACAGATTAACTGGTGGTTATGATTTTGCTTAAGGCAGCATGATGAGGACACTAAGGTTAGGGCAGCTCCTGAGCAGGAGGAGGCTGCTATCCAGAGTCAGGAAGTCTCCCAGGGTGTTTTTTGCCTGGTGATCAGCTTTTGGCCAAAAGCCTATTACTCTCAGGTGAACCTGGCCCTGTTCTTGGTCCCAAAGCTCCCGGACCAGGCTGAGCTATAAAAATAGAATGCCAAATTATTGATCCTACAGTGTAAAATTAAGCTGTTCTGTCCACTGGATAGGCTTGCCTAAGTTCCCCTTTAAGGCAAATTAAGTGACAAATCAAATTATTGGACAGTTGCTTGGTAAGTACAGAATTGATGTGAGGGGAGTTAAGTGATTCAAATGCTTATGTTATCAGGCCCTGTTAGCCTGCTGTTCCACCTCTACAGTGCAGATCTGTCTGTCAGGTGACCACTTGAGTGGGCACACAGGGCTTCCTGGCAACCCTGATTAGGTTTGGAACAAGCACTTCCATCATTTTTCTTTTTTTTCTTAGAGATGTGCTCTCACTCTGTCATACAGAGCTGGAGTATAGTGGTGCAATTATAGCTCACTGCAGCCTCGAACTCCTGGGCTCAAGCGATCCTCTCCTATGAGCATCCTGAGTAGTTGGGATTACAGGTGTGAGCCTCCATGCCAGGCTATACTTTATATAAAATTTTTTAGCTGACAGACTTCCTCCCCATATCCTGTTATACATATTATTTTTTATTTAAATTTTATTTTTCTTCAGAGTAAAACATGTATAATGTTTTACAAATCTAGTAATAGTATAGATTTGTACTGAAAACCAGTTTCTTGCCCCAATTTCCCCACTCTCCTTTGCTTCTTATGCTTCGGGAGCAGCCACTTTCAAATCTCTTGTTGATTCTACTAGTGACCCCCACATTTCTAACTGATATGCTTGAATTGCCGTTTCTTAATTTTTCTATTTTAGACATTATCTCATGTTTTCTATGGACGATGACCATAGGGTACTTACACCATTCTCTCCTTCCGTTTCACTCTTCCCCTTCTTTTTTCCGGTATGATTATATCATAATATTCAGTTAATATTTACATTACTGTGACAATGTAAGCATTCATGGCAGAGCTACAAAATGTACCATGATTGCATTTACTTTCTTCCTTCCTTTCTTGTTTGCATTTTAAAATTTATCTCTGGAACACACATTTCTCTACCCACATCTCCTATCTTTAAATCGATAAGGGCATATGAAACCATAATGCCTTGCCTTTACTACACCTAACAAAATTAACAATTCATTAATATCATCTAATACCCAGCCCAAAATCAGATTTCCCTGATTGTCTCAAAGATATCCTTTTACAGTTGATTAGTTTAAATAAGGACCTAAATAAGGTCCATAAATTGCATTTGGTTGTTATATCCTTTTACTTTCTTTTATTCTGGAGTACTTCCCAGAATAAAATAATAAATGTCACAAATAATGTCACAAATAATTAATAATTATGTCAGAAATAATTACTTCCTTACTCTCCTTTTATTTGTGACATTAATTATTTGGAGAAATTGGATATCAAATGCCCTATATTCTAGATTTGGCTGATGGCTTCTTCACCATGTCCTTTTAACTTGTTCTGCTAGATCTTATATTTCCCATAAACTGGTGGTTGCTGCTAAGGTTTGATTAGATTAGGGTTTAGAGGGTTTTGTTTTGTTTTTTTCTTTTTAGGCAAAAACACTCTATAGGTGGTGCTAGTACTTCCTATTTTATCATGTCACAAGGCAATAATGTCTGACTATATCACCTTTAATGGTGATTAAGTTGATCAGTGGTTCGGGATAGTGGCAGCCTGATCTTCTTCCCATGACCAAGATTTCTGTCAACTTTTCACCTACTGGTTTTAGCACCCATTGATGATCATTGCCTAGATCCATTGTTTAATGAGACATATATTCTGTCCTTTCATTCTGCAGTTCTGTCCTGTGCCAGTGAGTGCTGATTATTATGCAGTTTAACTCCAGAAGGCCATCTTATTTTCCTCATTTCCAAGTCTGTGTTAGAGTCAGGGAGTTTCTCTGTGACCCTCATGTGCTACCTGAGAACTGACTAAATTTATATGAAAGTAACATTCTTATAGTTGTATTGATTAACATTTTTATTTGAACCTCTAGTTGAGCTTTGCTGTTGGCTTTGAAAACATAATGGAAAAGTGGAAAGCATTCTTGTCAGTCATGTTGAAAAGTAACTGGCAGAAAAAGTGGACTTAAAAAAAAAAAGTAGTGGAACAAATAAGGGAACTCTGCTTTGGTTTATAATGCCTCCTTTCTCTAGGGTAGGAAAATTTTGAAGTCCAGTGGGGTCTCTCCTGCCTGCGAGGGAATTGGCGAGAAGCTATCAGGATACGCATGGATGACACACAGTCACACAGTCATTTGAGGACTTTTTGGTTGCTGTTTTGTTTTAGTTTTTACCCCCTTAGAGAAGTCTTTCATAAAAATTTTTCCTAAACCCTGTTGCATGCAAATTAGGGCTTTTCCTTTCCTCTGTAATGGGGCCTGATATTCTTTGATGTGTTGTAGCAGAATTTAGCTTCTAAATACAGTTTGAAACTAGCTCTCCACACACACACACACACACACACACACACACACACACCCTTGAATTCTCAGCTGACATGTTATTTCTATTTTTTTGTCCTTACTGCAAGAACCTGTCCTGTAGGAACCAAGTTCAGTGGTAGGAGGAGATTATGTAGACATCTTGCCTCTACTTCCTGTAAAGTTGGATCATGCAGACATGAGATGCAGGTGAACAGGAGAAGGAAGTCCTCTCCAGTGTCTCCCAGCTGGGAGCCTGTTTTCATGCTTTTCAAAGAGCTCCTTTTTTGAGGCAGATGAATCCCTGGTATAAATACCTGTGCTGTTATTATAGAAAGAGACAGATTGGTCACCTTGTTAATGACTTCCAGTATTCCAGAGTTCCTCCTCTGAAATACTCTGCAGATCCAAATTATCATAATATAGGGGCCTCTTCTGCCATTTAGAATGACCTTCCACATAACTCTCAATGTCCAAATTGGGCCCTTCCTTCAAGGCCCAGATCAAATGACTCCTCCCCTGAGTCTCCCATTGAGAAGTCATACCTTCCCATCTCCTAGCTTCCCATCCATCCTCTTTTCATGGATTACTTGCTACATTTCATTTTAGCTCATTTGTGTACTCATTTTACTTTTTTTTTTAAACAGAAAAATATCAGTCTTATCTTTGTTTTAACCACGATTTGTATTTAATAAGTATTTTCATAACATTTTTAATTTTAATAATTAATTACTTGAGTAATTTTGTTTTCTGAGATATTCAGCTTTTATTTCAACTATGCTTCCAGTATCTACAGGGGAGTCTGTCAGTCACATGTTGAGCCAGGTTTTCTATTTCAGAAAAGGAAGGAAAAGAATGTGTAGGGGAATTAGTATGGAACTGGAGTGAGAAGAACTAGATTCAAAACCCGTCTCCACCACTTCAGAGCCACTGCTTTAGTGCAATTGGTATGTCAGCAGGGGCCTTCCCTCAAAAATACACAGCTCTGTAGCAAAAGTCATCTGTAAGACATATTTAAGACTTAGTTCATCAGAAAGAGGGTCGGGAAGAAAGGACTGTGTAGATTTATGAGCAGTGGTGGATAGCACAGGGATGGGGTCTTGGGCCCTCAAAGCCCTCCGAGGTAGTACTGGCTACTGGGAAAAGGATGTCGGGGAGCAGGTCCCACTTTTAGCTGCACTTGAAAAGATGAGTGTACAAAGCTTATGGAGTACTCAGGACGGAGAGAACATGGTGAGTGTTAGGGAAGGAAGCCTTAAATATAAACTTTACTCTTTAACCTCCTTGCAATCTCACTCTGAACCTCCTTAGTCCCAGGTATGGGTTTCTCTCACTTCTTACTTCCATAGTCCTCTCTTGGAAGCTCTTTGGCTGAATTAATGAAGGGGACCACTACTCATAAACAAAAACCAGCACTTACGAGGAGCCTCACATTAGTAATGGACGACAACCCTCAGAGACAGCCATAGGTCCTAATGCTATTATTAATAGTCAAACCTATGTAGAGAAAAAGGAGAAGCCAAGATCCAGTTCCACGGGACATAATAATTCACAAGCAGCTCATCCTTATTTCAGAAAGCCAGTAAGACCTAGCTTTCTCATGGAGGTTATTCTTTCACCATCAGTCTGCCTCTTTTTCTGGGAGGTGCCCTCCCCTTCAGGATCAAGGAATGTAAAGACCATGAGATATGGAGTCAGACTTGGGTTTAGGCCCATTTATATGCTGTAAACTTTAGGCAAGTCACTTTTTCTCTCTGATACGGAAAGAGATATAATATATACATTATTGATGTTGATAAAGATGTTCAGATGAAATTTTATATTCATATAAATGTGTATATTATATATATGGCCCCTTCATTATTTTAAAGCAATGTAAATAATTCTTATCTATTACCATAGTATTTCAAAGGCTACATCTTGCCACAGGTGAGAATCAGAGGTATGTTCTGGGGTTTTTTTTTTTTTGTTTTTGAGACAGAGTCTCGCTTTGTCATCCAGGCTGGAGTGTAGTGGCATGATCTCGGCTCACTGCAACCTCCGTCTCCCAGGTTCAAGCAATTCTCTCATGTGCCTCAGCCTACCAAATAGCTGGGACTATAGGCACGTGCCACCATGCCTGGCTAATTTTTGTATTTTTGGTAGAGACAGGGTTTTGCCATGTTGGCCAGGCTGGTCTTGAACTCCTGGACTAAAGTGATCTGCCCGTCTTGGCCTCCCAAAATGTTGGGATTACAGGCGTGAGCCACTGCGACCAGCCAGAGGCAAGCTGTGTTCTATTGGCTCTTTTGCCTACCAGTGCCAGAAATTTCCTACACTTCTTGGCATCTTGCTTTTCTCTCCTGTGAAATAGGCAATACTAGTTGCCCTAGAGAAGAAATTTATCTAGAGAAAAAAATGTACAAGGTAGACACAGCTGGTGAGTTACCCTTATACTATTTCCAGTACTACCAATTTCATTTCTTCCAGAAGGATTTAGAATGCCACATAGTAGTTTTCCTGGTGCCATGCTTGAAATGGTGAATTTATTTGAAAGAAGGGATTTTGTAGTCACATTGATGTTGCTGCTTGCTGCAAGCCAGGCAAGTCACTTAATATCTTTATCCTTAAAAGAGGAATAATGTCACCTACCTCATGGTGTTACGATGAGGATGAAAGGAGGTCTGTAACTAAGGCACTGAACATGGTGTTTGATACTCACTGGGTACCCAGTAAATGTTAGTTTTCTTTGTCTAGACTATGTAGTGCTCTTCAGTTTTCACCCTGATCAAATTGCATTTGTTAAAAATTCCAAGTAAGACATGGCACTGGGTACTTTAAATAAAGGGGTGCTAAGGGAAGGTCAGCATGCGGTAGAGGGCTGAAAGAGCCAGTTACATTTGTTTGTTTGTTTGTTTTGTTTTGTAATAAACAACAGTGGCTTCTCATCTCCTTTCCCTGGTCCTGAGCCTGCTGAGTCACTGTTCCAGCCCTTGGGCCACATGATCTCAGGCTGTGTCTATGGAATACAGCAAAACCCACAAGAAACCAGCACTAATAGATGGCAGGTCATTTTGAGGGATTTTTCTTTGCGTTCCTGTGCTTGCTCTCCTGGTGAGATAGGAAACCTTTAATAAGACTTTTCCTAAATGATGTTGCATGTGAAATGCAGATTTTTTTTTTTTTCTGTTCTCCTAACAAATGACCATTTCATGAGGTTTCTTTTCATTTTTTCTTCTTTCCTGCTTCTCAGTACATTCCACAAAGAGCTTATTCCTCTGCTGGTTACTGATTGATGGTTCTACTCTGTATGCCCTTTAATTTTGCAATAAACCAACAAGGAGTTGAGACCACAAACTTAAAGAGAATTGACTTATTTGACTGGATTCACTGGAGCCAACAGGCAGATTTAGTCATTTCAGTGTGGTCCTAGGGAGGGCAGGAGGAGTCCATGAGAAGGAACACCGTGTTGTCAATAACCAGACAGAAAAAAGCTTGCTTGTCCTCTCATTCCAAAGCATGTGGGCATCTGTTCTCGGCAGTGATCCCTTTCCAGGCCTTGATGGAGGCAGGACGGCTTCCACGAGATTTGCTCAGAACTCCAGGATTCTGAATTCAGTGGGACTTTAGGTATGTAGGATTGGTAGTCAGTGTTTCCAGCTTCTGTGTCCCTTTTTTCAAAGGGATCATGGTATACCTTGAAGGACTGCAGGAACAGCCATAAACCCTCCTCAGTTACCAGTCGTTAAACAGCCTGGCCTCTTGGCTAGATGACTTCAAAGACCAAAGACAAACCCCTGGCCCTACCACCTCTATCCTAGCTGTGTCTTTAACATAAGGCCAGGACCTGTGTCAGGTTATAGAGGTACTAATACACTTCATGAGCTGGTTCCCAAATATATTAAGAATTAATTATTTTTTTTCTTATTTAGCACTACCATTGTACAGAGTAACCCATCCGAAAAATAAATACAAATATCATTTCAAATAGGAAAAACAAGAAAATATTTCTTAAACTAAAGACCTTTAGTTTTAGAGGTATACATTTGAAAACACAGATACTATCATAACGTATATTTAAGACTGGTTCCAGACCCATGCTGCTCTCTGTGCGTTGAAGTGAAACTGAGAAGACAAATGCCCAAATGGAATTTTTCCCACCTGTGAACTCCTATTCCAGATCCCAGTGTTGTTTGTGGCTCTTCCACATTTAACCAGCTAACTGCCTGCTCTTATTCTGTTCTTATGTGACAACCAATCTTCTGAAACTCTCGTCATCACATTTCAGCAGAAGTGAAAATATTAGCAGAGTGGTTGGTGGCCAAGACAGAAATAGAACCCAGGAGTCTGTGTCCTTTCCCTTGCCGGACCTACTGGAGCATGGTTCCTCCCGCCTGAAGACTCAGTGTTTCCAACTCTAACAAACAGAATTCTAACAGTTGACTGGTTTCTTCTTGCTACTCAAAATTTGTTTTATACTTAAACATTTTGTACAGTTTTTTCTTTATGAATGATTTTGCATTAAACAAATGGGACTTGGTTAATCTGATATCAGTGAATGCCTTATTCTGAGGAAATTAATCCACAAATATCCGTGGGACCATGAGTTTTCATATTGAGAACCTTTTTATGTGATAGACTAGAGAGCCAGGTAGACCTGGTCTGCGTCTGGTGCTCCCATGTGCCAGCTATTTGATCTCAGAAAATGCCTCAACTTCTTGAACCTCAGTTTCCTCATCTTTACAACCAGGATGATAACGTTTACCTCACTGAGTTGTGAGGATAAAATAAGCCAACACAACTCAAGCAATTGGTAGGGGTCTGACACATAGGAAATGCTTAGTGAACGTGAGTTTCCTCTGTTCCTCCTTCACTCCTTTAGAATAGGGTTAGAGATGTAGAAACACATAAAATCTCATGAAATGTGCACCATAGAGAGAGAAGGATAACACAAATGACATAAAAAGTCTTGTACTAAGTTACTTGGTATTGATTCTAAAGTCAGGGTATTATCTAGGGCAAGGTGGGTCACACCTGTAAACCCAGCACTTTGGAAGGCCAAGGCAGGAGGATCACTTGACCCTTGGAGTTTGAGACCAGCCTGGGAACATAGGGAAACTCCGTCTCTACAAAAAATAAAACATTGGCCGGGTGTGGTGGTGCATGCCTCTGTTCCCAGCTCCTCTTGTGTCTGAGGTGGGAGGAACGCTTGAGCTCAGGAGTTCAAGGCTGCAGTGAGCCGTGATTGCACTACTGCAGTTTAGTCTGGATGGCAGAGCAAGAGCCTGTCTCAAAAAAAAAAGAAAAAAAATAGAAGAAAAAGAAGTAAAGTATGAGTATTAAGAAGTGAGAGAAAAGTTAGGGCTAGAATAGTTAGCAAAGATTTCATGGAAAAGGTAGGATTTGAACTGGCCCCTCAAAGATGGAAACTTACAGAGTAAAGGAGGCTATTTCAGACTGGGGCATTTGGGGTGGGTAAACCATGAGAAATAGAGAAATTAGAACGAGAATGTTATAAGCCTTGGTTTTCCTATTGGAATAATTGAACGCAATAGAATAATAAGTAAAAGGATAATATTAATATGTGTTAGGCACTGTCTTAAGTGCTTTATATGCTAACTCATTTATCCTTAAATAGGTAAGATTGCTATGCCAATTATACAGTTGAAGAAAGTGAGGCACAGAGACATTAACTACTCTACCTGAGTAGGTGTGGAATAAATAATCTACAACTACTAGGCAGTGGAGCTGAGCTGGAAGCCCAGGGGATCTGACTCCAGAGTCCACCCTCCTAACCCAGGACAGCTGCTTCAGTCACTTCCCAGCTCCCCTCACTCTGCATTGAGGATCAGCTAAGACCATTCTGTGAACATACCCTGAAAAGTATAAAGTACCATATACGTGTAAAATGACATGGTTATTCTTATTAATGATGTCATATGAGAGGTGACAAATAGCTACCTGAAAATGAGGGAGAAAAACTATGGTCTAGCACCCACATGCAGTTGTACTGGGCAGGTTTAGCCAATGCGCAGCATATATGCCTCACCTTCCTCTCTAGCGACTCTGAGTCCTGAAAGCCTCACGTTTCCCATTTGGACAGTGTTCCAGGAGGCCATTTCCAAGCCAGTATCAGAGACTAAAAACCTGTTTGGCGTCTGGCAGTAGGGCTTGTGCCTCAAGTGTGATCTGCCTTTGGCCAGGACATCCTTTTTTTTTTTTTTTTTCTTTTGAGATGGAGTTTTGCTCTTGTTGCCTAGGCTGGAGTGCAATGGCATGATCTTAGCTCACTGTAACCTCCACCTCCCGGGTTCAAGCGATTCTCCTGCCTCAGCCTCCCCAGTAGCTGGGATTATAGGCACCCACCACAACGCCTGACTAATTTTTTGTAGTTTTAGTAGAGACAGGGTTTCACCATGTTGGCCAGGCTGGTCTTGAACTCCTGATCTCAGGTGGTCCACCCGCCTCGGCCTCCCAAAATGCTGGGATTACAGGCATGAGCCACCATGCCCAGCCTCAGGACATTCGTTTTAACGGGCTTGTACCACATGATTGGGAGTTTGAATGTTAGTAACCTTGATAGAAGATCTCCACTCCAAGGGCATCACCGTGGGAGGAAGCCTGCCCCTACTTACCATGTAAATATTTAGCCATTTCAATATATTTGTTCTGGACCTGTTCTTCTTATGTGTGTCTCCTGTGTTGAGTCTGTTTAATTGTAGGTTATTATTGTGTGTCTATATTGATGTCATTTCTGTAAGTACAGACACAGACAGCATTGCTTCAGCTGCCCCCACCCCTCCTTTTAAAAATAACACCTTACACAATATCCCTTCCTTGAGGACATCAAATAAATAACTTTTGTTCAAGAGCATATCTGATGAGGTGGCTAACTTGGAAATTTGTTCCTAGGCAGACCTTGTGACCTCTGTTTGAATACATAGTGAGTGGCCTTTGCTCCCATTTTATGCTACAGATTCACTCTGGAGATAGAATTGGTTGCACCTCTCCAGGCAGTGAGTTTGGAGAGCCCTTGGTGGTTAGGATGCCATTTGTGCTGGTGGCACAGAAATACAAGCAGTAAGCCCAGAGTTGCTTACTCTCCACTGGAGGTTTCTCAGAGGCTGGGGGGGACCCGAGACTCCTCTGCTTCCACTCCGCTCTACTATATGCCACTGGAAGTGTAGCTGAGGCTGAAGGATATCAATGTTGGTATTTATCAGGTTGGACTCCCCCAAGTACCCTATTTTCATACCTCCAAGGAGCAAGTGATTCAACAGAACTGTTTTCTTGGCCTCAAATGAGTCTAAGAAGGGGAAATCACTTAATACCAGCCGTCTGTGAGGGACCGATCACAAAGCTGTGTCTTTCTAATCCTCCTTGTAAATCAAAGGGAGGGGAATCCCCAGAGCCCAGGAGTACACATGAATAGAAAGCACCACAAGTAATAAAAACACCTAAAAAGGTCAGCAGAAACTCGGGGAGCTGCTGGAAATTCACCTCCTCTGCCTTTCTATGGGACTCAGTGGGCAGTGATCAGGTAGCAGGCAAGGATACCCAACTACACACCAAAGCAACTTGGCCACAGGACACGTACAGTGCAGCAGAAGGCTGGTAGGATAGTTTCTTCCACATCCATGTGAACCTCAGAGTCATCTGACCATTGGCCTTGTTCTCTTCCAGGTTCTAGCTGGCCAGAGACTTTTTTGGCCTCATACTAACTGCAAAATTGCACACAGTTGGCGAATACACCATTGGAAGCCACTGTGGCTGCATTGTCACAGTTCACCAATTGTGCATGTTATTTCCTGCAGTGGGCCCAAGATCACTGACAGGATGCCGTCGGGGTTGGGCTGAAGGTGGAAACAGCACACTAGCTTGCTGTTTGTGGCCTCTTTACAACTGCCGGCCCCATCTGAGATCCGGAACCAACACGTGCTAACCTCAGCCCATTGGGGCCAGTGGGGCAGCCGGCAGTGGAACCATAGCTCTCCACACCTATGTCTATGGCACGGTAGCTGCCGGCCCACAGTTTCCACTGCATCCCCTTGCATGTGCACCCCAAGAGAAGTAGGCCAAAGAGAAAGCTGCCTTAGGGAGCCACATGGTTATCTTGTGTGTTTACTTTTGCCAAATGGCAGACACAATTCTACTTCAACGCATTTTTCTGAACTCAGTGGTCAAAAGTAGCACGGAAGCACTACTTGTGTCAGCCCCCTCTGTGATTGAGCGAGTGTGTGCTTGTGCAAAGCTGAGGAGATTTTTTTTCACCTCCTCCTTCTGCATTCCCTCAGACTGAGCCACTCTCTTCTTTAGGGGCTCCCCTACTAGGCAGAGTGTTTCTCTAGCTTTGCCTGTGGATTTCACAGTGAAATCTACAGAAGACAGTTTTCCTCAGGGCTGATAATAAGAGGTATGAACTTATTAAGATTGGAAGCATTCTCACCATAAACACAAATTATTTCAAGTTGCTCCTTCATCCCTTTTTCCATCCCTTTTTCCTTGGCCACTGCCATTGGTTCTGTGTAGGATGGGTTTCTTAAGGTTAAAGATAAGCAATGCAAAGGTGGAATTTTGAGTACAGCACTCATCCTAATGTGAGTAAAATATATGAAACATTTATTCTAAGCAGACTGCTACATTAACAGTTGTTATACATTCATTCTCTGCATATCTTTTGTGGACTCAACACTTTTAGGTACAGAGAGGTTAGGAGAATTTCCCAGAATTGCACAGCAGGTTAGTGACAGTGCCAGAAATAAAAGGCTGCCTGACTCCCACACCCATGTTTTCTTCAAGCCAAATTGAAGTTTGGCCTCTTCTCCACAAATATTTCACCAGAAAAATTCCCCACAGCCTTTCAGAATTTCCCAGAAAACAATTGTTGTGCAGTCCTTCAAGATGGAAATGGCAGGCTGGAATATTGAAACCTTATCAGCTTTTATTCTAGAACTGACAGTTGATATTTTCTGAGCTGAAGCTAAGATAAAAGTTTATTTTTGTGTGTGTTTTTTTTAATCGTGGAATGATTTTTGATTTTCCAGAGCATGGCAAAACTAAGCCAGCAAATACTAAAACCACATTTGTTTTTGTGACGCTCAAACTCCGTAACAAATATTGGGTATCTCTTTACAAAGCTGGATGTGGACAGGAAGGGTTTGGGATGGGGAGAGGCATGCGTCTGGGAGCGTGGCCTTTCTGGACCTACCCTGTTCTCACTCTCTTCCTTCTGCCTCTTGCCCTCATTGCTTTCCTTATTCTCTTTCTTCCTCTTGTCTCCTTCTCACCTCCAGCTCCTACCACAGCAGACAGGTTGGGGCAGACACCGTCATGGTTGGGGAGCGGGAGGACAGCATGGGGAAAACCACTCCAGGCCTTTCTCTCAAACCTTAGTGATGAAAGGACTCAATGGACCTGAACAGTTTCTCACAGGAAAGTTCCGGTCTCTGTCTCCTTAAAAGCAAGGCATTCAGTAACCCTTAACAGAGCCAGGATTAAAACTTGAATTTCTGACTTATCCCAGGCCTCTGTTTGGATAGAAAGGCTAGGTCACTGTCATATATGGCAATTAGGATCACTTCAGATACAAAAGTAACATTTTTAAAGCTGTGCCTTAAGCAGAGAGACCATTTTTAGTACAAAAAGGAAAAAAAGATTAACTCTGCCTTCAGAGCTGATGAAAGGCAGAGCCTCGTCACTTTGAAAGCATTGGATTTAGTGCCAGGCGGGTTGGTGAGTAGACTCAGCACCCACATTCTCTTCTTGCGTCTCTCTCTGGCCACCCAGATTATCCAGGGGCTGCTGTTTACTTGAGAGCTAGAAGTATCAGGACGGACTATCACTGCACCTCGCCATCCTGGCCCAGTTAAAGTGATTTTGAAACTTCCTGATGTGTGTTAGATTGTGGCAGGTTTCTGCCAGGGAGTGGGCGGGAGGAGGAAGCAGGTGTTTTTATGGGCTAGAAATGCCCCTGAGATGCCTGAGGTTGCTTCGTGAATCCTCTAGCCCAGCCTACCCCTTCAACTCTGTTGCACAGAGACAGGAGTTCCATGAAAAGTTTAGTTTCAAAACTTCCCATGGGCGCCGGAAATGATAACCACATGTTATCAAGAGCCACTGAAAACCACCAAAAATTTGTCAAAATTCATATAAGATTGCCTCACATACTTGACTTTCATAGAAGCGGAAGCCATTGACCTACTTGATTTATGGTATTTATTAGCAGAGTCTGAAAAGACTTTTATCACAAGATTGATCTTGTTACAGTGTAGCATCTTGACCATCTTTCAGTGTATTTCTGGATATTAGATTTCTTTGTTTATTACTTTTATAGGTGGAATTCTCTAGACCATGACATTAAGGCCTGGAGAAGTCACCTGTCAGTAGATCTGAGCTGAGAGTTTCTCTCTCTTCTCCTGTGTCCCATGTTGCCTTAGGAAGGAGAGCAGGCAGGGAAGCCTGCATGCCCTTATCTCATCTGTACTATTGGTCTTAGGTGACTCCAGTTCACTTGGTGGAAAATGGAGATTACAAAATTTGCCTCTCAGCTGCCCCTACAGAAATCTCAGTGATGGCGTTTGTCAGATTCTTGGGTCCTTAAAAAATCTGACTTTTAAATATCGAATAATTATTTTGCTGATCATGAATATCTCTTCTGCTGACCAAACAGGACCAGATATCACATTCCAACCTATTCTATCCCTGGCTGACCACAAACTCCCTCTTCTTTGTCCCCCACCAAAAGTCAGGTAAAATGAGCTGTTTCTATCAAAGGCTGTGTCTTCAGGCCTGGCCATTTCCCACTCAGGTCTCCAGGGCTATCCAATTTTCTCTTCACTTGTACATTCTAGTACTCATGGAATGCTCCAGTATACAAAATGGCTACTCATGGGGCCCCCTCCCCTTCCACCCCACCAAAGATATTTCTAACCTTCAATGTAGAGTAAGTTAGAATTTACATATACATTGGCCCTTAAAGGCCAGGAACATTAAGCTTGAGCAGAGGGTAGGTGTAGTCTGGGTATAGTCTAGTCATAGCCTAGCTAAAGAAAGATGAGTCAGCTGAAGGTAGAGGGTCTGCATTGGGCACATAGACTGGCAGAGAGTTGGGCTCAGTTGGCCCAATCCTCTGACTAATGACCAGTTAATTCTGCTTATTCTCTCTTAACTCAAGGTATTTGCTGCCTTAAGCTACTTTTTAAATACTTAGTGGAAATAAGTCATCTATTTTCATTAGTGTGTGTGTTGTGTGTGTGTTGGTTGGATTTTCCTGGCCAGGAGCCTCTGCCTTCTGACCAAAATGACATTGATTTCCCAGCCTTCTGCCTTAGCAGTTCATCCCATCTTTAACTGGTTCCCCTCTATCTCTTTTCTCTAGCTTATATGCCTTGCTGGCTGTGAAAGGAGGACCTACTGGGTGGTCTATGAATCTATACCCTGTATTTCTTTTTTAAAGATCTTAATTTTTCTCCCTATTTTTCCTTGTGGGAAAGCATTAAAAATGGGACTCAAGGTCTATGTGACGCTATATGAGGTGCCATTTCCTATACAGGTGCACCTCTGTAAGCAACATACAGTTAAGAGGGCAATGCAAAGAAGCTTTGGGAGTAAGCATTCTCTCACATATAAAGTTGAGTTGAGACAGAAGTTACTTTATACAAATATAGGGTTTCTTGTTCCTTCTAATAGGTGGATGGTATTCTTCTTCCTCAAGAGAAGCTGATTAAGTTGGATTCTGTCTATTCCTGGCTTCAGACCTAATCATGACCATTAAAAATATCTATCTTTTCCTTTGTCCAAGAATCCCACTCTGGTCTTGCATTGTAATTGGTGGTGTTGGGGGTGTGTTGCGTGTTTTCAGTAAGCCTTATTTTAGGGAAATAGCAAAAATAGCATATGTACTTTCAATTAAATTGTTATTGCTTTTGAACATATTGACAGCAAATATTTGTTATTTGTCAGTAGTGGCCTATATGCTGTATAAAAGGGAATCAGGCATGGGTTTTATAGCTAAACAAGCAAGGTATAAATCAGCAAAGGATAACTAATGACAGTGATGGGGTAACATTTTCCATAGGCCGGGTACTGTGCTAAGGACTACCTGTGCGTTATCCAGCTGAATCCTCAGAACCATGTGAGCTAAGTATCATCATACCCAGAGAGACTATGAAGCTTGCTCCATGTCACACAGCGAGTAAATGGTAGAGCCCAGGATCTAAGTTCAGGTCTGATTCCAAAGCCCTTGTCCTAAATACTGTGCAAATTGCTCTTACACAAATTTAGTACTGAGCATCAGAAGACTCAGTCTTTCCCATGGAGCAAAGCAGCAGGAAAACCCCATGAAGCGTCAGTTAGAAACCAGACTGTGTTAAGAGTCTGTTTATAAATTATAATAGTATTTCATATGTTATTTTAAGAGTATAGTTTTCAAGTCTCTTGATTGCCTCAGAGGAAAATATACCTATAGTCTTCTTCCCAAGTTGTGATGATTGTAATCAATGCTTTGGGAAATGTTTTCATTCTATCCTTTTTGCTGAAAATAGATTTAGAAAACCACAACAATTCAGTAAGATGGCATGATTAGCAAAGCCCTGAGTTTGGTTGCTATGTATCCCTTTGGTGATTTGGCTTTAAGACATGTAATTAAAAGGGAGAGGATTATTAGCAAAATAAGTTAGGAGCTTGTTCTTTTGCCATTGGGGAGTGAATATTTTCTTCCCCATCTACTCTTTCACCAGAAGTGGAAATGATGCTGGGTATCTTTTGAGGTATATCTGTAGTTCAGTTTTAGGTTCTGTAAGGTAGCATTTCATTAGTTCTGTACAATAAAACCGTCATCTCAGTACAGGTTTCCATTACTGAACCAGTGAAGTGAGAATAAAATTGAGGAAAAGTGGTCTAAATATTTTAGTCAGTGCCTTGTCATTGAATTTGTAAGTTTCTGGAGCATACAGTACCTTTATATCTTGATTTCCCCCATGTATATGGTGACATGCTTTGCATGGTAGGTATTAAGTAAGAATTTTTTTCTCATTACTATTAACCATATCATTGGAGTCCCAATCATTTTCACCAAGCCATCATTTAAAAGAATCACAAAAATATTAGAGCTGACACATTTAGATCTCTCAGAAGTTCCACATTTTTTTTAACTAAGATAGACAAATACATTATTCAGTTCATTGGTAGATAAAGCACATAGTATTTTCAGAGCAATGTCAGTATCTTATTGGCCTTGAATAAAATAATGACTATATTTTTCTTACTAAGATTTTTACACAAATTCTTTGCAATTAAATAAAACTTAGGAAGGACTAAAATAGGTAGAAATGATCAGGCACCAAAGTATATCCTGATATAGAAAATTGTGATTTAGTGTTCTATTGTTAGAACCAACTGCCTGGAGCCTATGGCATATACTAATTTATTAACCTGTATATCCTCATTCTGAAGGAAATAATAACAATAACAACAATTGCTTCTATTTATTGAATATTTACTATGTGTCAGATACTTTAAGTATCTTACATTGATTGTCTCATTTAATTCTCATAAAAATTATATGAGATAGATATTATTTTACCTATGAACAAATGAAGCTCAAAGGTACACAGGATCAAAATTGGAATTTGAACCCAGTTTTACTGAACTTCAAAGCTCATACCCTATATTATAAAAGAGAAATGGCCGGGCATGGTGGCTCATGCCTGTAATTCCAGCACTCTGGGAGGCCGAGGTGGGTGGATCATTTTAGGTCAGGAGTTCTAGACAAGCCTGGCCAGCATGGTGAAACCCCATCTCTACTAAAAATACAAAATTAGCCGGGCATGGTGGCACAAGCCTGTAGTCCCAGCTACTTGGGAAGCTGAGGCAGGAGAAATGCTTGAACCTGGGAGGCAGAGGTTGCAGTGAGCTGAGATCACGCTATTGCACTCCAGACTGGGCAACAGAGTGAGATCCTGTCTCAAAAAAAAAAAACAGCAATGAACACAGTTCCTTATTTATACTCATAGAGCTGAATAGTTATTTCAAGGAGGCTACTTGACCATTTCCAACCACTTTAATTGAAGACATATCTTAGGTGATTCTCACCAGTCTATGGAAAGTAGCAATACAAAAGAATATGAGAGATAAGATTAGCAAATACTGAGTGGAATCCTGCAATATCTGATTATTGCTGCAGAGTGACTGCAGACTCACAAGCCCAGTGGGCACACAGAACTTAAAAGATTGTCTTTGCTACTCGAGTAATTCATTTCTTTACCTGACCTTGCCGTCCCGGTCCCTCTCAGCCCTCAATTAAGCTGCCATTGATATAGGATTTATAATGTGTCACTGGTCCATTCAGGATACAGTGACAGAGGTGTGGCTGAAAAGCTGGATAATAAAAAATGGAGGCAACTTCCATTTCTGTTCAAATCAGGGTAGCAACAAAACCATAGCTGACCCTTGTTTCAGACCAGCACAGTCCAGCTAGACAAATATTCCAAGCACTGAATTGTGCACTAAATGCCTAGTGCCCCTTTCAGAAGGGACATTTCCTCTGAGTGACCAAGATGCTCATAGTTTCTTCCCACGATGAGAACATCTAAACCTTGGAAAATGATTGTGGTATTCATTATGTTATAATTTTCCAGAAAAGAATCTGTATTTATTCTTCCTCTAGGCTTCTAAACAATAAGGTAGGTTTTACAAATGAGAATTTTTTAGGAATAGTTTCTTGACTATACCAAATTTGAAAATTTGTGTGGCATTCGACCACATGAATTAGGTAGTATTAGAGTCCTTTCCAGGGATCTGAAATGTTATGAACTTTATTTTGTATAAGTAGGATTATGCTCATTTGTGTCTTAAATACACAGTGAGACTTTGGACTTTTTTTTGTTAGAATTTTATGTTAGAATTTAACTATTTAAAAGAGGAGTGTTATTTCTTTAGAGTCAAACTCATTCATTCCTATATCACAAATTTGGAAATAAAACTCTGACTTTTAACGATAACAAGCAAAGAAGCCACAGGCATCCAAATTTTATTTTATTTATTTATTTTTATTTATTTATTTATTTATTTATTTATTTATTTATTTATTTATTTGAGACAGAGTTTCTCTCTTGTTGCCCAGGCTGGAGTGCAATGGCACGATCTCAGCTCACTGCAACCTCGGCCTGCCGGGTTCAAGCAATTCTCCTGTCTCAGCCTCCTTAGTAGCTAGGACTACAGGCGCCTGCTACTATGCCCGGCTAATTTTTGGTATTTTTAGTAGAGACAGGGTTTCTCCACATTGGCAAGGCTGGTCTCAAACTCCTGACCTCAGGCGATTCGCCCGCCTCAGCCTCCCAAAGTGCTGGGATTACAGGCATGAGCCACTGTGCCTGTCCCCAAATTTTAAATTATTAATTTTATTCAACACCAGTAATATCTTAGGTTGTGGTTGCAATTTTATTTTATTTTGTTTTTAATTTATTTTTGTTTATTTATTTATTTTTGAGATGGAATTTCGCTCTTGTTGTCCAGGCTAGAGTGCAATGGTGCAATCTCGGCTCACCACAACCTCCGCCTCTCGGATTCAAGCGATTCTCCTGCCTCAGCCTCCCGAGTAGAGTAGCTGGGATTACAGACATGTGCCACCATGCCTGACTAATTTTGTATTTTTAGTAGAGACTGGCCTTCTCCATTTGGTCAGGCTGGTCTCAAACTCCTGACCTTAGGTGATCCGCCTGCCTCAGCCTCCCAAAGTGCTGGGATTACAGGCATGAGCCACTGTGCCTGGTGGATATAACTTTAAAAATTAAAGTCTGATAAAATGTGTACATGTGCATTTAATTGTGGTTAGCTGCCTATCATTTAACCAATATGATAACACCCCTCAGTCCCAACTTACTCAGCATTTAGAATGAATTGGTAGAGGTTTTACTCTGAAAAAAGTCAGTCTATTTCCTCAGTTTTCTGGGTTTTGAATAACTGCTAGGCCTTGCCAGATAATTCTGGCCTAAAGATAAAGCTGGTGAAAGTCAGGGCTGGGGTTTTGCTACCTGTGTATTTATCAGTCTTCTCCTAAACCATAGTCTGCCTTTTGATAGCTCTAATAATTAATTTGGTCTTCCCTGTCTTTCTTCTCCCTTGCCCCCCACCCCTTCTCCCTGTCTGTTCACAGGTTATCTTGACGAATCAGATTACAACCCATCTGAGTGGAGCCCTGGCTTCTCAGGCAGACCTGGTGTCTCCAGCTGATGATTTGTCCCTGTCTGAAGGTAAGGAATCTGTCCTGGAGAGGCTGAAACTTGACACTGACATACAGCCCCACTGCCTCTCCACCTCCTGTTGAGAGCTGGGAGATATGGCTAATAGGCCCTGGCCAGTGAACCCAGCCGGAGCCTGTTGATTTAGGTTTGGCCACCTTTCCTGGCATCTGATCTCTTATATTGGGGAGTCTTTTGCCCTGCCTCTATAAGGGAGCTCCATTTGGAGGCCAGTCACTCCTCTGTGTGTTATTTCAAGTCCTTAGTATGAGGGCTGATGAATTGTTAAATGACTTTGTTTTTGAGACTGATACTCAAAGGTTGGCTTTCCCAGTGGTCCCCTAGCAATTTAGCCTTTTGCTTGTGCTGAGTTCTTTTGGACTAAAAAGCGTACATCAGTTTCATGTGCCAGAGATATGACATTCCTGATCAGCTTTACAGAAGATTAAGAAAAAAATCTCCACGCTGGTAAATCTGCAAAATTTTCTCCACCCTCCCCTGCTAGCAAAGGTCAGGCTGGCTATGGTTTCGATGGCAATAAGCTTTACGTAGCTGGGGAAATAACACCAATAAACCAGAGGGTGGTTTCTAGTTTTATTGAAAGTGCTTACTTGACATTTCTGAGTTGTTATCCTTGTAGTCTAGTATCTTTCATGCAGAATGCTGTGGGTCTGGGTAGACATGCGTAGCTCTTCCAGGCCCCTCCTCCCTTTCCACTTTCTGAGAATTGCTCATGAAGGAATACAGGAGACTTTTAGGCCTAGCAAGGCTCCTGGCTGGCTGCCCAGGTGGTCTTCTGCAGATCAGCTTTGCTTTATGGTCTTAGAAATTGCAAGAACCACACCTCTGCTTCTTAGTGGTGGCTTTAGGAGGGAAAACTAGTGGCTAATTTATGAAAACTGTACAATGCTTTGTGTACCCTCCTTCCAAGTTCAGGGATACATCATCATAACCCCTATCAGCGAGGCTGAAAACCTGAATCATCGAGCATTCCTCCCTCCTGAAACTTTTGTCATCAAGTCTGCTTAGTACTTCTTTCCGCATGTATCTTTCCTTTGTCCCCTCTTTTTTGTAATGTGTGTTGTGATCAGCAGATTTACTAAACTCCCAATTGAATTATTTTAATAACATCCAGATTGGCCTTCCCAGCTCTAGCCTCTACAGTTTCCATTCTGCCACTACCAAATTGAACTTCCCCGTCTGGCCTCGTTCTGCTCTGTTGCTCTCCTACTCAGAAATCTTAGAATAGTTTTTTTTGTTTGTTTCTTTTTTGTTGTTTGTTTTGTTTTTGTTTTTTCTGAGAATGAGCTAAAATCAGTAAGCTGATTTTAACATATTTAGGGATTTGGGATTTGTTAGCTTGAAATCAGCCATGGTGAAAGTATTTATACCATGGAAATCAGCAAATGCTGAAAATCAGGTGGCTTGTTTTTTTATTTCCTCCCTTTGCGTAGACTGGTTTTCAAAACACCACTAGATAAAGTGAATGATTTTAACCCTTCATAATCTGTCATTTCCTTTCTATTCAAATTTAGTTCCTGCCGATATCTTAGGTGAAGCTCCTATGCCAAGTGTGCCACTCTTGGCCTGCCCCTCCCCACTCCCAGCTCCAGGCCTGTGCAGAGACAGCTCACCTAGAACAGTGCTTCCCCCTTTCACTTCTTCTGCTTCTCGTCCCACATCCACTCCTTCGAGGCTTATTTAAAGACTGCCTCTTTCACAGAACCTGCTTGCCTATGGTCTCACTCTCTTTTTCCTCTGTGGCCGCTCTATCTGCTCAACTGTATAAAGAAAAAGTCTAGAAAATTAATTTAACTTTTCATGTTTTTCTGCCTAAATTGGCAGATTTTAAAGACACGACCATGTCATATTCTTTTTGTATCCATGTTGTTATCCAGTGACTAGCAAAGTTCTAGACACATACTAGGCAGTAAATAAATGCTGAATGAATATCACAGTAAATACTTCAGAAGAACAGTGACCATGAGAATCATATAAAGCACCTATGAACATTGTTAAAAATTGTTATAATTATTACACACACACATACACACATATACACACACACTTAATTCAGCTCTGAGGAGACCAGAATAGAGTAAACTGCTTCCTTATTTGAAAATCAGTAAGTACTTTTATTTGTGTTGCCTTCCTGGTTTATCTTAAGCAAAGAAGAAGAGCAAAACACATAGAAAAGAAATTGCTTCAGGGTTGCAGTATAACTGCCACAAGAAACCCCTGACTTGTGTTCATAGCAAAGGAAGAGTTACCAGGTTATCCTCCCAGAAATCCAAGAAAGAATGGAAATAATTGATTTTTCTAGATTTTTTTTGTATAGCTGAGCAGATAAAGAGGCTATATAAATATATTCCTGTAGTCTATAATGAAGGTTTTTATTAGTGGATTAGAATGAACAATGTCTTAGAACATTTATAGCCATTCAAATATATTACAATGGATGTTAAGTTCCTGTGATTTACACACACACACACGTGCACACGCATGTATAAATTGCTCTGTTTTGCTTCAAGCATTCATTGTATCAGCTTTGCCATTGTGTTATTAACTGTGGTGTTAGGCAGGCCCTTTTGATGACTTTGGGTCTCAGTTTCTTCTGTTACATGACAGGTTGGAAGAATACAAGATTGCTAAAGTGTTTTCCAGCTCTAGCATATAAGATCATGAGGTAGGTCTGAAGGTCAGGAGCATTCACCCACTGATGGGGTTTTAATTCTGACTTACAGAGTAGGAAGAATGGCCGTGTTGCTGATGTTGCCCTAGATTAAACACAATAAAAAGGATCTTTAATAAATCTTAGCACTGATACTTCGGCATACCTGCAGGAGCCTTTCCTCCCTGTGTGTTTTCTCTTTGTCACTCTGGGGACACTTCTGGTCTTGTCTGTCTGTCTCTCGCTCTCTCTGCCTCTCTCCACACAAAGGTGTACAAAATCAGAAGTGTGTGCAAACCAGTGAGAATGAGAAACACACTGGGATGGGGTGACTGGTCAATTTGCATAAGTTCCAAAAGTTCCATTCTCCCAATAGTTTGTGAATGGGATAGTTTGTGAAAGGCAGGCTGCAAATTGACAAGCACACTGCAAATATGAGGAGATATTTTAAGTAAATAGAGAAAATTCAGTTTGCCCTCTCATTCCTTCTCAAGGCACAAAGCTCAGGGGCAGGAGAAATGCCGGGAAAGTCCTTGGCCCTTGGGGTGTACTTCTCCCTTCTTTGGTTCTTCCACCTGGGAGCTGGATAACTCAACAGTGGAATGAAACCTCAATGAAGGGAATTATACCATGATGTCAAGCAGTGAACATGAGTCTACTTAATCCAAGCCAACAACTCAGCCACAAATTTAATAAGGCTGGTGGGGCAGGGAGACCCAGCAACACAAAAACAAAGAACTCTCAACTTTACAAACACTGGGAGGGCAACAGCTGGTCAGCCGAGATTAAAGGAGCGTGAGAGAGCACCTCCCATCTCCTGACTTCTCCTCCCCCATAGACGTCCCTGCAGCCAGCCAGGGCTCGCTTTTTACAGCCCTGTGCAGATGACCTTGTTCCAGCTAAGATAGGAGCTCTTTTGATCTCAGCAGGGGGATGCTCTGGGCCTGCAGCTGGCAGATATTAATAGTACAGGATCTGTTGGGGTGGAAGAGATCTCTCGGTTGGGCCAGGTCACTTGTATTCCCTCCTCTGCATCAGAGCAGAAGGGACTTCATTTCCCTGAGTCAGCCCCTGCTGCGTACTACTCCTCTTAGGTCAACTCAGATCATTTTATCGCTGGCTGCTCTTGGCTGCTTGTTCTCACCTCACAACTGTTTTCAAGGGAGCACTGTTTAAGCAGTGTACTGTGCACTGCAGCTGAAATCTATTACAGGACAGGGTAGACCTTGCCCCCCGCCCCCAAATCCCAGTGTGTGTCTCATACTCACTGGTTTGCACACACTTCTGATTTTGTATACCTTTGTGTGGAGACAGGCAGAGAGAGCAAGAGACAAGATCTGAAGTGTACACAGAGTGAGAAAGAGACAGCAATACAGGAAGGGGAGACTGTTGCAGGTATGCCAGAGTACCAATGCTAAGATTTCTGAAGGTCCTTTTTGTTGTGTTTAGGGCAACATCAACAACACAGTCATTTTTCCCACTCTGTAAATCAGAATTAAACCCTATCATTGGGTGAATGTTTCTGATCTTCAGGCCCTCCTTATGATCTTAACTGTTAGAGCTGGAAAAGACTGTAGCAATCTTCTAGTATCCACTCTGTCATTCAACAGAAGAGATAGGGACAGAAATAAGGATTTTTTCTACATTGTTCTAGACTAGGTACTTTGAGTCACAGTATTTTCTTCTTCAGATTTCATTTCATTGACAGAAGTTCAGACATATAGGTTATTATAGAGTTCCCTGCTCAGTTATTGTGACTGTTGTGTGGCCAAGGACACGTTTCTTAGCCCTTGCCAATTCTTCCTTATGGTCATTGGAGATACTAAGAATTGTTGGACCTCAGTCATAGGTAACATCTCTTTCCCCCAGAGTGATTAATAGAGAAGGGATCTAACAGTCCAAATGGCCTAAGATGCCATATCCTATTCCAAAGTCACCTGGGATTTGAGCAGAACCAGCTGAGTGCCCACCTACAGTTGGTAGGTGAGATTTGACAGATGGTAACAGTGAGCCCTGTGCAAGATTGAAGCTATAGACCATTGGCTTGCTTTCTTCTGACGATTTAACAGAGTAGCAGTTACTTCATTATGGTGACATGGCCCACTTCAGGAGTTCCACATGGCTTTATGGAAAAGAAGACATTATTAGGCTGCCATCTTGGTATTCCCAGCATCTGGCATGTTGTATCCTGTTTTCTGCATTACTTGTTTTCCGATAGACCATAGCACATGAAAACTAAAAATGTAAAATGTGTGGATAGGTCAAGGAAAGAACACAAGAGAAATAGCAGCACTTCCTAGAACCAAGAGTGGTTTCTAGTTTTATTGTTGGAAGGCTTTCTATTCTGGTTGGAGTCAGGGGAATTGATGGCTGATTTCATGTGCAAGAGAAAGTATTTGGGGATTCATATTCCCTACCAAACCATCCCTGCGAAAAGCTGGAGTCCATTTGAAAGATTATATGCAAGTTTGTGGCTTGTGTTCTCTTTTAAAATAAGTTCAACAAGCAAGACAGCTCAGAATGGTTGGGACAAATCAGAGACTCATGGTTGTGAAAGAAGCAAACTTCAAAGCGTGGTATGAATTTTCAAGTCTTATTTCCACTCTTGCTTTCCAGCTGGATCTGCTCTGGATTTACTGCAGGATGTTTGAAAATGTGGCTCCCTGCTAATCTCAGACAGTTGCTATGATCAATGGTTTCTTTCATTTCCGATAAAAAACACTGGTGTTTCTACTTAAATTGTGTGTATTTTCAGCTTTATTATTATAGTTGTGATTTATTGTCCTGCATTACCCAAATTTGTAATCCATTAACCACAGACTTTGGGGGGGGTTGGTCAAGTTAGCCGAAATCTCTACATGCTTTAGCTCCAAGGCCCTTCACAGCCCAATCTCAGACTAAATGTTCATTGGTTTGTGTAGGGCCATGTACCAACGGGTATGAGTGGAGTAGTTTTAAAAATCCACTCCTTGGGGGTATGGTGCAAGTTGGCTGTAATTAGTACTTTGAAAGCCTAAGGTGTCACCATGTGACTACAAAGTTAATATTAACAACTATGATCAACATTATTAACATTAGCTTTTCCATAGTATTTTTAATTGTCTTAAAATGATGAATTTCTTAATCTACCTCAAGCAACTGAAGCATGAAGGAGAGAAGAGAATTGCTGAAAGGCCACACAGTGAGAGCTGGTGTGCTGGGAACAGAAGTCAGAGCCCCTCCCGTGAAGTTTTAAATTTGGTTACTGCTGCCTCTTAGGAGTGAGTTTTGGATAAAAATGTTTAAGTGTCCTGGTGACCTTTCAGTTTTTGTTTCCAAAGCCACAGACTATATCAACACACACGATTTTACATGGTTCTATTCACAAGGGCACACGCCGGCCAGTGCTCTACTTCCCTGGTATTCAGGAGTCCATAGCACTTGACTGGGCATATGTCTTCCAGCAGCTGTTCAGATGCCATGAAAGGCCTGATTTATAGAAAAAGATTAAAAGCACCAAAAAATGTGTGGTATTCGGCTAAAGAAAGCTTAAATATTATGTGAGGTAGGGGGAGGCTAGAGTTGAGAGGAGATGGGCACAGCCTACAAATGTCAGAAAAGCTGTAAATCCCAAAAGGGAGAGGAATGTGTTGAGGATTTTCAGCCTGGAGGCCAGGGGGCAATGTAACCTCAGCTGGGAGAACAAAAGGAGAAAGGGAACATTAAAGTCAACCACCAGGAAGTGCTTCTTGGTCAGGAGCTCTGTTTTGCTGGTGCTAGTTTGTCAAAAGGAGGCACATTTGAAGCACGAGATGCATTGCAGTCAAGTTAGATGAGAGCCAGAGAGGTTTCTTTGGGGAGCAGTCCTTGAGGTAGTTTGTGTGGGAGTTGGGCTAGCTTTAAAAGTAGTTTCCCCTCACCCTCAAATCTTTTTACCGTCTAGAATTTACTGTCTAATTTCTCAAATCTGCACTGTTTCTGTTAAGGTCTCAATGTCAAGAAGGCTGGAGGGACAAAAACACCAAGGCATCTTTGTCAGTTGCCTCAGCTAGAGAGGTGACGATAGGGCGAAAAGCCGAGAGAATGGGATGCCAAGAGGTGGTGTGATTCCAGAGGCCTTCAAGTTAGAAGGACTCTCTGAGAAGAGATCCTTGTTTTCCATCACTGCAGAGAATGCTATACCAAGGGCGAGAGGCCTCTAGGTCAGAGATCATAAAGAAGAAAAGAATGGCTGGATTTTAGGGGTGGTGCCCAATGATTAGTTTGTGTTGTAATGTGGCATGAAGCGTCTTCAGAATGCATTTGCGATGTTTACTAGGATTTGGAGAAGGATCGTAACAAGGTCTAGCAAGGCAGTCTAGCCCAAGGAGGGTCCAGTTGAGGTCCGAACTAGTTTCTGATATCTATCCCTTCCAAAACTGCATGTTTAATTAAAGAACAGCCCTCCTCTATCTTCCCCAGATAGAGGAGGGCTGTTCTTCAGTCGAAGATATGGAGTGGTTGTGTTTCTCTACCAAAACCTTTATTCCATTTTCTCAAATTTTAGCACACATCAGAATCACCTGGGGGGCACATTAATACACACATTATGGACCATATACTCTATGCCTGGCATCGTATGTTTATTATCTCATGTAGTCCTCACAACCACCCTCTGAGGATAGTGCAGTTGGCCCTCCTTATCCATGAGTTCTGCATCCATAGATTCAACCAACCATGAATCAAAAAATAGTAGGGGAAAAATGGATGATTGCATCTGTGCTGAACACAGACCTTTTTCCTTGTCATTATTCCCTAAACAGTACAGTATAACAACTATCTACATAGCATTTACACTGTATTAGGTATTATAAATAATCTAGAGATTATTTAAAGTATCCAGGAGGATGTGTGTAGGTTACATGCAAATACAATGCCGTTTTATATAAAGGACTTGAGCATCCATGGATTTTGATGTCTGCAGGGGGCTCTGGAATTATTCCCCTGCAGATACTGAGGGACAACTGTATTAATTATCCCATTTTGTGGATGAAGGAACTGGGGCTTAGAAGGCAACACAATTAGTGGCAGAGTCAGGATTTCCACCTAGGGAGACTGGCTCCAGAGGTACATTTTTATCCACTAAGCTCTTTTTTAAGGATACAATTGAGATTATCATGACTATGTATAAATAGGAACTAAAATACAGCCAGATCACATGGGTATTGGGAAGGTTGAAACTTAGGTTATTCTCTTCATTTATCTCATCTCTGTCTTGCCTTTCCATGACACTGACACTTGACTTTATGATCTAATTGACCCATTTTATCTTTCACACCTAGTAATTGTGTTCATGGGTTGTCTTTTCATCCATTCAGCCATAACGGTAAAGAAGATGGCCAGTACACCTATCCTTTCAGCAGGGTCCATTGATGGGGGGCATTTTCTTATAAGGGGCTATATATGAAGGACAGATTCCTTTTGAAGGGAGGTAAATACCCAAACATAACATCTAATAGAAGGACTTTGTCCAGCTGAGCAGATATTATAAGTTTGTTAAGTAGGACTGTGTAGCTCTGTTGACCCCTTTAGTCATTTTCATTCTCAGCATCTTCTCCTTCTTCCATTTATTATTTATTAATTTATTTAGAGACAGGGTCTCACTCCATTGCCCTCACTGTAGCCTTGGCCTCCCAGGCTCCAGTGATCCTCCCACCTCAGCCTCCCAAGTAGCTGGGACTACAGGCATGCACCGCCATGCCTGGCTAATTTTTTCAGTTTTGTTTTGTAGAGACAGGGTCTTGCTATCCTGCCCAGGCTGGTCTCAAACTCCTGGCTTCAAGCAATCCTCCTGCCTCTACCTCCCAACATGCTGGGATTACAGGTGTAAGCCACCACGCCCAGTGCTCTCCTTTCAAATAAAAATTTTGATAGAAGTTACCTATCACTAGTCCATGCCATCAAGCCAATATACTGTTTTAAAAATGAAATGTAAAAATATTTTCTTTTAGCCCCAGGTAACCTGGCTCCTCCTTGATCTAATTTTCTTTATACCAATAATCAGCCTTTGAATTTGTCTTCAGGAGGGGAGAGATGTCTCTTCTGTTTATCCAGAATCCACTCGCTACTCTAAACTATTATTATCTGGTGAGATATGAGGCCTAAATTTAACCATGTATAAGTTACCTCATATTCAGGGACATATAACAGAGGCACATTAGCTAGCGCAGGCTGTCCCCATGGTCAGCCATGATCTATCCACTGCTTGAGCAAGGGAAGCCAGAGAAGACAAGAGGGCAGCTGGATAACTAAAATATGTGCAGTGGAGAACTCTGTGTCTGTTAGTTACATCCTTTTCATGATTTACAGTATACAAGAGCAAAATTACTCTCTACCCTCAGGGGAGTGTCTGAGTTTTGTGGGTTAAATGCAAATGTATATGTGTATATGTGCAGTGTATGTGTGTGTGTTGAAGGTGGAGGTTCCCGTCTTTAATAGAAGGCCTTTTTAGGTTATGATGTTGATTTTTTTAAACCATACTTCCATCTAATAGGCTCATCAAAGCAGCTAAGGTAATCACATTTCCTGGCACTGTCATCTCCAGCTATAGAGGATGAAAGAAATCCAGTGGACAGGTTTAAGGAGACAAATTTTTTTTTGTTTTAAAATATGATGTTTAGGTAAATGAAGCTAGAAAAGCCTCAAAATAAATTCCTTCTGAGTAGGACTCTAGGCCAGAGATAGAATAAGCAATTGAAATCTTTCAATGTAGACCCCAGAAAACAAACAACAGTCGATAAGTGGCTGCCAGAGACCAAGGGGTGGATCCAAGGCCAGCCAGGAAGAAGTTTCTTCCTCCTTCAGGGACAAAACTAAAACTGAGGGAAACAGCTCTTGCCCTTTGACTGGATACTACAAAACTAAGGTAAATCAGCAGAAAGTCCTGTCTTAGGGTCATTAGAATGTGAGGTTTTTTTTGTTTGTGTGGTTTTTTTGTTTTTTTGTTTTTTTTGAGACACAGTTTTACTCCATCGCCCAGGCTGGAGTGCAGTGGCATGATCTCCACTCACTGCAACCTCCACCTCCCACACTCAAGCAATTCTCATGCCTCAGCCTCCTGAGTAGCTGGGATTACAGGCATGCACCACCACGCCTGGCTAATTTTTTTATATTTTTAGTGGAGATGGGGTTTTGCCATGTCAGCCAGGCTAGTCGAACTCCTGACCTCAAGTGATCCACCTGCCTCGGCCTCCCAAATTGGTGGGATTACAGGAGTGAACCACTCCGCTTGGCCAGAATGTAAGTTCTTGTGGGCAGGAATTTTTGTCACTTTTGTTCAGTGCTGGATCTCCACATCTTAGAAAAGTGCTTGACAATAATAGTTAATAAATAATTGATGATAATAAATACTGTATGATGAATGGCAATAGGCAATTCAGGGAACCATGTGAGAAAGGAAAGAACAGAAGTGGAACAGCTCAGCTTTTGAAGGAGAAATCTCCCACCTTCACACAAGGGTGGTGACTGAGTAGCTTAGTTTGATACACTATAATGATATTTATTAGCCACCTACCATCTGCTAGGTCATGTGTTGGACAGGTGCTTGGGACACATAGACAAATGCTACAGTCCCTGCTCTATGGGAAGCTCACAATCAGGGGAGGGGAAGGGCTGTGGCTATGACGGACGAGTAAGCAGGTTACATTTGGTGTCATGATGGCATTAGGTTTGGGATGTTTTTGGGGAACAGATAGGAGTCCTGGCTTGGGGATAGAGGCTCTCTAGGAACTTTACAACAAGGAGGCACGTGAAGAATTAACAGCAGTTCTTAACAGGAGAGAGAGAAGGGGAAAGTGCACCTGGCAGAGGGAAAAGCCCCCATCATGGAATCCAGGCAGGGTGTAGAGCCAGGCAGGGGCCGGATTGCCGAGACCAGCTCAGTTGGGGAGACCCTAACCCAGTGGCGCTAGAGGAATTAAAGACTCACACAGAAATATAGAGGTGTGAAGTAGGAAATCAGGGGTCTCACAGCCTTCAGAGATGAGAGCCCCGAACAGAGATTTATCCACATATTTATTAACAGCAAGCCAGTCATTAGCATTGTTTCTATAGATATTAAATTAACTAAAAGTATCCCTTATGGGAAACGAAGGGATGGGCCAAATTAAAGGAATAGGTTGGGCTAGTTAACTGCAGCAGGAGCATATCCTTAAGGCACAGATCACTCATGCTATTGTTTGTGGCTTAAGAATGCCTTTAAGCAGTTTTCCACCTTGGGCAGGCCAGGTGTTCTTGCCCTCATTCCCATAAACCCACAACCTTCCAGCGTGGGCATTATGGCCATCATGAACATGTCACAGTGCTGGAGAGATTTTATTTATGGCCAGTTTTGGGGCCAGTTTATGGCCAGATTTTGGGGGGCTTGCTCCCAACAGAAAGGTCTTATTCCTCATGCTGATCAGTTTGAATTTTTCCTGAGGGTAATAGGGAGCCATTGAAATAGGGAAGTATAAAGAAAATGTGGCACATAGACACTGTGGAATACCATGCAGCCATAAAAAAGGATGAGCTCATGTCCTTTGCAGGGACATGGATGAAGCTGGAAACCATCATTCTCAGCAAACTAATCCAAGAACAGAAAACCAAACACCGCATGTTCTCACTCATAAGTGGGAGCTGAACAATGAGAACACATGGACACGGGGAGGGGAACATCACACACCAGGTGGGGGGCTAGGGGAGGGATAGCATTAGGAGAAATACCTAATGTAGATGACAGGTTGATGGGTGCAGCAAACCACCATGGCACATGTATACCCATGCAACAAACCTGCACGTTCTGCACATGTATCCCAGAATATAAAGTATAATAAAAAAAAAAAAAGAAAAGAAAAAGAAATATGGAAGTGACAGAATCATTTTGTAGTTGGAAGCAGTTTCTCAGGCAGCCATTTACAGGTTAGGGGGATGGAGATGAAACTATAGAACTTGGATTTTGATCTCTTTGAGGCAAGTCACTTTGGGGTGGGGTTAGCCCTAAACTTCTTAAAGCAATGAGAACTTTAGAATAAGTTTTAACCTTTCTGAGATGTTGGGTGGCCAGGTCCGGTTCTAGCTTCCCACCTTACCAACCCAGGAGAGATTTCTTTGGTATACCAGCCTTCTGAATAACATCAGGTGAGCCCTCCATTTATCAAGGCGCCTAATAGTTAGAAATAGTGTCAGGCTATCTATAACTCTGCTAGGATGTGAGAGAAAATAGCAAATGACTTAAAGTACTAAATGGAACTATGAGGGCTCTGTGTGGTGGCTCATACCTATAATCCCAGCACTTTGGGAGGCTGAGGTGGGCAGATCACTTGAAGCCAGGAGTTCAAGACCAGCCTGGCCAACATGGCGAAACACCAGCTCTATGAAAAATACAAAAATTAGCTGGATGTGATGGTGCATGCCTGTAATCCCAGCTACCCAGGAGGCTGAGGCACAAGAATCACTTGAGCCTGTGAGGTGGAGGTTGCAGTGAGCAGAGATGGTGCCACTGCACTCCAGCCTGGGCGAGAGAGCAAGACTCTGTCTCAAAAAAAAAAAGGCACTATGGAAATTAATACAAGTGTTATGTTCCTTTTGCTAATGATTGCAATAATAATATTGAGTGCCTATTATGTGTCAGGCACTATACTAAGCACATAAAAATGCAACAACTTAGTGGGGTTCAATTATCACCCTCAATTTAGAAACAAAGAAACTGAAGTACGAAGTATTTCCATAACTTGCTGATGATCGCATAACTAGTAATTAGTTGGCATTCAAACCTAGAGTCTTGCTTTAGAGTCTGTGCTCTTGACCAGTATACCATACTCAGCTCTTCAAGATGATCATACAACTACCTCAGCTAGAGCTTATGATCACATATTTCTGTCATTGTTAGAGTTGAGAGGTTTCCATGTATCACTATAATTGCAGCTGTTTATGTGTGCCCTGAAATCTCTATGCTGATAGTCAGTAGAAAAGCAGTGTGTTTTAACAGAAGCTGAAGCACTGCATTTAGAATTGGGAGACTTGTATTCAAGGACCAGCTTTGCCACAAACCATCTGTACTATTTTGAGCAAAGCACTTAACTTCCCTGGACCTCAGTTCCCTCAGCTATACACATAAGAGCTTGCATTAGGTGAAGCTGGCAGGCCTTTCAGTTTGCTTCTTCTGTCACATTCTGTCTTCGGTGAGCAAATTGGTATGTTCAAGCCTCAGACGGGCTTCTCTGTTCACCTCTTGAAGAAGGCTGGACCAACCCATCTATGAGCATTTTGTCACATTTCTTTTGTCACTGTTATTATATTGGATATCTAGAGCAGCAATCTTTTGAATCTATAACCCATCATTTTTTAGCATATTGCCCCAAAGTATGGAAAATTGCTGCCAAAAACTGTAGTGCTACTATATAAAGTTATATAAAACACACCAGAAATAGAATTTTTAAAATATGAAGTGGGTTCTAGTAATTTTTCCCTACATCCCGTTGAGTCATTGTGATGTATTCCCACCACTTGGTATAGTTCAAATTTCTCCCTTCCTTGTTTTTACTGCAGAACTCTTTACTGTCCCAAGTAGAGTGAGACTGAAACCAAAATTTGAGCACTGGGTCCATTCATTCAATTGTTCATTCATTTACACGTTAAGTATGAAGCATCTATAATGTGAAATGCTTGCTGAATTTTCAGGAGGCCATAAGAACGGTATCAGGCTTGGCCTCTCCCCTCTCAAACATAAAGGCTAATTCTAGTGTTTATCAGTTTTATCTGGTTGGAACCCTAGAATTCCTGCATACTGTAATGAAGCTAAACTTTACATCTAAACTGGCTATATGTATTGCACTACAGTGCATAAGACAAGAAAAGTTACAAAAAGAAGGAAAATCCAGAACGTGAGGCCCACAGACATGAAACAGTTGAAGTCACACTGTAGTACAGCATCTAATGAATTGCCAGGATGAGAGAAGCAGATTTTTAATATCAGAGGCATTCACAGAAAGGAGAGATCATCATGATCTTTGTGATGGAGGCTTGGACCACTGCCTTAGGATGTCAAGGCAGAACTAAGATGGGCCCCTTGGTTGGTCTGTCCTGACTCACTGTGTCTGCAGTGCCTGGATATCAGCCAGCAGACCACCTCCATCATTGAGTTAGACCCACTTACAAGGTGGCAGGCTATTAACCAGTCCCCTGTTCCACTGAGAACTTGCCAGGCTGGCCATCATAGCATGGTATAGGTTGAAGTAGCTTAGTACCTGTGGTGGGTGACTCTTTTTCTTGGCCAGCTGTTTAATGAGCACCAAATGAAGTAAAATGCTGCTTGGTTCCTCTCCTCTCTTCAGACACAAACAATCGAGCACATCCTAGTGGAAGGGCCGTGTTGGGGAACTGGCTTTCTTGTGCTAATCATCTTGGTTCCCACATCCGTCCCTCCCCTCTGGGCTAGAGTTTGGAGGAGCTATTGAAGAACCTTGAGAAAACTGTTAACCTTGAAAGTTTAGTTATTCATCATCAAATATATTAACAAATGTTTGTAGCCAAAGCTTTACTGTCTATGGCAGTTTTAAATAATTATCAAAATCATGATTTAATTAATTTATCTCTCCATTTTGGGTTGGCTTAGAGGAGTAGGAGATTGCAATTCACAAGTACTTTCTGATCCTGTAACCAACTTGCACTTTCAAGTTCAGGTAATCACCTTGTCCTTTTCAGTTTATTTACCCATGACTTAGGTTAAAGTTGCCCATGCCTCTGGTGAAATTCACAAATGAAACTTCACCTAGCTGGGTTTCATATTTGTAAGAAATCATTTTTTTTCTCCATGAGAATGTGCAGGTCAGCTGAGACAAGCATGATTAATTCTAGACATGAATTAGAACAAGCCCAAGCTGCCAACAGCTCTCTCAGAGGAAGTCATCTGAAATTGGTACGTGTGACCCAGTATATCTTTTGACCAATTTGCATTGGAAACCACAGTGAGCATGGAAGAAATATAACCTTGATCCTCTGGCCTAATAAACATTCTTGCAATTCTAAATGTACCTAGAGTTTGTGACAAGTGTGTATTGGAAAACTCGTTGAAAACACATGAGTTAGTAATGTTCTCTTTCAGAAGATGAACTTGCATGGCCGAAGTGAGATTCCAGTGGGAAGACCTGGTAGAGAAAGAGTGGGAGAATGCGTTGACCTCTGGAGGGCAGATTATGGCATGCCAGGCAATGGGTTGTGCCATCAGGGAAGGAATCTAGAAAGACGAGGAGACTCAGGAGAAGGGAGATGACTTCTGTTGACAGGTCATTGTTGTTCAGACTTAGTGCAGATGGGAAAGGAAATCCAGAAACCTACATGACAGCTCCTCTTGGATTGGATGAAAATATTGATTTTTTTTTCCTAGCTGGAATTTGACATGGTCAGTTCATGTCTGGGTTTTCAGCACTTAATACAGGGCGCTTTTGTCTTGGGAGGCGGCTGGACTGGTTTTTCCTCCAGGCAGGTGCACAGAGGGCGTTTATTGTAGCCTGAAACACAAACACCAAGCCCCTAGGCCCTGATCCACACACTCTCCAGTGTGGCTCAAGGAAATAAAGTGAACAATGTCTCTTGCAACAGGCGAGCACTGTAAATGCCACTCCTGAATGAAATATTTCTTAAAACTTTGTATCCGTAACCTGATCATCTCTTAAAACTTAATTATATGTCAGAGAAAAGGAAGCTATTGGCTCCTCCAGCTGTCCAGGTTGAACGAGAGCGCACAATGGAGCATATCCGATTCACAGCCTTACTTAGGTAATCAGATTAATATCTCCTGAATTGAATTTACCCTTTTGATATGGAGTCTTTCAGCTGCCTTGTTTCACATCTCAAATTCTGACAAAGCTGTGCGGCCTTTGAGTAATTTCCCTGAAATCTATATGCGGGAAGCCTGTACTCTTTCAAGCAGTTTTTGGGACTTGTACCAATTAAATCTGTCTCTGGCACACTTTTAATGGCATGCTTTCCCCTGAGTCAACAACTGCTCCAAAATCTGAAGTCATTTGTTTAATTTAAAAGCAAAGGTTATGGAACAACCATTTCAAGCTTCACCAGCCAAACTCCAGTGGCTTTGAAAAGGGAGATGAGGCAGAGAAAAGGCTAATAAACTGGATTTCTTACACACAAAATAAATTAATTACTGTGTTTCTGTAAGTTAGTATCAAATCAAGTTTGTTCACACCCTCCTTGCCAACCTAGCTCTCCCTTTCTCTTCAAACTCACCCTCTCTGGGCTTTCATATTCACGATTGAGGCTCACCCTCTTACTGTTGTTCTTGCAACACAAACATCTGGACTGGATTTTTGTCAGCTGGAGTTGAGAGAGAACTGTAAATGATGCAGTGATTTTTTTTTGTCCTTATTAAATTTATTTATAGCCAGTCTGAAGCCAGGAAACATGCTAGAGCCTTTGATTGGAGGTTCTCGAGGAATGTACGGTGGATGGTATTTTCTCCTGTTGTTTTCTAAATAATATCAAGGATAGAATTACATAACTCCCAACTTGAGTATTTTTTACCCTGAAGGACCCTTTATTAGGGCATTTTGTGCATCAGAATTCTTCCATTATATTTGCTTATCCAGTATGCCTTCCTTTCTGTCAGTGAGAGAAAAGGAAATGTACATGACAGGTTATTTCTGAAAAATTAGAAAGATGGAGAGTGAGTTTCTGGTTGTTTGGGACATGAACCAGTGGCATGAGTATTTTCTTTTGCCAAAGGGACACAACATGGATCCTATTTCTACCTCTTAACAACCTCTGCAATCTTAAAGCTGCCAAATCTCAAAGAATTTCATTCATTTAGTCATTATTTAAGATAATAAAAGGCCCTACAAGCAGCTTACGAAAATAATTTATAAAATATTTTTCTCTGCCCTTAGACCTTGTTAAATAACAATGCCTTGGTGTTTATAAAATTATTTAAGAAACAAAACTTTCTAGAGGAGGCTGAATCAGATGATGATTTCTTGAGGTCCCTTCCCAGTTCTATGATTTGAGATGATTCTTTAATTTTCCTTCACTGTCATTTATATCTGTGTCATTAAAAAAAAAAAAAAAAAAGGCTGTTTGGGAATGAGATTTGCTACACCCGTAGGCATTTTCTTCTTCAGAAAAGAGACTGTTTAGCTTTCTGCCACCCAAGTCAGTCATCCTCAGCCTGAACAATGGAGCTTAATGTTCTCCATCTTCCTAAGAGTTAGTGTCTGTTGTTATGAAAGTGAATTGAAACCAAATGTACTTTCTATTGGAAAAGCTGCCCTTGCTCTCAGCTCATGGACAAAACTGAGAGAGAAGGCTCTTACAAAACAGAGGGAAAAATCCTCGCTGTCATGTCATAACACCAGTTATTTCACTGTTAGACCTATGAACATATCTTTGATGCAACACTACACTATTTGATGATGTTTCTGTGTCACTTAAGATGGGCGTTTTGTATTTATCTCTTAGAAATGTTAGCAGATTTTTTTCATGAGTTATCTTGCTTATGGACTGGAAAAGCTATTCTTACAGTAAGACCCTTCATTAACTGAGAAGGCATAAAAGATAGCTCATGTTCTCCACCAAGAAAGGAAGCTCTGTTTCTCTCTGTCTGATGGGAAGCGTTTGAGACAGAGCAGCTTCATGAAGTGTGGGTGTCTGTTACCCACTTCCCAGTTTTTAAAGTAAAAGCCAAGTCAATAGCACTGGTACTTGCAGTGAAATGAGCCACAGAGGCATCATTACTCATCACCATCACGACTCAAGGATCAGCAAATGAGAGGCCTGAAGGTAAAGAATGTTTATTTTCAAGTAGAGAAGAAAGAAAAATCACGGAGAGGTAGAGAAAGGTGAAGGGCAAAGGAAGAATCCAGCAGACATTAAGCAACACTGTATCTTCCAAGATCATAAAGCCAAATAGTTCCTGCTAGATTTAACTTTTATTATTTTGGGAGATGAAAATCACTGGGGCATGGAGTTCTCATTCTGCATTTAGGAACTTCCATAATATTTTAATAATAACAATAATGATAATAATGCCAATCACTTTAATTAAATCTCCCTAAATAAGCATCTTTTAATGCAGTGTTGTTTGCTGTAAAACATCCCAACTAATGGTAGAGGCTGGATGTCTGCCAAAGACATGGTGAGGGAACCGCCACAGAGCCGCTGGTATTGGACCCTGGCAGAGCTGGTTCCTCTAGCCAAAGGAAGTGAATAATCATGGGGAAGTGGTTATTCCAGCTGTGACACTCAGGAAATTTCAGTAGAATGTGATGGCCTTATATATGGAATATTCTTAGACATACTAGGATGGCACATGTAAATTATCATGGGAAACATAATTTGAGGAATACAGAAGATTATAAGGTATTATTTGATTCAGGTTTTTTTATGTTAGTTTGGAGCCATTGTCAGGCATGGAAATACTTTCATTGATATTCCTGTCTTCTATAATTCAAGGCCTTAATAATAAACTGGTTTTGAATCAATCAGTTGTCTGATAGACGGCTCCTGGGAAGACTGGAGAGCCTTATGAGGGTGCCCACCTCTCTCCTGTGTAAAAGGCCCTTCACTCTGGCAGCTTCACTCTTGGGTGGTGTTGGGTAGAAGTAAGATCAGATACCCTGCTCACTGTAGGATGGAAGGGATCACATCAAAGCTCTGAGGGCTGTTTTCCCCTCAGGCATCCAAACCTGATTTCTTCTTATCACCTGATATGAATTTTCGACTGTTTCACTTTTTCCTTCTCTGTGCTTGTGTTTTTTACAAAACCATGAAGCCTGTAAACCACACAGTAGATATGATCACAACAATATTAGTGGAGAACCCCATGCTGTTATCAGGATCACCATCATAGGTATGAGTGCTTGATGCAGGGTGTGAGGGGGAAGGGGGCAGTCTTTTTAAAAAGCAGGTCACGGCTGGATGTGGTGGCTCACGCCTGTAATCCCAGCACTTTGGGAGGCCAAGGTGGGCAGATCACTTTAGGTCAGGAGTTCAAGACCAGCCTGACCAACATGGTGAAACCCGTCTCTATTAAAAATACAAAAATTAGCTGGGTGTGGTGGTGCACATCTGTAATCCCGGCTACTCGGGAGGCTGAGGCAGGAGAATCACTTGAACCTGGGAGGCAGAGGTTTCAGTAAGCAGAGATCACGCCACTGCACTCTAGCCTGGGCCACAGAGCAAGACTCCATCTCAAAAAATTAATTAATTAATTAAAAATTAAGAAGCAGATTACCTTTGAACCTGTTTAGATAGTGGTCTTCCATCCATCACCTCTTAACTCCTCATCTCCCATTTTCCCAACCCCACACACCTCATCTTTGCATGGATGAAGTGCAGTCTCTCCAGAATGTTTTTGTGAGTGGAGGGATGCAGAGTAGATTGTCGGTGCCATGTCTACGTTGTTAACTGCAGTCCAACATGTAATCTAGTTAAAAAAAGAAAGAAAAGAAAAACCCATAAAATAAATTTTAATAGACTACCCCTAGGCAACTTTGAAGAGGAAATCATTGCAAGAAAATGAGACTTACTAAATAGGCCATTTGAGAAGCAGGCAATGGCTATTTTAAAGGCTTGAAGTTTTAATATATGTATATGCCTTTTGTCTCTCATCTCTTGCAAATAAATAATGGTTTACATCAGGAGACAATTCAGGAAAAAAGCCTTTTAAAAAATTTTCAGGAAATCTGGCCACCGTGTTTCTGCAACCACTGATAAATGACAATGCCAACAGCAGTGACCTAGGACATCCTGAATTCTTGCTCTTCTGAAGAGCTTGCATTCTCTTTTCAAAGGGTATCCTGTTCCTATTGCAATCTTTAAGCTATCTCAGCTCAAGATCACCTTTTTTTCCTTTTATTATCATACTTAAAACAGCACTAGTGCTGTTAAGAAGACTCCACCCATAGATGTTGATGTCATTTGTGAGGAGGACAAGATTTAAAGAGAAGGTAACTGGGCCAGGTGTGGTGGCTTAAGCCTGTAATCCCAGCACTTTGGGAGGCCGAGGCGGGTGGATCACTAGGTCACAAGTTCAAGACCAGCCTGACCAACATGGTGAAACGCTGTCTCTACTAAAAATACAAAAATTAGCTGGGCATGGTGGCATGTGCCTGTAATCCCAGCTACTCGGGAGGCTGAGGCAGGAGAATTGCTTGAACTGGGACCTGGGAGGTGGAGGTTGCAGTGAGCCAAGATTGCGCCACTGCACTCCAGCCTGGGCTGCAGAGCAAGACTCCCTCTCAAAAATAAATAAATAAATAAATAAATAGAAGGTAACTGGATATTGGCCCCAAACATATTCTAATTCAGCAAACAGACCCATTGAAACTCAGCATTGTTATTTCAATTCATGTTGTACAAATCAACTAAATACAATTTTGTCCATTTTCAGGGATAACAGTGTTCTTCATCCACAAAGGCCCAAGTCCATATAGGACAGTAGCACAACGGGGAAGAAATGTGTGGTTTTTTTTGTTTTGTTTTGTTTTTTAGTGCTGATGAAAGGTGTTATATCCAAGGGTAAGTTATAAACAGAGAAGCTGTTTCTGATTGTGAAGATTGTCTCAGCCTGCACTGACACTTCTGAAAAGGTGGAAAGAGCAAAATCGCAGTTCCCTAGAGTCTCTCAGTTGTGTGATATCCATGCATGTTCGGAGCAGAATGTAGAACGGATCCACCATTCTGCTTCTCTGCTGTCTTCTAGTTTAAAACATGTTGCAGGCTAAAATGCAGAGGGAGAAGATTCTATTGCTTTACTCATCCAGTTATTAAGACAAGGATGGGATGAAGGATCAGTCTTCACAGACCTGCAAATTCCCTCCAGTATTGACCCTGTTGTTGCCTGAGGGCAGCTGGGTCAACAGGTATAACCTCCCTTTTTTTCGCTGAACAAAGGTAGCTGGACTTTCAAGGAAAAAAAAATAATCCAGCCCTGGTAATCACACAAACAGTTCTCAAAGCTCAATTAAACTAAAATGCCTTGTTTCAGTTTCTTTCCACAGTTTATAGATTTTACCAGCATAATTATCAAACTTTAAATGTTTCTCTCTTCCATTGTCTTGTTCTGTTTGGTTCACCTGCTGATGTTTGTTATAGCCTTTCTATTTGAGGAATTAGTGGAAGATCAAATGTTGCTAAGAGCAATTTCGTTAGTATTGAAAACAGCAGGAAAGAAATAGAGGGAGCAGCCATTGTTAGCAAAATAGCCTGGTTATGTGTATTAAGCTTGGGAAAGAATTAAGGCCATTTGGTCTGTTGATGCAAAATACCTTCGTTTTACTAACCACAGAAAAAGCCCTTGGTTGGGTTGTCTTGAGTAGTTAGAACTGGGGGTGGCCAAGATGACTGGTTGCTGATTTCCAGCACTGTGCATCAACCACCAAATGATTTTAACTTTCAAAGTTTATGGGGAAAGGGTACGATATGAATTTTGAGGTTTTTGCTGCTTCTTATGCAAAACATTATTTCGGTTTCAAGCAGCTGATCACAATTGCAACTGCTTATACCTGGTGAATTATAATATTCTCTATGGGAACTGCACTGCATGTCTGTGGGGGCCGTCCCATCTGCCTCCTTTGTGAATCTCTTCTCCTTTCAGTGCCTCCTAACTTGGGCCCCAAAGAGGGGTACAGCAGCTGAATGTCATTCTCTTGGGCTGTGGCCCAGGCATGCATCTTTCTGGAAGGATGACTGAATCCCATTCTTAAATCTGAAGTTCCTCTTGATTAGCGGCTCCTTTTGTTTGTTGTTTTTAACGGCATCTCTGTCTTTCATGGGTAGCTTACAGGGATGTGTTTTAGAGCCCCTTCCAGCTGGGAAGCCGCCCAACTCCCACCAGCTGAGTCGGGGGATGGCTTCCCTTTAGTTCCGCTGCTGTCTGTGGACTACAAGGACTCCACTTCCAGCCCCAGCCACAGTGGCCCTTGTCTGCTGTGCAAACTTGGCTCTCTTCTGTGGGTTTTCATTCTCCAGCCATCTGGGCATTTTGGGCACCCCTCTTATCTTAGTACCTTGGCACTCAGGACCACATGTCATCCTATCATAGAGATGCAAACAAAGGAATCCTTCACCTCTAGCTTGCAGTTCCCCTGGAACCATCATAGATTGAGTGACAATCAGGGAGATGGGGGCTTGGGCATTGGTCTTGAGTGATATAAATGGTTTTTCTAATAGAAGGCATTTGGAATGGGCTGACAATAGCTAGGATTGTTCACTACCAGGATTCTTAGTGCCTAGCTTCCTCCTTTTTCTCTGGCTATCTTGAAATCTAGGAGGAAGGAGCATAAAGACCCCATGGCCTCTGATTGCCATAGCCTCTCTAGGCCTGGAAGCTTCAGCTTAGGGGCTAGAATACTGCTGTGTGCCAGAGCAGTTCATCTAGCTTCCTATTAAGAATTCTATGTGCATTACCCACTTTTAAAATTCCTCCTCCTACTTCCTCAACTTCTGGCTTGGGGAGGGTTTGATCAGAGTCATTCTCTCTTCAGAGAAGCATCTGGAAAGATTGATCCAAGAGTGCTGATAGCAAGTTCACTATCATCGCCCTGCCTCGAGGAAAATAAGCATTCGATAAAAGGACACTTCCACTGCCCAGTTCACTCCTACTCCACTGTGTCTTCTCCTGTCCCTCCCCCTACCCCTCTGACCCCTGCACTCATTCTGATCCCTCTTCCTGCCCGAATGTCTCTCAGTGGTCAACAAGGCATGAGCTAGCCAAAGAAAATGCAACCAAATAGTGTTAATCACTTCCATTTAGACCTCAGTAGTCAGGTGGGGCTGCAGGTCTTTGAAAGGCAGACTTAAAATGCTTGCCTCTTTTCAGCGAATCTGATTTTACATTTGGCTGCTGATCATTCAGCCCCTGGCATTTGTTCATACATTGGAAGCCCAAAGCTTCCACACAGTTGAGTCTACAGAGCAGAGTAATATTAACAAGACTTATCTTGGTTATGCTGCCAAAACCATGGTGCCACTTCATTTCACACCAAAGTGGATGGATCTTATTTATTTATTTTTTAAGAGTTGAGGCAGCACAGAGAAGCTCAAAGATTCATTCAGGATCATCCACTGTGTCCAAGCTTTGATCCTCTGGCCCTTATGACAGGCAGTGATGGTTCAGAGTACAGACAGAGCTCCTGTAGAGCGTGCGACCAATTTAACTGGAACCATGGGTTCTTAATTATGACTTCCCCTCCCCACCCACTGCCACCACCATCCAGTTGCCAAAACCCAGTTGGTTTTCTGTGAAAAGGCAGCTAGTGACACTTTGCGTGGGTTCACCAGAAGGCCTTTCAGTCTTTGTCTCGTTTTAATTGTGTATCTCAACCAAGAAGATCAACTCTCCACATGTAAAGTTAACTCCCTTTAGTTTTCAAAGTTTCTTTCCAAGAACCACCTATTGTCAGTCCCTCATCCTGTGTCTGGCAAACTTAGAAGAAACAATGAAGTTCACAGTACAGACTGAGCTCCCGAAGCACTGATCTTTTATGTATTTAAATGAGGGAAGAAGGAATGCATATTCTCTGGCACAAGCTGGCTCTACCACGTGATTTGAAGTAAATGGCCATTTTATTTCACATTAGGAGGAGAGACTTGGAGCAGTTTGGCAGCAGATCTGTAGCTGGGTAATTAATCTAAGAACTATAGTTTTCTTCCACATAGGAGATTAAATACCCATCTTTCGTCAGATCAAAGCAGGCCTCTTGGACTATCTGATCTTTGCAAAAGGCCCCATGTTGGGCCAGCACAACAGTCTTTGCATGTATTGCTCCCTATGTTAAAAACAACAACAACATCATCATTTTAGTATGTGTAAGTAATAAGGTCTGCCAGCATTAGCAGCTCTCTAGGCCCAAAGTAAAACTTTAGGTTTTTTTTCTCTTCTTTTTTTTTTGAGACAGAGTCTTACTCTATCACTCAGGCTGGAGTGCAGTGGCGTGATATCTGCTCACTGCAAGCTCCACCTCCCAGGTTCACACCATTCTCCTGCCTCAGCCTCCCGAGTAGCTGGGACTACAGGTGCCCGCCACCACGCCCGGCTAATTTTTTTGTATTTTTAGTAGAGACGGGGTTTCACCATGTTAGCCAGGATAGTCTCCATCTCCTGACCTCATGATCTGCCCACCTTGGCCTCCCAAAGTGCTGGGATTACAGGCGTGAACCACTGCACCCAGCCCCTAAAACTTTAGTTTTACTTGAACTGACTTTATATTAATTTTCTACTACTAGAACAAGTCACTGCCCCCCAGAGTTTGAAGAAATGTGAATATTAACTAGGGCTTATCTGAATGAGAACAACAGCATTGCTCTTTTCGTAGTGTTGTAATAAATATCATCTTGGACTTATACGGCATTTTCTTTAGGGCATTAATAGAGTTTATATAACCTATCGTTCATTTACTTGATAGCTCATTGAGACAGTTTAGGTACTGATGCTATATTCTCCATCTATAAAATGGGAAGAATCAAAATATTAAGTTCAACTTAAATGGGTTACAAGAAAGAATACAGACGTTTGTATGATCTGTGTCTCCAAGATACTGCCTAGAGCTTTTAAACTTTGTAAGTTCTGCATTTCACCTACCCAAGGGAGTCTGAGAGTGTGTAATTTGGGCCAGGGCACAACAGCCCTTGGCCAGGTTGAAGTGGACAAACAAATGGAATTGGTTCCAGTTTACCAACCTGGCACGAATTATGTGCTGGTCAAGGAAGTGTTTTTCAAATCATGGGGAGCCACTAGTGAAAATCTACTGGTGCTTTGATGGTGGCCTTTGGAGATACTTTTATAATTTGAAACCATTCCCATGGCAGGCCCAGGGAGAGGTCTTACTTTAGCCAACATGCAACATTAGGTAGAAGAAATGGGGCCTTTCTGACTGGTTTGACCTGTGGGTGGGCCCTCTTCCACATGTTTCTAATTAGGATGCAAGAAAGAGTAGATATTCTGTGGCGACTCTCCTTTCCTTCTCGGCTGTGAGACTGAACAACAGCGCCTTTGTGATGACCTTTACAGGGCTGTTTACGTTTGGTGACCTGCCTGAACACTCCCGCCAGAGTGGACGCACCTCTTGGCTAATGAGGAACAGCCATGCTGTCTTTTACTATGGTAGACCTTGGAGGTTAAAATGAAAAATAAGAGGATCCTCTGCTGATGACTAGTCGAAGTTAATTTTCTTTATAGATTTATTGAGGTATAATTTACATACTATAAAATTCACCCATTGTAAGTATACAATTCAATGATTTTTAGTATAATAAATTTATGAAGTCTTGTCATCATATAATCCAGTCTTAGAACTTCGTTGGAGTTATTTTGAAAACACCAAATAATGATCATAATTGGAATGTAGATCATGCTGAAGTGAAACAGAAATTTATGAGGCTATCTTGGGTTAAGGAAGAGGGCCACCCAGGAAACTATTTGAGACAATTAAGTCTCAAGCTTCTCAAAATACATGAAACCTTGAGATTAGCACTTATATTTCAGAACATTTTCCATATTTTTGCTTACCAAATGGTATGACCTACTTGAAAAAAAATGAGAAGCTGCTGCAGAACCTGCCTCAGGTGTCAGCATCAATTAATGTTTCATGGTTATAATGAGAAGGAGCAGAAGATGAGAATCTAAGCTCCCCTTAAAGGGCTTATAGTTCACTTTGAACATCTCATCACATATTTATTTACGTGCCCTCTCATTTTCAAGTACTGTGTTAGGTACTGCAGACACATGGATAGTGAGACAATGTCTCTACCCTTAAGAACTAGTAGTCCAGTGGTTTCTGTTAAATTTCAGTATGATGTCATAAATTCTGTGGTAAAGTACCGTGTGATGTCAGGAAGGTCATCAGTAAAGACTTTCTAGAGTTGATGTTACTAAGAAATCAATGACATGGTTAATAAGCTCACTAGTCCTGCTGACACTGAGTCCCTACCCTCGGCTCCATTTGGATGAGGCTCTGTGAGATCCAGTCCCTGCCTTGGGGGCTTTGTCATTCATGAGAGAAACAAGTCCATCACTCCTTCCAGTTAGATATCTGTGAAAAGGTGGAAAAAGCAAAGAACACTTGGAATTTGGGAGAGAAAGAGAGACCATTTAAGGGAAGAATTGCATTTGAGTTGAATTTTGAAAAAATTGAGATAGGCTTTTGCCTGGCATGGGTAAAAGTGGGAAACAGTCCAGAAGAAAGATGTGAGCAAAGGCTCAGGGACAGGAGAACTTGGGATGTGTTCTGAGAACAGTGAGTAATCCAAAATGGATTAATACATATATCACATAGTATAGCTATTTCTATATACTTATGTCAGAAACAAGGGAATTAAGGGAATCACAAGGCTCTGCTTTGCCTGTATCAAGGAAGGCTTCCTAGAGAAGCCATTAATTTCACTCTGTCTGTTATGCATGCTTTACACCAAGGTGATGTGATTAGTTTTCTTCTTTGGTTTCTTCTTTCTGAATTCATCAGGTGGTCACACCCACTGGGCCACAGAAAGCATCAGTGGATTTTCACTAGTGATTCCTGTGATTAAAAAACGTTTTTGACCAGCACATAATTTGTGCCAGATTTGTAAGCTAGAGTGAATTCTATTTTTGTCCAGTTCAACCTGGCCATAGGCTGCTGTAACCTGGCCCAAGAGCTTAATGTAATACTTTCAAGAAGATTAAAAATCCAACAATCCCTTGAAACATTGGTTGCTAACCTTTGAAAGAGTAGTCACTGCACCTGAGTAGCCTTAGGAAATGAATAGGAGGTCTGAGAAAAAGAAAAAAAAAGAAGAATGGTACCATTTGCTTAAAATCCCTAGGGCCTTATAGGGTAAACCTATTTCTAAATTTAAGTTGCTAAGACCTTGAACCTGGGGTTGTTTGGGGATATTTTGGAAAGTAAGGAATATTATTGACTTTCCATCAGGAAGGAAAGAACTCAGTTGTTTTTGATATTACTAAGAAAGAGAGAGTTTTGCATTTATTTGTTTGCATGGACGGTCTACCTACCGTGTGGCCTTGTTCATGACATGGCGGACCTCCCTCTCTGGGGTCAGTGTGAATAGCCAGGCTGCAGCTGTAGCTAGAGACAATGGCCAGCACTGTTGGGCCTTGCCCCTTAAGCCTCGAAGGTTAATTTCCTAGTATTTAGTGGCATTGAACCCGCCAAAGAAAATGCTGTTTCATCTGGGGGAACATAATTTCTGCATGTGTATTTTTTTCATGAAGAATAAAGAAGAGACATTTTTGGAAGAACATAACTTAACCTATTGGCCTTGGCTAGGAAAGCTAAAAAAGCAAGGGGTCAGTACTCTTACAAGTATCATGTCTTAAACGTCAGCCAACCAGTAATTATTTAGATGCCATCAGAGGGGAAGTCCCATCCCATTGTTATTTTTTCTCTAGACTGTGAGATGCTTTAAAAAAACCTCTCTGTAGGGAAATGATCTTTAAAAAACAAACAAACAAAAAGCCTGAGAATTTAGTGCTGCATTTGTTGAGAAGTAAGGGCCCTGGAAACGGAGGAGTTTTTGTTGTTGTTGTTTTGGTGACTGCTTTGCCACTCTGCATGTTACAAAGGGCAAATTCTTGGCCACTGTTTAGGGTTCCCAAAAAATTCCAAGATGTCCAGTTAAATTAGAATTTTAGATAAACAACAATTTTTGTATGAGTACATCTAAAATATTGTACTGGGACCTACTCATACTTTAAAATTATTCATTGTTTACCTGAAATTTAAATTTAACTGAGCCTTGTATTTCTTTTTGCCAAATCTGCAATGCTTTGTTACTTCAATAAAAAAACTGTGCAAGGAGCCTGGGAGCTTTTATGATTATTGAAAATCACTGTCAATTTTAAACCTAAACAAAACAATAGATAAAGCTTTGAAAATAGAATCAAGTCCAGTCATACCAAGTGAAAGGAGTCCTTTCTCATTTTTTTATCTTCTTGTAGCCAGCTCTGGGGATCCAATTCTATTGGGAATGGCTCACCTAGGTCTACTGTAGCTCAGAGTTATACCTTGTAGATCACCTGGATGCTTCTGTGTTCCAGCTTTAACTCAGAGGATCAGGTCAGAATGGAGGCTCCCTTTGAAATCTAAAGTGCTTAGCTTCTTTAGGGTAGCTCCACACCCTTTTTAATTCTTCTGTAAAATGTCTATCTAGCCTAGAGAAGTGGAGTCTCACTAGACATGGTTCTGAGAATAATAGCTATCATTTACTGAGTGCCTAATATGTGCCAGTGCCTTACCTGCATTACCTGCCTGAGTTCATACTGCCTTCTAACAACCCTATGAGACAGATACTGTTATCTCCATTTTACAGATGAGGAAATAAAGACCCAGAGAGGTTTAGTAACTTTCTGCAGGTCACAGAGCCATTGAAAGGCAAAAGTGGGATAAGCATTCAAATCAATCTGACTCCAAAACCCCTTCAGTAACCATTGTACTACTGCATGTGATGCCCTTAGATTCTCCACTTTTCCTCTCCCTCCCCAAGCCCCCAGTTTGGCTTGATATTGGAATCATCCCTTTCTCTCCTTGTTCTTTACTGGCTGGAATTACTAGAGTACTTTCGGTCTGAAACTGGCCTTAAAGAATCTTTGTCCATGTGTATCACACAGCAATGCAATAGACGCAGAAATCTGGGCACTAGAAGATGTTAACTTTGGATGCCTCCTGTTTTATATGCATATGATTAAACCAATGGGGAAAGAAAGCCCTGAAACTTTATTACAACATTTTTGTAGTATTAAATTTGACATATTAAAATGTGTTATCATTTTAATATCTTTAAAGAGCCTGAGGAGACTCTCAAGCCTTAGACTGTAAATAGCTAACAGCTTTGAGATGAGCTTACATAGGAGTCAAATGATTGTTCCAAGATGGCTGTTCTAATTCTGCAGAGCTACCGTAGTATTCAGCCTACTGCCTGCCAAAGGCAAGGGGCCTTGCCCCTCTCTTCCTCCTCCCTGCTTTCCTCTTGGTTAAGAAGTAACAAAAATATACTGCCCAACACCCACTTTCTTTTAGAACCAACACATATTCCTTCTGGCTCACTCCCTCTATAAAATGATTTGTCAGCATTTTGATCTCATTAAATAAAAAGTTTTACTTGGTCAAACTGGGAAAGTTTATGAAGTTAGCCCTTCCATCCCATCATCTGCTGTGGCCACAGCTGTTGAGTGTGAAATAGCTCTATGGGTGTGGTCTACCAAGTATCCCAATAGCATTTCTTACACTGTGGGCTATGGACCCAAAGGTCTGGAAGAGTTGTTTTCATAGGGTCACACTAGAACACTGGCTCTTTCTGGTTAAAAGCTTCCCTAGCCTTTCTCCTCCAACTCTTAACACATCTCTCATGTTTCTTTCCCCCCTGCAGAAGTATAGAAACCTCCTCTTTTCTTTTCCTCTGCACTCTCCTCATCTGTCTCCAAGTCCCCATTGTGCCATGTTTCTCCTACTTCCTGTTTCCTTTAACCACTAACTTCTCACGATTTTTAAAATCAACCTATCCAATTCTAAAAGGAAATTGAAACCCCGCCCCCCAAAAAAGTAAAACTAGGGGGAAAAAGCCATAGTAGGAGGTATAATGTTATGATCTTCTCTCTTAGCCCTACACATCTGTAAAAAGTAATCTTGCTCCGTACTGCAAGACTAGGGCAGCCCAGTCGCCCACTCCCCTTTTATTCTCCCTCCTCACATTCCCCTGTCCTTTTCTAACCCACCTTCCCACTTAGGGTCTAATTTAGCCAATTTATACACTTGGCAAGCTTGCAAAGGTTTTGGTTCTCTCCTTTTGGGTGTGGAATGCTGGTGCCACAGGGGCTTTCAGAAACAATTTAGTAAGTGATAGACTTGGAAGAGTTCAAAAGCAGCTCTGGGAAGACATCACTGATGAATCTCTGCTCTTAGCATTTTGTTGCCTCTTAGAGGCTTAGCAAATAGCAGCATTTGATCCATAATCTGCTCTTTCTTGGTACCCAGAGAGGCAGCACAAGGGTAGACCTTGAGCAAGTTACTTAAACTCTGAGCTTCTGTTGCCCTTTCTGTAAAAAAAGGCAAAATAATCATTCTGACCTCACATTGTTGCTATGAGGATTCAGTTAGTTAATTTTTAAATTTTTTTAAATTAATGTGTTTATTTTTTTGAGACAGGGTCTTGCTCTGTCATCCCTGCTGGAGTACAGTGCTGCGATCATGGCTCACTGCAGCCTCAATTTCCCAGGCCCCAGTTATCCTCCCACTTCAGCCTCCTGAGTAGCTGGGACCACAGCTGCTCCCACTTCAGCCTCCTGAGTAGCTGGGACCACACCTGGCTAATTTTTGTATTTTTGGTAGAGGTGGAGTTTCACCATGTTGCCCAGGCTGGTCTCAAACTCCTGAGCTCAGGGGATCTACCTGCCTCAGCCTCCAAAAGTGCTGGGATTACAGCCATAGCCACTGCGCCCAACACAATGACTTAATATTTATAATACACTTAGAACAGTGCTTAGCATGTAGTAAGCACTAGATTAAATAAATGTATAAAATGAAGGAAGAAATAATAGTGTTTTTCTTTTAATTCATGCATGAAGAACTATGTTCGACTTCTGTATGGTATCTTGAAGGGGTCCAAAATAAATCTGACTGGCAGTTTGAAGGCCTATAAGAGAGCATATTACGTAATTTCACTCAAGGATTTTGACAATTAGTCCAGCTTGATGGATCTCTTCTCACCTGTATTTTGGCCAAACTGACCAATTATTTCCCATTCCAACTGCCATCCAAATTTCCTTCCCCATCCCTTCCACATGTTTCAGTTGCTTTTGCTGCCTTTACTTCATATTGACTGTCAGGATGTGTGGCCCTGTAATACTGGGTTTTTATTTAAAAAGCTTTCTCTCATTCATAAACTTCTTTTGAGGAGTGAGGCCTGCATTTCTGATGGTTGTGTATCATTCCCATGCCTTGTGCATGAGTGGTACTCTATCCATGTGTTTTGATTGGCTGATTTGAGCTTTTGCAGATTAGGAAATAGTTGGCCTAGAGCTAAGTGGCACCTGAGAGAATCTTCCCCTCCAGGCCTCACAGATGCACTCTGTGGAAAGGCCATTGTCTCGTTGCTTTGTGTTGGACTATTAGGAACCTAAAAGCTAGGACAGGCCTGGGTAGAGATAGCCACCTTTAAGTTAGGGGAATGCTGGGGAGTCTACTGGGATTTGACTGTGAGGTGAAAGGAGAGCTGCCTACAAGCAGAAAGCTTAAGGTATTGGCTTTGTGTAATTACCAGGAATGCTTTTAGCTAGCACCTTGAACGGTTGGTTAAAAAGGGACAGTTAGATGTTTGTTAGATGTGTGGTGTTAATAACCTTGACCAGTAGATTCGTGACTATGAGAATTTCAAAAGGCGAAGCAAGAACACACACAGAGGGAAAACATCTCTTGTTTCTAGGGGCAGCCTTCCCAGCAGCACTCAGCCCAGAGCTGTTTTTCCCCCAAGGAGAACACAGGGACAAAATAAATATGCCTTCCTGACCCAAAGACAGGAGCGCCCAGGGAGACCATGGGATCTGGGAGTGAGAGCAGATTGTAGGGAGGAAGTATCCAGGATGAGACTGGTATTAGCTACAGGCTGGACAGTTAGTCAGTGGCAGCTAGGTACTGCTGCTAGTGGCTGAGGGCAGGGTTTCTTAGAGACCTGAAGATGTGAGCATTCATTTATTTGTTCCTTCATCATTCAGCAAACCTTTACTCAGTGCTTATTATGTACTGGATACTGGGCTGAGCCCCCACTTGTGACCTCACTGGGCATTGAGTCTGAGGCCTTGGCAGCTAAGGGTGGTGTTCCTTAGGGAACTGGGAGGCCATCCAGACAGGAGGCACAGTACAAACAAGAAAGAACTAAGGGCCAGGTATGGTGTCTCAGGCCTGTAATCCTAACACTTTGAGAGGCCAAGGCAGGTGGATCACTTGAGGTCAGGAGTTCAAAACCAGCCTGATCAAAATGGTGAAACCCCATCTCTACTAGAAATAGAAAAACAGTTAGCTGGGTGTGGTGGCAGGCACCTGTAATCCCAACTACTCCGGAAGCTGAGGCAGGAGAATCACATGAACCTGGGAGGCAGAGGTTACAGTGAGCTGAGATCGTGCCACTGCACTCCAGCCTGGATGACAGAGTGAGACTCCTGGGGAAACCCAGCCCTGCATCAGAGAAAGTGATGCACTGATGCTTCACACACAGAGAATGGAAGCGGGAGTGGAGGCATTTTTCTGGAGTTCAAGCTTCACCTTCAAGCGTGATATTCAGATTCCATGAGAGCATGCAGAAAGAGCCCAGAGGACCGGTTGAACAGGGCATACCATTGTGAGTCCTTAGAAGCTAAAAGACAGCCAAGAACAGTAGGAAAGAAGCTGAGAATAAAAGCTAAGACAGGTACCTCCAATCTCTAAAAAGTTAAACCTCTTAGAGGATCATAAATAAAGCCACACTCACAGGTGTACATGCTATAATTTATTTTATAAGTGCCTGGCATATTAATAAATGGTATGTAGTTTACTTACAGTGCTGTTTGGGTGGTTCTCAAGTAATCTCTTGTTTTACATTCTAAAGTCCACTCAGTGTTAGAATGGACCATTTGAGCCCAAGTAGATTCAACAAACCATCTATACCCAACCCGCACATCTGGGCAGGGATGACACTTGATGAGCCATCCAGGCCTCATCTCATAGACTCTATTCATCCCTTGCTGTCATGGGCACCAAAACATTTTATAGTAAATTGCACAGTAGTTTGTCTTTCCCAATAAACTGTATGCTTCTTGAGGGTAGGTACCCTATCTCTTTATCTCTGACACCTGGCACACAGCCCAGCACATGACAAGATCAAGAACCAGGACTGGCCGGGGCTCAGTCTGCACATGCTCTGGCTTTCAAGTGGCATCTTCTAATGATCTGAAAGACCTCTCTAGAACTTTTTTCCTTTTATGTTATGTAAATAATATACTTAAGATAGAAACTTTTGTGTTTCATGTTGTATATTAATGTTGAATATAAAGTTTTTTTCTAGGGTGTGACTATTTTTTCACCTAGTTCCTTCAAATTTTCATCCCTACCATTAGTTTTTCAAAGTCTCTGGATTCCTGTTGAAATATCCTTTTCTCTGGAGGTTTATATCACCTCCTAGGCTGCTTTTGACTTATCTACTCATGCTTTACTTCGGTAGTGCTGATGCTCTCCCCCAGTTATTCCTCACCTGTACCATGTGGTATTATTAATGCAAATGAGGCTTTACCCGCCTATCCCCTCCCCTAGCATTTATGCATTCTTCAGGGAAAACTCTGTTGTATATGTCTCTGAGTCTCCCACAGCAACTAACACAGTGCCTTACACTCCATTAGCTACTCAACGAGTATGTTTTAATAAATTCCATTAGTGGAGTGAGGTAGTTAGGAGCAGGTATGAGCTCAGGCCTTTGAGTGGGACAACCTGGGTCTAATGCTGCCTCCTTCACTAACTACTTTTATGATCTTGAGCAGTCTGCTAATCCTCCTTGTGTCCAACTTCTTAATGTTTAAAATGAGGATAATAGTAGTACCTACCTAATAAGGATTAAGTGAGTTAAGATATGTTTTTGAGGGTTAAATGCATTAAAATATGTAAAACACTTAGCACAATGCCTGGCCTGTAGTGAGAGCTATCATTATCAACAACCACCATCATAGGTACCCATTATCAGAAGTTGGGGGTTTGGATAAAGAAAGTAAGTTTCTCTAGGTTATATTTTTGTGAAGTCTGAACTGGAATGAACTTCTTCAGATTCCTCATAGAGTACTTCATGCCCCGCCCTTTTATTGCACAGGGACTATATCTGCTTCAGTATTATGTAGAACATCTTGATTAAGAGTATTTTTTTATCTTTCATCCTTGACTTATCTTTTGGTGTGTAGGTATATAGTTTCATCACATTCTCATTTTTTTTTTTTTTTAAAAAGAGTTGTTCCATTTCCGCTTTTTCTGTCTACTGCTTTCTCCTTCTACGCTTAGGCCAAGAATATATTACACTTGGAGGCATCTAGCTAGTGTGGTGCTTCCCAAACCTTTCCATGACCCAAAATAGGCTAAATACCACACCAAGGGAGACATCGATGATGTTCTATTAAGAACAGTGAAAGGGAACCCAGGCATAAATATACACTCAGTATACACAACTGTCAACACCCATAGCACTGACCATCCTATTGTACCTTAGAACTTAACACTGTAATTTATCTGAGTGTTTTTTAATGGCTCTCTACTAAGTGTCAAGCTCTGTGCTAGGTCTGGGGAATGGAAAAATGGTAAGACATGGTTCTTGCTGTTGAGGTGCTTAGTTGTAACAATTTATTTTCATCTTTTATTAAATACTAATTGAATAATGTTATTATTCTTTTTTTTTTTTTTTTTTTTTTTTTTTTTTGAGACGGAGTTTCACTCTTGTTTCCCAGGCTGGAGTGCAATGGCGCAATCTCGGCTCACTGCAACCTTCGCCTCCCAGGTTCAAGCAATTCTCCTGTCTCAGCCTCCCGAGTAGCTGGTATTACAGGCATGCACCACCACACCCGGCTAATGTTGTATTTTTAATAGAGACGGAGTTTCTCCATGTTGGTCAGGCTGGTCTTGAACTCCTGACCTCAGGTGATCCACCTGCCTCGGCCTCCCAAAGTGCTAGGATTACAGGCATGAGCCACCAAGCCCGGCCAATGTTATTATTCTTTAAGTAAAACATGTTTCCCCAAGTAAACTTACTGTGTGTTTAGTACCATCCTGGACCCTCTTACTCACAGTGCTATTTGCCCCACTACTACCCAGTAAAAAGAAAGGGTGACAGGTTGTAAGGACATGTAGGGGTTTGAGGAAAGTTGGGCTTGTGTCAATGTAATAAAAGCCAAGTAGTTCTTCTTCCAGCCCAGTCTGTATCTATGACTAGATCATGAACAGAGAACTAAAGACTTTTGATTGTAAACCTCCTTATGCCTAGGCTTGGCCCACACTCAACTCTAATAAAAATAGTAGTAAATGTTAGGAGTAGACATAAAATGAGCACAGGTTGCCACTAGAACTTTTTCTATAACCTAACTACATTTTTTTCAACCTAAAATATTACATATTGTGTCAGCCAGGATGCCATCAGGAAAGAGATGGCGCACTTTAGTATTCTGAGGCTAATTACAGTGGGGCTCCATTAGTGCCCCTAGACTGAGAAGGTGAGGGAACAGGCTGGTTTCTGGAAGCAAGGAGATAGAGGGGGCTGTGTGGAAAAGACTGCCTAGCAGGATCTGAGACCTTCCATCAAGAGGCACAGCCAGTCCATAGCCCAACATCACTCTGCTCCTTCAAATCTCCTACCGGTGCACCCCAGTGGCCCAACCCAGGAGAGTCCTGTTGATGTGACACACACAGGCCAGGTCGCAGGGCAGAGAGCAGGTGAAGAATGATTGTGAGTAAATCTAGAGGGGCACACAGGAAGATATCCAGCAAACATGTTTCACACTTGATTTTAGAGGTAAGGGTGTGTATCTTAATTTTATCTGTTTTAGAAAACTAAAATTTTAATAGATTTAAAGTATTTCTGCCATAGTTCTTAAACCATCAATCTGATGATGTCAGATATTTTTCTCAGTGTCATTAGTTTGACCTCCTGCCACATTTTTTTGGTGGAGAGGGGTGAGGGATTGTGTATAAATTTCCTCCAGAGCACACAGAGAATAAAAATGCTATTCTTCAGTTTTTTTTTTTTTTTTTTTTTAACAAAGAGTTGTTCCATTTCCCCTTTTTCTGTCTACTGCTTTCTCCTTCTACGCTTAGGCCAAGAGTATATTACGCTTGGAGGCATCTAGCTAGTGTGGTGCTTCCCAAACCTTTCTCAGCCAAAGACTCCTCTGGGAATCCAACTAAATTTCCTGGTTCCCTTTTGCTTTTAATATCAATGACCATATTACCCAATGAGGTTATTTTTATTTCTTACAAATATTTTTATAATTAACTTAAGATTCAACAAGGAGCCAAAGGTAAACAGACTGTAATTATTTCAAGTTCTAACCATTATGAGTAGATATTAATCTTCGAGAAGGTATTATTTAAAAAAAGTATATAATATTCATAAATTAAAGTCAACTTATAAGTACAAAGGAATATCTGTGACTATAAAAGGAAAAATAAACTGGAATTTAAAATTTAATCACTGTGCCTTAGTAAACACGATCCTGGTACGTTTCAGCACAGTATTTGTGTTTCAGAATAGGATTTTGTCTTCTAGTTATTCACTAATACGTATTTATTTTACTATCATTCAGCAAAAAACCCTTTAAATCACTGTCAAAAGGTAGGTGATTTACTGGAACAGCTAACCTACCTCTGCCTAGAGCCCCATAGGCACTCACTTCCCTATGGAACCCTCTGTCCCTTCTTCCCTTCCTATATACCTCAGGTACCTTTATGCAGCCTTGTTCTATTGCCACTCAGCCTGTTTTACTAAGCTGCCCTAAAGTCACTGCAAAATTTTGATCAGAACATTACTGAACCAGGACACAAAGAAATGCTCATTACAGGCTTTAAATATATGCTTTTTCTTAGATCTATGGGAACAATTTCTCTAATTCTTAGGTTTTGCTCCCTGAAATTACACAGAAAGTACTGTATCTTCTTAACCCTTTCTCCACCCCTCCTTTCATTTCAACCCAACAAACTTTTCTCCTGTGCATTGCTAGGCAGTGCTTCCATTGTCCTTAAGTGTTTAAGGTCTTGTGCTGGTAATGAGCCAGTAGTCACAAAGCTAGCCAGTGGATTTGTTCTTCAAGCCTTTAGTGATTCCATACTCCATATAATGGACTATACCATTTGTGGATTCCTTGACAGCCATGAGGAGACACTGACGGAGCTATGAATAGAAGAACCCTGTGTTCTCCCCTGTCCAGCTCCCCTGGCTTTTGGAAACAGAACTTTAATTTTTCTTCTCCATCTATGTGGTTCACATGGAACTGACCCCATCCTCCAACTCTAGAGGTTGTCTCTGAACTTGGGTCAGACCAAACGAGTTTCAGTGCTTGGTTTAGAAATGAATATGTAACCGAAGCTGAGCATGTGAGAATCCAACCATAAGAATTTGGCCGAGCCTTCTGGGGAAGAGGAGCCTCTGTAAGCTAGGGTCACTAAATTGGTACAGTGAAAGCCTGTAGCCACCACTTTGGAGAAGCCTGCCTAAGACTGCCAACACACTGCAAGGAAGAGCTGAAAGATGGAGAGAGACTGGTTCTCATCATCATTTGACCACTCAAGTTCAGCTACCTTGGTCATACAACCCGTTAAATCTACCCCCAGCCCTACCAGTTATTTTGTATATTATGTCACTTTTTATTTTTATTTATGTATATATTTTTTGAGACAGGGTCTTTTGCTGTTGCCCAGGCTGGAGTGCAGTGGCATGATCATAGCACACTATAACTTCACACTCCTCGGCTCAAGTGATCCTCCCACCTTAGCTTCCCAAGTAGCTAAGACAAGAGGTGTATGCCACCACATCCAGCTAATTTTTTATTTTTTGTAGAGATGGGGTCTCCCTGTGTTGCCCAATCTGGTCTCAAACTCCTGGCCTCAAGCCATCCTCCTGCCTTAGCCTCCCAAAGTGCTGGAATTACAGGCATGAGCTACCACACCCAGGCTTATTATGTCAATTTGCATGTGCACTCTGTCACTTATAACCCAAACTCCTGAGTCAAATACCAGCACATCTGAGAATTCAACAACTTCTGGGATCCACAGCCCCATGGAGGCTACAAGCTACTAAAAAGATACGAATGTCAGCTTCAGCTGAGAATTCCAGAAATCTACAGAAGGTACCTTTCCTTTTCTTTGGTTCCAGAGAGCATGATAATATACATACAGAATTCTGGAAACTTGGGACCAATAATAGGGTGTATTACCAACTGTGTGTGGTATCTGTAATTAAATATTGCTAAAACCCTGTAGAGGCTGGTTTTTACCTTTAAAAAGATCATCTTAAATAATCTGAGGATTTTTATTTTAAATAAGTTAATGTTAAAAATATTTTTTGGGCCGGGCCCGGTGGCTCACACCTATAATCCCAGCACTTTGGGAGGCCGAGGCAGGTGGATCACGAGGTCAGGAGATCGAGACCATCCTGACCAACATGGTGAAACCCCGTCTCTACTAAAAGTACGAAAAAATGGGCTGGGCATGGCGCTGCACACCTGTAGTCCCAGCTACTCGGGAGGCTGAGGCAGGAGAATGGCATGAACCCAGGAGGTGGAGTGTGCAGTGAGCCGAGATCGTGCCACAGCACTCCAGCCTGGGCGACAGAGCGAGACTCTGTCTCAAAAAAAAAAAAAAAATTGATAACATGAAAATTTGAAGTAAAGAGTCAATTATGTTAAAGAAAAAAACACTCCAAAATCTAACATGATGCTAGGCTATGTTAACAAGAGCCTGGCATTAAAAACTGAGTCACCATATTCAGCATTAATAAGATGCTAGCAAAGCTCTCATTCAGCTGCCATGCCTAGGTTGTGCTTCTGCATGTTCAGAGGATGTGGAAAGCAATTGAAATGATTAAAAGCATGGAAAATCACATCTCTGAAGAGCGATGAAAGTAGGCTATTTAACTAAAAGAAAAGAAGATTGAAGGAAGAAAATAAATGGTGTTTAAGTATAGAAAGAGTTCTTATAAAGAAAAAGGTGTCCAGATGTTTCCCCCTTCCACTGAGTATATTAAGAGAAAATTGCCTTAGACATTTCATTTTTACAAAGGAAGGATTTTTTCAAGCAAATAGGATTCTTGTACTGGGTGTGGCATTGGACTAGATGACCTTTAAGATTTTTCTTCACTAAGATTCTATGATTACCAGATTGAGGATGTACTTATCAAAAGAGTGTGGAACCACTTGCTGTATGTCTTAAAAGGTAAGATGAGGAAACACTGGCTGGTTTGCCTTAGGTGTCATTCTGCCCAGGAGTTACTTCCAACATTCATAACATGCCTTTGAAGAAGCAAATATTGTATATAGACAAACAGCATATCAGAAAAAAATCAAAACAAAAACAAAGGAATACTAGCATTAAAGTAATAATAAAATATAGGATTTTTATTTTCTACTCTTTTAGTATAGCCATTAGCAATTCACAGTTAGTTTCTTCATTAACTAGATATGATAAGTGAGGCAAATCATGGGACAGTTTAGTATTGGTGACAGTGTGTTTGGAGGGGTAGAATTAAGTGTTCCATATGGAATCAGGAGCATTTAATGTCAGCTCTAGTATGTATCTGGCATATTTCCTACTGCAACTTAATTGGCATAATTTTGGATCCAGAGAATACAAACCAAGACTCAGAAAACTATATTTTACTTTTAAAATATAGTTTTAAAAACAATTCTAGGTTTATACATGGAAAAGCTATTCTAAAGAACAATAGCTGGCTGGGTGCGGTGGCTCACGCCTGTAATCCCAGCACTTTGGAAGGCCAAGGCGGGTAGATCATGAGGTCAGGAGTTCAAGACCAGCCTGGCTAACATGGTGAAACCCCGTCTCTACTAAAAATACAAAAATTAGCTGGGCATGGTGGCGCGTGCCTATAATCCTAGCTACTCGGGAGGCTGAGGCAGGAGAATTGCTTGAACCAGGACCTGGGAGGCAGAGGTTGCAATGAGCCAAGATCATGCCACTGCACTCCAGCCTGGGCTACAGAACGAGACTCTGTCTCAAAAAAAAAAAAAAAAAAAAAAGCAGTGGCGTTGGCATTATTGTGGTTTCAATGGATCTATACTTATTTAAAACTTAAAGTTTAAAAAAAAACAAAGTCCATATGTTGCTCCACATCTTTCTGTACTAGTTGGGCCATTTTGTTGAGTTCTACTATGTGGCAAGTCAGGATGTTTTGTGTAAGTACAAGCTCCTGTGACTATAGTTTTCATGCATCCACATATCTACTAATTAGCTCCACAACTGGGTTCTGCAATTTCCTGGGCCACATCGCTGAGACAGATTCCCCATGTTCTGCACCAGCAGTCATTTCCCCTTCATGGAGCCCACATAGTCACTTAAAAGTAATTTATCCAGGAGGGTTTCCAGCTTTTAAGTGAGTCTGCTAATAACAGAGGTTGTCTGACTTCACAATCAATTATCCTGCATAGATTCAAGTGATAATTTCTATATTTGTAGTTTTCAAGTTGCAGGGAAAAACTGGGAAGGGAGAAGAATATCAATTCTGCAAACTGGTTATTGAAAGTATTGGGGGAGTTTGCTGAATATGGTGATTTTGATGGAAAGGAATCTTAACAATACCCCATTCATATGCATTTTCCAATTGAATTATGCAAGAAAAATTAACTTAGAAAACCAAGCAAGCAAGCAAACAAAAAGCCCCAAACAACAGCAGCAAAACCCGACTTCCAAAAAGAGTTCACATTATAGGCTTACTTTTAAAAACTGATCTAGAAACAAGAAGCTGGTTTCTAAGTTTATTTCCACACTTGCCCTCTGAACCCTGTCTTGTTGAAAGATTCAGGATATCAGATTCTCTCCCATAATTTCCTTTCAACAGAACTTACTGTATTACCCACCCATCCCCCAAATATAAATGGCTAAAACAGCTGGCTCTTTCACTCTTGGTATATACACACAAACACAAATGAGATACACACACACACACATATGTATATTATACATCTCTGCATATATAAACACATACTTTGGTCATTTATTTTTTTAACAGAATGAAGGTAATTAATCAAAATACAATTCATTTTAACAGTTGAGGCTTGACAGAGATCATTATTTCAAGAAAAGCCAAGGAGAATAAGCTCCCTTTCATAGTATTGTTTTCTTTCTAAACCTCTATAGGGTGCATGGCTCTTAACTACTGAGAAAGTTTGGGACAGCACCATGGAGCAGCCTCCTGGCCTACATGTTAAAAGATCTAAATTCTCTTGGGGAAGGAACTTATAACTATGTATTCACTCACCCCACAGAAGAGAAGATTTTGCATCTGTTTTATTTCTAATTCTAGGCTGTCTCTAGTTAGCCATAGGGCAAAAAAACCAAAACTATTTCCCCCTCTTTCCCTGAAGAAAAAAACTGAAGTGCAGAGAGAGAAATAAAGATAAATATCTTTTTCTTATTCCAGTTCAATTTAGTTTCATTTGTTCTTTTCTTTAATATTTTGTGAGCTGAGAAGAAACCTCTTTAAATCATCTCATCTATGTGAAACCTGTTTTTAGAGAGTCCAGACTTTTTCTCCTTCATTCTGTGATTCCATCAGTGATGCTGAAATGACTGATTTATAATTCTCCTTCCTAGTGACTGGGAAATAGAGGTGTATCATAGTGGAGGGACCTGGAAAATGGATAGGTAGATGAAAGAGAACCAGAGGACCCTGTCCACAACCCACCCACCCAGCTGAGGACTGTTAGCTGGTCCCTGAATAGAATGCTCTCACCCTTTCTGCCTCTGCATATACTGCTCTGCTACAGAGCCACTCATCAGAGTGGTGTCCCCTTGACCCAGTTGGGGCCATCCCTGGACTCCTGTAACCTAGGACCTTCTAGCCTTAATCATATCATCATATGTAAAGAATGCCTACAAGTCAATAAAAAAAAAATAGAAAAATAGATGAGGGATATAAACTGGTGATTTTTAGAAGAAACCTGGGCATTCAACTTTACAAGTCATTAAGGAAATAAAAATTAATACAAAAATGAGATCCCACTCTTGCCATCAGTTTGGCAAAACAAAACAAAAACCCTAAATGTTGTTGAGCATATAAGAAAACAGGAACTCAAACTGCTAATGGAAGACGAAACTGGTAAAGCCACTTTGAAGAACTATCTGGCAGCCTCTAGTCTGATGTGAACAGGCACAAGCACTGCAGCCCAGCAGCTACACTTCTAGCTGTGAGCCTTAGAGATACCTTTGCTTCACAGGTAAAATTATGTACAACAAAGGCTATATTTATTTTTATGTTTTAAAAAGGCCAGAAGGATGAACACCAATTTTTTCTTTTTAAAATTAATAGATAACATTGTACGTTATAATCATATACAACATGATGTTTTAAAGTACACATACATTGTACAATGGTTAAATCTAGCTAATTAAACAAATGTATTGCTCACATAGTTACCATTTTGTGGTAAGAGCATATAACATCCACTCTCTACATTTTTCAAGAATGTAATATATTTTTAACCATAGACACCTTGCTCTTTCATAGGTGTCTTGAAATTTATTCCTCCTGTCTCATTGCAATTGTGTATCCTTTGACCAACATCTTCCCATCCCCCTCTCCACCACACCCCAGCCTCTGGTAACCACCATTCTACTGTCTACTTCTATGTAATCAACTTTTTTGGATTCCACAAAGAAGTGAAATCATGTGGTATTTTGTTTTCTGTGCCCGGCTTATTTCATTTAACATAATGTCTTCCAGGTTCATCCATATTGTCACAAATGGTGGAATCTCATTCTTTTTTATGGCTGAATAGTAGAGTCAACCCTAGAAAAATGCAGGGATGAGGGGTGCTAACCCTCACACAGTCAGAAATCCACAAATACCTTTTGGCTTCTCCAAAACTTTATTAGCCTACTGTTGATTGGAAGCCTTACTGATAACATAAACAGTCAACACATACTTTGTATATTATATATAATATATACTGTATTCTTACAGTAAGTAAGCTAGAGAAAAGAAAATGTTATTAAGAAAATCATAAGGAAGAGAAAACATATTTACCATTCATTAAATGAAAGTGGATCTTTGTAAAATTCTTCACCCATATCGTCTACACATTGAGTAGGCTGAAGAACAGGAGGAGCTGGTCTTGCTGTCTCAGAGGTGGCAGAGGTAGAAGAGGTGGAGGAGTGTAGTGGGAGATAGGAGAGACAGGTTGGAGTAGCTTTATTGAAAAAATCCATATGTAAGTGGACCTTGCAGTTCAAACCTGTGTTGTTCAAGCATCAGCTGTGTTCCATTATGCATATAGGCCACATTTTTTTTATCCATTCATCTGTTGATGGACCTTTAAGTTGATTCCATATCTTGGCCATTGTGAATAGTGCTTCCATAACATGGTAGCACAGATAACCTCTCCAAATTCTTGGTAGTGGTTGTCACTGGAGGAAGAAATGTGATTGACATACTTTACTTGATATATCAAGTGATATATAGGATAGATATATATTTTATGATATATAGGATAGATATATCATATATTTTATGATATATAGGATATATATATTTTATGATATATAGGATAGATATATCATATATTTTATGATATATAGGATATACCATATATTTTGTGATATATAGGATAGATATACCATATATTTTATGATATATAGGATAGATATATCATATATTTTATGATATATAGGATAGATATATCATATATTTTATGATATATAGGATAGATATATATTTTATGATATATAGGATAGATATATCATATATTTTATGATATATAGGATAGATATAGCATATATTTTGATATATAGGATAGATATAGCATATATTTTATGATATATAGGATAGATATATATTTTATGATATATAGGATAGATATAGCATATATTTTATGATATATAGGATAGATATAGCATATATTTTATGATATATATACACACACATATATAAGTATTATATATGTTTTTTTATATATATATAAAAAAACAAACAAGAACTGAAGAAAATATAGAAAATATGTTGGCTGGGCGCAGTGGCTCATGCCTGTAATCTCAGCACTTTGTGGGGCCGAGGCAGGCAGATCACTTGAGATCAGGAGTTTGAGACCAGCCTGGCCAACATAGTCAAACCACATCTCTACTAAAAATACAAAAATTAGCTGGGCATGGTGGCGGGTGCTTGTAATTCCAGCTACTCTGGAAGCTGAAGCAGGAGTATCGCTTGAACCCAGGAGGTGGAGGTTGTAGTGAGCCGAGATCGCACCACTGCACTCCAGCCTGGGCGACAGAGTGAGACCCTGTGTCAAAAAAAAAAAAAAAAAAGAAACAGAAAATGTGTTATATTTTTCTCTGTACTTTTCTGCATTTACATTTTTCTCAAAATTAAAAAAGCAGATAGCCACTCTTTCCATTGATTAGTACAATCAGCATACTTTAGTCTCTTAGTAATTTTCTGATTTGCATCTTTGCAGTCCCTAAACAGTCTTTCCTCTATGATACTAACAGATTTCACTGCAACCAGCTCACCTTCCTGGATCTGGTTTTAAGCTTGGTGAAGGCAGTGCTGATAAGGTCTGACAATGTGGGGAGTGGTAGAAGAAGCTTGGAATCTTTTACTGTTTTTCATAGCATTTCAGAGAGTTGGAAAATAGCTTCAGGGATCATCTAATAGAATTTATTTATTTAAATGAAGAAATTGTGGCCTTGAGAGCCTTGTTCAGATGCACCTGGCTAATTAAAGGTAGAGTTAGAATCTGTAACTACTGATTTTCTAGTAACAAGAGCAGAAAGTTCTACAGAGCCTTCCCCATGGACAATCAGGCACCCACCATGGGTTTGGTATTTTGGAAATAGCCATTAGGTTAGCAATATTTTAAGGGACTAGAAGGAGAGGTTAAAAGTCTCTGTGGTCACTACATTCAAGAAGCAGTATAGCATAAAGGCTGAGAGAAGGTTTATCAGAAGCCATACTTGCATTGGTGTATATCTTGGCTCTGCCACTTCCAGCTGTTTTATCTTGGATAAGTTACTTAACCTGTCTGTGCCACAGTTTCTTTAATTGTAAAAGTAACAATAATAATAGTACCTATTTCAGAGGTTATTCGGAGAGTTAAAAGAGTTAATAATATGTGAGAATGATGTCTGATATATAATGTATTCAACAAATGTTAGCTATTATTATATCATTTGGAGAACAAGCTATTAAGGAAACTGAATGTTTAATTATGGTTCTGCCATCTTTTGCTTTAAACCACTTATCTCTCAAAACTGTCCTATCTTCCTTTGTATTTAACTTGGATGAGTCTTGGTTTTACAATAAAGAAAGCAGAATTCAAAAAGGTAAGATCATTTACTTGCCTAGAATGATGTCATAAATGTGTGGTAATGATTATATTTCCTTTTCATTATATTTCACTCAACACTTATTCATCCCTATTGGTATACATGGGGGCTACCCATGGGAGATGTGAAGCAATCTAGTTGACAAAAGAAATAAAGGACTGAGTCCCTGGGGGTGTTACTGTCCAACACATAGATTGCTATTTTGATGCACTCTGATAAATTACAAGCAAATTCTTCAAGTTTTTAAACAAATTACACTCCAAATTCCTACATTTTGACAAAAGTGCTTTGAACCTTAATATAAAATGATGATAGAATTCTACTTGCCACCAATGCATCTATTAAACAGTGTAGGTTTCTAGGACCCAAATCAGATTTTCTTTCTTTGTATCAGTTTCTTGAAACTAATGCTATAATCCTGATGTGGCTTTTAGACACCAACCCATTCAATGGTGGAGAATTCATTCCCAGGGTTTGAAAGACAGCTAACCATGTCTTTGTTTGTCCCCAATGCTTTTAACCAAATAATGTAGTTCTTAAAAGATGCATTTATATAAGGTAGAATACTCTACATTTCCTTTTTATGGTTGTTTAAAAATGTTTTTAACAAACATTACAGTAATTTTTCTCATCTACCTCAGAAAAGTTCCATGTTCTAACTGAGATGAATTCCTTTGTCAAACTAGTAAGAGGGTCATTTCATTTGTAGTTTACTTACTAATTTATTCCATAATTTGAGTGTTAATCTTGCTGTCAGATGAATACAATCAACTTTTGGACTCAATTTCTTCCTGTGCAGGGGAGAATTTCTGTGTACCAAATTCCCACATAATTGCCTCTTTTGCACACACCCGCATCTTATTTTTGTTGGTGCCTATCCTAGCCCATCGCAACCTGTAATTGTCCAGCTAAATAATTTTTTAAAAAGATTTGATGCTTTCAGGTACCAAAATGATTCAGATTTAAAGCTGCAGTGGATAGTTTATTGATACATGAATTAAACCTGAAATACCCCCTCAGAACCTTAAATCTCTTTTCAGGACAGATGTCTAAAGTTGACCACAGTTTTTCTGTGTGAAAGTAGATGCTAAAATTAGCCATTGTAGCATGCAGCTTTGTGGAAGTGGCTGTACTCTTGCATCCTGTGGTTCTTTCTTCCCTATTGGCATGGTTATTTTGATCCGAAATGTCCTTTTTCCTTTGCTGTCTAGCTTTCTGCTGTCTACCTATTGCCATTCCATGGGCCATAATTCTCAGGTGGAGGTTTTTAAAATTTTCCCTTGCCTAGGCTATATCCCAGACCAGCTGAATCAGAATCCCTGGGGACAGAGCAGGGGTATTTGTGTTTTTAAAACCTCTTCAGGACATTCTGATGCTCAACCTGAATTAAGAACCACTTGCTTATTGCCTAGGTTAGAAATTTTTATTTGTTTTGTTTTGTTTTGTTTGACAGGATCTCACTCTGTCCCCCAGGCTGGAGTGCAGTGACATGATCACAGCTCACTGCAGCCTCGACCTCCTTGGCTCAGGCAATCCTCCCACCTCAGCCTCCTTAGTAGCTGGGACTATAGGCCTGTGCCACCACACTCAGCAAATTTTTTAGTTTTTGTGTTTTGTTTTGTTTTTTTTAAGAGATGGGGTCTCACTATATTGCCCAGGCTGGTCTTGAACTCCTGGGTTCAAGCAATCCTCCTGCCTCACACTCCGAAAGTGCTGGGATTATAGTCATGAGCCACCGTGCCAGGCCCAAAAATCTTTTATTTGTAAATAACTGAAACCCAAACTATCTTAACAGCAACAAAACAATTTGTCATAAGGAATCACGAGACTCTCACATAACCCAACAGCATGAAATACAACTGGACTTCATAAGAGACCAGAGCCTGGAACAGGAACATTTACAAGGACCCAGGCAACTAGTCCCTGTTGCCCAGGTGTAGCTCTCTGTCTGCCTGGCTCCCTTCAGGGGCTTGTGGATTCAGATCTCTGCTTCTCTCTGTACATCTGCTTTCTTTCTTTTCTCTTTCTCAGCTAGCCACTTTCGCTGCTTGCTGAGCACATGGCCAAACATGGTGCATCCTCATTACCCACATTTGTACGTCCTTAGTTCGACTTCCCAGCCCAGGGAGACTAGCATCAATGAATCTAAATTCCTGAGAGAGGATCTGATCAGTCTGGCACAGGTGATATGTCTGCCCTTAATCCAACCAGACAACATGGCTTAAACATGGCTGCCAAGGGCCCACCCATGTGTAGGTTAAGATTGGAGGCTATTTAGCTATCTCAAAGTGTATCTTTATGCTTGCCATATTTTTTTTCTTTTTTGAAGGAAATTTTGTATTATTTTAATTATTTTTATGGACAGAAAACTCAACAGTGTACATTTAACCCAGTTCAGTGGCAAAGTTCTTTAACCTTTGCCTTTTCGAGCTTGATAATGTGAGCTACAGACTTGAGACCCAGGACATTGCCTCCCCAGTGACAGTGGATCTCATCGTATCTGTCGTAGTTGGTCCTGATAGCTTCCACCAGCTTAGCCAAAGCTCCTTTGTCTTCCGAGTTAACCTTTGTGAAGACAACAGTGGTGCAGGTCTTCCTGTGGACTAGATGTCCCAGTCTTGCCTTCCCCTTGATAATGCAGTAAGGGACCCCCTTTTTACAACACTGGGCAGGCAGGCAGAAGACAGCCAGCTCGATGGGATCGACATCATGTGCAGTCATCACCAGCTGAGCTTTCTTGTTCTCCACCAAGGTGGTGACCATGTTAACTCCTGCTCGAAGGACAGGTGGTCTCTTAGTGGGGATGTCCCCTTTGCTGGTAGCTTTCTTCTTGGCCTGGGCCAACAGCCTCTGCTTCTTCTCTTGCTTTGTCTCTGGCCTGTACTTGTGGGCCAGCTTAAGCAGCTGAGTAGCTGTTTGGTGGTCCAGGGCCTGGGTGAACTGGTTAATGGCAGGAGGCACTTACATCCACTTACAGAGGATGGCTCTCTGCCGCTGCAACCTGATATAGTGGGGCCATTTCACAAAGCGGGTGAGGTCTCTTTGGGGCTGGATATCCTGTCCAATGCCAAAATTCTTAAGCCTTTTCTCAAACAGGGGATTCACCACTTCCTTGGCCTCCTGCTTCTTTATGACAGCAGGAGCTGGAGCCATTTTTTCTCCTTGGCTTTCTTTCCTTTCAGCATCTTGGGTGGCGGGAGGAGAGACTTATGGTTGCCATATTTTTCATCTAGCATTATACCAAATAACTTTGTTTCTAATTTCAGTTTTATTGATGATATTTTCACCTTTAAAGAAGGTGAAAAGCAACAATTTTCATATATCAGGGGTGATTTAACCTTACAGATGCCGCTAAGATGAACATTGAATGTACTGTTCTCTCTCTAAGCCTAGTTCTTCCTCTTATAAATAGGGATCAGTCTAAATGTTGAGAAAATTAGAGAATTGGGAAATCTGCCTCTCCTAAGTAGTAAAAGTTGAAAAGTAGTACAGTAAGATAGCAATCTAATAGCACAGTCATTTTCTACAATGTATATAATTTTAATCATCACAATAAAGAATGTTTAAAGAAATTGAGGTAGTTTAATCATAGGCAGTGCTGAGATGTGACCATATAATGATCTTTTAGAGAGAAGGCTGCTACTTTTTCTTTGTCTACACAAGGGTTAAAAAAAGAAGAAATGTTTTTAGGAGGAATGTAACATAGTGCCTGGCACATGGTTAGTATTCAATAGTATTTTACTAATAGTGTTTACTTAGAAATATTTATCAGAAATAACTTCAAGGTGTCTTTGGACCGATACAATGAGTTACCAAGGAAAGTAAATACATTTTTCCTTTTTCCTTTTTTTACCATTAAAGGAAACCAAAATACTTCACCCTCAAATATACTTCTTTGACATATTTGAGATGGCTATTCAGAGAACCTGCAGACAGGAATAGCCCTGTAAAACTACCTTTTGTGGGGGAGATTTACATCTGTAGAGAAAATCTACATTGCTGAAATAAACAGCCAGCCTTTCTGTGCTGTGACTTGTCTGGATCTAGGACAGATGGGCTCCTGGGAGAGAGAGACTGAGAGTTTGACACCTCTGGGGATCTAACAGAAACTTACTCTTTTGGAGGGCTGCTACCTGTGAGGTTTCATCTGCATTACAAGACTGCCTTTGCTAGCCATGCTTTTCTTCTCTTCCACCCATAACTGGTCTTGCCAGACTCTAAGCCTCTATTCCTTCTGTAACCTCAGGATGAAAACTTCAACTATCTGACCCTTTCTTTGAGTTTTTCTTATTTTTTATAACTCCTGTGCACATGCGTGCATATTATTATTTTTGTATGCCTTTTTTCCTATTAACCTGCCTTTTGTCAGTTGATTTTCAGTAAACGCTCAGAGGTTGAAGGGGAGGTTTTCCCTAGGCTCCTATACCATCTTGCATATTTGGGATATCCCAAGACATCCATGACGCTTGGCTCTCTAGGACATTGAAATCTGGTTAGGGAAGTAAAATATGAAAGCAATGGAGAACAGTCTGCCTTTGGCACTCAGAGATCTCTAGATGTTTTCACTTGTCCCATTTCATCCTTATAGGTTAAGAAGCAGGGAAATAGAGTTCATTACAATTTCAAATTATAATTTTGCTGATATTTTCCCCTTCAGGGAAGGTGAGAAGCAAGAATTTTCACATATCAAAGGTGATTTTACCTTGAAGATGCCACTAAGATGAGCTGGGCAGAGAGAATGTTAAGGCAAAGCACAATGTTAATGACTAAATTAGAACTGAAAATGAATTTAATCTCTTTAAAGAACAAGAATCAAGGTAACTGTATTTCAGTAATGTGTAATGCAAAAAATGCATGATGAATAAAATACATCATAGAAATATGAAGGGTTGAGTTATATGCAAGTATATTATAGGAAAAATTAGTTGATCTGATACTATATCAGAGTAGCTTCATCATTAAATGACACTGTGTCATTTATGGAATCATTGGCAATTCCTAGAACATCTATTACGGCACTAAAGTGGTCAGGGTTTTCATAAAATTTTGTGGAAGTCTGAACCTTATTTTCTTAGGTCAAAGACATGGTAGAAGCAATTTATAAGTAATGTTTTATTAATAAAGTGATTTCTAAGTTTATGATAAATACAAGTGACAGATCCAGTGGAATTTATTGGCTAATGTAATTGCGAAGGCTAAGAAGTGGATCTCTAATGGGTTTCCAACAATGTCATCATCGTTTCTGCTGTAATTCCATCTCTCTGCTCTGCTTTCCTCCTGTTGGTTTCATTCGCAGCAGGTTTTGCCATATGGGAGGAGCAATGCAGCAGTCTCTGGTCCGTATCACTTAGGATCTCATAAGGCATAAGGTCCTTTTTCTCTCCAACTTTGTCAGTACGTTCAAAAAGAGTCCGATTGGCCCATTAGATCTTTTGTCTACCCCAGTGGCAGGAAGACAGGGCCCCAGAGGTAGGGCTGGAGCAGTTCTCCAAAGGAAAGGAAGGTTTCAGTTATTAGAAAAGGGGTGGAAAGAATATATGTCCACCAATATATCACACAACTGCATATAGTGCACTTTCACATCCTGTGGCAAACAAAAATCTTTCACTAATGGAAAGGAAATGATGGCTTGACTTATTGTGTATAGTGTAAGAAAAAAAAAATCCAGATGCTTTTTTCATATTCACTCTAATTCCCTAGGTTACAACTAATTAGTACTTCCTGTTTGCTCCCCATATAATTTGCTTACCCCTTGACTCTATCACGTGTTTATCTTCCTTCTAGAGGCCTATCTTACAGAAATAGGATGTGAACACTTGAAGACAGAACTTTGTCTTTTATCTCTTTATTTCCAGTGCCTAGTCCAATCCTTGGAACACAGAAGCCACTTGATGCTTACTGAGTGGAATTAAATTCTATCCTATCTATTGCTTATATTAGGAAAGAAAAAAAAATGTGCTAGTCAAGGGCTTTAGGGGGAAAGTCTTTGTTCTCTAGGAGGAAGGATTTTCCCTAAGTCACTCTTGGCCTTTCTGCTTCTTCACTGTTCCTCCTTAGGGAAAGTGGAATGGCTTATCTAACTGGTGAGTCTGAGATAAGGAAGCACTTCTCACATTCAGATATTGTCCTCCACCAGCCATAGAGGGACGGGACAGGGGGCACTGCCTAACCCAGTTTTGGGGAAGCTCACTGTTGCTATGTACCCATGCCTTCTCTCTCTCTCTTTCTCTCTCTCTCCCTCTCTCTCTCTGTCTCTCTCTTTCTAATGAAGAGTTTAGCTTTGGAGTTAATGAGCAAAAGATTTCCTTACCATAAAGTGAAGCCCATCAAGTGAAAGCAAGTAGAAAGGCACAGAAAGGTTTATCCTTGTCACCATGTGGAAGGACACTTAGGGGAGCAGATCATTTGGTAACTGTTGGTACTTGTGGCCTCTACATCTTGTAAATTCATACATGTCCATGTTTGACCTAATTGTAGACTTTTTTGAAATTTTCAGTTTTAGGTGAATACCAATGAGTACCCAGAGTTTTCTGTCTTTGTTGTCCTCTGGATGTTGGTCCCAAATCCACTCAGGCAACAAATCCTGGAGTTACCTGCTCCTTATCTTTAAAGTATATGTAGCCCTTGGTCTCCATTTCTGCTGCCTTTTTTTTTTTTTTTGCTTATTTTTTAATTTAAAATTGACAAATACAGTTGTATGTATTTATGGGCACAATGTAATGTTATAATTAATAAATATAATATGGGATAATTAAATCAAACTAATTAAGATATCCATCGCTCCAAATACTTACCAGTTTTGTGGTAAGCACATTTGAAATTTACTCTCTTAACAATTTTCAAATGTACAGTACATAATTATTCACTATACTCACCACACAATTTGAGCTCCTTATATATTTTGGATATTAAACCCTAATCAGATGTATGCCTTGAAAATATTTTCTCTCAATCCAAAGGTTGTCGCTTCATGCAGTTGTTTTCCTTGCGGTACAGGGGCTTTTTATTTTGATATAATCCCATTTTTGTATTTTTGCTTTTGTTGCATGAACTTTTAGGGTCAGGTCTAAAATATCATTGCCCAGAATAATGTGTAATTTTCCCCCTATCTCTTTTGACAGCCTACAATCAGATATATGAGCAAAGAAATGATTTAAAGTTGGAACTTACATTTAAAAGGAAGCAGAGTGTAAAATTTTGGATAATTTGCAGCCTGGCTATGTGGCCAGAGAAATAAAAAGCATTTTTAGGAGAGGAATACAAGCAGGCTGAGGAACAACCACTTGCTTAGAAAGATTAGCGTGACTAAAAGAGAGCCAAGTGCTAATTTCCAAGACAATGGGGAAAAGGCATATCAGAGATCTTGGAGACAGACTCTGCTATCAGACCCAGAGCATTATGAGGAAATAATGGTTTCAGGGACCAGGCCTGGGCCATTGCCCTGCTCAGGCTTGAGACACTGCTGTCTGCATGTGGGCTGCTTCAGCTCCATCTCCAGCTCCAGCTCAAAGGGCCCCAAGTACAGCTTGGGCTGCTGGCTCTGGAGGGCACAAGCTGTAAGCTTTAGTGGCTTTCATGTGGTATTAAGCCTGCAGGTGCACAGAGTGCAAAAGTGAAGGAAACTTTGCAGATTCCCCTAGATTTCAGAGGATGTATTGGAAATCCTGGGTGCCCAGGCAGTAGCCTGCTGCAGAGGTGGAGCCCTTACAGAGAACCTCTACTAGAGCAATGTGGAGAGGAAATGTGGAGTTGAAGCCCCCCACATAGAGTCCTCACCAGGGCACTGCCTTGTGGAGTGATGGGAAGAGGGCCACCACCCTCCACGTCCCAGAATGGTAGAGCCATGGGCAGCTTGTATCCTGAGCTTGGAAAAGCTGCAGACACTCAACTCCAACCCATGAGAGCAGTCATGGGGTCTGCATCCTGCAAAGCCACAGGGACAGCGCTGCCCATGCACCAGTGTGCCCTGGATGTGGGACATGGAGTCAAAGATGATTATTTTGGAGCTTTAAGATTTAATGACTGCCGCCGAGCGTAGTGGCTCACGCCTGTAATCCCAGCACTTTGGGAGGCTGAGGTGGGTGGATCACGAGGTCAGGAGATCAAGACCATCCTGGCTAACACAGTGAAACCCCGTCTCTACTAAAAGTACAAAAAATTAGCACGGCGTGGTGGTGGGCGCCTGTAGTCCCAGCTACTCGGGAAGCTGAGGCAGGAGAATGGCGTGAACCTGGGAGGCGGAGCTTGCAGTGAGCAAAGATCACGCCACTGCACTCCAGCCTGGGTGACAGAGCGAGACTCCGTCTCAAAAATAAATAAATAAATAGCCTGGGTGCGGTGGCTCACGCCTGTAATCCCAGCACTTTAGGAGGCCAAGGCAGGCAGATCATGAGGTCAGGAGCTCGAGACCAGTCTGGCCAACATGATGAAACCCAGTCTCTACTAAAAATACAAAAAACTAGCCAGGCATGGTGGCGGGTGCCTGTAGTCCCAGCTACTCGGGAGGCTGAGGCAGGAGAATGGTGTGAACCCAGGAGGCGGAGCTTGCAGTGAGCCGAGATCGCGCCACTGCACTCCAGCCTGGGCAACAGTGTAAGACTCAATCTCAAAAAAAAAAAAAAAAAAAAAAAAACATTTAATGACTGCCCTTCTGGGTTTCAGACCTGCATGGGAGCTGTAGCCCCTTTCTTTTGGCCAGTTTTTCCCTTTGGAATGGGAATATTTACCCAATGCCCATATTACCATTGTATCTCGGAAATAAATAACTTGTTTTTGATCTTACAGGCTCATAGGTGGAAGGAACTCATCTCCAGATGAAACTTTGGACTTTAGACTTGGGACTTTTGATTGAGTTGGAATTGGAACAAATTAAGACTTGGGAGAACTATTGAGAAAGTATGATTATATTTTGCAATGTGAGAAGGACATGAGATTTGGGGAGCTAGAGGCATAATGATATAGTTTAGATATTTGTCCCCTCCAAATCTCATGTTAAAATCCCCAGTGTTGGAGGTGGGGCTTGGTGGAAGGTGTTCTGATTATGGGGGCAGATCCTTCATGAATGGCTTAGTCCATCCGTTTGGTGATGAATGAGTTCTTGCTCTGGTGGTTAACATGAAATGTGGTTATTTAAAGAGTGTGGCACCTCCCCCCACTCTTGTTCCTACTCTCAACTTGTGACATGCTAGCTTCCCTTCACCTGCCACCATGACTATAAGCTTTCTGAGGCCTTACCAGAAGCTGAGCAGATGCCAGCACCATGATTTCTGTAGAGCCTGCAGAGCTGTGAGCCAATTAAGCTCAGCGTCAGGTGTTTCTTTTTTTTTTTTTTGAGACAGAGTATTGCACTGTTGCCCAGGCTGGAGTGCCTGGAGGCATGATCTCAGCTCACTGCAACCTCCACCTCCTGGGTTCAAGAGCGACTCTCATGCTTCAGCCACCCAAGGAGCTGGGATTACAGGAGTGTGCTACCACGCCCAGCTAATTTTTGTATTTTAGTGGAGATGGGGTTTCACCATGTTGGCCAGGCTGGCCTCGAACTCCTGACCTCAAGTGATTCACCCACCTTGGCCTCCAAAAGTGCATGAGGCGTGAGCCACTGCGCCTGGGCAGTTATTTGTTTATAGTGATGCAAGAACAGACTAACACAAATGGGTTCAGAATTCAGTTGTGGGAAAGGTGTGTAATTTAATAGTCCCCTCAAACCTCACAGAAGAATTTCAGAAAGATCCTATATTTGTTTTTGAATGCATGCAGAGAATAGATTAAAATATAAATATCTTGATGTTTTTTATATTACATATTTATATCCCATCTTTTTCCAAAACAGATTTAAAGTGGTTTCATCTTTGACATGGTAATCTAACCCATGACATTCAAAAGCCACAAGGACAGAAAAAGAATTTTCTAAGGCTGCCCGAAGCGCAACTTCATTTGATATGATTTCCTAGCCTAGAATATAATCAGGAAGGCACTGATTTCTTTCTGTTACTGTTGTTTTTAAGCAAAAAAGATCCTATTCCTCCTCTTCTATTTCTTTGCATGGTGAATAGCTCCGCTAGTTACCCAGCCACTAAACAACAACCTGGGAATCAACTTCCTCTCTATTCTGTTGCCCCTTCCCCCAAACAACCACTCGATCATCAAGATTTCTTCCTCGATTTCATATTCAGCTCTACATCCAGGGTCTAAATTCACACCTTGGATTTCTGCTGCCTGAACTAATCCAGCAGTCGCACTCTGTAGCCCTTCAGTCCCTCTTCTGTAGCATGTCCAAAGTGTTCTTTCTAGCAGAACAATGTGATTGTGTTACTCTTGTACTTGAAATCCCTCAATGTCTTTTTCACTGTCTCTGGGATTTATTCCAGACTCCCTAGCATACATACAGGGACCTCAAGGTCTGGCAGCTGCTCAGTTCTCCAGCCGTATATCTCTGAATGGTTTCTCTCTCGGCCTCATTTCTCCATCACCCCTCCTCCCAGTAAACACATACACTAGAACCATTGTGAATTTCTCAGAGTACTTCTTATGGTCTAGGATAGTTTACATTTTTGGGTCCCTTTTGCTGCTCCTCTGCCTATAATTTATCCCTTCCCCTCTTGCCTTCCCTCTACCCCACAAGGCTGGCTCAGCTTTTAAGACTCAATCGAAGTGCCACCACCTCTCTGAAGCCTTTTTCACACTTCACCCTTAGGAAGAATGAAGCATCTTCTTCCTCTTCTTCCCTTCCATGTCTGTAATCCTCAACACATTTTTTTTTTCATGAATTGTCTGCAACACTGTTTGCTTTCGCTAGACTGAAAGATCTTAGGGACAAAGTCCAAGTTATGCTCGTTCTGCTGTCTCTAATATCTAGCATCATTCCTGACACTTTAGCAGTATTTCATAAATGTTTATTGACTAAATGCATATTTACCTATGCATGAAAGAGTAACAGTTTCAGAGTTTTTGTTAGCTGCATTCCTTTACTTCCTATCAGTTTGGGGAAGTAGATTTAGTACCCACAAAATGATTGGGAGTCCCCTGTACTGCAAAGATTTGACTTTAAGAAGTAGGTGGCTGGGTACGATAGCTCATGCTTATAATCCCAACATATTGGGAGGCCAAGGCAGAAGGATCGCTTAAGCCCAGGAGTTTGAGACCAGCCTGAGCGACGTAGTAGGGACCCATTCCGTATGAAAAACCATATATATTAGCCAGGCATGGTGGCGTGTGCCTCCCAAATTGGCTGAAGCAGGAGGATTGCTTGAGCCTGGGAGGTCAAGGCTGTAATGAGCCATGATTGTGCCACTGCACGCCAGCCTGGATGACAGAGCAAGACCCTGTCTCAAAATAATAATAATAAATAAAGAAGCAGGCCCGTGAACAGCATCAGCAGTTTCAGCTACTAATACTAGCAGTCTTTGTTCCTCTTAGAGTGCAGAGAGCTGCTGGTCACTTTTGATCTTTATTAAAACACCCATACACAGTAAGATTGCTTGGGAATCCAAGGCAGAATATATCTGTGTGGTTTGAGAGAGGACTTTAAAGTGTTAGAGAGTCTAATCTTTTTAGAGCACACTAAAAAGAGAGTAGATACACTACCCCAGGGCAGAGATGAAATAATGAATTTGCTGAATATTCCATGTGGGCCCTGAACATCAACAGGGCAAGAGAGAAGTCAAGAAATGAAAAGTGCTGGTAAGGTCAGCAAGTACCTATCTTGGCACCCAATGGTACCAAGTGACCATTGCATGGACCATGCTCTGGGAGGGCATGAGAAAAATTAAGGGCAAAGGACATTCCCTCAAAGAGTTTACCAGTTTAAAGCTTTAATGTCCCTGAAACTAATATGTCTTCTGTGGCAAGCTTTGATGATAAATGTAGACTAAGTTTTTTAAAATCATATAAAAATTTAAAATACTTTGCAAAGCACAAACAATTTTCTTAGGCCTGCCTTGGTAGCAAGAACAGTTTGTAATGACTAAAAAGTGGAGAATCTATGGTATATTCATGGTCTAAATCAGATATTGCAAGCTGGTGCCCTCTGGACTGGAGTCATACGATATTTTCAAATTCAGGAAATTTTAAATAAAAATTAAGATTTCTTACTTATGATTTCCTTGTGCTCTCAGGTCAAAATGGTTTATGCAAGACTTGATGGTTTGAAATAAAATTGTACAAAGGCATTCATTCCACTTTGGCTAAATGGATTCTAGTATAAATGCAAAGGATATTTAACTCACTTGGGAGCTCATAGGCATAATGCATATGTTTGTTTAAAAACAAAAGAAGCAATTGAAGATTAACATTGACTTTGTCTCGCCTGGCGCGGTGGCTCACGCCTGTAATCCCAGCACTTTGGAAGGCCGAGGTGGGCGGATCATGAGGTCAGGAGATCGAGACCATCCTGGCTAACAGGGTGAAACCCCGTCTCTACTAAAATACAAAAAAATTAACCAGGCATGGTGGGGGGCGCCTGTAGTCCCAGCTACTCGGAAAGCTGAGGCAGGAGAATGGCATGAACCCGGGAGGCAGAGCTTTCAGTGAGCCAAGATCCTGCCACTGCACTCCAGCCTGGGCGATACTGACTTTGTCTCATAGTTTAGATCTGGGATAAACAAACCTTTTCTGTAAAGGGCCAGAATATTTTAGGCCTTTATTTATTTTAGGTTTTGCAGGTCCTGTAATCTCTGTTGCAGCTAAACAGCTCTGCCACTGTAGTGTGAAGTCACCATAGATGATACCTGGACAAATGAGCATGGCTGTGTTCAATAAAACTTTGTTTATGAACACTGAAATTTGAAATTTATATAATTTCTACATGTCACAAAAATTTTTTTTGTCTTTTTTTCAGCTATTTAAAACTGTAATAACTATTCTGAGCTCATGGGCCATATAAAAACAAGAGATGGACCTCATTTGACATATAGGCCAAATGGACATTGGCTGAGTGTCATTGTAAAATCTTGGTCTTAGGCTTTTTAGACCTGATTAGCCTAAAAGGAACAAACTAGGATGTTCTGTTCTCTTTACAGGGCAAAGGAATTCTCCTTTCCCTACTTTTTATTTTTTATTTTTTCAATTTTTTTGGATGGAGTCTTACTCTGTCACCCAGGCTGGAGTGCAGTGGCACCATCTTGGCTCACTGCAACCTCCGCCTCCCAGGTTCAAGCAATTCTTCCGCCTCACCCTCTCTAGAAGCTGGGATTACAGGTGCGTGCCCGACGCCCAGCTAATTTCTGTATTTTCAGTAGAGATGGGGTTTCACCATGTTTGCCAGGCTGGTCTCGAACTCCAGACCTCAGGTGATCCACCCACCTCGGCCTCCCAAAGTGCTGGGATTACAGGCATGAGCCACCATGCCTGGCTTCCCTACTTTTTTATATCCATGGGGAGCTTGGTTGATATCCTGCTTGAACATGGAAGACCCAAGTTGCTCACCCTGTGTTTTCCAAAGCCTTAAAGGCTAGTCTACATTTCAGACAGCCCAGGTGATGAGGGAGCCTTGTGTTTTCTGTGAGGAACCTTATCCCTTAAGCATCTATATCCCAGTCATACTTATGCATGGAAAGGCTAAGTAAAATCTATTAATATCCTAGCTAGAAAGAAAACTATAAAATTACACATAGATGCAAGCTTGTGTGTATTCTGCAGTTCAAAGTGTAGTCAGCAAAAAAAGCATACATGCTATCGCACTGGGAGGAAATCGGTGTCTTTGAAATCAAATACCCTGCCATTGGCATATCCAGGCTTGAAACTCGGCTGCAGCTTTTAGCTTCCACCACATGTTTACATTGGAAATCTCTCTGTGCACATATAGAGTTTGTTCTCTTATGAAATCATGTCTCTAGGGAAGGATAATTTAAAGCCATTTCCGTTTGTTATGTCTGAGCTGAACTAGACTATTAGGGCTTGTTAACGCTGGATAAACTTGAGCCCTATAACTGCCTTCATCTGCAGATTATAGAATCTGTCCAACAAATTGCATTCTGATGTTTTCAGAATGATGGCTAAGCAAGCAAGGGCCTTTTAATTTATATTCTATCACCATGGTTGTCAGGAATCACAGTTTTGACTTTCATGCTTACTTGGTATAGCAGCGATGATATGACTCTTGAATGGACCAAATCCAGAAGTAATTGAGACACTAAACTGCATCTGCATGTTACTATAGCAGAGTGAGCAAAGGCTGACAGTCAGAAAATTGCTGGTGAAGCATCTTTCTTCAGAGTGCCTCCCTTCCCCGAGTCTTAGCATAAATCAGTGTTAGGTCCACTGAAATATCGTGTGTGGTCTGCATTTAGAAATTTTATTTGAAAATGAGACAGATGGATAAATGAAAACAAGTTTTCTTTAGGCTAGTGTTAAGTAAATAGAATTAAGTGAAGATAGACAGTTTCCCTGATTTAGTGGAGGGGAGATGGTGGTTGCCCCAGGATATCTAACTCCCTCTACCTCTATTCATCAAATCCACTGAACACATTTGCCTTCAGTTTGGCTTAATATCATTCACCATTTTAGATAGTGGGATACTGGAAGGTAGAAATTACATCTGTTTGACTTCTTTTGTGAACCAGTGTAGTAGAACTACCAGTACAACTTCAGTAAAATCACAAATAGGATGGCACCAGGCAATAGTGTGACTATCCAACATGGCATCCCCTAACTGGGAAAGGAATCCTTTCTTCATGGCTCTGGCCTTATTTTCAGTAGCTCCACTGAATTCACTTCTTTTCAATAAACTTGTAAAAGGTACTGCCCTACGCCCTGAGGTTGGGGACAGTGGCAGTGGTAGGATACAGAGACAAATAAGACATAGACCCTGCCCAAAAGGTGACTGTATACATAAAGCACCCTAATCCAGACCAAACTCAAAGAATGCTAGAAATGAAGGGCAGACATAGGACAGTGGCATTTTGAGTAAGAAATAGGGTTTCAACTGGTGGGAGAAAGAAGAACCTGCTAGACTAAGGGAACAGCATGAACTAAAGACCAGAAGTAGAAAAGTACTACTTTTTGTACCAAAAGTAGAAAAGACCAAAAGTGTTGAGGGAGAATGGGAATAATTCCTCTCTCTCTCTTTCCTTTTTTCCCTTTATTCTTTTTTCAATAATTATTTGATGAATGTTTATGGTAAACCGAACAGACACAGCTCCTGCCCACACAAAGCTTACAGTCTAGAGGAGGAACAACCAGGAATCAAAGAAGCCCAAAGTAAATAACAAATTACAGCCCTGACCCTTACCTCAAAGGAGAGGGGTACATTGACTAAGAGAGCGCATTACAGGAGAGTGGAACATACTTTACAAGCCTTTACTGGAGAGATGTCCTGCCACCTGAAGAGAGAGAAGGCGTTGATTAGAGGAGAGCGCTCTATGGAGAGGAGTCAGCGTGGACACTGAGACTGCAAGAGTGAGGGAATGTGCGGGATTAGACCACAGTCAGGGAGCAGAACACAGTGGGATTTTTGGTCTTTATTCTAAGAGCAAAGAAAAGCTATTGACCTGTTTTTAGCAAAAGATGGGGTAAGGTAATGAGATTTGCTAGTTGGAAAGATCCCACTAGCTGCAGTGTAGAGAATGAATTAGATGGGTGAAGAGGGACCCCTGCCAGGAGGCAGATGCAATTGTCCATGGGGGATATTCTGGTTTCTTTGCACTGGAGTAATGAGGATGGGGATGAAAAGAAGGGAATATGTTTAAGAGCTGATAATGAGCTTGGCCTTGGCAACACTGAGTTTGATGCACCTTTGAGACACTAAAGAGACGTACCAGGAAGATATAGGTGTACTGGAGCTCACTGAAGAGGTCTGGGCTGGAGATAAACAATTGAGTCATCTCCTTATAGGTGATAATTGAGCCATAAAAGTGGATAAATAAATATAAGTTGAATGAATGATAGAATTAATGAATAGATGGTATTGGGTGAGGAAAGAGCACAGAGTAATGAGGGCTTAAACAACTTTGTGGTGCTGTATTTCTGTAACTATTACTTATCAGTTGTGAGACTGGACAAAGTGATTTTCCTCTGGCCAGGTCTGATGCCTCCTATGGACACATTCTGAAAGCCAGCAGGAACCTAGAAAGTGACCAGGCCACCCCCTTGCCCACATAGAAACATGTCTGCTAACTCTTCCACCTTACCAATAGGTGGATTCCAAGAGTTCACATAAAAGGTGGTTGTTTGGATTGTAGAAGTCTCTTCCCAAAAGAAACTCCTACTTTCCTAGGGAGATGCCACCATAGACCCTAATTAACCAAGGTCCTTTCTGTGAGACAGTATGTTCAATAGGACCTTGAGGTGTTACAAACTATTTCCTCACAGATGCCTGGGCATAGGCCTGGACTCTTCCCCAGACTCCTCCCATCCCACTTGCCAGGCACTGAGAAACAGGACTTTCCACTTGTTTGTCACTGGCAAGGACTTCATGGCTTCAGAGAGGGAGCTCCAGGGGTTTCTGGGACACTTACCAGTATAAATTCCCTGAGGTTCTTCTAAGTCTGTGCTTGAATTCATTCATTCATTCCCTTCTTATCTTTTCTGAGGACCCCAAGAATTGGCCTGCCTGCGTCCTTTGCTTTTACTTTCAGCAGGTGGGGGTCTGGCACGGTCGGGGGAAGGGTTTTGATGGGAAAAGTGAGGCTGGTACTATTTTTCCTCCCATGTTTAGCCTATAGAGTATAGTCATAAAACTTTTCCTCAATGTTTCAGTCCTGAAGCAAGCGCACAGCTCATTGGCAGTTTCTAAGGATTTTTATTATTAGCAATGTCAGAAAGCAAGTTGAAAGCAAAACAGCCCGCTCTGGGCCTCTTCCCTAGCCTTTCCTTATTTTGTGTTGTTTTCCTCACACCCAGGAGGAACACATATCCCAATTCCTGAGGACAGTCCTGATTTGCAACTGGCATTGTGGCACAACTGCCAATAGTACCACCTTTAAAAAGTTTAGACACTGAATTATGGTCATGCTACTTAACCCCATAAAGAAAAATAAAGTAATGCATTGGTGGTAATAGTGGATTTACAAAAGACTACAATAATCTCGATCTGCATTTTAGCGAGAGGATATGAGCCACAGAGTGATTTCTTTGGTATTTTGTCCCAACAGCTGGACTGGGCCTCTATGTGTGTAGGTGAGGGATGGGGTACAGAGGGGAGGACTTGTGGGAAGTGCTGGAATATCAGGGCTAGAATATTGCCACAGAAATGTGTCTATTTTTTCTCCTGTCTCTTTCTCAGTAACCAGATCTACCATGGAAGACTCAGACTGGCACTTTGGCAAGGTGAGATGAAAGATCAGGGCTGAGGAAGGTGCATTTGCAGGCACTGTGGGGTCCACAGCAGAGAGGATAAAAACGTGGAGGCAGAGGTGCATCTGAGTCATAACAGCACAGAGCCGGGCGTTGGGGTTGGGGCCTGAGCCATTGTTGTCTGGCTGTCGCAGCAGGGGGAAAGGAGGACAGAAGTGTCAATGTTTCGTTGAGAATTTTTCTAAAAAGTTGCCACTTTGGGTGAAGGGCTCAGTAAGACCTTCCCCTCCACACTCCACATAACTATGCTTCTATTAGAAGTATCCTGAGCAGTTCAGGCCATCCACGTGGTGGAACTGTGTGGGGTACCCTCAAGCCCATGGGTCTCTAGGGGTTGTGCCTAAGTCACATGTATACGTTCCACCTGTGATGTTAGGCAAGCAAGCATATGATCCTTTCTCATCACCACTTCCATGAAACAAAGACATTTTAGAACTGTTGACGATAGCAATGTTTTCTCGACAAAGAGATTACTTGTAAAGTAGTAAAGAACATTAGAAAAAGGAGCTATAGTCATATGGTCACTGTTCTTTGTGGTGCTATATAGGTGGTGTGTATATTATAAGAACTTTTGTGTCTTCCAATAATGTTTTTTGGTTTTTTGTTTTTGTTTTTGTTTTTGTTTTTTGAGATGGAGTCTCGCTCTGTTGCCAGTCTGGAGTGCAAGGGCACGATTTCGGCTCATGGCAACCTTCACCTCCCAGGTTCAAGCGATTTTCCTGCCTCAGCCTCCAGAGTAGCTGGGACTACAGGCACACGCCACCACGCCCAGCTAATTTTTACTGTTAGTAGAGACTAGGTTTCACCATGTTAGCCAGGATGGTCTCGATCCCTTGACCTCGTGATCTACCCACCTCAGCCTCCCAAAGTGTTGGGATTACAGGCGTGAGCCACCGCGCCTGGCCCCAATAATGTTTTAAACGAGTAAAATGAAGTTTGTCACTTCTGCATGCTTACAAGCTTAAACATCAAAAGAATTGGCCAGGTGTGGTGGCTCACACCTGTAATCCCAGAACTTTAGGAGACCAAGTTGGGAGGATCACTTGAGTCTGGGAGTCCAAGACCAGCCTGGGCAACAAAGCAAAATCTGTCTCTACAAAATATTTATTTTTTAATTTTTTTTTAAATTATTAAGAATCCAAAGAGTTTATACATTTAGGTGGGAAAGGTAACCCTTGGGAAGCCCTGGGCTAGCCTCTCGGCTTGCTCATGATTCAAGTAGCAAAAAGAAGTAGTGGACTCAGGACAGAATTTTGACGTGGGAGCCCCATTTCAAGCTCTGAGGTCTGAAATGCCAAGTTTAAGCCTCTTGGCCTCATTGTGACTCGATTTCCCTTTCCATGAAATGAGAAGATAATCCCAGTATTAGGGTACTATCCGAGTACCTTCAGGCTTTTTAGGAAGAACTCTAGTGAGTAAGCTCTCCGGCTGTAGAGGGGACCGTGATGCACAGTAAAAAGAACCCCATCTTGTCACTGGAGGGATATAGGCAGCCGCCCAATGGGAGCTCCCATACTGTAGAGATGGCACTCTTGCTTTGGCGGGACTAGTACAGATGTATTTTTTATGTCCCATTTCTTATGTTGCCTATTTTTGGAGACATATTTGTTTGTTAACTCTTTGAGTTTCATAAAGAAAACATTAATACAAATTTTATTGAGTGGTAGGTTAGCTCCAATATCCTCAAAATAGATTGAGCATTTTAGAATTCACCTTAATGTTACCTGGAATGCAAAAAGATTTGCCTAAAACGTTTAGCTCCTCATTTTGTTACTGGCTTCATTCTGATTTTGGAAACAACAGAAAGTAAAGTGGAACTGGGGTTTTGGGTCTATTAGATTCTCCAATTTAATCTCGCCCATCTATTCCTGATATTAATAAACTCTTTCTAATATCAGTTGGCCATGGTTGTCATTCTGGTAAATACCTCCCTGGAACCGGACTGAATAAAATTCATGAGACTTGCTGGTCACAGCTGGAGATTGGTTCAGTGGTTTGGGTTTTTTTTTTCTACCAAAGTGAAAATAGAATTATTGTTATTATTGTTTTCTAGTTTTAAAATGACTAAAAGTACAAAGGAAAAATGGAAAAGTCAATTTAAATCCTACTGCTGAGAGAAATAACATTTTGGTGAGCAACTCTCCAGATCACTCTCAGAATGTGCATATTATACTTCCATATGCCATTGTTAGAAAACAAGAGTGTACTTTCTCATTGTGGACAACTCTATGTCCATAAATAATGACACCATTAATTATAGTGACAGTATATAATATTCCATTAAACAGCTGTCCTATTATCCATTTATGCATTTCCCAATTATTATTCATTTAGGTTTTTTTATATTGCTTACTATCATTTAAAAATTGCAGTAAACATTCTTTTACATCCAGATTTCCAAATTTGTCTAATTATCTCCCAGGTTATATAGCCATATCTTGAGAATATTGTAGACATGGTTCCAGACCATTGCAATAAAGTAAATATTGCAATAAAGTGAAATACATTTTTTGGTTTCCCAGTGCATATAAAAGTTATGTTGGCCGGGCGCGGTGGCTCAAGCCTGTAATCCCAGCACTTTGGGAGGCCGAGGTGGGCGGATCACAAGGTCAGGAGATTGAGACTATCCTGGCTAACAGGGTGAAACCCCGTCTCTACTAAATAAATACAAAAAAATTAGCCGGGTGCAGTGGCGGACGCCTGTGGTCCCAGCTACTCCGGAGGCTGAGGCGGGAGAATGGCGTGAACCCAGGAGGCGGAGCTTGCAGTGAGCCGAGGTTGTGTCACTGCACTCCAACCTGGGCGACAGAGCGAGACTCCGTCTCAAAAAAAAAAAAAAAAAAGTTATGTTTACACTCTACTCTATTAAAAGTGCAATAGTATTATATTTTTTAAAAACAATATAGATTACCTAAATTTAAAATACTTAATTGCTAAAAAAAAAAATGCTAGGGATCATCGGAGCCTTCAGTGAGTTATAATCTTGCTGGTGAAGGGTCTTGCCTTAGTGTTGAAGGTTGCTGACTGTTCAGGGGGTGGTTGCTGAAGGTTGGAGTGGCTGTAGCAATTTCTTAAAAAATGACAATAATGAAGTTTGCCTTATGGATTGACTCTTATGAAAGATTGCTCTGTAGCATGTCATGCTGTTTGATAACATTTTATCCACGGTAGAACTTCTTTCAAAATTGGAGTCAATCCTTTCAAACCCTGCCACTGCTTTGTCAACTAAGTTTCTGTGATATTCTAAATCCCTTGTTGTCATTTCAACATTGTTCATAGCATCCTCACCAATAGATTCCATCTCAAGAGACCACTTTCTTTGCTTATCCAAAAGAAGCAACTCCTCATCATGTTTTGTCATGAGATTGCAGCAATTCAGTCACATATTCGGGCTCCATTTCTAATTCTAATTCTCTTGCTATTTCCGCCACATCTGCAGTAACTTCTTCCAATGAAGTCTTGAACCCCTCAAAGTCATTCATGAAGGTTAGAATCTTATTCCAAGCTCCTATTAAGGATGGTATTTTGACCTCCTCCTATGAATCACGAATCTTCTGAATGGCATCTAGAATGCTGAATCCTTTCTAGAAGATTTTCAACTTACTTTGCCCAGATCCATAAGAGGAATCACTATCTATGGCAGCTATAGCCTTACAAATTGTATTTCTTAAATAATAAGTCTTAAAAGTCAAAATTACTCCTTGATCCATGGGCCGCAGCAGGCGTGAAAACAACATTAACCTTGTACATCTTCATCAGAGCTCTTCGGTGACCAGCTACATTGTCAATGAGTAGTACTATTTTGAAAGAGATCTCTTTTTTTCTGAGCAGTAAGTCTCAATGGTGGGCTTAAAATATTCAGTAAACCATGCTACAAACAGATGTGCTGCCATCCATTCCTTGTTGTTCCATTTCTAGAGCACAGACAGCCATTTTCAACATGCCTTCCTCACTAAGCTTAATCATTTCTAGCTTTAAAGTGACAGATATGTGACTCTTCCTTTCACTTGAACACTTAGAGGCCATTGTAGGGTTAATTGGCCTAATTTCAATGTTCTTGGCCTAATTTCAATGTTGTCATGTCTCAGGAAATAGAGAGGCCTGAGAAGAGGAAAAGATGGGGAAGGGCTGGTTGTTGGAAAGTCAGAATACACACATTTATTAAGTTTGCTGTCTTACAGAGGTGTGGTTGATGGTGCCCAAAACAATTACAAGAGTAACATAAAAGATCACTGATCATAGATCACCATAACAGATATAATTATAATGAAAAAGTTTGAAATAGTGCGAGAATGACCAAAACATGACACAGACATGAAGTAAGCACATGCTGTTGGAAAAAGGGTGTCGAAAGACTTATCAACGCGCTTGCCACAAACGTTCAATTTGTAGAAAAACATAGCATCTGCAAAGTGCAATACAGCAACACACAATAAAGCTAGACATGCCTGTACTCCTGAAGTGATGTTGATGATCGATGGGTCCGAGGCATGTTTCAGTTTTTGTATGTATTGCAAAACTACCTGTCAGGAATGTATCAGTTTGCATGCCCATCAGCAGTGTTTGTGAATTATTGGTCCCCCATACTATTGCCTACACTGCAGCTAATTTTTTTTTCTCAATCTTTGTGAGTCTCTTGAGTGAAACAATATCTTACTGTCATTTATGTTTGCTTTACTTTGATTACTAGTGAGATGAAGCATCTTTTTGTATGTTTATTGCCCACTTGTATAATATTTCTCCTATTATGAAACAGAATAGGTCCTGTCCAAAAACTCTAGGAAGGTTATGGTCTGGTTGGTCCATGGAATGCAGGATCTGGACTGTAAATTATTCTTCAGTCACATCGTGTGATATAAAAGCCTATATCACACAATGTGTGATGGTAAAGAAATTATTAAAAATTATTTGAAAAATATTTTAAGAATAACTTGTTTTATGATTATATCATGGAGTTTGAGTATCCTTAACAAAGGAAGAAATTCACCATGCTTATTGGAGACATGTAATCCTAGAGAAGGTGGGACTGGGCCATGCCCCTCTGCTGCAGTACCAGCACAGAATGACAGAATTGTTGGAAACCTCTCCTAATTCATACCACCCCACAGAGGAGCAGCTGCCACAGTGGAGCACACCCCACCTGCTTGGAGGTGCCATAGGCCAGCCTCTCTGAGTTTTATGATGCATCTGAAATGGAGTTTTACTGCATCCTCCCACCACCTTACGAAAAACCACGGGGGAGGAAAGAAAAACAGAACCCACCAAGAGGAACAAGCAGACCTGTCCGAGGGTGGGGAATTGGCTACTCCATAAGGCAGCAGGAGAGTAAACTACAAAAGACATAAAGCACACCTTGCTTTAATCCCTTCCATCCGCCCAGAGCCCCCAGAAAGCTCATAAAGTCTCCCTTTCTGGGTGATTGGATTCCTTTAGCTCAGGGGCAAGTAGGGCATTTTTTTGGTTTTGTTTTGGAAGAGGGCTGGGTAAAGGAGAATGGTAATCACTGGGGTTGGAGGAGGGAGAATGAAAACAGGGGCAATCACTGGGGTTGGGGGAGTCCCTTCTCTTCTTGCTTCGAGGTAGTGAGTGGTAAACGCAAACAGCTGCTGCCTGAAATCACAGCGCGTGGGTACTGGGCAGCCAGACCAGATCAGCAGCCATTAAGCAGGGCCCACAGTTCCTATGGCCGTTACCTCTCTCAGAAGCCAGGCAGAGCTGTGAGTTCTTTCACCTTTTGAGGGCTCCTCTTGGCTACCTCAAAGGAATCATTTGGAATGCTGCTGGCAAAAACGTTGCTGAAAGTTGTGTGTTGTAGGGGGGCGGTGTTTTTTCTCTCTCTAAAAAGAGTGGTGGTGGTTCTTTGCCAGGATTTAGAAGCCGGAACTGTCTGTCCTTTTTGTTTGAAATAGAGACTTTAGAGACTAGCCTTTTCATTTACTGAAAGAAGGAGAAAGAAAGGAAAAAAAATTTGTCTACTTTGCCTTTGGTCTGGGTACTTTCCACTTGTTTGCTTTTAACCTTTCTCAGTGTTTGCAGGGTGCAGGGAAACGGCCTTGTCAGCCTGGGCTGGGCTCCTTAAGTCTTGAACAACAAACACTTAAAATAATCAAAATGTTATATTTGGCAGTTAAAAGAAGAATCTCCTAAAACTATGTCTAGTCTTATTTGTTTCTGAACTCCTGGTAGAGGCGGGGAGACCATGTTCTCCATTCTGTGGCCTAGCCACTCTTCCGGGCCTTCTCTTGTTCCTCTTCACTCCCTCTTCCCCAGATGTACTCCTAGACTGAGCTGCTTCCCAGCTCAGAGCCCACCACGTGCCTCTGCAGCTTCTGTGCCTTTGCAGATGCCGCTCCCTCTCCTGGAATGCCTTCTCTCCACCCTTCCCTGGCTGAAGTCCTCCTGGCCATAAAAGGCTACCCTAAGTGCACTGAGCTTCCTTGCTAGGCACATCTTATCATCGTTATTTCTGTAATTCTTCCTTTCATTGGCTGACATCCATGACAGCAGGGCCCAACCTTAGGTGGCTAGCACAATGCCTGTGGCAGTAGTGGCAGCAGTAGTCTTCGTGTTACCAGCAGCAGCAGTCTTCGTGTTACCAGCAGCAGCAGTAATGACTCTTACTGGGCATGTGCCATGTACTAGGTCTTTTTCATACTCATCTCTAATCCTCCCAACAACTCTACATCATATATGATATTGTCTCCTTTTTAGAGATGAGGAAATTGGGACTTATGTGGGGTGGAAAGATGTGATACCTTTCCTCACTCATCATGAGGGTCACAGCTGACACCCCTTTAACAAAAGACAGGTTGATGATAAAAGCATAACAAATGTATTTCATCAAAGTTTTACATGACAAGGGAGTCTTCAGAAATGTAGACCCAAAGGCCCAGGGAAGATGGTCTGTTTCTATGCTTTGGTCTGAGGAAGAATGGGCAGCTGTGTAGAAATGTGATTGGACAAAAAAGGGTCTGATCTAATGATGACAGACTGAGGGGGTAGACAGAGCAAGGCCTGTCTGTTCAGATTCTTCTTGGCCTCCCTATAGCATTCCTTCCTCCAGGTAGGGGGTAGGACCCCTCTGAAATGAAGGGTTTTAGGGAGAAGGGAGAGAATGACCTTTCTAGGTTTTATGGATTGCTTTGGGAGAGAGGGGTTCTAGATTCTATGACCTGTCTTGAGGAAGAGGAATTCTGGTTTCTGTGATTCCCTTTAGGGGAGATGGGAGACAAGGAGGGCAGGAGAAGGTCAGAGAAAGACTTTGCTTCTGAGGCAGCTCTGAGGCTACCCAATATCCTTTAGTTCAGAGTACTCAGCCTGCCAAAGCACCATAGTTTGGGATATTGTTTTCTGCGCCCTGGCACTTACAAGTTAAGCAACTCACCCAGGGTCATAGAGCTAACAAATGGCTGGACCAAAGTTAGAAGCCAGGTCTTACTCATTTCCACCCTGTTTCAAGGACTCTGATTAGATGCTAAATAAGTACCTACTGAGTGAATGAGCGGCCTTGAAATTGTTTTCTGAGGCTGGGGAACTCTTGCCAGGAATTTCAAGAGCCACTGCTTTTACACTTGGCCACTTAACTTTGCTCCCTAGAGCTTTAGTTTCTCTTCTTCTACACCCAATATCATCATGTCTACTGCTTTCTTCCTGAGTCATATCCTCTCATTATGTTTTAGCTATGGGGGGTAAGGATGGAGAAAGGGGGGAGTCTCCTGGTGCTTGTTTCATGTATCTTATTCCCTTGACCTGGTCCTTGTTCCCTTGAAGTCTTTTGTTTGTCTGTTTGTTTTTGAGACAGGGTCTCACTCTGTCACCCAGGCTGGAGTATGGCGGCACGATCTCAGCTCACTGCAACCTCCATGTCCCAGGTTCGAGAGATTCTTCTGCCTCAGCCTCCCGAGTAGCTGGGATTACAGGCACCTGCCACCACATTCAGCTAATTTTTGTATTTTTAGTAGAGATAGGGTTTCACCATGTTAGCCAGGCTGGTCTCAAACTCCTGACCTCAAGCGATCCTCCCACCTCAGCCTCCCAAAGTGCTAGGATTACAGGCATGAGCCACTGCACCTGGCCCCTTGAAGTCTTTATAGTCGCCCCAAAGAAATTAGGCTAAACTAAAGAAGTCACTGCTTCTGTAGATCTAAGGTGGCTGAATATCGGCCATAGCATATAGTTCAAACTAATGCAGTGCATCTATTAAAGGTTATAAGAAGATACCTACAAACTTCCCTCATGGGATTGTTGTGAGAATTAAATACATATAATACATATAAAGGACCTCTAGTGCCTAACACATGGTGAGCTCTCAAAAAAATATAAATGTTAGCTCTTGTCATTATTTTTGTTAATCCTTGACTGGGGTACTAAAATTCCTAAAAGAGAGTAAGCCAAGAAAAATATGGTAATTATTACAGCAACTAATATTTATTACTATGCACCAAGCCATTTTTGTAAGGATTTTTCATATATTAATTCATTATTAACTAATTTTCATAGCAATCTGATGATGTAAGTGTTAGCCCCATTTTACAGATAAGAAGGTGAGGACAGAGAGGTGAAGTTGGGGAGCTTGGGATCAAGTTTCTGGTTCTAGAACCTACGTTCTTTCATAACCATCACTGCTCTGAAAAAGAGTAAGCACCAGACCTGAAAGAAACATAACAGAGGCCGGGCGCGGTGGCTCACGCCTGTAATCCCAACACTTTGGGAGGCCAAGGTGGGCGGATCACGAGATCAGGAGATCGAGACCATCCTGGCTAACAGGGTGAAACCCCGTCTCTACTAAAAATACAAAAAATTAGCCGGGCATGGTGGTGGGCACCTGTAGTCCCAGCTACTCAGGAGGATGAGGCAAGAGAATTGCTTGAACCCAGGAGGCGGAGGTTGCAGTGAGCTGAGATTGCGCCGCTGCACTCCAGCCTGGGTGACAGAGTGAGATTCTGTCTCAAAAAAAAAAAAAAAAAAAAAAAAAGAAACAGAACAGAAATGTTGTTAGCTCCTTCTCACTTTTATCTCTAGTTTGAATGAGTGTGTTTGTGAAAGGCAAATGCCTCTGGGGTTCTTGCACAGTCCTGGGCACCACTGGGAGGAGAGAGGGCAACCTAGAGACATTCGTGTTCCTGGTAAACAACTGAAAATAGGCGGAGCCTTTGTGCACTGAACCCAGCTACTTTCAAATCGCAGTACTTCCCAATTGCAAACTTGGTGCAAAAAAACCTACATTGCCACAGTTGAGACTTTCATGAGGAAAGATTTTGGGTGCAAGATAGTTTTTCATACCACTTTGCTTACCCCTGAGACTGCAAAGTACCATGTCTCCTTGTTTTATAGAAGCCAAAACAAATTCTATCGATAAACAGATTTTGAAACTCTGGTATTTTCAGAAATTTGTACTGTGCATAAAGTAATGGTTTGGTTAATTAACATAGGTGATTAAACAATAAAGTGATGCATACCCATTTCCATAGAAAATATATGCATATATAAAAGGAATTTTACAGATAAACTGTATGATATATCTGTTAATATATCATGTTTTATTTTCAGTGTTTTTGTGTATTCTTAATGTCCCCCAGTATGGAGACAGGCTCATCTCCAGGTGTGCAGGCTCTGAGTGAAGGGGGCCTCCTCGTTGGAGTGTGCAGGGGCCTCCTCATTGGAGTGTGCAGGGCTCTCCTGCGGCGGCGCCCACTCTCTGTCCTCCTTCCCCGTTTTTGTTTGCCACCTTGTGGTTAACATAGCTCTGTGGCTCAAGGAGGAGGGTTGGGCCGGTATCATCTGTGAAGGTAAAATGCATACATGCGATGCTGTAACACAGTCTTTCTCCCGGCGGGGAGTGGGAGTGTGTGTGCGCATGCGTGTGTGGGTGCAGTGAAGGTGGAATTGCCCACTTAGACTCAGAGTCTACCCTCAACCACTGTGCTTCTGTGTGCTCCCGTGTAGGCTGGAAGTCGTATCAGCCGCTCCATTGCACAGAGATTGCAGAGAAGGGGCCACATCGGTCAGTGTTAGCGTCCACAGGAGGAAGTTGTGTGGTGGGAAGGCCGCTTCTGGCTGGACTGCAGGCTTGTTTGCCCACACGCGCCCCAGTGAGAGCGAGGCCTCCACGGGCTTCCTTCTCCAGTGCGGGGAGTGTGTGGCGAAGGAAGTGTCTGCTGCTGAGCTCAGCTTTGCTTCGCCATATTCCTTCCCAATCCGCTCATCCTAACCCTCTCTCCTTCCGCCTCCATCCTCCCTGCTCTCCGATTGCCCCAGTGTGTGTGTCCCCTTCCCCAGCCACCCCTCTGATCCCTGACTACCCTCTTCTCCCTCCCTCCCTCTGCGCCCACTCCTCATCGCGGGCCTCAGGGGAGCCCTGTCTCCACTCAAGACACCCGTGAAACAGAGGGAGACACTAGCAGTCAGCGGGCACTTTATGGGGAGGGCCAATTTAGAGGACAGATTGACCAGGGCGAGCAGCAGGATATCTAGAAAGACGCTTTGCTTCTAGGGAGCGGGAGCCTAATCCCGTTACAGGCTGGAGGGAGACTCCTGGGGCCGGCAAGCCTCCTTCCCGCTGTGCCTGGAGGGATATCATTGGAGGACCGCCGCGCGCGGTGGAGGGCTCCGCTCGCCAGCAGCCCCCTCCCCCAGCCCCTTCCACTCTCTTTTCTTTTGCAGTGACACATACTGCAGTGCCTCTGAGGTCATTTGTTTCCCACAGCCTCACAGGGCGCTGTGGCAACAAGGGGGACAATGATCTCTCACAGGAATGATGGGAGGCCTTGTTTTGCCTTAAATAAGCCCCTTCAAGGGAGCAGTAAGGTCTGTTGTGTGTGTGGTTTGTTTTTTCAGAAAATCCTCTTGCACGTAGTTCCAGTGTGAAGTACTCTGGCAACTTCAATTGAAGACATAAAGAATCTTATGTGTGTGTGTGAGGGTTTAATTTTATTTTTATTGCTTCTTTGAGACCAGGATTGTGTTTTCCCTTCTGCCAGTTACCCTTTTCCCGCTCAAGCTCCCTGGACCTCAGCATTCTTTCTATAGTTTTAGGGCAGGAATTGGCAGGTGTTAGGGGCAGAGAGACGCCCATGTCTGGGTGCTGGCTTCTGACTGCCCTTAGCTTTGGTGAGGGAGTGAAGGTTAGCGTGGCAGGAATGTAGTGCTCCTACACATTTCTCATCCTATCCTGGGTCTGAGGAAAGCACAGGGCACTGGGTGGCTAGGGCTGGGATTCACAACAAAGTGACAGTGGAGGCTGAGGGAGACGTACTTTATGGGCCACCTCGGAATAGATCATCAGCTTTAATGCCAGAGCTTCAGGGGCATGTGCAGAAAGAAAAAGGCCTGTAAGTAGAATAAAGAGGAGGCAGGTTCTGTGTCTGATTCGGCTGTCCGGTGAGGAAAGATGTGAAGTGATCTCTACCCACACCCTGGTAACACCACTGGAAGACAAAGAACTGTCCTGTTTGTCTTACTGCTCTGTCCTGTGTTTTAAAGTCTTCAAGCTGCTGAAGGCAGTCCCACCTCAGAGCTTACATGCGTAAACATTATTATCTGTAAAGGCTTCCTATTTGATGAATCATGGTGTATCATACAATCTAGATATTTCATCTGGAGAAACTGAGATGAGGCAGATTAAAGTCTTTTCCAAAACCACATGAGGAATTAATTTCAAAGCTTGAGATTAAAACCTAGATCTTGTAGTTTCAGATTATTAACTTACCAGTGTGATCTACAAGTTCTTTCTCCATGTTCTAAAAAACAAATTTTTTAAGGCAATCAAGACATTTTCATTCTCTCATGTGAGCAGTATGTATCAGAAAAATTCATCTGTATAAACTGTATGGCAGTCTAAATTATATTTTTAACCTGTCTTTTCTTTTTTTACTTTTTATAAATCATATCTTCCACTGTTTACAAATTTTGTTATGTCTTTCACATATCAGACTCAAAAACAGTTGGCTTTATGATTGGGCCACTAGAAGAAATATAATATTTTTTCACTTACTTTTTCATTTCCTGACTTTTTTTTAGTGATAATCTGAATATATTTGTGAAATATTTAGGCAGGAAGGTGAGTTTTCCAGATGTTTCTGTTGATTATTGCAAACACAGAGCAATTCAAAGACTAGTGTCGCTTTTTGATAAATTAAAAATACTTTTTTTGATAACTAGTTATTCTTGACTTTAATAAACATTCCTAAGATTAACTCTTCTCTTAACAACTTTAGTGTAATTTTAATTTTTCACAAATCCTGAAGTGGGAGTACTGGAATTTTGGAGAAATAAATTAACATGTTGCCTTATTTCTCTGGACCATCTGTTAATGCTTATTCTCAACTAAAGTACTGTTCATCAGCTTCAAGTAACAAACATACCGTAGACAAATAGCCTATGTCTGTGACGGTGATAAGACATTGGCCAAATCATCCTCTCTCTGACCATGACAAAAGTGTACCAGTCATAGCTAAAGCAAGACTAGACCTATTTAGTATTCATTGTAAAGGAAACAACAACAACAAAAATAACTAATAAAGGTCTGAGACAAGATGATGGATGGCAAAAGAACCCCCTATGGTCATAAATAAGCAAACTTTGGAAATGTTTGACTTAAGGAAGTACAGACTATGCTTAGTCTGCCTCGTGTCCCTGGACTAAAGCAGCCTTGAAGGCTCATCTGAACATTTCCCCAGGGGTTTCTTGCCTATTGACAAATCCCACCACATCTTCCAGATGCACAGAAGAAAGTTCCGTTAAATCCAAAATGGTAACCAAAAATGTTGAATAGCAAGAAACTGGCAGGGGTGGCTTTGGGAACTGGTAAATAAATAACAGGCTTGTTGTCCCACACCCTAGTTTAATGCTCTCAAGAGGTTCTTATGTTGCTCGCATTAGTGGGCATGTAAATGAAACCCCTGTTGGCCTTGGCAGATATTGGCCTCTTCCGTGACCTTGTTTGACTGAAACAAAAAGTCATTGGTGGAACAAAAATTCAGAGCTCTGAACTTGGTTGAAAGAAAAGGGCAATTCTCTGAATTGGGTAATTGGATCACCCTCCCAAGTGCCCTAGGGCTTATATCAAACATATAAGAAGGGGATTAATAACTTCAGTGTATAAGTGAGCTTCAGGCAGCTTCCAACTGTAACATTTCACTCTCAGGAGCTTTAGGACATAACAGATTTTTTTCAGAGCATTTTGAAGTGCTGTTTATAAAATGCAGGAAGGGACTACAGACTACTGTGGAATCCTTGTAATTGTACATGGTCCAGTCTGACAGGCAGGCAACCCGAAAGCCTCTTCAAAATGGCCACTTAATACAACTGTTCATGAAATATACCATTTTGGGACTGAAAGATGATGACAGTGATATGTTTTCAAACTGTACTTGATATTCCCTTCCTTAGTCATAATTTTATGATCTAGACTAAATTAGATGTATCATTGAGTGTGAGGATTCCAAGACTTGAGACAGACTTACGTATTTATGTGTGAGTTGTAAGGGACCATTGGAAAAGCTGAGAATTTTAAAATTCATTTATATTAATTAATTTGTTCACTCAGTATTTATTCAATGCCTACTATATATCGGACTTGAGGATATAAAAAAGTATAAAGTAGAGCAAGGCTGACAGACATTTGAAAGGCAGGTTCATGAGTATTGAAGGAACATGTGGGAAGGGAGCCATTACTTCTTAGGAGTGGGGAAAATCCAGAGGAGACTAGAGGAGATAACGAGAGATGAGTCGACAGCACAGGAAAATAAAGAAGAGTATTCCAGGCGGAGGATACAACACTTGAAATAGTTACCGGAAAAGCTGGCCTGGTGATTAATCGACCCAGATAAAAGAGGTAGGCTAACACTGTTATTTGTCTTTTAAAGGAGAAGGATCAAGAAACAGTTCTGTTGGGTCCTGAGGAAGTGGGATTATTAGTGATAGACACAAAGTGCTGGTGTCACAGCTGTGGTAGAAAAAGGGAAACAAGAGAAAGCTTCTGAAAAAAATGTTTTGACAACTATTTTTATGGCTGTGGACATCCTGAGACCTCTGACAATCACATAGAAAAGAGAGCCCATAGGGAACATTTTAGAATTGATTCTTATCTTAATAGCTATCTTTTTGGCCTGTCTGGTTGCCAAAAAGAATTAGCAGAATTCTGCTGTTTATGTATTGCTGAATCAGTTTACAGGTGATGTTTTATTACTAGGGAAATATTGCTAAAGCTAGGTAGAGGTGCTTCTAAGAACTAAAGCACCAGAAACCTAATTGGGAAAGGAATTAACTTTAGTCATGTACATATTTTCATTTTTCTCCTTTGATTTTTATATTAACAGAAACCCTGTGAGGCAGGTGTTTTACCTACATTTTCACAAATGAGCACACAGCCTCGAACAAGTTAATTCCTCAGAATCCCACAGCCAGTGCATGCTAAGGCCCAAGTCCCCTTCATCCTCCATTCTCCCGCCGGTCATAGCTAAGTCTTCAAGCTAATGTTCACCTGCCAGAGTAAAGGCAGAATATTTGAATTCTCTTGTAATTGTTTTAGTTTAGTTATTGACTATGTTTTTCTTCCTATAAAGTAAATATGTTTCATTCTTTTTGCACAGGTTTTCCTATAATGCCTGGGTGCTTCTAGCTAGAGAAGGCAAATTGATTTCATCTTCCATTCAACTCCAGAAGGTCTATAGTGGCCGCTTGGACTGCTGTAATGGAATTGCTCAGCAGCCGCTCCCATACGCTCTATGATGGGGCAGTGGTGGTACAAGTGCTGCATCCCTGCTACCGAGGCTGCTGCTTTAGTATCTTTACTTCACTCTTAAAGTGGGGAATGAGAGAAATCGTCTAAAGTCCTAACACAAGACAGCCATACCTACTTCCCAAAGTAGTAAACACTCTGCTGCTGCATATAGAATGAAATAGAGCAGTGAAATTATAAAGGAGATTTGCAGTCTAATAATTGGGAGGGAAAATGAAGTATAAGGCTAAATGAAGTAGACTACAAACACCTGAAGCATGACTACAAAATCAAGTTGACATTTTGTGGCTCATTTTCAGGGTAGCTGCCGGAATCTGGTTATAGTCGTTGTTCTTATTTTTTAGGGTTTTCCCCCATCTGTGTACAGTGAGATAGCAACCACAAAAAAACTAACAGCCTTCCTGAGTCTCTTGGCTGTAGAGTACCCAGCTCTTTTCCCTGAAGCTTGCCCTAAAGAGGCCTGGTGATACATCCCTCTTGGGAGATGTGACATGGTTCCATATTGACATTACCCACTGGGCTCATTGCTTGAGTCTCAAGGTTGTTTATGTATTTGATGTTTCATTTAAAAATAAAAGTTACTTACGGCAAAAATAGCCTAGTGCCAGTGGGTTTGGCTATTTGTAAAATTTAGAAACCCATTTAGGAAACCACCATCAGGATCTTGTTGGTGCTGTATCAGCTTGGGCATATTGCCCTTCAGCACACCGGCTCTTGCACAGATTGCGTCCACTGAGTTGAATTATGGAAACCTTCCGTGAGAAAATGAGAGCACGCAGGAAGTAGTATTGGTGATCCACAAAGCATTGCTGTGTCCTCTAAGGTTCTTTCCTGGTCTCATACCATGGTTTCTTCTTGGGTAAAAAGTGAAACTGGGGTTCTGCCTTTCTCAAGGGAAAACGTGTTTGCTGCTTGGCTTTGGAATTTTGGGGCAACTCAGTCAGTGACATTTCTCTTTCACAAACTCCTCCTATTCTTTCAAATAGGTGCCATATCTTTCACTTTACCTATCAATACTTCATATGTTATGCCTGGCTGCTAGGTTTCATTCCAGAGCCTCTTGTGTTTAAGTAATGAATGGACTAATCATAATGACTAGCTCAGTACAGGTTGCTGAGTTGGAGACCGTGGCCTAGTCATTTCTCTGATCACACAGAAGTCATTTCTGGACAAAAAGTGCTACATACTATATATCTATATCTGTCTATATATTTTTTTTCTTGATCTTCTATTTTGTGCTGCAAAAACAAACTTCGAGGGGATGATTCTCTCACAGGATATGGAAATGGCCTTGGACAATGTCCAGGGTTAGTGGCACAGCTGCTGTTTCCTGCAAGGGACATCTCACATCCAGAAGGGAAAAAAGACAAAGTTAAATATATAGCAGGAGGATAATGACTGAACCTATTAACCCATTTATGCCTAGTGTTCCATTATTGGAACACTAAGCTTGTGGGAGTTATTTATATCCTCATGCTTAAGCTCATCACCAAGGTCTGATTTTTCACACAAAAAATTTGCAACCTCTGGCATAAATGGGTTAACAAGAAGGAAAGGATTTGCCTGTTACAAGATCTGTCTGTAATCACATATAGCCATTGGCAGAAATTACAGTTTACATTTAGAAGACATGCTTAAAACTCTTTACCAAAGGGCAACTGATCCAATAATAATGATAGCAACAACAATAACATCTATTTATGGCACCTAATAATTTTAAAGTTCCTTTGTGTATGTAGTTTTATATTCACAACAACCTAGTAAGGCCTGTAAGTTGACTGGAGAGGGCTAGGGTATGTAAAACTAGGTAAAGAACTTGGATTTTATCCTAAGCATAATGCAAAGTTTTCAGCCAGGGATGGACATGACTTGATTGACAGTTTAGGAAGATTATTTGGCCTGCTCTGTAGGAGTATAGACTGTAAGGGGGCCACATGAAAGCCAGGAGACAAGTCAGGAAACATAACACTAATCCAGGAGAGAGATTATGGTGGCTCAGACTTGGGGGGTGTGGTATAGGGGATGGCAAGTGGTCAGATTCAAGATAAATATGAAGGCATTCCTTACAAAATCTGCAAACAGATTGAATGTGAAGTGTATTTTTAAAAATGAAGAATTGGCTGGGCGCAGTGGCTCATGCCTGTAATCCCAGCACTTTGGGAGGCTGAGGCGAGCAGATCACGAGGTCAGGAGTTTGACCCAATATGGTGAAACCCCATCTCTACTAAAAATACAAAAAAAAATTAGCCAGACGTGGTGGCACACACCTGTAGTCCCAGTTGCTCAGGAGGTGGAGGCTGGAGAATCACTCGAACCTGGGAGGTGGAGGCTGCAGTGAGCCAAGACTGTGCTGCTGCACTCCAGCCTGGGTGACAGAGCAAGACTCTGTCTCAAAAAAAAAAAAAAAAGAAAAGAAAATTTAAAAAAAAAAGAATTATCTGTGTATTTTTTATCTTAAACAACTGAGAATGGTGTCATTTTTTCCATTCCTAGAGTTATTTAGGCCAAAAAAATCTAGAATGTTGAAGAGAACAGATTGGGGTAGGAGGTGCAGGTTAGGGGATTAAGAGTTCTGTCCTAGACGGCCGGGTGTGGTGGCTTACGCCTGTAATCCCAGCACTTTTGGAGGCTGAGGTGGGCAGATCACGAGGTCAAGAGATGGAGAACATCCTGGCCAACGTGGTGAAACCCCGTCTCTACTAAAAATACCAAAAATTAGCTGGGCGTGGTGGTGCATGCCTGTAGTCCTAGCTACTTGGGAGGCTGAGGCAGAAGAATTGCTTGAACGCGGGAGGCGGAGGTTGCAGTGAGCTGAGATCACGCCACTGCATTTCAGCCTGGCGACACAATGAGACTCCATCTGAAGAAAAAAAAGGGGTTCTGTCCTAGAATAGTTGCATTTGAGATATGTAAGTGACCGGGCGTGGTGGCTTCCAGCACTTTGGGAGGCTGAGGCAGCAGGATTGCTTAAACCTAGGAATTCAAGACCAGTTACCTGGGCAACAAACACAGTGAGACCCTGTCTCTACCAAAAAAATAAACAAAATTAACCAGGCCTGGTGGTGTGCACCTGTAGTCCCAGCTACTTGGGGGGCTGAGGTGGGAGGATGGCTTGGGCCTGGAAGGCCAAGGCTACAGTGAGCCCTGATTGTGCCACTGCACTCCAACCTAGGCCATAGTGTGAGACCCTGTCTCAAAAAATAAATAAATAAGAAGAGAAAGATATGCAAGTGGACAATGACAAAGCAGCTGAATAAATGAGTCTGAGTCTAGAGCTCAGGAGAATGGGCTGAGCTGTAGTGAGAATATGGCAGAGATTGATCCTGGGGGTACATCAACATTTAGAATAGAAGAGAAAACTGCAAAGGAGACTGGCAGGGAGGAGAGGATAAGGTGGGAAGAAATCCATGAGAGTGTGCTTTTTCTGGAAGCCAAGTGAAGCTAATATTTTAAGAAGCAAGGAGTTAGGTCCAGTGCTGCTAAGAGGTCAAATAAGATGAGGACTGAGAATTGACCCTTGGATTTGGCAGATACAATCAATGGTGACCTTGATAAGAGTGATTTCAGTGGAGTGTAGGGGACATAAGCCTGCCTGGGGTAGGTTAAAGAGAAAAACAAAGAGCATGTTCAATTCTTTAAGGTTTTTCACTACAAATGGAAACAGTGAAATTGAGTGGTAGCTGGGGAAGTCAAAGGAGGTTTTTTTTTTAAGGTGGGTGTTTTTTATTTCGCATTTTGATATTGATGTACATAATGCAGCAAAAAGAGAACATGTAGTAATGCTGGAGAGGAAAGGATAGGTAACCATTGGTAAAAGACCTCAAAGGTATTGGAAGGGATTGAGATGCTCGTCCAAGTGTATGGGCTGGCCTTAGGCTGAAGCAAGACTACTTCAAGAGATACAAAAGCAAATTCATTACCCTAAGAATGGAGTACATCACAGCAGGATTCCTGGAGAGAAACAGAAAAGAGGGTCATTAAAAACTTATGTCACCACTTTAAAGAGGGAAGAAAGTTCTGTTTGGCTCTTTTGGGGACTCCAGAAGAAAAGTAAAGGTATACTCATAAGCCCAACTTTTTAACTTTCTAGTTACCAGAACACCAAACAAGGATCTTAGAATATCAGATTTTCAATTAACCCTAGAAAACTAACAGCATTTAAGTAGAATTCAAATATATGTGAGAGAACATAATACATAAATACCATCTGGGAAGTTCTCTAATCAACATTCTCCTTCCCTAGCACTCACTGTTGGATCTGTAGTATATGCATATGTGAGTGAAGAGCTCTTTCACAAATGTGAAAGAAGCATAGTATGGATGTAGGGTGATGATTTACTTAGTGTGGTAAGTGTCTCCAAGCAACACAGTAAGGGACAGAAAAAGCTGGGCCAGCCTGCCTCTGGGAGAGACATGCCAAGCTTTTCTATCTCTGTGAATCTCACAAGTAAATGAAAATAAGTGCAAGTAGTACTATAGTAATTAAATCAAACTATCTTCTTTGAGAGTGGCTTTGTATGTGTGTCCCCATTATTTGCTAATTTGCTGTTTCCCACTGCTTACTGATTACCCTGAGTATGTTGCATTTATTGTCCTATTTAATCCTCTAAACTCTATCATTGCCATTTTACAGATGAAAACATAGAGGCCAGAGAGGTTTAAATGGCTTGTTCAAGGCCACATATCTAGGAAGTGGGCGAGTCAAGATTCTAAGTTCAATGCCCATCAATGATAGACTGGATAAAGAAAATGTGGCACATATACACTATGGAGTACTATGCAGCCATAAAAAAGTGAGTTTATGTCCTTTTCAGGGACATGGATGAAGCTGGAAACCATCATTCTCAGCAAACTAACGCAGGAACAGAAAACCAAACACTGCATGTTCTCACTCATAAGTGGGATTTAATGATGAGAACACATGGACACAGGGAGGGGAACTTCACACACCGGGGCCTGTTGGTGGGTGGGGGGCAAGGGCAAGGGGAGCATTAGGACAAATACCTAATTCATGCAGGGCTTAAAACCTAGGTGATGGGTTGATGGGTGCAGCAAACCACCATGGCACAAGTATACCTATGTAACAAACCTGCATGTTCTACACGTGTATCCCATAACTTAAAGTATAATAAATAAGAATTTTTTAAAAAGATTTTAAGTTCAGTCTTTGTTTCCAAAGCCAGAGGTCTTTCCACTATACCACACTGCCTCTTATGTAGTCAGTGATAATAATAGCTTGGTCATTTGCATTTGTGAAGCACCTTTTATTTGAAGAGCTGAAACTCTGTAAGCCTTATCTTTGTAATCTGGAGAGAGGAAGAAAAGAACCGACATTTATTGGGCACCTTATATTTGTGTGTGATGTAATTTTAAGCACTTTCATACCAGACATGTTAATTATCTTCATTTTAAAGATGAGGAAATGAAACTCAACAAAGAAATTAAGTAAATTGCCCAACATCACACAACTCCCATATAGTCAATCCTGGCACTTTCCCTCAGCAGATTCTAAGCACCGTTGGAGCAGAGGGCAAGTCTGTTTTTAATCATTCTAATTTTCCTAGTGCCTAGTACAGGGTCTCACTCTGGCACATAATAGGTGCTCAGAAAAAAAATGATTGAATGAATAATGAGTAAATGTGCTGTAAGCTGAACTGGAATGCATTGAGTCTTGTGTTGTACTTCCTGGTATCTTCCAATGGATGTCAACATGATATAATGAGAAGATTCTGAGAAGGAATCAGTGAAGGCATGCATGTTCCTGACTGCGAAACTTTTGCTCTTCTCACAGCTATACAACCTAGGTGATAGACTTCCTTTTCTTTCATTGGGAAAACTGAGGCAAAGTTTCCTTGGCAAAGATTTTGCAAGTCAGTGGACAATTTGTGGCACAACTGAAATCTTGAGATTCTCACCTTTATAGCCCTAACCACTTAACAACCCTGTGGTCCTGGTGGGGTTATAGCTTTCCATAAATCTGGTACTTAATCATTTAAAGAGATGGCAATTTATCTTAAATACACGCCTCATTATAGATGTGTCACACTTAGCACAGATGGTCTCAGAAGTTTTTCCTGGCTTCCCATACCCTAACAGTATCTAGTATGTTAATGTCAATATTAGCTTTACTGTTTTAGGTAACTTTGGTATGCTTCTCATTAGCTGAAACCGTAAAGAGCTCAGTTTTACCTGCGCTGAGGGATCGCTAAATTCCTATTGGCATCTGAATGCACAGTCCCATGTCGAAAGTGAGGTCATGTTTCTCCTGGATTATGCCTGTATCTGATGAGCCTCGGCTGGCGTGAATCCGAGACAATGAAATAATCACACCCATTAGCTCACCAGGGCCCTATTAAGATGTGGCCTGGCTTTCCATCCATTTCTCCTGCTTGGAAAAACTGACACAGTCATGGTTTGTAAAGGTTAGTGCAGATGGAACTGCTTCAACAACCAAAACTTAGCGTTACCCTATTTAAACTTGGGAAGGGTCTGCTGCTTAATCTTAAGAAATAGCACTTCAGGAGCCAGGGTGTGAGGATGTCCTTTAATCTCTTTGTATGTGATGGTAAAGTTGAATTTTCCTAACACCCTTCTTCCCCACTCTCAGCTTCAGTGGCTGGGGTGGGTGAGGTGGGGGCGCTCTGGAGTTGTGGTTTCCATACTTTCTACTTTTTATTCTATTTTTCTTTAGAGATCCCAGGTTTTGAAGGCTTGAGTCTAGTAAACAAACTGTAATGGTTAAATCACGATTTTATTTTCTTGTTGACACCTAGTGTGTGTCATATGCAGCGTCCTCTGCCTCATGTCATTCTCCAATATGCTTTCTCAGGGCTACTTTCCCAGACCCTATGCCTTCTTATGGGTTGTAGCTAACAGTTACACTTCCAGAGTATGCTGTCCCTCACCCACAGAGCTCTTCTCACAACTGTAACTAACTGATTATTTGTGTAACTGTTTGCATGTTTAGGCTGTAAGGATGCAGACCATGTCTGTCTTGCTCACAGCTGTTTCTCTAGTGCCTAAGTCTTTGCTTGATACATAGTGGGCACTTGATAAACATTTGTTGAATGCATTAATGAATTAGCTTATTTAATTCTAGTGAAAAATATAAAGAAATATGCCCCTTATATTGGCTTGGGGAGCCTTATTCTGGATACATTTGATAGGATTTTTGAAATGTTGTCAACAACTTGAATGAAAATCACCAAGTTTAAAATGAAGGTTCACTCTGGTCAGGAGAGAAGATGATGCTATTGGAGAAGGATTACACAAGAGGCTTCTGGAATATTGATAATATTCTATTTATTAAGCTGGAGGACTCCTAGGGACCCAGGGGCCTCAGACTTACTCCTGAACTGGAGGGACATGCCAAATAAGCCACCTGCTATTTCACGCACACCCAAGGCAAAGCTGTTGGGGCCACTTAAGGATTTTGTAAAATGTGAGGGTGTTATTAAAGTAGGCTTATTATTTTACAGCTCTTATGATTGTTCACCTAACTACCTTGAACAATACTGTAAGTATTTTTCTCTGCTCACATATTTGGAGACATGCAGAGCCACTTCAAACAAACCATCCTGCCTTCCCATTTGTATCTACGACCTCATGAACCCATCTCAACCCCCCAAACCACACACTGAAACTAAGCCAAATTAAAAACAAAAAACAACCCACCACCCAGCAGTATTTAGTTGAGCACCTACTGTTTGCTTTGTATTATAAGCTGTAATTACAACAGCTTGAGTCTTGTCCTCAGCTTCCTGAAATCTCCCAGTGGATGGCATCATGGAAGAATGAGAAAGTTATCCAAGAATGAAGGGTCTGATGTCAAGGAAGCTTTTCAGCCTTTCCTAATGGTCTGATGCCCTCTGTGTGGGTTACAATCTTTGGAAGTATAAGATTTCTTGTAAAAGTCACAGCACCTGCCAACACAGTTGGGCAGGGACCCAAGTGGGGTGACTTGTACCGCATTCCTCCCTGGTATTCAGAGACCACATAGTACCAGAAGCTTGCTAGACCCAGCTCCTGGGGAGTGTCAGAGGAACAGGCCCAGGCAGTCTTCTCCTCAGATTGCAATCAAAAGTTGCTTGATAAATCAGTAAGATTGAAAATATTCTTGGCAGTTTACACAGGCAATGGTAAGAACATGTTTTTTGTAGTTACAATGAGTACATTATACAAGGGCCGGAAGTGACCAAAATCATTGATTGGCTAATTAGACATAACTCAAGGGTCATAATGCTTCAGTCGTTATGTGGGAATATTCATAAAGCACTTGAGTTCAGCTCCAATAAAGAGGGGAAATGTACCCAGGGAAATTGCAGGGTAAACGTCTGGGAATGTAGATAGTATAGGATGTTACAGGTCTGAAATGGAAGGGTTTACTATATTATTGAGTTTTGCAAACAGATTCTTGGAAAACAGATTCCTCAAGTCTTTCCCAGCTTTCAGATGGGATATGAAACTAGAGGCTTTAGCCTTTACTTGTGGTTGTCTAAAAATCCACCCTATTTTTCTTAGGAAGGGAAGCAGTTGCCTTAACACCCTGGCCAGATTCCCAACATGTACAGGGTGGCCCATTTAAAACAGGCCTGTGGATGCTTCAGAGTGAGTGAAGGGGTTTGTTGTAAAGCACCATGTGTATGTGGGTGTTTAATGAATATGAGCTGATTAAATTGGCCACCCTGAATTATAACCTCATACCTTCTCTAGTTCCTCTCCAGTTTTTAGCTCAGGACCATATTCTTCCTACTTTCTGCTCAAACTTGTTAGGGAGAAATGTTCCCACTATTAAAACTGCCAGTGTTTTCCACCCAGTGTTTCTTTGTTGCAACGATGAGCAGAAGAATCCAGCCTTGGAAATACCTTTCTTTCAAATTGCTTGTCCAGCTGCAATGACGTCTGCATCAGCCACACCCACATCACTTCCCCTTCAAACCTTCTCGCCTCCATCTGCTTCCCTGTCTCTGGTGTAGGACAATACCAGTATCTGTCTGGAGCAGATAGTGAACTCTGCCACAAACAGAGGAGGGCTTGTGTGAAGAAGGAAAAAGCTCTGCTTTCGAAATCAAGCAGCCTGGGCTTGTGCCCTGTTTTTGCTAATAGCCATCTGTGTGGCTTAGGGAGTCACTGTCTTCACAGGCCCGAGTTCCTTCATCTATAAAGGGAAGGAGTGAGACAAAATCAGCACTTCTCAAATTGGGAGCTGTAGATTCTTGAGGTCTGCAAGTTTAATGAGATTTTAAACTTTTTATGAAGTTTTTTTTTTAAATCATAAAGACAATACTTTGCAATTAAAAGTCATTTAAAAAAATAAGTCTTAAGTTTGTTAAGCTGGTCATTCTGAAACTTAATCTTAGGTCTCCTAGAGATTTTTTAACAGTTTTGCAAGTCTCAATTTTTCCCCTTTAAAAGGACTCCACATATCACTCCAGTTTGAGAAACACTGAACTCTTTTCATCTACTCAGAAACTGAATCTAGAGATAGGATAAAACATTAGCTTTAACTTTCTTATCCTTACCCTACTCAACCTAATTACTTTTCGCCCACTTCAATATGTTTAAGTCTTTTAGCACATGGGCTCCTTTTGTTTTCATAACTGAAGTATTTCCTGTTTTCAATCACTATATGTTAAATTATAAAAAGCATGTTTCTCCCAATAGCTCTTTCCCTTTCCCTTGAAGACTCAGATCATTTAATTTATTAGTGCCCAACCTGGTTAATTGAGACCACCTTCCTCTATTAATGTTTCTTTGTTGGTTGAAGTGAAGAGATAGATATATGGTCTGTTCCCTAAGTACCCATGAAGGATTGGTTCAAGGACTCAGCCCCATACTAAAATCTTCAGATGCCCAAGTCCCTTATATAAAATCACATAATGTTTGCATATAACCTATGCACATCCTCCCATATACTTTAATCTCTAGATTACTTATAATACCTCATACAATGTAAATGCTATTTAAATAGTTATCATGCTGTATTTTAAATTTGTATTATTTTTATTGTTATATTGTTATTTTTCATTGCTTTTTTTTTTTCAAATATTTTCAATCCACATTGGTTGAATCTACAGATGGGGAAACCCTAGATATGGAGGGCTGACTATACTGCTTTTATCTGTGATCTCAAGATTGAATAATCACAGTAGTTTATGTATGCATTCTGCTTTCATAATTTGCAGAATGCTCTCGTATACATTATCTCTTTTGATTTTCACTGCAGTCTTGTCTAATAAATGATGTAGGTAGCATGATCCCCATTTTACAGATGAGACACTCAGGCCCAGAAATTTTGCTTCATATCTTCTGATTCAGTCTACTTGTTCTCCCAACAATGCTTCTTCATCCAATTACAGCAACAAATACATACTAGGTACCTGTTATTTGCCATATGTGCTGCTTTATTGTTATTTGTTCCGGGAAATAACAAGTGGAGCTTCTCATTCAAGGATAAACTGATATTGCCAGGCCTTGCTCAGTCTGACATAAGTCTCATGCCATTATTTACTAAAATACCTAGCTACTCTCACCCAGTCTGGTTCCTGGTACATAAAGGAACTCAATAAATATTTATTGGATGATTGAGTGAATGAATAAATCTAAAATAAATTATATCATTAATTAAAATTTATATATTGGAGATAATTTTTGCTAATAGATTTTTGCCAACATTTTTTCAGATTCCAAGTCAATAGGATTTACTCAGAGACTGCCAAGTGCTTTAAGGGGAAAACAGAGGGACTGCTGGGAGAAGGGGGTGCACTGGTAGACAAGTAGAGGAAATCCCCTTTCTGGCTTCATCCATCTTCCTGTCTATGATCGGTGTCCTAGGCCTTAGAGTGGACATGGAGAATGGTATCACTTTGTCTGCCTGCAGTTAACCAAAATACTTACTCCCACCATAGGGAGAAGAGAGGAATGACAGAGGTATGTGAAGATTAAGTAGAAAGACAGACAAATGTAATCACATTGGAAGGTAGAATGGAGGGTAGAAAAGTTGGTGGGAAGACAATTTCTGTGGTCAGGATACATCTGAATGGAAAGGGGAGAGAGATTTTGTCCATTCCTCCCATAGTATGGTTTGGCTACTTTCCCTCTACTTCCCAAGAGAATTATTAGTGACCAGGGACATCACATTTTAATCAAGGCAACTGTTGCTGGGCTGGTAAGCAAGGCTCTCATGGGTGTGGTGAAGTTAGCAGGGTGAAGAGTGAGGCTGCTAGTCACAAAGGGATCCGCTCACCCTCTTCCGCTGTTGGCGGCTGCTGTGGTATCTATAAACATAGAGTGTGTACTCACATACTCATAAATGCTAGTTATTGTCATACTATTGCATTGTGTATAAAAGTAGATTGCCTGGAAAAAATGATTCCACTTCATTTTTATATGCACATTGTTCCTGGAACCACTTCCTGAAATCCCAGGCTTTTATTTTGCTGTCATTCTCTTAAATTGCCTCTTTCTCAAAGCATCCGGGTTCTGGAGATGTTCTTGTGCTTAAAGTGTGTTTCTAAGTAGCTTCTGGGAACCACGTAAAATTGTCTGGCTCCACTTGGCCAATGAGGAGCTGACTTTTCCTCCCAATTATTCCTCTCTGACAGAGGCCGTTGGTCATCTTGAAAAGCTAAGAATGTTTCATGAGACCAAAGTAAAATTGCAAAGCCTATTCACCCAGCCAAACTGAAACACACCTGATTAACTGACCACACACATGGTCTCAGAATGACATCTCACTTGGGGAGTAAAAGCCAACAGTTGTGGTTAGTGCCCCAGCAGGCCCCAGATGGTTAGAGTTAATATACACCTATGTTTTCTGCCAGGTAGTTTTCATCAGTTTCCTCAGGATGTCAGTGTGTGTGTATAATTAAGAGTATTTAATCATATTATAATTCCCCACAGAGAGATGGAGTGGGGGATGAAGGATCGCTGGCTTTTACAGTCTCAGCAAGAGTCATCAGTGGAAAAAAATAAAAACAGAAAAATGCCAAGTCTCTGGGCTGTGCCTGTGCCATAACTCACTTAGAAGTCTGGCTGGCACCACTACCTCAGTGTCATTTCAGTGAAGATGTAATCCCAAATCTTTTGTTGCAGTCTTAGGGTTCTCACTATTTTAACATTAGCTTAGAACATGTGGATTGCAAAGGAAAACTGTGTTCTAATTCCCTGTTCATCAAGGCTGTGATTTGTGTACACCCACATAAGGCAACCTTCAGTTTATAAGACTGATGACTTCAGTCTTGTAAAAATAAATGAGATGGGCACTTCAAATATTTTAAGTTAGATCAATCAGTAGGGTGAGCACAGTTTAATTGGCATCTATTGATACATTTCTAAATTAAAAGAGCAGAATATAGAGCCATGAATCTTAGCCATGAAATCATGTTCACATTTATTACAAATCCATCATTCTTTCCTATTTCCCCATATATCCTGTTTTCTTTGTCCTGTCAATTGTCAAATTTAGCTGCTGGAAATGATCTCTTATTTTGGATTAGGAAACCAAGTCCTAATGACCGTAAGTGACTTTTCAGAGTCACACAGCTAGTTAGCTAGTTAGAATCTGACTCACCAGAATTCCAGTCTTTCCACTTTGCCAGATAGTCTTTACTGGGAAATACATTTTTACCTATTTCTTAGAAGAATTTACTTATGTGAGCTTCACTTAAAGCAATATTGGTCTATTTCCTAGTTCCCTTAAACTGATCATGGTGCATTTCTGTTAAAAAAAGCCATAGAGTCGGCCGGGCGTGGTGGCTCACACCTGTAATCCCAGCACTTTGGGAGGCCGAGGCAGGCAGATCACAAGGTCAGGAGATCGAGACCATCCTGGCTAACATGGTGAAACCCCGTCTCTACTAAAAATACAAAAAAATTAACCAGGCATGGTGGCGGGCACCTTTAGTCCCAGCTACTCGGGAGGCTGAGGCAGGAGAATGGCGTGAACCCAGGAGGCAGAGCTTGCAGTGAGCCGAGTTTGCGCCACTGCACTCCAGCCTGCTCAGGCGACAGAGCAAGACTCCGTCTCAAAATAAATAAATAAATAAATAAAAAGCCATAGAGTTTCTTTATAATTAGGTTCTAACACTACTTCTTCCTATTAGTCAATAACAGTGCCACAATAAGTGGATTGAGTTAAAATGAAAATCACCAATTGAGTCTCTACCCAAAACCCCTTCCGGTTGCTCTTATTTAGGAGGAAACAGCTTCTGCTCTGTTTCTGTCCACTCACAAGACCTCTCCTGCATGGAACCCTGTCCACAGTTTCTATCACTCCATCTGTGCTTACTTCAGATTATCTCTGAAACAATCAGATGTAATGGCCAGTGGATGCAAAATACATATAAAGTAAGATTTGGGATTAGGAGGCTCAAGGGGGATGGATATGTAGAGAAAAGACCTAGGAAGAACAAGAACAGGGACTGGCAGAAAACACATTCTGAGACAAAGGCCATTTATTTAGCTCTGGCCAGTTGGTTTATCTAGCCTGACATTTCTCAACCTGGGCACTATTGGCGTTTTGTGCCAAATTATTCTTGATTGTAGAGAGCTATCCTGTGCATTATGGTATGTTTAGTAGCATTTCTGCCTCTTCCCACTGGGTAGATGCCAATGGCATCCCTTCATTTGTGACAACCAAAAATGTCTCCAGACATTAGCAAATACCCTGGGGAGTGGGAAAGGGAGAGAGAGGAAGAATTGTCTCTGGATGAGAATCACTGATCTCACTCAAGGTTTTATCTTTGACATCAGTGCCATAAGATATTTTGTGAGAAGACAGAGTGGCCTTTCTAATTCTTAAAAGTTAGGGTTCTACTCCAGACATTCCTTATCTACTGCAAATACAAATTATTTATGTGTTCATTCATTCAAATAACAGTTATTACGGATGACACTATGTCAGGCTCTCTGCTAAGTCTAGGTGAAAAGACAGAACCTCCCCACAAAGACTTAGAACTTAATACTCTTAAAAATCCTAGTCATTGTAGTTGATTTGCTCGCCAATGCTAACAAAGTTAAGACTTTGAGGTTGTGTTCCCTTATCTGGCTTTAACTCAGACCAACCATTTCACTGATTGGACCAGCACAATGTATCCTGGCTACTCTAAAAGTCACTTAAAAAAACATATCCTACTGGTGGTATGTTGATAGTTTCCTGGGATATGAAGGTGGGCATGGTTAAAGCTGAAAGGACTCTTAGTGACAAGTGAAAAAAACCTCTTTGGCAAATCACTAGCATAGTATTACATGGCTTTTTTTTGGCCCAGCTGGGTGCAGCCCCCTTTAGACTCAAACCACTGTTCTTCCTGATAACACATGGCCTTATTTAGGTTCATTGTATTTATTTAGCTTATTTTGATTCCTCTTTCTACATAAGAAACCACAACTGGAAAAATCAATTAATTCTTAATTTGCTCATAAATTTCTACCCATTAGAAGGAACCAAGGACTCTTGTAATGTGGCACAAATTTCCTTTCAGTATTTTTAATCTCTTTGGATATGTGCGAGTTGAATTCTCTTTAAACAACATGAAAATATATAAGCTAATTATATAACTTTTAAAAGTATCAAAGGGAAGACTCTAACATCCCTCACTGAAGCTTTTCCAGAATTTACCATGTGTACCAGTGTACCAGTTGTTCTCAACCCAGGGCAGTATTGCCCCCAGAGGACTTTTGACAATGTCACAGATGTGGAGGGATGCTACTGGTGTCTACCCAGGGACAATGCTAAGCATCCTACAATAAACAGGATGGTCCCTCCAACCAAGACTTATCCAGCCCAAAGTGACAGGGTGCTGAGGTTGAGAAGCCATGTGGTATATAACACAGATGTACACACTGGAGGAAACGTCACTGAAGTAGATGCTGGTCACTTACCAGTTTCACTCCTTCAGGATATCCTCTTCTTTAAACGAGGAGGTTGTGACTAGTTACTTCCCATGAAAAGCAGCTGACCCTTAGGGTTGAAAAGTATGTTTATTCCCAATAGCAGTGAATGAAAAAAAAAAAAAACCATAATGAATTTCTACTTGCAAGAATGCCATCTGTGGTTTTCTCCAAGTGTTGCTCTCAGCACTCAGTGTTCAGGGTCTTCTTCACCTGTGCATTCTGCTGCCCTGCATTATCAGAGTTAGAATCGGGTGGAATACAAATATTTCCCCAGGCATCATTTGGTCCACAGCTGATGCTGCCAGCTAGTAAGCTGTGGAGTCTTACACCTGATCAACACTGGTTATTTTCTCCTTTTGATTACAGCCTGTTTTACTGTACTACTATGTGTCAATCCCAAGGACCTATTCTAGAGAGACAGAGTGAGCAGGTTGCCCCTGAGAGGGTCACTGGGTAGGGAAGCTTGGGAGTGTGGGTGCAAGTGGGAGTACACTTTCCACTCACAGGCTTCTTTGTCAAGATACATGTTCTATTTGTTCTGCTGAGTAATTCAGTAACCACTGAAGTTTCTTCTCAAGTCAGCTTTTCACTTTGTCAAAGCAAAATCCATTTGCATCAATGAAGTTTATTTTAATTTTTTTCTTATGATCTCAGAATGAAATAACAAAGAATGAGGGAAAAAGTAAACCTTTTAACAAAGTGCATAAATCAGGAATTTTTTTTAACCTTATTTTCTTCTGGAAAATCTTGTTGTTTACGTGGTTGGAACTTTATTATTACACAGATTATTATAAAAATGCACCAACATTCAAAAGTACAAGGCAGGATTTCCCACAATGGCTATGTCCTGGCTGGCCTTGTTGCTAGCTGGCACAGTAATATGCCACCTGGAAGCAATGACCATTGGAAAAGAAGCCAGGAAAAAACCTTATGAGAGGCACAGGGCAGTAGATAATTTGTGAAGCGGTCGTTTGCCTCCCAGAGTGGCAAGGCTGGCATGTCTGGCCTAAGTGTACACTCACGTCATTTATCACATCCTCTGGTAGCAGCGCCTCTCTCCACTGCCTGTGAAGGAAACTGTTGCACAATCCTGAAGATCTGACTGAAGGAAACTTGTCTTGGGATCAGAATTAAGGTTCCTTTTTCTTGTTTTCATTTCCGAGTTGCAAGTTATGCCCCTTTTTAGCGTTCCCATACCCAGCTGTCTACATTTTAAGCAATCGTTTTATGGAATTATATCTTAAATGTAAAATAACAAGAATTCATTTAAAATAACTGCTTTCCCTCCAGAACCAGAGGTATCTCACCAAAGCTGTCTGAAAGACCTCCTCCCCACCAGTATACTCCAATTGTGGGTGACAGTTGTGTTTAGAAAGTAGTGTTATAGCTCCTTTTATGTAGGATGATTACTCTGTGGCCATGACCTTCTGGGATGAACGGAAAGGGCTGGACACAGTTGCACAGCACGACGACAGAGGAGAAGCTTGTGGAAGTGCATTGCAAACAGAGATGGGCGAGTTAAGTTACTCAATTGCCATCTGCCTCTATTTTGCTAACTCATTAGTTCGGACACCACATTGTGTTAATCCCCACTTCCCTGGCTCTGAGCTTGGTTCAGGTCTCGGGGGAACAGTGAGACTGCTCAGCTCGACCCTCCTGTCAGCTGGGCCTCAGCTTCTCTGCATTGACAGCATGCCAGGCCTGTTACCTTCGCTGCCACATCACATCAAGGTGAAGTTTTCTCCCCAGCCCCTGGCAACAGAAATTGAAGCCTTTTGGACTTCGCTCATTCTTCCAAAAGACTTTTCTAGGCAGTGGGATAGATTTTCGCCTTTCACCCCCTAGCACTCTCTTCCCTTCCAGCACCCCTTCAAGGCAACTGCAATTTCAGGCTGACCATCTTGGAAGTTTGATGGCACTGAGTACCACCAGCCAAATGCTCTCACATTTTCTGTGCCTCTCAGAAGAAGAGCCCATCTGGCAGCTAAGAACCAATGAGTGAGGCCTAATTTGTCCCCCAAGACTATACGAGAAGGGCAGTCTTACTTCTGGACCTAATCTAGCATTACGAGCATCCAGTGATGACCCTTACGGTACTTTCTGAGAGTAGTTGCTCGTAATCATCATTGTCTCTGCTGGTGGGCTGACTGGGATACGCAAATTGTTCCTATCAATTTATTTTGACCTCTCTGGACTTCAGTATTCTATGTGTGAAAGGGTATTTTCTGAGAATGATTAGATAATTTGTGATGTCTTTTTCAGCTTTAAGTATGAAAATGATATGCTAATTTTATATGTTGTCAGACACTACTCTAGGCATTTAACATATACAATCCCACTTATTGGTACCCAGGAAGTAGACACTATTACATCTCTGATTTGCAGATGAAAAACTCAGGCACTGAGAGGTTGTTTGTTCAAAGGCAAAGGTAATAAGTGACAGCCCAGAGATTGGCTCCCGAGTCTGTGCTCTTAGCCACTTGTGGTCACTTAAGATAGTCCCTTAATCACTTCATTGCTCTATTTCCTGTCTTCTTTCCAAAGTCTGTGGGTTCTCAAATGTGATCTCATCAACATTTAGGGCAGTATCCTTTGGAGGTTATTGTTGCCCCTTTTTTTACAAATGGGCACTTTGAGATAAAAGCAGGCCACATACAAGCTATTGGCAGAACCCAGGAGTCCAGCTTTTGTGCTGTGGGTTCCATCTGCTATGTGTCTCTCCCAGTCATAATTAGGATGATCAGAAAATTCAGATATAACCTGCTTACCCCTTTCAACCAGGGCAAATCAGAAACAGCTCCATAGACAATTGGGTTAAGTTTCCAACTCAAATGTTGAATGATCTATGCAGAATATAAAGGCGTTTACAAGCCAATGACTGATACAGATGCAGCAATAACATACCTTTCCCCAGTCCTCTCTTTGCTGTAAGGCACCCACTGAATATCTTACACCTCTCTGGATAGCAGGAGTTACAGCAAATTCTGCATATGCCCTCCCACATTTAGCACATGCAGGGCTCATCCAAGAATTTTAGCAGCAGGGGATGATAGAGTTTGTTCTGTGGTTCTTTCTGACTGTCTCTGCCCTGATAGTGCCTAGTACCTGAGTGGCCCTTCCTCTGTCCTCTAATCCCACTGGATTGCACGTGCCTTTTAGCACTGGAGGTTCTGAAAGCCAAGCAAGAACTCCTCCTAATGGCATTCAGTACCTCTTTCTTCCCAGTCCCAGGAGGGGTTTCCCATCAAGTAGAGGGAAGGTGATTGTTTCTACCTCTCATTTAGTCGTTCCTTTCCAACTTGATGGTATACCACCTGCAAAGCTATCCCAGAAACAGATGAAATTTAGGATGCCCGAAGACTGGTTTGTGACATAGAAAAATTGGAATTGAAATGAAACTGCACATTCATTGATATCACCTCTCCTTTGTGAGTCTGGACCTAATAGAGTGGAATGAACAACAATACTGAAATACCAAACTTATTTATGCATTTAAGTCACCAAGTGATTTGGGTTTTTGTATCAGGGATGGCTGTTGCTTTTCCCTCTGCAAAGTTAAACTACTGACCCATTTCCTCTCAAATTCCAGTTCCACGTTTAACTGAAGACACACAGAAATAAATGTGTGTTGGCAGAAAGACAAACCCTGAGATGAAGCAGGAGGTATGTTGGCTGATAGAAAGGCTGTTATTTTAATTTCTTTTACATTGCAGCAGTCTCAGATGGATAGTATCCAGGTAACTTGTAGTGCCTGCATCTTATTAAACTCCTGTTTGATTCAGAATTTACAGCTAAAATGCACCTGGAATACTTAAAGTAGGAACTAGACTTTGGTTCATTTGTTCTCAAAAGGGATGTACAAATCGATTGCACAACCTACAGCAAGTGGCATAAAAACCTTCAGAATAAGATGATGGCACGTTTTTGTTAATAACTATATTTCTTGATTTATAAATTCAACAATGCTAATTTAGTGTTTACTGTTTTACAGACATTGTGCCTCTATAGCAGGATGAACTCACAGGCATGTTTTCTATACATCTGTCTCTTTTTATTGCATGTGACAGAAACCATACTCAAAGTAGCTGAAGCAGAAAGTAAAATTATCACAAGGATACTGGCATATCTATAGAAACTAAGGACTGGGATGCAGCTGACTCAAAGAAGAGATGGAACCAGTGTTAAATAACATTGTTAGTTGGTCTCACACTCTCTTACACACACACTGTCTCTTACACACACACACACTACCACTACAACCACCAAATAGCTGCACTGTCGCTACATAGCCACCACCCACATGTAGCTACTGAGCACATGAAAGGTGCCTTAAGTGTAAAATATGCACTGAATTTCAAGGACAGTATGAGGGAAAAAAACATAAAATGTCTTAATTTTCATATTGATTACACGTTGAAATGATAATGTTTTGGATATATTGTGCTAACTAAATATATTTGACATTTATTTTACCAATTTCTATTGTTTTCATGTGCCTACTGGAAAATTTTAACTTACATATGTGACTTGCATTGTGTGTGTGTGTGTATGTGTATATATATATATATTTTTTTTTTTTTTTAATTGAGGCAGGCTCTCTCTGTCACCCAGGCTGGAGTGCAGTGGCACAGTCTCAGCTCACTGCAACCTCTGCCTCCCTGGTTCAAGCGATTCTCCCACCTCAGCCTCCCGAGTAGGTGAGCTTGCAGGCGTGCATCATCATGCCCAACTAATTTTTGTATTTTTACTAAAGACGGGGTTTCTTTTGCTGTGTTGGCCCAGTTGATCTCGAACTCCTGACCTCAAGTGATCTACCCACCTTGGCCTCCCAAAGTGCTGGGATTACAGGCATGAGCCACCACACTCAGCCTGGACAGTGTTGTTCTTCTAGTTGGTTTTCCTAAACATCTACAGCAACATAAATCTCCCCATGCCTTAGTTAGCCTGATTTAGTTGAGGAACACTGAAGGGACAATCAGAGACATATATCACCAATCAAGTATATATCATTCTATTTCATCCTTTTCTCTCTCCTTTACTGTCCCTCATAATTTCTACATGAGCCGAACACACACACTTCTTTTTGAAAGTGAATGTATATATTCACTCACTTCAAAAATACTTATTGAACCCCAATTCTATGCTAGGTCTTACATCAGGCAGTGAGGATACAAAGTCCCTGCCCTCACAGAGCTTCCTTTCTAGCAGCCTCAGCCACTTTTAGCTTGTTTTCATGAATGGAGCCCTGATGTGGGAAGTGCACCTCCCAGCATGGCTGCATCTGGTCCAGGCTGAATGATTAACCCTTATAGTGAGTCTAAGTTGAATGAAAACTTGGATTTTCAGAGTCGCCATTAATACCATGTTGTCAAGGGAGATGGCAAACGATGTTGTTATTCACAAGTCGGGAGCCTTCAGTGATGTAAATTTGTATTTCTCTTCCCATTTTTATGGAGCCATATTTCAGAATTCAGAAATGGAACTATGGAAATATGGCTCTCCCTGTCCCCAAAAAGAGTCCTTCTTCTAGACTTCTTGACAATATGTGTGAGGAAGCCTCTGGATTCAGTTGTTTTGTTTTTTTAAGTAACTTTTTAAATGAAGTATAATATGTAAACAAAAAAGTGTGTACATCGTAGTGTATAGCTCCATGAACTTTCTCACTGAGCACACATGTAACCAGCACCCAGATTAAGAAACATAACATTAATAGCGCCCATGGAAGCTCCTCCTTCCTGTCATGACCCCATCCCACCCCTCCACCCTCATCCCAAAGGTAACTAACTACTATCTGGACTTCTACAACCATGGATTAGTTTTGCCTGTTTTTGAACTTTTTATAAATGGAGTCATATAGCAGGTTCTCTTTGGTACTATTTTCTTTTACTCAATATTATGTTTATGAAGTTTATTCATGCTGTTTTCTTAACCCATAGAAAATATAGATAGCTCCCAAGAAGAAACATAAAAATTATAATCCTACTACATTAAGATAATATGTCAGTGTTTGTCCTTCTAGCCACTTTTCTATGTATATACTTATGTTAACTTTTTTTCCAAAATTAGACCATAGTGTGCATACTACTTTGTGATTTGCTTTGTTGTTTGATATATCAGATCTACCAATGTGTTCTAAATGTTGGTCTGTTGTAACGAGGCTATATTCTGAATTGACTAATAGGTAATACAGAAAAGTAGAAAATTATTTTTTAAGTACCCATAAGTATTTATATTAATCATTTTGTCCGATGTAGATTTGATCTGTCTCAGTCAGGCTTCCAAAAGACTTCCAAATAAAGGTAGCGAACAAATGGATCACTGATTGCTAGGGAAATCTGGTAATCAAGACCAAGTTGGGCCTCTTGTTTCTCAATGAATCTTCTAAATCACTCTCTACTGTTTTAAACCTAGGTATTCTGCGAATATGTAACAGATTAGGAACTGAATAATTCTGAGAATGGCTTGTTAGAGTCTCTTCAACTCTTGGCTTACTCTATAATCTGAAACAAGTCTGTAAAATGTTCCTTATTTCTCAGACGAAGAGCCTCATCTCCACATCTGTTTGGGATCATAAGAAATAATACTTACATAACATTTTGGAATCCTTGAATGAAAAGTTTTTTGGAGTTGCTGACTGTTCCTAAAATTTCCTCAACTAACATTGTGGAAATCCATTGTTGTGGATATAGTTGCTGAGCTAGGTCATAACTAGATTGCAAATCTTGAGTAGTGGAAAAATCTACGCCTCGAAGTTCTGGTCATTTATTTTAAAAGCTATTCATTTATTCCTAGATGTTCATACTGTGAGCTTAGCCTGTTATCATTTTGGTTTACTTGCTAAATATTCACATTTGGGGTCTTCATCCTTACCCATTTAGGATTGTATCTATTGGCATATGCCATTGGATTTTTCTGAGTGAGGTCACCTGGAACACTAGTGTTCTGACATTGAGTTTACACTGCAGGGGTGAGAGAAGTAAATATTCCCATTAGTCAGTAAAGCTTGAATTTATAGCCTGAGACTCCTCAGACACTGACTGTCTGGGACCCTTGGAGACAGACCAGCATTGAATGAAACTGAAAGGTAGAGAATATACTGTGGCTGGGAAAAGTGATGGAGCAAATCTATGCAGAGATACAATAGTAGGATATTTAAGAGTTGGAAGGGATATTAGAGGCCCTGTGGTCATACTTCATTTTTCAGTTGGGGAAACTGAGGCTTAAGGAGGTCACAGAATGAGTTAGTCACAGAGCTGGGTTAGAAGCTTACTTTAGTGTTTCACCAACTACTCAGATGTCTGCACTACTGAGATACATAGAGAAAGAGCGTCAGAGGAAGGATTAGGGTGTCCTCTAGACCTCATTACACTAATGCAGTCCCTGGTAGGATCTAAAGACATACTTGTCTCCAAGACACCTGACAAGCTGAGAGTATTGATTCATTCTTTCCCAACTTGGGATTGCAATGGTGAAAGGAATTTGGCATTTTATCTAATCAGCATTGGAAACTTGGCTTTCTTTTGGAGAATTCAAAAGTTCAGTTTAGGATATGTTCACAAGATACTTTCCTCCAGAATTAGGTGGGAGATAAATTATTAAATTTATGAGACTTGTCTTTCTTTCTTTCTTCTTTCCTTTCTTCTTTCTTTTCATGTAGCATTTCTTTTTCACATTGTTTCTGATGCTTTCAGTTTCATTTGTGTTGTCACATATATATCAGTTGTTGAGTCTTTAGTATGCGGAGATGCTGAGCTTGCCCTTCCAAGATGTTGGAAGGTCAACTCACATTATGGTCTAGGTCCAGGAAACAAGAATATTTCCAACTCACTGGGGACCATCTTGGCCTTGAGCAGAAATGGGATCTGAATTATTACCTAAGAGACCTTTGTAGATTGTCACAGTTGGCAGCCTCAGGACTTGAGCTAATCCTGGAAATTCTTTAACTTCCCAGAAAGAAGGTTCCACAAGGGCAGGCTGAGGTCCTCAGAGAGAGCAGATGGAATAGAGCTTACAACCAGTTGCCTTTACAACTGGACTTGGAGATAAATAATAACATTATACCCATTTTTTTTTTATCATGAAGCCTTTGACTTTGAGGGGATATCTATTCTTTATTCCTTTTACCCTGTATGTGGAAAAAAATGCTCTGTATGAAAGAAAAGCAAGCAAACTTGTTGACTCAGTTCCCATGGTGAATGCAAGGCAGACCAGGCCAATAGAAACAACTCAGATATTACAAAAATGTGTTTCTTTCTGGCGGCTGCACAGTCAGTCCTTTATATCCAGTCACTGCAATCGCCCCATCACACAAAACCATTTCCAAGGTCATTATTCTGGTTGCGGGGGCTGCTTCCCCTACAAATAAATGTTGGTTTTACTAAATGTCCTCTCTCTCCAACTCACTTTATGGCAAATGAGGAGTAGCAAAGCATCATTTAGGAAGAGAAAGTGTAGAAAATCAGAGAGATGAAATACTACAGGTTTTCTAAAGGCTCAGGTTTATCTGGCTCAAGCAATACAAATTATAAACTATGGCACCACCTGTATAATCTGGTTTTAATTAACTTGAGGAAGGTACATCAATGTTATTTCATTAAAATCAAATTCTGTTTAAATGGAAAACCACCACTACAGGGTACATTGGGGCATTGTTCACTTGGGTTTTGGGGTTGGCAAGTAAATCCTGTATTAGAAAAACCCAGGCCGGGCGCGGTGGCTCACGCCTGTAATCCCAGCACTTTGGGAGGCCGAGGCGGGTGGATCACGAGGTCAGGAGATCGAGACCATCCTGGCTAACACGGTGAAACCCCGTCTCTACTAAAAATACAAAAAATTAGCCGGGCGTGGTAGCGGGCGCCTGTAGTCCCAGCTACTCGGGAGGCTGAGGCAGGAGAATGGCGTGAACCCGGGAGGCGGAGCTTGCAGTGAGCCGAGATCGCGCCACTGCACTCCAGCCTGGGCGACAGAGCGAGACTCCGTCTCAAAAAAAAAAAAAAAAAAAAAAAAAGAAAAACCCAAGCAAACCCTGTTTTTTTGGAATCTTCTTATGCTTCGGAAGGCTTGTCATAGGTTCCTTGGAATGTAGGGGGTGCCCTGGTGAGGACCAAGGCACAGCTCAAGATGTTGTTTGCCAATTCTTCCTTTTATGACCCTTCTAGTCTTCTGTCTTCCTGCTCCCTGCCTGTCTCCATATCTCTTTAGTGCTTGGCCTTGATGCCCTATAGGACTCTCTCTCCCATTTGCCACTTTGAACTGAATGATTTGATCCCCACTGGGTGGACAGTGGATGACATGGAGCACTCTATAAACAAAGATGCTATTTCAGGCTTACAAGAGGAATGAGGCCCACATGATCACAAGGGGCTGGTGAATAATAGAACCCTCTTTTGAAACTCTCACTTCACCAATTACCTAAGAGCTGGGAGGAACCTGAAAGATCCTATAATCTACACACCTCCTTTTCCGAGGAGGACACTGAGATTCGGAGGTAAAGAAACTGGTCCATACTAGTGAAGGCTGTTTGAGTGGGGCCTCCCCATTTCAACTCATGCCCTTTCCCCTCCAGCCTGGTGCCCCAGTTCTGCAGACCTGTTGATTACAACACAGCCCACGCCGAGAAAATCCTGCCCTGTCAGCAGGACAGCTTTACAAGCTGACATAGGACATGTGTGCGTTTGGAGTCAGGAGAATGGCTGAGTTTTAGTTCCAGTTCTGCCTCTGCTTTGCTGGCTTCAGCGAGTCACTTCTCCTTCCTTTGTCTATTTCCCCTATTGGGAAGGAGAAGATAATGAACCTTTCCACCTATCAGGCTCACTTGAGTGTTATAAAGAATAATGAGGTGATATTTGTAAAGTGCTTTGAGCTGCTGGGAAAGAGGAGGGGGTGAGCTCCGTGGAAAGCATTATTAGCTGGAAGCACTTATCAATTGAGCTATTTAACAATAGCAGAGAGTAAGGATACTCAGAAATGAATTCCAGGGACTAGCCCTGCTTTGAATTTAGGAGGAGGATTAGTGGGAACCTAATAGGTATTCCGCTTCTCCAGTTTCTTCAGTGCACCGTCAAACTAGGAAAGGTAATTACATTCTTCTATGTCGGATTCAGCCCGGAGTTTCAATTGGGATGTCAAAGTGTGCTTGTCCTCTATTCTCATACTGAGGCTGTGTTATGTTGTGATTGTTAAAGCCTTGGGCATCTTCTATCCCCTGGGGTAATTTCACTTAGGAGCTATACAAAGTAATTTCTATGCAGTGGCTGGGCTGCTGTTTATAAGGTTGATTAGTAGAGCTTCTAAATCTAAAGCGCCTGGGGAGCAATTTGGTTGAAGCAGGGAAATAAAAGGCAAGGTCTTTATCATGGTTGATCTTTTTTTATTGAGCCGCTCCATGGGAATTTTCTCAGTGACTCAGATGCATCTACAGTGCAAAACGTGGGGCTTGGTGGCTCTTTGACATGGCAATGGAGGCCTAGCCCCAGGTAAAGGTGAACTTGCCAGGTCACTAAATATATTTAGGGCCCCCTTTTAACTTCCTTTACTCTCACAGAGGGTGATGTTTCTGGGGCCCTGAAATGTGTGGGAATGTTTCCAAAAGATTGTTCTGATGAGGGATCTGTTTCTGCAAACTCCTGCCCCACTGTTTGAAAGACCGTCTGCCCCAAATTCAGGTCTTTCTCATTTTTAGGGCCAGGGAAGAAGACAGAGGAAGAGAAGAACTGGGGGAATTTTGTTTTGAACTTGTGCAGTCTCTGTGGGCTGACTGAACAGTGAGCCAGGCAGAAGGTGGCTCCCTCTTTAGTCGGCAGGAGCAGGGCTGAATTTTATCAACATCTTCTGCAGGTGTAGGGAGAGGTCAAGATGTCATTTGGAATGATAATTTTTCTGATCAAAGTTAAGTTAAGGAAATTACAGTGATTGCATCTTTGTCCCCTAAAGTTTATGAGCCTCTTTGTAATCGCTGCTTCCGCAAACCCTTCCCCACCTTCCCAAGTTCTCAGGCCTCCATCTGCAGGGGCTGCTGGGCTTTTCCCTCCAGGAAGGACGGGCTCACCAGCTGGCCAGAGGTTCCTGTATTAGTGCTGCCCTGTACTGACTTGTGAGTCTCCAGTAACAATCCTCCGGTGTGGCACAGCTACAAGCAATGACCAGGGAGGCCCACCTTGAATCCTGAACCTCTTTGGGGGCTGACTCAGTCCTCTGAAACTGACTCTTGGATTCCTTCCTGGGTCTGCCACCAACTCATTTTTGTTTTTCTCAGCAAATCACTTCTCTGCCTTGAGACTCCATGAAATAATATAAGGTTTCCTTGGCAGGATTCTCTGACCTTTTTCAGAGACCCAGATTTCTTGTTTATTTTAATTTGAATGTCTCAATCCTCTGAAAGCATTTGGAATATTTTCTTCATTTCCCTCTCCCAAGGTATCTACTTTATCCCAGACAGGGCTCCCCCAGTGGGTTTTGAGGGGAAGGATGCTGAGGCTTTGGGCCCTGGCTCCTGTCCTTTACTTCACCTCTGCCAGGGCAAAGACCAGCACTGGGCTGACCTCCCCGGGCTGGGCCAAAAGAGAAGGCTGTGGAAGCCGCACGTCTCCGATGCTGCCCACTGTCCTTTCCCTCTGCAGCCACAGCTGCCTCCAGCCCCCCTCACCCCCGCCTGCTCTTTTTCTCAGTGAGCCTCAGCGCCAGTGCCCCAATGAGCTGCTGGGAACAGAGGTCCGTCCCCTGCACTGGCCTCGGCTCCCCGCACCAGAACATTCAGGCATCAATGGGAAACAGCAAGATCTGTCGGCATCCCCCCTTTCTTCAGGCTTTGAGGGCCACATTCTCCACGGCCATCTGTTCCCTTTCACCTCTCTGGACAATGTTGCTTTTTAAAGCCAGCGATTCTTCCTCCTTTATCCCCTCCTCTCCCGCCTCCCCTTCTTCTGTGCTCCCACCCTTTCTACCTCTCCTCTCTTTGCCCGATTCCTATGAAATTAGCCTCTTTTAAGATAAGATTTGCCCTTCCTCCATACAAAGCTGTTTTGCAAACACTATGGGTTTTTGAATTTTTATTTTTACATTTTGTTTGAAGTGAGGGCTTGCTACTTTTAAAGTTTGTGATTGTCTTGTGGAGGGGGTAGTCTTTTGATAGGGATAGGAAGGGGGAGGATAGAAAAACTTTTTAGTCATGAAAAAAGAAAATACAGAATAATAATGAGTTTTAGGTTCCTGCTGGCAGGCACTTGCCTCTTTAAAGAAGGAATCCTCCCTTTCCTTTCCTTGATGATCAGTTTAAGGAAATTTTTATGCTCTCGAGGTCTTCCCACCTTTTATTTTATTACTATTTTGTTGTTGCTGCAATGTTGTTGTGCTGTTTTTAATTTAGAGCCAGGGCTTCTGTTGATCTGGTACAGCGGATTCCTTTGTCTTGGACAGAGCCATATACAACTCCAGAGGTTCCTGGATTCAGGCAGAGTGCCCATGGTGCCTTCTAGATGAAGCAATCATCCTGACTCAAGGGCTGGACATCAAGGGGTGTTTGCCCCAGGACTGACCAGTGACTAAGTGTGTGACCTTGGGCACATCACTTTCTTTAAGAATAATGATGACAGAATCATTTACTTCAAAAAATTCTTAACACATGATTCTTCTGTTTGTACTATTACTTGGTTTCACAAGCAAGACGAGTCCGTGGTAATGTCATGAAAACTTATGGGTTATCCTTGGGTAAGGATGTACCAAGAATCCACCGTTAGGGTCTAGTTGAGCAGCAGACATGGGAAATATCTAAAACAAGGACGGACTCCTGGCTGTGGCTGCCTGTCAGGATCACAGAGCAGGGACACGGGCACCTGCAGAGTTGGGCTGACAGATTGAATCCTGTCTCTCCTACTTACTAGCTATACAGATATCAGTAAGGTTTTGTCATCTATAAAATAGGGGCAACACTAGAGATATACTTCTTATGGTCGTTGAGACAATTAAGAGATTTTTATCATGTAAAGCACTTGGAATAGTTTCTGGAACCTGGTCGGTACTATGTCGTTGTCCCTCTTCCCATCCCACATCCACATTACAGATGAAAACATGGGCTAACGGGTTTTCTGCAGGGCTCTTCTTAGTCTTTCACATTCACCTTCTGCTGCTTCATTTTTTCATTGCAGAGTGAACACTGATAAAATAAATAATGTAATTATCAGATTATAATGATGATTAACACAGTGATTCTATTTAGAAATGTCATAAAATAGTGAAACATCCTAAGATACAAAAAGATATATGATCATGTACTTCTGGCAAAGAAGGTGAACCAGATGTGGAGATGATAGTCATAGAAGGAAAGCCAGTCATGATTTTGGCAACTGGGATCACCTTACATATTTTCAGCTGGAGAAAACCTGGAGATTTATTTTTCTTTTGGTATCAATTTCTAGAAACCTGTCGTATGACTAAGAGTTTCCCAACAATAGGGAGAGAACATTATTAAAATATGCTTTTCTAGAAAGGCCCAAATGACTCTGAATAAGAAACTGAATATTATAATTTAATGAGGAAAAGAAAATGAATGGGATGTCCAGAAAATTGGGGCGGGGAGGGGGTGGTTTCCATGCATTTTCCCTCCTAGAAAGGGAGATTAATGACCATTCTTATAATATCTAAATGGCCAAAAGAAACAATGAAAAGAAAAATAATGAATCAGACTCTGGGGTTTAAATCCTGACTCTGCCACTTGCCAGGTGGCCTTGGGCAAATCACTTTCTTTGTAGCGCAGCTTCCTTCACTAGAAAATTGGTATGATAATGGTACCTCCCTCACAGAGATAATGTATGTAAGGTGTTTAGCCTGGAAAACAATAATTACCCCAAAATGTTACCTCATAATTCTTTACTGTAATGTCTTATATCAACTGACATCTGAGATGTGGGACACATTACCCAAAGTTGGTAGTCTTGATCACTTTGCGGATGCTGGTCATTTGCAGTAAACCCATAGTTCTGTCTCATTTCTGGATAAGCATTGGCCTTCGAGGAAGAAGGAAATTGGTTTGCTTAAGAATTCGTATTTTGCAGATGTGAACTGACTGGCTACTGACACCAAAACCAGTTCCCCCAATTAAAATAACCCTGCTAGCCTCAGCACATTTTGTTCATGAGCTCCCTCTCCCGCCGTGGGGCGGCTGCCTGAAAGTACTTGACTGCCCTACCCTCCACTCCCCGGGGGTTGGGACATGCTTGTGAAGAGATACTTGAGGAAGTTAAAGCAAGGTCATCTCCATTGCCTAAGCCCCACACCCTGGTAAACTGCACACTGTTTGGACCTTGAAACTTGTGAGCTGCGAATTCCCGTCACAAATGGAGTTTTCCTCCCTCCTGTGGCCCCAGTTTGTGGTGAGCCTTGTGTTGGCATGGTGGCCATGGGGACACCCCTCGTGTATGTGTGTGTAGGCCCCCAAAAGGAGAAGTGTAGCAGCTTCCCTCAGCCTTGCCTCAGAAAGCCGGGTCCAGATGGCCAAGGAAGCACACTGCATTGAAGGAACTCCGCAGCCAGAGTGAATTTACCAGCGTGGGAAACAAAAACCTTAGGGTTCTGGTCTAAAATTCTGGGAGCAAAGGACACTGGGATTGCCTCCACCAAATGTCAACATTTTACTGCTTCCCCCACCCCCTTCTCAGAGCCTCCAGGGCAGCAAACATATGTGAGGCCAGCATTCCATTCCCTCCCACGCAGGAACATATGCTGATTCCTATCAGGATCCTCTGCTTCCCAAAGAGGCTGATGGAGATGGGGAGGGAGGAAAGCATAACCATAAATCCTCACACTCTGGGCAAGGTGATAATTGAAAGCATTCTCCACCATGACGTGCTCTCCAGTGCCAGGGCAGCAGGCAGCTGGGACAGCTAAAGCTGGAGAAGGCCTGGGCCGGGGCCCAGCTCTCCCTCTGACCAGGTGAATTTTGGTGGTCAAGTCACTTCTCTGCCTATGAAATGGGAATAAGGATTGTATCCATATTGTGGGAATCAAAGGAAGCACTTTAAGTCAAATTCATCAGATGCACTTAGGCACTCTGGAGTTTTCAAAGCACCTCAGCATTTCTGTCTTGACTCACTTGATTCTTTTTGCTCCCCTACTTGCACTCCGTTCCTGCTGTCACTGAGGAAACACAGCAGAGTGTGAACTCTGAAAGCTGACCCTTGTTTGGTGTCTTGAAGCAATGCAGGTCAAGGAGCAAGACTGAGGAGGGGCCTTAATGAGGGTCTCTGAGTGAGGACCTGGGCCCAGTAACCAGCCCTGGCCTGTTTCATGCCCAGGCTATCAGCCGCCTCTCCTACCAAGTCTCTCTGAATTAGTATTTTGGGTGTCTCCTCAGACAACAGCTCCAAGAAGATGAATTATGGCAGTTCTAAAGGGTATTTACATCTCTTCTCTCTATTCCTCTTGGGAAGCAGGGTGGGGGATTAAGTCAGTCTTAAAAACTGGCTAAAGGGCATTCTCCAGAATGATGTCTTCTGAGATTAAAAGGACACAGAGCCACATCACAAGATACTAGGTGGAGATTTTCTAATACAAATGCATGCATGATGGTACATGGACTGTCTGCGGGATCTGAGGAGTCTGTAATTGCAGGCAAAACAGCAAATGCCTAATACATGATTTTTTTTCAAATGTTAGCATATATTAGGATCATCTGAGAGAGGTTTTTGAAAATATGGACTCTTGGGCATCACCTCCAAAGATTCTGATTCATCAGGTTTGGGATGGGGCCTAGGATTCTGCATTTTAGAAAGTTAACAGATGATTCTGATGTATAGAAACATATGAATGCCCTAGTAATTTCTCCAGAGATCCAATCCCATGTCTTGATTTTATATCAATGACCAAGTAATCTCTCTGGAAAGGCCAACCTACATTTTCCCACTAATTTTTTTTGGGGGGAAGGAGAGTTCAAACCTACAGAAAAGTTCCAAGAAAAGTATATTGAACTCCCCATATACCCTTTACCTGATTTTTTTTTGGTTTTTTTTTTTTTGAGATGGAGTCTTGCTGTGTCGCCCAGGCTGGAGTGCAGTGGCGCAATCTCGGCTCACTGCAAACTCCTCTTCCCGGGTTCACGCCATTCTCCTGCCTCAGCCTCCCGAGTAGCTGGGACTACAGGCGCCCGCCACAATGCCCGGCTAATTTTTTAGTAGTTTTGGTAGAGATGGGGTTTCACCGTGTTAGCCAGGATGGCCTCCATCTCCTGACTTCATGATCCACCCGCCTTGGCCTCCCAAAGTGCCGGGATTACAGGCGTGAGCCACCAAGCCCAGCTCTTTACCTGATTTTTAACACTTTGCCTCATTTATTTTTATCTCTTGTATATTAGTTACCAATTTATTTTATAATATTGTTAACTTATTATAATTATCTTTGCTGAACCATCTGAGGACAAGTTACAGGTATCATATCCTTTCATCCCCAAATACTTCAGCATTTATCTCTTAAGAACAAGAACTTCTCTTACATAACCACAGTACAATGATCTCACCCAGGAAATTAGTATTGATACAATACTATTATATAATATACTGGCAATATTCAAACTTTGCCAGGTGTCCCAATAATTTACTCTATGGCAGTTTTTTCCAGGATGCAGTCCAGGATTAGACATGGCATTTTAGTTGAAATGTCTTTTTGCACTAATGGTTTTTAAAGCCATTGATGTTCTCCCAGAAAAATTTTTCTTCAAGAACATATTTCCTAATAAACAAATCATATTTCTTTTCTCTTCTGTTCTTACTGCTTGCAAAGAGCCAGTGATCCAAAGTGGGCCTGAAGCAACAGCAGGCTTACCCAGGCCTGATTCTTCACAAGCTAAGGCCTGGGCAAAGGACCCTCTCTCAGCCCTGGGTTTGCCTTGTGAGCTGATTTCCTGAAGGCAAACCACATGACTGCTGGTGTGTCCCCTTGCTGTTCAGTCAAGTGGGTGGCCACCTGGCTTTCTCCTTGTCCCAAAGTACTTCATTGGATATGTAAAGCGACCAAATGTTACTTCACTGTAGTTTGAATCTTACCCAGAAAGAGTGACTGGTAAAGGACATGCCACTTTGCACCCTTCCCAGCTCTCTCCAAAGGCAGCTGGCTGAATGCACACTTCTGAGGGTGATGTTTTTTCCAGCACTCAGGGATATACCCAGTGTGAGATCAGAATCAGCAGCTGTATTCATTCTGCCTCAGCCAGTGCCACCTGAAACAAATATCAAGTGGTCAAAAAATGAGATGGTGACCATGTATAATACACAAGACTTATTAGAATTCAACTCTGGTATCCGCCTGCTGCCTCTGACTCTACAATGGGAGCAGGAAAGCAAAGCTCATACCAGGACAGCTGAAAGGTGTGGTCTGAGGATTTCATGGTGAACAGATAGAACACACTGTGGGGGGAAAAAAAACGTATTTTATGCAAGCATCTTTCTGGCTTGTCTTGAATGGAGCTAAATTTAAAGAGAAAGTGCCACAGATTTCTTTAAATGGTTAGGTTTTTGTTTTCTTTGTTTTATTTTGCTAGTATTTACTTAAGGGTAATATGTGTTTTCTGTAATGAGTGAATTTATTTTTAATTAAAAACTTATTTGCAAAGGTCAAGAGATTTCACTACAAGTCACCATTCAGGATTTTTTTTTTTTTTCTTTCCTTAAGTAGAAGGTAGCAAGGGGAAAGCTGTATTGGAGAAAAGGTTCAGGGGCATGGCTTCCTGGAGAATGTTGGGAGTTGAGCTGATGGGAGGAGATTGCTTCTTTTTATTCAGACAATCTAGTTCTGTTCTTCTTATGCCTACTATTGTTTTCCTTGCCATCTTTGAGACCTTGATGATCGACACTGCAGACACAGCAGAGAAGCCTAGTACAGCATCCCCTACTTCCAGACTGAAGCTTTTCGTATAAAGTGAGCATGCTCACTGTGATTCTGGACAGTTCCTACATAGTATCTCTGTAGGATAACATATGTCTTGGTTTTCTCAGGGCAAGCTCAGTTTATCTCTGTTATCCCAGTATAACTATTAAAATGTCCCCATTTCATTTTCAGAAATGTCCTGGTTGGATAAGAACTTAAAGTATTTTGTTAAGACTCTGGGAAACTGAAGGTATTTTCTCCCTGTCCATGAGCCAGTGGAGTTGTTGAGTGATTTGTGCTGGTGCATACCAGTCTCTAGCCTAGTGGATGGCTCACCCCCGCTTCTCCCCTACCTTGTGCTATGGAGGATCCGTCCCTAACTCTTGCATTCCAGAGGTTCTGATTGCCTCACTTCTTCCTGTCTTCTGCTTCACATTTCTTACCTTTCTCAGTAACGAGTTTGCTGAGACTTGGATCAGCCTAGGTATGTTGTGCAAGTAAAGCCTCTGGACTGCATTCACTCCTTTCACCTCCAGCCAAGAGACATCAGGAATGAAATTTTCTGCTTTACTAAAGTGAAGCAGCCCATTCTTTACCAGCCAAATGCCTTCCTCGGTGGGTAAATGGTATTAGTTGAAGCAGTTATTACATAGTTTTATGCCTCAGATCCTGTATTTATAAATCTGAAAGACGACTAATAGCTTTAAAGTATTTTGAGAATCTCAAAGCTCAGAAGATTATAAATAACAAAAGATATATTTTTTCGTATCTAAAATGGTAGCACAAATACTGCGGTTGCTTACTTAATAGATAGCGTGTGGTCCCTGAGCCATTGCAGCTGATGGGTTTTTTCCAGTGCTCTATTTATAGAGCTAGGTCAGAAATATCACTTCCGTTGGAACCTGACCTATAGACCATTGTCAATTTTAGAGACCCAAGGAAGTAGAATGCACCCTAAATACAGCTGGTTCACAGATTCAGTTAGTGAACCACAAGCCCTCAAGGAAATTAATTTTGCTGGAAGATAAATGTCTGAGCCTATCCCAGTCTCTTTTCTTTGACACCTTTGTCCTGTGGTCTCACAGAGCTTGTAGGTCATCTTGAATCTTTATTCTAAAAATAACCTATTATAGGCAGTTTCCCAGCTTTAATAACTTACTCATCCTCTTCACCTTTTGTTGCTAAAATTCTGCATTGTATGGAACAAGAACTGATGACCTGCCAAGAGAGGTAACCAAGATTCTCAGTCCCTTCCCCAGTTCAAATGGATGGTCCAATAAAGAACCATGCTCAGCAAGTGCCAGGGGCCTAGTTTTAAACAGGAGAAGCTGAATTGAATGGATGATGAATTGAATGAATGAACTGAATCCTTCTGATCCCTAGTCTCGCACTCAGACTCCCGTCTTTAAGCTTTGTTACTATGAAGTTGTGTTTGCTGGGACTTGGCCACTGGTCAGCACAGGTTTACCCATCATAAAGTCTTACTAAGTAGGGTAGACTAAGAAAATCTCTAGTCTGGAGAGAAATCTGCTATCAGCAAAAGAACCCATGCCTGTGCTCTTTTCAAGCACAAACGGGTGCTGGGTAGGGCACAGCGATTCAAAGACAGCGCATGGAGTGGTGCATTCTCAAACTTCCTGGAACAAGTGAGGTTCTCGATGAGGAACTCATTCATATCATCAAAATACCAAAGACTCAAAGTTTTTTAATAAGGCAGGAACTATTGAGGTCATTTACCCCTTCTTGTCATGGATGAGGAAACTGAGGCTCAGTGAGGTTAGGTAACTGCTCATTACCAAGGCCTACTCTGAGGTTCTTTGTTACACTACTCTCCTCCCACCTGGTCTCATCAAAAGCCCAGACGGAGTCAGAAATAGAACTGCAGGGTCCTGCTTTCTAGCCAGCAGCTGGCCACAGGCTATCATGCATTACATGGAATGTGCTTCAGGATGTGAGGACAAGAGATATGAACGAGAATGCAGTTCCAGTGGTAACATACCATCTTCTTCCCTGGATTTATTTCAATCCTGAAAACATTTGTAGGTATTGTTATTCCTTTACTTTTTAAAATTTCTTCTTTCTACTCTAAATAAATGGGCTTTCATCTGCAGGGACTGGAGGGACCAAATATCCAGAATATCCAGTCCGCTAAGGCCATGAACTTTTCCTTCCCCTCTGTTCCTATTTTGGGAGTCATTGCTTTGTTTTTTTGACTTTTTTTTTTTTTTTTTTTTTAACATGGAAAAGCATTCTTTTAAAGTTGACCCTTTTGCTGCAGGGCAAACGCTTTTCTGTTATGCACTAGAGATTCAGTTTGATCTCCTAGAAATGCTTAGCACAGGAGTCATAAATTGAAATGTTTTCAGAGAAGGAGCTTTCTCATTAAGAGCTTTCCAACAGGCCTCTTCTAAATACTGACACGGGTTGGTACCAGAAGCCCATCACCTTTTTGGAAATCAAGGCTACATAGCAACCTGGTTATCCTCCTCCAGTCTGATTGCACGAGGGCTACACCCCATGTATACAGAGCAGAGAGACAGCTCCTTGCCTTGTGAGAAATTCGTCTTCATAATCAACTCCCACACCAAATGAGTAAGGAATTGGATCCAAAAGATAGTCATGAAAGATATTCCAGAATCCAAATCATGTGTTTTAACCACTTTGCAACTAAGATTTACTATCTTGCCTCATTGTTAACAGAATAAAAAATGCAGGAGATAATGATTAAACTTCTTTCCTCCCTAGAATTTCATCTTCAGTGTTTGATCATCATTGTTCCTGTCACTTATACATATCAAGTATCTTCATCTAAGGGTCACCAAGAACCTCTGGTTGCCTGGAGGCCAGAATTATTATTCACATTTTACAGATGGGTTAGCAATCACAGAAAGAGAACATGCTTTGACTTACCTAAAAGAGTCTCTGAGAGAGTGGAGAATGAATGTTCCCACAGTCTTTTACAGAGCCCTGACTTCAGTGTGAATAGATTAGATTTGCTCTATGTAGCTTACACAGAGACTTCTACAGGCTCAATCCCATAACAATGAAAATCCTCAAAAATGAAAATATTTTCAAAGCTCAGTTCACGTATTTGATTTTTGTATTTGCATTGGAATTAACCAAATTCCAGACAATGAAGTTATACTGCTTTGGCAGGTCTAAATATCACAATCATCAAAAAGGAGAGAGCGGGAGTGAGCACCTCAATTTTTAGAACTTCCTCTTAAAGTGAACATAGAGAAGGTTCACTTATCTGTTTCCTAACCAATTAGGTCATCTTGCAGGAAATCACCTTTTCTTAAAAGCCAGTAGGCAGATTCCTCCTACTTTAAATTTCCCATCAACAGCATTAACAATCATTTATGCCAGCCCTCTCACAGGAATGCTTGAAAGTCAAAAGACATAAGAGACCACTAAGTTTTCTAGTTTAAAATAAGGTCACAACTTTATAGTAACTTACAGTTTCCCTGCCTCCCTCTCTCAAGTGATTCTATCACTGCAATCACCCTTCAATTGCTTTCCTATACTTGAGGCCCTATTAAGTAAACTATCTTTCCAATCCTTGCCAGATTTTTAATTCTACAACCAGAGAGGATCAGTTCCAGGCCGCCTGACTTGCGTGAATCCAGCTGCTGGGCCAGTTGAGTGAGATTAAGTAACTTGCTGAGCCAGAGTATATACTGTCTTTCTGGAAACCCCTTGCCCTGGGTTATCACTGTACATCAGAACAGAGGAAGCCGAGTATGGAGCCTGAGTGACATGCAGAGCTCAGATGAGTGATAAGATCCTCATGACACACTTCCATCGGTATCCTCCCAGAGATGGGCCTTTGAGCTCTCAAGACTCTTGTGGGCTGGCAGAATAACACGTTATTTGACATGAGAGACATGATAAGCCCAGAGAAAGCTAATTGGAGTAGTGGTTAAAACTCAGTTGGCCTGGTTTCGAACCCTGGCTGTGTCAGTAACTAACCATGTGAACTGGAGTGACTTAGTTTCTCATAGCCTCATTCTGTCAATAGGGATGTTAATATTACTCACTTCATAGGATTGTTGTAAGGATCAAAAGAGATGTAGCTAAGATATGAAGCTCAACAAGATTTAAGCTTACATAGTACCTAGCACATAGTACCTTAAAAAAATATTGCCTTTCCACCTTGGGCAACATAGTGAGACCCTGTCTTTACAGAAAAATAAAAATAAGTTAGCCAATCATTGTGGCATGTGCCTGTGGTCCCAGCTACTCGGTAGGCTGAGGTGGGAGGATTGCTTGAGCATGGGAATTCAAGGTTACAGTGAGCTATGATCATACTACTGCATTCCAGCCTGGGCAATAAGGGAGACCCTGTCTCTAAAAAAAAATTTAAAAATTGCCTTTCATTATCATTAACTTTCAAGGCCTTGCTGTTATTACTTTTATGGTGGATTAATGTTTGTAAGAACTCCTAAAAATACAAATGGATATTTTTAAAGTCTATAGTAGACTACAGTCAAGCTTGCTCACTCAGGGTTTCCTTTGGAAACTTTTCTGTGGTCATCTGTACTCATGGCCCTTACTTAAGACTTGGGTTTACCTGTCCAGAAAACAACCAAATACATGGGTACTTTTTTATACTATTCTTATTGTTTTAGCGACGTGGAGTCCTTTAAATAGTTGCTCCTGGCCCAAATGTGGCTCCAATCTCTGAAGACATCCTGTGTCTTCCTTTAGACCCGAGAAACTCCTACAGTTTATCACCAAAAAAAAAAAAAAAAAAAAAAAAAAAAGTTTGAGTGCTTAACTAGCAACTCCTAATTATTCACATGTAGCTTTTTCTTGACAAACTTTAGAGCTTAGCCTCCCTTGATCCCATCACTTAGCAGGCATCTAAGCAACTAATTTCTAGAGTTTACTTGAAAAATGTAAACCTGTTAATTTTAGCTAAGCAAGATAGAATTAAGGATGTAAATCTGCTGCCAAAACAAGGATACAATATGATTCAAAATTTAGTGGAAATAACTTTTTAATTAGTCATTTAGTCAGTATTATAAGCATCCTCTGTGTCTCAGACCTTGTGTTAAGTAACTCAGGCATGCTGACATACATCAGGTGTGAGTTTGGCCTCTTTATAATATACAGTCATATGTCACTTAACAATGGAGATGGGTTCTGAGAAATGCATCATTAAGCAATTTTGACATTGTGTGAACATCATAGAATGTATTTACACAAACTGAGATGGTATAGCCTACTACAAACCCAGGCTGTATAGTATAGCCCATTGCTCCTAGTCTACAGACCCATTCAGCATGTTGCTGTACTGAATACTATAGGCAATTGGAACACAGTAGTAAGTATTTGTGTATCTAAACACATCTAAACAGAAAAGGTACAATAAAAATGGTAAAAGGATTAAAAATGGTACACCTGTGTAGGGCACTTACTATGACTGCAGCTTATAGGACTGGAGTTGCTCTGGGTCCGTTGGTGAGTGCACCTACTGATGAATGAACATGAAGGCCTAGGACACTGCTGTACACTACTGTAGACTTCATACACCCCGTATCCTTAGGCTACATTCATTGATAGAGACATTTTTCTTTCTTCAATAATAAATTAACCTTTGATTACTATCACTTTTTTACTTTATAAATGTTTTAATTTTTTAACTTTTTGATCTTGTAATAACATAACTGAAAATACAAACATTGCATAGCTGTTCAAAAACATTTTCTTTATATCCTTATTCTATAATCTTATTTCTGTTTTTTAGATTTTTTTACCTTTTTAAACTTTTTTGTTAAAAATTAAGACACAGACACACACATTAGCCTAGGACTACACAGGATCAATATCATCAATATCACTGTCTTCCACCCCCCCATCTTGTCTCACTGGAAAGTCTTCAGGGGCAATAATACGCATGAAGCTGTCATCTCCTATGATAACAATGCCTTCTTCTGCAATACCTCCTGAAGGATCTGCCTGAGGCTGTTTTACAGTTAACTTCTTAAAATAAGTAGAATATACTCTAAAATCATGATTAAAAAAAGTATAGTAAGTACATAGTACATAAAAGTATAGTAAATACATTAAAAGTATAGTAAATACATAAACTACATAAAAGTATATATAGTAAATACATCAATATAGATATGATAAAAAGTATAGTAAATACATAAAAGTGTAGTAACTACATAACTGGTTTTTGTATTTACCAAACTGGTTATTATAAGTAGAATAGACTCTAAAATATTGATAAAAAGTATAGTAAATACATATAATAAGATCAAGTATTATGTACTATGCATAATTGTATGTGCTATACTTTTATACAGCTGAGATTATAGTAGGTTTATTTACCCTGCATCACCACAAGCATGTGAGTATGCATTGTGCTATGATGTTACCACTGCTGTGACATCACTAGGTGATAGGAATTTATTAGCTGCATGATAATGTTATGGGGCCACTGTCATATTTGCAGTCTGTCATTTGCTGAAACATCATTGTGCAGAGCACGACTCTGTATTAAAGGTGATAAGAAAAGCACACAAATAATATACCACAGGTAGAAAATGATTGTAATATGGACAGTAAAATAAAGTATTATAGAAGTTTACAGGAGGAAGACATTATTTCTGTGAAGATTAGAGAAATTGGCACATAGGAAGTAGCATTGAAGGCAGAGTAGATTTGGGACATGTGAACATAGGGGAGTTCCAGATGAGGGAGGGACATGGGAAATAAGTGATTAAGTAGGAACACAGTTGTGGGAAATGGAGCAGGGGGAAGAAGTCTGGAAGGGCAGGTGGGCGCAGGGTAGAAAGTCCTTGAATGCCAGTGTTAGGAATTTAGAATTCTCTGAAGGCACTTGGGAGCCACTGAAAGGTTTTGAGCCTGCTGGTTGTAAATGGGAGGGTGGGGTGCTTAGGCGTGTGCTTGGAGGAGGTTAATCAGGTAGTAAAACAGAGGATGGCTTTAGTAGGGAGAAAGCGACAGCAGCACAGACAACAGGCAACTAAAGCAGTCACACCAGGTGAAAGCTAATGTGGGTCTAAGGTGGATTTAGGAGGAATGGAGAGTTAGGAATGGATCTAAGGGTGAGGTAGGAGAAATGAATGGATGGATATAGGTAGGATTTTACAGTTAAATCAGTAAGACCTCTCAATTTATTGCAAGTGAGAAGCATGAGAGAAGGAAACATTTTGAAAATGGAGCTGAGGTTTTAAACCAGATTAACTGGAGGGTCAAAGGAAGGAACAGAGATGGAGGAGTAGATTTATATGGGAAAATATGAGCTTGCTTTGATGATACTGAATTTGCAGTGCTAAAATTTATGATGTAGGCTTGCAGTTCTTGTGGTTAAAAGTGGAAGACAAGTGTTGAGACAAGCCAAAGGTTGCGACAAAGGCGTAGAAACCATCCACCTTGTCAAATGGGCTCTCATCCTTTTCAAAGTGGAGCCATGCCATGTAGAGCAGACACTGCAAGCTTGATGGGAATGAGGCATATCTGGCTCAAAAGCATGTTTATTTGTGTGTTTTTAAAAGTGTAAATATTGAACCAACATTTTAAAATCAGGAAATTATACTTTAAAAGCATTGATTTCTGGCTTCCGTTTTAAAAATCAAAATTGCGCTTTAAAGTTAGCGCAATTAAAAAATCATATCACTATGATTTTTAAAAATCAAAAGATGTGATTATAAAAGTTTTTTACAATTTTAAAATAAATAAATAAGATGTGACTAACTATGAACTCATATTGCCACATGACAACAACAGCTAGAGCTGAACAGAGACTGCCCCCTTGAGATCCTGGATGAATTCTCGAACTCACCACAGTACTCACCACTTCCCCTCATCTCCTAAGGCTTTAATTGAAAGTCAGTTACTAAATCTATAGAGAAAAAAAAAATAGGTTAATGGTTGCCAAGAGCTGGAGGTGGGCAGGGAATGGGGTGTTGGGGACTGATGGCCAGTGGGTGTGGGATTTCTTTTTAGGGGTTTGAAATGTTCTAAAGTTAATTGTGGTGATGGCTGAACATCTCTGTGAATATAGAAAAAGCTGCTGAACTGTACACTTGAAATTGGAGGAGGTATGATAGCAAATTATCTCAATAGAGCTGTTTTTCTAAAATGCAAATATAGTTGCTATTGCCCTTGCAGTGTTGATTTTCTTATAGTAGAAAATATTTTTCTATAAGTCTATTTCTATCAAAAAGGGGAAAATGAAAAGTTAGACTGAGAGGGTTGTGAATTTCAAGAGAAATGGTAAAGACTATATCTCTTAGTGGGGGTAAAGAAGTTCTACATGTTAATATACAAGCACCTGGCCTCTTTACTAATGTACATTATTTTCCTGGATACTGAAAGCATCTGGTATTAGACAAGAAAAAATGTGGTCATGCCCCACTCCCTAAGGTCCACCCACAACTAAGAAGAAAGAGAAAACAAAGGCAGAAAAAGGAAAGGAGTAATCAACATGGTAAAAGGAGAAGCAGAAGAGGCCAGTAGATTGGATGCCAAGGAAGGGGGAAGCTTTATCAACTGCTGACAAGAGGTCAAGGAGGATGAGGCCAGGGAAGTCAGGAGGTCATGGGAGACTGTCCAGTGAGGGGGCTGAGAGAGGTGAAGCCAGAGAGAGATGCAGAGGCAGCTGACAAAGTGCTCAGAGTGCATTGTTTAGGAGATAGTATTTAATCTCAGGCATGAAGGACTACTGAAGGCATTTTAAGTAGGGGAATGATGTGATCAGATCGGAACAATCTAGATTATTTGTTTTCACATTAATTTGTGCATATTTTGAATTGTGTGCATAATGAACTGAGGTTACCCCAAATTTTATTCTTTCTTACACTAAATTCTCTTTCAATCTGATATCCCCAGGCTTGTTGAGACCTTGGTTATTGATTTCCATCTCATTCATTCCTGTTCCTGCTTGAACCAGGAAATAGATATATATGGTTGGTGTTATCTGACCCAGGGGTTCTCAACTTCAGCACTGCTGTATTTTGGGCTGGATAATTCTTTGTTGTAGGATGCTGTCCTATGCATTATAAAATGGTTAGCAGCATCACCAGCCTCTACCCTCTAGATGCCAGTAACACTGCGAGTTAGACATTGCCAATAAAATCACCCTCCAGCCAAGAACCACTGAACTACATTTGTCTGTTGCAGCATTTGGGCCCAGGTGCTTAAGGCCATGTGCAGTTAGTAGACCACCCTGAAAGGTGTCTGCCCTGGAAAAAAAAGACCAATTCCTACTCCACACTGAGGCGTACAAATCAGATGATGTAGTAAGGGGACAACGGATGACACACTCAAGGCCTCATTTTGTTTTAGCTAATTCAGTGGACTTCAACCTCTATGTAGTCTCCTCATAGAAAAAAGATCGTATCTGGAGGCAACAAGGCACACTAAATGTCCAACTGTGCCCTCCTAAGGTTAGGATTCCTGTCATGGCCCAGGGCCAAAGTTGGTTCAGAGGATGCCTTGGGCACAGGGCACAGGGGTTCAGAGGAGGCCTCGGGCACAGGGCACAGGGGTTCAGAGGAGGCCTTGGGATGTGCTGGACATGATAGTGGGAGCTGGCTTCTATGCAGCAGGACTTGTTGGCTTGCCTTCAAGGGGGAAGGAGCAGGTAGGGAACAGAAAGGGTTTTCTCATGGTGATATCAAGAAGGGTCAGTAAAGCTTTGGAGATGTAAGATGCAATTTGGAGGAGGCTAGGAACTCAGATAGAGTTTACTTCAGACCCTCTTCCTTATAGGAAAGTCTTAGAAGGTAAAGGAATGTTTCTCTTGGAATAGGGATGTCTAAAACAGCTTACCTATGAAATGTTGAGATCTTCTAGATTCCTTTTTTTGCGTTGTGTATACGGGGGGGTGGGAGGACCAGGGAATTTTACATGTATATGCCACCATTTCTATATTGATAGGGAAAATTGAGTTAAGACTCTTGTCTAGCTAAAAATGTCTAACAACTCTATTAAACTAAGACTATTTCATAACTGGTTCTTATTCTGTGGAGTAGCATTATGCCTTAGATATTGAATGGCTAGATTTACTAGTAGCAATGGCTCTGAGCTATCTTGCAATGCAACCTCTTTTTGATATATAACTCTGTTATTATTTGGCCCAGTGGTGGTCACTTTCACCAAGGCTGAAGGAAACCCCTGCTGGTTTTTAGTCTCATATTCCTTAACCCCTCTCCTACTTCACTGATTCCTCAAGTTCTGTGGTAATGAACTGAGCCTCCAAGTACTCTCTGGACTACTGGCAATGAGTAATGTCTGGACTTCATGTGAAATGCCATCTCAAGAAAGGGCATCTGAAAGCATGCTTTTACCATTTCATTTCAGGCACTTCTGGATCCAGCTGTGTGATAGCCGCACTAGGAAATACCTGGAGTCACAGTGTGAATACCCGGCTGATCCTCCAGTACCTTGATTCAGAGAGAAGACAGGTGGGTGCTTTGACAGTATTCTCTGACTATGAAGGTCGGGGAATGAGATATACCAAGCAATCTGAGCATCTTCTGAAAATGCTGGCCGCATTGTCTGTCCTGAGCCAGCACCAGCTATTAGGGCATAAAGAAACCAGCATTTCTGCTTGTCCCAACAACAGTTATAATAAAGTGGGGAGACAAGTCACACACAGGAAAAAACATAAGAATTGATCCCACAGAGTCAGCATTTCTCTGATATTTGTAAGTGACCAAGGACCACACCTCTAAGGGTATCCAATTCTCTATCTCTAAATGATCATTTCACTTAGATTGTATTTGTTGAGGACTAATTTGTATATGAATTAAATAATGATGATGCTTTTTCTTAAAGTATGTGTACTTTGAAAATCTTAGGCCAGCAGATGCTGCCAAGTGAATAAATTTTTCCCCAGATACTAGGTACTTTTACATTAACGCATACACCTGTAGTGTAAAGTACTGAATGATGCTAGAAAGACCTCCAGATGGTTGGTCACTTTCTCAGAGTTCCCTGTTTGTGGTTTCTATCCTGGCCAAAACTGAAAATCCTTCCCTTACATCCAGAAAGTTTACTTTCTACCTCCTTTTAAGTCTTCTGTCTTCATTCTTCATTCCAAAGAAAAGGACACCACTGTCTGACCTCTTTGGTAAAGCTTTGGTAAAATGTTTCATAATAAAAAAATTCTTTTTCCTAATGACTAACCTCAACTTTATCCTGCTGTGTGACCAGATTCAATCTAGTTTCTCCTAAAAGCAGGAGGAAGAAGATGGGTGATTATTTTGATTTTTTGGATAGGACAGAATTCAGAAGCCAGATTTGCCCACCTTGCTAAATATATATCAAATCCAGGCTATTTAGATACAGAGGCATGAAATGTCACACTGGTGATCCTTTCCGGAGAAAATGGCGGAAAAGCTGTTGTTGCCTTTACCTGCATTAGGTAAACTGGCTCTTTTTCAAGGAAGCAGGAATCATCAAAAACAGGCGTGAGCTATTGCCTGTTCTAGACATAATTTTCCAAACCAGAGAATTCTTCTTGGTTTGCTTTGGACTATGTAAATAATATTCCAGCTTGGTGATCACATCAGCCATGTCCTGAGAAGATAGAGCTGCTTGTTTCTATTCAGGGAAACATTCTTGAGTTTTCAGGCCCTGGACTACTCATTACCTCAATGGCACCTTTTCCCTGAAGAGTCTGGTATCCTAGGTTCTGAAGCTGTTATTTCTCTTTTTAGTGGAACACATTCCAAAATATTCCTGGAGAATCTAATGACCTTTGGTAGTAAATCATGTTAAATAGCTGTGTTGCAGCTTTCAGGGATATCATTAAGGATTGTTGAACACACCTATGTAAACTTTATCAGAGGAAGCAAAATTCCTTGTGAATCAATGTTGAGTCATTTGTTTTCATGGATCCTTGATCCCACTCCTTGAAAACTTATAGTTTATCTCTGTTTCAGGTTTTAGATTTTAGAAGCCATTCTTACTGTTACACACGGAATTTATGATTTCATCTATTATATATGGTATCATGGGTTCAAGGCTCCCAAATCCTAGTTTTACTAATTCCAGTTAGAATTTATAAGTGAATAAAGAAATTAGAGCCATATTTTTACTTTTCTTTTGTTTTAATAAATTAACCAGTCAGTGTCAACAGGAAGTAGCTGGTAGGACAAATGCTATTTTTTATGTCTCTTTGGTGACTGGAGGATGTTGGTGGCTCTTGGCTTTTGGCTGATAAGGTCAAATGCAGGCCAGTGGTCATAAGGAGAACCAGAAGCAAAGTGTAGATGGATCAGTGACAGTTCATCAACTCCCATCCCATTAGATGGGTCAGTCATGTTATCTTAATTTACAAAAGACAACTTGTTACTATCATTACTAATCAATAAGAAGCAGACTTAAATGCCTTGGAATCATGTTTTCAAACAATAATTAGAAATTAATGTAAAATATGGCCAGTGTTAAAATGGCCAACCCAGGCAAAGAACATACATTTAATTAATCTATAGAAATATGCATGCCTTTGGGGACCAGTTGTTAAATTTGTGACCTAATAACTAGAATAAAGTTTGATATAGAAAAAACATGTCTCTGTCTAGTGACCTTATCTTGCCTTAGCAGAGGGTGTGCTTAGTGATTCCCTGAGTCTTTCCTGTGGTCTTATTTTATGAAAAACCATAGAAGCCATACGAAGCGAAGGCTTTTCTGGGATATGTGCATAAAACAGTACTTTAAAGCTAACCTTTAAGGTAATTGCACCAAGTAGTACTTTCTTATAACACCATTTAGTAGCAGAACGTGCCTGGATAATTCTAGGGTAGTAAGACCTCTGGGACACCAGCCACTTAGAGAAGATAACAGGTATAGTTTTTTGTTTTTTAGGGTTTTTTTCCAATGCCCAAGCAGAGGCCACTACACCCAGGGATCAAGGTTATGGGATGAGGATTATATTTTATCCCGTTTCTATGACATTGAGCTCTACACCAGGGCTCTTGAATGTGAGGCTTAGTTTCAGATCACAGGCCTGGAAGGGGGTCAGGTCAAGCTGAGCAGACCTTCAAGCCGATTAACCCAAGAGCTGAATTGTGTTGTCTGAGGGAAGGAGTCCTCCTTGGCTGATTATTTTCTTTACACCCTGGAAACTTTGCAAAATTTTATAACCAAGAAAGAAATCTTCTTATCAGGGCCACAAGCCAAGTTAATTTTCTTGCTTATTCTGCTTCAGTGTTTGCAAAAACTCTCTTAAGAAGCTGGAAAACATTTTCTTTTGGACTAATTTAGCTTTTTTTCCATTTGACTTTTATTTACTCTTTTCCTACTCTGCTTCAATCCTGCCCCACCCTTTTTGCAACATTTTTATTCTTACCAAAGACATGTTCTTAGAGTAGAATTAAAATGGCCTCTCCTACTTTTTGTAGTTGTTGTTTTAAACCATCGAAAATATGTTTTGGTCTACCCCGTGCATGGTATGGGAATATAAAGAAGTAGAAGACTAGTTCCTGCCCTCGAGGTCCAAACAAACTAATACTGAGGTACTGTTACAAGGCAGTGTTTGATTTGTTGTCTAATGAGTGGTTAAAACAGTAACTGCTTTGACTCTAAAGGAAGGTAACATCATCAGAGGCATATTAAGTCTTTTCAGGAAAAGGTGAGACTTGAGTATTACCTTAAAATCAGTGATTCTCGGCAGGACGCAGTGGCTCATGCCTGTAATCCCAGCACTTTTGGGAGGCCAAGGTGGGTGAATCGCCTCAGGTCAGGAGTTCGAGACCAGCCTGACCAACATGGTAAAACCCCATCTCTACTAAAAATACAAAAAAAAAAAAAAAAATAGCCAGGCGTGGTGGCGCATACCTGTAGTCCCAGCTACCCAGGAGGCTGAGGTAGGAGAATCACTTGAACCCAGGAGGCAAAGGTTACAGTGAGTAGAGAGTGTGCCACTGCACTCAAGCCTGGGTGACAGAGCAAGACTCTGTCTCAAAAAAAAAAAAAAAAAAAATCAGTGGTTCTCAAACCTGGCTGCACTTAAGGCTCATCACAGGAGCATTTATACCAATGCCAATGCCCCACCCTGACCAGTTAAATCAAAATCTCTGCCAGTAGAGCTGAGCATCAGTGTTTATTTTATTTGTAAAGCTCCCCCATGTGATTCTAATGTGCAGCGAAGGTTGGGAACCTCTGCCTTAAATAATAGATAAGATTCAGGTAGTCAGAAAGGGGAGGTGCTGGGGTAGAGTGAGCTGCAGCTGAAGAACAGGAGGATAGGCTGCATCGTCAGAGGGCACAGGCTGGGTTTTGCCTTGTAACAAGAGCAGAGGGTTTGGGCACTCATTCATTTGACAAACCTTTATTTAATCACCTCTTCTCTGCTAGTCACTGTGTAACTAGTTGCGCTGGAGATTCAAGAAAACAAAAACAGGTAAGAGATGGTTGATACCCTCTGGTTGTTCACAGTCTACTTGAGGAAACAGATAAGCATGTAAACCGGACTTGCAGTAAGAGCACAGTGAATGAAGTAAGTCTAGAGGAGATGGGGGGTCCTGGCACTAAGGAAGGTTCTCTAGCGATGAATGAGGCAGAGCATGCAGAGGGGAGTGGCCGAGGCCTTCACTTGGGAAACTCTTGCCATTACAAAGTGCCTTCTAGCGAGGGCTGGAAAAGCTAGAGTAAGGCTGGTTATACTTGAAAGAAGGAAGAAAAACTCGATAAAAACATTCACATTTATACAATTTCTCCTCAAATCCTCATGAAGTCTGGTCTTACAAACTACAAATGGGATTATATAAATTTTCAAGTGCCCTAGAAAGAGTAATGAAGTAAATGAATCCTGACTAAGCCTCACACCCCCTTGATGAAATAAATATTATGACTCTCTTATTTCAACAAATTGGAAAGAGGTCTTTTTTTCATATAGGAGGTTTATTTAAATGAACTTTCTAATAATATTTTCATTTCTATTTAGGAGGCACCCTGAAATTATGGGATGCTTGAGGGGCGAGCCTGAAGTACCTAGTAAATTGTTGACAGAACCAATATCACTCAAGCTGCTGATCCACACTTGAATCTGTAGGCTTTTCTCAAAGTCCTAGTTTTGCATCTTAGAAGTATTGCATCTTGGAAGTATTTCTTTGCATCTTGGAAATATTCAGTGTTTCCTTTCTGGTGATAGGATTCTCAGTGTCCATTTTATATTTTCGAAGACTCAAATATCATCACTGTGAAGACTTCCCTGACACCAGCTGTGATCCGTCCCTCTTCCCTCTGGCCCACACTTGCACCTGGCCCTTGTCTCTATTCTTAGACTTCTGAGCCCTGAATTATGAGCCCCTTGAGGTCTATAACTGAATTTATCTGCATACCCTCAAATGTAAGGGCAGTGCTTGACACTTACACAGTAGATACATTTATTTTGAAAGAGAGAGAGAAAGCAAGAAAAAGAAATGCACTCCCTGTAGCTACTCGTGAACCCAGTCTGAAGGACGAAGGACTGCTTATTTAGAATCATTCTTCCGCATAGAAATTGAGTTTTACAATTTAACCATTCCTTTAAAATGTTAGTAATTGTCGGTTTAAAATGTTAGCATCAAACCTTGACAATTATAAGCAGATACTTAAATAGAAATACTGTAAGAATACTGAAGATAGGAATACTTTTTGCAGAACCAGCCTGCTGGAGTCTATGGGAGGATGGGAGTCAGGCTTCCCCTGGAATCTTATGGGATAGCCTTTGTGTAAGCAAGCCAGAACCCTAAACACAGACCCAGGCTGAGGAAGAGAAGGGTTCTGCAGCTGCTTTCAGGGACCAGATAGCATGAGGAGGGTAGGAAATCTTTGTTGCTATCTTCTACAAGTCTTAACTTCTCCTCTCTGTGGTTGGACAGGCTTAATGAAAGACTGAATAACTAAAGAAAAGTTGATAAATTTTTTTTCCCAGATAAGCTAAAGGGTAGATGTGGGGCAGCATGTCAGGCTTATATTCATATTCACCCAAAGAAAGATATCGAGGATGATGTTTTACCTGATGTAAGTCATAGTTGTATATCTCCCTACTCCTAGATTCCTCCAAAGAAGGATTCAGGCTTAGTTGCCCTAACTCAAAAGGAACCTCTCTCCCTTGGTGGCATGATTCCAGGTCGCTGTACTTGTTCTCTTGTTTTCTACTCCAGCTCACCTGCTGTTTTTAGGCAAGGAGGATTATGTGAGTATGTGTGTGTGTGACTAGATCCCGCCAGACGAGAAGTTCGGCTGTGCTGCAGGGGTAGATGAAAACTCTTTTTAAGCATAAATACCTATAGAAATAGCAAAGGGAACATAAAATCCAGTCAAGTACATTATCTTGGGTATAAATGTCTCCTCCCTTTCCAGAGCTGCTCAAGTGTGAAATCCAAGCCCCTGCCCACACTCTGCCAACAGAAGTGCTCTAACAGGTATTAAGTGGATTGGGGAAATAAATAAAAGGGGAACCCAGAATGGTGGCATTAAAAGAATCCCTTTTTTCAGGCAATGTATTGGCACTAGGCACTAGGCAAATGTATTAAAATCTGAGGAAATCCTACAGAAAGTGTGTGGTCCCAGTGAATGAATACAATGAGCTGCTACTCACAGTGCAGGGACTGAGAAAGGGCAACACAGACACCCAAGTGGTCATCTCCCATTTCCATCTCCACATTTGAGACAAGAATACCTGTATCTTTCCTACCACCCACAAACAAACAAGCAAACCATGGGACTCCCTTTGAAAAAAGTCAATATATCCAAGAAATCACTATTTCTGAATGAGCTCAAGTAGAGAGAACTTTCTCTTAAGAGGGTTCCGTTGGAAATTGCCAGCTGAAAATACACAGGTACAATGACTCCCACGCTGGAGATGAAGGGTCCCCTTTCCCATGCTTTGACCACGATAGACCGTGTACCTTTGCTAAGGTGGAGAGTCAGTCTTTCCTAGGAGATTTTGAGCCAAATAAAATAAAAACAAAACACGGGTGAGAGAACCACCATGATGTTTTAAAAGGCGAAAGATTTACGCGATTTGAAGAGAAACCAGAGTATACCACCATGATGTTTTAAACATCATTTTTTATCGAATATAGTTACAAAATTAACCGTTACCACCATTTCAAAAAGGTAAAGGCACTTTAACACCAAAAAGTAGAAAGGACATATCTAGAAGGAAGAATACATGTATTGATATATTTAAACTGAAAACATTTCTTTTTATGGCAGACTTAGCACATGTCCTTACTTCTCTCTTTGAGGCACATGAGCTCTGACCATCACAGGACAAATGACTGGTCCTCTTACAGAGCATGTAGGTGGTTTACCCTTTAATGAGCCACTCATTTCACTAGCATTTTATCACCTCTGTTGTTCTTCTCCAGCTCTGACTTATTTTATTTTTATATGCTGTTTGTCTGGTACCAATTCCCCTTGTGCAGTGACCCTGCCTGCTCTAACTTGCTAAGTAAACTAGGCCAAATACCTGGGCAAGAGATTTCTAGAGAAATCTGAGCAGTTGCAGGAAGTAGAAGAGACACACGGCTTTGGAACCAAATTGAAGACCCTGTTGTCTGGCTTGGGAAGAAAAATATTTTCAGTTGGGAAACAACATCGGAAACAGCTATGAGATCTCTTGGACAAGGCGCTGCCCTGAAAGTCAAGGACCTTGAAATTTATTTGGCTCATTTGAGAATGAAGATTGGACAGGATGTTGTATTTTAGCCTTAGCTGGTTAGCTGTGAGTGAGAAGAAAATGGGCAACCTCATTGGCTAGGGAAAGTAAAAAGGAAAGAAGGGTTCAATACCTGCCTAAACTATGAACTGATTTACAAATGAATCAGCACTTTCACTAGAACAAAAAGCATTTAGAATATGACAGTGCCCATCTGAGATACAGTCTAGAGATCATCTTCTCCAGTGAGTCTCAAGTACAGTAAATTTAAAAATCCCAGGTGTTTGTGAACAATGAAGATCCCAGGCCCCATCCCCAGTGCTGTATTCAGTGAGGGCAGTGCCAAGCCTAGGGTCTGCGGTTTTTAGCAAGCACTTTGGGTGATTCTTACATGGGTGTTCTTCAGTTTCATACTCCATTCTAGCCCCTTTGTTTTACAGATGGCGGTAAGCAATTGATATTAACTAATTTATTCAGGGTCACACAACTAGTAGGTAGCAGAAATGGAACAGAAATTCAATTCTTTCAATTCTGAATGTGTTGCTATTTTCACTTTACTCTGGTGACTTTTAGTAGATAGATTCTAGGCAAAAAAGTCCCCAAACCCAATCAAATTATTGGGTTTGCAGGTGATATATTTATATCTCTCATGACTTTCAGTGGTTTATAAAGAGCTCCTAAAGAACTGTGCAGGAAAAAAAAAAAATTTAAGCACCATCTCACCCCACATTGCAATCAATTACAAGATAAAAGTCATCTTTTAAATTCTTGAACCCAAATCTGAATATGTGGCTTTTTCCAAGTTAAACTTCACAGTGAGCATGAACTCCCCAGTCAAGTGACTTTCCTTATAGACAACATCCTGCCACAGGGCTGGCTATGCTACCGCTCTCCTACTGACAGCCATTTGTGCTCATGGACATCTCCCTTAAATCCTGGCTTCCTAGTCCCCATCTTCGTAGGCTAAAGGTGTGTAATGGGAGAACCAACTTTGTCTGATCTTGCGAGCATGGGAGCTTTTTGGTTATCACATTTTTGAGTCAGTCAATCTTTATTTTGAAAAAGCAGGGCAGGACAGAGGGAGGAAGAGAGGCTGAGGGCAGGCAGCAGCCTATGTGGGAACCCATTTCCTGCCATCCTAGGGTCCCATAGTTGATAATGGACAACATCCTTGCTTGGTTCTTGTGCACCAGGTGATACTAATTTAAATTCCTCTTTATTTTCTAGTGATGGAAAGGAGTTAGCCTTTACTGAGTACCTGTGAGTTTGCAGGGATCATTTTTGACCCTTTGTGTTTTATTTCCATCAATTCCTCCAATAACCCTTCAGCATAGATCTGATCATCTCTATTTTTACAAATAGAAGAACTTAGCTGATAACATAAATAACTCGTATTCAGTGATAGCATCAGTATTTGAAACCAAGTTTGTATAGTTCCAGACCCTCAGTTCTTTTTCCTGTACCATCTGCTCTGAGATGTAAGATGGTGGTTGTGTTACCGGAAAGGGATCTCAATCCAGACCCCAAGAGAGGGTTCTTGGACCTCATGCAAGAAAGAATTTGGGGTGAGTCCATAAAGAGTCTACTTTGTGCCAGAGTTCATAAAGTGAAAGCAAGTTTATTAAGAAAGTAAAGGAATAAAGTATGGCTACTCCACAGCACAGCAACCCCAAGAGCTGCTGGCTCGCTATTTTTATGGGTTTTTTTTTTTATTATATGCTAAACAAGAGGTGGATTATTCATGAGTTTTCCTGTAAAGAGGTGGGCAATTCCCAGAACTGGGCGTTCCTCCCCTTTTTAGACCATATACGATAACTTCCTGATGTTGTCATGCCATTTGTAAACTGTCATGATGTTGGTGGGAGTGTCTTTTAACATGCTAATGCATTATAATTAGCATATAATGAGCAGTGAGGACACCAGAGATCATGTTCGTCATCATCTTGGATTGGTGGGCTTTGGCCAACTTCTTTACTGCAACCTGCCTTATCAGCAATGTCTTTGTGACCTGTATCTTTTCTGACCTCCTATCTCATGCTGTGACTTGGAATGCCTAACCTCCTGGGAATACAGACCAATAGGTCTCAGCCTTATTTTTACAGCTTGTTTTCAAGACGGAGTCACTCTGGTTCAAATGCCTCTGACAGTTATCACTGTTTTAATTTAGGAATAAAATGAGGTGCTAGAAAAGGAGGCCTTGACTTGGTGATGATTCTGCTGGGTTGCAATGAATGGTCCTTATTATCTTCCTCTCTGACTTTCCTGAACGATGATTAGACCTAGAGTGTCATTTGGTTTACCTGTAAAACTTAGTGAGTTATGTATTAGGATAGCACCTCCCACCCTGGGGCAGGAACATGAAAGCAATGAGATGAGGAGCTTCTTCTTGCTTTTTTTCTCTTGCTCTAGGCATTATTTGACTTTGAAATACTCCTGGCATTTTCCTGTGATTCTGAAATGCCCCTTCCTCTGCTTGTGTGTGTGAGATTTGAAAGCTTATCACACATGTGGCTAAAGCAGGTCCAGCTTGGAGCATTCGTCTTCTGGCTGCTGTTGCTGGGGGAGTATCCCTGCTGTGAGATGCTACGCCGCCTGAGCCTGTGGCCTCTGCTTATCTCCTGGGGTAGCTGTGGCTGTGAGGTGCACAGCATGGTACAATGCTAGTTTTCATTTCAAGTCCTTTCTTGATGTCACTGATGGGTGCAATGAGTGGAGTGGGGGGACCTCAGGCCCTTCCAAATTCTTTCTTTTTTTTTTGTTATTTAGTTTTTATTTCATAATCATAAACTTAACTCTGCAATCCATCTAGGCATGGGAGGGAACAAGGAAAACATGGAACCCAAAGGGAACTGCAGCGAGAGCACAAAGATTCTAGGATACTGCGAGCAAATGGGGTGGAGGGGTGCTCTCCTGAGCTACGGAAGGAATGGTCTGGTGGTTAAGATAAAACACAAGTCAAACTTATTCGAGTTGTCCACAGTCAGCAATGGTGATCTTCTTGCTGGTCTTGCCATTCCTGGACCCAAAGCGCTCCATGCCTCCACAATATTCATGCCTTCTTTCACTTTGCCAAAGAGCACATGCTTGCCATCCAACCACTCAGTCTTGGCAGTGCAGATGAAAAACTGGGAACCATTTGTGTTGGGTCCAGCATTTGCCATGGACAAGATGCCAGGACCTGTATGCTTTAGGATGAAGTTCTCATCTTCAAATTTCTCCGTGTAGATGGACTTGCCACCAGTGCCATTATGGTGACTTCACAGTCACCACCCTGACACATAAACCCTGGAATAATTCTGTGAAAGCAGGAACCCTTATAACCAAATCCTTTCTCTCCAGTGCTTGGAGCACGAAAATTTTCTGCTGTCTTTGGGATCTTGTCTGCAAACAGCTCGAAGGAGACATGGCCCAAGGGCTTGCTGTCGACGGCAAATTCAAAGAACATGGTGGGGTTGACCATGGCTAATAGTACACGGTTTTCCTCAGCGGCGGCGTCCGCAGAGCACCCAAATTCTTAATAGCTTATAAAATTAGGGGTAGAGGAGGTTGGGTGCGGCGGCTCATGCCTGTAATCCCAGCACTTTGGGAGGCCAAGGCAGGTGGATCACGAGGTCAGGAGTTTGAGCCCAGCCTGGCAAAGGTGGTGAAACCCCGTCTCTACTAAAAATACAAAAATTAGCCAAGTATGGTGGCAGACACCTGTAATCCCAGCTACTTGGGAGGCTGAGGCAGGGAACTGCTTGAACCCGGGAGGTGGAAGTTGCAGTGAGCCAAGATCGCACCACTGCACTCCAGCCTGGGTGACATGGCGAGTCTCCATCTCAAAAAAAAAAAAAAAAAAAAAATTAGGGGTAGAGGAATGGGAAGCAGACAAAAGGTTTACATTGTGGAGGTTTGAGGAGAAATGAATCAAATAAGTCTCTAGCATTCTGTTTGAATTTATGTTAGTCTGATTATGTTACCATAACATTTTATGATATGCTACACATTATCTGATGGGTGATTAATTTTCAAATGTAATACAAATCATTGAGCTTTCCTGATTTCTGCCGCTGTAAATAATTTGGAATTTTCAGTTACTGCAAAGTTGACATAGTCACTCCTTCCTTCCTGTAACCTTCACCTTACCTTGTTGTCCCCTCCCTGCCCCCAAGCTTCCCTGGATTTTTAAATCAGCCAGTGGCTCCTGGCAACTGTCTTAGAATGCTTGAAGCCGAGGTTTTTTTTCACTGAGGGTCTCTTTCTAGAAGTTTCTCTTCTTACCTTGGCAGAGCTTAAGAGTTCTTGCATCTCAGACAAAGACTGTGTGTGCTTGACTGTTGGACATTCATTTTATTGTTACAAAGGGACCATGATTTTGAGAACACCTTTGGAGAGCCCAGCTCCCATGGTTGTATCCCACTGCCCATTTTCTGAATCCTCAACTCAGAATTGTCAATGAAAGAGTGAACTGGGATTATGATCTGTGATTCTGTAACAGAATTCTCTGAGAGTCAAACTCCAGAAAGAGGCTCATCTTTACAAACCTTAAAGAATTAGAGCTAAGGCACCTGGTATGTCTGGGAGGGATTGAAAACAATCCCCCCAAAGCCCCAGCGGCCCTGGCTCTCTGGTTGCTATGCTGAGTTGATTCATCCATTTATTGAGAGTCTACTTTGTGCCAGTTATTCTGCTAAGTGCTTTGTGGGCATTTTCTTTTTCAAGCCTCACGAAAACTCTGAGGTGGGTATTACTAGATATACTTTACAATTGGAGCACATTGAACGTTATGGAGTTTGAAAATTTTGCTCTAAATCACATGGTTCTAAGGGGCAAAGCCAGAACTTTCCTTTTCCTTTGCCTCTCCCTCCCCCATCACATACATACACTCCCTCTTTTATATCCCTAGGTTCTTAACCTTTATTCTACAATGAGTACCATGTTCATGTAAGATTATTCATGCATGTTACTTGGAATTAATTGCAGAACAATTTTTTTTCAACCCCTGTGGTGTGGTCACCTTCAATACTTATACTTGTTGGAATACTCCCTTCAAAGAGTGGAATGATCCATTGCTTCGAGAGAGCTTTTTCGATCTCTGTTAAGTAATGATTAGTTATTTCCTTATAACTGTGTGGCTCTGTGTGGCAACAGAACACTTTTGAGGAAGAATAAACTCTACAGGACATGGTCTTCTGAATCTCACCATTCAATCAGGGGAAGTTCTGGTTCTTCTTCTCTGTTCCAAGTACTAGCCTTTCCAGCCAGCACCTTTTCTGTGCTCTGGGTTTGGCTTCAGTGTTCTGTCATTTATCGTCAAAGAAGAAAGAGAAGTCTCTGTGGCATCTTGCCCACAGTGGGGACGGACCTGTGCTCACCTCTCTCCTCCAGTAAGAACCTAAGGGCCCAGGAGGTATAGTGGTGCCTCCCATAGATACTTCCCTTCCCTCATGGATGATACAGAATGACATATAAATGATAACTATTTCTTCATTTTTTTCCTTGCAAAGTCACTTTTCCACATACTAATCCATTTCACGGTTTATCTTTAAATCCTTTCTCAGTTGTCTATTCTTCTCTGAAAGTATTATCCCAGCATCCTAATGAAGATTCCATCAATGTCTAGTAAAATGACAAAACTCTCTAGCAGTACTATGTTTTGTTTTTGGTTTTGGTTTGTTTGTTTTGTTTTTACTGGTGCCTCTTTATAATAAAAAGATTTGGTGGCTCCAGCACAGCTTCTAGCCCTTCAACAGCTGTGCCTATACCAAGCTGTTCTCTCTTATTTGTAACTATTTATGCAGTGTTCTCTCCAGATATACTGTTCCATACTGACCCGCATTGGAATGTTAGGCTCTTCTTTGTGACTGATCTCTATTTCCTACTTGTGACTCCATTCTGACACTACCTTTGCCTTTTTATACCATCCTCCCTACTTTTCTCATGTAGATTTGCTAAAAGATCCCCATGACTCCAAGATCCCTGTAACTGGCTCTGCTGAGTCTGTCAGCATTTGATCCCTTTGACTTGAGGAGGCCAGTCCTTCTCAGGAACCACCTGTAATCTCTTTTTTTTCCTTAGAGACAGGGTCTTGCTGTGTCGCCCAGGCTGGAATACAGTGGCGTGATCATAACTCACTGCAGCCTTGAACTCCTGAGCTCAAGCAATTCTTCCACCTTAGCCTCCCAAGTAGCTTGGACTATAGGCACATACCACCACACCTGGCTATTTTTAAAATTTTATGTAGAGATGGGGTCTTGCTGTGTTGCCCAGGCTGGGCTTGAATTCCTGGTTTCATGTAATCCTCCTGCCTCAGTCATCCAAAGGGCTGAGATTACAGGCATGAGCCACAGCACCTGGCCTATACCTATAATCTCAGTTTGAATTAAACAGTAGTCTCTAGGACCCCTCTGTGTAGGGGATCTTGTTACATGTTGTGGTTGTTCAAAGGCCAAGTATTTTCAAAGAAAACCCACTGAGATAAGTTGGATGAGTGACTGCCATAGCAGTCAATATGACACCTTTGTCACTTTTTTTCATAGCCTAATAATCTAATATTTTTCCTCAAGAAAAGGTATATGCTGCGGTTTGAATGTGTCTCCAAAACAGCATACATTAAGTAGTAGTTTACTTAATGGCCATTATAAACTATTAAAAGGTAGGACCTGTAAGAGGTGATCAGCCCATGAGGGCCCTGCCCTCATGAATGATTAATGCCATTATCAAGAGAAGTGGGTTTGTTATTGCAGGAGTAGGTTCTTTATAAGAAGACAAGTTCAGCCCCCATTTGTCTCTCTGTCACCCTCTCTTTGCCCTTCCACCATGCAATGATGCAGCAAGAAGGTCCTCACCAGATGCTGGCCCCTTGATTTTGGACTTAGCCTCCAGAACTGTGAAAAATAAATTTCTGTTCATTGTAAATTATCTAGTCTGTGGTATTTGGTTATACCAGGACAAAATGGACTAAGACAGAAAATTGGTACTAGGAGTGTGGTGATTGTTATAATAAATACCTGAAAATATGGAAGTGGCTTTGGTATTGGGTGATGGGTAAAGGCTGGAAGAATCTGGAGTAGCAGGCTAACAAAAGCTTAGATTGCTATAAATGGAGGATTAACAGTAATTCTGGAGGACTCAGAAGAAGAGAATGAGAAACTTCTTAGAGATTACATAAGTGATTGTGATCAGAATGTTAGTAGAAATAGAGACAGTAAAGGCCATTCTTTTTCTTTCTTTCTTTCTTTCTTTCTTTCTTTTTCTTTCTTTCTTTCTCTCTTTCTCTCTCTCTTTCTTTCTTTCTTTCTTTTTTTGTTTTTGAGAAGGAGTTTCACTCTTGTTGCCTGGGCTGGAGTGCAATGGCACGATCTCAGCTCACCGCAACCTCCGCCTCCCAGGCTCAAGCAATTCTCCCACCTCAGCCTCCTGAGTAGCTGGGATTACAGGCGCCCACCACCACACCTGGCTAATTTTGTATTTTTTTTTTTTTTTTTTTTTTGGTAGAGATGGGGTTTCTCTATGTTGGTCAGGCTGGTTTCGAACTCCCGACCTCAGGTGATCCACCCACCTCAGCCTCCCAAAGTGCTGGGATTACAGGCGTGAGCCACCGGGCCTGGCCAGTAAAGGCCATTCTGATGAGGTATCAGACAGAAGAGATGAATATCTTATTGGAAACTGAAGTAAAGGCCATGATTGTTATGAAGTGGCAAACAACTTGGTTGAATTGCATCCACGCCTTGAGGTCTTGTGGAAAGCAGAATTTAAGAGCAATGAACTAGGATATCTGGTAGAAGAAATCTTAAACCACGACATCGAAGAACTGTGCGGCTTCTTTTAACTGCATACAGTAAAATGAGAGAAGAGAGAAATAATTTAAAGATGGGATCTATAATTAAAAGGGATCTGAAGGATTCTCAGCCTGGTTGCCTGGTAGAGAAAGAAAGAGATAATTTTCTGGAGAGGAAATGTGTGGCTAAGCAACCATTTGATAAGGAGATTAGTATGAATAGAAGAAAGCCAGATACTATTCATCAAGACAATGGGAGAATGACCCCGAGGGGATTTTGGAGAGTTTTAAGGCTGCCCCTCCCATCACAATCCCAGAGCTCTAGGAGGGCAGATGGTTTCCAGGGACAGACCCAGGGTACCATCCACAGGCTGACTTTCCAGGGCCACTCAGGACGCTACCTTCTGCATCCCAGAGGAGCATTTCTCTGCCACCCAGTCATAGCTCAAGCAGGCCCAGGTGTGACTCATGTTGCCACTCTAGAGGCACGAGTAGTAAGCCTTGGTGGTGCCCACATAGTGCTAATTCTGCAGGCATGCAGAATGTATGAGCTCTTAGGCCATGGTAGCCTCCACCTAGATTTGAAAGGATATATTGGATAGCCTGGACATCCAGGCAGAAATTTATCACAGGGGCAGAGCCATGGCAGAGAGCCCCAACTAGGGCAATGCTTACTGGAACTGTGGGGTTGCAGCTGCCACAGAGAGTCCCCTCTACACCTAGTATAGGTGTCATGGCAGGGTCACTTGAGACTCCAGAACTGCAGAGCAACCAATGTGCAGCCCCAGCCTCGGACAGCTGAAGCAGCAAGACTAACCCGTAAGAGCTGCTGTGAGGGTGAGACTAGCAAAGCCATGGGGTTGGAGCTTCCCAAGGTCTTCTGGGTACAACCCCTGCCTTAGTGTGAACAGAAGGTGGAAATGGAGTAAAAGGAGGTTATTCTGGAGCCTTATTTGAGGTTGTTTTCCCTGTTGAGTTTTGGACTAACTTGGGATCAGTTACTCCTTTCTTTTTTATTTCTCCCTTTTGGAATGGGAATGTCTATCCTATGCCTTTCCTATCATTGTATTTTGGAGGCACATAACTTGTTTAATTTTATAGGCTCACAACTAACAGGGAATTTGCTTTAGGATGAATCATGCCTTGAGTCTCACTCATATATGATTTAGATGAGACTCTGGACTTTGGACTTTTAAGTTGATGCTAGAATGAGTTAACACTTTGCGGCTATTGGGATGGAATAATGTATTTATATGTGAGAAGGACATGAATTTGGGGGGCTGGGGCCAGAATGCTATGGTTTGAACATGTCCCAAAAAATACATGTGTTGGAAACTTAATGACCATTGTGATAGTATTAAGAGGTGGGATCTTTAAGAATTGATTTAGGCCATAAGAGCTCATCTGTCATGAATGGATTAATGCTGTTATTGTGAAAGTGAGTTTGTTATCACAGGAGTGAGTTCCTTATAAAAATTTGAGTTTTGTTTCTTTTTCACCTTCTCTTTGCCCTTCCACCATGGGATGATGCAGCAAAAAGGCCATGGCAAGATGATGTCCTCTCAATCTTGGACTTTCCAGCATACAGGACTATGAGAAATAAATTTCTGTTCATTATAAATTACCCAGTCTGTGGTATTCAGTTATAGCAGCACAAAATGGACTAAGACAATATGTATTACAACTTAAAATCTTTAGTAATAAATCTTCTAGAGACTGTAATTGTAATAATAATCCTTTGTGTGTCCTCTAGCCACAGACACAATCCTCTTCTAACTCTTCCAATTTTTTTGCATTTTAAATTTTTTTTAATTTTTACTTTTTATTGTGGTAAGACCACTTAACATGAGATCTATCCTTTTGACAAACAGTCTAAGAACACAGTACCTTATTAACTGTATGCACATTGTCATACAGCAGATGTCTGGAACTTATTTGCATTGCATAACTGAAACGGTGTATCCATTCAAAGAGAACTCCCCATTTTCCACTTCTCCCGATCCCTGGAAATCATCATTCTACTCTGTTTCTATCTTTTTGACTATTTTAGATACCTCATAAGTGGACTCATATAATATTTGTTTTCTATGACTGGCTTATGTCACCTGCATAATGTCCCCCAGGTTCATCCATGTTGCATATGGCAGGATTTTCTTTGTATATATATATATATTTTTTTTTATATACTTTAAGTTCTAGGGTACATGTGCACAACGTGCAGGTTTGTTACATATGTATACATGTGCCATGTTGGTGTGCTGCACCCATTAACTCGTCATTTACATTAGGTATATCTCCTAATGCTATCCCTCCCCCCTCCCCCCACCCCACGACAGGCCCCAGTGTGTGATCTTCCCCTTCCTGTGTCCAAGTGTTCTCCTTGTTCAATTCCCACTATGAGTGAGAACATGCAGTGTTTGGTTTTTTGTCCTTGCGATAGTTTGCTGAGAATGATGGTTTCCAGCTTCATCCATGTCCCTACAAAGGACATGAACTCATCATTTTTTATGGCTGCGTAGTATTCCATGGTGTATACGTGCCACATTTTCTTAATCCAGTCTATCATTGATGGACATTTGGGTTGGTTCCAAGTCTTTGCTATTGTGTATAGTGCTGCAATAAACATACATGTACATGTGTCTTTATAGCACCATGATTTATAATCCTTTGGGTATATACCCAGTAATGGGATGGCTGGGTGAAATGGTATATCTAGTTCTAGATCCTTGAGGAATCGCCACACTGACTTCCACAATGGTTGAACTAGTTTACAGTCCCACCAACAGTGTAAAAGTGTTCCTATTTCTCCACATCCTCTCCAGCACCTGTTGTTTCCTGACTTTTTAATGATCGCCATTCTAACTGGTGTGAGATGGTATCTCATTGTGATTTTGATTTGCATTTCTCTGATGGCCAGTGGTAATGAGCATTTTTTCATGTGTTTGTTGGCTGCATAAATGTCTTCTTTTGAAAAGTGTCTGTTCATATCCTTTGCCCACTTTTTGATGGGGTTTTTTTCCTGTAAATTTGTTTGAGTTCTTTGTAGATTGTGGATATTAGCCCTTTGTCAGATGAGTAGATTGCAAAAATTCTCTCCCATTCTGTAGGTTGCCTGTTCACTCTGATGGTAGTTTCTTTTGCTGTGCAGAAGCTCTTTAGTTTAATTAGATCCCATTTGTCAATTTTGGCTTTTGTGGCCATTGCTTTTGGTTTTTAGACATGAAGTCCTTGCCCATGCCTATGTCCTGAATGGTATTGCCTAGGTTTTCTTCTAGGGTTTTTATGATTTTAGGTCTAACATGTAAGTCTTTAATCCATCTTGAATTAATTTTTGTACAAGGTGTATGGAAGGGATCCAGTTTCAGCTTTCTACATATGGCTAGCCAGTTTTCCCAGCACCATTTATTAAATAGGGAATCCTTTCCCCATTTCTTGTTTTTGTCAGGTTTGTCAAAGATCAGATGGTTGTAGATGTGTGGTATTATTTCTGAGGGCTCTGTTCCATTCCATTGGTCTATATCTCTGTTTTGGTACCAGTACCATGCTGTTTTGGTTACTGTAGCTTTGTAGTATAGTTTGAAGTCAGGTAGGGTGATACCTCCAGGTTTGTTCTTTTGGCTTAGGATTGTCTTGGCAATGTGGGCTCTTTTCTGGTTCCATGTGAACTGTAAAGTAGTTTTTTCCAATTCTGTGAAGAAAGTCATTGGTAGCTTGATGGGGATGGCATTGAATCTATAAATTACCTTGGGCAGTATGGCCATTTTCACGATATTGATTCTTCCTATCCATGAGCATGGAATGTTCTTCCATTTGTTTGTGTCCTCTTTTATTTCATTGACCAGTGGTTTGTAGTTCTCCTTGAAGAGGTCCTTCACATCCCTTGGAAGTTGGATTCCTAGGTATTTTATTCTCTTTGAAGCAATTGTGAATGGGAATTCACTCAGGATTTGACTCTCAGTTTGTCTGTTATTGGTGTATAAGAATGCTTGTGATTTTTGCACATTGATTTTGTATCCTGAGACTTTGCTGAAGTTGCTTATCAGCTTAAGGAGATTTTAGGCTGAGACGATGGGGTTTTCTACATATACAATCATATATCATCTGCAAACAGGGACAATTTGACTTCCTCTTTTCCTAATTGAATACCCTTTATTTCTTTCTCCTGCCTGATTGCCCTGGCCAGAACTTCCAACACTATGTTGAATAGGAGTGGTGAGAGAGGGCATCCCTGTCTTTGCCAGTTTTCAAAGGGAATGCTTCCAGTTTTTGCCCATTCAGTATGATATTGGCTGTGGGTTTGTCATAAATAGCTCTTATTATTTTGAGATATGTCCCATCAATACCTAATTTATTGAGAGTTTTTAGTATGAAGGGCTGTTGAATTTTGTCAAAGGCCTTTTCTGCATCTATCGATATAATCATGTGGTTTTTGTCTTTGGTTCTGTTTATATGCTGGATTACGTTTATTGATTTTCGTATGTTGAACCAGCCTTGCATCCCAGGGATGAAGCCCACTTGATCATGGTGGATAAGCTTTTTGATGTGCTGCTGGATTCAGTTTGCCAGTATTTTATTGAGGATTTTTGCATCAATATTCATCAGGGATATTGGTCTAAAATTCTCTTTTTTTGTTGTGTCTCTGCCGGGCTTTGGTATGTGGATGATGCTGGCCTCATAAAATGAGTTAGGGAGGATTCCCTCTTTTTCTATTGATTGGAATAGTTTCAGAAGGAATGGTACCAGCTCCTTCTTGTACCTCTGGTAGAATTCGGCTGTGAATCCATCTGGTCCTGGACTTTTTTTGGTTGGTAGGCTATTAATTGTTGCCTCAATTTCAGAGCCTGTTATTAGTCTATTCAGGGATTCAACTTCTTCCTGGTTTAGTCTTGGGAGGGTGTACGTGTCCAGAAATTCATCCATTTCTTCTAGATTTTCTAGTTTATTTGCGTAGAGGTGTTTATAGTATTCTCTGATGGTAGTTTGTATTTCTGTGGGATCGGTGGTGATATCCCCTTTATCATTTTTTATTGCATCTATTTGATTCTTCTCTCTTTTCTTATTTATTAGTCTTGCTAGTGGTCTATCAATTTTGTTGATCTTTTCAAAAAACCAGCTCCTGGATTCATTGATTTTTTGAAGGTTTTTTTATGTCTCTATCTCTTTCAGTTCTGCTCCGATCTTAGTTATTTCTTGCCTTCTGCTAGCTTTTGAATGTGTTGTTCTTGCTTCTCTAGTTCTTTTAATTGTGATGTTAGGGTGTCAATTTTAGATCTTTCCTGCTTTCTCTTGTGGGCATTTAGTGCTATAAATTTCCCTCTACACCCTGCTTTAAATGTGTCCCAGAGATTCTGGTATGTTGTGTCTTTGTTCTCACTGGTTTCAAAGAACATCTTTATTTCTGCCTTCATTTCGTTATGTACCCAGTAGTCATTCAGCAGCAGGTTGTTCAGTTTCCATGTAGTTGAGTGGTTTTGAGTGAGTTTCTTAATCCTGAGTTCTAGTTTGATTGCACTGTGGTCTGAGAGACAGTTTGTTATAATTTCTGTTCTTTTACATTTACTGAGGAGTGCTTTACTTCCAACTATGTGGTCAATTTTGGAATAAGTATGATGTGGTGCTAAGAAGAATGTATATTCTGTTGATTTGGGGTGGAGAGTTCTATAGATGTCTGTTAGGTCTACTTGGTGCAGAGCTGAGTTCAATTCCTGGATATCCTAGTTAACTTTCTGTCTCATTGATCTGTCTAATGTTGACAGTGGGGTGTTAAAGTCTCCCATTATTATTGTGTGGGCGTCTAAGTCCCTTTGTAGTTCTCTAAGGACTCGCTTTATGAATCTGGGTGCTCCTGTATTGGGTGCATATATATTTAGGATAGTTAGCTCTTCTTGTTGAATTGATCCCTTTACCATTATGTAATGGCCTTCTTTGTCTCTTTTGATCTTTGTTGGTTGAAAGTCTGTTTTATCAGAGACTAGGATTGCAACTCCTGCCTTTTTTTGTTTTCCATTTGCTTGGTAGATCTTCCTCCATCCCTTTATTTTGAGCCTATGTGTGTCTCTGCATGTGAGATGGGTCTTCTGAATACAGCACACTGACAGGTCTTGACTCTTTATCCAACTTGCCAGTCTGTGTCTTTTAATTGGAGCATTTAGCCCATTTACATTTAAGGTTAATATTGTTATGTGTGAATTTGGTCCTGTCATTATGATGTTAGCTGGTTATTTTGCTCATTAGTTGATGCAGTTTCTTCCTGGCATCGATGGTCTTTACAATTTGGCGTGCTTTTGCAGTGGCTGGTACCAGTTATTCCTTTCCATGTTTAGTGTTTCCTTCAGGAGCTCTTTTAGGGCAGGCCTGGTGGTGACAAAATCTCTCAGCATTTGCTTGTCTGTAAAGTATTTTATTTTTCCTTCACTTATGAAGCTTAGTTTGGCTGGATATGAAATTCTGGGTTGAAAATTCTTTCTTTAAGAATGTTGAATATTGGCCCCCACTCTCTTCTAGCTTGTAGAGTTTCTGCTGAGAGATCAGCTGTTAGTTTGATGGGCTTCCCTTTGTGGGTAACCTGACCTTTCTCTCTGGCTGCCCTTAACATTTTTTCCTTTATTTCAACTTTGGTGAATCTGACAATTATGTGTCTTGGAGTTGCTCTTCTTGAGGAGTATCTTTGTGGCGTTCTCTGTATTTCCTGAATTGAATGTTGGCCTGCCTTGCTAGGTTGGAGAAGTTCTCCTGGGTAATATCCTGCAGAGTGTTTTCCAACTTGGTTCCATTCTCCCCATCACTTTCAGGTACACCAATCAGACGTAGATTTGGTCTTTTCACATAGTCCCATATTTCTTGGAGGCTTTGTTCATTTCTTTTTATTCTTTTTTCTCTAAACTTCTCTTCTTGCTTTATTTCATTCATTTGATCTTCAATCACTGATACCCTTTCTTCCAGTTGATTGACTCGGCTACTGAAGCTTATGCATTCATCACGTAGTTCTCATGCCATGGTTTTCAGCTCCATCAGGTCATTTAAGGACTTCTCTATACTGGTTATTCTAGTTAGCCATTCGTCTAATCTTTTTTCAAGGTTTTTAGCTTCTTTGCGATGGGTTTGAACTTCCTCCTTTAGTTCGGAGAAGTTTGATCATCTGAAGCCTTCTTCTCTCAACTCGTCAAGGTCATTCTCCGTCCAGCTTTGTTCCATTGCTGGCGAGGAGCTGCGTTCCTTTGGAGGGGGAGAGGCGCTCTGATTTTTAGTATTTTCAGCTTTTCTGCTCTGTTTTTTCCCCATTTTTGTGGTTTTTTTCTACCTTTGGTCTTTGATGATGGTGATGTACAGATGGGGTTTTGGTGTGGATGTTCTTTCTGTTTGTTAGTTTTCCTTCTAACAGGACCCTCAGCTGTAGGTCTGTTGGTGTTTGCTGGATGTCCACTCCAGACCCTGTTTGCCTGGGTATCTGCAGCGGAGGCTGCAGAACACTGAATATTGCTAAACAGCAAATGTTGCTGCCTGATCGTTCCTCTGGAAGCTTCGTCTCACAGGGGTACCTGGCCATGTGAAGTGTCAGTCTGCCCCTACTGGGGGGTGCCTCCCAGTTAAGCTACTCGGGGGTCAGGGACCCACTTGAGGAGGCAGTCTGTCTGTTCTCAGATCTCAAACTCTGTGCTGGGAGAACCACTACTCTCTTCAAAGCTGTCAGACAGGGACATTTAAGTCTGCAGAGGTTTCTGCTGCCTTTTGTTCAGCTATGTCCTGCCCCCCAGAGGTGGAGTCTACAGAAGCAGGCAGGCCTCCTTGAGCTGCTGTGGGCTCCACCCAGTTTGAGCTTCCCCGCCACTTTGTTTACCTATTCAAGCCTCAGCAATAGCAGGTGCCTCTCCCCCAGCCTCGCTGCTGCCTTGCAGTTCAATCTCAGACTGTTGTGCTAGCAATGAGCGAGGCTCCATGGGCATGGGATCCTCCAAGCCAGGCGTGCGTTATAATCTCCTGGTGTGTCATTTGCTAAGACCATTGGAAAAGCGCAGTATTAGGGTGGGAGTGACCTGATTTTCCAGGTGCCGTCTGTCACAGCTTCCCTTGGCTAGGAAAGAGAATTCCCTGACCCCTTGCACTTCCCGGGTGAGGCGATGCCTCGCCCTGCTTCAGCTCATGCTCGGTGGGCTGCACCCACTGTCCTGCACCCACTGTCTGACAAGCCCCGGTGAGATGAACCCGGTACCTGAGTTGGAAATGCAGAAATCACCCATCTTCTGCATTGCTCATGCTGGGAGCTGTAGACTGGAGCTGTTCCTATTCAGCCATCTTGGGACCGCCCCACCACATTTTCTTTATCCATTTATTTGTTGATACACCTTTAGATTGTTTCCATACCTTGGCTATTGTAAATAATGCTACAATGAACATGGGTGTGCTGATATCTCTTTGGGATAAGTTTACAAGTTTTAAAATATAATTTCAACTTTTATTTTAGATTCAGGAACATATGTGCAGGTTTGTTACATGGGTATGTTACGAGATGCTGAAGTTTGAGGTGCGAATAATCCCATCACCTGGGTAGTAAGCATAGTACCCCATAGGTGTTGTTTTAAACCCTTTCCCCCATCCTCCTCTTCCCCATCTAGTCCCCAGTGTCTATTATTCTCATCTTTATGTCCATGGGTACCCTGTACTTAGCTCCCACTTATAAGTGAGAACATGCGGTATTTGGTTTTCTGGTCCTATGTTAATTCACTAGGATAATGGCCTCCAGCTGCATCCATGTTGCTGCAAACGATATGACCTCATTCTTTTTTATGGCTGTATATGTACCGCATTTTCTTTATCCAGTCCACCATTGATGGGCACCTAGGTTGATTCCATGTCTTTACTGTTGTGAATAGTGCTGCAATGAACATCTAAGTACATGGGGTTTTTTGTTTTTTTTGTTTTTTTTTGGGAGAACAATTTATTTTCCTTTGGGTATATACCCAGCAATGGGATTGCTAAGTCAAATGATAGTTTTTAAGTTCTTTGCAAAATCTCCAAACTGCTTTCTACAGTGGCTGAACTATCTACATTCCCACCAACAGTGTATGAGCATTTTCTTCTCTCCACAGCCTCACCAGCATCTGTTGCTTTTTAACTTTTTAATAAAGCCATTCTGACTGGTGTGAGATGGTATCTCATTGTGGTTTTGATTTACATTTCTCTGATGATTAGTAATGTTGAGCATTTTTTCATGTATTTGTTGGCTACCTGTGTGTCTTCTTTTGGGAACTGTCTGTTCATGTATTTTGCCCATTTTTTAATGGGGTTATTTATTTTTTGCTTGTTGAATTGTTTAAGTTCCTTATAGATTCTGGATATTAGAACTTTGTCAGATGCATAGTTTGTAAATATTTTCTCCAATTCTGTAGGTTGTCTGTTTACTCTGTTGTTAGTTTCTTTTGCTGTTCAGAAGCTCTTTAATTAGGTTTTGTTTGTCAATTTTTGTTTTTGTTCCATTTGCTTTTGAGGGCTTAGTCATAAATTCTTTCTCAAGGCCAATATCAGAATGGTATTTCCTAGATTTTCTTCTAGGATTCTTATAGTTTGAGGGCCTACATTTAAGCATTTAATCCACCTTGAGTTAATTTTTATATATGGTAAAATGTAGGGGTCTAGTTTTATTCTTCTGCCTATGGCTACCCAGCTATCCCAGCACCATGTATTGACTAGGGAGTCTTTTCCCCATTGCTTATTTTTCTCAACTTTGTTGAAGATCAGATGACTGTAGGTGTGCAGCTTTATTTCTGAATTCTCTATTCTGTTCCATTGGTCTGTATGTCTATTTTTGTAGCAGTAGCATGGCGTTTGGGTTACTGTAGCATTATAGTATAGTTTAAAGTCAGGTAATGTGATGCTTCTGGCTTTGTTATTTCTGCTTAGGATTGCTTTGGCTATTCAGGCTGCTTTTTGGTTCCATGTGAATTTTAGGACAGTTTTTTGTAATTCTGTGAAGAATTATGTTGGTAGTTTGATAGGAATTGTGTTGAATCTGCAGGTTTCTTTGCACAGTATGGCCATTTTAATGATATTGATTATTCTAATCCATGAACATGGAATGTGTTTTGGCGGGGGGATCCTCTCTGATTTCTTTTAGCAGTTACTTGTAGTTCTCCTTGTTGAGATATTTCACTTCCCTAGTTTGATGTATTCCTAGGTGTTTTTTGTTGTTGTGACTACTGTAAATGGGATTGTGTTCTTGATTTGGCTCTGAGCTTGAACATTATTGGTGTATAGGAATGCTACTAATTTTCTGTACATTGATTTTGTATCCTGAAACTTACTGAAGTCATTTATCAGTTGTAGGAGGCTTTAGTGGAGTCTTTAGGGTTTTCTCAGTATATGATCATATTGTCAGTAAAGAGGGATAATTTGACTTATTGTTTTCTTACTTGGATCCCTATTATTTCTTTCTCTTGCCTGACTGCTCTGGCTAGGACTTCCAGTACTATGTTGAATAGGAGTGGTGAGAGTGGGCATCTTTGTCCTATTCCTGTTCTTAAAGAGAATGCTTCTAACTTTTGCCCATTCAGTATGATGTTGGCTGTGGGTTTGTTATAGATGACTCTATTTTGAGATATGTTACTTATATGCCTAATTTGTTGAGGATTTTTTCATGAAGGAATATGGATTTTCTCAGAAGTTTCTGCATCTATTGAGATGATCATATGGTTTTTCTCTTGAATTCTGTTTATGTGATGAATCATAAATATCGATTTGCATATGTTGAACCAATCTTGCACCTCAGAAATGAAGCTTACTTGATCGTGGTGAATTAACTTTTTTATGTACTACTGGATTTGGTTTCCTACTGTTTTGTTGAGGATTTTTACACATATGTCCATCAGGGCCTGAAGTTTTCCTTTTTCATTGTGTCTTTGCCAGATTTTGGCTTCAGGCTGATGCTAGCTTTGTAGAACGTAACTCTTCTATTTTTATCTAGACAAGACAACTAAGTGTTCTTTATGTTGAACACCTCCCCTTTCCCTTCATTCCTGCCTCATTTTTTCATCCTTCATATCCTTTCTGGGTACATATGTGTGCCAAATGCTGGGAAAAGTAAGTCAAATAAAGCTCAGTTTCCTTCTATGAAGAGCCATAGTAGTAGAGGAGAATACCCAGTGTTAATAGAGGGAAGCATACAGGCAAATAAATATAAGAAGGAATTGAAGGAATTGTGGAAGAGGACAGTGTAGCTATCGTTGTTGGGATGGTCAGAACACTCACAAGGAAGTGATGGCCAGAGAAGGATTCAGAAGAGGGTGTGATACTGGAAAGAAAACTTGAAAAGTGCATTGGTATTTGCTTGATAGATGAGGTAGGAGACTGAGGAAGATGTTTGAACAAAGGCTCTGAGGTGGGAACTACAAATGGTCCTTCTTTAGTGCTACAGGGGAGCACTAAATGTGTCTGTACAATGAGTAGGGATTGGGGAGGATGGGGCCTGTATGTAGTTAAAGATAAAGTAAGGAAAGGAAAGACAAACCAGACTCAGTCCTGCAGGTTTTCAGAAGCCCCACTAAGGAACTTCCAGCAAGCCTGCGACATCAGATTTGTACCTTCCAAGTCTCCCTTTGGCAAGAGTTTTCCATACAGATTTGGAGGGATTTGAAATAAGATGCAAAGAAATGAGGGCCTGAACCAAGACAGTGGATATTGAGAGGGAAAAGAGGGAAGAGTTATGAAATGGTTAGGAGGCAGGATCCACAACATTTAAGCACAAAGAGGAGATCTGGAAGGGTGTGGGAAGGGGGTTGTTCCTGAGGCAAATGAGTGAGTGGATGAGGTTTTACTCACTGAAACAGGCTGGTAAAGGAGAAAAAGGAGGCCTGGGAGGGAGGCAAGAGCTGGCCCTGCTTGGAACATGCGTTGTTTCCTGCTTACGTGGACAGTGTATGGCTGCTTCCATTCTTCCATCCAGGCCTCAATGACTGCCATCAAGAATTAGGTTGGAGATCAGAAATGATTTCTTATAATTGCACAGAATCTTTAGTCAACATTTTGTCTTCCCCTGCCTCCCACCACTGTTTACAGCACATCATGTCATCTCCACTCTGAATGCCATTTCCTTATTTCGGATCCCTGGCTTCTGTATAGAGACAATGGTTATCAGAATGTGGGAAAAATGAAAAGTTAAGAGACGCCTTCTGCAGAAAGGGAAGATGCAAACTATTTTCAGTAAAGCGCCTGAGCTCAGAGAGGAGAGGGCCCTATGGAGAGCTATGTCTCCCTCTCCACTGAATTCTAGCAAATGTAAAGTCCAGGGGAGTGGCATCAGTAGCTAATTTGCAGAAATACCAGTTCAGGCTTCAAAGTTTTCTGAAAGACCCACATCTGCAAATTGGGAATCAGGAATCCTTGCTTTCGTGGGTCATGCCAGTCAGTGGATTGTTTGCTCTCAGATCCGCTCCCTGCCCTTCCCCTGCTCTACTTGATACCACAGGGAACTGACCTTTACAATTTGCATTTCCCAGTCTCCCTTTCCATTGAGTCTGGTTAGTTTGGAGAGGAGGGATGAAGGGCAGAAGTATGAGAGAAGCCATGTATTTTTGTACACACACACACACACACACACACACACACACACTCTCTCACACACATTCCTCTGCCTTGCTTCCAGTGGTGTCCCAGGCAGTGACATTAGTTCCTCTCCACGATCCCTTTGCTGTCCCAACTCTAGTTGGGCAGCTCCAGCCTCTGGGCTCTAGTAACAGCATCTCATCCTTGATTCCTCCAGCCCTGGGGATGGTGGTAGCTTCTTGTTGTTGCTAATCTCTGGGTTGACTCATTGTCCCCTATTTTCATTTCAGCTCTTCTAACACATTTGTAACTAATTCCCCAAATTGAATGCTCTCTCTTGAACTACCAGGATATGTCCCATTTTACTGATGGACCTTGACAGATACAGGTCTACATAAGCACCCTGGTTGGTACATGGTTAATATAAGACCCCCAATCTCTTCTCCATTGTCCCTGTTCCCCCAAAGGACTCTTCTGTCTACCATGGTTCTCCATCCCTCAGAGTTGGGCTCCTGGCCTGGACTGTCTTGAAGGGCAAACATTTGTGCTGTGCTTCCTGAATGGCATGAGAAAAGGAGCTCTTTTGGCCTAGCCTCCTTCCTGTAGGATTTTCCAAAACTTTCCAGATGTATCTAAGCTCAGGAAACATTTTAATGGCTGGAAATAATGTCTCATGGGGGTTGGGGGTTTGAAACCAACAGAACCTTCTCTAAAAGAGGTGTGTTGAAATGTTCCAGGGTCTGTATGCACATATCCAAACCCTGCCCCTCCCCTGTTGAAAGCATGGCAGGCTCCCACCCTTTAATTGGTTCATGTCATAGAAGAGTTGGCATTCTCTGAATGCCCTAATGACATGGAGCAGAGGAACAGCTCCAAAGGCCAGAACTCTCTCCAGGAGGGAAAGGATTATTAAGCGGTTAGTGATGTATTTGGATTCTAATTCAGATTCCACCTCAGATTCTGTAAAGAGACTCCTATAACCCTCTTCTTTTGGCCTTATTTGGCTAGTAATAATGGTTGTAAGATTGATCTAAATCATAATAAATGTTGTCTAAGGCTGCTTTTACTGACTTAATGAATTGGAGCATTCTGAGTTTTTTGTGAGGATAGGCATTATCCAACTGCAGAATACATATTGATTCTTTTTCAAACAGGCTGTGGCTTTTACTTTGCAATGTTGCCCACATTTCATGACAACTTTCAGAACAAACTCTGTTGAGGGATGAAGATTATTGCTATCTGAATGCATTCATCAAAGAAAAGTAGAAGTGGAAGAACTATACTTGTGCCTTCTCATATTCTTCAGCATTGGGCCAAGAGTAGAAAGTAACCATCATTTCAGCCAGGCACAGTGGCTCACGCTTGTAATCCCAGCACTCTGGGAGGCCAAGGCAGGTGGATCACCTGAGGTCACGAGTTCGAGACCAGCCTGGCCAACATGGTGAAACCCCGTCTCTACTAAAAAATACAAAAATTAGTTGGGCATGGTGGCGGACACCTGTAATCCCAGGTACTTGGGAGGCTGAGGCAAGAGAATCACTTGAACCTGGGAGGTGGAGGTTGCAGTGAGGCGAGATCGTGCCATTGTATTCCAGCCTGGGCAACAAGAGCAAAACTCCATCTCAAAAAAAAGAAAGAAAGAAAGAAAGTAACCATCATTTCTAGTCTGCGGGGATCAAACTCCAGAAATTGCTAAATTATTACATGTTCTAATACTACAGGGAACAGCTGAAACCTCATCCTTTTGAGAACTGGACTTGAATCCAAGCCAATATTGATTTATTTGGGATGTGTCTTGCAAGTCCACAAATGCTTTAACACAGTAATCACTAACCAGGATACTTATGTAGTTGTTTGATGACTCATAGAACTTTATAGACCTTGGGGTCAGATATATGTTTTATATGAAAAGAGCAGGATTTTAATGAAAAGGAAGTAGGTCATGTGCAACAATGTAACTATAGTTTCTGTGTCTCTGAAGTGTTCAGTTTTGTATGACATTGTTAGTTCTTTCTTCTGACCAAGTTTCCTTCATTAGCCTACAAGGGAGCCTATGAAGTGAATTCACAGCACCAGAAATAACATGAGAAGACCATAATTTTTTAATTATTTCAGAGATTAAGATTAATTTAGGCCAGGCACGGTGGCTCACGCCTGTAATCCCAGCACTTTGGGAGGCCGAGGTGGGTGGATCACGAGGTCAGGAGATCAAGACCATCCTGGCTAACACGGTGAAACCCCGTCTCTAGTAAAAAAACAAAAAATTAGCCGGGCGTGGTGGCAGGCACCTGTAGTCCCAGCTACTCGGGAAGCTGAGGCAGGAGAATGGAGTGAACCCGGGAGGAGGAGTTTGCAATGAGCCAAGATGGCGCCACTGCACTCCAGCCTGGGTGACAGAGCAAGACTCCATCTCAAAAAAAAAAAAAAAAAAAAGATTAATTTATGGATTCTAGTATATAACATACATACATAAACTACTGTCTTCATATGTGGGTACCTGGAAAAATTTTTCCATTGCAAAAAAGATAATGTTATTATTCTAAAGTAAAATTCTAGCTCTGTTTCTAATTAGATATGTGATCTTGGACAAATGACTCTGAGTCACAGGTTCCTCTTCTATAAGAGAATTTCATGATCTAGAAGATGATTTCACTTTCTGGTTCTATGAAGAAGAAGCAATGCCATGCTATACCTCACTTACTATTTTATACAGTGGGAAAAGTCTCATTATCAACGGGCGCTGGCCACATTGTTTGTGCCAAACCATAGGATATAACCCTAACACTCTGCTCAGTTATTTATTTGGCTGACGACTTCCTCTTGTAATACTTCTTGACAGGTGGTCAGAGGAATACCTCTTGGAATCCACTTGCAGAGCTTGTTAAAAATTCAGATTCCTGGACTTCCCAGACTAAATCAGCAGCTTTGGGGGTGGGTCTAGAAATCTGCATTTCTACATTGCTGGGCAATTCTTAAAGACACAAAGTCTGAGATCCATGGCCAGTCAACAGCATGTAGTGTTAATATATTCTATGATGTGAATTACTTTAACTCTCTTTACTCTGCGTCCAGTCTGCAGGGTCTTAGCCCAGGGCCTACTACTGACTGGATGATTTGGTCACAACCTTTCTCTCTCTAGGACTGTTTTCTTATTTATGAAATATGGGGTCTGGAGTATTAGTCTCTAAGGAATCTTTGTGTTCTAACAGTTCATGAAAATAGTTCTCTAGCAGCATCTGAGAGAGTTACTGAAACTACCTTAACAAATCCTATTTCTTGAGTGCCTACTATGTAGTAGGCGTTGTGCTTTTTTTTTTTTTTTTTTTTTTTTCAGATAGAGTCTCGCTCTGTTGCTAGGCTGGAGAGCAGTGGCGCGATTTCAGCTCACTGCAACCTCCGCCTCCTGGGTTCAAGCTATTCTCCTACCTTAGCCTCCCGAGTAGCTGGGACTACAGGTGCATGCCACCACACCCAGCTAATTTCTGTATTTTTAGTAGACATGGGGTTTCACCATGTTGGCCAGGATGGTCTCAATCTCTTGACCTTGTGATCCGCCCGCCTCAGCCTCCCAAAGTGCTGGGATTACAGGCATGAGCCACTACACCTGGCCGGTGCAGCTTTTATGTATGTTTCATTTATTCTTTATGCTAACCTGTGATATTATTATTATTATTATTCACACTTAACACTTAAGGAAGTGGAGGCTGCGAAAAGTTAAGTAACTTGTCCAAGCCGACTTAATCAATAAGAGGAGCTGCAGTGAAGTGGAATGAAACTGGGGCTGTGAACACCTAAAGAATGACCCAGGGTGTTGCTCCCCCTGAAACTTCACAAGGCCTGGGCCTCATCCAGTGCACTGCTCATTCACCCTGTGTTCCACTCTCCCAGCAAAGGAGTCCTGGTTTTGGTTTCTTTCGATGTTTACTTGGCCTCTTGCTTAAGCATTTGCCTTTCCTCCTCAATAACAGTGAAAGGACTGAAAAATAATAAAATAAAGAAAAGAAAATCCCAGGGCTGGAAACATTTTGTTTCCTACAAAAAGAATATTTTGCGGCCAGCTCTGTGGTTGAAAGTATTTTTCCTGTGGTCTAGGGATGAGTTGGATCCCATCTCTTCTTGGCCAGGGTCTGAGAACTTAGCCTGTGGCTTCCCATCGAGTCAGCACATAGCATGCTATTTTTTGAACGAGTGTGTGATGATGTTGAATGTGTTCACGAGTGGACGAATAGGTCTGTTTGGGTGTATAAGAAATGTGTGCATGTGCCTCTGGCTCTTCCAGGGCAGAAGGAACCTGGGAGTGGTTTTCCACATGCTATACATATCAACGTAGCTTTTAAGTTTTCATCACTCACATGATGACCAAAAAAATTCAGATGCTGACAAATGAGAGGAGGGTGATATGTGAGCCTTATGTGGATTTGCAAGTAATCAGAAAGCCAGGGAATCTAAGATTCCCTATCACATTTCTTTCCATTTTCAAATGGAAAATGTCACATTTCTTTCCATTTTTCAAATGCTCAAAACCAAGACATGGGGTTGGTTTTATTATGGCAGGGTGGTCTGATGGTAATGCAGAAGATGGGAATTCTGAGAGCTGCCCCAGCTTGTCCACCTTCAGCCTTTGGGACACCAACTTTGCCTAGCCTTGGATAAGTCACTTTTTCTCAAGGACTGCATTTTCCTATATGAAAACATGAATTTGTGTTTAAAAAAAAAAACAAAACTTTCTGCTTTCAAGAATAAAAGCTTCTCTAGTGAGGGATGAATTTTGAGTATTCAAACCGAATTCATGGATAAGAAATAGTAGTGCTAGGTACCTTTTCTTTACTCATAAAGCATTATGTACTCATATTTATATGCTTCCAGTATGACTTTGAAGTGTATATTAGTGCCTAGAACTTTTCAGCCTGTTCTCCATGGCATGGCCTTCATGATTCCATCTCTTACATTCTTGTAAAGAATGAAGAACGGGTGTTCTCTGGACTCTCGTTGCACATGGTTTTATGTTCAGTTACCTGCTGACTGCCTCCCTGTCATGCCAGCTGCAAGTCACAGCACAGTGCCTGGCACAGAGCAGATGCCCAACTTGTATTTGTTGACTTAAATAAAACTTCTCCAAAGATGACAAGCTACTGTTTGTAACTTCAGTATTCTCTTGTGCAAAGTCCTCTACATAGCTCTCCATTCAGGGACATTTCTAGAGCTCAAATCATCATGACTTCCAGGAAGAAAAGTTGTTTTCACTGTATTAGGGGGCATTGTTTGAGGAAATAAGCAAATTCCACAGGTGGAAAGAATTGTGAATTTTGTGTGTGTGTGTGTGTGTGTGTGTGTGTGTGTGTTTTGAGGTGAAAGAGGTTTAGGGAAAATTTGAAAAGCTATTGGAATGGAAATTAAACCATCCAGAGTGTTTTATTTTAGAGGGATAGGGTTTAAGATAGACTCAGCAGTGGTGGCATTGGCCACAGGGCTGCACTTACCCTGGGATGCAGACACTGGCCCATCCAAGTCAGCTCCATGGGAAAGAATGACCACAAAGTGATCAGGGGTGACCAGTGAGAAAAACTGGCATTTGCTGTATTTTGTCACACAGGACAGTAGAACTGTTCTCACAGTAGGAGCTGGGATGGGGTGGAGGTAGTGGTGGTGATTTTAGTAAACCAGTTTTCTGGTGATGGGGGGGCATATTTCTGTTTTTACCCCTTAACAATGAGACAGCAACCCAAATAACAGATCCCTCAGTACACTGAAATGCCAAGGCTAAATGAACTGGTGGAACTTTGTGGCTTTGGCTCTTGGCCCACAGGCATATCCGTGCATTAGAGCCATGGCTTGGCAGTAGACAAAGCAGCTGTGTGGGTCCTCGGGGAGCTCTCTGGCTCTGTGGCTTTCTTTGATATACAACTGAACTTTGGCAAATTTTTCCTCTCATGGCACTGTTTATGAGGTCCAGAGACTTTCATTATGGAACCCAATGCCAACAGCAAACTAGAACTACAGGATGTCTTCCCACATTCACACTCTGCTTGCAGGCTGAAGAGTTAGCCCACAAGGCTTTCAACAAAGGGACAATTTAGGGGAAGAGACTGCAGAATTCTCTTCTCAGCTTCACATGGCTGTAAATCCATAGGATTGGCCAGACCTCTTAAACTTTCTTTCCTTCAGAAGGAAAAGGTCTCTTACTTAAAAATGATTCTGTATAAGATTACTAATTTACTGATTTCCAATTCAATAGTATTTAAAAACAACAACAACAACAACAGTAACAATAATAGCTAGCATTCATCAAGTACTTGACCATTTGCTAAGTACTAAAGTGCTATGCATGTATTAATAAAAATGCATTTATTATCAACATCTTTGTAAGGTAAGTACTATTATCCCCATTTTATACATGAAGAAACTCAATCCCAAAGAGGTTAATTGTTAGTTGTTGTTGGTCTTAATAATTATTCACCAATTTAAGGTATAATCCTGCAGATATAGCTTATAATTGACAGGCTTTCCTGAACCCCACCTTCCTCAGTCTATGACACTGGGCCACAGATACTAAAATAATTAAAATTATCATTCTTAATTGTTAACCCACCTCAAACTGTAACTGGGTCTTGATGAGTTTCAAGTAATATCATCCTTATATTGGGAAATCTATAATTAAGACTTTTCTAAAGTCATGAGCAGGTATACAGAAAGTGATTGACTTGGTGAATGAGAGGGATCAACCATCCTCCAGAGCTTGTACAGTAGAGTGGAAACAAATGTGGTGTTGGACTGAGAACGGTTTAAGGTATTGGAGGCAATGATTCTGTTCAAGTGCCAAAATTAAACCAATAGACTCTAGAGGGGCTCAAAAGTGAGGCTACATGTCATGGTTTGACGTCTAAGTTATAGCTATGCAACTTTCTTTCCTACCCATTTCTACTGTATCCTCTGTGCTTTCTATATTAGCCGCTCCAGGGAATCCTGATAATAACATTATCGGCTGCCATTTTTATGCCAGGCACATGATAAGAGCTATACAAACATCATCTTTATAATATGCTGTGAGGTGGGTTTTTACAATAACACTGTGAAGTGGGTATTACTACCCTGAATTTACAGATGGAAGAAATGGGCTATGGAGATTATGAAGTGCTCTGAAGTTAAAACAACTAGTAAATGGTAGAAAAGAGACTCTGAAGTGACTTGTAGCTACTAGTTTGTCTTGCCTCATAAACAGTGTGATAGACATCTGGTATTTCTGCTTGCCCTTGATCTCTCACCCCTTCTCTCATACCTACACTATGATTTTCCTGTAAGGAAACATGCCTCTTCAATTTTTTTCAGCCTATGTTGTCTAGTTAGGGCTGAGGGCTGATTGTACCCACTGGGTTCATGTCTGACCAATGGAAGGATCACATTTCCTTTCTACAGAGATTGGTTTGCAATAGTTGGTTAACCCAGGCTAAGTTGAGTAGAGTAAGCCCAGAATTTTGCTGAACAATAAGAGTTGCTAAATTGGTAGGATATAAGCCTGGAGCTCCTTGGGGCTGTCTTTGCCACCATATGAAGGAACTCACTTCAGAATGACAATAAATCAACCTAGAGAAAAACAAGAGATTGAGAGAATGTTCCAGGTGGAAGGAGGAATTGAATAATTGAATTAATATAAGATTATGAGGCCATCATCTGAGGCCCTGGATCCAACTGTGCCTAAGGTCAATTACTGCTGACATTCCAGTTAAGTGAGCCAATAAATTCCCTTTTTTGTTTGGTCTCAATCACATCTCTGTTACTTGCAACAGAAAGAATACTAAATAATACACATATTAAGCTGGGTGCGGTGGCTCATGCCTGTAATCCCAGCACTTTAGGAGGCCGAGGCGGGCGGATAACCTGCAGTCAGGAGTTCGAGACCAGCCTGACCAACATGGTCTACTAAACCCATCTCTACTAAAAATACAAAATTAGCCGGGCGTGGTGGCACATGCCTGTAATTCCAGCTACTCGGGAGGCTGAGGCAGGAGAATCACTTGACCCAGGAGGCAGAGGTTGTGGTGAGCCAGGATTGTGCCACTGCACTCCAGCCTGGGCAACAAGAATGAAACTCCATCTCAATAAAAATAATAATAATAATACACATATTAGATCCTCATAGTTACATACAAATATGGGCCAGAGAATTCTAATAATGAGAACCTGTATTGTTAAGTTAAAGAGTTTATTCCCCCATTAAGTAGAGATAATTTCTGATTACTTAGGTCTACTTTCCTGGTTCCTATATTATTCCTTTCCTTTTCTTTTCCTCTTCCATCTTATGCATTTGCTGTTCTTCTTCCTAGTTTCCTTTTGGCCTTTTTATTATTCACCTCCACCACAGTAGAGAGAGAAAAAAAAGCATGAAACTTACAATAAACAGCTTTTCTGGCTTATAAGGCTCTTTGAAAAGTTTCAGATGAAGAGTAAGTTAAAAAATATTAACTAAAAAGCATTAAACTTACAATAAACAGCTTTTCTGGCTTATAAGGCTCTTTGAAAAGTTTCAGATGAAGAGTAAGTTAAAAAATATTAACTTAAAAGCAATTACGAAATCATTTTTGGGTTTTAGTTAGCCATTCTATCCATGACCTTTTTTTTTTTTAAACCACATATTAAGCTTGATGAAAGTCCTTGATGTCATTGCTTCCACGACAAAAATACAACCTTTTCTGGGTTAGTTTCCCTTAATCATTAATGATGAGCTGTAAAATATTCTTTCCAGTTCAAAAGTGGCATCAAATAAGTAACTAAGATGAAATTAGTAATAATTTTGGAAATGTGGTCATTTAGCAAGCTGATATTTACTGAACATCTACTGTGTACTAGGTTAGGCTCTGGAAAAGGCAAAGATGAATAAAACATAATTTTCAAAATCTAGCTGGATCGGCAAGTCTGAATTGGGAGTGAGCAGGAGGGGCAGAGGTGAGGGCTGAGCCTGAAGCAGCCAGTTGGCCCATACTGAGGAGGACCTTCCAAAGGCTTTGGAAAGTAGATACTATAGGGAGGTGAGGATGGTCTTCAAGAAGTGAAAAATGTGCTAATCCACTGGGGAGAGCTTACGGATTATATACAAGGGTGTTAGTTGTCTGACAGAGAAAACTCACTTTAAGATTACATGAATATATGATCCATATAGTCTACCAGGACATCTCTTTTATATATTGACCAGAATAATCTGAGAAAGCTGGAAGTACAGGCATTTAAGCCACTAAAGCTGTGGACTACAGTTCACCCTAAGCAAGGAAGCGAGTGTTTTTTAACATGTCATCTCCTGGATTCCCGAGGCTTTCTGGGTTAGCTCAAACCTGGGCCATTTAGCTTCTTATGGGCAGGGACCTCATCATGTTCATCTTTGCTTTCCCTAATGCCTAAGCCAGTACTTGGAACATAGGAGGTACTCAGTAAATATTTGTTGAATTAATATAACATTAAATAAATCATTCAGTTCTGAGTAGTCATTGTTTATACTTGCTGTAAATATGGTTTTATGTAATTTCCAAGTGTGTCTGCCCTTTTTAGGTCCTGTATTTTCATTTTGGCATAGTCTGCTTTCAGTGGCACCCAGCTAGAATTTGCCTGCTAAACAGAAAATCTCTGGTGACACCGAATTGCATATCCTGGCTTGATTGCTGATGCAGAATGGCAGAGCACACACTCTTATCTTTAGCTTGACTTTCCATGTATAAGAGAGGGGATGTTTTTGTTTGTTTATTCTGAAATGGAAAACAAAAAAGTAATGCATGCTAGTTGTGAAAAGAAAATCAAGCAATATAGTAGGAGGGAAAATCCTCTAATGGTATATAATCTTCTAGGCTTTTTCTATGCATATATCAAAATATTTATGTACTCACCATATATAATGTTATATAAACTACTTTAAAATTAATCCACACATTATGGATAATTTTTCATGTAAATATACATATTACTAACCGTTTTTCATAGCAGCATAGTATTCATGGTATGGATATACAGGAATGCAGTTAAGAGGATAACATAAAAATGAACGAAATGTTGTGTTCCTTAAAAACTCATATCAGGAAAATCTAAAGTATTTTCATTTCTAATTATTTTTAAAAAACAACAAAACTTTGATTCAAACCAAAGAGGTAGCAATATAGCTTCATTTCAGAAATTGCTAACTTCGTGCATGAATATTGTAGCCGTGCTTTGCTTCATCATTAACCTTCTCTAATTCTTCTACCTAGGGACCCCAAAGAGCATGGTAAACATTTTACAAAGTCTCCTTAAAGACGCTGGTCTGGACTGAATGGATCTTTAAATCTAGCTGTTTTTAAATGTCTTTTAGTAAGGCCCACCTTAATTGAGCTTTTTTCTTAAGATCCTGATTTTAAAGGGGTGGATGGCTCAGAAAACTGCTCCAGATCACCAAATAAAAAATCAAGTTCTGAACAGTGAGACACCTTTAGGCCCATCCCCCCAGCTGTCCCCAAGATCACACTCCTTCATCATGTGTCTCCTGAGAGTCAGAGATCCTGCAGCTGTGCCTGAGGAGGACTGAGGTCTCCAGGCTCTTGTATTGCTAAACCTAGTTTTTGTTTTTGTTTTGTTTCCATTCTCTTTTTTCTTGCCTTTTTTTCCTCTGTGGTGTCTCATTTCTCCTAGAGTCCCGGCTGACTCCCCTGGGGATGAATCTGCCTGCCTGTGCATACAGGAATCCACAGTGTCATTAGGGTAGTTATCTCTAATTTATTCTTCCTCCTTGTGATTAGAAGAACTCGGTCTGAATATTGAAGAAAACTCATGTGGGCTCTTGTCTTTGTGATAAAAGCTTCTGTCCCATAGTAATTAGGCAGAGCTCTAGTTTACTTCTAAAACATGATTAACTCCTTGGAAAGGAGGGGGAAAAACGGAAAGTTATTTAAGATGGGTACCCTAGGGGAACAAAGGAGAGGCTTTTCCCATTGTTATGCCTCCTAATTAGGCCAAGCCCAAGGTTGCTGCGTGTCATTCCAGGAGGCAGTGGCCTGCCTGGTAGGCGGATAGGAGCAGAGGGGTGACAGAATGAGGCTGACATCAGAAAGGCCCAAAAAGAGCTTAGGCCTTTTTTTTTTTTTTTTTTTTTAAGATGGAGTTTCACTCTTGTTACCCAGACTGGAGTGCAATGGCACGATCTCTGCTCACTGCAACGTCCACCTCCCGGGTTCAAACTTTTCTTCTGCCTCAGCGTCTCGAGTAGCTGGGAATACCCAAGTGCACCACCACACCCAGCTAATTTTTGTATTTTTAGTAGAGACGGGGTTTCGCCCTGTTGACCAGGCTGGTCTCGAACTCCTGACCTCAGGTGATCCGCCCGCCTTGGCTGCCCGAAGTGCTGGGATTATAGGCGTGAACCACCACGCCTGGCCAGGACTTTTTAAAAGACTATATCTTCTGGACTTGCCTCCTGTTCCACCTCTGAAGGGCCCTCGGGGAGAGAGGGAGCTTAGATACCACACTCTGTTCTGTAGTTCCTCACATAGTTTTTCTCACTCAGAACCACTGAAAGAGGTTAGGTTGCTTTATTCCTCATGACTCTCTGTTTTGCTTGACTTGTTTATGGTGAACATGTGGTATTTATATAATCAGAAAAACATAAAGCCATATTCATAGTGTACCAACCGGGAAAGAGAGAGAAAAATTAATTGTTTGTTGGGACTGGCAAATAGTCTCACGGTGTAGTCAAGTCAGCATTAACAGTAAGAAGGGTATATGGGATTATGAAACTGTAAAAGGCCCCTGAGGATTCTGAGCAGAGTTCATTCTTAGCATGACTGTGGGGGCTCAGTGCCAGGCCATGCTGCACCCCACAGAGGGCCCTGTCCAGACTTCTCAGCACAGGGAATGCCTCATATTGGACAGTTTTTGACTCCTGTGATGGTCAGTATTCTCAGCTTCAGGGCCCTCTGTTTCAGGCAAGATAACCTATTCACTCATTCTATAGAATGCTCAGCCTGATGGTATGTGTGTTAAGTAGGTAGACTGCCTGGAAACACAGGTTGAGCACCAACAAATGATTCTAATGAGAATTTTAGAATTTTAAACTCCTTATATATCCAGTCTGGTTGCTATCAAGCTCTTCTTACCAAGTTCTTGCTGAGATCCTTCTGGTGCCTATACCTGTTTCTTGAATTATTTCAGTCTGTGAGCTTATTTCTATGAATTAAAGATACCTTAATTCCCTTATAATAGTTGATAAGTGAGTCATTCTGTGGTTATATATAGTGCAAGATTTAGAAACAATCACATTAAAAATATTGAAAATACAAAAGACGAAGCTGACAGGTTCCTGGTTATACCCTGACAGCACTGGGGAGAGTTATTGTATAAAGTTCTAGCTCTCCTCCATCTTACTGAAACTAATTTAGTTTGTGCTTAAAGGAAAAGACAGGAAGGGTGCCCTGTTGTCTCTCTGTTACACTCTTCAACTCATCTGAAATCCTGTCTTGTGTTTTCTTCTTGTCCTTTGCCCTTGCATTTGCTGGAGGAGGACTTTAGGGAAATAGTAAGAATGCTGCGGTAACAGAGAGAATTAATTTGACCGTGCTCTGAAGAAAGAGCATGTTGATTTCTCACTAGAATTGGTTCCTCCACCCATCAGAGCAGGGCCAGGGATGTGGTACATTACACAAACCAGTCCCATTTGACCAGCTGTTTTTGGATGTGTCAAGCCCAGATTTCAGCCTCTTTACATAGAAACATGTTGCCTTCCTTGAATCGGTTCCTGTGAGACTAAAGAAAGTCCCGTGTGGTCCAAGCATGATGTAACAGGGATGTGTGCTTCAGAATTCAAGACACACCCTCTGAGTTCCTGGCATCTTTTTACTATAGTAATCACACAGCCATAGTCTTCCTTCTGTGACCCTTGAAGGCCAGAGCTGCCTTGCCTCTGCTGCATTTTCTAATGGGCCTGGACAGGAGGACCCAGCTCTGTTTCTTATGGGTCTTGTGGATGGCGCTGGGAAATCAGGCTTGCCTAACTGGATATACAGAGCTTAGCATTAACAGCTGGACAGAGCTCTTGTGCATCTTGTTTTTTTTGGTTATTTAAATACTCCTGATTTAGGGTGGAGAAAGGGAATGGATTTCTGTTGCTTGAAATTCCTTGTGACAGTATTTGTTTGCTTTAATTGGCGCTAGATTGAAGTTTCCAAATTCAGATGATGATGAAACCAGTTCACACTTATTTGAAAATTGAAATTGGTGATACTTATGTTAACTTTTGATTTTTTAAAAAAACAATAAAAAATAAAATTTAAATGTAGTATTTGATGGCGATGAACTTACTGACAATAAAGTCAATTCTCACTTCCTTCAGCGTACCCAATGGTAATATTAAACAAATGGTAACATTAACAATTTTAGAATGGTTAGAAATATGTACAGTTCTGTAGCATGTGTGCGAAGTTGTACATTAGCCTTGCACACATAGGCACTCTCATATGGACAGCAAGGAAAGGCAGACCATTGAACTAACTCTTTAGCCTTTAAAATGGGGCAAGTTACTAACTTTTCTGCATTTTTTATCCCCATAAGATTCTCTCATCATAGTGGAAAGAAACTAATATTTCTCAGGTTCCTATGATGTACTGCATTTTTCACTAATTTCTTTCATCTCTTTAATCCTCACAAAAAGCCTATGAGATGAGTGCTATTGTGTTCATTTTAGAGATGAGGAAAGTAAGTCTTGAAGAGGTTAGAGTACCCAAAATCATATAGCCAAGATTTGAAGCCATGTTTGACCAAATCTAAGGTGTGTTACATTTTGTAATAATGATGATTGTACTTGACCCCAAGCCTCCTTTTTTTAGCCCCCTATAACCATGACTTGATAATAGCTAAAAAATTGTATTGAGTAGCCTTAAGAGGAGCTATTTGGTACATATTTACATGTGGGATGTGTGTGTGTGCACATGTGTGTGTACGTGCATAACCCTCAAACTGATATTAAGATAATGCTACTAAATCACTACCTAATTGGAGATAGAAAAACTAAAGTTCACAAAGAGTGCCTGCACTTTAATGTGGAGGTTTGACCACATATGTATATTCTTTCTTATGATTCATTTGAAATTATGTCTGTATGATAAACTAATAAAGTTAATCCAAAAAGACAAAGAGAGCATGAATCTTTTTGAGATATCAACAGGCTTCAGCAAATAATAGAACACATGAAGTGATACAAGATTGGCAAGAAAGAACAGAGACACTTTTGTGCCCTCAAAGTAGTGTAGCAGTAGAACACTTGAGAGATTTCTTCAGGACTTAGAAGAACCAGATATCATAGAAGACAGAAAAGACAAAAACAGCAGATTGGTTTAAAATTGTATATGAAATATATGAAGTAGCTGAACCCCCTTTTTCACCCTGGAAAGCTAAGTGACAAGTCTCCAACCCAGGATAAAAGCCATAATTTATCTTTGGAGAAAGACTTAGGACTCTAGACAAAGCATAGGACAAAAATGGGCATTTTGTTAAAACAGGGGATTATGCCTGCCAGATGGTGAGTCTACAGCCCCTTTCTCTGCCCTACTTCTAGAATGTAGCAACCAAACAAGAGATTTTTGTAAATATCAATCCACCTCTGAGAAGGTATCTCCAGTTATTGACTCTACAGTGGATCCCACCGTTTACAAATGCTGTGTATGTACATGGTGCTTTTAACTGTATTTTTAGTACAAAAATATTTTATGTTTTAAATATGATTGAAAACCAAGGATCACCAGACTTTGGAAAATGCCTCTCATAGCAAGGAGAGAAGAAAATAGAGATAATGTGAGACTCAAAAGAAAACTTAAAGTATAATTAATTTCCTCAGAGAGTTAAAGATGACATAAGAACAAGAATAGGAAGCACTGAATTAGAAGTGGTCAGAAGACAAGGAAGAGCACCTGGAAATTAATAATATAATAGGTGACAGATTCAATTAAAGAGCTAGAAGATAATACAAAAGTGAAATCATTTGCTATTTTCAATTATGTGTAAACATTAAGTTGATTAAAAGATCAGTTGTCTAGTGCTGTGAAAACTTTTAAAACAGAAAAAGGAGGAGTCAAAATTGGATAGGGGGAGATAACCAAGATAGATACTGAATCAGGATGTTTACATTTTGGCTTAGGAGACTCAATTTTCAGCATAGTGGAATAAGGCACTCCCAAACTCTACACCTCCGTAAAAGTAACAAGAACATTGACAAAAACTTAAAATAAACTTCTTCAGAATTCTGGAAATTAAATAAAGGCTCACAACAGTCTGAGGAGTGTTTATTTGAGAAAAAAACAAGTGACTCTCAGGAAGAACAGCAAGACTTGTGGAATTTTAACTTGCCCTAATTCCATTCTCCTTTCATCAGTGCTACAGTAACCTTGCACACCAACAATCTTTATTTGTGGCATCTTTGAAAGCCAGCATGGTAGCAGCCACTGGAGATGATAGAACAGGTTTGGAGCACCTTAAAAACCCCATCCCAGATAATTGCTATTATTTGACCTGTCCAACAGCATGCTAAAAAGCTCCATTCTCAGGGCTTGTCTTTATTTGACTTAGATTCAGAACTTGGCCTGTGTGAACAGCACTATCCACAGAGCATTTGTCAAAAACAGCCAGTGGTAATTGCTCACCATCATGGCTGCCCAAGGCTCCATTACCAGGTAGTGCCAACAAGAGGCTGACCAAAAAATACAAAAGGAAAATCTGGGGGAATGGGATAGCTACAGTGGGTTTTATAAAGCTCCTACATACAGCAGGAATCTAGAGGGCCACATAGATATCCAGGGCTTTGTAAGAGCTGAGAAAACCTGAAGATCTCACTTCCAGCTAACCTTGAGGCTGTGTGCAAGAAGGAAGTGAAGAATGAAACAGAGTTATATGGCTTGATGGAGTATTGAATGCATGCCCCAACATACACACACACAGGCTGAAAGATTTACTGATTCACAGCATTTAAGGAAATCTGTCATGTCATTAGTGGACGATGAAGTGGCTTCATCTATACGGGACCTTCAATAAAATTAACTGACTGACGTCTCATCAGAAACCACAGAAGCCAATAGGTAATTGAATAACATATTCAAACTGTTGAAACAAAAAGATTGTCAATCCAGAATTCTATATCCAGCAATATTATCCTTCAAAACTGAAGGAGAAATTAAGACATTTCCAGAGAAAACAAAATATAAGAGAAACACCTGCCATACAGAAAATACTACAAAGAATTCTTCAGGCTGAAATGAAAGGACACTAGAGAGTAACTCAAATCAGTATGAAAAAGTAAAGTGTGTAGCCAGGCGTGGTGGCTCACACCTGTAATCCCAGCACTTTGGGAGGTCAAGACAGGTAGATCACGAGGTAAAGAGATCAAGACCATCCTGGCTAACATGGTGAAACCCCATCTCTACTAAAACTACAAAAAAAAATTAGCCAGACGTGGTGGCGGGCGCCTGTAGTCCCAGCTACTCGGGAGGCTGAGGCAGGAGAATGGCATGAACCCAGGAGGCGGAGGTTGCAGTGAGCCGAGATTGCGCCACTGCACTCCAGCCTGGGTGACAGAGCGAGACTCTGTCTCAAAAAATTAAAAAAAAATTTTTTTTAAAAAGTGTGTTGGTAAAGATAAATATGTAGGTAAATGCAAAAGACAATAGAATGTATTTTCATTTGTAATTCTTTTCCTCTCCCATCTGATTTGAAAGATAACTGCAAAAAGCAAGAATTATAAAACTGTGTAGATGGGCTTATAATGTATAAAGATGTAATTTGTATGACAATAGTACAAGGAAGGGGAAGAGCATAGAGCTATATTGATGCACATTTTTTGCAAACAATTGAAATTAAGGTGGTATCAATCTGAACTAGTTTTAAGTTAAAATGTTAATGACAATCCTCAGGGCAGCCTCTAAGAAAATAACTCAAAAATGCCTAGTGGAAGAAACAATAAGAGAGTTAAAATTGTACACTAGAAAAATACCTAACACAACAAATGCAGTAATGACAGAAGATAGTAATGGCAAAACAGAGGAACAAAAAGGAAATACACACAGAAAACAAATAGCAAAATGGCAGGCATATATCCTACTTTATCAATAATTACATTAAACATGAGTTGATTAATGCTCCAACCAAAAGGCAGAGATTGACAGAATAATTTTTTTTAAATACAACATGATCCAACTATATATGCTGTCTACAGGAGACACACTTTGAGTCAGACACAAATAGGTTGAAAGTAAAAAGATGGAAAAATACATGTCATGCAAACAGTAAAGAAAGCTGGAATGGCTATGCTACTATCAGACAGAATAGACTGTAAGACAAAAATCATTACTGGAAACAAAAAAAGAGACATTTTATAATTATAAAAGGATTGTTCCATCAGGAAGACGTAACTATAAATGTATGTGCACCTAACACCTATGCCCCAAGATACATGAAGCAAAAACTACTAGAATTGAAGGGAGAAATAGAAATTCAATGATAATAGCTGGAGGCTTCAATACCCCACTTTCAATAATGGATAGGACAACTGGACAGAAGTTCAGCAAAGAAATAGAAGACTCAAACAATACTCTATGCCAACTAGACCTCAAAGGCATCTATAGAACACTCTAAACAACAGCAGATACATGTTCTTCTCAAGTATAAATTAGACTACAAGTTGAGCCTCAATAAATTTAAAAGATTGAAATCATACAAACTTCTCCAATCACAATGGAATGATTTTTTTTTTTTTTTTTTTGCTTTTTTTGAGACAGAGTCTCACTCTGTCACCCAGGCTGGAGTGCAGTAGCACGATCTTGGCTCACTGCAACCTCTGCCTCCCAGGTTCAAGCAATTCTTGTGCCTCAGCCACCTGAGTAGCTGGGATTACAGGCATGCACCACCACACCCAACTAATTTTTGTATGTTTAGTAGAGACAGGGTTTTGCCATGTTGGTCAGGCTGGTCTTGAACTCCTGGCCTCAAGTGATCTGCTCACCTCGGCCTCCCAAAGTGCTGGTATTATAGGTGTGAGCCAACACGCCCAGCCCTGGGATGAAATCGATAATCAGTAACAAAAGGAAAATTTGGAAACTCTCTGTTGTGTGCAAATTTAAAAACACACACAGACACACCCCTAAATAAGCAATAGTTCAAAGAATAAATCACAAGAGAAATTAGAAATGAGTGAAAATGAAAACAAAAATACAACATATCAAAGCTTATGTGGTGTAGTTAAAGCAGTAGTTATAGGGAAATATACAGTTTAAATGCTTATGTTAAAAAATTATTGCATGTATATTATACCTAAATAAAGCTGATATTAATGTAGAAAGAATTGGTGGCCCATATTTTTGACTGTATAAATTTGCATACTACCATATATTTGTAGTTGATAAGTTTTCTCTGATTGTGGTATAATACAGGAAGAATTACTAATACTTTCTTTTTTTTTGAGACGGAGTCTAGCTTTGTTGCCAGGCTGGAGTGCAGTGACACAATCTCAGCTCACTGCAACCTCCACCTCCTGGGTTCAAGCGATTCTCCTGCCTCTGCCTCCTGAGTAGCTGGGATTACAGGCACGTGCCACCACGCCCAGCTAATTTTTGTATTTTTTTTTTTTTTTTTTTTTTTTAGTAGAGACAGGGTTTCACTGTGTTACCCAGGATGGTCTCAATCTCCTGACCTCGTGATACGCCCACCTCGGCCTCCCAAAGTGCTGGGATTACAGGCGTGAGCCACCGCGCCCAGCCCTAGGAATTATTAACACTTTCAAACCACATGTAAAGTTCACTGAAAAAAAAAAAACCAACATGGTTTTTAAATTGTGTTAATAAATATTAAGCTTGTAGTTAACTATATGCATGCTAAAGTAGTTAGAGAAAAGTGTACTGATGTTTGCAATTTACTTTGAAATGTAATAACAACCAGAACAAAAAATAAGATGGGTTGACAGATAAATAGATATGTGCTAAAAAACAAGTGTAATAAAATTATTTTGGTCTTTTTGTTTCTGTTTTTTGAGACAGGGCCTTGGTCTGTCACCCAGGCTGGAGAGCTAATCATAGCTCATTACAACCTCAAATTCCTGGGTTCAAGTAATAAAATGTTAATGGTAGAACCAGTTGATATGTTTATGGGTATTCACTATAAAATTCTTTCACTTTTGTTTTATGTTTGAAAAGGTTCATAATAAAATGTTGAGGAAAAAACAGTAAACTCAAAATGTCATTCTGACCCTGAACTATTTACTATTCCATAATTTACTAAGTTAACATCCTACTGATCAGAAAAAATTAATATTTTCTTTAAGGAGCCCTAGCTCTTTTCTAGGCAATACTTTCTTATACTTTGGGAACTTGATGTGTTATATTATAGGTAAACATTTTGAAAACAATCACCAGAGAGGTGTTATACAAGAGCATAATGATATTCTATGAGGAAATAGGATCTTATAACCTCAGGGTCAAAATTCCTAAGAGACTCTTCCCAGAGACTGCAATTATATTATTTATGTATCATATTATTATATTGTATATTATTATTTATATTATATTTTTTAGGGATTCAGATCAGCTTACTTTATGTCCCCTAATTTCTGTAGAAAAACTTGGGAAGTAGGCCACATGTAGACAAATTAATAAATTCATGCCTGCTCAAATACAGTTCATTTTTCCATCCTGCCATTTTCCAGCACTATATTACTTCTACAGATCTTGCTTTTCTATTTTGAGAAGGCAGTTTAGATGCCGCTAAACTCATTCTCTGCTCTGCCCGCATAATCCTGCAAAGCTGCTGGTGTTGAGGCTTCAGTGTTCCATGCAGAGTGATTTTCCAAGTGATGAAGCAGATTCTAATCAGTCTAAGATCCAACTACAGACTGGGAGTTGGACCTCTGCCACCTTTCCCTCCAGCTCTCGCAACACAATGGGGAATTCCTGTGAGGATCACTGGGTACACTTCAAGCTCCCCTGATCCTATGGCCTCATTCCAGTCACAGATCTTCCTGTCTGGAGCATTTCCGGCCCTTCTGTCCTTTGGCTTGGAGAGTTCAGCTCAACCTGGGAAGGGACAGAAGACTTTGGGGTTATCAAAAGCCTGTTGAATTATCTGATGCAAGACTAACTGGTTTGTTTGCCTCCCTGGCTCTCTTCCTGAGCTTCAAAGCAGCTGAGAAAACAACTTTTTTCTAAGTCTTGGACAAGGAGGAAAACCCTGGCATGAAGGATTTCTGTCGCAGGCACTTGGCATAGCTAGAGGAAAGGTTTGTTTAACTTACCAATGGGTTTTATTAGCCTAGGACTCCAGTTGAAGTGAGATAATAGGGTCCCTGTAGAAGGACATTTCAGTCAGTGGGCTTCCTCCCTAATTTCTCGACAGGACCCTTGCATGAAGATGAAAAGCATCAGACACATTCAACAAGGAAATCCCCACTGAATTTATCAACGACCACGTAATCTTGCTGATCATGAGGGAGACTGAGACAGGATTAAAAAACTAGCAGGACAGGAAATTGTGTATGGATGCAAAGTCATATTGGGGAGCTATCTACTTCAATTGCTTCTTGCTGTACTTCTCTTTGCTGAACGTATTACATTGTCTCTGGGCCCCACATCTTATAGCAGATAGCAGGGATAGAAAGAAAGCCAGTCCTACCACCTGTCCTTACAGGAAGAAACTCTTCTGCTTATACTTTTCCTCTGCCAGGTCATTTCACTCTTCTTTTCACCTCCCAACCAATGTGAGATTTGGGGTTGGGGTGGGAAGGGGAAGGAAATAGAAGAGAGGAAGAATTCATGACTGGTGTACAGGAAGCCTTCCTGGCACAGGAATTAGAGAAGAGAAAGTAGAAGAATCAGTGCCAGCTTACCCTCAGCCTCATGGCCGCCTATTCATGTCTGCTTTCCTAGGCCACATAGGCAAAACTCACTTTTTCCTAAGGTTGGGGCTGTATTGCAGGAACTCATGTAAACTGCCAGGACCAGAAGTCTATAAAAGCAGCCTCCAGGCCGGGCGCAGTGGCTCACACCTATAATCCCAGCACTTTGGGAGGCTGAAGCGGGTGGATCACCTGAGGTCAGGAGTTCGAGACCAGCCTGGCCAACATGGTGAAATCTGGTCTCTACTAAAAATACAAAAAATTAGCTGGGCATGGTGGCAGGTGCCTGTAATCCCAGCTACTCGGGAGGCTGAGGCAGGAGAATCACCTGAACCCGTGAGGCAGAGGTTGCAGTGAGCCAAGATCACACCACTGCACTCCAACCTGAGCAACAAGAGCAAGACTCCATCTCAAAAAAACAAACAAAAAAAAGCAGCCTCCAGGGTAGCCCGTGCCCAAGGTTCCTGACATCTCTGTGCTGCCTGCTCCACACTGGCCTTCCTAGCCACCCATGGAGAAGGACTGGGCTGGGTTGCCTCAGATGAGGGCCACACCTATACTTTAAAAAGGAGGACCCAGACACTATCCCTAGAAGGTGTCGCCATCCTGGAGAAGGCCTGGGGTGACTATGCCCAGCACTTTCTGTTCTGTGGCTCCTTTTCCACTTTCTGAGCCTCTTGGAAGTGGGATCAGGCCAGGAAAAACATGTGATGCTATAGCAAGCTGAAACCAAAGACTTGACTTTGGGCCTGGACCCAGCCGAGAATCTTGGCAGTGATTGACTGGGAAGCCTGCTGTTTTCTATGGCATTTTCTGAGTCCCCTAACTCTGGGAAGAGGGAACCAGATAAGTCCTAAAAATGGATATGAATCAGTAGAGCTTCTGTGGGTCATCAATTTGTGCATTTATTCACTCATTCATTCTTGTATTTCATAATGAAGCTTCTCTTACGTATATAGCACCACACTAGAGGTTTGTGGGACCAGAAGGAGCAGCAACAACAAGAATGCGTCAAATAGACTATGTTAAATTGAGGTAACATTAACCATAAAACAGTAAAGAAAACTAATAATTAGAGAGTACAGATAAAGTATGAAGAGATTACAGAGAGATGACTTTAGGCTGGAGAAATCGGCTGAAGCTTCTGGAAGAGGTGACATTTTGTATTTAGACTTTCAGGGATGAAGGGCAGAAGGAAGACTGCCAGTGTGGAAGCTTGCGAACAGTTGAGGCAGCCCGCACGGATACCCTGTCCAGCTCCCTTCTTTGTCTTGAATCATGCAATATCCATGCAGGGAAAAAAAAAAAAGCCCTTATTTGCTGTTATGTATCCTGCCTCATTTAATGTATTATCCCAGAAAAGTAGATTGAGTTGTATGTGGCAGATTGGGAGCTGCCATCATGGTGGTTAAAAGTACAGACCAGGTAGTACAGAACCAGGTAGCCTGGGTTGGAACCCAGCTTCAGTACTTATAAGCTACCTACCTTTGAGGATTATTGTGAAGATTAACATCCATTGGTTGTTGTTGTTCTCATCAGCATTATTACTGTAGGAACCCTGGAAGTCTCCCCTACCCACCCCAGTCCTATTGCACTTTCTATCATGACAGACCATTTCTCTTTTTTGAGAGTCTTATATTACAATGCAGACACATCTGAGAGGGCTAATGCGTGAAGGTTTACCAGCCCTCACTTTAGGGGTAGAGATAATTAGCTGACAGCTTATTTACTAAGAGCAAAATAGAAACCTGGGGAGAGGGACATAAAAGAAGGAGGAGAGAGTTTACAAGGAGAAGCCCATGGGCCCCAATGGCCAATTTTCCTTCCACGCTTTATTTAGAGTACATAGGCCTCTGTGTTTCTACTTGTCATTGGAGAGAAACCTCCACACACCAGCACAGGGATGAAGTGAAGAACAGTGAGGAAGATGCCTGCCCATCATTCTAGGAGCCCTCAGCTGAAAAGCACCATATTGGGCCCTAGAGAAGGGAACAGAGTGAGATTACAGAAAATGCCCCAGATCTGCTGAGTCCCACTGAAAATTCAGAGCTTGCCTCTAAAAAATAAACTGAGGTAGAAACAGGTAGCAGTATTTTAATAAGTGCAAATTTACAGAGTGTAAATTGAATCTGCCTGGCCCAGAGTGTGGTACTCAATAAATGTTTGTTGATGGATGGATTGAATGCCCTAGAGTGAGGAGCACATAGTGGAATGTCACAGTGGAAAAAGCCCAAAGGCTTCCCTGTATTGTCTGTCTTCTGCCACCAGAATGTCAGCTCTATGAGATCACGGACCTTTCTGTCTTATTCCCTGCCCTATCCCCTGCACCTACAACAGTGCCAAGCACAAAGAAAAGAGCCCAGTAAATATTTGTGGATTGAAAAAGTGCATGGATGGGTGGGTGGATGGCACAAATAACGAAAATTGCTTCCAGATGGTAGTGGGATTGGGGATCCAGCATCGAGTACATATTGGATATACCTTAAATGTTCCTCCAAAGAATTGATGGATAGTTGGATCAATTAATCAAAACAGAGTCTCACGATGTTGCCCAGGCTGGTCTCAAACTCCTGGCCTCCAGCAGTCCTCCTGCCTCAACCTCCCAAAGTGCTGAGATTACAGGCCCGACCTCTCCAAAGAATTTTAAAATATGGGTGACCACTTTCCTTGCAAGGATAGGTAAAGAGAGGAGAAAGTGTATTTGTTAGAGTGCAGTTAAAGCCAAGCTGGTCTGATATGAAGGAAATATTCAAGAAGAAACAATTTGGCTATTTGTGGGAGATGGGATTAACTGCCCACATACCACATACCTACCACAAGGAGCCCCAGGCTTTCTGAGCCACATATGTCTACACTCATTCTTGCTCAGTTACATATTTCTTTGAACCCTCAGACTTCCAAAGCCAACTTTCACACATTGCACACAGGTTTGAGTGCGATCAGAATTTTTCACTAGGGCCCTGTTGTTTTATTAAGTACCTAGGCCTCCCTGCAGGGCACCATGTATTGAAGAAGATAGAATCATACTTGAAAACCACCTAAGTCAGACAATGATTAGAACTCCCCAGATTTATGGGATGGATGAACATCTGAACCAGCACAGCCTAAATTATCTGCTGGGGGGTTGTCTGCTTTAGAAGAGGATAGTTTATAGTTTGAATGGCAGAAGGTCATGGGGTATTAATTCAGATCAAAAAAAGGGAGGAATCTATATGTATCCACAAAGATATATGACAAGCGTCACTTTTTTTCCTGAAATATATTGGGCTAGAAAGCTAATTTACACTTCCCCTCACTAGTATATAATACTATAGAATCTTCAGGTTAGAAAACTCAAAAGCAATATGCATCTTCATATAGTATATAATACTAGCATATAATATTACAGAATCTTCAGGTTAGAAAACTCATAGTGAAAGCAATATACATCTTAACATAGTATATGCTAGTATATAATATTACAGAATCTTCAGGTTAGAAAACTCATAGTGAAAGCAATATGCATCTTCACATAGTATGTACTAGTGTATAATACTAGCATATGACAGAATCTTCAGGTTAGAAAACTCATAGTAAAAGCAATATGCATCTTCACATGGTATATACTAGTATATAATATTATAGAATCTTCAGGTTAGAAAACCCATAGAAAAGCAATATGAATTTTCACTCCAGTCCTCTTACCATGATGTTTGCATTGAAGTGTTTGTGGTCATGGATTGCTTTGGGCCTCCAACCACCTTCTTGTTTGTCATTTTTTCTTTTGGAATTTGGGCCCCAGTCCAAACACATTGCATCAGGCATGGTTTCCTGGGTGAGGAGGAGAGCAGGACTATCACCTCCCTTGTTCCACATACTATATCTCCATTGATATAACCTGAGAACTTGCTAGATTTTTGAGAATTACATCTCACAGCTGACTAATATTGAACTATAGTTAACCAACATTCCATTTTCTGAATGCTGAATCTCATTCTGGCTGTTCCATAATGAATCATTGGTGCTCTGTTCTCAAGGACAAGGCATTTCATTTAGTTCAATAAAATTGCATCCCAAACAATGTGTAGGATTTGTTCCAACATTCTAACCAAATTGAGATTTGTTTTGATATCATGTTTATCTGATCTAATATATGACCTCTTTCTCTAAATTTTTTGTCTTCTGTTACCTTCCCATCAATTCAGCATCTCATCAATGGGTTTAGTTACATGATTCACAAGTCCAAATGTCACCTCTTCAGTGAGATCTCATGATACTCTATTCAAAATTGATGCCCCCACCTCCAATCCAATACACTTCCTATATTCTTTATCTGCTCTTTTCATCCATTGCACATATACTCATCGAACATAACATATTTTATTTATTTTGTACTTCTTATCTTTCTTTAGAATGTAAGCTCTATTAGAGGAGCAGTTTTTGTCAGTTCTATTCCCTGCTAGATTTCATATTTGTTGTATGGGTGTAATTGAATACATCAGCAATCTCATTCAAGTCAGTAAGACCAAGCTAGAATTCTGTACATTCTACTAGAGGTTGCTGCCCCTCACCAGGTTACTACTGACCTTTTGGTCACTCACAAGTCCACTTAATGGTATTAGCACCCAGCTCAACTTATCTTCACTTTATCCAGAAGGCTATCAAGAGAGTTTGTCACATTTTTTGCTGAAATCAGATATTTTTTGTTGGTGGTAGCCCTCTGATCTATCAATCTGGAAGTTCTTTTCCAAAGAAAGGAAATGGAATTCATCTGACATAACTTATCACTTCCTTTTTTCTGACTGCACACAGATCATCCTTTTGATGACTCATTATAAATCCTGCTCCAGAAGGACAGTGCATTAATCAGTGACCTGTCCAAACTCTTTGATTTCCGGCAGAGAGGTCCCTCCAGGTGTGAGATCCTTTTGGCCGGGGTTCAGGGCTTGCTCATAGACTGGCTATTAGAAGGTGGTGTTAGCACCACAGAGTTGGAAGGCTTAGGCTCAGATGCCATTCTTGTGTCTCATTGAAATATTACATTCTTTTTTTCTGGGTCTCAGTTTCTGCAGTGCATAAAATAAAAATGGTAATATTTTTAAAAATATAGCATGATACTTTATTTATTGCTATTTACACCCTTTTGGTTTCATGTCTAGTTGCTACATACAGACAACAAAGATCTGAGATTTTCTTATATGTTTAGTTTATTTTTACTGCTATTTGATCTAAAGGATTTACATTTATCTTATCCATTTCCTTTTTTACCACTCTTTCTGGCACAGCTATAGTTTAGGCCCTTATCATCTCATCACTGAATTATTGGAGTTGCCTCCTAACTGGCCCCACATCTCCCATCTCTTGCTTCTCCATCTTAGACTCTTCAATCAGGCTAATTGCCTAGAACCTGGCTACTCAAAATGTGGTCTATGAACCACAGCATCATCGTCTCTTGGGAGCCTGTTAGAAATGCAGACTCTCTCAGGCTCCACTCAAAACCTAAAGAATCAGAATGTGTAGGTCAACAGGACCCACAGGTGATGCAAACCCACATTAAAATCGAGAACCACTGTTTTTTCTTCTACCATGCCATTCCCCTTCTAAGGGATATCCTTAAAATTCACATTGAACCGGGCCGGGCGTGGTGGCTCACGCCTGTAATCCCAGCACTTTGGGAGGCCAAGGCGGGCGGATCACGAGGTCAGGAGATTGAGACCATCCTGGCTAACACAGTGAAACCCCGTCTCCACTAAAAATACAAAAAATTAGCTGGGCGTGGTGGTGGGCGCCTGTAGTCCCAGCTACTCAGGAGGCTGAGGCAGGAGAATGGTGTGAACCCAGGAGGTGGAGCTTGCAGTGAGCCGAGATTGCGCCACTGCACTCCAGCCTGGGCGACAGAGCTAGACTCTGTCTCAAAAAAATAAAAAGTAAATAAATAAATAAATAAATAAATAAATAAATAAATAAATAAATAAATTCACATTGAACCATCTCCGAACTGTCTCAGGCAGAAAGCGATCTACCTTAATTTTCAAATGAGATATTTTTGACATGAAAGTGTAAATGCCCACCTATACTTTCTTCTCATTGGTTCTGAGAATGATGAACTAGTGTATCTAAATAACTTTAGAACATTTGTAAAAATTACTGCAACTCAACTGGAGACTTTCTTCTGGTAGGAGCCAAGTATATTGTTATTTGGTAAGTGAGGGTTAAGGGAACCATATGTGATGGGTTAGTTGGAAATGTTCCTATTATTTATTGTGAACTTATTTTGTGTTTGACACAGTGACAGGTATTTTGTATACTTAATTTAATCCTCATAATAATGCCACTTAGGAAGGTGTTTTTATCACCATTTTACAGGTGGGGAAACTGAGACTTAACAAGTTTAGGTTGTCCAGAGTCACAGTTTTGGTTAGAATTCAGGCTGCACTGTAGCATCAAAGATGTCAAAATACAGTGGTTGAGCCAACTGGCTCTGCCCTGAGAGGACTGGTGACCCCGAGTGGGAGACACTGATGCTCTCTGAAGCCACCCAGCTTCCCTCTCTCATGCTGCCTTGTCATCCCCAGAGTGTTGTCCACACCCATTTGCTTTGATCTGGTTCCTGCCTTGGGAAGAGCGAAAGAGAAAGTGGAGGGCACGCAGTTTTCTTATGAAAACATAATCCAGAATTTCTACCTATCATTTGTACTCACATTCTGCTAGTCAAAGCCTGGTCACATAGCCACACCTACTTGCAAAAGAAGCAGAGAAATGTGGAAACTTGGGGAGTTATTTACTAAAGGGAAGAAGGGGAATGGCTGCTAGAGGAAAATTGTAGGCTCTGCCATAGGCTCCTAGCCGATCAGTGGAAGAGCTAGATTCCAAGCCTATGACTAAAACCTGTGATCTTTTCATCACATTTTTCCACCACTTCTCATAGTTGACAGCAAATATTTGTTGAATTAAGATAGGCCAAGATATTATATATAAGCCTTTTGATCATTTGAAATTGTTTCTTCCTTCTCTCTTGCCTCCCTGATTACCTACACGGTTCAGCGTTCAAACTGTCTTTGTTTCTGATAATGTTTTAATGTGTAAAACAGGAAACTGATATTAATCTTCTTCAGTAGAAATACTATAATAAAATAATCTACTAATTATTAGAGGTTCTGTAGAACCATATGAGATGTGATAATGGCTTAATGATACTGATTTTTTTAAATGATCAAATAACCATCTCCTTTAAAATAAGTGTTGTCTTAGGAAAATGCCATTGCTGAAAACATTTTTTGATATTTTGGCTGGTATATCAGTTAACTCTTGCTGCACGCACTAATGCTTCATGACTCCACTACCAAAATCTCAGAGGCACACAGTGATATTTAACTTGTGTATCTGTGGGTCTCTAGGGGTCAACTCTTTAGCCTGAGCCTTCCTGGCCAACTCTGTTTCAGGTATCTATTGCCCTTCTTCTGAGATAGCAGACTAGCATGGACATATTTTTCTCTGACAATGGCACAAACGTTAAGAGAACAACTAGAAATACTTGAGGCTTTTTGAGGCCTCGGCTGGGAACTGGCACAACCTATGTCATGCCACCTGGCAAGTCATATGCCCAAACCCACAATCAAGGGCCATGGGAAATGCTCTACACCTTAAGCAATAGAAAATGTGGTCACGTAGTAAAGGGTTTGGTGAAGGACCAGGGCCAACAAAGAAACCTTCAATTGCTTTGCCTTTCGCAAGTTATTTTGAATATTTGCAGTGATAGTAAATCTTTTAAAGGTAGCTTTGAATTTTTTTAGTAAAACAGCTAAGTTTATAAATAAAATTAGAGAATCAAGCTAGGTTTATTTTTGGGCAGAAAGGTAGCTATTTAAGCATGTGTTATAAAATAATGAGACTTATTTCTAGAAGAATTGATTCAAGAATATGGCATTTGATGACAGAATAGTTGGAATAAGTGTACAGCCTTTTAAGGTGACCACTTTGAAAGGATAACACTCATTTAAACATTGGCTTATAAAATGGTTTTTTTTTTTTTAAAATAAGCCTTGTGACTTACAGTCCTATGTTACCACTTTGTCTCAAAGTGGGAAGAGGAGTGAATAGAGGCCCATCCCTGATCCTTTGACTAACCCTAGAAAAATGTGCTTTATGTGCAGATTCTTATTGCCAAGTCCCCTCTGGCTCCCTTCACCTCATTTGTCTACACCATCAAGGAGGAAGGCCTGGTTCTTCAAGGTAAGATCCTTGGATTAAGCCATTTCTTTAAGCTTATGCTCAGTGCTGCCCATTGCTAGTGGTAATTAGTGCTATGGTTCTGATAGAAGCTAGCTCCAGACAGAATCAAAAACCAAGATGCATTGGCCAGTGATATTTACCCTAATGAGAGCAAGAGAGTGGCAGTTGTGGCAAGAATTTGACAGAGAAGATTGAGGTAGGGCTGAAGGAGACCTACAGAATTTCCTAACAGAATGAGACAATCAAAACATGAGGATCAAACCAAGAAAGCTCGGAATTGCTACCACCCCATTCCTCTTTGCAGATCCTATGGCATGAAGTGGGCAATGATTCTGACACCAGTGTGGAGGTGAGGAGCCAGTGCTGCCCCAGAGCCTTCTTGCTTAACAAGCTAAAGAACCATCTGGGTTGGCAGCCTCTGGGGCACAATGTCATGGCTCCATGAGCCCTACTTCCCTGACTCCTTCTGGTTATCTTGTTTCCTTTTCCTGTCCTGTCCTGACATGGTCTTCCTGCTGGGGACCAGACCTTTAGGACCTGCACCTTGCGACGTGAGCCCAGGACTTAGAAGGAGCTGAGTTCTTGCTTAGGGTATAGCACCCTGAGGCCACGTCCTGGAACTCACTGATCTACAATGGTGATTCATTCTCAGATGCTAGATACGCCAGTGGTTAGGAAAGGCACCCGATTACAGGTCTTTCCAGAAAGCAATTAACATGAAGGGGTAAATTCAAGCACTGTTAGAAGAGTCAGCCCACAATGTCAGATGTACAAAACTGCTTTGTGGATGAGGAAGGATCCGCACAGAAGTGCTCAGGATACACATCTGTCCCCTGCTGTGGGGCAGGAGACCCCAACCACAGAGATGCTTAGGTGAATATCTGGCCTGACCCTAGAGGAGCATATTGTCACTGCTGTCCATGGGAGAAGTCCTGCCCTGAAGGATTTATAAGTTAAATATTTTTCCCAGGTTTATGAAACAGGGCAGTCCCTGTAATTTCCCCATGGAGACACAATGCAGTGCAAAGACCTAGCAGGGAATATGCAGGGCAGGCTGGAGAGTTCATGCTTCTAACTAAGGAACAGGCTGCAGCCTTCCCTTTCCTTCCCCTTCTAAAATGTCTGCTTCTTAATGGACTCACAAAGCGGCATGTTTGTTTGGTGCAGCTGAGCTCCACAGCGGGGACTCTCAGGTCCACGAAATTTGGGGTGAGAACTACGACCTTTGGCTCTTAGCCTTTGACTTATGCTATCCAAGTTCCTTGGTAAATATTTTTTTTTACAATTGCAAATAGTGTTTTCTGACAAAGGAGCAGAGATTTTAAGACCAGATTAAGCAAAGCAAACAGCAGGCCTCTTTGTTACATACTCTCTACGGGTGTATAACTAATAAGCAATCAGAAAGCTGGACTTTTATTTACCCAGTACACAGGGTGGCATTCAGCTCTTCATTTTTAGAGGCCTTCTTAAAAGATTAGAAGTATAGTAAGTAGCAAATTTCGTTGAAGATTTCAAGAAATTCTATGGAAGATTACAAGATAATTTCAGGAGGAAAAAAGTTTGTTCTGCTCAGATGACGTGTGTGAAGAGGCTTGATGTGATACACGCACCCTGATCACTAGGCATTTTGTTAAATAGCATTTCTAAGCCTGGTCAAATCTGGATAACTTTTGGGATAACCTTTGTGAGAAGAAGAGTCACTGAGTTGCCTCTCTGATGCTCATTGCTAAGATCATGATTTTAAGAGGGAAGAAAAAGTTATTTAGAGAAAGTAGAGCCTGGAAATACAATGAATTGGTAGAGGTTAAAAAACTGCAAGGAATGACTTTTCGAAAAAGTTGGAAAACGGGAGAAAGTGGATCACTAAAGGAGGCTGACCTGGAGCTGTGTCCAGAAAAGAGAAAAATTCAGGAAAATGTCTTATAATTCAAGAACAACAACCAGTAAATAAAATGCTTGGTTAGGAGACCTCAGAACCTCACCTGGTTGCTTACTAAGTTGTTTTCTCTATCCCACTCCCCCAAGCTACACATCCCTCTCTGAGGTTTCCCAGAAGCAGTGGAACACCTCTGCTTTTACCAGCAATGCCCTTGAAAACAAACCTCTTGGCACACTCTGCCTTCTTGCTGTGTGCTCCCAAAGACTTTGGGAAAACAAAAAATGCAGGTCCCCAGAAAATGCAGGCCCCTCATTTACTAGAAAGAACCTTTGGATTTTACCTTCAGCTTTGGTATGATCTTGAGAAAATCTCTGGGCCTTGATTTTGTCAGCTGGAAAATGAAAACATTAACCTTGATTCAAGACTTTGAAAACTGTCGCAACCCATTGGTGGGTCATGAAGTGAAATTGATGAATCACAACCAGCATTTGAAAACAGAGAGAGAGAGAAGACAGAAGAAAGAGTGAAGAAAAAATATCAGATTATATCACACATATTGTTTCATTTCATAAAATATTTCTTGTGTGATTGTGTGTTTGTGAATGTCCACATACATTATGAGTTTGTGTGGGGGCTGCAGCATAAAACGTTTTTCTTACGTGGATTGTTGTAACCATCCTGCGGGATCTCTAACAGCCTTGTCACATCAGCTTTGTCCCATCCTCCTAGGAGAGGATGTACTCATCATTCCCTTAGCTCAGCCCAGTTGTACCCTTGAGATCTCCACATACTGCAACATCAAAGCTAATTTTCCCCCCTTCTTACCACATGACCAAACTAAAAGACACCTGCATGATTCCCTAGGTTTAAAGCAAAGAAACCCTTGGTCCCTGGGTGGAAAACTTGGAAAGGTACCATCAGTCAAGGCCAAGTAGCTTTTCTTACATGAGGAGCTGCACTGGCAGGTGAGCCCCGAGTTGGTGTGGAGGTTGGCACCTGGAGCTCTGGGTGGGATGTGCAGCCCATGTCCAGGGACTTAGACAGGGCAGCTCCTGTGCTGCCAACTAGAAGGGAGGCCGCCAGCCACTGTGGCCGACATTCGGTCTTCAATAGAGCCACCTGGATGGTGGAAACAAGCCAACCACACCAGCTACCCGTGGGGGTAGGGAATGATCCCTCAGTGCCTTTTATCCCTTAGCAAGCCCCAAGATGCCTACTGGCCTGCTAGCCCGGAGATTTTATAATACCTGAAGAACTCCTGAGTGCTCAAGCAGAGGGAGGGAATAAAAGGTGAGGGCAGAATTCGATTTACCAGCTCCACAGGCCATTTCCCTCACCGGTTCTCAAGGATTAGGATGCTGAGAACAATCAGCAACTGGGGGACTTCTACCCTTCCCTCCCCTTTGTTCACTGGGATGGGAAGGACAATAAAGCGGCAGGCTGGAGAGACTGAGGGGCTGGTTAGAGATTTCTCAGGCTGCTTTTTGAAACACTTGAAGGAGCCAGTCCATGCTATTGTTGTAGTAAAATAGAAAGCGGAACTATTCTCCTTTTGCAAAAAAAAAAAAAAAAAAAAAAAAAGGAAGAAAAAAAGTAAATGAAAGAACCCCCCTCCTCCCAGCATCTTCAGGAGGCCTCAACTTAGGCCATTAACATGGTAATACCATCCTGTTTGCATCTCCTTTGTCTGTCCAGCGTTTGTCTGGGATCCTGGCCTCTGGATGCTGGAAATACTTAGGCCCCAAAGGACAGGGAGCTCACAGCCACCAGTTTCCTGAGGGTTTGGACTCTGAGATCCCAGGCAGAGAGAGAGTTGAGCCTCTCTGTGCAATGAAGTGGGAAATGTGGGGGTAGGAGGGGATCTCATGAATCCATTTTTCCTTTGGTCCCCAGAGTTCACCATGCAAGTCTCAGTGCCCACTAAGTGAAAAAGCTCAGCAGTTTGGCTAGCCTCTTAGAGTGATGCTCAAGTGTGCTGGGGCCTAGTGGAGAGGTAAGAGCAGGAGTTGGTTCTGGGAATCAGCTTTAATGGTGTGTGCCCACAGAAGCACCTGGCAGCAGAAAGGAAAGGGAGTTTACAGTGAGCTCCAGGTTGACCCACCTCTCTTCTGGTCATGTCCTTTGTTCCCTTAGCAAGCCCCAAATGTTGTGCCACCCAGTACACAGCTGGGACTCAAGGCCAGGAATAAAGATTCTGTCATTGAAAGCAGCTGGGCTGTGTTGCTGGCGCTGCAGGAGGCCTAGAGGAAAACCCAGGTCCCAGCTCTCCGGGAGCCCTCCTAGTTTTCAGGGGCTCATAGGCACAAACACCTGCGGACTTGGTGAAACAGAACCTAAGGAAGGGGAGGTCCAGGGGAATGAAGGGTTGATCTAGCACAGCCTCCCCATTACTCCTTTCCTCAGGGATCTGGGGAGGATTTGTAAAAGAAAAGCCAGGTTGTTTGGAACAGGACAGAAGATAGTGGCTTAGTTCCTCAGTAAGACAGAAGTGTGTTTTTTATATCATTTTTGCAAAATCAAAGTCAGGTATGACAGGTTTAATTTGGATCCTGGGGCTGTCGTCTATTAGTGTAGGTTTGAATGAGCGGGAGCTGGGGAGACCAGGGCACCCTGAGACAGGTCTGGAGAAGGTGCTGGAGATGAAATTAGTTTCCCATATCTCCAACCACTTGGCATAGGGTGGCAGAAGAAAACAGAAAACAAAGCAACAGCGATCTTTCTTAGAGCTGGAAAGCTATGTGCCTCATCTTTCTTGCTTTGCTTTTGCAATCAAGAACAGTTTGATCACCTTTTGAAATGTATCAGGACAGGCATTAATCTCTTCTGTTTGTTCCCTTGTCACAAACTTGCGTTAAGTTTTCCCACCCCATTTTTTTAGTCACTGAGCCAGCTGGATGATTTATTGACAAAAATTTCCCCCCAAATACCACCACTTGAGTTCATCAGATTTCAGTTTGAATCAGTAACCTATCAAAATGTTTTATGCTGCTGGACTCAAAGTGACCCAGAAGATTCTCAATTTATTTCCATCCAGGTACAGAGGTGTCTGCATGGTAAATACCACCTCCGCACCTGGCACAGCCTGGCATTCTTGTAGGAGCCTGGGCAAAGAGCCCTGGAACTCAATGGAGCAAAGAGAGTGAACTCCTCTCCCAGAGGTCATGGAGAAGAAGGCAAAGCAGGCCTGTCACATTGTCCCCAGCCTGCCAGGTGCCACTGCAGCCTCGGAAAGTTTGTCTAGGCCAAGGCGCTCTCCTTTGCTGCTTCTGCCTGCCTCTTAGTGTGGGACCTCCCAGGGAGATGAGAAAGGAGAGGAAGGACTCGTATCTGCTCAGTTCTCTTCTCCCCTGTGCACATTCATTTTACATCCCCTCCCTCCATGACATCTTCTCACACAGGCTCTCTGCTTTGTTTACTTTTTTTTTTCTGGCAATCAGCCTTGAAGAGAGATTTTACAATATTTGGAAATATTTTATAATATATGAAAAAAAATTTTAAATACAGAACAGTACAGAAAATCATAAAAGAAAACAGGTGAATCTAACACCCCAAATAAACAAATACTAAAATTTTGTCCCATTTGTTTCAGATTTTTTTTTTTTATTTACAGGAATGAAACTTGACAAACTTTAGGACTCCTTTGTACCTATTCCTGGTCCATTCCCTCCTTATCCCACATTCCTCCACAAAAGTGGAAACTCTCCAGAGTTTGGTCTACATCTTTCCTCTCCATTCTTAAAAACTTTTCTACATATATGTGAATCCACACATAGTATAATGATTGATTTTGAGTGCATTCTGAAATTTGCATAAATGATTTATTGTACACGATTTCACAACTTGCTTTTGTTGCTTAACGCTGTTTTTGTAATATAGCCATGTGATACACAGGTCACATGATACACAGGTCACGTGATACACAGGTCACATTCTTTCACCTTAGATATCCACATCCATTCAGTGTGTGAATGTACCACATGCTACCCACTCCCCTACTTATGGAAATTTTGATTATTTGTAACAATTTTATTACCTGTGCTTCTTGATGTTTAGGTATGAGAGTTTCACTAGGTATATATAAAAAATGGAATGGCTGGTCAGAGTGTCTACACGTTTCCATTTTTACTATATCTTCCCAAATTGCTCTCCAAAGACTTTTACCAATTTATACTCGTTCTGGAGATAGTAGACCAATTTCTCTGCAGCCTCGTATAATCGTTAAGTTTGTTGTCATCTTTCCATAGGCAGTCTTCTCATGCCTTCTTTAGGGATGCACTGCACTCTAGCCTGAGTGACAGAGCAAAACCCCATCTCTCTCTATCTTAAAAAAATTCTTCATTTCCCTAAAGTTAACTATATAATAGTTCCCAGAAAGTGAGCTTTTAATCTCATCCATCACCCTGATTCTCACTTGAGGAAACTGAGTTCCAGAAAGGTAAAGTAATGTTCACTGCCTCAAAATTGGGTTTGTAGCCATTTCTAAGCCCTCAGCCTGGGCTCCTAAGATTTTAGAAAATCCGAAGTGGGTTTGGGCCCTCTCATCTTCCATCAGGGAAGCCCCTGTGGCAACTTACCTCTCAGGCTTCGTGAGCCTCTGTTGAGATACTTCAGGCCTGTCCTGAAATTTGAATCTGGAAATTCTAAGCTAAAATGGATTGGTCATACTGATACAATAATCCTTCAACGAAGTCCCTGAGTGCAGTTAGATTATAAGTTTGGCCAGGTGTAACTATAACCTAAACTAACAGTGGTATACATGATAGAGATGTACTGCTTCCTCTTGTAGTGCCGAGGAGGAATGCAGTCCAGAGCTGGTTTGGCAGCTTAGCTCTACATGTCTATCGAAGAGCCCAGGCCATTGACTTTTTGCTCTGTCACACCTAGGATGTTGCCGTTACCATGGTCCAGAATGGTTCAGCATCATGCCCTCCATCCCAGTAGCAGGATGTGCATGAGATAGAGAATGGTGGTGGGAGGGAAAGCATCCCCCATCCCTTAAGGACATTAACCAGAAGTTATACACATTATTTCTGTTTATATGATGTTGGCCAGTCTGTAAATATATGATCAGAAAGGCTAAAAATGTAGTCATTAATCTGGGTGGCCATATACCCAGCTAAATTTCGGGATTTCTGTTATCATGAGAAAAGAAAACGAATATTCGGTGACACAGCCCTTTCTGAGGAGCCCAGTTGCAGAGATTAGGTGCAATAGTACAGACGTAAGGGCTGGGCTTGTTGCATAATAGAGTTATACTCTTAAAATGCAGCATAAATATTGTATGTATTGAAAAGTGCCATCAGGACCCTCTTTGGTTCCAGACTCTAAAGTAGAAGAGAAAGGGTATCACTTCACCAAGGATCAGCACCCAAAAATCTTGTTCTGCCCACCCAAAACAGAATCTCCTTCAGGAAGGAACTTTAGTATGTGTTTTGCTTTTATGCAGTATCCAAGAAAGAAACTTCAATGAGAGCTACTATTGCTTATAGCACAAGGCAGGGCATGAACTTGGGTCCAAAGTCATAGACCAAACACTTTTTTTTTTCCAAAATGTTTTTTCCTGTCTCTACTTTTTTAAAAAAAATGAAACAAAATATCAGTTGGAATAACATTATTGAGAAAAACTTTATTCCAAGGCCTGGACTATAGTTAGACTGGATTTACATTTCTCTTTTAGAACCTGGAAGCCATTTGGCTATCTTTGCAGAGTTAACAATTTGCATTTGCAAAAATGGCCAGGTAACAGTACCAAAATATGTTAAATCAATTCAGGTTGTTGATTTTCTTTGAAAGTCTCTTCCAAAGAACTTCATGTTCTTTCTGGAATATGATTTAAGCTGCATTTCAGTGAGTTCAGTTCAGCAAATATTTGTTGAGCATCTATTGTTCACAAAGCATGGTGCTCAGGGGTCAAGGGATATAAGGCTGAAAAAAAAAAAAAGGTCCCTTCCTTTTAGTAGCCCAGAATCTAGTTAGGAGAGATGTAGTTAAATAAGTTTAATCAAAAGCCAACTGTGATACCTATTACCAAGGTTCAAACAGTGGAATATAGAAGGATAAAGGGAATAGACTTATTCCAAGTAGGATGACTGAGGTAGGTTCTTGAGAGTACGTGGGACTTGGACTGGATTTCAGCTTGTGAATACTGACAAAAACCGCATTCCATTGTCTCTTGACAGAAGCCAATTTCTTTTGCTATTTGAGGATAGATTCAGGGACACTGGGGAATGCTGATTAGTTCCATCACTAATGCTGATTAGTAGTGAATGTTGAGTCATGCTGACTAATGTGTTCTAAATGGATTGACTCAACAATAAAGGCAACGTTGAGAGTCAAGAGTTCAGATCCTGAATTTCACCGATGAAGTGTAAATCATTTCGCCACTTAGTGCTTAATTTTTTTGTCAATTAAAATGTGCTCGTGGGTGAGAATCCAGTAAGTCATCTTGACCCATGAGGGCTTTACAAACTTCAAGGATAACAGACAGCTTAACAGCAACTACCAGGACAGGCTTATGCAACCTCAGGTTATTCATAGCTCACACAGAGTCAGAACACCCATCACATGCTGCTCGCCAGCCATGCGAAACTTCTGTTTCCTCACACATGCCATGAGAACTGACAAACAGTGCACTGAACTCACAAAACCCGACAAATAGAGGAGCTTTTGAAAAATCTTCCTATCTACCTACTAGGGTGTCTGTGTCTTTCTACAACAAATGTCGCCACAGAACTAAGGGCTTGCATTGCAGACACAGCTCTTTCTCTCTTTTGACATCTCCCCAGCTAGACTGCTTGAGAACCTGGCCTTCCATGTCCAGATGTTTACTGAATTCTGAAGCCCTCCCAGAGAGCCCAGGTTCTTTTGTTGCTCTCCAAATCATTTCCCACAGAGGCTGACCGATGTCCTGAAGGAGCCCTTCAATAGGGAGGATAAATGAAGGCAGATGAAGACATGACCCCCTGAGGCTTGCCCACATCCACTGGAACAAAGGGTGTGAGGCACAACCTTGTAAGGAGTGTTTTGGTCAGCCGCGTCCCTATGCGAGGCCAAGTCTCCCCCACAGGGCTGCTTTCAATGGCTACCATCATAGTGGAAGTATTGGGCATTTGTTAAGGACTGTGGTGTGCTAGGTATAGCACAAAACATCTAAATCATGGTCCCCTGCCTTTGTGAGGGCTTCCTGGCTACAGATGGCAGCTGGCTTTCTCAGGGGAAACTTGGGGGTCATAGAGAAAGCTGAAGAGGGGTGCTTGCTTCTGTGGATGACCTCTTCCCACCCAGTGCAGCGACACTCCCCTTTTGTCTATAGCTATCCTTAGTCAAGCCAGGGCTGCGGGACACTAACCCACACTTCCGCTGTGTTTCTGGATCTCTGGTTTGCAAGGCCAGTGGCTCTGTGGGCAATACGTATGAAAGAGGACTGCTGTTGGAGGAAAGTTCCATTTAGGTTGCTGGTGGGAAGTTAGTGCATTTCATAACAATCTTTTTTTTTCAAACTTTCTCTTTTTTTTTTTACTTTAGGCCAACAGAGGCCATAGGGATACTGTGACCTTTGTCTAGAGTTGATGGGGGTGTGATTTGTGAAATAAAACAGGACCGTACTGCTTGGGAGAAGGAAACGGAAGCTGACATAATGGGGATTAATTAGTTGATTGCTGTTGAGATGGTAACAGATTTGCTCCTAAACCATTGAGCTAGCGATTTCAGACCTAGCAGGGAAGGTGAAGATGAAGAAGCCTTTGTTCAGGTCTCTAGATGTGTAGGGCTGAGGGCTTTGCCGCCATGGGATGTCAACAGCCATAATAATAATTTGCACTTATATAGCACCTTTCAACCAGGCACCTCAAAGCGGTTTAACCACATTAATTAATTAAAGCCCACAATCCCCCTGGGGAGAGGAGGAGGATGACTAACAAGATTTGTAATTACAGGAGGGAACATTTCCGAATAAAGTATTGTCTACCAAATAAAAAGAGTAGGTGTAAAGGAATTGGGGTCTCCAAATAGTAACCGATTCAGAAATGAAATCATGGAATGATGTGGGAGGCTGGGGGCGGGCATGGGCAAGGGGGTCGACTCTGTGTCAGAGGGAGGTCGATGGGCTCAGAATTCACTGACAGGTTCAGATCCAGCCGAGAAGTGGAGCATGTATGGTATTAGTGGCATTTGAAGGTCATTAGTGGCATAACTATTGTAGTGTAAATTCAAGTTTCATTGGTATATTGTGTATAGCCCTGCAGAACAAAGACTGAGACTCATGTAGTATTTAATAAAGGATGAAATGATTTCTTTAGATTTAAAGCCCAAAGCTGGGCCAGTCAATTAGCAAATAAATCAATTGGTGACCCGTAGGATAATTTAGTCGTTTCCAGTAGAACACCCAGCCTACACACTCCTACTGCCATGAGGCTCTGATTGAAGCATCAGACTGGGTTCAGGGCAAGGTCTGGGGGCTTTAGCCCCTTCAAAGCCAGGCATTAAATCTTTCCAGCCTTTGGCCTTGTGACCTATCTTACCCAGGTTGTTAGTGACCTCAAGCTGTCCTCTGTAGAATCACTTTGTACCTGCTCCTCCATCAGAGATTTTTAGTGCATTGAGGGCTAGAATCAAGTCTCATCCTATTTTATGTCTCCTATGAGTGCCCAACAGAGTGCTGTGCACCAAGTAGGTGCAGATTGATGAAGATTGATGAAGAAAGACTGAGTCCTTTAACGACTCAGTATTTGTTGAGCGCATACCAAGTGCTCAGGTAAAGCTTGAAAACAAAGCTCAGTGTGTGCCTGCCCTCCAAAAATGTACTCCAAGGAATGGGAAAAGACTTACAAACTATTAACTATAATATAAAGCAGAATCACATCCAAGCCCCGGGCAGCAAGGGCAATAGGAAGAGCATCTTATTCAGCTGGAGTGAATCAGGGAAGGTATTGGTGTGCTGTGCATCGGAAGGCAAGAAGGATTTGGGTAGACCTGGAAGAGGCAGAGCAGGAAGATGTCCCAGGCTGTGACCATGTGTCTCCCTCTGAGTGAGGTACATTTTGAGAACTTGGGATGTTCATTAGAATGTTGGTGAAAACCAAGGTGAGTTTTCGTATTTAATCAGGAAATATACATTTCCTGTGGATTCTTATGACATGAATTGGTTAATTTCAAACATCAAGGGACTATTTGAGAAGTTGGAGGTAGGGTTCAGGATACAGTACTCCAAAATCCGGCACGTTGGCCTTGAAAAAACAGCAGAGGCAGGAAGGCCGTTGTCACCTTCCCCTCACCCCTCTTCTCCTGAAGCAGGTTGTAAAATGTTCATTCCTGAAGTGTTCACTCTCTACCCAGAGGAAAGGAATGTCCTTATCTCTGAAGACACAGGGACAGAGAAGAATCTGAACAAACAGGCCTTGCTAAATTTCCCCCAGTTTATTCCCATCAGATCATACTCTTTAGTCCTCCAATCATACTTCTGCCTGACTGTCTACTCTTCATCAAACTTAAGCATAAAAATACACAGATTTCCCTGGTTTGGGGGTGGGCTTTCTTCTTATTCTTCTTTTTTTTTTTTTGCCAGAGTCTCACTCTGTCTCCCAGTCTGGAGTACAGCAGTGCAATCACAGCTCACTGCAGCCTCAACCTCCCAGGCTCAAGCAATACTCCAACCTCAGCCTCCGAAGTAGCTGGGACCACAGATGGGCATCACCACACCTGGCTAATTTTTTATTTTTTGTAGAGACAGAGTCTCTACTGTGTTGCCCAGGCTGGTCTTGAACTCCTGGGCTCAAGTGATCCTCCAGGCTCAAGCCACCTTCCCAGCTCAGCCTCCTAAAGTTCTGGGATTACAGGCATGAGCCACCGCGCCCAGCCAGGTCTTCATTTCTAAAGGTTCTCATGTCACATAAAACTTACGTTAAATAAATTTTTATGCTTTTCTCTTGTAAATCTTGTTGTTGCTGTTATTGTTGTTTGAGATGGAGTGTTGCTCTGTCACCCAGGTTGGAGTGCAGTGGCATGATCTTGGCCCACTGCAACCCCTGCCTCCCGGGTTCAAGCAATTCTCCTGCCTCAGCCTCCCATGTAGCCAGGATTACAGGCATGTGCCACCATGCCCGGTTAACTTTTGTACTTTTTTTTAGTAGAGATGGAGTTTCACCATGTTGGCCAGGCTGGTCTCGAACTCCTGTCCTCAGGAGATCTGCCCTCGTCGGCCTCCCAAAGTGCTGGGATTACAGGTGTGAGCCCGGCCTTCTCTTGTAAATCTGTCTTTTGTTATGGGGGCCTTGGCCATGAACCTTGCAATGCGTTCATGCAAGATATTACTTTTTCTCCCCTACAGTTTCTGGTGCCCAATATGGGGTGACTGAGACACCCCACTCATTCTGGATCTTGCAGATGAGATCCTGGGGCAACTGACAAAAAGCTGGAAAAATTAGAATTCTTATCAAAGTCAGCTCTCCCAGATCTCTGTCTGTAGTGCTTGGTCAAGAGAGAGGTTAGAAATTTCTCCTTGTCCCTTCCTTCCCAAATTCAGATTAGCAGGAAAAAAAAAAATGTCTATATTGTGACTCTCTGACTAAATCTGGCTTTAAGGTACTCGTTTGTTACTGATCCTTTCCCTCCCAGGGACTGCTGTCTCTTTCCTTGTTTGTCTCAATTTCTGTCCTGATAACTTGGTTTGATTTTCTCCCTGTTGGGGCATACAAGCTGTCTTGAGTTCCCCAACCAACTTCAGGGGAGGGAACTCAAGAATACGGCTGGACAGAAATGTGGGTTGCACCCTATTTCCAGCTATCCTACCAAGTATTGCCAGCTCTTGGGGGGTTTATTTGTATATTTCTTTTGACTCTCTTTGGGGGTAGTTCTGGATTTGGGAGGGCTGCACTCTCTTTTGAGAACCCCTTCTTAGTCCATGGTGAAGTCATAAAAGGCTCTTTGGTTTTGGTTGAGTCACTTAGTAGGTACTTTCAGTTTAAAACAAGAAAAAGGAAAATGTATATGTTTTTCTCTTGTTAATCTGTGTTTTCTTATAGTGCTCTCAGCCACGAACCTTGAGATAGGTGAGGAAAATATATTACTTTTCCTCCCTTACATTGAGCAAGATGCTGTCTGTTCTCTGCAACTCCTAATTGTTCTCTCTTCACCTCCATTGTCTGCCAAGAAAAAAAAATGCTACATTGTTCACACATTAAAATGGATCACTCAAAAGTGTCTGAAAAAAGCAGGAGGAAGACATATCCTAATCCCAAATGTCAAAAATTAAGTGGCTCCTCCTTGAAACTACCTTTTTGACCCCAAGAAACAATAAGAGAGTGCCCTATACCCAGTGTTTGACAAACCAATACAGTACTCTCCTGCCCAAGGCCCTCCAGGCCTTCACCACAAACCATGCTGCAGGGACAGGACGTAAGCACTGCCTCTGATATGGAGCACTTGCTGCGTGTCTGACACACACTTTACATACACAATCTTCTCTAATGCTTCTAGTAATCTTACAGGTAGAATTTTGTATTATTCCTTCTCTACAGATGAGGAACTGAAGCAGGAGAGGTTCAGTTTGTCACCAGAAAGGATGAAATGTGGATTTGAACTCAGGCAGTTCTACTCTCTTTTCTCTTTCATCCCTTGCCCTGTAATATTTCTGTTCACAACTCTTATTCATCCTAAGTTCACTAAAGTACTCAGCATAATACTACACACACAATAGTAAAGAACTCAGTGAATATTTTCTAAATAAAAGAATCACCAGGAACAATGCTAGTAGTTTGATCTTCTACTCTGAGCAGTGATGCTCAGAATATAGTAGAGGTTCCATCACTGCCTTCTCCTGTCACCATTTTTAAGGAGCAGAAGACATGCACAGGAAAGTTGCCCCAGGAAATGTTCACAAGAAAGAAGGACACAGGTAGCATTCTTCCCCGTGAGCTGATAATCTGCCAAGCTGGTACCACCCATGAGATGCTAGTGTGGCATTTTGTATCATTAATTACTTTTACTGAAAGTAATTAATGATGCAATTCAGAGATATTTTAGGGGTGTGTGTGTGTGTGTGTGTGTGTGTGTGTGTGTATCAAAGTTCAACTTTGTCTCCCTAATCCTGCTAGCCTTCTGGCCATTCTATTAAGGTATTGCAGTCCTGGTGAAGATTCAGAAATGTGTGGTCCCCGTCAGCCTACAGGGTGAACATTTTGGATTAACCCAGAGAGCCTTGAACTCTGTGCATAATGTCTTTTAGGTTGTGTGTTGTGAACAAAGCAAAATGACTGCTCAGAGACAGGATTGTAAAAGTTTGTCCAGCAAAACCAGGATTGCCAAATGAGAATTCTGGAAAGGGAGGATAAGGATTAGGTAATGGGAGAAAAGTGAGTGAAGGCAAGGAGAAGTGCAAAATATCTGATTCTAGCCTAAAAACTGGTCTTGGAACCATTTGGAAGGGTCATTTTTTCCAAGTTTTATTTTCAATATCATCACCATCACTTTTATCCTGTGGCTGTGAAAGGACTTTCTTCATTCCACTACAGAATTCAAAGAGGCTTCTTTTGCACAAATGGAGGGAAGGCACTCATCACACTTCTCAGCCAAACATCCTAAGTGTGAGAGAAAACACACTGCCTACTTCTGAATTTCGGTGAGGGCAGGGTTCAGATGGAACACATATTTTCCAAAACTCCAAATAGATCTGGGAGGAGAGGAAACCAATAAATCACTAGACATAAGTCAGGACACATTTGGTTTTGTTCCCTATCAAATAGTCCCCCCAAATCTCAGTGACTTGCAAAATCCATGCATGTCTGAGACTCTCCAGACAAGCTCTCCATGTGTGACTCAATATTGCACTTCAGTATTAACATGCACTGCCACAGTTGCCACAGTAGGGGAAGGGAAAGGTGGATGGGGGAGAGAGAGAAGAAAGTAAGAAAGAGAGAGAGATTGAGCACTGATAATTAAGTCCTTCCCTCAAAAAATGATATACATTCCTTCTACTCTCCTGGCCATGCAGCCACTCCTAACTTCCAGGAGGCAGGAAGGTACCACTTCCTCCATGTTCTGAAGGAAAGGGGAACTGGATATTGGTGAACACCTGTAATGTTTGGCATGCACAGCTATACCCAGTGGGCTTGCAAATGTTTCCTTCTTCCATATTCACGCTTGTATATACCTTTCCCTCAGATTACCTGGCATACATCAAAGATTTATGGGGTAGTGTTAAGGAAGACCAAACAGTTTTGCAGCCTATTTTAGCCCACAGGTGACCTTTTGAAATAGAGGGGTAGCCAGGAAAGACCAGTTAACTCTGGGTACTTTTCCTCTAGAGCTTTCAGACACAAGTAACTCTGGGAAGGGATAGTGGGTTCAAGGGAGCCATGGCCTGATTTCAATGACACATTCAAGATAGAACAACTAGTTTGAGTGACCCCAGACCATCATGCCTTGTGTGAAAAGACTTTTGGAAATGTGCCCTTCCATTTCCATTCTGCCGCTTGTTACCAGACATGATGCACGTTCCTTCAAAGCCCTGTGACTTTTCCAGAAAGCAGCTCTCCCTGCAAGAGAGAGAAACTTTCCCTTATTATTCTTTCAGTAATGAATTCCTGCTCTGAATGGGCTGCCTCCATGTGTTTTCAGTCAAGTGCTGATGGCAGCCTTGCCTGGGGGCATTTCCAAAGGACATAAGAGATGAAGGAGGTCTCATATTGACAAGAGCTGCTTTTGGTTTTCCTTCCAGTTTAGCCCTCCTGAGCCTTGAAATGGGAGATAACAAATGATTCATCAGTTCTTGTTGGTGAACCAACATGACCACCACACCTCTTTGCTCCTTTCAACCAATGAAAAAATCATGTTTTAAAGCTTTCCTCAGAGAGGTTTGTGGACCTGGATTTTGGTGACTTAACAGGGATTTAACTTTCTCAGACCAAACCAGTATTTTGTAGATGCCAAGACTTCCTTTCTTCAGGTCTCAAACATAGACTTCGCGTACCCTGAGGTGATAAGAACAAAGGAGAAATTAGGTCACCCTATTTCCTGCCTAAAACCTAATCTCAAGTACACAAGCTGCTTCCAAGTAAGCTGTGGTGGTAGGCCATGTTTGCTGAGAGCCAGCCCACTCACTCTCCCTAAAGCAAATGTCTTCAGACAATAATTCAGCTTTCAACCTACCTGCATGAAACTTGTACAAACTTTTAGTTACAGTTGGGCTATTTTCTTTCTTTTTTTTTTTTTTGAGACAGAGTTTTGCTCTGTCGCCCAGGCTGGAGTACAGTGGCGCGATCTCGGCTCACTGCAACCTCCGCCTCCCGGGTTCACGCTATTCTCCTGCCTCAGCCTCCCGAGTAGCTGGGGCTACAGGCGCCCGCCACCACGCCCGGCTAATTTTTTGTATTTTTAGTAGAGACGGAGTTTCACCGTGTTAGCCAGGACGGTCTTGATCTCCTGACCTCGTGATCCACCCGCCTCGGCCTCCTAAAGTGCTGGGATTACAGGCGTGAGCCACCGTGCCTGGCCCAGTTGGGCTATTTTCATTGGGAAGAGGAGTCTCAATTATCTCCGGTAAAAGGGGACACATACTGTTAAGGATATAGGTGGTGCAGAATTGGAAAGCCTTCTGGAGGGGTGGCAGCCCTGGGAATTCATTATCCTGGGGTCTCTGCTTTTCTTTACATGTCTGCCCAGGGCTACTCTCACTCTCCCAGCAGATTTTGTCCTGCATACTATAGTTTATTTACTCAAAACTTCAGTTTGCACATGGCTCACCCTGTGTTTCTCTCTTAGCCTTTCAACTTCAGTTCCCATTGGCTTTTTTCCTTGGTTAAAATTCTGAAGAGAGAATCTGATTAGCTCGGACTTATCTTAGTGTTTTGTCTCAGACAACATCATTGGTCACTGGCTAACCAAACCCTTGTTGGATAAGGAAGTCGCTGAAAACATGGCTGCCCAAGCAGCAGGAGGTGTGGGAAGGCCAGCTTTTCCTAGAGGGGCTGTGACAGGGCAAGACAGTGATGAACTCCAGGGCATGCTTTACACCCTGTAACTGGACTACTGCAAGCATACTCATTCCCTCTTGCTTCTTGCTCATAACTGTAGACCTGGTCCCCTTACACCCTCACAGCCTGGGCATCTCTTTTCACTGCTCACCTCCAGCCCCTGACTCCCGGATCTTACTTCTCACCCTGTTAAAGTGCCCAGTCACAGAGGTATAGGACTAGTGAGTGGGAAGGAAGAGCTGTTGAGATTTATTTAAGAATATACAGAAGATTGGGGAAGGTGTGTAATGAAAAGAGGAATGAAAATAAAATCCCTCTCTCAGCTAAAGAAAATTGTGTTCCCACCATGGGACCCAGCTACCTTTCCTCCTTCCACCAGTCTTTGGAGTTACTTCCTTTTCCCAAAAAAACAGACATCAGCAGAAGCAAGAGGAGCTTCCATTGAGGAACCCTGACCAAGCAAGTGGGAAGATATTCTCTCTTCATTAACCCCCAAGGTCTTCTCTGTCCCCTGCAAGGATCCCTTGTCCCTATCCCTGATCCTTGCACTTCTCCAGCCCCCACCCTCAGGTCTTGTAAAGTCCAGATTCTTGACTAAGAAGTCCCAAATAACTTTCAAACTAAGATTTTAAAACACAAGTGAAGGACTCGGTTTGGATCAAGTTTTTGCCAGTTGTGTTCTTAGTGCCCAAAGCTCTTTATTGGAAGTTATTCACAAATCTTCATGATGGTTTTTGGACGACTAGTCACGTGTGGTGTTGCCCTATTTCAAATGAGTCAGAGAAATTGTGCTTTATATGAATTCATGCATCAACCAGAGGATTAGGGGGAAAACTGAATTGTGGTAGTATGCTTTACCATTTATTCATTAGATACTATTACTTTTGTACCTCATCAGATGGCTAAAAGCCAAACCCAAACCAAATGCATTCAAATTTCAGTCTGCCCATATTATTTTTAGTGGACGTGAGTCTAGGAGTGAAGGAGAGGCTAGTCTAAATGTCTGTGTTTCCTTGCCCTTTCTTGAACTCCGGGTATGTCAAAGGTGATTAAATCATCGGTCAAACTTTGTCCTGTGACTGACACTTTTATCTAGTGACTAGAATTGCAACATTTCCCTAGGAGCCTATGATAGTTTTTCCAAACCTGCTACTGTGGGGTTCTAGTCAGTTCCTCCGGAGCACCTCCAGATCCCTGCCCATTCTATTTAGAATCGGAGGTTTAAGTCTATTGCCACTGGCTGTCCTCTGGGGCCCAGAAACCTATATGGGGTTTGTCCAGCCTCTCATCCCAGCACCATCGTCCAAACCCCACAGTCATTACCAATCTAACAGCTTGAAAGTTGATACAAAGATGAGGCAGAAGCCAGTTTGGCTTTCTCCCAGTTCTCTCTGCCCCTCCGGAGTTAATCAACAACGACCTATCTTTGTGTCAATAACATAAGCCTCTCTAACTAGAACACCTGGTGAAAAGCCGGAGGAAAGCTTAAAATGAAGCAAATTTTGCAGTGATTATTCTGACCCTCACTGTTTAAGCTGAACTCAGGATCTCCAGACAAAAACTGCTTGTTAAACCCAACCAACTAGTTGGATGAACCTTAAGCCACCTTGGGTTTTGCTAATATTTTTCATGCCCACACCTCAACTCCAAAGTCTGTAAACTTTAAGCATCAACTCCCCATTTCAAGCACACAGGGTTTAGTGAGATGGCCTGAGTTCATCTCGCTGGTAGAATTCTTTAGTGGCATCTCCTCATCCCTTTCCCACCCTCAAAGCCCATCCTGATGGTGCGGTCACACCACTGGAGAAACCATAGACCTTCTTAACTGGGATTACCAACACCTTCTCTTAGTACGTATTCACATGGCCTTGGATGTTAGGTGACTGCCTGTTCAGAGAAAGTGGGGAGGGTGAAAGGGAGTGAAAAGGCAGAGGGCACATGGACAACAGTTCCTTGCTGTATTCGTCTGCTCGGGCTGCATAAAAGAATACCACAAACTGCATGGCTTAAAGATCAGAAATGTATTTTCACACAGCTCTGGAGACTGGAAATCCGCAATCCAGGCTCCAGCAGGTTTGGTTTCTCCGGAGGCCTCTCCCCTTGGCTTGCAGGTGGACGTCATCTCTCTGTGTCCTCACATGGCTTGTTCTGTGTGTGTGAGCTCTTAGTGTCTCATTCACTTCTTATAAAGACACTAGTTCTATTGGATTAGAACTAGTATCTTCTTGCTTTTTATTTTCTGTGTGTCCATTGTATGTTTTTTGGTTTGAGGTCACCATGAGGCTAGGACCTCATATTTATGACCTTGTTTAACCTTAATTACATCCTTTTGTTTTATTTTCGGTTGCTGATCATGATGTACAATTCATTACTTTTTTTTTTGAGTTAAGTCTCACTCTGTTGCCCAGGCTAGGGTGCAGTGGCACAATCTTGACTCACTGCAGTCTCCACCTCCCAGGTTCAAGCAATTCTCCTGCCTCAGCCTCCCGAGTAGCTGGGACTACAAGCATGTGCCACCACACCTGGTTAATTTTTGTATTTTTAGTAAAGATGGGGTTTTGCAATGTTAGCCAGGCTGGTCTTGAACTCCTGACCAGAGGTAATCTGCCTGACTGGGCCTCTCAAAGTGTTGGATTACAGGTGTGAGCCACCATGCCTGCTCATTAATTACCTTCTTTTAAAGGCCTTATCTCCAAATACAATCTCACTGGAGGTTAGCACTTCACATATGAATTTTGAGGGGACACAGCTCAGTTCATAACACCTACCATAACTGTTTTCCTCACAGAACATCCCTTATCCTCCGATCTTGCCCTTCTTATCTGATTGGGAAAAAAGTAGATGCTGGCCAAGAAATGCAAGTATGACTATGCAGTTTGAGAATTGCTAAGCTAGGTGGGGAGGGTGCATGAGACAGGAAGAATGAAAACGTGGGTGGATGGATACATGAATGGATGGTTATTACATGGAAAGACAAATGAATGAATAAATGGCTTTGGCAGTGTGTTGATGGCACCAGGACAGAAATTACGTTCTGTTTCTTTAGGGTTTGTCTTTTTTTTTTTTTTTTTCCAATAATACAGGGCTTACAAACTCAAATGTCCATGCCAGACAGGTAAAAAGAGTTGCAAAAAGAGGCCAGGTGCAATAATAGGCAGTTGTAGGGACTGACAGATTAGAGAGAGCCTACCGTATATAAAGGGGCACCAGTTACTGACAAAGACTCTCATTCTGACCAAACTTGAGTCAGGCTCCTCTGAGTCCTCTTTCTGACTAGGCCCCAACCTTGGGCTCTGTCCTTGGCTTGCTTAGTCCAGTTTTAGCAAGAATCCTGCTAAGTCAATTGAGTGAAAATTCCCCACCCTTTGTATTTGATCACCCTCAGTACCTAATCAAATTCCTCAGCCCCCACCCTTAATACCCTATTACCCCTGCCTGCCTTCAGTAAGAATCCTGCCATGTCAGTTTAGCCAGAATCCCCCTAGCCTTGGTGTTTCTTCTTAGTAATTTTTCATCCACTAACATCCACCCTGCTCTTTGGCTACACATTACCACTTTTCCTTGTTGTATTCGGAGTTGAGCCCATCTCTCTCCACAGCTGCAAAACCCCATTGCAGTGTTCCTTCTTGAATAATGTCTTACTTAAAGTCTTTAACAACTGTCATGAAAAATTTCTCTTTCACAGTCTCAGCTCTAGCCAATTGTTATCTTGTGGGATGCTGGCCTCATGTTGCCAGAATGTCGGATTTTACAAGGGAAGCCAGAAATCTGGGTTTTCAGATAAATTTTTTCACTATTTTTATTTTATTTATTTATTTTTTGAGATGGAGTTTCGCTCTTGTTGCCCAAGGCGGAGTGCAATGGCGCAATCTCAGCTCACCACAACCTCCACCTCTCAGGTTCAAGCAATTCTCCTGCCTCAGCCTCCCAAGTAGCTGGGATTACAGGCGCACGCCACCACGCCCGGCTAACTTTTTTTTTTATTATTAAATTTTTCTTTAAATCTTGAAATTCAAAAATTATAAAATATTGTATAAGCCAAATGAATGCTCTTGTAGTCCGAATGCACCCTGGAGGCTGCCAGATTTCAACTCTTGGGATGCTAGAAAGGCATCTGTAATGTTATCACATGAAGATATAGATGCTTGTGAGTTTAGGCTCATGAGTAGACTGCCTGGGTTCATACTGCAATCCACCACTTACTAGCTTTGTGATCTCAGGCAGTTATGCATATAATTCTTAGAGTTATTGTAAGGTTAAAATTATTTAATGCATGTAAGTACCTAGAACAATGCCTGCTGCCTAGTAAGAAAGCAGTAACTGTGAGCTGGTATTATTAGCTAGTATCATGAAATCTCTTGGTTTCCAATAATACCATTTCTGTAAAATGGGGGAAACCCACTTGCCTTTTTTACCCCCTAAAGGCTTGTTGTGCAAGTAAAAGAACAACTGTGAAAGAGCTTGAAAAAGTAGACACATTGCTAAGGAATACACCAGGCATTTCTATGTTCCTATTCCCACAGATGAGGCACAGCCTTTCCCAGTGCAGGGCTGGGACTCTGTAGGAAGAGGAAAATAGCAGTAACTAGAACCAGTCCTTTCTTCTTCTCAGGGTCATTTGCTGTTTTGTTGTTCTTAGAATTTGGTGAGTTTTTCTTTTTCTTTCTTTTTTCATTATGATAAATTTCAACATTCAGAAAAGTAAAGAAAATAATATAATGAACACCCAAACGCCCTTATCTAGATTTCCTAATTATTACATTTGGCAGATGTGCTTCACTTGGTGAGTTTTCCTGGCAGATATATGTGAATGGAACATGCAGAGATGTGGTAGAGAAGTGGGGAGAATTGCAGAATAAAGACAGACTGGGAAGCTGAGAGCCGTAACTACCGCAGCCTCTACTTATTTTTTAAACTTGTAAGATCCAATCAAGTGTGGATGGTTGCCTTTTGGATAGGACCCTGGAGAAGGGACTTCTGTGCAGAATGGTTTGTTATGGAGAATACATTGTTAGCACCTTAAAGAAAGTAATATAAATGGGATAACAGAAATGATTTTATTATTTATGTGATTTTAATTTATTTTTAAAGTATCAATTTTTTTGCAAAGAGAATATATTCACGTATTGCTTATGTCATTGAAAATTAAAAATTTCTAGAGAGACTTTCAATGTGGAAATGTCTCTGCCATGAAGAACTCAGGGGTTGAAACTTGTGGATCTGAGAGAAGTCTGATAAAATCAGTGATTTAAAAAATGTTGGTCACTAAAATTGAAAGGTTTTAAAGGCAGAAACACTCCGATTCAAAGAAAGTATATGCTAATTATAAGTGATTCGTTTCTGGTAGATTATTTGAAAAGATTCTCTAAGACATATTGCCCCATTTCTCAACATCAACTATTACTGCATTTAAATGCTAACTCTTCTCTCTGGAAAGGATGTCTTAACAACATGAAAGCAACTAAACTTTGCTTTAAAATTCTATTATTCAGACTCCACATTAATTTAAGCTGACACTCCTTCTCAATTGGGGCAAATCATCAAAGCTTTATTGTATTGAGAACCTTGAATTCAGCAACAAAGAGCGTGGGGTATGGAGGGAAAACGTTGGGAGGGGAAGGGTGGAGAGCTCCCAAGGCCAAAAGAAGGGAGGGGCAGGGAGGAACACTGCAGGAAGGACAGCAGAGAGAAAGATGGACCATGGAGAGGCCAAGGGGAGAGCGGGGAGTTAGAAAAAGGCTGAGATAAGCAATGGGAGGCCTCCTCAGAGGGGCCTTACACTGTCAAACTGCCCCTGGAGCCTCTGCTCATTAACATGGTAGAAGCAAAACCAGCCTACAACTTTGTAGTCACAAATTTTTCTCCAGAGTTATGGATAAAAAGGGAGCTAGGAGATAGAGAAAGGGAAAACATTCCCTTTCTTCCTACATTTGGATGCCTCTCCAATGTCCTTCCTAAGGCACCCTGCCCAGTGGCCAGTGCCTGCCAGTAAGCCCACCCTACAGACCCTGAGGCCTGGAGCCCCAGCCCTGGTCATGGATTAGTGCCTGGCCAAGTTGCACCCCAACCCCAGGCCCGCAGCCGCCCTTCCTCCTCCTTTCTGTTGTGATTGACTCTGAGATATATGATGTGGGATGTACTAGGTGCAACGCATCATGTTCGTTATTGAGGCATAAGGTAAGGAAGGATCTTTTGAAATTTGAGGACATCATCCACAAACTGTCACTGACCATTTACGATTTATAACTAGAATGTAATAAGATTTATAAGATGCACTTTAAAGCCTAAAAGAAAACTGAGTTTTTTCAACGTGTAACAACATGTAATAAATATTAATTTCAAAAACCAAAGTAGCCCCAGTTGGTCTTTTCTCTACACCAAAACAATCCTCAAGGATGCATGAAAGCCCATGGGCACTGTGGAGCAGACAGCTCCTAGTGTCCAGAAACCCATCTTAGTCCAAGTGGGGGGGCGCTGCAAGAATTCAGTCCCCAGCCTACCACCTTCCAGCTCTGGGCCCTCAGAGAATGCCCATAGCCTTCCCGAGTCCCAATTCCCCAGTTTGTAAAATGGGAATAGAAATAATCTGCCTAATCTTCATGCCAGGGGGCCTGTGAAGATGACAGGGTAGATAAATGATTGGTTTTCCAACCTTCATGGAAGGCCTAAGCCTGAGTCTATGACCTCCTCTCCAGTTTTAAGACATAAATCAGATCATGCCATTCGTCTGCTCAAAACTCTCAAGTAACGCTTTTTCACTCAGAGTGAAAGTGGAGTCCTTCCACAGGCCTAGAAAGCCCCACCGATTCCAGCGGCACCTGCTTCTTCACCTCTCACAGCTCCTCGCTTGCTCACCTGTTGCAGCCACACTGCCTCCTAGCTGAACCCTCTCACAGGCAGGCTTTCACCTTAGAGCCTTTGCACTTCTGAACCCTTGCTGGAACCCTTTTCTCCAGAGTACCATAGCTGACTCCCTCACCTCCTTTCCTCACATAATGGATGACTCCCTCACCTTTAAGTTTTTGCTAAAATATCACCTTCTCTATGAGACTGACCCACTTAAAATTGCAACCCGCTCTGCTTACCCCCATCCTGCTCTACTTATATTTTCCCAAAGCACTTATCGCTATACAAGGTAATAAATAATCAATAGCTCACAATGTTTACCCTTCATTCTGTGTCTTCTCTGCTACCATATAAGCCCTGGAGGGCAGCCGTCTTTGATTTATTCATTGAGTTTTTTCTTAAGCACCTAGATCAGTGTCAGGTATATTAATGACCTGCAATAAATAGGTTGGATCTTTCTTAGAAGTCCAGGATATAACATCAATAAAAGAAGGGCTGCTACAACTGAAGGGATTTGTGAGCTCAAAATCCCTCCTGCTATCTCTCTACGAGCAAGTGCAAAAACTGGTGACATTTGTTCTCGTGTGTGAAACCAGTTTTGAAGTTACAAATTGCTACTTGATGTCAGGTCCAAGGGCCTACACAATAGCTTGCACATAGCAGGTGCCCAGTGGTACAGATTATAAGGGGAAGGGAAGTAACATTTGTTGAGCAGCTACCAAATGATAGGCAGTGTCTGTGCCTAGTGAACTATAGAAGTGATTTCATGAAACTGTCAACCCTTCTACCATTGTCTCTCCAGGACCTCATACCAAGCCTGGCATGTATTAAGTACTCAGTAAATGCCTGCTTATTTCCCTAACAACCCTCTGAGGCAAGTACCATTATCCCCATCTTGGAAGGGCCCAAGATTCAGATTTAGATAGCTTGCTTAATGTCATACAGCTCGTGATCAGAGCCAGGATTTAAATTCTTCTCAGACAAGCTGCAGCCTCTCTGATTCTTTGAGAGAATGTGCATTAGACCATCCCTCCGAGCTTCCCTGAAGCAGAGCTGTCTCCCAGCGACACCGGAGATGAGGGGAGGGGTCTCTTTCTCCACCTGGACTCACTTCCTCCCTTTGTGCATTTGGCTCACCTGGAGGGGTCCCCTGCTTCCTTTTGATTAATGGGTCTGCCCTTCCCATCCCCCCGGCCGAATGACCCCAGAGTTAGCTGCAGTTCATCTTGAATCATAAATCAAGTTCTCAAAGACATTGCAGCTTTGTGCTCAAAATCTCACTAGAATTCACATTCTTTGTGAAAGGCATTTGCTTATGAGTAGAATGATGGATTCATCAAGTCTCTCCTTTTAAGAAAAATCTGGATGGTATCTGCTGGTTTCTCCCTGCTCCCTCCAAGAAAAAAACAGCCCTAGTTAGTCAATTTCATGTAGTTAGAATTCCCCCAAGGACCTCATACTCAGCTTCCACCCTGGCCATACTAAAGAAGAGCCCCAATCATGTTGCCATTTTACATAGATAGAAATCATTTGCAACTTGCACATTTGTTGTGCTTTCCATATACCCACGATTAGCTCAGATTTTATTTTTTAGCCATTGCTTAAGTGTCACGCGTCAGCTATTTACACTGTATAGGGACAAAACAACCTAATGTATGTCCCAGACCTATTTTATAGAAGCCGAGAGGCAGCCTCTGAGTCTCCGGTTCCCAGAACTCTAGCCCTGGGAGAAAGCATATCCATAAATCTCCCGATGCTTTATGCCAGGTTAGAATTTCTCTTGGGAATTTTGGAGTTTGTATAAGAGTTGCCTCTAAAGGCAATTGATGAACTATAGATGTCAGGTGGGTTTTCATTTTCTGTGTGCTTTTTATTTCATCTAGAACCAACAGTGGCCTTTAGAATTGGATTCTTTTCAGAGACTCTCTCTATAGGTTTCATGTTCAAAGGCTCCAGGTTGGAGGAGCTCGAGGTTCAGCTGAGTGTCAGAAATGACCAATTCTGGCTGGATGCAGTGGCTCACGCCTGTAATCCCAGCACTATGGGAGGCCGAGGGAGGCGGATCAGTTGAGGTCAGGAGTTTGAGACCAGCCTGGCCAACATGGTGAAACCCCGTCTCTACTAAAAATACAAAAAAAAATTATCTGGGCATGGTGGCACATGCCTGTAATCCCAGCTACTCAGGAGACTGAGGCAGGAGAATCCCTTGAACCTGGGAGGCAGAGGTTGTAGTGAGCTGAGGTCATGCCATTGCACTCCAGCCTGGGCGACAGAGTGAGACTCCGTCTCAAAAAAAAAAAAAAAAAAAAAAGACCAATTTCACCAGTACTGCTCTATTAGAAAAAGGGTGGGGGGGTAGTTCTTCGGTTTTGTGACTATCCTGTGTACTGGAGGACATTTGTACTTGCAGCCTCATCCAGAAAATGCCAGGAGCATTCCCCGAGGCTTTGACTCTAACAGTCAGAGGTGTCTGTGGGCAATACTCCAAGCACCCCCGGTTGAAAACAACAAGGCTATCTCTGAAAGACGGTGAATTGGGGCAGCACCACTAAGTTTCACCATCAGTGAGGCGTCAGTCTAGATGGGCACTTTCTTCCCACTGTAAGCTGCTTCCTATTCTTGTTGCCTTTGATGATCTTTGTTTGCCTTCAAGTCGGGTTTGTTATATTTGTTTTCATCTCCGATTCCTGCCATATAAAAATGAGGGCAGTGAGAAAGAGAAAGGAAATACTGAAATTTTCCCTCGGGCTATAGCCTCCCAAGAAGGGTCGTGTTCTCTGGAATGACTTTTAACTCTTTATCCAGTTAATGATCGGGAAAGTTTACTAGATGTAGGTTCCCAAGCCCAGCAAGCAGAGTATGGGATAAGAGATAGAAACAGGGACAGAAAAAAATGGATCCATCAGGACCCAGACATTGGGGTGCAACCAGTGGGTCTTCTCCAGCTCCACAGCGCATCAGTTCTGACTCGCTTGTAGATTCCTGAGTACTGCTCATCTGCCCTACAAGGCATAGTGGGTTTTCTCTGATTTCTAGAAATGTCAGCATTCTCTGCAAGGTGAACGGCCAGAGTCGGGATCTTCTATTCAGGCGGAGATTATATAACTCTCTGGGCCCTGGAAGAGCATGACTGTCTACCAGGAACCATCCAGAGAGGCTGTCAGATGAATCAGCATCTGTTCATGCCCTGCCTTGCTTCTCCTGGGCATGACTGTCTCACATGCCAACACCCAGGCTTACAGGTCAACTATTCCAACCCTGCATCCTGCCCACCCCACTTGCTGGGGAGTGCTCTCTACAGCTCTCAGTGCATCCTGTTTGTTCAGACCCCTTTGTCTTCCACTGGCGCAACCGAGAGAGGATTCCTCCGAGCCCCTTTGCTTTTGGCTTTGAAATCAGATCCTGGCACACCTGATTACACTCAATAGCTGGAAATGGTAAGGATGTCCGATGGCAGAGAGCTCTTGTTTTAAGTTCTGCATGCCAGGAAGGCAGGGGGCTGGGTCTCCTTCTCAGGGCTACGCTGGAGGGGGCAGGATGCTCTAGCGGAGGAAGCAAACGGTGTTAACTTGAAGGGAAACGCAGTTGAAAAGGAACTCGGAGCACGGGCTGCCAAGCGCGTAGAAGTGGTAACTGAGGACACACTGTGGGGCTCAGACCCCTTCCTCTCTGCTCATATGCCCCTAGATGGGAAACATTCAGTTCCTGCCCAAGGGAACCAGGAGAATCAAACCTGTCTGTCCTGCTTTTTCTGTAGAAGTGTCAGCTCTGAGGCCTTGACTAGGTGGAATAAATAGTGACTTACCTCTTAACCACAGTGAAAAACCCATCAAGCATTTGGATATTAAGGGCTGCCCCTGTGTTCTCAAGGGACCCTCAGCCTCAGACACTGCCTCCTTTCAAGCAAAGATGCTGCCCTAACATGCAAGTCCAGTGGCTTTAAGAGTCATTATGAAAATTTCACACAAACAAAAAGGCACAAAGAGCATCCATGTACCGAAACCCAGCTTAAGAAATGAAATGTTACTGATGCAATTAAAGCCGCCTTTGTCCTTTTGGTCGCATCCTTCCATCCTGGCTTCCCCCAGCAGTAACCACTCAGTCATTGACAAACAGTTTCTCGTATGTTCCGGTGATGTGTGCATCCCTCTTTGGAATTACTTAACCTTTTTGAACCTCAGTGTATTCATCGGTAAAAGGGGGCTACTGACAGGATGAAGGAAAATGATTTATGACAAATATTTGGCTGTTGTTCCTATGAAAAGGAAAAAGTCACCGGAAAAAATGGGTCAAATGTAAGACCCTTTCCAGCCTGGCCCCAACTTGCCCCGACAGCCTCCTCTCCTCTTGTAGCGATATTCCCTCCTCTCCTCTCTGCAGCAGTGTTCCCCAGATATGCCACCTGTGTCCATGCCTCTGGGCCAATGTGGATGCTGTGCTTACTTGCCTGTAATGCTGGTCTCCTGTCACCATCTTCCTTTAACACTGGGCTCCACTGTCCCCACCTCTGACAGGGCCCAGATGCAGTGACTCCTTGGTGCTCCCATGGCCTGATACCTCTGTCTGAGCACTTGCCGTATGGCTGTGATGTTCCTGCCTGGCTTTTTCACTGAGCTGCTTATGCAGCAAGGCAGGGATGGGGTCTTCTCCATCCAGTGGCCTGGCCTATTGCCTTCTGGCGCATGGCAGGACCATATGCAGTGAATGAATGAATTCCATTAAGAACATTCGTGATTCATAGGAGGAGGTCAAAATATCAACATTAACAGGAGCTTGGAAGAAGCTGATTTCCACCCTCGTGAATGACTTCAAGGGTTCAGGTGCATGAGTAAATGACAGTTCCATCAACAGACTACAACTTTCTGCCCTAGTTAACGCAGGGCATCTCCATGTCCCCAGTTCTCCCTATGGGCATTTTTCTCTTTGAAATTCCAAATCTTTTCTGTTCTAGAAGCACGAAACTACAAGTTCTCTCTCAACTCTTCAAATGAGGTTGGAACAAACAGAATGGGGGCATGAACTTTTTTCCCCATAACTTCAATAAACAACAGTTTTAGCCTCAGTAGGCTTTATGCAAGCCTTCAACATCTTTTTCTAGGTATCTTGACACTCATGTTCTTTTTCTTCTTGCAGCCTATGGAAATTCCTAGAGACAGGTAAATGTGCAAACCTGTTCATCTTGCCAAGAAAAATCCGCTTTTCTGCCACAGAAACAAAATATTGGGAAAGAGTCTTGTGGTGAAACACCCATCGTTCTCTGCTAAAACGTTTGGTTGCTACTGTGTAGACTCAGCTTTGGTCATGGAATTCTAGAGGATGTATCTCACAAATAGGATCAAGAACAAGCCCGACAGTAATCTGCATCATAAGCTGATTTGATACCATGGCACTGACAATGGGCACTGATTTGATACCATGGCACTGACAATGGGCACACAGGGAACGGGAAATGGGAATGAGAGCAAGGGTTGGGTTGTGTTCGTGGAACACACAGGTTTTTTTTTTTTTTAACTTTCTCTTTCTAAAATATTTCATTTTTATGGAGGTGAAATTTATATAAGATGAAATTAACCATTTTAAAGTAAACAATTCCGTGGCAACTAGATATCATGATGTGCAACCAGCATCTCTGTCTAGTTCCAAATATTTTCATCACCCCAAAAGCAAGACCCATAACCATTATGCAAGTGTTCCTATTTCCCCCTCCTCCCAGCTCCTGGAAACCCACCAATCTACTTTGTTGCTATGGCTTTACCTATTCTGGATATTTCATATAAATGGAATCATATAGTGTCTGTCTTCTTTCACTAGTATGTTTTCAAGTCTCCTCCATGGTGTAGTGTGCATCATTCTTTTTATGGCTGAATAATATTCCATTGTCAGGATATACTGCATTTTGTTCATTCATTCATCCGTCAGTGGTCATTTGGGCTGGTTACACCCTTCAACTATTGTGAATATTGTGCTGCTATGAACTTGCATACACATGTATTTATTTGAATACCTATTTTCAATTTTTTAAGGTATGTACCTAGGAGTGGATTTACTAGTCATATGGTGATTCTATGTTTAACTTTTTGAAGAACTGCAATACTATTCTCCACATGGCTAAACCATTTTGTATTTCCATCAGCAATGTATGAGCACAGGTCAGATTTTTTGGGAGTCACATTTTAAAGTGGCACAAGACCCTTCTAGAGGGCTCTGTTCCATGCACACAAAACTCATAGTCTGCACGTGAAGACACAAATTTTGCACAAACATGCAGGCAGAGAAAGGAGAGAAAGTGGACCCTCAGCAGACAAGTTGAAAGATGGTTCAGAGAAGCAGTGGACTTCACCCATCATCTTGCTGTGCTCTCCATAGCTAAGCAAGGGGCAGACTGGAGATTCCACTGGCTACTTTGTCTTATTTTCACTTCTTTCCAGTTAGTCCCCACTACTCTACCCTTTCCACAGGACTGTAGGGTTACGGTGACTTTCCTACCCCTAGCCAGGTTCCAGTGGTGGGGGACTCTGTGAATATAGGATCTAGTGTTCAGAGCTCCCAGATTTGTGCAGACTGAACTCTACACATGCTACTTGTCAACATCTGTGAGCCAGAAATAGGAGGAACACCTTTAAAAAGAAACCTACAAACACAAAGTTATTCACAGATGCTCTTGAAGGGCAAAGCAGGGCCACCACCAGAGCCCCATGCAATTAGACTCATCAGAGGGAAAGGGCATAACACTAGCTTTTTTCTTAAAACCACCTGGAAGGAGCTGAGACGTATACTAAATTTATATAGAAGTATTACTTGATTGGAAGAAACAAAAAATGCATTGTATTATAATCTGTATTCCCTTGCAGTCTGGTAGCTTAACTGTCAGCAATTTTGGAGGAAAGGCCTTCCCAGCAGGGGACTGGGAACCCCTGGGCAATGTCTTTCCTATGAGACATGGATCTCTATGGTTGAATAAGGGGCTGAAGGAGGAAATAGACAACAGGGGTCAGAGAGCAAGGCTAGAGGAGGCCTTTGAGAAAAGAGAGTTGTGCCCCCTTTTCAGTGAGTGTGGGGCCTCCGGAGGTTGGCAAGAAGAGGAGAAGGTGAAGGGTTTCAGCACTGAGAGAATGATGTTTCTGGTGGGGCTTTTCCAGAAGGGGGCTCATCACATGTGAGTTTTTGCACTCATAAGCCTAAGGGGCACAATGGGTTTTGAAATCCCAACATATCCAACTAAGAACAGGAAGCCCTGGGACTCAGCACAGACTTGAGTCCCCCATTGGATGCAATGTTTCTTACTAAGCGGAAAGAACTTGTTTTCACTCCCTGCCAATGAGTAAAGAATGAAGAGCTAGATTTTTCTTTGAAGGTGGTGGATCATGACCCCTCCTTGAGACTAAGCAAAGAAGCAGTGATGTTACCATGGAGAGGAGTGAGCCCCTCACCCACCCCAGGTGAGAGGTCTTATCCTGACTTTTTAGTCATAATCCAATGTGATATTTTGCAGGGTTAGTGGATGCAGTAGGTTAAATGGTGGCTCCCAAAAAGATACGTCCATGTCCTTACCCCCAGAACGTGTAAATATGGCCTGATTTGTATAAACGGTCTTTGCAGAGGTAATTAAGGATGTTGAGATGAGATCATCCTGAACTACCCAGGTGGGCCCTAAATCTAATGACAAGCATCCTGATAAGAGACACAGAGGAGGACAGTCACAAAGAGGAGGAGGCAGTGTGACCACGGAGGCAGAGACTGGAGTTAAGCAGCCCCAAGCCAAGGAACACCTGGAGCCACCGGAAGCTGGAAGAGGCGAGGAAGAGGTCTCCCCAAGAGCCTTCAGAGGGAGCCCGGCCCTGCAGACACCTTGATGTGGGGCTTCTGGCTGCCAGGACTATAGAGAATACATTTCTGTGGTTTTAGGCCACTATGTTCGTGACACTTTGTTGCTGCAGCCCTAGAAAACTAATGCAGTTAGGTTGCCCAGAGAGATGAAATGACTGGAGAGAGAGAGAATCTGGTCGTCTAGAAAACTGAGTTCAGCCCCTGGACTTGCTGCTGGGGTCTGAGTGAACTTCCCTAAACGTTGTGCTGTGGAGTCTCTTCCCTCTTGCGTTCCTCATACATTAACTTCTCATGGCAGAGATCGGAGCTCATGGTTCACCTGAGGACACTACTAAGGACCAAGGAAGTTCGATCAGATCCTCACATCTATTTGAAATAGTGGTAGTAATAATGACCACACTCTATAGAATGTTTAACATGTGCTAAGTATGTCACATACATTATCCCATTTAATCCTCGAAACAATCCTACATGGTTGCTATTCTCATCCCCATCTTACAGCTGAGGAAACTGAGGCTCTGGGAGGTAATGTAATCTGCTCAAGGTCATTTGGCAAATGCTGGTGGAGCCAGACCTTGACCCCAGGTTTGCCTGTGCTTAAGCCACAGTATTACAAAAGGCTCAAGCCCCACAGAGATAGTCGGGCCAGCAGCCCGTAGCACCCAGCTGTCAGATGAGAAAGGATTTATTTATTGATGTATGTATTTTACTAGCAGCACTGGCATTAGAGTTTCTTTGTCAGTGAGGGTTGAAGTGATGGGTTGATTGAAATGAAGGTTGCTGAGATGACCTGGTGGGTCCTGCTAACAGCAGATGGATGTCAAAACATTTGCATTCAGGGGGAGATAAAGTCAAAACTGGGACAAATCAACTTTCTCTCAGCTCCAGGGCTCTGAGGTCCTTTCTTGGCTCTCAGCCTTGTTGGGAAAAGAGAAGAACCCCCTGCCACATGGTCTCTCTGGTATGAGAAGCTGACAGTCCACCGCTGAGCTTTCCCTGCTTTGCCACAAATAGAGGCACCTCCCCACACAACTCCCTCTCCTGCTGGAATGGGAAGAGAGGACACTGGCTGTTAAGAAGAGCTCTGGGGATCTCCTGTCCTGGGGCAAACTCAGTTTCTGGAGTCCCCTCTTATAGGGCTAAACCCAGGTGGGCTCTGACTGTTTGGGGTCCCTGTGCCTCTCACAGTCATGTTTTCAGAGTTTTGGGAGATCTGGGCTGGTTTCCCTCTTGCCATGGTTCATGCTGGGGTGTGGCCAACATGGCAGCATCTCGCCTGCCCTCCCAGATTTCAGGTTGGAGGGAGTTCAGCTTCAGAGAGACAATCCACAGGCCTGCAGATTTCCTCCCATGCAGACCTCAGTGCAAGATAAAGTCAGGCAAGGCTGTGCCACAGCACAACAGCATAATAAATCCCCCTCTGGCCTCCTCCCAGACTTATTGTTCTATTGCAGTTGTTTTGAATATGATCAAAAGGAAGGAAGAGACTGTGCTATCAGGCTGAGGAAGAAGGATGCTCTCCTGACCGCTCCTGTTGCCCTTGGCCACCTTATTTTAAATATGAGGAAACCAAAGGGCAACGTGCAGCCTAACCCCATCCACATCGTGAGGAGTGACGAGCTGCAGCCGAGGCCCCATGGAGCTTTGGTGAGGCAGCAACCCCTGTGCAAACTCGCTGACAGCTACCTTAGATGTCCAGCCCTGTCCTTTTACACACCATGGGGGGCTGGAAGGCCCAAGCACAGGGTCAGCAGCACTTTGAGGCTGGAGCCGGAAGTAGGCCCTGGAGCAGCTGAGGTAGCTGATGTTAACCCCTTGGACTGAGAACTAAGGCTGTAAGGCCACAACTGTTGGAAATAGTGGGCCAGAACAGGAACTCCCCAAGCTCAGCTGGCCTGGTGCCCACTTCTCAAGATAGTGAATGGCTCAAGTTCTTTGGAAATGTTGTCAATGTCAGGGCTTTGGCCTTGCCTATGTCCAGCCCAGGTTCAGGCACAGGCATGGGGTGGGGTGTGACATCGGCCACCACTGCTGGATTCCTGCAAGGAACTAGAGCAGAAAGCAGCGACTTGCCTTAGCCTTCAAAGGTAGAAAGGGCGGAGCTGAGTGTTCCTCTTCACAGACTTGCAGGCTCACACAGTCCTCTGCCCTGCCCAACGCCTAGATGCTGATTCGCCAGGTGCCTGGCTGCCACAGCCCGGTCACCTTTGTCTGGGCTGGAAGGCCACATCTGAGCCATCAAAGGAGCCTCAATGGGAGGGGACATCAATGTGCTTCCTCAACCAGAAAGGTGGTTTGAGTTTGGCCAAAGCAGCCCAACCAAATAAGTAAAAGCCTGTCAATGGAAAGATGGGGGCTGCTGGGAGATCACACGACAGCAAAATGAGAACCATTATCAGTCTCATCCCAGCCTGAAGGAGGGAGAGCCTTTGAAGCCACAGACAGGCTGAACAGAACTTTCCACCTGAGAGACGCTGGAGATGGGAGGTCAGGCTGCACTCAGCCCCCACGAAAACTGATCAAAGCCTGCTGCAGAAGGGAGGGGGCGCACAGCTGCAGTTCCGACTCCCCACCACGGGCCGCCCGGGACTTTCTGAAGGCAACAGGGCTGCCTTTGCAGGGGCCTGTGGGAAAACCCAACACAGATGCACATTGCAGCCAAACCCCCAAGCACTGCTGGGAGAGGGAAAAATAAACCCCTCAATAGTCCTGAAAAGAAAAGGGAGGGAATCAAAGCACACAAAAAATGCAAAGACCACCCACCTGATGAGTGCCTACCTTTCGGAAACAAATAACTCCTGGCTTCCAAGGCGCACTTCTAAAAGAACAGACGGACTGAACACTGCCTCAAAGCTGCATGCACCAGGGGATTTGTGGGAAGCTGTGCCCCTTCTAAGCATCGGAAGCTTAATTTAAAGTGTGTTGGCCTTTGCGGTGCCTATTCAAGGGCTCCCTTGCATCCGCTGTCCTCCCTGGGAACCTGGGAGACAAGAATCCTCATTTAGAAAAGGACAGGATCCTGTGTGGACTCCTTTATCGTGGTTCTTTCAGACAGGACAGCCATATCTGCCAGGGAACATTCTAGGGGGCATCTTTCAGGCTAGATCCAGGGTGATGTGGGCCCCTGCGAGGGCACCTTGGAAGGCTGTGTTGGTTCTGCCTGGACTGGTCCCTCTGGGACAGCCTCAGCCTACCCTGCCTGGCCTCGCCCCTCCTCCCTCTGACCTGAAGCTCCTTTGGAGGACTGACACTTCATGGAGCCTGCAGTTTGATCTTTTCTGAAGTGGAGACAACAAAGCAAAGCCACTTCCACTGTGTGCTCTCTCAAAAGAATAGAAAAGCTCTTCTCTTCTCCTTGGGAATGGATTTGGAGGGAGGGTGGAGGGCGTAATGATGGGGAGGCCTTGGAGGTATTTTGGTGGAGGAGGGTGTGTGTGGAGGAAATGAGCCGCCCAGGAGCATGGGAGAAATTGACATGAGAACATTTCAGAAACACTGGTTTAACCGGCTGACATTCCTTCCAAAATGGATGGACAAGCCTTTAGGAGTAGACAGAGGGCCTCAGGGAGGAAAAACAGAGCTGAGGAGGAGGCATCTCCCTTCCCCCTCCTCCAGAGGCTGATGCTACAGAGAAGGCGGCAAGGCCTCACTGAGCGCCTACCCACCACTCACTAGATTTCTATCTTTTTATTACCTTACCCTGGGAGATGAATGGGGTTATCTCCATTTTCCAGGTGACAAACAGAGATTCAGAGAGGTGACGAGAGGCTCTCCAAGGACCCATATGGAAGTGTCAGCTGGAATTCAATCCTCAGGCAGCCTGGCTCCAAAGTTCACAACCTTTCCTACTTGTTTCAGCCCTGCCCTGCCTTTCAGGGCTAAGAAGATGTTAGTAGATGTTCCATAAATATTTATTAAATTGAACTGAACTCAGCAGCTGAACACATGCAGGCCTCTTCCACCCTGACCAAGAGGAATCCTTTGAGGGTCTGCAGTATGGAAAGAAATTCTCTGAGGCGCTAAATAAAATCCTGCTCTGAGGTGCAAGGAGGACTTTTTTGAAATTAATAGCTAACAAAGTTTATGCAGACCCCAAAAGGAAAAACAGAAAGGAATTGGAATCATTTTAAAAACAGAGTCGGTAGATAATAAAACTTCACGGTGGTGTTGTTGTCTTTCATCAAGAAGCACGAAGTGCTCACAGGCTTTAATTACATCTTCATCCCTACGGCCCCTTCTGAAGTTGGTAGATGCACGTTAATAGTACCTTTCGTTTTAGGCATGGACACATTCCGGTACCAGAAGCTTTAGCAATTCTCCCCAAGGCAAGCAGAGTACAGAGCTGGATCTGGGCGCAATGACTCTCCAGGCCGGCATCCCATGCTACCTCCAGTTGTATTTCCTGACTCCGCAGCTGAAACCAAGGACTTCATTGACATATTTAGGGATAGGGGGATCTGAAGGTCTAGGAAAGAAGGTGGGCAAAACCAAGGAATTAGGCCTCCACTTTGGCCTGCATACCATATAAATCCCCTCTTTGTTCATCCATATGCACATTCTTTAATTTAGGCATGGTTTCCATTTGTGTACATCAATGAGTTTGCTCAGTCACAAGGGTGCCGAAGCCTGAGCTGGACCACTCACTTTAGGTAATGCCACAGCAGACAATCAGTGCCTCTGATCATGAAGACTGGAGAAACGTGTCTGGGCTGGGCCCATCTGTGATGCTTGGGAGGGAAACTCTCCCAGTGGACTCTGCGACTGGGATGTGGAAGCTCAGACAGCTAGAGATGGGAAAGGGAACTTAAATTGCAAAGGAGTAATCCTTTTTTTTTCTTTTTTTCTTTTTTTTTTTTTTGCTAGTTCATTTTCAATCATTCATTTCCTGGCTTAAAAAATAATTAATAGTAATAATCGCATATGGCTTTTTAATGGCTCTCCATTGCCAAATACTATTTAAGCACAAATTTCTTCACTAGACACTGGAGCCCAGTCTACACACTTGATGGTGTGGCTCCATCTGGGACGCCAGTCTCATTTCTTGTTCTTAATTTCTGTACAGTTATTCCTAATTTGTGAACTGCAGACCTGCAAGAGGCCAGGGTGTTTCAGCAAGGGGTCCATAACTCTTAGTGCCACACCAAACATGGGCAGCAGCTGAAATCCATAGTATGTAAAACTCAGGCGAATTTGAAAGGCCGTTAAATTCCTAGCAGCTCTTTGTCATTACGTGTTTTCTTGGGTACGAAGTTTGACAACTGTTACAAGAAGGGGCCTGCATTGTGATAACAGTTTTCAACCTGGGATCCAAGGAACCCCACGGAGATTCCCTGAAGTATAGATGGAGGGAGCACGAGGATGGAGCAGGAGCAGATGGGGACACCCCATGCCCGCACACACACAGCTAATTCATCCCTGTAACCAGAGAGACTGTTTTGATCAGTTTTGTACACTGGGCTTTCTAGTAAGATTTTATTTGAAGAAAGGACTCTGCCACAGAGGTGAGTGGGGTAGAGTTTGCAAGCCATGGCTGCAGACAAAGTACATGTATTTCTAGCCAGTCCCTTGCCACAGTTCAGTGGGGCACAGTGAGAAATCTGTCAGCTGCCCCCTCTGTCCAGATCCACACAGTAAGAACTCTGGGTTTGTTAGTGTCTTAGATGCATTAAGTCCCATCTGGCTCTTAGAAATAACAAATGAACTTGTAGATTAGCTAATCTTTTTTTTTTTTTTTTTTTTGAGACAGAGTCTCGCTCTGTTGCGCAGGCTGGAGGGCAGTGGCATGATCTCGGCCCACTGCAACCTCTACCTCTCTGGTTCAAGCAATTCCCCTGCCTCAGCCTCCCGAGTAGCTGGGATTACAGGCATGCACCACCATGCCTGGCTAACTTTTTTGTATTTTTAATAGAGATGGGGTTTCACCATGTTGGCCAGACTGGTCTCGAACTCCCAACCTCAGGAGATCCGCCTGCCTCGGCCTCCCAAAGTGTTGGGATTACCGGCGTGAGCGACCGCGCCCAGCCAGATTAGCCAATCTTATTGTCAGTGCAAAGACAGTATCCACTTTGCATATGTACTGCTGAGGGAATCATTAGAACATTCACTGCTGCTGAGGGTCAGGTGGGGAATTCTTTATATACCAGCTTTTCTTGTGGGCCAAAATCCCTAGAGGGATAGTGGCCACTTGGGGTCCATTTTTATCTCCTTCAGTTTCTACCCAAATGTGTCTTTGCTTATGTGGCTGGGGCCTGCCACTCAGGCTTTCAGGACACAGTGTGCCCCCAGGCAGCCTGGGCCTAGAACAGTTGTAGTAATAAGAGGTGACAAAGCAGGACCTTGAGACAGAACTTCCAGAAATTCTTTAGCTGAGCCTCCATCCTCCCAGCCAGGTTTGAGACAGGATGACACATAAAGAAATCTCTGAACAATCCAGAGCAGTGCACATTAGCGAGTGAAGCTCAGGCAGGAGATGGGAAGGAATGCCTTTGTCTCTGCTTTCCACCCTGCCACCCATAGCTCATTCTCAAAAGCCACCTCCCCAACACTCAGGCTCGGGGTAAATGCTACAAAACGGGGTGGAAACCTCTCATGACCTCCTCTCTGTTGCATGAATGCCTGTTAGAGGCGAAGGAAAACAATGGCAAACAGACCCTGGCCTGTCACAGCTGTGCTGGGGCCAGCTGGAATGTGGCTGTGCGTGCGCGTGCGTGTGTGCGTGCGCGTGCATGTGTGCGTGCGCGCCGGTGCACACGTGGGAATATAAACATACTTGGCTCCCCAGCTCCTGTGTGCTGGATCGTGCTGAGTGGGCGCAAAGTTCTGCATGTGTCCGAGGCAGGGAGGGGCAGCACCAGCACACCTAGGCGCTCTCATTTATACATTGAAAGGCGGGTGGGGGGGACAAAGGAGAAGGTTTGGGAATGGCTGGCTGTGTGCCCGTGTATATATGGGCACATCTCATTGTTGATATGTCTTGGGGGAAATTGAGGGAAATTTTGTGCTTGGGTATGTGTGCACGCATGGTAGGCGCCCACACTCAAGTGTGCAGGGGGGGAAGCTGAAAGAAAGTTTCGAGATTCTGTGAACATTCTCAGTTAGAAAAAAATCTGGCAACTCCCCATACCACAGGTGGGTACACATTCAATGCTTGTGAAGTTCATTTCCTGTACTAGTTACCAGCCCTTGTTTATACAGGACACAAGATGTGATTGGTAGCAAAAGCTCTAGGTCTCCGGGGTGAGTTGAGGGAGAGTGTGTATGTGGAGGGGGTGGGGAGGGAGTGTGGGCATCACCGCGCAGGTGCTCTTGAAGTACACATGAAATCAATTTTCAATATTAATCCATTATTCCACTCATATATGTTCAGAGGGGAGAGAAAGTAGAGCTCTAATTTTAGAATGACCCCCTCCTTCATTGCTCCAGTGCTGTTTTAGCACCCAATCTGCTCGGGCCAGTGGCAGCTCGGGTGTCCTCGTGTGTGTTTGTGGGTTTGAAACGCATCTGGCTTGTTCTGCTTTGAGCTTTACTTTGTGAGCCCAGCCCCAGGAAGTGTTTATGAGCTTTTTCACTTTGCTTTATTCTGGCTCAGCTTTGTTTGGTAGCACAGAAGGGTAGAGTTTGACATAAATACTCTGTTCTTTGTGTGAGGGCTTCAGATTGCAGAGGGTCCTAGGACTGGCATTCCATAGGAAAGTTGAGGAGTTTGACCCAACCCCATGATCACACACCTGTAAGCGAACATTCTGCACACCTCAATATGGGAAGAAACTGCACTCTCTAAACAAACTCCTGGGCACATGACCTCCTCAGAGTCTACTTGCCAGTTTGTTCATCCAGATGGTGACCAGCTCACAATAGACACTCAGTGACTGCTAATTAACCATGGAATATTCCATTCCACTGCATTACCAAAGTGCCAGCATCACTCCTCAGCATAGCTCAGGACCTTGTCCAATCAGCTGTCCTGAACACCCACTTTGGTCCACGGTTCACGTTCATGTTATAGTCATGAGCCCCTGCTCCTCCGCCAGTCTAGACTCAAGGAAGCAGTGGCACAAATCTCCTGGCTGTTGGGTTCCATGGAGCAGAGAGCCTGAACCCACCCGGAAACCAAGTCTAGACAAAACAGAGCTTTGAGGTTTACACCCACAACCTTTGTACCGTCGGAAGCAGAGGGTGCCAGGGGATCCACTACACGCTCCCTGGGAAGCAGAAGCCAGAGGTGTCGTGCTATTTCTCCATCTGGCCAAGGGTTTAACCCTGCTGAAGACTATTTCTGAGGGGAGTCTCCATGATGAGGGGACCCAAAGATGCTGATGGGGTCATTTCCCAGGCTCTGTTCTGGTCCCGTGCAGGGCTCCAGTTGTTGATGGTGATGGAAGTTTGCTTTATACTTGGTCCCTGCTCGGTTGGAGTCCTCTGCCACCCTCTGGCAATTCACAACCTCTAGTCACTTGGAGACCTCTGAACAATAGCAGGACTCTAAAGACTGGGACCCATGGCTCCTCGGTGAATTCTGAAACTGCTTTGAGGTGCTGCCTAAATTTCAAGGAGAAGCTTACCAAGGAACGGGGACCTGGGGACAGCAATGGAAATAGAGACAGTGAGGTACAGGCCACTCGCTATCCTTTGTACGAACTTTCAGCTCCTGTTAGCTAGAGACCGTTGCAGAGTCAACATTCTACGCAAGCCAGCGTGGCACCCTGCTGGTCTATGATTCTGTTCAAGGCCCAGACATAACCAGCCTTCATGGGCTTCCAGACCACTGAGATTGCAGCCTGGGGTGACCTCCTACCCTGTCTGGAAGGGTCTCCACCCCAGGCCTGGTCCTGCAGGAAATGGTTCCCGTGGGGAGAACTCCTACTGCTCCAAGGCAGCAGCTTCCTTGGTGTCATCAGTTTACCTGCCAGTCTCATCTCTGAGAGGGTACCAGTTTCTTTGGCTTCCCCGCCTGTCCCCAGAATGATTCCAACACTTTTTTAGCCCCTGAAAGCCTTGGAAGGGTGCCCACTTGCATTTCTAGTGAATAGCATTTCCACTGGAGGCCCTTCACCCAGGGTTCCCTACAAAGGGGTTTGCTTTTAGGGAAGGGCAAGGTGACGCTGCTTTGTCCTCCTGAAGCACCACTTGTGGCTCTCCATCACTGTGCCTGCCATGCAATCATAATCCTCCCCTTTCTGTCTCTGCCCCGCTAGCCTAGAAGTGCCTGAAGGCAAGAGCTGTCTTAGAGGCACACTGGGAAAATAGGGGGCCCTGGGTCCTGACTGAGTGAGGGCCCAGCTAGGGCCAGAGGGCCTGGGCTCACCAGCCACTGGGCCTGGATAAAGGTGGTTTTCAAGGGGTGAGTGTAGTCTGGCCTGTCTGATTCTCATCCCTACTCCCTGATAGTGCTATGTTTTTCACCTTGAAAATGAAGACACACTACCCTGAGCCCTTCACTGGGTTGTCAAGTGGTCGTGTGGCACACGTAAGGGAGCACTGCTATGTTAAAGCTCCCCAGCTCCCTTCATTATGGCCATCCCATGGACAGAGGACCATGCTGTGACTCAGAGGCCCAGCTCTTCCTAGCTGTGCTGTTCCCTGAGTGAACTTCAGTGAGTTGCTTTATCTCAGTGACTCTGTTTCATCTGTGAAATGGGACTGTCGGGTAAGTACTTAGAACCTTCACTGAGTGGTATGGTTGTGGGCATTCCTTCTTATTGTCATTGCTTAAATAAGCATGAAGATACTTTCCTGAAGAATGATGTTTGGAAGGAAGGAACCTAGACTTTGGTATGGGGTGGGAATGGAGTAAATCCTAAATCCATCCCTTGTTAACAGGCTTGTAAGTGGAATTCTTGCCTAGCGAGATCTAGGATAGTTCTCTAGCTCAGGAGTCGGCAAATGTTTATTGTAAAGGGGCAGACAGTGACTATTTTTGGCCTTGCAGGCCACAGGGTCTCTACCACAACTGCAAGGCAGCCATGGACAATACATAAACAAATGGACATGGCCTCGTTCCAGGAGGACTTTATTTACATCGGGCTGCAGGCCGGATTTGACCAGTCGGCCATGGTTTGCTTACCCCTGCTTTAGCTTATGGGGGGTGCCCCGCAAGCACTTGGGAAATTAATTTGTTGAAGATAGGTGAGTAGAGGCCTCTGATAGTCCAGATCCTCGGTTTTAGCTCTGTTTACACAGGACCAGGTTCTGTGTTCTTGCCACTGAGTCACAGCTGCAAGACCCTCACCTCCCCCTAGCCCCACTCCCCCAGCTTTGAGTGATCCCAAGCTCCTTCAAGCCCACTGCTGAGTGGGGAGCAGTTTCTGTGCCTTCCAGGATCTGTCTCCCCTACTGCCACTCCCCATCCAGGGCCTTTTCCCTCCATCCTGAGTTTGTGGGACACACAATTTGTAATCTCCTTAAAACTGAAGAAGTGAGGTCTCTGATTCATGTAGATTAAAATCAGCTGCAACCTATTAATGGCCCAGGGCCCAAGACAGATTTTAGGAAACAAAAACACTGGACCAAATTAGACTGAGCCGGCCTCTGTCTCCAGGGAAGGGAGGTAGAGTAGGAGGCTGGGGGCGGGGGAGTGGCCATGTGGTTTTCATTACTTTGGATTCTCTTCCTGAAGCGAAGTCACCCAACACAAAGTGTATGGAGCGCCAAGGCAGCGGCCAGCCTCTGGAGCCCGGCTCTCCCTGGTAGAAGCCCTGGGTCCTGTTGGGGGACTCTGGCTGGTTGTGTGTCTGTAATTAACAGGTTTCAAAGTGGTTATTTTGGAAAAGAGAATTTCAGTGGCGCGTCAAAATCCTTTCATCAGCCATCAGCTGCCGTCCCGAGGCCTTCAGCAAGGCCTGAGCCACTTAAGGCTTCTGAGAGCTTTAAATTCCCAGGGTCCTGTTTGAGAATGTGGAGGCTTTTGCCATGGGTTTTATTGGGCTGATGGTTGCCATGATTTTCATTATGTTGTTTGGTTCCTGGGATCATAAAAATGTTTGCCTCTTCCTAGAGTACCTAGGATCATTGAAAAGAAAAGGGATAAAAAAGCCCCTGCATTTGTAGCTGCTACATAGCATACAAACCATGGCTTCCTTGAGGGAAAAGGGCCAGCTCTGGCTCTGGGCTAGGGAAAATCATCAAACTGGAAGGGACAGGACAAGCAGCCACACCCAGTCTCCACCTCCCTCCCATCCAAGGACACTGAGGCCCAGAGAGATGCTCATTTAAAGCCGGTCTGGAATCCTGGTCCCACTCTCGGTCAGGTGCTCTTTCTCTCCCTGGTGACTTGAGGCTGTGAGTGGAGTTGGGAAAGGTAAAGGAGTCTGAATTCTGCTGAACTAGTGCTTTGGGACACCTCTAGGAGTGGAAGAAATGGTCAGATTTACAGGCAGCATAAAGTGAAATGCTGAAGTGGACAGAGGAATGATCCGGGCCAGCCTGGGCATTCTCATGGCCTACAGGACAGAGCGCTCCTCTGAGGCTGGAAGGGTTACTGCAGCCTTCACTTGGCACCCACAGCCCTGAGACATGGAAAGAAGGGAAACAGGTACCAAATCCCACAAGCCTCAGAGATGATTTCTCACCGCTTTGAATATGAAACCTCTGAAATCTGGTCAAGCTCCCAGAATCACCCTAGGGGGTGACAGGAATTTTGGTTAAGCCCGTATTATCTGATAAGTGGAACACTAACCTGGCTTTACTTCCTATTTTGATGATGGCTACCTTCCAGAACCTTCTTTCATGGAAAACATGAAAAATATTCTGGGAGAATTGCTATTAAATAACCTCTGCTGTTTAAAAACAAGGCCAGACCAGCAGACCTTGCTCTCAGCAGGACACATGTAAGAACTAGTCTACAATAAAGAAGCTATTAAGGCGTGTTCAGAGAATTAGAGAGTGTTGGAGCTGAGAGGGAAATTGGAGTTCAGCTAGGCCAGGCTTTCATTTTACAGATAGGGAAACTGAGGCCTCAGGGCATATCCAAAGTGATCTAGGGGGCATAGGGAGTCCAGGATTTGCTTGACTATCTCATTCTTCACAAGGCCACTGTTCCCCTTTTGGGTTGATATTGTCATTCATTCATTCATTCATTCAGTTTTTACTACCTCCTATGTGGCAGATGCTTCTAGGCACTGCTAATTTTGTTTCTTTGAAGTTTCTAGAGGTGGAATAAAACAGACACATTTCTGTGGACTACATTAAAGAAGGAAAGGACTTTTTCCCCCAAAATCTAGGTTTGGGGAAAGTCTGGTGACTTTTGTGAGCCTGGGGCATCTTTGGGAAACGCCTGCCCTCTTGAGTGTGCCTTTCAGATGAGTGCGAAATATCATTGTCAGATAAAGGGGTGACTTGCCTAGGCTGCCCCCACTTGCAGTGACCCCCGCTCCCAACAGCCACCTGGCAGTGTGGCCCAAAGGAATCTGGAAGTGAACATCAGCAGAGATTCTCTGGATCCAAATTTGAGTGAGGGCTGGCGGGAACCCAGACTAGCTGGAGGCTGCAGATTGCATGGGTCTCTCCGTCTGTTTCTCATCATTCTCCTCCTACGGTTTGCTTGTCAGTCCTTTGCTCTTGTTTACCTCTATGTGGATAATTCCTCGATTATAAATCAGAGAACTTGGCACTGAGTTCTGGATTATCTGTGATCTTTAACTTTCCCAGGGCAAAAGAAATTAAACCAGCAAATCTCTTTGTTTCTCATGGTTCAGCATCCAAATCAGGGAAGTGCGGGTCTGTGTAGAGTGAGACAGCCTAAGCCCACCTCTGCCCTGGCCCCCACACTCTAGGTGAGCAGTCATGCATGCATGCATTCATTTATTCACTCAACAAATATTCAGTGAGCACCCATGTGGCAGCCTCTCTTCTAGAAACTGGAGATACAGGGTTAAAAAAAGGACACTGTTCCTTCTTACCCTGTTTGCATCTTAGTATGGATGACAGTAAGCAAACAAACCAACAAACATACATACTAGTGATAAATGCCTTGAGAAAGTAAGCAGGTTAAGAGATGGCAGTGAGGGGTGCACTATTTTACACACAGTGGGGTCAGGAAGACCTCTCTGAAGAGGTGACATTTGAGCAGAGATTGGATGAAGAGAGAGTAAGCAATGTTCAATCCAGAAAGAACATTTCAAGCAGAAGGAATAGCACGTGCAAAGGCCTGGAATAGGAACAAGTGTGATGTGTTTGGGGAACAGTAAGGAAGCCAGAGACTGGAGTAGAGTGAAAAAAGGGGACAACTGTGATACATTATGTCAGAGCAGTGGGCAGGGGCCAGCCATGGAAGTGGTGACTTTGGGTTTTGTTCTGAGCTTCACAGGATGTCCTTGGAGGTTTTGGAGGAGAGTGATGCAGCAAAGATGAACATTCAGAGGCTATAGAGAGGCTCATGGAACAACAATGGGCCAGCTTGGGTTAAACATTGGCATTCAGACACATGGCAATGGTAGCTGCACCTCATGGGTGGTGCTTCCAGTGGGAACTGTTGAGAGCTACATGTTTCGACAGGGTGAGGCTGGGCCTGGGAGCTCACTACCTCTTACCAATTAGTGTTAAGCCCAGAAAAAGGAAATGCTGCAGTTTAAATTGTAGGGTTGGAACCTGTGAGTCATATAATCCCCAGCCAAATGGGCCATGGTGGGCTCTGGGAAGTTACTGGTGCAGGGTCTGAAGCCCCCAGCTGGGCTGTTTGGCCACCCATGGGGGCTTCCAGACACATTCGGAAGAAGCAGACTCAAATACAGACCCCACCTTTGGGGGTCTGGCTTTATTTTTGGCTGACTGTATACTGTCTGGTCAGTTTCCTTCCCAGTGTCTTTTACTTTGGAAAAGGCAGGCCACTTCACAGGGGAGCAGAGAGAAAGGGGGAAATACATGGATTTGGGGCTCAATCAGCCCCACAACACAACCCTCACCTCATCACTTCGCTGGCTTTTGGAAAAGCTACTTAACCTCCCAGAGCTGCCAGCCACATGTGGCTGTTCACATTTAAATCAATTTAAGTGAAATAAAATTTTAAAATTTTGTTCCTCAGTTTCACTTACCACATTTCAAGGGCTGAATAGCAACATGGGGCTTGTGGCTATCTATTGGACGTGAGATGTAGAAGATTTCCCTTATGGCAGGAAGCTCTGTTGAACAGTTTCATTTCTTTAAAAAGGAAGCAATCCATGAGAACTGAACAAGTTAACACACACAAAGCACAAGGTGTTTGCCTGTCTCACTACAGGTGCTCAGCAAACGGTGGTCACTGTGATTGATCATGTGAATCTCCATCCTCGCTCTGCTACTGACTAGCTATGTGGCAAGTCATTCAACGTCTCTGAGCCTCTGTTTTCTGATATGTAAAATGGGAATAAAAATTACCGCGCAGCACATTTCCACAGCATAACATGATCCTTGTTTTTCTCAGTTCTCTCTGGACCCATGAGAACTTCCTTACCAACCCTCAGCTGACTTATCTAGACCAGAGCTTGGAAACTCCAGTCTTGCAGCACTTAGCAGGAAGCAGGACCTACTGTGGCCCAATAATGCAGTCTGGAGATTTTGGCCATTTTGAAGGGTTTGACCATGGCTAGTGGTATGGAGTTCCAATGAAACAAGTGGACAAATCTGATCAAGAAAAATAATCATTTGACTCAAATCAGATATTTACCCTGCTCTGACGCTCTGAAAGACATCATGCCTTGGGTTCCCCAGCTCCAGGCCCCGGCTTCCCTGGCTAAAAGTTCCTCCTGTGGGCGCGGCTCTCAGAGAGGGGCTCCCAGGCAGCCCTTCTAGTATCTCAGCCTCGAATCAGTCTTCCATTTTCCACTTGGGGTTTTTGTTGTTGCTTAAACGTTTATTAACTGCAGGCATTTGGCGGGTGGAAGTTGGGATTTGCCTGGGGCTGGAAGGAAGTTATTTGCCAGGCCAGGATAAGGTGTGGTTTCAGAGTTGAAACTGGAATCCCCTTCACCTGCTTAATGCATTTCAGGGGAGATTTGTTTTCAACTCCCAAATTACCTGCTAGGAATTCTAGACCTGAGATCCTATCTCACTGGCTGTTTTCTTTCATTTCCGATAAGAAATACAAAGAAAAAAGAGTGAAAGGCTCAAACACGACATTCTTGCACTCTCTTAAATAAAATTACATACAGTGAGTGATTTTCTTCCCTGTCTTCTACAAAGCAGGTAATGGGAGGGCCTGACCTAGCCCAGAAAACCTCTGCTCCTGGGGAGGTGTGGCTGGGAGCTGCAGAGAGCAGGTGATACTAAAGATATTTCTTATGTGCTTGTTGGCCATTTGTGTATCTTATTGAAATATAATTTATTTTCAAATATTAATTTTATGTCCAGCAATCTTACTAACCTTTCCTTTAGTTTAATAATTTATTTTTAATTTTGGGGGTATTTTCTATGTACAAATCATACAAAGGTTATGGGGAGTGTTAAAACTCATAAGGGAGTCTCCAGTAATCTCAAGTTAAGAAGAAACAGAGCTAGAAGGACCTGTGTCCAAGCTTGTGGAGGGTAAGTGAGCAAGAAGTTGCCTAAATGATGGTCTAACTATGAGCAACGGGACAAAGATAGACAGCAAAGACATTTCAGACATATGGACCAATAATTTCTTTTCTTCCTTTCTTCTTTTTTTTTTTTAGAGAGATAGGGTCTCCCTCTGTCATCCAGGCTGGAGTGCAGTGGTGCAATCACAATTCACTGTAGCCTCAACCTCCTGGGATTAAGTGATCTTTCAGCCTCAGTCTCTCAAGTTGCTAGGACTACAGGTGTGCACCACCATTCCTGGCTTTTTTTTTTTTTCTTTTAGAGATGGGGTCTCGCTATGTTGCCCAGGCTTGTTTTAAACTCCTGGCCTCAAATGATCATCTCACCTCAGCCTCCCAAAGTGATGGGATTACAGGTATGAGCCACCCAGGTGAACCAATTTCTTTCTTTCTTTCTTTTCTTTTTTTTTTTTTTTGAGACAGAGTCTCACTCTGTCGCCCAGGCTGGAGTGCTGGAGTGCAGTGGCATGATCTCGGCTCACTGCAAGCTCCTCCTCCCGGGTTCACGCCATTCTCCTGCCTCAGCCTCCCGAGTAGCTGGGACCACAGGCACCCACCACCATGCCCAGGTAATTTTTTGTATTTTTAGTAGAGATGGGGTTTCACCATGTTAGCCAGGATGGTCTCGATCTCCTGACCTTGTGGTCCGCCCACCTCGGCCTCCCAAAGTGCTGGGATTACGGGCGTGAGCCACCACGCCCTGCCCGGAAGCTGGACCCATTTCTTTAGGCTGGCAACTCAAGTGATTATTGTTGTTTTAAGCCACTAGGTTTTAGGATACTTTGCTATACAGCAATAGATAATTAAATAATTTACCATATTAAAAACTAAAACCAAAAATAATATTTGCTCAGTTAATATTTATTCATTGCTAATGAATAAATTAACATTTAGTAATTTATTGAAATGCATATATTCATTAATCCATTTAAACATTAAAAATAACATTTTATTATAAAAATAACTGTTTTTTAAAAAATCCAAGTGAGAAGAGTGACAGTGTTTTACATTTTTGCAAATCTCTTGACTGTCCGGCTTAATAGAAGACAGCTGGATTCTCATATTGGCTTCTGCATTCAATCAGCTGTGATAATGTTGTTTTGGTTAAAGTATGCGAAGGAAACCCAGCCTCACGTAGTTATTTTGTTGGAAAAGGGAGGAATATTTTAATAGTCTTTTCAGATAATTGTGAATATTCTTCTTTGACATTATACCAAAACTCAACCAATAGTAGATTACTAAGGTTAGTTGCAATGTGGAATCTGAAACTATATCAATGAACTTTTTGTGCTCAGTTATGTTAAAATTCAGTTATCTGGCTTGTACTCTGAATAGATCTTTTGCTCATGCATGATTTTGAAATAATATGCATGGGTCATTTGGAAAATATTGCTTCACTAAGTCATGCAGATTTTTCAAATTTGATATATTTCTTGATGAAAACTAAAAGTTCTTATTTGTTAATATCACTGATCTCATCAAAAACCTCTGTAAGTGTTGGGAAGGTGTTAAGTTCACTATGGCAGATACAGGTTTCTAAAAATTCTAATTTTTGCTTTATACTTCTATTTTGGCAGCAAATACTGTTAATTATTGTCTTTCTTGAAGTGATGAGCTCAGTTTGTTCATTTTTGAGAAAATGCCTGTCAAATAACCAAATCTGAATAACTATGGTTATTTGGTCCTTTTGAGTAAACATTGTGTTCCATGAAAGTGACTAGTGCAGATCACAACTCAGGACACTCACACAAGTGCTTTTCCTCCAGATGACCATCATACTTCAGGATGCACCAGAAATGCTTGATACTTTGTTTCCAAGTCATCACACAAAGAAAAGAAAGGGAAGGGAAGGGAAGGAAAGGAAAGGGAAGGGGAAGGGGAAGTGAGGCAGAGAGGGGAAAGGAGGGGAGGGGAGAAAAAGTAGCTTTTGGGCAAGGTTTTATAAAATTAATAATTTTTACTGTCTAATTTAGGACATTCTTTGGTGAAACTGGCATTTATTCCCCCTGTAAGTTTGTAGCAGTGAAGAATGCCGTGACTGCCAGCATAGTCTAGCACCAGCAATTTTACCCAGATGTCAACACAGTGAAGAAGGCAAATAACATCTTGGTATTATTGTGAAATATTATCAAAATTATGAAAATAATTTTGAGCTTGCGGACACCCTGATAGGGTCTCAGGGATCCCAGGGGACTGCAGACCTCACTTGGAGAATCAGTGCTTTAGGGAGATGGCTGTCATTCTGCTACTTGTAGCATTTACAGGTAAATGTGCTACATGCTAAGACATATGTGTACCAGGTCTTTGTGCAAAATTGTAATCACCACCATTTATTGCATAAACTAGAAAACATATCATTAGGTATCAGCTTATTCTTGTAGATGGACTAGATATGAGAAAGGCGTTTTATTTAAGGGAGATATTTTTATGCTTTTATTTGTCCCACTTGTCAAAGGTATATGGATGGTGGTGAGGAAGCTAGGCTCTAAGCCATTTCTGAAACTATCAGTGTTGAATAAATAAGGTACATAAGGAAGCTAACACTTGCACCCCTTCCTTTGTAACTCTTCTACCACCTTGATCTAGTGAGCCCTGAAAGCTCAGTGGGCTGAGGAAAACATCCTTTTTAGAGTAGCAGGGTGCCCTCAACTCCAGTCTAGAAGTGGGCAAAGTTCTCACATTGGCAGTACCTGCAGTGTGGGACAAGAGAAGCAGCTGGCCCAGAAGGCAGCGTTTGTTCAAATGGTCATGGCACCTGTGAGCATTGTATTGCTGTGGAAGAGCTCAAGTCATTGCGTCTGCTAAAGTGCCTCTGAATTCCTACACAGTGAACTTAGAGCACAACAGAGCGGGAACATGGTTGTTTTCCATTCTTGTTCAGCTAGGCTTACACATCCTCTCACTCCCAAAAGGCAGAGTAGGCTTGCACCCCACACCTGACTGGGCTCAGCTCTTTGGCAAGTGATTGCTTAGCTGTTCTGCCTGTGACTGCAGGCCCCGGTCTGCAGGCGGGAAACAACAGGCAGTTGTGTCCTGAGCCCTGGGAACTGGAGATCTTTCCACATCTGTTCGCCTAGTCGGGGGGCGGGAGGAAATCACCAGAACCTTCAAACATGGGGCCAGAGCAGGGAGACAAAGGGGAAGCCTTAAGCCGATGGTGACCCTGGGTCATATGAGCCCCCCCCAGGCCTCCCCCATCCACTTTCATCCCCTCAGGTCCCCGACACTCAGCCTTTTCATCCTTCTCCAGGTCAGCAGGATCAGGTTAATGTGACTTGACCAGAAAGCTTATCAAATGAAGGCAGAGACAGGTGTTTGAAACCCCTTCCCTGCTGAAAGCTGGGTTGAACAAGGTTAGCAGTGTAGCTGAGGCCAACATCCTACACTAATTGCATTTTCTTTCTTGGAGCTCCTTCTCTTCCCCTTCTTCGTTCTCTGGCTTGGAACCCCTCAAGGTCTCCGAGAGCCAGTAACCAAAACAAACCATTCAAAAAACGAAGGATTTAGGGAAAAAAAATTAGGGGATGTGACATTCTGGACCAAACAGTGGCCCTTCTATGCCAGAGCCTAGGAACCAGCATTTGGAGGCATCCGGCCACTTCCACCCAGTGGGCATGCTGAAATCAGTTACTATGGGCTTGTCAGAACTGATTGCACAAACCTTTTCCCAACTTCACAATCATGATGTCATATTTGTAGCTTGAGTTGCCCAAGGTGGGAATATTTATACCACAGAAATCAGCAAGCTACAAACCAGGCTTTTCCACCTCCAGAGCCAGTTGTTAAACATTTACCGGCACACCAGTGCCTCCACTGTGGCTATTGTCACTCAAAGTATGATTCTCAGACCAATTACATAGGAATTTCCTAGAGATCAGAAATGAGGTGGGGCAGGAGGGTTGTTATTTAACATGCAGATTTCCTGGCCAACCCGAATTAACTGAATCAGATTCTCTGGAGGTAGAGCCTAGGGAAATGCTTTTTAGCAAGTCCCTAAGGTTATTAATAAATTCAATAAAGTTTGAGACTTCAGCCTTAGGGAATAGGAGAAAAGAGTGGGCGTGCATCTGACTCTTGGCATCTGGAAGGAACAGCTGGCTTCAGTCCCAGTTGGCCTAAGAATGGACAGCTGTTTTCTCTCGAGATAGAAACTTCATGACAGGAAAAGAGGTGGGAATTTTGGGGTCTCAGCTACCCACTGACAACACGACTGGTTCTGCCTTGGATCTCAGGATGAATCCATTTTCCAACTTGAGACTTTGACCCAAGACAAAGACAGCATGAGCAAATGCCCAGATGTATGTACAACGTGGAGAAAGTCACCATCATTTGCACCATTGGTGGGGCCAGTGGAGCCCAGGGAAAGCCCAGAGTCAGTTTTCCGTATTAGATTGCCCAGGACAGCATTTTTCTTTCAGATTTGTCTAGACATTTTCAGGATCTTTCCCAATCAGGCATGATTTTGTAAAGCAAAGACCTTGTTGACTTCATCCCACTGAGCTGGAAGAGAAGGTCTTTTAAGGCAGAAAGAAAAAGAGAAAAAAAGGAGAAGAGAGAACGTTTCTTTGCCTAGATGTAAAACAGAAAGTTCATAAGGAGCTTAACTCTGCTTTCGCCTTGTTTTGCACCTGCCTGAGGGAGTGGTTTAGACGGGGACAGGTAGTGTGAAAACAGAGCTAGTTAGTAAATGCAAGAGCTGGGGTTTCGACCCCAATTTTTACAGCCAAAACAAAACAAACAAACAAACAAAAAAAGACCAATGCACTTTCCTCCCAAGCACAATGCAGTATTTTTTCCACATGCAGTTGGAACCCAGAGGAATCCTTAATGGGCAACTGGGGTAGTGACATAGGACATATATGCTCAAAGTACTGTGAATTCCTAAACCATCAGAGCCCCCATACCCTGATGCAAATTCCAAAACATAATCCAAAGCCACATGTAAAACTTATGGGATTATAGGCAAGTAAATTATGAACTATTAGATTACTGGCTATTAGATTATCCACTGGAATGGATAATTGAGAGTCAACCATATTGATACATATCATTTAGGCACTCCCCATATTAGACAATTAAGCTTGTAGCAGTTTGCTAAGTTCATGATCATGTGATCATTTCCTATACATTTGTTCTAACTGTTCAGGGCTTTAATTAAACATATAACTTCATCAAATGGGAGGAGGAAGAAACCAAATAGCTCCTCAGGAAAACAAGATATGAGCTCATATGTATTTTTTGCCAGGTTTCATGGCCTTTCTTTGTGCCCAGAAACTCTTCCTCATCCTAGGACCCATCTTCACTTTAATACTATCCATTCAACAAATACATAGTGAGGACCTACTGTGTGCCAGTTAGGGTGTGGGGAAGAACAGGAGACAAACCACCTGGTCTCATTCTCATGAATTTTACAGTCTATTGGGAAACAGGTATTACACAAGTCAATATGAAAATAAATAAGTGATTATACATTGTCCTAAGGGCTGTGAAAGAAAAGTACAAGGTACAAAGAGAAACGTCAATAGTCCTGAAAGGTTGACTGCATCAAGAACATGTCCATGGAGACCAGGCTGATGGAGTTTTTGTTTGGATTGTTTTGGGTGTCAGGGGGTAGGGGTAAGGGCACATGGAGCGTTCTGTTTGAGGTACTTGAAAGGGAGATGTCAAGTAGGCAACTGAATATCCAAATCAAGAGAGTCTGTAGTGGAGTGGTGACTCAAGCCCGCACCTGGATGAGGTCATAGGGATGGAATGTCTGAGGAGAGGCAACAGCTGGGGCCTGCTCTCTGGGCCACCCATATGCAGAGCTCACGAAGGAGGCACTCCCAGAGAGGAGGGAGTCCCAGAAGCCATTTACAAAGGGTATTTTATGAGTGGGCAACGTGAAAGTACCAACATCAGAAAAGCACCTCAGGACCTCCAGGACACACCTGACTCCCCACTCCTCCCTTCTCATGAGCCAGGCAGGCTGTCTGCAGGCCAGCCAGTGAATTGAACTGGGGCTCTCAGAGTCTGAACAGCTGGCCATGTCTTGGACAGTGCTTCATGACTCTAAGTTATTACTTTCTGTTCCTTTCCTAGTCCCTAACTCAGACCCAAGCTCTTTGCTCCCTGGAGCTTCTAAGTGTGTAGGTATTAGGAAGAGAGCAAATAAACCAGTTCACACAGATGTATGAATAATGTTTAACCAGCCAGTTCTCTTTGAGATATTTTGTTGTAAAGAAGCAAAACTAAATGTCTAATCTGTGGAATTTCAGGCAACCTTATACGTTTCAGGTGGTGCCCTTGAGAGGGAAGACCTTTTGAGCTGGGGCTGCCACCCTGTTCCCTTCTAGCTTCCCTGCACTGTTCCTGCAGCAGCTTCTTTTCTTCCTCCATTTCTGAATCCCCAGAGTCTTGAAAACCTCCAGAATTTTCAGAGTGGTTCCTTTGGCACCAGTGGCCATGCATCTGACAATTACAGTAGCTAACATTTATATGTAATTGTTAGCCCCTCATATTAAACCTACATTAACCCTATGTTAAATGAAGCTAACCATAACATAGGGTTGCTGTGACTTCACAGCAAACTTCAGCCCTATGTTAACTGACTTCACAGCAACGCTATAAGGTTGGGTCGGTTACTCTTCTCTGGGTGAGGCTGTGGCTGGATGAGAGATGTTTGTTAGCTGCCTGTGGACACACAGCTGGCAGGCTGAAATTTGAAGCAGGGTCTTGCTCCCAGTCCACAGTCAGGGCCGCGTGAGTGGGATGTGAGCCTGAGTCTGCCCCCCCTTGGGTTTGCTGTCCTGAGAGAACAAAAGCAAATCCGTGTTCTGGTTCTCTGAGGTAGCTCTTACTAGACCTGGCTCAGTTTGACCCCTTTCTGCTGCTGGAAAGGAGGACAGCGCAGGTCAAAGCCCTGGTTGCTGATTACAGACAAGATGGGAGTCATGTGGGGTGTCAGCTTCTGTCTCCTGAGAGAGAAAACCGAAAAATGCTACCTGAATTTCCAGGATGAGGTTGAAGGCACAATCCTTTCAGGCCAAATCTCTTGGGCAGAATTGAAGAGACTGCAAAAAAAATATGGAAGTTTCCCTCACCGTTTCTGGGATGTCTGAATTCCTCCCTCTCTGGAATGGAGCCGCTGGAAGGCTCCATAATCCTCCCTCTCCTGGCTCAGAGGCCCAGCTACACTTTCTAAAACAACCCAGAGCCATCTGATTTCAAGCATGTACCGGCTCGTGTGTGGAAGACAGTAATTACCTCCATTCCAGTTAGGAAAGCTGAAACCTGCCTTTTTCATGCCTCAAACAATTATCGAAGTGCCTTTTGAAGCTCTGGATAGAAGAGAAAAGCAAAACAAACCAAAGAGCCAATTAGAGCCTGGGATTTGAGGGTGGCTTAGTTTTGTGCAGTGGGACTTGGGAGGAACTGTGGGAGAGGGTCAGAGGCCACCCCAAACCTCCAGCTGCCAACCAACTTTGCCTGTGCCAAAAGAACATTATTTTGCCTTGAAAATCAAGGCCCCTCTCCCTGACTCAGGAACAATTTGCAGGAACAACCTCTGCATCAGCTGTGAAGAGGGCGCCCTGATTAAATAAGGCCTGGAATGCATTTGATGTTGAACAAAACAGTTCTCTGACAGCTTTTCTTACTTGCCATTAGAATGCTTCCCCTTCAGCTGAAACTTGGTAAGATAAAGTGAATCCCCGGGGACCCTTTTGTTTTGGTGTACATATTTGAGGAATTTTTATGGCCTGTGTTCCATTTGGAGTTAAGGTTCTTGGTCCCTGAAGTTCTTCCAGGCTTGGTGGTAGAAGCTGGCCATTCAGAGGCAGGCTGTGATGAGAGTAGAAAGCGGATACCAGGCATGAGGGCAGAGGACAGCAAGTGGCCCTGCCCTGGGATGGGAAGCCTGAGGGCTTTTTTACAGTCCCCAAGGAGAGTTCCCTGACATTCAACACTGCCACAAGGCGCAGAGTGGAAAGTGGAGTTGGGGCATGGTGGGGTTGAAGCTGGATTAGAATGGACTTGGCCAAGATCTGTTCGTGATGTCTGGGGTGGCCTTTTGGATTAACAGGATTTGATTCACTGTGAAGGCAACGTAGCACTGTCTGGGAGGTTCCCTTTTGAGTTTGGGTGAGAATCAGGAAGACAGCCAGCACCAAAGAGCCCTGAGAGAACCCACTATGCCTTATTTACATCCCTAACCCAAACTGGATAGAGGAGCTTTCTCTTGGCCCTGGCATAAGTGCCCGGCTTTCCATCTGCCTATCATTTACCCCCTCAACAGTGGGCTTTGATGTCTACCCTCCACTACAAGAAAAAGCATTTGTAGGAATGCCTCTTGGTGTATGTGGGGGACTGCCCCTTAGTATAGGGAAAGTTGTCCTCCATACACAAAGGTTTTGTATCTTGCAAGTGCTGTATTTTCTATCTGTGTTTGGTTGAAAAAACAAAAACCTACATATAAGTAGACCCAGGCAGTTCAAGTCCATGTTGTTCGAGGGTCAAATGTATTCCTATAAAGCAAAACAAAGAAGCATATTGCTTAGGAATGTGTCTGTCGTGCTCAAAATGGAGTGAATATCAATGGTCTGGTGGCATCAAAATGGCCAGTTCTGTGACAGTAAAAGAGGTTTGTGTCTTATTTAATCTTTTGATAATAATAACAGCTATGGTGTATCACAGCTTTACCAAGTACCAGACACTGTTCTAAGGGCTTTGCATGGTTCACTCACTCCTTACGTCATCCCTCGGTGGCAGGTGCTGTAATTATCCTTATATTGCAGACAAGGACATTGAGACAGAGGTCAAGCCACCTTCCCAAGGGCACACGTGGCATCTGCACTGCTCCTGACCGACCGACAGAGAGAGCTGCTGTCATGATCCTCAAATGAGCTACACATGTCAAAAGTTTAAAAATAAAAAAGATAAAAACATGCACAAAATTTAAAAAGTAAACCATTTCAGGCTGGACAGACTAAAACTGAGAGATGGCCAGAGAAGAGTATGAAAGATAAATCTATGGACAGAGTAAACCCTGACTGGCTTGAAATTAGGGCCCTTACTCCTCCACACTCCTGACGGGTTGGTTCAAGACCAAGAAATAGAAGCACATTGTGAGTTCTGCGCTGCTGCCCTGGGACACACACAGGCTAAACACACCCACAGGCTCGAGCTGGCTTTGAAGTTGTGCCTAACAGATCCGAGATGCATGATGAAAGAATGTTCTGGATGCGTTCTTCTGAGATTTTAGAACTGAGTTAACTCACGTTCTCCTACAAACTGTCCCTTGTAGTCGCTGTTCAGAAGGATTCCAGGCTGCCTGTGTCAATGATTTGACCCCACAGGATGGTTCTTTTTTAGGTCTGACAGGGAGCAGAAATGAGTTTTTTGACTCAAGAAGATGGACGTATCTGTAGTTCTTTAAAAACCATTTATGTGATTTCCAGTGTTTTCTCTGAGGCAGGTCTCCAGCGATTTCTCTCCAGCATGTGGCAGAGACCACCAGCTGCTTAGCAGGCCCTCAACTGGGCCAAGAATGTTCATGATAGGGGTTTCCACCCTTTCCATCTGTGGCCTGTGATAGGCAGAGTAATGGCCTCCCAAAGACGTCCAAGTCCTGATCCTTTGAACCTGTGCATATGTTACATGGTGAGGGAGAATTAAGGAAGCAAAAAAGGTGCTAATCAGTTGGCTTTGGGATAGAAAGCTTGTCCTTGGCCAAGCATAATCACAAGGGTCCCAATATGTGGAAGAGAGAGGCAGAAAACTCAATGTCAGCAAAGCGATGTAAGAAAGACTCAATGGGCCATTATCAGCTTTGGAGATGGAAGGGGCCATAAGCCGAGGACTGAGGGCCACCTCTAGAAGCTGGAAAAGGCAAGCAAATGGATGTTCCTCTAGAGCCTCTAGAAAAGAACATCGCCTTCCAGATGTCTTAATTTTAGCCCAGTGAGACCCGTGTCAGACTTTTGGCCTCCAGAATTATAAGATAAATTTTCCTTGCTTTAAGCCATTCCATTAGTGGTAACTTTTACAACAGCAATAAGAAAGTAATTCAAAGTTATCCGGGTTTTCAACCCCCAGGTCATAGGACCTGGAGGACATTGTCCCATGAGCTGGGAAGTGAAAATCATGGTGGTCACCTTAGCATCCTTCCCACTGACCATCTGGGAATTCTCATGGTTCTCCTGGCTAAGCCCCACCTGCATATGAGCACTTCAGCCATCAGAGTTTCCCTGCAATGGGGTCTCTTCTTGACGAGTGATGTTCCATTTCTTAGCAGTGTTGCCAGGGCCTCTCCTTAGTGTGGTCCAGACATCCTAGAGCATTACAACAAGCTGCTTTTCACACCCACACTCGCCCCAAATGCCGAACACTTCCAGCCAGCACAGGGTCTGGGGGATTTTTCTCCCCTTCCAGATAGCCAGCCACAACTTCTATGAGCTCCGGCATATGGAATTAGCATGATAGAACCATGACATGCCAAGTGCCGGGAGCCAACCTGAGCCATTCTTGGGTTTGAGAAGTTATCAACTGGGAAATACTTGTGATTTACAATTTTCTTCCGTCCTCCACCATTCCATCACATGAACATCCAAGTCAAACTCCTGAGCTGGGTTAAGAAATTGGAATTCCTGGGGCTCTGGTTCAGGTTCTTACTACCTCTGTGACATTGGGAAAGTTGGTTACCATCATAGCGCCTCAGTTTTCTTATCTGTAAAATGGGGGAAATACATGAGTTAATATATGTCAAGTGCTTAGTGAACTGTCTGAGTCATGTTCAGTGCTATAAAAATGTTCATTGTTGTTGTTGCTGTTGTTTCTATCGTTGTTATTATTAAATGGGTCCCAAATCTTGAGGCAAGTCATTTGGAAAACCAGCTTGTTCGTGGTTTGCCACATATAGTCATGTGCCACATAGCAATGTTTTGGTCAACAACTGACCACATATAGGACTGTATAGCCTAGGTGTGTAGTAGACTATACCATCTAGGTTGTGTAAGTATACTGGACGATGTTTCCACAGCAACAAACCCACCTAATGATATATTTCTCAGAACGTGTCGTTAAGCGACATGTGACCGTATTATACTTCCAGCAACTGAGATGAATTACCGTTGCACACAGTGCTGAAGCTCAGGTGTGGACACCCTCTTTTAAAATATTTTTCCCATGAACATGTCCTCCAGGAAGCAGGCTCCAGTGTGTCACAGCCAGATGAGTGATTGTTAGGGAAGACAAAGCCTGTGTTTAGAGTTATGCAAGTGTAGTGGGGAGAGGGCATCTTATTGCTGACTCACGCCCACTGGCAACCCAGCCTGATTCATCTAGACTGCTGCAGACCACTCTGCATGGAAGACCTCTGCTCAGAGGATCTCAGCCCACTGCATGGCCCACCAAGAGCCTCTGACATTCAGGCCGCTTGGTTCTTCTGGATTCAGTTCTTAGGTCCCCGAAAGTGGTAAAGGAGAGAGGAGAAAACTAGTTCATTTTCAGCCAGGAGTGGCCCCTGGCACACGGGACACTTTTTGCTTTGGACAGAGGCCACTCACAACAGGCTTCCCCTTCTGGGTGTGGCGGCCAGCCTGCCCTGACAACAGTGCGGCCTGAATCTGTGACTCTTAGCGGCTGCTTGGGACTGCTGCAAGACTCTTTGGTCTGTGACTTGCCCAAGAGAGAAGTTTCTGGGCAGAACGGGGAGCTCAGGAAAGAAGAAAGTTACATCCGCACTAAGTTTCAATTATAAAGCCCAATAATAACGATGACCAAAACAAAACAAAACTAAAAAGCCTACATGCTCTTTGGTATTGTTGGGACTGAAAACAATGGAACTGAGTTTCTTGACTTTTTCTTAACCTTATCCCCATGAAAGAGGTTTGAATTACAGTATTTTATCAAAGTAAAAGCCATCTGAACAGCTGCCTAAACTAACCTGGGAGCCTAGACAGTTTAGCTTCTTGACCTCTGGAATGTGGGGGAAGGGGACAAAAGGAAAGAGAGAGTAGGGGAGGAGCAAGCTCCTTCTGTTTTCTGGGCTGGCCATTTGAGGCCCATGAACCAACTGAGCTGATGTCAGACTCTGGCACTCCCACTTCCAGGAGTCACAACAAAGTGGCAGGGATCAGGGGCACCCCTGGGTCTCAGAGAAGTAGCACATTGTAGGAGAAAGAGAATATGCTGTGCAGACACACCCAGATTTGTGTTTTGCTGCTCCTTTCACTCCATGTGATTTAGACAAATTACATAACCTCTCTGCAAATAGGAAAACTTCCTTGTGCCTGTTGGTCTTGGAAGGACTGGGACTACATAATGCACCAATAGAATGTCTGGAGCACATCAGATGTACAATATATGAGCAGTAGCTATTTTTATTATTAAACACAACAACCACTTGGGCCAAAGGCCACCTAATTTGTAGAATCATTGAGCCAGAAAGAACTGCAACAAGTCAGCTCATAAAGTATGCATAGAAAGAAGCCTGGAAGGAAGTTTACTAAATATTAACAATGATTATTTCTGAGCAGTGGAATTGTAAGGATATTTGTGTTTTCTTCTTTATACTCTTTCGAATTTTCCAAATTTTCTTTAGTAAATGTGTATTTTTTAATACTGAAAAACATTAAAACATTATTTTTTTAAAAATTCTTCCATCTCAGTTTGTGGGCTCCAGTCAGATTGCACTAAGCCATCTAAAACCACAGTCGTCCAACCTGTTGCTAAAGCCATGAGAAAAGGCTGGCACCAACCAGTAAAGAATTCCTTCCAGTCTTCCGTACCATACATCCTGAATGGAGCATAATCCCTGCATGGTTTCTAGCCCATCATAACCTTGCTACACTGTTTCATAGAAAAACTTCAGCCATTGAGAATGATGTCATTCATCATATTTCCTCTTTCTTTGCCTTTTGCTGCCAGGAAGCCTTAAACAAATTTAATACTCAATTACAGTAATAATTAACTCAGATTTTGGGCATAATTATTTTCCCTTCTTCCTCTATGGTTTAATTTTCCCTTTATTATTCAACCAACTTATTGCATATGTGACTTTCATTGTAAACTACCTCAAGTACACTTTAAAAGTTGGACATAAATCATAAAGTATAAATAAATTAAGTTTTATCTGATCTCTTGTAAAAACCCATGATCAGCCTGTTAAAATTCATATTACTAAACATCTTGACCAGTAAATGTCAGGAGGGTGGCATGAAGAGCAAGAAAGAGAAAGCTCTGAGTCAAGGTCCATATTTAGTGGGGAAAAAAATCCTGGCAAATATAGATTTGTTCAGAACTAATTATTTACCTTTTAAAATGGGTTACTTAATACTTATTCTAGTATGTCCTGTGAGCATCTGTTGGGTGTCAGGCACAGTTTTAAATGTTATTTCATTAATTTTGTGAGGTAGGTATTATCATTTCTAGCTGAAGAATAAGAAAACTAAGAATCAAACAAGTTAGATAACTTGCTCCCAGTCTCTCAGTTAGTAAGTGATAAGTCTGCAGAAGAAACCCTGGTCCGTCCAACTCCAAGGAATTCACAACCCTATTCTGTTTCATCAAATACAGGTTTTCTTTCTCTAGGTGGGTTATGTTGAAATGGTGAACCAGGCTGAAGCCACAGGTTGACTGAGTTCTAAATCCAGAAGCACAGCTAGAGGCTCCTGTGGAATGAGAGGGACTAAAATTGCTTCAAGTGCAGTGGATTACTGGGGTTAGACTCACTTCTAAAAATGAAACACTGAAGTGGGGCTTTCTTTTTTTCTTTGTTTTTGAGACAGGATCTCACTCTGTCACCCAGGCTGGAGTGCAGTGGCACAATCTTGGCTCACTGCAACTTCCTCCTCCTAGGTTCAGGCAATTCTCCCACATCAGCCTCCCCAGCAGCTGGGACTACAGGCGCGTGACACCACGCCAGGCTAATTTTTGTATTTTTTGGTAGAGACAGGGTTTTGCCATGTTGGCCAGGCTGGTCTTGAACTCTTGACCTCAGGTCATCTGTAAGGTGGAGCTTACTAGGAAAGAACGTTGAAAAACAGCTGCTGATGATATATCTGAGACTATTTCTTATAGGAAACTGTAGGTCTATGGAGGCAGGAGAAATAATCACAGCCCAGCAACCAGAAGCTAGGATGCTTTCACTACTAAGGGAGAGATCACTAACACCATAGCTGGGAAAGATCTTAAATCATCACTTGATTCCGAACCAGAGACCTCTACAAAATCTCTAGGATAGAAGAAAATGAGGAGAAAGAAGAAAGAAGACCTTACTCTCAAAATTAGTATCGAAGCAAAAATATTCAACACTAAGAAAACCAGTCAACAAAATCAACATTTGTTATCTAATCTTGTCCAAAAGAAATTAAAATAATGGAACAATCTGACTAAAACTTTAAACTAAATTTGTCTAAATACTCAAAGAGAAATAACATCTACTTTAAAAAGGATATTGTGAAATAAAGCAGGCAGAAATAAGAATTGGCAAATATGAAAAAGAATGAATTAAAAAGATAAAATTCACAGATAGGATAAATTCTAGACATGAAATAGATGAAGAGAAAATTAGTGAATAGGAAGATAGTATTTAAGAAGCCACCAAAACGTAGCGCAAGTCAGAGTTAAGGGCATGAAGATATACTGAGAAGCTCCAATTTTTATACATACATATGAGATAGTAAACCTATCTACCTCAAGGATAAAAATGATAGTATTAAAAGTTGTGGCTGGGCACAGTGGCTCACACTTGTAACCTCAGCACTTTGGGAGGCAGAGGCAGGAGGATCTCTTGAGCCCAGGAGTTCAAGACTAGCCTGGGCAACATGGCGAGACCCCATCTCTACAAAAAATTTTTAAAAAAATGCCAGTCATAATGGCATGCACCTATAGTCCCAGCTTCTTCGAGGGCTGATATGGGAGGATTGCTGGAGCCCAGAAGGTCAAGGCTACAGTGAGCCATGATTGTGCTACTACACTCCAGCCTGGGCAACAGAGAAAGACCCTGTCTCAAAAAAAAAAAAAAAAAAAAAAAGAGATAAAGAAAGAAAAAAACAAAGTTACCAGGGAGAAAAGAGAGTTATTTATAAAGGAATGATAGCTGCATTGATAATAGACATCTTACTAACAATAGATTCCAGCAGACAGTGGAGTAGTATCTTCAAATATCTGAAAGGGGAAAAAAATCACTTGTAAAGCCAGAGTTTTATACCTAGCTAAACTAGCTTTCAAGAGCCGATTTAAAAGAAAGGCAGTTTTAGGATTTTTTTTTTAAATGAAGTTTATATCAGTCTTGAGTCTTCACTGAAAGAACCATTAAAAGATGTATTATATCAAGAAAAACTCAGTTTCAAGGCAGGACATAGAAATCAAGAAACTATAGTGGACACAGAAATAAATAAGTTAAAATAGACTTACTTCAACTGACTATAAAATAACTAAATCTAGAGTTTAAAATAAAAGTTAAATAAAAAAGTAATATGTTGAGATAATATGTTAGTAGAAAGAGTATTTACTGGGTAAAGTGTGCTAAGAGTCTTGCCTTGTTCAGGGAGGAGGATAAGATATTGAAAATTTTAGACTTTGAAACATATATAATTAAATGTGTATGGTAAAACTTTAGGGTAATTATGAATAGAAAAGAACATCAATCTATAGGTTCTAAACCAACAAAGGAGAAAGCAGAATATAGAAAATCTCACCAACCTAAGAGAAGACAGGAAAGACAAAAAAAAAAAAAAATGAAAGAAGACAGGAAAGAAGAAAAAAACCTGAGAGAAGATAAGAAAGAAAGAAAATAAATAGAAAACTAAATAAAATGGAAGAAGTCAGTCAAATATGATGGTAACTACAATAAATGTAAGCTGATTAAATGTGTCTATTAAAAATTGGAGAATATCAGATTAGAATTTTTAAAGTATTCAGTTATAAGCTATTTTCAAAAGACCCACTTAGGCCAAACCACACAAATAAAGAGATGACAAAAGACATACCACAAAATGCTAACCAAAAGAAAGGTGGGTGGTGTCACAGTAAGGCAAATGGAATCTAGGGAAATATATATTAATAGGGATAGAGAGATATATAATGATATAAGAAAAGATAATATTCATGAACCTATATGCCCCTAAAAACATAACCTTGAAATTCAAAACATGTAAAGCAAAAACTAAGAAAATGTAAAAATGTAAAATTGTGGTAAATTTAAATTTATTTTTACAGAAATTTATTAAAAACATAAAAGATGTAACCACAAACTGATATATCCTTTACTCGAAATCCAACAATAGGCCAGGCATGGTGGCTCACACTTATAATCCTAGCACTTTGGGAGGCCAAGGCAGGAGAATCACTTGAGTTCAGGAGTTTGAGACCAGCCTAGACGAGATAGGAAGACCCTGTCACTACGAAAAATAATTTAGAAATTAGCCAGATGTGGTGACTACTCTGGAGGCTGAGGAGGGAGAATTGCTTGAGCCTGGGAGGTTGAAGCTGCAGTAAGACAAGGTGACATGCCACTGCCCTCCAACCTGGGTGACAGAGAGAGACCCTATCTCAAAAACAAATAAAAACCAAAGTCCAACAATAGAGAATATATGTTCTTTTTTGACAATATGTTGAACATTTACATAAATTGACATAACAGGCCACACAAAGGAAGGTCTCAACAAATTTGTAAGAATTGATAACTTACAGAGATATTTTCTGACCACAGTGGAATCTGATTTTTAAAACTCAATAAAAGATGTGTTTAAATCTAGAAGCAAGGAAAACAATAGATTAAGCCTGAAAAAAGCAGAACAAAATAAAACTATCAGAAATTAACGGAAAAGAAACAACAACAAAAGAATGAACAAATCCAGAAGTTGATTATTCAAAATTACTAGTAAAATAGATAAAACCCTAGCAGGGCTGCTCCAGAAAAAAAGAAAATGCAATAAATAATATTAAGAATTAAAAAGAGAACATAATTTATAATGATAGATACAATTGGAATGAAAAAATCATAAAAAATAGAATGAGCAAATCTATGAACAACTTAATACTAGTAGAGGAAGTTAATGATTTTTTTAGAAAAGTAAATTTTGAAAGTTGAATCAAGAATAATTAATTAGAAAATCCAAATCAACCAATAACCCATGTAGGAAATGAATTGCTACCACAAATCAGAGCCTTCTACCCAAAAGACATTGGGCATAGGTGGATTTCTGGGATGTTTGGCCAACCTATCAAGAACAGCTAACCCTTATGTTACACAAACTGTTTGAGAGTGTAGAAGAAAAGGGAAAGTGACTCATCTTATTAGGCACTTGATACCAAACCTAAGAATACAAGAACAGACTAATCCATTATAAACATAGATGAAATTTTTCTAAATAAAATATTAACAGAGATGACATGTCTTAATATAGATGCAGAAAAAAATTATTTTCTAGAATTCAAAGTCCCTTTATTACATAAACTCTTAGCAAAGTAAGAATAGGCAGGAACTTCCTTAACTTGATAAAGAACATATAACCAATACCTTTATAGACAACACACTCAATGATAAAACTTCAGAAGAAAGATGATACCTACTATCACCCTTATTATTCAATATCATTCTGGAAGTCCTACCAGTGCAATGAGAAAAGAAAGAGAAATGAGGTATAAGAATTGAAAAGAAAACAGACAAACCTATCTTTCTTTAAAGATAATATGATTATTTACACAGAAAATCCATTGTATAGGAAAATTATTATAAATAATAAGAGATTTCATTGAGTTTGCTGAATACAACATCCATATACAAAAGTCAACAGCATTTTCTAGGCACTAGGTAAAACTAATTGGAAGGGAGACAGAGACTGAGATTGTAGCTGGAGGGGAATGTATCAAAGTAGGATTTTTAAAGATGGGAGATTCCTGAGCACTTTGTTTGCTGTTGAGAATAATCCAGTAGAGTGAAAGAAGTTGATTGTGCAGAAAATAGAGGTGGATGACTTAGGAATAAGTCCTGGAGACATCAAGAGAGGATGGGATGCAAAGCACAAGTAGAGGTGTTTGCCTTTAAGAGAAACAGAGCTACTTCTTCCATTGTAATGAGAAGGAAGACAATTCCTATGCCAGTAGTTGTACAGATGTCACAGTGGAGGGATGAGGGAGTTTCTGTCTGATTATTTCTGTTTTCTCAGTAAGACATAAATTGAGATCATCAGTTGAGAGGGGATGATCATTGGAGGTCTGAGGGGAGAAGAGATAAATAGTGACCTCAGAAAAGTTAAAATAAACTTTACTATGGAAAAAAAATGTAGCCTTTCTGAGCAATGTTGAGTACTCATTTGAGGACTGCAGTCATAGATTTAAAGTGTAATCAGTCAACTCAGTGGAATTACTTTCTCCATTAATCTTAAATTGCTTCAGGACTGTTTCAGCCTAAGCCAGTAGCTGGGTTTAACCAAATTTGAAGATTTTTCTAGGAGAGTTTGGCACGAGGAGAGAGGGGCAAAGGCGTGTAAGGCAGTGTTTATAACAGTGGCCCATGGAATTGATCATGGGTAAAGAGAAAACAAGGACATGCGAGGAGGTGATAAATAGAACAAAACAAAGCAAAACAAAACAAACAATAAAAACAGACAAGCAAGTGAGCTTAACTGATTGGTCAAAAAATTATTGGAGTAGAAATACTACAGAAGGTTGGCTGGAAGGATGAAAATGGTGGTCGGCGTATAACAATTGAAATCTAGACTTGAAAAGTGGTGATGACAAGGCTAGGCTATGGCCATTTTAATGTAGCTGAAGAAAGTGGAAGAATAGATCATTGGAAGTGAGAAAGTCAGGAACTCAGAGACCAAGGATGTTAAAGTCACCAAGAACGATGACAAAAATAGGGGTGAAAGGAAGGGGTTATATGCTCAGGTGTTTAATAAATGAATAATAGGTTATTGATGACAGCAATTCAGTGGGAGAAGGGTTATATAATGTGAAGGAATGAGCATCCAAATAGCTGTGGTTTTTAAAGGATAAAGGAGGAGAAAGGGTTTGGAAGTAGCAGTGGAAAGCAAGGAAGCCCATTTCCCTATCTACAGGCTCTGGGATATGGGACAGTGAGATAAAAAACAACCACACTTTTGGGTGCTATGGGGAAAAACCACATCCTCAGGGCCAATCAGGTTTCGGTGAAGGCGCGAAGATGAACAGAATGTTCAAAGAAGAAGATAAAGATTTAGAGGATTTCCAGAAAGCTGAGTGGAGTGGGTGGATATTGGGTCAGATATTAATAGCAGTACCAACATACCTTATCATCTGTCCTCCCGCTCCCACCCCCACTAGATTGTAAATTCCACAAGGGTAGAGAATCTTTGCCTATTTTGTTCATTGATCTGTCCCAAGGACTAAAACAGTGCCTGGAACATTGTGGATGCTCAATACATATTTGTTGATTGATTGATTAATAGTAGCTATTTATTGAGCACTAATGTGCCAAGGGTACTAGTAAGTGCTTTATATATACTATTATTGTTATTATTATTATTATTACTCCCCCCATTTTATAGATGAGAACATTGAGGCACAGAAAGGTTAAGTAGCTTGCCTAAGTTCATGGGACTAGCAAGTTGTAGAGCCAAAGTTCAAACACACTCTAGCTCTGGTTTGGTTCTGGAGCCTCTGTATTCTTAAATTCCAAATTACCTCACCTTTTCATGGTTGGTGGATGTACAGAACAATCTCAAAGTAGAAGCCCAGGTAATGGTAAAAGACCAAGGAGGCTAGACCTCTAGTGGAGACTGAGGTTAAAAGTTAAACAATAAATATGAACACTGATTTCAAAAGTTAGTCTAAAAGCTAGCCTAGGGCATTTGCTGCCTCTAATGTCCTATACTCTTGTTCATCTCCTATTGTGATTGTGATCAAGGCACCTTCTACTGTCAGTTCCCAGATCTTTTTATTTCCCACCCCCACCCCTCACCCCCACATATTGCCCTTCTTCGTTATTTTTAGTTTCTGCATATTCCCATTCCGACACCTGGCAAACCTGCCACTCTTTTCCACTGACTTCTCTTAAGGGCAGTCAGGTGCATTGGGACCTAATTTCTAAGCATTTGAATAGTGACACGTCGAGCTTACAGCAGGCCTTAGGATCACCAGGCTGACTCACTGTCATACAGATTCCAACTACAAAAATCATCTGGGAGCACCCTCCGAAGTGCTAGGATTCTGCTGGCTGTTTTATGAACAGCTCATACTATGAAGTGGAAAAGTAAAGGAACATTCCAACATTTCAGGAAAACCAAGGAAAAAAATGAGTATGTGTAACTGGATGGAGGAAGCCTGGGATAGTACCACTATTTCTGTGTGAAGTCTCTCCTAACCCTCAGTGAGATACATGCTCACTAGGGTCAGGCACATGAAAGGTCTCTAGGAGCACTTGGAGGTTTGGACCAGAGATCAGGACCCACAGTGCACTGGTACTGTTGTGTGTGCTAAGGTTCTTTGGGTGCATGCAACAGAAATACTTCTGGCTAATGTAAGCCAGAGTTTAAAAGAAGGATATAGGGGTCCCACAGGATTGAGGGAAGGCTGAAGAAGCAGTCTTAGAAATGGGTAAGAAGCAGGCAAATTCCAGAAACTAGGAAGCAGGAAACACAAGGCTCACAAGAGTCCCACAGGTCTGGTCAGGACACTCCACTTGGATGGGATGAAACTCCTGACATCTCCATTCTTTTTGTCCCTCTGTTCAAAATTCACCTTCCATTGAAGGGAGCATCTGATTGGCCCAACTTGGGTCAAAAACCTCCTAATTGCCAGCAATATCCACAGACTGTATCCTACTGGGAAAAGATAATCCGCCAAAAGGAAATTAGATTGTTATTAGGAAAGGGAGATGAGTGCTAGGTGCCCTGGCAGCCACCATTCCCAACCCCTCCCTGGATGTTTAAGAATATATAAAACATTTCAACTTGAGAAAGCAGATTGAATTTTTTTAGAAAAGAATATGTAAAACTGTATTTCTTCTCCAGCTGTACTTTCCGAGCCCTACATTGGTCTAAATGGAAGGATACCTTTCAGTACCAGCCCAGTCATGCTTTTGCATGATTACCTCTATCAAACTCTATTTCTTTGGAAGGAACTCTTAAATTTACTGTCACATAAATGTTTCCTGGTAGCTCAAGTTATCCTTTGTAAAATTCTGTCTACCTCTACAGCTTGAAGTTAATTTTCCTTAAGTCTTCAAAAATAAAAGTTCAGTCTTGTTATTGATTTAGAGCCTTGTGGAAATTTTTTAGTATTTCCTTACTCTTTTAAATAGTCTTTTTCCCCCCTTTTGCTGCTTTTCCTATTGGTTTTCTTTCATTAAAAATTGAGACCCAGCCAGTCGCAGTGGCTCATGCCTGTAATCCCAGCACTTTGGGAGGCCAAGGTGGAAGGATCCCTTGAGCCCAGGAGTTTAGGACCAGCCTGGAAACAGAGATGCTGTCTCTACAAAAAAAAAATTGAAAAAATTAGCTGGGTGTGGTGGTGAGCATCTGTAGTCCCTGCTACTCGGGAGGCTGAGGTGGGAGGATCACTTGAGCATGGGAGGTAGAAGCTGCAGTGAGCCATGACTGCACCACTGCACTCCAGCCTGGGTGACAGAGTGAGGTCCTGTCTCAAAAAAAAAAAAAAAAGGCACCAAAAATTTTTAGAATGACTGTCACAATAATAGCACATGTCCCTGAATAGAGATCCTACCTTAATGTTGGTTAAAGGGGGTTGCTCTTAAAAAGGAACCATGGCCAGGCATAGTGGCTCACGCCTGTAATCCCAGCACTTTGGGAGGCCGAGGCGGGCGGATCACGAGGCCAGGAGATTGAGACCATCCTGGCTAACACGGTGAAACCCCGTCTCTACTAAAAATACAAAAAAATTAGCTGGTCATGGTGGCGGGCACCTGTAGTCCCAGCTACTTGGGAGGCTGAGGCAGGAGAGTGGCGTGAACCCAGGAGGTGGAGCTTGCAGTGAGCCGAGATCGCGCCACTGTACTCCAGCCTGGGCTACAGAGCAAGATTTCGTCTCAAAAAAAAAAAAAAAGGAGCCATGAATCACTGAAACAGATTTTATTTTTGTTTTTGTTTTATTTACCTCTGCAATATCCTTTTAAGATCAGTGTGATAGGAGACCCATCCTAAGGGATTGTTGGAAAAGAGGAAAAACCCTTAATGAAAAGTACTATTGTTTTAGTTCTTCTAGATTTAGCCCATATCTTGAGATTAAAAAGACAATTAATGGGATATTTTGAGTGAGACCTTCACATATATGCTCCCTTTGATAAAATTTGTGTCTGTGGCAGTTTTTTTTTCTTAATCGGCCTTTTCATTTCTTTATTTATTAGTTTAAAATATTTCCATGTGTAATCTCATTTTAGTTTTCAAACGAATTGGTTAGAAGAGGTATTTTGTCCCCATTTTAATTATGTAGAAACTGGTTCACGAAAAGATGATGATTTACCCAAGGTCATGTAGCTAAGCGGTCAAAAAACCAGGCTGAGCATCAAGATGTCTTCATTTCTGGGTGTTTATTTAAGTCAGCGATCTCAAACTGGGGCCAGTAACACACTTAGGTCTTGCTAGGAGGGGACCCTGACTTGGACCCCACGCTTCAAAGAGCCTAACTCTGGCTCTTTCCAGTCCCATGGGCCAAAGAGCCAAGACACCTCACATTCTGGGTCCCAGGTTCCCAGAGTCCTGTCAAATGTCACCAAGTCCATTTGAGTCTGTCCTCCTAAGGGCATTCTGCACCTTTGATGTGAGCAACATTAAGCCAGAGGGACAGCCAAGGGGAGGCTGTTTGAGGAATCAGGGGATAGACGGAGCTTGACTCCCACAGGTGTGCAGGCTGGAGCTGGGGTGAGAAGGGGAGGGCCGGGGGCCAGGAGCCAGCTCTTCTCTGCTGCCCTGTATCTGTGTGCAACTCCAAGATGTCCCAGGACTCTGAATTCTCACACCTGGCTGCCAGGTCTTTAGGAAGGCATATTTTTTCATTGTAGGCAAACAGAATATATTTTGTTTAACAGTTAGTGAGCTTGATTTATACTTTTAAATATTTAGACATATGATATGGGGCCTCCATTTGTACTCTTGCTCCAGGCCCTGCAAATGTTAGGGGTGGGCTTGCAGAACGCCAACATAGTTTGTTTGGCTAGCACACCGCTTTTTTTTTTTTTTTCTTTTTTACATCTTGAATTAGTTTCTAACACTAACAATTGGGAGATTTTGTATAAGAATAGAGATTTCTGATTTCTCTTTTTTAAAATTACAGAAAATCATGGGCCTGCCTACTTGTATGGCGAAAAAGAGCTGGGGCTGAGCAGGATCAGCCTGCCCTGGGTGGGGCTGGGCCAGTGTTTTCTAATTGGCCACAGTTCCCACCTGTTTCCCTTCTCTCATTTCGGTAACCTCTGATCTCTCTGGCCCCTGAGGGCATTTGAGTTTGTCACCCTTGATTTACATCCTTCTTTAGATATGTCCTTTCTATATAAAGCCACCATGCCATCACATTTAACACATTGTTTTTGCCTCTTTTCTACAACTTCCCTCAAAGAAAGTTTTTTTCTCCATTAGCTAAGTGTAAATCCCTACATTTTAGTATGGATAAATGCCTATAATTTTGCCATCTTATTCCCTAACTTCTGAATCTTGGGAAATCATTAAAACAACAGCTAGGAACTTCAAGAGAGCAGTCGCTCTCCACAGGGATCCCCCCTTTCTCCATGCCATGCGAACTGGAAACCCAGTGCAATGGATTTTCTCACTTTGACCCCAGTGAGGGAGGGAGATTTTTGATAACTGACAAAGAGCTTTTGTTCAGGTTTGCAACAGGATGGATCAGCCAGCCCTACCTCATGGCCCCATGCTTCTTCCAGGTTCATCTTCCCCTTCTGCCCCAGAAAAGCCCCCAGCCACAGCCTCCTTGCCTCCAAGTCGCCAGCACTCCGCCCCCTCCTCCGCCCGCCTCTCAGTCTGGAAAACAGCTTTGCACGTTAACCTCCAGGGGCATTCACTGGGTTTCCAGAGGGGTCCCCAGCCCCACAGGCTGCCAAAATAGGCTCTTTACACTCCATAGATGGGAGAGAAAAATCTGCTTGTTCGGTTGCAACTGTCAAGCAAAGGACATGCTGAGCTCAGATAGAAATAGCAGCAGGGTCAGGGCAGGGCAAGGCCCCAGCATTTCATTAGCTCGGCCCAGCTAAGGGTGATTGAATGCACACAGTGGCCCATGAATGGGGCCATGGAGGGCAGCCACACAGTGCAGCACAGAAAAATCATTCTTTGGCCGCTGTCAGCTGGCTCAATGGGACTTAATTATCGGGATAATGAGAACTGATTTTCATTGTTTTAATTTTGGGGAAGGGGTGAGAAAGGAGGGACTTTTCTTCCTCATCTGGGTGAAAGGATGCTAAACTGTGGCCTCTAACGGTCCCGTATCCTCCAGGCTGCTGTTGGCTCCTGTGTTTGCTGTTCTTTATCAGTGCTGTAAGAGAGTGTTAGGATGGTCATCTGTGTCAGTGTCTCCTTTAGGGCCTATAAACCTGGCAGGATGTGTCCTCAGAAGAGCATTTCTGTGCTGGCATCCACAGTGAGCAGCTGTACCAAAGCAATAGAGGGACAGAGAGAAGCCACTGGACAGAGCTGCCCATGCTCAGCCCCTTCCAAATGCCTCCAGGACATGAGGGAATCCTACCCTGCTCCTTTTTTTTTTTTTTTTTTTTTTTTAAATACAGGATCTAGAGAATTCAAATGATCTGCTCGAGGCAAACATAGGATCGTCTGAGTTCCTTGCACCCTGTTCAAGGTTCAAGAGCCTAGGACTCTACTGCAGACCACACCACAACACTGTTGGATCATCAGACCTCTTCTAGCTACAAATCCTTGACAATTGAGATAAGCTCCACTTACATGAACCCTGAAAGTCATTACATATGACTTATTCAGCCCTCCCTTATTCAATTTGATTCACTTGCCACCTTCCCAAGATCTTACTCTTCATGTGGAAATGAGAGACTTATTTATTGCTCAGCTTGTTCCCTCATTTCTCTAGGTAACATGTACTACTAGTGGGATCATCAAACAATAAGTATTTGCAAAACTGGGCTTAGCGTGGTTCTAGGTGCTGTGCAAATATATAATGACACCCCCCAACCCAAAGAAAGTCATCTGGGGAGACCTGAAACAATTAGAGAAACACACAAGGGGACCCTAATTGAATGTGAATCTCTCTAGCCAACCAAAAGAAAGAGAGGGTGGGTTTAAGGGTAGTGAGGGACACTTTGTGAAGAAATGACAGCTTGTGAGGACTCCAAGGTTGAGTAGAATTTCAACAAAGAGCAAAGAATGGAATTGGATGGTGTGTTCGAGAGAAGGAAACAGACATTATTGGAATAAAGATTCCATGTAGGGAAGAAGGTTGAGTTGAAGAGTAGGGCCAGATGATGTGAAGTTTGGAAAGAGAGGCAGGGCATGCTTTCTTCACCCACAACTATAATACATCTTTGACCATAAAAAGTGGTTGTTATTGCTATCATTTGTTTTTGTTTTCACTTTGCCCCTTCAAGTTCTTGAAAAAGATAGGCATAAAAGAAGAGGGTATGCCCTCATTCATGGAGCACAGAGAAGGAAGCCCTCTGTGATGTTTCCAGATGTGTTGGTTTAGGTTCTAGACCAGTGCTGGTGCCTTCCTGGGACTGCCCAAGCCAATCACCAGGGAGAGGCTGCAGATCCTTTCTCTGCTCAGCTCCGTTCGGGCTCCTCTTTTCTTGAAGATTTGACAGATATTGGTTAAGTTCTTCAAATGTGACAACTGGGTTCTTTGTGGCAAAGAATAGGTGGCTAAGGAGAACTGGCTCTAACAGGCTAATAGCCTACCTGGCCCCTTTCCAGCAGGAGAAATGCCATAGTCCTTCCCAGAAGCACATCTTATATGCACAGTCCTCACAGAGTGTGTCTGTGCGTCAGAATCAATTAATCATGCCTGTCAGGAGGGGGAATGGCCTCTCTGGCTGAAACAGTGGAAGGAGCCCTCGTGATTGAAGACCACTTTGCCTTGGAAACTCATGCAGGTCAGAGGGGAAAGTTGAGTCTAGATGGCATGCGGTATTCCTTGGGTATGTTTTCTCATCCCTGAAATTTGCCCATGTCACCCAACTAACTGCTTGTAGCAAAGCTGTATTGTCAGTGCAATCCTTTGGGGCCTTGTTTGGGCCTGAAGAAGCCATTCATTTCTTAAAGAAGAAAAAGCTGGCAAAGTGGAATTTGTAGTAACAGCTGTTAGTATTTAAAACTTTTGTTTCAAGATCTTCAGGCACTTAAAAATGACTTTAAATGGCCACTCTGCAAGAGTCTATCTTTTACATGGCAGCCTGTGAGATCTTTCTCAAAACAAGCCTCATCTCATCTTCTCTTTTATTGAGATCCCCATTGGTCCTCTATTTTGTATAGAAGTGGTTCCCAAACTTTTTTGATTTAACACCCCATCAGTAAACAATTTTGAATAGGTACTCCCAATATACATATATTTCTTTTTATATTATACACATGTATTACTTTCCTAATATATTATGTACATTATAAAACATATACAAAAGTAATTTTTTTAAAGGCTGAGATAAAGATGAAGTAAGCAATAGTTTAAAATGTCTTGTCAATTATGATGGCTTCATACTGTCATTAGCTAATATGTCAAAGCACAATAAATATGTCAGGGGAGTTCCATTTATATCATTTGAATGATATAAATCCTTATATCTAGTAGTTTTCATGGAAATTTCTAACTGTTTTGGCTGGACTTCTTGTTACATGCAAATATTTGGTCATTGTCTTCACTTTGTAATATGGCCGAAGAAAACTTGTTCTAAGGGCAGTGTCAATGCTATTATTCTTATTATTTGCTTGTGCTTATACTACTAATATTATCTTTGATCCATTGTTTCCATGCAGGAATATCTTAATCCACTTGTCCATTTTGTGTGTATTAGATTAAATTTGATAATATCCATAATCCAATGAGTCAGGAATGTGCAAATTGTAGTGATTCATATGTCATTGAAAGCCCCAGGGGAGTGAGGACTGAGGACACCATTTGCCGCCTCTGCAATGTGCAGGTCCTAATCTTGCCACAAGATATCTCATGAACAATTCATGACACATAACAATGGCTGTGAGGAGCCCGTTGTCAATATTTATATCAAATGTTGTAAGACCATGTTTTTTATTTCCTAGAAAAAAATAAGTTCAAATTCTAGTACTTTCTGACTACTGAATTCTAATGGATCATCTTGTGTATCTCTGGGGCATGCATCCTATTTGGAGACCAGATGTCTACAGGATGGATTTCAAACCCATTAGCCTTGACTTACAGGGTCCTTCTCTGTCCAAACTCAGCCCATCTTTCCAGCCTCATCTCCCATTGTTCCCTGTCTTATACCAAGGAGACATCCCATTGCTTTTTAAACATGAAATATTCTTTAATAACTCCATTCTTTTGTGCTTACTCTTCCAGCCAACTGGAATGCCTTTCTCCCATTCTCTAACCCAAGTTAAATCTTCGTAAGATGTCTGATTCCCTTAGAGCAGAGGTCAGCAACCTTTCTGTAAAAGGCCAGTGGTAAATATTTCAAGCTTTGCAAGCCATATTGTCTCTGCCAACTACTCAATTTTATCATTGTAGTGCAAAAACAGCCATAGGCAATATGTAAACAAATAAGCATGGTTGTGTTCTAAAAAAAATTTCTTTACAAAAATAGGTAGTGGGCTGGATTTGGTCCTTGGGCTGTAGTTTGCCAACCCCTGCCTTAGAGAACCTGTCACTCTTCTACTACTGCCATCCTAGCTTTTTCTCCATGATTATCTGTTTACAAGCACATTTTGCCAAAATACTAAATTCTTTGAAGTCAATACTTTTATTCCTATTCCCTAAAAGCTAGAAATCTGGAAATAGAAATGATTCAATAAAGACATATTATTGAATATCAAGAATTATCATTATGTTGCTGGTGGAAAAAAGTGGAGAAAAATTCTTCGGTTGGGTACAAGATTAAATGGCTTACTTCTAAGATTTATCTAAAATAAAAGATTATATAAAAATACAAATTAATGAGATGGAGGGATTTGTCTTGAGTTGGAACTAGGTCTTCTAAAAGGGCAGTCAGTGTCCTGCTCATCTGATCACCCATGTTCATATTCCTGCCACATTGTTTTGGCCCACAGCTTCGATGAGACCTAGAGAATCACTTCCTTTTCAACCATACAGCCACCGCTGGGGCCAACCGCTCCCTACATTTGTATAATGCTGTATGGTTTTCAAAGCAAGTAGCACAATTCCTATTTTGTAGATAAGGCAATTGAGGCATATTAAATGACTTGCCCTATGAATGATATAACTGGGACTTCTGATTCCTAATCTAGGACTCTTTTTGTTACACCAGACAGCCTCTCAGGAAATTAGAACAAAAAAATGACATATTGCTAAATTAAGTCAAAGAATAAATTAACCCCATTTGAAAGTCCAAGGAGACCTTCAGACAAATGTGTATCAGAATTTCAATGGTATTTGGCAGAATTCGCCTAATGGAAGTGTGGACACCCTGCCAACTTTGCATAAGATACATAAATCTCAAAATCAATTTAACTAACTTTCATTTATCTTGGAAACACAAAAATTTAGACTAGAACTTGGCAGGAATAAAGAGATTTACACCAAGCCTGCATCCCCACTACTCTTGTAAACTGTTTCATGAACCCCAGTGTTGAAGACCTCACTGTTTTGTTTGACTCTGAAGGCCGCCTACGCATACTTGCTGCTGGAGGAAGGTTAATACTGACTCAGAAGCAAGAGGACCACTGACTGAATCACCACCACTTACTACAGTCCTCTGCTCTGTATTCCTTGGAAATCTCTTGCCTCAGCTTGGGCTTAACCCAACCCACTTAGAAGGAGAGAACAATTTTACAGCCCCGCATGGAGTGACTCCAAGCCAATCGTATCTGTTTCCAAGTGATCTGACGCAGCAAGCAGATTGTATTTCCTTTGGAGGCTTGGCTGAGAATTGTTGGGTTGGCAACACTGAACCAGAGTGAATAAAATAAGACTGTCAAGAAAAATCTGAAATGGCCCCTAAAGAGATAGGACTAATGAAATGCTCAGGTCAGGGGTGGGGTGCTTTCTGGGCAGACTGAAAAAAGAAAGGAGGACCAGGTGACCATGTGTGAAATTCAGGAGTCAACAATGATCTAGGTAAGCCAGGCAGATTGGCACATGCCCAGTACTTTTCTGAGAGCAGGCATCAAGCCTAAAAAAATGCACAAAATCTACCTCTTATTTTTATTCTTACCTTTAATCAGATTTTTTATTGAAGTTTTTTCATGGTTGGTTACCTATCCACCTTCCTCCCATCCTGCCAAAGAAGGCAGGGACTCCAAATGCATTTGCCAAAAACCAACAGACCACTGTGTTCAATTATTGTGGGCTTAGGGAATAGTAATTAAGGAGTTCCAGGGATGGGATGTGGGAGCAGCAAAGGAGTTAGGTTTCACTTAAGGTCCTTGGGAATAAATAAATATTCTGTCACTAGGATGAATGGGGTTGGTTCTTCACAGATCATGTAAAGGGACAAGCTTAGCCGTAGAACCAACTCATGATCCAGATGAGTTTCTGTTCAGATGGATAAGGGCATATCTTTGAGCACCAGGTTCCATGGGCACATATCTGGTTCATTATTCTTTGCTTTGCTTTGCTTGTGCAAAATTATTTTCAAAGGCAAAGACACGGGGACAAAGTTGGGCTCTTTGAGGCTGTTCCTTGAGCAAAGAGGTGTATGCCTCTGGCTGCCCACTTGGCAGTGGATATCTTCATGCTTCTTTTTTCCACCCAAATATTATGGCCACTGGAGTATTTGTAGGAAACAGTCTAAAAAAAGACAACACTCACTTCCCCTTGCTTCAGGCTCTTCACAGTCAACTCCACTGGCATGTTTCAGGCACCTGCTGTGTGCCAGGCATTTTTTTTCAGAATGGAACAATATTGCCCTTGTCCTTAATGCCTTAACTGTCTAGCAGGAAAGACATTATTATGAGTACCTGGGGCAGAAACAGTGTGAGAAACATTTTGGAGACCCAAAGGAAGGGGCCATTGTAAAGAAGTTCCACCAGAGTAGAGGTAAGAACGGGGAGAGGGCATGCCTATAGACACCTATCCATCATTCGCTTGTCCACACATTGATTTCCCTAAATATTTATTATCTGCTTGTTATCTGCCAAGAGTGAAGGGCTTGGGATTCACAGATGAATAGGACATGGAATACAGAGTAGGGGGTTGGGCAGAAGAAGGGAGTGGTGGGAGAGGGAGTTGAAAAATAGATTGGGCCGCATTAGTAAGACTTTTGCTTGCCAAGTTGGGTCTGAACTTTGTTCTGTAGGTAATGAGGAGCCTCTGAAGGTCTTTCTACAAGGGGTGGCACAGATACCTGCCCCACCCCATTATTTCCTACCCTGCAACTTAGAAGTATTTTATTCATGTATCTGTTTTTTAGCTTGCTTCTTGTTTGATTCCCTAACTGGGATGTGAGTTCCACGAGGACAGGGACCCTACTGTATCCACCACTGTATTCCCAGTTCTGGGCACAAAGTCTGGCACACAGTGGGTCACCAGCAAATATTTTACTTACTGAATAATCAGATCTGTGTTTAGACAGTTGTCTCCAGTTGATACCATGGAGGGAGATCCGAGGTTGGGAGATCCTGGAGGAAGGACTGGTAGCAGCAGAGAGGTGCTGAGAGCCTAATCCGGGGCTATGGTGGCATAGACGGGAAGGGGAGAGATTTAGAGGACTCATCAGAGTTAACATCATCAGGCCTTGGTGAGGGAGAGGGAGGGTCCAGAGGTTTCCATGTGGATGTCTGAGTAGCTGGTGATATCGTTGACTGAGAGAGAGGAGACAGGGTAGGAACCTTCAGGTGAAGAGGGGCTTGTTATGGGAAGCAAGGGAGCATAGATAGTGAGATCAGTCTTGGACATGTATGATTTGAGACAACCATAGAATGTTCCACTAGAGATGTCCAGTAGACAGTTGGAAATATATGTGGGCAATTCTGGAAGATGGCTGGAGCTGAGGTCACAGGCTTTTGGTGATAAACGAAGCCAACAAAGAGTAAAGTCACTCAAGGAGAGCAGACAGAGTTGAAAGAAAAAATAGAAGCCCCAAAACTGGAGGAATAACATTGGAGGGTGGGAAAGAGGAGCCGGGGGGAGGAGACAGAGGTGTGCTCTGAGAGGCGGGAGGAGAAGAGAAGAGGCCCATGGGATAGCATGGGCCCTACCTAGGACAGGGCAGAGGTCAGTGGGAATGGGAGCTGTTATCTTGGGCGACCAACTCCACTCAGTTCTTACCATGTTAATGTTAATGGCAAACTCTTGGCAATTCTGGGCAAATGAGAAGAGCAGAAACACCTCTGTGCAGTTTATCAGGACTTTCTCCTTCTAGCACACCCTGAGGGTGAGGCCAGAATTAGTCATGTGCTGAATGGTCTGCCTATTTCATGATGTTCTCAGCTTGGAAACATTTTTTTTGTGCAACTCCAACTCAAGCACCAGCAAATCCAGCCTCTCCTCACCTCCTATTACAAATGGCTGTCATGGACTAGACCGGTGCCTAACAAACAGCCCACACTTTGGGATCTGGGTTCAGGTTCCGGCACGATTAGTGCAGGTGGCTTCTGGCTCTAAATCTCTCAGAGGAGACATCTTCTTCTGGGGGCTGATTCACACGTGAGTGCTGATCATGACCTTGTGTCGGGATTAACCTCCTTTCTCAGCATCTCCTGCTACATTCCATCTGTTTCTAAAGACACCTCATTCTGCCTTCCTTCCGGCCATCCACTGTTACCTTTCACTTCCTGTCGGCACGTACAGGCCAGGGACTTTACTCAAGTCACTGAACATTTTGGGGAAATGAAATGAAAACATAAAGAGAAGGCCAGTCCACAAAACAGCTCAAAATGGAGATGCTCTGGCTGAAGGAAGGAGTGTTGGGGTCCAGGAGCCCCGCTCACTCCTCAGCACCCGGGAGCATCACGGAATCTAAGGTGAACCTCCGGGGCAGGAGCACTGGCCTTACAGTCCACAAGCCCGGGTTCCTTGGCCCTGTCTCTTTCCCTCTCTCTGTTGTCTGTAGCTCCCTCCTAGCTCTGAAACTCCAAGTACAAGTGAGCAGGTCATGAGTCACCAAGCCTCTTTTCCTGGGCGTTTTTCCTTCTGGGGAGAGAACAGCCAGGCTTGGACAAAAAGTGTTGGGACACCCTGAAGCAGAACACACTCCCTGTCATTCCTGGCCTCACTCTCCTCCAGAACGAAAGCACCCAGACCTGCAGGCCTTTTTTAGGAATGAAGTCACTGGTCTGTGTAGGTTGACAGAGTGTCCTTGGAAAAGGCTGCTTGGGAAGGAAACTCACAAGGCATGGGTATCCCCACTGGAAGAATCCAGAGCAAAACCCTTCTGGAAATCCCCCACCCCACATATACACAAGGAAACTCCATGGAAGGCATCCTGTCTTGGAGGCCTCAGTGGGTTCCTCCTGGAGAGTTTAAGGGGAGGGAGGCAGAGGAGGAAGGAGAGAAACCTAAAGTCAGCAGGATATTCTCATGTTCTCTCTCTGTTAATTGCCTCCTCTCTTTTTCTAAGAAGGCTGAGATACCGAGGCTTCCTCACCCACCACCCCTTCCTCTACCTCCCCTTAGTGCTGGGTGAGTTCATCCATCAGGACCCCTGCCTGGGACTGTCCTCACTCTCCCACTGTGGCTCACTTGCCCCCAGGGCCCAGCCCAGCCCTGCCCAGCCCAGCCTGCTGCATGCTTCTACCCAGGCTCCCACTCAGGCTCGTGCGTCACTGCTATTCATCTTGTTTAGTGCTTGGCTTGGCTGCAGATGCTGTAAATATGGTAATTTTAGACTCCCTGATTGGAAAGGATTGCAGAGCGGGTTGTGGGGGAGGACGGCAGTTTGATTTACTCCGCAGGAGCTGGTTCCGAGATGGCTCTCCACCCTCTGTGCACGCCTCTTCTCCAAGCTGTGCCCCATCAGGCCCCACTCTTAGTGTTGAGTCCTGACTTCTTGGGGTCTTGAGAGAAATGAGAGGGACAGAGTGGATGTCTGTGCGTTCTGGGCCTGAAGAATTGCTGGTTAGCACAGAGCATCACATGCAAGGAGGCCGGAAGTGTAGTCAGTGATGCGCAGGGTGGGCGTCCTGACACTGCTAAGACAATGCCCAAGGCTGATGACCCAGGATTATCCCCCCACCCAGGGCACACTGGGGATGAAGTGGGGGCTGCCCGAGGCCTCTGACCCCTTCTGAGCTCTCTCCCTTTTCTGTTCTCCTTTCTTTCCTGACCTCCCTCCATGGGGGGCCATCAGTCCCCAGGGCCTTCTGCCAGGCACTCACAGGGTTGTCAGCAAATCCCTCCTCCCACCCCTTTGTTGAATAAAGACCTAATTTGCATTTGATTACAGGACCCCTGAGTGGGTAGGGGTGTATTCAGATCCCCAGGGAGTGACTGTGAGGCTGGCATTTCAGGCCCTGGGAGTCAGAGTGGGAGCTGAGGGTTTTGAGCCCCAGGAGGAGGTCAGGTTCTTCAAAAGCCACCAGATAGTCTCCCAGCTGTCTGTCTTATCTCCTCAGGACAACCCTAACTCCAAGGCTGGTGACTGAGTCAGACTTGGAACATCCCCATTTTTGAGCCACAGTCTGTAGTCACAGAATGTGCCGGGGGAGGGATGGGGGGAGAAAAGGAGGGCACAACTCACATTTCTTTGAGCCCCAAACTTCATTTGACCAGTGAGGAGTGGCTTGCACCAAATCATCGGTGCAGCTAACCACAAGAATGTTAGCTCTTATCTGGTGCTTCATCCATGCCCTGGACACATTTTTATAGAAAGATCCAGATGAAGGGAAAAAGAAGTCTGATAGGTATTTCTTTTTACTAAGTCCTGTGGGAAGCTACAGCGGAATCCTGCCACTCTCTGCTGACTGATGGTGAGCTTATGTTTGGTGACAGGAAACTTGCCATCTACAAGGCAGCCTCTTAAAACTTCGGTCAGCTCTGACCGTTGTCTAATAATTCTTCATTGCTGCAAGTTTTCCAGCTGTCCCCCACATCTGTTTTAGTGGTGGTGGAGGATTGGGGGACTCAGAAGGAGGGCGTAGATTGTCCTGCTACAGAAAAAGAACTAGCAGGATTCCTCTGAGGGAGCAACATGGAGAGACTTTCTCACCCCTCTGCAGGCAGGCTCTGCCCCCTTTCACTCACTGGAGTGCTCACTTCCTGTGCACACGCTGCGCCGTGCTCCCTCCTGGCCCATGAAGTGCCAGTCACCGCACACTTGGATTTGTTTACTTTTCCTCCTGGAAATGTGGACATGAGGGCATTATACTCACTTTTCAAAGCAAAGGATTCTTTCCTGGAGGAGTTAATAGTCCTTAGGTGTAAGTACCCCTCCAGTGGTTGTATAGCAGTTGTCTGTTGGGGGACCTTAAGTGATTCATGGAATCTTTCATGCTAAAGATGCATTGCAGCGAAACGTCATTGGTTTGGACCAAATCCGGTTATGGTCTGAAGAACCTCAGGTATGGGACATCCCCAGCAAAGCAGTCTTATTACTCTTTATCCTGCAGAGTCACAGCTTACAGAATCTTCCCTAGAAGAGGCGTGCCTGGTGTACTTTTAAAAATAGATGCGCCTCTTGTGTAAACAGCATTTTGCCGGTTGGAATGTAAATGAATGTTGTTGGAGTGCTTGGAGACAGTTTGTTCTTTTAGTGGATTAGCAATTTCCCCTGCAAATGTTGTTTCATGGTATTTGCTAAGCACATCCTTCCTTCATATGCAATATGGAATTCCATATCAGCCAGCCTAGATGGGCAAAAACTCTGGAAGTTCTGCTGTACCCATTCCATCAATAACCCTAGCAGTGATCTGTGTTCTAGAAAGGCAGGGGTTGGGGATGAGTCCAGGTTTTCTAAAGACATTGGGAAATAACAGCAAATTTTCCAGAGAAGGAGTTGCTTCCAAAAATTTAAAAAATAGTTAAAGAGAGGCATTTATAACCATGAAGAGTAGTCAACAGAGAAAACAAACATGCCAGTGAATGAACATCCTAGCAGAGGGTGGAGAAAGCAAGCCAGAATAGTGTGGAGGGGGTACAAAAGTTTCAAATTATCTTCCCTATATAAAATTCCCATGATCCCCCAGGCAGTCAGTTTTAACTGCATACCCCAGCACTCCCAAATTCCATTCTTCCGGAGGCCTGGCAAAGCACCTCCTCAGCACTCGCTACCCAGTCCCAGGCCTCAGGCGTGCTCTCCCCACACGGCTGCTGTCCCCATCTTCACTTCCACATCATCCTTGGATCCTAGATCACTGTCCCTACAGCTCACTTCCTTGTTTCCACTCCCTGTCCACACATTAAATATCCATGCTCTGGCCTGGCAGTCAGCAGCCCCATGACCTGGCTCCAGGGCCCCTTCAGCCCCAAGTCGCGTCCCTCGCAGGTTTGATGCCCAAGCAGCAGATTTCTCCCCAACAGAGGCCTCAGAGAGTGCCTGGCTGTGATAAGCACGTGTTGCTGTGATTTTGTCATCTGTCTCCTTGCTTTTGCTTAGGCTGTTCCCCTGCCTTCCTCTCTGCCTGGCAGGATTCCCCCCTTCCCAAGAAGTGCCTGCTTCTGGTCTCCAGTAAGTATCTGACGTCAGTCATATTCTTAAATCTGACCAGCTCACAGTATTTACATCCAGGATTTCTCTCTTTTTCTAGAATGAAAACACCTCCAGGTCAAGGGCTTTCTCTCACACTTATTTACACCTCAGCACCTAGCACAGAGTGCTGTACACAGTGGATGCTTATTTTAGACTGTGATATCCTTAATAATAATAATAGCTCTGCTTTATTAATCATCTTCCATGTGCAGGCACTGGGGTTCTCTCCCCAGATGCATCTTCAGCACAAACCAAAGAGTGTTACCATCAGTTACATTTTATGGAACTTGCCAAGAGCGTAGGTAATAAATGACAGAGCTGCGATTTGAACCCTTATTTGTCCCCTCTAGGACTTGCATCTGAAGTCATAAGGGTGCTGTTCTATTACTCTCATGAAGACAGGGACCACGTCTTTACCTAAGGCAGTGTTGCAAGTGGAGACTAAAGACCAAATCTGGCCCATAGATATGTTTTGTTTGGCCCATTCTGTGCGTGTTTGTTTGTTTCTTTAATCAGGAAATTTTACATCCACATCTAGATTTCTGGCTTTGCTGGGAAGCCCAGGAGATACAGTAACCCTGGATTTAAGCGTAGTGATGCTGGCCAGTGCTCGAAACCGCTGTCCCCACTTCACCACAGCCTCTGCTTGCCTGGCCTGAGGGTAGGGGAGCATTAGAGTTTGCGTCTTCTGCACTGTACTGTCTGGTTCCATGTTTCACCTCCCAGGCATTGGGATTGGGGTGGATCCATTCTTGGTTATATAGGACTGCCCCATATATTGCAGGGTGTGTAGCAACACTGGCCCTCACCCGCTAAATCAACAGCACCTTTCCTTCAGTCATGTTGACAATCAAAAACTCCCCCAAACATTTGCAAAGCCCCTAGTGAGGGATGCTGCCCCATTCCCTTTTGAGACACAATGGCAGATAACCCCTTGTCTCACCAGTGGTGGCACACAGTAGGGCCTCCATTAAATAGATTTAAAAGACCTAAAATGCAACATCCATTACCAAATAGTTCCCATGTTAAAAGTTCCCATGAAAGGAGAAGCAGAAAAATGCAATAATCATAGTATTTTTTAAAAAATAAATTATCTGGAGCAAATTTAGTGCATTCCCTTAAACACCTGTCCCATGATGGAAAAAAAAAAGTTAGTGATAACACGTTTCTGTGGAGGCATTTCCATTCTCCACGCCTCAGTTCCCACTGTAATGTTAATTGGTTATGGTTTTCTTTGCTTCTAGTCCTTACATGTGCAGCTGTCAACCAGGCACCACCCCAGGAAATGCTGTACTTAAAGGGATAAGTAAGAGGAACTGAATCACATGCAGCTTTTCTAAGGAGAAATGGTATTGCTAATATTTTTGCTTGTTGTTCTAATTATAAAAATACTATGTGCTTATAGTAGAAATTTCAGAGTAAAGTACTAAGAATAAGTAAAAATCCCTCGTACTCTCATCATCAGAAGATAATCACTGTTTCTGTTTTTGTATATTTCCTTCCAGTCTTTCTTCCTCTATCGCACATATTTGTGTTTGTTGTTGCTGATTTCATTTTGCTTCCAAGAAAATTGGGATTGTACTATTGATAAAGCCCTCCTTGCCACTGCATGGCTGTACCATGATCAGTTTAACCAGTCCCCTTTCGTTGAACATATGGTAGCTTCCCAGTTTATGCTGTGATCAACAGGACAGCAATCACCTTCTTTATCCATAAATCTTTTGGGATCACTTGGATTATTTCTATAGAAAGAGTAATATGGTAAGCAGTGTAGAAAGAAACCATCCTCTCCACAAGAGAGATGTTATTGGCTCTGGCCCTAGAAGAGATGGGCAGAGCCAAGGGTAGACTGAGTTCTGGTTAAGGAATTTCCAGGCAGGAAGAAGTTCATATTTTTGAGCTGGCTTCTCTAGTGCAGCTGAAGACAAGCCATCTACTGTGAGCAAAGAGAGGCGAGGTGGGGCTGGGGACTTGGGGAGGGTGGAGTTGGTTTGGAGCTCCCAGTGCAGGAAGCAAACAAGGGCTTAACCAAAGGATGAAAATTGTTTGGCAGCATTGAGCACCTAGGTCACACTGTGTGATTTAGGAATAGAGGCCATTAGCACAGATGTGCAGCTCTCTCCAGTGAGGCAGAGACAAAAGCAGAGGTGGGGTGGAGGTGGGTCGGGGGAGGGTGGGGATAGTAGGATCATCTCAGGTTTGGGAAATGGCCTGACAGATCCAGCCAAAGGTCAGAGGGGCTGGTGAGAGCCTCATGAAATCTTTTCCCACCCAAAATAATAAGATTGCTATAACACATAAGTAAAAATCGTCTCTGCAACCTAGCAAACAGAGCTAAGAAATGAGCTTTGTCTACTAAAATGGCTTTACAGACCCAACATGAGCTGGACATAGACCCTGAGTTACTTTTAGGGTATAATAATAACAACAATGAACACTTTCTACAGCAGATCACAGTTACAGAGTGCTTTATACAATACATAAGTCCAATCTCATAGGGTATTACTAAGTGGGTCCCCCATTTTCAAAGGAGAAAACTGAGGCTTAGAAAGGGTGATGATATGTATAAGTGTAAATAGGTAGTTGATTGTAGAGTCAGGCTCCAGACCAGCTCCAAGGACAGATTTGTGATAATTAATCTATTAATGTGACCATCTCTTCTGTCCTTGCAAGATGACTTTTGTTGGAAAACAAAAGTCTCAAAACAAAAGTCACACCTGTGACCTTGACCTCCTAAGCAAGACAATTAACCAAACGAGCTAACAGGAAAAGCCAGTTCTTCCTAGGTGTAAAGAGTGGTCTCAGTGTCCTACCTACCAGGCTGGTCTCCTTGCTGTTCTCTGAACAGACCTCACACAGTCCTCCTGCCGGAGGTTTCCCTTGGTGAGTGGTTTCTACACCTGGACTCCTCTCCCCCACATGCCGACACAGCTGATTCTCTAACCTCTTCAAGTCTTTGCTTCAATGTCACCTTCCCAGTGGTGCCTTCCCTGGCTCCTCTACCTTAATGGCAACCCCCGCCCCACTGCCAACTCCCTCCACCAGCACTTCTTGTCTTCCTTTCCTGCTCTTTATTTTCTTCCATAGCATTTATCACCTTCTAATATACTAGTATTTCATTCATTTTCTTGTTTCTTTTTGTTTTCTCCACCATAATGTCAGTGTGACAGTGCAGAATTTTTGTCTGTTTTGTTCCCTGCTGTTTCTCCATGCCTAGAAGATGTCCAGAATATGGTAGGTACTTAAAAAGTAATTGTTGAATGAATAGCAGCCGAGGTATTAGGAAAAATTAAAAAGTTTTTTTTTTTTTTTGAGACTCTCACTCTGTTGCCCAGGCTGGAGTGCAGTGGCATAATCTCAGCTCACTGCAACCTCCACCTCCAGGGTTCAAGTGAGTCTCCTGCCTCAGCTCCCTGAGTAGCTAGAACTATAGGCACCTGCCACCACACCCGACTATTTTTATATTTTTAGTAGAGACAAAGTTTCACTATGTTGGCCAGGCTAGTCTCCAACTCCTGACCTCGTGATCCGCCCGCCTCAGCCTCCCAAAGTGCTGGGATTACAGGCATGAGCTACCGTGCCCGGCCAAAAAAATATTCTTAAGAAGAACACTAGCACAGTGACTCACTCGTAATAGGACATCCGTATGTGCTGGTTCCTTCTCTCTTACCCCTTGTTCTGTGTTAAATGTTATGTGCTCAGCACATCCATCTTTGGAATTAAAGTATTTCTGGGAAAGATAACACATTAAGCCTTAACATCCAGTCCATGAAGCTGATATCACAGGGGAAGAAACCCACACTGGCTCTTAAGGAAGTGGGTGAGTCGTACATGAAACGCGCCAGAGTGTCCCTGTCTGTCTAACGGGGTGGGACACGTGATCTTGGAGGGTATTTCCAGTGCTGCCTATGATTCCACCCAGCTATGAATCAGGGTGGGCAGAAACTGGAAACAGGCATGTGGGACCCAGGTGGATCACAGTCTCCCCTCTTCCACCTGCTGGCGTTCCTGCCTTTGGGGACAGCAGGGCGGGTGAATCCTGGGCTGTTTGCTCGCTGACAGCCATGGGGTTGCAAAGGATCCCTTCTCTTCAGCTGGGGCACTGCTGAGTTACTTACTCACCCATCCCAACATTCATTTATTCAGTAGAAACATATTAGATGTCCCCAGTGTGCTCAGTGCTGAGCTGAATAAAACAGACAAGACCCTGATTGACAGCTGGGTGAAATCATAGACAGCACTGGAAATACCCTCCGCATCCCACCCCCGCACCATTAGACACACAGGGAGACCCTGGCTTGTCCTGTGTACAACTCACTCACTTCCTTGATAGCCAGTATGGGTTTTTTTCCCTGTGATACCTGCTTCATGGACTGGATGTTAAGGCTCAATGTGTGCTATCTTTTCTGAAAAGAATTCTAAAGGTGGATGTGCTGAGCACAAAACATTTGACATAGAAGAAGGGAAGAGAAGAAGGGAATCGGCACAGTGAGTTCCTATTATGAGCCAAGTCACTGTACTAGTGTTCTTCTTAAGAATACTTTTTATTTCTTCTAGTACCTCAGCTGCTATTCACTCAATGGTTACTTTTTTAAGTACCTACTATATTCTGGACATCTTCTAGGCATGGGGAAACAGCAGGGAACAACACATGGCCCCACAGTCAGGCAACGGGGACAGACCTCAAACGTGAAAACCCACCCAGACCAGAGCCATCCTTGGGCACCCTGATGCCTGTTGGACTTTCCTATCCTACTTTGGGACTCTTCCTTCCCAGGGCCTTGCTCAGGCCCCTACCTGGAACCAACAGCCTCCAGCTGCTCCCCTTGTCTGAAGCGTCCTCAGCATGCCCTTCCTCCCTGCAGATCGCTCCCAGAGGGCTCCTAAAGCCATCAGGTGGAGTTCAGCCCAGGCTACCCAGAGGACAAGTGAGGGGACCCCTGGGGGATGGGGAGAGAGCGGCCTGAGAAGAGGAGGTGGCTAGAAAGAGAAAGGGAGGAAGAACAAGACTGCGGAGTCTTTTAAGAGCGTGAAACCTGAGGAGCAAATGTCCCAGAAGGTTTGAGGAAAGGTTCACTGGGAAATGCACTGCAGGAAACCCCTGCATGGCCTCTCAGGAAACCCTACCATGGAGATCACATTAGGCCTGAAAATATTTGCAGTTACATATGTTTCCTTGAATGCAAGACCAAGTGGAGGCCATCTTCCAGGGAGGGCTGGTCACACCAACTGCAAGCACAATTTTAATCTGTCATCCACAAAGCATCCTAGAGGATGGCGCCTGCATACCCTTCCTGCCTTGTTTCCTACCACCCCACCCCACCTTCTCCACACACCCTGAGTTTCTCAGTGTTCCCTGAATAAGCTTCCTCACACCCCATTCCATGGCATCCTCAGGAGTCCCCGGCATTGGGGCACTGCCATTTCTCCTTCCTGTGTTCCCCAGCCCTACCTAGCCTTCAAGCCTCAGCTCAGAGCCTTCACCTCTTCCAAGAAGCTTTGGCTGGCCACCTGGAAGCATCTTCGGCTCCTTTCTACACTTTCAGGAGAACACTTTTTATAAACTCCCTTGTATGGGGTCATTATTTTATGTACATGGGTTAGCTGTTGCACCAACTACAGATGAATCTCCACTCACAATAAGTTTAAGTTCCAATAAACCCATCGGAAGTTGAAAATATTGTGAGTTGAAAATGCATGTAATTCACCCAACCTACCAAACCTCTGTAGCTTAGCCTCGCCTACCGTACACGTGCTCAGAGCACTTACATTAACCTACAATGGGCAAAACCATCTAACACAAAGCCTACTGTATAATAAAGTAGGGAATATCTCATGTTTATTGAATACTGTACATTGTGTTAAAATTGGAAGTTTCACACCATCATAAAGTCAAGGAATCATTTAGTTGAATCATTATAAGTCTAGGACTATCTGTAGATGTAAATTTGTTAAGAATTAGGACTCAAGAGTAGAATTCCTTTAATCCACATAGACTTACAATGGTGCTGTGCACATGGAGCCCCTAAATCATTGCTGACTGAGTAGATTTCCCAGGGTAAGCCCAAGAAGTTACTCCTAGAAGGGGCTGGTAGGGGAAACAGCCAACATCCCACATGCCTGCCCACTTTGGGTCTGGTCCCAAGAAACAAACTCCAGTGGCCTTGAAAATTTAATATTGCTGTCAGAAGGGCCTCCCCTTCAAAGGAACAGGTCCTGATAGCTCTTGTTATATGCAAAGTGGAAAGGTAACGTGACTGTTCTCTGCATTTCCTGCCTTTCAATTGAGTGAAGACAGACAGATGATTTATTGGGCATTTCCTAGCCTCCCCTTCACCATAGGAAACCAGACTGAAAAAAAAGGTGCAAATTTTAAAAAGATGTGTGAGTATTTTGAGGGGGCTGGGGGAGAATTCCTGTGTACCACTAAAGCAAAAAAAGAAAACTCTCTAACAGCAGGACCTCTGATCTGGAGGCATATTGACCATAAATTTACACCACCCCATGAGAGCTCAAAGGCTGTGCTGTTCTCGTCCTCTCTCAGTCCCCATTTCCAGGTGATCAAGCTTGGGCTTAGGGTAGTGGCAGTGTGGCTTTAGCTGTGAGCCATCACCACGGAAGAGCAGGAGGTTTAGGGGCCTTCATAACCTTTCAAGTGTTGGTTTCCGTTGGAAGTAGTTGAATATCTCCACCCCACCCATGCCCCTGAGAGAAAGCCGGGAAGAGGGGCCACCATCGGGGGCTCAGCAGCTGCAAGCCCAATGCTGACATGAAGGCTTCGCTTCATTCCATTCGGCCACGAGAGCTATACTCGCTTCCTAGGGCTCCCCTAGCCAAGCGGGTACTTTACTGAGTGTCTGAAAACAACAGAAATTGATTGCATCGTTGTTCTGGAGGCTAGAGGTGTGATATCAAGGTTTCGGCAGGGCCATGTTCCTCCTAAAGGCTGTGGGGAAGGGTCCTTCCTTGCCTCTTCTCAGCTTCTGATGGTGGCCGGCACTCCTCCACATTCCTTGGCTTGTAGCTGCCCCACTCCCATCACTGCTGTCATCTTCACGTGGCCCTTCCCTATGCATCTGTGTCTTCACATGGTGGTCTCCTTGTGGATGACAGTGTCTGTCTCTGTTCCTCTCCCCTCTTCTTATAAGGACACCAGCCGTATTGGATTGAGGGCCCACCCTACTCCAGAATAATCTCATCTCCACCTACATCGTAATTACATCTGCAAATATATTTTTATTTCAAAAATAAGGTCATATTCACAGGTACCAGGGTTAGGACTTCAGTGTATCTTTTGGGGGTGACACAATTCAGTCCACCATGGGAGACACATGCTTTTTGTCCATGGCCTTATAGGGAATCCTTGGGTGACTCCGTATCTGTGTGTAAGTATATGCCTGTGATTTGTATTCATATAGTGTCATATACACACAAATACCTATATATTTACATGTATATATATATAAATATGTATATGACATTTACTAATACATATCTCTAATAGGTATTTGTAATATATATAAAAATACCTGTGATTTGTATTGATATAGTGTTATATATATGTGTGCATATATATATATATACACACACAAAAAAACCTGTCCATATATATGTGTCTATAGAGACAAATACCTATAAAATAGTAGGTAATTACCTATCTATACTTATAATAGATATTTTTAATAAATATACAAATATCTGTACAAACACCTGTAATTTGTATTCATGTAGTGTCATACATGTAATATAAATACATCTAAATATAATCTGTCATACATATGACACGATATGAATTTGTAAGTCATGAACCTGTGATTAATACACATCCCAGGAGCTTTTTTTTTTTTTTTGAGATGGAGTCTTGCTCTGTCACCTAGGCTGGAGTGCAGTGGCGTGATCTTGGCTCACTGCACCCTCTGCCTCCCAGGTTCAAGCAACCCTCCTGCCTCAGCCTCCCAAGCAGCTGGAATTACAGGTGCCCTCCACCACACCCGGCTAATTTTTGCCTTTTTGGTAGAGAAGAGTGTCACCATGTTGGCCAGGCTGGTCTCGAACTCCTGACCTCATGTGATCCACCTGCCTCAGCCTCCCAAAATACTGGGTTACATGCGTGAGTCACTGCGCCCCCAGGAGCAATTCTGAGTAATGCCCTGATTTCATTAATCAAAGGAAGACTGCAGAGGTGTTTGTAGTCCTTTTTCTGCAATTTTCCCACTAAAGCAATGGCAGGAAAGGTCTGTCGTCTTGACCACAGACACACACGCTTGCCAGGACTGCACCCCGAGGAGGACTCCAGCATGTGGAATGGGCAGAAGGCAGAAGCCCTATGTCTGCCCTGGGGTCCCCAGTGCTGAAGGCAGCAGCTCTGCTGGCTGCGCGGCTCTTCCCTACCTTGTTTTGGATGAGAAGACCCAGACCCAGAGTCCTGAAGTGGCTTGTCCAAGTCCACATGGACACAAACAGTTCTAGAAGTCACACTGCCACATACCCAGCAGAGCTACTTCTCTTCTCTGCCTCCTCCTTGCCCCATTTTCCCAACTAATAATCAGATTTTTCCTCGGAGTGACTTCTGACGAGCATACTCAGATGTTACAGGTAGTCACAAAAATATCACCCTTTTCCCATCAAATGGGCTGAGAAACGATTTTTCACGGAGGTCTTGCCACATTCAAAGGTTAAAGTACTTTGTGTTCTGTTGTTTTGGAGCTGTTGGAGAGGCGGGAAAAAAAAATTCTTTTTCAATTTCATAAAGGATTTTTGTTTTCATTTTCTCAGACTCCAGACTGACTCACCAAAAGGTTCATCTCATATTCGGCATACAGTGGCCCACCTGGGAGGTCTTTTATTAATGAGTCTGGGGACTTGGGGGCTGCTGCTCCCCTAAATCTACTTGAAAGTGACCTTCAGAGCTGGGCGCGGTGGCTCACGCCTGTAATCCCAGCACTTTGGGAGGCTGAGGTGGGCGGATCACCTGAGGTCGGGAGTTCGAGACTAGCCTGGCCAACATGGTGAAACCCCATCTCTACTAAAAATACAAAAATTAGCCGGGCATGGTGGTGAGCGCCTGTAATCCCAGCTACTCGGGAGAGTGAGGCAGGAGAATCAGTTGAACCCGGGAGGCGGAGGTTGCAGTGAGCCGAGATTGCGCCACTGCACTCCAGGCTGGGTGACAAAAGTGAGACTCCATCTCAAAAACAAAAAGTGACCTTCAGAAGCACTGACCTGGCCTCCCCCCGCCCCACACACACTTCTGCCCCAGGATGTCCCCCTCTCTCCATCTCCACCCTGCTCTCTCCACACTACAAGGCTACTTGACTTCGCTTCTGGAAGCCCTAGGGCCTGATTCTCTCTCCCTCATGCTCACTGGGATCATCCGGCAGGGAACAGAAGGGATACTGCTTCCGGGCAGAAAATGGGCCAGATGCAGGAACGCCTGAAATGGGGCTCTGGAAGCCTTTTGCTTGGAACTTTCTTGGAGCATGTTTTTGCCAGGGCCATCACCCATCTAGGAGTTCCAAACGGTTTGGCAGAAATATTGCCCTGCCTCCTACACCTTCCTCTGCCACTCCTGACTTCCTTTCACCCCAGCCTCCCCAACTGAGAACTCCCATGCTGGCTCCCAAATACACAACAAGCTCTTCGCATGGTGCCCACTTCCACAACGTCTGGTGATCAACGTATCCTAATTCATTGGAAAGCCTAAATTGTGGACCTCAAATTTAAGGATCATTTAGGGGGCTTATTAAAAATATCGGTTTCTAACCCCACCACTCAAAGTCTTATTGAGGTCTGTGGCAGAGCCTGGGAATCTGCATTCTTAGCGCACCCCAGGGGATTCTGAGGTTGGGCATCTAGAGGGCCCCCTTGGAGAAATACAGCTTAATTCTACAGCAGGCATGCTCACCTGGGGCCTCTGCTCTGCAGAGCACCGCTGGGGACACTTAGGGGAGGTGACTAGGAAGAAGAAAAGAATAGCAGTGTGAGGATTCAGGCTGAGGTAGAAATATAAACCAGGTAGGCCAAGGCCTGGGCCTGGGAGGAAGGCAGAGGAAGGCAAGTTCCCCGTGTGGCTTCTCAGGGACCAGCAGCGTGAGGGTTCCACGTGGCAACGCTGCTGGAGAGGTGTTTACATCTGGGCACTGGCAGAGCCTTCTGGACAGGCCATCAAGCCAGAGGGAGCAGGCCCTCGAGCTAAATGGCATCATTCTGAGACTGGAGCTCCTTCAGCTTTGTCCTCAAAGGCACTGCAGCTTGGTGAATGAACATACGGGCTTTAGAGTCACATTGGTGGCCCGACTTGTCTGGTCTCTGTAGTTTCCTCTGCTGGAAAAGGAGGACAACAGTCTTCCATGCAGAGGGCGAGTGAGAGGATGAAATGAGGTCATGTGTGCAAAGTTCTCAGCATGGTCCTTGTGGCAGCAATGTACACGAGCTATTGTCTTTGTCCTCAGAGCTGCTCCTGTCTGCCTCACAGCACGTCTCTGAAGCTGTCTTTGCAGAATTAGACCACATGAATAATTTGGAGAGTCCATAACTGTCCTAGAAAGCTTTTGGTTTGTCCTTTTTCTCCCTGTGAAAGCCCTCGTCACCCTGTAAATGCCAGTTCTGAAGAGGCAACGCTTACAACAGCATCAATTTTTCTCTCCAAGTGACCCTGCCTCACCAGACATTTGCAGCCCTTCCAGTGATACTGAAAGAACCACTCAACAGATGGGGGCCAGATCTTTGCAACGGAAAATGCCACTTTTGAACTCCAAACCTCTGCCTGACGAAGGCTGTGTGATCTACAGGGTGAGACAGGGAGTTTAAGGTGGGAACCAAAGGCTCTCGAGCAAATGCAGAAAGGAAATGGACTTATGCAGAGGCCCATACAGCCCCCAGTCAACCCTGCCTTTGCCATGTCAGCTGTGGGGGCTTTTGTGCTGGTCTCAGCCTCTGAGCGCTCTCTGCCTCAGTTTCCCTCTGCAGGGTGGAGCCAGCACCCACAGCCATGTTTTGGCACGTGGCAAACTAACTCCTTTTGTGTACTGTGCAGTCTTAGGAGTAATGAGGCAGCAATATTATTGTTAGTTCTCTGTTCTAATGATCAGCTGTGAGGACCTAAGCAAATGAGAGTTGCTATAGTGTTATGAAGAAAAGACCCTGACTTGTTAGAGTGGCCATTTGTTTCCCCACAGCTATTCATCCCCCTGGTGCCCTCATCACCAGGGCATATCTAAAAGATGCCATGCTAGATATACCCATCCAGGGTATGGTACAGACATCACAAGGTAAGTATTCCAAGGCCAGAGAAGTGAAAATGTTCACAGCAGCTCTGGAAGAGAGGAACTCAGAAACCTCTGGGCACCTTCTGGATGGAGCCCATTGCCTCCACATCCAAACATGGACCATGTATTGCTACAAAGGAAGCAATAGTGTGCTCCACGGAAGGCCCGGGCTGCTGCCGGTCCCTCCAGAGTTCACGGCTGGGCATGATGAGACCAACCTCTCTCACCCTGGCCACTTCCCTAGCCAGTGGGAGGGCAGAGGCTGGCAGAAAAGCCTCCGTCTGCCTTGTTGACTCTGCCGGGTTCAGAGAGGGCTTCACATTTGACTTGGCGAAGGAGAGAAGTTCTTTATTTCCCTCAGCCTCAGGTCTGCCAAGCCCAAGGCTGAGGTGAGCAGTTTTCTCCTCCGTCTCTCATTGCCACATCATTACCTGCAGAGTTCAATGAAAAGCCCCATCCAGAATGGGCCAAGCCGAGCCTGCAATGGGCTTGTTCTCTCCTCGGGGCGTGCTCCTTCTTCCCCTCCAGCTCAGCCTGCCAGGCCTTCCCAGTGATACTGCGAGCTGGGTTTTTCTTTCTTCCCACCCCCCAGGTCCACAGCCCAGTTATTTACCCAAAGAAAACAGGGAAGTGACAAGGTAACAGAGTACACATGTTGTGAAAATATGCAGGCTGGGGCTGAAGAAAAGAAAACATTCTTCCATAAGTAGCTGCCTTGTTAATTCATTTTTTTCTCCAGATTAGAACCAGCCATTTCTTGTGTGCCTTCAAGCACCTTCTGTGGTTTCCTGACAGCTGCCTGCAAGGGGTGAGATTTGGCTTGAAAAATGGGCCATCGGTCATGCCTCGGGGGAAGGGCAGAAACCAAAATTCCCAGATTGCTCAAATTCACTGCTCCTTTTCTAAATGGGAACGAAAGAGGGAGAGGTGGTGGGGAGAGGACTGTATAAACTCTGAGGCGTAACCTGATTTTCCGTAAGAAACGACAGCTCGGTAATGAGCAGTCCTTGGAACTTGCTTTTTTACCTCCTCTTGAAGTTGGTTTCCGATCCCTGGCAAGCCTGTGCTCTGCAGCCTTGAGTAACGGCCACAGGCCGATTCTCGGCAATTAAAAATAATATTGGCCCTGATAGAGAACTCTTGGGTGCTCCCCCACACATACACACCCTTTTCATTATGTGCCAAAGATCACTTTCCCAAACCTGTTTCGGAACAGCTGGCCGCACTAGAGGGCCTGCATGGGCTGGGGGAGGCTGGGGTTATTAATAGCATTTGCTCTGCCCGGTGTTTGGGGCAGGAAAGGGGTGATTTGTGTCTTTTTGGAAGGCTAGGCCCTCATCAGTTTGGGCCTGATTTTTCTGCACTGGATCCTTTAAACATCAGGGCCTACCAAGAATGGTTGAGAAAGCCTGAAGAGAGGCTCTCTGCGGCCAATATCCCTTCGGTACAAATCTTCGTGCTTCTCATTATTTCCCTCGTCAACAGTCTCCGTCTCCTTTGCAGCCTGTGGGTATTGGCCTGCAGCTTGGCTGGGCTCCTTTTGGGAGAGGTCATGCCGCACAGGCCTAGCCGGCCCCTGTTAGCATTGCTGTGGTGCTTTCTGTTAACGAGAGGCCACTGAAGCTGGGCGATGCCTCCCAGCAGGGGACGGGCTTGTGAGAAGGAGCTGCTTGTTGTTGCCCTTCCCCAGAGAGGAAGCCGAGTGCAGGCCTGAGCGGGCAGCTGGGGTTGGAGAAGCTTCATGATCCCTTACTTATGGCCACAGCGTTCATCAGCTTCCCACGACCAGCACCCATAGCCTTAACCCCGGGGTGGGTGGAAACTCTGCTCTCTCCTCACAGGGCTCCCCACCACCACAAGGGCACCTTCCCAAGAGCCCAGGAGAGGGCTGGCTTTCAGGCCTGGTGTGGTGTTGATAATCAGGTCGGGTTGAGCTGAAATGGAAAACCTTGAGAGTGAGGTGGATGGTGGGCTCCAGGCTGGCATCTCCCACTGAAAGAGCCGGGTCGCAGAGACACACTCAACAAGTGCCAGTGGTCTGGCTGGCTGAGGGGACCTCAGAGCGCCAGTGTTTGGGACCGGGGCTGGGAAGGCCCTGCCATCCACCCTAGTGACATCCTTCATGTGGCCACCAGGTTCCCACTGGGTGAACACAGCCTCTCCCCTCACTGGGCCAGATTCCAGCCTCCGGCCATAGGTGAAAGACAATTTCCGATTATTGTTTTCAAACATTCTACATCCAGCGCATAAAAACACAATAGTGACAGGAAAAATACACACACACACATACACACACACACACCCCACATGCACACAACACAAAGGTTTAAGCGCTCACTATAAGAAGGTCAGGGGGCCCTTTTCTCATTCCAGTCCTTGATGTGGATCCAAGGGAAGCAGTGCCTTTGAAGTCAGCAGCAACCGCAGCAGGCTCAGCTGTGAGGGTGTGGACAGGGAGGCAGACAGGATGTGCTGCCTTATCAGGGCCCAATCTAAGGCCCTCCTGTAAGGACCAAGCTTCCTCCAGCAAAAGGTGACTTAGAGGTGTTTGTTCAATAATGCGAGGAGACTCATTACAACCCTGGGGCACTTGGGATCTGGCTCCCTCAGAGCCAAGCCTTTCTGTTTGGAGTTTTGCACAGCCCTTTAAGAGGAGACTTCAGAGTGAGACTCTGTCTCAAAAAAAAAGAAGTTCTTTCTTACATTGAGGTGGGATCTGCCACTCCATGACTTTGATTCATTGACCCAGTTTTGCAATAATTCTCAAGAGCTGGGCAGAAGTATAGCCAGATTTCAATACCAGGGAGAGCAGGCAGAGAAAGAGAGCTAATCTCCTTTACCCCGTCCTTGCTGCTGTCTCTGTCTCATGGTTGATTATTAATATATTGATTACATTTTGAACAGACACTTGCTTTCACCCTAATGTATTTTCATGAAATACTTAACATCTTCATGTCAATATTATCTTATAAAACACTGCTGAAAAGGTGCATGTTGGAGAATGGTGTCTCACTCCATCCAGTTCTCCCAGTGCAACTGGGAAGGGTATCTGGATCTTTTCCCTGGAGGTGTCTGGCCACTCTCGTCTCCCCCTGGCTCCAATGTGGCCACAAGCCACTCTTGCTGAAGGAAGTGTGTCTGCTTTTATACCTTGGGTATGTTGGGGTAGAAAGCTTTAGGACCATTCTTCTAGAATAAGGTAAACTTGCTCCCTCTTCTTGGTGCCAAGCCACCTCACTTCGCTGGGCCTTGTCACTCTTCACCCTCTCTCCTGATTTCTCCAGGTTAAGCAGCTCCAGGACTCATCTTTCTCTGTACCTGATGAGAAACTAACTTTACATGGCTTTTTACTAGAATGTTTGCTCTGTGAGGTCGGGGAGTGTGTCTGTTTTCTTTACTGCTCTGTCCTCAGAGTCTGCAAGTATTTGCTGAATGACTGCTGACTGGTTTCCCAGGTGTAGCTGACAAAACCCTATCTTCAGCTCTTACACTCTGTGAGGAAACTCTGGAGAATTAATAAGAAGGTGAACCTGGTCTATTTCCCATAGAATTGTCTGATTCATCCCCTTTGTTAGTAATTAGAAGAACAACGTCAAGGCCAAATTTCAAACAGCAAGTCAGCAGCAAATCCAGGCAAACCCCTCAAACTTGAGCACTGCTTGTCTTGTATGCCCTATTATGCCAGCTTCATTCAAATTGTGACCTTGATCCAACTGAGGAAGCTCGTACTCAGGAAGCACTATAGGATCTCATTACCACTGCCAGATTGACCACTGTCTTCTACAGCTCTGTTCATGGACAGTCCAGGGCTCACAGCATACACCTACCAAGCTGGGAGAAACTCCCTGGTGCCTCAGTGACTGGGGGCATGCTTGGATTGCTTTTCTCTCTGAAGTCTCATCAAATCCCACTTTCATGATGTCACTTCTCAGCCCTAGAAGCTACAAGACTTCCTTGTGTTCTCCAACACCAAATCCCAATTTCTCTGCTTGGCTTTCAAGATTCTTCATTATCTGGCCCCAACTTGCCTATCAAACCTTCTTTCTTATTACTCTTCAATGCATTCTCCCTTCTACCAGCAATGGCCAGGCCATGGGTTTATTGCTTTCCCTGTGTATTTTGCTTACTTCTTTTTCAATATGCTTGTTTTGTTAATATCCCAAATAGGCTCATACCTTCTTTTTTAAAAATTCAACTTTACTGGCCGGCACGGTGGCTCACGCCTATAATCCCAGCACTTTGGAAGGCCGAGGCGGGTGGATCACGAGGTCAGGAGTTCCAGACCAGCCTGGCTGAGATGATGAAACCCTGTCTCTACTAAAAATACAAAAAATTAGCTGGGCGCAGTGGCAGGCGCCTGTAATCCCAGCTACTCGGGAGGCTGAGGCAGGAGAATCGCTTGAACTTGGACAGCAGAGGTTGCAGTGAGCCAAGATCGCGCCACCGCACTCCAGCCTGGGTGACAGAGTAAGACTCCATCTCAGAAAGAAAAAAAAAATTCAACTTTATTTTTTAGAGTGGTTTTAGGTTCATAGCAAAATACAGCAGAAAGCACAGAGAGTTCTCATATACCCCTGTCCCCCAACATGTACAGCCTTTTCCTCTCTCAACATCCCACACCAGAGTGGTACATTTGTTACAACTGATGAACCTACACTGACATCATTGTCATCCAAAGTCCATGGTTTACATTAGGGTTTACACTTGGTATTGTATATTCTATGGGTTTGTTACCACATGTTTATATGGTAACACCATGTATCCACCACTACAGTATCATACAGAGTAGTTTTTCACTGCCCTAAAAATCCTCTGTGCTCTGTGTATACCTACTTTTTATCATCTGTTTTCTACCCCAGTCATCACGGACAATGCAAGTTCTACCTTCCTCACGAAGTCTTTCCCAGTGACTGTAATCTGCATAGATCTCCCTCTTCCCAGGATCCTTGCTGTACCCACAAGAAGAACACCCTTGGCTGTGCCATTATTGTCTCCTCCTTTCATATTAGCCCCATCTCTGTAAGTAGATTTTAAGCTCCTGGTACTTGGATTCTACCATAGTGCCTGGCCTGTGGCAGGAGTTCCATATGCAGGGCTGACATATTGCATAGTTCCAGGGGTCCCGTTCACATGATATGAATGGGGCCCCTGGAGTTACACAAGTTATAGCCCTGTCCATAAGTCCTTGGTGATTGAATAAAACTCATTCCAGGACCTGAAAAAGAAACAATTATTGTGATCATGATTCAGTTCAAATCTTCAGGTGATTATTGAACAGCTACTATGTACTAACCACCAATGATACAAAAAATGAATAAAATGGCTGTTCTTACCCTCTGAGAAACTATAGTCTTGCGACACAGAAAGGTAAGCAAACAGATCACCATAATACAATGTGAAAAGTGCTAAGATAGAAACATGGGTAAAGGAGATGGCACTTGATGTGTAGCCTGAAGGATTCATAGGAATTTGCCAGGTAGGTGAGTGGGTGGAGAATATTCCAGCAAAAAGGGACATCATTGGCAAAGTGAAAGTACATGGTACATTCAGAGAGCTGCAAGTGGTACAGCTTATTTTCTGATGATAAAACCAGAAGCCCAGTGGTTAAATTGCCTGTGGTCCCCAAGCAAACCTGTACCAGACCATTGGCATGATAGGATTATGTGTATCACCTGCACTTACTGCTTCTGGAATCAAAAAGAAAGAATAGAGCCCTATCTTTCCTGGCCATCCCTTGCTCTTCCAAGGGCTGGGTGGAGTTAAGACACAGAACTTCCTTGTATTTTTTTTCATATACACTACCCTGTGTTGCTCTGTGCACAATAGGGTGTACCATTCAAGCAGTGGAACTGGATCCCTCTAGAACCCTCACTGGGCAACCTCAGGAACGGGCAGCCATTTTCAACAAGCTTTCCTTCAAAGCTTGCACTGTTTTTGGCCTACCTCATAAGTTCTTCTTCTTCCTCGTCCTCCCTTTCTTCTTCCTCTGCCCTCTCTTTGCCTTCTTTCTCATCTTTTTTGATATTTTGGATGCAAGAAGTCTGGTTAATTAGATAAAACCCAGTGTGGGCAAAAATAGAGTTGTTTCTTCCCCCTGCATGGCTTCCTCTCCCCAACCCAGTTGCTAAGTGGTCATTGGCCACCATATTGGAATTTAGATGTGGCTGGGCTTCCACAATGCATGGTCCAATCTCAGAGTGTGTTGAAGGGCTTTGGGGTCTGGTTGGATAAAACAGCTGAGGCCCAATGTTGTGGTTCTTGGCACCTCTCATTTCCCCTTTCTGTATTTCCCTTCGGCATCATCGGCAGGATTTTGTTTAAGGCTTCTGGAGCTTGTCTTTGTTTCACCCGGGAAAGTCCCTGCAGGGAGAGCTAAGATCTCCCCAGAGGAATGGGCCAGAGCCCTGACCTCTGTCACCCGAATTGTTTAGGAGAAGCAGCCCCCATAGGGGTTAGGAGGGTGATCAATTGGCAACTTAAGGAGTAAAGGCCTCTCTCTCCCTCTTCTGCCTCTGCTTATTGTGCTCAGAAGGGCAACAGGGTCAGCAGCAGCAAACTGAGGGGCCAACTCACCACGCCTTGAAAGAGGCTCGTTTTGTGTTTCAGTAATGAGCACTCTTTCTCCCCTTGGATGCACTCAAATTTCACAAGTTACAGGGAACCTGTCAACTGCTGTTTTCATTGTATGGGGCTCACAGGGAACTTGGATATAGGGCAAGCTTGTTTCAAAGAAAGCAGGGGAAAGAAAAGTCCTGAATAGCTGCAATGTGCTGTCATATGCAGATCACAGCCCCAGTTGCTATGGGACACCTCTGCCCGCAGAGAGGGCAAGATGCCGAACGTCCCTTATTGATGTGATTGCCTCCTTGGAGATGGGAATGCCCCTCTAAAAGGGCCAGGCTAGGAGCCGACAGCACCACGGGCTCTCGGGTTTGCCATGGAACCGGGCCTGAAGCAGCCTGCATCCCAGCAGCCTCTGCCTTCCCACTGGCTGTTCAGTAGGGAGCCCCCCAACCCAGGGGCTGAGGGAACAGGCCAAGCTAACCCTGGAAAAGTGAGGAGAGGCAGGTGGGAAGGGTCCCTTTTTGCGGGGCACAAGCCTTTGCTCATAGAAGGGCTACTGGAGGGCATGGTTGTGAACCAGACCTGATGTTAAAGACAGGTTTCACCTTCTTTGTTTGTCTTGCCCTCTGAGAACACTTGGCAATAACATTCCTTTCCTGACAGGCTCATTTTGTAGCTGACGGACATTGTTTTCTTTCCCCTGTTTACCTAATGTGGCCCAGAGTAACAGAACAGGCTGTGCCAGCGAGAGAGGAGAGTGAGCCTCCCCAGTGGCTCCTGGGTCCCCATACCCAGGTCCCTCTGCCCTGAGCTCCTTGCCTTGCATCTGTTTGCCCCACCTGTGGGAACAGGGAGTACCCAGAGGGCTGTCCTGCCTGGAATCAAGCACTGGCAGGACCTGGGTCGGGGGAGCCTGCGATTAGGAGAGGGCCCAGAATTATGACTCTCTCCCTGGGGTCATTTGACTGCAAGGTTAGAAGGCCTGAGATCAAACAAGGCTATGAGAAACCAGCCTTGTCACTTTGCATAGGATAGACCAGTGGGAGCCAAGATTGGAGGCATCTGAAGGTCACTGTAGGACCTTAAAAATACCAGGGGAGGGTACTGTGAGAAACAGATTCCCATCAACTGTTTACTAAACACTCTATGCTATTTAAAGGGACAAAAGCATGGCCAGGTCCTATCATCAGGGAGTCTAAATCTGGGGTCTGCAGCTGAGCCAGGAGGGGGGGTCCAGTGCCCTTGGCAGCCTGCTATAACTTTCTGACCCTCTGTGTCCAGCCCCCATCCCCATTTTTACCTCCAGCCAAGCTTCTCCCTGTGGGGGTTAACAGGGTAAATACTGAAGTCCAGGCCTTTCCCTCAAAGAAGCTGCAAATCTAGTAAGAGAATAATATGTGCATATATGAAACTATAATTTAAGACACTGTGATCAATAACCTAAAGGGAAAGGCTCTGAGGACATCCAGGGGTCTTGGGCTCAAAGGCTGGAGCGCCACACACACACACACACACACACACACATGCACACACACACACACACACATGCACACACACACACATCAAATCACATATTAGCTCGTGTCTTCATGAGCTTTCCAGTTTGCAAACCGCTCACACATACAGCATTTCCTTTAAACTTCACATCAGCCAGTGAAGGGGCTTTGTAAGCCTGAAATGTAAGATCTAACAACCCTCCCAGAATGATAGAATTGGCAGAGGGGGGAGGCAGAGACTGTCAAGCAATGGCAAGTTTTCTGATTGGCTGGAACACAGGGCAGGTGACCCCGTGAGCTAAGGTGAAACAACCAGGCTGAAGGCCTTGCATGCTGCAGTGCTGGGTACAACCATGTCAGTTCAAACCAGATTCAATTTGGTTGGTTAATGTGCCCATTTCCCATTGCTGCCATACAAACTTAGTAGCTTCAACAGTACAAATCAATTACCTGTATAATCCTGGAGGTCAGAAGTCCAAAATGGATCTTACTGAGCTAAAATCAGTGTCATCAGGGCAGTGTTCCCTTCTGGAGGCTGCAGGAAAGAAAGTGTTGTCTTGTTTTTTCCAGCTTCTAGAGGCCGCCCACATTCCTTGACTCATGGCCCCCTTTCTCTGTCTTCAGAGCCAGCAACATCACAGCTCTCTGACCAATCATTCTTCCATTGCCACTTCTCCCTCTGACTTGGATTCCTCTTCTGCCTCCCTCTTCTTCTTTTAGGACCCTTGTGATTACGTTGGGCCAGGACAATGTGCCTGTTTTAAGGTTAGCTAACTAACAGCCTTAATTCCCTTTTTCCTGTCAGGGAACATGTTTATAGGCTTCAGGAAATAGGCCGTGGACACCTTTGAGGGGCCGTTATTCTCCCTACCACATATAGTTAGTTGGTTGATTGTTAGTTGTTCAGTTATTGGTTGTTTGGTGTTGGGTGGCTGTTTTTTGTTTGTTTGTTTGTTTTTTGAGAATCTCCATGGCTCAGGTCCTTACCTGAGAGCCAGATAATCACGTTTGTTAAAAGAAGAGAAAAAATGAGAGTGAGCAGCCGCTAAGGGGAAGAAGGAGCTACAAGAGGCGGCACAGAAAGTGGACATCGATTTTATTTCGTTGTCCATCATTTTCAATCTATAAAGCACAATCCCCAAAACTACAGCACATGCCATTCTGGGGAAATTTGTTAGCTCACGGACCCCCACAGACCCCAGTGTGTGGCTGTTTCATACTTCATGCAAACAGGCCCTTGGACTCTGTCTCATGTCCTCTGGCTTAGAAGCAGGGATGTTTGTAATCTACAAACAAAAGGTCGTCTGGCCAACCTTTTGAGATGTAATCTCGAATCCAGATATACTAGTGGGTTCTGCTAAGTGTCTATTGGTCCCCTAGTGTCTCTCAAACCCACAGTGGGCTTCAGTCTCTCCCAGGCATCAGCCCTAACCCTGTGGCATGGGCCCTGCCCAGCTGCCTCCCAGACGTCACACCTTGCAGGCTGGACTGTGTCAGCAGCTGCCTTGCTTTCCTTGCTGGAAACCTAAACCTGCTTTTTAAGGAGCCCCTCAAAACTCTTGAAATAAGATGTGGGCATTGCTCACTTGCCCTGAGCTGCCCCTTGCAGCTGGGGGGCTGCTTGGTTTGCTCTCTTGGCAAAGCCCCTTGTTTTTACTCTGCTGGGGCCCAACTCCTTCCTTCTTTGTTTCCTTGCCTGGGGCTTCTGATTCCAGTAAGCCACCCCAATAACTCCTGGGGTGCCCCCACGGCTCACCTGCCAAAGCCACTCCCACCTGATCCCAGACTATCCACTCATCCCTGGCCTGTGGCTTGTCCCGACCTCCCAGTGGGTCCTGGCTTCTATCACTGACCTTCTAGGTGGTGACTTCAATCTTGATATGCTCTGCCCCTGCTGACCTTGACTTCCCATCTCCAAACTGCCAGTGTCATATCAATAGCATCACAGCATAATGGCTAATGCTTCTGAGCTCTTACTACACCTCAGGTACTGTACATGTTTTCGCTCATTTAATCCTCATCACAACCCTAGACAGAACCCTATGAAGAATGGGTAGTAGCCCATCTTACGCGTGAGGAGACAAAAGCACAGAGAGATGAAACAGCCTACCCATGGTGCAACAGGTCATATGTGATGGAGTCGGGGAATCAAACCCAGGCCAGGGAGTGTCATCATCCCTCACATCTGGATTTCTGCTACAGTCACCTCATACTACTCTATCTTATTTCCAGTCAACTCCCAGCAGCCAGGGTGAACTGTAAGTACAATGGATCATGTCCTCCACTGCTCAGAGCCTTCCAGCAGTTCTCACCTCACTCAGAGCCTTCCAGCAGCTCTCACCTCACTCATAAAAGCCAGAGGCTCATGTGGCCCACAGGCCCACGTGGTCGAGCCCTGCTCCTTCTCTACCCCACCTCCTGCTGTGCCCCCTCGCACTCTCCTCCACTCGGCTACACTGGACTCCTTACTGTTTCTCAGAGAAACCAAGCACACCCCTGCCTCGGTGTCCCTGTACTTGCTATTCCTTCCACCTGGATTGCTCCCTGCCTCCTCACTGCCCATACTTGGCCCATTCCTTTCTTAAGGAGAGCTTTGCTGATGTTCTACATTTAAGAAACTTAAGACCTACCTTTGCCGACATCCCTACCCAAAGTCTTCCTATCCCCCTTACCTGGCTTTATTTTTCTCCATATATTTGTCACCAAATAACACATGAGAGCTACCTGTGTTGTTTATTATCTGTCTCTCCCACGGGGAATAAAGCTTCAGGAGGGCAGCACCCTTGACCACTGCTACGTATCCAGCACTGTGTAGGGCGCCTAGCAGGTCTTTGTTAAATGAGTGGATGAAGTCTCAGGACTCCCCTCAGGAGCCTAAGGTTCTGGGAGGCTCCAGACCACCATCCAACCTATATCTGTTCCTGGGCCACCAAGGGGGCAGGCCTTCCATTCAGCCCGCAGATGAAGACTTTAGCTTCACTTTGGTGCTCAGTTCCCTCTACAGAGCCCGGCAAACAAGAGCATGCAGCACATGAGTATGGGCTGAGCTTGAGCTTTTGTTCTCATTGACTGCTGTGTGTGTGGGGGTGTGGGTGTGGGTGTCAGTGTGTGTATGTGTGTGTGTGTGTGTGTGTGCTCACTCACATGTTGAAGGAACTCCATTGCTCTCCTCTCCACCCCCACCCCTACTCCAGCAAGCTGAGGGTGAGAAATAGCTACTTTTTGTTTGTTTGTTTGTTTGTTTTTGTTTTGTTTGAGACAGGGTCTCACTCTGTCACCCAGGCTGGAGTGCAGTGGCACAACCTTGGCTCGCTGCAGCTTCAAACTCCCAGCCTGAAGCAATACTGCCGCCTCAGCCTCCTCAGTAGCTGGAACTACTACTGGCTTTTATTGGCTGCACGCACCAGCATCTCACTGTGTTGCCCAGGCTGGTCTCGAACTCCTGGGCTCGAGCGATCCTCCCGCCTTGGCCTCCCAAAGTGCTAGGATTACAGGTGTGAGCCACTGCGCCCGGCCACAGCTACTTCCTTCACTATCAGCACCACAGAACACATAGGTCTTAATTCTCAGCCCTTAAAACCCAGTCCAGCCCACCAGACATTATTTACAAATAATCCAACTGAGACATCTTTGTGGATCTCTACCAAAAAGATAGCTTTGTCCTCCCACCCATTGCTTTAGCAGCCTGTATAGGGGCACCCAGAGGGCCAGCCCACCACACCTGGGGCCTCCACTTTGAATCCACCAGGCCTACTCTAATGGGACAGGGACCTTGGGCCAGCGAAGCAGAAATGTATTACTGCAACAGCCCCGTGGGTCTGGGCATGTGTCCCCATCACCCTTCTCCAACAGAAAATAGTTTATTTTTATTTTTTCATGGCTGGCAGCAAGGCAGCACCTGTGGCAACCTCGTTAGTCAATTCCAAGAGCTCCTCAGAGAAGGGGGAAAGCCTGCCAATTTAGCAAGGATTTTTGGTCTCCAGTAGCTATGGAGGGTGGGGGGGATTGGGGAAATAAGCCCAGGAGCAAGAGAGGTTGGGGATGAGCAGTCTTCTCATCCAAATCCACTCTGAGGTTAGAGAAGAGGAAAGCACGCCATTGACTGGTTTTCTGATTGCCTTCATACATCCAAGTATGTTCTCCACAATGACTTTTTCTCTAGTGGGAAGCCATGGAGATGGACTTAGATAATACCAAGTACCATTTCCTGCATGCCTTTTGCAGGCCAGGCATTGTGCCAAGCCCTTCAGATGGTGCTCCTCAGTGGGAGCTTCTCAGCCAGGGTTTTCTGTCAAAGATACTGACTCGACAATCCTAGAGGATATGGAGTTTATTTATTCCCAACTGGAAAGTGAGGGACTCGAGTCTCTGAGGGGTTAGGTGACTTTCCCAAGTTCTCATAGCTTCTAAATGGTAGGGCCAGAAATCAAATGCTGTCTGATGCCAAGGCTTACATGACAAGCTCCCTCCCTGCTCCCTGCTCCCCCTGCCCCTCATTTCTCTGGCAGTCACCAGATTTTATTTTCCCCAGGATGAGAATCTGTAAGGGTTTGGGGTCTGGCTGATTTGGACTGAAATGGGCTCTGTGGCCACTTCCCTGGGTCTTAGGCCCCATTTGAAAAATTGAAATGGACCGTTGAATCCCAGAGCCTTGCGGCATGGTAGATTGTAAAATAATTCCATCTCCTCCCCTCTCCCTCCCCAACACCACACACCCATGGTGAATGGGGATTCTCCCAATGAGGAAGGCTCAGCAACTCCCAGGGCCCCTGACCTGTTCATTCTAGAAGCTTCAGGAGCAGCAGTCCCTGCACCCAGGCTCATGCCCCAGTTGGCAGCCAAGTTCATCCTCTGGACACCAACATAGCTTCAAAAGAGTCAGTGTCAGAAAGCCTCATACTTACCTTACCGTTTAGGGTAGTTTTTATTTTGAAATACATATAGAAAGATATATTAATCAGGGTCCCAGCAAGAAACAGAGTTCTTTTCAAAAGGATTTGACTAAGAAGAATGTAGTGAAGGCACAACTTATAGATGGACGGGCAGGGTTCAGGGCAGCAACAGGAATGTTGAGGCACCCAGGAACTAGCAATAGCGGGAAGATGATACCAGCCCTTAGCCAAAGGAGCAAAGAAAGGAAATAGTGTGACTGGGGCCTGGTGAGTCTTGGCAGCATAGAGGTGGCCACCTGGTGGGAGCAGTGGTCCCAAGGACCACAGTCCCTGCCATAGCCAAGCACCAGAGCAAAGAGGGAGCAGGGGAAGAGACACCCTCCTGACCTCCAGCCTCCTGCCTGTACCTCACATTTGCCGGACACAAAAGGAAGCTAGAGGCAAAGGAAGCTGGTGATTCAGCTCCTAGCACTCAGCCCCAGGGGTCACAGAGCAGGGCACCAAAGGGAAGAGAATGAACATGAAGGGAGAAGGCAAATGGAGAAAAATAAGCACAGGGGACACCTTCCTCCTTTTCGTGATTAGGATTGTTACCATTGCAGACCTGCCTGCCACCCCCAACCCAGAGGACCTTGAGGCTTTGGGGAATGAGAAGTAAAGCCCCCACTAGAAGGTTGAGGATGCATAAAGCTTAAAACCCTTGTTCTAGGGAAAGTGTCTTTGCAGCCTTTCCATGGCACTTAGTGAGGAATGAGTCTTGTTTCCAGTTGGAGATGCTAAAGCATCCAGGCATGCCAGCCCTGGGGAATGCAGGGAAACAGTCTTAGGGATGGACCCAGGCCTTGGTACTTTAGAGCTTCTAGGGTATGAGTCATCTTTGCCTCTTAACAATCAGATCAGTGGTACCCTTCTGACCTCTGTCATTTGGCTGCACTGGAGGCAAGAAATGGTTTGGACTCACGCAGGGGCATGATGTTAGTAAGGAAGGGGTCAGAGGTGAACCTAGCTTGGGTGCTCCACCTCTTGACTCAGAGTCTGTGCTCTTTGATGAACTTTCTGTTACCTTGGGATCTTCTACAGCAGGTCCTGGTGTGCAAGTATTTCAAGATCAAGATAAAATATTTCATTGTGTTTTATTTAGGAAAAAAATGGTAGATAAAAGCGGAACCAACAGGGGCATTCCGTTTGTGGTTTGCTGAGATTCCCTGGAAAGCAAGCTTGGGAGGCCAGGGTCTGTCAGAACACAAGACCAATGTCTTCTCCAAAACTTGGATGAACAGAAGGTGCTTACAAGCTGACAGGGAGTTATGGGGAAGGAAGCAGAATTTCCAGTTTGGTTCCAAGTCTTTTCTGGTCTTGACCTTTAGCCTAAAAACAGAGCGCCCAGTTGTTCTCCATTATTACTGTAACTCAAAAGGAGACACATGGGTCCGGGAGAGAGTTGGGAGGCAATACTAGGTTTGCACGTTCTGAGTTCATGGAAACCCAAGGAACTGCCCCTCCCTAGGATAACTAGAGCCAAGCCACTGGACCCTTCTCATCCTGTGGCCTTGTCTACAATTTTAATCATTTTGAAGATGAAGGTTTTGAAGATGAAGGCCCAGCCTCAAAAAGGAATAACCAAGAACAACCCTCTCTCCCTCCTTTAGTTTAGATGCTTCCACAGTCAAATGTAAAATTATTCATGTGCTTTTACTCATTATTCATCTGATTTTATGTAAAAAGAAAAAAAATGGAATCCTAGGCTGGTCACTGCATGGTGTTCTCAATCACAAGCCATGAGCCAGGGTTCAACATGCACCCTTCACTTCAGACCTTCCTCACAACTGAGCCTGGATCCCACTCTGGACCTCGTGATCCACCCACCACGGCCTCCCAGCGCACCCAGCCCCTGCTTTATTTTTCTATATAGCACTTATTGTTACCAGATACATTTGTGTTTATCACCTCTCTCATCACACACGCACACACAGTTAAAGGCAGGGACTTGGTCTATTTTCTCAAAGTTGTATCCCCGGCACTTAGAATCCTGCCTGCCGTGGTGTACGTGCTCAATAAGTACTTATTAAATGAATGAATGGAGTCAGACATGTCCTCAAGGGTAGGTTCAAATCAGGGAGAATGGTGGGTGTCCTTACTGCTTTATAGGATTTCAAGCTGGCCCCAGACTTGAGTCATTTCCATCAGGCAAATTCCTGAAATACTTACTGGTCTTCCTGATTCTGTGGTATGTGCTTGTCAACAGCACATTGTCGAACACGTTGCTGCCTATGCAACACTATGTGGCAATGGCTGTTGAAACTCGTTGCTAACAGAAGTGAAAGCAAAGAAAAGCAAAGATAAAGAACGTAATGGCTGGGCGCGGTGACTCATGCCTGTAATCTCAGCACTTTGGGAGGCTGAGGTGGGCAGATCACTTGAGGTCAGGAGTTCGAGACCAACCTGGCTAACATGGTGAAACCCCTTTTCTATTGGCTGGGCGTGGTGGCATGCACCTGTAATCCCAGCTACTCGGGAGGCTGAGGCAAGAGAATCGCTTGAACCCGGGAGGTGGAGGTTGCAGTGAACGGAGATTGCACCATTGTACTCCAGCTTGGGCAACAAGAGGGAAACTCCATCTCAAAAAAACAAAAACAAAAAAAGGAGAAAGAAAGTAATTTCCCCGCCATGGATGATATGACATGGCAGCTTTCATGGAGCTTTCAGAATCTGCCGGCCCACCTCACACATGACTTCCTATGCAATTAGTGTAAAGCAAAGAGACAACAGACAACACTTCACACCTGAGCCCCAGGTCCTGAATGTCTTTGGATAACCTCTCTCCTTGAAGGATATATTGACTCACAGGCAAAGGGCCCTTATAATGATATAAAGGAGACCAAGTTGGAAGGAATAGATCACAGGAAGGTGAAGCCCAAAATCCAGAAGGGAATTTCAGGGAAAGTGGTCTGGACTCAGGTACCCTGCCCAGATCCATGTGCCTTCCAACACGTGGCAGACAGAGAGGTGACAAGACAAAGGAGGAAAGCATGCTCAAGGGATAGCTAATGGGTGTGTCATTCGACCTTCCCAAGACCTAGCTCTCTGGAAGTATCAAGGGTTCAGGGGGCTGGGTCATAGGCTTGCTTTCCCTCTAGCTCACTGTGTGGACCTGGATAAGTTGCTTGGCCTTACCCATCCACCCTTAGTAGCCTCTTCTCTGGCCCCTTCCATGGTTCTGTGCAGAGTAAAGAGGTAGGACACACAGTAGGGCCCAGAAGGGTCTCCTGGCAGTCACTGATGCCAGATTCAGCTCTCTTGACTCTCCATGTTGGTGACGACACCACCAATTTTCCTTTGCACACATGGCCTCACCTTGAAAATTCAAGGGTCTACAGTCAAGTCACTTCTGCTTCTAGGGGCCTCCCAGAAGCACCTAGTATTCTGTTTCAAGTCCTTTGTCCAGCTGCTTTCAAATCACCAAACTCCTCTCTCCCTCCCCTCCATTACTACCCATGGAGATCCAGAGGAGGGACTTCTTAACTTCTCAGACAGTGAATTGAGGGAGCTCAGAGATTTCTTTTATTCCTGGAGCACAGAATGTAACATAGGTGCACCAGATCAAAGGCATAGCAGCAGCCTGAGCTTCTCTTTGACCAAGTCCTGGGAGGCAGGCTGGGTGTTTGTGTTTGAGGATAGAGTGCCAGATGTTGCAAATAAACATAGAAAACACTCATTTAAATTTAAATTTCAGATGAACAATGAATACTCTTTTTAGTATACGTGTGTTTTATACAATATTTGAGCCATATGTATACCGAAAAATGATTCCTTGCTTGTGTGAAATCCAGATTGTGTTGGGTGGTCTATATTTTACCTGGCAGCCCATTTGCATGTTTCCTAAACACACCGGCAGCTCCCAAATCAGCCTGGAGAGAGCTGAGCCTGGTGCGTGGGGCATACCTTACAACCCCAGTTTCTGTTCCCCACCCATGTTCTTTCCAAGGAGGCTGGCTGCCCCACTGTCAGAGTGTCCAGGAAAGAAAATAGAAGAGAGAAAATGGTCATGGGGTTCACGGGCATTGTGCCCCCACCGTCGGCTGCAGCAGAGACTCAGTGTGGCAGATGCCTCCACGTCTCCAGCCCAGGCCCAGTCAAGCAAGGGCCCTAAGATCTGCCCGGAAGGAGAAGGTGTGGGAGGGGGCGGTGCCCGCAAGTGGAGGTGGGGGACAGGAAAGGGAAGGGCCCGCAATGCCAGCATGGAGCTTCGAAGGGGACTTTGAAAGGTGCTGCCTATGAAGCACTGCTTTCCTCCAGAGCAGCCATCCTACCTGCCTGCCCTGAGACCCCCGCTGGCTACCATTATCCCAGGACAAAACAGGGCCCGGGCTCCCGGGTCCCCCTCATTTCCTCTTTCAGTGTATTTTCTCTCCTCCATGTTCTGGAAGTTTCTCTCAGTGTAAGCCTTGTCAGGGAGGCCTGCCACTCTGCCCCACCTCTTCGCCTCCAGCTTGCCCTGCGGCCAGCTGTGGTTTGGCCTGATCTCAGAGCTTAGCACACAGCAGGTCTCCCAGGGTTGGAGGTCCGTCCTACCTTTGAGTAGCTGTGTGACCTTGGAGGAGGCCTGTCCTACCTTTGAGTAGCTGTGTGACCTTGGACTACTTAGTGCTCGGCACCTCTGCTTCCTCACCTGCAAATGGGCACTCTGGGCAAGATGAAGTGAGTCACTGAGTGGGAAGTGTTTGGGACAGTGACCCGCGTGGAAGAGACATTGTTATACACGTGGGCTTTATTCCACCCCTGCTGCTCCACTCAGCTGTTCCTCAGTCACCTCCACTGATTTTGTTCTTAGCTGTAGCCCTTCTTGAACCCCTGCCGTCCTAGGTGCACACGCCTGCCCCACACCTCCCACTGTCCCCTCCCTGGGTGCCCATGACTCTCTTCTTCCCTTTCAGTTATTTTCCTCTCTCAGACCCGTCCAACCAGCCCCATTTCCCCAAGGTTCTGTTCTAACCTCTCTTTAATCCTTTTTCCCTTGGAGATCTCAAGGAACAGATGGGAGCCTCAGCACAGTATAGCCTTGTATGTGCACAGGCCATTTCCACACGGGGCGGGGACGTGGCAGCTGTGCTTTGGCGGTCATCTCTGGAGAAGGGCGGCTGGGGCTCAGGAGGCTGAGGGAGCTCCTGCTTTTCACTTTCTTCCCTCCTGTGAGATTCAGTTTTTTCATAAGCATTAATTACTTTTATTAATATAGTAGAATTGCAGCTGTAATGTAGGATTTTTTTTTAGGAGAAGGGATAGATTACCTTTGACCAGGCTCTCAGGGTTTCTTTATTAAGTAATCTGCCTTTAAGATGGGATAGGGGGAGGGCATTCAAAGTAAAGACGGTCCCCTAGTTGTGATTTTTCAACTTTATGATGGTGCAAAAGTGATAGGCAGTCAGTAGAAAGTGGCACCACATTCTCCCATGATGCTGGGCGGTGGTGTGAGCCATGTCTCCCGGTCAGCCAGCTGGTTGGGAGGGTAAAGGGCCAATGCCGTACAGTGTGCTGTGCTGCTAGGTGATGTTGCCCAGCTCTGGGCTGTGGAAGCGTTCTGAGTACACTGAAGGTGGGCTAGGCTCAGCTGTGATGCTCAGGAGGTTAGGTGGATCCAGTGCATTTTCACTGGTATTTCCAGCTCACCCTGCATTTATCTGGATGTAATCTCATCGTAAGTCAAGGAGCATCTGTACAACAAGCAGTCTGAGGGAAGGCACAGAGGAGAGGCTTTGGCACCTGGAAAGAAATGTCGGGCCTCATACTGCCCAAAGTAATTTGTAGATTCAATGCTATCCCCATCCAGCTACCATTGACTTTCTTCACAAAATTAGAAAAAAACTACTTTAAATTTCATATGGAACCAAAAAAGAGCCTGTGTAGCCAAGACAATCCTAAGCAAAAAGAACAAACCTGGAGGCATCACGCTACCTGACTTCAAACTATACTACAAGCTTACGGTAACCAAAACAGCATGGTACTAGTACCAAAACAGATACATAGACAAATGGAACAGAACAGAGGCCTCAGAAATAACACTACACATCTACAACCATCTGATCTTTGACAAACCTGACAAAAGCAGGCAATGGGGAAAGGATTCCCTATTTAATAAATGGTGTTGGGAAAACTGGCTAGCCATATGCAGAAAACTGAAATTGGACCCCTTCCTTACACCTTATACAAAAATTAACTCAAGATGGATTAAAGACTTAAATGTAACATCTAAAACCATAAAAACCCTAGAAGAAAACCTAGGCAATACCATTCAGGACATAAGCATGGGCAAAGACTTCATGACTAAAACACCAAAAGCAATGGCAACGAAAGTCAAAATTGACAAATGGGATCTAATTAAGCTAAAGAGCTTCTGCACAGCAAAAGAAACTATCATAAGAGTGAACAGGCAACCTACAGAATGGGAGAACATTTTTACAATCTATCCATCTGACAAAGGGCTAATATCCAGAATCTACAAAAAACTTAAACTAATTTACAAGAAAAAAATAACCCCATCAAAAAGTGGTCAAAGGATATGAACAGACACTTCTCAAAAGAAGACATTTATGCGGTCAACAAACATATGGAAAAAAGCTCATCATCACTGATCACTAGAGAAATGCAAATCAAAACCACAATGAGATACCATCTCATGCCAGTAAGAATGGTGATCATTAAAAAGTCAGGAAACAACAGATGCTGTAGAGGATGGGAGAAATAGGAATGCTTTTACACTGTTGATGGGAGTATAATTAGTTCAACCATTGTGGAAGACAGTGTGGCAATTCCTCAAGGATCTAGAACCAGAAATACCATTTGACCCAGCAATCCCATTACTGGGTATATACCCAAAGGATTATAAATCATTCTGCTATAAAGACACATGCACACGTATGTTTATTGCGGCACTGTTCACAATAGCAAAGACTTGGAATCAACCCAAACGCCCATCAATGATAGACTGGATAAAGAAAATGTAGCACATATACACCATGGAATACTATGCAGCCATAAAAAAGGATGAGTTCATGTCCTTTGCAGGGACATGGATGAAGCTGGAAACCATTATTCTCAGCAAAGTGACACAAGAAGAGAAAACCAAACACCACATGTTCTCACTCATAAGCGGGAGTTGAACAATAACACATGGACACAGGGAGGGGAACGTCACACACCAGGGCCTGTAAGGGGCTAGGGGGCTAGGGGAGGGATAGCATTAGGAGAAAAACCTAATGTAGATAACAGGTTGATGGGTGCAGCAAACAACCATGGCATGTGTATACCAGTGTAACAAATCTGCACGTTCTGCACATGTATTCCAGAACTTAAAGCATAATAAAAAATAAAAAAAATTTAAAAAAGAAATGTCCTGCCTCAGCTGGTGGTGGCAGGTGCTGTGGCTCACTAAGGCCTCAGGTCCATTGGCTTTACCTGACAGGTTTGTCTACAGCGCCTGCAGACCTGCCAGGAGGGGGTGACACTCTTTGGAGACAGGGTGATCCCCTAATAGTGATGTAAGTGGGAGGAGAAGCTGTAAAATGAGTTTAGGAAATAGAGACTCCCCCACATACTTTTGGGGGTCCAGGTAAGGGTACAATGTAGACCAGCTTTCATATGTCCAAATATTTGAAAGTTACAAATCAAGCTAACAAACTATTACATAGAATATGTTCTCTCCTCTTGCCTTGACAAACGCACCTTCCTGATATGGTGAAGGCCAACCTTGAATTTAGAACCCGTGGACCCCTCAGAGTTCCACACTGGAATGTGGTGGCCTTGGGGGAGCTCGCCTGGGCTGGTTTCAGACCCTGGCTCCATTTAGCACTAGGAAGGGCCTTGAGCACACATGTGTGGGCACTCAGTTCACATGTGCAAGCTCCGCAGTGCCCTCAAGCCACCCCTGGTCACCACCCGAGGCCTATGGGTGTGCACACCGGTAATGTGGTCCACCCACAACTTGGCCTTGGGCTTAGGCTCAGGGAATTGACCAGGGAACTCCAGGATCAGAATGCACAAGGCACTGTCCAACGTCCAGCAGCAGGGCATACGTGGGTCCTGGGGGCCATATTCCTTTAACCTGTGGACACTTCACCCGTGGCTGGAGGTGAGCCAGAGCAGACTCCCTAATGTGTGGGCCACAGCACCGGCCACTCCAGTCACCAGATGAGGACCTGGCGGGGGTGAGCTTAGCCAATGAAAACCGGAGGAAGGAGCTTTAAAGGTTTCCTAGAAGAGTCCTCCAGATGCCCAGGCGCCCCCCCCACCCCCCATGCTGGGGCTGGATTTCTGCCCAACACCTCGTGCCTCAGGGTCATTCAGGTGTCACCGTCTCATGCTCCTGACACAGTGAAGAGCTTGTTTTCCTCCTCACACTCCCTGACTCTAATCCCCACCAGCCTGTGCCACTTGGCTGGCCTCCTTGGCAGAAAGGTGACAAAAGGACACGTCTCTGGAGAGTCAGATCCCTCAGCTGCCGGAATCTAGGACCTCCTTGGGGCCACATAAGCCAATGGCTGAGGGTCCTGATCTTGTTACTGATCTGGTTTCCTTCGACCTCTTATAGCCAGGGTGTTGGTGGGAGTCACTCAAGCAAATTCATTAATCTTAAGGAAGCAGGAGCTATTACAATCGAGCAAGCCTCTTTGCTTCTCTCTAACGCTCATGCTCCCATAGCATTGCCCTCCTGCCCTGATCAGCCTTCCCTATAGAACCTTACCTCCCAGTGTTTCCTCACCTCCAGCCAGCTCACCTCTGCCACCGCGCTCCTTGCCTGCTCCCAACATCTGCTCATCTGCACCTACCCAGCTGTTCTTATTTCTATCCAAATCGCTTTCGTCCTTCAAGGTGACTTGAGATTTCACCTCCATAAAAGGTTCCCAACACTTCCGTCGATTCTTCTCCTGCTTTATCACCTGTATTGTTTACCACCTGGACCCAACATTTGGCCCATGAATTATGTTCATGTTAGTACTTTATAACATATGGCATTTTTATTCTTCCATGTTATGTAGAAATCATAGAACTAGAAGAGATGTTAAAGACTACCTAGTCCCATCCTCATTTTCTGAAGATGAGGAAACCGAGAGAGAGGAAGGTTGTTGTAACTTGCCAGGCAGAGCCCTCAGGGTTTGGCAGAGCTGGGCGTTACACTCAAATTACACTCAACACTCTTAGCCCAATCCAGGACTTGCCACAAGCTCTTGATGCCTCTCTACATAGAAGTCTGCTTCACCCATAGGATGCGGCGGTCAGGAAGGTCAGTCTCAGAATATACTCAACTGGGCAAATGGGGCCTTCCCATTTTCTGGCAGGACACAGCCCAGAGAGGTGCATTCCCACCTCTGTGTACTCTATTATTTAAGTTATTGGCATTTTAATAACCAGCAGGCAAAAAAGGCGGTGGTCACCTAGATTTTCTCAGACCAGCCTTGATTCCCTGCTGTCTCCCCATGGGGAATTTCAGGAACTCCCTTTTCTTCAGAGGGAATAAGCCCAATTCCTGCTTCACCATGGCAGGGAGGCCGGCTCCTTTTGCTGCCAATCCCCATTATCCCTCGCATTTCCATTGTGGAAGTGCAGAGAGGTTCTTAGCGAGTCTCCCCTCGGACTTTCCCAGGGGCTCCTGACGAGGAGCCCCAGGCGGGAGGCTGATGGGCTAAACAAGCAACCAAGGAATAGCCAAACAGGCTCCAAGTCAGAGCCTATCTTTAACAAAGATGGGATAAACTAGAAGGCAGAAGGGTAGAGAGGGGCTGGGGACAAGATGACCTGTGCCAGGTAAGGCCCCTAAATGCTAAGTAAATTCCCCAAGTCAAAATCAGCTGGAACAGGGCAGACCAAATATTTTTTTCCTCCCCACCCCCACCCCGGGTGTCCTGCTCACTGCAAGGAAGAAAAACAGAATAATGAGCCACGTTGGAGAGTGTCACTCCAGCAGCTCCGGAAAGACGTGGGCAGACGCCTGGCTGGGCGGCTGACTTTCTCTGTTTCTGGTAGAGATTTTATAAATATTCGGGGAGTTTGATCTGAGGCTGTTGGTGGGGAGGCAAGGAGAGCTGCAGAGGGGGGAGATAACTCAGCCCACGGGGGTTCTTGGACCTCTCTGAAGCCTGCTTTTCATTAGCGTCGCCAAGGCAACGGCTCATCTGCTGCAGATCTCATCAAGGCCCTGCAAAGCATCCACGGCAGGTTACGCTTTGCGTTTCATAGTGAATCGGCTGCAATCAGTCTTCCTGCAGCCCTCCCTTACCCCCATCACCTCCTAGCCTATGGAAGAGAAGATCATTAAAGGGGGATGAAAAACTGCAATGAGAACTCTCCGAGGCTGGCACGGAGAGGCAGAGCTGCGATAGTCCTGTTCCGAGGACAGTTGATTCGCCCTGAGGACTATTCAAAGCTGGGCAGTGATGAGCCTCAAGTAACCCGATGGACCTGTAGCAACTCCCCAGCTCAGTCTTCTTCCATGGTGCACACTCAGCCTTGATTCTTGTCTCCTCCCTGCCTGACCTAACCTTTCCCCTCCACACACCTTTATTTTTTACCAAGGCAAACATTTGCGGTGCGCCCAAGAACCTCACCGGCCCTTGTGCCGATCGGTTCCAGATGCCCATGGAAATGCAAGCTCATGTGTTTCTCTGGTTTTAACAAAGGTGTCCAATGAGTTCTAAGGGTGATGTCAGGGGAGGTGGGGGCAGACCAGGGAGTAAAGGGAGACCCATGTTGGCAAAGCAGTGTGAGAGCAGGTGAGTGGGCCCAAAGAGGAGGGCCAGGTGTCATGCTCAGCACAGCCAGGTAGGGAATGTGCACAGAACACGTTAATTCGGCTTCACAGACACTCCCATTCTCAGCATGTACCCCATGGAAATCCAGTCACCCCCTTTAAAAGTTGGCTCCTTCCATGGCCGGGCGCGGTGTTTCACCCCTGTAATCCCAGCACTTTGGGAGGCTGAGGTGGGTGGATCACCTGAGGTCAGGAGTTTGAGACCAGCCTGGCTAACATGGTGAAACCCCATCTCCACTAAAAATACAAAAATTAGCTGGGCGTGGTGGCGTGTGCCTGTAATCCCAGCTACTTGGGAGGCTGAGGCAGGAGAATCACTTGAACCTAGGAGGCAGAGGTTGCAGTGAGTTGAGATCACGCCATTGCACTCCAGCCAACAAGAGCAAAACTCTGTCTCAAAAAAAAAAAAAAAAATTGGCTCCTTCCAGCTTTGAGATCCTGAGGCCAGCAGCCAGGAATCCTGCTCTCTGCTATATGTCAGTGTTCCAGCACAGTGCCTGCACATAAGAGGCCCTCAGTAGTGTCTTCAAAGAAGGAACCCGTCTGTCCACACAAAAGAGGGGGAGAGTGGTCAGGGCACTGCAGAGGTTGGGGTTGGGTTTTCTGGTTGTCTTTCTAGCTTGTCTTTGTGCTGGAAAGCAAACCTGAGCCGCAGCCTCTCCCAGCCCCTCCTTTCTGTGGAATGCAGATCACCCCAGCTCTCCTGAAAGATTTGTACTCAGAGCCTTTGAGCAAGCCCTGGGAAAATGCAGAATCTCAGGCTGTAATTATGAGCTGGAGAAGATCCCTCCCCCAGCTATAAATGGAGCAGAACCAGGAACCCAAGACAGCTGGGCTCACACAAAGGCAGCCCCTTGCTTTCTTGCTTGCTCCTACTTTTCCCACTGAGCTTGGCCCTGGAGAAGCAAACCCCTAATTCCTCTGCTGGTCTGAGCAGGAAATTCCCGTCAGCTTGTGGGAGAGGCCATCTGAGAGAGATTTCAGCACATCCATCCCCCCCCCGAGATCCAGAACCATATCAAGTCCTACCCCAGTCCCGCAGAGCAGCTTCTTCCTCCATAGCTTCTGAGCTGCACCGAAGCAGGCCTCCGCCAGCCTTTGCTACCCAAGGCTGATGTTGGGTTTTTAACACTCAGCCAAGTCACAGGGAAGAGTAAGATTTACAATAATTGGGTACATAGCATAGCTGACTGGGCTGCACAGTGTGGCTTTTGGTCAGTTCTGGCATTCTGGTGGGAAAGCTGCACTGAAGAGGCAGAGAAATGCCAGCCCAGATGGCAGACATGGTGCATTTAAAAAGGCAGTGTGGTATATAGATCCTCGCTCCTATAAATGCGGGCCTGGAACCTGCAGCAGGAGCATCACCTGGGAGCTTGTTACAGATGCAGAATCTCAGGCCCTACTGAATCAGAGAATGGGTTTTAACAAGCTGGCCAGCGGACACAGGCACATTCGAGCTTGAGGCAGAGTGGAGCACAGGAAAGAACATATGGGTATGTTCATCCCAGCCTTGTGGATTCCTAATGCCAGCTTTGTCACTCAGTAGTATGTGACTTTAAGTTAAGCTCCCTCTCTGAGCTTCAGTTTCCTCCCCTTTACAGCAGAGATGATGTAACCTTTTATAAAGGGCTGATGTGAGGCTCGACCTGGTACCAGCAGGCTCCTACCCTAGTCAATGTTAGCAGCACAGAGATGATTGCTCAGGGAACATCAAAATCCTTTATTTCCCCAAGGCAACTACCTAGGAGATGCAGCTTCAGTCCGTCCTCTTGCTATTTCACTTTTTTATTTTCTGGGGAGACTTGTAGTCCCCTGACCATGAATTTCAGAGCCAACAGTGGTAAGCTTTTCATTCCAGCTACCCCCGTGTGAAATTAAGATCCAGAGTGCCCCCAGAGGGACCAAGCTTTCTCGTGTAGAATAGATCGCTATGGGTGAAGGAACTGAATGAATGCGGTCTGGCAGGGTCAGTTCTGGGGACAGGGGTGTTCCAGGAAGAGGAGATACAACATGTAACTTTCATAATGGATAAATGGCTCCTTGGCGGTTCCCCACAAGTGAGTAGTATCGAGTCTGGATTTCATTTCTTTCACCGTCTGTGAGTTTCCTTGAGAGAGAGTAGGATTCTCTTGTCATGGGGGTTGGAGTTTTAACCCACTTTTCTTTGTTTGGTGTTGGTGTGTTCTGTCACTACAGTCCCCTACTGCTTTCCCAAGCTAATGTAATGGAACACAGGGATGGACAAGCCACGAGGGTCTGCAGGGACCTCAATGTCTCCATAAATGCTGGGCTGATTTTGCAAAGCTGCTTTCCCAACGGGGCTTGGCTAAAGGTGCTTTTCAAATTAGTTTTGTAGAGGAAAGGAGGGCAGGTCAGCTCCCAGGTACCAGTTGGGTGACCTGGGGCGAGTCCCTTAACCTCTCTAAGCCTCAGTTTCCTCCTAGGATGATAATGCTAATACGAGAATCTCCTTGAAGACAGCCATGCATGTCTCCACCCATTCTGGGGATAACAGAATTACTGGCGGATTAAGTAACGTGATACTTACAAGGAACATGGTACAGAGAGTGGAATATGGTCAATAAATGGTAGCTGCCATTTTTGTAGTCATTAGAAGAGGCGAGCCTTGAACGACTAGCCTCTGTGGAAAATTACAAACAGGAGAGTGGCCTACATTTGCAAACAGTGAGCATAGCCACCCATTCCTGTTAGGGTCAGCAACTGACCCTCCCTTCCCCCGCCTTCACTTTTTTTTCTTTAGCTGCAGGAGTTGAGACATGTGGCTCACCAGGCTACCTCAGTGAGTTAAAGCTTTAAATAAATACACACTCAAAACGGCTATCACATCACTGCCCCCATGACTGCCACAAGCCCCTCCCGACCTGGGAACGTCTCTTCCTCCCTCTCCCTTTCTCTGCTGCTAGAGGCCAGGCCTTGGCTGAGCCCTGGAGAGGGTATCTCCTTTGCACGTATGCTGGTCCCAGGGGCCCTGCACAGGGCAGATGAGGGTAGTCCTGATCCTGTACAGACTCTCCTCTTCCTGGGTTTGTTAGAAGCCTGGCCAGGCCCCTAGTCTTATGACTTCAACAGATGTTTCTGCTTAAGGAGGCCTGGCATCTTTATGGCCTGTTTTTTCCATTCTTGCCTCTCTTCCTCTGTCCCAGCAGCCCTGAATGCAATTTGGACTTTATTTTCTTTCTAATGGTTACAGGGATAGAAAGGGCTTTTTCCCCCCCCCATTTTCAGTTTTTGGCTTTTTCATTAGCTCATCAAGCTGGGTATGTCTGTGTTAGCTCACACAGACATATTCACACACAAACACACACATTCCATATGCATTCAGATCTGTACCCATGGTGTGTATTTCTTAATGTTGCACTGACATTTATTGCCACTTCAGACCCAGCCCATTTCAAAGCCTTCCTCCCTGCCTCCACCCCACACTTCACATTCATCCTCTGCCTAGCCTCACACAGGTCACCCTGAGCAGCCGACTGGGGTGTCACCCAGATGCTGATTCCAAAAACTAGTGCTGGCCTCGGCCTCCAGCAAGATGTGTAGAGCCTCAGTAACTCACCAGTCTGCCTCTGTGCTTCCAAGGAGTCTTGGGCTGACTGATGGAGTGAGAGCTGAGACTGCATTTGCCATGCATCTCTTCAAGCTCTGCCTGGCCAGCCAGTCTACCCAGGCTCAGGGGGCCAAGTTGACAGCTGTTAAAAAAAAGAACCAGTTTTCCATGAGCAGGCTTGAAACCAGTCTGGCCACCCCTTGGATCTACACCTGTAACTGCCCCCAGCTTGCCAGCATGGCAGGGTGTTCCCAGTCACCTCCCCCGCAGTGTTGGGGGTTGCCTGTCCCATCAGTCTGGTTCCCAGAGCAAAGGAAACCTGGCGATGTCAGGTCTTCAGCTTTTAGTCTATCTATGGCAAAGGTGCCTGGGGCTGGGACCTCTTTATTACCTCCTAAGCCTGAGGACTGGAACTGAACTTCTCACTGCAGGTATAAATAAATCTACCTGGAATTTTAAATGTTGATACCACCTGGCTGCCTTACCTGAAGTTAGACCCATTACCCACAAGAGGCCATCTAACCTCAAATTCTCTGTGTCTCTGCAGCCCTTTTTCCTAGGAGGGCAATGATGCCGAATCACCTGTTATGGCATTTTCATAATTCAGCTAACCATTCACTACTCTATCTGCCCATGATCCACCCAATGCTGACCATGGGTGGCGGGGCAGAGTGGCCTCTCTAGAATGTCTCCTCTTTAACACCCTCACCATGGAGGGGCCTTTATAGATGGCCCCATGAAATTCTCACTAGGCGACTGCTCCTACCTGAGATGGGCCAGGCAGCCATGGACCCCTCCCCTCCCCTCCCCTCCCATTCCTGCCCTGCCCAACCTCATTCTGATGGTTTGGCCTTGTGCATCTCACTAGTGACTCTTTTCTTCCCTCCTTCCTATTTAAACAAATTAAAACTCCAGTTTTTCTTCGTTTATGTTTTGGTGGCTGAGGTGGAGCATCTTTTCCCCAGTGGGTTAAGGGAGGCTGGTTGGAGAAGACAGCAACAGGAGAGTGAGTTGGGTCCCCAGTGGCATAGTGACATACACAGGGACAGTGGGAAATGGAAGCTGGAAGAAGTCCCAGAAGGAGGAGCAAGAAGAGTGACTGTCCTCCATGCTAGGTTCTGCCAGGGACTCTGGATGCGCTGAACAACAGCCATCCTAGAGATTTGAGGACGCCTCTTCTGTTTGCTTTACTCATCACAGATTCATGAATAAAGACAAACAGGGGAGCCACCTCATTGGCTTTTCCATCTCTAAATAAATCCCTTCTGAATACACACCCCCAATGTGGATGCTATGGATGCTTCTCAAGAAACAACCATATGATGCTATGATAATCGATATCCTTCCAATGACTCAAATCAAATCAACTTGAGGAGCCTGATGGGTCTGATGCTCTTCTTCCCTGGGCCTCTGCACCTTTCCAGAGCCAGGCCCCCTGTGTGTGTGTGGCCGGTGGCGTGGGGGAGTTGCTTCTTTTCATTTTTGTGAGTGAAAATGAAAGGGTTCCCCACAACCAGCTGCAACAAGGATCTCTCACCCTGTTGCTAAGGAGTGGTGGCGTCCTGCTACCATGTGGCGCTCTGGCAGGCCTGGGGAGATCTTTAGGGATCTGGAGCAGCCACTGGATGTGCAGTCCTGAGCCCCTGGGATGTGGAAGTGATTGGCCGGCAACCTGGATGGGCCTCACAGTCCTACTGTCACTCCTCTTCTCTCCTTTCACTTCTGGATCCTGCTAGAGAAATGGAGCCCGGGGAAACTGTCTCACCACATAGGACTGTGTGGAGCTGGGCACACACTCAGGAGGCATGTGACTTCCAGGTAGTCAAAGAGAAGCTCACACTCCCTGTCCTCTGATAGTCCTACTCCCTGAAGGATCTGGTCAAGCCATTCCTTCCAGATGGCCGTGATACTGTGTCCCCTCAGTATTAGGAGGGGGGGAATTGATGCTTTCCATGAATGAAAGCTCCTAAACCCCCTCCCCTGCAGCTAGGGCTGATGGGGAATGGCTAAACCCCAGATGTCTTCATTGCACCATAAATGTGAGCAGGGAGGTACAAAGGTATATGCAATGATGTGTGTGTGTGTGTGTGTGTGTGTGTGTGTGTGTATCAAAGAGAGGAGTCTGTCACAGGAAAAATACTGAGTGGCCCCAAATGTTGTAAGCGTATGCACCCCAGTTTTACAATAATAACAATCATAATACTAATAATTTTGCTATCATTTGTTGAGATCTTTTTCTGGGCCAGGTACGGTACTTTGCACTTATTATCTCATAATTCTCAAAATCTCTGTGAGGTACAAGTATCACTATGCAACTTTTCAAATGGGAAAGCAAGCATGGAAAAAAAGTTGGTTCAATTGCCAAAGATCATAGATCTGAGAAGTGGCAGGGCCAGGATTAGAATGCTAGAGCTCAAAGTTCTTCTGCCACGTATCATAGAAGCAACCACTACATCGATAATGGTAACTGCCAACCCTCACTGTTCACTGGCCACATGCCAGACACATAGATTCACTTAATTCATTCTTACAAAACTCTGGATGTATTCTTATTGCCTCATTGTATAGATGAGGAAACTGAGGCACAGAGCATTTTGGCATTGATTCCCTTCGGCAAATGTGATTTGAACAGCTCCTATGTGTGTGCAGGGCACCGTGCTCTTGGCTCTGCGTGGGATATGGGACTGAGTGATACGTCATTCTTATGGTCTGAGATCTATCAGGAAGGTCCATGGCCATGGCCATCAGAATGGGCTCAGGGTGGGATTCCAGAACTTGAAGTGAGGGACCCTGCATCCTAGGGTATGCTAGAAAGTGGAACATACCAGGTCTCTAGAGAAGGAACCTAGGCACAGAAGCAAGACAGAGTCCTGTTGTCAGACTGAGGCCCCAGGTCAGAACTGGGCCAGCAGCAAGGGCTGGCGGAACTGGAACTGATTTATTCCCACCTGCAGCATGGCCTCGAGGGCAGGGCTCCAGAGCTAGGCTGCTAAGTTCAGATCTTCCATTCTTTAGCTGTGAGATCTTGGGCAAGTTAATGAACCTCTCTGGGTTTCAGTAGCCTCGTCTAGAAAACAGGTATCATAACTGCCCACCTCATGGAATTGTTCTAAGGACTAAATGAGTTAATATGTGAGAGGCTCTTGGAACAGGGCCGGGCCCATGGTGGGCTCTCTGGTGGGCTCTCAAGCTCTCGCCAGCCGATGATCATTGGGCCCTTTGATGCTGACTGGGCAGAAGCTGCAGGTAGGGGTCAAGTTGTCCCAGTGGCAAAGAGAAGAAAATTGTAGTAGGAACTGATTAGGGCCTGTCTCTGTAGGTGGTTTGATGGGGAGGGAGAGATGAAATCCAATGGGACAAGAGGGAATTCACATCATTAGTATAAAAGGTTGGCAAATGGGCATGGGACCCTTCCTTCTTAGTCTCCAGAGGCCAAGATGCAGGTGCCTGGCACCTGGGCTGGCTGAAAGTGGGGAATGTATCAGGGCTGGCATTTATAGTGATGCCACTATTGTCTAATTATGGGCACAAAGAGAGGCTCCCACTGTCTGTGCAGCCCCTCAAATCACCCAGGGAAGAAATATTGGTCTATTCCCAGCATTCCCTCTGTCAACTCCCCAACCTCAGTCTCTGGCTTGGAAGAAAGACGGCTGGGAAGGGGGATGGAAGGCAGCCATGCTCTGTTGCAGTAAATCTTTCCTAGAAGAGGAGACAGCTGAGCTCATCAGCCAGTGTCGGATCAGCTCAGAAAGAATCCTTTCCAACTCCCAGAAGACCCCTCAGTGGCTTGGGAAAGGAATGGCTCACTGGGGCACTTTGTTTGTGTATGTGGGCCTGTCAGGCTGGGCAGGGGTGTCTGATGACACATTAGGACAGCTGAAAAGAGAGGTGGGACAAAAATGTTTGCCCAAGGGCAGTCTTGTGATTCCCCCACCCCCCCGTGCTCCCCACCCCCACACGCTTTTGAGAGCTTGTTCCAGGACTTTTCATATGCATTTGAGACCACAATTTCCTCTCCCAGAAACCCCATTAAGCTATGAGTGAGTGAGGCGGTGGGGGAGAGAGAGAGGAAAAGGAAAAGAGAGACAGAGCAAGAGAGAGAGTTTGTGTGTGCAAACACGAATACTTCTTCCCCACCCACATTCTTTTGCACATGTCTACCGTTATGTACATTCCTATGCCATACCCCTTGAACTCTCCATCAGGTCTTCCTCAACCATCCTCTTCAGGAAGCCTCAGGGCCTCAGAGAAAGGCAAAAGGGCCTAGACTTTGACTTCCTTTTTTTTCTCTCTCTCTTAGAGACAACATTTTGCTCTGTCACCCAAGCTGAACTGAACTGGGCTCCAGCAATCCTCCCACCTCAGCCTCCTGAGCAGCTAGGACTACAGATGCGCCACCATACCCAGCTAATTTTTTAATTTTTTGTAGAGGTGGGGTCTCATTATGTTGCCCAAGCTGATCTCAAACTCCTGGCTTCAAGAGATCCACCCACCTCAGCCTCCCAAAGCGCTAGGATTACAAGTATGAGACTTTGCCATTCCAATGAGAATTTTGTCCTTAGCAATCTCATCCAATGGCCGCTGGAGATGTGTGTAGGGCCACAAGAATGAGAAAGGGGGCAATGGAGTGACAGGTGACCTGCTCAGGTGCCCCTCCCCAGACCAAATGTCCCAGGCACACAGCCCATGCCCTCCACCATGGAGTACATTTTCTCCCTGGCTTGCTGCTGAGCTAAAGGACCAGGGATGTGGAAACAGGAGGTGAACTAAGGCACCCCGCCACCCACTGTGGCAGCTTGAGTTTCTTGAGGCTGAGACAAACTAGGATCCAGTAGCCTAGATTTTGCCCCAGTTTCTCCACTGAGTATTTACTCAGTGCTCCTGAGCCGATGCCTTCCCCTCTGCCTAGATGAACCACAGCATTTTGGTAAATGCCTCAGCATGTTAGGAGCGCTGGAACGTTTATTCTCTTCCCTCCCAATTATCCACTCTAATGGAGCAGAACACTTACATGGAAAATCCTAAACATGGAAGATGATTTAAAAATGATTCACCCTGGAATACATGCTTCCAGTTGCTTCTACAGGTTTACCTTGCTAAAGGCATTTCGCTTCCTTTGCTGTTACAATAAGCTTGCCTGCCTTGAAGAAAAGAAGGCCAGGGCCAAAGGGAAATCAGTCAAGGGAGCCTGTTTTGTCTGAAATAATGCATCTATGAACAAATGAATTGAGTATAACTGTCTTTTTACATCAGTGTTTCTGTGGAATTAAGAGAACATCCAAGGCCACTCCTAGCTTGAGTAGATGAAATTTGTCCTTGTGTTTGGAGCAAGGGTTGTGAAGTCTGTCTGGCCCATCAAATGACCAATGGCTTTTAAGGAAGGACTAAGTGACTTATGACCAGAACAAGGGAGCAGCCTGAGTCAGTCTCCCCAATGTCTACATCGTGTTATTTATACTAGCAAAAAAATAGACACAACCTAAATGTTCGACCATATGGTATTGGTTAAATTAACATCTATACGATGGAATACTAGATGGTCATTAAAATTATGTGTCAGAAGAAGGCTTAATCTCATGGGAAAGTGTTCACACCATATTATTAAAGAGAAAAAACAGATTATAAAGCAATATGCATACAATGTAGTAGTTCTGTAAGAAAAAAGTATTATGTGCATTTTAACTGGAAAAATATGTATAAAAATGTTAACAGTGCAATCTCTGAGCAATAAGATTATACTTGACTTTTATTTCTTTTTTGGAATTGTCTTTTTTTTTTTTTTTTTTCAAGTTTCCTCCCATTAACATGCATGTTCCCAAATCAGGGGAAAAATACATTAAGAAAAAAAGATTATCTGAGAGACCAGCAGATGTGTTTCCTGTTTCTTATCCCATGTCTATTCTCCATTTTATATCTGATATCCTAAACAACACCACCAGGGTGAATTTCTCACTGACAGTAACAGCTTTGGAAAGGTTTTTTTTCTACCTGGCACTGGGAATTAATCGTACCCAAACTTTTTTTTTTCTAATCAGTAATGAGCATCTCCAAGGGGGTCCTAGAAGGGTTCCAGGGGTTCATGGAGGACAATTATAAACCTTGACAGCTGCTCGGTGGGTTTTCAACCATGGGGGTGATTCATCCCTTCTCGTAAGCCTTTTCATAGCACCCTACGCTCAGAGTTTTGAAAATGTGACAAGAAAGAAAGGGGCTGGGGAGAACAATGGCCCTTCTCCTTTTATGGAAGGATGATGAAGGGAATTGGGAAGAGCAGAACTAAGGGACTAAGACAATTCAGCTTTTTTTGTCCGGCTCATAGGACCGTGTTCCCCATAGAGTAATGCCCAATGAGTGGACGAAGGGAGTAATAAATGAGTTCATAGAAGGAAACAGCTGGGCTGCTGTAAAAGCTCCTGCAAAACAGATAGGCCTGGCACACGCCATTTCTGTCACAGGTTTTAAAGAACCTATCTAGCTTTCAGCTACTCCTCATCACCACCTCCTACAGAAGCGGAGTCAAGATCATGTCTCTTCCCATCGTAAGGAAACAGCACTGTGAATGTTCCAGCTGTCCTGAAGTCAATAATCCCGTCAGGGGCAGACATTGGCAACACACCCAGAAGGTGGTGGGGAGTGCAGCTGTCCTCCTGGCCGACTGTTCCAGCCGGTCACCTCTGCTGCTCCAAGGGTGCCACGTTACCTAATTCTGGTTCACGGTCAGATGGCGGCTTTTCTCGGCCAGCTTGTCCTTAGAAAATTCGTTCCCTTGTTGTATTGGAAAATTCCTCTTGTGCCTGTCATTGCACACATCAGGAGACCAAGGTTTCCATTTTCTCAGAAGAAATTAGCCAGCTACTGTCATTGACATGAAGCCTGTTCCTGGAATTTTTTACTCCTCCTCTTAAAGGCATATTCTGGAAGAGGCAATCTGAGAATGGGGCCCGTGCTCTCCTACAGCAGAGAAATAAACTGAGGCTAGGCCAGGAGCTGTGCACCGTCTGGGGGAACCATACCCAGTGGGGAGTGGCCAGATCAGTCCCAACACTGAAATTGTTTACTGTCATCCACTCCTGGTTGTTAGGGGACATTGAGGATGACAGGATAGAGAGTAGGGAAGGAAGGACCAGCCAAGGAACATTTTCCCTGTAAAATGAGACTCCCACCCTACTCCTGCCCTTGTTAAGACTTCATACACTATGGAATACTATGCAGCCATAAAAAGAACAAGATCATGTCTCTTGTAGGAACATGGTTGGAGCTGGAGGCCATTATCCTTAAGAAACTAATGCAAGAACAGAAAACCAAATACCACATGTTCTTACTTGTAAGTGGGAGTTAAATGGTAAGAACTTACGAACACAAAGAAGGAAACATCAAACACTAGGGTCTACTCATGGGTGGAGGGAGAAGAGGAGGGAGAGGAGCAGAAAAGATAACTATTGGGTACTGGGCTTAATACCTGGGTGATGAAATACTCTGTTCAGCAAACCCCTGTAACACAAGTTTACCTATGTAACAAACCTTCACATGTACCCTCCAAACCTAAAATACAAGTAAAAAAAAAAAAAGGACACAGATGTAAATTGACCCTGATGGAGAGAACTCTACTCTATCCTTGCCAGGTCACAAGAAGGTGAGATATTTACTTTTCAAATGATTGATGCTGAAATGGAAAGGACTGTATCTCGGGGGCACAAACCCAACAGAGTAAATGAAGATCCTACTGCTTCAGCTCCTGGGATTTGTTAAAGTGGGGACCAGCTTAGAAAAATAGACGGCCGTCCTAGAGACCCATGGCAGTCTCGGTCTGATTTTAAATCTAAATTCTCAAGTACAAGTAGCTTCCCAAGAAGAGAAAGCTACTTCTACATAAAGAGGTGGTATCAGTAGGAACTCCTTAAGCCTTACCTTTTTATTATTGATGATGATGAAGTGAAGCTTCCTGTTGATATCATTGTCAGACCAAGCACAGCACACCAACTCAAACCTCATTCATTCATTCATTCATTCATTCATGTGTCCTTTTAACAGACGTCTACTAGACACCTTGTATGTCCATGAACCAAATACCATGCTTAAGACCAAGGATTCAGAAATGTGTTAGCTGTCATTCCCCCTCCAGGAACTCTCAGCCAAGAGGAGATGTACTCAGGGAAAAGGAGAAATCACAGTATAACCATTGTAAAATCCTTTCTGATAAAATCGCAGAGTGTCTAGTACCCCTGTTCCACATACATATAAAGAAACTAAAGTGTAGAGAAGGGAGGAAAGTCCCGAATTTAGTGTGTGGCAGATCCAGGAGTAAAACAAGCATTCCTCGGTCTGGGGTAAATGCCACCAGGACTGTGTTGAGACCCAAATTCCTCTGAGTCCACGGGCCCCTTCAAGTCAGATGAAATTCCAAACAAGCCAGAGCCTAGCTGAACAGTTCCACGGTGCCGGGCTCCAGTGTGTTCTGGAAGGTTCTCGTGGGCTGTGCCTCCAGAAGACGGAGGCGGGGAGGAGCCCCACAGGCCCAGGGCAGTGTCAGGTTCCCCCTTTTCTGTCAGCAGGCATGGAAGAGCCTTTAAGAAAATGGAGTATTATTATTATTTGTTTGTTTTTACAGTGACTCAGTCTGTAGTAACTGGGTTAAAGTCCGCTTTGAGAAAAGGAGAACAAAAGACCTCCTGTTAGTGCTGGAAGTTTGCCTCTTAAGATATCACTGAGAGGAACTGGGAAGAAAAAAAAATCCCCAGCAGGGCAGAGGAAGCTGCAGGCCTTCAGGAACACAGCAGCACTTTGGAAAGGAAAACACGGCCGACTTTCATCTCCTGCGCCGTATCTGAGCTGGCCGCTCCCTTTGCCGCTGCTTTATGGCCCACTGCGGTGCTGACCGTCGGACATCGGCCAGTACCCTATTCCCACACTCTTTGAACACAGGGGGCTGCCAGGAGTGGTGGTAGTGTGGGCATATCTCCATAGCCAACCAACCCCAGGCTGAGGAGGAGGGAAAGGATGTTGCCATACGAAACATACTACGTGCTGGACGTTATTCTAACATTACATATCATAACTCATTTCGTAAACACCAAGGAGGCTAGCATCCTCCTTCTCCAGCCACAGCAGAAGTTGCGCAAGATGGAAATCTGGCCCTGCCCTGTTTAGGAAACTCATTGCAAGTAGAGGAACCGTGGGGTGAGTAGGCTCCCAAATGGGTAGGACCAGATTGCTAGGTGGTCTCTTCCAGGTTGCAGACTCAGGCCATCTGACTCTAAGACCTACGAACTTAATCCTACTCTCTTCAAATGAAAACAGAAAGTCAGAGGAAGACAAGAAAGTTTTTCTTCTCACGACCTCCCATCAGATCAGCTCCATCTACATTAAATTTGTACCCGTGTCCTTCATCAGTCAGCTCAGTGGAAATGTTATTCTCACCCTTGGCCACCCAGATCAGGAAATCGGTCTGGACCATGAGTGACATGCTGGTGTTGGCCTTCTTCACCATAATTATAAGAAGCTGGAATGTTCCCCTCCAAGGCTATGAAAGAAGGATGGAGACAAGAAGGAAAAGACAGAAATTCTGTGAAAGTCTCAGGTCCTTCCTCCTTTCAGAACCACTTCACATAATCCTCTTCCTCCCCAGGGGCTCCCGAAAGATTAGGCTTCACTTGCAGGTCCCAGGCCCTGGCCCTGCAGAGTGGTTGGGCCTTTGGGGTCTCTCAGAGAGCCTAATCATTCTGTTTTCTGAACAAGTCATAGTTTTGCTGACTTCTGACCAAACCCCCATCGAAACCCAAGAATGGAAGTGTGATTGTGGTCATCTATACCCTGTCCCCCTACAGGACTCCCTGTCCCACGGGATGCAGCAGGCAGGTGTGGGAAAGCCTACCTGATGGCCGAGATCATTAAGCAGCGGCCCTCTGATTTTCTGTACAGCTACTCAGTGACTTGGAAGGGATTCTTTGCACTAACAAGCAATGCCTCCACAAACAATGAGTTGAGGGGAAAGACTCAAAAGAGGCCGATACAATGCTGTTTGGGATGTTTCTCCCTTTGGCTGGCCTCAGGGGACTGGGCCCGTCATGTAATCACTGGAGATTTAGGGCCTAATTAAACTCTGGCATTGGGCCAGCATGCTGGTGGCCCCTTGAGTTTCCCATGTCCACCCATGTCTAGGGTATTAAACTCTAGACTGGGAATGTGTACTGCTTAACTGATCCCACAGGAGCCAGTCCTCATTATCCAACAGGCTGGGTATCGGCAGCCCACAGGGCTCAGCATTGGCAGGTGCAGTCCTGGGGAGGACTGCGTGCCTTTAGGTTAACGGTCCCTACATCTGCACCCGCTGGGGCCACAGTAGAGGGCTTTGTGGATCACCTCTGCCATTGGGACCCCTGGCATTTCCTTCCTTTCATGGCCTGATAAAACCCAAGCTCTGAGAGTTAGCAAACTGATACCCTTTAATCATGCCTTATATTTATAAAGGCCTTTGTCCAGAGAACTCCAGGTGCTCAAAAATGTCAATTAATTCACTCTCCCAGCCTCCTTTAGGGAAAAGCTGGTGGCAGGTGTCATCATCACCACCAGAGGTGGCCAAATCATCTTCTTAGTGGGCTGTCCTGGATATTCTTTGTGTTTAAAGAGCATTTTGCTTCTGAGCACATGGTTGGGTTTTGCACAGCCTGAAGCATAAGGATTGAGGTATTTCCTTACTTTACAGCTCTAGAGAATTCTTGTGTGTGGGTACCCGTGAAACACAAACTGAGTGACTGCATGCTTTCTTGAGTTTGGAAATTTTGTTATTGTTTGGTCTCAGCATTTGCTGGTAGTAAATAAGTAAGCAGAAGTAACCTGCTTAAGTTCCCATGTAGTCCAAGACAGAGCAGACAAAAGACCTGATCCCCAAGCCCCACACCTGGCCCCAAGATCCCTCTGGGATTATCTTGCGGCCACTCTCTGAAGCCTTGGACCCTGTAGTTGATCTCATAGCCACGTCTCACCAGTAACTTTTTTTTTGGTGGGGGGGTGGGTCCTGGCAAGAGATGGGTGATGTAGGAATGGCCTAGCTACAGAAGGAGGACAGCCAGGTAGGACATCTGCCTGGCTCTCCTCCTTCCTGGCCACAGACTAGCTTTGTGACCTTGGTTGGCAGCGTCATTTTCATGTCGGCCATAGTTTCCATGCCTATAAACAGAATGATGATACCTGCCACCAACTTTTCCCTAAAGGGGGCTGGGAGAGTGCATTAATTAATGTTTTTGAGCACTTGGAGTTCTTTGGAGAAAGGCCTTTATAAATATAAGGCATGATTAAAGGATATCAGTTTGCTAACTCTCAGAGGAAGTACTTAATGGGATCAGGCCTGCATATGTTGATGACTGAGTTTCATTCTTCATTCAGATCTGCACAGGGCTCCCATCACTCAGCTCTGCCGCCATTCGTGTGGTATTCTCCTGTTCTTTCATTTCTATATCCTCATAGTAGGGGGCCCACAAATGCTGCCCTCCACATGCAGGCCCACTACCTCCCCTCCCTCTTGTCAAACCCAATGGCTTTTCCTCACTCTGCATTTTCCTTGTCCTTTCTGGAACATGACACTGGTCACTACCCCTCCTCACCCTTGAAAGTCTTATTCTGTCATTCCCACAAGCCCAACAGGTCTAAACTGAAGTCATCATTGACCCCAAACCAATTCCCATCATTACTGCCCTATTTCTCTTCACCATTCTCATGGGCCTGGATTCCAGGTCTTCCTCTCCACTGCCACCCCCTCTGTGCAAGCCTTATTGTCCCAACCTGCTTGGTCCTTTGAAAAGCCCATCCCTGGGCAGAAATGGGATGTGTATGTCCCTAAACTGCCCCCAAAGACCTCTCTGCACTGCATTTGACCTCTGGCCCTCCTGTTCCCTAACTGGCCTTGGTCTCCTGCTCCCTTCCGTGGGCCGCTCCAGCTCTTCCCACCATGTGACCTGCCTTCCTGCTTGTCCACCTTCCTGTCTGGTCCCCAGACTCAGTTTCTGCTCTCCCTCCCAGCAAGCTGTCTCAACTGCCTGCATTCCCCACAGGACACAGACACTCATGTAGATAAACACACACACTGACACACAGACTCATGTAGACATGCAGCAACACACAGACACTCAGACACAGACATACTCATGTGGATATGCAGACAGGCACACACATGCAGATACACACAAAGACATACAGACAGGTACATATAAACAGATACACACACAGACACACATAGATACACAGGCACAGAGACACATATACTGGCATAAGCATACACACACTGACACACACAAATGCACAAACATACACACACAGTTATGATGTTCACACAAACATAGACATATGTTCACATACCCCTCCCAGCATCCTGACTGGCCCAGCTGACCTCCCTCACCCACTCTGAACAACCAGCTCTCCCTCCTCCTGCCTTTGTCCAGTCCCATCTCTATTACTCAGGGCTCTCCAGAGAAACAGAACCAACAGGGTTGGATGCGGATAGATGGGTGGGTGGATGGATGATGGATGGATGGATGGATGGATAGATAGATAGATAGACAGATAGATAGATAGATGATACATGATATGTTGATATTAGATGATAGAAAAGCAAATAGAGTTTAAGAAATTGGTTTATGCAATTATGGAGGCTGGTAAATCTGAAATCTGACCTCAGTCTCTTCTCTTAAGGCCTTTGACTGATTGGACAAGGCCCACCCACATTGCGGAAGGTAATTTGATTACTCAAAGTCTACTGATGGAAATGTTAATGTCATCTAAAGAATACCTTCACAGCAACACCTAGCCTAATATTTGACCAGATATCCGGGTACTATGACCTAGGCAAGTCAACACATAACATTACCCATCATGCTTTTCATCTGGTCAGCAGTGCTCGTATAAATCTCCTGAAACATTGCTCTCACCACAATGCTTCCCTGCTCCAAAACCTAAACACCCATATGCCTGACATGCAATAGGGACAGGTACATATTTGTTGAGTGAATAAATAATGAGGAGCCTTTGGGATGGGCTACACTCTGCTCAATGCAGCAAACCATTTTGAGGGCCCAATATCTGGAGCTGAGGATATGACTATCAAAGCTGCCCTTACATGTTCCTCTTCTCTCCCTCTAGTGTCTCAAGGCCAGAGTACGAACCTCAGACATCTCTAATCCCCCTTGGTACCCAATGGAGTGCCTTATATGGATTAGGCCCTCAATCACTTGTGGGTTAATTTTATTCTCTTTATTGATCCCTATATCAAATTTACCTGAAATATTATAGGTTTTTAGGGCATCACTTATGAAATCATAAACTGTAGTGCCAAATCTGCTTCCACTTTTGTTTTTAAGGCACACATGCAAAGAGCTATTTCCACAATCAGGAAGGGTGGAAATAGCTCAGAACACTGACAGTGGTCTGTAGGGATGGGTGGCTTCTACGGGATTTTTTATACTTTTCTGTGTCTTCCAAATTGTCCTCTGTGACCACGTGTTGCTTTTACAACCATAAAACATGTTATCTGTTTTTTTCATTTATCTTTTCGATTTGGGGGTCTGTTCTCAGCTCTTTTTTGGGGTCCCCATCATGCCTCCTGGCTTCCTTTTGAAAATAAGGCAACCCGAGACTTCCTTGTAAAAGTCTGTGAGGTCATAAAAGGCCAAGTTAACTGCAAATGGTTGTTCTGTTTTAATTCTGTTGAAGTGTCAGGTAACGTGGACTTATAATAAAAGCACTTGGGGAGTTAATGATTACTGCTGTTGTCAAGCTGTCCCAAAGACGGAGAGGGAGCCTGCACACGCCGCGTCTCGCCTTGGGCTGCTCCTTCAGTGTATCCAGCCCTGCGGCCGCCCTGGCCCCCTGTCCGCATGCTGTCAGGCTACCTCCGTGCCAGACGACCAACACCCAGCCACAGTGGAAATGACTGTTCCTTCAACTTTCTTCAGCCCCTGCCTGCTGGGGTCTCCGGAGGGAAGCGTTCACTCTAGCCCAAATGAAACAGAGCTCCAGAAAAACCACAGTGGAGGCCACAGCGGCCTCAGGCCCTGAACTTTGTATTTCTTAGCCCGCCAGGATTGCTGGCTGCTGGGTGTCATGTAACTCCCAAAAATGTGAAGGGAAAACCAAACAGCCTGAGAAGCGCAGACGTCTCCTGGCTGGGGAGTCCGTCTAGAAAGTCGCCTTTCATGGTGAGGCCAGGTGCACACGAGAGTGGCTGGAGAAGGTGGGGTGAGCCCAGAACAGGGAGGCCCGGCCCACTCCCAGGCTGAAACTCCAAGAAACTCCCCCTGCACAAGGCCACGCCAATGAAGTCCCCTTCCTTCTGGAAAGGGTCCTACACAAATTGCTAGGGTTTCCAGTGTGATATTTGACAAGTGCAAAGGGCTGGAAATATTCTAGAGATTTTTCACTTCGTACAATTATCGGTGGCCACTGAGCCCATCTCACCTCCTGCGGTGTCCCGCCAGTGGCTGCACCAGCCAGGCGGGGCTGCCTTTTGTCCCTGATCCTGTCAGCCCTCCAGTAAAGTGTGCTTAACCAGGTGCCCCAGGAGAGCAGGGGGCCAGCTCCATGTCCTCATGGGTGTGCAGCCCCTCAGCCCTTCCTCGGCCCTGCCCATTAACAGCTGTGACCGCAGAAAATGCCCCAGCGGCAGCGCGATGGTCCCCGGGGCTGCCCTCCTGCCTCCCTCTAAGTCATCGAAGGTCAAGGTTGGAGAAATCTTAGTGCCCATGGGCCCTCCTCCTCACTGATGAGCAGAGCACTGGCTCAGGCTCACTGAGGACAGGGCCACGCTGCTCTGGTCTCATGTACTTTTGTATTCTGGGAGCCTAGCACATGGTAGGGCTCCCTGAGTGGGTGGTCAGCGAGTGAGTGAGTGAATGAGTGAGTGAGTGAACTAGCTCCTGTGTTCTCGTCTTTTCTTCGGAGAGTGACACTTTGGACAGGTCATGTTTACTCCATCCCCTCAGCTTTTCAGTAAAATGAGCCCACCAGTGTTCATTTCCTTCATATAACTGCTGGCATCAAGCCAGCAACACTGTGGCTCCTCAGACGCCCACCGGTGTGGCCAGGGCGGTGCTGCAGCCTCCCTAGCTCCAGCCCTCAAGGGAGGCCTCATTGACATCAGCCTCTGCATTAGTTTCTTATAGGGCTGACTTGGTCAAGTTTTACTTAAAATAACAGAAATGCACTCTTTCACATTTCTGGATCCGAGAAGTCCAAAATCAAGGTGTCACAGCAGGGCGGGTTCCTTCTGGATGCGCTGAGGGAGAGCCTATGTTATATGTAAAATATTTGTTTAGAAACAGAATGCTCGTTCCCTGGTGCTGCAAAGAAATAGCACTCAAACATAAATTTAATTCTCTCAGCAAGGCCATTTTTACTTTCTGCAGAAAGGGTGCTCATCGCAGATGGAAAAATGGCAAGAGTACACTCGAACAAAGGAGGGAATCAATTTTTATTCCTTACACAGTTTGTCCCTGCTACTGTGTCTTGTCTCCATTGGCTGGAGCCAGACCTCACAATCTAAACTAAAACCCGACTGGCTAACAGTTTAACAAGAAGGGAAACTTTGGAGAGGAACTTTTACTTTCTACAGCCTGTCCCAGGCCTCCTCTAGCCCCTGGTGTGCTTGGGCGTGCACCTCCATCTGCACATGTGTTCTCTCTCTCTTCTCATAAGGACAGTAGTCAGATTGGACGAAGGGCCTACCCCACTCCTGTGTCTTAACTAATTACATCTACAGTGACCCTATTTCCAAATAAGGTCACGTTCTGAGGCTCTGGAAAGGACATGAATTTGGGGGGACACTATCCAACACAGTACAGCCTTCCTGCCCCCTGCAAAGTTTCGTCTTGCTCTCCACCCGCCCCTAACCTCTGCACCCTTTCTTTAGCTGGGGGTGGGCTTCTGGAATGCAGTCTCATTCGCCCACTAGTCTAAGTGTGGTTGGTAGGTAGAAGGTAGGGGACACGCTGTCTGTGCCACCGTTTCCCGCCAGGGACATAGACACTCTCAGGATCCCTGAACTCTGAAGTCTAAACTGTCAGTCAGTGTCCCCAGCGGAAGCTGCACTTGAGAATCACCCGGGAGCTTTTAAAACACAGTGTGCCCTAACCACACTCCCAGGAACTCTGGTGCACTTGGGCCGGGTGGGACTCTGGCATGAGTATTGTTTGAAAGTTCATCAGGTGATTCTAAGGTGCAGCCTAGGACCGGAACAACTGTGTAAGATGCTGTGAAAACAGCTCCATCTCACCTTCACCAGGAATATGAGCAGCTCACTGCCTAGTGAGGCTCGAATACCCATTAGGAAGAGCCAAGCCAGGCTTCTCAGGGTGGGTTCCCTGGCAACACTTCCCAAACTCTCCCACCAAGCTCCCAGGAGGCAGGAGGGAGCAAACACATACTCTGCAGAACCGGAAACAGATGGCAGCAAGCACCACGTGTCCTTGAAGTTTTCTGGTTTTGCTTTTAAAGTTGGAATTTTTGCATCTTCTTCTACAATATCACCATCTTGTTTTACAACCTAAAAAAAGATTTCATTATGTTGACTTTTTTTCCTCCAAAAATATCTGAGTGTAGAAATGAGGCTCTGGAAAGGTATGCCATGTTTAAACTGTGGTTTTGTATGGTCCTTGACACACCATTGGGTTCCCTGGGGTTCCTGAGTTTGAAAAACCCAGCCACAAAGAGTTAAAGAGGGTGGGAGCCAATCTGTTTAACCTTTGGAAGGAATCGCATCTTAGACGAAAACCTAGGCACAGAGAAGTTAAGCAGCTCATTCAAGATGACACAGTTTGTTATTAACTGAGTCGGAACTGTACCTCAGGACCCACCTTTCCCACTGCATTGATCTGGGGCAACTGCTAATTTGCTGTGTGACCTTGTCTAGTTCTCTTTACTTCTCTGTGTCAGTTTTCCTACGCATAAGATGATGATAACATCTGATCCACCCAACTTCTTCAGTAGTTGAGGAGGCTCAGGTGTGTAGAGGCATGTTGAAATTAGGGAGTGTCACATGTAAACTGTGGCATGTCATGTGTAAATTATGGAGTGTCATATGTAAATTATAAAGTGTCACATGTAAAAACAAGGCGCCATAATTTAAGTCCAGCCTCACACTTCTAGGTGAGGCACAGTGATTGCAGCAAGAGTGACTTTTCCAGGGTCATGCGGGCGGGCCACTGAGGGAAACACAGTGTAGTGCACCCAGCCCCTCTGAGCCTGTGGAGAGGCTTAAGTGAGCTCCAGTGTTCCAGTTCCAGGGAAGGCTGAGGCCGGGAGCTCATGCCAGCACTTCTGTTTGCTCTCCATTAGTCCCAGCTTTTATCTGCCCAGCACCAGTTTGAAAACAACCTTCTTGTCCCAATCCTGAGAGTATCCTTTCGAAAGAGTAAGTCATGGAAAAATGCGTGGCAAACAACAACAATGCCAGCACCTTCTTTCTCCTTTCACAAGGCCACAGAGACCCTCCCCCACAGCCCATCTCTTCCAGAGGAAGTCTGTGGCCAGCCCTGCTCCAGACCCCTCCCTTGCCAGCCCAGGCCCATGAGGCTCCTCAGCCCACGTCCGCCCTTTTCTGTTTACACTGGGAGATGAGCTTCTGCCGAGCTTAAGTGCAGTTCTGGCCCTTTTGTTTGTTTTTAAGTCAAGTTACAACTTTGCTCCTGGATTTATTGCAAATTCCATTTATCTTCTTCTTCCCGGGGTCTCTGCACAAAGCCTTTGTGCCTTCCTCTTCTGCTGTGGACAAATACCATGGGGCACCAGGAAAGGACGGGGAGCACACAGCCCCGGGGAGGCGCACTCTAAGGAGGGCCAAAGCCATCCTGCGGGGTGCTGGGGAGGAAGACGGGGGCTGGCAATGTAGGAGGAGGGGCTGTCGATTACCCGGGAGGACAGGCCCGGCCCTACCTCCTGCCCCTTCTCACACAGGCCTCCAGAGGAAAGAAGAGCCAGGCCGAAAGGCAAAGAAATCCCAGACCTCAGGGGAAGGAATCAAGAAAGGAAGGTTCTGGTTTGAGTGGAAGGAGCCCGTGGCAGTTTCTAGCCAGGGGTGGTATGAGGCCAAAGGTTCTGAGAGGCCTAAGAAAGGACACCTAGGTCTGCTGAGGGCGGTAGGCCTGAGGGTTGGGCACAGCGCGTGCCATGGGAGACCACCCCAGGTGCAGCTGGGCACCAGCACAGTCTCTCAGCTTCCCTGCCCTTCTCTTAGGCCTCCCCAACCATCTCCAAACACCACATTTCCAGAAACTGCTGATGAAGAGCAAACAACTCCAAACTGAAGCTCACCAGGGAGAGAAAGAGAATCAAACTGAGCTGAACAAATTGCGAGTGGGGCGTCCAGCTGTGCTGTTGGCTTGTCTCTCTAAGAGGGGAAGTGCTGAGGGCCTGTCCCCCACCACCACCCGGAGTCCTTCCCTAGTGCGAGTTCCCTGGCTTGGGAGCACGCAGGAGATGCTCGGCTTCAGAGGGGCCTTGCTTGAGCGTGGTGAGGAAGTCCCGGGGCTGTGAAAGAGGAAATGCTGGACTCTCCCTGCCTAAGGGCCTGACCTAGAATGGGGCTTTAACCTCCCTGGAGGAGGAGAGCAGCTGCAGGTAGCTGGCGGCTGCAGAGTACTCCTGGGCAGGCTGTAGGGCCATGGGTCAGTAGCTGAAGGAGCCACCTTTCATGCCCTCCCCTCACCATCACAGTTCCCGGGCATGAAACTCAGGCATCAGCACCTCAGCCCAGGCCCTCAAGGAGTGGGGTTAAGTGAGCATGAACAGAGCAGGCCCCCTTTGCCTCTGGGAGCCTCCTGGTTTCCCAACAGGTGCTATTGCTGAATGAAGAGGAGGGCTGTCCACAGCAGTTTCCCCAGCCAAGGCTCTGGGCTCCAGCCCTGCTGGTCCCTCTTCCTCTGTCACCCATCAGCTCTGCAGCCGGCCCAGATACTCCCTTCTCCATGCTGTGGCCCCTCCTCCGGGGCCCCCACTTCTCAACCTCTGCACTGGTCTATCTGTCACTTACCTGCCTGGCTCCCTCAGACACCTCCAGCCATCTACCCTGAGACCTTGGCTGCTGATGTCCACTCTCTGGCTGCAGCTTCCTCCCTTCACCTGTTCCTTCTCCTGCTGTCACCCTGGCTCTTGTGCCCCCGCCTCTCCCCCTAGAAGCTTCCCTGGGCTCCCTTGCCCGCCTGATCTCAGGCATTCAGCACCCTCACTCTCAACTTTACCCAGGCCTGCCCCGAGGGCCCCTCATGGCCATCCACTCCATTCACTCCAAACCTTCTGCTGCCAGGCCCCAGAGGAGGTGCGGCTGCAGGCCCAGCACAGGCTGAGTCTGGCTCTCCCCTGAGGCCACTGTCAGTGGCCACTGTCACTCTCCTCAGATGCCCCAGATCCCCACCTCTACCTTCTACCTGCAGAATCTCTCAGCACGCCCCTTACTGAGCAGGTCCAGGCCTTCCCACAGGGCCCCTGGAGTCTCCTCTCACCCCCCTCAGAGCTCACTCACTCACACCACCACCCTTCCTTCCCTCGAGAGCAGAGGATGTCCCCACCTCCTTTGCAAAACTAACTTCCATACCTGGGTGCAAATGCAACAGCTCCTGTGTCTTCCACACCAAGTGGCCGCCGTCCTCAGCCTGGACCGGAAGCTGTGTGGCAGCAAGATCTCCAGTGCTTCCAGTGCACAGCCACAAGCATGGCGTCCTCTTCCTTGTCCTAAAAGGGCTTCCCTTAGACGGCTTTCTCTCAGCACACCATCTCTGCTCTTGTCCCCCTTATCACACACTTCTCACTGGGTCCTTTCACCTTCCTCTTCTCCAGCCCTGGCCATCGGCTGCTACTGAAGGCCATTCTCAGTGGCCCAGGAGCCAACCCCCTAGCTGCCTCCTCAGAGTTTCTGGGCTTCCCACCCACCCTTTGCCTCCCCTCCATGGGTTCTCCTGGTGACTTCCTGCCAGGCTTCCATTTTCTCTCCATCCCCGTGCTTTTTACCTGCTCCTCTGCCGGCCGGGCCTCCTCTCCCAGCACGTCGCTTCTGTCTCCTCCGCGTCCACATCTTCAGCCAGTGCTTCCATGAGCCCCCGATTTCCAGCTCCCCAGATCCCCACATTTCTCCCTGCCTACTCTGCTGGCCGTCTCTGCTTAGACACCCTGCAGAACTTCTCACGAAATTGAACTGATCATCTCCTCCCCAAACCTCTCCTTGAGGCTGCTTGTCTCTTTCTGTATTTCTACCCTCCCCACTGCCCAGGCTCAAAACCCAGCTTTCTCTTCATCTCTTTCTTCTCTGTCTCCCTGCATGTCTGGTCAGCCTCCGGATGCCTGAAGGAGCTTCTGCTCTATTTTTCAGATCCCTCCCACTCCGGTGTTGCTATCTGAATTCAAACCCTTTCCTTCTCCTCCCTGGACCTTACCTCTCAGCCTTTGGGCCTCGCTTCCCGTGGTCTCCCTGTCCTTGGACACAGAGCCCATCAGAGTGGCCTGTCTCCCTTTTAGAAACCCATATGAGCTCCACATGCATGTGGCTCCCCTGCCAGGAACAGGCCTCCCTGTCCTCCAGTACAACCTCACTGCCGCCACTTGTCACTCAGCAGATGTTGCCTGAGTCCCTGCCATGTGATATGTACCTGTGCTCACACTATAGCCACCTGCTGCTCACTCCCAGAACTGACCCTCTGCACCTGCCCAGTCTTCTGGTCCCTCTTTTTGTTCGCCTGTTTTATCTTCCAGAGACACCTCCTGTTCTTTACATCCATTTCCACCCATCAGCACCTTATTCAATCATACTCAAGGCCTACCTCCTCCAAAGGTGAAACCAATTTCTCTCCTGCCTCATTTTCCCTTAAAATATTGTTCATTCCCTATTATAACCACATCTGAATGTGTGTGTGTGTGTGTGTGTGTGTGTGTGTGTGTGTGTGTGTCATCTCCCTAGCTGTGTAACCCTGCAGGCCATGAACAGTTATTATTCAATGTTGTTTCCTACACATCTTTAATAAAAGTTTGTTGCATTTAAATCAGATCTTATTCTCTCATTTCACAGTTGTTAGAACTGCGGCCAGAGTCAGCCCCAGGTCAGAATGCTGGTCAGCAGCAGACTCACATCCCAGCCCTACCTTCCTGATACCTGATGTGGTGCTCGGAAAAACAAGGAATCCCAGGCTGTTACCCAGTGTCTCCATGTGCCCTCCACAGATGCACTCAACTGTCCTCTCTTCTGCTCTTCCTCCTACAAACTGGGCAACTGGAATCAGAGCAGAGACTTTGGATGAGCATCCAGTGTAACCCAGCCTAGTTTTTCACCACGACTTCCAGATCTACATTTAACATCCGACAGCAACTATAATTCTACTTTCTGAACCTCCAGGGAAGTTGCTTCCTTGTCCCTTTCAGCAAAGGATGTCATGGTTTTACAATGTCTCCAGTGAAAAAGTTCTTCTCTACATCTTCTTCCCACTCCTACAACCCTTGATCCCCACGTGAGATCTCATTTCCTCCAGCTGGGTCTTCTGCAGAGTGATTAGAGCTTCTGCCCTCCTTGCAGCATCTCTATTGTAAAAGGATTGCTGAAGCTTATTAAGCCTTGCAGCTCCTAGGAGGAAAGGTACCATATAGAAATAAAACAAATCAACAAATTAGTGTGTTCTGTAGAAGTTGAATAGGACTCCACCTATCCGCATGAGTGTGCACACTGTGCAGTCGCACAGGCAGTCTCAAATGGGAATTTGGAAAAAGCTAAGCTTTTTCACTTGAGAAAGGTTTACATATTCTTTGCACCTGGGCACACACAGCACAGGCTGTTCTCAGGACTCCCACCAGATTAGGCCTGGGACATCACAGAGCCTGTCAGGTCCACGTTTGCTTTCTAGTCTCCTTGCTTCCAGTCTAGCTGTGGCCTGACTCCAAGTCCAGTGTAAGATTTTTTTTTCAGCAATAAGGAATCGGTTCATTCACCTGTACGAAAACCAGTGGGAGGATCATGCATAAGGCTCATATCCTTGCTGTGAATTTCAAAGGACTGGCTAAGTAAACAAAATTATCATGCCAACCTGAGCTGGTATAGATTGCATTGATTGCTGCTAATAGCCAAAATGGACATTTTCAAAGTGCTCTACACTGCATTCTACACAACTTGGGACAGAAAAATAGCTGTTGCTCTTAAGGAGCTGATGGTCTCCTTCAAGGGTAAGCTGGAACAGGCTGACCCAGGAAAAGGCACTCCCAGTTGAATGCTTTCACTTGCGTGGGAAGTCCAGCTGTCTCAATGGGGCCCAGGAGACAGACTGACGAGGGACGAATTCCTGTGTTTGGGATTGGGCTTGAAAAGTCTCCTGTTTGTAACACTCAACTTGTAGAAGAGCAGAAAGAATTTCCAGCTGTCGACAGGATGAGGGGAGCCCTCCTGATTCTGTCTGGGGATGTGTTTGCACTCCAGAATCTGCTATCCTTCCTCTTGCTATCCTTCCCGGCTACCACATCAAACACCTGGTCCTATGGGCCAGCTCTGGAACAAGATGACTCTTTGCCATCAAGGAATACAAGTGGCCAAAGGACAAATATTGTGTGATTCCACTTACATGAGGTACCTAGAGGAGTCAAATTCACAGAAACAGAAAGTAGAGTGGTGATTACCAGAGGCTGGGGTGCAGAGAGGGGAACGGGGAGTTAATGTTTTATGGATACAAAGTTTCTGTTTTTCAAGATGAAGAAGTTGTGGAGATAGATAATGGTGATGGCTGGACATCAGTGAGAATGTACTTAACACCCCTAAACAGTACAGTTAAAAATGGTTACAGTGATAAATTTTATGTTATGTATATTTGACCATAAAAAGGAAGGAAAAAAGGAAAGAAGGAAGGAAGGGAGGGAAGGAAGGAGGAAGAGGGGAAGGGAGGAAGGGGGAGGGAGAGAGGGAGGAAGGAAATGCAAGTGGGAACTCAGCCCTGGTCACAGCACTGCTGGGAAAAGATAGGTGACTCTTTATCTTGCTGTAAAGAGAGGTGTGTGTGTGTGTGTGTGTGTGTGTCCCTGCAGGAGTGAAAATGGACCCACAAACCACATGGTTAATGAGGTGAGCATACTGGACCAAGCTATTTAACATCTGGGCCTGCCCCATGACTAATAGTCCAGGTCATTCTGCATAATGCAGACCAATATAAGATTGTTAGTGGAGGCCAGGCGTGGTGGCTTACGCCTGTAATCCCAGCACTTTGGGAGGCCAAGGTGGGCGGATCACCTGAGGTCAGGAGTTCAAGACCAGCCTGCCCAACATGGTGAAACCCTGTCTATACTAATAATACAAAACAATTAGCCAGGCATGGTGACTTACGCCTATAATCCCAGCTACTTGGGAGGCTGAGGCAGGAGAATTGCTTGAACCCAGGAGGTGGAGGTTGCAGTGAGCCAAGATCACACCATTGCACTCCAGCCTGGGCAACAATAGCAAAACTCTGTCTCAAAAAAAAAAAGATTGTTAGTGGAAGTTGTTCTGTTTTTCTTTTTTTTTTTTTTTGAGATGGAGTCTCACTCTGTCACCCAGGCTGGAGTGCAGTGGCACGATCTCAGCTCACTGCAAGTTCTGCCTCCCAGGTTCATGCCATTCTCCTGCCTCAGCTTCCTGAGTAGCTGGGACTACAGGAGCCCACCACCACACCCAGCTAGTTTTTTTGTATTTTTAGTAGAGATGGGGTTTCACCGTGTTAGCCAGGATGGTCTCGATCTCCTGACTTCGTGATCCGCCCACCTTGACCTCCCAAAGTGCTGGGATTACAGGTGTGAGCCGCCCTGCCTGGCCAGAAGTTGTTCCTTAAATGGCTAAGAGCCTTCATAATATTCTTGGGAGGGCGAGTGGCAGGCCATTTCTCCATAACTTGCTCAGAAGCACATTTTAGTTGTTTTAAGAATGACTCGATTTTTGGAGTCAGAGAGGTTGGGGCTAGAGTTTAGGGCCTGCTGTTGTGTGGCCATTCAGAACGCCCAATTTAAATCTAAATGCGTAAAATCAAAAGAGTGGTGAATGTGAACATGCTTTTTTATAAACTGTAAAGTGCCTCACTATGATCCTTTATTCTTTCAATTCAGCCTATGAGTGCAAGTTAGCAATAGACTTTAAAGAACTCATACTGCAGGAAAGTAAGCATAGATACTAAAATACAAAATTCAACCTCTACTGCCTATGACACGATTTTTCAGGCCTCAGAGGCAGCCTGGTAGCAACCACAGCTAAGAACAAAGGTCCTAAGAGCTGGACTTTTTGAAAAAATAGATTCTGTAGCCTTTGTAGGGAGGAGTTGGTCTGAGTTGAACCATATTGCTGAGAAGAGTCTCTCATTAAGCCTTTATCCATTATCAACACTGGGGCATAAAATCATTTATACCAAATACTTATTTTTTTAATTGAGATATAATTGACATACCATAAAATTCACCCTCTTAAAGTGTACAATTCCATGATTTTTAGTATATTCACAAAATTGTGCAATTATCACCATTATCTAGTTCAGAATATTTTCATCACCCCCGAAAGAGACTCCATATGCATTGGCCGTCACTCCCCATTCCTCCTTCCCCTTTCCTCTGGCAACCACTATTCTACTGTCCATCTCTATGGATTTGCTTATTCTGGACATTTCATATAAACGGAATTATACAATATGTGACCTTTTGTGTTTGGCTTCTTTCAATGAGCATAGTGTTTTCAAGGTTCATCCATGTTGTAGCATGTATTGGAATGTCATTTGTTTTCATAGCTGAATAATATTCCATGGTATGGATAGACCACATTTTGTTTATCTGTTCATCAGTTGATGCACATTTGAGTTGTTTCCACTTTCTGGCTAAAATGAATAATGCTGCTATGAACATTCATATACAGTGTGTGTGGACATGGATTTTCAATACTCTTGGGTACATACCTAGGAGTAGAAATGCTAGTCATATGAGCAATTGACCTAGCTTTCTTGGAGTGCACTGGCATGATCTCAGCTCACTGCAACCTCTGCCTCCTGGGTTCAAGCGATTCTCCTGCCTCAGCCTCCCAAGTAGCTGGGACTACAGCTGCATGCCACCATGCCCAGCTAATTTTTGTATTTTTGGTAGAGATGGGATTTCACCATGTTGGCCAGGATGGTCTTGATCTCTTGACCTTGTGATCCACCCGCCTTGGCCTCCCAAAGTTCTGGGATCATCTGTATCCTTACTGGTTTACTGATTTTTCTGACTATTTGTTTTATTAATTCTTGAGAGAGGAATGATGAAATGTATATATTCAAACTATGACTGTGGTTTTGTCTATTTCCTCTTTAACTTTTGTCAGTTTTTGATTCATATATTATGAAGTTCTGTTAGCAGGTACACAAACATTTAGAATTGTTAAATCTTCTTAAATTTTTCTTTTTTTTTTTTGAGACGGAGTCTCGCTCTGTCACCCAGGCTGGAGTGCAGTGGCGTGATATCTGCTCACTGCAAGCTCTGCCTCCCGGGTTCACACCATTCTCCTGCTTCAGCCTCCCGAGTAGCTGGGACTACAGGCGTCCACCACAATGCTTAGCTAATTTTTTGTATTTTTATTAGAGATGGGGTTTCACTGTGTTAGCCAGGATGGTCTCGATGTCCTGACCTCATGATCCACCTGCCTCAGCCTCCCAAAGTGCTGGGATTACAGGCGTGAGCCACTGCACCTGGCTTAAATTTTCCTTTTTGTCACTATGAAATTGTCTCTCTTTATCTCTGGTGCTATTCCTTGTCCTAAAGTCTTCTTTTTTTATTATTAATATAGCTACTCCAGCTGTCTTGTGATAAGCATTGCACAGCATATCTTTTTTCATTCTTTTACTTTTAAACTATTTCTGTTTTTATATTTAAAATGAATTTCTTGCTTTTTAAATCCAGTCTGATAGTGCCTGACCTTTAATTGGGGTATTTGGACCATTTGCATTTAATTACAAGTACATGTAACATACATGTTTGGTTTAGGTATGTCATCTTACTATTTGTTTTCTATTAGTTCCATCTGTTCTTTGTTACCTTTTGCATCTTTCCTTGCCTTTTTTTGAAGTGAGGGTTCTTTTTTGTTATTTCATTTTATCTAGACCATTGACTTTTAGCTACATGCTCTTGTCCTTTGTGCTATTGCTGCTATAAATTTTATTTCTGCATATGTTATGAACTCTAAACTACTTTATTATTTTTGCTTTAATATTTTAAAGAAATTTTTAATGAAAAATTTTAATATTTATCCTCATGTTTCCCATTTCTGGTGCTCTTCATTCTTTTGTGTAGATCCAAGTATTATTTTCCTTCTTTGTAAAAAACTTATGTTAACATTTCTTTAGGGTAGATCTGCTGATGGCGAATTCTCTAAGCTTTCATTTATCTCAAAAAGTCTTCATTATACCGCTGGATACAGAATTTGATTTGTGTATCATTCAGTATATCAAAGAAAGTATTCCATTGTCTTCTGGCTTGCATTGTTTTGATCAGAAGTCTGCAGTATTTCCTATACTCTCTATGACACTATAAAATACAGCTTTTTTCAGACTACTTTTAAGATTTTCTCTTTATTACTTATTTTAGTAATTTATTATGATGTACTTTGGTATGATGGTGTGATTTCCCTTGCTTATTTTGATTGGGGTTCATTGTGATTCCTGGATCTGTGGTATTTATAGTTTTTAACAAATTTGGAAATTTTTCAGCCTTGATTTTTGTCAAAAATTTGTTCTCCCTCTTTTCTCTTTTTCAATTATACATATGTTAGACCACTTGATATTGCTCAAGGATTGATGGGACTTTGTTCATTTCTGGGTTTTTTGTTTTGTTTTGTTTTGTTTTTGAAGTCTTCTTCCTCTTGGTGCTTCATTTTGGATAGTTACTATTGCTGTTTTCAGTTTTACTTTTCTCCTTGTAGCATCTAGTTTGCTTTGAATTTCAGCCACTGACCTTTCATTTCAGATATTGTCTTTTCCACCACAAGAAGTGCATTCTTTCCTCATTTTATGTATGTTTTTCTTAAAATCCTGGAGTATATTTTGCATACTTAAACAGCTGTTTTAACGTGCCTGTCTGTTCATTCTGTCTTTTCAACTCTGTCATTTTCAGGCATGTTTCTATTAATTGCCTTTTTTCCTGATATGGGTCACATTTTTCTGCTACCTGGTGAGTCTAGTAATTTTTGCTTAGATGTTGGATATTTTAAAGGTTACATTGTTGAATGTTTGTATATTTTTAAATCCTCCTTTAAGGAGTATTGAGTTTTTATCCAGCAGACAGTTACTTATGGATAAGATTATTCCTTTAGAGGCTTGTTTTTAGCTTCGTTAGAATGAACCTAACGTTTCTTTTATTCTAGGGATAGTTCAGTCTTACTATCTGCATATGAACCTCATTGGATCTCTACTAAATGCCCCAGCTGATCAAGCTGGTTGATATTTTTACATCTCAGAATCCCCTGTGAACTCTGAAATTTTCAGCTTATAGCTTCTGGTCATTCTTTGCCCAGACTTACAAAGCTTCACTCTGGGTATGAACATCTTAGTATTAAGCACTCAACAGGGCACTTGTGCAGATTTCTGGAGCTTTTTTTACATGGTCCCCTCTTTTGTAGAATTCTGCCCCACAGTTTCCAACTACAGTCTCCTTGACCTTCATTTCTGTATTTTAACTTAACAAGACTACCATACTGTGCTTGGGATGTTGTTTCCCCTGCTGTAAAGTCCAGAATGTGCCTCCAATCAGAAACTGTCATGATCATTTACCACATGTATTTTCTTTATCTCATGGGTCATAGTTCTGCACTGTGTGTTGTGCAATATCTGAAGCCGTCAGTACATTTATTTTGTTGTTTTCTAGTTTTGGTAGAGACAGGGTTTCACCATGTTGGCCAGGCCAACCTCTATATTTTTCATCCAGGCCTGTGGGGTCATCCTCTTTGGCTTCAAATCCCAAGGGATACAGGGGGAGGGTAAATCTGGATCCTGTTGCTTTGTCATGGCCAGAAGCAAAAATCTTAAGAACAGGTTTTGATAAAGAAATGGTGAATGATAGCAGGCAGGCCCAGAAACTGGACCTGATAACCTGGCTGGGGGTTCCAAGATATAAGGAAGCAGCAGAAAAACTCTAGCATCTGCAAGCCATGCAGGAACAGGTATGGCAATGGAGACAGAGGCAAAAAATTTTGGAAATTACTACAAACAAATCTCATCTGTGTTCCCAGGTGGCTGGCTATCTTACATTTGCTCTCCAGATTCACTCGCCACCCTTTGGCCTGTCGACCTGTCTAGATTGCATCAATGGGGCACCGTTGACCTCTAGTTTCTAGTTGTGCTCAGGCAAAAAGAGACACAAACAGGAAACTACAAGACAGAAAGGATGTTTATTCCCCTAGATCCTTTCCTGTCAAATCACTGTGGATTAGTTTTGCCCCTCTACCAAAAGTTGCACTGTCACCATCCTATGGGGAGGCCCTCTCCTTACAGGTACTCTCTGTGGATTCTCCTAACTATTCCTTCCTCTTGACCCTTTGGATTTAGGGAGGGTAATGCCTCTTCAATGTGATTAAGCTTAAAGTATTGCACCTTCCTTTGTTAGTTCCCCTAAATCCTGTCCATAGCTTGATAAATAATCCCTTCATTAAATTCTCCTCTTTTTCTCCACCAGAATTCTAACTGATACTACAGGGTTGTTGATGCTGCCTCTAAATGTAAACCATCTACTGCCCAGTAATTGTAAGACCATAGGCAGATCACTTTACTGACTCTAGCCTCAGTTTGCCCTTAGCCTAGCCCTGACAACTTGAGCCTAGCCCTGACTACTTGAGAAACTCAAATTCAGGAGGCTGTACCATAGCAGCAGACCTGAGGAAAGAAGTGCCCCCTCCACCTTCCCTACCTTTTTTTTTTCTTTTGTCCCCCATTCTTAGAATTCCTAGCTCAGCTGCTCTGCTTCACAGGCTAACCCAAGTCTTTTTCTCTAGGTCTTAGCCACAGATATAGCCTGGTCAGTGCTAAGAGAGGAGGAGGCCAGATAAAGACCACTCACGTAGAGACAACTATCATTTGGGAATCATGCTCAAGGTCAAGTTCACACAAGCAACTCAGCTTTTAACCCTAGCCAGTAGGGCTTAACACACAAGGGACTCTTTTCCCTCCTGATACATGCTCCCTGGAGAAGATTTTTTTTTTTTTTTTAACTAGAAAGACAGATCAATAGAATGAGTTAATTAAAAAGTTAAAAGGCCGGGCATGGTGGCTCATGCCTGTAATCCCAGCACTTTGGGAGGCTGAGGTGGGTGGATCACGAGGTCCGGAGATCGAGACCATCCTTGCTAACACGGTGAAACCCCGTCTCTACTAAAAATACAGAAAAATTATCCAGGCACCTGTAGTCCCAGCTACTCAGGAGGCTGAGGCAGGAGAATGGTGTGAACCTGGGAGGTGGAGCTTGCAGTGAGTGAGATCGCACCACTGCATTCCGGCCTGGGTGACAGAGTGAGACTCCATCTCAAAAAAAAAAAAAAGAAAAAAAAAGTTAAAAGATAGAGATTTTAAATAAAGAAGGAAAAGTCATGAGTTTTAAAAGGTTAGTCCTAAGGTCAAGGAAGCAAGTTAGACAGAGTCATTTACTGCAGCCTCCCCCAGGCTGAAGCACATTTAGAAATGGAAACCAAAGGTATGGTGGAAGGAATCCATGAGCAGGAGGAGTCAGAGTTGGTGACAGTCTACTCTGAAAGACATTAGGCCACAACGAACATATAACCTCTCAGGCAAACATCCCCAGATCCCTGTCCTAAGAAAGGGAAAATGAAATGGTCTCCCACCTTTCTGTGAAAACCCATTAAACCTACTTGCCTTCCTGAGGAGGTTATTTTCTGCATAGTGCACCTTTTCTGTCTTCTCCTTAATCAAAGGGACACTTAAGTCCCCTTTTGAGGCTTCTAATGTGGCAAGCCTATTCAGTCTCCAAGGTTGATGTTTTTCCTAGACTTTCACTTGATCCTTGCCCCAAATATAATGTACCTTTCCCCTACCCATGTTGTGACTCAGTACCAAAGCCTCCAGGGCCACTACCCCGGGGTTAGCCTCTCTCTCTCTCCCTTTCCTTCCAGGAGTCTTTCCAAGATCTGAGGTAAGATTGATGCTTCTCTGGGAATCAGACCTCCTTACCCTTCCTCTTGCATAGGCTTAAACATGATATTGCATCTTTCTTTTAGAGAAAAAGTCTATATTTTCGTGTTATTTATTATCATTAAAGGCAATACAGGCTTACCCAAGAACTAGGCAGGTTATTGGACTGGATCTACCCAGGAGTCCAGAGATTCCCAAGTGAGTCAGCAGACGCCTGAGGTAGTAGGGGCCTAAGAATAGCAACCTTCCCTACAGCCTCTGCATGACCCCTTCTGACCTGTCCCCACCATGGGTAGCTGTTGTAATCTGACTCACTGTGTCCCTCCAGACAGCTCTGGTTTCTGATAAGAACCTTCCATGAAAGAAGAGCCTTGCTCACTTCTGCACTAGCTGCTCACATTATTGGTTCAAGGCTTAGAGAGTATAGTCCTTTGACCCCTAACCCTTGATCCTGGCCCCAGTGAACTATTCCTACTGGGCATAGGAAGGAGTGCCTATACCTGACATTTTTTACTGAAGGGAGAGCAGAGACAATCTACCCAATGATTTGCTATTGTTAATTAATACCCCAAATCCCTAAGTAGGAGTGACTGAAAGGCTTAAGGCCCTTTAACTCTTCCTATTCTCAAGTGAATCTAAAGTTTATTTTCCCTATATCCTCTAATCATGTTTCAGGTCCTCACCTGTCTGTCCACAGCCTGAATACAATTGGTCTGGGATGGGATTTGGAAAAAGCAGACACAATGCCTTGTAGTTGATGAGTGGCAGCTCGGGAGTTTCTGTAAAGGAGAACCTATGGATGGAATGTTGGCTGACACAGGAGCCAGGGGGTTTTCATCAGGCTGTTTTGTATAGTAAACACTCTATTTTTCCACTTAGATTGCATGTTTATTTACTTAGAAAGACTTTAGGGGAAGCCAATGGAGACTGGAGGGGACGGGGCAAGGCCCTCCCAAACCACTCCTTGGCAATCCCTACCTACGATGGCTTAACCCCTCATTGGATTCTCTCACTTCTCACTTATTTTTCCTTCCTTTATCATTCATTCAATCCTGGGAATACCACGCTTATTGTTTCATTCATCCACCCACCCACCTGTCCATGCATCCATCCATCCATTCATGATGGCAGCTCCTTCTCAATGGAAAGCAAAAGCCCCTTGCCAGAGAGAACCTCTATATTTTTCATCCAGGCCTGTGGGGTCATCCTCTTTGGCTTCAAATGCCAAGTGATGCCCAAGGGTGCTGATGGTGTCACTGCACTTCTCCACAGCCACCTTTCTTCTCTTGCCATTCTCTCCCACTCCTTTCTCCTCTACTCTTAAGTTCCTTTTTTCTCTCCTTTTCCTTTCTCCACTGTCTATGCTTTAGGCCTACCCAAGACAGCCACCGTGGATATTTTGTAGCCATTCAAAACTAAAAAGGGCAGCTGAGCCCAATTCCAGAAGAGTTGATAGCTCCCGGCTCCTGGATCCTCCATGACTTCAGCCACCCACTGTTTCCCTGGGGCAGAGCTAAGCTGGACTTCTCCTTACTGGCCCCCAGGGTCTGGGCTAAGGCCACATTGGGGCCCCAAGGACATCAAGTCTTCAGGCTGGGGCTTTCTCCTACGGGAGAAAAAAATAAGCTCCCAAAGCAGAAAAAGTTGTCTTTTCTCCTGTTGCTATTGGAAACATAACAACAAAGCCAAGATGTAGTGGCTTAGCAAGAATAAAACAATGCTGTCAGCAACCAGGGCCCAGCTGATCTCCTCAGTGGTGACGTGGGTTCTGTGCACAGTGACAATGAGTGTAATCGAACCCAGAGCTTTGGGGTGCAGGAGGCAGGCCAAGCAGCCCCAACGCCACTCCCCTTTCCCATGTCACTCATGCCTCTGGTTAGGGGTGGCAGATGGGTCAGCACAGGCCCACAGAGGGTTCCTCTTCATGTCTTTACTTCTCTCCTAAAGAGGGATAAGCCTGGAACCTGGGCACCTGGAATGACTGGGCAGGCATGCCTCTAACCTGGCCTCCATTCCTGAGCTCCAGTTACCCTGTTACCATCCAGGCCTCCAGAGCCCCATCTGTCCTAGAGTCACTGCCTTTAGGCTGGAGGGACCTTGGCAATCGTCTGGTCCTGGCTGTCTCAGGAGCAGAATCCTCACTTGGGATTAGACCCTTCACAGACGCCAGATGCTCTAAGTACAGGGGCATCATGGAGGAGGAGCCATTCTGACTTCCAGTATACTTGATGAGGAACAACTGATTCAGTCAACCCATATCATCTTGGGTCAGGATTGGTGCTGATTCATTTTGATTCCTGCAGGCATGGTCTCTCTCCTCCTGAAGCTGAGTCTAGTGGGGAAGACTAATATGGATCAAGTAATTAAAGCGGGAGGCTGTTTACCAAAAGGGAGTTCTCAGGAGGTCACAAGTCTAGGAAGAGGGTGGTCACAGAAGGCCTTTCTGAGGTGATGGCATTTAAATTAAAGGCAAGAGTGCATTTCTGTCACTCACTTCCTCACCCCCAGAGCCTAACACAGGGCTGGCACATGGTAGATACTCAGTTGTTTCATGAATGAATGAATGAATGAATGGAATGGGCAATGAACAAGTATCTCTACATTTCCTGATAGCCCTTGGTGACTTACAGGATTTGATGCTGGGTCTATTAATGTATCCATCTACAAAAAACAAAAACAAAAACAAAAACTGGATATCACGATTCCTCCTGAGGTCTATTTGTGTTATGGACGTGCTATGTGCTGTTCATTCAATTTTAGAGGTGTTTATGCTGGGTCACAGCTGGGGAAAACGATACCCCTGAGATCCCGCAGGGAGTCTTCTAGACTCGCCCCCTCCTGACACCCTCAGACCACACCATGGAGAACTCTGTAAATTAATTCATCAAAGTGAGGAAGGCAAGCCCCTTGACAGGTGACTGGATTTAGATCTGAAAGCGGAGACAGGTTAATACTTCCTGTGCCCAGATGTCCTAACCACAGACCGAAGCTCACGGGAGGCAAGGGGAGAATAGCACCACGGACCTACCTTCTTTTTCTCATAAGAGGGTGAAGGGTTCTTGGAAATTCCCCTAAAGCATTCAAATGAGCAAATCCAGGGCTGTTTGCTGTCAGGTTTCTGGGCAGGATTATGGGCAGACTGACCAGCTGTTCCCTCCCCCAGGACTGCCTTAATTTCCAAGCCCTACTTCTCAGTCCCAGGGAAAGTTGGCCCAGCTATAAAATGCCCTGAAACTCTCCCAGAACTCAAAACATGCCCACAGTACGGTGTCACTCTTGGGGAACCTGTCCGTAATGAACAGCAACAAGCATCTTCTTTCCCTTCCCTCTCCAACATGCACCTTTCCAAGAAGAGAAATGAGAGCTAGTGACATTGAGTATAGGCAAGGCCACCACGTACAGTTTCACAGGCTGTTCACTGCAAAAGGCCAACATGCATAGAAGGCAGATGGGGGCTGAAATTCAGCCTGCACTCGTCCTGCCAAGCTGTGCCCTGGCATGGCTGTATCCACAAAGAGGAAGGGGTGCCTTTTCTAACTTGTACATAGGTGCCATATGGGCTGGTAGTGACCCTGGGTGGAGAGCCCAAAGAGTGACATCTGGGGAGGAAAATAAGCCAATCATTCCCTTGCTACCACCTAAACATTCTAGCCAGGTGTTCCTCAAGTGATCAGATATGCTAATAAGGCAGACTTCTTAGAAGGTAATAGAATATGATGGATAAACCAGTAGGGCCAGTAGGGCTTTGTGTTTTATTTTTCTATGTCTTGAATTCACATGACAGTGAAAATCAAACTACTGAGATGTACTAGGGAAAGATCAAATGTCTTCTTTCTGTTAAACTGCTTTTAGGGAGAGTAAAGATTTGCAGTGAGTATAACCCCTCTGGGTTGGGAACACCAGGAGTCTGGAATGTAGCCCAAACACTGGGCTCTAGCTTTGCTTACCTTGAGCCTTTTGGTCAGGAAGGGGGCCTCTGAAAGATGAGGGGAAGTCGGCATTTTCTCAAGAGAACAACCTCCCCCGTGGAGGTCCAGGCATCTCACCAGAGAACACATCTCATACTCAGGATGATTAGCTCTTGGTTTCGTCTGAATGGTGGCATAATATGGATGTGTTGCTTAGAAAAGAATCTGATTTCAGCACATGTTTGATGGGTGTAGAACCAAGGGCTGTGGTCCCCTTTGCCGATCGCTTTACATTGCAGGGATATTTGGAAAAGGCAACTCATATTTAAGGGCAAGGGCAGTCACCCCCTCTCAGAAATGTGTCCCCAGCATGATATCCTTTGTTATCTGCCCATATGCCCAGTCTAAAGGGGGCTATGGTTCTGGGGAAGCTAAGAGGGAAGGTGGGCAGGGAGTGAGGCCTGCCAATCACAGCTCTCCTAGCACTTCCAGGCCCTCAATATGCCAGAGCATGAAGTGGGGTCAAGGGATGGAACTGAAATGCTTCCTGAGACTCTGGGATCCCCCTAACCGCAGTTCCCTACCCTCATAATTCCAAATCCTCTGTGGCTCTTGGACCAGGCAATTACCTGGGAACCACCTCTGGTCTGGCCAGAGGGAAGCCCAAGCTTCTCCTAAGTTTCAGGAAGAGAAGCCTAGGTTCTCAGTGCTGTTGAAACTCAGCGCATGCGTGGGCAGTTCAGGAAAGTCAGACCAATGTCATATGACTCCTGCGCGATCCTCTCAGGAAACAGGGCCCCAGGCAATTTCGTTCCTAAGTGAGACTTCTTCTTCCCTCATCATCCCTTTTGTTTTTTCTAAGCAAAAGTTACTTGGACCTTGCAGATAATTTCATATCCAGAGCCCGCCCATGCCTCGTGGGAGTACATAGGATAGGAGCCGGTGGTTCCGAAGCGCCTGCAGGTGCCACACATGGAGCTAAGGGGTCACTTTGCCAGGAGGATCTTATGAAATCCTCAGACAACCCTGAGATGAAGAACTGTTACTGTTCTTATTTTGACTGATAAGATGCTAAAGGCTCAGAGAGTTTAAGTAGCTTGCACGAGGTCACACAGCCAATAAGTGGTGGAGCTGGGACCTGGACTAGTCCCAGCTCTAGTGCCCACACTCATACCACCTTATAGCATGGGAATTCCAGGTCTTTCACAAAGTTGGAAGACTGGGATATAATGAGGAGGGAAGGCCATAGCTCCCCTACACCCATGGTCAGCCAAGCTCTGCCCATGTCGTGAGATGTGTATCGGAGCTACAACTCCTCCAGGCATTTTACCTGAGAGCAGGGACTCTGTCTCCCTTGAACTTTCCTGCATACGCTGTGCCTCAAGCCAGGCCTGATTCACAAAATAATGTTTATTGGCAGAATGAAGGACCGCCTCCCAAGCTGCCCTCATCCTGCTTTTCTCCTCCCTCTCTCCTAAGCTCTGAGTAGACACTGGGCTCACCAGGCTTTCTATTTTTATTTATTTTTTATGAAACAGGGTCTCACTCTGCTGCCCAGGCTGTAGTGCAGTGGTGCAAACATAGCTCACTGCAGCCTCGACCTCCCAGACCCAAGCCATCCTCCCTCTTTGGCCTCCCGAGTAGCTGGGCCCACAGAAGGCAGGGTTCCTGCACAGGCACCAGGTTCTACTCAAGCTGACCTATGTTCCCACTTCTGACCCTAGCATGTTAAACATCCATGTCCCTAGATGGGCAGATGGGGGAGGTCTTGAACATGTGTCCTTCCTACAATAGGTTCTCAGCTGCTCCTGGTATCTCTATGAATGGGTTCTGAAGGTTTTCTCTCATCCACACAGTTTTAGCTCTTCTTTGGGTTTCCAGGGCTGCCCCCAAGAAGCAAATCTAAGCAGGAGGTTAGCAACTGCGTTCTTGGCCCTGGTCTCCTTCCCCTGAGTGGCCACAGCGTGGGTGAGGTTCAGACTCCCCCATGGTGTGGCTGGCTCCTGGGTGGGCCCAAATAGCATGTTCATCAGTTATCAAATGTCAAAGATCAGAAGCCAAGTCATATAAACACCTCAAGATGCTGTTCCAGCAGTTATCCCCCATATTTATCCACTGGAACAGCTTGACAAATCTGTCAGTGCTAAGGAGGGTAGGAATCAAATCATATAGGTCCCTATCTTCAAGGTGTCCACCATCGGGCTGAGGAGGCTTATATACATGGCACAGTTAGTGAGCAGTGCAAGGTTTGTGTGGTGCAGTGTGCCAGGCACAGCTCAGAAAGCAGGGATGGTGTTGGTGGGATGCAGGGGCAAAAAATCCTGATAAAGCCTTTCAAAGTAGCTGAGCTATCAGGAGGTCCTCTCCTATCTTCCATACCCCATCTAGCATTTCATTCCTCTTGAACTACCTACTGCTACACAACAGACACTCTAAAACTTAGTGTCTCAAAACAATGCATTTTTATCTCTCACATCTCTGTTGACTGGGCTCAGCTCACTCAGGATGTCTTGCAGTTGGAATGGCTAGGGCCGAAATCATCTGAAGGTTCTACTGAGCTGGACATCCAAGGTCACCATCACTCACTCACATGGCTGGCAGTGATGCTGAATGTTGGCTGAGAGCTCAGCTGGGGCTCTTGACTGCAGCAACTATTTCTGGCCTCGCTGTGTGGCTTGGACTTCTCACAGGATGGTGGCTGATTTCTAGAGCAAGTGTCCCATATTGAAGGTTCTAAGAGATCCAGGCAGATATTGCAAAGCTTCTTACAACCAAGCCTTGGAAGTTCCAGAATGTTGCTCCTAGCATATTCTGTTGGTCAGGCAAGTCACTATAGGTAGACCAGATTTAAGAGGTGAGAAGCAGCTCATGAATCTGAGGAGGGAAAGAACTAAAGGCTGCCATCTTGGAGACTGTCTATTACAGCTTCCTTTATATAAAGATAACATGCCTTTGTTGAACCGAGACAGAAAACGAACTCTCAACTGGGAAAGGAAAAAGAATCTGTCCCTGTGTCTAGAAGAAGGTACTTATTCAAGTCCCACCCCAGCCTGTTTTCTTACCTCATACCCCAAGGTACATTCTTTGACTATGTCCTAGGCCCAGAATTCTGGAGTCAGAATGCGGAAGAGAGTGGAAAAAAACCACTTACATCATCCTAACTAACCAGCCCACATTTAAGAATGAGATTGCTACGTGACTGTTGCCACGAAATTGTTTATCTGCCCTTGCTGCAGTGTGGCCTTTAAGGGACACAATCTGGTGCCAATGATGTCCCAGCAGCAGTTGCCATGGAGACCTGGAGGTCAAGGTTGGTAAGGGAGCTTCTTGCCAAGATGATGTCACATAAAAATCCCTTTGCTTTCTTGTGACCACCAGGTAATTCAGCTATGAAGGAAAAAGAAAGCCATAAATTCCTCAGATGTGTGTCCACAGTTGGAGCAGGGTGAGCTACTGCAGAGTCCTAGCATACAAGTCACGAGACCTCCTTTGAGTCCTTGCACTCCCCCTGACTTGTCTGATGGGGGAGATCCATCTAACCTCACTGGACATGCTCCAGGAGCCGCGTTTGGAAGGCTGTGAAATCATCTGGTTGGGACTGCCTTTCTCACCCATCTGAATAATTCAAGCACAATAACTCACTTCTAAGCCTGCCGTTGGCTTCCCGCAGCCTCTGTCTGCCAGTCCCCATTACCTATGGGGTGCAATCACTGTCCATATAAAGCAGAACTGGGGTACTTTGCACATGCCACCTCCCCCCAACTCACTCCTAGTCTACCCTACTTCAGAAACCTTATCTCCTTCCCCGACAACACAATGTATTTAAATAGCTACTAATTTCCTCTTCTTTCTTTCTTCTGCATAAAATTTCATTAATTATACATTTCTTGGTTCATGACACAATCTCATCCTTGTACCATGCACACTTCACTTGTATTTAGCTATTTAGTTATTTTTTTTAAATAAATAAACACCATCCAGTCAGCCCACAACCCAAAACAAAAGCCAGGCCCTTGACGACAACCAGTATGTCTTCCAAATTCCAAGTGACAGTGAACAGAAAAATGAAAGAGCCGTTCACCCAGCATAAACAAGGCGGAAGAAGCCCACGCCTATCAAAAGTTTCCATCTTCTTCTAGCATCCGAAGATGGCGCATCTTCCAAATGTCTTGGTTTTTACATGACCCAAGTGTCCCAGTCTTTCCAGTCATTGAAAATTTGGGTTCTCAAGTGGTGTATCATTTTATCTTGAGCTGTGTGTCCTATAGAAACATGGAAGATGACTATTTCTTTTTTCAGCTAAACATGCAGCAGCCAGCAGACTAGAGCCAGCTTCTGCCTCGGGCCGCCCCGGGGCGCGGGATGGGAAGGGGTTAACGCAGCGCCCCGCTTATCTGGGGTAAAAGCAGGCACAGAACCCGAGCTCACAGGTCGCCGCGCGCATGCGCATTCTCCTGGCCCAGCACAGTGCTTGCGGGCCGGCGGCTCCCAGCTCCCGGGCCGCCTTGCTGCACAAAGGCCTGCTTTGTTCTCTCGGCTCTGTTTTAAATATCTGACGAATATTCCCCCCATCCCTGCTCCAAATCCCCGGCCTGACGGCAGGCGCGGCACAAGGGCGCATTGTGGGGCCAAGCGAGGGGCGAAGGGGGCTGGGGGTGGCCGGCGCGATGGGGACGCTCCGGTTGCGCCAAGTTGACTCTGCCGTTTGGGTCACCTGGGCTGAGTCGCGGGCGTGGAGGCAGAGGGTAGGGGGTGAGGAGGTGTTTCTTGTCTTCTTCCAATCTCAGAAGTAAAAATTGGAAAGTGGGGACCCCAGCAGTGAACAGACCGTTTCCAAACCAGGCCTGTAAGGAGGAGCTGAGGTTTCAGCTGAGCCCCCACCCTCCCCCGACCGCACAGCCTCGGGCATGAACCCGCGAAGCCAGACGCTTAGTTGCTTATCAAGCCATCGCTGTACATATTTAGAAAGTGCCTATCACTCAGACACTTTGAAAAGCGTGGCATTCCAGCGCAAACCAACCCGAACGGGTTGGAAGGGGGGAGTCCTTTCTTCCCGCAAGTTCGGGACTCGAGAGACGGCTGCAGGAAGGCCATCACCCCTGGCTTCCTGCAGCCACAGCTTCCAGCCCCACACGATGCCCAACTTCATTTTAGCAATGGCCCCCCGGGAAAATCACACCCTTCTTGGTTTTGTCCCTCCCTCCTGAGGTTGGGACATTGTTCAAACAAAAGTAAGCCTTCAGCTGGCAGGGAAGCTGCCCCGCCTCTTCCCTGCCCTTGTCTTGCTGGCATTCATTGGGACTACCAGGTAGCTTTCCTTCCCAGCTCAGGTGTTTACCTGCTGCTGCAGAGGAGGAGTTTTTGCATTGTCTCCAGGGGGGTTGCAAAATAAGAACCCCAAAACCCACTCTCTTTCCCATTTTCTTCTTTAAAGGTAGAGAAAGCACTGCATTTCACATTGGGTCTTGGAAACCCAAAGCTAGACACAAAATGTGGGCCTTAGCAGCTCTGAAAAGTGTGTGCTTGGTCTTAACGTTTATTCTTAAAAAGGAGGTGTTCATACCCCAGCTTGCGAACAAAGCTTTCATACCCTCAGCATCTTGAAGGGAAATTGCTGCCCTTCCATCCAGGGCAGGTGAAGGAGGAACTGGCTTGGGAGGGTTGGATTCAGAAGCAAATAGCTTTATCGTTTTGTGATGCCTGTTTGAGGCCTGACTGGGAGCCCAGGAGTCCTCCTTCTGTGGTAGTTTGTTATAAATCCCAGGGTCGGACTTACATTCCCCAGCTGCAAAAAGCATACATACCTCCTAAGATATTTATTTTTAATCATACTTTATAATTTTCACATTTCACATATTGTTACATTTCACCAATACTCTAATACTTGAGTATTAAAGCTAATCCATCATAGACCAACAGTCTAACTTTGCAAATGAAGGAACTTGTCCAGAGCCATTCAGAAAGACAGGGCAGAGGCGAGCCTGGAGGCCAAGCCTCCTGTCCCTATGACCAGGTTTGGTCCCTTCTAACATGCTAGTCATGAACTAAAAGACCAGGTTTCCTACCACTTCTCACAAAATTCTTACCACGTCAGGGAGGATTCTGACTCCACAGTAAGAAGCTTTGGAAAAAGGTTTTTGGTATTCAGGTAGCTTTGAGGAGAGGGAGTCTCTTCTCAGTACAGCCCCTAGGAATGCCGAGTTTGCCAGGACTGTGCTCACCACAAGCTTAGAGACGTAAGTCACGTTCCATTGCCTGGGTTGCTAAGTGGCAGAGAAATCCTGGGTGTTTGTTTCCAGGCACTCTTGAGCCTCCGGAGGAATTTCTTCAAGCAACACTAAGTGTCCTTTCACCACTCTGTTGGCCAGTGAACCCCCTATCTCTGTAGATGACAGCAGCCCGCTCTTTCTCCCCCACTAGTCCCCCTGCAGCAGGTCAGCCTGGAGCCACATCTGGGAAGGTGTGACCTAGAACTTGACCTCCTTGCCTGATGAGTATGCAGAATCTCCCCAGCTATAAAATAGCATGGCAGTCCCTACCCCACCCCCCATGCACCTCCGGACTTGGAGACATTGGAAGGTTTACTTCAGCACATTTGTGATGCAATACTAGCTGCTTGGAGAGAAACCTTCACCAGCAGCCTCATCCTATAGCAGTGCCTGCCCATCTGGGCAGGAGGTGCCAGGGTTTATACCCCCCTGAGCTTCAGAGGATGGGATCGTTCCAGACAACCTTCGGCCGGTAACTTCTACTGGCACATCCTTTTTTTCGTATGTTCTACATTGACCCATACCACCACCATCATTCCAACCCCTTGAACCAACCCCTGGTTTCAAGCTCTCCCAGGCTGGCAGATGAAGGAACATTTCAAAGCCATCACGTGGTAATACTGCCTGCTGGCCAACAACTCCATTTCAACAGCGTCACCTTTGGACTGTTCAGCAGTGTTTGTGCAAGTATTTGAATATTTTCTGGCATTTTGGCCCTATTATTTTATAATAATACGTGGAAATGGAAAAATGAAGTGCTGATTCTCATGATAAGAAGGGCAGGTCTCACAGAGCTCGTATAATTGAGGCAAAGATGGAAATCATTAGGCACGCTGAAAGTGGGATTATGTAGCCTCAATCAAATGCTCACTGGAGTTAAGCCTGTCAACTATGTGTCCAATTGTTAAAAAAAAATGAATACAATTAGGGAGCATATATGAAATTCTGGACGTATATGGTCAAAGACTGTGTCTAAAAGGCGGGTGTAGTTGGGATATACTGGATTCCCTCAATTCTAAAGCTGCATTGATTTAATAGCAGTTTTCCAGGACTGGGTTGGGAAGACACTGTGAGACCAGAAATCAGGAAAATACAGTGATAATATTGTTTCACTTCCTGGGAACAGAACCGTCCCTCATAACATGCAAGTGTACTGCTTGCCTCTGGCATGGTGGACCAGAGGGTTTTCAGGACAGTATTAGGGTATGGGAGGAGGGAGTGGCCTGGAGATTGATCCCTTGGGGAGTCACTACAGCTCGGAAGCCGGGGACAGGCCTTTAGTTAATGTGCTAGAATGGATGGAACTTGACTCAAGAGAGGCCCTCATGCCACAAGGTTTTGAATCTCCCATGTGCCCGGCATATAGAAAATTTAGGGAGTTAAAAGCAAAGAGTATAAGGTGCACCTTTTCCTCTTTGGGCACTCGTCCCTTTACCACTGTCCCAGCTCTCCCTGGGGGCCATGCTGTCACTGGCAGCCTTTGCACGGTCTGTTCCCTCTGCTGGGAGTGTCTGTCCTACCTCCTTGGCTGCCTGGCCAGCTCTGGCTCACCCTTGAAGACGCCGCTCAGGCTCCTGCCTCCCCAGGCTCCAGTGTCTGTGTGTGCGCTGCGTGCTGGCCATCCACCTCATATTCTTGCTCTGTCCACACTGTATAACCATCACTGGCTGGCCTGGGAGAGTTTGAAGGTGAGATTTCTTGTTCATCTTTCGATCCTCTGCATCCCAGGAGCCCTCAGTGAGGGTTTGCTAAGTGAAGCAGGCCAGGAAGGAATGCTGCGTTCTCAGGAAGACCTCTTCAGCAAAACACTGTTGACCTTTGCCTTTGCATCATGCGCCAGGCATGACCTAGCACAGCCATTTTAAACCTCTTAGACACCAAGAAACTCTTTCTTTCTTCTCCAGAAGCCAAACCATTTGTTTCTAAATTCCGCTTTCTTTGCCTCCGAGGCCCCCTCATCTGGAGCCTTCTTGCCCATCTAGTGTCTGGAGCTTCACATCCTCCGGGAGGTTCTTTACTGATACTTTCAGTAAGTAAAGCCACTGACTTTTCCTTCAGCTGTGGGGTGCTCGCTGAATTCTTACCACTTCTTCAGGCAAAAACAACCTAGAAGCACTCTCTGATCCAAAGTGTTTCTCAGGGAGAGCGGCCAAGTGAGCACAGGAGCCGCTCGGCCGTCTGGGACTGTGATGTGATGTCTGAACAGCCTCTTTAGAAACACTGCAGCCTTTTCCAGGGATGCCATCCAGACGGGGACATCCCTCACAAGTTGTCTAGGGTCCTGGGGATGGAGGCCGGGAGCTCCGGATCGAGGGATTTAGCCTTATGGGGCCTGGTTGGCCCCGCCAGGCCAGCTGTGAATGAGGAGGGTGTCTGAGCTCTGTTTTGCACCCGTCCACTCACCAACTTATTCTTGACCTAACACACCATGCCCCTGCTGCCCTTGGCTGTGACGATGGGAAGCAACTGTCCAAAAAGCCTGAGGGGAGCCAGCTCCAAGAAACCCACCGTTGGCCCACCATGCCCACCCTACTCAGCGCAATGACCAGTGGGTCTTTATGTTTTACAGTCAGGGCCTTGCTCTGTTGCCCAGGCTGGAGTGCAGTGGTACGATCACAGCTCACTGCAGCCTTGACCACCCAGGCTCAAGTGATCCTCCCACCCCAGCCTCCTGAGTAGCTGGTACTGTAAGCACACACCACCATGCCCAGCTAATTTTTTCTTTTCTTTTTCCTTTTCTTTTCTTTTCTTTTTTTTTTTTTTTGGAGAGAGGGGTTCTCACCATCTTGCCCAGGCTGGTCTTGAACACATGGGCTCAAGTGATCCTCCTGTCTTGGCCTCCCAAAGTGCTGAAGTGCTGGGATTATAGGCATGAGCCACCACACCCAGCCCTGGGCCTCTTTTTGAGGGCACCAATGCCATTGCCTCCTGGCTAAACTGCTCTCCACACAAGTTAGTTCCACAGACTCTCCAGGTCCTTGGGACCCCATGAAACTCTCTGGGGCTGTGCCCAGAGTCCACTTGACAGAAACCTGATTCTTTTCCTGTGAGGCAAACAGCTGTGATCGGGACATGTCTGTCAGGGGATGACTTGGCAGAGCTACAACGCCAAGGCTCGGATGCATATTTTTTATGTGATTCCTTAAAATTCAAGCAGGAGAATACGCCTTCCCCCAAACGGCTGGCTCCCCCACTGCATTCGCATTCCCCCCACGATGTATAACAGGAGTCCGCAGCCCGCCCCTGGAGAGGACAAGGCTGTAATTCAGCAAGGCTCCAGTGACATCCTGACCGTGAGAGTGCAGCTGGGGCAGTTTATGAACAGTGCTCTAGTCCCTGGGGGAAGTTAGCTCTGTTCTCCAGCCCACAAGAGTCTATTGTTCGCTTTCTTGTTTTTCTCCAAATGTTTAGATGTGCTCAGAGCACAGAAAAGCCCGAAACCCAGGCCACCAGCCAGGGCGATCCTGAAGCAGAGAAGCCTGTGGGCTGGAGCTCGTGGGGCTACCCCCACCCACACACACCCATTGTTGTTCCTACCTCGCCCTAAGATGTGACCGTCCTGGAGGACAGAGGTAAGGGAGTGGCCTCTTTTTGGCCAGGGCTGTTTGGACAACAGTGGGCTTGGATTGTTCCAGCAAGTGAGGTATGAGACCACAGCTCAGGCTCACTTGGGTGGTAGCCAGAAGCAACTGCCCAAGTTACCTTGGGCCCATCCAAAATGTGCACAGAGAGAGTTTGGCAACTGTCTTCCAGTTGCTTGTCACTGACCAAGACTGCTGAAGTTTGACAGGAATAAGCAAGTTCTGGCCTGTCTGCATCAAGAATCTGGGCTCCAAGGTACAGCCTCTTGAGTTGGACTCCTGCCATCAGCTCTTCCTAACTGTGCAAACTTGGGCGAGTTACTTAGCCTCTCTGAGCCTCAGTTTCCTCCTGGGTAAAATGGCACCTACCTCGTAGAGTTACTGAGGATTCAACAAGGTAATCAAGGTAAGCACTGGCACAGAATGAGCCCTCAATACATACTGGTTATTCTTTGTATTATTACTGTTATCAGTGATTACTAGTACACCATCCCAAAGTCACCTCCTCTGCTTGGAGCATCCATTTTTGTACCTAAACCGAATGCCTTCAACAGTCTCCAGTTGTGGGTCAGAGAACAGCTGTGCAAGAACGGCAATGCCAGAGGAATGAAGGATGAAGTGCCTTGTGATGTGGGGAGGAGAGAACGTGCTCAAAAGCCCGTCGCCTTTGCCTCCCACTCCCCTTAGCCCCAGATCCCTTTCTCCAGGGCTCATATTACCTGCCCTCCCCCAGTGGCTGGGATTCTCAGCCTGCCACTGGCTCCACAGTCCCTACAGAGCCACCGAAACCCTCCCACCCCTGCCTGGAAAATGCCTCTCCCCCGTATACCACCTTGGCGGCCACCACTAGTCAGCCAGTAATGGGGTGGGGGTGAGACGGAGGTGGAGCCTCTGGAAATGGTGCTAGGTCAAGGGAGAAGGAGATCCAGGACCCCAACTCCGTAGGCCTGGGATGCTGAGTACAGTTTAGAGATTGGGGATTCATTTACAGCAGCTTGGGGGGCTTTGGTGTGAAGGGAGATGGACAGAGTATGAGGGAGGAGGAAAAGGTAGAGGGTAGAGGAATGCATCCTGAATCCTAGTCCTTTCTGACTGGGACAGTTCACATCCGTAAACGAGGCTCTGGGGCCTGCCTCAAGAAATGGAACTATGATGATCCCCCTTTGGATGCATTAATCCTTTCAAAAATAAGACTCTGGGAGCCTCCGGTGACAGGGCCATATGGTTTCCTTATCTTCCTTATCTTCCAGCACTCACCTTCCATTTGGAATGTTTATCCCAAGATAATGATCAGATTCCACTTAGGGTGATTGAATGGGGGCCTCTGAGTATCCCCCCCTCAATTTCAAATGAATGGGTGATCCGATCCAATAATAGATGAGCCTGACAGTCTCCTGCTAATGGATGGGGCTCCTCAGCCCCATGCCATGCACCCCCAACTTCCTTTTCCCGCAAATATCCACCCCCTTCAACCTGGGCAACTCCACTTTTACCTGCTTTATATAGTGGAGGGTGCTCTGTGTAAAATTTCTAGTGAGCCAAATGGAACTGCTTTAAACTATGTTTAAAAACCAGAGATGTGATGCTAACTCAGCGATTTTCAATAGAAATGTAATGCAAGCCACAAATGCAAGCTACACGTGTCATTTTAAATTTTCTGATAGCCACACATCTGTAACAATAAACAGATGAAATTAATTTTAAGGATATATTTTATTTGAAATCTAATTTATATCATAGTTAATTAATATAATTAATATATACTATATTTTATTAAACCCCAAAATATTTTAACTTGTTACCAATATAAAAATTATTTGAGATATTTCACCTTCACTTCTTTGTACTTAGTCTTCAATATCCAGAGTATATATTGATTCTGACTAGCCACATTTCAAATGCTCAGTTGCCCCTGGGCTAGTGGCTATTGTATTAGATAGGGCAGATCTAGACAGACCACACTAAGAACCTAGGGCAAGGACAAACTCTGATGGGCATAGCTGAGCTGGCTGCTAGAGAGAGACCCTTTGAGAAGAAGAGCAATTTACAACTTTGCTCCGAGTCTAAGTGGAGATCTAGCCATCATCTTGCTACCTCTCCTTGCCTTTCCCCTCCCAGGGAGGAAAACACATAGGACACAGCATTTTTTTTTTAAGTGATAGCAGTTTTAATTGCTACTAATTTAATGGCAGTCATTTCACCTGCTCATAAAATTGTCCATTGAGGCCTCCAGCCGTGAGTGCTTTTTTCCATGGACTGTTTAAAAGTGAAGCTAATGCTGATTGTCACCAAACATCCATGTCATGGATCCACTGTACTTTGTCTGAAGAAGGGGAGGCCCGACTGGGGTAGACAGAGTCAGCTTTGGGTGATCACTGCCAGTAGACACCCTCTGATTCCAGAGAATAGGAGACACAATTCAGACTTTGACAGGACATTCAGATAAGTGTTCACTAGTCAATCGGATACCATATTTAAGGCTGGGCGTGGTGGCTCACACGTGTCATCTCAACACATTGGAAGGCTGAGTTGGGTGGATCATTTGAGGTCAGGAGTTCGAGACCAGCCTGGCCAACATGGTGAAACCACGTCTCTACTAAAAATACAAAAATTAGCTGGGCATGGTGGCAGGCACCTGTAGTCCCGGCTACTCGGAAGGCTGAGGCAGAAGAATCGCTTGAACCCAGGAGGCAGAGGTTGCAGTGAGCGGAGATTGTGCCACTGCACTCCAGCCTGGGCAACAGAGTGAGACTCAGTCTCAAAAAAAAAAAAAAAAAAATCCATATTTAAATGGCCATTCATGTTCTGGACCAGGCATTGGAAAAGAACAGAGTTTGTGTTTGGAGGTTTGTATATGTGCTTGATGTCTCCCAGTCCTAGTGAGTCTTGAATGAGTTAATAATGTAACAGGTCTCCTGCTGAAGCAGACATGCCCAGCGCCTCCCTGATCTTCAAGTCAAGATAAACACATACAAGAGCAGGCTGGGAGGGGAGTCCTCTGGCAAAGCAGGAGGACAGTGGCCCCAAGCAAGCCCCGCATGAGGGAAGGTGGGGAAGTAGATTCCAGGCCTCTTGGGAGAGCCCTTCGTTGACCACCTTGTGGAATAGTTGCTCTCTAGCCCCTGTCTCTGCTTTGATTTTCTTCAGAGCACTTATAATTCTTGACATTCTATTTTGTTTTTATTTGTTGATTGCTGTCCTCAGCTTTGTTTCTTGCTACTTCCCCAGTGCCTAGAAAGAGTGCCTGTCACTCTTAACAAACTTTTTTTTTTTCAGACAGGGTCTTGCTCCATTGCTCAGGCTAGAGTGCAGTGGTGCAATCATAGCTCACTGCAGCCTCAAACTCCCGGCTTCAAGTGATCCTCCCACCTCAGCCTCCAGAGTAGCTGGGACTATAACCATGGCCATCACACCTGGCTAATTTTTTAATTTTGTGTAGAGATGGGCTCTTGCTATGTTGTCTAGGCTGGTCTTGAACTCCTGGCCTCAAGCGATCCTCCCACTTTAGCCTCTCAAATTTCCGGGATTGCAAGCATAAGCCACCTCACTCGGACTTCATAAACATTTGCTGACTGAATAAATAGTATGAAGAGTTTGTTCCAGCCATCCTGGGCAGGCCTGAAAGATCTCTGAGCTTAGAAACAGCCAGAGGATGAGAACAAGCTGGTAGGAGAGGCAGAGCGAGATGGTGGTCTTTGTATGTGATTCCCCTAGTAATGGGGAGACGGAGAAGAATTTGCAGAAGTGAGGGAATGTGATTGCAGCACAAAGGCAGCAAGATTATTTTGTCAGCAACATTTGGATCCCATTGGTGATGAGAGACATGTGGGCCCAGCGAGGAGACAATTGTGGTAGTCAAGACAGGATGTGAATAAGACATAAAGAAGCGTTTCATCAGTGGGGATGGAAAAGAACCAGGGCTGTGGCGGCCGAGTTCAGGAGTAGGAAGGGTCGGCCAGGCGTTCATGAGGACCTCTTCACATACACACACACACAAACACACACACTTGCACACACAGGCAGCCTGCTGGGACCATTCATTTAGAGGCCCCCACAGCACATTTTAGCACAACTGCAAACCTCACCTTCTGCCTCAGGCTTTGGTCTTTGTCTTCTCTTTGCTTCTTACCATAGCCGGGAACATTGCCCTGTGAAGGGCAGGGCCCAGAAACTTTGGAGGAGGCAGTTTCTTCAGTCACAGGTTTTCTCCTGGCTAGTTTGCAGAGGTAAGAGGCCTCAAAGTCACAATGTCCCTCGGGAGAGAAAGGAGAGAAGGCCAGTGAAGGAAGGCCTGGAAGAGGAGAGAAATCCTTTTTTGAACTGGGTCAAGGAGGGCAACTGTGAGCTGACATCCTAACTCACACATTCACACATGTGTAGGCCACGTGAAGGGTCTGTAATTGAGACTGGGGGCCTGGAGGAGGCGAATGAGCTTCTTATTAGGAGTGGGTGGGGACCTTCTTGGGGATCCAGCTGAAACAGAACTTTATTTTTAAAGAGCTTTAGATTGATGTCCCTGCTAGCCTAAATATAACTGCGCAGCCAGCTTCTTGCGAGCCAGGCCAGGCTTCCAAGCAAGCTCCAAGACCCTCTTTTTAAGAGAGGAAAAAAAGAGAGAGGGAGAGGAATCCACAGATGGAAAAGGTCACACAGTTAGCCCTCTGAATGTGCTGGGAGGAGGGAGATGGATGAGCTGGTTGTGTACACTCTGCAGTCCCCTGGCCTCACCATCAAGGAAGAAAGATCAAGGGTTGCTGGGTGATGGGGGAGGGGAGCTGGCATCCACTTTGTACCTGGGATCTGCCTGGCCCAGTCGGGGACAAGTAAGACCCAGGCTTGTGCTCAGAGAGCTGACGGTCCAGTGGGAGGAAAAGGGTGCCGAGCAAACCTGCGCAGCACTGCAGTGCAGCGCAACTGATCAGTCCCACGTGACGCACAAGCAGAGGGCTGTGAGCTTTCAGAGGGGCCATTCCATGTGGCTGGGGGACCTGAACAGCCCATCTCAGAGAAGGAAGGGTTTCATATGGAGCTGGAGAGAAAACAACAGGAAGCAGAGACAGGAGTGGACAGGATGCACGTCGGGTACTCAAACTCATCAGATTTGACAGAAGTGCAAGAATGTGAGAGCAAGGGGGTTGGTGCTTGGAGCCTGAGATCTTGTCCTTCAGTCTGGAGGTAAAGGGGAGGCACTGAAGAGTTGAGGGGGAAGGCAGCAACCCCACGTAGACTGAAGGAAGGCTAACTTGGCAATGAGGTGTAGGGTGGAGCTTCCTTGGGGGAGGGGAGAGCCCAAGAACACAAAGGTCAGCAAGGGGTCTGAGTTAGGTAAGGCGATGCTAGCTGCTGTAACAGACTCCAGAATCTCAGCTGTGTAAAACAATAGAGATTTGTTTCTTGCTCACATAAAGCTAATTTGGTAGAGGGCTGAGGAGTAGGGCTTTGCTTCTGGAGTAATTCAAGAATCCTGAGTGAGGGGGGCTCTGCTGTCTTCAACATGTGGCTCCACGGTCAGCCTGGAATTGACATTCATGTTGCCCAGGAGAATATGGAAGACCTGGCAGGAGGCTTTTATGAGCCAGGCATTCCACCGGCCAGAACTCAGTCACCTGGCCCCTCCTGCATGCAAGGGTGGCTGATGGGTAGTCCCTGGTGGGCTACACATATCTGGTGGTCACCTCTGCCACAGGACAGGGACAGGGACTGTGATCTGAAGGAATATGTCAGCAATAGGAATGAAAAGGGAGGAAGCAGGCAGAGCGTCTATATTTAGGAATTAGGAGGAAGAGAAGCCAGAGATCCAAAGCAAAATAAGGCAGCTTGAGGGAACGGAGAGAAAAAGACAGCACTGCAGACACTTTGAGGAGGAGTGTGCTGAGAAAGAACCTTCGGTTTGGCTGCCATAAGGCCTGTGGGAGAGGTGGGCAGAGCCAGGGTTTGGTTTTGTTTTTTTTGTTGTTTTGTTTTTTGTTTTTTGTTTTTTTGAGTCAGAGTCTCGCTTTGTTGTCCAGGCAGGAGTGCAGTGGCGCAATCTCGGCTCACTGCTGCCTCCATCTCCTGGGTTCACACAATTCTCCTGAGTAGCTGGGATTACAGGCCTGCTGAGTAGCTGGGATTACAGGCATGCACCACCACGCCCAGCTAATTTTTGTATTTTTAGTGGAGATGGGGTTTCACCACGTTGGCCAGGCTGGTCTCGAACTCCTGACCTCAAGTGATCCACCCACCTCAGCCTCCCAAAGTACTGGGATTATAGGAGTAAGCCACCATGCCCGGGCCAGGTTTTAAGGCTTTGGGAAGCAGCCAGCAATGATTCCCTAATACTTTCCGTAAGCACATCCATGCATTAGGCATGTGTGATGACATTAGCTTTACCTCCAAACACCCAAAGTGGCCCCAGAAGGCACCCCTTTCCAGGGACTGTCTGTGGTGCAGCAATGTGAATATGGGCTTTAGAGTCAGAAGATCTGGAATCCAGGAATAACCATGTCAACCTACGGCAAACACCTTAATCTCTGGGAGCCTTGGTTTCCTCATCTATTAAATGGGCAGACTGGTAGCTACTTTTCCATCTCATTGAAAGGGTTAGGAGTAATCCACTTCATAAGGTGCTTAGCTCAGTGCCAGTACATAGTAATTCATGTAAGAAACATTTATTGTATATCTACTGAGGGCCAGGTGCCTTACTAGGTGTTGAGGACTCAAAGGAACCAAAATTCCTGCTCTCAAGAAGCTTATGCTCTGGTAGGGCTGAAGACACAGAAGAAGCACACCCTTAAAACATAGCATGATAAATGCAATGATAGTAGTATTTTTAGAAGAGGGAGATTCAGCCCTAGTTTGTTGGAAGAGGTGACTTATAGTGGAGAAGAAGAGTTCACCAAGGGATGGGCTGAAGTATTCCACAACTAAGGAAATATCAAAGAAACAGCAATGTGTAGCAATGAACAGCAACTGGACTTCTTGTGAGTTTTGTCAGATTGCATCCTTTAAGGAATTGGCCCATTTCATCTAGGTGTATGTTGGGGTGGGTGCTGGGAAATGGCTGAGCTGGGAATCTCACAGTTTAGTGTCTCTAACCATAAAGTTAAAGCAGAAGTGGCAGGAGGTGCAATGGAAAAGGTAGCCAGGATCCTGAATTTTGAAACGTTATCCATTGTGTTAATGGTCTTTACCCTGTGGGCAACGAGGAGCCCTTGAAGAGTTTTAAGCAAGAGACTGATTATGGTCATATTTGAACTCATCTTTTAATGAGTTCACCTTGGTTGCTATTTAGATAATTATTTAAGGAAAGAATAGAGGAAAGGAGGCCCAAGACACAGTTCAGATAAAAGATGATGAAGGTCTGCAGAGATTGTACTCATGTCTGCCGTGTGTTGCATGTGTACCATATGCCAGCCCTGTCCTACGGGATTTAATTTCAAATTCCAATTGTTCACTGTTGGTATATAGGAAAGTAATTGACATTTTTGTACTAACTTTGTATCTTGCAACCCTACTATAATTGCTCAAAGTCCCAGGAGCTTAAGAAGTTAATCCTTTTGGATTTTCTACATGGATGTTCATGTCATTTACAACAAAGTTTTCTTTCTTCCTTCTGAATCTGAACACTTTTTATTTCCTTTTCTTGTCTTATTGCATTATTTAGGACTTCCAGTATGATGTCGAAAAACTATAACAGGGGAAATCCTTGCTTTCTTCCTGATCTTAGTGGAAAAGCTTTGCATTTCTCACCATTAAGATGTTAGCTATAGATTTTTTGTAGATATTCTTTATCATGTTGAGGAAATTCCGCTGTATTTCTAGTTTACTGAGAATTTTTTATCGTGAATGGGTGTTGGATTTTGTCAAATGCTTTTTCTTGATCCACTCAATAGAATCATATCTATTGATATGATCATGTGATTTAAAAAAAAATACAGAGACAGGGTTTCACTATGTTGCCCAAGCTTGTCTCCAACTCCTGGGTTCAAGTGATCCTCCTGCATTGGCTTCCTGAATTGCTGGGATTATAGGTGTGAGCCACCATGCCTGGCTGGGATTTTTTTTTTTTTTAGCCTGTTGATGTGATGGATTACATGAACTGATTTTGGAATGTTGAACCAGCATTGCATACCTGAGGTAAATCCCATTTGATCATAGTGTATACTTCTTTTTATACATTGTTGGATTGAATTTGCTAATATTTTGTTGAGGATTTTTACATCCATGTTTGTAAGAGATAATTGGTATGTAATTTTCTTTTCTTGTAATGTCTTTGTCCATTTTTGTTATTAGGGTAATCCTGGCCTCATAGAATGAGTTAGGAGGTATGCCCTCTGCTTCTATCTTCTGAAAGAGATTATAGCAAATTGGTATAATTTCTTCCTTAAATATTTAATAAAACTCACCAATGAGCCCATCTGGGCCTGGTGCTTTCTATTTTGGGAGGCTATTAATTATTGATTCAATTTCTTTAATAGATATAGACCTATTCAGATTGTCTATTTCTTCTTGTATGAGTTTTGCCAGATTGTATCCTTTAAGGAATGAGTCCATTTCATCTAGGTTATCAAAATTTGTGGACATAGAGTTGTTCATAGCATTATTTCTTCATTATCCTTTTAATGTCCATGGGATCTGTAGTGATGTTCCCTCTTTCATTTCTGTTATTAATAACATAGATATTAGTCCTCTCTCTTTTCTTAGCCTGATTAAAGGTTTATTGATCTTATTGATGTTTTCAAAGGACCAGCTTTTGGTTTTATTCATTTTTCTTTATTGATTTCCTGTTTGCAATTTCATTGATTTTTCCTTTGATTTGTATTATTTCTTTTCGTCTCCTTCCTTGGGATTTAATTTGCTCTTCCTTTTTTAGTTTCCCAGATGGAAGCTTAAGTGACTGATTTTAGATCTTTCTTCTAACGTATGCACTCAGTGCTATAAATTTCCCCAAGCCCTGCTTTTGCTGCATCCCTCAAATTTTGTAAAGTTATATTTTCATTTTCACTTAAATCCAAGTATTTTTAAATTTCTTCTAAGATTTCTTTTTTGACCCATATGTTATTTATAAGTGTGTGGCTTAATCTCCAAGTATTTGGGGATTTTCCAGCTATCAGACTATTTCTAGTTTAATTCCGTTGTAGTTTGAGAGAAAACATTGTATGATTTCTATTATTTTAAATATGTTTAGGTGTGTTTCATGGCCCATGGTCTGTCTTGGTGAATGTTCCATGTGTGCTTGAGAAGAATGTGTATTCTGTTGTTGCATAAAGTAGTCTTTAGATTTCTATTAAATTTAGTTGATTGCTGGTGTTGTTGAGTTCAATAATGTTGCTACTAATTTTCTGCCGGCTGGATCTGTCCATTTCTGACAGAGGAGTATTAAAGTTTTTAACTGTAATAGTGGATTCATCTGTTTCTCCTTGAAGTTCTACCAGTTTTTGCCTCACACATTTGGACACTCTGTTGTTAGGTGCATACAAGTTAAGAATTATTATATCTTATTGGAGGACTGAACCCTAAATCATTATGGGATGCCCCTCTTATCCCTGATAACTTTCCTTGGTCTGAAGCCTGCTCTTTCTAAAATTAATATAGCTACTCCTGTTTTCTTTTGATTAGTGTTAGCATGGTATGTCTTTATCCATTCATTTACTTTTAATCTATGTGTGTTTTTATATTTAAAGTAGATTTCTTGTAGACAACATAGAGTTGGGTCTTGTTTCTTGATCCACTCAGTCATTTAAGGAGACCAGAGGAGGATGGGAGTTGGGGGGGGATAAAGATCCAGATCCCTCTAAAATAAGCAAGTGCTTTAGCTAAACCATTCTACTCCTTATTTCAGAGGGGAGAAAAGAGCAGTCATAGATCCAAGATAAAATTCCTCCTCCCTGCTTTTTATTACTTTGTTTTATCCTACTCCTCTGATAAATGGATAGATATGTTCAGAACATATAACTCACTTAAAATAATATGAATGCTAAACATGTGCCAGGAAATCAGAGCAGCTCCTTGTGTTTTCCCCTTTTTAGGAGGTCTGGGAGGACCATCCACCCCTCCTGGAAGGCCCTGACTCAAACACTACAACATCAGATCCCAGCTTCCCCTTTGACAGAGTTCTGCAGGTTCCCAGGAGAGAGGAGTGGTCATGAAAAGGGGGTGGGGCCTCTCTCTGGATGGGAGAAGGCACTGGAACCAGTAAGCTATCATCTCTCAGATTCCGCTTTGGGCTTCGCCTTCCCCAGTAGCTGTCACCTGCCTTTCCCTTTGTTGTTGGGGCACTCTGCTACAACCTGCTTCATGCTCCCCACTTACTGCCTCCATTGTTTCCCTCCCACTCTGTGCAATAATTCCCTCTCCTCCCTTCTTCTTCCAGGGGCCTTGTTTTAGGCTTGACCTTGGCATTGCTGGCATCCTAATTCCTGCAACGAGCATTTACTTGTTCATCTAATTCATACAATGAGCACCTACTGAGCTCAGTAGTGAGTTCTTCTAATTCATACAATGAGCTCAGACATGAAGCTGCCCCTATGGCCTCAGGGATCAAGGAGGGCTGTGTAGGGCCATGGTGTCTGCCCCCTTTCTGGTGCCCAGGTAGTGGCCCCTGACTCTTGCCATAAGTCCTGTTCCTAGTCACATGGCCACAGGCTCTACCTCTTTCTGCCACTCCTCTGCCCCTCTGAGGGACCCTGGAATCCATCAGTGGCTTTCAAGCCCCCTGAGGCACACAGGACTTGGTAAGACCATCTAAGGACCATCTGCAGCATCTTTTCTCAAAGGCCTGAATGCCTTCCTGGGGCTCTGCCTAGAAACAGGGCCCAGATTCCTGCTGTTGCTTTTTGAAGCCCAAAAACCACACTGAACGTTGCTCTCCTTCCTGAATCTCTGCCTAAAGATCAGGAATATGTGAGAAGAAGTGGAATCTCTGCTCCGTTTTCAATCTCCCCTCACAGATTAGTCTGGCCTCTCCTATGTATGTCATCAAATGTCAATAGTGCAGGTTTTGATCAGGCACTGGTTTGTCGTTTGCTTTTTTTTTCAATTAACTTCATCCCCACAAAAGTCTTATACACTCATCATAGGGAGTTTAGATGACACAGAACTATATAAAGAAGAGAATAAAAATAACCTATAATATCAGTACTCAGGAAGAACCACTGTTAGCATTTTGTAAGTTACTCTCCTGCACATATTGTTTTATATACTTGAGATTATAACTTTGACCCTACTCAGTTTGTTGGTTTGTTTCATTTTTTTCACTGTGTTAAAATACACATAACATAAAAGTTACCACCTAAACTATTTTTAAGTGTAGTCTTCAGTGGTACTAAGTACATTCATATTATTGTGCAACCATCACCACCATCCATCACTAGAGCATTTTGATCTTTCCAACCTGAAATTCTGTACCCATTAAATATTAATTCCCCATTCTCACCTCTCCCAAGCCCCTGGCAAGCGCCATTCTACTTTCTGTCTCTGTGATTTTGACTACTCTAAGTATCTCGTCAGTGGAATCATATAGCATTTGTCTTTTAGTGATTGGCTTATTTTACTTAGCATAATGTCCTTAAAGTTCAAGCATGTTGTAGCATGTACCAGAATTTCCTTCATTTTTAAGGGTGGATAATATTCTGTTGTGTGTATATACCACATTATGCTTATCCATTCATTCATCGACGGACAGTTAGGTTGCTTTCACATTTTAGCTATTATGAATAATGTTGCTCTGAACGTGGGTTTACAAAAATTTCTTCAAGACCTTGCTTTCAGTTATTTTGGGTATGTACCCAGAACTGGAATTGCTGGATTCTAATACAGTAATTCTATTTTTAGTGTTTTGGAAAACTGCCATACTGTTTTCCACAATGGCTGTACCATTTTAAATTCCCACCAATAGTGTACAACAGTTTCAATGTCTCTACATTCTTACCAACACCTGTTATTTTCTCCTTTTTTTAGTGATAGTCATCCTAATGGGTGTAAGATGCTTGCTTGGTTTTTTAAGTTTACATTATATTGCAAGCACTGTCATTAAAAACTCTCCAGACACACATCCCTCCTCCAATTCCTCTAGTGTTGGAAATTTAGGATTTTTTTCTTTCAATATTTTTGCTATTATAAGTAAAATTGCAACAGAGAATTTGTGCATAAATTTCTGCTGCATTTTTGGTTATTTACATAGGCAAGGATTGCTAGATAAAATACAGGATGTCCAGTTAAATTTAGATTTCAAATAAACAATGAATAATTTGTTAGTGTCAGTACACTCAAAATATTCCCCGGGACAAATTTATTCTAAAACAGTATTCATCATATACCTGAAATTCAAAGTTTGCTAGGCATCTTTTTTTCTTTATTTGCCAAATCTAGCAATCCAACCATACGTACTATTCCCAGGAATGAAATTAATGACTTAAAGTTGATGAACATTTTCAAGATTCTGGATGCATCTGGCCAAAGGGCTTTTCTGTAAACTAGTGCCAGGTTCCTCTCCACTAACAGTAAGTAAGAATGCCTGTTTTCTCACAAAAGTGGCTGCTTTGAGTTATTTCATTTAAGAATAAACAAAAGTTTCCTTCTTTGATAGGTGGGAAATGATCATTTATAAAGTTTTGACTATGAATGAAACTGACCTTTCATTCCAAAGGTTGGTCTTTTGTATTTCCTTTCATGTAAACTACGTGTCTGTCCTTGGCTCATTTATCTTTTTGTGTTTCTTGTCAAGCCATAAGAACTCTTAAAGGATATTAGCTTTGTGGCTTTCACATTTTGTTGCAAATATTTCTCCCAGCTTATTGTCTGCCTTTTAATTTGGCTTATATTATTTGCCAAAGTCAAGGCATTTGATCATCTTATGTGTTCTAATCTCTAGGTCTTTCATGATTCTTCCATTGCTTTTAGTCCACAGCCCCTTCTTACTTAGATTACATATATCTATTCACCTGTATTTGCTTCAAGAAATCTGTGTTGATTCTTTTTAGTGTTTTCTACATTTAACCATCTAAACTATATGGAGTGTCTTTGGAAATGGTGTTCAATGAGTTTCTAAATTATTTCTTTTCTTCAGATCTCTAATTTGCTTCAGCTATATTTGATGAATAAAATCTCTTCCTTCATAATGACTTGTGATGATACTTTAGCCTTATACATAAAGAAAAATCTATTTTCCTTGAAAGTGAGCTTCTCTGTCATTTAATCTGTCTGGGTCTTGCTATATTAACTATACAATGAGGCTATTTTATAATTCATTCATGTATTCAACAAATATTTATTGAGCATCTTCTGTGGGTCAGATATATATGTAAGATTTCTTAGCAGACTTAGCTGAGATTAAAGGAAAAATTAAAATAAAAATAAAGATTTCTTCCAGCATTAAAATTCTAAATATAAAAGAACTTCATTTATTCATCCTCAGATCACTGGAGGAAGCTGACATAATTTGCTTCACCTGTTGATTTTTTTCATTCTTTTATATTAATCTAGTCTACTAATTTTATTCAGATCTTCTCCAGAACTTTTACCTCTTATTGCTACTGCATGTCTTATTGCATTGGCAAAAACTTCAAAATAATTGTTACATCATAAAACTATGTAATAAAAGTGATAGATGACACCCTTGTTTTGTCTCTAAGGAGAATGCCTCCTATTTTGTGCCATTAAGAATTTCTTGGCTTTTGGTTTAAGATAGAGGTATTTTTGTATTTAAAAGGTAATAGTCTCTTCTTATTTTTCTAAGAGGTTTTTTTTAAGTCAGGAAATACTTGATTAATTTTATTAAACATAATTTTAGAGCCTGTTAAGGTTATTGTATCATTCTTTATGAGTTTTGCATTTTGAAGTACAAGTACTACTAACATAGTGGGACTACATGAGGCAGAATTAAGATGAATACACACAGTCCTCACCACATTATATGGTGCTTTTGTGAACAGCAATTCTAAACTTGAAGTACATTTTAAAGCCTTGATTGACTGATTAATTTGTTATTGTTGTTGTTGCCCAGGCTGGAGTGCAATGGTGCAATCTTTGCTCACCGCAACCTCTGCCTCCCAGGTTCAAGCGATTCTCCTGCCTCAGCCTCCCGAGTAGCTGGAATTACAGGCATGCACCACCATTCCTGGCTAATTTTGTATTTTTAGTAGAGATGGGGTTTCTCCATGTTGATCAGGCTGGCCTCGAACTCCCGACCTTAGGGGATCCACCCGCCTTGGCCTCCCAAGTGCTGGGATTACAGGCATGAGCCACTGCACCCAGCCACTCTGATTAGTTTTTTAAAAATTGAGCATATATATATATATATATATATACGTATATATGTGTATATATATACGTATATATATGTGTATATATACACGTATATATGTGTATATATATACGTATATATGTGTATATATACGTATATATGTGTGTATATATACGTATATATGTGTATATATGTACGTATATATGTGTGTATATATACGTATATATGTGTATATATATATACACATATACATATATGAAAATGAGAAATTCGAACCCGCATGTGTGTGAGTAAAGAGTGTGCAGATGTTGCACAAAACTCTGTACATGCTCAAAGTAGAATGAACCCACAAATATCCCACTAATACTTAGCTTTTATATGGCTGGTCTCCAAAGTAGGGTGTGTGCAAGTTGATTTATTGAGGTAAGAGGAAGAGATTAGAATGTCTATTTTGTATCTCATCCTTTAAACTTTTAATTTGTTATGGTAAAAAAGACATTCTAATCTTTTCCCCTTACCCCAATAAATCAACTTGCACACACCCTACTTTGGAGACCAGCCATATAAAAGCTAAGTATTAGTGGGATATTTGTGAGTTCATTCTGCCTTGGGCACATACAGAATTCTGTGCAACATCTGCACACTCATTTGAATTTAAATGTACAGAATTCAAAATGCCCTCTGAAGCTTAACGAAGAATTTTTAAACTAGTGGGACAAAGCTCAATAATGGTAAAAGCACAGAAACCCACACACACACACACACACACACACACACACACACACACACACACACACACAGGGAAAAACAAGTTATTCAACTTTGCCTGACTTGGGGTAAGTTATGTAGCCTCCTTGGGACTCAATTTCCTCATTACTACAATGACAGTGTTGGGCCAGATGCTCACCAAGCCTCTTCCTGCACTGACATTTTGTGATCGCGATGACCCTGTGGGGAGTATCAGGTTATGGGAGAAACAGATCTACATGTCAGTCAGCAGGGCAACTCTGTTATTAGAAATCAAGCAGAGTGTAGTCCTAGGACTGATGACCAGGAGTCCAGTGTGCACAATCCTGGCTGTCTCCAGAGGCAACCCTCGCATGTCATAGCAATGGAACATGAAGAGGTGGAGATCTTTTGGAGTGATCAGAGAAAGGATTAAAACATTTTAAAATGAGTCCTCTGGGGAAAAGTTACAGAAATTGGATTCCTTGGGCACATTAGGACACATTAAGATGGATTGAGCTCCCAGCTCCAAGCTCCGAGCTCTGAGCGTCTCGTGGTTGAGCAGCTTGCTTTATACTGATTGTGACAGTCTTGGGCAAAGCTCTTTTTGTTTCAAGGAACAGAAACCCACCCAAGCTAGCTCACAGAAATTCACAGCTAGGAACACAGGGGTAACTGGGACTCACAGGAATAGACACACTATCAGGACCTTGGGCATCTCCTGGGGGCTTTATGTTCTAAGCATTCTCTCTCTGAGCCTCTGCTCCATTCTCCACTCCCCACTTTGTACTCTCTGTTTCCACTTCTCTGCAAGATCAGCGCACAGATGGACATCATGGCCCACTCCATACCTTGCATGACTTTTCAGCCTAAGTGTCCATTGGCCATTAGCCCAGTCTTTCCATTTTCAAGTCTAATTCCCCTGAAATGATGTATTTATCTTACTTAACCTTAGCTTTTTGTGCCAAGCCACATCAATCATTGGTCATCATTGGTTAGCCAATAGATGGGTCACCCTTGGGTCAAGTGCCCACCCTTGGTCCAGTCATGTGTGAAGAGGGGAGGTGAGTCGCGTGCTCTCAGACAGGGCTGTATGGGGCAGATTTCCTCCAATCACTGGGGGAGCAGATTGGCCATGATGAACACCTTCAGCAAAGAGACCAACTGTCTTTTAACCTGATACTGATAGGAACACAAAATCAGTCTGACCCTGAGCCTTTATACAGGAGTAAGATGTAATAACACTTCTCAGGACACCCTTTGAAATAAGGTGAGACTCCTTCTGCCTTAAGACAGGCTGACCAAGGGCTGCCTCGCTATGGTGGTGGCCTGGGCTGCAGGGCTCCTGAGAGCCACCTCTTGGCCCATTGGTCTGGGAGACTCTAAAGTCACTCTTCCCGCAGAGCCTAATTTCTCCATCAGAAATGTCTGATCTTTACTGATGGGTGGTTAGCTATTTGAGGGATTTACAAAGCACTAATTCTGATTGACCACAGAAAGATTTTCCCTGCTTAAGAAGATGCTGAAAACTACCCAAGGACCTCTGCACCCTCTTGGACTGGCTTGACCAATTTTCATCCATTTTGAATATTCAATTTCTAGCTACTTCTCTGAACCAACTCACAACCCAGTGACTGACTTTTCATTCCTTAATCCTACATGTGACTCTTCTGCTCGGCATCCTGCTTAGAATCCCCAGGATCTTATAGAACACAGAAAATGGGACATTAATGAACAAGCAGGCAGGGTGATTGTCTGTGGTCTTTTACCTGTGCTGGGTTTAATCACAGTACCAGCCTGACACATAGGTGGGCAGAAAACTCAGTTTCCTCAAATGCAAGGGCTTTGAGAGCTTAGACTTCAAATTACAGTGAGGATCTATCTACCCCAAACAAAGCTACTCAGACACCTCACTATCTAAAATCAGACCAGAACCTGGGGATGAGCCAAGAAATGTCTAAGCAGCCAACATTATCTACAGAGGCCCATACTGTTGTGTTTAAAGTAGCATCTAATTCAAAACAGCTGGTTTCTCAGAGGGCTGGATGGCCTATCACCCTTTAAGAAAGCCTGGATGAATCCTCTCAAAATAGGAAAAGCTAGGTTCCTTACAACCTATTTACTTTTTGTTTACACAGAATTTTGGCACATTCGCATATCTGGTTTCTCAATCCAGAACAGACTAAAAGAAAATGAGTCCTGAGATTGCTACAGGTATGAACAAAATAGCATTCTCCCTCACAACAGGGAAAAGTAACCACTACCACAGGAAGAGATCAGAAAATGATACAAAGTAGACCCAAGAACCTCAAAAGCATAGCAATATGAAGAGATACAAATGGCCACACATATCTCAAAGGTTTGGGCACTACTGGGTTAACAGTACAGCAATTGAAGTTTCTAAATATGCCCCTAAGTAGAACAGAAATGTGAAATTAAGATCAGTATATTCTATTTTAAAACCTGGTAAGCATATGACTTTTTTAAGAAAAACTTCCATCCAAAATGATGAAATGTTTACATGTGATGTTTATTTTATTTTATTTTGAGATAAGGTCTCACTCTGTCACCCATGCTGGAGTGCAATGGAGCAATCATGGCTCACTGCAACCTCCACTCCCCCAGGCTCAGGTGGTCCTCACACCTCAACCTCCCAAGTAGCTGGGACTACAGGCGTCTGCCTCCATGCCTGCTAATTTTTGTATTTTTATGTAAAGATAAGGTTTTGCCATGTTGCCCAGGGTGGTCTCAAACTCAAGTAATCTGCCCGCCTTGGCCTCCTAAAGTGCTGGGATTACAGGTGTGAGCCACCATGCCCGGCCACATGTGATGTTTAAAAGGACAAACCTTAAGCTAGCTGGAAAGCGCCACTATCCAGAAGGATGGGTTTTGTTCTGGATAACTGAGGTTTTTCTATATAGCTGAAGTCGAACCCTCTGGACCACTTCTTAAAGGACATCAGGGAAGCTTGTCAGCCAGGGAAATGCCGTTGCTGTGACTTATATGCTATTTGGACGAAGCAAACGGGCTGAAGAAGGTTTGACTGTATTTGGTTGTAGGCTTCGCTTGGCACCGTCTCTTTAAAAGGCTGCCTGCCTTTGAACTAATCCTCTATTTATAATCCAGCTGGAGAGAGGCCTCGGCAATGTATACAAATTCCTAGAATTTGCAGAGTGCTGCTCACGTAAGCCCTGAACCCCACTCCAGAGCTTCTGCCTGGGCCCTTGCTTCTCCAGCAAGGACCCTGAATCATCCCGGAACCGTCTTGGTGCTGTGGTAGACAGGCCACCTGGCACGCCCAGCGCCCCACATTCTTGGTGGGGAGCACAGGGCGCATCTGGGAATGGGGGCATGAGTTGGATTAGGCTCAGTAAACACCATCACTCACTCCTGATGGCCTGCACTGCTCAATGGCTCTTTCCTAGAGACCAAGGGTTGAGGCCTCAGGCACAGCTCACCTCTATCGGGCTGTTCCTTTCTTATAATTCATTCCCTCCCAACACCACGCCAACTTCACATTTTCCTTTCTTCCCCCCTTGCACAAATTATTGCAAGTCATGGCAATCTAAATATAGCCCGCAGTCTGCGCTCCAGATGCCGAGGCCACGCAGCCCCGATATTCTCCTGGTGTCTTTCCAGCCGCCTCTTGCTCTTGCTGTCCTTTCTCCTTTCTCACCCTTGCTTTCTCCCTGATACTCCTACTCTCTGCCTCCCAGTCTCCCCAGGTCTTTCCTGTTTTTCCAGTTCAAAGGAAAGTTCTAAAAGCAAGGCCTGAAGCCTGGACGGCCCCCTCCCCAGCCCTCCAACAGCACTAGCTGTGGGAAAGGGATCCCGTCTAGAGAAGAGGCAGAGGTGCAGCATCCTCTAGGACCCTCGGCCATGCGTGCTGTGCGTTCTTGCCCAACCTTCACTTACTCGCTTTGTCCAGAAGTTGTTTATCCTCCTTCCTCCTCATCTGTTTCTTCTTGGATCCTGGACGCCAAAGAGTGACTGGCCACTCCTTCCATTTAATCACCTCCTGTGTTACTGGAAAATATGTTAGGACACCCTCCAAGTCATTACTTTCTTGAAGTTAAATGATATCAATTCCTTTTGCCTCCCTTCCATGGGCCTAGGTATCCAGAGCTTTCATCATCTGCATGGATTGTCTCTGTACCATCTCCAAGTTGGCCATATCCCCTGTAGGAAGTAGGGCCAGGCCTTGAGTCCTCTGTCCTGCTAAGGGTTTGACATCTGCTTTGTGAGCATAGTGGAGCAATTTACTGATACTTCTTAATCACAGGCCCCTAATTTAAAAAGAAGTGCTACAGTAATGATGTGTGTTCATACCTAACTTGAGGTCCACTCTGATAATAGGCTGGTCCTTTTCTTCACTGAAAGCAAAGCATTTGATTCACACGCATGTTTTATTCTATCCTTGTCAATATGCTTGTTCACTCACTATTAGTCAACTTTCTTAAGTTCTAACTTGGTGGGCTCACGGTGACCCACATCCCACAGGTGGAGAGTATATAACTATTAAGTCAGTCTGCTCATTTATTTATTCAAAAAGCAGTTATTGAAAGCTGGGTGCCTCGGTGCATGCCTGTAGTTTCAGCTACTCAGGAGGCTGAGACTGGAGGATGCCTTGAGGTGAGGAGTTGGAGACTGTAGCGTACTATGAGCATGACTGGGAATAGCGCACTATGAGCATGGCACCCCAGGCTGGGCAACATAGCAAGACCCTGTCTTTCAAAAAAACAAAGCAAAAAAACAGTTACAGGATACCTCTTTAGACCTAGCCGTGGATATACAAATAAGAATTTGCCTCAAGAGATAGACAGACTAGTCCAGGGTTTCTCAACCTCAGTACAACTCACATCTGGGGCCACATAATTGTGTGGATGGCCCTGTGTATTGTAGGATGTCTAGCAGCATCCCTGGCCTCCACCCACAAGATGCCAGTAGCACCACCCCACACACAAATTGTGACAACCAAAAATGTCTCCAGCCATTGCCAAATGTCTCCTGGAGCCAAAATCACCCCAATTTGAGAACCACTGGTCTGATGAGATAGATAGATATGCAAATGATCATTACAGCTCAAAGAAGCCCTACCATGGAGACACGAACACAGGCCCATGCATAGAGGGTACTGGAGTTGAATTCTGAAGGATGGGTGCAATTTTTCCACGTAGAGACTATGCTGGAGAGAGGATATTCTTGGCAGAGAAACAGCATGTGCAAAGGCACAGGGGTATCACAGAACAAGTCAGTTGCTTGACATGGCAGCTACTGGGTAGGAACAAAAGGAGATGAGGATGAATTGGGGCTGGCCCCAGTGTCTAAAGGGCCTTGTGTGACTGGGATGCTTGCACTTGATCCTGAGGTTAGGGAAAGCAAGAAGGTTTGTAAGCTGGGAGCATGATTGTTGGCATGATGGCATGACGAAGAGAGGAAGCTCTGATGACACTCCAGGAAGAGATGATGTGGGCTTGAATGAAGGCATTGGTGCTTGGGAAGGGAACAGAAGGGGCAGGATTTGAAAGCTCTTTCTGAGGCAGAACGTGCAGGATATCTGAGTGGAGATGAAGACAGGGAATAAGCTCAGTGCTACAGAGCTGATGGAATCCTGGTGGTTCGGTCTTGGCATTAAGGCTTTTTTCTATCCCGGAAGCATTCTGGAGTTTGGGCTGTGCCCACCTTGTCTGGGAAGATGAGGCTGTGGGGACACCTTTACGTCAGGGTGTGTTTCTGCTCATCCCTCCTTGTTTGCTTTTAGATCAGGCTCATGGGAGATGTCTGGTGGACAGAACCCCCCACCCCCTTTAGGAATTGCATTAAGGACATGAGCTGCTAATTTTGTCGCTGTCAGTGCCTGGCAGGCAGATGGCCCTGAGCCTCAGTTTCTCCATTTGTGATGGGAAGAGAACTCCCCGCCCCATCTCCCAGGATGTGGTGCGTGTGAACAGGGCTGTTTCTGTGGGTGGTTTAGACCCCCGTGGGTGCTTGGCACTTCCTGCCTGCAGTTGGTGAGGATCATGAGCAGTTGTAATCAGGCCTGATAGGAAGGCCCCCAACTCTACCGCGGCCTTGAGTGGCTGCCAGCTCCATGACCAGGCCTGCTTCAAAACTTGCCTGCAAGTTATTTTTTTCAGGGTGTCTGGTTCCTGTAAACAGGCTTTCCCAAACCCTCTCAGGCTCCAAGAACCCCCTTTGGCTGTGCATCCCACTGCCGTTCATGCTCCCCAGCCCAGTGGAAAACCTCAAGACAATCCCACTCCATTTGGCTTCATGCAAGCCCTCCCCTCCAGCTCCCTCCCTCCCTGCCTTCCCAGGTAAGTTAGAGTGAAAGGAGAGAGTAGGAGGCTGGGATGGAGACACCTTAGAGAGAGGCTGGCCCCACCAGGCAGTCATGATGGTCGCAGGCCTGCTATGTAACACCTTTCCCCAGCACACCTACACTGGGTGGGCTAGGTGAGTGGGTTGTGCCAGGAGGCAAATGGTGAGTGTGTGTGTGTGTGTATGTGTGTGCGCCAGCTAGCTGCCCCCACTCTCAGGAGCCCGGTGCTGATGGTGATCTCTCTCTCTCAATGCAGGAACAAGGGGCTGCATTGTTAGCTAGCCTATCTCTTGGTTTCTGATTCACCCCGGGCCACGGCAGCCTGAGCAGGTTCACAGCTGCTCAGGGTTATACTTTCCAGCACATTTAGGACTTGGAACAGCCCCAGGTTTCAGGAACACATGGTGATGGGGGAGGGGAGGGGCTCAAATAGACGGGGTGTGGGGGAAGCGAGCTACTTCTTTCTTTCTTCAAGATGAATCTCCATTTTCATCATCTGATAGCAGGAACAGCATCTGAGGACGGCGGATGAATTGCAAACCTGCTCAGGTCGGGGGAGAGGGCAGGCGTGTGGGGGAGATGGGCAGATTTAGTTCATCCTGGCTGAGGTCTTCTTGTGCAGCCGTGTACCCTCTGACACACAGCTCTTGCTCCAGTTACAGCCTCCGCCCAGCCAGGGCCTGCCAGGGACGCCCACCCGCGGGGCACTGTGGCATACATCTCGGAAGTCAGCCCCCAGAGTGGGCCTCTGGCTTCCAGCAGCCATGGCCAAGAGGGCAGGGAGGAGCTGGAAACCGGCCCTAAGAGGTGGGACGTGAGGAACACCAGCTTCCATCTTACAGATCGGCGGGGTCTTTTCTCTCTGTTGCTAGTGGCTGGTTAAGGAGGAAATTGAGACTATAATTTCCCAGCCTCTACCATCTCCCTATTTTCTCTGAGACAAGTAACTGCCTCACAGCAGACAGGAACCAGGTGACACTGCTGTCCCAAGCATTCTGCCCACATTCAACCACAGCCATTCATCCATCCATCTGATATCTGCTGAGGGCCTTCTAAGAGCCAGGCATGGTCCAGGTGCTGGCTTTTAGCAAGGAGCAGAACACAGTCCCTGTCCTGCAGGAGCCAGGAGAACCCACAGGAATGGCAGGTATTGACAGCACCATGTACAAGGGGCTCGGGCTGGGCAAAACCAGATTTGAGCACTGTCAGTGACTTTGAAAAGCCTGGACCCTGCTCACCTGGCAGCAGGCAGCCTCCTCCTCTGCTGCCATCTAGCTGGACAATCTGGGGCAGGGTTCTCTTGAGCCTGGTCATCTCAGCCCACCCACAGAGATGACTATAGGTATCCTGCCTACCTCCTAGGGCAGCTGAGAAACTCAAGTAAGATTTGTGCACAGAATCCCAAAATATAAAACCTTTGTCCAGCTCTCAGATTCTTCTCCCCCTTTTCTCGATGGGGTAACTGAGGACTGAGGCCTAACATGCAGGAGCCGGTATCAGAACAGGGAGGCTGCTGTGTGCTGCCAGAGATTGCCACCCCTCCCAGCCTCTCTGGGCAGTACTACACAGAGCTGGCCTCTGTGCGGGGTGCAGAGCAGCTCCGGGACTCCCACACAGAGCCCCTTTCTCCTGCGCTCTGGCCCAGAGCTCGCTCTCGGTCCTATAATTGAAAAGGCGACCGCAGGCCGGCAGTGTGACCTTTGGGCCTGCCTGGGCGGGTGACTGAGTTAGGCCCCCAGGTCCCCCACCCCTGAGAGGACCAGCCAGGCCCCAATTCTGCACAGACACAGCAAGGAAGGTGCAGCATGGCAGAGAGGACCGGGCTGAGCTCCTGGCTCCCAGCCCCCATGGGTCACTTGTCCCCTCTGCTCCACACTGTTCCCATTCACTATGCGGGATCAAGAACTACCACCCTCTCTTTGAGGATAGACAGGGAGAGGGGAAAGGGTGTATGTCTGATACTAGATGAGTTTGCAGCTGAATAAAAGGGTTTAAGCAGCCTGGTTAAAACAGGAAAGAGCCTCAGTACAACCTAGTCATAGTGCTGCCTTTGATTTTCTACATAGAACTTTCTACAAAGATGGAATGTTCTAGAGTTGCACTGTCCAGTAGGACAGCCACTAGCCATATGTGACTATTGAGCACTGAGATGGAGCTGGTGTGACTGAGAAACAGAACCTTTACCTAAGTTTAAATAGCCACATGTGGCTAGTGATATCCATATTGGACATTGTAGGTCTCGCGGTGGGGGGAATGCTGAGGCTTTGGAGCCACAGAGATCTAGGTTCAAATCCTGACGCTGCAGCTGAAACTTAGCACTTCATGGCTAGGGCATGCTGCTTGACCTCTTGAGACTCAGTTTCCCCGTCATTTAACAAAATTTTTTTGTAAAGACAGGATCTCGCTATATTGCCCAGACTGGTCTCGACCTCCAGGCTTCAAGCAATCCTCCCACCTTGGCTTCCCAAAGTGCTGGGATTACAGGTGTGAGCCACTGCACCAGCCTCCCCATCATTAAATGTAGAGCTGAATAATATACTAAGTGAGCCTGGTGGGGGGCCAAGGCCCAGGGTCCAGCTCATAGGAGCTAATAGTCCATCTATTAGGACTGCTGCCTCGGCCCCTGCAGAGATCAGTCTGGTGGCTTCAGGCATCTGTGTCTAGGAGGGCTAGATTGATCCAGGCTTTTTCTTCCTATGTGTGTACTGAAGGAAGCCTGCAGGCAGGAAAAGGTTGTTTCTCCTTAGTGTGTGGAGGATTTGACAGAGCAGGTCCAGAAGTGCCAGGACAGGTTGTCAGGCTTGGACCTTCTGCTCTGTGCTCACCAGCTTCATGCTTCATAAACAGACATCCCTAGATTCATTTGGTGAGCCTGGTGGACCCAGGCTGGACAAAGATGGGATAAGAGGACATCTCCTGCCCTGGAGCTCAGCCGCCAGCTGTTTTCCTCCTAAGCTGCTGCCCATGAGCTGACTTTCTTCCTCCTACACCTGAATCAGAACTTACCTGTCCCACCTGGTAAAAATCTGCTCATTATTTGCCTGAGTGACAGCTCCTTGCCTTGGCCCAGGCACTGAGGTCTTCCTAAGATCTGGCCCTGCCCTTGCCAAGAAGCGCATCGCCACTGCACAACTCCGACAGCAGCACCAGGGACCATGAAAAAGAGGGAGCTCTGGGCTGGGTTGGCAGGTGAGATGGGGTGGGGAGAGCTCCCCAGCTGCTCTCTGAGGACAGCCACATCCCTGGCCTTGCTCTGTGGGAGCCTCTGAGCCAGCCACCCTGGAAACCTTGGTGCTACCAGTGCCATGTCAGTGGGGGCTGCCCGGACCGAGAATCTGGGGCTCAGGACACTCAGCCCTGGGCAGCACTGACAGACCTGTCCTCATGGTGCATGGCAACAGGGGCTCATTCAGATGATGAGGGCCACTGGCCCGTGCCCCCTGGTGACAATGGCCAGGCAGGAGAGCTGGCAAGTGCCAGGGCAGCCAAGAGTCACAGAGGAAAACAGCCCTCACAGTGCCAAGGATAGTGAAGCTTGGTTTCCCCATCACCCCTTCATCTCATCTGCACCAAGTGTAATCACTCAGCCCTACTTCACAATCCCTCTACAAGGAATAGGACGGAATGAACTACACTCCATCCACAGAGGGAAACATGGAGGTTCAGTCACCTACAGAAAGTCACCTAGAGACTCTGCCTCAGGGTTCTCCCTGCCTTCTGCCCCACACCCCACCAGATCATCATCATCCTCATCCTCCTGATCCTCAACACCATTGTCATCACCATTTATTAAGTGCCTGATTTCGTGTGGAGCATGCATTGTTACATCATTTCATCCTCACTACAACTCTGTGAAGCAGGTATATTTATCCCCAGTTTACAAAGGGAGAAACTGAGGACCCAAGAAGTTATTAACTTGTCTAAAGCCACACAGCTCCCTGGAGTAAGAGAGAGGCTGTACAGCCCAGGATGTCACTCCCTGCACAGCACAACCACTCAGGAGAGAGGGGCGGAAGGGAGGAAAGGCTGGCGGGATGGTCTCTCCTCCATAACATGCCACCAAGCCCAAGACAAAGGTCTGCTGCTGGCAAGGGTGACCGTGTGGCCTGGAGGGAGGGCAGAGAGTGGACAGCGCTGGGGGAAAGCCCTGCAGAAGCATGCTAATCTGCACCCCTCCTCTCCACCCACGGAGCCTTTTCCTCCAGGCCAGCCTGTTCCACAGGAAAAACAATCTCCCCTGCCTGGGGACGTGAGGCCCTGGGGCCGGCTGGGCCACCTTCTGGTCTGTCTTCATTCAGATCCCATTTCTCTCCTCTCTGGAAGCTGGGGGAGGGAGTCACACTGGGGAAGGCGAGGATGAGGCTAAAGTCTTCATCTGTCCCCCTTTAAGCCAAGCAAAGAAAAATAGCCCTTTGCCAAGATCTTTCATCTCAGTCATTTACTCTCGCAGATGTTTTCTGCAATATAAACAAGAAGCAAAGAATGTTGGGGAGGAGAAGAGGGCGGGAGGCGGGTAGGAGGGAAAGGAGGAGTGAATTGACAGCTTTGAAATCTGGGCCTGCAGAGGGCAGGAAACAGGACCTTGGGAGGGTCCTGACTGCCCTGAGAGCCTGGGCAACCTCAGGACACTGCACCAGGGCAAGCCGAGGGTCGCTTCCCAGGGTGTCTTTGAAAGGAGATTCTGGAGAGGCAGCCCAGCCCTTGAGTGGGTGGTCTCCCCAGACGCCCTCCCTCTGCCTGGGAAGCGACACATGGACGGCAGCTGCTGGGGCCCTATGGGCCCAATCTGGAGCCATGCCCTGCCAGGGAACACACCTGCCCACCTTAGCACTCCCCAAAAGTTCTGGGGCAAGGACGCTCAGCCTGCTGCCAATGGAGGCATCAGTAGGACTGACAAGAGATGCTGACACCTGCAATGGGCATTAGGGTGCATGCGGGGGAAAGAATCTTGAGCTGGTGGGGGTTGGCACCTCCTACAGTGGGTCAAGAAATAAACCAAGGAAATCAGGTGTCTCTGAGTTCACTGTTCTGTGAGATCCCTATTGATGTCAGTAGCTTTTAAACGAATAAGCCATGGATTACGAACTCAAATGCCAATGGGGGCTGGCAGTAACCCACAGGAGCAAAGCCAGGTGAGCACTGCCCTGACTTGAAGAAGGCTGGCCCATCTAAAGGGGGCACCACCACTCAGTTTCAGCTGGGTATTTAAGACAGCCTAGAAATCCAGAGTTCTGTATAAAGTATCCTGTTTTTAAAAATATTTGCACTAATTAAAAACAAAAAGCAGAAAAATACCGGGCTGGACACGTGAGACGTGCTGCTGAGTAGCTTTTAGTTTGTGAATCGTGGATTTGAGATTTTTGCAAAATATGCTGGTTGAATGAATAAATGCTTAGTCTTTCTGCTCTTCACTTTAAAAAGGGATTTGTGAGAAGCTTGGATAAGAATCCAATAGCAAGCTTTTATTGAGCATCTACTATCTCCCCAAAATGGAGCTAAACATTCTGATGGATTCAGAGAATCAGAGGACCTGGTCTTGCCCTTGAGGATTTACACTGTAGTTGGGAGACAGAATCAGCTCCTGGTGCAGAGCCTGGGCAGACACGGGGTTCCAGAGCATGCGGCAACAGATGCTGCTCCTGCCCTCAGGGAGCTACTGTTCTGATCTGTCTCCTGTTCTGTAAAGTGGGAACACACAGGAAATGAGACCAGTCCTTGACAGTCCTTGGTTATGCGGCACAGAATGTTTAGGGGAAGGGGAGAAACTAAGCAGTGCTCCCAGAGGGGGCGGTGTTTGGGCTGAACCTTGAAAGATGGGTAGGAAGAGCCACTTGTTTCCAGCTGATAAGTGAATTCTGAAACTGGCCGACTTCTCACCCAGCCAAAACATTGAGAACTCTGCAGGATCAAAACCCAGGACCACCAAAATGAGGGAGTCCTGCTTGCTAAGAAAGAGTGGCTGTCCCACATCTGCCATCAACATGTCACCAAATCGTGTATAGTGTCTCCAGGGGAAAGTCCCCTAGAGCCTTCAGGGGAAAGTCAGTGAATGGGTGGCTTGAGCGGAGCTGCAGCCACAGAGGAAGGCCAGCCATTTAGGAAGCAGTGACAGGCAGGCCTGATGTCAGCAACCTTTTTGAAAGGAAAGAGGGGGACAGATTTCACACAAGGGCCCTTGAGGGTTTCTGAGTATCCGTGGTTTCCCGTGAATGACTATAGTTTTATGCTCCTTGCAAGGAAAGGAACGGAAAGGGAACCAACTCTGAGATTCCCACATATTCCACAAACACACTGCAGAACAGGAGAAATTATTCCCGCTTTACAGAACAGGAGACAGACCAGAGCAGTAAGCCTCCTGAGGGCAGGAACCATGTCTGTTGCTGTTGCTGCACGCGCTGGAATCCCTGGTGCCTGCCAGGGGTCTGCACCAGGGGTTGATGATGCCAAATGTGACTTGTTTGAGATCTTACAGCCAGAAGTGGCCCGGGGGAAATTCAAACCCAGATCTGCCAGACCCCAAAGCCCTGGTTCCTTCTGTGATGCTGGGGAAATCTGCATCTCCATAGATTCCCAAAGGTCACTTAAAGAAGAATGCTGGATGCTCCAAAGTTTGAAAACTATGAGCGGATGCACTCCATCATGGGTTGGTATGCCCAAGGAAGTGTTAGCATGAAGGGGGCATGGCATGCAAACATATTCATGTGCCCAGGCATTGGAATTCAACAGAGATCCTTTGAGACAACATGCCCTCCTTTTCATGCCCGGTAGAGGTCTCTTCTCCAACAGCCCTGGGTGCGAACATCTCTAAGGGAAGCCAACTCACCACCTCACGTCCCACTCTGACTGCCAGCAGGTTGTGCTCTAGGCTGGCCCAGTTAGCCATCACCCAGTGGTCTTTGTACTCTCTTTCTGTCCTCCACCAACAAGGCTCTTCAACATGACTACCTTCCAGACACTTGAGAACCTCTCTTTTATTTGCCAGCTCTCTTATTTATCTCTTCTGCTTTTCCTTCACACATTCTCGTGTGACACACTCTCAGTCCCCTCCCCCATCCCCATGGCTGTCAGCAAATGCGATCCATTGCATTTTGCTTCTCCTTTAAAAGCAGTGCAGTGGCATTCCAAGTGGGACAGACCAGTAAAGAGGCCAGCAGGAGAAATACCTCCCTCATCTTCAACACTCTTCTTCAGTTAATGTCACCTAAGATGACACCAATTTTCTTGGTAACTGTTCAGGTTGATTCACGTCGACTTTACAGTCAACACACACCCCTGAGTCTTTCACACCTGCCCCATCCTGGGCATGTATAAAATTCCATTTGTTTAGCCCCAAGGTTCCAGATGTACATTAATCCTATTATATTTCATCTTGTTACATTCAGCCACCATGAATCCAAACTGTTTTGGGATCTTAGGAGATTCTAATTCTGTTATCCAAGATGTGAGCTGCCTCTGAAAGTTCTTCCTAGTCTCTAATAGAACTGTTGAAACAGAACGGTCATGGAAGATTCTGGGACACGGATGGAACCACCCATCAGGCTGACATCCATCTGTTTGTTAGCAGCTTTAGGGCCACTCAGCACATCCCCAGCTGTCCCAGTGACACTGTCTCCAGCCCTCCTTGTTCTCAAGAGAGCCATGAGCTGTCTGCTCTGCTGCCTACCACAATGCCATGTGCTACCAACTTAGGAATCCTGTCTCCTCCCTCCAAAAAAGTACAATGAGTAGTCATCTTTTTTCTTGGTAAATCCATGCTGATTCCTAACGATCATCACTTTCTTTCCTAAGCCTTCATAAGCCATCCCTTTCCTTGTAGATGAGAGAAATTAACCCTGAGTCCAAAGCAGAAGCCTTCAGACAGCTGTACGTGTTAATTCATTATGCTGGGCATCTCCATTTGCCCCTCCACAGCCACCCCATCCTCCTCCCCACTGCTCTGTACCCCAGGAAGCTGACCTTGTGGACCGCATTACTGGGCACCCTTGCCCTCTGGCTTCAGTTGGGTTCTGCCAGTGGGAGGCACCAGCAAGAGACAGGAGGGTGGGGCCAGGCGTGGTGGGTCACCCCTGTAATCCCAGCACTGTGGGAGGCCAAGGTGGGTGGATCACCTGAGGTCAGGAGTTTGAGACCAGCCTGGCCAACATGGTGAAATTCTATCTCTACTAAAAATACAAAAAATTAGCTAGGCGTGGTGGTGCGCACCTATAATCCCAGCTACTCAGGAGGCTGAGGCAGGAGAGTTGCTTGAAACCAGCAGGGTTGAGGTTGCAGTGAGTTGAGATCTAGCCACTGTGCTCCAGCCTGGGTGACAGAGTGAGACTCCATCTCAAAAACAGAGAGAGAGAGAGAGAGAGAGAGAGAGAGAGAGATGGGTGGGACAAGGTCAGGATATTTATTTATCCTCCTGGTTCTACTGTAATGGGCCCTTGCTTGGCTGTGTCTCTCCACTGCCCCTGTATCTAAGGCCATAGCCCCTGATGAATGGCTCTCTCCTCCAGATATTTTCTCTTTCACTTCGCCCCCTTTACCCTTCAGGCTCCCCCCGCTGCTAGCCCTGGAGGGCTTCATCTTGCCTTGTTAGCTTCCTTTAGCTTGACACATAACTTGTAAGTAGTGACATTTCTAAATTCTGCTCAATTACCCCATTTGAGTGTGCCGTCTGTCTCCTGCCAGAACGCTGACCAATACACTCGTATTTTGAGTCATTGCCTAAAGACTTAGGCCTAACAGTGCTAGACATGGGAGGGAGTGTAGGTGTTGGTGAGAATAGCATAAGAGTTAAAGGCATGGAATTTGTGGTCTAACTGACCAGGATTGAACTTGATTTCCACCGCTTTCCAGCTATAGTTACTGAACTTCTCTGAGCCTCTGCTTTCTCTTCTGTAAAATGGGAGCAGTAGTCCCTTCTCACAAATTCTTTGTCAGGATTTTATGTGATTATATTTGTGAAACATTAAATTTAGCATCAGGTGCATTATAAGCACTTGATAAATGTGTTATTCTGATTATTATTAAGACAGACTCTAACCATTGAGGGTATTGCTTTAGTGCTAGAATACGCTAGCAATAAGCTTCAAGGTTTTCCTGTTTATGTCCACCAGGGAATTTGGACCTCAGGTAATCTGCCCAAATCCTGCCCAAACAGGAGTAAGAAAAAATAAGCATTGTTGTTGCTGTTATTTTATTAGCTAGAGAGGCAGGCAATTCTATCACTTATTGTCAACATAATTTTTTAGCAAAGACTACTCTAGGAGGCTGTAGTTACATTCTTTCTGACACCTTTCCCCTATCTCTTTTCTACATAATCTTAGAGTCCCCCAACCACCAAGGATGATTCCTACTGATTCAAACTAAGAAAATGTGGCACCTTTTAACCTCTGCCCTTACAGAGCTTCTCCCCACCACATCCACCCCCACCCACAATGATATTCTTACCAAAATAAGCTCAGAAGAGAGTCTCTTAACTTTGTCCAAAAGCTAAATCTGAAAGAGGTTAAAGGTTCTCTGGTCAGTCGCATTTCACCCGACTATTTTTAGCTGATATAGGGCAAAACAAGTTTCCCCAAAGATCTGGGCCCTGTGAAAGCTGGAATTTCTGCCAAGATGGAGGAATACAGCTCTCCCTGCTGGAAAAGAGAGCACAATTCCCTCCTTCCTCACCCCGGGATACCTATTTGCTGCCAGTGAATCTCCCACCTACTCTGTCATGCTAGCATTTGATCACATTGGGTTCATATGTGCTTATTTGCTGCTCCAACCCCAATCCTTACTCCTGAGCCTTTACCACTCAACTATCAATGTGTCCACTCATCCTCTGGGCCATCTTGTGCCCTCTTATCCTCTATCTCCTGGGTCAGAAGCTTGGCAGTTTTCTGGATGTGACTCCTAATGGAAATCCATGACAAAAATGCCCTGGATTCTCAACCAGGGAGAGAAACTCCTCTTCTCAGCCTCTTCTGCCAATGTGCCCCACTCCTATTTCTCTCTCCTGAGAGCCCTAAGCCCTGCCATGTTCCTTCTGTCCTTTCAGCCCCTTTCTTCCCCTACTCACATAATGCACCAAGGGTAAGCATCTTCCTGCCCAGATATATCTGCCCTTTCACATACTCCCATGTGACTCTTTGACCTCTGTTGTTGGAATCTCTTGAGTTAGAAAACCAGAGATGTTTCCATGACTTTTAAGGCTTTTGTTGGCAAGACAGCAAGGAGAATGGAGTGAGGGGCCAAGCTCAGGCTTTCTGCCTGGCCCCGGAGGGCAATGCCATGGGAAGGTGACCTCGTCACAGGCCTGGGGGCTATCCCAGTGGGATGACGCCATTGGGTACTCTATCTCAGGCTCCTCTGTTGCTCTGCCCTTCAGGCAGGATATTGAGTTTTAAGTTAAAAGACAAGGATCGAGCTTCATCTTATGATTTATGGTTTAGGCCAGGGTTTCCAAAACTGTATAAAAAGTTATTCCTGGCCAAGTTCCCTATTAGTCATATGTGTGAAGTGGAAACATCACTTTATCAGAAATATACTTCCCCCAACCCATCCCAAACTGTGTCTGTAATCAGGCTCTGGAGGGAAGACACTGGTATTAGAGCTGGTGTCAGGAGAAGAACTCAAGGGAAGACGCTTTACTAATAGGACTGTATGGCCCTGGCAGTGGTGATTATACCAAACACATATGGAAAGGGATCCTGGGGCAGCCAAAAGAATGATGAAAACTTCACATTGGTACTGCCCCTAGAGGTGCTTTTCCACGAATGGCTAGATTATGAATGTTTAAGCTTTCTTATTTAAGTGACCTTACTCCATCAGCACCCGTCCACTCTCTTCTGGTACCCATGCCCCTGTTTCTTGGGGAATCCCACACCATGCCCTGCTCTCAGTCCATGAGATTTCAGTGCAGCCAACTTTACCCCCAACTCAGGGTGAAGCACAGGACCCAGGCCTAAGCCAATCAGAGCATTAGATTCTCTTGGGTGTAGTGATTGGTTTAGGAATGGACATCTGATCAATCAGAGCCAATGAGATACCTTAAGGTCTTCCCTAGGACTTCTGGGAAGGGGACTCACTCTTTCCCCCTTGAACCTGAAATCTGAGAGGTATAGAGCTGGAATTGCTGTCATTTTTCTGTCACATGAAACCTGACTCTGAAGCCAGCATAGCAGAGAGTGGAGCTGAGAGATTTTTCTGTCACATGAAACCTGACTCTGAAGCCAGCATAGCAGAGAGGAGAGCTGAGAGATGGAGAGTACCCAAGTCCTGATAACACATTATTTTATCCCTGAATCAATTTATATCTGATGCTGGCCCTAATTCTGGATCTTTTTGTTGCATGGGCCATTGGATTTCCCCTTTGCTAAAGCAGTTTGAGATGACTTTCTGTCCCTGGCAACCAAAGAGCCGTAGTTTACAGCTATTGTTTAAAAATACATTCCTAAGTGTAAATGGAACTAAGAGAAAGGAGACAGGGCCAGCAATAGATCTGTACTTTGCAAGCACAATCTATTGCTCAGGGGCACAGACAGAGGCATATCACATACTTAAATGTGAGGAGAGCAGTACCGGGAGGTCCTCAGACAGGAAGAGGGTGAACCCCAGGCAGGAAGTTCCATCGGCAAGCATCGTGTCTTTGGAAATGAAATTATTAAACAACCAGACCATTTCTATTGAGTTTAGTTTTTGTTACACCCCTCTTGGTATGCTTAACATAGTAATAAGTATTACTGCTATAGTGAAACTCCCTTATTTATATCATCACAATTTCTATTTCCCTATTATTTACTCCCTTTTCCTATGAAATAATAAAAATATTTACTCATCATGAAATTACTTTCTCTAATTTAATCTGCTTTTCCCCCAGTGTATTATAAAGGTTCTCCAGAGAAACAGAACCAATAGGATCTCCCTCTATATATAGAGATAGATTAGATATGGATATACATATGTAGATGTGGACAGAAGTGATGTCTGCCTCTTTCAGGGTTGGCCTTTTAAAGCAACTCAGCAACCCTCCAGCTCTCTCTTCCCTGATGACAGCAATCCTGAAGTCACGTGTTTCAGATGACATAACCACTGAGATGCAGGGGTTTATTTGCCACAGCAGCATAACCTTTCACATTCTGACTAATGTAGATGTATCTAGAGAGATGTAGCTATAGACGAGATGGAGAGAGTTGGATTTAAGGGAATTGACGTATGTGACGGCGGTGGAGGGAGGTGGCAAATCTGAAATTTTGCAGGAAGTTAGGTGGACTGGAGAGCAAGTAAGAGTTGATGTTTCAGCCTTGAGTCCAAAGGCTGGAAACTCAGACAGAATTTCTGAAACTCAGGCAGAATTTCTGTTGCAGTCTGGAGGCAGAATTCCTTCTTCTTCAGGAAACCTCAGCCTTTGCTCTTAAGGCCTTCAACTGATTAATGAAGTCCACACCTATTTTGGCAGTTTCTCTGCTTTGCTTAAAGTCAGCTGGTTGTAAATGTTGACTTTATTGTAAATCAAATATAAAAAATACCTTCACAGAAACATCTAGACAAGTATTTGACCAAATAGCTGGGCACCATAGCCTAGCCAAGCTGACACATAAAATTAACCATTACATCCAGCTGGAGCCAATATTCCCCCATGCTCCTCCATATATTAGTGAGGGTTCAGCTTTGGATTCCCAGGCCAACACCACGGTAGACACTGCAAATAATGAACCCTTGACAAAGCTCTGTTAGTTCCCAGATGGAAGAAAATTAATGATGATTGCTCAATTCAGTCTGGACCGAATGCTTTACTATTTCTGTTGTGGTTAAAGTATGTAAGTCAGCTCTTATTTATTATATCTCCATTGGTTTACTTTTCACTGTTTGAGGAATTCTCCTCCCAGCTACCATGCCAGAAAAACACTTACACCCTGCCCCGCGGATCCCCAAAAACTAAGGATGTATCCACAGTCCTAACTGAAGGCAGATCAGCCTTCAATAAGGTAACTCCAGCAGGAGAAAGCATTTTCCCCGTTGTGAGGCCTGTGGGAGATCCTCATCTGAGGCAGATGTAAAGAAGCACTTCTCTGGCCTGGGTCTGCTGGGAAACAAGTGATTACCAATCCTTGTGCTGTCCATGAAAGGGCCTCACCCCTGGCTGCTGAGGGTCTGGGAAATATCTGCTTCAATGAATACCCAGGTGCTCATTTTTCTTCTCCCCAGTTACCTGCTAAAGGCTCCATCTTGACATCAACCCTGGGGTCACCCTCCAGGATACTTCCTCGAAGCAGCCACATTCCTGGGGGCACCTGTGCCAGCAGGGGATGGTGGGATGGCAAATCAGCAAGTCCTGTCAGTCCTCAGCACCACTCTGTCCACAGCCTCATGAGAGTTTTGTCTGAGGACCTTCATTAGGCTTCAGGGCCTGTGGCTGATGACTCCAGGTCAAAGCCCCAGATGATACCTGCTCATCGAAAACCACGCATTCCACTCCACTTCCCGGCCTCCCCTGCCGTTAGGTGGAGGCCATATGACTAGATCCTGGCCAAACGGATGTGGACAGAGTCATGTCAGCCACTTTCAAGGCTTGCCTTTAAAAGCATCGCAGCAGCCCTCCAGCTCTGTCTGTGATGGCAGCAATCTTGAAGCCACATTTCAGGTGGCATAACCATTGAGACATGGGGATCTATTTGTCACTATAGCAGTAGCCATTCCCATTCTGACTAAGGTAGAGCATAAAGGGATTATGATCCATTATGATCCATGGCTCCCCTCTGCCCCCCGAGTCATCTCACAGATGGCGGGCTGTTCTCCTGCACCCCCAGGCACACTGATCCGTGACATCTCTCCCAATCGCTGGTTAAATGACCTCAGACACCTGCTGTGCTGAAGGTGACAAGTCAGGGGCAGCATCTGCATGTCTGAAGCAGCTCAGGATCTTCTCTGCCCAAATCCCCAAGAAAAGGCTAAAACTGGTAAAGTAATTGAACCAAGATGGGTTTTCCCGAAAGACCTTTTACAGCTTTGAGCTCATTAAGGAAAGAAAGAGGATTTCAAGACCTAAACAGTGCTGGATTCTTTCTATTTTAGTTGAAGTTGAAAAGACGATATCTTTGCTAGAGTCCAGAAAGAGTCGTATCTGTTGAAAACTCATGCAACTTAAAGTTCCTTCATCACGGACAGCCTACCAGGCCTGCCACGTGGCATGACCCATGGATGTGGGTGGGACTGCTTGGTATTTTCAGACTGTTGGAAACAGTGGCCTCTTGATCTCAGAGAGAGCCAAATTAAGCTGATTTCACTATTTATAATCTCTCCGGAAATAAGCAAAGAAGAGAAGTCTAATTGCAAACAGACTGAACTTTACATAGGAAATATGTAGGCCCCCTGAGGCACCTAGAAAGTGTCTAAAGCCCTAACTGCCTCCCTGCCTCCCCTGCTTCCCTCTCCAGAGCACGTAGGCCACATCTAGAGAGGCCTGAGGCTGCAGAATGGCCTTGGACTGGCCAAACCAGCCCAGCCAGCCCCTTGGGCCTAGGGGCAGGGACTTTTGGATGAGAAACAGGAAGACATTTGCCCACAGCTTGAACCATGGCTTTGGGAAGACTCTTTGTTCTTTCTTCCCCATTATTTTGGGTTTTCTGGTCTTTATTCCGTGCTTGTCAAATTCCAGGCATGCAAGGCTTTCAAACACACTATCAAACCCGCCACTTACACACACACACTCCCCACCCCCATTGCATTCCCATCACAATCGCATTTGTAGCAGAGCCCTGGGATTTGTAACCAAGTGGGGCCCAGTAAGAGCTTTGTAACATTTCACATGGCCTCTGGCCTTCTGTAACAACTCCAGAGCTAAAGCCCCAGCCAGAACCCTGGGCCTTGCTGGCAGCTGTGCTGCCGGGTCACTGTGGGAGATGAGACAAGGACCTGCGACCTGCTGTGCCTCAGTTTCCCTGCCTGTCAGTTTGGACAACCATGACTGCAGCTAATTCTGAATTGTCTGCCTGCTGGTGGGACCAGGCCCTGGTGGGGGTGCTCAGATTAATGGCACGGAAGTCCCAGAATGAGTCAAAGAAGAGAGAGACCAAAATAGATCAGGAGCCAAGCGCCCAGAATGGCAGCCAGAGAAGATTAGACACGCTGCCGAGAGAACCGTCCCGATGACTTTATTGAGGGCTCTTGCTCATAAACAGCCACTATGTTATTGTAACTTCCACAGACCAGGCCGACCCTTCCTTGTGAGGGGAAGTTTGGGATTGGAACCGTCCGTGGGCCCTGCTGTTGCTGAGGTCACCCTGGGAGCTGGGGCTCTTCCAAAGGAAATCAGCATGGGGCTCCGGGGCTTGGTGGAACAGTGGACAGATGGACGGTTTTTGAGTGAGAAAGTCATGGTTAGGAGTCAGGGAAGAGTGGCAAGTGCCCCCCGGCCCGCCCCTCTGCAGCTCAGCTGGTGGGACTAAGTCTTTCTTTATGGGCATTTCTGCTGAAAAGTCCTTCCTCCCTTACATTTGCTTCTTGGTCTCATGAATCCAAGGAGAGGGCACTAGGCCAGGGTGACAGATGTGGAAAAAGCCCAGAACTGCTGCCACAGTTCCCATCCCTGGGAGCCTCCAGTCCCCAGCCATGCCCAGCAATGGCTTTTCCTCTCACATCCTGACCCCTCACATCCTCTGTCTCATTGCACAGCCCTTGCCCTCCTGGCCACTTGCTACTTTTAATCCTCCTCTCATGTGGAGAGCAGCCCTGGCAGGTCCATCCACTCTCATCTTCCATTGGAGTGCTTCAGGCAACAATGGAAAAACTTAAGTTTGCCAGCAAAGTGGTCGAAGGCCAGAACTTGTCCATTTGAAGATAGAGACACAAATATCTCATTTCAGTACCAAAGACCCTTTCTTTCTTATCACTGCCAGCTCTCCACCACCCATCCATCTCCTGCTCATCTCTGCTGGAAATGCTACTAGCCAAGGCGAGCCAAGCCAAACAGCTGTTTGTGGGCTCACAGACCCTCCAAGGATAAGGGTCTCTTCTGTGACAACCATTTGCACCCTGATGCCAGCCAGCTCCTGGCGTCTGCTGCTGGCCCTCCCAAGATGGTAGCCTGGGGAGATACAGCCCAAACGCCTGATCCAGTCTCTTCCCAGTCTAGCTCTGTTGGCAAAATGAAACTCCCTGCCAAGGGAAAGCCAGTTTGGACTGTCCAAGGGGCACCCATGATAACTGGGCAAACCATCCATCCTGGGTTGGTCCGTGTGCTTTGAGACTTACACTAGATGGGCCAGTTGAGGAAGGAGATAGGAGGAAGAAGTCCAAGGCAAATGTCAGATTTTTAGACAAGCCACTGCTGGCAACATGTCTTTATTTGGAAAATATTGCACAGGAACTTACAGTGAAAAAGAAGCTTTCAAAGCCCTACATAATGTAACCCTATCCTACCACATCTCCAGTTTGCTGTACCATGCCCTCCCCTATGTGGATTCACCTTGGCCAGACATACAAACCCACCCCCTATCCTCCTCCATCCCTGCTCTTTGTCCTTGCTCATTCCATTCCCTTTGCTTGAAATATCTGTCTAGACTGTGCCCATCTTCTAAGTGGTCCAGCTTCAACTCTGCTCTCTCCCCCAACACCCCCACCCTGACAACCTCTGGGGAGCATGGAGTTAACATTGCCCCTCCTGTGCTCACTGCATTTTTTGCCTACCATAGACAGTTTAATTATTGAAAACCGTCTTGTATGTTCTGTTTCAGATATGTTGGCTTTAATGAATCTGTGTGTCCCCTAACCTGGTCTCAGAATTCTTTATATGCCCCAAGGATGCCTCCACAGTGCTCTGAACACTGTAGGGCCTTAGGAAATACTGATGGCTTTGACTGGTTATCAAAAAAAAAAAATGTAAGTGATCAAAAAGATGCATAACCAGGAAGAACTATAATGTTCAGCAAAAACGGCGAGAGTGGTTCCAGGTGCTCCCTTCTTGGGGTCAGTGGTATAATGGGTTTTCCTTTCCAGACAGTCCCTTGATAGTCCTAGAATCCCACAGGACAGTTGGGTGGACAGTGTCCAGCAGGCAAACAAGACCATAAACGCAAAGCCAGAGGAGCTAAACAATGTTCGCTTTACAACTCCAGGTGATGATAATGGTATTTATAGACTCAGTGACATGTTTGAAGCTGTGAGTCCCAGAGGCTAATATTTTAAGCTGGATATCCTGAGACCCAGACGTTCTGTTTTTGTTCTCCTCCCCATCCTTCCCTCCTGTAACCCCTGGAACTTTCCATGCAATTTGGACAAAAGCATGAAACCTCTATTGTTTCTCAATCCTTACTAGTGCTAGGGAAGGATTTAAGAACTGCTTCATGGAAGGGTGACTTGTAATGAGTGGAAAACATTCTGAGGCCTTAAAATGACATTTGCCATTACACCAAAACTTCCATCAGAGAATTTCAAAATTCTAGGCAGAGACAAGGGCCTTTCTGCCGTCAGAGAACTCCAATGGTAAAGGAGCTGGGGGTTGGAAGAGTGAGGCCTTATTTATAGATGAATTCATCTTGGCCAGAGGTTCTGGAGAGTCTAGGTCCACCTATTTAAGAACTTTCTTTCTCTCAGGTCCATTTTTATATTGGATAATCATTCCTGAGGCAAATCTATAAACAAAGGGTGGGAACCTAAAACTTGGCTAGTTATATAGCCCAGAATAAAATGGGGAAATCAGTGTTTTCCTTCAAAGCAATCTAGAAAGCACTAGCCAAAGAACAAATTGCAAACAGCTACACAAGCATCAGGGAAATCCCATCGATCATAAGAGATGGAAAATAACCATGAGATCATTGCGCTCATCTCCCCTGGGGCCTGGACATCCAGGATGCAGCTTCACGGTGTCCCTTCAGAGGGTGTTACAGGCATTACCTTTCTCTTGCTTTGCACTGTGAATCATGCTCCTGATTAGTCTGCAATACATCCCCCTGAAGACAGGCAGCAACCACAGAACACAGTACCTCATGCATGGGAATTAAGTCCAGAACATTCTCTACTAGGTGGGTTTTTTGCTGTTTGTAAACAACTCTAGATGTTCATCCACAGTTCACTCAACGTGCTGACTGGTTTCATGCACTAGCCAGAATTGGCCAAACTTAAACATGCACAAAATCCTGTAGTCACTTTAGGCCCAAGTCCAACATTTAGAAGCTATCAACACAGGAAAAAAGTTGTACCTGTTTTCACGCTGAGAAAAGCAGATAGCTAATCTGTACCAGGAAAACAAACAAGAATAATGATCTGAAAATAACTTGGAAGGTTTTGTTTTCACCAAAGGAAGCATAAATAGTGAAACACATACACATAAGACATGCATGTACACACATATATATACATGCACACACATACACACATTGTATGCACACATATACATGCACACACACACATAAACACACTGTACACACAAATATATACATGCACACACATACACACATACTGCATGCAAACGTATACATGCACACACATACACATACTGTATGCACACATATATACATGTACACACATGCACGTACTGTACACACGTATGTACACACATGTGTATGCACACACATACACATACATATGTACACACATATGCATGCACACACATACACATACTGTACATACACATGTACAAGCACACACATACACACATGTACACATACTGTGCACACACATATGTATACATGCGCACACATGCACATACTGTACACACACATATGTATATATGCACACACACATACACATACTGTACACACATCTATACATGCACACGCATACACATACACATACTGTATGCACACATATATACATGTACACACATACACATACTGTACATACACATATGTACATGCACACACATACACACATGTACACATACTGTGCATACACATATGTATACATGCACACACATACCGTACACATACTGTACACACACATATGTATATGTGCACACACACATACTGTACACACACATCTATACATGCACACACATACACATACTGTACACACATATATATACATCCACACATGTACACATACACATACTGTATGCACACATATATACATCCACACACATATACACATACATACACATACTGTACACAGGTATATGCACACTTGCATATATATACATGCATACACACACACACATACACAATACTGTACACACATATATACACACATACTGTATACACATATACATGCACATACACACATATACATACATATATACATGTACACACATATGTATACACACGTACACACTATATACACAAATATGCACACATTTACATATATACTTACATATACACACGTGTTTTCCTCCTAATTACAAAAATAAATACAGAAAAACACTACTAGAAAACAACATGTTATTGTGTTCCTTCCAGAATTTTTCTATGAGTGTCACCTGTATTCTAATGTATCATACATATTATATGTTACATTATGTATCGTATAATATATAAATGAGGAGGTATATAGAAGTCTTTTTAGATATATTTAATGAATATATATTTTAATTAAAATTTTACATAACATATAATGTTACCAATTTTATTTTTTTATTTCTATCCTAAGGTAACATATTGGTTGTAGAAAGTCAGAAAATGTGTATGAGTAAAAGAAAAAGTGAAAATCATGCATATTCTCAGCATTCAGAAAAGAGTACTTTCATTTGCTGTATGCCCCCCTCACTTATTTAAATATACACCCCTAAGTATAAAATGGGAAGTCCCATGACACAGGGGTATGTGTGTAATGGGGCATATGTTCCATAAGTAGGCCAGGGGTATCACCAATGAGCGTCTTAAACCACCGTTCCCTCTTTCCCTTGTAAGGCATGTCATGCTATGGTTTCCCAGCCACAGACCCACTTCTCCCTGTGGAAGGGGACGCCACCTGGACGATGGGCCGCTGCTCAGCCTTGGGGGTCCATGCTACCCCTCTTGAGTTGCTAGAGGCTTTGTGGAAAGACTTCTAAATTTTAAAATCTTCCTTTAAAGTGCCAAGTCAGATGGTCTGATAATGGGACTTTACCATAAGCCATAGTTCAGAAAAGACAGTCGACAGCCTAATAAAACTTCCCCTCAGATAGCAAGGGAAAGTAGACAGCTCTGCCCAGCCTGGAGGAGAAGCAAAGGAGAGAGAGGACAAAGGTAGCAGGTAGACAAGCAAGGCCTCTCCTGCCTCCCTTTCTTGGGATGATATCTCAGGGACTAGGGTGTCAGTAATAAACAGAGGGAGTTGGGGAGGGGTCTAAAACAATCTGGGTTAGGGCTCTGCTTTTCTGAGACATAGTTTGAGGAGAATCCAAGTCTCCTGAACTTATCTGGCACAGATCCAACATGGTGCCACAGGATGGTTTAGGAATGACAGAGGGAAGTGACACAGTGTCCAGGCAAATGGGCATGAGACGGCCCTCCTATTCTCACAGCTTGCTTAGGCATCTAGGATATGCCTGATTCCTTTTTGGCCCCCAACACAGTAACGCAAAGTGCTAAGAGAAGGCCTGGGGTTGAACAGCCACAGTTCTTCTCAACCTTCCATTCTAAGTCAAAGGAGAAGAAATACAGCTAATACACTCACTTTCCAATGCTGTTCAATTCCATTTGATGGAGTTCCCACCTGCCTTGAGGAATAAACTGTCCTTCAAGTTTAATTCATTCTATTCCATTGTGGTACACACATCAGATTAAGGTAGATACTGGGGGACTCCAGAGATGGGGACAATTCCACAGACACTGTGCGATTGCCTTGGGCCTTCAGAGCTCCGAGAGGGTTAGCCCAGGCATTGTTCTCTCATCCTATTTCTAATGGTCTTTATCTTCTCCCTGCTCCTCCAGCCCAGCCACATCCTCTTCTCAATCCTCCATCTCCACCTGCTTCATTCAACCGCTCTTCCATCCCCTGCTTCTGTGAGCCTTGGAGTGCTTATGGCAGTAGTCAACCTAGGGCAGATAGGGCCAGGCCTTGAGGCTATGGTGAGAAAGTCAGAAAAATGGAACTAGAATGATAATTGGGGTGGAACATGAATAATAATACCTACTATCATTATTACTATTATTTCACTTATAATGATTCTTACTATGTGCCAGGCACTGGTTTAAGCATTTTACATGTATAGTATGAGCTCATACACTTGTGTTAACTCATATAATTAACTCAACTCAAACGCATGAGTTCATACTGCATATGTTACAGCCTATGGGGTAAGTGCAACTATGATCCCACTTTAGAGACGAGGAAACCTAGGCACAGAGAGGTTAAAGTGCCTTGCCCTGGGTCATTCAGCTGGTACATGGAAGCTAGAACCCCACCACAGCAAGCTGGCTGTAGACCCTCATAGTAAGCCACATTTGGGGACACCAAGCAAGCTAGACCAAGGCAAGTGGCTGCATTTGGTTTGGGAATGCAAGCTGACCCACGGAGGTCCCAGAGGATCAGAAACAATCCATAATAACTTTTAGGAGATTTGCTAGAAGGCAGGGAGTTTAGAGTGTCTATGGCTCCTGCTTTGTAGTTCTGGAAACTAAAGCCGGGGAGTTAGGGCTACGTGACATGCCTGCAGTTGCAAGAAGTAGCTGCAAGAGAGTGGAATTTGCATCTGCACTGCACACTAGGTGGGGCAGAGCCAACATTCAGGAAGGTGTACATGTCTACACCTGCACAGGCACTTCTGGAGGAGGCAGGCGTGGCAAGCCCCCTGCTGAGGAATCCAGCCAGGGAAGGCATCCTTTGTCTTGCTCTGGTGGCTTTCAAGCAAAGAGCCCAGTGTGTTTTGCAGGCGTCCATTCATGAGCTTAGCTCCTGAGCTGCACTGACTGGATGACGGGCGTCCCCGCCCAGGAGCCAGAGACTGTGTCTCCACATGCAGGCAGGGCCAGCGTGAGGTCAGGATTAACCAGAGAAGCCGTGCTCTTCTTGCAGCGCCACACTAGGCTGGGCGGGGGGCCTGCTGAAGTGACTGGTCCTTGGAAGCACAAAGCGTGGAGCTCCCACAGCCAAAGGCCCCAGAGGTTCATCATGAGGGGCCTGTGAGGGGAGCCAGCTATGCTCCCCCCTGTCATAGATGAGGAAACTGAGGCTCAAAATTAAAGCTGGAAAATGATTTCTGGAACCTCAAATCAAGTCTACTGTCCCCTATTCCAGGTCTATCTTCCCATATACCATGCTGTTTTGGGTACCTCTTCCATTTAAAATATCAAGCAGAATGGGGACTTCTTGAGCCTAAATCAGGCTCACCCTGGGGAACAAGTTCAGAGGACCCCATCAGTATCCAGGGCAGAATATTCATTTGCCCAGTGACGGATGCATTTGGGCCCCGCTTGGAGGCGGGAGAGAATCCTTGCGCACCCTGCAATTGCACTGCTGCTCCGGCCCGGGCCTCTTCACATTGGACATAACATTTTCATACGTGCTCCCTCCAGTATGTAGTGTCTCTTCTCTTCCAAGCCCCTCTCCTTTCGATGCCCACTGAAAGCCCATCTCCTGTAATGAAACCACAACTATCTTCCTGGAAGGAAAATTACATCACCTCACCCATTTGCCCTTTTGCTCCTCCTTGGTTCTAAACCCTGTAGTTCTCAACTCAGGGTGTCTTGTGAATCCTTGTGTCCTTTATTCTTGGGCATGGCTTCAGCGTGGGTGTCCTCCCCCGTATATACTGTCTTACGTGTTGAGGCATGTTTGTGGTTATTTTGCCCAAGGGAAGACACCATCCGTATAGTAAGGCATTGGCGTCATTCCAGTGGCTTCTGGATCTAGCTAGGGCCATGATGGTGTCAGTCCCCATGCTACAGCCAGGTCCTCTTGGGTAGGTGTTACTGCTGTAGGCCTCTTTGCAGGGCCCCATTGCAGGCTGATAAGATGCCATCCGGGTACACAGAGGTCTTCTGCAGGCTGGCCTTTTTCCCAGCTCTTCCAGCTGTGTTTTTCCCCCTACCCAAATGCTCCAGCTCCACCTCCACCTCCATAGTGCCATGAATACTGGCTCCCTTTCCCGTGCCAGGCTCCATGCTAAGCATTTGCCATGCTTTATCTCGTTAACCTGCACTACAACTTTAAGAGGTGGATATTTTTATCCACATTTTACAGATAAGGAATATGAGACTCAGAGATAAAATAACTTGCCCAAGGTTACACAGCTAATAAATGGCGGGGCCTGGATTTGAACCACCACGTTCTTAACCGCTGAGCTCCACCACCTCGTTCAGTCCATGTCGGCTGGTCCATGGCCCATCCTCAGAGACGCCTGTTTTTGCAGTGAACACCCCCTCAAGTCTTTGACAACACCCTTACCTCCTCGGTTTACCCTTGTGTGCCCTGAGCCAAATCTGAACCTGTTGAGCTTGATCAAAGAATGAATTGTTATTTGAAAGAGAAAACAAAAGGTGAGGATGACTCACTTTACGCTCTTCTTTGAGCCACTATTTATTGAGAGCTTTCTGTGTCCCTAGCACTGTTCTAGGTCTCACATTAAATAAAAACCCCTGCCCTCACAGAGATTACAGTCTAGTGAATTAATAGCATGCCTAGTGCTGACAAGCTGTAAGAAGAAAGGCCCATCCAGAAGGAGGAGTGAGCGCCCTGGGAAGTAGGGGGGTGGCTGCCTCCCTGCCCTGGCAGCTGAGGGATGACCTGAGGCCTCAGCTTTTCATGGGGATGGGTCTTGTTCCAAGGCAGAGAGTGCTGGTGAGGCCGTGAGGGTTTCAGGGGCACAGAGGTCTCCAAGCCTTCTCATTTCTGCTGGTGGTGATATGGAGCCCTAGGTCTAGGCAGAGGCAGTCCATCTGGAACTCTAGCTTCTGTGGCATGAAATGGCCTTGCTGAACATGATAGTGTATACAGATTATCTCCAATTATCAGTGAGTGAAGGAGCCCTTTACGAAATTTTAATTCTTCCCCTGCCCAGATGCTCCAGCTCCACCTCCACCTTCACAGGAATCATAACCAGATTTCCTCTTCTGACCCACCTCTTCCCTTCTCCCTTCTCCCTCCTCCCTGCCCCTGCCCCCACCCCCTCAAATTGGTCTGGCCTAAGGCCATGCAGAGTAATTAACCTAAACCCAACAAATATAATTAGAAAAGTAAATATGTTAGCCAAAGCAGTCTTATACTATATTTCAAAATCAAATGTAAGTAATGTAAGTACACGGTGGGAGGTGCAAAGGCTTCCCGAGCACCAGGTCCTTTGCACCTATCATCTCCTTAAACTAACCCTCACTGCAAACTTATGATCTAGGCTTTATCATCCCCATTTTGTAAGTTTAAACAAACAAACAAACAAACAAACAAAAAACCCCAGGCTTAAAAAGGTAAAGTAACATTACCAACATTACATAAATGTCAAGGTTGAGTTTTTAACCAAAGTATGTCTGACCCACAAGTCTGTGGTAGTTCTGTCCCCATCTAGTCCCAGGGTAGCCATTTATGCAGAAACAGTAACCTTGGGCAAACTACTTTACCTTCCACTGCCTCAGTTTCCCATCTGTAAAATGGGCCCAATGCTGATAGCTAACTTTCCCCTCAACCTCAGTTCTGTTCTGGTGATCACATGAACTGGTGTCTAGGAAAGGCCACAGAACTTTCAGGTACTGTGAAAATACAGTATTAATCCTACCCTTGAATTTAGAAGTGATTATGGCTTTTCCACCATTTAACCTTGTTGGTATCCAGTTCAGCATATCTGGTTTATTTTTCACATTCCTGTTCTGAGGGTAGTCTCTGGCTGCTGACTGTAAAATCTGTGTTGCTCTCCAGGAATTAGCATCTCCTCTTCCACAGCTGTACTTCAGCTGTACCTCAGGCCCCTGATTGCCAAGTTGTAGGTGTTCTATAACGTTCTTTCTTCTGGAATCCCAAGCGAGTAGTCCATATGCACTTCTTTCCAGTAGTGTGCTGGTAAATGTTTAACAGCTGGGTTTCCAATTGTGAATCTGATGCGAATGTTGGTTAATAATTACATCTACAATAATAAGTAAGATAAAAGTGAAACAACAAAGACGCATTTTGGAACTTCACTGGTTTTTTTTCCATATGAGCCACTTTTTTGCTGAATCAGGTAATCATTTTCAAAAACTAGAAAAATATTACCTCAATATATTATGTGATTCACAATGTCACGGCTACAGACACGGCACACTTTCACGTCTAATCTTACTGTATTAACATTTTCTCTAGCACTTCCATAAGTCTAGATAATCAACACAACAATAAATCAAGCCCTGAGTATAGAGTGTGCCAATTTCTGTGGTGCAAATATTCTCACCATGGCCAATTTCAAGCTACCAATGTGAAGTTACTGACTGTGGAATTGGGAAGAGAGTCAGTAGTATACTACGCTATAGTCTTCCCACCATATGTGTAATAAACATAACTCAAGCACATAGATGATAGTAAACTGTAGTTTAAAAAAATTAGGATCTGATCTGTTGTTAGTATTTATTACCTTTTTAAAATATAATTAATTATATGTTTATATCATTTAATTTTTAACAATGGCTGTGTTCCACAACCAGCTTGCAAAATTCCTGAAAATTTACCAATCAGCTTTCACAAGCCAATGCAAGCTTCAGCACACCACCGTCCCGTTCCTCTTCCCGTTAGCCCAGATGGGTCCCATGCTATCTGATGGCCACACCCTTTGTTAAATAGCTCCAGTTAGTCCTGATCCACGCAAATCAAGAGAACATTAGTCAATGCCCAGCTTCTCCAAATAAACAACGTCAACAGCTTCAGTCCAGTGGAGTGACTTAATGATCTGTTTCCTTCAATAAACTGTGATTTCTGAACTCAATTCAGATACCTGAGCGTCGCAGTAAGCTGAGAGTGAGGCCCAGAGGCGTTCATAATGTAATATACTAAGTTTAAACTTGGCAAGCAGATGACATTGTGAGAAATGGCTTTTTTTAGGCCGATTTTGGGAGTTTGGGGTGTTTTTTTAAGAGTTAAGCCAAGGCAAAAAAATAACCCTTGCAACACATCACTTCACAGCTGGTCAGCCCAGGAGAGGCTATTCTGGGATATTCAAGCTAAAGAACCTCTTTTTAAACTCCAGGCAAACTGGAATCAGGATGCAGGGTTTTTATTTTTGTCTGTCATGGATTTACTCTGTCCAGTAATCCTGTACAGTAATCTCTGTCCAGTTTGTTCCCTGGGTGGGCCTCAGTTTACCTTCTGGAGAAGTCAAGTCAGCTGCCTTTACCTAGGGCATTATTCGATTTTTGAATTGTGGAGACTGAAAAAAGATAGTTGCTAGGGTTTATCAGAGGGTTTGGAGTGTCTACTCGAGGTGTTCCAAATCAGTGGAGAGTCAGAGAGGGGTGAAGTTGAAGTAGGATCTTATAAGAAATGACAAATGAACAAGATGTAAGAGAGAGGAGGAGGAAGAGGAATAGGAAGGTGAAGGAGGAGCAAGGGCCTCCAAGCAACGTACCATGAAAACGTCGGGCAAGTGGCTAAACTGTGCATCCAGTGTTCACTTTGCTAAGACGGAGAGTGAGGGCATAAGATGATTTAGTTACAGAAGAAAAGGCAGGCAAGATGGAGCAAGCAGGTGCCTTTTGTCTGGGTTTGACAAGAGAGTTTCCTGGGTAGGGAAGGAATGTGATCAAAGTTATGATTCTAAGACCTGCCTGGAAGATGACCAGGGAGTGGGCAAACTTGGAAGCAAAACCAGCCTCCCAAACACCTGTGTAATATCGTGTCCTGGGCCACTGTATAAATAATCTCCCTCCTGTTCATCAGTAGGCTTTGTAGTTCTCAGCCTCTCTCCTCTGTTGAAAGTGTGAGCCAGCCCTTTGCATGAAGAAGCATTAGAAGGGATCACTGCATACTTCTTTAATTGTCAAGAATGCATACATGCCATACATATGAAAGATACAGTGGACTTTGGGGACTGGGGAGTGGAGCAGGTTGGGAGTGGGGTGAGGGATAAAAGATTACACCTTGGGCACCGTGTACACTGCTTGGGTGATGGGAGCATCAAAATCGCAGAAATCACCACTGAAGAACTTATCCATGTAACCAAAAACCACTCGTACCCCCAAAAATATTAACATTAAAAAAAAGAATTCCCACTGTGCCTTAAACTTATGTCATCTCACTTTTTTTTGTCAGCAGCCTAGAGGGAAGGGGACACAATCCCAATTTTAACACCAAAGCAACTGAGACCTACAGATATTAAATGACTTGCTCCAGATTACAACTGAGACTCAAACCCATCGCCTGGCCACAAGTCTGGTGCCCTATCTACACCAATCTGTCTCCGGTAAACCTAACTAGCTAGTCAACTTTTCCCATCCATAGGCCAGACACCTTTTGAAATAACAAACCATCTGATCTCTAGAAAAACTGAAAGGCCAGTTCCAGTTGTCAGACACGCCAAGCTCGAGAGAGTCTCTCCCAAAAGTTCTCTGGAAAGCCCAGGGATTCCGAATTCCAAAGCCAGCCAAATTTGAATATCCTCTATAAAGAGATAGTCCCTCCTGGTTTAGAACATAACCTTCCTCATTAGGCTGGTTCCATGTTTTGTAATAACTTTTGCTTACACCACAAAATTGTCATAGATTATGAAAACACAAAGGCCTTGGAAAAAAGGCCCAGAGCCCCCTGGAAGTCATTATTTCTTCCTTTAGCAATTGCTGAGTTAAGCACCATAAATATGGTTCCCATCCTGCTCCCCTTCCCCCGCCCTCCCCGCCCCCCACGATCTGCTGGACATATGTTAGGAAGAAAGCAGGGACGTGGGGGTGGAAGAAGATTCGCATGTCGTGAATCTTGAGCACTGAAAAGAAAAAGTGGGGAGAGGGCGGGGAGTTTGCAGCCCTGGAAATGGAATCTCTGAAGGATTTATTGCCTTTGAGTATCTCACAAGGCTTTTTTTTTTTAATAAAAATCTGTAGCTTATGGCTTTTTTTTTTTTTTTTTTTTGTATAGGGCAGTAAACAAGAGCTCTGAAAGGGGAAGGAAGCCAGGAGAAAGCCAGCTCCATTAGTCACGCAGCAGCATATCCTGTCACAAAGGACCCCAGTTGAGTAATCGCCCAAAATATGCCTGTTATTTTTTTCTGTCAGAAAAAAAATGGGGCCTGCCAAAATGTACTGTAAAAAAAAAAAAAATCTGGTGTCTTAGGCCCAGAGAGGGAAAAGAAAATAAAGAAGAAACAGTCATAATTTCACAGTGCTCTTCAAACCCTCTCCCCAGCTTACCTGGAAAAGAAAAAGCCTTCAGACTTTTCACCACAACAGAGCCCGCCAGGCTTGAAGAAAGCTACAGCCTTGGGATGGTCCAGGTCTCAGAGTCTTCATAGCTACTTTGTGCCAAGAGCTTAAAAAGAGGAGGGGTGGTCGGGGAGAGTGGAAGGAGGACGGCACGGGGGGAGAAAAAATGAACAGAAAGGGACCCAGGATATTGAACAAGTCCTTTGATGAGCTTTAAATGGGTGAGGCATTGCTCATAGGGAACCCGCAGGAGCCCACACCAGTTCCATGAGTATTGCATGAGCCCAGCAGGGGCCAGTGACTTCCAGCCAATGGCCAAGCCTGCTTCGTAAGCTTTTCTGATGGCCCCAGCAAAACCAGCACTGTCTCAGGCCTCCACCATGTCCTGTGGGTGTTTGGACCACAGACTGGACAACAAGGACTTGTGCAGAAGGACATCGGACTCTGGAGAGGTCTGAAACAAGGGGTGGGGAGAGACAGGCTGGTCAGAGCTGCCTGCAACCTCCCGTATTCTCCTGGATTGGCTTTCCAAAACCCGGGCTGACAGGCTCTTGGTAGGAAAACAGGCCCAGCAAACAAAGGTATTCTCAAGCCCAGTTCAGTCACTGCCTCTGTCCCATGCCCTTAGTCTCATGGCTCTCAGGAGCAGGACACAAGAGACAGTTATGCCCAAGCACAGAACACTCTTGGAAAGCCATCCTTTCCCTTCTGCTGACATTCTGACCCCCTCAAGGGTTGTCCATGGGGAACAGGCTTTCTGCATCCAGTTGACCAAAAAATATCAGAAGCCTTCTCCTTAAGAAAGAGAGCAGGCCAGACACAGTGGCTCACACCTATAATCCCAGTGCTTCGGGAGGCTGAGGTGGGAGAATTGCTTGAGCCCAGGAGTTCAAGACCAGCCTGGGCAACACAGTGAGACCTCGTCTCTACAAAAAAACTTAAAAATTAGCCAGGCATGGTCTCAGCTACTCAGGAAGCTGAGGTGGGAGGATTGCTTGAGCCCAGGAGGCTGAGGCTGCAGTGAGCCATGATCATGCCACTGCACTCCAACCTGGACAATAAAGCAAAAGATCCTGCCTCAAAAAAGAAGAAAGAGAACAGAGCCCTACAGAGAAGGAAGAAGGCAGGCACACTGTCGCTTTTGCTCTCAAGCTCCCTGGATCTCTCCTAGAGGAGACACCCCCAAACCTGCCTGCACTCCACAGGAGCCGACTGGGGGAGGACCCTTTCCAGGGACACCTCCCTGGAGGTGCTCTAATATTTGGCTGCTTGGCCATTCTGGGCCAAGAAGACTCCTTCCCTAGCCCAGGACCATGAGTCTCCCTGATGATCGCTGCAGAAAGGCCCAATTTTCAGGGCCCTACCTAGCCCTTCAATACCTTTGAGCCACCCATCTTGTCTGAGCCACAGTCCTAAAGCCAGTCCTGAGCTTCAAGACCCATGCTTGCCCTGGCCACTGCTTCCCCTGGGAGAGCTGCCTGGCTTCCTGCAGAGAGCTGGCCTGCAAGTTGGAAGGGCATATTCTCCTCCCGGCTCCCTGGCTAAATTGCTATAGAATTTCAGGTCACTCAAGTGAACTTTCTGTGACTATTTTTTCCTCCTTTCAAGATTTATCAACTATTAATTGGAGACTCTAGATGCCTGCAATGTGGAGGTCCTGAGAATTCAATACAGAATAATACAAATGCAGTTTTTCCTGTGAAGCCTGGACAACCTTTCCCTTCCTTCCTTCCTTCCTTCCTTCCTTCCTTCCTTCCCTCCTTCCTTCCTTCCTTCCTTCTTTCTTGAGTTTCCTGATGCCAGCTCCTCAGATGGTGAGCCAGGGGTGGGAAGGTAGTGGTGGGGGTGATTATAAATACAATAAGAAATAAACCCACACACTGCAAAACTCCATGTTAATACTATTAATAGTATTTCCAAATTGCTTACAGGTAGAAGACAGTTCCTTAGCAACATGATCGTAATGAGAATTCCACAAGGGCATCTGGAATTTACTCTGTCAGACATTCCAGCTTATCAGGAAATGAAAAGGACCAAGACTATCATATAATGTGCAAACTATACTAATGCCTATCACTAGTGTATATCAGACCCCAGTTACAGGACTGACCCACGGGACTCCCCTTGTCTCAGCTTTAATCACATGAAGTACCTGAGGCCTGTTGTCCTCCTCAGGGCTCAATACCTTCTTGCGGCCAGGTCCTTCGTATAATTCAAGAGTTGAAATCACTGTCAACACAGCCCTTTGACTAATGTTCCGGGGTGACAGGCCTGGCACGTGAACACATGAGTGATGCTATTATCCCCCAAATCACAGGTGAGTGAGGTCTCTGGAGGTGTCCACCCCCACATGAATTTCCCTTTGTGGTAGCAGTAACATCTGAGTCACTAAGCATGGGGCCACAATTTAGGCTCACTCCCTCCCCTTCCTGTGCCCCAAAAGGGGGCTGAAGGCAGGTCCTCACAGCAGAAAAAGCTCCACTTCCTCCGAGCTCCAGACAGCACATCTCAGCTGTGTTGGGCCTTACAAGGCTGCGGTCAACAGGCACCCAGGTGATGAGTTCTTTCTCAGCCTGTTGTTCTCTTGTTAGCCCTTTGATGTTTCAAAGCTGACGAGGTCAGCATCTTCCAGGCTGCAGGAAACATGCCTGCCAGGTATACCTTTCAAGCAGCTGATTAATATGTCATGTGGTCTCTGGTCAGAGGAGAGTGTAAGGGCTGTTGAAATGACTCACCAGCTCAGCTCCCGTGTCTTTGGGAAACGCTACCCTGTCAGCAAGAGGCCTCCAGCTGAAAAGTAAAGACACAGATCTGAAAGGGTAAAGTTCTAGCGTCCAACAAACTATTATACATCCTAAATGAAGTGAGAAATGGTAGGCTCTTCACCTGCCAGGGCCTGGCGGGGCCTGTGTCCCAGGACTGCTTAGGAATGCAAGCCTAGCACTGTTTATCCATTATACTGATGAGAAGCCTGTGAGACAGGGAGGCTTGCTGGGCCTCCAAAGTCCACTTGCTGGCTTGTTACTTGGCACCATCAGATCTACGCTAGGGATGGTGTAACTAGAGCCTTTGAGTGCATGAAGTTTGTGGCCTGACAAAGCACTTACTGACCAAGGAAAATCAACTTCAGGTGCAGCAGGAAAGGTCTGGTACCCAGAATGTCTGGGGTTTTGAGACACTGGAAAAGATTGCCTAATAATGTCATGGGCTCCCTTCCCTGGAAATAATCTGAAAATAGGATAAGTTCCCTCCAATCTTGGATGGGTCAACCTCATCTTGAGGTAAGGAGACGGTTACATCAACCCATGGAGAGGGCCCGTCAGCAACTCTGAGTCTATTAGAGGGTATATTTTCAAACACAAAAAACTTTTTATCCTGGTAAAATATACCTAACGTAAAAGCTACCATTTTACCCATGTTTAAGTGTACAATTCAGTGGCATTAAGTACATTCACATTGTTGTATAAGCTTCACCATCATCTCTCTCCAGAACTTTTTCATCTTTCCAAACTGAAACTCTGTGCCCATTAAACACTGACTCCTCTTTCCCCTTCTCACAGCCCCTGGCAACTACCATTCTCTTTTTCATCTTTATGATTTTGACTACTCTAAGTACCTTGCATACGTGGAGTCACGCAGGGTTCTTGTGTGACGGGCTTGTTTCACTTAGCATAATGTCCTCAAGTTTCATCCATGTTGTAGCATGTGTCAAAATTTCATTCCTCTTGAAGGCTGAATACTATTCCATTGTGTGTGCGTGTGCAGGTGCATGTGTGTGTGTGCGTGTGCAGGTACATGCGTGCGTGTGTGCGTGTGTGTGTGCATGTAGCACGTTTTGTTCATCCATTCATCTGTGATGGACACTTGGTTGTTTTCGCCTTTTGGCTATTGTGGATAATGCTGCCGTGAACTTGGGGGTACAAATATCTGTCCCTCCTTTTAATTCTATATCCAGAAGTGGAACTGCACAAAGAAAACTTTAAAGACAAAAGCATTGTGCCCCCAGAAGAAGACATGTCGATGTCCTCACATCATGATTTCATATGGAGAAGAAACACCTAAAAAAAGTTGGGCGGGAGGCCGAGATGGGTGGATCACAAGGTCAGGAGATCGAGACCATCCCGGCTAACGCAGTGAAACCCCGTCTCTATTAAAAATACAAAAAAATTAGCCGGGCATGGTGGCGGGCGCCTGTAGTCCCAGCTACTCGGGAGGCTGAGGCAGGAGAATGGCGTGAACCCGGGAGGTGGAGCTTGCAGTGAGCCGAGATCTCGCCACTGCACTCCAGCCTGGGCGACAGAGCGAGACTCCATCTCAACAACAAAAAAACAGAACGCTGGGCTACAGTAAGACTTGGTAAGAGGGACCAAGGAAGCATGGAAGGAGCTGGTTGGTTCCCAGAGCAACCAGAGAAGGCTTCACAGAGATGAAATTGGAACTGGATTCTGATGGGTAAGTAGGAGTTTGCCTGGCAGAAAAAAAAATAGAAAAGGGCAGGAAAAGAAACAGCCCTTTTCAAAAAAGAGGAGACCAAACATTGCATGCACATATCCTTTGACTCGGCAATTGCACTGGCAGGAATTCTGCTGTTATCTTCACACACATACGGCTCCAGGCATATGTCTAAGGATCCTCATAGCAGCAATGTCTGCGAGACTTAGTCACTGGGAGTGGCCTGTGGTCCCTCACTAGGACACTGCTGAAATAAACTATGGTACAGCCATACTGTGAATTCCCACACAACCATTAAAAAGAATGAAGGAGGGCCAGGTGCGGTGGCTCATGCCTGTAATCCCAGCACTCTGGGAGGCCGAGCGGGTGAATCACCTGAGGTCAGGAGTTTGAGATGAGCCTAGCCAACATGATGAAACCCCGTTTTTACTAAAAATACAAAAAATTAGCCGGGTATGGTGGCAGGCGCCTGTAGTCCCAGCTACTGGGGAGGCTGAGGCAGGAGAATCACTTGAACCCTGGAGACGGAGGTTGCCGTGAGCAGAGAGAGTGCCATTGACCTCCAGCCTGGGTGACAAGAGTGAGACTCTGTCTCAAGAAAAAAAAAAAAAAAAACAAAGAATGGAGGCGATCTCCATGTGCTGATATGACAAGAATTCCAGACTTATTTTTAATTAAAAAAAGAAGATGTCACTGTATGCCCAAGTTATTTCCCTGGAACGAAAGAACACACAAGAAACTCTTAATAGTCATTACCTTTGACAGGAGCAACTGTAACTTGAGGGGAGAGAAATTAAATTTTCGTGTTATGCTTTCTAATGTGTATGTATTGCGTTTAAAAACAAAGTTAACAAAGCTGCCAGAGTGATGAGATTACGGTCCACTTTTATATTCTTTGTGCTTTTTCTAATTTAAAATATTTTTTTAAAGTAAAGCAGCTATTTTTCTGGAATTGTTTAGTCCCAGTGGCTCCTAAAGGCAGAGAGATGAGATGTTTACAGGGCCATCCTTTCGGAGTTTCTCTTACAGCTTCGCAAGGATTCCTTTCAAGACAGAATGGTATCCTCATCTCCTCAAGAGAAAAGTTTTGGGGCCAAACAAGAATTCGGCCAAAAGCTCGGGGCCAGGCATGTGTGGTGCCAGGGCAGTGCGGGGGCTCCCACAATGTCTGTTCAACTGTCCTGGGGACAGAACCCCTCTTCTGCACTTTTCTGTACCCCTCGTGGGGACTACATCTCTGGGACAAAAACCCAGCTACACAGGGTTAACCCCTGCGTTTTGCTTCGCTGAGCATGGCTGAGGAGGAGGGGGTGCGGTGAGAGCAGAGGGGGCTCCATCCCGCCCCAGCTCCAGGCAGCATTAATAAAATGCAGGTGTTTTGTGTATGTATAGCTGCTTGAGGGAGGAGGGAGAAAGAGCCTTGACTGCAGCAGTGCATAGAAACAAGAGCCGAGTGCAGTAGAGGAAAATGTGCCTGCAAGTAATGAGAAAGCATTTTGCAAAGAGAGCCTTGGCTTTAGGGTTGAGAAGAATGCAGCAGTTTCTGGCACAGGCCTACCCTGTAGCTCCCCCTGGGTGTGTGTGTATGTGTGCGTGTGTGTGTGTATCTGGACACAGGCTCCTATGCATGCATGTGCACATACACACACCCCACCACCACCACAGATTTTTTTCCCAGCAACATCTCACACAACCTAAGTTTGACCCTCACTTGCTTTGACCAGGAGTTGGTTCTGACACTCCCTTCCCTCCCTGCCAACCGCCCTCCATCTTTTCTCTCCTGTCTTCCTCTCTCTGGACCCCACACCCTGCAATTCCTCCTTTCCCCCATCACTTCCTTCTCTCTGGGGCCTTGGGTTGACGGTATCTCCCCTTGGCCAGCCCCTTTTTCGTAATGCCCCTTGGCTCTGCTTTCAAGCAGGCACCTTGTGAACCCGACTCCCACCCTCCTTTCCAAAGCCCACCTCCCTTGCAGTCGGGAATGGAGCTCAGGAGGTTGGCCAGCCCCTGCTGCTTTAGCTTGATGATGTGCTCCAGCGCTGTGGAGGTTCAAGGTGAGGGGGGAGTAAAGCACAGGGCAAGCCCCCTCCTCCTGGCCACCCCAAGGGCAGGAGAGCAAGGAGGAGGCATCAGAGATGACTGCAAAGTGGGCAGCAGCTCTGAGGGCCACTGGGCCCTGCTGAGGGTCCTCTGTCCCCGCCTCCCCACATCCCCCAGGGAGGTGGGAAGTGACAGCCCCCAACTTCTAGAGGGTCGCCCTCCATTACCCCAAGTTAAAGAAGCCTAAAAGCAAGTGATTTCTGTGATTTCTTTAGTTTGCCTCCTTGCCTGAGACCTGCTGAGGAGTGCAATTGTAGGTGAGTTGTTCTGACACCGGAAAGGCTTCAGGAGACCAGGGTGGACCCCTGAGGCCCTGCTCGGTCCCAGGCGGGCCAGGGTCTGAGTGGAAGTCACAAGTGGAGGTGAAGCTCCTCCAGAGGACATGGGCTCCTGATTCCATGAGGAGGGAGTAGGGAGAGGTGCTGGGGGACTCAGGAAGCACCCCTGTCACAGGCTACTAAGCTGATCCTGAGTGTTTGTGTCTGAAACCACCGAGCCAGAACCCATGGCCAGCCCAACAGCATAGTAAATATGTTCCCCGGAATTTAGCACCCCTGAGTCAGAGGGGAGCAGGGGCTGGCAAGAACCCTCTCCTCTGGCCTGTCTGAAATGGGAGGAGCAAGCTCTAGAGAATCAAGTTTTTACTTTCTCAACTCCTATCCTCTACTCCCTACCTGCCTCCCCATTCCTCTGCAAAAAAAAGACAGAGCAGGGGTGGACAGGCAGCAGCCCAACCATCCCGCCACTCATCCGCTCATCCCTGCCCGCAGCTCACAGGCCGGCTGGCAGCAGCTGTGTCAGGAGGCAGGACCCACATTCGGAAACTCTGAGGAATCTCCTTGGAGAGTAGTTACTGGGGCCGCTTGTCCCAGACCCCGAATTGGAACACCGTCTCTGACAACTCCAAGACTGGGACTTGTCACTTGTGGGAATAACAGTGGGAACCACCCTGGAAAATCCAGGATGCAGGGTCCCTTACTAGCACAAAGCAGCCTTGGGGCCCCTGTGCCCCCACACCCAGCCCTTCCTCCCTTCTGGGAGTGGAACGCGGGAGAAGGCCTTGCATCCTCAGTGGCCCCCACCCTCTGAAAGGCATGTAGTGGCCTCAAGGCCTTATTCCCCCCTCCACTCTGTTATATGGAGCCTATGAGGAGCAGATGTTTCTAATGAAGGGCCCAGGCCAGGGCTCTGGAGGTAACAGGCCCGCCATAAAGCGCTGGCTCCCATGGAGGGGCCACAGCCCCCAGATCTCTGAAAGCACAAGCCGCCCAGTGAATGGGACACGCACTCTCTTGAATTCTCAGCTCCTTTCAGGAAATTGCCAAGTTAGCCCTTGGCTTTCTCCTTCCCAGTGCCCGCCCCGTTTCCATGGCAACCGCCTCCCCATCTTCCAGAGCCTCTCTCCGGTCCTGCCCGCCCCCTCCTCTCCACCACCCTCCGCGTCTCATCTGTCTGGGTGGGAACCGGGATTAGAGTTCATCGGGCCGGGATGCTTTTCCCAGGGCCGCTTTGCCTTCGTGATCCCTTTGCGGCAGCCCGGCCCCTGCCCCGGGCTTTTCAAGTCCCCCAGACTTAATGACCAGCCCTGGGTTTCCTCCTCTTCTCTTTCTCTGCCTCCAATAAAGCCGGAGAATTAACCCAGGTTTTAAGTGCCCCGGTTCCAAGCTGAATATCAAAGGGGGCTTCCCCAAGCTGCTTCTGCATTTCAAAGGGGCTGATTTATCACTTTCACTTAAACCGGCACATTTTGGGGAAAGAGTTTTACCCAGAGGTCAAACTCTGGAAAAACAAATGGATCCCCGTTCACCCCCTCCTGGGGTGCTGTGGGCTATTAGTGTATAAACTGCTGGCGGGTAGGTGGGAAACAGGCTACCCACACTCCTCATCAGCCTGGGCCCAAACTGTTCCTGTGCCCCCGGGGCGATTGTGAGGAAGAGGGGGAAATGCATGGAACCATGGCTGAGAAGCTCCCACACTGCTCCTCCTGGTCTCTGTGCCTGGCACCGGGCAAGTCGTCAGCTCTGTTTCTGCTTCCTGGGCCTCTTGTGGAGGCCCTAACCTGAACCTGCATTAACACTTCCAAGCTAAGGGTGCTCCCTGCCCCAGGGACTCTGCCCCTTCAATACAGCCAGGGCCTGTGAGTCCAGATTCTGCCTTTTCTTCCATTCTGCCTGCGAAGCTTTTGCAGGCACTTACTATTCAGGGGCTGCAGAGCTGGGCCCCTGAGTCACCCTCACTCCCCAGCTCTCTCCTGCCCTCACAGTCAGGCCTTGTCCATACCCTTCTTTCCCACATTCCCTCCCCACAAAACATGCACACACACATTCACCCACCCTCTCCCAGACCCCTGCCGGCGCCCCCAGTCTCCCTCTCATCCAACCTCAACCCAATAAATTATCTCTATTATTGCCCCTTCCTCAAGGACTTCCTCATACCCCCACAAAGAACGCTGGAACCCCGGACCCTGGAAACTTTTCTCCCTCTCGGGGAAGCATCTGTCTAGCTGCCCCCAAGCAGACTCCAGCCTCACTGCAGAGCGTGAGGTCCTTCGTCTGATTTAGCCCAGATCTGATTGATTCCCAGGCTTTCTCAGGCATTAACCCCCAAGGAGAGATGTGCACATCTCTCCTTGAAGTGACCAGAAAAGCCAGGAGCCAGCAGCCAATGAAGCAATCCTTGGAAGAGGCCAGGCAGACAGCACAGCGTTATCGAGGAACTTCTTACTTAGCACCAAGGGGCAAAAGCGGGCGAGGCAGCACCCCAAAGCCAGCTTCCAGAGAGGACATCCTGAATGAGGTCTTGAGAGGCACCAATCACAAGGCAGGTTTTCCCTTAATGGACACATCTGTTTCCTTTTCTTACTCTGCCACCAGCTCATTCATTCTTTCACACATTCATTCACTCATAGGACCATTTATTGAGTGCCTATCTCGTGTCAGGGGCATTAGAGAGTAAGGCCACTGTTGATTACAGTGCAATGAGATAAACCCTCTCTCCCGTAAAGTGGCCGGCAACATGCATGGTCTTTGCCTAACCCTCTCCATGGGGATCCGGGAAATACTCCAGACAGGGGGATTTGATTCCAGCTTGAAAAGATGGGCAGGAGTTTAGCAGAGAGAAATATATTCCAGGCAAAGTGAGCAGCAGGTCCAGAGGCACCCAAGCCCACCATAGGTGGTGACGATAGGCAGATATGTCTGGCACATAGGAATGTGGAGGGAGATGCTAGGAGATGAGCCTGGAAGGGCATGTGAATGACGTGGTGAATGGCAGGCCAGGAAACCCACCGCCTCTGCCATGTCACCCATGTTCAACCCCAACAAGATCAAAGTCGTATACCTGAGGTGCACGAGTGGGGAAGTCAGTACTACATCTGCTCTGGCTCCTAAGATCAGCCCCCTGGGTCTGTCTCCAAAAAAGGCCAATGAGGACATCACCAAGACAAGTGACTGGAAGGGCCAGAGGATCCCAGTGAAACTGACGGTGCAGAACACACAGGCCAGATTCAAGTGGCATCTTCTGCCTCTGCAGTGATCATGAAAGCCCTTGAGGAACCACCAAGAGACAGAAACAAGCCGAAAAACATTAAGTACAGTGGAAATATCATTTGTGGTGAGATCATCAACATTGCCCAACAGATGCAGCACTGATCTTTAGCCAGAGAACTCTCTGGAATCATTAACGAGATCGTGAGGACTGCCCAGTCTGCGGGCTGTAGTGTTGATGGCGCCACCCTCACGACATCACAGATGGCTTTGATAGTGGTGTGGGTGGAGTGGCCAGCTAGTTAAGGGCTACATATAGAAATATTTCAATAAAGGATCATTTGACGACCAAAAAAAATTTAAAGAGAGAACTGTACTGAAGAAGGTGGGGAATGACAGAGGGAGCCAGTCAGGGCCCGGGAACAAGAGCAAGTCAAAGACTGTGTTCTAGCACTCGTCCCCCTGCTGACCCTCACCACGAGCTTCTTTGCTGCATGTGCTCAGATTCTGCCTCTGTTTACCCTTTCCACCTGGGGAAGCACGGAGCTCATTGACTCTTCCGCAGGAGCCCTTGCTGAAGAAATCATTTGTCATTCTATCTATCCGCTTAGATTAGCTGGGAGGTTCAGTAGAACCTGCAAGCTTCTCTCTCCCTGGAGGGAGGCAAGGGACACAGGGGAACTTTGGGACGACTACACAGGGCCTGGCAATATTTGCAGACAAGGGGATGGGAGGGAGCAGGGGTGGCAAGAGTGCCAGCAATGCTCCCAGGGCCCCACACCAGCCACAATGCAGCCTTTGGAATTTTAGAGAAGGAGCTCCCAGGGGAGAGTTGGACTAGAGTTTCAGAGTCTCTCTCAGTGCCCACATTTTGTGATGCCACTGCTGATGCTCCAAAGCAGAGATGCCCATCCAGTTGCATTTTTAAGCTGCTGCAATGCAGTAAACTTCCCTGGCCAAGCCTTGGCAAACCGTCTGTAGCAGGACTCCCATTTCTTCCAGGCTGTCCGCAGAGCAGATTTTCCTAGGCACGGGACTTTGAAAGCCACAGAAGGAAATGGAGGACAAAAGAAAGAGCAGAGCAGGGGAGCCAATGGTCCCCTGAGTCTTCATGTTTATGAGGCTACTTGGGACCTAGGAGTTCAATAACCTGCCATCCACACATTTCACACAATACAATTGACTCCGTGCAATAGATGTGTTCCCAGAAGCTGTCTGGGAACAGCTAAAATTTGAGTAATAATTTTATGTGGTGTTTTCATACAATTTGGATAATCTGGATAATTGTTACATATCGTGGTTTGGCTTAAAGCCAGGGTTACCCCTAACAATAACAAAAGTGTTGACTGCTTGGGGTCTGGCACCTCCCACTTGGACCTGCGGTTTGTGAAAGGCTCCTCCTAGGTCTTGGCCCCCTACTTGTCTTCCCTGGAGTCTTCTGTCCTGGTAACTGCTCCAGAGTCATCCTCACAGCATCTTCCTCCACACCCTCTGTTGAGCACCCAAAGCTCAGGATGTGCCGCAGGAAGCAGGGAGAGAAGACGCCACCCTGCCTTCAAGGAGCTCCCCTGGGAGCTGGGTCTCCCCAGATGCATTTCTGGGGATGTCTGTGAAGCCCATAGCTGGGCAGCCCAGACCGCCCCACACAGGAGGCGCTGGGCTCACCAGCTAAGGGTGGGAGCTCCACCTGGTCAGATCTTGCTCCAGGTCACTTTTAAGATTGCAGTGCAGGCACTGGGCGCTGGCCTGCCTGAAGCCTGCCTTATCCAGGGACTCATTTCCTGGCTTTGCTTCTCCTCTACCCAGCTTATGAGAGGAGCGCTAGGAGAGGGAGAGAAAACAAATCTAAACTTGCTCAGGGGTCCTATTTTGTATCTTCCCTCTGAGCTTTTTTGGTTTCAACCAAAGCATATTCCCCCTCTTTTCTGTGGACTCAAAACCCATGCCCCTCACTTGGACCAGGCCTTCCTCTTCCCGCTTTGTCCACCAGCCTCAAGTCCCATGATAGAATCTCCTGGATAGTGTTTCTTTAACTGGGCTCGAGCCCCACAGTAAAGTCTTGGTCCTCCGCCGGCCAGAGCCCACATCTCTGATTCAGCAACAGGGGCAGGTGTTCAGGGCAATCTGGGTTAGGTCCACTGAAAACCAAAGGAAATAACATTGGTCTGATTCAAGGCCTTCAGAAATGAGTCAGCCCCCGAGCCCATCAACCATCACTGTTACCCAACATCACACCCACGTTATTCATGAAGTATTGTCTTCAGCTTACTAGACAACAGAGCCCCACCAGACTCTGGGAGGCTGAGGATGACTTATTGGTCTGCTGTGGGCTCAACATCAAGTACATACCTTACCTCTGTCCAAAAACTGGAGTGGAAGAGTGCTGAGTCAGGAAGGCTCATGCCCCGAGGCATCTTCCCACAAGCCTCTGGTCACCCTGAACAGTCTGTTCTGGATTTCACACCTTGGAAAAAAGTCCTCTATGAGTACAATGAGTGGAAAGAGTCTTAGAGGGAGAGTTGGGGCCAGGTGGCCAGGTATGTGCAGCACCTCTGCCCAGCCCTCCTTGGCCCACAGTCTTAGGCTGGTAGCCTGCATCCTATGCAATAGCCAATGTTACTCTTGTTTTTCATTCCTTCTAAATGATCCAACTGAGGACCTGCCAAGTTGAAGTTGGATGTGACTTTCCTTCCTATGGGGCAGAGGGGGACTTTTCTGGGTGTAGTGGGAAAACACTGTGGCCAAACACATGACTCTGGAGTCCCAGAGGCTTGGACTCAAAGTTCCAACCCTGCCATGTACCAGCTCAGCAAGTGACTTATCCTCTCTCAGCCTGTTTCCTCTTTGATAAAATGGGAATAATAACACTGTCCATCTGTAAGACTGTTGTGAGTTTTCAATGTCATAGTGCACATAAATGCCTGGCACCTCGTGAGTGCTCCCTCAACGGCCCTGCCAGTGTTGTTGCCACTGTTATTATTATTTTATTTAGTACCACTCTCACTACCATTCTCCCTAGGCTGGAGTCTTCTTTCACATGAGACCCTTGTCTTCCTGATTCTGGTATCCTCAGCACACAGGCACAGTCGGGTGCAGTGAGTGGTAGTCCAACAGAACTTCTGAAGGGGAGGAGCCCCAGAGAGAGGGAATGGCATGTTCAAAGGTCCTGCGGTGGGAAGGTGCATGGAAAATTTGAAGAAAATGGTATAGAAAAAAGTCCAATCATTAGCTACAGGCCCCCAGCAGCTGCTTTAGCCAATCCTCCAACCTCCTCATTGGCATGGCAAGACCACAGAAGCCTGGAGCGCTGATACCTACTCCAGCCCTCTGCTCCTCTCACTGACCAGGAAACTTCCCTTAAGACAGAAGCCCTAAGGTCATCTGAACCCGAGAAGACCCAAGGAAGCAGAAATATACCAAATGAAGATCCTGAGGCCTTTGTGTTTAGTTACCATAAAGAAATAATTCCCCAAACCTGGCTATTTGTACTTGGCATTGGATAATTCGGAGGTGGTTGAGGAAGGTACTGGGGAAGGAAGCCCAGGCAGGGGCTGTGGTTGCCAGGTGGGGAGGGAAGACTTTACAAACTAACCCAAAAGCAAGCATGGGGTGCGTGCCTGTCTTCCATGTAGTTCCTAACCCCCTGCCCCCAACACGCCCATGATGCATGGGAGCAGCCCAGTGCCACCAACCACACTGAAGGCTTATCCTCCACTCCATCCCGCTCTTCTCCAACCTCCTAGAAAACTGTCTCTGTTCCCATCCTTCCTCTGCAAGAGCCTCCCTCAACTTAAGCTATTAGCCCTCCCAGGAGCACTTGCATTTAATAAAAACGAGGACCTTAACACTTCACAGGAGGGGCTTATTAATTGTTCCCTTTCTGGCTTTTGGAAACTGCAGGGAGCAAGGTTTCTATAGCAGTTGGCTGAGCCCTCAGGGATGGGAAGACAGGGTCTGATAAGGCAGAATGCCAGTTAGGGACCAGGCCCAAGGTGGGTCTCCCCAACTCTGTCTTATGCCCTATAACCTAGCTACCCTCTGTTGGTGGTGGTGGCGGTGTTGGTGGTTGTGGTCAGGTTTGTTGAAATTAAGTGTACATACAATGAAATTCATCCATTTTAAAATACAGTTCTTTGAGTTTTAACAAATGCATGCAGTTGTGTAACCAGCACCACAATCAAGATACAGAACAGTTCCATCACCCCCTAAAATTCTGCAGGGCTTCATTATAGTCAACCCCTTCCCCCAGCCCCAACCATTAAAAACTGCTCATCAGGTATTTTGTCCCATTAGTTTTGCCTTTTCCAAAAGGCCATATAAATGGAATCATAAGGTGCATAGCACAGAATCTGCCTTCTTTCATTTAGCCTAATGCACTTGAGATTCGTCCATGCTACCTGTATCAGAAGTTCGTTTTCATTAACCCCGTTAAATAGTGGGCAAAGGACATGAACAGACATTTCTCAAGAGAAGACATGCATGTGGCCAACAAGCATATGAAAAAAAGCTCAACATCACTGGTCATTAGAGAAATGCAAATCAAAACCACACTGAGATACCATCTCATGCCCATCAGAACAGCAATTATTAAAAAGTCAAAAACAACAGATTCTGGCAAGGTTGTGAAGAAAAAGGAGCGCTTTTACACTGTTGGTGGGAGTGTAAATTAGTTCAACCATTGTGGAAGACAGTGTGGCAATTTTTCAAAGACCTAGAGGCAGGAATATCATTTGACCCAGCAATGCCATTACTGGGTATATACCCAAAAAGAATATAAATCATTCTATTGTAAAGACACATGCACATGTATGTTCATTGCAGCACTATTCACAATAGCAAAGACAAGGAATTAACCTAAATGCCCATCAATGATAGATAAAGAAAATGTGATACATATACACCGTGGAATTCTATGCAGCCATTAAAAACGAACAAGATCACATCCTTTGCAGTTACATGAATGAAGCTGGAAGCCATTTTCCTCAGCAAACTAACACAGGAACAGAAAACCAAACACTGCATGTTCTCACTTATAAGTGGGAACAGAACAGTGAGAACACATGGACACATCGGGGGAACAACATACACTGGGGTCTGTCAGAGGTGGAGTTGGGGGAGGGAGAGCATCAGGAAGAATAGCTAATAGATGCTGGGCTTCATACCTAGGTGATGGGATGATCTGTGCAGCAAACCACCATGGCACATGGTTTGTTGTTGTTGTTGTCATTGTTGTTTTGAGACAGAGTCTCACTCTATTGCTTAGGCTGGAGTGCAGTGGCGCGATCTCAGCTCACTGCAACCTCTGCCACCTGGGTTCAAGTGATTCTCCTGCTTCAACCTCCCGAGTAGCTGGGATTACAGGTGCCTGCCACTGTGCCTGGCTAATTTTTGTGTTTTTAGTAGAGACGGGGTTTCACCATCTTGGCCAGGCTGGTCTTGAACTCCTGACCTCATGATCCACCCGCCTCAGCCTCCCAAAGTACTGGGATTACAGGCGTGAGCCACCGCGCCCAGCCCATGGCATGCGTTTACCTATGTAACAAACCTGCACATCCTACACATGTACTCCCAAACTTGAAATAAAAGTTGAAGAAAAAAGAAGAAGTTCGTTTTTGGCCGGGCACGGTGGCTCATGCTTGTAATCCCAGCACTTCGGGAGGCTGAAGCGGGCAGATTGCCTGAGGTCAATGGTTCAAGACCAGTCTGGCCAACATGGTGAAACCCCATCTCTACTAAAAATACAAAAATATTAGCCGGATGCGGTGGCGTGTGCCTGTAATCACAGCTACTTGGAAGGCTAAGGCAGGGGAATCGCTTGAACCAGGGAGGTGGAGGTTGCAGTGAGCCGAGATCGCGCCACTGCACTGCAGCCTGGGCGACAGAGTGAGACTCTGTCTCAGATAAAAAGAAGAAGTTCATTTCCATTGATAAGTAGTGTTACAGTACATAGATGTGTAACAGTTTATTCATTCAGTAATAGAAGGACATTTGAGTTGTTCCCAGTTCTGGGCCACCATGAATAAAGCCACTATAAATATTTGTCTACAGGTTTTTTTGTGGACAGAAGTTTGTATTTCTCCAGTTAAATACCTTAAAGTTATATTCGTCACTTATATAATAAGTACATGCTTAACTTCATATCAAACTGCCAAATTGTTTTCCAAAGTGGCTGTTCTGTTTTGCATTCTCACCAGCATGTCTGAGAGTTCCAGTTGCTCCACATCCCCCGCCCCAGTACCTAATATTGTCAGTTTTGTGTTTTGAATTTTTTTTTATTTTAGCCATTCCAAAATAATAATAGTGGTTTCTCATTATGATTTAAATTTAGTGATTAATTATGTTAAACACCTTTCATGTGTTTATTTGCTATTCATATTTCTTTTCTAGTGAAGTATATGTTCAAGTATTCTGCCATTTTTTAAAAAATGGATTGTTTGTTTTCTTCTTACTGAGTTTTGAGAATTTTTAATATATTCTAGACACAAGTCCTCTGTCAGATACAGATTTTGCAATATTCCTCCCAGTCTGCATAGAAGATTTGTCTTCTTACTTTGTTATCAGTGCCATTCTAAAAACAGAATGTTTTAACTTTCATGGAATCCAATTTATAAATTTGTCTTTTCTGGATTGTGTTTTCAATGTCATATCCAAGAAATCTTTGCCTAATCCAAATCAGAAAGATTTTCTCCTGTTTTCTTCTTTCATGCTTTTAGGCTTTTTCTTTTGTACTTTCACTTATGTTTCTGTATTTCACATTTTAACATTTTACATTTAGGTCTATGATCCATTTTGAGTTACAGGTCAACATTCAATCTTTTTTCCTCTCTCTCCTCTTTTCTTTCTTTTCTTTTTTTCTTTTTTTGCATGGATGTGTAGATGCTCTAGCATCATTTTTTAAAGAGACTATCTGCCATGCTCTGAATGTATCCCCACAAAATTCATATGTTGAAACTTCATTGCCAGTGTGATAGTATTAAGACTTATGGCCTAGGCCAGGCACAGTGGCTCATGCCTATAATCCCAGCACTTTGGGAGGCCAAGGCAAGTGGATCATTTGAGACCAGCCTGGCCAACATGGTGAAACCCTATCTCTAACAAAAAATACAAAAATTAGCCGGGCATAGTAGTACACACCTGTAATCCCAGCAACTTGGGAGACTGAGGTGGGAGAATCACTTGAACCCAGGAAGTGGAGGTTGCAGTGAGCTGAGATCGTGCCACTGCACTCCAGCCTGGGCAACAGAGTGACACTCTATCTCAAATAAATAAATAAATAAATAAATAAATAAATAAATAAATAAAAGAGTTAGGGCCTTTAGGAGGTGATTAACTCATGAGAACAGAGCCCTCACAGATGGGATTAGCACCCTTACAACAGAGGTGTGAGGGAGCTGTTGGTCCCTGTTGCCATGTGAGGATGCATCAAGAGGCACCATCTTGGAAGCAGACAACAGCCCTTACCAGACACCGAATCCACCAGTGCCTTGATCTTGGACTTCCCAGCCTCCAGAACCATGAGAAAATAAATCACTGTTTTTATAAATGACCCAGTCTTAGGTATTTTGTTACAGCAGCAGGAACAAACTAAGACCCCATCTGTCTCCAGTGAATTCCCTCTGTACTTTGTCAGAAATCAACTGACTATGCATGTGTATTTCTGCGGTCTCTATTCGGTTCTTCTGTTACAAATGTGTATCCTTTCACCAATTCCACTGCCTTGTTCACTCTAGCTTTATAGTAACTCTTGAAACCAGGTAGTGCATGTCCACCTGGTCTCACTGTTGTCAGCCCCTGCTCTATGAGGCTCTCCTCTTTCCTGTGGTCTTTCAGGCCAGGCGGCAGAGGCTGGACAAAGCTCAGGGCCCTAGCATGGCCTTGCAGGCCCTTATGATGCAAACCTCACCAGCTCATCTTCTGTCACACCTGCCTCCTAGGAATACTGATGTGCTGATAGTTCTCTGCTTTTGTCTAGCACCATCAGGCCTCCAAGCTTTTGCCTGCCCTGTCACCTCTGCCTGGAAGGCCCCGTCTTTGGGCCCCATACCACCCCTTTTTCTCTTCCTGGTTAGCTTGGATCATTCTTCAAGGTTCTAAAAAATAGATGCCTCATGAGAGACATCCAGGGGAACCCATATGACCTTCTCAAAAGTGTCCTTACCCAGGCAATATAGTACAGTGGCCAGAGAGCAGACCTGGAAACCAGCTGCCCAGGCCTGAACTCAGAATGTCAGAACCCACTACTATCACTACTACAAGGGCAGGTTACTTCCCTTCTCTGAGCCTCAGTTTCGCATCTATAAAACAGGCATCATCAAAGTATCTCTTTTTTGGGGTGTGGTAGGGATTAAATGAGTCAATATATGTATAAATAAATACATGTACTTAAACATAAACTTACTATAAATGAATATAATAGAGACCCAATAAACTTGGGTTGTTATCATTTTTTTTTTTTTTTAAGACAAAGTCTCACTCTATTGCCCAGGCTGGAGTGCAGTGGCGCGATCTTGGCTCTGCCTCCCGGGTTCACGCAATTCTCCTGCCTCAGCCTCCTGAGTAGCTGGGACTACAGGCACCTGCCACCACGCCTGGCTAATTTTTTGTATTTTTAGTAGAGACGGGGTTTCACTGCGTTAGCCAGGATGGTCTCCATCTCCTGACCTCATGATATGTCCGCCTTGGCCTCCCAAAGTGCTGGGATTACAAGGGTGAGCCACTGCGCCCAGCCGGGTTGTTATCATTATTTAAGGATTGAGACCCCTTTTGATGTTTGCTGCTGTCAAGAAAATATGTGAGCACAGCTTCTTCCCCCACTTTGTTACCGCCCCACACACACTCAGGCAGGGGTCAAGGCCACCTGAGCAGCTAGATGCAGCCACTGAGGCCCCAGCCCCCATTGTAGAGCTGCTGCTTCTAGGAGCCACATGCTAGGGAGCAAGCAGCAGTCAGCACTGGAAACAGGCTACCCCAGCCTCAGTCTCCGTGGGTACCACTCAGGTGCCCAGCACTGCGGGAATCCCTGCCTGAGGCAGCCTGGGCTGGGAGTTCACACCTTGATGCCCCAGGGTCCTTGGATAGTGATGTGTCAGTAACACTTCAAGCAACCAGACGAGCTGCTCTGCAGGGAAGAAGCCCACTTGCAAGGGAGCTGGACATTCCCCCAGTCCTGGGAAACACAGTCCTGCTTGCTCTTGAGGTTGGGTCCCCATGAGAAGGGGGTCAAGAAAGGACCAACAGCATCACGGGTTTTTTCTAGAGCAGAGGAGAGCCCTTAAAGCAAAGAGACTATCTGTACACGAGAGCCACTGAAGTGCAGAAAGAAGGCCAGGGGAGGGGCATGGAGGCAGAGACAGGGGTTCAAGCCCCAGCTCCCCTTCACTGTGTGAGTTATTTAATTTTCTGAGCTTTAGGCTCCTCCTCTCTCCTAAGAGGATAGCGCCACCTCCCTTAAGGGGTACCTGTGGCTGTACGGAGCAATGGGAGAGCAAAGAGGAAACCCTGGTGCATCCAGCCTTCCTTCAGAGATGGAAGCCACAGGCCCAGCCAGGAGATCTACCCAGGGTGGGCCAGCACATTTCTGGGAGTCCAAGTCAGACAAAGGGCTCTCTAGGGAACAAAGAACTGAGAAGAGGAAAGCCACCTCTGGTTCTTGGTGAGCCTGCCAACCTCCTGCAGCCCCCCATAGCCCAGGACCCCTGGAGGTGAGCCTGACTCTCAGCCCTGGCACTGGAGAAACTCACTCCTCCTTGCCCTATTGGTCCCCATTTCCTTTTTCCTTGGGCCCCTCTTCTTCTAGCCTGGGCAGAGCTGAGGAGGGCAGTGGGGGTTCAGGCCGCCGCCAGGCTGGGGAGCTCCCTGCAGGGCTGGGAGAATAGGATGGACAGCGTTTTGCCAGAGCCTCATGGGAAGCTTCCTTTCAGGCAGCTGAACCCATTTCAGGGGTAGGGAGCACTGATCAGGGGTTGGGACATTGCCCCGGGAGGAGGACGAGGACGTTTCCCGGCCTCGGCTGACTCATGGTAGTGAGTATTAGTCACTCCCTCACAAGAATCAGCCCACGTCCTCTAGTAGCCTCTTGTCTCCCAGAGGCCCCTGCCCCGTGTTTACCTGCCTGAAGCTCCTCTCCCGGCCGCCCCCACCCACATCCGCACAGTTTGGGCAGACACAAGAGCCCCGCATGACTTTTCACTCGAGGCTCCTCTGAGACATCAGCTTCCTGCAGGAGAAATCTTCAGGGGGTTTCTCTTACAGATTTGGGGGTCAAAGACTGGGTTCCAATCGCAGCACTGCTGCCTTGTATCTCTGCTTCCTGGGCAAATTATGTCACCAATCCGGACTGTTGGTTTTTTTTTCCCCAAAGAGTAATAATAATACTATCTAGTAGGATTGTTGTGACAATGAAATCATATAAAGTGTGTGAAAGTTCCTGGCACAAAATAAGTGATCAATGCATGGTAATGAACACTATTATTATACATCAATAAAAGAAAAAAGGTCCCTTATATATAGCATTTTAAAAATAAGGTAACAAAACCCTTGGCCCCTTGGCCCTGTGAAACTGTGGGCTGACATGGAACAAAATAAAAGCAAGTAGAGGGCCAGGTGTGCTGCCTCACACCTGTAATCCCAGCATTTTGGGAGGCTGAGGTGGGAGGATCATTGGAGTTGAGGAGTTGGAGACCAGCCCGGGCAACATAGCAAGACTCTGTCTCTGCAAACAATTAAAAACTGAGCTTGGTGTGGTGGTGCACACCTGCGTCTGTGGTCCCAGCTGCTCGGGGCTCTGAGGTAGGAGGATCACTTGAGCCCAGGAGTTTGAGGCTACAGTAAGCCCTGATCGCGCCATTGCACTCCAGCCTGGGTGACAGAGCAAAACTCCATCTCTATTTATAAAAAAATTAGGAGATGGGGGAGCAGGTAAAAGATTTCCTCTATTTTCATCCAATATCCCCTGGCTGTAGAAACTGCCCCCCAGCCCCCACTGGGGAGGTCAGGACGGCGGTGAGCAGTGAGACCCCGGACACTCCGGGGAACTGTGGCTCCGCGGGAGGAGCCCGGAAGGGGCGGAGAGGCCACAGATGTGGCTTGAGGATAACCATCCACTCAGGTGAGGGAAGCCCACTTGAGCCCACCTCTCAAACATAAGGCATCCATCCCTGCTGGCCCCATCCCTTCTCACCGAAGCACGGTTTCTCTGCCTCAGCACTGCTGACACTTTGGACGAGGTATTTTTTGTTAAGGGGCTGTCCTGGCCATTGTAGGATGGCGAGCAGCGTCCTCAGCCTCTACACACTAGATATCTGTAGCACTCCTTCCCCCTGCCAGTTGTGACAACCAAAGATTTCTCTGGACCTTGCCAAATGTCTCGCCCTACACCCCCACCATGAAGAACCACTGCTGTGGACGGTAGGCTGGTCCCTTGGTCTCCCCACCTTCATCCCCCACCTCTCCTGGGCCTTCTCCCCACCTCACCCCAGCCTCAGGCCTGGCTGAGGTGTCTCCCCCAACACACACTAGAGGAGGCAGTGCCAACCAGCCACTGCATCTCAGGAAGGCTGCCTGGCCCAGTTGCTGGGAATCAGAACGGAGAGGCTGACTCTGCAAGCCAGGCCAGTGCTGAGTCAGGGAGCGATCAGTGGAGGAGTCTGGGGGGTGAAGGAGGAATCAGTGCCTCAGAGAGGAGCCAGGAAAGGCGGAGTAAGGCTGAGACAAGGCCACAGGTGGTGGTGTGTGAATCCTGACCTGGGCACTTTCTGCTTGGTCAGACAGTGACCTGGGGATGCCACCGGGAGCTGAAAGGTTGCTCAGAGCCCTAGTGGCATGGCGCTGCCTCCCAGCAACCCTGAAAAGTTCAGGCCCAGGCTCAGCCCCAAGAATTCAGGAGCCCCAGGCTGGATCAGGAAGGTGACAGGGACTGAGTTCAGAGTCTCGTGTGGATCTGGGGCCTCGGGCATCAAGCTCTCAGTGCAGTGGGTTACATAAGTGCTCTCTCTCCAGCAAAGAAACAGAAGAGAGCCCTGAGAAGGAGGCATCAAAGGAGGAAACTGGCAAGCTTCACAGGGGAGGAGGCTTTGGAGCCAGTTTTGTCAGATGACAAGGAGTTCACCAGACAGAGAGGCAGGTGGAGGAAGGGCATTCCTGGGAAAGGGCGCTCACAGTCCACGTACAGGCAAAAGGTGCCCAAAGAACAAGGAAAGGTCAGCAGGTCCACGTGGCTGCTTCAGGAACCCTGGTTCAGCCCTTGAGTGACGGGGAGTGAGGGTGAAGTGGGTCTGTTTCCCATGGGAAAGTGGCTGGCTGGCAGCGTGAGAATAAATGGCCAGTTCACGTAATGTCTCCCCTCCCCATTCTCCCCATCAATGAAGTTCAGGTCACCTTGATGCAAGGTCAGCGTGTGCCGGCGTGAGCTAGCTAGCCATAGTTCCTGCAGGAGACCTAAGCCCAAGTATGCCTTGGCCTTGGTCAGTTTCTCAGGGAAGACACCGAAGCTCCCCTGCCTGCACAGTGTCACTTGGTAGCAGTCGCTTGGCCCAAGACCTGCGGTCAGGAGGCCTGCACTCATGTGTTTGAAATAGGGTCTGGCTGCACTTGCTTGCCCTGAGTACCCATCATCCTGCCGGGGGGTTAACATTCTCCCTTCCCACAATGCACTGGTCCACTGGGCCCACACCTTTCCTCCAGGTCACCCTGGAAAGTCACCATTGCTGTAAGCCCAGCCCTAATTAACCCTAGGGCAGGGAGAAGATCAGATCAAGCAAGAGTACCCAGAGCCAGGCCCTGGCTGGAGGAGACTCCGCCCCCCTGCCCTGCCCCTGTGGGTCTGTCCCGTCCCACCCAGTCCCAGGAAAGGGCTGGGACTGTTTCCATTTCCAACCTGTCTGGGCTGCTCCTTTCTTGCCCAGGTGGCTCTGCTGGGAAAGCCTATAACAGCTGAGCGGGCTTTTCAGGATTGGCTTGATGCCAGGGCCAGGGCGAGGGATGACCTGGCCACATAGCAGTAATCGCCTGTGCTGCTGAAGTGCTTTTCTTTAGAGGATCTCAAAACGTTTTACCAGAAATAGGAGTTGTCCCAGCTATGAAAGGACACAGAGAAGAAGGGTCACTCACTAAGCTGGTAACAGCTTTGGCAGTAGAAGGCTTCAAAAGACTGGCTCCAAGGGAAGTAAACAACAGAATCCAAGGCTAAAATTGTATCCTTAACAAATACTATCTGAAGTTAAAACAGGAGTTCACTATTTATGGAAATCTATATAAACCTACTAAGCACAGAGTGGTGAATGTGCGTGCGTGTGTGCGTGTGTGCGCGTGTGTGTGTATTCAGGGAGGGAGTGGAATAGAACAAGATGTGGCACTCACTCTCTTCCTCCCTGTCCCTTCCTGTGGTCACACTTCTCAGGGTGCACCTCACATGAGAGTATTCCCTCTGGGATTCTGTACCCATGGTTGCCTTCTCCTCCTCTAGGCCCAGCAGGGCCCAGGTCTCCCACTTGTGAGGAGACAGCCACTGTAAGCCATCTGTCCTCTTATAGATGAGACCATTCCTTTGGAATGTCCTTCTGGTCACCTTCCTCTCCCACTGCCACAGACCCTCACCACCTCATGCTCAGTTCCTCACACCTACTCATTCATGCACTCTTCCTGCCAGTCTTACGTGCCATCACCAGATTCATCTTCCCAAAATCCGGCCAAAAGTAGCCCCTCATCCTTGTCCAAAGGACATTGTCCAGATTCCCGAGCAGAACCTTCAAGACTCTTTCCCAGACTGATTTTCCACCTCCGGTCCTCCCCAGCATGAAGTCTCCTCAAGATATTTCATTGTCTGCTTGCTAGTCCCACATGTGCCTGGAGCCTTCCGCCCTCTCTGCCCTTCCAGATCCTTCCCACCATCCTTAGGAACCAGCCCTGCCAGGAAGCCTTCCTATCACAAGGCCCCTTCCAAAGACTGTTACTCAGGAGATCGTGTTACCTCCTTGGGTTCAAATCCAGAACTTCTCCTTCTCGAAAGGCCTCATTATCTTACTTCTTATGGACACACTGCCTGGGTTATGAGCTGTCTTCCCAGAGAAATTAGGTTGCCAGATTTAGCAAATAGAAACACCAGACTTCCAGTTAAACTTGAATTTCAAATAAAGAACAACAAAAAAAAATAGTGTTAGTATATGCCATGTAATATTTGGAACCTACTTATATTAAGAATTGTTTATCTGAAACTCGAATTTAACTGGGGATCCTATATACTCTCTGGCAACCTTACAAAGAAAGCATAAGCATGGAGCTTTCCATCTCCCTCAGGCTCTGACACTCAGAGGAGTTCTCAGGACCTGTATCGTTGATTAATTATTTTTTTGATTTAGCAAAGACTCCTTGGCTTTCATCTGCTCTTGGTCCCAAGACCCAGAGCCTACTTAAATCCCTTTGGTCCACTTGAATCATCTGCAACAAACCCATAACAGGCCATCTAAGAGAATATCTTCCTTTAGTACTTCATGTTCTCCTTAAACATTCATCCTCGAGACGCGCTAGCAGCAGATGGGTTTCAGGCAATAAAACCTCGAGTGTTTCTTGCTAACCAAAGGAGGAAGGAGTTCTGGAGCCAGGATGCTTGATTTCAAATCCCAAGTCAACCACATGTGGTCCTGAGGCCTCAAGCAAGAGATTTACATCTCTAGGTCTCAATTTCCCCATCTATAAACCGGCAATCATAGCAGGACCTACCTGACAGATTGCTGTGATAATTAAATGAGATAGTACATGGAAATTGGTGAATACATGACTCTTACATGGAAAGCACTCAATAAATGGCACCTGACATTGTCAGTGATTTCCTAAGACTGCCAGTGGCTGCCGGCATGGGCACAGTCTCCTTTTGGGATCTCTTTCGCTAGCTGCTCACCAAAATAGTGGTCATGTGTGAATCTCCATAAGCAACAGAGTTATGGCAGAGTCACCGAGGAGGGTCCCCTGGTGAAGGTTCTCCGTGGGGAACTCCCATCTCTAGGTGAGGTAAAGCAAGACATACAGGGACTTCCTCAAGAGTATGGTCTGTCCCTACTTCTCCAATTAAACTACAAATCATTGTCCTCCCTTTTCAAGTTCACATCTTTAAAAGACTGGTAAGAGCTGCTCTCCTTGATGAAGCGGGTGGCCAGTTTCAGACCCAACTGGATGTGGACAGAGGAAAAGCTACCACTGGCCTTCTTGGGACTCTCTGGGTGAACCTCGGGGATTCAGTGGAGAGAGATCCCATGCCCAGATCCTCCTGCATCCTACCAACTGATCCTCAGCCTCTGAGGCCACCAGGCAGCTCCTGAACCTCAGCATGGGTGGGGTGCCTTGGGCTTTTCAAGGAGACTCTTGGTCAATTCAACAAAAGTTCAATTGCCAAAGGACCAATTTGCTAAATGGCAATTCTTTGAGTTCATGAAATTCACAAATTTCATAAGAATTATTTGAATATTCTCCATAAATATCTGTTTCTTAACAGCAATTTAAAGAATATTCAATTTGTCAAAAGCTCAGAGGCCTAGAATGGTTTAGTTTCCTTATAAATATGTTCTTTTTGAATATATTTTAATGTGTCATTTTAATGAAAATATTTTCTTTTTCTTATGAATATATTTGTAAGAAATATATTCATGAAAATATATTTAATCAAATAAGAATACATTCCTAATGCATAGTTACTAACACATTCAGGCAGAACACAATCAGATGTTCATGGAGAACATAGTCATTGAATATGTTTCAAAAAATCATTGTTTCAAAACAAGGTTTTGGCATATTGGCAAATTCAAAGAACTGGTGAAATGACTCCTAAGTAAGTTGACTTTCAGAGAATTGGCTGCTTCTCATGAGGGAAAATCAATTTCTGCTTCTTGTTGTCATCTGTTTACAATTTGATTCTGAGAACTTCTAGAACAGTGGTTCTCAAACATGAACGTGCATTAAAATCACTGCAAAGCTTGGCTGAACTGCCAATTCTTGGATGATGCCCCAAAGGATTCTGGTTCTAGGTGGGGCAGAGCCCAGGAATCAGCTTGTTGAGTACAATTCCAAGGTCACTCAGACACCACCAGGTCCCACACCTCACTTTGAGAGCAAGTTGAGCGCAATGAAGAAAATGGTTAATCATGAGATGTTGCTATAATATTCTAAGGTAGGATTTTTTTTCCTTCTCTTAGTGTGCTTGAAAATTACATCCAGCCTTAACACTAATATTGTAAGATAATCAAATTACCTACATCTCACCATTCTTTTTGTGTGTTTGAGACAGGACCTGTCTGTATCACCCAGGCTCTGTATCACAAGTATAGCTCACTGCAGCCTCAAACTCCTGGACTCAAGTGATCCTCCCACCTCAGCCTCCAGAGTAGCTACGACTACAAGCTCACACCACCAATCCCACCTATTTTTTGTAGAGACAGATCTTGCTATATGGCCCAGGCCAGTCTCGAGCTTCTGGCCTCAAGTGATCCTCTTGCCTTGGCTTCCCAATGTGCTAGATTATAGGTGTGAGCCACCGTGCTTGGCACCTATACCTCATTATCCTAACATAATTATCTTTTGCAAACAGCCTTCAACATGCATGCCAACTGATTGCCAAAGGTACATACTGATTTATATTCTACCTTTTCTGTTTACTATGATATAAGAGACATCTTCCACTATGTGGCAAAGGCGTTGTCATTATCATTTCTAATGTTTAAGTAATATACCACACACAGATTTCCTATAACTTGCACAATTAGTCCTCTAATATTTTATATCTTCTATGTGCTGTATCATTTCCAATTTTTAAGCACAGTGAACATCTTCAAACATGTAGTTTTTTTTTTTTTGCTTCTGTTGAATAATTTTTATAGAATTCATTTCCAGAACTGGAATTAGTGGTGTGGTAGGAATCTACAGTGGTTCCCTACAGTGAGAACGCAGTAGAATAAGGACCAAAGACCATTCCTGGGATGACATGAAACATGAATATTGTAATCCCCTATTAAGCCACCTTCTTGAAGCTCTAGGATAAAGGTCACAGTTGGTTTTACAGATCAATTTAAGGTCAGGTCATTGAAGAAGTTAGACAAGCAGGGGTTATGAGCTTCTTATAGAATCATGATTTTAATGTAGCATGTAGGGAAGGCCTGAGACACTACAGGTACTTAATGTGTTCCAGTATTTGATGCATAATAAAGATACTGCACTTGGCTCATTAACAGCCTGGCATAATTGAATTGCATCATTAAATCATTAACACTCTTTGCCACACCACCCAACATGTCTGGGAACTATCCACAGGCGTCCCATTGAGTCCTAAGACCTTGGGAAGAGTAGAGCCAACTCCCCCAATTCTCATCCTGCCCTTCCCCAGCTGCTCCACCAGTAGAAGAGGGAAGTGGAGGTCTGGATGTAAGGAAGACCATTAGCCAAGTCTCACCTCCTACCTAGGGCTGCAGTTGTGACAGTGTGCCGAGGAACCACGGAAAACCGGGAGGAAAAAAACTGGTTGCTCTCCAGATGTATAATGTGAGGAAGTTATTCTGATCTCACTTCCTCGAAGATGGGATCTTTGTCTTATTGACACCTCAGTAGGTGTTCCACAAATGGTTGTCCACAGAGTGAATGAATGGATGGCCTTTGCCTAGTCTCATACTGATACCCCAGGCTGCCTCTCCCTGATGTATTCTGTAGGGGGCACTCTCACTTCTGCCTTCGCCGCAGCCACCACTGGAGATGTAGGCACCTGTGTCTCCATCCTGGGCAGCGCTGGTCTTGGCTTTACTTATCTCCTGGATCTGGTGTTTTGAATGTTTTGAACCTGACAAAAGGCAGGCATGTGGGTACATTAAAGCACAAACAATGTGCAGTACGTTTATTTGCTGGATGACCATTCCAGCCATTCCAAAGTCCCACTTGAGTGGGGCATTACAGGAACATCCTCCGTCTAGAAATCTGAGCCCTGGTTCTTCTTCAACTGTCTTCTCTATCTCATTCCACCCTGCTTGAGTTCTCCCGCCTGACTGTGCAAGCAGCCTCTCCCTTCAGACCTCTACCTCCTCTTCTGAGATCCAGCTACCGCAGCTAGGAAGTCCATTGTAAACCCAGAACCAAGGATGTTTTCCTTTTCCCTGTTTCCTGCTTTTCAACAGTGCACAAAACCTCTTTGAGCCTCAGATTGGACTGCCCAAGACCCACCTCCCACAGCACCTAAATCTTCAGCTCTTATTCTCCAGCAATAAGAAATCAGTTCCATACACGTTAAGAGCTTTGGTCCCGGGCCTCAGACCAGATCATTGGTCCCATCAACCTCAGACCATATGTTCACATGAGGACAGCAGGTGGGAGGCCACCTGCCTTCCCCCATCTGCTTGCCCTGCCTGGGATACTGAATCGCAGGTAAAAAGTGGAGAGGCGTCTTCCTGTCCCAGCCCAGCTGCTGAGAGGTGAACTAGAGAGGGCGGCCTCGATCCAGTCGGCCCAGATAGAGGCCCAGACTCAGACACCTCCTGGTTCCCACGCTCAGGCAGCAGGCCTGAAGCAGAACTGGTTTCATAATCTCACCTCTGCCCAGTGCTTTTTGCAAAATGATCTGCCATTTGGTTCCCACATCACAATCATACTATTTATCTATGCAAAACAGCACCTCATTAAAAAAGGATGAAACACATCACCATTGGCCCAACCCCTCATTAAGGTATAACGCACAGGCCCTGGGCACACCCAGGGTGGAACCAGCACCCAGACTGGCCAGGGTGTTAGGCCCATGTCACTAGCTCTGTCCCCACCCTCACCCCATTCCTCCTAAGTGAGCTGTGCTGCTCCTCAAATCTGTGTGGTGAGAGATGACAGAGAAGGAGTCCTTTGGAACTGAGAGATGGGTTCACTGGGGGAGCCCCTCCTCCAAGGGGCCTTCTCCCCTGAACTATTATCTCTACTTAAACCTCTTCCTCTTGCCTTCAGCCCAGCTTCTACAATGATATTTGCTGACTACTGACATATTTTTACCTTTGTTTCTCACTAGAACGGAAGGGCCCTGAGCAGATGAACCATATTATGTTTTTCAGGGCCTAAACCAGTGTTTGGCACACCGTAGGTGTTCAGGAAATACTTGCAAAATGCTCAATTTAATTTTTGACTTCATGATAAGGAATTCCATGATTGTTTTTCTGCCAGATGGTTCCCCTCCCATTCTCACTGGAGATACACCACCCCTTTGGTTGTGTTAAGCAATGCTTTCTACCCTTGACACCCAGGGTCTCAGGAATAAAAGTGGAAATGCTTGCATTTTGAAGAATAATCTCATGCTTTTTGTATTATCTGAATGACTTTAATTTACTGTGCAACATTTAGGACATACAGAAAAGAAATAAGAAAAATATCACAGCCATGTACTCACCACCCAACTTGAAAACACCCAAAGCATGATCACTACAACAGAAGATCCCAGGCAATTCTGATGCCAGGCACCTATCCCCCTTTCTCTCCTTCAGAGGAACCTATATCTCAAACGTGATGACCATCTGAATTTTTTACAGTTAATTTTTTAATGTAATAGATATGAGGTTTGCCATCGGTGTGTCCTTCAGGCTGAAGTCAGACTGTGTTCTCAACCCGGCCCCGCCCGCACACCGCACCTGCTCTGTGCCCCAGTTTCTCTATCTGTAAAGTGGTGATAATAATACCCGTCTCTTCCCCACTTCTCTGAGTGTGCAGATGAGTGAGATAAATGTAAAGTGCTTGGAGTGTCAGGAGAGAGAGGCTTTAGACAACCCCAAGCAGGTAGGTAGTGCAGGAAGCGCCAGCAGGCCTCCACCACGGGTTTCTCATGGCCGAGAAGGGTGTGCTGATCTGCTCACCTGCCTGCGCCCCGACCCCGGACACCAGCTCATTCACACCAGCCAGCCAGCTCCACCTTCCCTCTATGGGTAGCCCTTCTTTTGTGCTTCTGGGATCCTGGAGCTGAGACAGCCAGCAGCCCCCTCTGACCGTAGAGGACCCATTTCAGCCACAGAATTGGCAACCTCTCCCTGTGCTGCCTTACGGTCCTTCCTCTCTCCTTTCCTGTCATTCTGTGTGCCAGAGTTGTGCTGTCTACACAGCAAGCTCCTAAGCAATGGTGGTGATCAGGCTATGTATACTCCCGAAGAAATGGGGAAGAAAAGGTCAGTAGCCATGTCTGAGGCTGGTGTGAACGTGCTGAGTAAACAGGCCAGCGAGATCTACAAAGTTTAAGACTCCCTGCTCCCAGGACCAAAAGAGATAAACAAGATTGAAAAGCACAAACTCAACATTTTAAAAAACCATAAAATGAGACAATTCCCACCTAAGGCCATCTCTCATATATTCACACCAGAGGGCTTCAAGTGTGGGAATTGTGTCGGGAGAAGCAGAGCAAAAGCTGGCTAGCCGGTCCACAAGGCTCAAGAGGGGGGATACGAAGGTAGGTCAATGGACAGAGGACAGAGGCTGAGGCTCATCCAAGACATCACTTGACTAAACCAGTAGAGACCTCTGAAGCAGTACAACAGTATGGTCAAAGAAAATGGCAAGCTTGGTAGGTAAAAGAGTTTGCTGACACAGATGTTATCTACAGTGGAGAAGTCACTGTCATTAGAAAATATTCCCCCATTTGCTAAATGCTTTCAGCACTCCAGCCGGAGAGGCGATTCAGAACGCTGATGTTGCAGATAAGTGCAAGGATGGGAGGAGCTGCGGCTCCCGTCCTTCAATCTCAAGAATCCTGCCAATTCCAAGCACCCACGCTGTGTCTACGGTTCAGGAAAGCCCTGGAGGAAGATGGTGCTCCAAGAAAAATCCCAAAGAGGTGGTCCAGAAAGCTGGCCACCAACAAGGGGCACTGACAGGAGAACTGGAGGCTTCGATCTCTGACCTAGGATGTCAGCAGCTGCCACAGATAAGAACTGAGAGAGTCAGGGCTGGAAAGCAGGGCCATTACTGGGAAACTTCCAGTGGAAGAGAAAGAATCTTGAGAGATGGCTGAGGGAATTGAGTTCTAGACCTAGATCTGTGTGACCTTGAGTCAGTCATTTCATCTCTCTGGGCCTCAGTTTCCTCATTTGTAACATCAGGGGGTTGGGTTGGATTACGTCTAAGGTTCTATCACATTAACATCCTATGGACAGCATCAGAGAACAGGGAGGGGACCAACACTGGAATGTCCCTAAATGTAATGCATTGGGCCACCAAAGCAGAACGGAGTGTAGAGTTAAAACTCATATTTGGAGCCCAGTGCAGTGGCTCACACCTGTAATCCCTGTCCCTTGGGAGGTCAAGGCAGGAGGATCACTTGAGGCCAGGAGTTCAAGACCAGCCTGGGCAACATAGTGAGACCCTACCTCTAGAAAAATAAAAAAATTATCCAGGTGTGGTGGTGCACACCTGTAATCCTAGCTACCCAGGGAGCTGAGGAGGGAGGATCACTTGAGCCCAGGAGTTTGAGTCTGCAGTGAGCTATGATTTCATCACTGCACTTTCAGCCAGGCAACAGAGCAAGACCTTACCTCAAAAATATATTTAAAAAATAATAATAACTTATAAAGGAACTTGTATTTGTCAAGCATCAGAACAAGCTGTAAAGCTTTCCTAACCCTGCTTCCCACAGTCACACACAGCATCCTGACCTCCTTGTCCCATGATCAGAGTATGAGCCAGTGGGCTCCAAGTTGGTCAACCCAATTCTCAGTCCACTACTTGTGCTAGCTGTGTGACTTCAGGCAAGGCAGTTATCTTTTTGCCTTGCCTGTTTCCTCATCTCTAAGAATCTTCGCCTCCTCCCTGCCCCATGAGGAGGCTGAGAGAATTCACTGAGTAATGTCCACTTAGCACTTAGCTTGCAAGGGGGGAAGAGTCCCACATAAATAGAAGATGACGAGGGTTGTTGTGACAGCTGTTTGATTCCCTGAGCTCTTCCCCAGCCCTTCCTTTGCTGCTGATGGAAACTAACCTGTTGTGAGTCACTATTGTCTTGCTCTCAAAGTTCAGTTCAGAGAATTCCCCTTGAGCATGAGGTTCCTATCTAGCCTCACTGCCAAATGAGGAGACATCAGAGAACAAGGCTAAGAAAATATGATGCCACCACTTCCTTAACACTTGATTCCACTTTGCTTTTTACCCACTATACTGTACGCTTCATAAGGGCAGGGACATCTGGGCAACCATGTTGCACAACTGCAGGGGGCACCATCTGCCAGCATTTAGTTGACACCCAATAAGCATTTGTTGAATGAATGACATAAACTGCCTAGCTAATATTTGGGTGGGAGGAAGAAAACTAATATTTTTGAATATCCACCATATGCCAAAAGCATTTTCTATTTTATTCATTCCTCTTAGCAGTCTTATGGAATCAAAACTATTCTCCCAATTTATGGTTGGGTAAACTGAGACTCAAGAATTAAGTGATCACCAAGGTCTCATGCAATGTAAGCGGTAGACAAAGACTTTGAACTCATGCCTGTTTCACTGGATTCCAGTCACAGTCCCATGAATGTGGGTAGGGGAAGGAGGCAAATACCTTAAACCAAGATAAGCTGAGACACTGTTTTCAACAAGGGTTTTTGCTGGACCAACAGGGTAATAGTGCCGGAAGGGTATGGCCTGTTAGTAACAGAAAGGCCCCCTCAAACCAGGCCTTTAAATGGTAAGTGCTGGCTGAGAAAAAGCCCAAGTTTCAATAGGTTCTCAAACCCTTCAGGAGAGCCAAGAGAATCTGGGCCGTCCCTTCTCCCTTCCTTTATGCCTATTCTTACCTCCACTACCTCACCATCGTCACACACATGCACACACAATCCCTGCTTCAAGGTCTCCCAACAAATATAAAAACAGAGACACACAATGTCTATTCCCCTCTCCCTGCAAAACCCCTCTGTTCCTAGAAGACCGGTGAGAGCTGACAAGCAGGAACGCGGACAACATGAATCACAGAAAGAACAAGAAAAGACCAGGCACAGTGGCTCATGCCTGTAATCCCAACACTTTGGGAGGCCAAGGTGAGTGGATCACTTGAGGTGAGGAGTTCAAGACCAGCCTGGCCAACATGGTGAAACCTTGTCTTTACTAAAAATACAAAAATTAGCCAGGCATGGTGGTGCATGCCTGTAATCCCAGCTACTCGGGAGGCTGAGGCAGGAGAATCTCTTGAACCCGAGAGGCAGAGGTTGCAGTGAGCTGAGATCACGCCACTGCACTCCAGCCTTGCGACAGAGTGAGCCTCCATCTAAAAAAAAAAACAAAAACCAAAAACCAAAACCAAAAACAAACAACCCCCCCCCCAAAAAAGCCCACAAAAACAAAGAACAAGAGGATTTCTTTGCCTCAACACTGCTAAAATTCAAGAGTATAGGAAGTAGCCCTTGTCCTCCAGTCTCTGCCTGGGACATTTTCCTAGCATGAACAGTATGGGCAAGGCTCCCCCAGCACCACAGATGAACCCAGGTTCAACCCCTCCATTCCTGAGCTTTGTTGACCTTCATGAGTTCTTTGATATGGGAACAATCATCTCTGGTCTAATATCAGAAGGAACTGTGCTTTCAAACACCACAATGGGCCTTGTTTAAGGAGCAGTCCCTAGGAGAGCCCGCAAGGAGAAGTACATATTTACTCAGGCCTATGGCACTTGTAAAGGAATTACTGGCAGTTGAGAGGCGCTTCCAGCTGAGTGTATATCCCAAGGTGTGCTAGCTCCCCTCACCTGGGGCCTGATAAATGCGGGGTACTCTGTCAATTGGCTGACATCTCATGGCTTCCCCAGCTGCTGCCCAGAGTAAAGCAATGGGATTGAGCGAGTTCATGGTATCCCTCTTATTCTTTCCATAGATCCACCTTGCTCAGCTCTTTTTTGTTTTTATTTTTTAATAAAATAGAGACAGGGACCTTGCTATTTTTCCCAGGCTGGTCTCGAACTCCTGGCCTCAAGAGATCCTCCTGCCTTGATCTCCCAAAGTGCTGGAATTACAGGTGTCACCCCCCGCATGCCCGGCCCTTACTCGGCTCTTTCAACCCCCCAAAGATGAGAGTGTCTAACAGGAAAGTGACCACAGCTTCACTTGCTAGAAGATAACATCACTAAACAGGGAACCCAGGACTGAAGGCTGATTGTTGCGCCTGTGAGCCTAAATCCCAGCTCTGCCAATACCTGCTGTATTTGTGTACTAGGGCTACCGTAACACAATCCCACAGATGGGGTGGCTTAAACAATGTATCTGTTTCAGAAACTTATTATCTACCTCAGAAACATATTTTCTCACAGTTCTGGAGGCCTGAGGTCCAAGACCCATGTATTATGAATGTCAAGGACAGAGTAGCAAGTAGTAAAGAGGAACCACAGGCCATTCTTGGAAAGCTAGCTGCATTGACAGGAGATGCTTGGGCAGTGCACAGCTGGAGACCTTCCTGTCTTTGCAGTTCTCTCTGCTTACTTCCAAACAAGTTGTATATATAGATTTTGATTTAGACACTTTCAGGTGCACACAGGCCTCTGTCAGTAAAATAAAGAAAACAGGGCCGGGCCTGGTGGGTCACGCCTGTAATCCCAGCACTTTGGGAGGCCGAGGCGGGTGGATCACCTGAGGCCAGGAGACCAGCCTGACCAATATGGTGAAACCCTGTCTCTACTAAAAATACAAAAATTAGCTGGGCGTGATGGTGGGCACCCGTAGTCTCAGCTACCTGGGAGGCTGAGACAGGAGAATTACTTGAACCTGGGAGGCAGAGGTTGCAGTGAGCCGAGATTGCGTCACTGCACTCCAGCCTGGGCCACAGAGCAAGACTCCGTCTCAAAAAAAAACAAAAAGAAAAAAAAAAACCAGATTCCTGTCTCCATAAAATATCTGATGCTGCTATTTTTTTATTCATTTTTTTCTGGGCCTCAGGGGTAAAGAATTGAGTTAATCATCCTATTTGATTCATGGCATCATCACACTCACTGCATTCCCCTCGCTCCAGTAGTTGCTATACTCATGTGTTTCAAGGGATCCTTTGATAACGATATATTCTTGTGAGATACATGGTATTATTCTGTAGGAGGATTGTATTTTTAATTCATAAATGGTATGCTGTAAATAGCATTTGGTTTCCTGCTCTTTTTTCCAGTTCTAAGGTATCACCATGTGATAGTATGTGCATATCATTCCCTGCTTCTAAGATCCATGGGTATTCCATAGTGTGTGCCTACCAGTTAACCTATCCACACACGTGGTGATGCACAACTCAGCTGCCACATACAAGGCAGCTGCAAGTGCCCTGGTGGCTGGCACAAGAACTGCTCTGAGAAACCCAAAAGGGTTTCTGTGCCCCAGGTGGACACATCCTCACTGCACTGAACCCTTCCAGACTGCTTTGTGACCAAGCAGATCTATGTAATAAGGTGCTTGGTATAGTGCTTTTTACCTTATCAGCTATTAACCAAAGAATCCTACACTGGGGCATCAGGGTTTAATCCAGCTCTGCCACGGGGTGGCTGTGGGATGTTACATAAGTCACATCATGTGTCTGGGTCTCAGGATCCTCTTCCACCAAGTGAGTATGCCGGACAAGGTCAACCCAAGGCCAACCCTAACCCCACTGGGAGTGCATCTGAGGGGCAGCACAAGACAATGAAGCAGAGACACCTTCAGACCCCAAGTCCTGGCTTTGGCGGCCTTTGAGAATTGCGGAAGGAGCCCACTGGGAATATATGTGTTATAGGAGTCCTTTGACAATTAAATGAAATAATGGACATAAAGTACCTGGCACTTTGAGAAGCTGTTCAAACTGATATCCACTCTCTTTATTCCCAACCCATGCCCTTTCCCTGTTTTGTCATTTTCCATTGAAGAATTCTGAAATTTTTCGGATTCTAAATTCTGACAATTTACCGTTCATTCTGTCTTCTTAATGAGGTGTAAATACATACAGTAAGGCCTAATAATCTTCTTTTAATAACAGCTTTATTGAAGTATTCACATACCATAAAATTCACTCTTTAAAAGTATACAATTCACCGGTTTTTATAATACTATATTCACAGAGAAATCTCATCACTACTTAATTTAAGAACATTTTCATCGCCCCCCACCAAAAAAAAAAAAAAAAAAAAAACCCTCACTCTCCATTTCACCTTCTCCAGCCCCTGGCAACCATTAATCTACTTTCTGTCACTATTCTGAGCATCTCATACAAATGGAATCATTTACCATATGGCCTTTTGTGACTGGCTTCTTTCACTTAGCGTAACATGTTCAAGGTTCATTGTCAAATAATATTCCACTCTATGGACACAGCACATTTTGTGTATTCATTTGTCAGTTGATGAACACTTGGGTTGCTACCACTTTTTGGCTATTATGAATAAAGCTTCTATGAACATTCATGTACAGATTTTCGTGTGGTCATGTTTTCAATTTTCTTGGGTATATACCTAGGAATGGAATTGCCAACTATATGGCATCTTAATGCTTAACTTTTAAGGAAGTACCAAAATGTTTTCTGAAACACCGCTTTTCAGTCCCACAGCCATATACGAGGGCTCCAATTTCTCTACATTCTCATCAGCTCTTATTATTGTCTTGTCTCTTTTGTTTTAGCCACCCTAGTGGGTGTGAAATGATATCACTTTGTGGTTTTGAAGTGCACTAATCTTACATTAGCAGATTGGTTTTTGCAAATGTGTGCACCTAAGATACATATACACAGATTTAAATATAGAACATTTCCCTCCTCCTGCCTCTGAGTCACTAACTTCCTACCCAAGGTAACCACTGTTCTGCAGCAACATTGCCTGATTTTCGTGCTCTTTAACTTTATGTAAATAACAACATAAAATATATACTCTTATGTCTAGCTTTTTTTCACTCAAAAAATGTTGTGGTATCAGTGGTTTCAGGTGCTTGTTCTTTTTACTTCTATGTAGTATTTCATTATATGAGTATACTGCAATCTGTTTATTCATTCTTTTATGAGTGGACATTTGTGTTGGTTCCAACTTGGGGTTATTATGAATAAAATTGCAAAACACTCTTGTACCTTTCTTTTGGAAGAAATATGAACTCATTTCTCTTAGGTCTGTACGTAGGAATGGAATTGCTGGATCACAGAGTAGCTTTAACTTTAGCAGAGGTTACCAAACAGTTTTCCAGAGTGGTTGTACCAATTTACATGCCCATCAGTAGTGTATGAGCATTTCAAGTTGTTCTATATCTTCTTTGGCACTTGAATAAATCAGTCTTTTTGTTTTTGTTTTTTAATTGAGACACGATCTCATTCTGTCATCTAGGCTGGAGTGCTGTGGCACGAACATGGCTCACTATAGCCTCAACCTCCCTGGGCTCAAGTGACCCTACCATCTCAGTCTCCAGAGTAGCTGGGATTACAGGCATGCACCACAATGCCTGGCTAATTTTTTAATTTTTTAGAAATGGGGTCTCACTATCTTGCCCAGGTTAGTCTCAAACTCCTATCCTCAAACGATCCTCCCACCTCAGCCTCCCAAAATGCTGGGATTACAGATATGAGCTACCATGCTCAGCCTAAGTTTTTAAAGTTTTTCAAGTAAGTTTTAGTTTTGGTGTATAATGGTATCGCACTACGGTTTTAATTTGTGTTTCTCTAGCAACGAATCATGTTGAGCACCTTTGTTCATTGCCTTCAGTCTGAAACTTAGCTGAAAGGATCTGACAAATAATGCTCAACTCTCCCTGGTGGTTACCAGAAGAGCTAAGGATTGAGGTGCTCCAGGGGGCCCCATCAAGGGTGAGGTCTTTTATCCCAGATCCTTGATCACACTCTACTAATTGAACACTAATAAAAATCCATTGCTAGGAGCATATTTATTCATTTTTGAATTAACAGTATTTTACTTTCAACTCCTAGAACTCTCCTTGCAACATATCCTTAACCCAATAAAGAAAGAGATGGAGAATTAGCAAAGTAAGTGTAAAAAAAAAATTTACCAGTCAATCTTCAAGGCAAAGAATTGACTATACTAAACATAATAACTTTTCATTTAAAAGTTAAAGTCAGGTGAAGTTATAGTCTAATGTATAAGGGATGTTTAAATTCATGTTTCTCTTTTTGTTTGTTTGTTTTTTGAGACAGAGTCTCTCTCTGTAACCAAGGCTGGAATGCAGATCTCAGCTCACTGCAACCTCCACCTCCCAGGTTCAAGAGAATCTCCTGCCTCAGCCTCCTGAGTAGCTGGGACTACAGGTGCATGCCACTAAGCCTGGCTAATTTTTGTATTTGTTGTAGAGACAAGGTTTCACCATGTTGGCCAGGCTGGTCTCGAACTTCTGGCCTCAAGTAATCCGGCTGCCTTGGCATCCCAAAGTGCTGGGAGTACAGGAGTGAGCCACCACACACACTTTCTCTTTGTTTTTTTTTAATAGAAAGTTTATATTCTTTATGATAGCTTAATGGAAGGAGCATTTGAAAGAGGGTCAGTTACCTTCAAAGAAAGTGTACTCTGTCCTCAAGTTGGGAGAGATCATGTGTGAGGTAAGTGTTTCAGAAGGTTCCTTAGGGTAATCACATTATACAGGGCTCTGTGCGGTGGACACAGAATTGTAGGGGATTGGGAGGATGCTATGAGAACTACCAAGGTGATTGGTGAAATGTCGGCCAGGCTCCAGACACCTCTGCTGCACCCACCAGGCAGGACTGGGGTAAAATGCCCAGGTCCTTTGGGCAGAGGAATTTCAGAAACAATGTGAGGCAAGATTTGGAGTTCCCAACACCCCCATGCCAGTCCCCATGTAAGCAAGCAGGACTTTCCCACCCAACAATAAACGCCTCTCTCCCCTGCCCAATAAATATCACTGATGTGTTTGTGTCTTGTTACGCCACTGGGGCAAAGTAGTAAGGCCCCTGTTAAAGTCAACAAAAGCAGAAATCATCCCACAGCTTTTATCAAATACTAAAACAATTTTCACTGTGGAAAATTTCTTCTTAATAGGGAAATGGAAAATTACAGATATAGAATCATCCAATCTTAGAGCTGGAAGGAACCTTGGAGGTCATCAGCTGAACCTCAAGCCCACTGCTGGAATTCTTATTACAACATCCCTGCTGTCCTCTGCTTGAACGGTCCTAAGCCCGGGCCCTTTCTCAGCACCTCTAAGGAAGTTTTCCACCCATTGTTGGGTGGTTGTTAGACAGTCATTCTTATGTTGAACCAAAATAGTCCTTCTGGAAACTTCACCCTTCAGGCAGAGTTTGAATAAGTCTATTTCCTCTCCTCTGTGAGAGCTCTTTGAGTATTTTAAGGCTGTAAGCCTCATCCCCTCTGAGTCTTTTGTCCCCAGACCAAGCATTCCCACTGCCTCCAAATATATAATGATCCATTCTAAAACCTGGCGAAGGACAGGCATCAAGTCACTGGTGTGTGGTCTTCCTAATCCTTCTTTCCTTCGTCTTGAAAACCAGATCCACAGCAGAGATTGGAGCAGCCTACCCGCTCTCAGGGATTGCTCCAAGGTACAGATGATGCTTCTGTGAAACCTTTGCAAGTTCAGAGGTTGAGGGATGCAAGCCGTAAACTAACGGATGAGAGGTTTGTTTTTTTTTTAAGTTTTTAACAAGCTTGGGTATTTTTAGGAAATAAAAGTGACACTGTTGACCCCAATCTGGAATGAGCCCAAGCAGTTTTCCCAGGAGATGGGTGGGTTCTTGCTAATCCAGTTGCAAACTCTTAAGTATTTTCTAGGCACCCATAAGTATAGTACAGTATTATGTTCAGAAAACTGCTAGAGCTTCCTTAGTCCTGGTTTTATCCACCTGGGCAAAGTGGCCCAACCAGGGCAGTGAGGATGAGTGCATGGATACTCATACATGTACAATTCATGTTCAAGCCTTACCTGCTATGCTGGTGAACTAGCTGCTTCACCGTCCCACTCCCCACAGCCCAGAACCCAGTGGGTAGTAGTCTACTTGTGAGCAGGTGCACACACATGTATAGACACACATACAACCCTCCCAAGCACACGCACATCCTTGAGGGCCTTCCTATCAATACCCCCACTTGTATTCAGCTATCTATCAGGGGCGAAAAAAATAAACCAGGTCTCTCCCTGGAGGCGCAATGATTTTATGGTAGAGGTGCTTTTGAGCGGCCAGCAAAACAAGACAAAGGTCTTATTTGGTTTATCAAGCCCAGGTTACACCCATTGTTCAGTGGGCCAGGCAGTGTTAATCAGTACCCAAGCCTTTGAATAAAATCTTTGCCAAATAGATCCGTGCAGATATTCTTGCTACATAATGATAAAAGCAATACTTCTGGTAGGGAGGCAAAACCACTAAGATTTTAGGCAATGATTTTTCCTTGCTTACAAAACAGGGAGTAATGCCTACCCCAAAGATGTAAACAGTTTTTAATTCTTTGAAGGAGAATCTGTCACTTATGCTAAAACCAATTGCCAAAATAATGCTAAATGGAGCTTTCTGGAAAGAAGGTATTGTAAGTAAAAGTCCCAGAAGAAACCCTTCTCTCCAATTTCTTCTTACGTTCCTGTGCAAACCCACGAAGGAGGGAATTGCATGATTTTAAGACCAAAGTCCTCTGTTTTTAAAAATCATATATCAAAACTTGAGAATGCAAAAGAGTTCTAATTACAACACCCAGGGGAATGGTTATGAAATACCAATAATGGTTGATAAATGCTCAACCTGTTCAATGAAACACATACACAAACCTTTGACCAGAAGCACGGACTTAGAAGGTCACCATCAGCATGATGAAAGCCTTGGAACACGCCTCTGACAAGCAAGAAGGGCATTAGAGACCCAGGTGTTTCCCCTTTGATTAATGCACTCTCTGAGAAGCCCAGATTGAGAGGGAGCTATACATGATCAACCTTTGTTTTGGAAAGGGCTTTCCTTGATCTTCTTGGGTTATTGTGCAGCCCATTCTACAAGCCTCCTCCCATCCTCCCTCCTGGTTGTCAAAACAAGTCTGTGGGAGAGGCATTCTCAGGAATGTATGATGCTCTGTTTAATATGGAAAATGATCCTTCCAAGGCAGGGGAAGAAATAAAGAAGCAGATTTCCTCCTCAGCCTTCACAATACAAACCCTCAAGGACACTGAGAGAAGGGTGGTTTAACAGGTGCATGAGGAAGATTTGAAAGTTGTGGCTCCTTCAGAAATTTGCTTCCCAGTTTAATTGTAGGCATCTAAAGGGTTAGGTCAACTCTAAGGATGATTCAAGTATTCCCTCTCATTTTCTTTTCTTTTCTTTTCTTTTTTTTTTTTTTTTTTTTTGACGGAATTTAACTCTTGTTGCCCAGGCTGGTGTGCAATGGCATGATCTCGGGTCACTGCAACCTCCGCCTCCTGGGTTCAAGTGATTCTCCTGCCTCAGCCTCCCAAGTAGCTGGGATTACAGGCATGGGCCACCACGCCTGGCTAATTTTGTATTTTTAGTAGAGACAGGGTTTCTCCATGTTGGTCAGGCTGGCCTTGAACTCCCAACCTCAAGAGATCCGCCCACCTCAGCCTCCCAAAGTGCTGGGATTACAGGCTTGAGCCACCGGGCCCGGCCTAATTTTCTCCTTTTAAGTTTCTTAGAAAGAAAGGTGAGAGGCCGGGCGCGGTGGCTCATGCCTGTAATTCCAGCACTTTGGGAGGCTGAGGCAGGTAGATAGCTTGAGGCCAAGAGTTCAAGACCAAGCTGGACAACATGGTGAAACGCTGTCTCTAAAAAAAACAAAACAAAACAAAATACAAAAAATAGCCAGGCACAAGTGGCATGTACCTGTGGTCCCAGCTACTCAGGAGGCTGAGGTGAGAGGAACACTTGAGCCCAGGGGGCGGAGATTGCAGTGGGCCGTGATGGTGCCACTGCACTCCGGCCTGGGCACAGAGCTTGTGACCATGACCCTGTCTCAAAACAAACACACAAAAAAAAGTGAGAACTGTTTACCCCCTGCTTAGAGAAGGAAGGTTACTACTCTCAATGGGGATGGTTGAATTTTTCAAAGATTAGCATATGATAAAACGAGTTGTACCTAGTTAGGATTTTCTGAATCTCAGCCTGTAAACTTACTAACTATGTGATCTTAATATTGCTGAATCTCCATTTCCTCATCTATAAAATGGGGCTGAAATCTTCCTCAGAACTGTTGCAAGGATTAAATTAGGTAAATGAAGTTCAAATTTAATTCTGATACCTGGCCCATGGCAGCCAGGAAACAGTAGCTATTATTATGTAATTGACTGTTCTTTGCTGATTCATTCATAGACTACAGGGATTTTGTGCACAAGAATCAATATTATGAAAATAATTATTATGTAGATAGGCAATGCTAGATATCCAAGCATAAACAATTTAGTAATAAACTGCTGAAATCCATGTGACTCTTGAACAGATAACACTTTCATGAAATCCGACTGGTACATGTCTGCTGTGATATAATGGGAAGGGCCTGGGTTTCAAGTCTGACATACCTGACTTCCGGTTCCAGCAATGCTACCATATAGCACAGAACCGGGGAACCATGGGAAAGTTACTCAGAAAATAGCCTATAAAATTTATAAAGCATTTACATGCTTTTATTATTTTACAATGCAATATTTTCTTTTTGTAGTCAGTTTTAATTGTGAGGCCTTGTATTTTTTTAAATGAAAATTTAAGCACTCTTTCAAATTCTTTATCTTTAGAGAACTATATTATATAAAGTTTGGAAAACAGGAGAGAATAAAAGTCATAATTCCGCCCTCCTAACACAACCACCATCTTCATTGTGTATTCTCTTGCACTGAAAGCATCCAGAAGACCACACTGTGATCCTTCTTACCTGCTGTATTAGTCCATTTTCATGCAGCTGATAAAGACACACCCAAAACTCGGAACAAAAAGAGGCTTAATTGGACTTACACTTCCACATAGCTGGGGTGGCCTCAGAATCATGGGGGGAGGTGAAAGGCACTTCTTATACGGCAGTGGCAAGAGAAAAATGAGGAAGATGCAAAGGTGGAAACCTCTGATAAAACCATCAGATCCCATGAAACTTATTCACTACCATGAGGACAGTATGGGGGAAACTGCTCCCATGATTCAAATTATCTCCCACTGGGTCCCTTCCCACAACATGTGAGAATTATATCAAGACGAGATTTGGGTGGGGACACAGAGCCAAACCATATTACCTGCCTTCCCTCCACCATCCTCTCAATTGTTTTACTGGATTTTTATCTGGCTAACAAAAACAAACAGGCAAAAAACAAAAACCACAACACATACACACACACACACACACACACACAGACATACATCGCATCACATGAAACAGAAAAAGGCAAGATTTAGACTCCATATAGCAAATGGATTTATGCTACGGCGTGGCTTTTATCCATTGTGAATGTGCTTCCTAAACACTTGGTTCTTGACTAATGTGAGCGTTATAAGGACAGGACCTGGAAAACCCTCAGTGAGTTTTCCCCCACCCATATTGAATCCCCTTGGGCCATCACATCTGGATTGGTGGTCTGTTGGATGTTATTCAGTCATGAGTTCCTAACAAAAGACCTGAAAAAAGGCAACCATAAAGAAGGGATGGAGGGATGAGTTGGCCAAGAAAAAATTGTCTGATGTGTCCAGCATATTTCTCTTTGGGAAGCCCAAAGCTGAGCATGGACCTCCATAGCATTAAGGAGAAAACAACCCAGCAGAAATACATCGTTTTCTGAAATATGTGGGAAGGGGACACTTAAGAGAAGTGAAGACAAAGCATGACACTGCTTCACAAAGAGAATAATAAACCTTGAAGCTCTTTGCCCCAAGAGGTACTTCATATGGACAGAAAATAAAAACAAATTCAAAGAGCTTTGGGTGTTGAGGGTTGGGTAGGTAGGAGTGCCAGATAAAATATAGGACATCTGGTTAACTTTTCATTTCAGATGAATAATAAGTAATTTTTTTTTTAGTTTAAGTATGTCCTATCTATTCTTTGTATACCATATCCTGTATTTTTTAAATGTGTGAGGTTTCGGGTATCTATTTTTAAAAATATCTTTATTGAGATACAACTCACAAATTTAAAAATGTACTCATTTAAAGTGTGATTGTGCCACTGCACTTCAGCCTGAGTTGATCTATTCCCTTCAAAAGCCTGTCCCCAGCATTCCTTTGTCATCTTCATTTTCCTTACAATGGAAACTCCATAGCTCTCTGGGTGTGGTAGCTCACACTTGTAGTCCCAGCTACTTGGGAGGCTGAAGTGGGAGGATCACTTGAGCTCAGGAATTTGAGGCCAGCCTGGGCAATATAGCAATATTTTTAAATTGCTCTAAAAAAAAAATTCTTAGTTTCCCTTTTCTCCTCTCTCTGCCCTCTTCCCCTTCCCCCTACACCTTGACCTGCATGACTTACTGATGAATGATGAATGGAGAGGGATGGAAATTTTGTTTATCAGCTCTCCCAACACTGCATGCTCTTCCAGGGCAAATGACCGTGCTTACTTGTCTTTAAGTGCTTTTTACCTCCCTGTACATATTCTGGCAACTTCTGTCACTTTGGGGGTGAGGATTTCCCCATGGAAGTTCTGTGTGAGAAATCATGTTTAATGTGTGATTCTGTACAGATGGGTGTGTAGGAAATATGACCGGCATACGCACTGATGTTGACCCATGCAAGTCTAGGCATCTGTTAAGTGTTTGGCCCTGTCCAGGAAGTAGCCGGGCCATAAAATCTGATATGGGGAGGAAGCTTGACCACGGGAGGGGCCCCTTCACAATAGATTCTGCAGGGACGGTGGGGGGAGACAGGAATGCTAGCTAGGCTGAGCGTCTGAGCAAATGTGGACAGCCAAAGGGAGCCTTGGCGAAAACTCTTCTCTCCTCTGTCTCCAGGAATTGGAAGTGTCCCACTGAGGTGTCACCATGAGTCCATCCCAACCTTACTGAATTACTACCTCCATTTTAAGGTGTAAGGTGTTCAGAGAATGTTTGTGACTCAATAGTTCTTAACATTTTAGTTCCTCAATTGTAAGTGTGCCAGCTTATGAAATAAAACACATCTGTTAGCACATGGATTTTGGAAAATTTCCACTGATAGTTGTGAGGGCAGACACAGACGGTGAGATTATAAGATTCTTTTTATTCACAGGGACTTCTTAAAAATCTAGTGTGTTTTCCGTTCTCCTTGATGCCTTGTTCATGACAGGTGCTTGGCAAATATTAGTTGAATGGCTGAATAAATACATGTATGAGTGAACGGCAGACATCAAAGTCTTCCTGGATGAGGTCAAGAGCAGCCTGGGTAATGTAGCAAGACCCTGTCTATACCAAAAACTTTAAAAGGCATATCTGTGGTCCTAGCTAGCCTGTGGAGGCTGAGGCTGGAGATTGCTGAAGCCTGGGAGGTTGAGAGGCTACAGTGAGCTGTGATTGCACCAATGGACGGCAGCCTGGGCAACAGAGTGAGACCCTATCTCAACAAACAAACAAACAAACAAACAAATCAAAAAAATGTTCCCAGATATTTGAGAATGGAATTTGAGATCAGGAAACAGGCCATCGTGTGAAAAGCCCCAGAGCAGTCATAGCTTTGCCACATAGAGTCTTGTGATTGGAACATGTCACTTAAACTCCATGACCTTCAGCTTCTGTGGCTGTAAATGGGAATCACCTCCTGCCATAAGTGGTTTTGAGAATCAAGTGAAATTTCAGATCTGAAAATGCTTTTCTGACTATAGGCTGCTGTATAGATCGAGGATAATCTGACAGCGTTCAAAACCCAGTGCTCACCACCTCCAACCTCGTGATCTTGCTCGAGTTAGTTAATCTACACAAGCCTCAGGTTTTTCATCTACAGAATGAGCATAATAATCACACCAACCTCATTGAATTGTCTTGAAACTTACATGAATTTATATGTACTCGAGAGCGCAGAGGTGAGCTCACGTGAGTTTCTCTTCCCTGGGTTGCCATCCTCGGCGTATTTTCTTTTTCTTTTTTTTGAGACAGAGTCTCAGTCTGTCGCCCATGCTGCAGTGCAGTGGCACAATCTCAGCTCACTGCAACCTCCGCCTCCCAGGTTCAAGTGATTCTCCTGCCTTCGCCTCCTGAGTAGCTGGGATTACAGGCGTGCACCACCACACCCGGCTAATTTTTTTTTTTTTTGTATTTTTAGTAGAAACAGGGTTTCACCATGTTGGGCACGCTGATCTCGAACTCCTGACCTTGTGATCCGCCTGCCTTAGCCTCCCAAAGTGCTGGGATTACAGGCGTGAGCCACTGCACCCAGCCTCTGTGCGTATTTTCTAAGTAGCTTGTTATTCTGCATTGCCCAGACTTGTTTCTCTGCCAACCCACCAGTCAGTAAGTAAATTAATTAGGTGATAAGTGATTCCTTGATCTTTTTATTATTACTATTTGGTTATGATGATTAAAGCAGATGGTCATCTGATTGGCCATAGGTCATGCATGCAAAGCAGCTGCAGTGGTATCTCAGGATTGTTTCCTTATCAGAGACCTGCCATCCAGGTGTTTCCTCATCTTAGGAGCCGCCCTCTAGGTTTCCTCAAATTGTGTCTTTCAGATGAGACCCACCCATCGGAGCCAGGCTTTGAAGGAACTGACCGCAGCGTGCATGAGGAAGTACTTCACGGTGATGACCCTCGCCACCCTCTCAGGAAAACACAGTGACCTCTCCCCCAACACCCCCTTCCCACTCCCAGGTCCCCTGGCAAAGGCAGAAGAACCAAGCAAGCCTTTCCACCAAAGCAGCCATGAACCCCCTTCTCATCCTTTCCAAGAACTCCCTGCTATACCAGATAGGGGTTTGGGGTTCTGTTTTCCATTTTTTAAAAAAATCATTTTAAGACTCTTGAACAGTGTGTCGGTTTACACTATTCTATCTTCTTAAGCCACCATATCAACATATTCACTCTGCTTCCTTTCTTTTCATTTTGCAGATGCCACACTTTTAATGGCAGCAATAAAAGGTGTTTCTATCAATGCCAGGTGGGCAGCCCTGACCATCTAAAGCCTCGGAGAGGGTTATACCAAGTCTCCTGTACACCTCCGTGCTAGTGACAACATGTGGGGATCTCTCATCCCAAAGTTTGGGGACAAAGTCTCCCGTCCCTTATCACTTGTTTTCACTGAGGCTAAATGTGTCTGTTCAGTACATGGATAGATTTTTAAGCTCCTCTCACAAAGTCTTGTGCTTGAGACAAAATCAGCCCAGGTTCTGCACTTTGTCTATATTTCAGCAGCTCTCCTGCTTGATATTAAAAATAGCCTTGTCTAGTCCATCGAGATCAGACCCAGGAGACAGGCGCCTGCTATTCTAATCTCTGCTTCACAAATAGCTCTCTATGGGCTCAAGCATCTATCAACACTTCCAGGGGTCTCCAGTTATAAAACAGGGCCAGGCCTAGTCACCTATAAAGGTAGGCTCTGCTTAACTCTCCTGAGCTGTCCATGAGGTTAGCATGAGGCCTACAACAATCACATTTCTACCATGGACCAGAGACTTCCAATGGTGACTCAAAACTGAGAAGCAGTTAAGAACATCCCCCACACTCAGGGTATCCTGCATTTCCCAGGCCAGAACCTACAAAAGGTTCCCTTGAGACTCAAACTCAAACAGCACTGGTAAACAGGCTGCCCCTCCCCGCTTCTTCCCTCCTCCTGCAAACCACCCCCCATCCCTCACTTTCACCTCCCTTCCTCCCCAAGCCCATCTTGTACTCTGTGAAAAACTGTAGTCCCCTCAGTTGCCAAGGGAACCAAGCCTTTTATTCCATCCGTGACTAGCTGGTTGGGCTGAGGAGTGGGGCAACAACTGGTACCCAAGCCTTTGGAAGCCCAAGCCCTCCCTTTTTCCCAAAGGGGGAGGGGTGGGCTGCACCCCCCGTTGCCTTTTCACCCAAACCCAGCTGGGTGGGACCGAGCCCTTGGGCTCTCAGGAGCTCCCTGGCTGTGGGCTCGGGAGATCAGTGCTCCCCAGGCCCTCCTCTGGCCCTGGCCCTTTCCAGAGGACAATAGCCTTCATGCAAGGGAAAATTCCATCGCCCAGGGTTCAAGTCTCCAAGGAGTTGCTGGGGCCTCTATTTAGCCTGGAGTGGGCTCTGAGGAGCCGCTGCAGCTGCCCGGCTTGTTTTCCCCCTCGCTGTGTTTTATTTTTAACCCCTGAGCTGCCAAGGATTGTTTTTCCCCAACCAGTGCCTGGGAACTAAGGGAGGGAAGAAATAAGGCTTTGTTCCCTTTGGAGAACTAATTGGGAAAGATAGGCAGTGTGGCCGGCTTGGCTCTATTAGGGTGTGAGGCTCCCACCCCTCGCTGCACAACATCTTCACCCCAATCCATACCCAGGAGGCTGGGAGTGCAGAAGTGCCCCCCAGGATGCAACCAGAGGCCCGGGGGCTGGTGGGAACGCAAGTGCAGCTTCAAGACTGCAAAGGCAGCTCAGAGCCACTTTCTTGGGCTCCGAAGATATTCAGGAAATAAGATGTTGGGAGCTGGAAATGTCTATTTTTCCCATTTCAACCCCTCCAAACTAACCCCTGCTTTTCTCCTGCTGGTGGTGGTGGTTGTTGTTTTCCAGACCTGCATAATGAACTCTGGAAGAAAAGTGAGGGAACTCAAAAAAGTAAGAAACCAGAAAATAAAGACATTATACTTTTAAACACTAGGCTAATCAATGGGAAACACCCAGCAATCCCACTTATAAGTTTACTCCGTAAAAAATATTCCTTATGCTCAGAAATTTAATTTCATTGCAAATCAGCTAGGAATTAATGAAAAATTTCTTCCACGGCCATTTTATTTTAAGATCAAATGGATTCCAGATAGGGACCCATTAAGAATCTAAGGACCATTTTGATCCCGTCTAGGAACAGAGCAAATTTCTAAGGAATCATCCACTTGCAGCAAGCCAGCACATTCAAGTTAGGGCTGTGGCATATGACACCCAGTGCGTTCAGGTAAAGACTGATCGTCTATTTACCAAGAATATTTGAGAAAAGAAAATGCCCCTGCCTGGTGGACAATAGCACAAAGCATTTCTCTGTACCTGGGCACATTTTCTCCACTCGATAAAAGAGGACCCCTGACCCAGGTACACAGGCAGTTGAACAAGAGGACAACGATGAACTGATACAAAGGCAAGAGGTTCCCGGTAGCATTGGAAGAACACAGATTGGTGCATAATGCATGGCATGTGCAATAAAAGTAAGTTGTATTAAAACTTCAACCTTGTTAATGACTACGAAAAAAAATTGTTAGAAAGAATGAATAAGATCTTGGCCAGGCACAGTGGCTCACGCCTGTAATCCCAGCATTTTGGGAGGCCGAGGCAGGCGGATCACCTGAGGTCAGGAGTTCGAGACCAGCCTGGCCAACATGGTGAAACCCCATCTCTACTAAATATACAAAAAAATTAGCCAGGCATGATGGTGCACACCTGTAATCCCAGCTACTTGGGAGGCTGAGGCAGGAGAATCTCCTGAACCCGGGAGGCGGAGGTTGCAGTGAGCCAAGATCGAACCACTGCACTGCAGCCTGGGCGACAAGAGCGAAAAGAATGAATAAGATCTGATATTTGATAGCACAACAAGGTGACTATAGTCAATAATGATTGAATTGTACATTTAAAAATAACGAAAAGAGTATAATTGGATTGTCTGTAACACAAAGGATAAAAGCTTTAAGTGATGGATACCCCATTTACCCTGATGCAATTACTACACATTGTATGCGTGTATCAAAATATCTCTCATGCCCCATAAATACACACACCTACTATGTCCCGACAAAAATTTAAAATTTTTTTTTAATTTTTAAAAATTTGTTGAAAAACCATCAGCCCTGTTAAGTTGCTCACACGTGCTGTTGCAGCCCCAGCTCACCCGGTAGTAAATCCTGCTGACACAGGGTTCCCCACAGCTATGGGTCTATCCTTCCTCTGGTGTGGCAAGACTACATTTTCAGGAAGCTGCTGGGCAGAATGAAGCAACTCAAAGCTCAGGAGAAGTGTCTACGTGCCTTTTAGGGTTAGGGTTTAACCCAGCACCCAGGGATTTCCCAGCATGCAGACAAAGGCACTGAGAGTTACAGCAGAAGCTGGAAGGGTGAGTCAAGCCAGGACTCAGCACGCTTGAACCCATCCACAGCTCCCACTCACATCATCCCACACTCCCTTTTCACATTTACTCCAAGCATCTGGAGCCCCAAGCTCCTGTGCCTCAACCCATGCCCTCAGTAACAGTATCCATTGCCAAGCCAGAATTGACTCTGGGCCCACCTCGCCACTCACTCAGAGTCTGTGAGGAGTGGGCACCGCACGCAGCCGTGAAACAGGCCAACTCACAGGTGGGCTCCCCACTGCACGTCTTGTCCGAAAAGACACCCCTCAGCCCCATCAGTGTTGACTTTGCATTGCGCCATTAGATTATTTCTTTCAGCTTTTCTTAACACAAATGGCTGGCTGTTGGGAGACTGGCCAGGGTTAAGGTGGAGCCTCAATGTGGCCATTTTCACAGCCCCGGCAAAGCCTGTGGTTGATGCCAAACCCCCATTGAACTGAATAGAATGGAGGAAAGCTAACCAACCCACCAGAATAATAATCACTAATGCTATGGAGTGATCACACAGCAAGACTGTTCTAAGTGTTTTATGTGTATTCATTTATTTTTACCTCATCATAAGTACTATTACTTTTCTATTTTATAGATGAGAAAACTGAAACAAGGTCACAAACCAGATGATCTAAAGGGTAGCCACTACTGCCTCCTAAAGAACCCCAATCAGGAATCCCAGATTAATTTGCCCAGCATCCTGTTTGGAAACCACATGTCCACCCTGCAACTGTACCTGGCTTGTGTCCCACAAGGAGGAAGATGCAGGGGCCTCCGGAAGCTAAGGAGGTAGACATGGGGTTTACTTGGGTTAATGTGGCCGGGGAGTCAGGAGACCTTGATTCCCATTCTGGCTCTGCCCCTATCCGCATGAAGATGGCCAACTGTTCCAACCATGGGTTCCACTCTCCTCATTGCTCAGCCACCAGGTTTCCAGGTCCCTCAGGCCCCTGCACATCCTCAGATCTCTGAAGAACAGTGATTGGTGTGACGACAGGGCCCCTTCACAGAGCGAACTTGACAAAGAACAACTCACCGCACACACGAGCCTTAGAATGCACGTGTCAGTGTTTTGGGAAATATGTGCTGTTTTGAAATGTGTCTGGGCCATGAGCAAGTTTAGGGGGAGACAGGATAGGAGCTTTTCTTCCAGTTAATGAAGTGAGGCTTCATGGAGGAAGAAGATTTTCTTAGTCACATTTCCTGTTTCACACTGACCTTTTAAAAGGAAACCCACAAGTGAACCTGTGCTGGGGCCTGCTTGCAAAATCTACCCACAGGTATAATAAAGATGATCTAAATAAAGCCCACAGTAGGCCAAGCTTAACCTGAATCAGTGGAAATAGTAAGATCACTAAGAAGGGCTGATGGCCTGAGATAAGAGACATGGTGGTGCTCCGTATACTGTAAATAGAAGTGACACGTGAGAGATTTAATGATTATTAAACAGGAATCTAAGCAGAGAGGCAGAGACAAACCATGCAATCTTTTCATCAGTCTCTAGGTACTCAGGGCTTAGCCACTCTAAAATGGAGACTCTAAAAAATTAGGAGAGATGGATGCAGTGATTTCAAAAGAAGTTGTGTTGATTGGGTTATAAAATTAATTATGGGAATTAAGATTACTTATCTGCAGAGGAAAAGACCAAGAGATAACTGAAGAACTTAAAGTTGGTAAGGGGCCGGGCTCGGTGGCTCATGCCTATAATCCCAACACCTCAGGAGCCTGAGACGAGAGGACTGCTTGAGCCCAGTCGTTCAAGGCTAGCCTGGGCAACACAGTGACACCCCGCATTTACAAAAATAATTTTTTTGTCCCCAGATTTGGTAGTGTGTGTTTCTAGTCTCAGCTACTCGGGTGGCTAAGACAGGAGGACTGCTTGAGCCTGGGAGTTTGAGGCTGCAATGTGCTGTGATCACACCACTGCACTCCAGTCTGGGTGACGGAGCAAAACTCCATCTCAGAAAAAAACCAAAAAGTTGGTAAGGGATCAATTATTGGATGACACATTGCCATATCTACTGAGCACAGAATGACAGGCCCAAACAACAGCAGACAGATATGGGATGCTCAAGGATGTCCCAGAGATGGCCAGGTACGGTGGCTCATGCCTGTAATCCCAGCACTTTGGGAGGCCAAGGCAGGCAGATCACTTGAGGTCAGGAGTTCGAGATCAGCCTGGCCAACATGGTGAAATCCTGTCTCTACTAAAAATACAAAAACTAGCTGGGTATGGTGGCGTATGCCTGTAGTCCCAGCTACTCTGGAGGCTGAAGCAGGAGAATCACTTGAACCCGGCAGGCAGAGGTTCCAGTGAGCTGAGATCACACCACTGCACTCCATCCTGGGCAACTGAGCGAGACGCCGACTCAAAAAAAAAAAGGAAAAAAAAAAAAAAGAATGTCCCAGAGATACCTGCAGAACGGTTGCCAAGGCCACCCAAGGCCAGGGGAGCTTCACCATCAGGCAGCACCCATCGCCATGGCTGTTTACATTAACTCAGGGAAGACGCCACAGAAATGTTAAGTTTTGAAAGCTTTGTTTTGTTTTATTACTTTTTCATTTTAAAAAATATGGAATGCTTCACAAATTTGCGTGTCATCCTTGCTCAGGGGCCATGCTAATCTTCTCTGTACTGTTCCAATTTTAGTACATGCACTGCCAAAGCGAGCACTGTTTTGTTTTGTTTTAAACAAGGAGGCCTGGAATTGGGCTGAAGTTAAAAAAAAAAAAATCATACAAAGGAAACGGTAATTATGTTAACAAAAATAGAGTGGGGAATAGGGTTAGGCCATGACAGGCAATGATCCTAAGAGCTAGAGATCTCTCCCACCCCAACAGTGAGAGACAGAGAGACAGACAGAGAGAGAGAGAGGGAGACAGACACAGAGAGAGAGAGACACAGAGAGAGAGAGAGAGACACACACACGCACACACACACAGAGAGAGAGACACACACACAGAGAGAGAGAGAGAGAGACAGAGACAGAGACAGAGAGAGAGAGACAGAACCCTAAGGTATTAATATTCCTGACTTGAATACCTCAGGCTTTTCCCAGCCAACTTCCACGTTGCTCTCCTATCCGTCTCCACACCTAATTCTTCTACCAAACCCTTCTGTCCACCCCAGGAGATTGTGAACTCAGGCACCAAATCCAACAAGCTCCCCGAGGAACTTACAACAGTCTGTTTTACAGAGAAGTAAATGTTGCTGAGAGAGAAAATTGTCAGGCCTCGGTGTTCCAGAGCAAGAGGCATTCCTTCATTCCCAGAGAGGCCCTGGGCCTCAGCAAGCAAGCCCAACAAGCCCTCTGCAGCCAGAATCCAAGCTTCAGGCCGCACCTCCCTCACTGATGGGCCCTGGACAGTGAGGCTGCTGCTCAGAACCCCTCTCCTCAGAGGGAAATTCCTCAGGGCTGCCCCACCCGACCTGTTCTCTCAGTCACTCAAGCCCTCTATCCTCTGTCACAGCCTGGCTCTGTCCCTTCCCATGCCCCAACCCCCAACCTCCCAGGACCCAGTGTCTCAGGATTCCTGCCCTCCTCCAGCCCCGAGCAGCCTGGAAGCCAAGTGGCAAGGATGTGGTCAGCCGGGTGGGCCCTGGGAGCCGGTGGAATGGTGTCCATGATGCAGGAAACAAGAGTGGGGGAATAGGGAAGGTGAAGGGTGCAGGGGTGCCTCTGCCAGGCCACCACTCCACAGCTCATTCTTCTCTGAGGTTATTCCCTGACCCATACCCCTCTGGAGCCCACCCCAGCTGCTTCCTCTTCCTAGGGGTCTCCACCTGCTGTTCTGTGACTCCCCTGAAAATAAACTTTTGCAAGGCAGACCGTGTGGTTATTGTGAACATGGGTTTAAGGTCAAGAGGCAACCCCATAGCCAGACTTCATCCTCCTCCAGGCCTCCAGCCAGGGCTGCAGAAATAGCTAGCAATTGGCTGGCTAAGCAGGCAGTGGCTTATATGGAAAGAGGGGCCCCTCTGCAGCTGTCACCTGTGCTTGTGAATTTGTTTTTCCAGCGTCAGGAAGGAAAGGTGATTTGGGAGACACCAAGCAAAGAGCAGGAGGACCTTTTCTGTCCCCTGAAATTTAGGAGGGAGATGACCACACAGAGGCTGAGGCTTCCAGCTTCACTGGGGCCTGATGCCCTCTCTCATCTGTGACTGCCACCCTGGGAGGCTCTTTAAGCCTCTGTGCACGGCTCCCCTGCACAGAGGGGAGAGCGCATGCGTGTCATGAACACCCAGGTGCTGGAGTCCACAGGACAGGTAGAAGAGAAACGACTGTGGCCACTCAGCAACCGCTTATGCCAGATACCCTTTTAATAAAATCACCTTCATCCAATCCTCACAGTCATCTCCTGAAATAGGTACTATTCCCATTTTGTAGACAAGGAAACTGAGACTCCAAGAGGTGAAAGTGCTTATGCAGATCATACTTATTAGGGACGGAGGCAGGACACAGTCCCACAAACACAGGGGGCAGCTGCCAAGGGGCCTCTTTTTCCATATAAGCCACCGCCTTCTTACCCAGCCAATCTCTAGCTATTTCTGCAGCCCCGGGATTGAGGTCTGAAGAAGGATTGAGTCTACTATGGTGTCACTTTCTGGCAAACTCTGAGAGGGACTGAGAAGGCCAAGTGGGGGCCTGCACCAGGCACCCCCAGCACCCAGGGCGCCCCTCCTCCCACTGAGCCACTCAGAGGCCGGGTGCTGGCAGGGTCCTCTCGCTTCACAGACCCTGCACTCCAGGCCAGACCCTGCATAAAAAGAGGTGTCCACAGTGCTTATATCCCACCAGACTCAGACGTGGTAGCCCCAGGAAGTCACATCCATCTGGGATCTTCCCACCCCAGCCTTTTCAGGAATTTATTGTTATGGGGACATACAACAATATTAACCATGAGCACTGCTAGGGTCACTGTTCACAAGCAGGCAGGAGGACCTCCAGTGCAAGGTCTTTCTGTGGGGCCACCTGGCATGCTGCATGCCCAGCACTGTAGGTGGACTGGATGGTGGGGAAGGCCCTGTTGGAACCTCAACAGAATGAACTTCTGGGAAACTCAGCCACTCTGGTCCTGGTGTTCTTGGGTTGTATGTTTCAAAGCTGTCTTGACTTAGCTAGTTCTGTCTCATTTTAGGAACTTCCAAAAGAATTCATGAACCAAGGTGCTAAAGAGCCAGATCCATTCGGCTCCTGAGCTCTGGAGGGATAGGATGCAGGGTAAATGGACCGAGGGTCCCAGCACCTTTTACCAGCTTTCCTAGCCTGGCCCATGAGACCCTGTTTGACAGGTTCCTGTCCACTGACCAGCCCATCTCAAGTCACCCTGCTTCTCCCTCTGTGCCCCACCTTCAGTGCCTCCAATCCCTCTGTACCCTACCTTCAGCGCCTCCAATCCCTCTGTACCCTACCTTCAGCGCCTCCAATCCCTCTGTGCCCTACCTTCAGTACTTCCAATCCCTCTGTGCCCTGCCTTCAGCGCCTCCAATCCCTCTGTGCCCTGCCTTCGGTGCCTCCAATCCCTCTGTACCCTACCTTCAGTGCCTCCAATCCCTCTGTGCCCTACCTTCAGTGCCTCCAATCCCTCTGTACCCTATCTTCAGCGCCTCCAATCCCTCTGTGCCCTACCTTCAGTGCTTCCAATCCCTCTGTACCCTATCTTCAGCACCTCCAATCCCTCTGCGCCCTGCCTTCAGCGCCTCCAATCCCTCTGTGCCCTACCTTCAGTGCCTCCAAGCTCCGTCTCAACCACCCTGTGCCCTCTTGCCTGGGGATCAACCCCTCCTTTCTCCAGAGAACCCCGACTTCACCTAGCACGTTTCCATGTGAATTTCAAAGGCTAAGTGCAAGGATTAGGTTCCTCTGAACTGGTTGAGATCTTTCAGGCTTCCTGTCCATCCCCCAGTGTCATGCCTATTTATCTCAATTTATGACACCCACACTTTCCCAATAATCCTGTTGTCTTTCTTGGTGCTTTTGTTGCTCCCTATAAATTGTCATTAAAGAGGTTGGATAGGAATGAGCCTGCAGCCCACTACTAGAGACTTCTCTCCTGGAGGTCGACATCTTCATGCTAATGACAGAAGGATTAGGTGGTTTTCTAATTATTGATTACTATGGAACAAATGACTTCAAACATGCTGATGAAAAACTGCCAACCATTTTCTTCTGCTCACAGATTCCTGAGTCAGGAATCTGGACAGAGCACAGCTGGGATGCCTCTTCTCTGGTCCATGTTTAGGACTTCTGCTGGGAAAAGCAGACACCAGGGGTGGGGGAATGAACTGAACGGGTAGGGGCTGGAATTATCTAGAGGCTTCTTCATTCCATGTCTGGCACCTACACTGGAAGGACTCAAAGACTGAGCTGAGTGGGGACTGTCACGTGTCGAATGACATGTGTCCTCTCCATATGGCTTGGGTTTCTCATAACATGGCAGCTGGGTCACAACAGTGAGTGTTCCAGGAGAACCAGACAGAAGCCGTGGGGTCTTTTATGGCCAAGCCTCAGAAGTCAAAAAACATTACTTTCTCCATACCCTACTGATCAAAGCAGTCACAAGACTGTCCTGATTCAAGAGGAGGAGCATAGGTCCCACCACTGGATCGAAGGAATGTCTAACAATTCTATAACAGCCACAGCAGCACTGGAAGCCTACACCCAGATGCCGAATGACTTGGGAGTCCCTTCGATTCAGGGTATAGGCCCCACCTGACAGGCTACTCAATGGCGATAAGTCATCAAGAATAAGCAGTGCTGAGAGGCCTCTGACATTCCTGTAGAGAGGCTGTGGTATAGGCCAGGCTACCATGATAAGGATTGTCTAACAGAATGAAGGCTCAAAGTGGATGCTAGGTCTCCTAAAAAAGGCAGAACCCCTATTATCACAACTGGAGCATGCAGGATGTCAGACCAGCAGTGTGTGACATGACGCCATCACACAGGTTAGCTGAGCGCCTTCAATCCCTCCTCCTGCGATCACATGAGAGCTTGTCAAATGCCCATGCTGATATTAAGAAATACTGTATCTATAGCATATTCCTGATCCAACAATTCAGTCACTGCCTTTCTAATATGCGTCTTTTTTTTTTTTTTTTTCTGAGTTTCGCACTTGTTGCCCAGGCTGGAGTGCAATGGAGCCATCTTGGCTCACAGCAACCTCTGCCTCCCATGTTCAAGTGATTCTCCTGCCTCAGCCTCCCAAGTAGCTGGGATTACAGGCATGCACCACCTTGCCCAGCTAATTTTGTATTTTTAGTAGAGAAGAGGTTTCTCTATGCTGGTCAGGCTGGTCTCGAACTCCTGACCTCAGGTGATTCGCCCACCTCAGCCTCCCAAAGTGGGATTACAGGCGTGAGCCACCATGCCTGGCCTCAAATGTGCATCTTTAATCGTCTCGACAGAAATATTTCCAGTGATCAATGTGGATCTCACCAAACTGGGAAAGAAGTAGGAAGTATACACATCGAGAGGGAAACAGGAGAAAGCAAATGGAGGCAGACGTTAGAATTATTCCTGAGTTCCTCTAGAGATGGTAGAAGGGAGGTGGGATTCCAGGGCTAAGTGGTTCCAGGTGGTCCCAGCCTACCAGCTTTCAGCTTTTCATTAGTGTACCCTTCAAGGCAAGCCCCATCTCTTTCAGAGAGCAAACATTTACATTGATCTAGGGTCGCTGGAGGCCATTTTACCTTGGAAGTATCTGGGAGTTGGGAGCTGATGAAGGACAATACAGAACAAATAGCTCAGAGATGGTCTGGGAAAGAATGAAGAAAGTAAAATTGATATTTGGGGTGAGGGGTGCAGCTTTTCCTGTGGAAGCAGTGTGCAGTAATCCAGGGCACTATCACTGCTGTGAGTCATCAACTTCTGGGTCTCTGGCTCAGACAATCTTAGAAGGCCAGAGCTGGAGGGTAGGGGTGCCTGTTCCAAGGTCATCTAGTCCAACCCTCACATTCGAGAGATGTGGAAACTGTTGCAGAGTCCATTTGTGCCCACTGAATATCCATGTGCTTCCCTGAATTTCCCAGCCTTCCTTGCAGTTAGGTGATTAATTCTAGCCAATGATACATGTCACTTCCAGGCCCAAACACTGAAGACAGTATGTGCCTCCCCCATCCCTCTTATCCCCTGCCACTGTGACCAGACAGTCCATGTACCCTAGATGGCATACCTATAAGATGGAAGAGGATCTGTCCATCCTCATCAGAGCAGGAAATACAAAGCTTCACTGTGTGAAGCCACTGAAAACTGGGGTCTTATTTGTCACTGCAGCATGGCCTGGCTTAGCCTGACTACTATGGATATTGAGGCCTAGAGAGGGGAAGTATGGATATGAGTAGCCCTGATAATGTATGTCAGATCCCCGCTCGTTCAGGAAAGCAGATCAAAGCAAGTAACATGGTAGGAATTTCTGCTATAGGGTGATGATCATGCAGCATTGACCCTCTTGCTGTCATGCTTTATAATTAACAAAATCTATTCATGACCAGAGTCATATAGTGAGGGAATAAGGGAGTCAAAAAGTAAAATCCAGGACTTCCCCCACACACTGCCTGATTGCCTATGCTTTTAGAATACTGATATCTTTTTAAAAGGTTATAACTCTCTTTTATCCTCCCCTTTCCAAAAAAAAAAAAAACTGATTGGCATAGGCTTATTTTTTCCCACAGGTTCATTTTCATAGAATATTTATTTCAATATTTAAATTTTGTCTAGAGAAGGTTCCAATAGCCTGGAGATCATTGGAGGTACCCGAGGAGTCATGGGTACCGGGGCTGGGAAACTCCGCCCTTGGGGGGATCCCTGGCTGAGAGAATCCCCTTGGTCGGTCCCCACAGAGGTACAGCACCCACCGTCCCACTCAGACCAGCAAATGAAGAAGTTGGATGAGACCACATCAAAGCAAGATTTCTTCAAAAAATCCAAATCAGATCCAGGTTCCTCTTCTTGAGACCACAGAGAGTGGGTGAAGGGTGCCTTCTGCGACTGCTTCCTCTTTCAACAAAAAGGGGAATGGCTGTAGGCCTGAGGGTGGCTGTTTATGTCTGGGAGAAGGTGACAAGTTAAAGACCAGGGTTGGGGACTCACGCTCTCTGGGGCTCTGTGATGTCCAAATTGCAGCCTCCACCACAGGGAGCCCCAGCTCTGCTGAGAGGCCCAAGCCCTCTGTAGCCCCAACCCTGGCTGCCCAGCCAGGCCCACCTGATCTGGGATGTCGCCTCTCACCTTCGCCTGCCCTCCCCTCCCTGTCAACACCCAGATGGGGAACCCACCCCTCAGGTCCCATTTCCCCTCTAGCTCCTTCCTCCTGGGAACTCCATGGTCTGACTTCCATCTTTACCTTGATTCTAAAACTATTCCAACCAAGGATGTCACTGAGATGCTATTGCCAAACAGAAAGACCTTAAGTTCAACCAGGCCCCATCACTTGCAAGTTTGTAGCCTTCGTTCGGCAAGTTATTTTCCTTCTCTGGTCTCAGTTTCCTCACCTGTAAAATGAGAATGATAATAATAAGACCTGCCTCATAGGGTTATTGTAAGGACTAAATGAGGTAATGGGAGTAAAGCACTTGGCAAAATGCCTGCTTCACACAGTCTATCATGCGATGGGTATAAGAAATATTCCTTATTTTATTATAAGAAACAATCCTTCATCCAAAATCCCAGTATTTTTTCTTCTTTTAGGAGGTAATATGGTGCATAGGCTGTCTTTAGTGTATGTCCCCCAGTGGGTGCCAAGTCAGGGCCTCACAATCAGACACATTCATGATGCGGCAGTGACCATGTCAACTTTCACCTGGAGGGACTTCAGACTGCAAATAGCCTCTCCAGTTCAGATCAGATTTTGCTGCTAAATGAGATTTGGCACCAAATTGACAAAATGAAGAAACAAACAACAACAACAGCAAAAACAAACAAACAAACAAACAAACAACCCTTTTCGTCCCTGGGATCTTTGGGTTTCAGGCTTGCAGATAGGGAATTATGAGTTTGCGTTAGTATTATTCCTATTTACACAACTAGATTTTTCTGTCACCTAGAACACAGAATGGACTCAATGACTCCTTCCTAGGAAGTCCTGACTCCAGAGGTCTTCCAGACTCTCCTCCACCCTAACTCTCTCCCTTTGGATCCTACAGCCCTGGAGCCAAGGTAATGCAACCGAAGATAGTTTTATACCGATATCTGCTGCAGAGCCCCATGTACCTTAGTTAATCCTATGAGGGCAAGAATAGCATTTTCTACTTCTCTGATCTTCTTAGTGACAAGTAAAGAGCTGAGTACACAGTCAGTGCTTAATACATGCATCCTACATGAATACTGCTGACCTCTCTATGCCTCTGTTCTAATCTTGGCTCACTTGGTGCTGGAAGAGATAGCGCAGTGTACAGAAACCATGTAGCTTCTGGGTTCGGCCAAGCCTGAATTTTAGCCTACTCAGGCACCTCACTGCTTGTATGTTTCTGTCTGTCTAGAAGGCTCCACTTCACATCCATAAAATGAACATAGTAACCCTCTGTGCAGGGTTTTCCCCATAAGAAGCCATCTGTGTAACACACCTTGCACAGGGCCTGGCGCTCACTGGGAAAATGATAGAACTTGAGTCACAGGGTCGTTGTGAGGATTACACGAATGAAAGTTTATGTGGGTCTTAAACGCATGTTCTGCATGGTCAATTTTTTTTTTTTTTTGCTATATTTGAGAGTTATAATTTTGCCCCTTTTTTGTGATAAATATATATAACATAAAATGTGGCCAGGTGTGGTGGCTCACACCTGTAATCCCAGCACTTTGGGAGGCCGAGGTGGGCAGATCATGAGGTCATGAGTTCGAGACCAGCCTGGCCGATGTGGTGAAACTCCATCTCTACTAAAAATACAAAAATCAGCCGGGCATCGTGGTGGGCACCTGTAATCCCAGCTACTTGGGAGGCTGAGGCAGGAGAATCGCTTGAACCCAGAAGGTGGAGGTTACAGTGAGCCGAGACTGCGCCACTGCACTCCAGCCTGGGCGACAGAGCGAGACTTCACCCCCCGCCCTCCAAGAAAAGTATCATTTACCCATTTTAAGTGCAAGTTCAAAGGCATTAAGGACATTCACACTGTGTGCAACCATCACCACTTTCTATTTTCAGAACTTTTCCATCTTCCCCAACTGAAGTTCTACATCCATAACCAACAATTCCCTGTTCCTTCCTACCTCCTTCTCCCAGTTACGTCTAATCTACTTTCCGTGTCTATGAATTTTTCTGCTCTAGGTACCTCGTATAAGTGGAATCATACAATATTTGTTCTTTTGTGACTGGCTTATTTCACTTTAACATAATGTTTTCTAGGTTCATCCATGTTGTAGTATGTATCAATGTTCTTCCTTTTTAAGGCTGAAACATTTAATTTGCTTATCCATTCATCCACAGGCGGAAACTTGAGTTTCTTCCACCTTTTGCCTATTGTGAATAGTGCTGCTAGGAACATGGCTGTACAAATACCAGTTCAAGTCCCTGTGTCAATTATTTTGGGTAAGTACCTAGGAGATCATCTAGTAATTCCATTTTTAATTGTTTGAGGAACTGCAACACTATTTTGCACGGCAGCCTCAGCGACACTTGTTATTTCTTCACCCATCCATTCATTCAACAAATAATTAATAAGTGTCAACTATACGCAGGCACCACACTAGGTTCTGGGGATACAGGGAAGTCCAGTGTGGCAGCACACAGTAGGCCCGCAGGGACCAGCAACAGCTACGGATGCACCCCTTGGGCTTCTCCCCTGCTTTGCTGCCCAGTTAATTTCAGCACGGTCTTCCCCATTTAATTCACCTTACCTGGTAACTCCTCCGTGTCTTTCTTGGGGCTGTCCACCAATCTGAGGCTTCCTTCTCAGCATCTTTCCCATTTCACAGTTGTCTCTCCCACCACACTTCTAAAACTTCCGCCTGTGCCTGCAGGCTGAGAAAAAGCCCTTCTCAGACTCCACTTGCTCATGCCTTTCTACCTCTTAAGGTTTCTTTGAACAAAATCACCCTTCCGAAGCTTGCAGAAGCTCTTGGCTATTACTGAGCTCTTCCTTGCTAATCCCGGGTTTTACCCTCTCTCCCATGTCATCGATCTTCATTACTGTCTAGTCCCCTAAGCAGGTTCCCCAGCATCCTCACATACCCCTCGCTTTTCATTTGTCCCTTTGTCATACGTCTCCCCAGCTGCCCTGGAATCCCTGCCAGACCCAGCCTTCCTTCAAAGTGCAACAAAAGCTGGATTTTTTATCCAAACATATGAAACCCAAAGTCATGTTGTTTCGTGAAGCCTTTTGCGATGAATCCCCCAGAGCTTCAGGTACCCCCTGTTTCACAAAATCAATTTGATTTTAACAGATTTCTGTTTGCAAATCCTCACCTGATTCACCTGATGTGAATCCTACCTCTGATTACCATGATAAATTGGAAAAAGGGTTTGAAAAAAAATGAGCTCTTGGAAGGTCTCTCAGCATCCTGCTGGGGTAGCTGTTCGACAGTGTTCCATGGGGTACCATGGCCTTTCGCTGTTGCCCAGTGCAGCCCTCTTTCTGCAAGGGTCTGCAGTAAGGATCTGCTCAGCCTTCCAGAGGTGAGGAGCTGAGCCCCTGCCAGCAAAACGCTTCCTCCTTCTCTACTCTGTGGTGGAGAAATGTTCCTGATGCTTGCTGCTTTCAGCCCTTGTTAGGCCTACCTGCCTCTGGTGTCCCCTGAAGGCCTCCAACTCACATCAGATCTCATCTTTCCTAAATCCCAGCCTTCTCCAGCTACAACTATGGGGCACTTTTGTCTTCCCTTCTCCTCACCCCCTTGGTTCTCACAGCTTCCTCCCAGGTCCTCAACCCATAACTGTTTGGGAATTCACGCTTGGACAACCCGAAACATTAGCATATCTAAAACTCACATTTACATTTTATTACTTTATAGGAAAACAATTTACAATACAGCCTACAATACACTGGGGGAAAAGAGAAATTGACAGACAGAATTTCTCTTTGGTGGGGAGAGTAGGGGATACATACCTACGTATTATTTTTTTACACTTTCTTTTCTTGAGAAAGTGGTTGATGAAGTAAACCAGGCCTGTGGGATGCTAGCTGTCTTACACCTCTGGTGTGTCTGCCTCATTTACCCAAATCCTTTTTTTTAAACAGAGGAATTTTTCCCCAATGGGAAATCCCTGATTTTGCATTCAGAGCTCTCCCAGTTTCATTCCTCCCCTCTTTTTGTTTGTGCATTTATCTGTGAAACACAGCTAGGCTGAAGAGGTGCACCTTGGAGAGCCAGGGTGGAATAGGTGCCAACTTCAGGCTGTGCATTTCTTAGATTCAAACCTTGAAAAAGTATAAATTACCCCCAAAGCCCTAACTGGCCAATTTTGTGCATCAGAAATTCTGTGAGGAGCCTGGGCAATACCACAAGACCCCCGTCTCTACAAAAAATATTTTAAATGATCTGGGTGTGGTGGTGGTCCCAGCTACACAGGAGGCTGAGGCAGGAGGATTGCTTGAGTCCAGTACTTCGAGGCTGCAGTGAGATATGATCACGCCACTGCACTCCAGCCTGGGCCACAGGGCGAGAACCTGTCTCTAAAAAAGAAAAAGAAGGCCCGGCATGGTGGCTCACGTCTGTAATCCCAGCACTTTGGGAGGCCGAGGTGGGTGGATCACGAGGTCAGGTGTTCAAGACCAGCCTGGCCAACATAGCGAAACCCCATCTCTACTAAAAATACAAAAAATTAGCCAGTTGTGGTGGCAGGTGCCTGTAATCCCAGCAACTCGGGAGGCTGAGGCAGGAGAATCACTTGAACCTGGGAGGCAGAGGTTGCAGTGAGCCGAGATCGCGCCACTGCACTCCAGCCCAGGTGACAGTGCGAGACTCCATCTCAAAAAAAAAAAAAAAAAAAGGAGAAAGAAATTCCGTGAGGTAACTTTACATAAACTTGCTGGAATGGGGTTCATAGCCATTTTGTGTGTCAAGTGGGTGGATACTATGTCTGTCACATGACAGCAGGAATGTGTCCTCAAATCCCCAGGGCTCCTGAAGAGCAAGTGCCAAACAAGCCTTTGAGAAAACGACCCTCAGTGGATGCAGGTCTCTCCTCACACTCAGCTCACAGCTTCACCAGGAACACAGCCAAGGCTGAACCCCACCAACAGCGCCCCTCCTCTCAGCCTGCACCAATCAGCAAAGGCTGGTGACACCCGGAGGGACAGAATGCCCAGGAATGCCCTCCAGCCCTTGCAGCGTCCAGAGAAGAAGGTTGCCTCCCTCTCTTTGTGGCTCTGCTAAGATCTCAGAGAAGACAAGGGGAAAATCAAACTAGCGGGCTCTGGAGGAGATGCTGGTCAGGGACCTGCCACTGAAAGCCTGTATACAACCATGCCCGTGTCCAGGTGGCTGCATATAACCATGCCCATCTGCTGTCAGCCCATCTGCCATGCCCCTGCGGCCACGCACCTGTCTAAGGCCACCCTCACTCAACCTTGGATTCCAGCCCCTGGTGTAGCCCAAGGCCCTCACTCTGTGCTGGGTGCTCTCTCTGCCTGATTGGCTTCTCCTCTGCTGAGGCATTCCTCCCAGTGCACAAACATGTTTTACTACCTCCCTCTTAAAAAAGAAATCCCTTGGAACTAGATCGCCCTTCGGCTATCACCCTACTTAGCTTCTTTCTTTTAGAGTCAAATTCCACAAAAGAATTATTATCACAGTCACTACCTCCTCTCCTCCTATCTTTTCTTGAACACTTGAAAACTGGGCTTTGCACTCCATGACCCCCGCTAAAATGGCTCTTGTCAAGCGTCACAATGATACCACCAGTCAATCCTCAGTCAGTCCTCATCCTCCCCCATCAGTCCGAAGCATTTGGCCAAGTGCTTGCTCCCTCCTTCTAGAAATACTTTCTTCTCTTGACTCTCTACCCCTCTAATGCCTGTTTTCAGTCTCCTGGACTCGGTCCCCCTTAGCGCAGGAGGTCGCCCGGGCTGCAGCCTAGGGCCTCTTCTTTTCTCCGCCTGCACTCATGCAAGGGTGATCCCTTCCCCTCCCTGCTTTAAATACTGTCCATAGGCTGATGTGTTTGGATCCTGGCTAAGACTGTGCCTAGCAGGGTGATTGTGGATGGGTCATTTCACCCCTCAAATGTAAAATGAGGTTTCTAATAGTACCCCATCATAGAGTTATTAGGAGGGTTAAATGAGTTAGTATTTGTAAAGCATTAAAACAGTGGCTGCTGGGTTTATTAAATAAGTGCTCTTCCACGCTTCTTTCCCTAGCCAACTTCAGCTCCCCCTGTAGACCTCGGTGTGCGTGTTTCTTCTAGATATCTGCAGCACCTCCTCCATGGTTACGCTGAGAAGACTGTGGTCAATGCATTATTACCTCTGTGACTGCTGACTTTCTCTCTCCACTGTGCATACATTCCTGGAGAGCAAGGACGAGGTCTCCCGTCATTCCTGCTCTGTCCCCTGCACCCAGGGTGATGCGGTCAGGGTAGCACCTCCATGAATAGTCACTGGATGAATGAACGACCAAATACCTGAATGGGTGGGCTTTGCAGCGACTGCTGCATGCTGGGGACTTAACGAAGGGCATGGGCCTCTCCCAAGGAAGAAGCTGCAGAAGGGTCTTGGGAAGGACACGCAGGAGAGCCTGGGCCATGGAGGAGGCTGAGAAACATGTCACCCATGACCACAGCAGAGGCTGCTTTGTCCCTCTGTCCCTCCATGCCTGCTCCTGTGCCCTGGATGACATGACTTTATCCCACAGGAATGACTGGCGTTCCTGAGACACCTGACACTTGGTGGCTGAGCAGAGCCCCAAGCTAGCCTTCAAGGGGCAGGACCAGGGGTTACTGTTTATACTCAGATCTGGAACTCAGTAATGAGCTGGTGTTCCTTTCTGAAATGACCGACTCCAGGAAGCTTATGCCATGGAGGCGGTGACAGCAAGGTGTGCCATCAGGCCAGCCTGGGTCTGAATCGTGACCCCACTGCTTGTCACCTGTAACCTCAGGAAGAAATGGTTTTAACTCTCTGATTCTTGAGTCGCAAAATAATATTCCCAGTGCTGTTGGGAAGGCAAAATGAGGCACTGTGCTTAGTATATTGTAGAAATGCAAATGTTTACTTCCCTACCTCTAACATGGACTGGAATTCTTCCATAGGTAATGAAAATGGCAGATATTAAGAAGCTCTAGAAAGGAGTGAAGCTTTTACCTTTTGTCCTGTCATAAATTACACGTTTGACCTTGGATAGGATGAATACAAGCATGATTCAATTCACTTCAACTCAACTCAAGGAAAAACTAGTTATATATATGTATGTATAGTTATACATATTTACATTTACTGCAGGCACAGATATGTGCTACAGCCCAAGAAGAAGATGGTGAAATTCCAATTTCATACCTCTCTCTTCTTCTTTCTCTAGAACTTTGTATATAAAGCAACAAAGCACTTCTTAAAGTCTTTAGCGTCCTGCTCTGCTAATCCTATGATTCAGATGGGACGAGCTTGCAGTGGGTAGGAAATTAATCCTGTTGAGCACCAACACTGCCGGCGCCTTCACTTGCTTTCTGATGAAATCTCCACCCCCACCCTGTAATGCAGGTCTTCTGAACACGGAAACAAAGCCCCATCTCTAGAATCCCAGCAGACAGGGCCTCCATAAAGGACTGGAAAATTCCAGCACCTCAGAGAACACTTAACCTGTCATGAGTGTGGGTGGAGGAGGCGGGAGGGGATACTGGCAGATCTTTAGAAGTCCTCAGCTCTAAAGATATGGCATTGTCTGCAATGTGATTCAAGAGAAAAACATAACAGACTCATAAAATGCAAAACTTACATGTATGCTGAAGTTAAAATGGCTTCTTCTGGATATTTCTGAACACAAAATTCTGGATAATTTTATCAAAGGTGCATTTTCTCATAACTCTGGAACCTCTGCTTTGCTGCTGCCCTAATGAGGCCCTTGGTCTGCCCACTGGACTAGGTAGCAGCCAGCCTCTGCTGTGTTCCATGAGATTGAGGGGTAAGCGAGCTTAGGCAAGGCCAGCTACTTCCACCATCTCCCCGCTCCCCACCACTGGATAAGGAGTTGATTTTCTCTAAACATTTCATACAGGCACCCCATATAAGCACTATTTACAGGGCATTCAGAGAATCAGAAAAACTGATGAGGCCCAGGACATAACTAGATAGATAGATAGATGATAGATAGATAGATAACTAGAGAACTGTTTCAAGGGCACCAAGTGTGATTACATGTTCAAACCTGTCTTTGTTTATTTTTCCCCCTCTCACATGAAAAGAAAGACAGATGTGTAGCTTCTCTATGAGTTGGTGCAACGTCTGGGTTCAGGTAGAAAATCCTAGGCCCCCTTGAATACACTCCCAGAGCTCAGTGGGTTCCTTGGAAAATCTATTGACAATTTCCTGTGATCTTGGATCCAAATGCTATTTTCCAAAAGGCCTTATGATCATGATTTTAAGCATCTCTGGAAACATATTGAAAGAACACACTCAAAATAATATTCAGCCTCGACACCTTAACAATTTCAGGACACAATGGCATAGTGCTCATTCTTGGCAAGCATGTGAGGAAATAGGAATTGTCATAAACTTTTGGAGGGAGTGTAGATTGATAGCTTTCCTTTTTAGAGCAACTTCTAAAATCTATCAACATTTTAAATATACAAATATCATCTTGGGTTATTTCATGCCTAGAAATGTATCCTACAGAGATCCATTCACATAAGGGCTCAAAGATACATGAGCAGAGATATTCATTTGTAATCATGTTTATCACATTTTTTAAAACTGGAAATAACCAAAATGTCCACTAATGAGTTAAACAGTATATGGTGTATCTATTTTGTGGTATACTATGCAACAGTTTAAAAAAGTAACATGAAAATCTGTGTACATGAACTGACGTGAAAAGAAGCCCACAGTCATTCATTAAGTTAGAAACACAAGTTTTCAAACAGTATGAACTAAATCATGAGTGTGTTGGTTTTTTAAGTATTTATAAATATGTTTGTCTAAGCATAGGAACATCCAGAAGAGATCATTCACTGCGGGGAGGGGATTTTGGTGATGGAAAAGAGGTAGAGGGTTTGAGAATGGGAACGTTTACTTTTTATTCTTCTATATCAAATTTATAAATTTTCATATATGAAGCATATGTCAATTTCAAAATAAAGGTGGGTTTTTTTGTTTTTTTGTTTGTTTGTTTGAGTCGGAGTCTCACTCCATAGCCCAGGCTGGAGTGCAGTGGCGCAATCTCAGTTCACTGCAACCTCTGCCTCCTGGGTTCAAGCAATTCTCCTGCCTCAGCCTCCCAAGTAGCTGGAACCACAGGCATGTGCCACCACGCCCAGCTAATTTTTGTATTTTTAATGGAGATGGGATTTCATCATGTGGCCCAGGCTGGTCTCAAACTCCTGACCTCAGGTGATCAGCCCACCTCAGCCTCCCAGAGTGCTGGGATTACAGGCATGAGCCACCGTGCCTGACCATTTTTTTTTTTTAAGAATGTATGGAGGCCCTTGGCAATGGACCTTCCGAAGGTTTTCTATCACCACCACATATGCCACAACTATTAGGTTGGTGCAAAAGTAATTGCGGATTTTACCATCACTTACTGTCAAAACTGCAATTACTTTTGCACCAGCCTAATAGTCATTGCCACTGTTTCAAGTTCCAGCCTCCTCCAAGTATAACTGAACCTGCAGCCTTCAGAAACAGCATCATGATGGGCTGCTGCAGGTGAGCGAGGATGTTCAGAGCTCTGTCGGCTTGCTGGGGACAGAAAGAGCTTGGCAATTTACCGAGCGTCCTCACAATCTTGCCTTGCAGCAGACTTCAGGACTGGCAGGACAGTCTCGCAGGGAATTCTTCTTCCCATTTCTCCAGGGGAGGCTTGCACAGGTTACCGACCTTGGTCCCAGTCATGACTGGAAAGTCAGAGAGCCACAAGTGGATCTGGATAGAAGCAAGTTAAGCTGATGAGTTTGTCTCTACCACAGGGGTAACTGCCTTCCCCAGGATCAGCCCGATGGCAATTCTGGGCCCAAGCTCTCCCTCCTTGATCAGATCCCAATGGAAACAGCCCACATTGCCTCTCACATTTACTTTTCAAGCTATCTGACAGTTAAATCAGATGTGTCAGGAACCCATTCCAACTCTTTAAGCGTCTGCACAGCTCTGTGTCCTACTATCGGTCACTTAGCAATGTATCGTTATAGGGTGACTGGAATCACCCAAAAAAGTCATATGTTGAAGTCCTAAGCCCTAGTATCTCAGAATATGACCTTCCTTGGAGATGGGGTATTTAAAGAGGTAATTAAGTTAAAATGAGGTCATTGGGGTGGCACTACTGCAGTATGACTGCTGTCTTTATAAGAAGAGGAAATTTAGATGCAAATACATACAGAAGGAAGCCCAGGGGAAGACACAGGGTGAAGACAGCCATCTGCAAGCTAAGGAGGGAGGCTTGGAGCAGATCCTACTTCACAGCCCTCAGAAGGAACCAACCCTGCCAACACCTTGATCTCAGGCTTCTATCCTCCAGAACTGTAAGACAATGAATTTCTGCTTTTTAAGCCACCAGGCTTGGAATTTTGTTATGATGGACCTACCAATTATACATGCAGCTCTCAGCAGACAACTTTGTTTTCCTTATTTCCAACATCTTGACACAGGGCCTCACTGTCCTGTACAAACTGTAATATCTAAAAAAAAAAATCCTCAAGAGAATGACATTAAGATTGTTCAGCTCCGCAAAATAAAACGCTATCCCAGGCTAAGTATTGTTTTTATCTTAACAACCACTAACAGGGCTGAATGCACCTTCAGTAACTCTGGAAGCTTATCAAAGGTCTGTAGGTAAAGCTGAGTGTGAAGGCACTTCCAAAAGGGGTTTGGCCCATCTGAAGTTGAAGAGACCAGCCTCACTCTGCTTCAGGGTCCTTCAGTCTCTTCAAAGAGAAAATGGAACCTTTCAGCATATAAATCCCAGGAAAGAGGGTGAACAAGCTAAAGCCCTTGAATTTGTTCCAAGGAGGATACTGTCTGTCTTAAAATTATAAGCCTATGGGTGTTTTGTTTGTTTGTTTGTTTTTGTTTTTGAGACAGGGTGTCACTCTGTCACCCGGGCTGGAGTACAGTGACATAATCTCAGCTCACTGCAACCTCCGCCTTCCGCCTCAGCCTCCCTAGTGGCTGGGACTACAGGCATGAGCCACCATGCCCAGCTAATTTTTGCATTTTTTGTTAGAGACAGGGTTTTACCATGTTGCCCAGGCTGGTCTCGAATTCCGGGGTTCAAGCGATCCACCCATCTCGGCCTCCTGAAGTGCTAGGATTACAGGCATATGAGTTTTTATGATAAAAATAATGCTTGCTTTTAGAAATTTTGGAAAATATAGAAAATGCAGAAAAAAGAAGAAAATCGCCATAACTCTACCATGCTGAGACCACCTGTGTTTATATTTTTGTATATTTTTGCTTTGTTCTATATAGTTGTATTTCATAATTGGATGCAGTTATATACACAATTTTCATACTTTTTTAGTTATAAAGAATTCCTCCATGTTATTATAATCTCTCTTCAAACATCATTTTAAATGACTGTAAAATATCCCATCAAGTTGATCAGTTTTCTCAAATGCGAACTGCAGAACATCTGCATCAAAATTATATGTGGTATGTTAAAAATGCAGACTTTTGGATCTCACCCCAGATCCATTAAATCAAAATCTCTAGGGGAGGAGGCTGGGAATCTTCATCTTAGTAAGTTTCTCAAGTAACTCATGAACTTACGAAAGGTTGAAAACCACTAAAATTAGTGCAACCGTGGTTGTACATAACCTTATATGAAATGCTGGACATTTCGGTTGTTTCCAGTGTATTCTTTTATAAATGTGTGTACAACATCTGTGTGCATAAAGCATCTTGCAAATTTTATAGCATTTCTTTAGGATGGTTTCCCAGAAGTGATATTATGATGTCAAAGGTGTGAACCTGTTAAAGATGCTTGATAAACACACAACACACCTGCACACACGTTTAACCACACGGTCTGCTCAGGTTCCAGGGAGAAGTGTGTTGCCAATTACTTATCTTATTTTCCAGCTCTTTTCAACAGTGTTCTATCTTTATTGCTGAAAATAATGAGTTGGGTCACAATAAAGTAGGTAAGGAATGAGCAGACAGTCAATAAAATGTCCTTTAGTGATACAAGAAGACTCTGGCCTAACCCCATGCAAAACCAGAGCAGCAGATAGCCACAGGGACTCCAAGGACTCCAGACATCAAACAGAACTCCAAAGGACACAGTAGCACTCCATTGTACCCCTGTCCTACGTGCCACTGGGACAGTGCTCTCCTCAGTTCAAGGTCATCACCAACATTTGGAGGCAGCTGCACAGCAAGGATTCATGTGTAGGTAGGGGCTGGTCTCACCCTGGCCGACATAGAGGGTCTTTTTTTTTTTTTTTTTTTTTTTTTGAGACAGTCTCGCTCTGTTACCCAGGTTGGAGTGCAGTGGCAATCTCGGCTCACTGCAACCTCCGCCTCCCGGGTTCAAGTGATTCTCCTGCCACAGCCTCCCAAGTAGCTGGGATTACGGGAGCCCACCACCACGCTCAGCTAATTTTTGTGGTTTTAGTAGAGACAGGGTTTCGCCATGTTGACCTCGGATAACAAAGATCACAGCAGCAGACAGAATGTGGGGGCCCCAGAGAGGAAAATGGGCTCACAGAACCCTAATGTGCTCAGGGCAGGGCAGCTTCTAGATAGGGGGAGAGCTACAAAATGGAATGTTAAGTGCATAGCAAACACACTGTTCTTACTGTGTGTTGAAATGGCTTAGAGGAGAGGTAATCATATAGAGACATGGGCAACCAGTCTCCTTAGGGCAACCAGAACTGATTCATTTGTTTAACCAGTATTTATACAGCATTTATTATGCACTAGGCAGTGGTCTAAATGCTTTACAAATGTTAACTTATTCCATCCCCCCAACCAACATATAAAGTATCATCACTCCCATTCTACAGATGAGGAAACTGAGACATGGAGAGTTTAAGTAACTTGCCCAAAGTTGCACAGCTAGGCCGGGTGCTGTGGCTCACGCCTGTAATTTCAGCACTTTGGGAGGCCGAGGCAGGTGGATCACTTGGGGCCAGGAGTTCCAGACCAGCCTGGGCAGCATGGCAAAACCCCATCTCTACAAAAAAATGCAAAAATTAGCTGGGTGTGGGGGCATGCGCCTGTAGTCCCAGCTACTCTGGAGGCTGAGGCATGAGAATTGCTTGAACCCCGGAGGCAGAGGTTTCAGTGAGCCAAGATCGCACCATTGCACTCCAGCCTGTGTGACAGAGTGAGACTCTGTCTCAAAACAAAACAAAAAAACAACCAAAGTTGCACAGCTAGTAAGTGGTGGAGACAATATTTAAATCCAAGTAGCCCAGCTCCAGAGTCCATGATTTTAGCCTTGGAAGGAAGGACTGAGTAGCATGAGAAACCAATATACAGCAAGAAAGGTCAGTGGGTGACCCCTGGACAGACGTCATCAGCCATGTCATTGAGTCTATCCTTGGGGGACTTTCACCTCACGCTATTTTCAATTTATGCATCCCAAGATTAGGACAGTTCATGAAACCAAAGCGGGTAAAGCTGAAGCCACAGAGTTTATTAAAGTGTCATTTACAGCAGAGACTCTACCTGCTAACCCTTACGCACCAGCACATATTAGAAAAATGAAGTTGTTCATTACAAACCATCCTTTCAACACTGGTCTCCACCTACCCCCCCCACTCCAGCTGAGTGGGCACTACATTAGTGTAGCTGGTGCATGCAGTGGGTTGGCTGAGCATCTGGTATCTTCTGGAGCAGCACGGTAGATCTGCCTGTGAGAAAGCCCCAGACACCTGCACGCTCCAGGAATACATGCATACATGCATGGCCTGTGTGCAGCACTCCCCACGCCTCCCCAACCATCTGGGACAGCAGGGGCCACCCCCTTGGTCACCCTGCCTGCTGGCTTCAGGCTGTGGTGCCTAAGCCCCTGGGGCGCCTTCTCCCTAGTACAACAACTCCTCCCTTAGAGAACACCTCTGCCCCCCAAGGACTGCAAAATCCATCATCAGAATCCATCATCCCTCGCCTCCAAGGCCTTCCACCACTGCAACTAATTATCTGTGTTGTAAACTCCCATGTGGAAACAATCTACAGGATTTTTCATCAGACCTGGCCAGCAGGCTAGCAGCTCACACGCCTGCCTGTAGACTGGAGCAAGCCAGCCTCCCCCTTTTAAACAAACACATTAAGTTAATAATAACACGACCAAGTTTGACAGCCACATTTACTAATTAATTCTCATTTGCTCCTTCTGTTAGGAAGGCGGGTAGGACTTGCCTGGTTTACAGATGAATTAAGGCTGCAAACAGATTTCTCTTAAGGTGGCACCAAAAAATTTAACCTGGAGACTTCCTCCCAGTCAGCCTTCTCCTCTTCCCTACCCCTTGGGTGATTCACTTTACCTAAGCTCCCCAAGGCAGTGTTCAGGATGGAGAAGATCCTAGTGGTGACCAGTCCCTGCCCCTTGACAGAGGTGTAGATGGCTCTTCACAGCACTCCCTTTCATTCACCTGGCCATGCAGATGCACGCGGGGACCTCAGCCATCGCATCATTCCATTCTCACCACCCTCCTCCAGGAGAGTTGGTTATGATCCCCATCTCCCACAGGGGTAACCACAGCTGAGAGGTCAAATGACACATCAAGATCAGTGGGCTCACAAGCAGAAGTCCAAAAGCCCATTGTCTGCGGCCTTCCCCTTTACCTGGGGATGACTGGTTAGGAAATTTGTCCCAGGTGACGAAACAGCCAGCTTCAGGAAAACAGAATTCTCCATGCCTAGCCTTGGGCTCTGACCACAAAACCCACTCTGGCTCCTCACACCTGTCTATAAAGGCCTCTGAGCTCTGGGCCTGAAGGAGCTCACCTCACCTGCTTGTGGGCTTCGGTGGAAGGACGGTGGATCCTTCTAGGAACCTGCTTCTACTCTGCAACTTCTATTCCCTTAATCCAAATAAGAATGCTGTTGCCCAGGCTGGACAGCCCTGGACTAATGTCATCAGCCATGCCATTGAGTCTGTGCTTGGGGGACCTGCAGCCCACGCTATTTTCAGTTCATGCATTTCAAGATTAGGACAGCTTGTTGGGATGTTCTCTGTCCACATGTCAAACTCACATCCTAGCTTCTCTCCCTTCTATTTCACTTCCTGAGCATTTTCTACGCACCAAATGTTCTACTAGGACCATCCATTAACATTTTAGATTATGTTTTCTTCTTGTAACAACCCTACAAGGCACGTATTATTCTTTTACAGTGCTGGTTTTACAGATGGGGAAACAAAGGCATAGAGAGCTTTCATTCCTCCTAAGGATTACGTGGCTGGCGTGCAGCAGAAGTGCAATCCGCCTTCAGACTCTGAGTTTAAGGCTCTAGTCTCCAGCTGATAGGAGGCACCTTTCCTAAGCTCTGTAGCTCTTACCCTCCCACTGCAGAGGGTGCTGAAGTCTTGGGGCTAATGGCCCCACAGTCACATTTTTTCAACGGGTAATGGCTTGTACAGCTGGTGACAGCATGCGTCATTTCCCAAGAATACTCAGGGGCCTAGATGCAGAAACTGACACCCCCACCTCTACCCTGGCTACTGGGCAAGGGGCATCAGCTGACTCTGAGGGCTCAGAGCACCAGGCTTCTTGAGATTGTTCTAAAAAAAGAAAAAAAAAAAAAAGGAAGTTCATTTGGCTTCCTGCTCAGTCTAGGACTGGCTAACCACGTCCCGCCTGGGATCAGCATGGTGGCCAGGACTTCATGAGTAATAAATAACACCACCAGGCTCTTCTTGAACCTAGATCCCCATAACCAACAACAGCAGCTGGTGTTTTGTGAGGGCCTCCCTAAAGACCCACAGCTCTGTGATAGACAAGACCTCATGTATCCCCATATGTCCTCATGAGCCAGGGGAAGAGGGGTGGCCAAAGGGACTCTCCTCCTTATTTTAAAGATGGAGACACTGAATCACAGAGGGGAGACAGGGCTTGCCAGAACTGAGTGGCAAGACTGAAACAGGTTGCATTATCTGCCAGGATACCACAAGACCTCTCCACCCCTCTCCCAGGTCCATGAAAGAAAGAATACATTCCTAGGTCTCCCAAAGCAGCTGGACTGGAGCTGGCTCCACAGTAATTGTTTAAAGAAAAAGCAGTGGCCCTGATGGGAAGGGGTCTGATGGCCGGGGTGAACACAGTTTGGCCATTATCTGCAGGCCCGCCTCCCTGTGAGCTGCCCTGCACCGAGATAACACAGCAGGCTGCGCTGGACACAACTGGCTGCCTGTGGACTCCACCTTTCCTCCATGCTGGGTTCCAAACCCAAGATAGCAAAGACACTGTTTGCCTAGAGAGCCTAGTTTTAACCCCAGGCTAGCTATGGCAAGGCCCAGCTGGGGGATTTCTATCCTTCCCTGCCTCAGGTGGGAAAGGTCCACTGAGCAGAGAGCTTGCCAGGTGAGGCTGCCAGGTAAGAAGGCTCATCTCCCTGAGCAGAGGGGTGTAGCTGACTCCAGCCTCCTCAGAGGGTCTCCCCAGGCAGGACCTTGGGCTCGGGCTCTAGGAACCTCTTTGGAGATAGCCCAGATAGATGGGCAAGGTCCTGACAGGTTAGCCAGGGATCTCGATTCCCTCTTCCCTAATCCCAACTCCTAACTTCCAGTCCCTCCCCCTGACCCTTCCCCTCCACTGGCTTCTATCACCCCCAGCTCACCCACAGGGTCTCCTCGTTCAGACCCATGCAGGCAGGCCCTAGGCCTCACTTTCCAACAGTTTCTTCTAGCCCAGGCCTGGTGACTGGCTTCTGCAGAGAATGTTAGGGCTGAAAGGACCCTAAAGAGCCACCCCTCTGCATTTTACACATGAAGAAACCATGACCCAGAGAGACCGCGACAGATCCAGGGCTACCATTTGGTAATGGCAGAGACAGACTGGTTTCCAGGAATTCCGGAAATGTTTGCTCCACCAACCTGCACACAGAAAGTCAAATGAAGGTAAGTTCATCCATTTACAGATGAGCAAACTGATGCCCAGAGAGGTAAAGGGGCCTTCCCAAGGCTCACATTCACACTGTTTGTTAGTGTGATCTCTTAGATACAGACTAAATGGAGAGGCCCCCAATCCTATGGGTGACAGCTGATGCGCAGACAGCGTGATTTTGCAACCTCACTTAGTCGCCTGTTAACAAGTAGCTCTGAAAATCCTTCTGTAGGGCTGCCCTAAGTCCCTCCCATCTACAGGATGCTGCTATTCCTCGGAGGGGCACTGCCCCCAGGAGAGCTTCTCTGCATGGAGATTAATGCTCAAGTCAGAAAAGAAGCCGATGAATCTGGAAAAGAAAGAGGGCCAGACAGTCTTTCTATTTTAACATTTTTTTCAGATGGAGGAAATTCTAAGTTATTCTAGTACCCAAACCACTAGTTGCCTGGAAAATGCCTGCTGATCCTTCAGTTGCAGGTACCTTGGTACTAGAAGGCCAGGTTTGCATTCCAGCTCAGCAGCTACATGCATGTGGTCAAGTTTCTTCGCCCCTTTGAACCTGCTTTTCCTCATTTGTCAAATAGGAATATTACCTCCCTTTCCCTGCCTCTTGGTGAGGTTGAAATTAGAAAATGGATGTAAAAGAATGCTCTGATTTGAAAATGTTCTGAAGACATATGCGATTACTCATTATGAATACAATATTCTCCTTTCTGTATTTGAGAAAGGCCCTTTGTTGGCCGGGGGTGGCGGGGGACTTAGGTAACTCAGCCAGGTTGCTCCCACCAGCCTGATTTAATGGACTCCTCTCTTAATCACCACAGCTTCTCTCTCCTTGTGCCTGACTCTTTCTGAGCTTTCTGAACTTTGCAATCCCCAGCTCACCCCCCCAACACGCCCCACAGTCCTTCTTCCCAACAGTTGCCAGCCCACCCTGGCCATAAACGGGTAGAACCCACAAGGACTCTCAGGAAACAGCTTCGCCCTTGCCTTCTCCCACTCCCAGGTCCCCTCTGACCCAGAATAAGCTCACATGTCCCCTTCTTTCCCCACAGTTGTGTCAGCAAAGTAAACTGGAGGCTGGTTGACCCCCAGTCTCTAAAGTAGGCCAGAGCCCCAGTGCTCTCAGGTGAATTCCAGGGCTTAGTATGGGAAGGCGGGAGGTGGGCTGGGGCCAGCCTGGTGGTACCAACCCCTGGGTACTTGCCATCCTCTGAACCCCACACTGAATCAGAGAGAGAGGCTGGGAGCTGGCATTTATTAATCCTTTATTCTATGCTGGGCACTTTGCCCACATTAGAGCTACTTCTCATAACCCATGGAGAGGGTTAGTATCCTCGTTTAACAGGTGAGGAGAAACAGGTTCCAAGATACTAAGAAACATACCCATAGTCACACAAGACTTCAGGGATGAACAGGAATCCAAATCCAGGGTTCTCACCTCTAGGCTTGGGCATGGGCGTAGATCCCACACCCACAGTCACTTATTGAGTCTATGTATATAGCAGGTTTACTGGAGTAGATCAAAAGAAAAGAAAGCATACAAATTCCCTAGACTTCTGGATTTTTTTAAATCATGATCTCAAAATAAGTAGTGGAAGTGAATATTAAAACTAAAAATAGTTGCTGTTAAGGTAGATATCTTTAATATTATTGTGTTACTTTCTCAAAAAAAAAGATTCCTTCCTAACCATTTCCTTTTCCCAAAGTGAACAGCTGCTGTATATAAACAGTAGCCACTAGTATTCATTGACCACTCACTATGCACAAAGCCTTCTATGGGAATGCTCTCATGTAATCTGCCAACAGTCTATGCAGTAGGTTCTACTGTTATCTATTTTATAGATAAGGAAACTGAGATGCAAAAATATGGAGAGATTTGCCCCAGGTCACTGAGTTACAGACTTCGAACCCTGATGTTAGAGCCTGTACCCCGACCCATTAACTTAATATTCCCAGCTCTGGGATTTCCTGGACCAAGTTATGGAGCCTAACCCAATGAAGGTGTGTGTGCTAGTGCCAGAGAGTCAATACGCCTCAGTAACTATTGAGTGGAATGGAGTAAAGGCAAGAATGAGTAGGGGGAAATGGATGACTTGCTTGGGAGTGACTCGAGCACTTGGAAGTGGGGCGGGCAGTAGGGGGAGGGTTGGCCTTAAGCAAGGAGTTCTGAATCCCTCTCACTGCCACCTAGGAGGGCACAATGGAGATGGGGGGCAGTTGCAGACAGCTTCAAGGGAGTCAGGCCCTCCCTGGACAAGCTGCAGCTCAGCCTCAACCCTCATCCCACCTGTCCTACCTGGGAGATGCTGACCTCCCAAGACAACACTTCCAGGGTGTCATCTCCACCCAACCAAGGTGGGGCTGGGAAACCAGATGTGCCTGCCACAGGTGGGGCTGAGGCCAAGAGGACATCCATGGGAGGGAGCCCCAAACCCACAAGCGTTTGCTGAGCTTTGACACAGAAGGCAGCCAGGTGAGGCTGACAAGCTCTGCTCCAGGAGTCACCATCTAAGAATACCTCAGAAAAGACCATGGCTCCCACTTTCCTGTAGAGGAAAGCTTCCTGGAGTCCTCCAGTCTGCCCATTCTTCTCCTCTCTCCAAGTCCCCTTTCTGCCTTCCACTCCTACCCCCAACCATAATCTAGCCTCTGCCTACCTCTGCTCTGCCCCCTTCCTCCTCAGGGTCCCACGAAACACCGCCACTTTCTTTTCCCCCCAAACACCCCATCTCTTTTGCTTCTAAAATGCTTTTCCCTGCAGTGTTTTCTCTGCGTGGGATGCTCTTTCTCTATGTGTCTCTTGCAACTCTACTCAATCCTGCTTGTCTGTCAATCCTCTATTTTTATTTATTTATTATTTTTTGCCAGGAGGGGGGATGGAGTTTTGCTCTTGTCACCCAAGCTGGGGTGCAATGGCATGATCTCAGCTCACTGCAACCTCCACCTCCGGGGTTCAAGTGATTCTCCTGCCTCAGCCTCCCAGGTAGCTGGGATTACAGCCACACACCACCACGCCTGGCTAATTTTTGTATTTCTAGTAGAGACGGGGTTTCACCATGTTGGCCAGGTTGGTCTCAAACTTCTGACCTCAAGTGATCTGCCTACCTCGGCCTTCGAAAGTGCTGGAATTACAAGCGTGAGCCACTGCGCCCAGCCCAATCCTCTATTTAGATGCCATCCCTCCAAAAAGTCTTTCCCGACCACCTGAGAGATTAGATCCCCTGCCATGTTTCCAGAGCATATGCTGCCTTGGCCATGATTCGTAGACTCACTTACTTGCTTTTAATGTCCACCAGGGCATAGACTGTGTCTTTCTGGTTCATGACCCGACCCCTATTCCCTAGCACAGGACCTGGCACATGGCACTTGCTCTTCCACAGCTTCCAGGGCCTCAGACACAGCACAAGTCTGACCCAATTTGTTGCAGGGAGGCTGAGGAATAGAGTGCAGGGGATTCTTGAATTCGCTTGAATATAGGACTACAAGGCTCTGTTGGAAATAGAAATCCTTTGTCAGATGCCCAGAGCCCCAGAGGCCAAGTGAGAGACAGAGTTGCCATGTCTACTGCTTTTCAGGTAAAATGCCCCCCAACTCCAAGTGTGGAAAGCCTTGCATTTCAGCTCAAGCGTCCACTCAGCCAGCTTCTTGCAGGAAATCTGGGGGTGGGGATGGGGTGGGAGGTACAGGGAAAATCTCTAAGCCAAGCAGGCCTTGGCCAGCTGAAACCGAGCCTTGGTCCAGAAACCCATACTGCCCTCCACCCACATAGCTACTCCACCCCCACCCCCACCCCCAGGGACCAGCCGGCAAGAACCTAAGCTTGTATAAACAAGGCCACAGGAAAGCAAGACCCTTATCTGTTATCAGTTCTCTTTCTCCAGCTCAGCCACTTGGCTGGAACAGCAGCCGGGAGGTGGGAGCTGGCCAGACTCCTCCCCCTTCTCCTTTATCTTTCCTCCCTAGCCAGCTTCTCCTCCCCCGGAGGTGGCTCAGGCTCCCTGGGTCACTGCTTCCCGCCAGCTGGAGAAGGGAGGCAGCAGCTATCTTAACAACCCAAGTCAAGGCCGAGTCTCCGATTGTCTGTGCCGGGGAGGCTCCCTCCTCCATCCTTCCCTCCCTCCCTCCCTGGCTCCCTCGGGATAGGGTCACAGATGTGTTTATCTTGTTGGAGGAGGTAGGGAGGGGTGGTGGGCCCCAGTCTGTAAGTCAGTTGAAGGGCACAGAGTGACCACTAGGGTCCTAGGCTTTAGCTTTGACATCTAGGACAGGAGGGTTGCATTTTGGTCTTCATGATGTTCAGCTCTTTAGTTGGAACAAGACGGATGAGAGTTCATTAGGTGCAAGGTCTCCTCCTGCCCAAAAATTCTGTGACGACCAGATAGAAAGCTGCGGGGGAAGGTTATTGGCTGGGTGAGTCTGACTGTCTGACTCGTCTCCACTTTGGACTTCTAATTACATAAGCCTGGTACTGACCCAGAAAGAGGGGGCGGCTGGCTAATACTCCCCAGAATGTTACGTTACACCAGAAGCATTCCAGCCTGAAGGAAACCTGTGAGTCTAAGACTTCAGTTTTAATAAAATGAAAATATCTGAGCCACATCCCTAAAAAAATAGATTTCTGTACTTCCCAGATCAACTGAACTGAAGATGGAGGAAAAGTCAAGTCTTCCTCCCTCACCCAGCCACATGCGCTTCCCTTCTCCCACCATATTCTAGGAGGTCCTTGGAGAAGGTCAAACAGGGAGAGTGGACTCCACTGTCACTGTCCCAAAGCAAGACAAATGAGAGTACCGAGGGGGCGGAGTACCTGGAATTTACAACAATATAGCAAGATTCAAAACCTGGCCGAGACCTGGCGCTGTGGCTCATGCCTATAATCCCAGCACTTTAGGAGGCCAAGGCGGGTGAATTGCCTGAGGTCAGGAGTTCAAGACCAGCCTGGCCAACATGGTGAAACCCTGCCTCTGCTAAAAATACAAAAATTAGCCAGGCGTGGTGATGCATGCCTGTAATCCCAGTTAGTCTTCTCAAGACTCTTCCCTTGTGAAGCTTTTATTGTATTTTGGGTTTTTTTGGTTTGTTTTGCTTTTTTGTTTGTTTGTTTGTTTGTTTTGAGAGACAGGGTCTTGTTCTGTCACCCAGGCTGGAGTGCAGTGCTATGATCATAGTTCACTGCAGCCTCCACTTCCTGGGCTCAAGCAATCCTCCCACCTCAGCCTCCTGAGTAGCTAGGACTATAGGCATGCACCACTGTGCCTAGCTAACTTTTTAAAAATTGTTTTGTAGAGACAGGGTCTCATTATGTTTTCCAGGGTGGTCTCAAACTCCTGGGCTCAAGCAGTCTTCCCACCTCAGCTTCCCAAAGTGTTGAGATTACAGGCGTGAGCCACCATGCCTAGCCATTATATTTTATTCTTACATTTGTTTATAACTCCATCTCAAGACAGTTGTTCACCAACTGGATTTTGAGGTCTCCGTATCTTCCAAGAATTTAGGACCCCCTCGCCTAAAACAGTGCTGACTTAATGTCCCTTTGTGTGGTAGACCTTACTATTGAATGAACATTATACTTCCCTGCCCCAGGAGAATTGAGGTTTGGCCATATGACTTGCTTTGGCCAGTGAAATGTGAGCAGCAGTGACAGGCGTCTCTTCTAGACAGAAGTTTTAAGAATTAGTGAGTGATTCCGTATGTCAATCTTTTTTCCCTCTGCTGTGAAACCATGAGTTCCCCAGATCCAAGAGTCCCAGTGTCACGCCATCAGCCCAGGAGTGAAATCAACAGAGCAGTCCGTGGCCAACTCGCAATGAACATGTATTACAAATGAAAAATAACCTTTCTTATTGTAAGCCACCAAGATTTTGTGATTGTTGTCACAGCATAACCACACCCACCTTGATGTTGTTTTTGTACACTAGTTGTGTCCAATAAAGTTGATTAGACAGGTTGTTTTCTATCTCCCTACTGACTTTTTTTTTTTTTTTTTTTTGAGACAGGGCCTCACTCTGTGGCCCAAGCTGGAGAGCAGTGGCGCGACCCCAGCTCACTGCAGCCTCAACCTCCCGGGCTCAAGCGATCCTCCCACCTCAGCCTTTCAAGTAGCTGGGACCACAGGTGCATGCCACCACACCCGACTAATTTATTATATTTTTTGTAGAGATGAGGTTTCACCATGTTGCCCAGGTTGGTCTCGAATTCCTGAGCTCAGGCGATCTGCCTGCTTCGACCTCACAAAGTACTGAGATTACAGGCATGAGCCACCGCGCCTGGCCTCCCTACTGACTTTTCACTGGGAAATGATCGACTGATGCCGGTAGATGACACTAAACCCTCCATAGACTATGTGTAGCTTCATTTGTTATATTCATGGCTCTCCCACACTGTTCTTCCTGCCTAAAGGACAAGGCTTTATCAATCTGGGTTGTAATGTCCCATTTTTTTTAATTGGTGGGACCATCTAATTCATACTTTTATGTATCCTAGCCTGAACATTCGAGGTGAGTCAACTGGTTGTATCAAGGATACCCACATCCTCATCCTCTTCCCCCACTCTGAGTTCAGAGCATTCTGCATTGGCCCTCTTTGTCCCATGGCCCCATGGCAGCACCCTCCCCTGCGGCCAGCCATCCTTGCCCTTTACTGTGTCTCCCTGCTTCCTTGCCAAAAGCATTTGCCTTTGGGGCTGCTGTGCACCTTTCCTCTTTCTGTTACTTCCTGGCCAGCCCAGGACAGGCTGCAGATGTTGGAGTTTCTGAAGTTTGGAAAGATGGTATGCTCATACAGAAATATTGAGTGTTGGCTGGACACGGTGGCTCACACCTGTAATCCCAGCACTTTGGGAGGCTGAGGCAGGTAAGATCAAGAGTTCGAGACCAGTCTGGCCAACATGGCAAAACCCTGTCTCTACTACAAATACAAAAAAATAGCGGGGCGTGGTGGCGGGTGCCTGTAATCACAGCTGCTTGGGAGGCTGAGGAAGGAGAATTGCTAGAATCCTGGGAGCAGAGGTTGCAGTGAGCCGAGATCACGCCACTGCACTCCAGCCTGGGCCACAGAACAAGACTTCGTCTCAAAAAAAAAAAAAAAAAAGAAAAGAAAAAAAAAGAAATATTGAGGTTTATCCAGGCAGGGATTGAGGCTGCCATCTGTGCCATTTGGTAGAAAGGAGGCTGAGACGTGGGTCAATGTGGGAGAGATTTATTGACCTTTGCCTCACATGACAGACGGAGCCGTGGAGCGAGAGGGAAAGCCAGGGGTGGACCCAGCAGGTAGGACAGGGGAAGAAAGAAACAGGGGTTTTGTGATGCCAACAAAGTATCAGGAGCTCTGGTCCATCCCCCTCCTAGCCCAGAGCTCCTCCCTTCTAGGAGACACAGGAAGGGAAATTATATTTTCTTTGCCTTCTTGGAAACCCAGGTAAGCCAGGTATGTGTGTGCATGTCTGAGAAGAAGAGGGGCTCAGGACCACAAGAGAGGAGGGGGCTGCAGGGAGGAGCACCCTTCTGGATCCTTAGCCTCTCCTCTCACCCTGCTCCAAGGCTGCACACAGCAGCAGATCCTGGTACAAGTTCTGAGTCCTGGAAATGGGGAGGAGAGAGAGACAAAGGGTCAAGGTGAAGGCCTTGGGAGTGTATGTGGGTGGAGGCAACCGAAATTCCTCAGTCCTCTCCCTCTTCATGCGCTAATAAATGTGAAAGCCCTTTGTAAACTGTGAAACATCACTGAAATGTAGAGTAGTGCTGTGGTGGTTGTGATGATGATGATGATGATGATTTACTCTCCCTTTTGCCCCAGGAGTCTGCCCAGGTTCTCACCTGATGTCATTCCAAGAGAGTCTCAGAGTGACCCTGGCACCTAGCATGAGTCAACCCCAGGGCTCGATTTCTCTTAAGGGTACACGTCCTGGCCACGTCCCCCAGCTTGCAGGGAGCTCTGTGTTCTGTGGCATTTTGGGTGCCCTGTCTCCCCCTACCCTCCTGGCCAGGGACTCATCCTCTGGTTCCACCCACCCAAGCCCCCATCTCTCCCAAAACCACATTGCATTCACGCTTCCCCTGCACCCCTTCCCATCCAGCTGGAGATTAGCAGAGGCCTGCCTGGTCTGAACCCCTCACTGATACAAAGACCGGGGCCATCTGGAGGGCTCTAGGGATGGCTCTCAACCCAGCTCTGAAGGAAGTCGATTGTCCCCCTTGCCCAGTACCTTCATGCCCCAGCCCTTTCTCCCCAGGCTACTACAGTGCCCTGGCTGCCCCCAGCACGGAACCCCACCACCCTGTCCCTACTATGGAGCCTGCCTTCCTTGGGCAGCACCCCAAATTCCAGACCTTTCATGGCTTCTTCAGCACCTCCCAGTTTGGTGACCCATCCTACCAAGCTCTGCTTTCCCCCTAGGGGCCGCCACCCAATTACTGTAAGGCCTCAGCAGATGCTTAGGAAGCACCCAGCACTGAGGTAAGTGACATGTGGATATCAAGCGGGATGGGCCCCTCACCTTCAGGGGAGTTAGAGAAATAAAACGAGTACCTGGAAGAAGACACACATTCGAGGCAGCCAAGGCCCTGAGCAGTGCTCTGTGTTCTATGGAGTTCAAGGAGTTTGGAGCTCTATGGCATCCAGAAGTGGGACCCAGTCCTTCATGGAAGACGAGCTTTGTCTGTGTAGAGAGAGCAGGGTAGACCTTGCTGCCCTAAGGCATTCCAGAGAGATGAAGCTCTATCCTGTTTGGAAAAGACCTCCAGGGCTGGAGGCTTTGCTGCAGCCGGAACAATCCAAGCAGGTGGTTTTCCCCTTTGGCCCTTCTCAGACAGTGTGTGCACTGTGGCATCAGCACCTGCTTGTCCCCAGGAGATGGAGAACAGCCGGTCACCGGCCTCAGTGCAACAACCCTGAGTGGTGCAGAAGATGGGTGGTCAGAGAGACCTGCCACTGCTGAGAGCCAAGAAAACCAGCCAAGAGGGGCCTTTTGGGAAAGGGCTGAGCAGACAACCCGCACCCGGCACCCACTACCAGCCCTTGGTCTCTCTGACTTACCAGACACATAGTTAGCTACCAGTCCAACAAGGGGTGGATGGGAGATGTTTGGGGCTCTGTGAGAGACAAGAAAATTCCAACTCTTCTGTGTGGTGGGCATCCCCACCACATGAAAACGTGGCCCAGGTTGCGAAAGGAGGTGGCCCCACAATCCCAGAGCCAGGGAGTTTACTCCCAACCGAGGAGGCTGTGAAATGAGTGTGCTTCTGCTGTGTCTGGTGGTTACACATCTGCCCAGTGTGACTGACAGCCCAGCTGATGACGGCAAAGAAGCAGGGAGGGTGTCCCTGAGAGGGTTAGACCATGGGGAAGAGGAACCCACCTGGCCTCAAGGGCTGCTCACTACTCCAGGACTGGGTTTCCTTAGAGAAACACAGAAAGAGCCCAGTGGGCGAAGGAGGTCAACTTCCTTCTGTCCGTTCCCCTTGGCCCTAACTACAGTCAGCCGCAATCATTGGAATGGCCAACATGTAGTGAGCACTTCACACGTGCTCCTCATAGTGCTGCGCAGTGTGCAGAGGTCTCATTCCATCCTCCCTTAACAGCAATTCTGAAACGTGAGCTGGAAATATGCCCCCCACCCACTGGACACCTGAGCAGACCTGAGGCTCAGGAGGTTTGGCAATTTTTCCCAGGGCCCCACAGCAAGAAGTGCCCAGCTGTCCTCTCCAGGTTTCCCCCATCACCACATGACATAAGCTCTGAGGATATGCACTTTTATCATTCGTATGTCACAGATGAGAATATTGAGGCTTAAAGAGGTTAAGTGACTTCCCCAAGTTTACACAAGGAGCAGGGGGCAACATCAGGAAAGAACTCCAGGCTTTTTTACTTCAGAGCCCACACTTGTAATCACCACTCTCTACTGCCTCTCTTCCGATCCCCTACCCATCCCTCACACAAGGAGCAGAGTGGGGTTCAGCCTATTTCTTCCAGAAAGAGTCCCTTTCTCCGAGAGTAATATGATCTATAACATGAAGATGCACACAGGGGAAACACATTCAGCATGAGGACAGGCTCCTCAGAGCCATGGAGGCACAGGTGTGACCGTGACAAGTACAGAAAAGAGGGGGTCGTGCTGGGTGGCACCTCATCCCATACTTTTCAGCAGACCTAGCATTTAATCTGCTCTTTCTCTGCCCCTTAATTATTTTATTTTATACTAATAATAATATATATATATTTTTTGAGATGGAGTCTCACTCTGTCTCTCAGGCTGGAGTGCAGTGGCACGATCTCAGCTCACTGCAACCTCTGCCTTCTGGGTTCAAGCAATTCTCCTGCCTCAGCCTCCTGAGTAGCTGGGATTATAGGCACACACCACCACACCCAGCTAATTTTTTTATTTTTAGAAGAAATGGGGTTTCACCATGTTGGCCAGACTGGTCTCGAACTCCTGACCTCAGGTGATCTGCCTGCCTCGGCTTCCCAAAGTGCTGGGATTACATGTGTGAGCCACCACACCCGGCTTGTATTTTATTATTTTTGAGACAGGACTCATTCTGTCACCCTGGCTGGAGTGCAGTGGCACCATCACGGCTTATGGCAGCCTTGACCTCCCAGGCTCAGACCATCCTCCCACCTCAGCTTCTTGAGTAGCTGGGACTACAGACGTGTGCCACCATCCCCAGCTAATTCTTTGTATTTTTTTGTAGGAACGGGGTTTCTCCATGTTGCCCAGGCTGATCTCGAACTCCCGGATTCAAGTGATTCCCCCTGCCTCAGTTTCCCAAAGTGCTGGGATTACATTACAAGTGTGAGCCACCGTGCCGGCCTGTGCCCTTAATTTGAAAAACAGTTCCCTTAGTAATATCATGTGAGCATGGAATATCGTTGAATGAGACATCATCACGTCGATGTCTTTTTTATTGCTTATCACGGGTTGATGGTGGGGAGAAAAGGTGCCTCCTACTAAGGCACAATGGCACAACTGCCAAGAGGCCATGTCCCCTAAACACCAGCTTACTGTCCCCCCACCCAGCCCCGACAGCAGGCCTTGTGCTGTAGGAGAAACTCCCTTCACCAAGAGAAGGCTTGGGAGATCCAGAACATGCCTGCATCTCGGAGAATGCAAGGCCTAGGGCTGGGGAATATGGGGAGGGCCTCATTTTCTCACCTGCCAGCCTCACACAACCTCCAAACTGTCCTGAAACTGTTTCTTCAAACCAGGAAGATCACCCTGACTCAACTGAGAGGAGCCTCCAGAAGGATGAGATGGACTTGTGACTAAAGGCCAGTTCCTCTCCCACCCTGTCCTCTCTCCTGAAAAGGATTTAATTGAGCATCTATACTCCCTCTCTCTGCGTGTCTGCAGCACACCAAATCAATGTGATTAGGGACACTGTGGCAACTTAGTGTTCTGGCTTGGCCTCAGGGTCCCGTGGAGACAGGTCCAGCGGTGCTTCAGCCCTGGGCTCAAGCCGTGGCAGGGAGAGAGGGAGTCCAGCGGCAGCAAGGATGGGAAGAGCAGCTGGACACTCAGAGCATCGTCACCACAGCAGAAGGCAAACTCCAGCCCTGCCGCTCCCCTCTTCTCCACTTTGCTAAAACAAGCCAGAGAAGAACTGCAGGCCTTCCCAGAGGACCCTCACCTGCCAGCCTCTCTAGCAAGTCTGAACGGAGGCCCCTCCCTGTCTACTTAGCCCTCTCCTGTGGTCCGGCACTACATTCCTCGGTCTATAATTTCTTCTACCTTGATCTTTAAGCGTTTTCTTGCCTGTGTAATCATTTCACCTTTCATGCCTGTTAGTGCTGTTTCTGAAAGAAAAGGGACTGTGTCATAGTCATACCTGCACCCCGGGTAATATCCACAGACACATAGTAGATCTCAGGAAATGCTTGTTCTGAGAGTGGCTGGGCAGGGTAAGTTAGAACCCACCCCAGTGCTCCCTGCTCTTTCCCCACGCTGCTACCAAAGCACCAGCCCTTCCACCATCACCTTCTCTGTTTCCCTGCCTCTCTGCACTGAGAGTCCTGGAGTCAGCACTCCTATCCACTCACATTGGAATCCTCCTTGCCTAGCATGGTGGCTGGCACATAACTGCTATTGGTATTCACTCATTTCACATTTATTCCACGCCTTCCATCATGTATGTCTTAGAATGCTTTCTACACAATGTCTTTGATTTTTCAACGACAACTCCATAAGAGTCCATAAGGTGGGTATTCTCCCATTTTACAGCTGGAAAAACTGAGGCAAGCAGAAGTTAAATGCCTTGACCAAGGCCAACCAGTGTGGCAAAATGTCTTGACCGAGGCCACCCAGTGTGGCAAGGAGAAGTTAAATGCCTTGACCGAGGCCACCCAGGCAGAGGCAAGATTCAAACCCAGGCCTCTCAGGTACCCAAAGCCTAGTTCTCTCTTGTAGACCGGCTGCTTCTCCAGCCTCAGGGTGAAAGCTCCTCTCATCCAAACATTCAAACTGTGGGTTACAGCGTGTGTCACTTCAGTGGAAAGTCTGTTTCTCCTCGAACCCAGGGAGAGGTCTCGGGGAGCTCCAGCCTGGAGCTTTCTACCGCCCATGTTGGGAGCATGGGAAGCGGGTGTTTTTCTTCCTTGCGGCCTTGGTGGCCATTTCCTACAGTATATCCGCACTGGAGAATGACAGGAAGAAGTGGCTTCCGGCTGGTGCAGGGAGGAGCCTGCCTCTGCCTGCCCTACAGAGAAGGGATTTTTTTGCGCCAAAGTAGCAGCCACTCTGCCTTGCCCTTGTACAGGGAACACAGGAGAACTAGGAAATGATGAGTTTGGGGTAGTTATTACATTTGTTTTTAATACAATTGATTAAGTTTATATAATTTCATCATTAATAATGGCTGTGTTTAACCACTGATTTCCAAAATGCCTGAAAATAGAGCAATCAGTGCTCATGAACCAATATTATATAGGACCAATTACTTCTCAGGGCTGTTGTAAATCCAAATACCATAATGTCAGTGTTCACCAGCAGGTTGCTGGAACCAGCTGTGTGACCTTGGGCAAGCTTCTTAACCAGCATATGCTTCAGGTCTTGCCCATCTGTAAAATGAGACCATTGTGAAGATAATAGGATATATATATACATAGGTAAAGAACCTAGCCAGGGTAGACTGGGTGAGGTGGCTCACATCTGTAATCCCGGCACTTTGGGAGGCCAGGTGAGTGGATCGCTTGAACCCAGAGTTTGAAACCAGCCCTGGCAACATAGGGATACCCTGTCTCTAAAAAAGAAATAATAAAATAAAATAAAATAATAAAAAGGAACCTAGCCAGGGTGGGACCAGGGTGACAGCGGCACTCACAAAGGACCAGGCACTCAGTCTCATGGTCAGCAGCTGAACGCCTCCTTAAATTTTGTACACTAGGCCCCTCGCTTGCCTGACACTTGTCTGAGCCCCACTCTTGGCACATAGTAGGTACGTGCTATTATTTACTACAAGAGCTTCAAGGAGGGTGTAACCTAACAGCAATGTAAAGATGAGGAAAGTTATCTAATAATACATGAGAAAAACACCAGTGTGGCACATTGTCCTGGGGCATATGGTAGATACCCAATGAGCTTTTCAGATAATGAGGGTTGTATTTCAGCAATTAAACCCACAGCCAGCTGAGGAGACATCTCTAGAAGATTCAGGGCTCTCTCTGAAAACACCTGCGACAAGCAATAATTTCTTTGCATTGTTTTGAAAGATAAAAGATACTAATCTTCAAAATGTACTTCCTGCTGCATAGTAGGTAGATAGGCACTGTAAGATTGCTCTCCCCTAACAATGCTTCCAGTGAAATTAACAGCAGGGGATGATGGGCCTGTTAACCCTGTGGCTTCCCAAGTTCCCTGACTCAACACTGGGTACCCACCACCCAGAGTCGGTGGTTGGCGGGGAGGAAGATGCTAAGACACTGGCCCTATGTGGGGAGGGGAGGGCTGTATGGGCTGGAGGAGGTAAGCCGTCACTCATTGAGGATGTACAGAAGGGGAATTGGGGTTGATGCCTTGAATAGGATGGCTGGAAAATTCTGAAAGTATACTTTCAAAGGAGACAACCCTCAAATCTCTTCCCTAAATCATTTCCTTTTAATGCAATATTTGGGCAGATTGGGGATTAATAGTGAGGTATTGTGATAAGAGCATTGGATTTGAAATTAAAAAGCTTGGTTTCCACTCCTTACTACTTCCATAACCTTGGGCAAATCATCTGACCTCCAGAAGCTTCACTTCTCTATTTGTAAAGCAGGGACCATTGTGAGGAACAGGTGAAATGAAGGGTTATTACATAAATGTTCACAATGGCTGTGAACTGGTTGGCCATTTGAAGATCCCCAGTCAATGCTGCCAAGAGCCAGGAAGAAAGTTCCTTTGGCCTCCAAGATGCATCAGGAGCACCGCAGGTGAGGGCCATTCATGCAGATAGATCCAGACCTTGGGAGAACCCTTGGACTTGCTCTTTTCCAAGCCTGATGGTGCCGCAGGAACAGAATGGGGTTTTACATGGCAGCAGGTAACTAAGAAAGAGAAGTGAAGTGAATGAGAAAAGGCCAGAGACCTTCGGGAGGCTGGCAGATCCATCTGAACATGAGCTGTGGGGCAGTGGGGAGGTGCATGACCCAAAGGTGGAGGTATATACCCCAGGCAGCCCAAGGAACAGATCATGGCTGGACATCTCTCTCCCTCCCCACATCTCCACCGGAGCTATCACTCCACCCAAGGTAAACAGCAGAACCATATTGTCCAGTTTAAAGCTCTTTTACTTGGCTTTTTGTAAGTGTATTTCTTCTGTGTTTTATGTGGGGAGGAAAACTAATACCTCCTGATGATGCCACCTGCATTTGAAGTGGCTGCCATTTTCTTACACTCAAAAATAAACTTCCTTTAAGGATTGATAAACCAAGGAAAGCAGTAATATCCTATGTGATACACACCTGGTTCTTTCCACAAAAATACCTTCTATTAGGAAAAAAAATCTTATTAGATAAGCAAGTACAAACTTTTAGAAAAAAATAAACTGCTAAATTCAAATTACATGCCTTTGACTCAACCTAATTCTCAGATTGGCTCTTTTCAGCTCTCCCCACCCACACACAAGCCTCAATAAGTAGAGGCATAATGTGTTATCTCGCAGAGGTCATTGCTTTCTTAAAGATGATCAAGGCTGGACACGGTGGCTCATGCCTGTAATCCCAGCACTTTGAGAGTCCAAGGTGGGTGGATCACCTGAGGTCAGGAGTTCGAGACCAGCCTGGCCAACATGGTAAAACGCCGACTCTACTAAAAATACAAAAATTAGCCAGGCGTGGTGGTGGACGCCTGTAATTCCAGCTACTCAGGAGGCTGAGGCAGGAGAACCACTTGAACCTGGAAGGCAGAGGTTGTAGTGAGCTGAGATTGTGCCATTGCACTCCAGCCTGGGCAACAGAGAAAGACTCTATCTCCAAAAAAAAACAAACAAACAAACAAAGGAAAGGACAACGTTTAACAGAAAGCATAAGTGGAGAAGCTGCTGTAGGACAGAGACTTTCCCACACTCTAGCCAACAGCTTCTGACTCCTACTGTGCCTAAAATAGTAGAATAAACACTGGTTTTGATTGTCCACCAGATCACAAGATGCCTAAGGGCATGAGCATGTGGTAGACTATTTGCAAAAATGACTACAAGCATTCCTCTTCCTGTATCTATCCTCCTAAATATGACTTTGTAGTTTCTCCCACAGAGAGGTGGAGTCTATTCTTGAATCTGAGCTGGCCTTGTGATTTTCTTTGGCCAATGAAATGTAATGCAAGTACTGTTGTGCCAATTCCAAATCTAGCCCTCTGGAGCCTTGCCTGCCCACACTCATTCTCTTGGAGTGCTGCTGCCACCATGAGAACAAGCCCCAGCTAGGGCGGTAGGATAAGAGACCACGTGGAGCACCAATAAACTGTCCTAGCCGAGGCCATCTTAGACCACCAGCCCCCAGCCTACCTGCTGGTGATCACAGATACATAAGTAAGCCCAGATGAGGCCAGAAGAACCATGTAGCTAAGCCCAGCTCAAATTTCCCACCCACTAAGGTGTGAGCTAAATAAGTGGTTGTCATTTTAAGCATTAATTTTGGGGGTGGTCTATTATGTAGCAAAAGCTAACAGACACAGGGCAGGTATAGCACCTCTGTCAAGCCTCTTGGGCTCCAGTTGTGATGCTCAGCCTCTATGAACAGAAGAGGGGCTGCAGATGCTGTTGTTGGCCCACCACATCCCTTCACCCTCACCATTTCAGCGCATATCTGCCCAATTCCACCTGCCAGTCCCTGTACCTATGCCTGTGGGCTCTGTCTAGCCACCCTCACAGAAGGTCAGAAGTGTCAAGCAGCTCTCAACCCAGGACTGAGAGAGTTAGTGTATAAATACCCCAGCTCCCTCACCGCTTGGATGTGCTGTCTCTGAGGCATGTGTCCTTCACTGGCTCCCCAATCTTCCCAGCAGCATCAAGGCCTAGACACCCAGAGTGATAACTAACTTGATACAAACCCTTTACTGGCTGCCTTCTCTTTCTGACTCACTTTCCCACTCACCTAGTGGTGCTTCTTGAAATTACCTCTCAAACTACTTCCATTCAAATCCTTATCTTGGGGTTTGCTTCTAAGCAACTAAAGCAGATGGGCACCAGAGACAGGGCCACCACTCAAAGCCATTGCTGTCATCAAGCCCCTTATGACTGGGTTTCGCTAATTCTCCCACCTCAGTCAGGAAGCAGCTGCCCACTAACCCACTCCCACTGCCCCTGAGCACAAGCACCCCAGGACAGCCCACCACGTGGTCCGCAGAACTACTTCCTCCACCATCTGTCTTTGTAAACAGTTAATGCTTTGTCCTTCACTTTCCAGTCCCGTGGCTGTCTCATTTCATGCTCTGGAGGATGGAGAAGGAAAAACTTGGAAAAGAGGAAGACCCAGACTTGGAACAAAAAGGTGTGGAGCAAGCTGGGCTATCCCCTACCTGTCCCTTTTACCCTAACCAAATCTGGCAAAAGGCCCAACCTAAGCCCCCATCAGTACCTAAGCCCCTCTGTAGTACTCAGAGGAAAGAGTTCAGCAAATATAGCCCCAGCCTCCCAGGGATCAGGGATTTGTTTGTCTGCCCAGCACGTACATTCAAAGATGCTTACTGAGTGCCTGTTACCTGCCAAGCACTGCTCTGGATGCTGGGAGACAGCAAGGAATGAAACAGACCAAAGCTCTGTTCTCATGTAGCTTATATTCTAGTGGGAGGCACAATACACACATACACACAGACACTACATGTATGTATCAGCCCAGGCCAGGGGCATCTGTCTTACAGACTCATAGCACAGAGGAAGCAAAAGTGGGCATGGATTCTGAGGTCAGGCAGGCCTGCATTCAAATCCTGTCTCCGTCCTCAAGTAGCTGTGTGACCTTGGGCGTGTTGGTTAACCTCTCTGCACCTGTTTCCTCCTCTGGGAGGCAGGGAATAATAGCAGTACCTACCTCACAGCACTGTTGGAAGGATTAATGAGGTAGCACATGGCACATATAAACCCTTAATACACCTCAACTATTAAGGCAATCCTTGAGGTGGTGCCTCTGTTATATAACCTGCCGTGTTTCTCTCAAACTCATCTGGCACAGGAGCCCAGTGGGGAAGGACATGAGTGAGGCTGGTGGGCTCCATTCCTTCAACATAACCACCCTTTTCTTGCATGAAGAAGTAGTCTTTCCGCCGGGCTCGGTGGCTCATACTTATAATCCCAGCACTTTGGGAAGCCAAGGTGGGCAGATCACCAGGTCAGGAGATCGAGACCATCCTGGCTAATACGGTGAAACCCCATCTCTACTAAAAATACAAAAAATTAGCCAGGCGTGGTGGCGGGCTCCTGTAGTCCCAGCTACTCGGGAGGCTGAGGCAGGAGAATGGCGTGAACCCGGGAGATGGAGCTTGCAGTGAGCCGAGATCGCGCCACTGAACTCCAGCCTGGGGACAGAGTGAGACTCCGTCTCAAAAAAAAAAAAGAAAAAAAAAAGAAATAGTCTTTCCTATTGCCTGTTTTTTTAAAACACGCAGCCCTTGAGTTTTTATTTTTCATATTTTTTGATAGAGATACGGGTACAGAGAAAAATTTCTCTAACATTAGAGGACAGAAAGTTCAGGAGGTCCTGGGGACACATAGGGAGTGGTGGGGACTGGGGCAAACTGGAGAGCACTTTATAAAAAAAAACAAATACAGATACTATTTACATCCACATGGCTGATGCCAAATGGGAATATGAGCCGTCTATGGCCAGATACCCCAGTTTTCCCAGAGACGCCAGAAATTTGAATAATTATTATTATTATTAAATTTTTTGATTTTTAAATGTTGGCTCGAAATATTTAGAAATATTGTATAAAGCACAGTACATTTTAATGGGTCTGTAGGCTGGCTCCACCGCATGGGCAGTGACCTTAAGACTACTCTCCTTTGCTCCTGTCTGCTAGGTCTCTACAGTCTGAGTTCTTCTGATGCAGGGACACCAAGATACACAGCTCCAGGGAGCACCATTTACATTTAATTCCTTGAGTCTCTGTGACTCAGGGAAGTATGCAGGGTTCCTCTGATACTCCCAGAGCCAGGTCAGTGTGGAGCTACAAGAGAACTTCTCTCCAAACCAGATGCTGCCAGGGGCCCAGAGTATCACAAATTATACTATCCTCTAATTATCTGCTCTCAAGTTAGTCTATTATTGTATCCATATTTGTACAGATTATACAAATTTGTATGGATTGTATTGTATCCATTATTTTTATCCACAGGACAAAATCTGATCTGGTTAATTGATGGTTTCATTAGTTTATGTCTTGCCTCACCAACTAAAATGTAAACTCTATGCATGAGGACCACATTCTATGCCTTTTGGAACCATACAGCACCTTCTACATTGCATTAGTACCCAATACCCATTTACGTGTTGACTGATTCATCACAGAGGTCATTCTGAATTGGTTGCTATTGTGTGTGGCATTTGGGTAACACTTGAGGATACAGAAGAGGAGAGTTCTTCCAGGAGCATATGCAGAAACAGGAAAATGTATTTCCCAACAAAATTTACTTCACAACAAAAAAATTAGCCATCTCTGTGCCTTCCACTTCAACACGCACCCACCATTCAGTGCCATCCTTTGAAAGGGTTGTTTTAATGCTGTTATTAAGAATAGCTTATTTTGCATTTTCTCGCCAGTAAAATGGAAACATCCAGGCTTACTAGCCATCTCCTTGAGAGACCACAGAGAGCAGAAAGAAAGTATAAACTGATCCCATTTATAAAGTATATTTAAAATCAGAGAATAGTGGGTATGTTGTGGCTGAGCACACTATTAGATGGCTAAAACATATCAGGAAAGAAATCCTCAATTGTTCATTTGTGCCAGGGTTGAATGAGCTATATTTAACCTGATGATTATTTAATTAAATAGTTCCCTTGGAGTCTCTCTGCAGTCCTTATAATTTGTTATACAGAATACAATAGTAATTCATTTGCACTTGTATAATATTTACTCTTTGCTTCCCAGGGCTACTTTTTTTTTTTCAGTTTCAACAGGCCTAGAACCCCTAATAAAAGAGAGTTGAACAAACAGTTTGAGAACAGAGGAGTGAGTACAAACACAGAGTACTTGAATCACAAGATAGTCCAGCTGGAAGGAGCCTTGAAGATAACTGAATTCAACTCTGTCTTTTTACAAATGAAGCAACTGAGACCCAAAAAGGTCGGGTGACTCACCCCAGGACAAACAGCCAGAGAGGGGCCACATGTCCAATTCCTAATACTCATTCCACTACTCATTAACCTCAGGACACCACGGCTCCCTCAAACACCCACAGCCAGCTTTTGAAGGGCTAATCCCTTAGAATCGTGGGCTCTTAGAAGCTATGACACCTGTACCAATAGAAAAATCATCCATTCAGTAGGTGAGTGCCTGCTGAGTGCCAGGCATCAGCGTTGACATGAAATAGAACGGTGAACAGGAGGCTGGGCGCGGTGGCTCATGCCTGTAATCCCAGCACTTTGGGAGGCTGAGACGGATGGATCACTCGAGGTCAGGAGTTCGAGACCAGCCTGGCCAACATGGTCAAACCCTGTCTCTACTAACAATACAAAACTTAGCCAGGCGTGGTGGCAGGCGCCTGTAGTCCCAGCTACTCAGGAGACTGAGGCAGAAAAATCACTTGAACCCTAGAGGTGGAGGTTGCAGTGAACCGAGATTGAGCCACTGCACTCCAGCCTGGGTGACAGAGTGAGATTCTGCTTCAAAACAAAACAAAACAAAACAAAAAAATTAACAAGAGCCCAGGCTCCTGCCTCACCAGATTTACCTTCAAGCTGGGTGAGATAATGACAGACAAGTCAAGAATTAAATGAACTTGGCACTTTCTGAGAGTAATAAGTACTGAAATATTAAACCAGAATGGTAGATAGAGAGTGAGGAGGAGAGGGCTGCTTTGGATAGGATGTCAGAGAATCACTCTGCAATGTCCCTAACCCAGGAGAGGGAGAGTCGGGTAGGGGGAACACCTAGCTTTTGTTTGAACATTACTAACAACAGGAACTCCACTACCTCCAAAGGCCAGCTCAGTGTCTTAAAAAGGTCTTCCCCGGACTGAGCCAAAATCTGCCTCCCTGTGACTTCAAACTTCAGTAACTCATTCTCTGAGCATCACAAAAACCAGTCAGCTAATAAGTAGCATGTTCAAATGCAAAGCACATCCTAAATTAAGACAGTTGCTGCAATGTTTCAATTTGAAATAGCGTGTTTGGGAAAATACGACATACCAGGAGAATGACTTACATGTTCACATTCAGCCTACAGTTCATAAAAGTGTTTAAAACCACCACTTCAAAGGATGTTCCGACAGCCAGCTTCTAGAGTCCCAAACCCGTCTGTGTGAGTCACCTGACATCAGTGACAGGACATACCAACTCCCTTCCGTCTGTAACTCTAGTTGGGGTTTTACAGCAACAACACTGCCAGTTCCGTTGCCCTGTCATTCGGCATGGCAAAGGAAATTTGGCTCTGTGCATTTTGCTTTCTAAGATATTCATGGAATTATGAAACAAACTACTCTTTGGCTCCCACCCTCTATCTCACAGAGAAGAAAATGGAAGCCTGGAAATAGAAAGTGACCATCAAGTTTCATCAGCAAGCAATGGCCAGGGTAGGACTTGTTCCCTTCAGCCTCCAAACTGGTGGCAGCTGCAGCAATGCGTAAGCCCCAGGTTTGCTTGTATGTGGGGATGGACTTCTAAGCCTCCAGAGACAGTTAGTGCATACTTATGAAGAGAAAACTCAGCTCCCTAACTCCCTTTCATGTGAACCTGCACTCCAGCAATCTCCCCAGAAGGTCCCCAGCACCATACGCTGCTGAAGGGGTTTCCATTCAAGTGTGGGCACATTGTTTGGGTTGCAGGTGTCATCCGTTGTGTGGGAAGATGCAGCTCCTGCTCCAAACCAACCCAAAAGCTACAGGATGCACAGAGAGAAGCAGGGGTTAGGGACAACACCAAAGTTGGCACTATTTCAGCTTTTACCCAAGTCTAATAGTCTGACTGAACCAACTGCCTGGCTGCTCCTAATGCCTCAGAGCCCTCTAGGCTGGCCCAGTAAAATGGTTAGCAACAAAGGAAGAAAAACTGTTTAGGAGACAGGCCTTCCTGAGCCAATGAAGGAAGCCTCAGAGCCCTGCCCTCCTTCCCCCAGCTTGAGGCAGCTGGGGGAAGATCTGAGCGCTGGCTGTGCTGATCTGGCCGTGCCTCCTTCCTCCTCCCTTGCTGGCTTCTGCTGCTGGCTGGAGCTCTGAGAATCCACCATTTTTCCCCCTCTGAGCCCTGCATTCGCAGGAATAAATGACTTCCTTGAATGGAGAGGAACTGCTAGAATGCAGTTTAATCGTAATGGACAGTATCTCTCAGAAAACAAGGCACCATAAGAGGGAACACCAATGCCAGCAACCGTGCTGGTGCCTTCTACAGCCAGCCCCAAGGTCACAAGTTTCAAGCAGACTATAAAGCTGCTAACTGATTAGAAAATAATCAGCTTAGCCCTTAGCAGCCTCCCTCCTGATCACACATCATGCAAGACAACACCCCTGTGAGTGATAAAATATGGTTTCCTCCACCCCAACCAGGCAGCAGCACCACTGAGACCAGGCGTGGCTTCAAAGCCACTGCTGCACCCAAAGGTGAGCCCAGCGCAGTTGCCAACACCACGTTGCACCTCAGCATTTCCATTTGTAAAGGAGGCAGAAAGCGAGCCCAACCTCTGCTCACTACCCCAGGCCCCTGGGCTGCAGAGAGGGTGACCACATGTGATGGAGACATCTCAGGAAAGGATGGGCTGAGAGGAGAAATTCTCCTCCATGACTATGGGTCCCCAGGGGAGGGTGAACATTGGAACCTGGACCTGTTAAGTGACCCATGCCATTTGACATCTGCCTCCTTTTAAAAGTGGAGGCTGAGAGCCTGGGTGTTGCAGCCCAACAGACCTGGGTCCTGGCTCAGTGGTATACAGCTGTGCAATTGGGAATAGCGAGTTATCCCTGAGCCTGACCTTCCCCATCTGTAAAATGGGGCTAATGGTAGCACTGACTCGCAGGTACTATCAAACGTAACCATGTGACGGAGGCCCAGCCCCCAGTGTGCATGGTAAGTCTTCACAAATGCTGGTTCATGTTATTATTTTTACTATATAAATTCAAGAGAACCACCTATAACGCACACACCATATGTGAGTTTGAGGCAGAAAATCGAGAGAGTGAGCCAAGGTGGCAAAGCACCACGTTTTGATACTCAAACATGTTTAGAGAAGGGCTCTGTCATTCTGAGGACTGCAAGCTGCTCCCACACTCTCAATATGACCTTTGTCTAGGGTCTTATCATTTCCAGAGCTCCTTCCTCTCCATTTCATCTGATCCTCACCACAGCCCTATAATGTGGGCAGGGTGAGTATGCTTCCTGCACCCCGTGCGTAGAGGAGAAAAACAAGTCTCAGAGAGGTTAAGCAACTTGCTCAAGATCAAACAGCTTGAAAGTGGCTGAGCAGGATCACAAATCCAGGGCTGCCTGACAGGGCTGGAATGAGAATAAAGCAAGTCAGAAGCCTAGCGTGTGCAACTTCGGGAGGCACTCATTCGTAAGACCCTGAGAATGAGTATCTCTTCAAATTTTGCCCTGCTGTCTGACCCCAAGCCTTGGGCCCTTCCTAGAGCACTGAGGCTGAGCCAATTGTGCAGACACTGCACAGAGGAGGTCAGCCCAGCAAGAACTCACTCCCAGCTCCTTGGGGTGGCTGGATCTACTGGCTGAGCTGAACATCTTCCTGTGGAGCTCCAAGGACCACTTCCCAAAAAAGTAGAATGGAACAGAGGGTGGAAGTGGTGCTGCGACAGCCATGTAAGGCTTCCATGCACCCTTGAGTTTGAGGGCCAGTAAAGAGGGGCTGGGCCAGGCAGCCCTTCCCCAAGGCCCCTCTAAGCCCTTATCAGCCCAGGGGAGGGATAGGCCAGGACAGGCAGGCAAGCAGCCCACAGGGGTGGCTCCCAGGACAGTGGCTTCTGGATGCTGGCCCACCAGACAGTCAAGGCTCTCCGCTCTCCGGCCGCTCAGAGCCCAGCTAGCCCCCAACTCGGCCTCCCTTTACCTCCCACAGGGCGTAGGAGGTACTGACTAGCAAGGAGGCTTATTTTAAATCTGCAAAAAGAAAAACTTTTCTAATGCAGATGATTACACTTACTAATTAGTCAACTTCGTTGTGCCTGGGTTACTGCAAATTTAGCTTTCCTGCAGAAACAGCACCTGTTCACTGAGGGACAGTATTAGGTAGTAAGAAACTATGCAAGCTTGAGAGCCATTGGGGTGGGATTCGAGCCCCACATCCCCTGGGCAAGTCACTCACCTGCTCTGAGACCATTCCCTCCTTCTATAAAAGGGGACTAGAATAGTACCTGCATCATCCAGTTGTTGCTATTACAAAGACCAGCCACAATTTATTAAGTGCCTATAATGGGCCAGGTAATGAATTTCTTTTTCTTTTCCTTACATGTATTAACACTCACGACAACTGTATAGGTTTGTCTTTTTGAAGTATAACTTACAGTGAAGTGCTCAAATATTCAGTGCACAGGTCAATGAACTTTTACATGTATTCTCTATCCTCTAATCAAATATCAATTATCATAGATCACTTTTGCCTGTTTATGAACTTCATACAGATGGGCTCATGCAATATGTGCTCTGTTGTGGCTGGTTTCTTTCATTCAACTTTGTTTTTGCAATTATTCCACATTGTTGTGTACCAGTTATTTGTTCTTTTATATAGCTGCATAGTATTCCATGATGTGACAATCCCACAGTTTGTTTGTTTATCCATTGACCTAGGTGTCATTATCATCATCATTATCACCATCATCCTATTTTACAAATGAGGAAACTGGGATCTGAACTTCTTACTAAGTGTTTAGCTTAAAGTCACAGAGTGACCTTGAGGCCAAACAGGGACTTGAACCCAGGTCCCTGTAACTCCAAAACCAGCTCCTTACCACGGACAATAGAGCCTCCCATAGCTCTGGAATACTGGGATTGGCGGAAATGAATGCTGACCTGTGTGGTCATGAGCTCCTTCTCCCTAAGGTACATTTGGAGTCAGGGGGAAGCTACCTGCCTGGCTCCAGGTGCTGAAAAAATTGCCTTAGTTTTGGCGATTGCCCATATTTATTTTCATTGCAACCCAAGCTGATAGCACAGGTACAGTCATCACTCACAGCCCTGTACTTTGAGACCTGGGCTTTGCCAACATTTCAGAACAACTGCAAACAGCTTCAATGTGGAGGAGGCATCCTTGTCCACTGACCAGCAGCTGGCTCTCATGGGCAGCCCCTGCCCTGGCTCCTCAGAGTCTAGTTTTCTATGACGGTAACTCAGCTGTAACCATCTGGGACTCCCGCAGAAAGCATTGTAGGCCAGGTTTCTCAACACCAGCCTTACCTATCAAGAGGTGAGACCCCCAATGCTGACCTTATTCAAGAAAAGGCTGAGATTTTGCCTTGCTTTCCAACCTTCAGAATCTCTGCCTTCTGCCCAGCAGGCAAGTGGCAGGCCTTAGAAGGGCCACCTGCAAGGCAGCAAGGGGGTGACCAGGGGCCTGGCTAACCTCCCCACCTCCTCCCCCTCTGAATTCAGGTAGCCTCCAGTCAGTCCAGCCAGACATGATTAAATGGTTGGCTACACACAGGGGTGGAAGACCCCGGGGGGAGAAGGGCATGGAGCCAACTCCCTGAGGCAGCCCTAGGGCACCCTTTGGTCTGTTGATCATTAACAGAAGCCACCTCATGGCAGGCAGAGAAGGGGAAAGTCCAAGGGGATGGCCTACCCCCTCCTCCCAGACTCCGTCCTCCAAATGTGCCAATGCAGGGCCTCATGGGAGGTGAGGTCATGGCACTCAACGGAGGGGGTGTGTGCAGAATCATCTAATCCAACTGGTTGCCTCCTGTGTTCATGCAGAATCTCCACAAAAGGCCAAGGGAGAGGGCAACTAACACTGATTGATTTGCAGTTACTGTGTGCCAGGGACTGCTCCAGTGTCCCAGCCTACAACACTCTAGCATAGTGATGGAGGTCGCCTGCCTGGGTTCAAATCCTGACACCGACTCCCTGTATGACAAATTAGTGAATTTCTCTGCACCCCAATTTCTCCATCTATACAAAAGGAACAGTATAGAGCTTCCTCCGTGGGGTCATTATGATCATTCAATGAGTTAACACACAGGAAATTCTTAGAGGACTACCTGGCACTTACAAAGAGCTGTCATGACTAATGGCTCGCTTGATCTCATAGTAACCCCTTGAGATACAGCTGAAAAATCCAAGGTTGAGTCATTTATCCAAAGCTGGTAGAAGGGGAGCTGGGATTTGAACCCTGGTCCAAGGGCTCCATTCAACACCCCTTCTTCCTTCATGCCCTGGATCCTTCCCCTGCCATGACCCCTGCCTCTTCGGTAACCAGTGCTTCGTGATCCAGTTGACTGTAAAACCCATCTTCAGACTAACCCACAATCTCAGTTGGCCCTCAAAGCCCTCCTTTCATGAGTGTCACTGAACCATAGCCTTCCTCCTGAGAATGAGGCCTCCAGGCCAGGAAAGGCATTGCTCGGTGGCCAAAATAGCTCATTTCTTTGAGCTGCTCCAAGAGAAGATCTTCATCCAACAGCCAGAGAGTGGGTTGCAGGGCCAGTAGCCACAGAGGCCCCGCCCATCCATGGCAGACCTGGTGCAGGCCCCTAAACCCAGCCTTCAAGACACCCTGGCCTCCAGGGTAAGGGGTGGAGAAGAAGGCTTTGTGCCCCAGGATTGGCCTGGCCTTTCGTGACCCACTTCCCTCGTGAAAGCCTTCCCTTCAACTCCCTCAGCATAGTTCCTATCCTTCCTAGCTGCAGAGGAGCTCAGAGATAGGGGTTTCTTGCCAGCTCTGGGCTCACACTTCCCTGGCCTCCCTGCCAGACTACAGCACAGGGCTGCTGCTGAGGCCCCTTCTTCTAACATCCCGGAGAAATAATGGGCCTGAAATATTCTGCTGTTCCCTTTCCCAAGGGCCATCTCCTCTAACTTTAAGGACTCAATGGGACACAACCAGGCTCTTGTGGCCACCACACATGGGCCTGGGTTACCTAAATCCCAGCCTGAGTGAGTTCCCCAGGGAGACACTTAGAGGTAAAGGGTTAAGACCCGGGGACATGGAGCTTCCCCACATGATAAGGAGTCTCCCCTGGGCTTTACAGCCAACCCCCACCCTCCAGGGCCTCCAGTAGTCAATGTCTCTATCTTGGTTAGACAAAGTCAAAGGACTGACTCAGTCAAAGGACTGTCTCCTCTAGAGGAAATTCAGGGCTGGCCAGGAGGTACACCTGGGCCTCTAGGAACCTAACCAGCGTCACCATGAGGGGGGAAGTTAGAAAGGTGTCTGCCACATGCTCAGGTATGCCTGTAGGGAATGAGCTCAAGGTGAATGATTAAATGTCTTTTTTGCTTTTACTCCGAAAGGAAGATCACATGCCACCACCAACCACCACCACCACCACCTCCACACACACACAAAGTTCATTTCCTCCTTAAGGGACAAGAGGCCTAGGTTTACTCCAGTCCTAAGAAGGGCTGCTTTTCCCCTTCCTAAACCACCAGCCCCTGCCCTGGAACAGGTAATAGTCCCTATTTTTCTACCTCACCCCCTGACCCCCAGTAGATATCTGATGACCAGGGAAATGAGTTGAGGGTAGAGGTAGGTCTTCGAGTCTCAGGGACATCCCTGGCCTGCCCAATGTCTGCTGCAGACCTTCGGAAGAGGCCTGGTGGAATCATGGTGACTCAGCTGAACTCCCAAAACTTCCTGGGTGTAAAGGAACCAAAGGCAAGTGAGCTGCAAATAGCAATCTCTGCCTCTCCCCAAATAAATCCTCCCAAGGCTCACACTCAAGATTTGTGAAAGTTCCAACTCCTCCGGCGGGTGAAATGCCACCTCTTAAGTGGTCATCTAGCCTTGGTGGGGGTGCATCTAGCCAAGGAGACCCCACCTTTCCCAAGATGACAACATACTTAATTTTGCATAGCACCTGAGATTGTAACTAAGGTGGTGGGAACCCTTGGTGACTTGCTGTGTTGTGTTGGCCAGTGTTAACACTCACTTCCCCTTAACAGCCCTCCAAACCCAAAAGGCTATGTCAAATCCAGTCCCAGTCCCCAGTTCCTTGTGACTGAGCCCCTCACCCCGCTGGACATTCCTCTCCAAGCAGGCAGTGCTTCCTTATACCCTCCCCACACGGGTAGGTGTTGAGAGGCCAGTACTGAGGTAAATTTCTTATGGGCAAAATGAGCCCAAGGCACCCCAATAAAAGAACTCACTCAAATCCAAGCCTGCAAGTGTGCCAAGTGCTAGGTCCTCTTTTATCATTTTGGCACCCCAAACACCATCCAAAGGAATGAAGAGCACAGGCTGGACGGGGCGGACTGGAAGGCCCTGAGCCTTGGCTCCCCAGAAGAACCGCAGAGGCCACACAAGTGTCGGCAAGGCTGGGCCCGTTGCTATTCAGCCAACAACTAACACACTGCACAGTCTTTTCAGAAGTAATACAGCAGGAAGTCCAGGCTCCTTTGCAGAAAACCTCCACCCCGTCCCCTCTAAGCGCAGCAAACTGCCAGCATCAAGGAAGGGAGCTATAGGCTTAGCTTATATGGATGAGAGATGCCGCCACCCACAGCCACAGCCCTCTCTCTCCGCCTCCCCCTCCCCAGGACTTGCAAGGTATACAAGGGGAGAACCTTACTGGCAAAGTCAAACCAAAACCAAGTAAAACCAGCTCCACCATCAATGTTTCTTGAAAAAACGGGGTTTATTGATTTTTAAACTGCAAATAGTCGTTACAAAAAGTTTTTTTTTCTTTTAAATAAATTCACACAAAGAAAGAGAAATAGAAAGCGACGGTAGTGACCAGCAAGAGGAATAATAATTACATTCATCTTAATGTGTGTGTGCCAGTTCTGTTTACATTAACATTGGAAAACTCCAGACCTGGAATCCAGAACCTCAAATCTGTGAGTGGAATGTCTTGAGATGGGCACGTGGAAGTCAAAGGGTTTCTCTTTTTTTTTTTTTTCCCTTTTAGAAGCTATACATAAAAAGTTGTTTTCCTTCTGTACTGTCACAGAACTTTTACATACATTCTCAGTCCTAGTTGTGAAAGGCCTAAAGAGAAAGAAACTCAATTTGCAGTCCAACACAAAGGGGGGAATTTCTAAAATAAATAATCCAACAGTTTTTTGCATTTTTTTAAATTAATTTTTCATTTTTTTAAAATAAAATAACCAAAAAAGTGTAAAGTTACAAAAAATGTCGTTGAAGAATAATATATTAAAACTGTGGAAAAAAAGGAAAAAGACACGTCACAAAATTTTAAGATTAATATGAAGATCATAATTTAACATAAAAGAATATATTCTATGGATTTGTCATCCCGATAAATATGAACAAAATTAACAAAAAAAAAGCATAGTTTGGCAATAAATACGTTTTGATAAGTTAAATAAGCTTTTTTATATTGATGTGCAGTGACAAGCAAAATTTTTGCTCTCCAATTTCTGAAAGTTATATGAAGTTTAAAACCCAGGGAAGAAAGCATGGCGTGAGTGCTCTAAGGATAGACCTACGGTATTCTAGAGCAAAAACCATTAAAGCTACTTCTACAGGAAATCGTTTTACACAGATATTGTATGTGGAATGAATACCATTAACTGCTCACCCCTTACATTTTTTTTTTTTTAGCTTTTCTCTCATTTTTTTTTGTTGTTATTTTTTTTAAAAAGATGTCACATATGAACTGGGGAACTTTAGCACCAAAATCAAGTCTCTCCTAGTCCATCTAGCTTCCCCTTCCTCCCCACTTAAAAAAAAGAAAAAATTAAATCACAAAGTCCCACTTAAGTCAAAATCTTCGTCCGCTTTTTCAGCCTTCCTTCCTGCAGACCTACACAAACCCAGGCAAGATTAGTCAACAGGGGTTCAGATCGGGAAGAAAAAGGTTTTGAATGTCAAGACAGGTTTCCCCCAAAACCCTGGTCTGGCAACAACTCTTCCAAGGGGTGGGGGGGGGGGGTACAGGTGGAGAGGTGCCGCCGGGAAGAGGGGAGGAGGAATAAGTGTGCGGGAGACTGAAATGAGGGAAGGTGCAGTTGTGTCGCCAGTGGAGGGGGCTGCTGGTTCCAGGTCTCCACCCCCCCATGGGCAGAGGCTCCGGGAGGCCCACGGGTGCCCTCTGGCGCTGAAGAGGTAATGTAGTCACAGTGACAAAGTTAGATTACAAGGCACTAAGTTGCTTCTGTAAACTGTTACTGCTTTTTCTCTTGTGATTTGGCACTTAAGGCTTAAGCCGGAAAAAAAAAGGCATCTACTGACAAAATATGGGACTTGTCTGTTATGCATGGTAAGTGGGCTATAAAATCCAGGGAGGGGGTTTCAAGCCAGAAGAAGCTACTGACAAATTGACTTGTCCTTATGTTAGGTGGGGTTATGAGGGGGAGAGGGAGGGCACATTCTGAGGTGCTGGGGGAAAGGGGTTGAGCTTAACCTTGTTAATGTAGGGCCTGTGGGGAATGGGATGGGTAGGGAGAAGAGGGTATGGGATGTGGGTGCAGGGTAGGGGCTGGAGTAGGCAGGAGGTCCCTCCCTACCCTGGCTTAGTCATCTGAGATGGAAAGTCTGCTGAAGATGGGCAGGCGTCTTGAGTTGTCCAAGGTCGGGGAGTCTGAGCCACTGTGGCTGCTGCTGGAGCTGCTCAGGTAGCCCTCCTGGTCCGAGAGAGAATCCTGAGGGCTGGGGGGAGAGTCAAACATGTGAGGGGACTCGGACATGGGCCGGAAGAGGAAGGTGGTCGGGGAGCCACCCCCGGGCAGCCCCATGCTAGGGGCAAAGAGGCTTGCCAGCTCCTGGCTGGAGAAGGCAAAAGGGTTATTGGTGCCATCGGGCAGGGTAGGTGAGCCCAGGAGGTCATCGGCGCTCAGAATAGGGGGTGGGGTGATGGACGTGGGGCTGTCCAGCAGCCCGGTGGCAGCGGCGGTGGCAGCGGCACTGGGAAACCCAGCAAAGCTAAAGCTATGCTGGAGGCGGGGACGGTCAGCGGAGAGGTCCCGGGCCCCGGCCAGGGCACGGCGCTCTTCAGCGTTGTGGATGAAGTGGCAGCGGGGCCCGTAGGGGCAAAAGCCGATGGTGTGGAAGGTGCGGCACAGCTCCGTCTTGTACTTGGGGTGGCGGGTCAGGCTGCGGAGCTCGTGGATGCCGTGTGCGAACTGGCACTTGTCCCCGTACTTACAGGCACCGTTTTCCTCAAAGGGGCGGCACAGCTCCGTCTTGTAGCGGCTGGAGTTGACCTGGCCGCCCCCGGGCTGCTTCTGGGTGGGCAGCAGCCGCTCGCCCCCTTCCGAGAAGGAGCGGTCTCGGAAGCGGCTGTCTCGCGAGCTCAGAGCGGGGGCTGGCTCACCCTTGAGGCTGCTGAGGAGCTGGTTCTGGTGGAACTTGGAGCTGGGCAGGGTGACTGAGTGCCTCCGAGGGAAGCCCCCACCAGCAGGGGTGCCCACTGCCTTTCTGTCCAGCAGGCAACCCCCTGCACCGGGAGCACTATAGTTGAGCATCTTGTTACCCTGGAGAGAGAAGAGAAAGGATGGTAAGGACGGAGGACATCCACCAGGATGTCCACTATGGGCAGCCCCTACACAACCACAAACGCCCGCTCTTTCTCAAAGAACTCATCTCTACCTCGGCTCTAGCAAGCTCCCTTCCCTCTCTCCCTCCCATAGGCCATTCACCTGGGTTTATTTTGGCCCCATGCGTAAGAAACCACAAGATCCAAACTGTGTGACAAGCACCCTACTCCATGCTGACTCCTGCAATGCAACCCCCATATCCTCTGTCCCCAAAGCTACCACGTTAATCTGTAAAGTTCAACTTCTTTACTAGTCAAACAGATTCTTCAACTCAAAATATCTCACACAACCCAGACCTCTCTAGATTACCGCACCCCGCCCCCGCCACCGCCCGCGACAAAAACAGGTAAACCTCAGAAAGGAGTCGATCATAGGCTACGTTAGGTCCCCTTCCAATCAGTCTCTGCTTAATTGATACCCCCTCCTTCAAGACCTGGCCTAAGACTCTCAACTTCCTCCTTCAGAAGTGTTCCCTTCCTTTGGCAACAGGTTTTCAGACTGCCTTTGCTTTTTCTTGTGGGGAGGAGATTGGGGGCCTGGTCTGAGGTTGGGGGAGACAGGGATGTGATTCCTGAAAATAAAACTCTTTGCCCTAAGTTCCCGGAAGAGATATTTTCTACAATAATCTCTCTCACCATTTCCACTCAGCCCTAGCCCACCCCGCCCCCTTCACTGAGAAGATGCCTTTGCAATTAGTCTTTTGGCTGCAAGAGCAAGCTTGGATAAGAGCTCCAGTGTTTAATCTTTAACGCAAAGCTACAGATGGAAAGGAAAAGGAAAGCACCAACCCCCCTACCCACCTCCTAGTCAATAGCGGATTGGGGGTGGTGGGGATGGGGGCAGAGCCACCAATGGCAGGTTTCTGTTCCAATAGGACCCTGGTCACCTGCCCAAATTGTACCCAAGATTTGGAAATGGTGCAGGTCAGGGACCTAGGAGTTAGTTCCCAGCCCATGTGGGTGTCGTTGTGCAAATTCTAATGTTGGTCCCTTAGGATCAGCAGGGGGGGACCGGGAATCTGTAACTGCAACCACCCCACCGAGAGGATTACAGGAACCCAGTCGAGAGCTGGTTCCCAACAATGAGGTTCATTTAAAAAGTCCTGAGGGGGGAGGGGGGCCAAAGAAAGAAATAGATCAAAGAGCGGGAGAGTCGAGAAAAGAAGGAAGAAATGTTGGGGAGCGCTGGCAGCCGGGCTGGCAAGTGGAGTTTGGGAATGTGCAGGGAGGGAAGGAAGCTGAAAAATCCAAACTTTTTAAATGCTACTCTTCAGCTCCTCGGCGTCCCTGCACCCCAACCCTGCAGCCCTGGGGCGTTGGCAGCTGCACCAACAGGAGCAGCAAGCTGGGAAAACAGAGCAACATGACCCGACGTGTTAAGAGAAGGCAAAACACTTCAGCAATTAAAAAGTAGCCCAGCAACTTCACCCTTTCAAATTGGGAGGGGGAGGTTGGAAAGAAATTTAACAACATCCATAGACTTTTGCTATGTACATTTAAACCGCAGTCCTGGAACATTCCGAGTTTAAAACTTGCTTTTTCAACACTGGCTGACAAGCAACATGTTTTAAGGAGGCCCCCATTAAATCCTTACTCGCGGGACTCTCGAGTTCAAGCCAGCATTTTGTCGCCACCTCCCCGCCCAACCCCGCCCGCAATCGATGAGCCGCAATGCCTCGGCAACACAGGTAAGCGGGTCAACCTGAATGCCTCTTTCACCCCAAAGTTTGCTGCACGATCGGCTATCGCGGGAAGAAGCCCAACGGAGCTAGGGCGGACTCAAGCCCCACTGCAAACTTGTTCTGCAACATCTTTTTGAATCACAACTTGGCCTTTCTTCCTCGCATATCCCCAGCTCCCCCCAAAGAGTGGAGGAAAACATTGTCCCGAGACTCACTTCCCCGAGGGACCTCCCACTCCCAACCCCACGGGTGGGTAATGCCGCTGGACAGACCTAGGGCGCAGACTGGGAACCCGATCAGACCAGCAAACCTGGGATCCAGCAGCACGTTACGTAAAACAGAATCGCCCAAAACTTGTCCCAATCCCAGCCCTCCCCCCGAAGCCCCCGGGCTGCCCTGCCAGGCAAACTTCGCCCCTCAAAACCCTGGCCTCCAGATTCACATGTAATCCCCGCCAGGAACTGTTGAAACTCAAAGGGTGGGAAGGACGGGGCCAAATTCCTTCAAACTTGGGAGAAATGCGGGAGGAGAAAAGAATCATCTCGCTGCACCACTTTCCCCACTGCCTTCCAAGACCCAAACTTTTGGGGGTTCTTAAGGCAAAAGAAAAAGACTTTTTGAAAAGCAAATGCTCCGCCCCCCTTTACCTTGCATAAAACTTCGCTCAAGTCGAAGATGGTGGCAGACACGAGGGTGGTGGTCATCCTGTGCGCTCGCGCGAGCCAGGGGCGAGGATCTGGTGTGTCGCGAAGGTCCCGGTGCGGGGAAGGCGCAGCCTCTCCTGTCTGGAGTCCCACACGCCAGTTCCCGGCGCCCCTCGCCTTTCTGACTCCGGGCTGGGGCGCGCAAAGCCCAATTTATAAAGTTTCAGATTTGGTGGGCCGGGGGGAGGAGGAGCTTTAAACTTATTTAAATGAGGAAGAGGAGGAAAAAGAAGTTGATTGACACTGGAGTTGAATCAGCCATGCGGTCAGGCGGGGAGGGGGGGGCAGGGGGAGGAGAAGAAACTTTCAAAAGGAAGAAGGGGGAGGGGAGACGAGAAAACAAGGCGGAAAAAAAAACCCCACTGTGAGCCGCGCACAACTTTTTTTTTTTTTCTTAAAGAGGAAAAGTTTCGAGTCGGCTGACTTCCCTACCCGGCGCTTCAGGCGCCCCCTCTCCGGGGCCGCGCGGGCGCAGAGCGGGAGGGGCGCGCCCCCTCCTTTGTCAGCCTCAGAGCGCGGCTGTGACGTCACTCATTCCACTCCCTCCGGGGTTCTTGTTGTCGTGTTGTTGTTTTTTGTTGGGCAGGAAGGCGGGCTCGACTTTCTCTTTTTGCCAGCGGGAGCTGAAGCCCGTCCTTAGCGCCCGGGCCGCGGTTTCCATCTTGAGCTGGCGGTCTCCTTGAAACTTCCCCAAGTGTCTGCACAACTTACCTTTTCCCGACTTCTCTTCGACACTCGGCTCCCTTCGGCAAACCGGGCAGGCCGAGGACATTAGAAATTTGGGACGCACAGAATGTTCAAGCCTAGGATTTTATGTTGCTGTTTTTTTTCCAGCGGGGCGTAGGGTGGGGGCGCGGTGCTGGGGGGACTAGGGAAACTTTTTCCCCAGGAGGACATGGTCTGGCGGGGGCGAGCGCGGCACAATTTAGTGCGCCGCACGCGTCTACACTCGCGCTCGCTTTGCAGCCGGCGCTCTCCGGGTGTGGGCGGGTGGGGGGCGCCGCAAAAAAAGACCACAACCCGGGACGATTGTTTTACCAGGCCTAGGCGTGGCGTTTCTTTTCACGCATCCAATCTTTAAACTTTTTAGTCAAGAAAACCCTAATCCTTCCTGAATGCCCCTTCCTCCCAGAAAAAGCCCACCGAGCAACTCACTACTTTCCACGCGCGCTCCGAATTCTGGGCGGCGCCACAACCCTCCCTCCTCCTCCGTCCTCCCCACACACACCTCAAGACTGTAGAACAATGAAAAAAGGTTACTTTGGTAAGAATGAAGGTAAAGAGGTGGAGGGAGGCAGCACTTTTAACTTATTGTTGCTTCTCTCTCGCCCCCACGGGAGTGGAACATATGGCTTGTCACGCTGCGCCGTTTTGGCGGGAGGTGGAGAGGGGGGCATGGGAGCCACGAAACCGAAGGGCCCGCAATGGAGCATGACTCCCTTGAAAATGATAAAATATATACTGTTAGGTTTGGATGCCGCCCACCCAAATAAAAAGTTAACGTGTCCCCCACCCGCCCCCTGCGCCTTGGCCCGACTGCTGGCGTGATGACCCAGGCGGAAGTCGCAGGGCTGCGCTTCTTTCCGATTTCCACGCGGGCTCCGCCGCCCCCCTCGGCCCTCGCACGTTTCTTCCCAGCACTCGAGGCCGCCGAGTCTGTTATGAAACCCGGTGCTGCGGAGTGGCTAAGATTGAGTTCCATTGCGATGTAATTAGGTCACCCCATTATGAGCACGTTTCTTTGGAAAGGACGGGGCGGGCCGAAGAGAGCGCATTCTCACCACCCCCAACACACTTTTTTAAAACTGCATTTCTTATTTATTCGTAAACATCTGGGCAAACCCAGCGAAACCTTCCAAATCACAATTGTTTGAGAAACCGGCTGTTTTTCAACTTTGTGAAACCCAACTTTTGCTGCAGCCACGAACCTACGTGATCCCAGCGGGGTCGGCTTTCATTTGTCTCCTCTGCCCGAAATGGATGGCCCCCACTTTAACCCGGCTGCTGCCCCTCGCTTGTTCTGCTGCTGCCCTCCAGCCGTCTGTTGCTTCCCTCCCCCGCTCCCATTTTTCAGCTTTTCTTGAAATCTGGCAAGCGCCAGAAAGGGAAATAACTTCCATCCACCTTAATTTAAATCATTCAAGTGTAGGTTTCTTTGAGGGATGTTTGCTCGTTCCTTTCCCAAGTGGGTGTTGGGGCGGTGGGGGAGAGATTTCGTGCAGTTTCTTGGTGATGAGGTAATGAGTTCCAGATTTCAGGACAGAGCAGAGTGCGCGTTGAAACCACAAGGTTAGTCTGAGTTGTGATGTGAAGCTATTTCGGTTTTTTATTCCCCCGGCCTCCACCCATTCCCGCTTCCCCACCCCCCACCCCCCCAAAAAGGGGGCCGGCTGGTCTTTAACTCCCGAGGGTTCGCGAAGCTCAGCTGGGGGGACCGGAGGAGGGGCTGGAAAAAAGCAAAAGGGAAGGGGACTGGGAGCGGGCGGGGCCCCCTTCCCGGCCCAGGGCCTGTCCCCGCGGGGCACCGGCTATGCCCCTGCTTCGGGCGGCGCCGCTTTCCCTCCAAGGCTGCGGGACCGGCCAGGAGCACCATCAGGCGCCCCAGAATGGCTACAAAGTGGATTTTTCCAAAGAAAGCTGATTCCTCGAATTTCCTCGGCTTTTCCAACTCCCGGAGGCCCTCCCCTCCCCCTCTCCCCGGGGGCGCGGGCTCCGCAAGGCTGCGACTGGCCTAGCCCGCTCGCTCCCGAGTTGTTTACCGGCCCCGCCGACCGAGGGTTTGTTCCAGCTCCCAGAGCCTGTCTCTATAATTAAACTCTTTTTTAAATTGTCGGGTTGAAACGTCATTTCGGGGACTTTCCAAGGGTGAGGGAGCCGAGAGGAGGGAGCGAGTCCCTTAACCCTTCGCTGACCCGGCGTCCCCGCCGCGGTGAGGGCCCGAGGGCGGGAGCCGACCCGCCCTCGCCCAGACGTGGTCGACAGGTGCCCAGGGGTGGCGGGAGGGCGGCCAGCCCCTACGGTGCAGGAAGGCCGAGGCGAGGCGTGCGTGGCCGTCCCCCGCCAACTTCGCGGTGCATTCCGCCCTCCCGCTCCTTACCCGCGCAGTCCCCAGGCTGGCCGCCGCCTCACCTGCACTGCCGCTTCCGACCGGGAGGCGGTGGGCCGGCTCCTCTGTCCCAGGCCCGACTTCCGGGCCCTCCCCATTCGCCTGGAGCGCGTCCCTTCGTGGGGAGGGGCGGCCCAGGTATTTTCGCTTGGAGGTGGTGGTGGGGTGGGATGTTCGGTTTTGTGCAAGGGGGAAAGTGAGTCTTCGGAGTGAAGGAGGCGCTGCGGGTGTACATATTCATCGGCCAATCTGGACCCCAGGCGCACCTCAAGGCAGATGACAGTGTGCAGCACTGGGCCGCAGAACCCCAGACGGTTAGGCCTAGTCACAGGCGTCAGCAGGGTACCCCCTCCTGAGAGCCCTGCAGTGTTGCACTTCCTCTCAGGCTTCAGGTCATTTGCAAAATCCCCCAAATTCTTCAGGTTGAAAGAGAGAGAGAGAGACACCTGGAGTCCCCTTGTTTAAAGCTTGGAATGCTGATTCCCCGGCCCAGATGGGGCCGGGGAATCTGCATTTTTGGTAAATTTCCATCTCACGACCCAAATACTAATGTTCGAGAATCAGTGAGCCAGTACATTGAAGTTAGGCAATCCTGGATCCAAATCTTGGCCATTTTCTAGCTATGTGAGTTTTCAAGTCACTGACCAAGGCCTCAATTTCTTCATCTCTGAAATAGGAATCATGATAACTGCCTACATTTGGCCCATAAAGTGCCTAGAGTCATGTCTCGCTGCAACCGTCTATATGTCATGCTGTTGTATGTAAACTAAGCCATTTGGAAACCCTTATTACACCACAAAACAAATTCCGGGGCTATTCACTTGACAAAGGATTATTCAGTGTAGACTTCCATTAAATGGTCAACTGACAACTTATAAGTTTGATCTGTGTCACTCTCTATCCTCCACCCCCAGCCCTGGATAAGACAGGCCCTGAGGCCTGGAAATGGGGAGAGGCCCTGGGCTTGGAGCCTGGGGGAGAGTAAAGTGGTTCAGGGTAGGGTGATGGGGATCTGTTGCCCATCTGAAAAATACCTGATCATTGACACAAGTATTTTTGAAAACAACTACATCACTGGGGCCCTGTGGTAGTCTGTACAAGCCAGACTATCTTATCTCTCAAAGCCCTCAAGCCCCTCAGAAAGCTTAGTGTATATTACTGAGCTGTCAATATTCTCCTGAACAAGGCAGAGGCCTCAGGAGAGGGCACTTTAGGGTCTACGGTAAATGCGGCACTGCAGGGTGTCTGGAATCTTTGGGTTTGGGAGCAGGCCGCCTCCTGCTAGGACTACTGAGAATCCAATCCCAGGTCTAGCATTGCCCTGGGGGGTCTGATTGCTCGGGTCTCTGCAAGATGTTCCAACTGTCAGTGAAGTTATCAGGCCAGCCCACAGCCCACACCTCTCCACCCGCCCTAACCTAGGCCCCACCTAGAGCAGTCTGGCGTAATCTGACTCTCTTATTCCAGCTGGGGTTTTTCTCACTCCCCATGCACTTCTCCCACCCTCCAGGGCACTCCCTGTGCTCTAGTCCTTTTTAGATGAGAATGAGCCATCTTCCTCCTACTCCGGGGCCTTTGCACATGCAAATCCTTCTGTGTGAATCAGCCTTCCTTTAGCCCAAGTAAATTCTAAATCATTTTTTAGAACCCAACTCAAGCCTCACTTCCTCAGGGAAAACATTCTTGATGCTTTCCTTTGTCACAAAACAGTGTCCCTCCTCTCTCTTAGGCTCTCATGGAATGTTCATTTCCTTCAGAGTAGTTATTTCAGTTTGTGAGTATACATTCATTCCTGTAACTTTTTTTTTTACTTTTCAATTTAACATACAGTAAAATTGATCTTTATTTGGCATACAGTTCTATGAATTTTAACTTATGAATTGATTCATGTAACCACCACCATAATCAGGTAACAGAACAGTTCCATTACCCCTCAAAAACTCCCTCATACTATCCCTTTGCATTCATACTTTCTCCATCTCTAGTCCCTGACACTGATCTGTTCTCTATCATTGCAATTTTGTCTTTCCCAGAATGTCATACAAATGGAACCATATTGTATGTTTGATTTCACGCAGTATATGCCTTTGATATTTAACCATGTTGTTGCATGTATCAATAGTTCATTCCTTTTTATTGATAAATAGTATTTCACTGTGTGCTTATACAATAGTTTATCCATTTTCCTGTTGAAGGGCATTGGATTATTTCCAGCTTTGGGCCATTATGAATAAAGTTTCAATAAACACTCATGTACAGGTTTTTGTGTGAACACAAGTTCTTATTTCTCTTTTTTTTTTTGTTTTCGAGTCTCGCTCTGTCGCCCAGGCTGGAATGCAGTGGCACAATCTTGGCTCGCTTGCAAGCTCCGCCTCCCAGGTTCACGCCATTCTCCTGCCTCAACCTCCCGAGTAGCTGGGACTACAGGTGCCCACCACCACGCCCAGCTAATTTTGTTTTTGTATTTTTAGTAGAGATGGGGTTTCATCGTGTTAGCCAGGATGGTCTCGATCTGCTGACCTCGGGATCCGCCCACCTCGGCCTCCCAAAGTGCTGGGATTACAGGCGTGAGCCACTGCACCTGGCCAAATTCTCATTTCTCTAGGGTAAATAACTAGGAGTGAGATTTCTGGGTGATATGGTAACTGCATGTTGAAATTAATACAAAACTGCCAAATCATTTTCCAGAGTGGCTATACTATTTTGCATTTCCAACAACAACATATGAGAGTTTCCACTTGCTCCACATCCTCACCAGCACTTAACAGTATTACTGTTTTTTGTTTTAGTCATTCTAATAGGTATGTGGTAGTCTCACACTGTGGTTTTAGTTTGCATTCCTCTAATGGCTAATGATGTTGAACATCTTTTCATATGCTTATTTTCCATCTGCATATACTTTTTGGTGAAGTGTCTGTTCAAACCTTTTGCCTATTTTTTAGTTGGGTCATTTAGTTGGTCATTTTCTTACTGTTGAGTTTTGAGAGTTCTTTACATATTCTGGATATATAAAGTTCCTTTGTTGCTTATGTGACGTGCAAATATCTTCTCATGTCTGTACCTTATCTTTTAACTCTCCAAGCAAAGGATCTTTCACACAGCAAAAGTTTTTCATTTTAACGAAGTCTAATTTATCAGTTTTACCTTTTGTGGGTCATGCTTTTGGTGTCACAGCTAAGAAATCTTTGCCTAACCCCAGGTCATTAAGATTTTTTGTTACCTTCTGAAAGTGTTATATTTTTCATGGTCTGTTGTTAGGTGCATAAATGTATATAACTGTTCTATCTTCTTGCTATATTGAGCATTTTATTAATATATAATGTCCTTGTCTCTTGTAACCTTTTTTTTTTTTTTTTTTTTTTTTTGAGACGGAGTCTTGCTCTGGCACCAGGCTGGAGTGCAGTGGCGCGGTCTCTGCTCACTGCAACCCCCACCTCCTGGGTTAAAGCGATTCTCCCGCCTCAGCCTCCTGAGTAGCTGGGATTACAGGCATGCGCCACCACACCCAGCTAATTGTTGTATTTTTAGTAGAGACGGGGTTTCACCATGTTGGCCAGGATGGTCTTGATCTCCTGACCTCGTGATCCACCCACCTCAGCCTCCCAAAGTGCTGGGATTACAGGCATGAGCCACCGTGCCTGGCCAGTTGTAACGTTTTTTGATTTAAAGTCTATTTTGTCTAATATTAGCCATTCCTGCTCTCTTTTGGTTACTATTTGCATGAAATATCTTTTTCTGTCCTTTTACTTTCAATCTGTTTGTGTCTTTAGATCTAAAGTCAGTCTTTTGTAGGCAACATATAGTTGGATCAGGTTTTTTGTTTATCCATTCTGCCAATCACTGTCTTTTGATTGGGGCATTTAATTAACATTTAAAGTAACTACTGATGAGAAGGTACTTATTTCTGTCATTCTGTTATTCGTTTTCTAGATGCCTTAGAGTTGTATTGTTCCTCATTTTTCTGTACTACTATCTTATTTTGTGTTACTTGATTTTCCATAGTGAAACATTTAAATTCCTTTCTCATTTTCTTTGGTACATTTTCTTTCTGTACTACAACTACAGTAGTCCTTCCTTTATCCACACAGGATATGTTTCAAGACCCCCAGTAGATGCTGGAAATCAGGGATAGTACTGAACCCTGCATGTACTATGACATTTTTTTTCCTTCAGAATTTCATGGATAGAAGTTTCATTCATACTATAGATCCTGGCAATATAAGCATATGATTCTTCTTCCTTGTTGAGAATTTTCACCTTTTCACTTGAAGCAGTTTACTGCTTTGTTCTCTCCAAATTGCCTTTTCTTTGGCCTCTCCAAATTGCCAGCATCACTACTCTTGCATTTTGGGGCCATTATTAAGTAAAATAAAGATTCCTTGAACACAGGTGCTGTGATACCACAGCAGTCAATTAGATAACCGAGATGGCTACCAAGTGACTGATGGGCAGGTAGCAGATATGGTGTGGATACACTGGACAAAGAGATGATTCATGTCCCAGGCAGGATGGAGCAGGATGGCACGAGATTTCATCATATTACTCAGAATGGCATGCAATTTAAAACTTAAGAATTGTTTATTTCTGGAATTTTCCATTTAATATTTCCAGACTGTGGTCGATTGTGGATAACTGAAACTACAGAAAGTGAAACCACAGATAAGGGGGGACTACTGTATTTTCTTTGTGGTTACCATGGGGATTACATTTAACATCCTAAAGTTAAAACACTGTAATTTGAATTTATAACAGCTTAACTTCAAAAACATACAAAAATTCTGCTCCTTTACAGCTGCATCTGCATCCCTTTTGATTATTGATGTCACATAATTACGTCTTTCTACATTTTGTGCCCAAAAATATAAACTAATAATTATTTTAAGTGTGTTAGTCTTTTAAATTATGTAGAAAACAAATGTGGCATTACAATCCAAAGTTATAATAATTTTAGCTTTTAGACTAATCATTGTTTTTTAAAGTAGTCTCTTAAATTATGTCACAAAGTAAACTTACAAACTGTTGTTTCAATAATACTAGCTCTTATAATTGCCTTTATTGAGATCTTCATTTCTTCATATGGTTTCAAGTTACTATCTACTGTTCTTTATTTTACTTTGCAGGACACCCTTGGAGCATTTCTTATAGGACAAGTCTAGTGGTAGTGAATTCCCTCAGCTTTTGTTTATTTGGGAATGTCATTTTCTCCATCACTTTTGAAGGACAGTTTTTCCAGATACAGGATTCTTGTTTGATTTTTTTTTTTTCTTTTAACATTTTAAATATGTTGGCCCACTGCCTCTGGTCTCCAAAATTTCTGATGAGAAATTTGCTGATAATCTCATTAAGGATCCCTTGTAGCTGGATGCATTGGCTCACATCTGAAATCCTAGCACTTTGGGAGGCCAAGGCAGGAGGATTGCTTGAGACCTGGAGTTCAAGATCAGCTTGGGCAACAAAGGAAGACCTTATGTCTTTAATTAAAAAAAAAAAAAAAAAAAAAGAATCTATTTTATGTGAGTCACTGCTCTTTTGCTGCTTCAAGATTCTCTTTTTGTCTCTGACTTTTGAGAGTTTGATTATAATGTATCCTGGTGTGGGTTTCTTTATTTTACTTGGAGTTCATTGAACTTCTTGGATGTTCATATTCATGTCTTTCGTCAAATTTCAGAAGTTTTAGCCATAGTTTCAGATATTCTTTCCCCTTTTCTCTCTCTTATTCTTCTGGGACTCCCAGTATGCATATAATGGTGTTCCACAGGTCCTTTAGGCTCTCTTCACTTTCCTCAATCTTTTTCCTTTCTGTTCCTCAGACTTGATTATTTCCAGTGTCCTATCTTCAAATTTGCTGATTATTTTTCCTGCTTCCTCAAAACTGTCTTTGAATCCTAAAGTGAATTTTTCATTTTAGTTATTGTACTTTTCAGCTCCAGAGTTTCTTTTTACTTTCACTTTAGGCTTGCTATCTCTTTATTGTTACTCCCATTTTGTTCATACATCTCTTTCTTGACCATCTCCATATCTTTATTTAGTTCTTTGAGCATCTTTAAGACAGTTGTTTTAAAGTCTTTATCAGTAGATCTTCCATCAGTTATTTTTCAGGAACAGTTTCTGTTGATTTATTTTTTGGATGTGCCATGCTTTCCTGTTTCTTCGTATGTCTTGTGATTTTTGTTGTTGTTGAAAACTGGACATTTCAATCTAATAATGTGGTTACTCTGGAAATCAGATTCTCCCCCTTCACCAAGGTTTGCTGGGTTTGGTAAATTTTTTTTTAATTATTGTTGTAGGCTGTCTCTGTGCCAAGGATCAGCCTGAGGTATAAATGTGAAGTTTTCTGAGATCTATTCTGAGCCTGTGCCTTTCTCTGATCATGCATGGGCATTCATTTTCAAATTTTCCCGGTGTATGTAATTGTTTTTGAATGTCCTAGTCTTTAATAGCTGGTTCCAAAAAGGGGAAAAAGACAGAAATGAAGAGTTGACTTTTTTAAAGGAGGCCTTCATCCCTTTAAATGCCCTATAAGTTAGTTCAGCAGAAGAGGAGCTTGCAACAGTGGGAAAAAGTGTTGGCCCTGTGTGGTGGTTTATGCCTATAATCTCAGCACTTTGGGAGGCCGAGGCTGGTGGGCCCAGCTTGGCTAACATGGTGAAACCCCGTCTCTACTAAAAATACAAAAATTAGCTGGGCGTGGTGGCGGGGGCCTGTAATCCCAGCTATTCCGGAGGCTGAGGCAGGAGAATCACTGGAACCCAGGAGGCAGAGGTTGCAGTGAGCCAAGATCACACCACTGCACTCCAGGCTGGGCGACAGAGCAAGACTCCATCTCAAAAAAATAAAAATAAAATAAAAAATAAAAACAATGGGAGAAGGTGCAACAACAATGGCCACCTGCATCATTGTCTACATCTCTGTTATCAGAAGCAGTAATCAGAGCACAAATCCCTGATATTTGGAGGACAGGATCTTTTGGCCCACCCTAGCTCCTGTAAGCTGTGTGCAAGCTACTCCAGGAACATATGCACAGCTGTCTGCCATAGGGTTGGAGGTGGGGGATGGGTAGCTGCTACTGCTGTAAGAGCTGATATTGACCAAAATTAAACACAAATTACTGTTCAAGCCTCCCCCTGGAATTTGCAAGCCTTCAATAGACTCCAGAGTTCCAAAATAGTTGTATCAGACAGATTCTGCCAGTGCAATTGTTTTCTAAGAGGGGAAACATTCCTGGTGCTTCCTACTCTGCCATGTTCCTAGAATCCTCCCCTAAAAGTAGTTACTTCAGATCTGTAATCCATTTAGAGTTAGTTTTTATATAAGATGTAAAATTTAGATTGAGGTTCTTTTTTTGCCTGTGGATTTTCACTTGCAACACTGTTTGTTGAAAAGACTGTCATTTTACCATTGAGTTGCCTTTACACCTTTCCAAAAATGTAATGGCCGTATTTGTAAGGACTCTTTATTTTGTTACACTGATCTGTGTCCACCCCTTCACCAATACTACATGATCAATTATTGTAGGTATTTACTAAGTCTTAAAATGGTGTAATTCCTCCAACTTTTTTCTTATTTTTTGAAATTGTTTTAGCTATTCTAGTTCCTTTGCCTTTTCATATAAACTTCAGAATCAGCTTGTCTGTATCTAGAAAAAAAAAACCCTACTGAGATTTTTATTGGCAATGCATTAAATCTATAGATCACTGCAGGGAGAATTACTATGTTGAGTCTTCTAATTCATGCACATGGTATGTCTATTTAGGACTTATTTGATTTCTTTAATCAGTGTTTTATCGTTTTAATCTTTTTTTGAAATGGGGTCTTGCTATGCTGTCCAGGCTAGCCTCAATCTCCTGGGCTTAAGTGATCCTTCTGCCTCAGCCTCCCAAGTAGCTGGGACCACAGGCATGTGCTACCATGCCCAGCTGTTTTATAGTTTTTAGCACAGGGATTCTATATATACTTCATTAGATTTATACCTAATATTTCCTAATTTTTAGAACTATTGTAATTTTTTTTTTTTTTTTTTGAGATGGAGTTTTGCTCTTGTTGCCCAGGCTGGAGTGCAGTGGTGTGATCTCAGCTCACCGCAACCTCTGCCCCACTGGGTTCAAGCAATTCTCCTGCCTCAGCCTCCCGAGTAGCTGGGATTACACGCATGCACCACCACGCCTGGCTAATTTTGTATTTTTAGTAGAGACGAGGTTTCTCCATGTTGGTCAGGCTGGTCTTGAACTCCCAACCTCCGTTGACCCGCCCGCCTCAGCCTCCCAAAGTGTGGGATTATAGGCGTGAGCCACCACACCCAGCCTTTTGAAATCTTGGTCTCTACTTGTGTATTAGTTTATAGAAATTCAGTTGATTTTTGTGTATTGACCTTGTCTCCTGTGATCTCACAAAATCACTTTAGTTGTAAGAGGATTTTTTTGATAGATTACTTGGGGTGTTTTTGTTTACTTATTTTTGTTTTGAGGTAGAGTCTCACCTTGTTATCCAGGCTGGAGTGCAGTGGTGCAATCATAGTTCACTGCAGCCTCAAATTCCTGAGCTCAAGCAGTCCTCCCATCTCAGCCTCCCAAGTAGCTGGAACTATAGGTACATGCCACCATTCCAGCTAGTTTAATTTTTTGTAGAGATAGGATCTCACTATGTTTCCCAGGCTGGTCTCTAACTTTTGTCCTCAAGCAATCCTCCTGCTTGGGCATCCCAAAGTGATGAGATTACAGACATGAGCCCCTGTACCAGGCGTGTTTTTGTTTTTAATGTAGACAAGCACATATTGTCTATACATAGGAATAATTTAATTTCTTCCTTTCCTAACATATGCATTGTATTTCATTTTCTTGCCTTATTGCTTTATCCAGGATTTGCAATACAGTGTTGAATAGGCATGGTAAGAGTAGATGCCCTGACCTTGTTCCTGATTTTAGGGGGAAAGCATTCAGTCTTTCATTTTAAAATACAACATTCGTTGCCAGTTTTTTTGTAGTCATTTAACTTTTTAACATTCCCTTCCCACTAGGATGTATGCTCCATCAAAGCAGGCTCTCTCTGCTCTCAGCTCAACTCCCAGTGCCTGGCTTAGTGCCTAGCAGAGAGTAGGCCCTCAATAAGTATTCGTGGAAAAAAAATGAAGATTTAGTACTTCTCTACTTCACTAACTTAGCCAGCCACAATCAGGGTTCTGTATGATAGACAACAGAGGGACTTGGCTGAATATGCACGACATTAGAAGAATAATCTTACAATAAATACCCCAACAGATCCAACTAGGCATTGGCCCCATAGAGTTGACAATCTTAAGCTGCAGAGCATTTGTAGATCAGCTTTTCAGCAAGCTATACTGTGTCAAAGCATTTATCTATGAGGAATAGATGACTGCAGTATAATAATTATTTCAGATCGAGAGCATTCCATTCCCAAAAGGAATTTAAACAAAAAGCTTTCAGCTCTGAAAAACAGGGGTTTTCAGGATAGAGAATCCCATTGCTCTGAAATCTTAGGCCCTCAGATGGGTGGGGTTGTTTCGCTAAATTTATTTCAGCCACTTATAGAAACAGAAGGGGGAAGAAGGGGGTGGCTGCCTGCACACCAACCCTGGCTCTGTAGCATTAATATCTGCCGGGTTCAGGCTTTTATTTGGGTTTTGTTTTATGTTGCGGGGCTGGAGAGACAGGCAGGCAGCAGGAGTATCTCACAAATGCACGACTTTCAAATTGCAGTTTCCTACCTTTCTCCATGTATGTTATCGAGAAAGAGAGAGAGAGAGAGAGAGAGAGAATCTGTTTGCTTTCTTTCTGGCACAAGTGTGAGTGGAGGGAAACTGGGGTCTTTGTCCCTGGCCCCCATGAGAACCCCTACCCAATCCCCCACACACATACCTCCAATGGCTCTATTACTTGAATTTTAGGGGTTGTTGGATATAAAATTCAGGCCTTTTAAACCGTGTTTACCTCCTCCCCAGCTTCCCCAAAGCACTGAACACACATTCTCCTTAGTCCCTGATACCTGAACAATCTCTTCTGCCACCCAAACCCCTATAACTAGAAAAAGGATTTGAAATGATGTTGCTTTTTTGGCCTGGCGTGGTGGCTCATGCCTGTAATCCCAGCACTTTGGGAGGCTGAGGCAGGTGACTCATGAGGTCAGGAGTTCAAGACCAGCCTGGTCAAAATGGTGAAACCCTATCTCTATTAAAAGTACAAAAAATTAGCCAGTCGTGGTGGCAGGCACCTGTAATCCCAGCTACTTGGGAGGCAGAGGTTGCAGTGAGCCGAGACAGCGCCATTGCACTCCAGCCTGGGCGACAGAGTAAGACTCCATCAAAAAAAAAAAAAAAAAGAAAAAAAGAAATGATGTTGCTTTTTTCAAACTTGTTTTTTGCTAAATTTGAAATACTTTACAAAGCACAGGTTAATGACCTCCCACAGATGTAAGGGAAACTGAGGCACAGGAGCAGGAGGTGGCAGCAGGTGACCTGCACCTACTGCGAGTGGCTGAGATTGATGTCCAGTATTGATGTCCAGTCCTTGGCTGGCTCTCAGAGGTTCCTGGCTGAACTCAGGACTAGAGAAAGCCTGGGCTCTGTATCTGGGGGCTTGCTGCTACATGGCTGCTGCTGTTTGCTGGCAGAAAGAGGAGACATGCATGAGGAAGCTAAGAAATCTGCTGTGCCCGAGACTTGAATAACTACATGAGAACATGGGGAAGTACCATGCACAGTGCCCAGCCCATGGGAACCCAAGTGCCAGTTTTCTTCCTTGGCTGGGTCACCAAGGAAGGTGGGAGAAGGAGCATCTGTCCTCTCCTCTCTCTACCCCTGAGGTGGGAAGACTGGCAGGGACTGGTGGGAGGGAGGGTGGCCTGGGGCAGATGCTGGGGAGAGGCCTGATTTGCAGATAATCCAGGGGGCTCTTGCTCTAAACTGTGGGGTCATCTTCAGGGCAAATCAAGGGATTCACACTTACTAGTAAGCTGTAAAGTGTTCACAGGTAAACCAAGGTACTATTTTGTCCTAGCATCAGCGAGTTTGCTTTGGAATTATCCTCCACTACTCCCTAGCAAGGCCCTCGTATGGCCAACTCCACCCTGAGAGCTGTTCTTTTGAGAAACAGGAACCTCCCCAGCCAGAGCAGAGATCAGACAGCTCTTGGAGGGTTGCCATGTGGACAGCCGGCGGGGGAGTGAGAGAGGACGGGTCTTTGCCACAGCCCTGTGACTTCTTTAGTGCTGAGTTTCTCCCACCAACTGCACCTTCCACCCCGGGGTACTGTGGGCCCCCAAACCAGGGCCTGCTCTTGTCTGACCAAAGGCAACCAGATCTGCTGCAGCTGCTGGGTAAGGAAACAAGCTCTCCCAGAGACTAGGGAAGCAGCTGGAGAAAGATTCCTGCCAGCCCCGGGGGTGTAAATATTTATACAACGTGGTGCTGGTGCGTGGGAAGAGGGAAGGCAGAGCGAGGTGGCAGGAATGAGGAGGCACTGACACGGACAGATTTAAGGAGGCTGCACTTGGGGCCCAGCTAGGAGTGAGGCGGCCCAGGCAGGAAGGAGCAGGAGGCTGCTGGGATCCTAATCCCCACTTGAATTCCTATGTCAAAGAGGCTGGGTCTTTGCCCCCAGCTCTCCTGCCACAGTCAAGGGGAGCAACTTGGAAGAACATTCATCACCCATCCCCTAGTCATTCCTCCTGTTGATTATAGCCCTCTATATAAAGCAGGAGGCACTGCCTGGAATCAGAGATAAACCAAGTCCACAGGGCCTAGGAGTAAGGGCCTTTGGCCTCCTGAAGTTTATGCTTTTTGGGTCTTAAAGGATGCTGGACCCCGAGAGTTGGACTCCAGAGCTAAAGGCTTAGAAAATATAAACAAAATATAAAATGTAAGCAAAGAGTTGTCTCAAGCCTTTATATAACCAACAGCACTTCCCTCAAGTGACAGGGAACACTGTGCATTGATGAAGATGATGAAGGACAGATGGGACCCAGAAAGAGAGCAAGGTGTGCCTATGGAAACAGCCCTCAACCACACTTGCCAGAGAAGCAGGTGGCCACCATCAGCACAGGGCCTAGAAAAGATAAGGCAGTCCAGTGGGTGTCTACCTGGAGCTCTTGAGCCCCCTCACCCCAGGATGCCGCTCAGCTCCGGGTGTGCCCAGGCAGAGCACTGATCCACCGGCCCCTCAGCCGCACCCACTGAGGACTGACGCCCCAGGATGGGAAGCATGCCTGGACCGGTGGGGACAGCCAGATGGACTCCAGTCGATTTGCCTTGGACAGCTGGGGAGCAGGGCCCAAGATGCTCCCACCCCACCCCACCACTCCAGACAGGGAGGGGTGTGGTTGCAATTTCTAGGATTTCTCTGCCACTATGCCCATCAAGAAGTGCCACCTGCCTCATCAGTACCAGGGCTGACCCTCAGAGCCTCCCACAGGTGGGGTTTGCCCAGCGGCCAAGAGTCTTTAATACACCCCACAATTACCAGCCTCTTCTAGCATTCCCCCTGCACCCTCAAAATGACCACTGGCCAAGGGCGGTGATTGTGGGAAAAAAGGACTTTCCACTGGAAAACTGCCTCTGTCTCCCCAGCAGACACCTCTGGATGCCCAGGTCAACTTCAGCCACTGAGTCAGAATTGAAGGAAACCCAGACTCGGGCCCCAGGAGGCAGTCCCTATGCTGCAAAGTCTTCAAACACAGCACCGAGTTTTGTAAGGAATACATTCCCAGTGGGTGCAACTCCATGGAGCTCCAGCCTTTCCTGGTCTAACCTGGTTAATCCTCCAACCCACAGCCCGAAGGGTGGATTCCATTGCCTCCCCAAGCCATGAAGTCCCAGGCCCACACACTGTGGAGGAGACACCATCTGCCCCAACCCTCAGCCCAGGCCTGGCAGACAACATCAACCCTAACAGGGAGAGCAGCACTGTCCCCATCCCCCTCCCCAGAAGGACACCAGGGCTGGGAGGAGAATCTTCAGGCGCCCAAGACCTCTTCTGCCGCCGTGGCTCTGCCTGCCGGCTGTGGCCTCCTCCTTGCCAGCTCTGCTTAAACAGATGAACAAGAATAAAAGCCGTGTGACCCAAGGAAAGCTTTAGGGAAAAGAACTGAAGCTGAAAGGGAAAAAAAAAAAAAAAATCCCAAAAAACTCTAAGAAATGGGAGAGGATCAGAATTCAAGAAACAGACAAAATAAATCATCCAGGAATCCAGATGTAAAACAAGGCAGGCCAAAAGAAAATAAAAATTATGCTAAGAAGGCAGAGTGAGGTGGGGAAAGGAGCTGAGAATGATAAAGAGGGGGCCAGTTATAAATATTCTGAAAAGAGAGAAGAATGTCAAAGCAAACAACACCCGAAAAAAATTTTTTTAAAAGACCCAGGAGAGAAAAGGAGGCAGCAGTGAATTTAAAGCAACTGCCCTGATCCCCAACCAAATCCACTCAGTAATGTTCTGGGTGACTACAAGTGAGTCTTAGGGCTTTTGTATATGTGTGGATTTCAGACTCTTCCTAACACTGAACAAGGATAGTCCTAGAAAAGCAAGCTTTCCTTCTCGCCTTTGTGTTTCCTAACTTTTCCCACCTCACCCCCGCTGTTAGTCTGTTGCAGAGAAAGGGCTAGTCTTCCTGGGACAAGGCCAAAAACCAGTCCAACTCACCCCAGAGTAGGGTGGCTGCCATCATGATACCCTATGGCTGGCTCACTGGAGAATTTGAGCAGGAGCCCTGTGCCAGGAGAACATCAGGTATGAGTAGAGCGGTGTGATCAGCTTTTCATCTAGAGAGAGGTCCGGCCCAGCCACCTTTCTGTGGATAAGGCCTCATCTAACTCACAGACACACCATTTCTAGAAAAACAGAGGTTCATGGCAGATTGGCATACCCACCTCTATGCAAAGCCAGAGAAATCCCAGCAAATGCAACTTTTGTTAACAACTAAAATGATTTAAATTAATTTCCAGGTGTTCCCAAGGGAGCCTAAAGACAGCCACAACCATCGTTCTGGTTGGCAAACAGCTTCTTGAAATTCAATGCCTCAATGCCTTGTGTCCATAAACCCCATGAAAACTTATGGAAGATGCTAGTCCTTTGTCAGCTTGGCTTCTTTCAGCCTTCTAACTGTTCTCTGTCTTCTGTAATTCTGTCAATGCCTCCCTTCTCCATGACTGCTTTGGTTTTTCCAATTTCCTTACTTAATCAAACCTCTGCCCACTCTTCATTTCCCTAAGGGAGCAGGAGTTGGGAGAAAGCTGAAGCAAACCCAGGCAAAATCCAGAAGCAAAGAAAGTAACACATGGGTGTTGGGTTTAGTGGCCAGCTGTGCAATGCCCAGGCTGTCCTCAGTGGGTGAGGCAGGATCCCCATAGACAGGCGGCTCACCAAGCACCTTATACTGCTCCTCCCAAGTTCAGCCACACCCTGAGCTCTGATCAGCTGGGACAAGGAAAATGGTACTCATGCCAGCCCATCTCCCTCCAAAAATTCTTACATACTTGACCCTGATACTTCTATATATTCCAAAAGTAACATTTTTTTTTCTATCAAAAACTGAGAGGTGACAAAAAGTGCAGAAGGATGAATGTCTAAGTTGTGGCCTTACACACTCAGCTTCTTGCCATCCCTCCTAACCTTCAACCTGTCACAGTCATATAATCTATGACTCAAACTATTCTTTAACCATGAAAAAAGACAAACCAGGAAATTATAGGCTGAAATACCTAAAATTTATTCTATTCAACTGAACTAATCTCCTAATAAGTGTGTGTATATTGAGAAGTCATGCTCTACCTGTTTTGAAAGACATGGAAATTTCAGGAAAAGTGCAAGGTGACAGCAGATCGCAGCTTGTCGAGATTTGTCCTCAAAAGGGTAAGTGCCTGGTCTTGGGCCGAGTTGCCCAACAGTTTGTTAAAGGAGTCTTAAGAGCTGGGAACCGGTATGTTGCCATGGAGCACACCAACTCAATGTTCAAGCTGACCATATTCAAAGTCTGGCACTGCCCCCTCCTAGGCAAGCAGAGGACTTACCTGCCTCCCTCAGTCTCCTCCTTTGTGAAATGGCGATGACAACAATACCCATCTCCTGGGGTTGCTGTGAGGACAGATGAGCAAAGCATTTGGCACACTCTTGAGTATGAGGTCCCCTCCAAAAAAAAGGAACCCAGTCAACTTTTGTTGTTAAGCAGCAATTGGCAAGACCAAGAAGAGCCCTGGAGGCCCCACAAAGTGGGATTCCATAGAGCCACTGGAGCATAGTCAAGTATCCCAAGCAAGAGAGAGGAGAGGGTCCCAGAGGAGGCCCAGGCAGCTGGCGGGTGGAGCACTGGTCGGGAAAGCCAAGGACAGGCACTCGCAGCCAGGGCGGCTGTGTGGGTGGGAGGACGCAGGGGGCTGCGCTCCAGTCTCCCCTAATTAGCTCAACCTGGCTGCATCCTTACCATTGCATGTGTTCATCCTTATGTGAAACGGAGCCCATATTGACCTAGCACCCAGTATGTGCAAGGCGCTGGCTGAATAGGGAGCTGCAGCGGGAGATTTCAGCGTGATCATCACCTCAGAGACTTAATAACTGGGTGTTTCTGCCCAGATTCAGAAGTCTGTCCTTTTGTGAGCTGGATTGTAAGGAGATGACCAGATGCTGAGAAATTTTTATTTGGAGGCTGATTTTTTTTTTCTTTCAGTAAGTGGAAAAGCAAAGAATTTGAAAATGTTTTGGGAAATCTGAACACCAGTTGAATCTTGGTAATGTTTAGGGGTATTATTAATTTTTAGGTGGAATAATGATAATGTGGCTAAGTTTGACAAGAATCTATTCTTTGGGGATAAAGAATGAACTTTTTTTTTTTTTTGAGACAGAGTCTTGCTCTGTTGCCCAGGCTGGAGTGCAGTGGCACAATCTCGGCTCACTGTAACCTCCATCTCCTGGGTTAAAACGATTCACCTGCCTCCCAAATAGCTGGGACTACAGGCACACTCCACCACGCCCAGCTAATTTTTGTATTTTTAGTAGAGACAAGGTTTCACCATATTGGCCAGGCTGGTCTCAAACTCCTGACCTCAACTGATCCGCCCACCTCGGCCTCCCAAAGTGCTGGGATTACAAGCATGAGCCACCACACCCGGCCCGGAAGAACTATTGACAGATGAAATGATATGATGTGATATACAGGATATACTTCAGAATTGTACAGGAGGTAGGGCGGTGGATGGTGGCACTGATGAACAGGTTTGGCCATGAGTTGGTGATGCTGAGACTGGGTGGGTACATGGGGTTCATCATATCACTCTGTCTCCTTCTGCATATATTTGAAATTTTCCATAATAAAATGTTTTAAGTTCAGAAAAACTAAAAATGTTTTAACTCAATGATTCTTGTCTTACTAGCTCTTGCAATACAGTATTTACTTCCTACAGACGTGTTCTTGGACAAGCAATGAAGCTATGGAAAAACCTGTCAGGGAGGGCTGGAGAACAGATGGACACCCCCACCCGAGGTCAGAAAAGCAACCTACACAGCCCTCCCCACACTTATGTGGGGACCAAGAGTGGGGTCCTGCCCCTCTGGGCCTCTTGGGCTGGAAGAGTACAGGCAGAAGGACTGATGTCCATTTTGACACTGCTTTTAAGCTCAGTAAAAATTACTATAAAATTGGTTTCAATGTATTTTTAAAGCACAATGAACTTTTTTTTTATTTCCTCAGCAGAAAGCCATCATAGCAGGGTAGGCAAGCTACTCAACCTTTCTAACCTTACTTTTCACAACAGGAAAATGGGGATACTTACATATCCCCCATTTCCCAGGGCATGAGGGTGAATGAGATCAGTGTGTCGAGTGCCTAGCACAGTAAGAACTGTAACAGGGTGGGTCTAATATGTGGCTTTTTTGTGGCCGTTAAGCCTCTGAGAGGACCACAGTAGAGCCACCCCATCGTGAACACTCTGAATTTGAATGCTTTTCTTAAACATTTAAATTAAATAAAAATCAAGGCACACATCCTCTGAAACCCCTTTGGGCCAGGTACCTTGCTGGGTGTCAGCCCCTTCAAGTGTCACAGAAGCCATGGCTGTGCTCAGCGCCCCCCAGCCAGAGGAGCTGCCCAGGCTCTGGAAAGAACAGGGCAGTTGGGATAGAGCCACCACAGCTCTCTCTAGTTGAAGAATTACTTGGAAAACGAAGAGTAAGGCACTGCCCACTCTGGTCCATGGCTTTGAATGTCAAAATGCACCCCCAGAAAGCAGACCTGCAGCAGACCTGCAGCAGACCAACCCTTCCCAAAGATGGGGTTCAGGGTCCTCTAGACAAACAGCAGACCCTGGGCTTGGCAACATCTCCCAAAAAGGAGCTGAGTCTCAGGCAAGTGGTCCCTGAAGGCCTCTATACACCACAATGTACCTTCACTGGTGCAAAGGCCCTGCCAAATGGCTGTGCAAAAGTGGCCAGGCAAGAGATACAGTTCTAAGAAGAAATCAAGGAGCCATGGCATGCAGGACTCCCAGGAGAGGCAGGTGGCCTGCACAGCCAGTTCACGCTCCAGGCTACTGTGTGGGTGGCCTCCTGCTGACAAGCTTCAGCCAGAAGAGGGTATTTGGGACTTTGGGTGACAAGACTGGAGGAGACAAGGGAACCTAAGCAGAAGGTCATCCAGACCACCGTCAGAGTGGCCACACCAAGTCTTTGGGTTCTTGCTCTAAGTCTGCCAGCCAGATGAAGGGATGGAGGATTCACATCCAGCCACATCTTGACCCTGCTGATTCTGGAGGAGAAAGGATGGAGCCCTGCACTGGCTCCACCTGCTCCCTCTTCTCCCATAAGAGGAAACAAGAAAGGAGGCCAGAGAGCCCAAGACAAAACTCAAGAATGTTCTCGAAAGGTCCTTGGGCTTTGAGACCTTCACAATGCAGTCATAAGATTATCCTGAGCTTCTGAAAGCCCCCTGGCTCCAGAGAAGAGAGCAATCTCTGGCTGCTAAACCTTGAGTGCAAAGGCTAAGGGCACACCGGGGCCAGAATGCCTGGGTTCAAATCCTAGCTCTGCTATGTATTAGCTCTGTAACATTGGGCAAAGTACTTAACCCCTGTTTCCTCCTCTGTAAAATGAGGATAACTATGGCCCTATAGGGCAGAGTCGTTGCCTAGAACAGTAGAGAACTCAAAATTAATTTAGCAAGGGGCCCTCCTCTGCCCAGTGGGATGTGCTACTATTGACCCCATGGGGTTCTGGAAGAAATCAACATGCTACTACAATGGAAGGCATTTGAAGGAAGTGGAAAGTTTTCACAGAAAGTAGCCCAGAGACATGCACAGAGTGCTGCTCTCTGTGCAGACCAGAAACCCCAAAGATTTGTGCCTCTTTCTGTCAGAATGCAGCTTTCTGGAGCCCACCGGGCTATAGAAGCTGCATGGCGTCTGGAATGGGAATGGGTTGGCCTAGTCTTCCCCTGGAGGTATGGAGAGGAAAAGTGACACTTTCAGGCTTTGTGCAGGACAAGCAGAGAATATCACTCAAATCCAAGCTGGCTGCCCTGTGGGGGACACAGGCCCATGCCGGCAGGCCTGGGGAGAGCCACCGCTTGCTGAGGTTAGGCCAGCACCAGTGGGTGTGAGGAGCCCACCTCCAGTCTCAAGAGCAGGGTTGGGCTTCCCTGGATGGGGAGGAAAGGGTTAAGCCGGCTTGGGCTCTGGAGGGAAAGCACTCGGCAGCTATAAACAGAGAGCCTAGGGAGGGAGGGGGCTGACAGGATGTGGCCAGGGCTCGAGCTGTCTGATTATTAACTTCACTTTTATTTGGAGGGGGATTCGATTCTCTGTTTTACTTCCCATCAAGGAAGTGAAAGCCCAGGTCTCAGAGGGGCCTGGTTTCAAATTGTTTTGTCACAGCTCATTTATTTTTCCTTTTAAATAAATAAACAAAACCACCTCTTTGTTTTCCCCTTAATGAGCATTCAGCAAATCATCTGTGAGTGAGGCATGAACGGGGTTTTCTGGAGTCCTTCATGGGAGAACGTTTGGCTTATTATTTTAAAAGGAAAAAGCAAGGATGTCTCCTTTAGCTCCCAGTCTTCTCCAAGGCTGTGAAGGCACTTTCTCTTTTGCCTCCTCTGAAATACCGACCTAGACCAGCGAGGAGTCTGAAATCACAGCCTCAAGCCCGGCCAAGGCCCCAGGAGCTTCTTGGTTGGACCTTGGGGCTGGACCCGCAGCCTGCCATTCCATCTGACAGGCCCTGACCCTGAGGCCACGCAGAGGAAGCACCCAGCACGGGCTCAGTGGTTTGTCTTCTTGCTTGGGCTCAGACCCATGGCTTTTGTTCCTCTGACACCCTGACATTTCTACTAAAATAACAAAGCAATTAAACACACAAAAGGATTCCATGACAGCCTTAAAAAACACCATTACATGTTCCTTTACCCAAGGTTGAAAACATTCGGGAACTTGATTTCCAACATCAAAATCCAGATCAAAACCCATTCAACAATCCCATGATCCCCTTGCAACAACCCTTTCCTGGCCAGTATCACAGGGTGCCGACCCTCACAGGGTCTCACAATTCAACAATTCAGTGAGAGAGGATGCAGCAACAAAGACTGTAACGAAAAAACAGGAGAGTCTACAGCTGAAGCTACTGCTACTCAAGGTGGGCAGAGAAGGGAAGAGATGGATTCTGTTGGAAACTAAGAGGGGAAATCCAGGAAGGCTTCCTGGTGGAGCTGATCTTTAAGCTGAACCTTGAAGGACTGGTAAGATGAACGGATGTTCTGGAACCTGAGAAACACCCAAGTGCCAAAGAGACAGCATCCATGTGTGAACTACGCTAGACAGAGGCAACAGGCGTGGTGGGGCCTGGGGCTCCTCAGAATGGCATCTCAAGTTCCCATGGTGGTCAGGGACTGGAATGCATCGGCCGCCTGGAGCCAGCTCCGCGGGGCCAGTCCCTGACCTCTGGCTCGGAGATTGGTGTGCCCGGTGAAGGAGTTGCCCAAGCATCTTAGGCAACCAGATACTACGCCTGGCCTTGGACCCTGCCACTTGCCTGCCCCACAAAAACCTGCTGACCGCTGTGACCTACTTTAACGCCCTCTGACTTTCCGCTCTTTGAATATGGGGCAAAAAGAAGAAGGGCGACTGGCGCCATCCAATTCACTTGAGGCTCGGAGGCTCAGGCCTGCCTTCCCGGCGGCTACTGGGGTGGCGTTTCCCAGCACCCCCGTGAAGCTACCAAGGTCCAGGGCTCTCCTGGGCTTCTGCGACGCCCACGCACTCCTGCGGCCGAGCTTCGCGGTCGGGCTCTCCCGTCGCCACCCCGGCGTCTGCTCAGCCGCGAGCGAGAACCAAGCCGGGCAGGGCGCGGGGCCCGGGCGAGGCCGCCAAGATGGCCGACGCGATCGGCAGCGCGCGGATCACGCGGGAAGGCTGCCCTTGGCCTCCCGGGAAACAGCCAAGGTTCCGCCGCCCTCCTTGGCGCTCTGCCCCGGCCGGCCTGCCGGGATCTCCTCCCCGGCGCGGTCTGCGGCTCCCGGGGCCTCGCAAACCTTCCAGGCCCGAGGCCATCCAGACGCGCACACCAGGCCCGGCCCGCGAGGGGAGACACAGGGGCCGGGGCTGCGGCGGCTGAGCTCCCTGGGCGGCTCGGAACGCAAGGGGCCGGCGAGCCGACGCTGCTGCAGGAGGCTGCGGCGTGGGGCGAGGTTCTCGCTACGGCTTGGTTCCCGTCCTCCCGCGGCCGCTCTCCCCCGGAAGCCCTCGGAGGCAGCACGATGGACGTGGCCACACTGCCCTCCAGTGGCCAGCTCGCCGAACAACACGTCTGGGCCCCTTTTGGGGGTCTGGGTGACGTGTCCACCCTCTCTCTGCTCTTTGCTACATTTGAAGGTGGGGTTTGCTCATCCATGGTTCCTCTTACAGGTCACCAAAGCTGCCACAGTGCACACTCACCCAACAGCAGGGGATTTGCCGCCTTCGGTGGTTCTCAAACTTTAGTGTGCACCGGAATCCCCCCTTGGACAGTTCTTTCAAACCCGGATTGCTGGGTCCCCCAACCAAGTCAGAGAATTTGCATTTCTAACAAGTCCTCAGGCGATGCTGAGCTGCTGGTCCGCTGGTCCTGGAGCCACACTTAGAGAACCACTGGCTCGGCTCACTCTTTCTCTCACGGGGTTTCTGTCATCTACTCATTTAATATAGAATATGTCCTGCTAGCCCCGGAGGACGAGTGGACGGAACAACTTTCTCACCCCTCGCGGAGCTTAGTCTAACGGAGGAGACAGACTTGTTTCAACAAATCACCTAGAAAGAAATATAAGATTCCATTTGAAAAGACTTTCAAATTCCTATGAAGGAAAAGAATCAGGTGCTCAGAGAACATATATAAATGGGGCACTAATTTAGATTTGGGATGGGAAGGTTCTTGAGGAAGACCTCTCTGAGGAAACCCTTAAGCTGAGGCCAGGAGGAGGGATGAGGTCCTGAGGGGAATGGGGAGGGGACTGGAACTGGCAGGCCGAGCAGGTAAGATGCAGACCCTGGCTGTAGAAGCAGAGACTGGTAGGGGGCCAGGCAGGGGGTCACAGCCTCCTAGGCCCATGCCTCTGGTACCCACAGAGCTGCCTCCTCAGAAGGGCAGCATCCAGGGGAGAAGAGGGCCTGCCTGCATGCTCAGATCTTAGCTACCCCCGTCAGTGCCAAGAAGAATGCTCCACCTTGAGGAACCCCAGCCAGGTGCCCACAGCCCACAAACTTCTCTTTGCCTGAGCAGATTTATGTAGGTCCCTTCTGTAAGGCCTGAAGGGCAGTCACATCTGATGGAACCAGGTCTGCTGAGTAATGATGAATAGACATGATGTTACCATCTACCCATCAATGCCCTCAGTGTGCCATCTCCTCCCTCCTGCAGTCCAGGATCCAGCTGTTTCTCCAATGAGCATTTTTAAGCACCTACTATGTGCTCTGCACTAGGATCACTGCAATGCTCTGTGGGGCATGGCACAAAGAGGCCAGCCTGCCCTAGGAGGCGCCAAGCACCCTGGAGGGCAGGTAGGTGGAGTACACCCTCCCCGCCCCAGTCTCAGCTCCAGCCTGCTGTGTGCACCCCCACCCCACCCAAACGTCCCTGGGGTCACTCATTGCAGGTGGGCCAGGCTGACAAATGGCAGCCAGGAATTCTAGTGTTCTAATGATTCTTACTTTGTATCAATGCCAGCTTGATGGCAGGGGCCAGGATGACCACCAACCACTGCCACTTTATCCCTTGTGCTGACAAGGAGGTATCATCCCATTAATCCTGTTACCTTGCTCAGTCCCTTCTGTCCCGTTTTCACATCTGAAAAATGTGGGGTGGGGATGAGTTGTGTTAGATGATCTCCAAGGGTTTCTGATCCATGCCTAGCCCACCAGTGCACTGTTGGAGAGATGGACGAGAACAGCCCTGCCCAATGACCCCATGACCCTAGCATTATGCAAAGCAAGGCCTTTGTCGTTAACAGACTCCAGGTTAGGGGAAGGGAGGGGGGAGCAGCTGAAAAACTATGTGCAGCTTTAGAATCAATCAAATCAATCCAACTCTATTCCTGACTCTGTGATAGCCAGTAAGTGGTTTAACTTCTCTGAGCCTGTTTCCTCATCTGAGAAATGGGAATAGCATGGTACCTACCTCACTGGGCTGTTCTGAAGATTACTGATAATAGCTACCACTTAGCAAGTGCTTGATCCGTGCCAGGCAGCACACTAGAGGCTTCCCATCCACTCCATGAGGTCATGTGCAGAAGTGCTGGTCCCATGCCAGCAAGGAGTAGGGCTCCATCACAGTTGTTAACCCATGACACCCCTACTGCTCTGCACACATATATTTATGTAGTCCTACGGCCCTACTGCTCTGCACACATATATTTATGTAGTCCTATGGCCCTACTGCTCTGCACACATATATTTAACAGGCGAAGGGGCTTAGCAAGCCCTTGGCACATAATAGGCACTCAGTAAACGGTGGGCTTCATCATTAGCCAGAGAGAAGGGACTCTGTGAGGAGGTCCTACAGAAGGAGAAATATGGAGAAGTGGGTGACCCAAGATGATGGCTCACACACCTCTCCCAGGAGGGCCAGCCCCATGCCTAGCTAGGCAGTTCCCTGGCTAGGACGTCAGCTCTTACTCACTCTTTCCAGAGAGCAGCTAATTAGCCTCCCAGCAGCCAGGAGCTCCCCAGATGAAAGGTGCTTAATACAAGCTCAAGGCGTAACCCCCATATGTATAACTAAGGTTCCCTGAGGTGAGGAAGGCCCCAGGGCGGAGAGACAGGCCAGATCAGGGCCTCGCCTTCTTTATGACGGAGGTTCCCAGGGAAGGGAGCCGGCTGGGGTGGCAGTGAGCCTGAGAAAGGGCTCGGGGTGGTGGGTGTGCGGCTTCAGAGGGAGCCCCTCCCTGGGAGTGGGCGGGGCCTGGTGGCTGAGTGAATGCTTCAGGGCCCAAGCTGCCTCCCAGAGTGGGAGCTCCAGGTCAGAAGACAGCTTAGAACTGGGTGGGTCAGAGCGAGGACTTTGCTGCTGGGCTGCCAGGTCAGAATCCCAGCTCTGCTATGGCCATTCCATGTCCCAGAGCCTCAGCTTCCTCCTCTGTAAAACGGAGATAATGATAACATTGACCTCACAGCTATTTACTGACAGCACTTAGTACAGACAGGACCTGGCACCCACTACGTAAAGAATGAGGATTTGTACATTTGTTCATTTAACAGATATTTATTGAGTACCTGCTATGTGCCAGGCACTGGGTGTTGGAAATACAGTCATGAACAAAACAGATCCATTTTCCCTTGATTCTGTAGGGAAGATAGACCACAGACCCCAGAACCAAGAGATCGGTAATACACTGCCTGGCAGTGACCTGCGCTGTGGGAATTGGGTATGAGGATGGGGTCAGGTGTCCAACACAGCGGCAGAAGAGCAGGTACCCAGGCAGATATGGGCAGATTAAGAAATGAACCGGGGTTGAAGGGCCAACCCAAAGTGCGCAGCAAATCAGAGGCGGGAGCCTGGGCCTGCAGCATAGGAATGTTCACCCACAGCTGCTGAAGCAGCCACAGCAGCTCCCTCTGCCCCCGACTAAGGGGTGTGCCCAGCGAAGCCACCTGCCCTCACCTCCCCCTTGGCTCCTGCCCCTGACTCCCGCAGTCTGGAGTCCAGCAAGGCAAGGGAACTGACACAGCCCCCAGGGTCACGATGGCTTCCATTCTTTGACATTCACCAGTGTCACTGGCTGAGCTCAGGCTACACGGCCATCTTCTCTTTGAAGCCTCCAAACCAGCTGGTGAAGTCATTAGCACCCCTGTGTTTTTTATCAAGGTAAGGTTCACATAACATAAAATGAAGCATTTTAAAGTGAACACTTCAGTGGAATTTAGTATCTTTACAGGGTTGTGGAACCTCCGCCTCTGTCTAGTTCCAAAACATTTTTATCACCCCCAAAGGAAACCCATACCCACTAAACAGTTGCTCTCCTTTCCCTCCTCCCCCAGCCCCTGGAAACCACCCTCTACTTCCTGTCGCTATGGGGTTGCCTATTCCGGATACCTCACCTATCCAGAGCTTTTGTGTCTGGCTTCTGTCACTTAGCATCATGTTTTCGAGGTTTATCCAGGTTGTAACATGTATTGTTATTACACCTTGGTCTATGGCTAAATAATCTTCCATTGTCTGTAAGCACTCCCATCTTACAGATGAGGAAACAGTCCCGAGGCGCTGAGACTCCCAGCTTGAGTCCACACCGGAGAGACATGGTCCGTGCAAGCCTGCTCCCCAGATGGCCCCATCCTGGCACTGCCGTCTGGGAGGAGGCTGCCCCTGGGGGCATGCTGGTCCCTGAGTGGTGACCTGACCCCTTCTGAGGTTCACTTCTCAGCGCAGGTTCACAGGCGTGGGTGCTCTGGCCTCCCAGTCACCCTGATCCAGGCAAGACCATAGCGTGGCCGCAGGGGCCGCCTCCTTGGGGGAATTCCAGCCCCTGGCCAACCACAGACCATAGCACTCCCGGGGGTTGAACCGTTTCTCACAACTGGGTTGTGACAGCTGGGAGGTGCTCAACCCTGGGGGCCAGCCTGGTGGCAGGCCGGGTTGGGAACGCTGTTCCCAGCCAGCTTCCCTAGGCAACATGGCCAGCCCCGTCCAGCAAGTGGACCACTCAGATGGCAGGCATGTACTGAGCACCCACTGTATACCAGCCAGGCACCACGAGGCCTCCAAGGAGCTCCCTTTCTGATGAGGATGAGCCACCCCAGAACAGAAACTGGGTACTGGGGCCAGGGGCAGGACAGAGGGGTGCTCCGGAGAACAAGCACCAGCACTGAGCCTGGGGAGTTCCCCGCTGGCAGCGCCTGACACAGCCCACACTGGGGATCCCTGGCCTCAGGAAAGCAGGGCTGTCACATCAAGAAGGCCATGACATAAGGGCCCCTACCAACGTCCAGCCTTAGGTGGAGGGCACAGATATGGCAATGCACAGGACCCTAGAATGCCTGCCTGGGGATGCCCACCTTGGCCCACTTGATGGCCAGTTGAGACTCAGTGTGCACTGTCCACACACCCTGTTCTGACACTGACTGCCTAGTGTCCAATTATTCTTCCATCTCACTCATTCAGTGCCAGTTACTCTACTGAGCAATAAGGATATAACATTTTAAAAACAAAACAAACATGTTCCTGTCCTCTAGAAGCTTAAAATAGAGCAAACTGAGAAGGAAACTAATAATGACCACCTTGCCAGGGGCAAGGAGACCAGAGGCAGGGCCCTAGCCCACGGGCAGCTGCAGCTGGAATATATGAGACAGTGTGTGTGTGTGCTCACATGTCCACAGCCGAGCTCACCTCCAGACAGTTATGCACCCCTACCACTCACCCCATCCCACCTCATCCTCACCAAGGCAGGTCTACTCAGTAAGTCAGGCTGAAAACATGAGCCTGGGGAGTTGGGACTTCTTAACTGCCACCCCCACCTGCACCCCATCCAGGATGAAAGAAGCATTATCCAGCAAGGACATGGCCACTGAAAGTGCCACCAAGGACCAGCCAAGGGGAGGGGAAGGGCTCCCTACAGCCCTTCCCCTGCTGGGCTGAGTTGAATGGCCAGGGACTTACCCAGGCTGGTACAAAGCCACTGGCCCCAGGGCCATCCCCTTATAACACAGCACTTCCTGGGTGTCAGTGCATGCTGAGTATGTCACGTGTATTTCTTAAACCACTAAGATTTTACCAGTGACTTACCCAAGGTCACCAGGCCAGTGTGTAGAAAATTTGCATTCTGGTGTGAGCCACTCAAAAGTCCACACCCACATTTCTACACATCCCCTAATAAAAGCCAAAGGGCCCACAACGCTCCCCTGTGCACCTCACACGGCTGCCTGTCTAGGGGAAATGAAGGAAATCCCTTCACACGGAGCCCCTGCCCCAGCCGTGCTCCAGTCCCTCTCTTTTCCCCTGCCCTAGCTGACCCCACAGCTAAGCCCACCTTTTGGCATTCAGGGTGCACCTCCTGCCCCAGGGAACTCCCAGATGAGCTGGAGGGAACAGTCTGCACTGGGGCTCTGGGTGGAAGGGAAGAGGATGGGGGCTAACCAGGTCCTGGGCACATAGGGCCTCATGTGGGAAGGAAAATGCTCCCTCAGAGGGTCAGATGCTCTCAGCCAGTTCCCACCCCCTGCTGCTGTCACAGAGAACTTCCTTGGCAGAGAGGGGAGAGAGCAAGCTAGATCTTGCTCCAGGTGTCTTGGCTGACCTGAAAACCCCAGGGTGCCCTGAGGGAAAGAAAGCCAGGGAAGGGATGCATGGGAAGCTGGGTGATTATTGCCCTCTATTCCAGGGTTGGGGGTGGGGACCACCTGTCCAGGGAGCATAGCCTAGCTGAGGGGCAGGAATGGGCCCCTGCCTGTCCCAGGGTCAGCCCAGGGTCAAATGGGGCCAACTATAGTCCCCACGGCCAGGACATGGCTGCTGAGAGGCCCGGTGACCACAGCTGTGTTCTCTGGGCTCTGGTTGAAGCACTTTGCATGCATTAATCCTAAAGCCGATCTTTACAGCCTCCCTGAAAGGAAGGTGCATGAGGTCCCTGTTTTACAGATGAAGAAACTAAGGCTCACAGATTGGAGAAATGTGCCCATAGCTAGGTGGCCAGGAAACAGTACAGTCAGGATTCACATCCTTCTGATTCCAAAGGCTTTGCCCTTGACAACTGCTTAGAGCTTTTCTGCTGGCTGTGCCTAGCACCAGGCTGGCACCTCAGATGTTCAGGTATTCACTGGGATGAGGGAGGGAGTGGACAGGTAAGGGGATATGTGAGAGGATATGGGGATGAGTGGGAGGGCAAGTGAGTGTATAAGCGCGTGGGTGAGTGAGTGGTTGAGCAGTCAGTGGACATGGAGACTAGTAAATGAATGTTGCGGTGGTTAAAGGGTTGACCTAGAGAGAGGAGCAATCGCTGCTCTGTCAAATGGCCTCTGGGAGTGAAGAGGGAATGTGGCTTTTGGGAAATTGGGTGGCCCACTGGGATCTGGCTTACCATGAATAACAGCCCCCAGGTGGTCTCCCTCCCTGGAAAGAACCCTACCCAGAAAGGGACTCTGGAGGCCACAGGGCTTCTGCTTGCCAGGCACACACACATTCCATGACCAAGTAATGGGCTGGCCAGGTCAATCATCTACAGGGCTTTGGGAGCTCCATTGCTTAAGAGGAACCTGGGCCACGTATCGATCTGCCCACCCCTGCTGGGAGGAAAAGAAGAAAAAGAGATCCATTGGTTCTGCCCAAGGTGGAGGTGGGGGTGGGTGGCCAAGAGGCCCCAACTGCTGTCCTGGAAAGGCAAGTAGGCCTGGCCAGGACAGAACTCCTTTGCACTGGCTGTTGGGCCCTGGGGGTCACTGCCCGGGCCCTGTTTGCCCAAGGGGGTGGGTGCAAGGTGGTGCGGATGTGACTCAGCAAGGGGTCACTGCCATGGACAGGGAAGGCCAATGGGGTAAGGGGCAGGCTGGACTGGACCCAGGAGTCAGGATAACTTGGCAAAAAGGGGCTGTGGATCTTGGGGCTGCAGGCAGGGAAACTTAGGGATCTATAGCCCACCAACACCTTCCATGAGGCACAAGGGGAAAGTAACTGGACCAAGTCAAGGGCAACTCCATAAGTTAAAGGGCACACAGGGGAACTCTCCCATCCAGCCCTCAGCCAGCTCTCCAAGGAAGACTGGAGTAAGCCAGGGGCAGGTGCTGGCCAGCATGCTTCTGGAGAACAAGTCCCAGATGCTGCTCAACTTGGGGTCAGAGGAAGCCAAGAGGGGACCCCAGAGCCATGCCTGGTCAGGCACAGCCCCTCCCCAGTAGTGAGTTTGTACCCACTGCCCACTTCGGGAGTGGGGGCTTGTCATGACATACAGTGAGCTAACAGAGGGTATGAAGGGCCTCCTGGAGAGGGTGGGGTGCACAGGAAACTGCTCAACACCTTGGTGTCCTCCCCTGTGCACTCAGGTCTTGCATGAGCTGCCTGTCCTGGAGGAATCCTTGAAGGGGACAGACAGAACCATCCTCCCTCACCTTTCTGCACAGAGTCCCAGGAACCTGAGCAGGGCAAATGTTTTCACCACCCTGTTCTGAGAACAAATTGAGCAGGCCTATTAGCCCCATATTCCCACATGTGGTCCTGGAGACTACGCTCCATCCTGGAAAATGCCATAGAGGTCACTTTGGGCATGCGGCACAGCGGCTGTCCGAGGGGGTGTGTTTAGGGCTGGACACCTTCCGGTCCAGCACAGGCCATGAGGAGCAGGCGAGTGCCCTCTAGTGGCCTCTCCCGGCATGGGTTGCATAGAGCCCCACTTCCCAAAGACAGCTCGCCTAGGAGCACAGGGACAATCCCAGTCTCCTTCCTACAGGGTCTGGAAGCGTTGTGCAACTAACCCTCAATTTTTTCAAAAGAAAAAAGGAAGTGATAGATGTACATCAGAAGGTCATTGCAAGATGGCAGAACAACATATACAGCCCTTTAGCATGGCTTTCTTCAAATATTAGTGATGACAACACCAACAAAAGTTATCTTAATCCTCACAATGACCCATGAGGTAGGTGTTACTATTTCTAGTTCACAAATGAAAAAGGGGTGGCCAGGCACGGTAGCTCACGCCTGTAATCCCAGCACTTTGGGAGGCCGAGGCGGGTGCATCACTTGAGGCCAGGAGTTTGAGATCAGCCTGGTCAACATGGTGAAACCCCGTCTCTGCTAAAAACACAAAAATTAGCCAGGCATGCTGGCAGGCGCCTGTAATCCCAGCTACTTGGGAGGCTGAGGCATGAGAATAGTTTGAACCCATGAGCCAGAGGTTGCAGTGAGCCGAGATTGCACCACTGCACTCCAGCCTGGGCAACAAAGCAAGACTCTGCCTCAAATAAAAACAAAATAAAACAAAAAATACAAATGAAAAAGATACAGAACTTGGGTTTTTCAACTCAGCTGTGATGGCAAACTTGTGCTGGTGTTTAGGCACTCGACTTTAACTGCTCAGATTTTAACAAGAGGCTATTTCCAACCAAAAGCGTAACTTTTTCTCTCCTGTCTCCTGCTCCCAAGAGAGACTGCACTGTTGAGGAGAAAGCAGGGAAATGGCTCTTCCTCCTCTCTGTGGTAAAAAGGATCAATGATAAACTTTTCCTTATCTTGTTATACTTTACAAAGGCCTTTCACCTGTGTTATCTTATTTGCACGTCACACCAGCCCTGTGAGGGAGGAAGTATTAGCCCCATCCAATATGTAACTCCAAAGGTAGCTGTCCACTTAACTTCCAGCCCTGCAGCTACACAAGCCCCATGGGACCAAACCCAAATGAAGTCTCAATAAATTTAAAAAGATAACTGTCATATAAAGTATCTCCTCGGACCACAACAGGATGAAGTTAAAAAATCAATAACAGAAATATAACTGAAGGCCAGTCGTGGTGGCTCACGCCTGTAATCCCAGCAATTTGGGAGGCCTCGGAGGTGGGCAGATCACTTGAGCCCAGAATTCGAGAACAGCCTGGGCAACATGCTGAAACCCCATCTCTACAAAATAATAATAATAATAATAAATAAAAAATAGCCAGGCATGGTGGCGCACACCTGTAGTCCCAGCTACTCTTAGAGGCTGAGGTGGGAAGATCATCTGAGCCTGGGAAGGTTGGGGCTGCAGTGAGCTGTGATCACACCACTGCACTCCAGTCTGGGCGACAGAGTGAGACCCTGTCTACAAAAAAAGAAAAGAAAAGGAAATACAACTGGAAAATTCACAAATTTGTGAAAAAACAATGCACTCTTAACCAGTGGATCAAAGAAGACATCACAAAGGAAACCAGAAAATACCTAGAAATAAAAGAAAATGAAAACACAACAAAGCAAAATGTATGAGATACAACAAAAGCAGCGCTAAGGAGAAAATTTATAGCTATAAGTAACACAACATAGCAAAATGTATGACATACAATAAAAGCAGTGCTAAGGTGGAAATTTATAGCTGTAAGTGTTTACATTAAAAAACAAGAAAGATTTCAAATCAACAACCTAACTTTACAACTTGAGGAAGTATAAAGAGAAAACCAAACAACCCAATATTTAAATAAATTTAAAAAGATAACTGTCATATAAAGTATCTCCTCGGACCACAACAGGATGAAGTTAAAAATCAATAACAGAAATATAACTGGAGGCCAGTCGTGGTAGTCAAAATAAATATTAGCAATAAATGAAACTGAGAATAGAAACACAATAGAAAAGGCTGGGCACAGTTATTCATGCCTATAATCCCAGCACTCTGGGAGGCCAAGGCAGGCAGATCACTTGAGCTCAGGAGTTCAAGACCAGCACGGGCAACATGGCAAAACCCCACCTCTACCAAAAATACAAAAAATTAGCAGGGCATGGCGGTGTGTGCCTATAGTCCCAGCTACTCAGGAGGCTGAAATGGGCGGATCGCTTGAGCCTGGGAAGCAGAAGTTGCAGGGAGCCAAGATCATGCCACTGCACCCCAGCCTGGGCAACAGAGCAAGACCCCATCTCAGAAAAAGAAAAAGAAAAACAATAGAGATAAACCAGCGAAACAAAAAGTTTGTTTTTTGAAATGATCAACAAAATTGAAAAACCTTTAGCTAGATGGACTAATAAAAGAGAGAGAGAAGCCTCAAATTACTGAAATCAGAAATGAAAGTGGGGACATTTGGCCGGGCGCGGTGGCTCACTCCTGTAATCCCAGCATTTTGGGAGGCCAAGGCGGGTGTTATCACCTGATGTCAGGAGTTCGAGACCAGCCTGGCCAATATGATGAAACCCTGTCTCTACTAAAAAAGTACAAAAATTAGCCAGGCGTGGTGGCACATGCCTGTAATGCCCAGCTACTCAGGAGGCTGAGGCAGGAGAATCTCTTGAACCTGGTAGGCGGAGGTTGCAGTGAGCCAAGATCGCGCCATTGCACTCCAGCCTGAGTGACAAGAGTGAGACTCCATCTCAAAAAAAAAAAAAGAAAAGAAAAAGAAAGTGGGGACGTTTATTTCCAATTCTATGGAAATAAAAAGGATTCTGAGAGTACTATGAACAACTGTACACCAAAAAATTGGATAGCCTAGGTGAAATAGACATATTCATAAAACCTACCAAGACTAAATCAAGAAGAAATTGAAAATCTGAATAGACCTATAACTAGTAAAGAGATTGACTCAGTAATCAAAACCTTCCAATAAAGAAAAGCTCTAGACTTGATGGATTCACTGGTGAATCCTATCAAATATCTAAAGAACTAACACCTATTTTTTTCAAACGTTTTTAAAAATTAAAAAGGAGGGGTTGGGCAAAGTGGCTCATACCTGTAATCTCAGCACTTTGGGAAGCCAAGACAGGCAGATTGCTTGAGAGTTTGAGACCAGCCTGGGAAACACAGTGAGACCTTGTCCCTACAAGAAATACAAAAATTAGTCAAGCATCATGGTGCACACCTGTGGTCCCAGCTACTCTGGAGGCTGAGGCGAGAGAATCATTTGAGCCCAGGAAGTTGAGGCTGCAGTTAGCCATGATCATGCTGTGCACTCCAGCCTAGGCAACAGAGCAAGACCCTATCTAAAAAAAAAAAAAAAAGGAGAAAACACTTCCTAATTCTTTCTATGAGGCCAGTATTACCCTGAAAGCAATGCCAGACAGACATGCCAAGAAAACAATAGACCAATATCCCTTAAGAACATTGATGCAAGAACCTCAACAAAATACTGGCAAGCCAAATTCAGCAGCATATTAAAAGGATTACATACATGACCAAGTGAAATTTATTCCCAGAATTCAAGGATGGATCAACATACAAAAAATGATCAATATAATGTACCACATTAACAGACAAAAGGGAAAAATGATAATCTCAACTGATGCAAAAAAAGCATTTGTCAAAATTCAATACCGTTTCATGATAAAAACACTCAACAAATTAGGAATAGAATTCTAAATGTTCAACAACAGACGAATGGATAAAGAAAATGTGGTATATATACACAATGGAATACTTTTTAGCTATTTAAAAAAGAATGAAATTCTGTCATTCTTGGCAACATGGGTGGAACTGAAGGACATTATATTAAGTGAAATAAGCCAGGAATGGAACACTGCATGTCTCATTCATATGTGGAAGTGAAAAATAAAAGTTGACCTCATAGAAAAAGTAGAACAGAGGATACTGGAGGCTGAGAAGGGTAAGGGGAAGAGAGAGTTAGAGAGAAATTTGTTAGAAGATATAATATTATAGCTAGATAGGAGGAATAAGTTCTGTGTTCTGTACCACTGTAGGATGACTATAGTTAAAAACAAAATATATAGTTTCAAATAGCTAGAAGGAGGATACTGACTGTTCCCAATATAAGAAATGATCAGTGTTCGAGATGAGGGATATGCTAGTTACCTTGATCTGATCACTACATATTATATGTATAATCAAATCAGTAGGTAACCCATGAGTATGTACAATTATTATCTGTTGATTTTTAAAAAATAAAAGTTTTTTTAAAAAATAAAAGGAAATTACTTCAACATTAAAAAGCTGTATACAAAAAACCCACTGCAAATATACTCAATGGTGAAAAGTTGAAAGCTTTCCCTCTATGATCAGGAACAAGGAAAGGATGCCTGCTTTCACCACTTCTATTCCACATAGTACTAGAAGTTCTCACTACAGCAAGTCAATCTACAGATTCAATGCAAGCCCTATCAAATCCCAATGACTTTTTTTTTGCAGAAAAGAAAAACTCATCCTAAAATTTATATTGAATTTCATGGTTCCCTAAGTAGCCAAAATGATCTTGAAAAAGAACAAAGCTGGCCGGGCACGGTGGCTCACACCTGTAATCCCGGCACTTTGGGAGGCCGAGGTGGGTGGATCACGAGGTCAGGAGATCGAGACCATCCTGGCTAACACGGTGAAACCCCGTCTCTACTAAAAATACAAAAAATTAGCCGGGCCTGGTGGTGGGCGCCTGTAGTCCCAGCTACTTGGGAGGCTGAGGCAGAAGAATGGCGTGAACCTGGGAGGCAGAGCTTGCAGTGAGCCAAGATCGCGCCCCTGTGCTCCAGCCTGGGCGACAGAGAGACTCTGTCTCAAAAAAAAGAAAAAGAAAAAGAACGAAGCTAAAGGACTCACTTTTCCTGATTTCAAAACAAAGCTACAGTATTCAAAACAATGTGGAACTGGCATAAAGACAGACATATAAACCAATGAAGTAGAAGACAGAGCCCAGAAACAAACCCTCACATATATGGTCAAATGATTTTTTTCCTTTACACATTTTATTTTATTTTAAGGTATGTTTATTTTTTATTGATACATAATAGATGTACATATTTTCAGGGTACATGTAATAATTTAATACATTCATATTATGTGTAAATATCAAATCAGGATAATTGAGATATCCATCCCTTGAATATCTGTCTTTTCTTTATACTTGAAACATTCAAGTTATTCCCTTCTAGCTATTTTGAAATACATAATAGGTTATTGCAAACTATTGTCACCCTACAGATCTATAGAACAATAGATCTGACTTTTTCTGACTGTATATTTGTACCCATTAATCAACCTCTCTTCATCCCCTCACTCCCCTCTCCTTCCCAGCCTCTGAAAACCACAAATTTACTCTCTGTCTTCAAGAGATCCAAGTTTTTAGCTCCCACATATGAGTGAGAACATGCAATATTTGTCTTTCTGCGCTTGGCTTATTTCACTTAACATGGTGACATCCACTTGCATCCATGTTGCTACAAATGACATAATTTTATTTTATTATGGTTGAATAATACTTCATTGGGTATATATACCACATCTTCTCTATCCATTCATCCATTGATGGACACTTAGGTTGATTCCATTTTTTGGCTATTGTGAATAGTGCTGTGATAAATATAGGAGTGCAGATATCTCTTTGATATATTGATTTCTTTTCTTTTGGATATATACCCAGTAGTGGATTGCTGGATCAAATGGTGGTTCTCTTTTTAGTTTTTTGTGCTAAAAATAGCTCAAAAAGTGCTATTGATAGTGGTTGTACTAATTTACATTCCCACCAACAGTCTATGAGGGTTCCCCTTTCTCCATATCCTCAGCAGCATCCCTTTTTGATAAAAGCCATTTTAAGTGGAGTGAGATGATCTCACTGTTGTTTTGATTTGTATTTCTTTTTTCTTTTTCTTTTTCTTTTTCTTTTTTTTTTTTTTTTTTTTTTTTGAGACAGAGTCTTGCTCTGTCGCCCAGGCTGGAGTGCAGTGGCACGATCTCGGCTCACCGCAACCTCCGCCTCCCGGGTTCATGCCATTCTCCTGCCTCAGCCTCCCGAGTAGCTGGGATTACAGGCGCCCGCCACCACGCCCAGCTAATTTTTTGTGTTTTTAGTAGAGACAGGGTTTCACTGTGTTAGCCAGGATGGTCTCGATCTCCTGACCTCGTTGATCCACTCACCTTGGCCTCCCAAAGTGCTGGGATTACAGGCGTGAGCCACCTCGCCCAGGCTTGATTTGTATTTCTTTGATGATTAGTGATGTGGAGCATTTTTTCATACACCATTTGTGTGTCTTCTTTTGAGAAATGTCTGTTCAGATGTTTTGCCCATTTTTAAATCAGATTTTTTTTTTTGCTATTAAGTTGTTTGAACTCCTTATATATTCAGTTATTAATCCCTTGTTGGATGAGTAAGTTTGCAAATATTTTCTCTCATTCTGGGGGTTACCTCTTTACTTTGTTGATTGTTTCTTTTGCTGTGCAGAAGCTTTTTAGCTAGCTGTAATCCTCTTTGTCTATTTTTGCTTTTATTGCCTGTGCTTTTGAGTCTTACACAAAAAATCTTTGTCCTGGAGTGTTTCCCAATGTTTTCTTCTAGTAGTTTCATAGTTTCAGGTCATAGACTTAAGTAATTAATCCATTTTTATATATGGTAAGAAATAGGGGTCTAGTTTTATTATTTTGCATATGGTTATCCAGTTTCCCCAGCACCATTTATTGAAAAGACTCTTCTTTCTCCAGTGTATATTCATGGCACCTTCATTGAAAATTAGTTGGCTATAAATGAATGGATTTTATATCTGAGTTCTCTGTTGTGTTCCCATTGATCTGTGTATCTGTTTTATGGCAGTACCATGCTGATTTGGTTATTACAACCTTGTAGTATATTTTGAAATCACATAGTGGGATGTGATGCCACCAGCTTTGTGCTTTTTGCTCAGTATTGCTTTGGCTATTTGGGGTCTTTTGTGGTTCCATATAAATTTTAGGGTTTTTTTTCCTATTACTGTGAATAATATCATTAGTATTTTGAAAGGGCTTGTGTTCAAGCTATAAATTGCTTTGGGTAATATTGCCATTTTAACAATGTTAATTCTTCCAATCCATGAGCAGGGACTATCTTTTCCTTTTTCGTATGTCGTCTTCAATTTCCTTTGTCAAAATTTTATGGTTTTCCTTGTATAGATCTTTCACGTCTTTGGTTAAATTGATTCCTAGGGGCCAGGCACGGTGGCTCATGCTTTTAATCCCGGCACTTTGGGAGGCCGAGGTGTGTGGATCACGAGGTCAGGAGTTCGAGACCAGCCTGGCCAATATGGTGAAACTGCATCTCTACTAAAAATACAAACAACAACAAAAAATTAGCCGGGCACGGTGGCATGTGCCTGTAGTCCCAGCTACTCAGGAGGCTGAGGCAGAAGAATCGCTTGAACCTGGGAGGCTTGCAGTGAGCCAAGATTGAGCCACTGCACTCCAGCCTGGGTGACAGAGCAAGACTCTGTCTCAAAAGAAAAAAAAAATTGATTCCTCGGTATTTTATATTCTTTGTAGCTATTATAAATGGCATTGATTTCTTGATTTCTTTTGCAGATTGTTTGCTGTTGATGTATGTAAATGCTACTGATTTTTGTACATTGATTTTGCAACTTTACTGAATTCGTTTATCAGTTCTAACAGTTTTTTGGTGGAATCTATAGATTTTTCTAAGTATAAAATTATGTCATCTGTGAACAAAGCTAATTTGATTTCTTTCATTCCAATTGGATGCTCTTTATTTCTTTCTCTTTCCTACTTGCTCCGGCCAGTACTTCCAATATTATGTTGATTAAAAGGTTGAGAGTGGGCATTCTCGTCATGTTTCACATCTTAAAGAAAAGGCTTTCCATTTTTCCCTGTTCAGTATGATGTTAGCTGACAGTTTGTCGGATATGGCCTGTATTATTTTGAGATATGTTCCTTCTCTACCCAATTTGTTGAGAGTTTTCATCATAAAGGGATGTTGAATTTTATTGAATACTTTTTCAGCCTTGATTGAAATGGTCTTATGGTTCTGTTAATGTGATGTATCACATTTATTGATTTGCAAATGTTGAACCATCCTTATGTCTCTAGGATGAATCCCACTTGGTCATGGCAAATGGTTTTTTTTTTGAGATGGAGCCTCACTCTGTCCCCAGGCTGGAGTGCAGTGGCACAATCTCGGCTCACTGCAACCTCTGCGTCCCAGATTCAAGCGATTCTCCTGCCTCAGCCTCCCGAGTAGCTGGGACTACAGGCATGTGCCACTATGCCTAGTTAATTTTTGTATTTGTAGTAGAGATGGGGTTTCACCATGTTGGCCAGGATGGTCTTGATCTCCTGACCTCATGATCCGCCTCCCTCAGCCTCCCAAAATGCTGGGATTACAGGCGTGAGCCACTGTGCCCAGCCGCCAAATGGTCTTTTTAATGTGTTATTGAATTCAGTTTGCTAGTATTTTGTTGAGGGGTTTTGCATCTATTTTTATCAGTGATATTAGCCTGTTGTTTCTTTTCTTGTCATGTCCTTGTCTAGTTTTGGTATCAGGGTAATGACGAGCTTGTAGAACAAGTTTGGAAGTATTCCCTATTCTTCAGTTTTATTGAAGAGTTTGCATGGAATTGGTATTAATTCTTGTTTAAATGTTTGGTAGAATTCAGCAGTGAAGGTATCATGTCCTGGGCTTTTCTTGATGGGAGACTCTTTGTTACAGCTTCAATTTCATTAGTCATTATTGGCTTGTTCAGGTTTTCTATTTTCTTCATAGTTCAGTCTTGATAAGTGTATATGTTCAGGAATTTATCCATTTCTTCTAGGTTTTCCAGTTTGTTGGCACGTAGTTGTTTATAATAGTCTCTAATGATTCTTTGAACTTCTGTAGTCTCACTTATGTCTCCTTTTCAGTTTCTGATCTTGTTTACTTGGGTCTTTTCTCTTTTTTTCTTAGATAGTCTAGCTAAACGTTTGTTGATTTTATTTTTTCAAAAGAACCAACTTTTTGTTTCATTGATCTTCTGTATTTTTTAAATCTCAATTTCATTTATTTCTGCTCTAATCTTTAGTATTTATTTCCTTCTACTAATTTAGGGTTTGGTTTGTTATTGCTTTTCTAGTTTCCTGAGGTGCATCATTAGGTTATTTATTTGAAATCTTTCTGCTTTTTTGATATAGTTGTTTGTTGTATAAACTTCCTTCTTAGTATTGCCTTTGATGTATCCCCCAGATTATGGTATATTTCCTTTTAATTTGTTTTGAGAGACTTTTTACATTTTTTTTCTTAGTTTATTCATTGTCCCATTCATCATTCAGGAGCATGTTGCTTAGTTTCCATGTATTTGTGTAGTTTCTGAGGTTCTTCTTGTTATTGATTTCTTGTTTTATTCCATTGTAGCCAGAAAGGATACTTGATATTATTTCTTCTTTTCTGAATTTGTTGAGACTTGTTTTGTGGCCTAAGACATGGTCTGCTCTGGAGAATGTTCCATATGCTGATGAAAAGAATGTGTATTCTGCAGCAGTTGGGTGAAATATTCTGTAAATATTAGTTAGGTCTACTTTGTCTAGTGTGTAGTTTAATGTTTCTTTATTGATATTCTGCATGGATGTTCTGTGCATTACTGAGAGTAGAGTGTTGACATTCCCTACTATTATTATATTGTAGTCTATCTCTCCCTTTAGATAGATTTATGTTTGATTTATATATTTGGGAGCTCTAATGTTAGGTGCATAGATATTTATAATTGTTGTATCATCTTGCTGAATCGACCCCTTTATCATCATATAGTGACCTTCTTTGTCTCTTTTTACAGTCTTTGACTTGTAGTCTATTTTATCTGGTATAAACATATCTACTTCCCTTTTTTGGTTTCCAGTTGTGTACTATATCTTATTTTAACTGGACACACTTCCAGTCTATGTGTATCTTTTTTTTTTTTTTTTTTTTTTGAGACAGAGTCTTGCTCTGTCAGCCAGGCTGCAGTGACATAATCTCGGCTCACTGAAATCTACGCCTCCCAGGCTCAAGCAATTCCCCTGCCTCAGCCTCCCGAGTAGCTGGGATTACGGGCATGTGCCACCATGCCTGGCTAATTTTTGTGTTTTTAGTAGAGATGGGGTCACCATGTTGGCCAGGCTGGTCTCGAACTCCTGACCTCAGGTAATCTGCCCACCTTGGCCTCCCAAAGTGCTGGGATTACAGGTATGAGCCACCGTGCCCAGCCCAGTCTATATGTATCTCAAAAAAAAAAAAAAAAAAAAGGTATCATTCTGTCTTCTAAGCTGGAGTGCAGTGATACGATCATAGCTCACAGCAGCCTCAATCTCCTGGGCTCTATGTGTGTCTTTATAGGTGAAATGGGTTTTTTTGTAGGCAACATATAGTTGGGTCTTGTTTCTTTATCCATTTAGCCATTCTATGCCTTTTAATTGGAGAATTTAATTCATTTACATTCAGTGTTATTTTGATAAGTAAGAACTTACCATTGCCATTTTGTTGCTTGTTTTTTGGTTGTTTTGTAACTCCTCTCTTCCTTTCTCTCTTTCTTACTGTCTTCCTTTGTGGTTAAGTGGTTTTCTCTGGTAGTATGTTTTAAATTCATTGCTTTTTATTTGCAGTGACTCTATTATAGGTTTTCGCATTGTGGTTACTATGAGGCTTACAGAAAACATCTTATAAATATAACAAGTCATTTTACAGAGGTGGCAACTTATCACAAAGTTCTAGATCACAAAGAAAATAATAGAAACAAAAATGAAAAAAATTCTACACTTGAACTCCATCCTCCTCACATTTTGTCTTTTTATTGTCTCAATTTACATATTTTTATACTGCCTATCTCTTAGTAGGCTGCTGTAGCTATATTGTTTTTGATAGATTTGCTCTTTAGGTTTCATACTAGAGTTATGCATGAATTGCACACCACATTTACAATATTAGAATATTCTGGGTTTGTCCATGTATTTAATTTTACCAGTGGATTTTATACCTTCAAGTGTTTTCTTTTTGCATGTTCGTGGGGTGGTTTTTTTCCTTCTGGTTGAAGAACTCTCTTTAGCATTCCTTGTAAGATGAGTCTGGTGGTGGTGAATTCTCTGCTTTTGTTTGTCTGAAAAAGATTACATCTCTCCTTAATATTTGAAGGACAACTTTGCTGGATACAGTATTCCTGGATGGCAGGGTTATTTTGTTTTGTTTTGTTTTTTCCAGCACTTTGAAAATGTCATCCTACTCCCTCCTGGCCAATGTGGTTTCCATTGAGCAGTCTATTGCCAGACAAATTGATGCTCCTTTATATGTTATTTGCTTTTCTCCTGCTGCTTTTAGGATCCTTTATTTATCTTAGACTTTTGAGAGAAAATTATTATATGCCTTGGGGTGCTCTTATTTCGGTAGAATCTGTTTGATGTTCTCTGACCTTCCTGTACTGGATATTTATATATTTCTCAAGTTTTGGAAAGTTTTCTGGTATTATTTCTTTGAATAGAGTTTCTGCCCCTTGCTGTTGTACATATCCCTCTTGAATACGAATAATTCTTAGATTTGGTGTTTAGAGGTAATTTTATATATCTTGTAGATAATTTTCATTCCTTTTCATTCTTCTTTTTTCTCCTATGGCCGTATTTTTTATTAGCCTGTCTTCAAGCTCACTAATTATTTCCTCCACTTAACCCATTCTGCTGTTAAGAGCCTCTAGTGCATTTTTCTGTTTGGCAAATGTATTTCTCAGTTCCAAGATTTCTGTTTGTTTGATTTTTTAATTATTATTTCAATCTCTTTGTTAAATTTTTCTTGGCCGGGCACAGTGGCTCATGCCTGTAATCCCAGCACTTTGGGAGGCTGAGGTGGGTGGATCGCCTGAGGTCAGGAATTCAAGACCAGCCTGACCAATGTGGAGAAACCCTGTCTCTACTAAAAATACAAAAATTAGTCTGACATGGTGGCAGGCACCTGTAATCCCAGCTACTTGGAGGCTGAGGCAGGAAAATCACTTGAACCTGGGAGGCGGAGGTTGCAGTGAGCCGAGATCACGCCACTGCACTCCAGCCTGGGCAAAAGAGTGAAACTCCATCTCAAAAACAAAACAAAACAAAAGTCTCAAACATTTCTGAATTGATTTTATGTGTTATCTTGGCGATCACTGTGTTTCCTTAAAACTGCTGTTTTGAACAATTGGTCAAGGGGTTCATGTATCACTGTCTCATTAGAGTCAGTCACTGGTTCCTTGCTTTGTCCATTACAGAAGGTCATGGTTCCCTGTTTGCTGTTGTTTCTTGTGGATGTCTCCTCTGTTTTTGCATTGAAGGATCAGTTATTTACTCTAGTCTTCTAGGTTGGAAGAGTTTGGAGGGCTCAGAAGAAGACAGGATGATGAGGGAAAATTTGGAGCTTTTTAGATACTGAGTAAATGGTCGTGACCAAAATACTGAGAGATATAGCCAGTGAAGGCCAGGCTGATGAGGTTCAGATGGAAATGAGTAAGTTACTGAGAACTGGATTAAAGTCACTTGTGTTATGCCCTAGCATAGAACTTGGCTGCATTGTGTTCATGTCCTTATAATCTATGGAAGTTTGAAAATAAGAGTAATGACCTAGGGTATCAGATGGAAGAAATTTTTAAGCAGCAAAGCATTCAAGAACTGGCATGTAGCCAGGCATGGTAGCTCACATCTGTAATCCCAGCACTTTGGGAGACCAAGGCTGAAGTATTGCTTGAGCCCAGGAGTTCAGCCTGTGTAAACAGTGAGACACCGTCTCTACAAAAGATTTAAAAATTAGCCAGACATGGCAGTGCATGCCTGTGGTCCCAGCCACTCAGGAGACTGAGTGAGACAGGAGGATCACTTGAGCCTGGGAGGTCAAGGCTGCAGTGAGCCATGATCATTCCACTGCACTCCATCCTGGGTGACAGAGCGAGACTCCGTCTCAAAAAAAAAACATTTTTTTAGGAAAAAATAAATATAGGAGTGATGTGGCTGCTTCCAACAGTCTAAATCAGATGCAGGAGAAAAGGAATGACTTAAAGTTGGAACTTATATTTAAAAGGGAAGCAGAGCATGGAAGTTTGGAAAATTTGCAAACTGGCCCTGTGGCAGATAAATAAAAATCATTTTCAGGCAAGAAATATAAGCAGGCTGCAGAGCAACCACTTGCTAAACAGATTGGCACAACTAAAAGGGAGCCAAGTGCTAATATCTAAGACAATGGGGAAAAGGCCTTGAAGGTATTTCAGAAATCTTGGAGAAACCCTCTCCTATTATAGACCCAGAAGCCTAGGAGGAAAGAATGGTTTTAGGGGGCAGGCCCAGAATGCAGCTGCTCTGCTCTGCCTCAGGAGGCTGCTCCCCGCATTCCAGTTACTTCAGCTCCAGCCTCAACTCACAGGAGCCCAGGTACAGCTTGGGCTACCACTCCAGAGGGTGCAAGCTATAAGCTTTGGTGCTTCCACATGGTGTTAAGCCTGCAGGCTCACAGAGTGCAAAAGTAAAGGAGGCTGCCAGCTTCCTGCTGGATTTCAAAGGATGTTCCAGAAAGCCTGACTGTCCAGGCAAAAGCCTCCTGCAGGGGCAGAGCCCTTATGGAGAACCTCTACTAGGGCAGCACCAAGGGGAAAGGTGGGGTTGGAGCCCCACACAGAGTCCCTACCAGGGCACTGGCTAGTGGAGCTGTGAGAAGGGGTCTGCTGCCCTCCAGACCGCAGGATGGTAGAGACATGGGCAGCTTGCATCCTGAGTCTGGAAAAGCCACAGGCACTCAACCTCAATCTGTGAGAGCAGACACGGAGGCTGCACTCTGTAAAGCCACAGAGGCAAGGATGCTTGAGGCCTTGGGAGCCCTCCCCTTGCACCAGTGTGTTCTGGATACAAGACATGGAGTCAAGGATCATTTGGGAACTTTGAGGTTTAATGTCTTCCCTATTGAGTTTCAGATATGCATGGAGCCTTCAGCCTCTTTCTTTTGGCCAATTTCTCCCTTTTGGAATGACAATGTTTACCCAATGCCTGTACTGCCATTTTATCTTGGGAGTAAATAACTTGATTTGATTGTACAGCCAAAGAGATGGAAGGAGATGAGACTCAGATGAGACAGGACTTTGGACTTGACGCTGGAATGAGTTAAGACTTTTGAAGACTACTGGCAGGGAATGATTGTATTTTGCAATGTGAGAAGAACGTGATATTTAGGGGGCCGGGATGGAATAATATGGTTTGGATGTCTGTTTCCTCCAAATCTCACGTCAAAATGTAATCCCCAGTGTTGGAGGTGGGGCCTGGTGGGAGTCCCCACCACTGTGTGGGGGTGGATCCCTCATAAGTAGCTTAGTGCCGTCTCTTTGGTGATAAGTGAGTTCTCCCTCTGAGTTCCTATGAGATCTGGTTGTTTGAAAGTGTGTGACACCTCCACCCTCTCTCTCTTGCTCCACTTTCACCATGGAATATGCCTGCTCCCCCTTTACATTCCACCATGGTTGAAAGCTTCCTGAGGCCTCACTAGAAGCTGAGCAGATGCCAGTGCCGTGCTTCCTGTACAGCCTGCAGAATAGTGAGCCAACTCAACCTCTTTCCTTTATAAATTGCCCAGGCTCAGGTATTTCTTTATAGCAATGCAATAATGGATGAACACACTAATTAGGGACATACAAATCAAAACTATAATGAGATACCACTCACATACATTAGGATGGTCACTATTAAAAAAACAAAACAAACAAAAAAACAGAAAATAACAAGTGTTGCTGAAAATGTGGAGAAATTGGAACCTTTGTTCAATGTTGTTGGGAATGCAAAATGATGCATTTACTGTTTCTCAAAAAATTAAAAATAGAATTACTATATGATCCAGTAATTTCATTTCTGGGTATATACCCAAAAGAATTGAAAGATGGGTCTCAGATATTTGTACACCGTGTTTATAGCATCATTATTTGCAACAGCTAAAATGTGGAGGTAACCCAAATGTCCATCACTGGATGAATGGATAAGCATAATGTGGTATATACATGTAACAGAATATTATTTAGCCTTGGCCAGGCGCAGCAGCTCACGCCTGTAATTCCAGCACTTCGGGAGGCCAAGGCAGGTGGATCATTTGAGGTCAGGAGTTTGAGACCAGCCTGACCAACATGGAGAAACCCCACTTCTACTAAAAATACAAAGTTAGCCAGGCGTGGTGGCTCATGCCTGTAATCCCAGCTACTCGGGAGCTGAGGCAGGAGAATCTCTTGAACCTGGGAGGTAGAGGTTGCAGTGAGCCAAGATTGTGCCATTGCACTCCAGCCTGAGCAACAAGAGCAAAACTCCATCTCAAAAAAAAGAAAAGAAAAAAAACAGAATATTATTTAGCCTTGAAAATTAAAAAAAAAAAAACCCTCTGACATGCCACAACATGAATGAGCCTTGAGGACATTTTGCTACCTGAAATAGGCCAGTCACAGAAGGACAAATAATGCGTGAGTCTGTGAAGTACCTAGAGTAGTCAAAACCATGGAAACAGAAAGTAGAATGTTGGTTTCCAGGGCCAGGACATGGAGGTATGGGGACTTATTGGTTAGTGAGTATAGAGTTTCAGTTTTACAAGATAAAAAGTGTTCTAGAGACAGATGGTGGTGATTGGTTGCACAACATTATGAATGCACTTAATACCACTAAACTGTGCACTTAAAAAATGATGAAGATGAGGCGGGCATGGTGGCCTCATCTTAACCTGTGATCCCAACAGTTTGAGAGGCTGAGGCAAGAGGATCAGTTAAGCTGGGAGTTCAAGACCAGCCTGGGCAACATAGGGAGACCCTGCCTCTACAGAAATAAAAATAAAGATAATTAGCCAGGTGTGGTGGTGCATACCTGTGTCCCAGCTGCTCAGCTACTTGGGAGGCTGGGCAGGAGGACTGCTTGAGCCCTAGAGGTCAAGGCTGCAGTGAGCCATGATCGTACCACTGCACTCCAGCCTGGGCAACAGAGTGTGATCCTGTTTCAAAAAAAAAAAAAGAAAAAAAAGAAAATGGTTAAGTTGGTACGTTTTATGTTATGTGTATATTACTGCAATTTTTTAAATGGAAAAAATAAGATCATCAGCATCATTAGTCATCAGGGAAATAAAACCACAATGAAATATCCTGTACACCCACAGGAATGGCTAAAATTAAAATACCTGACAAAACTGGAACTTTCACACATTATTGGTGTTACAGACTGATTGTTTGTGTCCCTCCAAAATTCTTATCTTGAAACCTCCCGTGTGACAGTATTTGGTGATAGGACCATTAAAGTTAAGATTAAGGTTAAATAAAGTAATAAAGGCTGGGCCCTGATTCAATAGGATTAATGTCCTTATAAGAAAAGACACTAAAGAGCACCCTCTCTCTCTCTCTCTCTTTCTCTCTCTGTCTCCACTCACACACTTAAAAAAAAGGTCATGTAAGCACACGGCAAGATGGCAGGGGCCTTCTTGGCTAGAAGAAAGCCCTCACTCTGGCACCCTGACCTCGGGCTTCCTGCCTCCAGAACTGTGAGAAAATAAATGTCTGTTGTTTAAGCCATTCTGCCTATGGTATTTTGTTATGGCAGCTTGAGCTGATTAATACAGTTGGTAAAAGCATAAAACGGTACAGCCACTCTGGAATAGGGCTAGTGGTTTCTTATAAAACTAAACATAACCTACCCTATGACCTAGCACTCCCACTTCTAGGTATTTATCCAAGAGAAATATAAATGTATGTTCACAAAAAGACATACAGAAATTTTCCTAGCAGCCTAATTACAATAACCAAAAATCAGAAACAGCATAGTGGATAAACAAACTGTGACATACCTATACAACGGAATAGCACACAGCAATAAAAAGGGACAGATGACTGATACAGTGACACAGATGTGTCTAAAAACATTATGCTGCATAAATGAAGGGTTACACAGCAGCACCTATCATACGGTTCCATGGGTACCGAGTTCTAAAACTGGCAAAGTAATTTATATTGCAGAAAATAAGTCAAAACAACTGCTGCCTCTAGGGACTGGAGCAGGGATCGATTAGGAAGAGGTATGAGGGAACTTTCTGGGTGGCTGGTCAGGTTTTATGTCTTGACTGGAGTCCAAGTTTACATTGGTAGATGGGCACTTGTTAAAACTTAGAGGTACAGTTCATGTATATATTTCATTGTATATAGGTTTTACCTCAGAGGGAACAATTATAACAAATATTGAATCCTGGGCAGTAACTTGCACGTGGAACTATTTCAGGGACATGTACTGCTTGGTCCCCATCCTTCTGTAGCCTTCTCTCTGCTGCTCCCACTGTGGCACCAGCATCGTTCACTCCCACGAGTTATGGCTGATAGCTGTGCTTCTCAAACTCCCCCAAGCAAACAAATCACCTGAACAGCTTGAAAAGTTGCAGATTCTGGGTGAGTAGACCTGAGCTGGGGTCCGAGATTCTGCACTTCTAACAAGCACCCAGGAGCAGCTGCTGCTGGTGAGTCTTTGGACCACACTTTGAGTACTGAGGACTTAGAATCTCACCCTCCTACCTCTTCACCTTTCTTCCCACCAGTTCTTTCTTTTCCAGCTTGAATTGCTTTTCCCATCCCGCGCATTTGTCTTGGCTGTGCCTATCCATATCCCACCTTTTCTTATCCCTCCTTTTCCAGCAGATGACAACTGATATTAATGATCACGATGAATGACAGCAACAACAATCACTTGTGAGACCTTACTAGCTGCCAGGGACTATGCTGCATGCTTCAAAAGGATTATTGTGTTTAATCCTCTTAACAGCCCTATGAGGTCAATACTAATATTGCTCCCAGTTTACAGATGAAGAAACTGAGGTATAGGGAGGTTAAGTATTTGCCCAAGGTCATATAGGCTCAGCCATCTGGATGCTTCCCTTGGCTCCAGTTGCTGACAACCTTATGGTAACAGTCTTTGTGTGTGTGTGTGTGTGTGTGCACTTGTACACTGGCACATTTTCACTTTCCACCAAGATTACACTGTCCCTGAGGGTAGAGACAAAATAATTCTCTTTCTCTCTTCCCTTTCTCTTTATCTCCCTGCCTCTTTCTCTCTATCTCTCTCCCTCTCTTCCCAAGTACAGCCTTTGCCAAAGCAAGGCCTCTTCTTCAAAATAGGACACACCCCTCCCAGCCTCATCTGTGACCAGGGCACAGGACGCCACTCTCCCCTCCCACAGGCTCAGGCTGGGCATCCCCCAGCTCGAAGCTCCCTGCTCTTGCCCTGTGACCCCCAGTAGCCACTCTCTTCCCTTGCCCTGGTTCAGCTGATCCCTATTCCCCGATGGCTTCTTCCAGTCTAGTCTCCCCATCCCAGGGAGTCTGGAGTCTGGGCAGTGGCCTGGCCCCCTTGAGAAAGTTGCCCTACTCCCTCCCCAAACACACCTCAACAACCCCCTTAGATCCTGGTCACTGCTATTTCCTGCCCACCCCCCTCCGCCCCCCGCCCTGCAGGCTCTGTGAGGGCAGGGACCAGGCCTGTCTTGTCACGGCTGTGTCACCGGTGCCTGGCATTTAGTCACAGTAGGTGGGTGAAGGAGGGGCTCTCCCAGCCTGGCCTGGGCTGGGCAGAGCATCTTCAGCCCACCCAAGTAATCTTGCACCCATTCGGTCTCTGTTACCCTCCCGCCTAAGCCCAGAAGCCCACAGGCCCGGGACTTGCTGTCCTCAGACCTAGGATACTTCCCACTCCAAGCCCCAAATCCTACCCTGCCGTTCCCAGCCCTTCTCCAGCACCCCTCCCTCTTCACAAAGGCTGCTTGGCGGTTTCTCTCCGCCCTCCCCAAGACTGCTCTTGGGAGGGTATGTTACTTTCCCAGACAAGCTCAGCGATGCAATTTCTTCTCCTAAGAGGTTAGGCTAATTGCTCTTCCCAGAAGAAAATCCTCAGAGGTTTTCCTTGTGGTGGACTGGAAGGTTTGAAAATTATATGTTCAGGGCAACATCGGGTTACTATATTAAATCCAGTTTCACGGATCGCGGCCACGGGGAGCACAAGCGCCACCTGCTGGCCCACAGCGAGATTCCAAGAGAGGACGAGACCTGAGCACAACCAGCTCAAGACGCACAGTCCCCGGTCACCGTCAATCAAGTGTCCGGTCCTCCATTTCGCTTTGGTTTTTCTCATTGTTGGAGCTTTTTTATTGATACATCATAGTTATACATATTTTGGGGGTACATGTGATTTTTTAAATTTAATTTATTTCTTATTCTGTTTCTTCCCCCCACCCCTCTTCTTTTGGGACAGGATCCCCATCTGTGGCCCAAGCTGGTCTCAAACTCCCGGCCTCGAGCTATTCTCCCACCTCAGCCTCCCAAAGTACTGGGGTCACAGGCGTGAGCCCCACGCCCAGCCTCAGGTGATATTTTTATTACATGTGTACAACATGTAAAGAGAAAATCAGACACCCATCACCCCAAACATTTATATCTACTTTGTGTCAGGAACATTATAAGTCTTCTAGCTATTTTGAAATATACAATACATTATTGTTAACTATAATTCCCCTGCAGTAGTATCAACTACTAGATCTTATTCCCTCTGTCTAGCTGTATGTTTGTACCCATTAGGCAACCTCTCTTCATCTTCCCCAGCCCCCTTCCCAGCCTCTGTTAACTATCATTCAACCCTCTAGCTCCATGAGATCCACTTTTGTTTTTAGCTTCCACATGACTGAAAATATGTGGCATTTGTCTTTCTGTGCCTGGCTTATTTCACATAACATGATGACCTCCATTCCACCTATGTTGCTGCAAATGACAGGATTTTATCATTTTTTATAGCTAAATAATATTCCATTGTGTATATACGTCACATTTTCTTTCTTTATTCATCCATTGATGGACACTTATGTTGATCTGTATCTCGGCCATCAGGAATAGTGCTGCAGTAAACAGGAGGGCAAATATCTCTTCAATATACTTATTTCCTTTCTTTTGGATATACGTGTGTGTGTGTGTGTGTGTGTGTGTGTGTGTGTGTGTATCCAGCAGGTTTTTCTCATTTTAAAAACTCCATAGAAATAGTGATGTCTAATGTACTAACTCTTACATATGTAAATTGTGTGGTTTCCAGGGATACAGAGACTTAACAAATAGCAGACATGGCTGGGCGCAGTGGTTTACGCCTGTAATCCCAGAACTTTAGGAAGCCGAGGCAGGTGGATCTACCTGAGATCAGGAGTTCGACACCAGCCTGGCCAACATGGTGAAACCCTGTCTCTACTAAAAATACAAAAATTAGCTGGGCGTGGTGGCAGGCACCTGTAATCTCAGCAATTCAGGAGGCTGAGGCAGGAGAATCGCTTGAACCCAGGAGGCGGAGGTTGCAGTGAGCCGAGATCACGCCATTGCACTCCAGCCTGTGTGGCAAGGGCGAAACTCCGTATAAAAAAAAAAAAAACAAAACAAAAAAAAACCAGACATATACTTTATAAACATTAGGAAAAAAATTTGTGTTTGTATACACACACATACATACATACAAATGCACAAAGATACCTCTACCACTTCTTCTCTTCTTATCATTATTATTCTTTTTTTTTTCTTTTAAGACAGTGTCAGGCCGGGCGCCGTGGCTCATGCCTGTAATCCCAGCACTTTGGGAGACCAAGGCGGGTGGATCACGAGATCAGGAGATCTAAACCATGGTGAAACCCTGTCTCTACTAAAAATACAAAAAAATTAGCCAGGCGCAGTGGCGGGGGCCTGTAGTCCCAGCTACTCGGGAGGCTGAGGCAGGAGAATGGTGTGAACCCGGGAGGTAGAGCTTGCAGTGAGCCCAGATCGCGCCACTGCACTCCAGCCTGGGTGACAGAGCGAGACTCCATCTCAAAAAACAAAAGACAGTGTCTTAATTCTGTCACCCAGGCTGGAATGCAGTGGTACAATCTTGGTTCACTGGTGCCTTCACCTCCTGGGCTCAAGGAATTCTCCTGCCTCAGCCTCTTGAGTAGCTGGAACTACAGGTGTGTGCCATGACATCTGGCTAAGTTTTTAAAAAAATTTTTTTAGGGATGGGGTTCTCACTATGTCACCCAGGCTGGTCTTGAACTCTTGACCTCAAGCAGTCCTCCCACCTTAGCCTCCCAAAGTGGTGGTATTACAGGCATGAGCCACCATGCCTGGCCTCTCTGTCACTTCTTACATCAAATTTGGTTATGCAGTTTTTATCCTATTAGATTGTTTTAAAGTCCTAGTTGAACAAATGGGTTTTTTCAAACACTAATGTAGGAATGTTAATTAGAAGTAATTTTAAGTCTTTTAAATTATAAAAGCACATATTCATTAATGCAGCAATTCCTTCACTGGTAACGAACCCTACAGATACATTCATGTTCATGGGTGTAAAGATGTATGTACAGGGATTCCTCTGAAGCCCAGTTAATAGTAGCAAAAAAACTGGGACTCACCAGTGGGGCACTAGTTAGATAAACGATGGTGCATCCATGTGATGGAAAACCAGCAAACCACTGAAAACAATGAGAGAGATCCATACTCACTTATGCGGAACCATCTCCAAGAGGCAGTGTTGAGTGAGAAAGCACCATGGGAGTGCCTGGACTGTGGTGATGGTTGCACAACTGTATAAATTAACCTTGAAAATCACTGAACTGAATTGGGTATGGCGACTCACATCTGTAATCTCAGCACTTTGGGAGGCTGAGGCAGTCAGACTGCTTGAGCCCAGGAGTTCGATACCAGCCTGGGAAACATAGTGAAACCCCATCTCTACAAAAATTACAAAAGTTAGCCAGGCGTGGTGGTGCATGGCTGTAGTCCCAGGTACTAGGGAGGCTGAGGTGGGAGGATTGCTTGAACCCGGGAGGTCGAGGCTGCAGTGAGCTGAGGTCGTGCCACTGCATTTGAGCCTGGGCAACAGAGTGAGACCTCATCTCACACACACAAAAAGAAAAACAAAAATCACTGAACTATACTCTTTAAATGAGGGAATTTTATAATATGTGAATTATACATTAATAAAATGTTTTTAAAAGATCAAAAAAGTATGTAACTTATTCTCTTCTATAAAACTAAATTAAAAATACACATATAGGTTGGTATATGCATGGTAACATTCTGGTGATTATTTCTTGGGGAGGGGAAAGGTTTATTACATACACTGTACAATATATATTTTTTTACCATAGCAGGTACACTTGTTCAATAATTTTTAATAGTTGCATTTATCCTTTCGTAGAATATCCATTACAATAGTTTCCACAGCAGTAATTGACCCAGGGATTTAAGTAGAATAAGAAATGCCTTTAATATTTTAACAACTTGAAGAAACGAGGAATTTTTTCTTCACCAAAAGGCATAGGTTTTACACACAAGGAACTTATGTCTTTATAAATATAATTTAAAGAAAACATTTCTTCCATGATGATAAGACCTGGAATAGACACACAAATGGTGGAGTTTTTTACTGCTGATAAAAATAATAGCTATTTGTTATAGAAATTTTAAAAGAGAAAAATATAAAAAGAAGAAAACAACAATCACCTATACCCCACCCGATTACAGCAACTGCAGACATGTTGGTGTATTTTCGGCCAGTTACTATGTGTACACAATTTTCTGTTTTACAATGTTATGAACCCACTACAAATGATTATGTATTTTCTTTTTTTCCCATCAATTCCCATATCATGCAAATTTTCCCATGTTCTTAAAATATTATTCAAGAACATGATAGTACATCCTATGGTCATTTTACTTATTTATTTATTTATTTATTTATTTATTTATTTATTTTTTGAGACAGAGTCTTACTCTGTCACCCAGGCTAGAGTGCAACGGCGCAATCTTGGCTCACTGCAACCTCCGTCTCCCGGGTTCAAGCTATTCTCCCTGCCTCAGCCTCCTGAGTAGCTGGGATTACAGGCACCTGCCACCACACCTGGCTAATTTTTGTATTTTTAGTAAAGACGGAGTTTCGCCACATTGGCCAGGCTAGTCTCGAACTCCTGACCTCAGGTGATCTGCCCACCTCGGCCTCCCAAAGTGCTGGGATTACAGGCGTGAGCTACCGCGCCCGGCCTGTAGTCACATTTATTGAATGCACTACCTGCTAAGCACAAAGCACTCTACTAGGCACTTTATATATATTATTTCACTTATTTTTCACAATGAGACAGGTATTATCTCCATTTTACCTATAGGAAGCTGAGGCTAGGACCCTTGCTCATCGACTGTCTCCCAGAGAGTTAGTGCCAAAGCAGGAGCTGAAAATCAGGTCTGATTCCAAAACCCAAACTCTTCCATTAACAAGGAGAAAAGAAGGGCTGTGGTACATTTGCCAAAGAAAACCACTTTTCTAGTTGTCCAAGTGCCAAGGGCCACAGTCCACAGTCAGGGTTTCAGAATAAACTGAGAGTCCTTGAATGGATCAATAGGTTTTGAAATGCAAATATAACTTTTTCAATTTTTTATTTTTTAGAGACAGGGTCTCACTCTGTCACTCAGGCTGGAGTGCAGTGACACAGTTATGGCTCACTGAAGTTTTGACCTCCTAGGTTCAAGGGCTCCTCTCACCTCAGCCTCCCAAGTAGCTGGGACTGCAGGTGCTGCCACCACACCCCGCTAATTTTTATTTTTAGTAGAGACAAGATCTCACTATGTTGACCAGGCTGGTCTCAAACTCCTGGCCTCAAACAGTCCTCTCACTCAGCCTCCCAAAGTGCTGACATTGCAGGCATGAGCCACTGCACCTAATCTGAAATGTAAATATAGCTTCCATACAGAAAAAAAAAAACAAAAAACACAACTATCAACCATTTAGCCAGAATATCTCAAAACGACAGCAACAACAAATTTTTGGAAACAGATTTCTGATTCATAGCTATCAGCGTTACTTTAAAAGTGTAGCCAAAAGCAAGCACATACATGTGTTATATATTGAAGGAAAACACAGCTGGGCATGGTGGCTCATGCCTATAATCCCAGCACTTTGGGAAGCTGAGGTGGGAGGGCCACTTTATGCCAGGAGTTTGAGACCAGCCTGGGAAACATGGCAAGATCCCCATCTCTACAAACTTTTTTTGTAGTGGTGGCCTGCATCTATAGACCCAGCTACTGGAGAGGCTGAGACAGGAGGCTCTCTTGAGCCCAAGAAGTTAAGGCTACAGTGAGCTCTGATCACCACTGCACTCTAGCCTGGGCAACAGAGTGAGACCCTGTCTCAAAACAAAACACAAACAAAATAAAATAAAATAAAGGAAAACACTGGATAGGACAAAACTGATGGGAAAGCCCAAACACAGGCCATAGCTGGGTGGGCAAAAAGCTCAGAGACCCCTACGTGCCTTAACTAGTGCCTAGGGCACACATGGTCAGGACTGCAGCTCAACCATGGTGGAGGGAGCCTGTTTCACTCTATCCTGAACCTCTACAGGCAGTAGCCAGGGTGTGAAATAGGCCTGCAGGCCTCTGGAGAGCTGGGAGACCTAGGAGGCCAACAGCCATGGCCCAGAGCTCCCAGAAGCCCTCGGACACCCGAGCCACTGCAGACCCAGACTTTCCCAGAGCCCCACTGTGATAGTGGAAAGCAGCCAACAGGCCATCACTCTGCTATTTAGGGACAGGGAAGTCTCAGAGATTGGGCTGGAGAAAAGCAGGGGATGGGGTGGTGGGGAACACTGTCGGGGCAGAAATATATATACTGCAAGGCATATATATAATTTGAAATTTTCTAGTAGTAATATCAAACAAGGAAAAAGAAACAGGTGAAATTATTTTTATTTATTTACTTTTTTGAGACAGGGTCTTGCTCTGTCTGGAGTGCAGGTAGAGTGCTGGAGTGCAGTGGTACCATCTCAGCTCACTACAACCTCCACCTCCCAGGTTCAGGTGATTCTCCTGACTCAGCCTCCTGAGTAGCTGGGATTACAGGCATATACCACCATGCCCAGCTAATTTTTGTATTTTTAGTAGAGATGGATGTTTTGCCATGTTGGCCAGCCTGGTCTCGAACCCCTGACCTCAAGTGATCCACCTGCCTTGGCCTCCCAAAGTGCTGGGATTGCAGACATGAGCCACCACACCCAGCCAGGTGAAATTACGTTTGAAATATGTTATTTAACCCAATATATAAAATTTTATTTTATTTTTTTCACAAAGTATTTTTTAAATAATTTCCACAAAGTATTTAAATATATACACTAGTGCAGGTCTAGGCTTTCCCAACCTGTCAGCATCCCTGGAACATGCTCAGCACTACGTTCTGGTCCCTGCCTCACCTGCACAGCATCATCGTGTCTTTCTTACACCCAGCGACTGCTCATTAAACAGGAGAAGCAGCCCCTAAGATAGGCCTGGGATCTAGTCAGGCACTTATTAAGCAGATAATGCTCTCAAATCACTTAGCCTGTCCTAACTCCGTTTCCTCATCTGCAGCACAGGGAGCCCAAGGGTTGCCCTGCTTCCCTCCCAGGTCCTGGGGTGGAGAAAATTCACTGGGAAAGCTGCCAGCATGTAACAGGCCTCGTGGCAAGGTGAGGAATGGACACATTTGTCCTCATGCATGGCCTGTTCACTCTCACCTCCCACCTTCTAAGAACAGAGGGCTAGTGGCAGACTCTGCGCATCTATTGTAGCTCAGCTCTGCCCCCAGGAATTGCGGAGAGATCAAAAATGGCTTCCCTGGGCCTGGTGCAGTGTCTCAGGCCTGTAATCCCAGCATTTTGGGAGGCCGAGGCAGGTGGATCACTTGAGGTCAGGAGTTCAAGACCAGTCTGGGCAACACGGTGACACCCTGTCACTATTAAAAATACAAAAATTAGCCAGGCATGGTGGTGGGCACCTGTAATCCCAGCTACTCGGGAGGCTGAGGCAGGAGAATTGCTTGAACCCGGGAGGCAGAGGTTGCAGTGAGCCGAGATTGCCACTGCACTCCAGCCTGGGCAACAGAGAGAGACTGTCTCAAAAAAAAAAAAAGAAGAAAAAAAAAAGAAAAGAAGATGGCTTCCCTGGCCTCAGAAAGGCTGAGCAGCCTTGTAGACTCAAACGGACCTTGACAGAAGCCAGAAACCACAGGCAAAGCTGAGACCCTCAAGAACAAGCCACCCAGGGGCAGCAGCACAGGCAAAAGGAGCAGGCGGCAGTGCCTGGGCAGAGGCGACTTCCGGAGTGGGGCCGCCTCATCAGTCATTGTACCCTGCTATCTTCCAGAGACAGAAGCCCCAGAAGCACACAAACCACCAATCAGAAGAAAAAGAACTACTGCATTTCATCGATTGTAAGATACACATTTTTTTATATTACATTTTGTTATCTCTGAAATCTGGGTGCATCTTACAACTGATGGCAGGTCAGTTTATTTGGCAGCTGTTTTCCTTTCTTAGAGGAGCTAAAGTAAAGGTGCCTCTTCAAATGAGTGGCATGCCAGATTCAATGAAATATAGGATGACTTACGGAGCCCTAATTATGCTGCAGGCATCATTTTGGCCAGCTAGCACACACCATCATACCCCTCCAAGAGATCTGCATTACAAACCACAAAAGCGGCTCAGAGGGGTTCAGAAAACTTCCCAAAGTCACACAGGCTGTAAACAGCAGACGCAGCATTCAAACCCAAGTGTGCTGGGGCCCAATGCATCTATCCTTCTCACTATATTGTCCTCATCTCCTTTCCTTCTAGGTGAAGTGATGGGGGACAAGGCCAAATTCAGTGTGTCATTTCGGTCCTCAGGTCTGTGGGTCCTGGATAATTCTCCAGGGTAGGTCACTCCTCTGGCACCTCTATTTGGGCCCTTATTGCAATAGACTGAATGTTTGTGTACCCCCAAAACTCATATGTTGAAACCTAACCCCCAGTGTGATGGTATTTGGAGATGAGGCCTTTGGGGGTGATTAAGTGATGGGATTCATGTCCTTTTATTTATTTTTCATTAATTTGCACAAATATTTTTGGGGGATAGGATTTCACTCTGTCACCCAGGCTGGAGTGCAGTGGCATGATCTCGGCTCACTGCAACCTCTGCCTCCCGGGCTCAAGTGATCCTCCCATCTCAGCCTTCTGAGTTGCTGGGGACTACAGGTACATGCCACCACATCTGGCTAATTTTTGTATTTTTTGTAGAGATGGGGTTGGTCTCTGTAGAAAGTAAAAATTTCTCTTCAAAGTTTCCCTTCTTGTTAAAGAATAAATCATAAGTGTTAGAAATAATAGTTTCTTTTAAAAACTAACTTTATACTAGACATACTAAAAGGTATGTAGTACATTCCATATCCTTGTACTTTAACCAGGATATCTGTGCTAGACATGCTCACAGGCATGTCCCTGCTCGCAGCCTATTCCCCTTCCTTATTTGGGAATGTTATTACTTTCCTAAGTCCTTTCATAAGCAACTTTCTCTTTTCCTTTGTCCTTCTATTGCCATTACCTATTTAGAAAAGTTTTCAACTGTTAGCCAATCAGGTTTTAGTTTAGATTGTGAGGTCTGGCTCCAGCCAATGGAGACAAGACACAGTAGCAGGGACAAACTGCGTAAGGGAGGGATAAAAATTGCTTCCCTTCTTTGTTCAGGTGTGCTGTCACCATTGTTCCATCTGCGATGAGCACCCTTTCTGCAGAAAGTAAAAATGGCCTTGCTGAGAGAATTAAATTTATGTTCGAGTGCTATTTCTTTGCAGCACTGGGGAACAAGCATTCTATTTCTTTTTTTTGAGACAGCCTCTCACTCTGTCGCCTAGGCTGGAGTGCAGTGGTGTGATCTCTGCTCACTGCAAGCTCCACCTCCCGGGTTCATGCCATTCTCCTGCCTTAGCCTCCAGAGTAGCTGGGACTACAGGCACCTGACACCACACCCGGCTAATTTTTATATTTTTAGTAGAGACGGGGTTTCACCGTGTTAGCCAGGATGGTCTCAATCTCCTGACCTCGTGATCCACCCGCCTTGGCCTCCCAAAGTGCTGGGATTACAGGCTTGAGCCACCGCGCCCGGCCCACAGGCATTCTATTTCTAAATAAACATTTTTACATATAACAGTCTTGAACTCCTGGGCTCAAGCCTTCCACCTGTCTTGGCCTCCCCAAATTCTGGGATTACAGGCATGAGCCACTGCGCCCTGCCCAAGTGTCCTTTTAAAAGAGAGCTTAGGCCAGGCACAGTGGCTCATGCCTGTAATCCCAGCACTTTGGGAGGCCGAGGCAGGCGAATCACCTGAGGTCAGGAGTTCAAGACCAGCCTGACCAACATTGAGAAACCCCATCTCTACTAAAAATACAAAAAATTAGCCGGGCATGGTGGTGCATGCCTGTCATCTCAGCTACTTGGGAGGCTGAGGCAGGAGAATCACTTGAACCCGGGAGGCGGAGGTTGCAGCGAGCCGAGATCGCGCCATTGCACTCCAGCCTGGGCAACAAGAGCAAAACTCTGTCTTTAAAAAAAAAAAAAGAGAGAGAGCTAAGAGAACTCTCTTACCCCTTCTGCCCTGTGAGGGCACAATGAGAAAACAGACATCTATGGACTAGGAAGTGAGCCTTCATCACACCGCATCTGCCAGTGCCCTGATCTTCAACTTTCCAGCTTCCGGCACTGGGAGAAATAAATTTGTGTTGTTTAAGCCATGTGGTCTACAGTGTTCTGTTGCAGTAGCCTGAACAGTCTAAGGTGCTTATGTTCAGCTCCAAACTGAGAAACTTCCAGGGAGCCCTGGCTCTGTGCTTACATGTCGCCCAGATCTGGAGCAGCTCTGTAAACCTGGCCTCCCATGCCTGCCTCCACCCCGCACCCTGCCCAGCTCTAGCTGTGGGTTTCCTGTGACCTTCCCAGGCCCACTGAGCTCCTTACTAGCCAAACCGGCTCCTCCACCCACACCAGGCCCTGGGTAAAGAGGTTGAAGTTTCTCCTCCAGGTGGCATCTTTGGGAAGGACACGAATTGCAAGTTCTCCAGTCAGGCTGGAACTGGCAGGCTCTGTGGCCAGGCCAGGGCTCCCACTTTCATGTCAGCACTGATGGAAGGGGTCACTGGAAGGCCTGCCTGGGTTCTGGTCTAAGGGGTACCAGGGGACAGCAGGCCAAACCAGGGTCATTGTCCCCCACAGAGGCAGAGGGTCACCTTTCTCTTCCTCTATGCTGCAGCCCTCGCAACCCAGAGTACCCAATATTCTCCAGACACGCCCTCCCTGGCTCCAGCTTTGCCCTTGCAGACCCCTGCATGTTCAGTCTCTCCCTGCCAGGGCTGGAGGACCCCCAAGCTGATGTTTCCAGTCTCAGCTGGGAGGTGGCCTCCATGCAGCCTCTTCACCTCTCCCCTAGCCCAGGACACGCTTCCCTGACAGCAGCTCTCCAACCACCTCTGTGGCTTTTACTTATGGCTCCACGAGTATTAGTACCCATGATGAGTGGACACTGCGACAATGCTAAGGTCTCCTTGTAGAGGGGACACAGAGTACTAGACAGACAATTACATTAGAGGGTGGCAAGGGTTACAGCAGTGACCCAGGCTGCAGCCAGCCCAAACCACTTCGTGAGAGCCAACAGTGTGCACTTCTCCTCAACTCTGTGGTCAGTGACGTCAACTTCATAGATGGAAACCAGCCATGGGGGCAGTATTTACACCACGGAAATCAGCAAACTGCAAATCAGGGCTTTTTTCCCCATTCAGCAAGTTGTTAAATGTTGCCTAGCACCCCACTGCAGAAGCAGCATTACAGGGGACTGGGAGCCCCGAGAAGGCTGCTAGCTTCATTTGTGTTCGCCCTAAAAATGGATCCTGAGACGAGCACTTGAGAGAAAGTATTTTTTTTGGAAGGCGATGTAGGGGAGAAAAAGTCATGTCTTTTGCTCACCCATCACAAGGCCCGTGGGTTGTCAGCCATGAACCCCTACAACAAAAGACAGATTTACAAAAGAAAAGCACACACATTTAATTCATATAAGTTTTACACGACACAGAAGTCTTTAGAAAATGCAGACCCAAAGAAACAGGGAAATTTGTACATTCTTAAGGACAGTCATGAAAAAGTATGTTGGACCAGGGGTGTATAATCTAATGGTAGAAATCTGGGAGAACTTAGCAAACAGAACAACAAACAGAACAAACAAAAGTCCTGTTTGTTCGGGTTCTTCTTGGCCTCTGTGTCTTCTGAGATAAGAACGTTAATGAAGACGACCTACTTCAGGGTAGACGGGAATGAGGTCAGAAAGTGACCCTCTTGCTTCCGTGGTTTTCTCAGTTTCCTGCATCATCAAATACTCACCATGTCAAGGTGCTTATCCTGGGGTGTCTGAGCCCCATCAGTGATCACAAAGAGCAACAACAGTGAGGCAGGGAAGGGAAGGGGCTTATTTAGACGGGGATTATCAAACCATTTTGCCAACGTGGCCAGTCAGAACTCCATCCTACCAGGCATGGCAGAGGTAGAGCAGACGTCAGCGGTCACACGGAGCCGTGAGCAAGCCAGTATTTACTCACCAACCCCATCACCGTTTGGCCCGCATTGACTCCCTGGCGCTTCCAGCGGGCTCTGTGCTTGGACCCAGCTTGCTCCCGTTTCCAGGAAAAATGCTGCACCTGAGGCACTCAGTGCAGGCAGCCGCCCTCAAATAGAGGTGACCTGGGTAGGGTGCCACCGTGTCTGGTAAGGGAGCCCACCCAGGCTGGAGGCTCGGCACCCCCAGACTATACATTTCCTGCCTGCAGAGACTGCTGTTCTGCCCCCGGGTGTCCTTGAGACCTGTCAGGAAAGTCATAAGATTGTTGTGGCTTAGAAATCCTACCCCAAGCCGGCGCGGTGGCTCACACCTGTAATCCCAGCACTTTGGGAGGCCAAAGCAGGTGGATCACCTGCGGTCAGGAGTTCGAGACCAGCCTGGCCAATATGGTGAAACGCCATCTCTACTAAAAATACAAAAATAAAAAAATTAGCCGGGTGTGGTGGTGCGCCGTTGTAATCCCAGCTACTTGGGAGGCTGAGGCAGGAGAATCGCTTGAACCCGGGAGGCGGAGGTTGCAATGAGCTGAGATTGCACCATCACACTCCAGCCTGGGCCACAGAACAAGACTCCATCTCAGGAAAAAAAAAAAAAAAGAAAGAAAGAAAAAGAAATCCTACCCCAAAATATGGCACTCGGGCATTTGAGAAAACAGCAAAACCTAGAAAGGTCATTCTCTGACCTTCTCCCTCCCTTCTCCCCGAAGACCCTCATGTGAGAGGTGTCCTGCACCATACACAGAGAAAAGAAATGTCACACGGGAATGCCAAGAAGAATCTGAGCAAACAGGCCTTTCTGACTTCCCCCAGTTTTTAAATTTTAGATCCTCCCTCCCTGTGCTCCGATCCTACTTCTGCATGGCTGTCCATAAAAACACAGGTTACCCGAGGTCTGTGAGTCTTCATTTTCCGAAGGCTCCCAAGTCACATAAAACTGATATTGAATACATTTGTTATGCTTTCCTCTTATTAATCTGTCTTTTGTTATAGGGGTGTCAGCCATGAACCTTGCGACAGGTGAGGAAAAGATATTACTTTTTCTCCCCCACAAGATCAAAACTATTTTTATAGCAACACTAAGACATTAGTATTTTGCCCTCTCATTCTCTTGTGCCCTCTCATTCTCTTGTGTGTACAGAATTTTCCAGAGGCTGTATGACATGTGATATTGCAGTAGATTGAATGCAGAAGCAAATATGAGTGTCCAGCTGGTTTCTATTAAGCCAGACATTAAATAGATTTGAAAAAAAATGTATTAAAAAGACTGATTTGGGGCCAGGTGCTGTGGCTCACACGTGTAATCCCAGCACTTTGGGAAGCTGAGACGGGTGGATCACCTGAGGTCAGGAGTTCGAGACTAGCCTGGCCAACATGGTGAAACCCCGTCTCTATTAAAAATACAAAAATTAGCCAGGTGTGGTCACACCAAAAAAAAAAAAATACTGATTTGGGATGGTTCCCAGAGGATGGGAAGGGTAGTAAGAGGGTGGGGAGAAGGTGGGGATGGTCAGTGAGTACAAAAAAAAAATAGAAAGAATGGGTAAGACCTAGTATTTGACAGCACCACAGGGTGACTATAGTCAATAATAATTTATTTGTATATTTAAAAATAATTAAAAGAGTAGAATTAGATTCTTTGTAAGACAAAGGATAAATGCTTGAGGGGACGGATGCCCCATTCTATATGATATGATTATTATGCATTGCACTTCTTACCAAACAAAACATCTCATGTTCCCCATAAATATATACATGAACTATGTACCCACAAAAATTAAAAATTATTTTTAAAATAATACTGATTTTCTCACTTTTTTGTTTTGGAAGATATAATTTAAAAAATTATTATTATAAATATAACAATATATACATTCATTATTTTAAATTAATAAATACTACTTTAACTTTTTCTTAATTTTCATTTCTAATGTGGTAAACATTGATAGTTTCGGTGCTCAGAAAACAATACCCTGAAGTCTGGACCTTGGGCAGGCTGAGTACTTTGAACTAAAGGAGATTAGAAGGCCTCAGAAGCAAAGTCTCTCTCTGACCTTCTCCTGCCCTCATTTCTTCTTTTCCCATTTCTCCCCGAAGCAGTTCATAGAAACTAGAATTTCTCCTCCCCAAGGTGTGTCATAAAAACTAGAACTCCTCTCCCGCAAAGCCAGCCATAAAACCTAGAGACCTCTGACCTACCTTCCCCTCAAGGTGGCCACAGGACCCTCATTGCAAAAGGGTCCCACCCCATATTTGGGGCGAGGACATGCCTCACAGAGAGGCCAGAAAGAATCTGAACAAACAGGCTTTGCCAAGATCCCTCCAGTTCATTACCATTGGGTCATACCCCCGGGTCTTTGTGTCTTCATCATGTAAAACTTACCCTGAATACCCTTGCTATGCCTCTCTCTGGTTAATCTGTCTTTTGCAATAAGGGTATGGGGTAGACCTTGCAACACCTTTTCCTCATTTAGAAGGCTTGCTACAGGTGCCAGGTGCCAGTATTCTACAAAAATGCTTTGCCTTTTTTCCCCCCTCATTCAACCCTCCAAAGAGACTTAAAACAGAGGTCATTTTTAACTCCATGAGAAAATCAAGGTTTAGAGAATTAAAGCTGCTTAAGGACACAAAGTTGGCAAGGGACAGAGCTAGGATTTGAGCACAAGCAATCGGACCCTGCGGCCTGCAACTTCAAGCCTATAATTTCCTTTATATCCTACTACTTCAGTTCTCAGCACTCCTCCACACCTTCACACAGTGTTATCTGCACCTGCCTGGTAATACCTGGGGGCCATGGGGGCGTCTTAGCATCAACTTGACATCCGTATGTGTCGCACGTAAGTGTGTCTCAAATTGGAGCACTTAGACCTGCCCGTGTTCAGGAACTAAAATTCTATGAGATTTTTAAGTTTTGTGTTTATTTTAATAAATAATCTTATGGTTTGTTTTTTTTTTACAAGTTTTTAAGGATGACATTGTTATATTACTATTTCACAACTGAAAGCCATTTTAACAGAATAAGACCTTAAATTTCCAAGTTAGAATTTTCCAGACTGGGTCCTGAGACGTTTTCTTTGAAATAAAATGACCCCTCTTAACCTTGCCGGGGTTAAGAACACAATACTGCAGGAGTCCAGAACATGCCGCCCCAAAGTATGAAGGATCCTTGAGCAGATGTGGGAAAGCTCCCTGACCTCCCTCTATTTGCCTAAATGTAGGACATAGACTTACAACAACAAAAGGTGTCCCAACCCCCCTTTTTTTCTGAAACGGAGATTTGCTCTTGTCACCCAGGCTGGAGTGCAGTGGTGCGATCTCAGCTCACTGCCACCTCCGCCTCCCGGGTTCAAGCGATTCTCCTGCGTCCGTCCCCCAAGTAGCTAGGATTACAGGCTCCTGCCACCACGCCCAGCTAATTTTTGTATTTTTAGTAGAGACGGAGTTTCACCATATTGGTCAGGCTGGCCTCGAACTCCTGACCTTAGGTGATCTGCCTGCCTTGGCCTCCCAAAGTGTTGGGATTACAGGCGTGAGCCAATTTGCCCAGCCCCAACCACCTTTCTAACCAGGGAGAACAAAGGTTAACCACTGAAGACAGATTTAGACCCTATCAGCCTGGAGATGGTACCAGAGGAATCTACATTAATAAGCTTTACTAACTAGTCTTTGTCTGCCATTTATTTGCCTTCCCCACAAGCCGCTGCCGCCAGAGACTCAACGCCCTTTTCCTTTGTCTTGTCACTGCTCTAAAAATGGACTGTTCTTTGCTCTGTGTTGAAGATGCTACACAAGCTAGAATTCAAAGCTACCTCTTTGAGAACTATTCATTCTCTGAGTGTCTTCCATGTATACATAAAATATACATGTTAATAAACTTCTGTTTGTTTTTCTCTTGTTAGTCTGTCTTTCATAACAGGGGCGCTTTTCTAACTACAAACCCATGGGGGCTATTATTTTTCCCCTGCAATACTCCAAAGCATGGCGCCTTGGCATCTGAGGTTTTTTCTTTGTTTTGTTTTGTTTGTTTGTTTGTTTGTTTTTGTCTTTTTTGAGACAGAGTTTTGCTCTTGTTGCCCAGGCTGGAGTGCAATGACGTGATCTCTGATCATCGCAACCTCCGCCACCCAGGTTCAAGCGATTCTCCTGCCTCAGCCTCCTGAGTAGCTGGGATTACAGGCATGTGCCACCACACCTGGCTAATTTTGTATTTTTAGTAGAGATGGGGTTTCTCCATGTTGGCCAGGCTGGTCTCGAACTCCTGACCTCAGGTGATCCTCCCACCTCGGCCTCCCAAAGTGCTGGGATTACAGGCGTGAGCCACCGCACCTGGCCAAAACTGTCCATTGTTCATCAAACCTAAGCATAAAAATACCATTTTCCCTGGGTCTTTGGGTCTTTATTTCTGAAGGCTCCCATGTGACATAAAACTTTGGTTAAATAAATTTGTTAAGCTTTCCTCTTGTTAATCTGTCTTTTGTTACAGGGGTGTCAGCCATGAACCTCTTGGTGGGTGAAGGAAAGATCTTAGTTTTTCTCCCCTACACCCTGCTTTCCTGGAGATCATTCCATTTGTAGTTTTCTCCAAATGAAACTTTTTTATATATGATTATAAAAGTGACACTTGATTCATGCAAAAAAAAAAAAAAATCAGCTAATACAACATGGTATAAAGAGGAAAGTGCGGCCAGGTACAGTGGCTCACGCCTGTAATCCCAGCACTTTGGGAGGCTGAACCGGGGGGCGGGTCACAAGGTCAAGAGTTCAAAACCGGCCTGGCCAACATGGTGAAATCTCGTCTCTACTAAAAATACAAAACACAATTAGCCAGGCGTGGTGGCACATGCCTGTAGTCCCAGCTACTCAGGAGGCTGAGGCAGGAGAATCGCTTGAACCCAGGAGGCAGAGGTTGCAGTGAGCCAAGATCGCACCACTCCACTCCAGCCTGGGTAACAGAGCAAGACTCTGTCTCAGAAAAAAAAAAAAAAAGAAAAAAAAGGGAAAGTGTGAGGGGCAGAATGTAAGGAGAGGAGCACCTTCAGGGGTGGAAGTGAGAGACGCCCTACCGATTCTGGGGAGGAACTGGGAGTGACAGGGCCCAAACTGTGAGATAGCTAGCCTCACCCTGCTCCCAGCCTTCCTCAGAGCTTTCAGGCTACTCTGGTTCCTGGGAACCTGTGACAACCCTGGGCTTGCCTTCATGGGATCTTTTCCCTGCGGAGGACATGTTCTGATTTGACAGCACTTGGCAGGTTCCCCTGAGAAGCAGCCCCAAGGTGACCAGGACTCGGCTCCCAAATGTCCAGTTATAGCACTTTCTCTCCTCCACAGCACCTTCCCCCAGGGATTAGCGGCTCCAGACACCAGGATTGATGTCACCTTAGTGACACATGGGGCAGCTGCTCCATAGGTCCCTCAGTTCCTCATCGCTCAAGCCTGTTCACAGCAGATGGGGCATTTCAGCTCAACAGATACAATCTGTGACCTTCGCCAGACAACACTCAAAGGCCTTCAACAACATCAAGGTGCACAATTTCCATAGGGAGACTCACCATAAGCACATAATGGAATGCCAAACGAAGCAGGTGCAGGGCCCCAAATTAGAAGAAAGGAGGGAGAGATTAATACTCTCTTGAAGGTATCAGAGCCTGGTATCCTCATCTGCAAACTGCAGGCACCTACTCAAAGAGCCACCAAGAGGAGATGAAATTGTGTATATGAAAGCACCGATCCAAATGCTGGCATGCAGCAATAGTTGGATCAGAATATAGATATGACTATTAGAAAGTTCTCTCTTCTATTCATACAAAATCTCCCTCTTGGTAATGATAAGGTTTTAATCTAGCATTTCTCAAAGGTGGTCCATGAACTTGTTTCCATTACCAGACCCCACCCAGAATGTCCTAGGGACAGATTCCCAGTTGTCTTTACTTCTCTTAGAAATAATCAGAATCTCTGGGGACACAGTCCTACATGCTGCCTCTTTACCAATCTCCCTAAACAATTCTTGGGCATCGCAAAGTTTGAGAACCACTGGTGAAGTGGATAAAATATCGCTCCTGGGGATGAGGGAAACATAGTTTCAAGTCCTAGCTCTGTCACTCACTGGAGATCTCAGGCCGTGGCCTCCTGTTTTTGTTTGTTTTTTAAGAAAGGGTCTCTTGGTTGTCTGGGTTTTCAGCGGGCTTCCCAGGGACAAAAATGGTTATGGCTAGCGATTTCTACCTGCGCTACTACGTAGGGCACAAGGGCAAGTTTGGGCATGAGTTTTTGGAGTCCGAATTTCAGCTGGATGGAAAGCTTAGATATGCCAACAATAGCAATTACAAAAATGATGTCATGATCAGAAAAGAGGCTTACGTGCACAAGAGTTTAATGGAAGAACTGAAGAGAATTATTGATGACAATGAAATCATAAAAGAAGATGATGGTTTGTGGCCTCCCCCTGACAGGGCTGGCCAACAGGAGCTTGAAATTGTAATTGGAGATGAGCACATATCTTTTTTTTTTTTTTTTTTTGAGACGGAGTCTTGCCCTGTTGCCCAAGCTGGAGTGCAATGGTGCGATCTCAGCACACCGCATCCTCTGCCTCCCAGGTTCAAGCGATTCTCCTGCCTCAGCCTCCCAAGTAGCTGGGATTACAGGCACATGCCACCACACCCGGCTAATTTTGTATTTTTAGTAGAGACGAGGTTTATCCATGTTGGCCAGGCTGGTCTCAAACTCCTGACCTCATGATCCACCCGCCTTGGCGGTGGTGCTGGGATGACAAAGTGCTGGGATTACAGGTGTGAGCCACCACGCCCGGCCCACATATCTTTTACCACATCAAAAATAGGTTCTCTTATTGATGTAAATCAGTCAAAGGATCCTGAAGGCCTTCGAGTATTTTACTATTTGGTACAAGACTTGAATTGTTTAGTTTTCAGTCTCATTGGATTACACTTCAAGATTAACCCAATTTAAATTGTATGTTTTTCAAGCTGTTTGTATATTTAATTAAGGGATGGGAAGGGTTATTTGTCATTTACAATATTGGTTTTTTTATTAATGTGAAGCTAACAAAAAAAATTGTATGTAAACTGAAAATAAGAAAATACATTAGCAGGCTTAATGGTTACCCTTACTTGAGTCCACATGGGTTGGACAGTCCCCACTGTCCCCACATTAAATTCTGTAAATAAAAGCCACCTTTTGTTAAAAATTTGCTCTAATAAAACATACCAAATCCTGAAAAAAAAAAAAAAAAAAAGACAGGGTCTCTCTCTGTGACCCAGGCAGGAGTACAGTGGTGTGATCATAGCTTACTGCAGCCTCAACCTCCTGGGTTCAAGGGATCTCCCCTCTCAGCCTCCCAAGTAGCAGCTGGGACTACAGACACGTGCTACCATGCCTGGCCAATTTTTGTGGTTTTTTGTAGAGACAGGTTCTCACTATGTTCCCTAGGCTGGTCTTGAACTCCTGGCCTCAAGCAATCTGCCCACCTCAACCTCCCAAAGTGCTAGGATTACAGGCATTAGCCACATAGCTTGGCCTTGTTTTTTTAAGTTGAGATAACAATGGTATGTGTGATGATTAAAGGCATGTCAGTCATTTGAGATTTAGGCCAATGCAAAGTAAGTGCTCAGCAAATGTTAGCTATTGTTTTTCTCCTGCTAAATGCACCTTGTTGCTTCTGCTTTCCCTTTGTGGCACAGATCCAAGCCCCTTCAGCACCCCAGGAATACCCCAGCAGTATTCCCATTAGGAGCAGTCTGTGGAGCACTGGGAAGAAGCAGGGGGGAAGGGTTTGATTTTGCTTCCTGGTCCTCTTCTGACATGCTTTAAGGGCACACTTGGCCACTGGAGGGCAGCATCCACTTGCTCGGTTTTTAGGAAGGCCATTCTAAAAAAGCATTTTCCAGCTGCAGAGGGTGCAGAAGATGGAAGGAAGCCTTCATGGGGGCTTACTGGACACTGGGTTAGTTCTTTTATCCTAGTGGTTCATTTTATGCATCCTATTCCAGGCAGCCCTTAGTAAACAGATATAACCTATCACAGAATACACAGAATAGGTTCTATAATTTTTTTTTTTTTTTTTTTTTTTTAGACAGAGTGTCGCTCTGTTGCCCAGGCTGGAGTGCAATGGTGCAATCTCGGCTCACTACACCCTCCGCCTCCTAGGTTCAAGCAGTTCTCCTTCCTCAGCCTCCTGAGTAGCTGGGACTACAGACGCATGCAACCATGGCTGGCTAATTTTTGTATTTTTAGTAGAGATGGGGTTTCACCATATTGGTCAGCCTGGTCTCGAACTCCTGACCGCAGGTGACCCACCCACTTCGGCCTCCCACAGTTCTGGGATTACAGGCATGAGCCACCGCACCCAGCCTAAGTTCTATAAAATATTAATACAACCTATAAAATATAACCTATATAACCTATAGAGAGATGTTTTCCTTAAAGAACTGTTTTCTCATTGTCTTGAATCATAAAATGAGAATTTTGTTTCTAAACCTGGGGTCCCCTACAGGCACCGAGGTCTCCACAGGTGACCCCTGCTGTGCCACATGCCTGCATGCCTGGACCCCCACTCCTGCAGGCACACAGGAGCTTCCTGTTCTCCCGCCTGGTCCGTGGGGGCTGCCAATGAAGAACAGGGGGGCAGCTGAAGGAGAGGTGGCAGCTCCTTCCCAAGCCCTTGGTGCCCCCTCCTTACTGCAGCAACAGGAATGGTTTCTTCACCTGTGGGTCTAAGTGTTCCAGTGCTGTTTGAGGACCTGGTGTGGGACTCCTTCCCAGCCCATCTCAAGGGTCTAGAGCGGGACTTCCAGGTGAAGTCACTGTCCCCAGGTAGGGCCCAGAGAGTGGGCTGTGTCCTAGTTTGGGACACCCCAAAGCACGCACTAGATGAGGGTTCTAGCACCAGTGGTTTACGTGGGAGGTGCAGGGGATGGAAATGAGGAAGAGACTCACGGAAGGGGGACTTACAGTGAGGTTGTGCTATGAGCTCAGCACTGCATGGGCATCTGCACTGAATCCCATGGGAGAAAGAAGCGCCAAGAAACAGTCTAAAACACATGCCTCAGAATCATCCCATCCAAGTGTGAGGGAGCTGAGGGCCTCAGACACCCACCCTGAGGGCTGAGGGCTGCTCCTGGTGGCTGCTTCTTCAGTAGCCTGCTCCATCCACAGGCAGAGTGGTCTTCTGCAGTTCTGGGAGGAAAGCCCCAGGCACACAGATGCAGGTACACACAGGTGGAAGTTTGCTGGAACAAACTGAAGGGTGGGACAGGCACGGGCGGGGTGGTGACAACTGCTGCTAGAGGCTACCTTCACCTCTGACTCAGGTGCTGGCTGCCTATTGTCCCAACAGCGCTTCTCCTGGATCCGGGCTGGGAGCCCACTCCTCCCCATGCTCATAGATAGATGTCTGTCCTGTCTCTTGACCGGCATCTGCCTCTGGAGAAGCCCACGCCCTATATGAGTTTTGGGGGCAGGCAGAAAGGGTTTCTGTTGCTTGTGATAAGGAGCCCTGACATACTGGCCAGGCCATTCTGAATTCAGGTGGCCTGGGTGGGACTGCACCCTCCACCCTAGGGTGAGCATACAACCCAAGCTAGGCCTCAAACAGTAAGTGTAGAAAGTAAAAAGTTTCCTCTTCAAAGTTTTCCTTCTTGTTAAAAAATAAATCATGTTAGAAATAATAGTTTCTTTTAAAGACTAACGTCCTTCAAGCCTCCTTTCTTTGTGCTATTAACTCTTTGTTAAGCCCTATCCTATGTAGCTGCTAGATATAAAGGAATAAGTGCATTCTATTTCCTTATACTTTAACCAAAATACTTGTGCTAGACATGCTCACAGGCACGTAATACAGTCTATGTCCTTGTATTTTAACCAAGATATTTGTGCCGGACGTGCTCACAGGCATGTCCCAGCTCTTAGCCTATGCCCCTTCCCTATTTGGCATAAGCAACCTCCTCTTTTCCTTTGTTCTCCCTTGCCTTTACCTATTTAGAAAAGTTTTAAATTATTAGCCTGTTGGGTTTTAGTTTAGATTGTGAGATCTGGCTCCAGCCAATGGAGACAGGACACAGTAGCAGGGACAAGCTGCATAAAGGATAAAAATTGCTTCCCTCCTTTGTTCAGGTGTGCTCCCACCATTGTTCCATCTGCAAGGAGCACCGTTTCTGCAGAAAGTAAAATTGGCTTGCTGAGAAAACTTCTTGTCTGAATGCTAATTTTTCCTTGTGGTGCTGAGGAACAAGCATTCTATTTCTGAATAAACATTTTACATATAACAATAAGCAAAACCCACTGTCCTGGCTGGGGCCACTATGTTGCCTGCCTCCAGCTGGGGTCACTCCTTTTTCTCTCTGCCAGACTTGCAATCACAAGGTGGGGAAGCTGGAGCTGCTGGAAGTCATTTTGCTGCCTCAGAGAGAGATACTTTTGAGAATGGGGTCCAGCCAGAGAAGCTAGGCCCTGCTGGCATTTGAGCCTCTGCCTCAGCCACCTGGAAAGTCAGCATTACCTCTGGACACTTCAGTTATTTGAGCCAGTAACTTATCCTTTTTTTTTTTTTTTTTTCCAAGACAGAGTCTTACTCTGCTGAGTGCAGTGGTGGGATCTCAGCTCACTGCAACCTCCACCTCCTGGGCTCAAGCAATTCTTATGCCTCAGCCTCCCTGAGTAGCTGGGACTACAGGCATGTGCCAACATGCCCAGCTAATTTTTTGTATTTTAGTAGAGACGAGGTTTCGCCATGTTGCACAGGCTGGTCTCGAACTCCTGAGCTCAGGCAATCCACCCACCTTGGCCTCCCAAAGTGCTGGGATTACAGGCATGAGCCATCACACCCAGCTTTTCCTTCTATCTTTACCAGCTTAGATTGGGTTTTAAGTTTCCTGCACCCAGAAGGGTCCTAACCACTACACAATCTAATGGTTACTGTCACCCACAAATGACAGTGGGTTGGGTACATTGATGACTTATTACATTTATTATCTCATGCCGATTGTACATAAAACCAAATTATTCCCACCTCCACTTCTCTCTCTCCTCCTGACCATCATGGCCCCCAAACTTTGCTGTCCTGTACAGAGCACTGGGCTACAAGTCAGGAGACCTGGGTTCTCACCTTAGCTCTGCCTTAGCCCCTGTGACTTACAGCAAGGCAACCCATGCTCCCAGGCCTTGGTTTTCTCCTACAATGATTGGGAAGGTTGGACTCCATGACTTCAAAGGTGTTTCCAACACTAACATTCTATGGACATTCTTCTCCTTCTTCAACTGCATTTAACCAGTCACTGAGGACCACAGAAGTTCCCTTGGAAATCTCTAACCCATTCCTTCTGCATTCCCCATTTCTATTACCTATATAAGAAGAATGGGTTTCTCTCTTTCTTCTTTAAATGCTGCTTTCACCATGGAGTGCAAATTTGGAACTAAAAAGAATCTTGCAGTGAGTACAGCCCAGGAAGCCCCCTCACTTCCTCACCACCAGAAGATTCTGGAAAAGCAAGCGGAGATTTCCATTCATTTTGATCCTCAAAGTCCCAAATCAGCCTCAACCACTTGATCTTACCAAACCACTCAGTGTTAGGGGTCGTGTCCTGCCCATCTCTCACAGTCCTTATAACATTTGCTTTGAGTAGGACTTGGGTTACAAATCCAATCCCAAATCCACCTGCATTAACTCAAATTAGAGAAGGGAAATAAATGCACCTGTAATCCCAGTTATTCAGGAGGTTGAACCAGGAAGATCGCTTGAGCCCAGGAGGTCAAGGCTGCAGTGAGCTATGACTGCACCACTGCACTTCAGCCTGGGTGACAGAGTGAGACCCCATCTCTTAAAAAAAAAGAAAAAATTAAGTTTTGCTTAAAAAAACAAAGAAAGAAAAGGAAAATGTGTCACGAGGTACCAGGATACAATTCATGTCACTCACCCACAGGCTCGGGCTGACACGTGGCAGGATCTCTTCTCCACTGTGAGCATTGCTTCATTCTTCTCTCGTCAGAGACCAGCTTTCTGTGCTTCACAGCCACATTGGCAGAAAACCACCAGCTTCTGAGCTCCCAAGTTATCAGTCCAGCCCGAGATTGAAGTAACTCCTTTCAGCTGCTTCACCACACAGCTGACTCACATTTAGAGTCTTCTCGGCCTCTTTTCCATGTGGTCCCACCATATCTTCCCACCTTGGAGACAGGTTTCGGTTTTTTAGACCCAGTTTCAGGGTTTTATGTTTATTACTATGAAATGTAGCCTTGTAAGATTACTCCCATCATGACTGCCTATTAAGGTCTTTTTGAACCTCAAATCTCCCACTTACTTTATTGGCTTCATAATGGCCATGAGTTTGATGAGTCCAAGTCATTAAGAAAAATGACTGGCTGGGAATAATCACTGGTCCTCACAGCATGCAGAAATGTCCCTGCAAGTTGTCAGATGCATAAGCCAGCACATTCTGGCATGTTGGTTTCCACAGCCACTTAGTCCTCTAGTGGGACTCTCCATCCACTCCCCTTTCCCCATCGTTCCCACCAGGATTAGAGGAGACGCTGCTTGGCTGAATTTCAGCAAGGACAGAGACATCTTCATATTGCTCTTCTGTAGAGCCTGGTATCCAACCCCAAAAGAAGAGTTAATCAAGCAGAGCCTCTTCTACCTGGGACTGGGCTGGGCCCAAGGATCCTTGTATCTTTTTTTTTTTTTTTTTTTTTGGGTTGGGGGGCGGGGGATAGAATCTCGCTCTGTTGCCCAGGCTGGAGTGCAGTGGCTCGGTCTCAGCTCACTGCAACCTCCGCCTCATGGGTTCAAGTGATTCTCCTGCCTCAGCCTCCTGAGTAGCTAGGGTTACAGCTAAGATTACAGGTGCCTGCCACCACACCTGGCTAATTTTTTGTATTTTTAGTAGAGATGGGGTTTCACCATGTTGGCTAGGCTGGTCTTGAATTCTTGACCTTGTAATCCACCCGCCTCAGCCTCCCAAAGCGCTGGGATTACAGGCGTGAGCCACCGCGCCTGGCCCCCCGTATCCTTTTACAAGTGCTCACAAGCCATCTTTTAAATAGCTTGTTTCCAGAAGCCAGCTTCCCCAGCTATTGGAGTTTGCAAAATTTCTCTTGCATTGTTGGTTGGAAAAGTAGGACTTAAGGAGATTTCTAGACAAGAAAGCATGATTAGAAATGGAAGATGCTACAGAGTGCAATTAGAAAGTATATCTTAAGGTAATCTGTGATAAGAGGGGATTTTTATATTGCCTTTTTAAAGTTGACATTAAAATATATTATTATTTGACCAGGTTTGTCTTTTGAAGACTTCTCTACTGATAGGCACTTCTGCAACAAATTTGCATAATTTGATATAAATATTTTGTAATTATTCTTAAAGGCCAATCAGTGGGTATTTATATGGCTCATAATAAATATACAATAGTATATATTACATAATATATATTAATTGATGGGTTGCATTTTTTTCTTTGAGCTTATACAATGTTTTAGAAACAGTCTACTTTTTATAAATATCAAATGGATATTCCTGTGTGTTGCATTTGCTGAAGAGTCAACAGTTAAGAATCTGTTTCTTTTATCTATGTCAGATTGTGTCCATTCAGAATACAGAATCCCCTGCATAAAACTAACATGTTTTGCTGAAGTACTTGTTAATTTGGCTCTAAAATATTTATTCTTTTTCTAACTTATAGCATTTATTTTAAAAAGATTAATCCCTTCATTCACTTATCCAAGGCTCTTTTGTAGCTCAAAAAATTACCATAAAGGGAAAGAAAGCCCTCTGGCCTTCTACTACAATTACTTTAGAGTAGGGGTCAGAAAACTTTTTCTGTAATGGATCAAACAGTAAATACTGTAGGCTTTGCAAGCCATACATGCCCTGCTGCATCTACTCAACTCTGCAGCTATAGAGCAAAAACAACCTAGACAATAGTGAATGAATGGGTGTGGCCATACTTGACTCATGGTTGTAGTTTGCCTACCCTTGCTTTAGTGTAACTAAATTAACACTGTTCATATAAAATATCCAGTAAGATAAATAATAATTTAGTGCTTAAAAGAAAGTTATAGAACCTTTTACTTTTAGAGTCCTTTAGGAAAAGCGTCATGTATCGCTTGGGAAGTATTCTCTATTTTAAATATTAAATACAGTTTAACACACAAGAATATCCAACTTGATATTTATAAAAAGTAGACTGTTTCTAAAATATTGTATAAGCTCAAAGAAAGAAATGCAACTGTATTTAAATTTTAAATACAGTTTCATTCTTTTATTACCCTGAGATATTTATTAAGAAGGGGTAATCTGGAGTCTAGTACATAAAACATCTTTGGGTATATACACTTTGTAAATAGGAAGTGATATTACTTCTAGCATTCTAAGAACCCCAGCTCCCAAATAATAATGACTCTCGGGTAAAAAGCAAGTACCTGTAGCATGCCTCCAATATATTGACTGTTAAAGGGCAGTAAGTTCTCCCTGGCAGTGACTGCAGGAATTGTAAGTTATATTTTCATATCTAGCCTAGGGATGAAATCATCCAGAATTTTTCTTTGCAGCAAGTAAGGTGGTTGGTGAAAACTCAAAACATGGATTATCAGGTGAGCTCTCTGTATAGGTAGTTGGATCTAAAGTTTATAGAACCATTTCAGCCATTTTCTCAGCTGGGGTGCTGCAGAATTCAACTGTCGATGGAATCTTTTTTTGATAGTTAATGCCAACGTTTCCCAGAAGATGAGAATTTGCTGCTTTTGCCAACTTGTGATTTGTTAATGCCAGCTCTGCTGTGCTGTGGGGTTGTACATTAGGGGAGTAAGGTTGCCCTCTTCCCCACTGCAAGGAGACTAAGAGCTCCTCCAATAATTTCTGGGTAGCTATCATTTCCTGAAGAAACTGTTCCCATTCACTTAGGAGATCCTGTATGGCCCCACGTGCATCACGTTTTTGACGTCATCCCAGTACTGTGGGAGGCTGAAGCAGAAGGATCACTTGAGGCCAGGAGTTCGAGACCAGCCTGGCCAACATGGCAAAACCCCAACTCTACTAAAAATACAAAAATTGGCCAGGCGTGGTGATGGGTGCCTGTAATCCCAGCTACTTGGGAGGCTGAGGCACAAGAATCGCTTGAACCCGGGAGGCAGAGGTTGCAGTGAGCTGAGATTGCACCACTGCACTCCAGCCTGGGCAACAAAGCAAGACTCCATCTCAAAAAAAAAAAGAAAAAGAAAAACAAAACTGCTCTTGATGCTCTTGACTTGGTTAACTCATCTGCCATTACCCTGCTTGCAAGGAATTTACTTTGCCATATATCACACTGTATTGACATACGTTCTGTTTGGAAAGCTGAGCTGTATTTCAACCTAGGGCTTCATTTTCTAAAATAAGCTGATTTTTCTCAAGGACTAGACATTCAAAGTGATAACTGAAGATCATCCCCAACAGAAGCCACCAGCAACTTTTTAATCTCATGATTTACCTCCTTCTGTATACGGAGCTGGTTTCAAAGACCTTCTTTGTCCTGTAGTAACCTTCTTTCATAATTCTTGAGCTTTTCTTTCTTTTTTTTTTTTTTTTTTTGAGACGGAGTCTTGCTCTGTTGCCTAGGCTGGAGTGCAGTGGCACAATCTCGGCTCACTGCAACCTCCGCCTCCCAGGTGCAAGCGATTCTTCTGCCTCAGCCTCCCGAGTAGCTGGGACTACAGGCGCGCACCACCACACCTGGCTAATTTTTGTATTTTTAGTAGAGACAGAGTTTCATCATATTGGCCAGGCTGGTCTCAAACTCCTGACCTCATGATCCACCTGCCTCAGCCTCCCAAAGTGCTGGGGTTAAAGGCGTGAGCCAGCCTCCAATACATTCTTTACTCTGAGAGTTCCTTATTAGGTTCTGTAACTCCCTCTGACTGACTAAGGAATTCTCCTTTATGATGTCCCAGAGACATCATAATTTTGTTGGAGCTATCATGTGTTATTGTATTTTTATATTTTTGTTGGAGCTATCATAAGTTATAGTAGCTTTGGGACATAATCTTTTTTTTTTTTTCTTTTTTGAGACAGAGTTTTGCTCTTGTTGCCCAGGCTGGAGTGCAGTGGCACAATCTCGGCTCACCACAACCTCTGCCTCCCGGGTTCAAGCAATTCTCCTGCCTCAACCTCCCAAGTAGCTGGGATTACAGGCGCCCACCACCACGCCCAGCTAATTTTGTATTTTTAGTAGAGACTAGGTTTCTCCATGTTGGTCAGGCTGGTCTCAAACCCCCAACCTCGGTGATCTGCCCGCCTTGGCCTCACCAAAGTGCTGGAATTGCAGGCGTGAGCCATCATGCCCAGAGGGACCTAATATTCTTACAGCTTCCACTTCTACTGCTTTTCAGTGAACATTTTCCCTGGCTGAACTCCTGGGCTCTCTGTAATGGAACTGCTTTCTTCCATGGACCCTGAAGGCTATGATGGCTTCTGGATTGGACCCCAGAGGGAACTTCAACAGATTTAGGTGGCTCCTCAGTTTGGGGATGAAGTAAGGGCGACTTTGGTTTCTCAGCTTTTAAGAGTAGTCATTTTTTTCCCTTAACCACTGAAAATGCATTCCAAGACTTCTACTGAACAACCTCTAAGATTCTTATTCTCCCCATTTTAGGGGGCTTCACTTGACAGGCTCTTTGAATCGGTATCACCAGGTTCACTTCTCACAGACTTCTTCCATTCTGAAGACCTTCCCAGGCCCTCCAGACATCCCTTACATTGCTTTTGGATTAAGTTTAGGATGTATCTTTCTTTTCCTCTTCCATCAAATATAGAATCCAGATTTGGGGGATCTGACAGGCAATAGGGCCCATAGGCCATATTATACTCTTCAGATATGATCAGATTTAGAGATGCTCCATTATTTTATGAGCTATAAAGAAAAATGTAACCAGTTAAACCATAACACAATGCTTTCTTTAGAATTTTATTATGTTCTTTATGTACTCATATATGTACATTATTATATACTTATTGAAAGAGCTCAGACTTTTTTAGACTTGTATCATGGACAATAGGAGGAAACCGAATTTGCTAAAATTCTCTTCTGAATCCCTTGTCAGAGTCTTTTTTTTTTTGAGACAAAGTTTCACACTGTCACCCAGGCTGGAGTGCAGTAGCGCGATCTCGGCTCACCGCAACCTCCGCCTCCCGGGTTCAAGCAATTCTCCTGCCTCAGCCTCCCGAGTAGCTGAGATTACAGGCACCCACCACCACACCCAGCTAATTTTTTGTATTTTTAGTAGAGACATAGTTTCACCATGTTGGTCAGGCTAGTCTCGAACTCCTGACCTCATGATTCACCCGCCTCAGCCTCCCAAAGTGCTGAGATTACAGGCATGAGCCACCGTGCCCGGCCCAGAGTCTTTAAGTGCCTGTTTTTCACACACCTTTGCCTGCTGTGCCATCAATAGAACTGAAAATGCAGCTTTTCTTTTTCTTTCTCTCTCTCTCGCCTCCCTCCCTCCCTTACTCCCTTCCTTCCTTCAGCATGATCTCGGCTCACTGCAACCTCCATCTCCCAGGTTGAAGTAATTCGCCTGCCTCAGCCACCCAAGTAGCTGGGATTACAGGCATGTGGCACCACATCCGGCTAATTTTGTATTTTTAGTAGAGACGGAGTTTCATCATGTTGCTCAGGCTGGTCTTGAACTTCTGGGCTCGAGCGATCCGCCCACCTCAGCCTGCCAAAGTGCTGGGATTATAGGCATGAGCCATTGCACCCTGGCTAGCATTTCGTAAGCCAGTACTACACTATGATCATCAGCATTTTCTCTCTGGGTACCCACTATGCAACTTTTGATACTGGAGCTTGATCTTACCAGGAGGTAAGATTAATGGAAGTTTTTGAGACAAAAGACAGGACTCACATTCCTGTCTCAAATAGGCAGGCAATGACACTAAGTCATGACTGCTATCTGGCCAACAGCAATTGTAAGACACCATTAATCCTAAAGTGAGATCAATTGTATGCTCTATCTCAATATCAGAGATGCTAAAATGTGAAAATTGATGAACTGAGACAGTTCTTATGAGGCCACCTTTTGGGTTATCCTAAAGGTGATACCCAATCTAGCCCATGAGCAATGGCCCCAGCCTTATCCACTGACAGGCATCACTTTATCACACCAGATCAGACTGGGCCAAGTGCGTCCTGGACATCTGGAATTGGGACTAGTCTCGTGTCAAGAAAATGTCAACACTAGGCACTGTGGAATTGACCTCTGCCACCATGGGGAGGTGTGCACCCAAAGCTGGGCTGCAGGCAGAGGAGGGAGGCTGACACACAGAGAGGGGCCAAGATAAGCTATAGAGAAGGCAGGACCTCAGCCTCCCAAGGGCTTTCCAGTTCTGTGGCTGGTGCCTACCTGGAGCTGGGCTGCCCTCTGGCTCCTGCATCTGAGACAACAGGAAGCCTTACATCTCCTGCTGGGCCCAGCTATTCTGGCCTTTTTGGGCTCTCAGAACTTGGAAGCTTCCTTTTCCCCTCTCCATGGATGGCGCTTTTAAGGCTTAGGAGATCAAGTCCAGCAGCTAAGGCAGCCTCCCAAAGGCCAATGTTGCACACTCACGCCTTTGAAGCTAGGGCAGTTTCTCCAGCAGGTCATGCCTATGCCACGGGTCACTGACGTCGGGGAGGCAGCCAGCTCCCCAGGGCATGAACGATGGAGTACAAATTAGCTTCCTATGGTTGCTGTAACAAATTATCACAAATGAAGTGGCTTAAAACAACACAAACGTATTATCTCACAGTTCTGGAGAATAGAGACCCAAAATGGGTCTGTAGACCTGCATTCTATCTGGAGGCTCTCAGGGAGAATCTGTTTCCCTGGCTTTTCTAGCTTCTAGAGGCTGTCCGCATTCGTTGGCTTGTGGCCTCACATCACTCCAACCCCTGCTTCTGTTGTCACATTTCCTCTGATGCCGACATGCCTGCTCCCTAAGGACCCACCCAGATAATCCAGAACCAATCTCCCCACCTCAAGATTCTTAATCCCATCTGCAAAGTCTTATTTGTCATATGAATTAACAATCATGGGTTCCAGGGACTCGGAAATGGACATCTTGGGGGACCATGACTCAGCCTACTACTACCCTCAGCACAGAGACTGTAAGAGGGTTCCCCTTAATGGTATTTTTCTGTAATCAGGCCTTTTTCTTTAAGAATATTTTAAACAGCATAACAAAGCACAGCTGACTTTTTTTCCCCATTTTACAGACAGGGTCTTGTTATGTTGTTCAGGCTGGACTCAAAACTCCTGGGCTCAAGTGATCCTCACCTCAGCCTCCCAAGCAGCTGCCACTACGGACATGCACCAACACGCCCTGCTAGAGCTGGTTTTTTATACAACTCTAGGGACAATACCCATTGCCACTTATTAAATGCCTACTGTGTGCCAGGGAGAGAAGGAAAGCAACATTATCGGCCCCATTTAAGGAGGTCACTTGCCCAAGGTAGTCCAAATGGCCGGTGGCAGGCAGACGAGCTCACATCTGCCTCCCTTGACAGGCACTGATGTTGAGGTTGTATTTCTTCCCTTGGCGTCCATAACGCAGACCCTAAAGTCTTGTTTGTGTTGGAGAGCTTTGGAGCCTTAAATTTAGAGGCGCTTCACACAGCTCATGCCACCTGCAGAAGTACCAGAGAGCCTGGCATAGGCCAAAGAACTGGCAAAGCCTTCAGTCTCTCCTCACCACCTCAGGAAATTGAATCTGTTCTCCCTCCCAGTAACTCACTTAGCCAAATGACTACACTTGTTGGGCACTAACCCCATGTCCAAGGGACAACTATGAGCTGGTCCAGTGATGGAGGAGGTGGGTGGCAGCTGGGTCACACTCCTGCCACAGATTTGGTACCCAGAACAGTCATTAAGGTTTTGTCAAGGGATGGACAAGCCAGAGAGAGGAGAGATGGGCCTTCATGAGGATATCAACAAAGTCCCTACAAAAAAGTCGGAGGTAGATAAAAATATTAGGCAGGAAAGAGATGTAATGGATTCATCCCACTGAGGCATGAACAATTAATTGCCACCTGTCAATTGTCAATGGGGAGAATTCCATCCACCCAATCATTTAAAGCAAGCTGGAACCGGTTACAATGAGAATTAGCCAAGGATGAAATTTAAAGGATGCCCGGGGGCAAGTGATGTAATGGGTTGCAAAACAAACGTCAGATAAAAGGCATGGGCTCAGGGGCCCTGGTGCCAGAGCAGACGGCATCCTATAGAGACTATCTTTTACTCTGGAGAAGCTAGAGCAGTACACACAGTATTCGACATTCAGGGATGGGGCCTGAGATTCTGTATTTCCAATGAACTCCCAGGTGATGCTGAACAGCTGCCATCTGTGGGTCATCTCGAATAGCAAGGGATGAGATGACTCTTAAGAGATAACTCAAGCTGTTCCCTGCAGCAAAAATAAAACGAGTGGGGGGAATGCAGATGTCACAGAGCTGTTTGATGCCGTGGAAAAATGAAGGTGGGGCTTATCATCAAGAAGTCCTTTACACATCCATGACTTTCTGTCCAACTCATAGGAGACTGTGAAGAAATTACCTTTTCCTTTTTAAAATGAAGAAACTGAAGTGTAAGAAGATTGAACACAGCAGGGTCAAAAACATTAGGAGTAGATACAGGTGCCCCACACCATCCTTGACCCCACACACACTTCCAGAAAACATCAAGCAAGGAGCAGGCAAAGAGCTGTCATAGGAGTGTGGTTGTTTTAATACCATCTGTGCCAAGCAATATCAAAGCTGTCCATACTCTCCAAGTTTGTCCTATTTTTAATAGACAATATTAAAAATTTTTTAAGTGTGTGCTGATAAAGAGACTAGTCACACCTCTGAGGGGATTTAAAAATGAGAAGCCACATAAATTCTCTTCCTTAAAAAACAGCCATTTCAAAAGATTTTCTTTAATATCATAAAATATTTTCATGGACAAGTGAGCTAGCAAACACACATGCACCAATGTGCCTTTTGACAAGAGTACCCCCTACCCTGACTCCCACACCAAAGTGGACATGAGATTGGAGAAATGAATACAGCAGATGGAACAGATAGAAGAAAAAAAAATCAGTAAAAAGGATGGAATATAACTTTGTGCTTGGTTATTTTCCTATGTCGCAACAAAACAAGACATTTCGGTGCAAATAGTTAATCTTTCCTCTTTTTTTCCATTTGTCTGGTGGAGAAAAAAATACTTTTTCTATAATAAAATATGTAGTTTTTTGGTTTTTAACGTAACTTTTTTTTCTTTTTTGCAGAAAATAATTTTGTAAACTGTCACTTCGCGGGCAGGGAGGATCGATGCCACGTGGGCCCCAGCTCACCCGGGTGGAGGCTGGGAGCTGAAACCGAACCCAGGCAGGAGATGGGCGACGGCAGAGGTGCAAGGCAGGGCACGGCGCACAAGACGAGGGCGGCCGGGCGGGGTGGATTAGAGGTCACTCTCGCCGTACAGCGCCGTGGAGAAGGACATGTAGTCCAGAGCACCTGGCACGGAGTCGGGGCCGGTGTAGGGGGCCATCCGCGCGATGCAGTACTCAGCCTGGTCGGGCGGCAGCTCGCGGCGCAGTTCGTCCATGGTAATATAGTTCTGCGAGGAGAGAGTGGTCAGGAAGGCCGTAAAGTCCAGCAGCCGTAAAGCGGCGCGGCCCGACACAGCCGCAAAGCCTGGCGGCGTGAAGGCAGCATGTGCCGTTTGCATTTTGCCTCCCTGCTGTAACTACAGGATGTACGGACATAAATATCCACATATGTACATACCGCATACACAACATGTATTTTTAAAATTCTCTCAGGTTTTCCACTTCAGTACCTACTTTGTAAGCCACTTTCCAATCTAATTCCATGTGCCAATTACACCTATAATCATCTTCTGAATCACACTCGTCTGCAATAATTGCGTGCTGGAGCAGTATCAGCAGATACTCTGGGGTGGAGCGTATAGGTTCCTGGGGGGACCCCACACGCACTCAGCTGAGCTCTCTGGAGGCCGCGGACAGAGAGTCTAATTTTAATGAGCCCTCCAACAGATTAAGAACACCATCCATGTTTGGGCATCACTGCTTCCCAAATATGGCCAGGCTATGTTAAGCAGCTTTGCAGAAATGTGGGCCTTGCCCCATGCAAGCAGCTCCAGCCTGGGTATCTACCTTCTCCCAGGTTTGCTCATGATAGGTCTACTTGGAAACTGTTTCTTTTAGGAGCTTCAAGATCCAGGAGAGCTCATTTGGGGGCTCTGACCCACAAGGTAGTCGCCCTGCACCATGCCCTACCTCTGCCAGAGTGCCCTGGGAACCAGTTTGAGGGAGGGTGGAGCTGCCACTGTCAAACCAAAAGTTGGGAGACCAGGCCCCTAGCTGGGCCCCAGTTTTCCTCCTCTACAAAATTAGCCACTACAACTAAATGGTTTGAGGATCCTTCCAGCTCCAAAGTGCTATGATGCAAATAACGTTGTTCTTGTACTTAAATCAGACCTTTAGGGACTTCTTTGTAGGTTCAGCCTTTATTCCCTTATAGACAGACATTCCAGAAATTATATTCCCTCCCTATTGGCTTTTGCTTTCGGTAACTGATTCTTTTCAGTTTTAAGACGGAGTCTCACTCTGTCACCCAGGCTGGAGTGCAGTGGCGCAATCTTGGCTCACTGCAACCTCCGCCTCCCAGGTTCAAGCGATTCTCAGGCCTCAGCCTCCCAAGTAGCTGGAATGACAGGTGCACGCCACCACGCCCGGTTAATTTTTTGTATTTTTAGTAGAGACAAGGTTTTCCCATGTTGGCCAGACTGGTCTTGAACTCCTGACCTGATCCATCCACCTCAGCCTCCCAAAGTACTGGAATTACAGGCGTGAGCCACTGTGCCTGGCCTGAATCTTTTCAGTTTTGAAGTAAGGATGGCATAAGGATTTACTGTGACTTTTACTGAACAGAACACAGACCCTAGGCCCCCACCCCACCCCCACCATTTCTTCTGGCTGCTCTGTGAGTCTTTTCTCTAATATTCGAGGGATCTGTGGCTTCTACAGATCCCCTCAGGTCCCTGGGCTGGAGATGGCTGTGGTTCTGGGTAACATCCAGGTCTACCAATGACCATCTCAGAACAGTGGAGACTTGGACTGAGCCTCTGGCATCCATGGAGACAACCCCCTGCATCCATCCACTGCCAGGTGGAGTGTTGCAGGGTACTTGGGAGACTGGGAAACCCAGAGTAGATCACTGCTCAGGGTAGAAAACACGAGAGACATGCTTCCTTCCTGGGTCCCACAGTCCCTCTTCCTGCTCCCATTATAGTCCGTGCCGATGCACGGGATGAGACCAAGGGTGAAGTCCCAGGGATTGTCAGATGGACTCCAAGAGTCCAATCACACATCCACACCACTCTATTCCCGTCTGCCACCCGTCATTTCATCCCAGCTATGGAGTCCCTCACTGGCATGCAGTGATCCTGGAAGGGTCACTTATACTAATCCTGTGTCCTGACACCTTAGCTGAGCCCAAGGCATTACAGAAATGAGTAGAAGTGGCAAACAAGGAGAGGCCAAAGGACCCTGGAAGAAGGGGCAGTTGAGGAGTTCATGTTCCAGCTCTCACCCCTTTAGATCACAGTCCAGCCAGTGCCTGCCACCCCAGCACAGTGCCCACCCATAGGACACCCACCTTGTCCCCGGCCAGGATCTTGAAGGAAGCCATGACTTGGTCTGCTGTATCTGTGTCGGCTGTCTCGCGGGACATGAAGTCAATGAAGGCCTGGAATGTCACTACCCCCAGGCGGTTGGGGTCCACAATGCTCATGATGCGGGCAAATTCTGCTTCTCCCTGGAGGGAACAGCCAAACCCAGGCCTGTCAGCCCGTGGCCTGCTGGGAATATCTCATATGGACTGAAGACCCTGGGGGCTCAGAGCAGCCTGTGGCTGGAAGAGGAGGGCACATCCCCCTGACCTAACCTGGGTTGTCCTAAGGGTATGATGGGGACACAGCACCCAAGAGGGGAGACCCAGCTCAGGGTTTCCCACACCCTGCAGATGCCTGAGTTCCTCTTAGAGCAAATAATCATGTTGATAATAACTATAATGACAACAATGATTAACAATGGCTGACACCTATGTAGCATATCAAGTATTAATCTAAAGCTTTATTTCAATTCATTTAATCCTCACTACAACCATAAAGATAGGTATTTTATTATCTTCATTGTACAGATGAGAAATCTGAAGCCCAGACAGGCTAAGTGACTTGCCCAGGGTCACACAGCCAGGAAGCAGCAGAACTGGGATTTGAACTCAGGCAGTCTGGTTCTAGAATCTGTTCTCTCCCCACCACACTGTATTTTCTACATGCCAGATACATGCACACACTTAAATTCCTTCATTTAATCCTTGTAACAGTCCTGTAGGGTTCCCCCACTTCAGCTGAGGTAACACGCTAATGACGACAGGGCTGGGATTTACTCCCAGGTTCACTGCTCCTAGCCCCATGCCCATGCCCTGCGCTGGACAGCCTGTGGGCTCTGCACTTGGCACCATGGCTCAGGAGTCACCTGACTGCTCTGCTCAGAATGTCTGTGCAAGGGGGGACAGACTAGGAAGGTTGGGGGGTGGGGGACGGCCTGGGATAATCCAGAGGGGCGGCAGGCCCAACCAGAGTCACCGCCAGGACAGAGGTGGAAGTCTCAGTTTCCATGCTCCATGTGAGGTGACGCATGCCAGCCCGAAACCTGGGATATCCCACACCACCAGTCCTTCCTGCCAGCCTCAGGGTCAGCCCAGCTGTCCACAGTGGGAGTGAGAAGTACCAGAAGATGAAGTGGCACAGAGATTGAAGCGAGGAGGTCAGGCCTCCCGGATACACACACGCCCGTGGCCGGGCCGGCTTTCAGGAAGCCATCTTCCCCAAGGACATGGGCCTTGGGGCTCCTCTAGGGAGGGCAGCCCCTAGCCTGAGGGCCTCCAGCCTGCCACTCCTGGGACTTGGCTGCTCCCGCCAGCTGGCTGCCTTCTCACCGGGGCAGACAGAGGGTGGGGTTTACGTTACCATGTTGTAACCCATGGAGATCAGGCAGGCGCGGAAATCATCCGTGTCCATCATGCCTGTCTTCTTCTGTGGGGGGCGGTGGTACCAAGACACAAGGAGGGTCGGGAAGGCAGGAAGAGGAAGGGCCGGCCCGGGGCCAGGAAGACAGGAACAGATGGCCAGAACGGGGATGAGATTTATGGTTTTGGGGGTCAGGATGGGTAAAGGAACATAGGAGAAGATGCGAACACACATCGGTGGAAATGTCCAAAGACAGGAGGAAGACAGAGCAGGGAGATGCAAAAATCCACCCATGGGATGAAGAGCAGCGAGGACGGAAGACAGCGGGCACCCAGTAGGTTGCCACGAAAGACAGCAGAGGGCAGAGGGTGGACCAGTGATAGGGCAGACAGAGACAGCAGGAGAGGACGAGCCCCATGGCCCACAGGAGGGGGACAGGAGATCCAGACAGAGAGAAGAGAAAAAGGAAAAACGCATTATTTCTTGCCCCAGACGCCACCCCTGAGCGTGCTCCATGCAGGAGGCGAGTACCTGGGGGTCGTTGCCAATATCATAACCCAAGCTGATGAGGCAGGCTTTGAACTCCTCGGGACCCAGTGTGCCGGAGTGATCCTGGGGCCGCGGTGCGCCAGGCAGCGAGCCATGCGGTGTCAGGGAGGTGGAGCCGTGAGGGGGGCATGCCCCGGGGGAGGGTGGCGTGTGTGGGGAGACACAGGGACAGGCATGCGGAGGGAGGGTGGGGGGGCGGGGGAGGAGGGGAAATAAAAGTGCACACGGTTAGACACACCAACGAGGCTCCAGGGGGTGCCCTCCCCCCAGCACACGCAGCCCTGCTCCAGGGAGCAGGACCACAGTGGGGTGTGATGAGCCACAAGGGTGAGAAGCTCCCTCAGAAGTGACCCAGCCCCCCCGCTTCCCCAGGGGCTTCCCCCCAGGTGCCTAGAGAGCCATGAAGCAGGTGGGGTGGTGGGCAGCACCCAAGCCCATGCTCCCACGCTTTGGGACCGCCCGCAAGCCCCAGGGCACTGGGAAGGGGCAGCCCACTAAAACCCAGCCTGACCCAGAGCTGGGATGGGAACCCAGGACCAAGGCCTCTGACATCCCCGGCAGAGTCCCAGAGGCCACTGGAGGTCGGGGTAGGGGTAGGGGCCAGCGAGGGCAGGAGGAGTCTCTCTTCTGCTCCTCTGTCTCCACAGCCAGGGAGCAGCAAGCCTTCACTGAGGGTGACTCCTCATGGTAGGAGAGCAAGGATCGGGGTCAAAGGTCCTCTTTCTACCCACAGTCTGAACACTCTCTCCCGGAAAGCAGGGAAGCTTATGGGGCACCAACACAGGTTTACCAAGGATGGTTTTGCGGGGTGCATTGAGTCAGGGCAGGCTGACGGCAGTTTCCCCTTTCTCTCCCTCCTCACTTGCATGGCAGCCCACGACCCGGGGAAGTGCCCTCCAGGGCCCTGGGGCAGGGGTTGGGGGCTGCACTAAGAAAGCACAGGATGGGGCTCTCACCCGGTCAAAGTGGTTGAAGGAGGCCCGGAACTCATTCATCTGCTCCTGGCTGATGCCCTTGGCATCCCGGGTCAGGATCTGGTTCTCTACCTCATTGATGGTCCTGGCGATGGTGGTGAGCAGCTGCTCCCAGCCCACACGGATGTGCTGCAGGACAGCAAGGGGCCTGTCAGCAAAGGGGTCCCAGGCCTGGGCTCCTGGCGGCCCCTGCCCACCCTACTCCCCAACCATCAAAATGGCCAAAGCCATCAAACTTGGCCTTCTGTGTGGCTTAGTGTCACCAGAGGAAGGGGAACCAGGACAAGGACAACCTACTAGGACAAGGACCCTAGATGACCAAGGGGCAGGGTGGCAGCCTCTGCCTGGGAGAGCAAAGAAACCAGGACTTGCCAATGGGGGTCAGGTCAGGAAGGAGGGCAGATTTGGGGGTAGGAAAGATTGAGACCAAAAAATCCGTGATTCCCCGAACCTCCAACCCCACAGCCACGCGCACACACACACACACACACACACACACACACACACACTCTTGCACAGTTAAAACAAGTAGCCATTTTCAAAGCAGATGCCTGAGCCAGTGTTTGGAGCCCACCAGCACCCAGAACCACCAGAAGTGCTTATTCTGAACTCCACCCCAGAATTAGTGAAGCAAATTCTAGAGATGGGACCTAGAAATGTGCATTCTCAACACATTCCTTGGGAAAGCAGAAGGTACTAAAAATTGAAGATGTGAGGCTTCAGGGGTGAAGTGAATTTATCCTCCAACTATGACCTGTTCCCTTGGAGACTTCCCCACCCAGGAGAAAGAGCAGAAGGGGCCACGGGCTCCCCAAGAGGAACAAGGCCAGCCCCACCCACCTCCATGGTGTAGTTGGTGTGCTTGTTGTCGAAGATGAGCGCCTCCTGGATGAGCTGGTGGTCGCCCTCCAGCTGGTCAATCTTTGGCTTGTAGTTGACGATGCTCTTCTCATACTGCCGCAGGTGGCTGAGCTGGTCCTCCAGGGTCCCATGCATCTCAATGGAGATCCTCCCGATCTCCTGCTCACCGGGAAGGAAGCACCTTGTCAGACCACCTCACTCTGCTCCCATAGGGTGGGGACTGGGGCCTCCAAAATCACTTGTTAAGCCCTCAAATGATTCTCAGTTCCCATCCCAGCCCTAAGGAGGCCATCACTGGTAATTAGTAAGACACTTTTAGCATGGGTGCTCTTAGGTATGGAAACAGCACCACAGAGGTATATAACAAGCACTGTTATCATTGGATGAAATACCTACCAACTCTCAGGTACCTGTCAGCCTCAGGAAGGGGATGCAGGGTCAGTTCTAACCTAAATATTCACTCCTCTGCTTGCCATTCAAATGCTCTTTCCCAAGTCTTGTCCATCTCAGGGACCTAATGAACCAGGATCCTCGTAGCCTCGGCAGACCTCACTCACCTCCTCAGTACCCATGCTCTTGCTCCTGCTGTTCCGCCTCCTGGGATGCCTGCCCTGGCCCACCTGAATCCCATCCATCCCTGCAGGCCAGGCCTAATGCCCATTTCTGTCTGTTATTCATCCATGTAAACAACCCTTGTTTGTGAAAGCACTTTCTGTCCACTCAGTTCAATCCAGTAGATATTTCCTGCCTGTCTACTAAGGACAATGTGCTGGCGGGGGTGCGGGGGAGCGACACATACCAATGTAAACTCAACATGGTCTCTGTTCTTAAGGAACTCAGAGGCCATGCTCTAGCCAAGCAGGGCCTCTTTCCTGATCTGCTAAAGCACCCCACTATCTACCCCACACAATTCAGCAAAAAATTCTGTGCTCCACTGGGGTTCAGTTCTCTTTCTGGGAAGATCAATCATTTTCTTTGGCCAGGCTCATTGCTCAGGAGGAGGAGGAGGAGAGGAAGGGGAGGCCTGGTCAACAAGAGACATCAAAGGGATTAAGCTGGATCGGGCGCTCAGGAACTGACCCTCCTATGGGACTTTCATAGGCAGCTTCTTTTTTTTTTTTTTTTTTTTTTTTGAGACAGAGTCTTGCTCTGTTGCCCAAGCTGCAGTGCAATGGCGTAATCTCAGCTCACTGCAATCTCCGTCTCCCGGGTTCAAGTGATTCTCCTGCCTCAGGCTCCCAAGTAGCTGGGATTACAGGCACGCATCATCACACCCGGCTGATTTTTGTATTTTTAGTAGAGACGGGGTTTCACCATGTTGGCCAGGCTGGTCTCGAACTCCTGACCTCAGGTGATCCACCTGCCTCGGCCTCCCAAAGTGCTGGGATTACAGGCGTGAGCCCACAGGCAGCTTCTTAGTGGTGTCCTCATATGTCTTTGCTCCCAAATCAGATACTGCCAGCAGGGCTTCCTCACATAGGCCCCCATAGCCTTCTACAGGACAGCAGACCCACGGCGGGCTCCGGGCCTCAGTCCTCCATGGGTCCCACCCAGGGAGACAGGCAGCCTGGCTGGCTAGGATAGTGTGGGGGGGGAGGGGTGGGAGCCCCAGCACTGCTTCCCAGCATGGGACCCACCTCCATCTTGGTCTGGATCCAGGGCCCGATGACATTGGCCTGGGCTCCAAACTGCTTGCGTAGCCTCTCATTGTGCTGCTGTCGGGCATGCTCCTCCGTCAGAGCTTGGTCCCTCCGAGGCACCAGCTGCCGCACCTGGGGCAGGAACAACAAGGCGACTTTCAGGATGGGTCAGCCATCTGTCCATGTGCCAGATGAGGAAATGGAGGACCCAGAAGGGGAAGGGCCGGTCAGTAACAGAACAGGAGTAAAGGTGTCAACCTGTTCTGGAAACCCAGTCATTTGACATTTGGACAAACAATGAGTGTTTACTATATGACAATTTTAAATGAAATTGACAAAAATCAATTAAAATGGACAAAAATCCCTGCCTTTATGAAACTTACGATGGCTCGGCCCATGCCCTTCAACTCACGTGGTCCCATTTGCCATTGATCTCCTGAGGCGTGATGGTTGTGTAGGGGTTGGTGCCCGCCATATTGACGTGGTAGGTCTGGACAATCTTGGACACCTCATTGTGGATGCCCAGGATGGCCAGGCGCTCCTTGTCAGCATCAGGGAGGGTGGCCTTGAACTGCTCATGGGCTGTGGTCAGTCCCTGGACAGAGATGGGAATATGTGGGCAAGAGGAACAAAGGGAGCGCTAGAAGTGAGTGGAAGGGCCATGGAGGTTGAGTTCCACACCAGCTGGGAGACCAGGAGGCATCAATTCAAAGATTCTTGTGGCCGAGAACCAGGATGGCAGGTATGGCCACAGGAAGGTGAAGCCACAGTCATCAAAAGCAACAGCTTCATCCTTAGGGCTGGTCAAATTAACAGCAACCTCTCTGGTGTGTTCACCACCTCACAGGTCAGGGAGAAGGGCTGCTCCAGAGGCTCACTACCCAGATGACCTCCCACAACATGAGCTTCCTTAGCTCCTGGCAAAACCTTTTAAATCCAGTATTCTGCAACTGCATGAAAGATTGAGGAAGCTGCTAATTGATGTGAAATGAGCTCCAAATAAATGTTACATTAAAAATCAAGGTTCATGGCTGAGCACAGTGACTCATGCCTGTAATCCCAGCACTTTGGAAGGCTGAAATGGGAGGATCTCTTGAAGCCAGGAGTTCGAGACCAGCCTGAGCAACAAAGAAAAAACCCCACTTCCACAAAAATAAAAATTAAAAAATTAGCCAGGCATGGTGATGTGAGCCTGTAGTCCCAGCTACTAGGGAGGCTGCAGCAGGAGGATTGCTTAAGCCCAGGAGTTGGAGGCTGTAGTGAGCTATGATCCCACCACTGTACTCCAGCCTGGGTGACAGAGTGAGACCTTGTCTCTAAAAAAATAAAATAAATAAAAATCAAGGTTCAGAATATGGTATATAATAAAAGGTACTTTTTGTTTTATACAAAAAGGGTACAAAGCATGGAAACAAACATATTTGCTTGTGTGCAGAGACTGTAGTCAAATTCTTACCTTTGGGGAGAGAACTAGGGGCTGGAGGATAAGGAGTCAGAGGGAGACCCTATCATAAACCTTTTTAATTTTTTTTTAATTTTAGATCATGCACATATATTATCTTGTCAAAATAAGTCAAATGCAAAGGTTCTGGGTCTATAAAATCCTTAGGATGCTCTTCCTCAGGGGCAGTCCTGCAAAAGTGACCCATAGAGCATGGGCCAGGGGCCCCAGGGGAGCCAGCCTCCGGGGAGTGGAGGTGGGGCTCACCTGGATCTCCTCAATGGTGTGCACAATGAAGGTGTCCTGCAGGTCCTCCATGGCCCCCTCCATCCAGTTGTTGAAGGGTGCAGCCCGCTTGGCATACTCCAAGTACAGCTGGTCAATGGTCTCCAGCAGTTTCTCGGTCCGCTGGGAGTGCCAAATAGGGTAAGGGTTAGTACAGTGATGTCCAGAATCATCCCCCACTCCTATCAAGATCCTCCTGGTGAGCCCCAGTTCTAGAAGCACTGACTCAATCAGGCAGAAAGAACAAGCTCTTCCTGCCAGGTGTATGAACCATCTCACATCACAGTCACCTGGCCTGGGTCCCAGAGTCTGGTGTGTGGAATAGGAGGGTTCTCAAATGGCTGGGGTTGGGCTGTAAAGCACACTAAACTGGGAGGATGAGACACGTGAGGGCAAGAGAGGAGGCATCGCCATGAGGGCAAAGTCCAAATCCTGTGCCAAAGTGAATCTTCCACATTTAGGCCAGGGTTGGGGGAGGTCTGGGGAAGCCATAGAGTCTTTTAGCCCAAAGCAAAGAGAGTCAAGAAGCAGGAAGGGGCACCACAGGGCTGCCGGATATGGGCCTAGATCTCCCTCTGGGACCCCTCACCTCCAGAGCTTCCCTTCGCTTCTGAGTTAGGGCCCCCAGATTGTCCCACTGGTCACAGATCTTTTGGCAACGGGCGTTGACACTGGGTGAGTCATAATAGTCCAGCTCACTGGGGAGGGAAGAGACAAGGAAGTCGGGGGACCCAGGTTAATTTCATGGCCCATCTCCCTCTCCCTGAGGCTGTCAGTGGGGTGGCTGGTGGTGCTGGGAAGAGCCAGGGGCGCTCCCTTCAAGAGACCTTCCAGGCACTCCTTCCACCCCTCCCCTCTTTCAGGAGACTGGCAGAGAGGAGACCAAAGAAGACCCCTTTCCCAGTCATGGCTGGAGATGACACCAGCCTTCACCTCAATGGCCAATGGCAGGGAGCCCTCGAGGCCCAACGAGAAAGCTCAGAACCAAGTCTTGGTCACCCTCTGCTCCTGTACTAGCTACAGGCGAGAACTGGTGGCCTTTAACAGGATGGCAGTGGTCCCGGGCTCCTTCCCCACCAGGAGAGATATTTGTCTCCTGCGTTGACTCCCTCCCCACCTGGGCACCCACCTGTACCCACCCTCCCCATCTTCCACGGCCACACCCCCATCTCCCCCAGCAGCTGAGAAAGCCCAGCCTCAGCCCCTCACCACAGGGTAGGGGTGTCTGGGGCCACCTACTTGAGCTCCTGTGCGATGGCGGCAATCTGCTCCACACGGTCCTGGTGGGCAGCCAGGTCACTCTCGAAGGCCTCATGCTTCTTGAGCAGGGCCTTGATCTCAGAGAGGGTGGCGGTCTCATAGTCCTTCTGTCGCAGCATGGCCTCTTTGCCTGGGTTGAGAGAGGCCCACATGGCTCAGCAGGAGTGAGAAGCATCTCCTTGGTCCCAACCGCCCACCCCTCAGAGCCCCAGGAGCTCCACTTCTGGGGGTGCTTTTCAAGGAGGTGCCCACTGTGCAGGGATCTGCAGGGTGCAAAAGCAGATGTGCAACTAGAACATCCACCAACGGGCGCAACGGGGAAAAGCACTCTCCTCAGAGCACTTCCAAGGCCATGAAAGTGTCTACGTAGGAAGGCTATGCAGGAGTCTGTGGGAATGCATAGGGCATGACGCTATACACACAGCGGGAAACACAGCCATCCACACCCTCTGGTATAACCAGGAAAAAAACAACCCAAGCACCTCAGGAGCACCCTGCCTTTAGAATGTCCCCAGTTACCGTCACTGGCTGCCGGCAGCCCTGCAGGGGCCCCTTCCCTCGGTCAGTGTGTCCAGTGCACTCTGCACAGAACCCGACAGTGGCTAGCGCCTTCTCTGACCCTCAGACACGCTGCCCTCTATCTACAGGGCACGAGCAGGTCTTGCGTTTCTTAAATTTGTTTCCACAGGAGGAAAGCAGGAACAAGAAATGACCTCCCAGGGCCATTGTTAGACAACACTCACCAGCTGCCTTGTGAAGTTGACAGGCACAGGATGGGGGCTGGCCCAGCCTCCCTCACTCACATACCCAACCCTCTGCTGCTGGGATGCTCAGCCCATCTCAATAAATAAGGCTGGGCTGGGAGCCAAGGTTGTGTCCCCAGGTGGCATTTCTTTCCTTCCCCCTACTCTTTCTTCTTTAAAACAGAATGGTAATATATAAAGCTTAGGGAAAAAATTACAGGTAAGCCTACTTATCCACTCCTATTCAGTCTTTCCTTATGTGGCTATTCTTTGGGCATATATAAATTATGTTTCCTGCTTTTAAAATATTTAGCAGCACATGGGCCGGGCACGGTGGCTCACACCTGTAATCCCAGCACTTTGGGAGGCCGAGGTGGGCAGATCACGAGGTCATCAGGAGATCGAGACCAACCTGGCCAACATGGTGAAACCCCATGTCTACTAAAAATACAAAAATTAGCTGGGCGTGGTGGCGCATGCCTGTAATCCCAGCTACTTGGGAGGCTGAGGCAGGAGAATCGCTTGAACCAGGGAGTTGGAAGTTGCAGTGAGCCAAGATCATGCCACTGCACTCCAGCCTGGTAACAGAGCGAGACTCCGTTTCAAAAAGAAAAAAAAAAAATTGGCGGCACATTATTGGAATTTCTGCCCTGGCTCCATAGTCTTCTCATGTAGACGTCTGCAGAAAGGCTGCACGTCCACTCCCCTAACCCTTCACTGCCCTACTGTGGGTTGCTGGGCCCTCAGCTTGCCCTAGTGTATGGATGTCTCCATGTTCAGGATGGATTTTATTTTTTTTGTACTTTAATAATTGAGATTTTATTGGTTGAAGATCACTACAGACGTTTCAATTTGTACACAATTCTTAACATACGTAATGAAATTCTAAAAAGCCATGTAGTGTAATTCTTTTTTAAAGTTATTCCAGTGACTTTCCAGCTTAAAATCGGGAAGCAAATTTTCCTTAAGAGGCTATCAAGTACCAGTATTTTCACATGTTGGTCAGCTGTTACATACGGCCCACCAGTTCACAACTGAATAGCACGTACACTACATATTCAAATTTGTAATCTTTCACAGCACAGTAACAAAGTTATTAGGAAAACAGGACTACCACAACCAAAGATGTTACAGAGTGCACAATTCTGACAGGGAGAGCCATGATCAAAGAGTGGTTTTCTTTAGGAAACAATTCTACTAAAAAACAACATGGGAACAGAAGTAATTCAAAATGTTCAAGATATTAAATGCAGGACTGACTCCATATTGCCATTTAATATGCTTTGTATTATAGGATATAAAAACTAACCCCCCATCTATGGAATGTTAAGCTGACACCCGAGACAGTCAAAGCCTCCCATAATTCAATATCCCACACTATTTTCTGGTTGTACCAAAAAATAAACAATCAGCAAATGATTTCACCTCTTAAAAAAAAGCATTTACACTTAAAAAATGGGATGAGGTGGGATTCCTCCTTCTTAAAAATGTTTCTAGAGCTACTAAAAAGCTTGCATTTACAAAATAGTTGATAAAAATATTCCTCTGGATTGTACAAGAAGGGAGACAGGGACCACTGATAAGACATGGTATATGGTATTAATCAGACTTGGCTTCTTTCTCTCCTGCTTCATCAGAGGCTGGACTCTCCTCAGTTTTCATTTCCCCGTTTTCTGCAGGTAAATCTTCTTTAGTTTCTTGGTTAGCCACTTCGGCCTGTTTTCCCTTTGCTCCCTTTTTCCCTTTTGTTTGCACTTTTTTGTCTGAAGATTTATCCTTCACTGCTGCGTTTTTCAGCTTCGCTTCCACTTTTGCAGGAGGTTTAACTGACAACCGCACCGATCTCCTTTTGGGCTTTTCCTTGGCGGCTCCTTCAGCAGAGCTGACCTTCCCCTTGGGCATCCTGGCGGCAGGGAGGGCGCGTGCCGGGTGTCTGCGGGCCGCGGCGTGCTGACAGCCTTTGCGAAACTGGGCTGCCTGGCCACTGCCACTCCTCACGCCCAGGATGGATTCTTTAGACAGTCTCAAGAAATGGAATTCCCAGGTTAGAGTGTAGTAAAATTGGTAGAACTGAATACATGTGGCCAAACTGCTTTCCCCAGAGGCTGTGCCAGCATGCCAGCACTTCTCATGCCCCTGCTGGTGGCTGGCAAGGCAACGAGGTCAATCTTTGCTCTGTACCTTGGCTGTGAGCTGGACCCGACAGAAGCATGTGATGAATCAGTGCAATCCCCACTATGCCTCCTCCACTCTGCCCGTCACGTCTGGATAAATAACTCCATACACGCACAGTGGGTGTGGGGGCAGCAACCTCTTACCATTGTGTGCAAAGCCCAGCATTTGTACTTACAAAGGGGAACTAGAGCCAACCCCCCTTAGCCAGTCAAGCACACTCCCATCCCCTACACCAGGGGTCCCCACCCCCTGGGCCATAGACGGGTACTGGTCCGTGGCCTGTTAGGAACTGGGCTAAACAGCAGGAGGTGAGCCAGCAGGTGGGTGAGCATTACCACCTGAGCTCCGCCTCCTGTTGTGTCAGGGGCGGCATTGGATTCTCACAGGAGCTCAAATCCTATTGTGAACTGCGCATGCGAGGGATCTAGGTTGTGGGCTCCTTATGAGAATCTAATGCCTGATGATCTGAAGTAGAACAGTCATCCTGAAAGCATCTGCCTCCTCCCCACTCCGTGGAAAAACTGGCTTCCACGAAACTGGTCCCTGGTACCAACAAGGCTGGGGACCGCTGCCCTACACCAGGCCAAGCCACTCCCAAATGGCCTTGGGGTATGGTTCTTCCTTCTCATCTCCAACCTAAGATCTGAGGAGTACAAAACAGGGCTGAATGGGGGAGTCTCAGGGCATTGAGCTCCGCCGGCCAATAAGTCTGTCCCAGACTCCAGCTGAAATGGCCGGAGGGGCCCCAGCAGATAGGCAGCCTGTTCCCCACCTCCAGCCCTGGTCCAGGTTCTGGGGAAAATACTATCCTAGGTATGATCCTCTCTCTTCAGAGTTCACCTTAGCTGCCAATAAGCAGACACCAGACACGTCCCCAAGAGCCTCAAGGTTGGAGTAACAGGGACACACATGTGCTAAGGCAAAGGCTGGTTCACTGTAATTGGAGGCCAGGAAATAGAGGAAAAAGAACTGAAGAGATGAAAACCACAAGCATGCAATGTACTATAATATTTAAGCCTCACAACAACCCATGAGGAGACTGAATTAGGTTGAATGGGGTCCCCCATAAAACTCATGTCAACCCAGAACCTCAAGATAGAACCTTATTTGGAAACAGGCTCTTTGCAGACATAATTCCTTAAGATGACATTATACGGCTGGGCACAGTGGCTCACGCCTGTAATCCCAACACTTCAGGAGGCAGAAGCAGATGGATCACCTGAGATCAGGAGTTCAAAACCAGCCCGACCAACATGGTGAAACTAAAAATACAAAAATTAGCTGGGAATGGTGGCAGGCACCTGTAGTCCCAGCTACTAGGGAGGCTAGGGCAGGAGAATCGCTTGAACCCACGAAGTGGAGGTTGCAGTGAGCTGAGATTTCACCATTGCACTCGATCCTGGCAACAAGAACACAATTCCATCTCAAAAAAAACCCCCATAAAACTAAAAAACAAAGTGAACACTCAGGGGGTAGAGGATTTGACTGCAAAGTGAACACTCACACAGCACTGCACTATGCAGGAACTCTCCTCAGAACTTCGTTATGTATTAGCTGATTCAATTCTTACAAGCCTGTGAGGTTGGTACTATTATTATTCCCACTTTACAGATGAGGAAGCTGAGGCGACCAGAAGGCTAATGAACTTGCCTAAAGCCATGGAACTAGTAAGAGACCAAATGAAACAAATGAAAAGCAAAGAATAGCATAGTGGCTGCTGGCTGGGCTGAAGAGTAGGAAAGTGAAGCCCTGGGGGGAGGCAGGAGGCTGGGCTGGCCTCACCATCAGTCCAGGCCTCGTGGATGGAGGCCTTCTGCCGGAACTTCTCTGCCAGGTGGTCCAGTCGCTCCAGCCTCCGGATCTCATTCAGCAACCACTCCTCATAGCCCTTCTCCACCTGCTCTAGGCAGCCCCAGGCATTGTTGATGTCCTGTGGGGATGGGAGGTACAGGGTCAGGGTCTGGCTCGGGCCTAGGCTTCAGGTCCCCTAGCCCCCTAAACCCCTGAAGGTGCCCCATGCCTTCCAGGAAGAGCCTCTTCTCTATCTCTGCCCCATATCCACCCTAGCCAGGCTGCCCCACCATACCTCCCATCTCCCACTGGTATTTTCTGGGCTCCCAGGAGCCAGGCCTCCTGGGCAAGGCATGGGACCTGCATCTACAATGGTCACCCAGCTATGGGACTTTGAGAATAGAGCCCTGTGGGGAAAGGGCCCCAGACTCTCCCTGACTAGGACTGGTTTCCCGCAGGACTCTAACCGATCACAGAGGTCACACATGTGCTAAGGCAAAGGGCCCCCCAGGTAAACAGACCAACAATGTGCAATGAGGCAAGCAGGCATTGGAGCTGCCCAGCCTCCCCACTGTCCTGGATCCATTCATGGACTCAGGCCTCTGGGCAAAAACCTGGAGCCTACAGAGACCCCGGCCTGGGTGAGCCGGCCAGAATTCTGGGAGGACAGATGCTGAGTGCAAACCCACACGCCCCTTCAGACAGGGCCATGCCTCCAGTTTGTGCAATAGTGCCCAGCTGGACAGTCACTGGGGCTGCACCCTGCAAGCCACCCTCCCCACATGTCCCCAGGCCAAGCTACATCTGTCCCCCAGAAAGGGTACTTTGTCTAATTCTCATAGAGCACCCTTAGGCTAGCAGTGGCTCTGGCCACCTAAAAGCTACTGATTCAGCCTTGGAGCCCCGAAATGACTGCAATTTTCCAAACTGCATACACACTTGCAATGTATTCTCCCTCCACGACCCCCTGGGCTGCTGTCTCCCCACAATGCTGTCTGCCTTTCACCCTCCCCTTCTAGACCTGTCATGTGCCCATGACACTCCTGTTACTTTTCACTTAAGGACAAAAAGCTCCGTCATGGCAAATTTCTTACATTTTCTTCTGTGTGTTTCTCTGGCTTATGAAATTTTTCCCTAAGTTGTGGGGACAGGGTCAAGAGGGATGAATAACAAAAATAACCTAAAAGAAGAGTATTTTATGACATGGAAAGCTGGTCAGAATATAATGTAAGATTGGGGGTTTTCTTAAAGCAGCTTATTATATAAAACAGGCTTTAGTTATCTGTCAGTGGACACTTGAGTACAAAAACCGGGAAAAATGTTTAATTTCAAATACATATACTTTAGGATTCCCTCAAATATTTACATGAAAAAACCAAAAAGATTAAAATCATTTTTTTTGAAGTTGATACTGGGTAGTAAGATTTTCAGTAATTTCCATGTTCTGTATTTTGCTTATTTGTATCTTTGAAATATGCTACCCAAAAAAACCCACAAAACTATTACTTCAATAATAATATTTTTTAACTACTTAAGATTCCATGGAAGTAGAAATCAACTTTACTGCGATTCAATTATGCCCTGTTTGGTTCAGGGTGTCAAAAGCATTGTGTTCATAGGGATGATTTTTTGTGAGAGGGAGGTCTGGAGTAGATGCTCAGGGGTCTGGAAGGGCAAGCCTGACCCAGAGTGGTCTGGGCAGAGGGGGCTGCCCCACATGGCCGAGTTTGGGATTGAGCCTGGGTGGTAACTGGAAGGGGGAAGTGACTTCTGGAGCAGTGTATGTAGGTAGAAGCAAACACGCCCATCCGCACCCCCATAAAGCTGAATTTGACCACAACTAGGAGCAGCTCAGAGGTGGAGGCAGTCCAGTCTGGGGGCCCAGGCTCACCCCCAGTGCTCACCGAGACCATCCTGCCCTCAGAGGGCATGAAGGCAGGCCGGTTGCTGAGCCGCAGCTTGGTCTGCAGCGTGTTGAAGTTGATCTCCAGCTGGCACTTCTCCTGCACCTTGGGCGGCTTGTGCAGGCGCCGGTAGTCCCGGAAGTCCTCCAGCTTCTGTTGCATGGCATGCATGGTGTTCTCGGGCACCCGGTTCTCCAGCCACGGGATTGTGCGGCGGATCCACTCCAACAGCTAGGGTGGGAAGGCAGTGGGGGCAGGAGGTGAGGAGGCGGGGAGGGAGTGTGCTAGGGCCAGCCTCCCTTTCCTCCCAACAGCCCTTCCCACATGGGGAAAGGGTCTGTCCTAATAGCACACTCCTTCCCAACCACCGACATTCCCAGGCCATGAAGTCAGCTTCCAGGGTGTTCCCTCTGAGAACCACAGGCTTCGTGAAGCCTGGCTACTAGGGTACATCGACTCACAGTCACGTCACTCAACCTCCCTGCTTTGCTAAGGGAAGACCCATAAACCTGGTGTGAAGTTAGTGCAACTAAAAGGCAGGAAGGAAACCTGGGTTTTAGTACCAGGTTCTAACTGGCTGGGCCTCAGTTTCCTCATCTATACCATGGAGGGGGTTAACAGCTATTTCCAGAAGTTCTTGCCATCTGACTTCCTAAGAATCTAGAATGTGGGTCTCTGACTTAAAAGGGAAGAGGGTGGCTTCTGGGCAGAGAGCTGGCCTGGAGCACAAGCAGGCACAGCCTGGACTGTTTTCCTTGGGCCAAGGTGATGGTGATGGAGAAGGTGGAGGGGTGCACATGACAATAGGAATACACTGAACACCTGCAGGGGGCCAGGCACATCACACACATGGACTCATCTGAATCACCACAGAAACACTACGAAGCTAAGGGCTGTGATCACCTGCATGTTACAGAGGGACAACCGAGGCCCTACCAGGTCCTGTAACTTGCCAAGGTGACCTGGCTGGAATGGCAGAAATTTAAACCCAGGCACTTGGGCTCCAGAACCTGCGTTCTTACTATGCTGGGCAGCAGATCCACCAAGAGGCTGGGCTGAGCAGCTCAACGGGCTGAATTCTTTCAAGAAGAGGAGGCTTAACCTAAATGTAGCCAATGGCAGAACAGGAAACCCAGCACTGTGCCATCCTGTTCCCTGAACAGTAGGGGACAGCCGCTACTTTTGGTAGCTGTTATGCTAGCCTGAGTCGGCACTAATTTACCAAAAACCCTACCCTCACCCTCTTAGAACCAGATGTGCTCCTTTTCTCACTGAAGCAAAACTCACAGACTGAGTACACTAGGCTGGAAAGGCTTTGACATCCCCTGGCTCAACTCTCACTTGACAAGTGAAAAATACAAGAATACCCTGAGAGGCAAAGGGATATCCTAGGCTCATGATAACTCAGGGACTGGCCTCTGCCCCCACCTCACTACTTTCTGGGAGAGCCACAACAGAGCTCAGGCTGCCCTGGACTAGCAGTATTGGGATCAGAGACTACACAAGCCTGGGACTATGCTCCAAGGAAAGACTTGGAGGTACACGTTCTAGGGGACTGACTCTTGCTAGAGTCAGGCCAGGTGAACCCAGGGGGTACCCACATCACTGGCCAGCTTCTCGTAGTCTTCCATAAGCTGCTCGTTCTCCTGGTTGACGGCCAACACCTTGCAGATGCGATTGGCTGCTGTCTCCGCCTGGCAACAAGACAGAGAGAGTCACGACCAGCCAGCCCCAGCAGCAGGGGCACCTGGTACACACCTGTGCTGACAAAGCCCCTCCCATCCCTGCAGCTCCCTGTGGTTGGAAGGGAGTTAAGAAGGCTGTGAGGTCACATTCCTCCTCTCTCCTTACCATCCTCCTTGCCAGCCCATGGCCAGGTCCCATGGGTCAAGTGAGCCTGGACAGAGGTCTTGGTGGCTGAACTGGGCCCCTGGAGAACAGCCTGAGTTTAAGGCCCAACCTGCAGGTTGGGAAGAAACTAATCCAACGACTGATATAATCAAAACGCTCAGGTCAGGTGGAGAGGTGAGAAAATTCATGCCCATCCTGGAATTCCAAGTGGAGGCACTGGAACTGCAAGGCTTAGGATCTCTGGCTGGATTTTCCAGGATCTTGGAGATGTGGGAATTCAAATCCGGGAGTCCTGGGATAAAGTGCTGACTGAGAAATCATGGGACCTCTTGGGATCCCTGCAGAATCTCCCAAGGCTCTTGGCCCAAAGCCTGAAGCACTTTAGAGAAAACTGACGGACATTCTACTGCACCCAAGTCCAGACTTCCGGATCAACCAAGTGTGGGCTCAATGCCCAGCAAACCCAGCACAGGCCTCTTCCAGACAGCTAAGCACACATCATGCGCTGCGTGCTGGGCTAGCAGGGACCCAAGATGGCCTCAGCAGCAAAGGGAAGGAAAGGGGACTGAATGGCAATCCCAGGCAAAGACTAAGAAACCTTAGTGGGAGAGCGCCTTCTGCAGCTGTGGGGGCTACTGTACCCCTAACACCAGCAGGGACCCAGCATGCCTGAGTCCACTTCAAATAGGTGGTTTTAAAATCCAGCTGTGTTCTTGCATACATTCCAACCCTACACCAAGGGGGAAGTGAACTCAAAGCCTTTTTGGGGGCCAGAGGGTAGAAAGGAAGACAGCCTGGGGGTGGGAGAAGCTGATATCTGTGAGAAGACAGACATGCATCCTGAGACCCTGGAGAAGGGTGCCCTGCAGATGAAAAATGATCCCTGGATTAACAGGTTGAAAGACAGGACCTCACAACTGGTTGATGAACAAGACAAAACAGGTTCCAACTGCAGCAAGATGAACTGAGGCTGGTCGTAAGGAAGAGCTTCCTGAGAATGAACGTGCTTAGAATTGGAAGGAATGACTAAAATGGAAGACGGAAATGTTTTTTCCTTGAAGAACTTCTCAAATCCGCCCACCAAATCATGTGCTTTGTGGATGACTGTGCTGGGGTGTGTGGGGCAGGGGGTAAGGGGCAGAATGAGATCATCCTAAAGGCCTTGTCAGAAACACAGTCAAGGAGGTCAAGGGAGGCACGACCTGCAGAGCAAGGTGTCAGAGTGGGTTGGGAGAACCAATAAGGAGAAGGTGGGAATGGCCAGAGGGTGGTCTAAGAGTCCCCTGAGGTGGGGACTTTGAGTCCTGGGCCTCAAGAAACTGAGACAGGGAGTCACATCCTTAGGCCCTCACCCCCTGACCCCAACTCAACCCTGTCCTGGAGATGCCATGACTGCTTCTCACCCACAACTCCTGACTGATCGCCATCTCTCTCGAGAACCAACAAGCACCCACGGGGAATCCCAAGAAGCAACGAAGAGGGAAATGCTTTTCCTGGAGCCTGTCTAGGAGACGTGGAGCCCCAGAAAGCAAGTGGGGCCATGGGAACCAGGCCAGCAGCCTCATGGGGCTGACTGGGGAGCAGCTTGCTGGAAACCCCAGACTACTTCCCTTCAAGGCTGGGGCAGGGGGCTGCAGAGAGACCTGTGTGTCCTCCTCCAGGCTGATGTTTTTGTGAGGATGTGCCACCCCGGCAGACTATGCCAGAGATGTGCCACTCAAACAGCTGAAACTCCTTGGCAGCTACTCATAACTGGCACGAAGCAACTGCGGCTGTGATTTTCATGGATAAAGCCACCTTCACCTTGTTACTCTCCTGATCCATCGGCTCGATGGTCATAAAATCTGATGTGTGCCAATTTATCAAACTGGTGGACTAAGGTCTGCATTTGTGGGATTTTACATGTGTCCTGTGGGACCTCAAGAGCCTCGCCCATCCCCAAGAGCCTGCTGACTACTCCAGAGTCAGGGTCAAAAGGGCTCCCTTCTGGATGAAGTCTGGGGGAGATTCCGGGTGGGCCTCCTGGGGACTTTCCACAAAGATCCAACCGCGTTCCCAAGCCGGAGTCTCAGCCACCTGCTCCCAGGATGGCCTCTCCAGAAGGAGACTGACTGAGAATACCATCCATTATAACCAGTGAACCAGCCTTCAGAAATAACACACAAGTACCACGGGAGACACAAGAGTGCTTTCTGTATGGCAGGCCAGCCTGCAGACTCCACCGGGGTTCCCTTGAGAGACAGCCCAGCTCCTACATTACCTTTAGGAAGCAGGTTCCTGAAGTCTAGATTTGATTTTTCTAAAAAAAACCACGGCAGAATCCTCAGAACCTCATCCTCTCCCTTTCTCTCGCAGCCTGACTCCCCCTACAGGCAGGATGCACCACAGAGAAGCCCACTGGGTGGTGAGTTGGACCTGCTTCCACAGTGGTCCCTTGATGAAGGCAGCTTCATCACCCACCAGTCTCAGCCTGAGAAGTAAGATGAGGTCAGCTGGGAAGGCCAGGCTTAGGCCCACGGGACATGATCCCGGGAGCAGAAGGAAAGGCCGCTGGGGGTGACAGGCCTTCCCCATCACCGCAAACTCCTGGTTTTCTAGCTTTTTCCTCTCACAGCTACAAGAACCCCATGAACTCTGAGGGATCTAGGAGAGAGGTACCCAGAACCACCAAGTACATAAAGAATCTCAAAGACAACGCTTTAGTCCAGAAGTTCAAAGGAGAGATGTGTTCTAGGGGAGGAAAGATTCCTTCCCTGAGAACCTCAGGAACTGAAGCAGCTTCAGAAGCAACTTCAGAAGAGAACCCCGGGAGAGACCTGGCTTCAGGCTATTCCTGAAGAGGAAATGGGCTGCTCTGGCCCCAGCAAGAAGAACCAGGTGCCCTGACATGAGATAATGTAACAGATGTAACAGATAATTGATGGCTTCAGAAAATATTCTCTGGAAATGAGCAAAATGTTGCTTCCAAGTGCCAAAGGAGAAGACTACTAGAAATCTGTGTTTCCTTTCCCTTCGTTTGTATTTTCATGGTTGTTTTGTTTGTTTTTTTGTTTTTTGAGACAGAATCTTGCTCTGTCACCCAGGCTGGAGTGCGATGACACAATCTCGGCTCACTGCAACCTCTGCCTCCAAGGTTCAAGCCATCCTCCTGCCTCAGCCTCCCGAGTAGCTGGGATTACAGGTGCACGCGCCACTATGTCTGGCTAATTTCTGTATTTTCAGTAGAGATGGGGTTTCACGGTGTTGGCCAAGCTGGTCTCAAATTCCTGACCTCAGGTGATCCACCAGCCTCAACTCCCAAAGTGCTGGGATTACAGGTGTGAGCCTCTGCGCCCAACCTGAATTTTCATGTTTTTTTATGACCTACTTTAAGCTGCGCTATTATACAACTTAACATATAATACACTTTGTTGTATATTCAAGAGTTATTTTTTAAAAGATATGAACTATTATTATCCCTGGAGTACTTAGCTATCCCAAGCCAAACTGCTACCCTAATAATCAGCATCCAATTGCCTGATACAGGCACAGTCTAGAGAGGAACTGTCCTCAAGGTGACATCAAAACACCCAAACGTGGCCAGATGATGTGCTGTGGCTCCACCACCCACAACCCACAGATTCACATGAATGCCACAAGGATCTCATCTATGTCATCTTTAGCCAAAATGTTCCCAAATCTAGCTGGACCTGCTTTCTTCTTCTTCCCACAGCTGTCCACTGCCCAGTCTTTCCCTCTGTCCTGAGTCAGCCACCAAGCCCAGGGTTCCTGCTAAGAGAGCCCCAGATCAGCAGAGATCTCAGACCAGGCATCCGAGCTTCCTCACGGTGAGTGGGCCAGGGTGGGTGACCAGGCAGAGGGAAACTGGCCCCTTTCCTCAGGCAGCCCACACCTTGCCAGCTTCCTCTCCTACCGCAGGCTCCGCCTGCATACCCCGAAGCTTCTTGCACAAGCTGTGGTCACCTCCCTCCACAACACTGTCTGCCCCTTCCCAAGGCCTTGCTAAGCCTTCCCCCCACAGACCTCATGTTCAAGTTTCTGCTGCTCAAGAAAACCTTGGTGGCCGGCAGTCCTGTGACTGCACCTGCCCTGCTCAGATCTGGGGCAGAGCAGGGCACTGGTCAGACCGCAGCCACTGCCGGCTCCTTTTTTTAGGGTTTTCCCAGATGGCTCATGAATTTCTCTCAGATCGAGTCCAAGCCTTCAAGTGTTCTTTCTCAGAAACAGCAGACCATGAACTCTAAAACACAAGCTACATAAACAAAATCTTAATGCTCTCCATCCATTCTAAGTCCCTGTAAGGGAAGAGGAGGGGAGAGGGAAGCAGAGAAAGAATTAGAACCAAAACCCACCTGTCAAACAGCAGTTGGTCCTCATCTAATGAGGGAAATCAGTACACAGACTTATTATACAGCACGTGCCTGTACAGGCACACAAGCTGTGCACCACACGTGCACACACACATTAGGCGCTGTTGCCTTTTCATTCCACCATACGAGGTTGGGCGACAGAAAGACAGTGGAGAGGATGGAGGGCACTGGGCACGGGTTTTGGAAGATTTTCCTCATCGGTGCCAGCCCGGAGACAGACAAGACAGGAGTGTGTGAGTCAGCAAGAGTCCTTCTCCTCCATCAGCCCCACCACATAAGGCGAGGTAGGGTTCCCCTCCCCTGCCTGCTCAGCTCAAAGCAGTCACCTTAGAAGTGGTGGGGGCAACTCTGGGTCAGACCCCGGACCAGGACATGAGAGGACGACCACCACCACCACCAACCCAGCTGTGACCTTGCCCTCAGGTGTGGACAAAAGCAGCGTGAAATGGTTGCAACAGGGATGAGTGAAAGGGAAGGGGGCATGGGGAGGTGGCATGAGATTTGGGAGGGGGAGCAGGCTGTCACCCACACGCCATCCACATCCCACACACTCCACACACCCCACCCACCCCTCACACACGCCACACCCACAGCACTCCCCTTCACTCCACACACACACACACCACACCTCACACCACACACACCCTACACCTCACACCCACAGCACACCACACACACCACACATGCCACACCTCACACCACACACACCTCACACACCACACACACACTTCACACCCACAGCACACCATACCCCTCCACACAACCACACCACACCCACACCTCACCCTACACCTCACACCACACACACACCTCACACCCTACACCTCACACCCACAGCACACTATACCCCTCCACACCACACCCCACACACCACACCCACAGCACTCCCCTTCACACACACACCAAACATGCCACACCTCACACTACACACACCTCACACACCACACACACACCTCACACCCACAGCACACCACACACACCTCACACCCACAGCACACCACACACATCTCACACCCACAGCACACCACACACACACCACATACCTCACACCCACAGCACACCATACACACACCACATACCTCACACCCACAGCACACCACACACACACCACATACCTCACACCCACAGCACACCACACACACACCACATACCTCATACCCACAGCACACCATACACACACCACACCCACAGCGCACCACACCCTACACCTCACACCCACAGCACACCACACCCACAGCGCACCACACCCCTCACACCTCCTACACACCACACACACCAGTCCCCACACCCCATACACCCCTCATACACACACACCTCACACACTACACCCTTCCACACCACATTCCCCACACCCCCTAGACATACACCTTACACACCACACTCCACACCCCCCATACACACACCACACTCCACACCCCCCATACACACCTCACACCCACCACATCCATACCATACACACACACCTCACACACACCCCATATCTCACCCATCACATCCCCCACACCACACATACCTCAAACCACACACTCCTCAGAACCCCCCATACCCATACACACCACACACCCACTTCATACCCACTACACCCACACGCATCTCACACTCCCTTCCAAGCTCTGTCACCAGCCAGGACACAGAGAAGGCTTCAGAGACAGGGAAGGCCAGCACCAATGGGCATGAAGCCCGGGACAGACCCCTGAAGGAGAAGGGGAGAGACTGGAAGAGGAGGAAGGAGCTTTGGGAAGACGGGAAAAGACCACAGCAGAGAGCTCAGCCTGACCATGGACACGGGCAGGTGCACACCTGTGGCTATTGGGCCAGGAGGCCAACCAAGGCAAGGGAGAGAAGCTGCTCACACCCTGGCCGCGAGGGGCCAGGGGAGGGGCACAGGAACAGCAGCAGGAGATGTGGGAAGGACAAAGAGGAAGGAAGGCCAGAGGAGGGGCTGAGAGGGGCTGGGCAGGCTCGGGGGATACCTATGAGAAACAGCCTCCAGACGGGGCTGGTCTCCTGTCTCTGGCCCGCACCAATGAGCCCTGGAAGGAAGTTCCGGAGGGTCTTGGGTGCCCAATCAGGCAGGGAACAGGGCTGCTGCCAGCCCATATGGTGTCTCTGGATCATTTTTTACCTCTTCCCCAAGGGCACTTCTACTGGGAAAATGTCCTACTGATTTTGTTAGAAGACATTTTCACTGCCATCTGCAGGATCACTTTAGTAATCAATATTCAAATCTCCATTGTCCACTGCACACACGTGGCACTTGTGAGTAGTCTGCAACCTGCACAACTGTCCATGGCAGCCTGGTTGAGAAGCATCAGGCAGGGCTCTGGTCTGGACTCCCTGGAGAAGGCAGGAAGAGCTCTCCCTGCTCTGGCTGCTGGCTAAATTTGTGAGGGTGGCCTTGCTCAAGCAGGAAGGAGGGAGAGAGAGAGAGGGAAGAGGTCCTGGATGTTTAAGGAAATAGAAAGCACTGCCAAGAGCTGTGCTGCCTGGGATAAGGGCTCTTGATGCGGGGTGCAGGGAAGAAGCTGAGACCACAAGCTTCTCTCTCGCTTGTGGTATCCGCTATGCCCAGGGCATAGGGACAGAGACACAGGAGGTCATTCAGAGGCTGGGGTTCTCTGGCATCTTCAAGTGTCCTGGCCAAAGTTCAGAGTCCTGTCCCCCTGCAGGAGAAGGAGGGGCTTCTCTAGTCCCTCCTTCCATCCCAGGGCCTGCTGCTGGAGTGTCCAGGGAGGACGGAAGAGATGGGCAAGAGGGGAGAGTGGAGGAGGCCGAGAGAGAGCTCACCTTCTGCACACCCGAGAAGGCGTGGCCGTGACATGAAACATTAGGTCACACGGCCTTCCCATCCGGCCTTAGCGTGCCTACACATCTGCACAGAGAAGGAGAAGAGGTTGAGAGGAGAAAGTAGGCAGCGGCAGCAGCACAGAATAAACCCAAACAGCCATGGTGGACAGAAAGAGGACACAAGACAGACGGACAGACAGAAAAGGAGGGAATGAGCAGAAAGAGAAAAAATGAAACAGCAGGGGAGGGAGTGGGTGGGAGGTGAGCAGAGTCTGAGGCAGGGACGGCATAGGAGAGGTGGGAGAGGGCGGGGGCTCCCATCGTGCATTTTTTCGTTTTGTGGGTTTTTTTGGTTTTATTTATTTATTTATTTATTTTTTTGAGACAGTCTGACTCTGTCACCCAGGCTGGAGTGCAGTGGCACAATCTTGGCTCACTGCAACCTCCACCTCTCGGGTTCAAGCGATTCTCTGGCCTCAGCCTCCTGAATAGCTGGGATTACAGGAGGGCACTATCACACCCGGCTAATTTTTGTATTTTTAGTAGAGACGGGGTTTCAGCATGTTGGCCAGGCTGGTCTCGAACTCCTGGCCTCAAGTGATCCGCCTGCCTTGGCCTCCCAAAGTGCTGGGATTACAGGCGTGAGCCACCAGCCCGGCCTCATCATGCATTTTAAAACGGTCACTCAGATGCCATGTGGAGGGCGGGAGATCTGCATGAGACGTGAAGGTTCTGTGGTCATGGTGATGTTGTGCTTCTTCTGGGGTCCTGCCTACCAGGGAGGTCTGGGGGAGGAGTGTATGCTGCCTAAGCCTGGTGATGAAAATGTTCAGATCTTCAATGTCCACAGCATGGACAGTGCCCTTTAGTCGTGGTACCCCTGTGTGGTGCAGAACCTGCACGACTGAACTTTAAACTCAGGCCTCCTGGAGCAAAACTGGGCCAGGACACTTGACGGGGCTCACAGCTGCCCACCCCCTCTCCCTTCCTCCCAGAGGTTCTGCTTATGTCTGAGAACACAGAGTGCAGCATGGCCGCATGGGAGTCCCAGGCAGGATACAGGAGAAGGCACTAGAGCCCAAGGGGGCCGAGGACAGATCTGCTAAGTCATGCCCATGAGCAGGACAAAGGTGCGGCTTTATGATGCCTTTGCCAAGTGGGTAAGTGAAGACTGGAGGTGTCTCTCAGCATTGCCCTTCTAAGGGAGCTCCAGCTGCTCTATCGAGCCAGTGGCTTCAACAGACGTGGGCATGGAAGGGCTGCTCCTGTTCACCTTTCAGTAGCCTTCCAGAACCACCCCGGCTGCCTCATGCACACAGCCCTTCCTGCTTAAGCCAGTCATCTGGGTCCCAGAAAGTGAGCTGCTGCCCAATTTTCTTGTTAACAGTAGAAGATGAGAGAGAGAGGTGTGGGGTGGGACAGGAGCCAGGTAAGAACAACACGCCACTTCAGAACTAGGGGCTGCCTCTGTCCGAGAGACCAGACCATCCAGATACCTGTCACCAGGAGAGGTGGAGGCGGGCAGGAGGACATGGTTTGGGGTCCAGCAGGAGGTGTGCTGGGCATGGAAGGAGCAGGGGGCCCCGGGTACCTTCTGGGCTCCAGAGAAGGCGTGGTAGAAGCTAGACACGTAAGTCATGATGGCTTTCTCATCCGGTCGGGCAGTTCCAACGATGTCTGTCAAGAAAAATCTGGAGTTAAAGCCAGCTGCTTCCAAGAACACCATACACCCCCGACGTGAGGCAGAAAGAAGCTCGCAGCACCACCAAGTCTTCTTGCCAAAATGTGGAGCCCGAATCTAACCAGCCTCTGGCGTCAACTTGCGCTTATGGGAATGTAAGTAGAGGAACAGGTGAAATGAAGCCCCAAAGGAGGCGGACAAACCCAGGATAAGGAACTTGCTACAGGACAGCGGCCCCATTTCTGCAGCAAGTTCATTGGCAGGAATAAAAGGGGTCAAAGGGAGGAGAGAAGTACTAGAGATGGGAAAAGCTGTCAGAAACACAACCGAATGCCAGTATGGACCTTGTTTGGATTCTGATTAAAACAAACCAACCCTCAAAGAAATGTCATAGGTAATTAGGGAAATTTCATTATGAACTGGGTATCACACGGAATTATCAATTTGCTAAATGTGATAACTTTATCATTGACTAAGAAAATAACTCTATTTTTAAGGATGTATTCAGAAGTATGCAGTGGTAAAATGATGTGATATCTCAGAATTGCTTTAAGATACTTCAACAAAGAAAACAAGAAAAACACAAAGTGTGGCAAGACCTCAGTAGCCATTCTATCTGGATGATGGAAATAGGAAAGGTCATCGTGCTATTCTTTCTGCTTTTGCCTGGGTTTTTATGTGTTTGAAAATTTTCCTCATGACATTTTGAAATTTTAAAAGCTACTGGTGGCTTTGGGAGGCCAAGGCAGGTGGATCACTTGAGGCCAGGAGTTCGAGACCAGCCTTGCCAACTTGGTGAAACCCCGTCTCTACTAAAAATATAAAAATTAGCCGGTGGTGGGTGCCTGTAATCCCAGCTACTTGGGAGGCTGAGGCAAGAGAATCGCTTGAACCCAGGAGGCGGAGGTTGCAGTGAGCTAAGATCGCACCACGGCACTCCAGCCTGGGTGACACAGGGAGACCCCGTCTCAAAAAAAAAAAAAAAGCCACTGGTGGGGCAGAGGGGCAGGGAACAGTCTGGACCCCACCGTGGTCTTTTCCTGTTTCCATAACCCCTTTCTAGCCCTTCAGCACTGAGCAGTTGGGGCCAAGGAGAGCACACAGGGAAGGGGCTGTGGTGAGTCAGGCTCCTCCCAAGGGGCAAGTGCGGAAGTGGGACAAGACCCAGCCTGACCCCAGCCTGGAGCTGCCAGCCCTGGCTTCATAAAGCCCACAGACCCCTATGCTCCCAGATGCTTCCCTTCCCCCCACAGCCCCTGCTCACCCCATCCGAGACGCTCTACACAGGGAGAGGGGCAATGGTAAGGTCAGCAGCCAGGAAGAGCTGGGTTTCCAGCCCCAGGCCCAATCTTTGGTAAGGATGTTCTAGTGTCAAACCCTGAACCTGTCCCCATCCAGGCATCCTGGCTAGCAGCATCTGGGACACCAAGGCCTTGGTGAGGAACAGAAAAGTCAACACTCAACTTGGGCCCCCTCCTTCCTTCCCTACCCAACATGGAGCCACTGCCTCTGGCTGGGATCTGCCCAGCCAGGTCAGAACTGGACACTTCCACCACTGAGAAAGTCCAAGCCATAGTTCTCTAGCACCCTCCTCAGAAGATGCTAGAAGGAAGCCAGGGTTACAGATGAGAAAAACACCATGCCCAGCCAGCCCCAGTCAGAGCTGGGGCATAGAGGAGATGCTAAGCTCAGCTGTCCAGAGACTACCCAGGGCTCAGAGGGTGAGGACAGTGCACCTCTCAGCAAGGGAAACTTCCCATCCCAAACTGTGCCGGACAACAAGGGCACATTTCCCCACACCCCAGCACCCGCTATCCTGACTCCAAGGCAAAGACAAGAACCATCCTCAGGCAGTCAATGCAAGAACAGCCCCTAAGACCTTTGCAGAATCAACTAACACCTCTCTCTCCAAAGCTCAAGGAACGATGGAAGAATCCCCAAGAGGCTGTGATCCCCATGCTCCTCAAATGCGGTCCCAGAAAACCAGGCCTCCTCCCGTCCAGCCCCGGACTGCTGGGGTCCACCCCTTCTTAGCCGCTGAGTGGCAGGTGGGGGATGGGCAAGAGACACAGAAGGAAAGCGCCTTTCACCTTCGGCATCCAGCATCTTGGGGATGTCCAGGTACTTCTCTGCCACGTCAAAAGCCGTATTCAGATTTGTGAGTGGATCATCCTAGAGGGAGAAAAGGAGGAAGGGATGATAAAGTGAGAGCCACCACAAGTCACTGGCTACTCCCAATTGGGTGGCCACCCAAACTGGGGAGCAGAGCGACTTTCTCCCAGCCCCAGCTCGATCCTCAGGGGACAGCTCCAGATGTGGAAGGCTGGTCTCACCACTGGGGCTCACTGGTTGGAGGTTTAAAGCATTCTCTTTCCCCCTTCAGGCTTCAGATTGTCAGGAAAATGGGGTGAAGTAGTCTGCAGCCTGAGTCGGGGGTAGTAAGGAGTTCCTAAGAAACGCGTGCCAAGGGCAGGGCACTGGCCTAGTCACCATCCATCCTGGCTTCTGGTTTCAGCTCTGCCCTCAACCAGTGGGACTCGTGGGTAGCTAACCTGACCTCAGCTTCTCCATCCATAACTCAAGAGTTGGGGTAGGGAGCTCTAAACTCTAGACTAGTCAAGATTCAGAGCAGGAGCCCCTCTGGTGCTCACATTTCATGAAATTTGGGGGCTCCTTTAAATAGCCACAGCTTTGGACTATTCTGGCTTCTGCTACCTTCGCAAGAACACTTAGCCGGGCTTGGCAAGGATGTTGAGAAGCTGTAATCCTTGTGCGATGAATGCAACATAAACGTAGGTGGAATGTCAAATGCTGTGAGAATAGGATGGTGGTTCCTCAAAAAATTCAACATGGGATTACATGGTCCTACAATTCCACTTGCGGGGAGATACTCAAAAGAATTGGAAGCAGGTTCTCAAAGAGATCTTTATACCTCCATTGTTCATAGCAGCATTATTCACAGTAGCCAAGAGGTGGAAGCAACCCAAGTACCCATTGATGGATGAACGGATGAGCAAAACGTGGTGATACATACAATGGAATATTATTCAGCCTCAACAAGAGGGAATTTCTGACACATGCTGCAACATGGATGAACTCTTAGAATGTTATGCTAAGTGAAGTAAGCCAGACACAAAAGGACACAGGCCGGGTGCAGTGGCTCACGCGTGTAATCCCAGTACTTTGGGAGGCCGAGGCGGATGGATTGTTTGAGGTCAGGAGTTCAAGACTAGCCTGGCCAACATGGTGACACCCCGTGTCTGCCAAAAATACAAAAATTAGCTGGGTGTGGTGGCACGTCCCAGCTACTCGGGAGGCTGGGACAGGAGAATTGCTTGAACCCGGGAGGCAGAGGTTGCAGTGAGCCAAGATCGCGCTGCTGCACTCCAGCCTGGGCAACAGAGCAAGACCTCGTCTCAAAAAAAAAAAAAAAAAAAAAGGCAAACACCATATGGCTTCACTGTTATGAGGTTCCCAGACAGAAAGCAGAATGGTAGCAGCCAGAGGCCGGGGGGCTGGGGGGGGGGCAGGAAAGAACAGGGAACTACCGTTTAATGGGTACAGACTTTCAGTTTTGCAAGAAAAGAGTTCTGAAGATGGATGGTAGGAACAGTTGTACAATAATATGAGTATACGGAATACCCCTGAACAGTAAGTGTATTTAAAAATGGTTAAAGTGGTAAATTTTGTTTGTATATTGTACCACAGTTATTTTATAAGTTTTTAATGCAGAGGATAAAAAACCTTAGTGGAAGAGTTTCTGGCTGGGCCCTTCTCCTCTATTCTTGGTTCCCCAGACTAACCTAAAGCAAGCTGGTTGTGTCGGCCCAGGACTCAGTTTCCCTGTTTGCTAAAGGGAGAAGTATAGGGTAACAAAAAGATAAATACATCATCCAGGATGTTTTCAGGATGAAATTGCTCTAAACAGAGAAGGTGGGGTCCCCTCTGGGAAAGTCTCCAACAGCAGCCAGGAGGATGAACACTGCCAAGTAGTCAAGGTCATTCTCATCCAGGGCCTGGAGCAGCAGCTGCCAGTGCTCAGGTCCAGGTATACACACACCCACCCCGCGTGAGTCCCAGGGACCCCAGGGACCCATGCCCACCCATGGCTGCTGCAGGAAGGAAGAGCTTCCCAGTCGGAGCCCCTCAGCCCTCTGTCCCTATTCTTCAGCACCAGTTGGTCTCACAACCTCCTTGTTCTCTGGAAAGGTATTCCTGGTTCACTGGGCTCAGGTGTGTGCTAGGATTTGGGCTGGATTTTACTGATGATGATACTGAATTAAAAGGAGTGGAAGCCAGGTGTGGTGGCTGTTCCTGTAATCCCAGCTACTTGGGAGGCTGAGGCAGGAGGGTCACATTGAGGCCAGAAGTTCGAGACCAGCCTGGGCAATATAGTGAGACTTCATCTCTACAAAAAAATTACAATTAAAAAACAGAAAGGGGGCTGGGCGCGGTGGCTCATGCCTGTAATCCCAGCACTTTGGGAGGCCAAGGTGGGCAAATCACCTGAGGTCAGGAGTTTGAGGCCAGCCTGGCCAACATGGTGAAATCCTGTCTCTACTAAAAATACAAAAATTAGCCTGGGTGCCTGTAATCCCAGCTACTCAGGAGGCTGAGGCAGGAGAATCGCTTGAACCTGGGAGGCGGAGGTTGCAGTGAGCCAAGATCACGCCACTGCACTCCAGCCTGGGCGACAGAGCCAGACTCTCTTAAAAAAAAAAAAAAAAAAAGCTGGGCATGGTGGGTCACGCCTGTAATCCCAGCACTTTGGGAGGCTGAGGCGGGTGGATCACCTGAGGTCAGCAGTTCAAGACCAGCCTGACCAACATGGTGAAATCCCGTCTCCACTAAAAATACAAAAATTAGCCAGGCGTGCTGGCGTGCGCCTGTAATCCCAGCTACTGAGAAGGCTGAGGCAGGAGAATTGCCTGAACCCAGGAGGCGGAGGTTGCAGTGAGTGGAGATCACGCCATTGCACTCCAGCCTGGGCAACAATAGTGAAACTCTGTCTCAAAAAAACAACAAAAAAAACACAGAAGGAGAGGCAGAGACAGCAAAACAGGGAGAAACTGGCAGAGATAAATAAAAAGACAGAGAGGGATAGTGCGTGGGAGAGTGCTAACTGGGTATCAGAAAGAACCCCTGGACTTTCACCTCCCAAATGGCTGATGCTTCCAAATCCTTCAGAATAAGGGAGGGGGCTCTAGAGCCACGGTCAGCACAGACCCCTTTAGTGGGGATGTCCAACAGCTGTGGATGAACTGGCCACTGACACCCCAGCATACCCAAGCAGGGACAGAGATAGGTGCACACCTGTCACCAAAGCCCATCAGCTGAATAGGAAGTGGTGATGCCTTCAAAAGAAAAAACTGCCACCTGTAGAATATTCCCCCTTGGCCACGTTTGATTTGGCCACACAACTTTCCAGCAGGACAGGAAGGTTCTCTTTTTTTTTTTTTTTTTTCTTGCAAAGCAGCTGAGGAGGTGGGCCAAGGATCCTCTTCCCCCAGGAGGTTAGCTGGGGAAGGGCTGGCCCCTGCTGTGGCTCCTCTCCTTCAGCAGATGGGCCCTTCCAGTGGGCAGAGGCCTCAGCCTCAAGCTTCAGGTGACGGGGCAGTGTGTGTGGGGTGGGGGTGGGGCGGGGCACGGTGCAGGGAAGCGGGTAGGCATCTGCTCCTTTCCTCCCTCAAGATCCTTTTTGGCAGCTTGCTATCCACCCGCCCGAAACAAAGGGCCTGCCACCACCCTGAGTTGCACAGCAGCTCCTGCCCCAGCGATATTAAACCTCTCCTGGCCCCTGAGAAGCAAGACGCCCTTCCTGGAGGCCCAGGCAAGGCAAGAGCTACACTGAACACTGTGTTCTCCAGCATCAAGGTGAAGTAGAGACACACAAGTCCAGCCGCTCCTTGAAGCCTCCCTTGCCAAGAGATCTGAGCACAGATAGGCGACATTCCAACCCCAACTCCAGGTCACCAACTTGGGGCGTGGGAAGGGTCTTTCCTTGGATGGCCATGCCATGTGGCCTCTTGGCACCAAGATGGACCAAGAGGGAACCTGGAGAGTGTGGTCAGAGGGTCCAGGAGGGAGCCTGGAGAGTGTGGTCAGAGGGTCCAGGACAGGCTTCTCCAAGGTCCAGGGCAGTGTCGTTCAACCAGCTCAGACATTGAGAACCACCATGAGGCTAGAAACACAGCTCCCACTCCTGCATCTGTCCCCACTCCACACACCCACTCAAGAAAAATCACTGCAGCTTCATGCTGAAGGCGGGAGTGAAACCAAAAGAAAATCCCCCAGCCAAACTTGAGCAATAAAGGAAACCAAATCCATGGGTGGGATAAGCTGCCCAGGACCGCACAGCAGGTCAAAGGACAAGGCGGGGATGAACTGTCTCTTAGAATATGCGATGTTTTCAATGATGAAAATAGTGTCTCCTCTTTACAAATCCCGGAAAAACAGAAGGGAGAAACACCATGTATCATTCCATCCCTCTGACAAAGCTGCTGTCACAGCTGTGATATTTTCCTGATGGGCTGTGTATATGTGCAAGTACACACACACCACGCACAAGGGTAATGAAGTTGCCCTAACAGGGAAGGTGTTTTCTCTTCACTTTCAGTTGGGGCTCTGTCCGGCTATTCTAAGAGGCCAACACTGCTCAGGCTGGACCATGGACTGTCACAACAAGGATCCTAGTCCTGCTCTTTTCCCACCCCACCTGCCAGGGACCCAAAGCGGGTGGTCAGGTGGGCACACATACCTTCCGCAGCTTCCCGTAGTCAATCAGCTCGGGCCGGTGTCGGTGGATCAAGGCACAGAAGCCGAGGCCATCCTTCCAGCTGCCCGGGGAGAGAGAAGAAGGGGCAGGCTGGTAAATGAGGCTGAACAAACGGGCAACCAGGGCAAAGCAGGGGCCTCCTAGGCACCAGAGAGATGAACACATAGAGCTTTCTGGGGCAGGAGTTAGAAGACAGGATGGGAAGGGACATTTCTTCCTGCCACAAATCCCATGCACTAGGGTCAAGACTTTGTGGGGGGGTTGACAAGTTGAGATAAACCCGCCATATCCGGCCCTACCCCCGACCAAGGCCTATGGCCCTAGTCTGCTGTTCCAGAGCCCTGGGCTGGGACTTCCTGGACAATTTCCTTGGGGGCGCTCCCAGTAGCAAAAGCATCAACCAAAGTTACATCAGGCAGCAGCCCCGTCTAAGACACTGCAGGGAGAGAGACGGGGGGATTCAGAGCGATGGCGACATCCCCTTCCCAAGGAAAGCTACTTCTTCCCCCAGAGGCCTCCACTTTGTTCTAAAGCTGAGACTGACCCAGCCAAGGGGGTCTGGGAGCTCCCGGGGGAGGCAGCCTGGTTCTGTGAGAGCCCCTCAGCCCCCAGCACTCACCTTATGTGGAAGTTCTGGATGTTGACATTTTTGTAAGGGGCTGTCTTTCTCTGACACCACAGGAGCAGCCCTTCCTTGGCTGAAGTCTCTGTGGGGAAGGGGACGGGCAGCGAGGTCAGAGGGCTGACTCGGTGGAGGGAGGGATGCCGGCTCACAGGAGGCCCCACTGTGACCCCTTGATGCCAACCCTGCAGCTACTGAAGGAGGAGCCCTGGCCGTCAAGTCTATTCCCTTGACAGAGTTTGAGAAGTTATTTGAGAAACAGAAAAAGCAAGCTGGGAAGCTGTTCAGAGCTAGTCGTGTTACACGTGTAAATTTTGAGACAACAGTTTTTCAAACTTCAAGAATTAGCTCCCCGTACTCTCTTTTATTCAAAGAAATGGTAATGATACAAAATAAGTCGGCAACCTCTATCAGGTTGGGGAGGAAGGTTTGATCTGGGAAATCTACACATCTAGGGGTCTCCAGACAGGGGAATCCCACAGCCTGAGGGGTGCACACAGCTGAGTGAGAAGAAAGCATTAGGACTCCTAGACAGATTTTGTTTTTAATCTAAAAAATAAGGTTTCCTTATATTTACTGCACGGATCAATACTGCTGCCCTCTGTGTGTGAAGCAGCCACGTGTCTATGAGGTTAGGCAGGCAACTGAGGGGGCTCACGGAGCTCCCAGCACAGAAGAAAGACTGCAAACCACACTACCCCCCTGCTAGGCTTGTGCTGTGTCCCCACCCAAATCTCATCTTGAGTTGTAGCTCCCATAATTCCCACGTGTTGTGGGAGAGAGCCGGTGGGAGATGATTGAGTCATGGGCGTGGTTTCCCCCATACTGTTCTTGTGGTAGTGAATAAGTCTCACGAGGTCTGATGGTTTTCTAAGGGGAAACCCCTTTCACTTGGCTCTCATTCTCTGCCTGCTGCCATGTAAGAGGTCCCTTTGCTCTCCCTTGCTCTTCTGCAATGACTGTGAGGCCTCCCCAGCCATGTGGAACTGTGAGTCCATTAAACCTCTTTTTATTTATAAATTACCCAGTCTCGGGTATGTCCTTACCAGCAGCGTGAAAACGGACTAATACACCCTGTGTTTGTGCCTGTGAATTGGAGGTTAAGGTACTCAGTGGACTGTGTTCATGAATGATCTCATTTATTTTCAACACACAAAATGGACTTTAAAATGACATTCAAGGGTTCCTACAAAGACCATAACCACCTAAGCAAAAGCAGACAATTTAAAAATTGGAAAAGCTAATGCTTCTACTTAGCTTAAGCTCTTCGTCAGCTAAATCACAAGAGTAACACAATGATGACTGCAGAGCTGACAAGAAGTCCACCCAAAAGAATCAAAATCATCAAGAAGGCTATTTGAGAAATGGATTTACATCCACTATCATTAACAAGAACCACACCCCAGGTGACTACTATGACCCTCTTTCCAACCACTTCAACCCTAAATACCAAGTACCCATAAACCGAACTTGGACCTCTACATTGCTGCATCACAGAGTGTCACACCTAGATCTCCATCACAAAGCAATTGAATTGAATCCATGTTGTTTTCATTAAGAAATTCCTTTGATTAAAAATGTTTATGATGTCTATGCCATTAAAACAAATATTTAAAAAATATTATCTCCATCTCATCTTGTAAAAGTTTGTTTCAGTATGTGTGCTTTATCACATGCACAACAATACACAAATATTATTATGCAAGATAAATACAGGCATAGCAGACATAAAGCTCAAAAACTGCCCGAGTGTGTAATCAAGCGTAGAGATCACCTCTCCAGACCATGGCGGCCCTTGCAGATCTGTGAAATGGCCACTAGAGGGTGCTAGGGGAGCAAAGTGGAGGACGGGGTTAGCGCCCCTCCTGGTACTTCCTCCCAGCCGCTATTTCCCCACCCTTTCAGATTAACAACCCAAGAGCCAGGTGGGTTTTCCAACATACTTCCCCATGGCAGCCTTGGGCTTTCCCAAAGTGGGGAGTTTCCCTGAGGCCAACATGCCTATGAGAATCAGAATGGCAAATAGTTCTTTTTTCTACATTGACTGGAGGAGAGGGCTGATGCCCAATAAATGAGCAAGAAGCCCAGGACATGGCCCCTGATCAACGTCCATTGCCCTGGGTATGGGAGTTCTCCAGGCTAAGCCCAGGGAGGGAGACGAGATGGTGATGGCGGGATGGAACAAAGCGGAAACCCACCTTCCACGGAGATGTCCTGGATGGCAAAGCGCAGGATGATGGTCCAGATCATGCCCAGGGTCATCTTCACATTCCCATCCACGATTTCTACAGAAACAGCAGCAGCACACATCAGAAGGGGCCTCAGCGGGGACAGAATTAACACTCCCTCAGCACCCACAGCACTCCATGCCCCACGCTAGGAATCAAAGACTCCAGAGCTCTACTTCTAGAGGGAAACAGGATTTTTGCTTGTTTTTGAGACAGGGTTTTCGCTCTGTCACCCAAGCTAGCGTGCAGTGGTGCAATCATGGCTCACTGCAGCCTCCAAATCCTGGGCTCAAGTGATCCTCCCATCTCACCTTCCTGGGTAGCTGGGACTACAGATAGGCCACCACACCCGGCTAATTTTTTCATTTTTTGTAGAGACAGGGTCTTACGATATTGCCCAGGCTGGTCTCAAACTCCTGGGTTCAAACGATCCTCCCACCTTAGCCTCCCAAAGTGCTGGAATTACAGGCATGAGCTACCATGCCTGGCCTGGATGTTTCTTAAAGTTAATGCAATAAACTGTGACAGGTGCTGGAAGAGAAGTCTATTTGGGGCAAAAAAAAGGGGTGTAATCAATCCTAGTTGGAGACAGTGGGTACATCAGGGAAGGCCACAGAGAAGGGGGCATTTGAAATCCTGATCTGTGTTCCCAGCCTGATGAAGAGGGGAGGATTTCTAAGCAATCACAAATGTTCTGGCAATTCTGTGAGCTGGGGCTCTCTGGGCAATCACAGCTCTCAAAATAGCCACCCACACGTGGAAAAACAGTGGAATCAAGAGAAAGTCACAAACTTAAAGTTTTGTAAATTGCCATCTTGAACTATCCACTGACTCAACCTCACAATGCCATTAGTTTGGGTATTAAAACAGATGTTTTTTTAAAAAAATCAAACAATAGCTTCAAGATCACAGCTAAGAGATAACCCAATATATTTAGTCTAAGCAGCACCTTTTAGAGTTTTAGAATCTACAAGTTCTATGAAGTAGATTTTCTCTTTTTTTCTGTACCAGGCCTAATGGCAGGGTATACAACATAAATAAGCCCTATTTTAAGGAGCCCAATACATGGAGCAATTTATGGTCTTGTGGTTGAACAAGTGACGCTCAAATGTAGATTCCACACTCCCTCATCACCTGCTTCCAGACCAGGAGATAGTAATCCAGCCCATGGTAAGACATGCTCAGTTAAGAGTAAGGTACCCAAAGAATATCTTTTTTTTTCCTACCTGCAACATTAATTTTAGGGGAGACCCAATAGAACCATGAGAAGGATCAATTTCTAGGCAGTTCTGACCCTACTAGGATTTGCATCCCACAAACCCCTGAAACAAGAGTGGATTTCCATTAAGGATGGTATACTCTAACATCTTAGCCCCTTTCCCAAAAGTGAGGGCAAAACTGTATGCTGTTCCATGACCAGCCGGGTGTAGTCCATGGAGCGGTGCTTGGCCACAGCCACCTCCCAGGGGAGCGGGTAACCTGCTGAGTCTGCATGGGATGCTGAGCAAAGGAAGAAGTGTCCACTTTGGACTTGGAATAGGATGTAACCCTTCTTGTAAACAGGGAAGTAAAAATGCCCCTCCCAGAGCCCCAGACACCAGGCGGGCACAGTCCCACATCCAAATGCTTGGGTTGGAGAGAAACAGAGAGCTGAGCAGCATGCAACCCCTTTTGCTACCAAGCAACACAGCCAGCCAGCATTTTGCAGTCCACATTGTGGGGATGTAGTACTACTCATTAAAAATCAACTCATAGACCTGGCACAGTGGCTTGAGCCTGTACTCCCAACACTTTGGGAGGCCAAGACAGGTGGATTGCTTGAACCCAGGTGTTCAAGACCAGCCTGGGCAACATGACAAAACCCCATCTCTACAAAAATACAAAAATTAAACAGGCATGGTAGTGTCTGTAGTCCCAGCTACTCAGGCTTAAGTGGGAGGATTGCTTGAGCCAAGGCAGAGGCTGCAGTGAACTGTGACTCCATCCTGGGCAACAAAGCAAGACCCTCTCTAAAAAAATGAATAAATAAAATTAAAAAGTAAAGGAATCGGCTCATAAATCTTTGATATTTTTAAAAATGCACTTTCATTTGTTATTTCCAATGGTTTAAAGAGTTCATCTAAATTGAAAAGACAAAAATACTAAACTCTCAATAAATAGGCAAAAGACAAAAAAATCATAAAACATGAAATACAAATAACCAATTCACAAGAATGTCCAATCTCACTTGTAATCAAAGAAATAAGATCACCTTCCCAGTTATTAAATTAGCAAAGTTAAAAAACAAAGTTAGGCTGGGTGAAGTAGCTCATGCCTTTAATCCTAGCACTTTGGGAGGCCAAGGTGGGAGGATCGCTTGAGCCCAGGAGTTCAAGACCAGCCTGGGCAACATAGGAGACCTTGTCTCTACAAAAAAATGAAAAAATTAGCCAGGTGCAGTGGTGCAAACTTGTAGTCCTAGCTTCTTGGGAGGCTGAGGCAGGAGGACTGGGGACTGAGCCCAGGAGCTCAAGGTTGCAGCGAGCTGTGTGATATCACCGCTGCACTCCAACCTAAGCGACAAGTTGAGACCCTGTCTCTTAAAAACAAAAAAAACAAAACAAACAAAAAACCCAAAGTTGAAAAACCACACGCCTTGATGTCAGCAAGGCCACCACACTAGAAGTGTAAATTGGTTTAAAAAACAATAATAATAATTTCTGGGAAATTAATCAATTAATCTGAGAAATAATTTGGCCACAAGGAGCATGCATTTTAAAGTTGCTCAGCTTTTTGGCAGTATAATTCTATCTCCAGGAGTCTATCCCTAGCCAATGAAAGGAAATGCAGAGTAAGGTTCCTGAATGAATGCACTTGCTGCAAGGCTATTTATCACACCCCGTACTAGAAACCTCGCAAATGTACACAGTACACAGAATGACCAAGTAAATCCCCAGACCCCATATCACCCTCTGCTAAAAAACCTCCACAGCTTCCCACCTCCCTGAGAGTCAAAGCTGTGGCCAGAGAGGCCCTCGTGGTCTGGCTGCCTGGGCCTCTGGTTCCCCCTCCTCCCCCTGCTCCTTCTTCCCCTCCTTCTCCTCCTCCTCCTCCCCGTCCCCCCTGCTCGGGCCTCCCTGCAGCTCCCCTTCCCTAGATACCCACGTGGCCTGTCCCTGCCTCCTGCCAGTTTCACTCACACATCCCCTTCTCATGGACACCTCCCTTGACCACCCAAGTTCCTCCCTGCTTTGGTTTTCTCCATCTGACAGGTGTACATGTGTATTTTCTCTCTTTCCCCTCTAGAATGTAAGCCCCTTGAGGGTAAGAATACTTCCTGTTTTGCATCACTGCTTAGAGTTCAGTATGAAGCCTGGCACAGGCAAAGCCCCCATCAGCATCTGCTGAGTGAATGAATGAGTGAACAAACACTAACCACAAGTGGGGGAATGGGCAGAGCTAACACAGGCCTGCCATTGGCCCCCTGAGAACACAATGGACCTCAGTCTCTTCCAGGGCAGGGCCCAGGCCTGGGACGAAGTACGACAAACAGATGATGAGGCCAGACGCAGTGGCTCACACCTGTAATCCCAGCACTTTGGGAGGCCAAGGTGGGACAGATCACTTGAGGTCAGGAGTTCAAGACCAGCCTGGACAACATGGCGAAACCCCGTCTCCACTAAAACAGAAATTAGGCAGATGTGGTGGCACGTGCCTGCAATCCCAGCTACTCATGGGGCTGAGGCAGGAGAATCGCTTGAATTCGGGAGGCGGAGGTTGCAGTAAGCTGAGATCGTGCCACTGCACTACAGACTAAGCAAGAGAGTGAGACTCATCTCAAAAAACAAAACAAAAAAGACAATGAACGCAGACATTAATGCTTACATCATGAGTGCTTAATAACTTAGAAAAAATGTTTAGCATGGGAAGTGGGAAAAGCAGGTAAACAATTTCATAAACAGTGTTTAAAATATAAGGGAAAAATGTTTTAAGCCTAGAAAAAAGCTCTGAGCAGTAATCCCATGGTTTGGCCTTCCTAGGAGTGGGGCTGCAATGCTAGCCCTCCCTTGGTCCCCCATATGCTGCCCCACTCTGTGACAGCCAAACTCCAGGGCCTCCCGCTGGCCCTGAGCTCACTGCCTGCAGATCTGCCCTCTTGGAGTCCTCCCGGAGGGACTGGGAGAGGCAGGTGGCTTCTTTTTAGGGTCTTGCCTATTTATTCCTCTTCTTCTTCCCCAGAAACTCCCCAGAGAATTTTGCTTACTGAATTCTCATTCACACCAAAGGCATAGTTTCACTCCAGAAAACAGAGGCGCCAAGCACGAGCAGAGAGAGTAGGGCATGCTTAATTAGCAGCCCATGCACGCCCAGCCCCAGTTCCCACCTGACTCCCATCCCATCCACTCTCCTTCCCCTTCCCTGGCATGGCAGGTCCTGTATACCGGGCCTCCGGCTTCTCAACGTTTGCAGCAGGGATGCCTCATCTCGCAGGCAGCTTTATGTCAGGGACTGCTTAGAAGGCTGGGCCCAAAGGGAGGGTTCCAAGGCCACAACTGGGCTTTGTGGAAAAACCTTGATGACAGATTAACAGCGTCTGTAATGTAGACCTTCCTGGTCTACAGCGAGCTATGAAGCTGCTCACATCCCCTGTTTACTGGGAACATGTTTCTCCCTCCTTCTCTCTCCAGGGACACCGTCATCTGTTCAGTATTCAGACGGCAGAATGAATGCTGCAGAAATTCCATGTGACAGAAACTAGAACCCCAGGGGCCACCACCTCCCAGACCAATGCTGTGGTATGGCACCCACCGCCCCCTCCATCCTAAAGATACATGCTACCTCACTGAGCCCACCTCCATGCTCACAGCACCCAAACCCTCAGGCTCCACCTGCCCAAAGACCTTAAAATACAAAATCCTTTTTGAGTTCTCTCCCCTGGTTAACTACATTCCAACCACTCACCCAGGCCAATTCCATGAAGTCTATGCATTCTAGAACCAAATATCGTAGGGGAGACCTTAAGGATCTGCTCTAACCTCCCCTTTATGTGTGGAAGCTCCTTGTCTCCAGCCTTCATGTGCACACCTTCAGGGACAGGGAACTCATAACCCTCCCAGAGCCCCGGCTCCATTTCCCAAGGCTCCCATAGTCCACCTACCTACAGGGTACCTATTCTGGGCCTGGTTCTGCCCTTCGGAGTCAGCCAGAGGTCTTAGTCCTTGCACTGCATGATAATCCTTCAAAGACTTTGGTGGGGGGTGAGGGGTGTCCCTGCTGGGCCTGGTCTCCACAGTCACAGCCTTCAGCAGCCCAGGATGGACAACCTGCAACGTTCCCCTGCCCCCCTTCCAGGAGAGCTCATTCCATGCGATCTGCCCATCGCCTTTTATTTTATAATCTACATCAATAAACTCCATTTCACTTTTAAAAGCCCACAACACGCCATTTGCTGCCTCATCTAGTTTCTTGGCTCAGCAGAGCGGCCATTGTGGCATAATCTTGGTGCTCAGCCTGATGGGAGTGGATGATTTCAGTCCTGGAAGCCACAGCTGAAAACACTGGCTCCTCAGGGCGGGGAGAAGGTAAAGAATGTCTCACTTTAAAGGAACTTTTCGTCGGGGCGTGGTGGCTCGCGCCTGTAATCCCAGCACTTTGGGAGGCTGAGGCTGGCGGATCATTTGAAGTCAGTAGTTCAAGACCAGCCTGGCCAACATAGTGAAACCCCATCTGTACTAAAAATACAAAAATTAGCCAGGCGTGGTGGCGTGAACCTGTAATCCCAGCTACTTGGAAGGCTGAAGCAGATTAAGAATCACTTGAGCCTGGGAGGTGGAGGTTGCAGTGAGCCAAGATCGTGCCATTGCACTCTAGTCTGGGTGACAGACTGAGACCCTGTCTCAAAAAATAAAAAATAAAGGAGCCTTTTCAAAATCTTTAGAGAAGCTAGGCCTGTGTCAAAGGAAACGGGAAAACTGAGGGTGCCAGGTGAATGACCTTCCCAGCACAGCAGCGGCAGTGAGATGAGAGTTCACGCCAGTGTTCCTCTCACTCCTCACCCCTGAGGCCAGCATGGCAGGGGCAGGCTTGATCTGCTATCTCAGTACTGAAGACAATTCGATGTGAAAGTTCTGGCCGGGCGCAGTGGCTCACGCCTGTAATCCCAGCACTTTGGGAAGCTGAGGCGGGTGGATCACGAGGTCAGGAGATCGAGACCATCCTGGTTAACACGGTGAAACCCCGTCTCTACCAAAAATATAAAAAAAAAATTAGCCAGGCGTGGTGGTGGGCGCCTGTAGTCCCAGCTACTCGGGAGGCTGAGGCAGGAGAATGGCGTCAACCTGGGAGGCGGAGCTTGCAGTGAGCCAAGATCGCCCCTCTACACTCCAGCCTGGGCGACAGAGTGAGACTCCATCTCAAAAAAAAAAAAAAAAAAAAGAAGTTTCAGATCTTAGGCCAGGCGCGGTGGCACACACCTGTAATCTCAACACTTTGGGAGGCCGAGGCGGGCGGATCACAAGGTCAGGAGATAGAGACCATCCTGGCTAGCACAGTGAAATCTCGTCTCTACTATAAAAAAAAAAAAAAAAAAAAAAAAAAAAGAAAAGAAAGTTCTGTCCTGGGCTCCGACCGGAGAGGCAGCGCTGCCGACAGTGACAGGAAGAGGAAGGCCTCAGCTCTGGAGCCTAACCCTGGGTTTAACCCTGGATCTGCCACATAGAAGCAGTCTGGCTCAGAGCCTGGGCTCAACTGATGACACTCTTCCACTCTAGCAACTTTTCTGAGCCTCAGTTTCCTTAACTGTAAAACGTGGCTGGTGATACCCATCCTATGAGCCCATCATGAGCGTAGCAGGAGATGGCCCACGTAAAGCACCCTGTCTAGCAACACAGAGCTGGTACTCGGTGAGTGCTATTCTCTTCCGCCTTCCCCTTCCCTGCCCTCCTCCCCTTTGGTAGAGGCTTTAAAGAGCAAACAAGTTATTTTTTTTAATTTAGTTGCCAAATTTTTCTTTTCAAAAAATCTGGATTTCTGGCTTCTTTTGAAAAACTGGAAGATCTAGCAGCACTGGATCCACACAGCAGCAACTTCTTACATCCACAAGGTGCCCATCCCGCTTAGGACATGACTCTCTAGCTTGCCACGGTCCCTACCCACCCCTGCCACTGACCCCTGAACCACTTCACAAATTCTCTACACTTCCCTGCCCCGGGGGCATCCGAGCCTGCACCAACCACCTAGGTGACTTTCTTTGGCTTCCCACGCCTGCTTAGTTATAACTTTTTCTGCCAAGTCTTGAATTGCTCCCTAATAAAGCAAACTGTTCTTTTCTTATTATAAGGCAGAGAACATCTTCCTAATCACCAAGCAGATTATACTGCTATATGTAAAGCCTTTGAACATGTATTGAGCACCTACTGTGTGCATCATGCTGCTAGGAACTGGGGCCACAGGATGTAGAAACCATGGTTTCTGCCTTTGAGAAGCTCACAGCTGGTGGGGGAGATGCTGGAATCCATAAGGCACCTTGCATGACCACCTTGGGCACTGGCCTGAATTCCAGATAAGGCAGAGGTGAGCAAACTTTTTCTGTAGAGGGCCTGATAAGAAATGTTTCTGGCTCTATGGTCCATATAAGCTCTGTAGCAACTACTCAACTCTGCCATTGCAGCACAAAGCCACTGATGATACATTAACACGGGTGTGCTGTGTTCCAATATTTCCAAAAATCCAAATCAGCCGGACTCGACCCCATGCACTGCAGTTTGCTGAGCCTGTGTTAAAGTTCTCCATTTGATAAATATCCCTCCATTTCTAGAAGAGAGGGGACTGTAAGCTTCAACCAGAGAAGAGATCTGCTCCTATGGACTTCCCAGGAGCAAGACCCCTGCCCCCTCCAAGGGAAGGCCACTCTCAGGGCATTCCTCTGGTGTCACGAAGACCTGCGTTTGAGTTCTGGCTTTGCCACTTACTGATGGCGGAACCTTGAGGAAGTCACGTAATCTTTAAGCATCTGTTTTCTTATGGCAAAATCAGGATAATTAATTCTTAGAGCTACCTCATAGGGTTGTTGTGAGGATTAAGTATATGCCACAGAGTGAGCAATCCATTCTCACAATCACAGTGTGTCTTGAATGAGTGAGATTCGTTCATCTTTAGGTCTCTGTCATCACGCAGCAGGTGCCCCATAAATACTTGCTAAATCCATGGTCACAGGACTGAAGGGGCCTGGATAGAACATTTTCTGCCCACTCTAAACAACCCACACTCAATTTTTCAGAGCCACCACCATGCACACAAGAAATTACACTACCTTCTTTTAATCATTAAGGACATGCTAACGGCTTTTTTGGTAAGTGTTTCTAAGTAAAAGTTAAAGAGTTAGGAAGCTACACTGCAGGGAAATGCTATTAAAAATGTTCCTAGAGGCTTCGGGACTTCAGTCTTCCCAGGGCCCCGGGGAGTCTCGGGGCAGCCTCCAGCCTCCACCAGCCTGTGTCTGCACACCCTTTCCAGCCCACACACAAATCCTCTGCTCCAGGCAACACCGTGCAGTCAGGCCTCTGGATGGGGGAGGTGGCATGCCACGCACACAGGACTCCACAGAGCAAGGACGTGGCTAAGCAGGTGCAGGCATGGGAACAGGGGTCTAAGTCCTTGGTTTTGGGCAGGGCTGAGACTAGAAGAAAAGTGCTGTTGCAATATGAAGCATCCACAGGTGACCAGATGGAGGTGCTGGGGACCCACTGCCCAATGCCCCCAAGTGATGTATGGGCCCAAGAGGCAGCACAAAAAAGGCCAAGAGAACCAGGGGGACAAAGAAAATCAGACTCCTTGGGGCCACCAGAGGTAGGCCTTACCTTCGGCTCCGATGGACACCAGTTTGACGCCTTTGCTGGCTATGAAATCCAGGGCCTTGTTGACGTTGGAGATCTTGTGCACTCTCATCTTGCCTCGCTCTGGCTTGGCCAAGCGTTCACCTGTTTGGATCAAGAGGGAGGAAGAGGAAGGTGAGACGCTATGAGCCAGGGGCCAGAGCTACTACCACTACACCCTCATCCAATGCACAGCTTAGCTAGGCAGAAGCATGTGCATGTGTGCACGTGTGTGTGTGCTCACACGCTGCTCAGGGGCTGGAGAATGTCACCCTGGCAGGGAATGAGAGGGAGAATCTACCCTGCCTCTTCTTTCTTCTGCTTCTCAGGTCGAAACCTGCTTGCATCCACTCAACATTTATTTATCGAGCCCCTACTGCATGCCAGGGATTTGGCTGGGTGCTAGGAATAGGGGGGTGAACAAAACAGTTTCTTGCCTTTATGTAATTACAGTCCAGTAGGAGAGACAGACCTTAAATAGAGAAACACAAATAAATATATACAATGAACAAATACAAAGAAAGATCCATGCTCTTCAAAAGAGGAGGAGGAAGAGGAAGGAGGAACTGGAGAGTGGTCAGGAAAGGTCTGAGTCTTTGCAGCCAGGCAAACAAAGCAAGGAATGATGATCAAGGCAGAAGGAACAGTACATGCAAAGGCCCTGAACTCCTTCTAGCCTTCCCTTTGCCCTGGGAGGAGGGTATAGGTCACTCAAGTATTATGGACTTCCCTGGTGTTTAAATGGAGTTGCCTATAGCAGCCCATCCCCATCTGAGAACCACAGTTCTTGTCCTATTATGCTGCCTCCTGTGGGCACCCAGGGCTCAGCTCCAGGTCAACCCTCCACCCCCACCTCCAGATTCCACACAGTAGCTTCTGCTGCTCAGGTTTCAAGGTCAGAACCTTTGAGAAAATAAAGGTAGAGGAGCTGGCTCTCCAAATACCCCATTAACAGCACTTTTATTCCAGAACAAAGAGCATCCAGGGGCCTCCTGAAATGATCTGAGAATTTTCTAAGTGCAGCATATAGCCATACCTAGGGAAGGGGTATATAGCTTTCAGGGTCTCTAAGGGGCCAAGGACCCCAAAAGGCTGAGAACCACCATCGCAGAGCCTGGAACTCAGGCCCCTTGTGCCTGCCCTGATATCCCGACCACCCCCACTGTCTCCCCAGCAGGTCGACAATCTGGCTGCGAGGGCTCCAGGGACCAGCCATGGGGATTCTGGGCCAGGCCCACCCTGTCAGAGCAGCACCTCTCCAGGTGGCCTCCCAGCAGCCTGCTAGCTTCTGGAAGACAGCAGACTTCCTGCCACAGATGGGATCTGGCTGTCAGCTCCCAGGGAAGCACAGCTGTTTTTTAAATTAAATCAAGACTTTCCACTTGGGGCCCTCCCAAGGCTCTGGCTGCAGCCCAGCAAGGTACCCCAGTATTTCCTGTCCGGGGGGAGATGGCACAGAGGCTCCCTCCCCACAGGATGGATGCAGGCAGCACCACGTCCCCTCCCTGGAAGGCTGCTCCTGTTACAGCCCCAGCCCTTGGGGCCTGTCCAGCTAAGCGGAGTGCCCCAGCCATTCAGCAGCTGTGCACACTGGCTGGAAGGGGGCTTCTGCAAAGGACAGCGGAGGAGGCAAGGGTTAAATACGGGAGAATGGAAACAGCTTCCCAGGCCTGGGCCAGTGGTTCTCAAACGTCAGTCAGCACAAAATCACCTGGAGAACTTGCTAATCTGTGGCTGTCCAGCCCCTTTCCCCCTCTCACTAAGTTTGTGATTAGGAGGACTGGGTTAAGGGTTGGAAATCTGCATTTTGACAGGCAATCCTGCCAATTCTGGTGTGGGTAGTCCAAGGACCACACTTTGAGAACCTCTGTAGGCAGCATACCCCTCCTTCTCCTCATCCTGGGGCACCCTACCCATCTCCAGCGATGATCAGGAGAAAAAGGTATCCCAGCATTTCCTGTCCAGGGGAGAACAGATCATTTCACAGAACAGATCTTCCCCAACCCTGGCAAAGAGACACGTGCTTCACAGAAGTGCACAGGTCCCCTGGGCACACGTCAGACCTATGCAGCAGGAACACACTGGGTATCATGAGGACAAGCCCGGCTCTGGGCACTCAGTCATTCTAATGTTCCCGGAGCACCACCTACATGTCTGGTGCTGTTCTAAGCACCTGAGACACAGAGAGAAGATGACCTGCCCCAAGGAGCTCAGTGTGGAGCAGAGAAGAAAACAAGCGAACCGAAAATGACTACACTTTGTGATAAAAGACACAGCAGAGGAATTAATGGGGTATTATAGGTGCTGGGGAGCTGGGCAGGTAGGGGGGTGGTGCGGGCAGGGCACAGTCCCCTCAGATTAGGGGAGACAGGAAGGGTGAAGCCTTCTTGAAGGACACCCTCAAGCTGCATTTTGAAGAATGATAAATAGTAAGGCCAGATTTGTTTAAAACTGGGGAAGGGTAGTGGAGGAGGTAGGAAGCAGGGACATTCTAAAAGGCAGTTAGAGGCCAGGCCCGGTGGCTCACACCTGCAATCCCAGCACTTTGGGAGGCTGAGGTGGGAGGATCACCTGAGGTCAGGAGTTCAATACCAGCCTGGCCAACATGGTGGAACCCCATCTCAAAGAAAAAAGAAAATAAATAAATAAATAACAGCAGAGGAAAACAGCACGGTGGCTCCTCAAAAAATTAAACAGAGAATTCCCATGTGACCTAGCAGTTCCACTTTGGGGAATATACAAAAAAAGAACTGAAAGAGGGATTTTAAAAATATTTTGTACAACCATGTCCTAGCATTATTCACTATACCCAAAAGGTAGAAACAACCCAAGTGTCCACCGACAGGTGAATGAACAAAATGTGGGGAGCCATTTTATAGCTGTAGGTCATACATACAATGGAATACGATTCAGCCATAAAAAGGAAAGGGATGGCGGCACATGCTCCAACATGGATGAACCGTGAAGACACAGTAAGTGAAATAAACCAGTGTCACAAAAGGAGAAATACTGTATGATTCCACTCGTACAAGGTATACCTAGAGTAGTCAAATCAGAGACAAAAAGTAGAACGGTGGTTGCCAGGGGAGGGCCGGGGGGAGCGGCGAGCTAGTGTTTAACAGCTGTAGGGTGTCAGTTTGAGACGATGAAGAGCCCTGAAGGTGGACGGTGGCGATGGCTGCACAACAGTCAGTGCATGCCCTTAATACCGCTGAACTGCACCCTTTAAAATGGCTAAAATGATACATTTTCTGTTATATATTATTTTACCACACACACAGGTTTTATCTGAAAGTAGAAAAAACTACTTTTAAAAAAAAGGGCAGTTAGAGCTTGTGCAAAGGCACAGGAAACAGAAAGTGCATGTCATCTGGGGAGAGCTGCACGTTCCCCCTGCCCCCACCCCACAACTGGCAGAGGATCGAAGGTCTGATACCTTTTTGGGAATAGTTAGTTGAAAACAAAGCAGGTGCCAGCTCATGCAGGATTCCATAAGCTATGCTAAGGAATGTGGCCTGCAGGCTCAAAGCCCTGGAGAGGCACCGCGGGCTGAGGGCTGTGAGAGGGAACAGTGTGACCATATTTGGACTGACTGTCGGACAAGCCCTCTGGCTACAGTGACAGGGGTGGACTGCCAGGAGGAGCTGGGGTAAAGGCCTTTGTGGGATCATCTAGGTGAGAGTTGACACAGGGCACACTGACACCACAACAGTAGGGGTTAAAAGAAGGATTGAGAAGAAGGAATCAGAATGAACAGAACATCAGTAACAACTTGCAAAGAAGAGCTGTCTATGATCCCAGCTTGGGTGCAGAAGAACAGGACTCTGGGAGGGAAAAGAGGTTTGCTAGGGCAGGAGTGACAAGCACAGAGTTTTGGACATGCTGAGAGGACTGTGTGGGACATTGGGGTGGAGACGCCCAGCGAGGTTCGGCATTTCAGAGGTGGCTCGAGGGAGAGGGCTGGGCTGGGATTAGGTCTAAGGCTCACCGGCATCAAGGTGAAGAGAGTAGCTAACATGGCCCAGTGTATCAACCAAGGCTAGACTCACGGGACTCCCACCCCTTAAGGGATGGTGGCAGAAAGGCATTCATAAGCAGGATGAGATGTGTGTTCCAGTAGAGCTGTCCCTCCAGACATCTGGACAAACCAGGGGCTGGGGAATGGCCTGGGTCACCTGGATACAGGTAGATAAGTAGTAATGGAGCCAAGATTTGGAGACAATCACCCATGGTTAACATTCTTGGCCACAGAATCCTGGCACTGGGGAGGAGAAGGAACCTCAGTTCCTTCAAACCCTTTTTTTTTTTTTTTTTTTAAAACAAACAAGGATGCTGAAACAAATGTCCAAGGCACCTGGATGGCTGGCAGCAGAACCAGAACTCAGGCCCACGCTCCTAGGATGAATTCATACATGTCATCCCCAACTTGTTTCAAGAGACCAAAACCAGCTGCGCTCATAGGCAGAGCAGATGCCAAGGTGTCAGGCAGCACCAATAGACAGTATCTCGTCCTGGGCCAGGGTCCGCCTCACCTGAGATGACCTCCAGCAGCAGCATGAGCTTCAGGCCATCCCGGAAGTCCTCTTCGATGTTCTCGATCTGTGTCCCCGCCTTCCGGAGGTGGGAGTTACACCATGCCGTGAATGTCTGGGCAGAGAGAAGAAGGGCAAGTGGTCAGGGGGCTGGTGTTGTCACCCTCATTGGACAAGCCATTTAATGGTGCCGGGGGGTGGGAGGTGGACACCTACTCAGCAGAGCCTCTCAACACAGTTGCCCCACCATGGTCTCATTCACTGCATCAACCAAGCACTGAGCTACCCACAGGGCAGCAGCTGAGGGACCCTACACAGAGCCTGCTACATGGGTGGGAGCAAGCAGGATACATGAAGCAGCAAATTCCCTTAACATCCGCCTCCCAGCCCTCTCTCAAAGACTCATGCCCACCCACATTTGAAAATGCCACAATTCCATTCTTTCAAGTTACCTCTTAAGTTATAAGACTTAGTTTCAATCTTCACAGTTTTAAGACAGAGTAACCCCGAAGGAACATATTAAGCCCTGTTGATACCTTAGGGTAAATTAGTATATTAAATCCTTTCTCACTTGGCAGCCAGCTAAGAGAAAGGAGTAGTAAGTTTTGCTGAGAACAGAATTCAGATGCAGGGTGTCAGGACAAGGGAGAAGAGTAAGCACCCCAATGTGTATCTGTGTGTGCTTTGGGTGGGGATAGGGGCACCCTAAGCTGCAAAAGCATGAAGAGTTCCAGAAAGGGAATGTAAGGAGGTTAAATCAAAGACCATCAGCTTCATAGTTACTTCTCTATTAAGCAGATTATGATCAGGTGAGGCAGCAACTAAGCCATCCTGTGCCAACAGCACGAGCTGGTGGCTCAAACAGGAAGAGGGTGTCTCAACAAACATGAGAAACAAAAGCATGCATCACAGTTTTACATGTCCATCTAAAACAGGTGTCTCTCTCCAGCTGTCTCCACTCTGTGGCAACCAGAGAGAAGAGCTCCCTTGCTTTAGATCTAAACCATTCATTGGCAACTCCAGACTTCTCTGCACCAAATGGCACTACCAATTACATGGGGCTCACCCAACACCAGAGCCATTCAGCTCTCTTCCCACCTGCCCTGCAAAATTCAAAGGGTGGGCAGTGTATCATTCATGTGACAGTAGGAGCCACACTAGAAATACTCTTCCTCATGGGAAAGGTCACAGCTTCATGCTCCCCACCCCCTTCCTCCTGCCCTGGGGAACTCTAAAGGTGAAGTGGCAATAAGTGGGTAGGAAGAGGGAAGAACATCACACCAGCGAGTATCAGGGGAAAAGAAATAGCTGGTTAGATTTAGGAGCAAAAGTTGAAGAGCCTATGAGCAAGAAAGGGAACAGGGGGACAGAAGCTATCACTCCACACAGGCGGGGAGAAAGGGACAGCATTATGATACCCTGTGACTTTGGGCTTAATTTTTCAATCATGTCTCACTAGTAACTTACCAATACGGAATACCTCTCTCTCCCTGCAAACATATCTCCACTCTGCAGGCCAGCCTACTCCCATGATGAAGAGAAACGGCGTATTGTGCTATCCCAGAGCTCTGGGAAGACTGGCACACAGATCAGGGTAGATAGGGGACATACACTGATTTCCAATGTCCTCTCTATCTTGCTTAACTAACTCACTCATCTTTCAAGACTGGGTAGAGATATCACCTCCTCCAGGAAGCCTTCCTGATAGCCACCTGCTCTGTCTGGGCTGGACACACACCCATAGCGCCCTGCATTCACCCATTATGCCTAGCCACTTGTCAGCTCCACACCCCCAGCCTGGAAGCTCCTGGAGGTAGAAACTCAATGTTCACCTTTATATTCCAGAGACCCAGGACACAGAGTCAGGGACACAGCCGTGAACTAAACAGCAAAAGTCCCTGCCTCTGTGCAGCAGACATTCTAGTGGACGTAAGAATTGGGCAGCCAGGTGAAGGAACAAGTGGGGAACTGGATGCAAAGCTGAGAGGGTCCTGGGAGATCCAACTGCACCTTGTGGGTGAGGCTGAATGCTCTCAGGGCAGGGGGTGATGGGACAAACAGTGCTCTTAGGGACCCCCTGGACACAGAAGACAGCTCGGAGGAAAGAGGACGCAGCAGGACAGGGAAGCGTATGTACCAAACATCCTTCCTCCGCTGCTGGCACTGCAGGAGATGAGAGGGCCTTTAGCCTTTATCCTTATTTTAACTTCTTTTTATTGGTAGAAAAATATTAAAGCATTTTTAACTCTTTAAAACAAATATAATTTACTTTGGTTTTGCACATTCTCTCCCAGCTGACACTGGTCTGCCCAGTGTCTTCAAGCTGTGCGTTCACACTTGAGTGTGCGTTGACACTGGGGTGGGTGGTCTTTTCTCATTTATCACCATCCTGGCCATCCCCAGCACCCACTCCCAGGCCCCCAGCACTGAACCTTCAGCCTAAGGTTTTCTATTTCCTTGAGGGGAACTGTGTCAGCCCCAGCAACTCGAAGGGATGCTTTCAGGTCCAATGTGGCCTGAAACATCCGGGGTCCTAGCAGGCACTGCCCTGAGCCCACCCGCCCAGCTGGGGGCTATAAATTCTCACTGTTTACCACCCAGTCGTGGAGGGGGTTGGGATGAGATAAAGGAGGAAGAGGCTGCTGTCGTAAAAAGACACTGCTTTTGAAAGAGGAAAAGTGCTGTTGAAAGCAGCCAGCCCCCTTTCCTGGAAAAGCCAGGCTCAGCCCTGGGAAACAAAACACACCTGTGTTTGCTCAGGTCTCCCGGACAAAGCCCTGGAACATGGCTTTACTAAAACCCCCAATCCTCAGAGGCCCCATAGATTACTGCCTTGAAGGGGGCTCTGGGCACCTCTCAAACTGGAAAGTTTCCCCAACAAGCAGCAGCCACCGCAAAGTTTAGGCTAGAGGAGGAAATGGTGGCGGTGACCCGGTGATCAACAACATGCACTTCAGGACGCATCAGAGCTGGATTCAGTTCTCAGATCCACTATTTACTGGCTGTGTGACCTTCAGATTAACCTTCCTAAACTTCAGTTCCCTTTGCAGTAAAACAGGGATAGTAACAGCGCTCCATAAAAGTTAAAAAGATTAACTCAAAAACATCTGTAAAAAACTTGCCATTTAGTAAGTGCTCAGTGAACAGTGGGGAGGAGGAAGAGGACAGGACTAGCTCCCCCAAAATGTTCCCGGGACCAGGTCTCAGAGGACTTGCTCTTGCTCCTCTGCACTCCCACCCCACATCCTCTCCCTGCCCCCAGCCACCAAACTCTCCTGTCGTAGGTCCCACCCCACCACGCGCTGTACTGTTTCCAAGATGACAACATGCGAGCTCTTTTTTGCACCGGTGCTGGTGTGTTCGTGGGAGAGGGCTGGAACTGTGGTGAGTTCCTGGGAGAGGGCTGGAACTGTGGTGCATTCATGGGAGAGGGCTGGAACTGTGGCGCGTTCGTGGGAGAGGGCTGGAACTGTGGTGCGCTGGTGGGAGAGGGCTGGACCTGTGGTGCGCTGGTGGGAGAGGGCTGGAACTGTGGTGCGCTGGTGGGAGAGGGCTGGAACTGTGGTGCGTTCGTGGGAGAGGGCTGAAACTGTGGTGAGTTCCTGGGAGAGGGCTGGAACTGTGGTGAGTTCCTGAGAGAGGGGTGGAACTGTGGTGTGTTCGTGGGAGAGGGCTGGAACTGTGGCGCATTCGTGGGAGAGGGCTGGAACAGTGGCGTGGGTGCAGAAAACCAGGGATTTTGACAGTGGCCTTGTGCACCTCTGCAGAGGAGGTCTGACAGCTGAACGCACACCATACAACTATATCCTCCCCTCCAGCCTGGGGCAGCCTTGGTCTTGAGGCTCAAGCTCCAGCATGAGGGGGTGGCACCTGCTCCTTAGCAGTGCTCCAGGGGTCCAGCAAGGAGAGGAAGGTCAAAGCCACAGGAGAGGCCCATGCTAGAGACCCACAGCCCCAAGACCTCCAGCCTGGACACCCGGCGTGGTGGGGAGTGCTACCCCGGCAGGTTTGTGGCCCAGCCGCATTCAAACAAAGGGTACAGGGCCATGTTACTGCCTCAGCCCGATGAAGCCCTGCCCTATCTGGCCTCCCCTCACCCCAAGAGCCATCTTCAAGTCACCTCCTTAGGCCATACTCAGGCTCACAGCCTGACAAAGGAGATCCGGGATGGCAGGTCTTCAGTGGATACACTCCGTTCCAGAAATGGCTTCAGGGATGCCGAGAGGTCCCAGGAAAAGTCCTTGGGACCAAGGACCACACTGGGACGTTCCCGCAGAGCAGCGGCAACGGCCTGTTCCCCTCTCAGCAGCCCTGTCTGTACTCCACCTGCCCCGGCCCTGCAGAGTCTCTGAGGACCCGGGACAGAGGGAGGGGCCGCAAAACAGCCTGGACCCCTGCTCAGCCTCTCAATGACCTCGAAGCCACTGCCCATGTCTAATCCAGTTTGAAGGTGGTTTGAGGAGGTGAAGAGTGCAACTGTCCAGCCCTGTAGTTCAGGGTTGCAAAGAGGGACCTGGCCAGGCGCCAACAGAGGGGCCCCAGCCCAGGCTAGGAGCCATGGAGCTGGCCATGGAGACAGAATCACATTGTCCACCTTCTGTACAGGTCTCATAGCCTTGCTCTCACAGATTCCGCTAACCTCTTTTCGTCACATCTTTCACAATTATCATGTGATATACTTCCTTTAAAATGTGTTGGAAAGGAATATGGCTTTTGAGAACGTGCCTTCCCTGCCCCCAAGCTCAGACAGACACACTGCAATGTTTCTTTAGCCACAACAGGCCTCTCTGAGCCTCAGTTTTCACGTCTGTAAAATGGGGGACAATAGCATCTCCCAGGCATGACTGAGAGGAAGTACCCTTATTCAGTAAATAATTTTAGCATAGTAATGTTGTTAATTTATGTGAATAATGACAATATAGTATCAATGTGTCTGAAATATAGTAAGTGTGCAGAAAGTGGTAGTTCCTACCGTCATCATCACTGCCTGAATTTTAGATTCTAAAAGGATGTCTGAATAATCACACTCTGCAAGGAGCTGGGGTACAGAAGATTACCCCAGAAGCATGAGTTAGGGGATGAGCTTTTACAATCAAGCATCCTTCATACCCTTGGTCATGGGGAGAGGGAGAGGTAAATCACAAGACCCTAAAGCAGGAGGGCCATGGGATTCGCTCGGATCACTCTGCAGAAAAGTATCCATGGGAATGCAAGGATTTAGTCACTCTAAAGAAGACTGCAAATCCAGGCCTATCAGCTTCTAGCGGGTGGTAAACCCTGGACAAGTGACTTGACATGGCTCTGCCTTAAGGCACCATCTGTAAAATGGGGGTAGTAATAGCACCTACCCAGAGGATTATTGGAGGAGTCAATGAGACAGTCCACTTAAAACACTGAAAATTATAGCAACTGCAATAATTATCCATTGTTACTATTGCCACCACAATTGGGGGTATAATTATTATAAGTTTATGCTGTTAACACACCTCATAAAAGAATGTTAGAGCTAGAAGAGGTGTTAGGCACCATCCAAGTCAAACCTTGACTTTACGACTAAGGACACAAAAAAGAGAGGGTGAGAGGCTTTCCCCAGTCCACACGGCTGGATTATATTCACAACCCAACCTCCCGACTCCTCCAGCCCCTCACACTTTCTGCTCCACCCGAATGACATGGATTTCAGGTGCAGGCATGGGTGGGTGCTGGAAGGGAACAGCAGAACCAAGGCTGAGATTCTCAATGGTCAAACAGGTAAGCTGAATCTCACAGGGTATCACTGAAAATGGGTCACTGTGAAGTGAAAACACCAACCAGATGAAATCCAGGGGACTGCAGCCAGCATTGGCACAGAGAGTCTGAGTTGATGGAACATCAGCAGAGTTGGCAGAAGATGGGCAGCCCCTCTGGGGCAGCCTGGCAGACAGAGGCAGAGCCCAGGGACAGACAGGTGTTGTCAAGAGGCAAGAGAGATCATTCCAGATGGTAAGCAGACCAGACAGCCCTTTGAGGGGAACTTTGGGAACTGGGGCTCTATGCCCAGGAGGAGAGATGAGATGGCTGAGGGATTCACTGCAAATATCTAAAGATCCTTCCATGAATGAGTGAGTAAACTTGCTGGGTACAGACCAGGCAGAATAGGCCAGTGGTGAGGAATGTGGATTCTACGGCAAGATGGACCTGGATCCACTGAGTGACCTTGTGCATGTGACTTGACTTCTCCAAGCCTCCATCTCCACATCTGTAAAATGGAGATGGTAATAGAACCACCTCACAGGGTGGGGAAGATCGTTGCAGTAGCACGTGGAAAATGCTAAGCAGAATCACCCACACACAGGCTCCAAAAATGGGAGCTACTATTCTTAGAATGAAGGACAGAAAGTTTCAGGGAAGATTAGAGTTCAACATAATAAAGAACAGACCACAAGCTGGCTGTACAGTGTGCTACCTGCGGCTGAAGGCAGGGCTCGGCAAAGGGCACTGGGGAAGGGATTCAAGCAGCCCCTCCAGTTGAGCTAAGTAAGGTCCTTTATCACTCTGACTCTATGAGAGCCTGAGGCAGCCCTTGAAAGGCAGCCCTTGAAAATGTTGGTTTAGAGGATTTTTTTTTCAGCCTGCCAAGTAGCTGGGACTCAAGGTGCACACTACCATGCCCGGTGTGATGTTTAATATTGATTGTCAACTTGATTGAATTAAAGGATGCAAAGTATTATTCCTGGGTGTGTCTGTGAGGGTGTTGCCAAAGGAGATTAACATCTGAATCAGTGGACTGGGAAAGGCAGACCCACCCTCAATCTGGGTGGGCACCATCTAATCAGCTGCCAGCACAGCCAGAATAAAAGCAAGCAGAAGAACGTGAAAAGACTAGACTGGCTGAGTCTCCCAGCCTCCATCTCTCTCCCGTGCTGGATGCCTCCTGCTCTCAAACATCAGACTCCAAGTTCTTCAGCTTTGGGACTCGGACTGGCTTCCTTGCTCCTCAGCTTGCAGATGGCCTACTGCGGGAGCTCGCCTTGTGAGTGTGTGAGTCAGTGCTCCTTAACAAACTCCCCTTTATATATACATCTATCCCATTAGTTCTGTCCCTCTAGAGAACCCTGACTAATACACCCAGCTTTTTTTTTTTTTTAATTTTTCATAGAGACTGGGTCTCTCTATGTTACCCAGGCTGGTCTCGAACTTTGGGCCTCAAGTGATCCTCCCACCTCATCCTCCCAAAGTGCTGGTTACAGGCGTGAGCCACTGCACCTGGCCTAGACCTGTTAGAAGAGTTCAGTCAGACCAAGGGTCACACACGCCAAGGTCTAAGCAAGGTTTCTCAACCTCAGTACTACTGATATTTGGGGTCTGAAAAATTTGTTGGAGGGGGCAGGGAAGCTGCTGTATGCATCATAGATGTTCAGCAGCACCCCTGGACCACATCCTAGTTGCTGGTAACATCGCCCAACCCCAAGCTATGACAACCAAAATTCACCCCTCAGTTCCTCATCTGGAGGAGACAAACACATCTGCCACAGATCGTAATAACAGCAGCAGCTAATACGTATTGACCATTTGCTACACGCCAGATCCTCTCCTGAGTGCTTTACCTCCTTTAACTCACTGAATCATCACAATGACACTGTGGGACAAGTATTATTCTCCCCACTTTAGAGATGAGGAAACTAAGGCACAAGGAGGGGTCAAGTGTAGGACAAGTTAGTCCTCACCTCCTTGTATTTTTTTTAGTATTATTATTATTTGTGATGTATCTCGCTCTGTCGCCCTGGCTGGAGTGCAGTGGTGCGATCTCGGCTCACTGCAACATCTGCCTCAGGGGTTCAAGCAATTCTCCTGCCTCAGCCTCCTGAGTAGCTGGGATTACAGGCGAGCACCACCACACCTGGCTAATTTTTTTGTATTTTTAGTAGAGACGGGGTTTCACCGTGTTGGCCAGGCTGGTCTCAAACTCCTGACCTCAAGTGATCTGCCCGCCTCAGCCTCCCAAAGTGCTGGGATTACAGGCATGAGCTACCACGCCCGGCCACCTCCCTGTATTCTTATGCATTGTTCTTGAAACAGTGGCCCTCTTGGGCTATCCTTTGTTTTTCTACCCAGAAGAAAACATGGCTATCCCGAAATACAAGTATACCAGGGTGCATGAGAGCTACTCAATGGCAACTAGAATACGGCCTCTGTATCACGGCAGGAGGTGGCCCGGGGCAGAAGCAGCTCCTCTGTGCCTCATATGGGAACACAGGCCCTTGGCTGCCACACCTCCAATGAAGAAGAGACAGAAATCTGAACTTACGCTGGGTGTAGTGGCTTATTCCTGTAATCCCAGCACTTTGGGAGGCCAAAGTGGAAGGATCACTTGTGTCCAGGAGTTCGAGACCAGCCTGGGCAACTTCATCTCTACAGAAAAAATCAAACAAAATTTAGCCAAGCATGGTGGTGCACACCTGTAGTCCCAGCTCCTCGGTAGGCTAAGGCAGGAAGATTGCTTGAGCCTGGGAGGTGATGGCTACAGAGAGCCATGATTGTGGCACTACAGTCCAACCTAGGGTGACAGAGTGAGACCCTGTCTCAAGAAAAAAAAAAAAATCTAGATTTTTATGTAGACTCCCTCAGTTTTGAAATGCTGCCACAATATAAAAATAAGACATCCCACAGGCCCCCCAAAAATGTCAGCAGGCTAAATGTGAATTAAGACCCAATGGGTCTTTAGTTTCACAATGGGAAAACATGAAAGCTTTCTAAGTCTGCTAACAAAGTTACACACGTAATAATGTATGACATGCTAAAACAAGCACGCAGCAGACAGCTGTGCCTACCACAGTTAACACTCCTGACAGGTCTTGGGGACATCAGCCATCTGGGAGTCGGCAAAAGCTGGCAAGACTTCCCGTGAGGGGCAGCGGGCGCGCCTCTCCTGGGGCTGGATCAATGAGGAACCCACGTCAATACCTGTCACAAGGGCCTGCAGTTAGACATGTCACGCACATGCTGCCATACTTGTGAATTTTCAAAAGGTGTATTTGTCACTTATTACATGTGCGAAGTAGTTTTCTGATCATTCCCACTGTTGGTGGGTTCAATGACAAAGGCACATCACTGTGGGCAGGCGATTGGTACAACTCTGATGGACAGCAACTCACCAAGGTGAACTAAGATGGGCACCAGCCCTTAGCCCAATTCTGGGCCACCATCCTGAATAAAGACTAATAATTCTAAATATAAAGCAAAGGCTGTAAGCATACAAATGTTCTTGCCAGTATTCCTTGAGAGAGAAAAATTAGAAAGAGACAGAAATTATATTAATAAGGTATTAGATTAAGTATATTAGGCTTCATCATCCACTTAATGAAATATTACATGGCCAAAATGATGGGTTCTGAAACTATGTTACTATGAAAAAAAACTGCTTATATATAATTAACCAAAAAAAGCAGGATTCAAGACTGTATGTACTGCAAGTTTAAAACTATGTGGGCAATCACACAAACATGAAAAAAATGACTAAAAACAAAACACATCAAAATGCTAACAGGGCTTGCACTCCAGTAACTGAACTGATTAGGATTTTTTGCTGTTTTACAGTTGTCTGTAAATGTGGTTGGTTGTGGGCTTTGTTTTTTTTTTTTTTTAAGATGGAGCTTTGCTCTTGTTGCCCAGGCTGGAGTGCAATGGCACAATCTCCACTCACCGCAACCTCCATCTCTCAGGTTCAAGCTATTCTCCTGCCTTACCCTCCCCCGACTAGCTGGGATTACAGGCATGCGCCACCACACCCGACTAATTTTGTATTTTTAGTAGAGATGGGGTTTCTCCATATTGGTCAGGCTGGTCTCGAACTCCTGAGCTCAGGTGATCCACCTGCCTCTGCCTCCCAAAATGCTGGGATTACAGGCGTGAGCTACTGTGCCTGGCAATGTGGTTGGTTTTTATGATGATCTGCTCCCTCTCCCTTCTCCTGTCAGAGAGCTCTCTGTTCTTTTTTTTTTTTTTTTTTTTTTTTTGAGAGGAGTCTGCCCAGGCTGGAGTGCAGTGGTGCAATCTCAGCTCACTGCAACCTCCACCTCTCAGGTTCAAGCAATTCTCCTGCCTCAGCCTCCTGAGTTGCTGGGACTACAGGCGCGTGCCACCACGCCCGGCTAATTTTTGTATTTTTAGTAGAGACGGGGTTTTGCTATGTTGGCCTGGCTGGTCTCAAACTCCTGATCTCAAGCGATCTGTCCACCTTGGCTTCCCAAAGTGCTGGGATTACAGGCACGAGCCACCACACCCGGCTAGAGCGCTCTATTCTGATGTTTAAGCCTCAACACACAATCCAGGCCATCCACTCTGGCTGACCTCCCCAGAGAAGCCTCCATTGACAAAGGTGCTTTTTCCATTTGTTGCACAGTGGAATAAACAAGATAACCCACCTGCAGCCAAACAAGACTAGCTGGGCAGTGGTGGGACAGCCCAGGCTCCAACCTCACGTGCTGGCCACACCTCTTCCAAGCACATCCTCCCACTCTCCCGGAATCAAAAATACCAGCCACCATTCAGGCCAGGGGAGTTAAGTGTTCAGAGGATGGGATCAGGAAACCTGGACCCTGCCCTGGCTCGGCCAGGCGTGTGACCTCAGATAAGTCACTTCAATCCCTTCCAGCTCTGCTAGCGCAAACAAGTCCCTCCTACCTTGCAGGCTGGAGCCCAGAAACTTTTCCCATCAGAACATGCCTAATGAGAAGACACAACCAAACAGCACCCGGGAACAATCTTTTGTTCCTGTGTAGGGTTTATTCTGATTGGTGGGCTCTCAAAGAAAGCCAAAAAATTCCCCAGGGACAATTTCATCTCCATGAACTCAAAACATACTCAGTGTTTCTGTCTCAAGACAGCCAGCTCCTAACCCTCCTCACCAAGCAGACTCCTGACGTTAGTGTCCCGGACAGCATCTAAAAGCTTTATGCTAGAACATTCCTAGCAGGACATAGAAGGACCAGGATCATCGGCTGCCTCCAGGGAGAGAAATGGGAAGGCAGGGGGTGGAGAACACTTGCTTTTCACAGAATATGCTTTTGTTTGAGTTTTGTACCAAAATGTGCTGTCATTACCTTTTTTTTTTTTTAAGTATGCAAATAAAAGAACAGTCTGTCTAGGGGGTGGCGGGAGGAACTGTTACGGGAATTGAAGCTGCCGATTAGGCCTAATCAAGATGACAACCTTCCAAAAGCACCGAGAGTTCGTGGCAGAGCCCATGGGGGAAGAGCCAGTGGGGAGCCTGGCCGGATGAAGTCCTGGGCAAGAAGCCGGAGGAAAGGGGCTTTGACAAAGCCTATGTTGTCCTTGGCCAGTTTCTGGTGCTGAAGAAAACTGAAGACCTCTTCCAGGAATGGCTGAAGGACACTTGTGGTGCCAACGCCAAGCAATCCCAGAACTGCTTCTGATGCCTTTAAGAGTGGTAGGACAACTTCTTGTGATGCTCTCTGGGAAGCCCTCAATCCCCAGCCCTCATCCAGAGTTTGCAGCCATGAAGGGACTCCTCCCCTGTCCTCTACAGAGGAAAAGATTGCTATTGTACTCACCTCTGACGTACTCCAGGGTCTTTTGGGAGTTTTCTCCCCTAACCATTTCAACTTTTTTGGATTCTCGCTCTTGTATGCCTCCTCCTTCCTTTTTCCCTTGCCAATTCCCTGGTGACAGTTATCAGCTTTCCTGCATGGATTCCTGGCCCCGTCTCTCACCCCCACCCTCACTTGCAGTCCATTTGATACCATTTGGCTCCTTTTTTGGCAGAACAGTCACTGTCCTTGTAAAGTTTTTTAGATCAATAAAGTTAGTGGTTTTCAAAAAAAAAAAGAAAAAATAAAAGTCTGTCTGGGAATATATACATTTAATTGTTATGTCAGACCTCTAGGATAGGATAGAGAGGACTTCCCATTTCTCTGGGATTATTTGGCAAGGGTGGGACAAGGCTCAGGTATTATGGAGGAGGAAAAAGGATGTTTCCAAAAGAAAGATAAAAAATGAAAAAATTATCCCATCTATTTAAAAGAATGAGTTTGAGAATAAAATAAGATATAATATAGGGAAAAGGCTCTGAAGAACTTTAAAGTGCCTTATCAGTGTAAAATCTTAAAGAAAGTCATAATTAGGGAGCAGGACATGAGGATACACCAGCAATCACACACATCTCCCCAATAATTAAGACAGCAAACTGCTAACTGGGTAAGATAAAGGGCTGTGCTCTGGCCAAGTGACCCCAGGAAATCACCCAAATGAGCTTCTACACTTCCTGAAAATGGTACACAGCTTCCTATACAAGCCAGCTTCTCGTCTGATGGTCGTTCTTCTCCCTGAGTAGAGCACCCAGGACTCTGGTCTAGGCTCATCGAGTCAAAAACAAACTCGCCAGCCTCCCCAGGCAAGCACCCTGCCAGCCCAAGCCAGCCCCCTGCTGTGTGGGCGGGGTGTGTGAACCAGCAGGGTCCTTGGAGAAGGCCAGGCCAGCACCTGTGCTCAGGGTTGAGTCCCCTGCAGCATCCACTGATGTTGAAGATGTTACTGAGGTGCAGCCAGGGGGCGTGCTGGAATCCCTCTGACCCCCGTACAAGTATGGCCAGTCTGGCCAGGGCGTGGGCCCTGGGTGGTTTGTCTAAGCAAAGACCTGCCCAGAAGTGATCTCAGATGCCCAGTGTTCTGGCACGGTAAATAGGAGTATCTGGCTAACTTATCAGGGGCTGACTGCCAGCCCTTCAAAGCCAGCCGTCAGCTGGTTCATGCGCTGATGAAAAGCAGAGTCTTCGGGAACATCTCCACCCAGATCTGCCTACTTCCCACCCACCTGGGAGTGGCTGCTGAAAAAGCTGACAACCGCCAGGCCTCTGCTGAGACCTGGCACTGCTCTAACAGCCTGTCCCCAGGACATGTGAGTGCTGGGGTCCTGGAGATTCAGAGTGCGGGGGACTGGGGGTGCACCTTGGACTTTGGAACAAGACAGACCTAGGCTCCAGTGCCAGCCCACACCTCACATTAGATCTGTCTGCTTGGACAGGAGATTTAATCCTAGCCTCAGGATCCCTATCTGTAAAATGGGGATAACAAGGCCTACAATGGCACAGAATGAAAGACGACCAAATTAGACCCTATGTCCTGAAAGACTTAGCCTGGTGCTGTGTCCACAACAGACACTTAAACAATGTTAACCCAGCAGGTCCTCACCACTCACTGGCTGTGTGGCTTTAGTTAAACTGTCTAGGTGTCAATTGCCTCACCTTACAATGGGGATAAAGAACATCACCACTTTGTGAAGATTATGACAATGGAAGCAAAACAGCCAGCAAGATACCCCGGACACATCAGGAGCCCAGTCAATGTCAGCGGTCAGCATGCTCTCACTTCCCATCCACTGTCTATTTAATCAAAGTTAATCATTCACAGAGCAAGAAAGAAGTCCTGTTGTTTTTTTTCCCCATTGATGAGAGAACTCTGAGACGGGCCTCTGGCCAAGAGGAGGAGATGGGGAGGGGGGAGTGAAGCCTGCATTTCCTGGTTTACACCCATCTACAGCCCATTTCAAAAGACGGGGGCCTGCAGCTTTTTCTGGGAGGCCTAACAAAGGCACCGTGCTTGAGAGGGCTCCTGGGCCACCACGAGACTCCGATCTGGACTTCCTGCCATCCAAGGCCCCCCAGAAGGCAGACTGCCCAGCTCCTTCTTGCCTGGTACAGGTGGAGCCTATGGGCTCCCAGGAGAAATCAGAGCCACTTTAAAACAGGTGGACACATGATCCTAGTGAAGAAACAGGTCTGTCCTCTTAGCTCCTCGCCAATGAGAGTCAACTGCCTCAGCCAATCTGTCACCATCCACAGCCTCACCCCTCCCAGGGACCCAAGAGCCCACCCCAACTGCCAGCCACCAGCTAGCTCTGTCCAGTACTTGCGACTGGGCCTCCCGGAGCCTTGGTTCTCACATCAGTAAAGATTTCTGTAGGCCAGAATGATGATGGTGAAAATAGTAATAATAAAATAAAGATAAAATGAGCCTGCAGCCCATAAGGTAGTCACGAGGGAGGGCTATGTGAGCTAGTGCAAAGGGCTCAGTCTGCTACCAGACACAGACCAAGCACTCACTAGATGTTAAAACACAAAAGCACCTAGGAAGACAGAAAGCGGCTTGATTAGTGGTTTCTTAGGGCTGGGAATGGAGGAGTTGGGGGAGGTGATCGCTAAGGGGTACAGAATATCTTTCTAAGGTGATAAAAATGTTCAAAACTGATGGCAAAAATAGCTGCCCATTTATGTGACTATCGTAAAAACCATGAAGTTGTATAAATGGGTGAATTGTATGGGTATGTGAATGACATCTCAATAAAGCTGTTATTTCTCTTTTAAACTAAAATGTTCCAGGACCCCGCTAAGCCTTTTATATCAAGACGTGGTTTTGTTTTTAACCCATTTGGCCCATTGGAAAGAAACCAGGCTCAAAGACAGGCCCTGGACCAGAGCCCTCTCGGGGGACTGATGTAATTGAGCTAGTTCAGCTACTGAACAGTGGCTGGTAAGCCTGCTGAGATGAGGATTACTAAATGGGAGGAGCTGGTCTTCGAAGCAGAGTGGCACCCGCTCCGGGAGGCCAGTGTGAGAACAGCCTCCTCCCCGGTCCTCCGGGGTTACAGTTTGGTCCTGCTCTAACCCCTCCCCCATGTCTGGAGTCTGATTCTGGCCCTTGCAGGTCTGAGAGCACACAGGCCTCAGCAGGCTGTAGCTCCCAGCAGTGGCCAGCACATTCCTTCCCCAAAGAAGGAAAAGCCACCAAAAGTGAGGTCATTTGGTTTTTTTGGCACAGATGCTGAGAGCTCTGGGTCACTCAATTCCATAGAGAACTCCCCCAGCTGACAGGGATTTGGCCCAGCCTGCTACTCATACAATATGGGAACCCGGGGTCTGGCAGACTCTGGCCCCTAACTTGACCCCTCCATGTAGTTGAGGTATGACCCTCAGTCTTCCAGCTTGAAACCTCCATGGTCTTATCTGTGGAATGGGATGATGAAATCCACCCCTCCTGGGGTTGGGCTAAGAATTAAATAGCACAAAACTAGACTTACGGTAGGGGCTCAAAAATTAAATAAGGCTGGCTCTGGTATCTCACACCAGCAATCCCAGCACTTTGGGAGGCTGAGGCAGGAGGATTGCCTGAGGCCAGGAGATCAAGGCCAGCCTGGGCAACATAGCAAGACCCTGTCTCTACTTAAAAAAAAAAAAAATTAGCTTCTGTCTTCTCCCCAGGGTCATTTCTCCTGAATGTGCCTTGTTGACCAGAAACAAGGACCTGCCTAGATTCCAAACCCCTGTGTGGAAGCTCCTCTCCAAAGGTCAAACCACTTATCATTACAAATTGGCAAGAAAGAAAGAGATCCTGCTTGGACAAGGAAGTTTTCCAAGACTCCTTTCTGTGCCCCTAAAATAATCTCCCAGCAGGAGCTTCTGTCCTGGTCTGTCCCACAGTCCACCCCTGGGTCACCCGGACCCCTCAAAGCACCTCCTTGGGCATAGTGACTGGGAACTCTGACCCCCATGGTGGTTCCGGTCACCAGGCTGTCAGCTGGAGCATCAGTTCTGTCAACTGCTTTTGGGGACTTGGGAGGGGTTCCTGGAGGCCCCAGAGGACGGATTACTGCACCTCTTTAAAAGGGGCATGAAGCCCCTGAAGAGCAGCCAGGGTTCAAAGTCTGGGCTCACAGTGACTGGCCCAATGACAAAAGGGGAGAAGCCAGGCAGAAAAAATAGAAAAAAGAACAGCAGAATAATTCAGTGCGGTGGTTCTCAAACTTGAATATGTAAACTTGAACATTTACCAGAATCACCTGGAGGGCTTGTTAAAATACAGATTGCTGGGCCCCACCGCCAGTTTCTGATTCCAAAGTTCTAGGCCGGCAGAGAAACTGCATTTCTAACAAGTATCCAGGTGATGCTGATGCTGCCGGTCCAGAGACCACACTCTGAGGACCAAGGCTTAGTGGCTAAGAACGGATTTGGGCACAGAAGAGCTGGGTTCAATATGGGTCTGCCACTTACTAACCTTGGAACCTAAGCAAGTTCTTGACCTTTCTGAGCCTCAGTTTCCTCATCTGTAAAACAGGGATAATACCTTTCTCAACTGGTTTGGTAAGGAGTTTCAATGAGATAATCTATGCAAAAAGCCCAGCACACCCTAAGTAGTTAATAGTGTCTAGAGTTCATTACTAAAGTACAAGAAAGACAAGAGAAAGGGTGCTCATGGAAAGGCATGAGACAAAAAGAACGACTCCAGGACCCATGGAATTGCCCTTGTCTACTAAACGGTCCCAGGTAGCATCAAGGGATCATGGGGGACACCTTGGCGCCCAGTGTGTTCCTTCATCTGGGCTAGCAGGATCCAGCAGGCACTGCACCCCAACCTCTCTGACTCAGTCAAAATGTGATCAATAGGACCACAGCACTGATCCAGCCCAAACTCCAAGCCAATGCCACAGTGCCACCCACCTCCTCCCTGAGGGACAACCACCCAGCAGCAGCCACATGACTTTGCAAAGGAATTCTCAAAGCTCCAGGGAACCCAAGCCCGCAGGATGCCAGAGATACCAGGGGATGAGGCAACAAGTTCAGCAACTGTGGAAGCATCACAAGCCACCACAAGTCACAGCAGTGATTTGCACCCCGGGGGTGGGACTGGAGCAGACACTCCCAGGGAGCAGAACTTCCTGCAGGAACCTACGCAACAGGCAAAAAACTCTGTCTCTACAAAAAATGTTAAAATGTTAGCCAGGCATGATGGTGCACCCCTATAGTTCCAGCTACCCAGGAGGCTGAGGTGGGAGGATCACCCCAGCCCAGGGAGGTCGAGGCTGCAGTGAGCCATAATCACACCACTGCATTCCAACTGGGAGACAGTGAGAACCCAGCTCAAAAAAAAAGAACTTCCTGCAGGGACTGAGGCATTAACGGGCTGTATCTATAAACTGCCACTCCTTACAGAGGAGAGGTTTTCTGCAGAGCATCACCATGATTCTCAACACCACCCAGGAGGAAGTTTCTGGTTCCAAGAGAGCTGACTGGAGGAGGGGAGCAGTCTTGGCACTTGGAGGAGAGTTCCTCTTCAGCTGCAGCTCAAAACTAAAATGCATCTCTTTACACCTAATAGGCAAACAATTAGAAAGTTGATTACGCCGAATGTTGGTGGGGTTGAGGGATCCGGAAGCCCTCGTGCCCGGCTGGTGGAGAGTAGACTGTACAGCCATTTTAGGGAGTAACTCAGCAGCGTATCAGGAAATTCCCTGCAACCCAGCAATTCCCTGCTCAATGCAATCCTCACACAGCTGCACTGGGATGTATGGAAGAATGTTCATCGTTGCCTCATTTGTGTCAGCAGGAGAGCAGCTGGGGACAATCTGCATATCCATCACAGGAGACTGTAGGATAAAATGTGACGGACACACAGAGGCCTTGCATGGCCCCGAGATGACACTGGGCCATGACGGAGGAGCCTAACGACCTCAATTCTCTTCACCTGAGGTTCCGCAACACAAAGTTTCTTCTCCCAAAACACAAACACACAGATCAGCACATTAAAAAGCAGCACAGAAACCCTCACCCAGGCCCAGGACAATGTGACCCAATGCCATCACTGCCTTCCTGGCCTGTCCACTAGACCGGCGGTGGTCTGGGGTGTCAACAGCTCAGCAGGCTGAGCAGCTCGCCAACACCTTGGTATGGCCAGCCCGGTTTAAGGGACAGGGCGGCAAGGTATCAGCAAGCAGGGAGCAGCAAGCTGAGGAACAGGAATGTGTCTGTGGGAACTTCCATTTCCAGAAGCGTGGGAAGAAGGGCAGCTGCAAGCAGATCTGTCCACCTCTGCTGAGAAGCCCAGGGACCTCTGGGTAGTGCAGGGCAGGACGGGACAAGGGGCTTCCGCCTGTGGTCAGTGTATTCACAGTCCTCTTCAAAGATCAGAGAGATCCATGCCCGCTGTTGCCCACCAGCACCGGGGCTCCTAGGCTTCACTTCAGACACTGCAGCAAGGGCAGCCCTGGGGTGCTTTCCGCTCCCCAGCCCCCTCCCCCCAACCTTGAAAGGAAAGATCAGCGTTCTATCCTCAGTTTCAAGATGGGGACACTGATGGCAACGTGGACTTCAGGGATCCCCAAGGGGAGGTGAGGGAAGGAGAGGGAATCATATCCTAGGGTTGCTCAAAGATGTTGGCTACCATTATAACCCTCAGTGAGTGCTCACTCACTGTTATCATCACCCACGAGGCATGCGCCATCTCAGCAAATCCACTCAACAATTCTAGGTTAAAGGAACAAAGGAACAGGACACCAAGGGCCAGTTCCCCACAGTCACACAGCTGGCAAGAGGCAGAACTGAGGTGTGAACTAGGTCGGTCAAAGCCTGAGCCTGCTCCACTCTGCTGGGAGGCTAAACTCTTCCAGGCCAGCCTTCAGACTCCGTTCAGGATGGGGAATGATGGGGACTCATCCAGCTCTGCCCACCAGCCTGCACCAGTCCCTGCTCAGTCTCAAGCCACACGGGCACCCACTCAGCTGTGCCCAGGCAGTCCCTGAGCCCAGTGGACTGGGGAGGAGAGCCACAGGGCAGCCCAGGACACTTCAACGCTTAAAGCCAGCCACGAGAGGAGGCTGTGGACCTGCTGGCCCCCTGGGGATGCAGAATGGGCCAGCAGGTTTTTCTTCCAGGTCTCAGTTTTAGGGAGATGGAAAGAGGGTTTGAATACTGTCTTGGGTTTCTGAACACAAAGGCCATCGAGAAAGACCGATGAATAATTAAAGGGGCCACCAAGCCGATGATGTGTGCCAGAGTGTGGGCAACTGGCTTGCTAGGGCTTGGACTGGCCCGATGTTGGCAGCCTCCCTCACGCAGGCCACTGCAGATTCTACAGACTCGCCCAGGCTCCAGGCCTCCCCTGCCAGACAGCTGCAGCCAGATTCATTCATTCCTTCCTTCCATAAATTCTTACTGAGCACTTATTCTGTATCAGGGACTAGGGTTACATCGTGGGCAAATACAGGCACTGTCCTAAGTCATGGAGCCTGCAGTCTAATGGAGAAGACAAACAATAAGCAAAGATTTTATCAATGAGTGTATTTTTGTACACTAAGATCCAGTGCCTATAGGAAAGGTCCTGGAAGGCATAAGGCTAAAACAGGACCCTGAACTGATCCTGGGGGGCTGTAGGGGGGCAGTGTGTCTGATCACTGCCCCAAGGGAGTCAGTGAATCTATAAGGCTGGGGAGTATTAGATGAAAAGTTTGTAAATGTGAAGGGGGCCCACATAACCTGTCATCCAAACCAAGGCACCAGGGGGTCTACTAATAATTACACCAGCATAACAGGTATAGGCAGAGCTGTAGGTCACCCTACGCGTGTGTGGGGCGGGTAGCTGTAGGTCACCCTATGCGTGTGTGGGGCAGGTAGCTGTAGGTCACCCTACGCGTGTGTGGGGCAGGTAGCTGTAGGTCACCCTACGCGTGTGTGGAGCAGGTAGCTGTAGGTCACCCTACGCGTGTGTGGGGCTGGGCAACATGGTGAAACCCTGTTTCTACTAAAAATACAAAATTAGCTGGGTGTGGTGGCACGTGCCCATAATCCCAGCTACTCAAAAGGCTAAGGTAGGAGAATCGCTTGAACCCAGGAGGCGGAGGTTGAAATGAGCCTATTGCACCACTACACTCCAGCCTGGGCAACAGAGTAAGACTCCGGTTCAAAAAAAAAAAAAGAAAGAAAAGAAGAAGAAGAAGAAAACAAACAAACAGCAAAGGCCCCAGAGAAAAGAGAGTAAGGTCTGTTCAAAAAACTGGAAAAAAAAAAAAGTCACAGTGCAGGAGGGAAGAAGAGGGTGCCAGAGACTGGAGATCAACTAGCCACATGGGTGTTCGGGTGCCTGCAGCTGTTGTTTCTCCTGAGAACAGTGGAAGTCACCGAAGACATTTTATTTTAGCTGAAAGAAACAAATGGGGCTGTGGCGGGCTGAGTTGGGCTGGGAGTGCCAATCAGATGCTGGTTACATAATTCCACCTGCATCTTAGAAAGAGACCTCTAAATGCCATGGGAAGGGCAGATCAGAGATGGAAAAGAGTGGCTGAAAAGAGACCAAGCACAAGATCACGAAAGGGTCCCAGCCAGAGACAAAGGGAGCCAGTCCAGGGTGGCAGTGTAGGAGAGGGAGAAGCAGGTGGATACAAGAGATACTCAGGAGAGACGGGGAGGAGGGGCAGAGGCCACACCCAGATTTTCAGACCTGAGCCAACAGAAGGAGGAACAGGCAGAGAGGCCACAGCTTTGCACCCATACTCCCTGCCTGCCCAGACACCTGGGGCAGCTCGCTGTTCACAGCAGTCCCCAAAGGTCCAAAGTCCTGAGGCTGCAGATCTAATTGAAAGGTCTGAGTGGAAGAGCTTCAGAGATCAGGATGTCACTCCCAACCCACTGCCCCAAGTGCTCTCTACCAGTGTCAACCCAATCAATCTTAACCACCCCAGAAGGCATCTCATTTTACAGATGAGAAAACCGAGGCCAAGAGCTCACAGCCACTCAAGGTCACAGCGAACAGTAGATGCAGGAGCCAGAATTCCACCCGCGGTGGCAGTCACACACTTTCAACCACAGGCTCAGTCAGCGTGACTCTCCCCAGGGCCTGGCAGCAGGTCACCGTGCCCCGGCCACACTCTCACAACTGTCCGTAACAGGGCCCCTCCGCTCACAGCCCACCAGCCCAGCAGCCCACCTCACCACCACCAATCAAGTCACCCTCTGGGGGTGGGGCCCAGCAGAGGTTGAAATCCTCCTTAAGGGCCTCTTAAGGGTAAACTGGAAAGGATGGCATAGTAAGGACCTAAAAGGGGTTTTCTCTAATGGACCAGGCCAACTTTGAGAAGGAGGAAGCAGACAAGGCAGTGCGACCCCAGTTCCTGGCATCATCAGCTGACCCTGGAAATACCTATTCCTCAACTTCCCTATCTGAACAAGGGAGCCAGCCCTGCCTGTGCTTCTAGAAAACTTCCCAGCCCAATAAAAGAGGCAGAGGAAGAGGGGAGAAGTGGCAGAAGTCCTACCCACAGGACTTCCAGGACTCCACCAGCAGCCCTGAGGAGGAGTCCCAGCCCCTCCCGCTGGGTCCATGCTGCTTAAGACCGCGCCTACGCTCTGACACCTGTGGATTCCCAGTGGCTCTAAGAAGCCCAAGGCCCCACATGCTCACTGGGGCCCTGGTTTTCAGAAGGCACACCTGGGGAAGCATCCTAGTGGGGCTCAGGGCTCTGTCCCACCATCCATCCCCCACTTAGTCTCTGCAGGTTCCCAAGGCCATCATGGAGGCCCTCAGCCCTCACCTCCTTCCTGTCACTCCATCTCTCTCCATCCCCACCTTCACCTTTTCCATGCTTTAGTGGAATGTTTGCAGGCACAATGGACACACATCACTGGGAGATCTCAGTTCTAAATCTGCTTCCACCACAAGGAGCTCAGGGCCTCAGGCCAGCCCCTTCAAGCTTCAGTCTCACCTGCAAAGTCTCCCACTTTCCAAGGGGCCATACCTGTCTCATTCCAATGGGCCCCCGTGAAGATGGAATGACACAGCAACTGGCAGAGCAATCTGAGGGAAACGGCATTTCCCAGACTGGCCCGATTATAAAAAAGGTTAAAAGTAGAGACCCCTCACCCCAACAACCACCATTCTAGTTCAGGAGTTCTGGGATGGGACTCACAGATTGGTATTTTAACAAGTAACAAGTACTCCAGGTGAATCCTATAATCAGGCAAGTTTGGGCAACTCTGGGCTACAGAAATGTATATAGGAAGTCTGTCTCACCACACCTCTGTGTGGAGAAGAATGGTTCGCTAAAAGCACCCCTTGGCCCATCCACACACAAAATAACAACACACTTAGGGAGCCTACCAGGTATGGGATGCCAGCTTGGGTGGTTTACATCCATCATCTCATTTAGTCTCGGCAACAACTCTGCAAGACAGATTGTCTTTTTACAGAGGAAGAAACTGAGGCTCAGAATAAGGACCAGCTCAAGGACACAGCAAGTCAGACAGCAGAGCTTGCCTCCACACCAGTGCTGCTGGCTCCAAAGCTGGGTTCTCCCTAACACTCTGCAGACTCTGCAAGGTGAAGTCTTCTGCAGGGAGGGGCCGAACACAGAATACAGCTCCAAGCAGGGTTCCCGTTCCTATTCCCTCCCCCAAGCCTGGACAGGGCGGTCCCAATCATCCCACAGGAGAAAGGGGCATCCTACTGCATGGAAAGAGAAGCTCTTATTTTCTGTCCCCAAATATGAGGAATATGGAGGTCCCGGAGCCTATCGTCTAAAAAGGGAAGTAGGACCCACCTATGAAACGGTCAAATAGCAATCCAGAGCAGTGGGAGTTCTGAGCCACAATGCCTGGTGCTGGAGTGAGGGGCTCCAAGGAAGGGAGTGCGAGGTCAGAGAACACGGTGTATCTGGAATGAAGCCCAAGGCACCGCCCTCATCACACACGCACATAATCCCTGCTTAGAGCACACAGCCGGCCCAAGCCAGAGTTTAGCAACTCCCATCTCCCTGGGGAGGAAGCAGTTTCCTTCTGCAGGGGAAGCTGCTGCCACCCAACCAGACAACCTCACATGCAGCCTCTCCCAGGGGAGTAGGGCTTGGATGGACAGAAAGCACACAGAGGTCCTAGGAAGTTGGCCTTCTGCAGGGAGTCCCCCCCAGGCCCTTCCACTTAGCAGAGGCACAGCGGTGACAAAAGCTGACATTCACTGACACTTAAACCTACGCACTTTATAACAAGACCCCATTTACTCTTCACAACAAGCTTATTAAGAAGTAGGGTTTTCTGGCTGGGTGCGGTGGGCTCATGCCTATAATCCCAGCACTTTGGAAGGCCAAGGTGGGTGGATCACCTGAGGTCAGGAGTCCAAGACCAGCCTGGACAACATGGTGGAAACCCCGTCTCTACTAAAAATACAAAAATTAGCCGGGCATGGTGGCGAGCGCCTGTAATCCCAGCTACTTGGGAGGCTGAGGCAGGAGAATGGCTTGAACCCGGGAGGCAGAGGTTGCAGTGAGCCGAGATTGCACCGCTGCACTCCAGCCTGGGCAAAACAGCAAGACTCCATCTTAAAAAAAAAAAAAAAAAAAAAAGAAGTAGGGTTTTCTGATCCCTATTTTAGAGACGGAAAAACAGGCTCGAGAGGGTTAAGTAAGCCGGCTAGCAAAGAGCAGGCCCCAAACCAAAGCCAGGAGTTCTCCAATGCCAAATCCCAAATTATTTTCCTGGCCTCTCTTTCTCTGTAACTGGGCATCCAGGAAGTACAGGCTACCAGACCAGCCACTACCAGGCCACAAAGAAAAACAACCAGCAGCTCTGCTCTCAGAGAGCTGTGATCTAGCTGACAGAACAGACACACTGCCTCCTGAGGCGCACGGGGCACCCAAAAGACAGCCACGTGCAGATCTCTGCCAGGGGGTCAAAGCAGCTCATAATGAAGCTCGAACCAGTGAGCCCACAGAGACCAGTCGGCTGTGCACAGGGCTCTAGCGAGGAGCTGCTCTGGGGCCCAACTTGGTGAAAGCAGGCATCAGGACAGGAGCTCCTGCTCTGTTAGCAAGAAATAGAATTTTCCTCCAAAGGAAGCTAGGAAGTTTTGCATTAGTCTCTGTAATTCACAGGCCAAAAATCTTTCTCACACTAACCCTCTGGGAGAGCCTCGGAGAGAAAAACAGCCCAGGACAGGAAGAACTGGAGGCAGGGGTGGGGGAGGTCATAAGAAGAATGGGCCTCTAGGTCCCAAAGTAAGCTCGGGGTCCCCGTGCCTCCCCAGGGCTCCCAGAAGCTGCATCCCCCTTCCCCGAGTCCAAAACACGAGGAGGTCAGGAGGAAGGAAGGGTGGGGACCTGGCCCGAAAAGGCCCTTCTGCACCACAAGATTCCAAAACTTTTCATTAGCTCTGCAGCTCCACAGTGTGCCCTCGGGGACCCAAATGGCCAGGCCAGCCCTAGCCTCTGCAGACAGCTACTGTGGCAGGCCTGGCGCTGGCAGGGGGAAGGGGTGGTATCCAAAGCCCTCTGCTGACCTGTCAACACTGCCCAGGGGACCCAAGGTGCCTGAGAAGCACAACCAGTAACAGCATAAAATATAGCAATACTACTTCTGAGCATATACACAAAAAAATTAAATGCAGGGACTCAAACAGGTATTTGTACACCCACATTCACAGCAGCACTGTTCACAACGGCCAAAAGGGGGGAACAACCCAAATGTCCATCAACAGATGAACGGAGAAACCAAACATGGTCATACATACAATGGACTATGATTCAGCCTTAAAAAGGGAGGAAATTCTGACACATGCTGCAACATGGACCAACCTTCAAGACATTCTGCTAAGTGAAAATAACCCAGACACAAAAGAATAAATGCTATATGATTCCGCTTACATGGGGCCCCTAGAGTAGTCAAATTCATAGAGGCAGAAAGTAGAATGGAATTATCAGGGCTGGGGGTCAGGAATTGTTCATGGGTACAGAGTTTCAGTTTTACAAGATGAAAAGAGTTCAGAAGATGGGGCTGGGCGCTGCGGCTCACACCTGTAATCCCAGCACTTTGGGAGACTGAGGTGGGCGGATCACAAGGTCAGGAGTTCGAGACCAGCCTAGCCAACATAATGAAACCCCGTTTCTACTAAAAATACAAAAATTAGCCAGGCATAGTGGCAGGTGCCTGTAATCCCAGCTACTGGGGAGGCTGAGGCAGAAGAATCACTTGAACCCGGGAGGAGGAGGTTGCAGTAAGCTGAGATTGCGCCACTGTACTCCCAGTCTGGGTGACAGAGTGAGTCGTTGTCTCAAAAAAAAAAAAAAAAAGAGTTCAGGAGATGGATGCCGGTGATGGTTACGCAACAACATACATGTACTTAATGCTGCTGAACTGTACGTACACTTCAAAATGGCTAAAATGGTAAATATCATATTACGTATCTTTTACCATAATATATATGCATGTGTGTGTATATATATATATATAAATCAAACATATAAAATCTGTGGTATAGAAAAATAACAGTGTTACCTGTGGAGAGTTGTTTTTTATTTTACCACAAGCATGTCAAACTTTTTTTTTTTTTGAGACGGAGTCTCACTCTGTCGCCCAGTCTGGAATGCAGTGGTATGATCTCGGCTCACTGCAAGCTCCGCCTCCCTGGTTCACACCATTCTCCTGCCTCAGCCTCCCAAGTAGCTGGGACTACAAGCACCCGCCACCACGCCTGGCTAATTTTTTGTATTTTTAGTAGAGACATGGTTTCACCGTGTTAGCCAGGATGGTCTGGATCTACTGACCTTGTGATCTGGCTGCCTTGGCCTCCCAAAGTGCTGGGATTACAGGCGTGAGCCACCACGTCCGGCCCTAAGCATGTCAAACTTTTATCATAAAACAAAACAGATATTGAAGACTTGTAAATCAAAAACATTTCAAATTGTGATTCAGGAGGGTGTTTAAGACCTCCAGTTAGAGGGGGGCAATGTTATCACCTGCCTGCCCTCCTTGCCACCAGCACCAGCCTGCCTGCAGAAGGCCAAGAAACTCTCCCAAGAAGCGACGAAGGCAGACGAACGGCAGGGCAGCTGGATAGCACAGGCCTTCCCTGGCCCCCCACCCTTTGAGAAACAGTGGCAGGAAAGCGCCACCCATGGCCAGAGGCAACGGGGTGATGGGCAGGCTCCTCCCTGGGCCCTGACTCCAGGGTGACTCAGGCGCTGGTTTCCCCGGAAGGAAGTGAGCCAGCCGACTCTCTTTTTCCCTTTCTAGGAAGACACAAGGGAATGACTTGGCCCAATCCCAGGGGCCCAGCCTTTTTACTCAGACTGTTATGGAGAAACCACCCCACCGTCCTCCGCTACAGGAGAGGAAGCCAGAGTGAGAAGGGAGAGAAAGAGGAAACAGCTCATCCCACAGAGGAAGATACAGAAAAGGGGAGGCACAATGGACAAGACAGGGCCTTCTCTTTCTAACCTCAACTCCCAACATAAACGCCCAAGGAGGGATGCATGGAAGCTCTGCAACCCCACAGACTTGGGCTCTGGTCCTGACGTTCCCGCTGACTAGCTGTGTGCCCTTGACTCCATTTCCCCAACTCTAACGTGAAGGTGATGCAACATTTGATATCCAAGGCCCCTTTCAGCTCTGAAACTCCAGGCTCCTGTAAAAGCCGGGTGATGGGCTGGGACTGAGGAAGGCCTGGAGAAGACTGGACATGGTCTTGGAACAGGGAGAGCTTTGGGTGTGGAGACTCGTGCCTGGTACCCCTCCCAGAAGCAATGGCTCTAAGTGCAGCACCAGCGTCCCCACCCTCAGGCCAAGTAACCCCATCATTCATTCATTCACTCATTCATTCGTTCGTTCATTCATTCAAGATTTTCTAAACTCTTACCCTGTGCCAGGTACTACACTAATTCTGGCAAACAGCAGTGAACAAGCGCAGCCTTGTGAACTTCCCATTGGGTCTGAAGATCTTTCACTCTACTCCCTGTCCCCAGGGCCGGCCCTTTAAGGGAGTAGAGCATGGAAGAGCAAAACAAACAGTAGCCAAAAGGGAAGCCACATGAAGCCAGCAAAAGAGCAGTGAGCCAAGCTGAGAGCTGATGGAGGTCTGGTTCAGTCTCCAGCTTTCCGGGCCTCAGTTTCTTTATCTGACAGAGGGGGCTGGCTCTGGTTTCTGTGGGACCTTCCAGCGCTGGTAGTCTAGACATCCTAGGGATTGACTCAACTTCTCAATCCTGGGATCGCCAGAGGGAGGCCTGCTGGAGGCCAGCCCTGGGCAGCTTCTGACAGGCCCCAGCTTGGACTCCGCAGCAGCAATGACCCACCCGGGACCCTGTGGGCTGCAGACAGGTCGAGGTGACAGGCGGCCAACGGCAGGGAGTTCTGGGGCACAAAGAATACAGCTTCAGCCTGGCAAAGTCCAGCTGCTGGAGGCTGCTTGAAAGCAAACATCTGGCTTTAACTGCAGAGATAAAATGGATGTCACATGCAGTTTTCTCCAAGTTGTAACTGTCGGGCTTGGGATGGGGTCAAAGAATGAGAAGGAAGGTAGATGTGTGCCCTGTCCCTGTGCCGCAATGCCTAGTAGGGGAAAGCGGCATCCCGCCCACCCCCCATCCCTGCTGGATTTTAACCATAAACACAGCCCTTTTCTGAAGGCACAGGCTTAACACAAACCAGATGCGGTAGGGACTTTCCCCCACCCCCTACCTTGGCCCTAAAATTAAACGTTCAGTATCTTCTCTGCCAAACCTCACTTGAAGGCCGAGCCTTAAAGAGCCAGAGCCTCTGGTTCTCACCCTCACACACTCTCAATCACATCTCCACTTAAACAAAATGTCAAAGTCCCCCAAATGGAAAGTGTGGATGGAGCAGCCCCCAGGAGGGCCTGACACCCAAGCAGGGCACGGGCAGATTTGAAAGGAGAAGGAATGCTGATCCTCCACCACCAGTGACGCCACCAACCCAGAAGGGATGGAAAGGGTTTCCTGAGAGGGTCGGGGGGATGATTTCCCATCCCTAGGGGCATCTGCCACTGGAACGCAGCCAACCCACAGGGAGTCAGCCTGCGCACCCACCCCTGTCCCCAGGGGACTCTGGAGATTCCTGGAAGAGCTTATTTCCTGGACTTCAGTTTCCAATCTCTAGAAAACAGGGTGAATAACAGACATCTTATTTAACTCTGAGCTCACTCACAGCTGTGATGATCTGAAAATCCCTCTTAGGCAAACTCAACTCTGCTGGTCTTCCTAGGTTTCCCCAATGCCGGGCTGGTTGTTTCCCTGTCCTGAAAGCTCTCCTGGTCCTTCTTCCAGCCCCAGCTAAAGGCCCAAACCACTCCACCCACTCCCTACCCTCAGCCTCCATGTCCCCCACTCCATGCCTGAGCCATGCATCAGCCTCAGCACTAATCAGCGTGCCCAGCACAGGGACATCTTATCTCCCCAGCAAAGACACATATCCTCTGCCCTTAATAAGCTCAGAGGACCACATCTTACACTGTGCGTACTCCGCAGAGCCTGGCAGTGCACAACACACACTAAAGATGCTCAAAGTGGGTCATTCAATCTCACCCAGTTGCCATGACTCCTTAAGAAAAGGGACAAGTGACCGGGCACGGTGGCTCACGCCTGTAATCCCAGCACTTTGGGAGGCCGAGGCAGGCAGATCACGAGGTCAGGAGTTCCAGACCAGCCTGGCCAATATGGTGAAACTCCATCTCTACTAAAAATACAAAAAAAAAAAAAAAAAAAAAAATTAGCTAGGCGTGGTGGCATGCGCCTGTACTCCCAGCTACTCGGGAGGCTGAGGCAGAAGAATCACCTGAACCCAGGAGGTGGGGTTGCAGTGAGCCACGATCGCGCCACTGCACTCCAGCCTGGGCGACACAGCAAGACTCTGTCTCAAAAAAAAAAAAAGAAAAGGGACAAGTGATAGTAGAAAAATATTTGAAGAGGAATGATGCTTCAGATAGAAATTCTCTGACTTGCCATAAAATTTAAATACTAATTTTTTAAAATAATGAATCCTCTAGCCTTAACATAGCCATTTGCATTTTTACATATTATCTTCCTTATTTACACTACTTACTACACTATCTTCCTTATTTACAGTACGATCAATTATAATGTATTACTCTTTAGTGTTCTCCGACTTTCAACAGTCTGTTGAATATTTTGTTCCTGTATAATCTTCCTAATTATCATTTTTAAAGGCTGCAAAAATACTACACCACCATGATGTATCAGGACGGATAGTTTGTTAAATTCCTTCCCCAGGGTTAGTTAGATATGGAAGCACTTTTTTCCCCCAGTTTTGCTGTTACACACAGAGAATTTATTTATTTATTTATTTATTTATTTATTTATTTATTCATTCTGAAATGGAGTTTCACTCTTTTCACCCAGGCTGGAGTGCAGTGGTGCAATCTCAGCTCACTGCAACCTCCGCCTTCCAGTTTCAAGAGGTTCTCCTGCCTCAGCCTCCCAAGTAGCTGGGATTACAGGCACCCGCCACCGAGCCGAGCTAATTTTTGTATTTTTAGTAGAGACGGGGTTTCACCATGTTAGCCAGACTGGTCTCGAACTCCTGACCTCATGATCCGCCCGCCTTGGCCTCCCAAAGTGCTGGGATTACAGGCATGAGCCACCACACCCGGCCCACACAGAGAATATTTTTAAGCATGTCTTTCTTTCAGCTGGACAGTTTCCTTAGGACACACTCCTGGGGGGTGAAATTACAGGGCTAAAGGGTCTGAGCATTTTCATAGCTTTTGCTGCATCAACAGCCATGATGCTAACCTGAAGGCTGTGCCAACGTGCAACACCTTAAGAAATGAACACATCACTCGCTCTATTAGAACCTTGCCCTGGTCAGACTTTTTTTCTTTTTAAAAATTGTTCCTCAGCTAAGTTGCTTTGACTGGAAGATTTTGCCTTCTCTGGGCCTCCAGATGAAGTGTCCTGGAGATCCTTTTTCTTAAATCTTAGCTTCAAGTCCCAGCTCCTCTTTACTAATCCTTCTCGTCAACCTAGTCCACTCTGATGCAAGCAGACCTGTAACAGCTCCCCTGGCAGCCTCCATGCCACACTCAATTCTGCTCCCCCATCATCAGCCTCCCTCTATTTCTGAGCTTCCTGGTCCCCATATACACTGTGGCCTCCACATCTACCCTATGAAGCTCCCACAGGGAAAAAGAGGGAAGCAGCCAGAGGGTTTCTTGACCTAGAGCCTCCAAAATGAACCCCAGGTGTGGAGTCAGTAGGAGATTGCATGTAAACTGAGTCCTGCAGGCCTCCTAGGCTTCCCATTGCCTGGGAATGTCTCAAGGGAGCTGTCTGAGTCTATCCCAGCAAAACACACAACTGCTGGCAGACCCCCAGGCTGAAATGATCCAGTCTCATGACAATGACTAGGCGCTCACCGTGTCTAGAGCCAACCCAAACCCCTACTGTCACGCGGTTTGAAAGAAAGCTAGAACCCAGACAACAGTCCACAGTCAGAATTTGGCTCAACTGAGACTAGAGGATCAGAGGTCACTCCGGTGGGCCAACCAGGGAAGCAGGGCGAGGCAGGAAGCAGAAAGTTAAAAAGCCCTCTCTCCGCAGGAAACCGAACAGAGTTGGGCAGGTCATTGAAGGACACAGATGTTTGCGCTCGGTGGCAGGGGAGGACCTGCTGAGCAGGGTGAGAGGGATCAGTGGGCAGGGTGGGCCACCTGCCTGACATGGATGGCCCCTCAGAATCCCTGGGATGAATCACTGATCAGCAGGGCCTCCACTGCTAGCACTGCAGTGTTGCTTTAAAGCAGCCTTGCAGAGAGCCAACCAGACCACGTGCTCCAAATCCAAAAGCAGTTTACAACCAGGAAAGCAATAACAGATTGCCTTTCCTTTCTTCACTTTTGCTCTAAGTCATGGGGATTTGGCGTCCAAAAGAAATACTTGATTCACATTTGGGGGTGGCTAGTGAATTTACGGTCTAAGTCACAAGGAGACAAAGCTTCATTAAGAAGGTCCTGGAGGAAGAGTAAATAAGAGTGAAGCAGTTGGAGCCAGGCACAGTGGCGCACACACTATAGTCCCAGCTACTGAAGAGTCTGAAGCAGGAAGTCTGCTTGAGACCAGGGGTCCAAGGCTGTCGTGAGCTATGATCATGCCACTGTACTCCAGCCTGGGTTACAGAACGATGAAGACCCTGTCTCAAAAACAAAAAAAAAGAGGCTGCACAGTGGGTTACTTCTGTATTCCTAGCACTCTGGGAAGCAGACGGAGGGGGATCGCTTAAGTCCAGGAGTTTGAGACCCACCTGGGCAACATGGTGAGACCCTGTCTCCATTTTCATAAAAAGTGAAAAACATTAAAGGGGGAAAAAATGTAAAGGAATTGAGTTCATTTAGCTAAACTCTTTCCATTCAGACTGAAGCAATAATATTCCTCCAGATAATCCTTCATAGGGTTATCTAGCTTTATCTAAAAATTAAGTAGGGCGCTTGCTGGAAATGCAGATTTCTGGGCTCTAACCAGAGCATTTGGTTCAGGAGGTCTGGAAAAGGCCCAGGAAGCTACAGTTTTACACAAACCTAGGTGGTCCACAGGCCATCCTATAAGGAATATAGCCTTGGAGTGAACCTCTCCACTTGGGTAGCAGAGGGTGGACATACCCAGGGGAGCTAGAATATCTGCAAGGAAGTTGTGGTCACCTGCAGTGAGTGATCACTGAATACAGCTTAGGCAGGAGGCCCCTCATTGCATGACCCACCTCCAACCCTCATCGCAAAGGAACCTCTCCTTCACAGACCAAAGCACAAGTCACTCTTGTCTCCTCAAGTCCCTCTCTCTCTCTCTCCCAGTTCCATGAATCTTAGTTGGACCAGCCTTTAGAGTTCATTGTGGTTTTCTGGGTGGGGAGAGACAAAGCGGGTAGAGTGTCTAACAAACCAGACAGAACAAATCAATCCCAGCCCATCCACATGGCCACAAGCTGGAGGCATCACGAGATCCCAACAGGGAGCTCTTCACCCAAACAACACAAACAGCAGCTGAGACATTCCAGTGGCTTCCCCCTTCTCTGCCCCCAAGGAAACGTCACCAAACCAAGATTCTCTCTGGTGAATCCCATGGTTCCAAAGTTCTAATCATCCACAGCCCCTGGAAATTGGAAAACTGAAAGCTGTTTGCAACTGTGTGTCAGATGGGCTGGCCAGAGGACACATAGCTCTAAGAACATCGAGCATCTATCTTGAAGGCACACCTCTAACAGAGCCTGTCTGAGAGTTCCATGCATGGTAAGAGGGGTTTGGATAAGATGCCATCATTTAGGCATTCATCCCCTCTTCCCCCAAGAGACACCTGTGACCTCCAGCTGTGGTCCCTGCCCAGATCCCACCCAACTCAATGAAACTGCTAGAGTGGCAGGAGAGGGGGCCTTCTGTGCATCAGCTCCTATATGCTGAACAATGACTCGGCCATCAGGTGTGCCACTGCTGTGTGCACAGTGCCCAGCACACCTGCCGTGCCCATTCTGGCATTTAAAGCCACCTGGGAACTCTTTGATCAGTCATTACAGTTCCTAAGGACTGAAGCCTCACTCTCTATTTGAGGTGAAGTAATTCCACGAATGGACCATCTTCTTCCTGCCCCATATTCTGGCAAATTCAGTCTGACATGTAACTGCTTAGGTGATGGTGGAGCTACCCAGTAACAGAAGCAACTCTGTGGGTTGCAGGGGGTCAGCAACCCTCAGCCCACAACCAGTACCCTGGTCAAGAGTTCAGCAAGGCATCTGGCCAGCATGGGAAGGGGTCTCCCTGCCCTGGAAGCTTCCTCCTAATGACAGGGGAGTAGAGGGGTGTGTCTACCTGGCCCAGAGAATGTCTGGTTCAGCGAAGTGAAGAGAGGGAAGTGAGAGACGGCAGGTTTAGGTTCTCATTTATGATCGCTCGCACTTCCCCTCCATTTTACCAAACACCCTGGCTCTCCAGACAAGCCTCAGAGCCAGACAGGAACTTGAGGAATGTGGTCAGGAGTCAGATCTGGGCAACACTTTCCCAGGCGATTCCACCACTTCTCACACCGAAGCGCATCAGCCCGGGGTCCCGACCTCTTGGGTTTCACGCCTGGCAGGTGGTAGCTGTTGAGGAATCTACTAAGAAGCCAATCAGTGATAATTTAACATTTCCTCCCAAACATTTAGACATTTAAAAGTTTTCTAAACCGCTTTCTATGATTAACAGATTAATAGGTTAACAGGGCCTTCAAAACCTTAGAAATGTATGCTCAGAGGCAGACAAATTAGTGGCTGAGAAGACCGTTTGAGGCAGAGGAAAATCAGGTGCCCCATGCACCTAGACAGACTACTAGCAGGGGACTGTCCGAGGCTCAAACCCCTGCCTGACAAGAGACGAGTTCACTGCGGCAGTGAACCAGGTGTGTGCACCAGGCCACACACCTCTGTGCTCTCAGGGTGGTAGAATTTCTGCTAATTCTTATTTTCTTCTTTGTAGTTTGCTGTAGTTTCCAAATTTTCCACAATAAATATTACTTTCCTTTTCAATTAAAAAAAAAAACAGGTGGCACATTAAGCTGGTCAGTCTTCTGAAAGCAATTGATTCACATGGAAAAGGACTCAGAAATGATCCTCTCCGAGTATGATCAAAAAACCCAGCTCCTGGATATTATCCAAAAATGCAGGAAAACATCCACATGAAAGGAATATTTATAGAGGCATTATCTACGATAGGCCAAAACTGGAAACCACGGAAGTGTCCAATAATGGAAGAATTATTAGCAGAGGACATGCCAGCAGCCAGGGCGTGAGGCAGCTGGTAAGGGGGACTTGCCCAGGCCCAGCCCCGACTGACCACACTGTTTCCTTCCTGAAGGGCCTCATCCCAGTTCTGTGGGCAGATCCCAAACTGCTTCTAGAAGACAACTTTGGCCTTGACAGCCATCCTTCTGGAAAGGGAGAGTGGGCCAGGCTCTCATTTTCATAATAAAATAGCAGCTTTGCCCTTCACATGCTTAGCACCCAAAACAAATATTCAGGTTGGTGCAAAATTCCCATTACATTTAATGGCAAAACCCGCGATTACTTTTGCACCAACCTATTAGCTCTCTTTTCTGTGAAGACCTCAGAAAACCTCTGAACTCAGAGCCAGGAGTCCACACAGCCTGCTCTCCAGCTCCTGTCAAACAACTGCCACGACAGAGTCTCCAAGAAGTGCTCAAGAGTATCTCAAAGGACTTGTGCCTCTCTGAGGTTAAACCTCTGGAAACAGTGGAGCTCGAGTTCATTGCCTCAGCTCCCCACAGAAATGCCTTCCTACACGTGTGATTTAACACCGTACCTGTGGCTTTCAATGGGAGCTGATTTAAGAAACAAGTATACAAAAAATTTCTGTGTGTTCCATGAAACTAATACTGACAGCACTGTTTACTGCACCACTCTCCTAAAATGGTAAAACTCAGCTTTTAGTGCTTACAAAAAGTGCCCCTTTCTCGTGAACTGGTATACTTTCTTTTACTAAGAAATAAACACTTGATACTTCCAAGTTCTCTTTTTGCTTCGGCTGTCAGGAAGCTCAGAACCAGGGTCAGGGTTGACTTACAAAAACTAACCTCTTTTAATATTAGGCTAGGCAAAATAAGCAAGACATAGCAAATACTGCATAATCTAACTTGTACATGGAATCTAAAAAAATCAAACTCATAGAAGCAGAGAGTAGAATGGTGGTTACTAGAGCCAGGGGGGTTGAAAGAAATGGGGAAATGTTGGTCAAAGGGTACAAACCTTCCATCAGGATAGTTACTATTTCTAATAATCCTACAGTTGAGCCCCCAGAACATGTGGGTAAGAGGCAACGACCCTCACACTCCCACTATGCAGTAGAAAATCCACATATAACTGACTCCCCAAAAACTTAACTGTTGTAGCCTAGTGTTGACTATAAGCCTTACCTATAACATAAACATTTGATTAAAAACACATCGACATCCATGTTGTATGTTACATACTGCATTCTTAAAATAAAGTAAGCTACAGAAAAAAATGTTATTAAGAAAATCATAAGGAAGAGAAACTATATTTGCTATTCAGTAAGTGGAAGTGGATCATCATGAAAGTTTTCATCCTGGTTGTCTCCACATTGAGTAGGCTGAGGAGGAGGAGAAGGAGGAGGACAGCTACTGCTGTCTCAGGGGTGGCAGAGGCAGAAGAGGTGGAGGAGGAGGAAGGGGAGGCAGGAGAGGCAGGCGCAGTCGGTATAACTTTTATGAAAAAAAAATCTGCTTGTAAGTGAACCTGCACGGTTCAAACCTGTGATGTTCAAGGGTCGGTTGTATATTGTTTATTTGAAATTTGCTAAGACAGCAGATCTTAGTATCCTCATCACATACACATACATACAAACAATGACAACTATGTGAGGTGATGGATGTGTTAATTAACTTGATTGTGGTAATCATGTCACAGTGTACATGTCTATCAAATCATCACACTGCATAACTGAAATATATATAATTTAAAATTTTCAATTTTACCTCAATAAAGCTGGGGGAATTACATTAAAATTTCTTAAAAACTAACCTCTTTGAACATTGTTTTCTTAACAATTGTCTCACCCCCACTATGACATAGCTCTGGATCTTCTAACTTTAATTTAAAACTCTGGCCCAGGCACAGTGGCTCCTACCTGTAAACCCAGCATTTTGGGAAGCCAAGCGGGGAGGATCACTTAAGGCCAGGAGTTTGAGAGCAGTCCTGGCGACTTGACAAGAACCTATCTCTATTTAAAAAAAAAAAAAAAAAATTAAACAACAAAAAACTTCTGAAGGAAGGGGGTGTGGTGGCTCACACTGGTAATCCTGGCACTTTGGAAGGCCGAGGTCAGATGACTTTTTAAGACCAGGACTTCGAAACCAGCCTGATCAACATAGCAAGACCTTACAAAACAATGTAAAAATTAGCCAGGCGTGGTGGCATGCACCTGTAGTCCCAGCTACTCAGAGGAGGCTTAGGTGGGAGGATCCCTTGAGCCCAAAAGTTTGAGGCTGCAGTGAGCTATGACAGCACCACTGCACGCCAGCCTGGGTAACAGAGTGAGACCCTGTCTCTAAAACGAAATAACAAAAAACCCTGTTATACACGAGACTTTTAATATATCCACCTCAAATGCTTTTTGGAAAGAGGCAGGAAAGTACAAATAAACATGTATTTATGAAACAATCTCTATACTTGGATCTCACTTTCTCCAGGCAAGGAACATAAAGGCTGTGTAACTATATAAGAAAAAGTGTTTTTGATAAAATGCCAAGTGGGGAAATAAAAAAGCAGAGCTAATTTTTATGTACACTATGATTACCGCTATCAGAATAATGCAGGCATGAAGATTAAAAATAAAAATAGGTTTCTGAAAATATAAATGGTTATGTTTAGGAGAAAGGGTCTAAGATGGTCATTTTTCTCCCCTAACTTATTTATCTTCTCAAATGGAAACAGAGGCCCATGTGGGTGAAGCAAGTAAGGCAAGCAGAGGCTAGAAATGCAGTGTTCCCCTGGGTGTTCTGATGCATCTCACAGGCCGCCACACGGGACACAGGGCGCGGGGGCACGGGGGTGGGCTATAGGCCCTATGTGGATCCTGAGGGACCAGCCCCCAGTGGGTGGTGCCATGGATTTCACAGGGTCTTGGATAAAAATGGCTTGTACACTCAAGTCACAGCTGTTTGAGATTCTTGCAATACCCCCGACATGTTCTGATCACTCCCTCACAACTGGGCATCTGGGGAGGGGCACAGAAGGAGGAGGCAGGAGCCATGACCCTGGCTGGCCTCAGATGCCTAGGACTTGGTGGGCAAACTAGTTGCTCCTCATCCCTCCAGCACCAGATCAGAAGCCACTCCCCACAGGAAGCATTCCTCATCCACCTCCAGAAACTACCCCCACGCCCGACCGACAGGCATTCACACCCACACAGCCTGTACTTCTCCTTCACAAGGCACCCTGAAAGCTTGCCCTCGGCACCCATCTACCCCCTGGACCACAAGCCCTGGCCCAGTACAGCTGTGGCTGGTGTGCAGCCCACATCAGCTGAGTGGCCGGCAGAGAGAATGGCTCACCCTCTGCAACACAGCCAAGGTTTAGCCAACTAGGCTAGCAGCTTCCCCGAGTCAGGATCCTCACTGATGCCAGAATGGCTGGCAGCTGCCTTTATTGCCCTGCATCTTTTACGACAAGAGCCCACATCCAGGGCACGGGCGCCTGGGAGGTCTGAGGAGGGGGTAGAGGCAGGGTCCACTGCTCAAATTCCCGCCTAGCCTTGGCGAGCAAGCAGGAGAGGCAGGGCTGACTCACCAGCTCGCAGGTGGAGTGAGCTCATTCCCTTCCAGGGCATCCTTGGAACTGGAAACCCACGGCAGTGATGGTTCCCATGGCAACGGGCCAGCACCTCCTCCACAGCCGCCTTCCCAGGAGCACCATTTGCCTGTGCCCACGGGTCACTTACCCACCCTCCCCAGCCTAAATCTCAGAAGTCAGAGTAAGGAGAGGCCTTGAAGGCCAGGCAATGCAGAGCCCTCCTCCCTCCACACCCCAGCCCTGCCTGCTTCCAACCTGAGACTACTTCAACACATTTAAGACCATGAAACTCTCGCCCAACCATGCATCCCTTCTTTGGAAGGCTGTTAGAAATTCTATTCTGAGCCAGATTCCATCTCCACACAACTCTCACCAAGTCCTACTTCTCCCCATTGGGTCAACCCAACACATCCCCTCTTTCAAATGACAGCCTGGAGCCTGCTCTAAGCAGCCCAGGTCAATCAAATAGTCCTGATACAGTTTCTGCCCTTCCGCACCCGCTGTGTGGGTTTCTTTGCATGGGATTATATTGGTCTATAATCCTCTCAATGTGTGGAGTCTAATTCAGGCAGCCACGCACTGAGCAGGTCTCAGGACAAGCCTGGTGCCTGCTACTGCCCCAAAGATGCCCAGAGCTTGTCCCTCACTGATTCACCAGTCCTCACTGTTGCCCACTCCCAAATATCTTTCACTCCAGCTGCACCCAGCCCACTCCTCACTCACCTCCTGCCCCTCCCTCCCCAGAACTTTGCACTCCCTTTTTCATACCTTTGGTTACACCCTTTGCAGGCCCACCTCCCCTTGACCCTGCCCCCTCACCCGCTTGGCCTGACTCACATATTCCAGATTTGATTTTTAGCTCACATGATCACCTCCTCCAGGAAGTCCTACCTGTCTCCTCCAGGATGGGCTGGAGCCTTCCTTGGAACTCCATTCTCTATACCAGATGTGATATCTTTGTATATGACAAGGAAATTGCCCGTCCCTGAGTCTCTCACTCACAGGCCTCCTTAGAGACAGAGATCATGCATCTGTCCCTCATCTGGAAAGAATGTCTGCTTTATGTTTGTTAAGTCTGGGTGGCAAGCAGGTAGATATTCATTTTATGATTCTCAATGCTTTTTCTTATGTTTGAAATGTCAACTTTAAAAAAAGATGATCCACAGTAAACATGAGTTGAGTAGATGAACTAGGGCTGGCTGCAGTGCCTTCTGCCCCAGTGTGTGTTTGAGAATCTCACGTATCCAGCTGAACTCACCCTTCAGAAACTTTCCTCCCACCTGGGGCTGGAACCCAACACCACCTGGCCAGTTATCCAGAGCAGTTAGTTCAAACCCTCCGGTGAGCACCTGCAACTTGCCTAGCATGGCAGCACCATAAAGATGAGTTTTTATTCATACTATGATATCATTTCTTCTCCGCTTGTCCTTTCTCACTTGAGAAGTTCCTAGCAGTTCACACTAGCACACTAATCTCAGTGCCAATAAAATAGCCCAGATGATTAAATATTACAGGCAATTCTGTTGCTAATTGCTGAAGCTGAGTAATGGGTATATGGGAAATCACTATACTATTCTCTCTACTCCTGTGTGTGAATTTTCCATAAGTTTTTAAAAAATTCATTCATTTATTCATGCAACTAGCATGCATCATGGATAAAGAGAGAAATCAGAATCATCTCCCCAAGAATTTGTAATTTTATTAAATTCTAAATTGCTTGCTACCTTATGCCACCCCAGGAATTAAATATCTATTGGCATTTGTAACATAAAGGTTATGCTGACCTATCAAAGGATGAACAGCAAATAAGGGGCTCCAGCACTGCCTCTCCTGGACTGTGGGGAGCAAAGAGCCTTTCCAACCCTGCCTATTCCACCTACATTTGAAGGCCGCCGTGCACAGGGGCGTCATCAAAAGGCAGCAAGCAGCTGCAGGAAGCCAACAGCATCCTTCCAACTTAAAGGCAACTTTCCCTCAAAAAACAGGAGTCAAGTACCCTCCATTCTACCTGAGCCACCCCCACCTCCACTGCTCAACACAGCACGGGGACTTCAGTCTCCACGACCAGAGAGGGGCCACTTCCCTGGTGCACAGGAATGTACGGGTCAGGAGAGAAGTGTATGGGGCCCGGGAGGGTGGAGACTCAGCTCCATCTCTCATGAGGGGCCTCCCTTCTCCAGTCAGGGCTGACAGCTGGTGCTCGCTACCAGAAGGAATGAGCTAGCAGAGAGGAAGCAACTAGGACAGTGGTTAGCAGTGTGGACTCTGGCCAGGCAGCCCTGAAATCAAAGCCCAACTGCCCCACTAAAAGCTGTGAGTTGGGAGAAAATATTTAATCTCTCTAAGTCTCAGTTCCTTCTGTAAAGTGGGACTAAAAATGTCACAGTACCTTTTCCTCATAGGGCGGCTATGATGATTCCTTGGTATAATGCACGTAATGGACTTAGCACAGTGCTGGACATGCGGTAATAAGTGCTGGCTGTTAACACCAAGATCACCGCCGCCACCAGGCTGCCTCTCTCCTGCAGGCTCATCTCTCTATTCCCTCCTCAACTGCAAACGCAAGAGCCAGTCCCAGGAACAACAGAGTGTAAGGGCCCGCATGTGGATCACTACCTCCAACTTGGCAGGGCGCAGCTGCCTGCATGTGTGAAATTCATCTGAAATTGACCACCCACACACTAGCCAGAATCCCAGCAGCTTCATCTGCCTTCAGAATACAGAGGCCCGCCCCATGTGCATCTATCTGCAGGTGTTCTGGAGCCCACCTGCAAGGATGACTTCAGAAGATGGCTTACGTGTACCCAGAATAAAGAATCCTTACCAAATCTAGCCCCACAAGGAATGAACTCATGGCAGACTGTCCGTGGACAAATCAGATCACCACTATGGACCTCATCCCTTTATCTGAGGGAGAAGAGGGGTAGGTGACAGTGCAGGTCCCTTCTGGCTTGGGCATTCTATTGATTTCTTCAAACTGCTGCAAAGGAGAGAAGGGCCAGAGCTGGGCTCTGGAAATAAACAAGTGAAAGACAAGGCCACCTATTGACACCAGTCCCTTGGGCAGATTCCAGGCTGAAAGCCTTGCTCCCTGGCTCCAGCCAGTGTTTCAGACCCACTGAGCCCACAGGCAAGCAGCCTCCTCACACCAGGCCTGTGGGTCAGCCAAGTCTACACAAAGGACCAATTATGATCAGTCCACCTTGCAATTCTCCTGAGCCACCTCCAGCATCCCCACCCCCAGACACACCTGGAGCACCCAGACTAGAAGGCAGAGCTAAGTTACCCTTCACCCACACCAAACAAGGGAGAGTGCCTCCCTGATTCTCCCCTCCCCAGGCACCTGGCCTCCCACTCAGGACCACACCCTAAGCAGGTATTTCCAGAGCCAGAGTGAATGCAGAGCCCAGGACACACAGAGCACTGGCTTCTGGGTCTGTCTATAAAGGAAGCGCATTCACCTGGCCCCACTTGCATCCTCCCTAGAGGGTGAGAACAAACTCCTCAAAGCTGAAGACACAGAGGGCTCCTAAAGAAGCTATGTTCGCAGAATAGTTAACTTCAGGGCCAGGCTACAAAGCCCAGGAGTCAACTGCAAGGTCACCTTTAGAAGTGCCTGACTCGGATGAGTATGGTGGTTCATGCCTGTAATCCCAGCACTTTGGGAAGCCGAGGCAGGAGATCGTTTAAGCCCAGGAGTTTGAGACCAGCCTGGGTAACACAGCAAGACCCTGTCCCTACAAAAAAATAAAATTATCTGGGCATGACGACACACTCCTGTGGGCCCAGCTACTTGGGAGACTGAGGTGGGAGACTCAATTGAGCCCAGGAGGTAGAAGTTGCAGTAAGCTGAGATCATGCCACTGCACTCCAGCCTGGGTGACAGAGTGAGACCCTGTCTCAAAAAATAAAAACACAACTAATTTTGTTTTTAAAAAAAGAAGTGCTTGACTCTGCTGAGTGTCCAAGAGGGCAGAAACACAGAATGTTGGCATCACCCCAGACCCCAGAGATCATCTGCATGTGATAATCCAAGTACAGCCTTTAGAACAGAGCCCCACCACCATCCTACCACCCAATTTCTCGGTTTATAGGTGGTTTCGGGTGTGACTTATCCAGCATCACAAAGTGGCCACAGGCAGCACTAGGACAAGACCTTGGGTCTCCTGAGGCCCCGGTACCTAACACACAACCATTCTTCCTGTTCCTGGGGGACAAGATAGGTTTCTGCCAAACAACTCTCTGGCCTAATAAATCAAAGAAGACAGTCTTTTCACACCTATCCCCACTCCCAAATGCCACTCCCAAAGTCCCAACAGAAAGGGAGCAGGAGGCAGGTGAAAGCTTTGCTGAGGCCCCACAGTTATCTAGATCCACACCCCTTGGGATACTGTGGCTAAAGACAGCGGGCTGCTGACATCCAACACTCCAGAGAGAACCCTCAGCAGAGGGACTGGAAGGAGAAGGAAAACCAAGACCCAGGTTTTACTTCCTTTAAGGTCCACAAACCCACACAAAAGGACCAGAAATTCCCTGTGATTTTCTGAAGCAGGGCTCAGCCAAATGCAATAACCCCACCCTCCAGAGAGGAAGGGGCAGGATGAAGAGGGACATGTCAGTATGGCCAGCACCTTGGAATCTGATGGGCAGCTAGCCAAAGAAAAAACGCAGCTAGGCTGGCTGGTAGGGAGCTGGGAGGTCTGTGCCAGTTCCAACCAGCCTACCATTGGACGCACCAGCTCAGAGAGGGGCGCTGAGCAGCATGGCAGGGGCTGAGGTCATCCTAGGCTATGACCCCATCCCAATGACAAAGCCAGCTTCCCTGGCCCCTGTCCTCCTTCTGATTCCAGGACACACCTCTTAGTCCTGAGGAGCCAACTGGGCCTCTGCCCTGGTCCCAGGAATCAACCTCATCTCTGGGGTGGTCCTTGGTGACTCAGACCACCACCACCCAGGCCCTCAGCATCTGTCAGTTGTCTCCTGCAGGACTACAGCTGCCACACTCCTGTCCAAAGGCCCTCACCACCACTGTTCATCAACACTGGATACTCGGTGAATACCTAGTATGTGCAAGCTTGATTCGTGCTTACCTGCTCTTTGGGGTGCTGGGATGAGCTCATCAGGGAGCTCCTGAGAGTCCGTTACTAGGGGGACCCCAGGAGACTCCACAAATCCACCTTTGATCATCCAAGGAGCCTCAGATCAGTTACAGATCAGTGACATCCCCTGAGAATCTCTAAATGTCTTTAGAGAGGAGTTTCACAACAGTGCCCTAAGAAAGTGTAATGAAGGCAGGCAGGCTGCCACACATCTGTCCTTTCTGACTCTCCTAGCCCAGGTACTAACTGGGCAAGGCAATGGCCGAGTGGCTGAGAGCCAGAAGATAAGAAGGCAAGAGCAGGGAAATCAGACAGGGACAAAGGCCACTCAACTGGGACCCCACTTGTTGTCCTTGAAGCCTAGGAATGGTCCTGGCGGAGTGGGGCTCATCGTGGCTCCCCACATCTGGCCTCTTCCAAAACTCTACATGCAGCCCAAGCCTCATATCCAGAGCAGTCTCTTGTCTTGCAGAGCACAACCAGCTTCCAAAGGGCACAAGAGGCTGCTGAGCCATAAAATATAAACTCATTTAGAAGCATTCCCAAATTCATGCACCTTTTCGTCATGACATATTTGCTTTATCAAGAAGTAATAAAAGCACAACTACTACCCTGGGAGGCGAAAAAAATGGCAACGTGGCATAGGTCCCTAGGAACCTGAATCTCAAGCCCAGGAAAAGAGGGCAGCAGACAAGGGACCAGGGACCCATAGGTACGGACACCAGATGCCACACACACGTGTGGGTGGAAAGAGGGTAAGATACTGAGACTGACATCTCCTGCCCTCCCTCATCAAACATCAGCAAGTCTTTGAACTCTGGCGGGGTGCAGGGCGGCAGGTGTAACATACGAACGCCACCGCAGAGGCAGGAAGCCGGGTTCAGTCCCACCTGCCACCTACAAGGAGCTGTGTGACCTGGGCAAGTGCTTTGGAACTCAGCAGTCTCAGCCACAAAACAGGGATGGCAGAGCTCCCATAGGTCTACCTTTACAGCTCCAGGGCAAAGGAGACGTGGGAGCAAAAGGAGCAATGAACAGAGTGACGCATTGTGTATGACCCCATCTACACAAAGTTTTAAAACAGGCACAAAGATACAGACAGCTATATAGGCAAGAAATGTATAGGAACAAAAACACCAAACTTGGAACAGTGGTTAACTCCGGTGAGGGAAGGTTACGGGATCAGGGAGAACGCTGGGGTCGCAACTCTACAAGGTACTCTTTCCTGAAAATAAAAATCTGAAGCCAACATGGTCTTTGTGAACTGGCTTCAAGGTCAGAAAATCTAGAAATACTTGCTGTAACCATCTGAACCTTTCAGGTCTTTCCAAATACCCTCAAATGGCCTTTACCTCCCACTAAGCCATCCATATGGGTATTGTGAGGATTACATTAATATCTGTAAAGCACTTAGAAATGTGCCTGGCCCAAAGCACAGTACCAGGGCTGGCTGCTGCTGGGGGCAGGGCAGGGGGACGCAGGGATGCTCAGCTCCATATTCCCAGAATAGTCCCAGGGCCAGTAATGTGGGCCTATGCTGAGCTTGCTTCCGAACCAGTGGCTTCTGGGGAAAAGGCATCAGGTACAGGCCCCCCAGCCAGGCACCTTTGGGTGCTACTGTGGCCTCCTTGCCCGTGCCAAGCAGCCTCAATGAGGGGGTGGCACACAGGCCCACTATATAACTGAGACCCCAATGTGGCATTCCTTAAAGAAACTATATACAATGAACCTCTAAATATAAGAAAAGAGAGAAAGAGGAAAAAGAAGAAGAGAAAAAGAAAGCTACAAAGCAAAACTTCATTTGGAGCTAAAGTTGGGAAAATATGCAGATTTCTAATAAGAGGCCTCAGGGCTTCATGCATGCAAAAACACCTCCATGCAGCCCCAGCCACCAGTATCCGAGATGAAGGACAGGAAACCAGGGGTCTGGCCCCATTTCCCTGCCTCCAGGAAAACACAATTCATAAGCCACCTCCTGCATCTCCCAGCTCCCAGGGCCAAGTCTGGAAAAGCACTTTGGGTTCCTGGAAAGAAAGGCCCTTACAAAATATCGGGAACTCGACTGGAAAGCGCCATTATCTATTATCTGGAGGATGTCTGCGGAGTTTAAAAGGGAGCCACTCCTCTGCCAAGGTCAAGGAGGTGGCCAAAAACAACAGAGGGGCTTCTTGGAGCCAGAGAGACACATGCAGCCAAACGCTGACAGACAGGCACCCCTGCTCACAGACCCGACAGACACAAGTGTTAATTAAGACAGAGGACCTCGGTGGAGGCTGCCCTCCTTTTCCTGGACCAAGACCCCATATTGGGGGTGTCGAGACTTGACTCAGAAGGATTAAAAGCTCCACTTCTCTATCCCCAAACTATAGGCTGTGATGCGTTGGACATCTCCACATCAGACATAAGGAGAAAAGATAGAGTCTGATTTTAAGAACCCCTCCCACCCACATGCAAGGCTTGGTGCCTCTTCCAGCCTGGAAAGCCAAGTTCCATTAGGGGACCGGCCTGAAGGAGCCCACCCACCTTGAAGTTGCCTCCCCTCCCGTCATTTCACCTACAGATGATTTGAAAATAGAGCTCAGATGCTGTCTCACTCCCATCAATTATAATCAGCTTTGCAGATGGCTTTTAAAAAATAAATCTTCAGGCCCATAAAAATGCTCCCCTACAAGCCCTGGCCTGGCCTCAAATCACAGGCCTTGTGACCATGCTCTCAACAGCCCCACGATCACCCACCACCAAGAAACAGGAAAAACAAGGTAACAGAGAGGAGGCTCCCTTCCCCCAGCCGACTGCTCTTTCGCCTGGAGCTGAACATTTGGGGCCTCTGATTTAGGCCTGGAAGGTTCAAAGCTGGGGGTCAGGAAATGGCACTGCCCCCCACTTAGTGCTGATCTCTGACCTGGCACAAAAACTCCCCAGCCCTGTAACACCAAAAGCCAACCTAAGTCCCCCACTCCCTCATCAACTTTCTAAATCGTCTCAAGGCTTAAACAAGAACCTCAAACGTTACGGGTTTCACGTGCACAGGCTTTTAAAATCAAAATAAACCTGAGCCTCGGCTGCCTGGTTCAAAGCCTGTTTGGTTCCCGTGGTGACCACAAAGGAAGAGACTCTCTAAACAAAGGGAAGGACAGACAGAACAGGTGAAACTGAAGGAACCAAAACAAGAGAGAAGGGGAGGGTGCTGCTAAATCTTAAAGCAGGGGAAGCTAGCTCCCAAAAGCTGGGGTCAGCACCAGAAGAGGCCACCAGGAACGTGGGATTGGGGAGGCCTCCAGGTTCAGGGGATTTGAGTCTATTCCTGACAGTTACTGCTTCAACTGAAAAACACAGAGAAATACAACTTGCATCCTTCACTACCTTTAAAACCAAGAAAAGTACCTTCACTGAGGCCTATGTCCATCCCCTTAAACCTCACAGACCCCCCTGTCAAAGACCTGGATTGAAAACCAACTCTACTTCCAGGCTACGGAAAGCCTGGTAAAGTCGCTTAACCTTTCTGAGCCTTACTTTCCCTGCATGTAAAATGGGGATAAGACCTCACAAGTTTGCTCACCATGATTACTGGAGAGAAAGCCACACATGGAAGCACAAATGTTAAAAATGCGCCACAATGAGTTGTTCTCTTATTTCAATTCCATATAAGCCTTGCCTCCCAATTCAAACATAAACTCCTTAATAGCAAAGAGTGTGTCTGTACTTCTGGTTAAAAGCCGAGTTCTGAGGTCAATCTGCCTAATCTTGGTCAAGTTTCTTAACCTCTCTGGGCTTCCATTTCCCTGTCTGTACCAAGAAAACTAACAGTCCCTTCCCCAAAGAGTTGTTTGACATGTGGAGGTACTCCAAACCATTCAGCATTTAATCAGTGTGAACTATTCGTCTTTGTACTTACTTGGAAAACCAAGACATAGTTAATAAATACTGGTTGGTTGGTTGGTTGGTTGGATGGTTGATATAAAACAGGTAACACACCTTTCCAGTCTTCCCTCTCTCATCTTCTGTTCCCTTCCCAGGAGGTGGACAGTGTTTACATTTACCTCCGAGTACCTTGGGCTTGTGAAATGCTTTGAAGCAAAATGAATGGCTCCCTTTAAGAGTCAAGGGTGCCAGCACCTTCATTTCCAGGCCTCTCTCGCTGTGCGGCTGTGAACATGTTGTTCTCTATCTCTAAACTCAGGATCTTCATCTATGAAGTGTCATCATCCCACATATCTTACAAGGCTGTTGTCAACGTTAAATGAAGCCACTGACAAACGCGTCTGACATACACTCCATGTGCAAGAAGGGTTTCCCTAGGTCCCCCAGCCCTGACCTGTGGGTGACAGGCCTAGGGAAGACCCCACTCCCTCTTAATGGAGAACAGATCCCCACCCCAGAAGTAGCCTGCTGTAGCCAAGGACCAAGGAGGCAGTTTCCAGGGGAACAGCCTCCTCTGCAATGTACGCCCGATTTCCATCTTTGGCTGCTTTTTATTCTCCTCCCGCTTCTGTAGTGGGCTAGGTCACCTTTCCCCACGATTGCTAGGCAACCTCCAAGAGTGGTACAGCTGCCTCCTTTGGGGGGCACCCTGGCCCTGCCCTCCCCTTCCCCTGCCTACAACCCTAAGGAAAGCTGCCTCACTTGGACTCCCACCCTGCCAACCCTGGGGAGAGCACACGGAGAGAAGCAATCCCAGGCCAAGAGGGTTTATAGACAGAGGTTAGGGAGAAATTTTCCCCAAGGACTGAGACTTGGAAAATGAAGGCCACCCTCTCCCCAACCCACCCAGTCTTCTGTTTGCCTGTGCATATCTATGATCTATTCCTGGTCAGTTTCCAAGGAAAGAGCCACATCCTTCATCCCGCTTTCTACAAAAGCTCCCGCCCTTATCTTCCTCTTCTAAACTCCTCTCACTCATCATAAACCTGGACCCCAGCTCTAAAAAGTGGGCATGACAGAGAAGGGGACACACAAACAGGGGAAGAGGGACAAGGATGGCAGAAGCCATCAGAAATCCTGTGAATGCTTGTTTACCTCTGGGAGGTGGGATGACAGGCAATTGTCATTTTCTTCTTTATATTAGTTAATAATTTCTTAGGTTTTTAAAAATTGAGATAAAATTCCATGCCATAAAGTCACCATTTAAAAATGTACAATCTAGTGGTTTCACGTATATTTGTGAGGTTGTGAAACCACCACTACTATCCAATTCCAGAACATTTCCATCACCGGGGTTTTGTTTGTATATGTTTGTCTTGGGTTAAATGTTCTACCCACGCAAGCATTTGTTGTATAAGCGGCAGAGCAAAGTTGAGAAGGAGTGCAAATGCTGGAGCCCGACTGCCTGGCTTCAGATCCCAGCTCCACCATTTGCTGGCTGCGTGGGCCTGGAGGAGTTCCGCAGCTGCTCCAAGCCAGCTCTCTCATCTGCAAAATGGGATAACAGGAGGACCCATCTCACAGGGTTAGATGTGCTCATGCATGTAGAGTCCTTAGGACAATTGCTGATAATTACCATGTGCTCAAAAAGGGCGAGCCACTATAATTATTATGAGAAAAGGAATCTTGTTAACTTTATGGCAGAATGGTGCATGCGGAAGTGGCCAGTTGGGGTCATGAACGTTGCCACACACAGCTTTGGGGTCTGCCCATCACTAGACCAGACTCACCATGCCCAGATAACCAGACTTGCCTGCCAGATAACCCCCTGGGACGACATGAAAGGAGGGAAAGCAGGAGAGGCAGAGAAGGGGGAGCCTGGGCAACCCTCTCCATGCGTTTCCCCCCATCTGCTGAGAAGAGAAGGATTCCTGGGAGCTTGGACTTGATGCCCAGCCTGGGGATAGGTGGGAAACTGATAGGGTTTGGCTGTGTCCCCACCCAAACGTCATCTTGAATTGTAGTTCCCATAATCCCCACGTCGTGGGAGGGACCCGGTGGGAGGTAATTGAATCATGGGGGTGGTTACCCACATGCTGTTCTCGTGAGAGTGAGTTCTCACAAGATACAATGGTTTTATATGGGGCTTTTCCCCACCTTCGCTCTGCACTTCTCCATCCTGCAGCCATGTGAAGAAGGACATGTTTGCTTCCCCTTCCGCCATGATTTTAAGTTTCCTGAGGCCTCCATGCTGAACTGTGAGTCAATTAAATTTCTTTGCTTTATAAATTACCCAGTCTTGGGTATGTCTTTATTAGAAGCGTGAGAATGGAGAAATACAGAAACCTTGGTCATGCATGAAGAGGGAGGAAGAAGGGGTTCCAGGGTGGCTCTGAGCCCTGGTTTGCTGTGTCTCCTGTCCCTATTACTCCTAAGGCTCCTTGCCTCAGTCAGAGCCAGGTTTGGCCAAACAGTACTTAGGAGGCCACTGGCACCGGCACTGTGGGAGATGGAGCCAGAACCCCGGGCTAAATTGAATCCTGAGTCCTGTGGGGGCTGACCCATCTGCCAGAACTAAGGAAGCAGGCTCAGTGGGTTTCCTCTGCGCCTGGCCTCTCTGCCATGACCTCTCTGGGGAGGTGCAGACTAGAACTGCCCAAACCATCTCAGCTGGTGGGTTCCAGGACCCCACCAGTGTCCATGGCGAGTAACTCAGCCCAACCCACAGGCCCCTCTAGCAGAGACATGGGCCTACCAACATCTCTCTATGCACTCTAAAGAGGGCATAAAAGCAGGGCCAGTGGGGAAGGTGCCCTTTGGCTCCATACCAAGTCCAGGAAAACCACAGGTGGGTTACACATGGAGGCAGCTCAGGTAGGGTTAACTGGCTAGGATGATCCCAACAATATCTGTAGAGAGGTGTGGACTTGAGAATCTGGTCTGTGACCTGTCCAGATGGCCTGGCCGTCTCTCGCAGAAAGGTGAGAGGTCAGCTCTGGGAGGGGCAAAACAAATGTAAAAGAACAATGAAGCTAGGCATAGTGGCTCATGCCTGTAATCCCAGCACTTTGGGAGGCTGGGGCAGGAGGATCACTTGAGGCCAAGAGCCTGGGCAACATAGCAAAACCCCCATCTCTATAAAACATAAATTTAAAAATTTTAAACTATAATAGAAGAATGATAAGGGAGAATGGAAGGGGGTGCTCCCCAGCATGGATAGTCACTGTTGCTCTGCTCTGCCGTTTCAGGCATCTCCCCTCTCCCCACCTCTGTCCTACAACATCACACACACACACACACACACACACACACACGTGGCTGAAATGCCAGGGAAAGGTAAGGCTCCCAGCAGAACCGCCTTCCTTTGAGATGCACCTCCAATTCCACCAGCTCCTGCCAATGGCCATTATTGGCAGAGCCTGTTGCAACTCTGCATCTTTCTGGTTCCCTCTCTACCTAAACCTTCATTTCCACACTCTACACAGCAAGCAGAGCATCTGATACCTAACAGGGGTTTAATGAACATCTACTGATTGCCTTCATGAGAAGGAACTGTCTACATTCTCACCCTGTTAAGGGCTGGGCTCTTTCCTAGAGACCCGACATAGCACATCTGTGACTAGGCCACATCTCAGGCTCCAGCTGCCCCACCCTGGCTCCAGGCCCCCAGGTCTTGTGTGACAAGTCTTTGAGCCAGACTGATGGTTTATGGCCCCCAGCCAGGTGCCCAGCCCCATGCCTTCCTCGAGAAGATGAAAAGGGGTGTCCAAGTCCGACACAGCCTGCAGATTTTCCTCTCTCTGTAGTCCTCCACCTTGACTGGTGGCCTTGGCTATAGCTCCTGCAATGGCCTTGCTGTCCAGAAGGAAGTGCAAACAATGTGTCCCCTCTTCCTGTGACCTAGCCTCACCTGTCTGCAGAATCGGGATGTGGGCCTTATTCACAACCACCTCTATGCACTTGCCAACGCTGCCTCTCTGTTTCAACATCCATTCACTCAACAAGTATTGATTAAGTTCCTACACATAAAAGACCACAGGCTGGCACCTGTGGAAACACACATTAAACCAGAATCTCTAGGACTTCAGAAGGAAGAGAGAAAATAAAATTTAACAGCAGAAGCTGCCATTTTACGTATCTGCTCGCATCAAGCCAGCAAGGTGGGTATTAGCTCTTTTTTATAAGTAGGGAATTGGAGACTCAGAGAGGAACTTGCCCAAGGTCACAAGCCTGAAAATAATAGAGCCAGGATCCTACACCAAGCTGATGCTCTCTCCAGCTTGACCTACCTCCAGCTTGACTGGGTACACACATACACCTAAGAATGTGAGCGAAATTACATAAGGGAGAAAACTGGGGGCTGCAGTCACCCTGAAAATAACAGCAACTCCTAGGAAAAGTGACTTCAGAGCCCAGCCTCAAAGATCAGGAAGATTATGAAACCTGGAAAAGTAGAGGAAATGCCTCTAATCCACGTGCTCTGTCTGGAAGATAACTGCATTTTGTGTCTGGAGGCACGGCGACCAGCCCATGAACTCCGTACCGAAGCATTCTTTGAAAGAGGGACAAGCCTCGGCCAAGCCAGTGCAGCTTCTTGAGTCATGCCTCCTGCCTGCACAGACTTCTCCCTGCCTCCACATCAGGCCATACTTTCACCAAGGAAGCATTTCTCAATGCGTCATTTAACCTGATTCCCCAGAAGAGTCCTGAGGGCTCCACGGGCAGAAATGTGTCCCATTTACAGAGGAGGAAACCTAATGGAAATGCCACAAGAACGGGAACTTGGTCTGTCTTGCTCAGTGCCCCATCCCTAATACCTGGAACTGTGTCTGGCCCAGAATGAGTGCTCACAAAGTATTTGCTGAATGATCTAATAAAAGCTCGATGAAATGGAGACTTGCCCAAAGTCTCACAAATAGCTATGGCTGCACCAAAGCTAAAAAGAGGGTCTTCTGCCTTCTACCGGGTGACCTTTGTATCCCTCTACACTGTGTCCTCCTCTTCCCCTCCTCACACTCACTCCCCTGCCTCCCTCTGGAACCATCAGCCTCTGTCCACTTGTGGACTCTGGTCCCACACAAACCCCACCTCCCAGTCAGTAGAAAGAGTGTCAAAAGCAACACGTTTACCTTAAGTCTTATCCCTCACCTGTAATACCACCTCCTTAATATCACCCTACTGAGAACTAGGCAGGCCAGAAATTCTGCAGACTGAGGCCCACGAAAGATAATCTAGAGAATTAACAGGAAACAAACAAACAAAAAATATGGATCTGAATCTTCAGAGTCAGGCCCAGAGCTCCTTCTGCCATGGCCCCTCCATCAACCCCGCCCAAAGCACGTGTCGGCTCTCCTGGTTCCGAGATGCTCTGGCTCTGGCTGCCAGGCCCAGCTTTCCTGCCTCCCTTGCCAAGGAGGGACAAGTGAGGGGAAGCTGCCAGTCCCAAACATGGCTGCATCCCAGCCCCACCAAACACAGTCTGGACTTGGAGCTGGTTACTTCCCCTCTCTGGCCCTGGTTTCCTCGTCCCTGTTCGTGCCTGGCACATATCAGCAAATGCCAGTTCTTGGCACTGTTGAGTTTGCCTCCAGGATAACCCAGTTTCCCAGACCACCTCTTCCTACCTGGCTGCCCAAAGGCCTGGGGCACACCCACTGCCACCCAGGTCAGAGCCCTGGGAATCTATATTCTTCTCCCCACTGCGTTTAATATATTCATTCATTCAGAAATATTAAATACGATGTTCAGGCCGGTGCTCAGTGTCTGTCCCCTAGGAACTTGGTCTCACAGTCCTTTCAGGGGCCTAGTTCCTAGGCAGCTCTGTTACTCCTGCCCCTCCCAGGCACAAAGCAGGTGCTCCCTAAGCAGGGATTTCTCCTTCGATTCTAACCCCCAGGGAAGACCCCAATCCACCACCCTAATCTCACTTCTAATTTAAAATCCATTCTCAAGAAGGCTTCACCCTGAAATTATTAAAGAGCCTTCTGCCTGGTGCCCCATAGGGATCTCCAAATTACTCACTCACTTTTCAGTTCCACCCACAGCACCCATGGTCCCAGGAAATAAGCCAAGTGAGTGGGGGACTGTCTGCAGCCCCCAGTCCTCAGCTCTTACTAGGAAGATGACAGGAAGAGGGGGAGTTTAAGCAACTGGCACATTACAAAGAAGTCAGTTCGAAGTCAGGGGACCTTCCCATGTCCGATGTAGATGACCGATGTCGCTGTATAGCGCCCAGCCCTGCATAGGCCTTGGGCACCGCGGCCCAGGTCATCCTGCTTTGAGGAAGCCCATTGTGTGTGTTTTAGATAACCTCTGCCTGTCTGATGAAGTGAGTAAAAGGGCTCCGTTTCAGGGCCTAGGATTCCTGAGTGAGCTAATACAGGATGCCTTTGGCTGAAAAAAAAAACTTCAGTCGGCTCTATAAACTACCCCCCTTTTAAGTTTAAAAAAGGGAATGAATGTTACCATTTTTGGACATGAGCGTTCTCCCTCAAGCCCAGCCCTAATCGCACTATCCAAAGGGACGCGCCATCCTGTCCCCCCCCACCCAAAACCCCATTCCCAGATCAGCCTGGGGGTGGGGAGGGTATGAAACGGGGAGGGACCGGATGGAAGCGGGCAGCCGGGAGGAGGGGGAGGGAAAGGGGTATTCAGGGTACGTGGCCGCCTGGGGGCACGGGCTCACTGCGCAGGCAGGAAGCAGCGGTAGGGTTGAGGCGCCCTCCCCCCACCACCACGAGTGGTTTCTGACCTCTTCCTGCCACTGGCCACTGTGCCCGGGTCCCATCGCCAGCTCCGAGCCCAGCTCCCGTGGCGGGGCGCGCACCCGGCACACCGCGCCTGCCTGGGATGCAGCTCCGTGGCTAAGTAGGGATCCCCAGTGACTGGCCCCAAATATCCCCTAAGACTGACCCTCGTTCTGGAGCCCCTCAACTCGAACCGAGCTGCCCACCTTTCCCGGGGGTCGGAGGGGCAGGACGTAGACGCAAGCCCATGTGGGGCTTACAGCTTCCAACACACTGAGTTAAGCAATAAAACGGTCTGCTGTCCTGACCCCGCCCCCACAGGGCCCGCGGGGGAGCCCGCGTACGCCCCCCAGTTTTCTCGTCCCCAGCCGCACTCCAGCTGGTCCTTCTCTAGGCAGATCCGGAGGCGGCCGCCGATCTCTCCGGCGCTCTCCCCTCCGCCTAAGGGGCAGCAGGGTCCCGGGAGGCCCGCCGCTCAGGTTGAACCCAGGGCGGCCCAGGAAGCGGCGCTGCCACCGCACGCCATATGGAGAGGTGGCCGGGGGCGGAAGAAAAGGGAAAATCGATCCGGAGCAAGCAGCCCCGAGCCGGGGTCTCAGCTCCAGCCTGAAGACCACCGCCCCCGAGCACAGCCCACGCGGGGATGGTTGCAACAGCCGCAGGGTGGCCTGGACCACGGACCCCCAAGGAGACCTGCCCGCCAGCGGCGCCACCTCCCCGCGCTCCGGCCCGGCGTTCCCGGGCTCCGGGGCAGGGGCGCTCCCGCTTCCGCCAGGCGCCTGTAACCCAATACCCCACCTCGCAACGGCCGCACCGCCCCCGCCCCCTCCCGTGCGCGCCCGGAACCGGTTCAGAGCCCGGAGCCGCGAGCCCGGCGGGCAGAGCGGGTCGGGGGCTGGGGGCTGGGGGCTGGGGGCTGGGGGCTGCGGCGGGCAGGGGCGGCTGCTAACCTTTCTCTGCTGCTTCTCCCAGGCCGGGTCCAGGAGCAGGTCCCGGTCCCAGTCCTCTTCTGGCTGCATGTAATCGTTGGTTTGCTGAGAATCATAATGGTCCATGATGGTGCGCGCGTGCTAGGGTCTGGATTTCTTCCTCCACCTTCTCTCTGAGCAACGGCTGCTGCCCTGGCGTGGGGAGGGAGTAGGGCTGGGCTGGGCTGGGCTGGCGGGGCCGGGCTCGCTCCCCTGCGCCCGGTTCCGCCGCGGCGCTGCTGGCGAAGGCTGCTACTGGCGGCGACAGCGGCGGCTGGGCTCGCGGACTGCCTGCCTCTGGGCGGGCGCTTGGACCTAATCTCCACGCACACTGAGCTAGGCGGACACACTAGCGCTGCGGGAGCCGAGGCGGGCGGGGGCGGGGGGAAGGGGCAGAGCCCTCCCGAGGCTCTCCATTGGCCAGGCCGAGTTGCCCAAACTTCCCCCCATCGCCTCTCATTGGGAATTCCTGGCATCCGTCAGCCGGGCTGCGGCGCATATAGGTGGACTGGGCGGCCCCCTCCCGGCGCGCACACCCCCGCCCACTCCCGCGGTGCCCGTTCCCCCGCGGCTCATGTGACGCCAGCTTAAGCTGAACGGGACCGAAGCTGGGAGACGCCTCCCCGAGCTCGGGGACTGAGTGGCAGCGCGCTTGGGAGCCCCAGGAGCCGCCGGGATTGGACCCGTTCCCCGCCACCGTTATTGCGCTCCCACGCGCGCTCCAAACCCCGGGGTGGGAGGGGGCTGGAGAAAGGACGCGAGGAAACCCGAAGAACATTCATTTTCTCTTTCCCAGGGAACCTGGGTCTGGGCAGGTCGGCACCCTAGGAAAGGGGGCGGAGTGGGGCAATGGAAAGGAATTTCTTGGGAATTTCACGACTCCACCGCCGCCCCCCCCGGCCCCGCCCCACCTCACCCCACCCCACCCTACAAGGCGCGACCCGGCTGATCCCTGCCCTGCAGGAACCCGGTTTCTCGCCAGCCAACTGCTCTCAGAGGCTACCGAGCGTTCCCGCCTCGCCGCAGGAACTCTTCCAGCTCGCCCTCGGGCTCTGGGGACCGCTCCACAGCGGGGCCTCCCGGAATTCCCTGCCGGTCTCCGCGGGCACACTTGGCTGGCTGCTGCGACCAAAACTACCTTCGCGTGGCAGGGTCCTCCCTCCTCCTCACAGACACCCGGACATCACCCTCAAAACTGGAAGGGACAGCCCCGAGTGATCTAGGTAAATCTACTCCGTACCCCCCTCCCACATACACACGCCTGACAGATGGGGAAACTGAGGCTCAAAGAGCCGAGCGCGGAAAGAGCTTCTGGACTTCACAGGCCAATCCGGTAACCTTATGCCTGACAAACAAAACCTTATTGTCATTGGAGGAGGATGGAGGGCGGGAGTGACTAAATAGCTCTAACTTCTGCTTGCCACCTGCCAGGACTCCTTTCCCTGGGCTTAGTAAGAGGAGAGTCTAAACGCGCTAATGCCCGGGAAGGAGCAGGCCTCGCGTTCTGGCAGGCTCCTCTATGGGATCCCGGTTCCGAAGAACAGTAGCAAATAAACCTCTCCTAGGTTATGCACTGTATTGTGAACAACAGATGTGCCAGTCTTCCACCCCAGCACCCAGCACATAGTAGAGCTTAATTTATGGATTTGAGGCTGGCCACGGTGGTGGTGGCTCACACCTGTAATCCCAGCACTTTGAGAGGCTGAGGCGGGCGGATCGCTTGAGCCCAGGAGTTGGAGACCAGCCTGGCCAACGTGGCAAAACCCCGTCCTTACTAAAAATACAAAAATTAGCTGGGCATGGTGGTACACGCCTGTAGTCCCAGCTACTTGGGAAGCTGAGGCGGGAGACTCGCTTGAGCCTGGGAGGTCGAGGTTGCAGTGAGGTGCATTTTCACCATTGCACTCCAGCCTGGGTGACAAAACAAGACTGTCTCAAAATATATACATACATATATGCATTTGGCCCTTTATATCCACAGGCTTCAGAACCTGCAGATACCCAGGCTGACTGTGAGGGACTTGAGCATCCTCAGATTTTGGTATCCATGGGGATGCTGAAACCAATACCCTGCCAATACTAAGGGAGGACTGTATTTGTAGGATGAATGGCTGCATCAACTGCAAAAATTTAAATTTAAATTTAAATTTAAAATGCAAATATGTCAATTCAGAAGTGAGTGAAGGAGTTAGAAGAAGAAGTTCACTGACAGGAAGGGCCCTGAATTATGGGCTGGATTTTGTCCTCTACCTTTTTTCCAGGCGATGGTGGATACCTGAAAGCCACCCATGGAAAAGGTGAAGAAAGTGCCCCTTGGTTCTCAGAAGAGCCACTGCTGCTGTTGTGAGCAGATATCGGGTGGTGTCTCTGGCTGCATCATTCATCAACCACACATATTCATATGAGTGTTACCCTCCAGCACTGTGCCTTCCAAAAGCCCCTGGCTGAGGAAGCACTGCTTCTGAGCCACAGAGACAGCTGATTTATGGACTATTTTATCACTGCTTCTAAACTGTGGCTCTAAACCTAACACAGAGGGTAATGGTAGTGCTGTATCCATTCATTCACTCAATAAATATTTGCTGAGCACCATCTGCGTATCAGGGAATGTACTAGATGTATACAGAGACGAAAAAGCCATAGTCCCTGTCGCACACAGCCCAGCAGACAGACACAGAAACAAAAATATGATGTCATGAGTTAGACGCAAGGAGAGAGATCTGACAAGGGTACTGTTGGAACAGATGAGGGGCACTGAACCCCATGGGAAAGGAGACTCCAGGCTTAACTTTTTGGAGGAGGTGAAACTTAAGTGAACGTTAAAGAATGAGAGTCAGCCAGATAAAGAGTGTGGGAAGTTACTCCAGAAGGAAGGACCAGCACAAGCTAATGCACAAGGACAGGAAACTGCATGGTATACAAAGGAATGTCTAGCATCTCAACGTGGCTGGACTAGACATCCAAGGCTGGGAGGGGCAAGAGACGGGGCTAGAGAGGTGCAAAGCAGCCAGACCATGAAGGCCTCATGTGCCAGGTGGAGTGTGGATCTAAGGGGAGCAAGGCTGGCTGGAAGCTTTGACACCAGTTGCAAAGCTGTTGCAATAATCCAGGTCGAAATGGAAAAGTGTGGATAGACCAGAAATACTTAGGGGATAAAACTGAAAGACCTAGGAGTCTGGAGAAAAGATAAGTGTTTTTGTTGAGAGATCCCATGCACTTTACCTATATTAAGTTCCTCCTATGAGGTGTTTCTCTGTCTTACAGAGAAAACAAACTGAGGCTCAGAGAGGTAGTAACTAGTCCAAAATGGCACCAGTACATGTGACTCCCAGACCTGTGCCTTTAACCCCAGTGGTTCTCAACTCTAGGATATTTTAACAGCTCCCCCTCACAAGGGATATTTGTTGATGTCTGGAGTCATTTTGGGTCATCACAGCTGGTGGGTTCCTACTGGCATCCAGTGGATGCAGGTTGGGAATGCTGCTAAACATTCTACAATGGATAGGACAGCATCCCCACAACAAAGAATTATCCAGGCCAGGCATGATGGCTCATGCCTGTAATCCCAACACTTTGGGAAGCTGAGGCAGGTGGATCGCTTGAGGTCAGGGGTTCGAGACCAGCCTGGGCAATGTGGCGAAAACCCGTCTTTACGAAAAATACAAAAATTAGCTGGCCATGGTGGTGTGAATCTGTATTCTCAGCTACTTGGGAGGCTGAGGCAGGAGGATTGCTTGAGCCTAGGAGGTCAGGGCTGCAGTGAGCCATGATTGCACCATTGCATTCCAGCCTGGGTGACAGAGCAACACTCTGTCCAGAAAAAAAAGAAAGAAAGAATTAACCAGCCAAATATGAAAGAAAGAAAGAATTAACCAGCCCAAAATATCAAGAGTGCTGAGGTTGAGCAATCCTGCTTTAATCATGAGTTTATAGTTTAGATGATCTGGGGAATGGTGGCACTATGACCAATTAAGATAGAACAGAAAAGGAAAATATTTAGGAACAGAATCATGGATTGAGTTTGAACCATTGAATTTGGAGTGCTCTTAGAATGTCCAGATTCCATAGTCCAGCAAGCAGTTTGACTGCATAGCCCTGACCTCAGGCAAAACAGAGTTGAGAGTCATCTGCATATGGATGATATTAACACCAGGAGACCACCCATGAAGAATGCCCAGGTGGACATGAGAAGAGGGCAGAACCCTGGAGAACAACACTTAGAAAGGGACAGCAAAGAACGAGAACCCCTGAAGGAGACAAAGAAAATGGTCATCCAGGAACGAGGAGGGCCTGGAGTATATGACGTTGAGGAGGTCAAAGGAGTAAGGTTTCAAAGTAAGAGGAATTGGCAATATCAGATATATTCAAAAAGTCTGGAAAATAAGGCCTAAACAGTGTTCTTGGATATGACAGTTGAAAATTCACTGGTGACCTTGGCCAATGGAATTTTGGCAGAGTGGCAAAAGCTGTAAGTTTAAAGAGACATTAGGAGTGAATAAATGGAGACTGAATATAGAGGGGAAAAAGAAGTAGCTAAAGGGGCAATAGCTAGACGCAAGTACTGAGATCAAAGGAAGATTTCTTTTAAAACTGGAAAATGTGAGCTGTTTGAAAAGAAGAATTCAGTTAAGAGGAAAAAGTTGAAAATGTAAGCAAAAGAAAGTTAAGGGAGCCAGGTGGAGTGGCTCACGCCTGTAATCCCAGAACTTTGGATGGCCAAGGCAGGTGGATCGCTTGAACTCAGGAGTTCGAAACCAGCCTGGGTGACATGGTAAAAACCTATCTCTACCAAAAATACTAAAAATTAGCCGGGCGTGGTAGAGTGCACCTGTGGTTCCAGCTACTTGGAAGACTGAGGTGGGAAGATTGCTAGAGCCTGGGAAGTCTAGGCTGCAATGAGCCATGATTGGGCCACTGCACTCCAGCCTGGGTGACAGAGCCAGACACTGTCTAGAAAAAAAAAAGGAAAGTTGAGGGATAGCACAAAGTTCTTGAGGAGATAGGACCATATGGGTTCAAGGACACAGGCTAAGGGATGGGCCATTGAACAAGAAGAAAGACCCTCATCTGGCTGGGTGAGGTGGCTCACGCCTGTAATCCCAGCACTTTGGATGGCCAAGGCAAGCGGATCACTTGAGCCCAGGAGTTCAAAACCAGCCTGGCCAACATGGTGAAACCCCATCTCTACTAAAAATACAAAAATTAGCCAGATATGGTGGTTTACACCTGTTGTCTCAGCTACTTGGGAGGTTGAGGTGGCAGATCGCTTGAGCCCAGGAGGCAGAGGTTGCAGTGAGCTGAGATCGTACCACTGCACCCCAGCCTGGGTGACAGAGCGAGACTCGGTCTCAAAAAAAAAAGAAAAGAAAAAAAGAAAAAAAAAAGAAAGAAAAGAAAGACCCTCATCTGAGCCTGAGGAAAGAAAAGGGGGAGTTATGATGCGTGAGGATGCCCATAGTGTGTGGGAAGACGGTAAGGAAGTAAGTTGAAACAATAACTGATGAACTTATCTTCTCAATAAGGGAGGTCCTGAGATGGACCAAGGTAACAGACTGACCCATCTTCTCACTCATGGCCACCACCCTGTGAAATGATACTGGGGACTTTAGTCTCAGTATAAGACAACCTTTACTAAATACAAAAAATTAGCCAAGCGTGGTGGCGCATGCCTGTAATCCCAGCTACTCGGGAGGCTGAAGCAGGAAAATCACTTGAACCCAGGAGGTGGAGGTTGTGGTGAGCTGAGATCACACCATTGCACTCCAGCCTGGGCAACAAGAGTGAAACTCCATCTCAAAAAAAAAAAAAAAAAAAAAAAAAAAAGAACTGGATTGACACATGAGGTGACATAAAGAAGGGAGAGTGCCAGCCCCATGCCTGGCATGCAGCAGGCCACCTCAATGCTCATGAATTTCTTTTCCACCCTGCTATGGGTGACTGACCATGTGAGGCCCTGTGGGGAGACATAGACACGTAGGATCTGCAAGATTCTGGAAACTAAAAGCACTATGGACCTCCCACCTAGATATCTGGCCATTGCCTTCCTTGTATCCTGAGTTCTTCTCTAACCTTACAGCCTAATGGTGATAGGCTCCTATGAGCTCTTCCTAAGAGCCCAGGGCATGGTAGTCATTAGAGTGTTTGTAGAATGCTAGAAGGAGGTAGGAAATAAATCACTATAGTGTTTTGGGCTTGGGAAATCAGAAACCTCAGTTTTGTCCCCAGTCCCAGTAGCAATATAGTTAATAGACTCCTCTTCCCCAAACGCCCATAGCATACCATTTGTAACTAAGAGAGTATACTTTGCTTTATTTTAGTCCTTTGTCCATTTTTTCTCTCACACTGCCTTTATGAAGCCTCAACTCTGTTCTTTCCCCCACTCAGTGTAACACAGGGCCTAGGACACAATAGGTGTTCCAGTTCAATATTCATGAAATGAAAAATGGCATTAGCCAAATTCCATCTCACTGCCTGTTTCTCCATCAATCCATGGGAGGCTTGGGGAGGCCAGTCCTTTGCCATAGTCCACACAAGCATTTCCCAAATTCTTGGGCCTCCTGAGAAGCTCATGAAGCCCATGGTGGTGAAATTGAGTTGGCTGTCCCTACTCCGATGCCCCAGCCAGCAGCACTCAGCCATCACCCACCAGGATGAATTCCTCCACACCAGCTTCTGCTTCACTGGAACAGTTTGCCCTAGGGCCAATTCCTCTCCCTCCCACCAGAGACCAGTGAGGCAGGGCAGGAGACAGCAGTTTCCCTCGTGCGGGATCTCTAATAAGAGGCTGGCAGAAAAGTTCCTGTGCTTCCCATGCTCTGCCCAGCTCTAGGGTCTCGGGTGAGAGAATATCTGGCCTGTCTGGTTCACTCTTTTTTTTTTTTTTTTTTGATAGAGTTTCACTCTTGTTGCCCATGCTGGAGTGCAATGGCATGATCTCAGCTCACTGCAACCTCCGCCTCAAGCAATTCTCCTGTCTCAGCCTCCCAAATAGCTGGGATTACAGGCATGTGCCACCACACCAGCTAATTTCTTTCTTTCTTTTTTTTTTTTTAAGTAGAGATGGGGTTTCACCATATTGGTCAGGCTGGTCTCGAACTCCTGACTTCAGGTGATACACCCTCCTTGGCCTCCCAAAGTGCTGGGATTACAAGCACGCACCACCGCGCCAGGCCAGATACACTCTTTTCCCTAGTGATCAGGCATATTTATCTCCCCCAGATACCTAGGGTAAACCAACCTGGACCATCAGAAATCTCTACCTTAGATGGCTACCTTGAGGTCAGCTCTGGGAGCAGAGCTAGTCAGGCTTGAGAGCTGCCCAGCCTGGGCCCTCCAAGGAGGGCTGGGAGCTCTTCCCCAGCTGTCTCTTGTTCCCAGCAAAAATCAGAGCAACACACCCAAATCACAGCTGAGAATGTGAAGACCTAGATAAACGGAAAGATGATTTATTATGTTCACAGATTGGAAGAATCAGTAACCCCCAATTTGATGCCTAACCCTCCACCTCCCCCACAACACAGCATTGGCCTTACCAATTACAGCAGCCACTAGCTGAAAAGCCACTCTGTCCAGATCATTTCCATGGAAATGATGGGATAGCTTTCAGGGGTAGATATCCTTATGTGAGAAGCAGGACAAGGCAAGGAGACCTGAGCTCGCTGGGCTTCAGTTTACTTATCTGCAAAATGGCAGGGCTGGATTCACCAGACAGTCTTTAAGTTCCTGGTAATAAACTTCTGAGCACTGTTCTAAGAATGTCTTTCTGCAACTCCTCCTTTTTATCTCCAGTGAGAGGATGATTTGAATCTTCTGAAACAATGTTTCTCTATCTTGAATACTAAGCAAGTTCCTTTTGAAAGGATACAAATCCTCACAAAGTTACTTAATTTTTATTTTAATGTTCCTTAAATGTGTATGAACATAAAACTAGGCACAACACTTCTTAAGGTTTGGGGTTTACAATCAACTATAAAATGAAAACAAGCTTACAAATTCTATTTAAAAGAAACTATAAAACCAGTAAGATTCAAATTAGCCACACTAATTTAAATGTAACTGTTGCTATTTGCTGAAACAAAATTGCTACTCCCAGCATGATTTAATTCTGACTGTGATCAAGCAGGTGGTTCTTTCTGCGTTGGGGATGCCTGTATCACCACGTGCCAGGCAATGACTCAATTCTCCTACCACTTTCTCTATTTGAACTACTGCATCAGGGCATCATTTAACCTTCACTTGATTGGAACACACTGTAATGAATCAAGTTCCCTCTGCTGTTTTCTCATTAGCACTGAACAATTAAAGTTAAAAAAAATTTTTTTTTTTGATCTTTGTACCAACAGGATCCTTTGCTCAAATTTCAGTGTCCTTATCTATAACACAGAGAGAATCACCTCCATCCCACCTACCTCACAGGATGGCTGTGCACATTCATTCATTCAGTCAACTATTTTTTATTGAGTATCTACTATGTGCCAGACACTGTTTTGCCACAGATGATGTAGCAGTGACCAGAATGGACACAAGTCCCTACCTCATGGAACTTACATTTCAACTGGGAGAGCCTGGTAAGAAAATAAAGAAGTAAAATAATATGATAGTGTTAAGCTCTAAGGAAAGAATGTATATATAAAGCAGAGAAGGGGAATTGAGAATTTGGGGAGAGGTAGAGGGAGGTTACATATTTTAAATGGGGTGTTCAGGGAAGGTTTGTTGAGTAGGTAACATTGAAGACCTAAAGGGGTGAGAAAACATGAGCATTCCAGGAACAGCCAAGAGGTCACAGTAGCTAGCAAGAAATAATGCACATGAGACACACACTGAAAAGTACAATGCAAATGTGGGTCTAATAGATAACTGCTGTTTTGCTGCCCAGCAGCCATTTCCCCCTCCTGGCAACCATACCTTGATATTCCTCTGGGAGGGCACTTCCCCTGCTCCAATCCCTGGGCTTCAGGGAGAGTTGACCCCACCCCTAGTCAACAGGGCTGGGCAAATGACAGGCCTAGCCAATCAGAGCACACGATTGGCTTAGGGCATGGGACCCAGTCACAATGAAGGACACACAATGAAACTTTTTTTTTCCTTTGAGGCAGGGTCTCTGTCTTGTCTTTGAGGGTCTGTCACCCAAGCTGGAGTGCAGTGGTGCTATTACGGCTCACTGCAGCCTTGACTCCCTGGGCTCAAACAATCCTACCACCTCAGCCTCCCGAGTAGCTGGGATTACAGGCATGCACCACCATGCCCAGCTTATTTATTTATTTATTTGTTTGTTTATTTAGAGACAGAGTCTCACTCCGACACCCAGGTTAGAGTGCAGTTGTGCCATCTCAGCTCACTGCAACCTCCACCTCCTGAATTCAAGCGATTCTCCTGCCTCAGCCTCTGAGTAGCTGGGATTACAGACATGTACCAACATGCCCAGCTAATTTTTTGTGTGTTTTTAGTAGAGACAGGGTTTCACCATGTTGGCCAGACTGGTCTCAAACTCTTTATTGTTATTAATTTTTTTTTTTTTTTTGAGACTTTTCTCCTCCAAGATCCTCCCTCTCTTCATGTAAGGTGAAGGAGTGGAATTGCTACAGTCCTGCCAAGCAATGCTCAGTGAGATCTGAGATGACTCTAGACAGGAAAGGGCAGTCCAAACTCCTGTGGGGCCTAGTAACTGTTCAGGAGCCCAGAGCCCAGGGCCCCACTCCACCTGGCATGCTGCATTCTTGGTGACCAAGGCAGGCCTCTGCCCTGAACTGAGTGACTGCCTACTCTCTGTGGCTGGTCCAGCCTCTCAGGGTAGAGAGTCCTGCACTCAAAAAGATGCTGAGATGAGCTTTTACACCATGGGACTTACCCTGCACATATTCAAGTTAAATTTCAGCTGCCATCCTTGCCTGAGTCCCAGAGGAGATCAGTTTCATCTGGAGTTTCTCATAGGCCCCCCCACAACACCTTGGCCTTGGCCAGCTGAAAAGTGTTTAGATCAACAGCAAGCCTCATCAACTCTTTTCCACCCCCAACCCTTACTAAGTGCATCAGACAACAGAAGCCCCAGGGCTGACCTTTGCAGCATCCATTGTCATAGCAGTTATTACAGACACAAATAATAGGTAGTATAATAATCTGTGGTTAAATGTCCTTTAACCAGAGGGCTCAGAGCACTCTGGGAACATTACCTCATGCCCCTCCTGACACTCCTGCCCACATGCCTTTTCTTCAAGACCCTCAAGTCCCTCTTCCAGGCTCTTGCCTTCTGGAAAGCCCTCCTCCACATTCCCTCTAACTCCATCTCAGCACAGCTTAACAGCATGGTTCCCAGGTCTTACCCAGGAGCTGCCCTGAGTGACAGCCTCATGGAGGAAGTTGTTCAGGTCTCAAAGATCTTCTTATCTCCCACCATGGCCTATAATCCTGAGCATGTCCCATCACTGACCTATTTTCTATATGCTCAGAAGCAAGAATTATTAACAGTGGATGTGTTGAAGTGTTTTCAACTACTAAAAATGGGGGAAATAAGATAAATATAATTTTGAAGCTGGTAAGGGGCTTGCTGCAGTTGTCGGTCCTCCCCATTTCTGGTTGGCCACAGGTGCAATTTGCAGACATCATCTGCAAATGAAAGCTTTCTTACAAAATTCTTTCCCTTAAGGTACATGTAAACTTGGTTTGTTGGATGCTGCTATTCGTTTCTTTCTTGCTTTCTTTCTTCTGCTTCTTTCTTCCTTTCTTTCCTTCCTCCCTTTTTTCCATCATCTAAAAATCAGAATTCCTTTGAGCTGGAGCTGAAAAAAAAGAATGAATGAATGAATAAATAAATAAGAAAAAAGAAAGAAAAATCAGATTACATTTGCTGTCATACCAGAACTACCCAGTCTATGGGCAAGAAAAAGTTAACCTATCCCCCCACTGGGAAACTCTAAAACATTTTAGGAGCCACAGAAGATCACAATGTGTGGACCCATCAAACAGCTTTTCTTGAATTGCTTTGGAAATAAACCTGCAGGGAGGAGGCAATTATCTGGAATGAGAAAGGAATGTACAAGGAGGTGGGGAGAGAAATGGAGATTAAAAAGACCTAGTCTTTTTCATATCCAGAGGCACCTGACTTAGAAAAAAAAAATAAGTCAAAATAAAAAATAAAAAAAAGACCTAGTCTTTTTCATATACAGCCTTCTCTCTGAAACAATGGTTGCGGCTTGACAGCAAAATGGAAATAATGTGGGTTCTGAAATATTTTCAACTCTTTAAAAAGGAAATGACTGGCCAGGTGCAGTGACTCATGCCTGTAATCCCAGCACTTTGGGAGGCCGAGGTGGGCAGATCACCTGAGGTCAGGAATTCGAGACCAGCCTGGCCAACATGGCGAAACCCTGTCTCTACTGAAAATACAAAAATTAGCTGGGTTTGGTGGCACGCATCTGTAACCCCAGCTACTCAGGAGCCTGAGGCAGGAGAATCGCTTGAACCGGGGAGGCAGAAGTTGCAGTAAGCTGAGATCGTGCCACTGCACTTCAGCCTGGGAGACAGAGTGAGACTCCATCTCAAAAAAATAATAATAAAAATAAATAAATAAGGAAAGGACTGTAGAACAGGGAAGGCCAGTGCCTGTGTTTAACTCATCTGTGAATATCCATTTGCGTAGCTCCCTGTGAAAGAATCAGAGATTGTAGATCCAGGCATATACTGGACGAGGTGGGGAGGGGCTGAAGTGGGAGCTCTACCTGGACAAGATGAGCTGCAGAATGCACGAAACATGGGGAGAATGGAGCGGGCAAGGAGAGCAGAGCGAGAATGAGCAAAGTCCAGGTGCTGCTGTTAGAGAGGTAAAGGCAGTGCACACCTGAGTCATGTCAATGGCCCATCATCAGGAGAGCACGCTTTAATCCAAAGCTAAATTGGGAAGAACCTAGAGCCCAGAAGAGAAACATTCTGTTTTTTCAGGCTTCTCAGGGGCTGGAGACAGCTAATCATGAGTCTAGGAGTAGCCCCTTGAGGGTTGGGTTCTCAAGGAGGGTCCTGTGCTTGAGAAAGGGAGTTCCCAGAAAAGGCCATATAATTTAATAAATTAAACTCACTTTCAAGTCTTGCTCTACCAAGGACACTGACACTGACCTTGAACAAGCTATAGAACTTTTTTCAGGGCTGGCCACATATGCAGTGGCTTTGACGCGAACATTTTCTTATCTGTAAAATGGGAAGATTAGCAATATCTGTGAGACAAGGTGTATTAGGGTGCTTCTGAGAAACAGAACCAATGGGATGTGTGAGGGAGAGATTTCTTTTCTTTTCTTTTCTTTTTTTCTTTTTTGAGACAGAGTCTCACTCTGTCTCCCAGGCTGGAGTGCGGTGGTAAGATCTCAGCTCACTGCAACCTCTGCCTCCCAGGTTCCAGCGATTCTCCTGCCTCAACCTCCCAAGTAGCTGGGATTACAGGTTCGTGCCACCACACCTGGCTAATTTTTGTATTTTTAGTAGAGACGGGGTTTTGCCACGTTGCCCAGGCTGGTCTCGAACTCCTGACCTCAGGTGATCCACCCGCCTCGGCCTCCCAAAATGCTGGGATAACAGGCATGAGCCACCGCATCTGGCCACATCTCTGTGTTTTCTAATTTGCTGCTTCTAGTCTGCCCAGTTTGGTAACCAGATAACCAGGCTTGTTAGGAAAGCGTGGAAGAAAGGGAGAGGTATTAAATCGACCAATTCAATGTACCTCCAAATTCAAATTGGAGCCCCGGAGGCAAGTTACAAGGAGGCAGATTTTGGCTCAGGCTAAGAACCGAGGCCATGTCTTCATGACCAGCCTATGTACCACACACGATGAGCAGTTTGTGTAAATTTTTATTGAGTATGCCTAATTTTGCCCACCTCGAGGACTTACCTAGTTTAGTTGACTTTGCTACAAATAGTTTTTGGCTGTTACCAGAAGTCAAATCCATTCCCAAGAGTTATCTCAGTGCCACTTCCTATAATAGCAAGTTCCCTAACCTCTCTGAGTTACCCAGCTTCCTGCCTATGAAGGTCATGGTGATCACTCACTTGCCACACTGTGGAGAGATTTCAATGAAATAATGAAAGAGTGTGACAGCTCTGGATGGCACTGGCTGAAACTGATCAAAGCTATACCCTTACACGCCGGCAGTGAGATCTTAAAGGACTGCGTTCATTCCCGGCTCTGAAAGTCATTCTAACCCTGGTTTTGAAGTCAGATGACCTGAGTTCAGCCTTATCACCCAGTAGCGATGTGACTCTCTGAACCTCAGTTTCCTCATCTGTTATTGAGGCTGTGAAGGTCAAACGGGCTAATACCCATAGGCCGCTTAGCACAGAGCCTAACATTTGGCAGATGCTCCATAAATATTGATACCTTTGTTAATTACCCTTGAAGTAAACCTATAGCCTACATAGGTGATGATTTTGAAGGGAATGCTTATTTGGATATGTAAGTCTGGAGCATTTGTTATGAAACCAGCCCACCAGTCTGTGGTCATAGCTCACCCATAGGTTCTTTGACTTCCATTCAAGTCCAGGTCCCGGGGTCTGGGAGTTCTGCTCCTGCAGAGCTTGTCTGGATGTGAGGACAGAAGCCAAGGGAAGTATTTGCTTTGGAAAAAAATAAAAAAGGGGACAAGGATGCATTTCTGGAGGCGCTCACCATTTTACAGAAAGGAGTCATCTGTTTCTCATAAGGTGGGGTGTGGGAAGTGGAATCTATTTTCCTGGCCTGTCTGGAGTAGCTCCTTACTAGTCTGGCCACAGCTCCTGCAGGTCAGGACCAGGCCCCACCACAGCCAGGGCTACACTTTGAAAACGGACTTGAATTTCTTTTGGGTCTTCAAAGGTTAGCCTGGAAGCCTCTCCAGTTGCTCCCATCCTCTCCTCCATAACTGAATGGATATGTGTGCGCCTGGATGTGTGAAAGCACAGAAGAGTGGGAGGACATTGTGGGGGAAGGTGTCCAGGTGAGGCCTCAGTTCCTGGCTCTGGAAAAGACTACATTCACCCTGAATTAACTTTCTAAAGGCTTTTTAAGCTCTCCAGTTCCTCTCTGTGGGACTCAAGAAATCACTTTCCTGATTCAGCTGAAAGGACCAGCCTGGTTGCAGAAGCACCCACACAGAACCACATCTTGGACCATTATTAAAAAGGAAAAGGTGGCTGGGCATGGTGGCTCACAGCTGTAATCTCAGCACTTTGAGGGCCTGAGGCAGGCATATTGCTTGAGCCCAGGAGTTTGTGACCAGTCTGGGCAACATAGCAAAACCCCATTTCTAAAAAAATTAGCTGGGCATGGTGGTGTGCACCCGTAGTCCCAGCTACTCAGGTGGCTGAGATAGGAGGATCGCTTGAGCCCAGGAAACAGAGGTTGTAGTGAGCCGAGATCACAACATTGCACCCAAGCCTGGGTGACAGAACAAGCCCTGCCTCAAAAAAGAAAAAGGTGGGAGGTGGGGAAAGGTGCTTTTCTATAGAAGTTTTGTTTCTACCTTTTGAGGCTTCGAGTTTATGATTTGTTCCTAGCATATCACCATTTCATTCAATTTCACTTCAAAAAACAAAAAAGGCACCCACAGTTTAGAGTTTTTATTTTCTTCCTTTATTTATTATTTTGCATTTATTTTGTTTTTTATTGAGTCAAGGCATGGACTAAGCGAGGTTCAGAAGCCCTACTGAACACTGATGTTCCCAAATGCTTCCCTTAGGCTTCTTGACGCTGAGGGGGACAGATCATGGTAAGTGAGGCAGGAAAGCCCCCTCCCCACCCACCACCCACTCCCCAGCCATTCAGTCCCCACCCCTACCCCCAGTAGAAGGGAAGCCAGCTGGTGGAGGTGGGGTGGGGAAAGTGGAGTTGCCACAGCTTGTTGCAAATGGAAGATGGATGTCAGCGGCTGTCAGTACCACATCTCTCAGCAGCCTCAAATTACTGCCCCAGGATTTATATGAAAAGAGATGGGAAGTGTGGAGAGACAGAACTCATAATACTTGCAGGTTAATAAGGATTGTGTGTCTGCTTCCCTGAGGAACTCCTGACCTCATTGTTATGCCTCGGAGGGCCAAGGGAAGGTCTGGTCAGGTGGGCTTATCTGCCTTTGCCAAGAATGCACTACCCTCCCAGAAGAGGACAGGAATCTAACATTTCATGAGCTCGTCCCATGAGCCAACATTGAGCTAGAGCATCACACATTCTCTCATTAAATATTCACCACAAACATGTGCAATATGTGTTATTATCCCAGAGGAGGGGCACCTGAGACTCAGGCTGTACATTGGACAGAATAGGTTAGGTTGTGCTGCAGTAACAAACAGTTCTAAGAATCTCAGTGGTTTTACACAACTGGTGTGTATTTCCCCTTCACACAGCCACCTTCCAAGCCAGGACTCAGTGATCCTGGCTGCTGTGATCTTTGGGTCTCCCAGTGTCAACACAAGGCCTCCTCTACAATTGCCATGAGAGGGGAAGAGAGAGAATGGAGAATCATGCATGAGTGTTTCACTAGCCTGGAAGTGAACTTCCTCTATCATTTCATTGGTCAGAACTAGTCCGCACGGCTCTACTCAACAGCAAGGGAGCTGAGAGGTACAGTCTCCCATGTGCTGGGAGGGGGAGGAGGTCTATTGGTGAACCAAGTTCTGCCTAAAGCCAAAGCCCGAGGTCTGTCCATGACACTCAGGGCCAATGAGAGGAATCCCTTCCCTCCAGCCTCAGCCAGCAAGCATTGTGTGAGAGTGTCCCTTGAGTGACTTTGCTGGGCACACTTGAAGTCATCACATTACAGCTGTAGGCCCTTGTTGTTCCACAAAACCCCATCATCTTCAAAGCTTTTTAATTGTACATTGGTTCACCAAATTCCCAAAACACCACAAGGAAGTGGGCAGGGCAGTTATTCATAGGCCCCCTTTTCTAGCTCAAGAAACTGAAATCAGGAAGGTTACGAGACTTGACATGCTCAAGGCTAGCAATTGAAACACCCAGACTATAACCTACGTCTTTGAAAGCTCCCCAATACATCCAACTTTCTGTAATTTTAGAATCTGAAAAGACCACTCTTTCCCTCAAAAAATATCTCTTTGACCTGCTCGCTAATGCCTAAAATTCCACCATTGAAATGCCATGCCTTCTGTGGACCCTCCTCTACAGGAAATGAAAGTAAGAGGGAAGTCATCATTAATGTACATTAAACAAACTATAAAATCAAATAACCTTAAGTTCAAAAATATTTGAGATAGAATTTAGAGAATGTGCTGTTTTATGATAACCTCAAAAAGAAAAAGAAAAAAAAGAATTTAGAGGCCGGGCACCATGGCTCACACCTGTAATCCCAGCACTTTGGGAGCCTGAGGCAGGTGGATCACAAAGTCAAGAAATCGAGACCATCTTGGCTAACATGGTGAAACCCCGTCTCTATTAAAAATACAAAAATTAGCTTGGCGTGGTGGCAGGCACCTGTAATCCCAGCTACTCGGGAGGCTGAGGCAGGAGAATCGCTTCAACCTGGGAGGTGGAGGTTGCAGTGAGCCGAGATTGCACCACTGCACTCCAGCCTGATGACAGAGTAAGACTCCATCTCAAAAACAAAGAAAAGAAAGGAAAGGAAAGAAAGAATTTAGAGAACAGAGAGATCAGAGTGAAAGGTCCAGTCAAGGCAGGCTCTATTGAGAAGCTGCTGGCCCTGGTGAGATGTGGATGGAAGATGGAAACTCTAAAGTCCCTTTTCTCATCCTTTTGACCCCTGCATCCCACTCCTCAGGGATAATGACTGCTAACAGTTGGTCACATGATATATATTCATTTTGGAAAGGGAAACTCCATTCCAGATGACAATTCCCTCCCAATTCTCTTTCCTCTATTCTATCCTATTACATTCAAAAATCTGCAGAGTGCCTTTCTGTTTACTATTTTGTTTAATTCTGTGAGCAATTCTACTAGGAAATTGGGAGGTTGGGTGGATCTCTCTTCCTGTATGACAAAAAACTGAAACCTACCGAGGCTAAAGTAACTTATCTAATATCAGAGCAAACCAGTGACTGAACTTGAATAAAGAAGCAAAAATGTCAAAGAGTAATAATCATCAATCTTCATGAGCATGTGGTGAAGCTGCCACATTTATAGCTACCTGATGATGTAAAAATTAGTAAATTTTGCCAGGCGCGGTGGCTCACGCCTGTAATCCCAGCACTTTGGGAGGCTGAGGAGGGTGGATCACAAGGTCAGGAGATCGAGACCATCCTGGCTAACACAGTGAAACCCATCTCTACTAAAAATACAAAAAAAATTAGACGGGCGTGGTGGCGGACGCCTGTAGTCCCAGCTACTCAGGAGGCTGAGGCAGGAGAATGGCGTGAACCTGGGAGGCGGAGCTTGCAGTGAGCCGAGATTGCGCCACTGTGCTCCAGCCTGCGTGACAGAGCAAGACTCCGTCTCAAAAAAAAAAAAAAAAAGAAAAAGAAAAATTAGTAAATTGTGTAAAACCCACAGCTGGCCAAGTGTGGTGGCTCACGCCTGTAATCCTAGCATTTTGGGAGGCTGAATCCAGAGGATCACTTGAGCCCAGGAGTTCCAGACCAGCCTGGGCAATGTGACAAGACCTCATCTCTACAAAAAATACAAAAATTAGTCTAGCGAGGTGGCGCGTGTCTGTGGTCCCAGCTACTTAGGGGGCCGAGGTGGGAGAATCACCTGAACCTAGGAGGTCAAGCCTGCGGGGATCTGTGATCACGCCACTGCACTCCAGCCTAGGCAACAGAGTGAGTCACACAGACACACAAACACACACACACACACACACACAATAAAAATAAAAAATCCAAGTCTTTATTATAAAATATTTAGTATATATAACATAATTTGTGTAATGCATATCTAGTATTTAGAATAATAAAACAACATTATTTACCACCCTGCTTATTACCAATGTCCTAAAATGCTACGTCTCTTTAAGTTATAAAAATAATATGTGGCCAGGCGCAGTGGCTCACGCCTGTAATCCCAGCACTTTGGGAGGCTGGGGGGAGGCAGGGAGTGCGGATCACTTGAGATCAGGAGTTTAAGACCAGCCTAGCCAACATGGCAAAACCCCATCTCTACTAAAAATACAAAAATTAGCTGGGCATGGTGGTGCACGTCTATAATCCCAGCTACTCGGGAGGCTGAGGTGGGAGAATCACTTGAACCCAGGAGGCAGAGGTTGCAGAGAGCCAAGTTTGAGCCACTGCACTCCAGCCTGGGCAACAGAGCAAGACTCCATCTAAAAAGAAAAAAAAAAAAGTTATGCCCTTGGTAAAAAAAAAAAAAAAAAAAAAAAAAAAAAAAAAAAAAAAAAAAAAAAAAATTCAAGTCATACAAAAGATGGAAACTTTTTAAAATTTATTTATTTATTTATTTATTTATTTATTTTAGAAACCGGGTCTCACTCTGTCACCCAGGCTGGCGTGCTGTGGCGCAATCATAGCTCACTGCAGCCTCGACCTCCTGGGCTCAAGCAATGTTCCCTCCTACCTCAGCCTCCCAAGTAGCTGGGATTGCAGGTGTGAGTCACCCTACCTGGCTCAGAAGATGGAAACTTTAAAATCCCTTTACTCATGCTGTTGACCCCTGCATCCCACTCCCCAAGGATAATGACTGCTAACAATTAGCTACATGATATATATTCATTTTGGAAAGCAATCCACCAATATATATTGAAAGTCATAAATATGTTTGTAACTTCTGGTCCTATTACCCACTCTGGGAATTCATTCCAAGAAAAGACCTCCCGGTCTTCCCTCCTTTTCTATAAAAATGGTCAAGTTCATTCCCACACAAGTCTTTCTCTTTGCTGTTTTCTGTCTGGAAACCTGTTCCCCTGGATTTGCTCATGATCTGATGTCCAGTGAGGTCCAGCTCAAATGCCACCACCTCTGAGAGGCCACCCACGGTCACCTGTCTATACTTGTTCCCTCCCCCCTACATCACTGCCTTTCACTTTACCCTGCACTAATTTTTCCTTGCATCTTCCATTCCCTGAGGTCACCTTGTTTAATTGCCAGTTCACTAATTTGTTCTATCTCCTCTCCTACCCCATCATAAGTCCCTTGAGAGAGGGCCTTTGTTGCCTGCCTTGCTGTCTGCTGCGCCCCCAGTACCTGGCACACAGTAAGAATGCAGGTCGTAGTTGAAAGGATATGTCTGTTCATGAAGCTACTCAAGTAAGGGATGTTATTTGACTCACCTCGAAACCCAGGCAGCTACTTCTGCAGAGAAATAGTTCTTGCAGGCTTCCAAGACCCTAAGGAACCACTGTGTGGGATGTCAGACAGGCCTAATGGCCGTGCCGTCATTTCTCCCAGCAGAATGGGTGCCTTTCAGATGTAGACGCAGCAAAGCCAACAGTCTGTCCTCTCTCTAAACCCTCTTTATTCTTGGCTTCTAAAACAAAGAAGAGGTAAAGAAAATCCACGGGGCCAGGGCTCTGTCAAAGAACACCCAGGCTGCACTTAATTAAGATGAATAATTTAAAGACTCTCAAGTCAGACAATGGAAACATTAAGAGTTTCCACCAAAACATAAACTGGCCAAGTGGGCCAGGTCTCCAGAAGCCGCCAAGGACATTCTCAGAAATGGAGGGATGGTGTCTTGCTTAGCCCGGGGGTGGGGAGTGGAGTTTTGGGTGGAGAGAAGGTATGAGAAAGGAAAACCTGAATTCTCATCTGGGCTCCACAAACACATGCTAGGTTGTTTAGGCTGTGTGACTCTCCCTAACTTGTTTCCTTATAATGAAATAAAACATGTTGGCGGGGCGCGGTGGCTCACGCCTGTAATCCCAGCACTTTGGGAGGCCGAGGCGGGTGGATCACAAGGTCAGGAGTTCGAGACCATTTTGCCTAACATGGTGAAACCCCGTCCCTACTAAAAATACGAAAAAATTAGCCGGGCGTGGTGGCGGGTGCCTGTAGTCCCAGCTACTCGGGAGGCTGAAGCAGGAGAATTGCCTGAACTCGGGAGGCAGAGCTTGCAGTGAGCCGAGATGGCACCGCTGCACTCCAACCTGGGTGACAGAGCGGGACTCTGTCTCAAAACAAAACAAAACAAACAAACAAAAAAAACATGCTATGTAGATTAATCAAAAGAAAAAGCAAAACCTTACATAATCCTACCATCCAGAAAGGCAGTATTTTTGTCGTGTCTCCTTGTAGTGGTTTTTTTCCTAGCATAAATATACTTTATCACAATAAAAATGTGATTTACTATATATTGCCTTACATATTGCTTTTTTCATCTAATAATATGTTGTGAACATTTTCTTATGCCATTAAATACTATTCGACATGTTTTTCTTTTTTTGAGACGAGGTCTCGCTCTGTGGCCTAGGCTGGAGTGCAGCAGTGCGATTTCAGCTCCCTGCAACCTCCGCCTCCCAGGTTCAAGCAATTCTCATGCCTCAGCCTCCCAAGTAGCTGAGACTATGGGCACATGCCACTATGCCCTAATTTTGTATTTTCAGTAGAGACGGGGTTTCACCATGTTGACCAGGCTGGTCTTGAACTCCTGACCTCAAGTGATCCACCCACCTTGGCCTCCCAAAGTGCTGGGATTACAGGCATGAGCCACTGCACCCAGCTTCAACATTGTTGTTTTTATGGTTGTGTAGTATTCCATTATATGTATGTGGCTAGATCATCCAACCAATCCCCTGTCATGGGACATTTAGGTAGTTTCCAATTTTTATAAGTAGCACGGCAATGACCATTTGTTGTTGTTGTTGCTGTTGTTGTTGTTGCTGTTTTTAGACAGGGTCTCACTCTGTCACCCAGGCTAGACTGCAGTGGCACAGTCTTGGCTCACTACAATCTCCACTTCCCCGGCCCCAGCAATCCTCTCACTCAGCCTCCTGCGTAGCTTGGACTACAGGCATGTGCCACCACGCCCAGCTATTTTTTTGTGTGTTTTTTGTGTAGACACAGGGTGTCACCATGTTGCCCAGGGTGGTCTAGAACTCCTGAACTCAAAGCGATCTGCCCACCTCAGCCTCCCAGAAAGCTGGGATTACAGGTGTGAGCCACCAATGCCTGGCCAGCAATGACTATTTCTGAAATGGATACATGATTATTTCCTTTGAACTAATTCCCAGAAGTTGAATTTCTGTGTTAAACAGATACAAAATCCTAAGGGTTTTTATATGCAGCTTTTTTAGACAGCACATTTATTAGTTTGTAGAGCATGAATGAATATGGTCTGCTATCTTATTTTTTTGGTCTCTTCACCTCTATTTTTACTGAGCGTTGTGACGTTGAGTTAGGAACAATATACAACCTTTACATTCAAATGGGAACGCCTGCCTTCAAAGGAGCTTAAAGGAGCTTGTTTTTGTTTTGTTTTGTTTTGTTTTTAAAGGGAGTCTCACTGTCACCCAGGCTGGAGTGCAGTGGTGCCATCTTGGTTCACTGCAACCTCCGCCTCCCAGGTTCAAGCGATTCTCCTGCCTTAGCCTCCCAAGTAGCTGGACTACAGGTGCCCCCAGCATGCCCAGCTAATTTTTGTATTTTTAGTAGAGACGGGGTTTCCCCATGTTGGCCACGCTGGTCTCCAACCCCTGACCTCTGGCGATCCGCCCACCTTGGCCTCCCAAAGTGCTGGGATCACAGGCATGAGCCACCACACCTGGCCCTTGTATTTTAAAGAAAACTTTTTGACTTTTTGATCTGAACAAACATAAAACAAATCAATTAAACAGAAAAAAGATCAATTGATCAAATCAGCTAACAAGAGAAAATTAATAGAAGACCCCATCTTTCCTGTTTCTTCCATTGAAAACCTAGCCAGCTGATTACTTAATAATTTAATTTATCGAGTTTGCCACATAAGCATTTATATCTCATGTGCATTTTATGGCACATACTGATGACTGGCTATCTAACCGTCATTTCTAACCCCGTTCTCTATTTTCTGCTTCCTACTATAGAAAGTGAAAAAGCCAAAAATGCACTTTCTCAGACTCCCTTGCAGCTAAGGGTGACCCGTCTTTGCTCAATGAAAACAAAGGGGATATCTGTTGCAGGAATTCTGGGAAAGTTTTTTCTTTTTCTATTGATTGGTTGATTGACAGGGTCTCACTCTGTTGCCCAGGCTGGAGTGCAGGCTGGTGCAAACTCATCTCACTGCAACATTGACCCCACTGGACTCAGGTGATCCTCCCACCACAGCATCTCAAGTAGCTGGGAATGCAGGCCCAGCTAGCTTCTGTATTTGTTGTAGAGATGGGTTTTTGCCATTTTGCCCAGGCTGGTCTGGAACTCCTGGGGTCAAGCAATCCTCCCACCTCAGCCTCCCAATGTGCTAGGATTACAGATGTGAGCCATCACACCTGGCCTTGTTTGTTTGTCTTGTAGAGACAGGAGTCTTGCTGTGTTGCCCAGGCTGGTCTTAAACTCCTTGCCTCAAGTGATCCTTTCGCCTTGGCCTTCCAAAGTGCTGGGATTTGGGGAAAGTTTTTTCCCTGCCTGACAAAATGAGAGAAGTCACAAAAGAAGCTCTCCTACCACCTCCCACCTGTGCTGTCTTCCCAACTTTTGAATCTCCTGTAAGTGCAGTATTCTAGGAAGCATGGCAACCATCTTTAATCATGAGGCAACAAGCCTAAGGAAACAAAACAAATCCTGACAGTGGTGAGTCCTCCGCTATATCCTGGGGCTGCTGAGTCCACCTAGAGCTACCCTGGAATCTAGCTCCCAGATAAACATCTTTATGGCTTCAGGTAGTCGTTCTCAAAGTTAGTGGTTAAGTCAGCACATTATGATCCCGTGAAAAGCCTTTAAATTCCTGGTACCCAGGCCGTACCCCATAGTAGTAAAATCAGTATTTCTGGGAGTGTTGGGGAGCTGCAGTGTGGTACCCAGGCATCAGCATCTTTTAAAATTCCCTAGGTAATTCCAAAGTGCAGCAAGTCTGAGGACCAGTGGCTTAAGCCAGTGCTTCTCAAACTTTAATGTGCATAGAAGTCACCTAGGAATTTTGGTAAAATACACACTGCTTCAGTAGGTCTAGGGTGGGGCCTGAGTTTCTGTGTTTTTAGCAAGATCCCAGTTGATGGCAATGCTGCCAGTCCAAGGACCACACTTTGAGTAGCCAGGGTCACTGTTACTCTAAATGGACACAACCCAGCTGGTACATCCTTTTTCTGGATGCAAAAGTCACCCTCATCTTTCCCAGGTGGGGCAGGAGTATCCTTCTGAGAATGCTGGGACAGCAGGAAGGGCTCCTCCCTGCCAGAGGTCCAGGAGCCCTTCAGCATCACCAGTCCTCCACTGTAGCCAGTAGGTTCCTAAGTCAATGCACCACCCAGTGGTAAGGAAAGTCCCAGGTCATGAGCCTGTGGACTGCTGACATCCTGTCCGTCCTGTCCTGTGCTTGCTGCGTCAGCCAGGCCAGCTTTTCTGACCAGACCTACCCAGCCAGATTCAGCCTTCGGCTTTACCTAGAGCTCATTCTTTCTTTTGGGTCCTTCTACCACCAGCCTCTATCTCAGCTACACTCTTAGCTAGTAATCAGGAAGTAGCATTTCAGCTAGCATCTTTTTCTTTAGTTGCTATTTTCCATGATTCTAAAAAACAGCTTCCCGGCCAGGCACAGTGGCTTATGCCTGTAATCCTAGCACTTTGGGAGGCGGAGGTGGGTGGATCGCCTGAGGTCAGGAGTTCGAGACCAGACTGGCCAACATAGTGAAACCCCCATCTCTACTAAAAATACAAAAATTAGCAGGGTGTGGTGGCACACACCTGTAATCCCAGATACTTGGGAGGCTGGGACAGGAGAATCATTTGAACCCGGGAGGCGGAGTTTGCAGTGAGCTGAGACTGAGCTATTGCATTCCAGCCTGGGCAACAAGAGCGAGACTTCATCTCAAAAAAATAAATAAATAAAATTAAAAACAGCTTCCAAAACACAAAGATGGCGATGTCTCAGGCTAGGGGGAAAAACACAGGCAGAGCTCTCTATCTCCTAGAACACTTCCCCTGCTCAACCTCTTTCCTTCCACCCTCAGGGAGGTCAAGCCCACCTAGTGACTGACACAGTCCCTGACCACCTGATCTGCAGCTCTAAAACCTCCTCCTGAGGCCATCGGGGCCACACCCTGTGTCTTCTCCTCCCTCCTCCTTCATGGCCAACCAGCTTGACGGTTCCGTTTCTTTGATCCTTTCTAGCAAAATCCCCCAACTAATTTGCCTGTCTTGCATCTCCATCTCCTTCCATCCCATTCTCTCCTGCACTCTCATGAGGCCTAAGTCCCCAGCCCCGCTCTGCAGCTGCTGCGGTCAAAGCTGCCATGACCCTCAACTTGCCCATCTGGATGGTCTGGGGTGGTCCTCGTCTTTTGGGCAAGTCTGCAGCTTTTGGCACAGGTGAGCATCCCCTCTTTTTTGCCTCTGCACAAACTGTCATCAGGACACCGTTTGCCTGGTCCCACTCGCTGGCTCCTTTTCAGTCTCCTGAGCTGGTTCAACCTCCTCTTCCTGACCTCCACAAGTTGGGGGCCAAGGCTCATTCCTCACTCCTCCTGCTCTCCCATCTGTTTCTCCAGGGGACCCCGCCTCTCCCCAGTGGTCAGTTCCATCTGGAAGTGAATGAAAGGTAGGTTTCTAACCCCTAGGCGTCACCTCCTCTCCCTGACCTGCAGTGGCTTCCTGTTGGGTCTCTCAGCTCCCCCACCTGACCTCCCATCATCTGTTCTCCACATAGCATCCAGCCACCCTCCTAAACCTAAGTCATGCCACTCCTTTGCCCAAAACCTCCATGGCCTCCCATCAGACAGAGAGAAACAGGTAGACCCCACTCGTCCCAGTGACTCGGCCCTGCCTGCCCCTCACTCTGTTCACCACGGCACTCTGTTGTCCCTCCACTCAACCCCTTTGGCCTCCTTGCCACACCTCGTGTGTGCCAAGGTCCTTCTGGCCTCAGAACCTCTGTACTTGCTGTTCCTTCTGCCTGAAACACCCTTCCCCGCAGATCCGCAGGTTTCCCAATCTTACACCATTCAGGCTTCTCTCTACTCGTTGCTGTCTTCTCAGGGGACTGCGCGGAACCTTCCACCCTAGTCACTCCCTCTCCAAAACTTGCTGCATGCTTCTTCCTCACACTCATGGCCCAACTTGATTACATCAGATATTGGATTGTTTCTTGTCCTGCCTGCTGCCTGTTTCATATGTAAGCTCCATGAGAGCAGGGCCTTGTCTGTTTCATGCACAGCTGAGCTGCAGAGCCCAGCACAGTGCCTGCTACATAGCAAGTGTTGAATGAATAAATGAATGAATGAGTAAACAGATACATGTTGCTTGTGACACTCCGGACACATGCTGTGAGGAAGGCACCTGGGCTCAGGCTGATCTGCCTAAGGGGCTGCACTGCCCCTCGGAGCTGCTTCCAGGGAAGCTCCTATTCACCTGGGCCATGGCTGCTGTCCTTGTGTCTGGCTCTCGGAGATCCCCAGGCCAGCCCTGTGTGCTATTTGGATCCCGATCTCCTTCATTCCTATACCTGGGTCTCCAGAGGCCTAGGCACAGGCAAGGCTTCTTCCACCCCCAACCCCCAGGTCAGTCTATGAACTGCGAGCACGAGGGGGACTCAACAGTCACCCACACCCTTTCCCACTTTGGTCCAGTCTCCCTGGAGGATGCTGTGAGTTCCAGTATGGTCCTTCGAGCAAGCTGAGACATTAGAGAAGCCACTGCCACAGACTGAATTATGTCTTCCATAGTTCCTACCTCGAAGCCTTAACGCTCCATGTGGCTGTATTTGGAGACAGGTCCTTCAAGGAGGTAATTACGGCTAAATGAAGTTATAAGGATGGGGCTCTGAGCCAATAGGATTAGTAAGAGGCACGAGAGAGTGAGCATGCTCTGTCTCTGTCTCCCTCCCTCCGCTTCCCTTCCCTCCTCCCTCTTCCCCCAGCTCTCCCTGCCTTCTCCCCATCTTCTCTTCCCTCACCACCCTCTCCCTCACAGAAGAGCTCATGTGAGCATATAGCAAGACGACAGCCACTACGAGCCAAGAGGAGAGGCCTCAGAGTGAAAGCTGCCTTGCTGGCATCCTAAACTTCCAGCCTCCAGAACTATGAGAAATCGATTTCTGGTGTTCAAGTCATCCAGTCTCTGGTATCTTGTTATGGAAACCCGAACAGTCTAACACACCAACCTCCAACACACCCAGCTCTAGAGGCTCCTGCTGCCACAGGGTGAGCTGGTTAACACTGGGAGGGGATTGGGGGAAGATGATAGACTGATAGATAATAGATTGATAGATATAGATAGATACTGCTCCTGTCCTTTCCATTCACCCCCTTGAAATTCTACCCTCAGAAATTCACCTTTAAGGAATGAGAGGAATGTAGCTGCCTCTTCCAAGAGGCCTCCCAGCCTCACCTTCCCTAGCCCAGATTGGTCTCTCCCTCAGCTGAGATTCATCTTCATCCTCCTGGCCCTCAGCCCTTGCCTCCTCCAGCTCCTGGCCATCCTCTCATCCCAAGGGTACGTCCTTGGGCAGCTGGGCTCATTTATTCCTCACACTGGTTTCTACTAAGTAGGGAAGTTTATAAACCTTTCTGTGAAAAAAGAAAGAAATCCTGCAGGGAAAGGGGTTCAAACAGGTTGTACAACCCATCCCCAGAGTCTGATTCACCTGGTGTGGGCGTGTGCCTGAACTCTGTATATTAAGCAAACACCCTGGTCTTACACCGAAGACCCTCTGCTGACCTTATGAAAGAGACTGTGTAAGAAATGCAGATGCCTGGGCCTCACCCCAGAGATCCTAATTCCGCTGCCTCTTCCTTGCCTTGTGGCTTCACCCACTTCCAAACCCCCTGATTCTGGTGTGCTGCCAGGGATGAGAGCCACGGACTTACCGGGTGCTCAGGGAACAAGCGTTGACCTGAATGAAGCTGCTGGGTTGACACAGGCATCCTTCCGGGAGGGGTGAGTCATTCAGCCATGCTGCCAGCTGTGAACAATTCAGTCTGGGGAAATACAAAGAGACGTGGTCCCTCTCAGAGTTTCCATTCCCACATGGAAAGCTGGTGCTGGGAAGTGGCTGGGCAGCCAGGCTGGGCGCTGGGAGGAGTGCAGGGTGAGGATGAGAGAAGGGCTGTACCCACACTATGCTAGGCTGACTCCAGGCACTGGCTGTGTCCGGCTGGTTCAATCTTTCCAGCAAACCTGCGAGGAGGGATGTCATAGGTGAGGAAGCCAGGTCTGCAGAGTTGAGGTGTCTGGTCTTGAACCCACGTGTGTCCTAACCATGACATGGTCCTCCTCCAGGAACTGTGCGGGGGCAGAAAGAGGGCTCAGGGATCCAGCCTCAGGCATTGGCCTCAAGGGATACGGTGGCGGGGGTGTCTTAGAAGCCTGCTGACCAAGGGTTAGGATCTCTCCATCAATTGGTGGCTGAGGGTGAATCCCACCACCTCCGCCCTCCACCCATCCTCTGTGTCTCATTCCACCTGCTCTGGTCTTATCACCCCTGCCAGACTGTGAGATCCAGTGAAGGGGACAGGCCAGGCCCCTTATCCACATTTATTGCTCACCCCCACCTCCCCAGTTCGGGGCAGGCCCTCAGCAAATCAAGTGCTAGGGCTGTGAGTAGTGGGAGAGTTCTGAGGGGACCCAGGGACTGCAAAGTTGGAGGCAGCCCGGGGTTGGAGAGGCAGCATAGAAAAGCCAGTGGTCCAGAACACAACCTGCCCAGCCTCGCTGAGTGGCCCTGGGCTGGCCACTTCACCTGCCTGTGCCTCAGTGTTCTCATCTGTAAAATGGAGAGATTCATTGCACCTCACTCATAGCATTGCTGTGAGAAACAAATGAGGTAAAGTACGCAAGGCGCCTGCTACGTCACAATAAGTACATTATTGAAATACTGTTTGAACCCTTGTTATCATTATTGTCACCATTATGTTGTTACTATTATTGGTGCCTATTTCCCAGTTTGGCTCTGGGCAAGCAGTTACAGGCACCAGTTACGGACCTTGGACTTTGAGGTGGGCTCCTGTCCTGGACTTTTCTGGTCTTCTTTCCAGTCGTGGGGATGGTCAGGCCAGGTGACATTTACAGTCAAGGACCTTGGTGGATGTGGGATTTGGAACCCACTAAACCAGTGGCTCTCAGCCTTGGATGCCTGTTAAAATCACCTAGGGAACTTCAGAAAATCCTGATTTCCCATTAAATAAAAATCTCTGGGGGTAGGACTCAAGCATCAGGATTTTGTAAAGCTTCCCAGGAGAGTCCAACAAGCAGTCAAAGTTGGGAACCAGGGCTCCAAGCGAATTTCTCATTCACAGGAAAGAAAATCCTTTGGCAGCAGGAGACTGGGCTTGGGAGTCAGAGGAGTTTAGCCCTTGACCTATCAGCTACAGGACCTTGGGTAAGTTACTTACGATCACTCAGACTCAATTTCCTCATTTATAAAGTGGGGGATGGTACCCACCTAGCAGTTAATGAATAGCATTAAACTAAAGAGGGTGTCCAACACAATAGGCATTTAATATATATTATTATTATAGTCCTTAATGGGTTATCCTTCTAATATGTCCAAGGAGATATTACAACACACACACACACACACACACACACAAATCAATGTTCAAATTCTGTTTCCAGGCCAGGCGCGGTGCCTCACACCTATAATTCCAGCACTTTGGGAGGCGGCCAAAGCAGGCGGATCACCTGAAGTCGGGAGTTCGAGACCAGCCTGGCCAACATAGTGAAACCCTGTCTCTACTAAAAATACAAAAATTAGCCAGGTGTGGTTACAGGTGCCTGTAATCCCAGCTACTCTAGAGGCTAAGGCAGGAGAATCACTCGAACCTAGGAGGCAGAGGTTGCAGTGAGCCGAGATTGAGCCACTGCACTCCAGCCTGGGTATCAGAGCAAGACTTCATCTCAAAAAAATAAAAATAAAACCACAGTGCTGTGGCTGTTCTGGTGGAAGGGCTGACCTGGTACTTTGGGAAGTGGCAAGAGGCCACACCCACAGAACCTGCCTGCCATCCTGGGCCAGGACTACTGTCTGAGGTGAGGGTGGGAGCTGAATTGCAGGGAAACTATCATTCAAGCTTTTGCCTTAACAGACAAATTATGGTGATGGCTACCTTTCCTGAGTTGCCACCATATAGCAAGCATATTACATATTCTCTTGTTAAATTCTCCCAACATCCCTAAGATTTAGGTATTAATGCCCCTAGAGAGAGTATCTTTGTTCATTCATTCAAAAATATTTATTGAGGGGCCAGGTGCAGTGGCTCACACCTGTAATCCCAGCACTTTGGAAGCCCAAGGCAAGAGGATCAGTTGAGCCCAGCAGTTCGAGACCAGCTTGGGCAACATAGTGAGACACTGTCTATATATATATATATCCCTTGCCATGTGCTTGGTCCTTTTTAGAAGCTGGGAATTCAGCAAAGTCAACATAGCCCCTGCCTCATGGGGTTTACGGTCTGGTGGAGAGGACTATATTCCTTGAATAATCACAGGTCAATGCAGCACAAGGCTTTTGGCAACATGCCAGATTGCACTGTTTCAGACAGCCCCTCTCTCATTACTATAAAAATGCTGCATAAAATACAAGAAAAACACTTGAACATACAAAGCTGAGCTCAAGAGAAAGGAAAACCCCAGATTCCAGAAATAGTTCCAAGAACTCAAAGCCAGAAAATGGAGTGAGAGCTAAGCCTCCGGTTTGTGAGGTTTTGACTAGATATAGGCCCTAAGGCCTAGAGCCCAGAGTTCTAAAGCCCCTTCAAAAACAGGAGGCAGCCCCAGGCTGTTTGAGGCAGGAGAGTTGGAACTGATCCAGCTGAATACAGCTTGGAGCCTTGAGGAGTATCCCAGTCACAGAAAAGAAAGGCTGGAAAAACTACCAACTGGGCCTGCAGAAGGAGCAACAGTTTTCTCACTGTGGAAGTCTTGGGTGGGAGAAAAGTTCATGTGAAAGATGGAAAGGCCAGGCCTCCCTCACTTGGAGGAGAGAGATGGACTGCTCCCGCCTCATCCCCTGCTTTGGCATGCCCCTGGTCCCAGGATTCCTATGCCAAAAAGTTAATCTACAAGTTAGTCCAGAGGCCGGGTGCGGTGGCTTACGCCTGTAATCCCAGCACTTCGGGTAGCTGAAGCAGGCGGATCATTTAAGGCCAGAAGTTCGAGATCAGTCTGGCCAACATGGTGAAACCCCTTTTCTACTAAAAGTACAAAAATTAGCCGAAGGTAGTGGTGTGCACCTGTAATCCCAGTTACTCGGGAGACTGAGGCAAGGAGAATCAACCTCACCCAGGAGGTGGAGGTTGCAGTGAGCCAAGACCATGCCACTGCACTCTGGCCTGGATGACTGGAGACTCTGTCTCAAAAAAAAAAAAAAAAAAAAAAAGAAAGTTAGTCCAGAACCTAGGGCCCTGACAGAAGCAAAACCCAAGGTACTCTGTACATTTTCACAACCCAGCCTCACAGGCATTCCACAGCAAAAACAACCTTCCACTGGAAATGAGCTTCCCAATCAAAAATTACAAATCACACAGGGAAACAAACCACCATAAGAGATCATCAGTAAATACAAAACCAAAGCCAAACCAAACCAAACCAATCAGAATTCATCCCCTAAGCAGCAGAAGTAGTAGAGAAACCTGAAGTTATAAAATAAATAGGTTAAATAATTCTCAAGAATTTTTAAATAGAAAAGAAATAATAATAAGAAACAAGATAATATTTAAAAATGTTGGGAAACAAATCAAACAAAGTTCTAGAAATGAAAAATACAGCTTTAAAAATTATTTAGGGCTGGGTGCAGTAGCTCATGACTGTAATTTTACCCAGCACTTTGGGAGGCCAAGGTGGGCAGATCACTTGAGGTCAGGAATTTGAAACCAGCCTGGCCAACATGGTGAAACCCCTCTCTACTAAAAAAATACAAAAAAATTAGCCAGGCATGGTAATCCCAGCTACTCTGGAGGCTGAGGCAGGAGAATTGCTTGAACCCGGGAGGCGGAGGTTGCGGCTCACCGCAAGCCAATTGGTGAGCTCACTGCTCACCAATGCGCAGCCAAGATTGCCCCATTGTACTCCAGCCCAGGCGACAAGAGCAAGACTCCATCTCAAAAAAAAAAAAAAAAAAAGGATTATTTATTAAAATTAATGGATTAAACAGCAGAACAAGATGGAGCTAAAGAGACACTTAGCAAACTGGGTGATGCCTCTGAAAAAAATCACCCTCTCAGCAGCACAGCAAGAACAGTATGGAAGCAATTGCGGCTAAGAGACATAGAGGGAAAAATGAGATCAAAGAAGAAATGAGGAAGGAGCAATATTTAAAGAGAAAATGGCTGAGAATTGATCAAAACTAAAGAAACACCTAAATCTTCAGATTAAATAAGCATCTGAAGACTTAAGAATACATAACACAAATTCACACCTTAGGAATGTTAAAAGATAAACTGAAGCACATTAAAATGTTAAAGAGTTTATTTGAGCAAATAGCAACTCATGAATTGGGCATCTCTAAAACAGAGGGTTTTATAGGGTGATTTTAAAATAGACTTTGTTTGTTTGTTTGTTTGTTTGAGATGAAGTCTCCCTCTGTTGCCCAGGCTGCAGTGCAGGGGAGCAATCTCAGCTCACTGCAACCTCCACCTCCCAAGTTCAAGTGATTCTGATGCCTCAGCCTCCCAAGTAGCTGGGATTGCAGGCGCCAGCCACCACACCTGGCTAATTTTTGTATTTTTGGTAGAGACGGGGTTTCAGCATGTTAACCAAGCTGGTTTCAAACTCCTGACCTCAGGTGATCCGCCTGCCTCAGCCTCCCAAAGTGCTGGGATTACAGGCGTGAGTCACTGCACCCAGCCCTAAAACAGAGACTTCAAAGCAGGCTTGGGGCTCTGCCAATGGGGTACAAGGGGAAGGCTTTTATAGGGTGAATGCAGAAGAGAGCAAAAAAATTATTTGACTGGTTAATGTTTGAGCAATTGCCTTATTCAGACTATCCTATGGGAATTTCGAGACGATATAATATACACCCAGTTGGCCACCTGTGATTGGCTGAACTTAAGTTTCATTTTCTTGTTCTTTTCTTTTTTTTTTTTTTTTTTTTTGTTTGGTTTTTGAGACAGGATCTCACTCTGTTACCCAGGCTAGAGTGCAGTGGCACGATCACAGCTCACTGCAACCTTCGCCTCTTGGGCTCAAGTGATCCTCCCACCTCAGCCTTCTGAGTAGCTGGGACTACAGGTGCACACCACCATGCCTGGGTAATTTTTTTTATTTTTTGTAGAGCCAGGGTTTTGCCATGTTACCCAGGCTGATCTTGAACTCCTGGGCTCAACCATCTGCCTGCCTCAGACTCCCAAAGTGCTGGAATTATAGGTGTGAGCCACCACACCTGGACGGTTTTATTTTATTTTTAATTTTTTTTATCTTTTTAAACATTTTCATTATTTTATTTTTTGAGTAAGGGTCTCACTCTGTTACCCAGGCTGGAGTGCAGTGGTGAGATCGTGGCTTACTGTAGCCTTGACTTCCTGGGCTCCAGCGACCCTCCTGCCTCAGCCCCCCAAATGGCTGGAACCACAGGCATGCGCCACCATGCCCAGCTAATTTTTGTATTTTTGGTAGAGGTGGGGTTCTACCATGTTGCCCAGGCTGGTCTCAAACTCCTGAGCTCAAGTGATCCACCCACCTCAGCCTCCCAAGGTGTAGGTGTGAGCCACTGCACTGGGCCAATTTTCTCTTTAATTTTGAATTAGGATTCAGTTTACTTACATAAGAACCTAGGACTTTAAAACCACCTCAGTCTAATGACCTTCTACTTAATTATTTTAATGGAAGCTCAGTGGAAAATCGGGAGAACAACAAAGATAAACAGATAAATGGTACAAAGTGCCATAGTTCTATGAAGAAGGGAACACAGCCCCCAGAATAGCATGTAAGTAAGGATGGGGGAGCAGATGAGGTGCCCATCTTCCCCAGAAGCCAGGGAAGGTATGATGGTTAGTTCTACCTGTCACCTTGGCTAGACTGTGGTACCTAGCGGTTTGGTCAAATACTAGCCTAGTGGTTTGGTCAAATACTAGCCTAGATGGTGCTATGAAGGTATTCTTTATATGCGGTTACATTTTTTTTTTTTTTTTTTTTTTGAGGAGTCTAGCTCTGTCACCCAGGCTGGAGTGCAGTGGTAGAATCTCTTCTCACTATAACCTCCGCCTCCCAGGTTCAGGTGATCCTCCTGCCTCAGCCTCCCGAGTAGCTGGGACTACAGGCATGTGCCACCATGCCCAGCTAATTTTTGTATTTTCAGTAGAGACAGGGTTTCACCGTGTTGGCCAGGCTGGTCTTGAACTCCTGACCTCAAGTGATCTGCCTGCCTCAGCCTCCCAAAGTGCTGGGATTATAGGTGTGAGCCACCGTGCCTGGCCTATATGTGGTTAACTTTTACAGTCAGTAGGCTTTCAGTAAAGCAGATTACCCTCCATGATGTGGGTGGGCCTCATTCAATCAGTTGAAGGGCTTAAGAACAAAGGCTGAGGTTTCAGAAGAAATTCTGCCTCAAGATTGCAACATCAAACCCTTGCCTGGGTTTCCAGCCTGCTGCCCTGTGGATTTTGAGCTCAAGATTGCAACTTCACTCTTAGCTGAATTTCCAGTCTGCCGACCTGCCCAATAGATTTGGGACTTGCCAGCCCCCACAATCACATGAGCCAATTCCTTAAAATCAAAATCTCAATCTCTCTCTCTTCATATATATATTTAGGCAACCAGGCCGATGAGGCTGTGAGTGAGGCCTGAAGGCTGAGGAGGTGTTAAGTATACACAGAGGAAGGGAAGAGGGAAAGCTCTGTAGAGAGAAGTAATGGCTCATGTCCAGGCAATGAGTCTGGAGGTAGAGCATGCAGAGCCTTGAAAGAATTGGAGAGTTTTCCCCATGAGCAAGTGGAAGCCTGGTGGGGTTTTAAGTGGGGTATGTCCACAGTGCCAGCCGTGCCAGGGCTCGGGTTCTAACCCATGTCTCCTTGGCCCCAAGTCCATGCCCTGTCCCAGCACCACCCACCTCCCTCCTAAACCAGTGGAATATTTGCTGTTATTTGTTGGTCCAGCTTATATTCTGCCCTTCCTTTGAAAGCAGGGCCCAGCTTTGATTTTTAGGGGGAATCCTTCTCTCCTTGTGCACAGTCTTGCTGGGGCTGTCATTCCAGCTTCCTCCCCTGGGACTCTAAGTTCTGAGCAGAAAGACCCAAAGATGGAATAAGCAAGTGTGGGGGGCAGCAGCTGCTATGAGAGTGGTGTGAAGCTCCTAGTTGACAGGTTTGTCTCCATTACATGCATACATACATACACACACACACACACACACACACACATATATATATATATGTTTCTTTTTTTTTTTTGAGATGGAGTCTCACTCACTCTGTTGCCCAGGCTGGAGTGCAGTGGCATGATCTTAGCTCACCGTATCCTCCACCTCCTGGGTTCAAGCGATTCTCCTGCCTCAGCCTCCCAAGTAGCTGGAATCACAGGCACCTGCCACCATGCCCAGCTAATTTTTGTATTTTTAATAGAGACGGGGTTCCATCATGTTGGCCAGGCTGGTCTTGAACTCCTGACCTCAAGTCATCCACCTGCCTCACCCTCCCAAACTGCTGGGGTTACAGGCATGAGCCACCATGCTCGGCCTCCATTATATATTAAAATAAACCTCTAACCATGACCCCCCCTAGAGTGATTTCGTGTTCAGTAACGTTTGGAATGGCTAAGTGAGATGAAGGTAGGTCCTTATGCAGGAGTCTCGGGCTCCCAAATAACACTCCGGTCGGAGCTGGCGATGGTCCTGCATGCTGCAGGATGTATCCCGCTCTCTTTAATGTGAAGCCTCTTTAGCCTTATTAGTTCCTATGTATATTTTCCACTATGAGGCCCAAAACAAGACTGTGGGGGGCCTGCATGCAGGACTAGGTCTGGGTTCTCTGTGTGCCCCTTGACCAGCACTAACCAACCTGGCCCCTCGACAGCCTAGCACTGGGGCCAGATTATCGAGAGGACATCTGGGAAAACAGGCCCGAGCTCCTTGGGGGCAGCCAGGGCTCTGGATTTTATTATCTTCTTATCTTCAGTATTGTGCCTGGCACTAAGGGGCCCAGTTCACATAATGCAAAAGAGGGAGGGACAGAGAAAGGAGCTTCCTCATCTTCTGCCTCTGAGAAGAGTGAATACACAGGAGCCCTCTTGAGCAAGGCTGGCATGCAGCCACAGTGTGTGGGTATGCAATATGGATTGTTTACATATGCAAATGCTTCCTTCCTGGTTGATCAGTAGCCACCGTCCTGAGGCCCCACAAGTGTCCCCAGTGCACTGGCTGCTGTGATGCCTCCTCAGGAACCACCCTCCGCCCCGCCTCCAGGACCCTGCCCCCATTCCTCAAGCTGAAGTTAGTTCTGTTCAGTCAGTGCCCTTGCAGGCCAGGTGCCCTGTGGAATATCACCCCTGCTCATGGGTCTCCTGTGCCTGGGAGGCCAGCCGTTTCTGGCTGAGCAGTTTGTCATGGAGATGGGCGCAAGAACCCCTCAGCTGAGACCACTGAGGCAGACCTGTACAAGAACAACCAATGAAATTGGGTGGCACTTGGCACGCCTTCCTGGGTTCTCACACCTGGGCAGCAGGTGGCACAGTGCTTTTGGGAGGTGCCGTACTTACTTGCTATATTGGAAAAGCCTTTGACCTTAGAATTAGAAGGCCTGGGTCCTCCTCTCACTCCGAATGTCGTAGCTGTGGGGCCTTGAGGAACTTTCCTGGCTTCTCTGAGCTCCTATAAAAATACCCCTTGCACAAGGTTGCCGGGGGGAGAACACATTGAACACTTTGGATCTCAGTCCCTCGCCTCAAGGTCCTGCGCTAAATCCGGACCTGTAAATATAGCAGTGAAGGGTCCGCCCCCGCCTGCTGCTCCCGGAAGTACTCCTAGTCCCTGGTGATGGTTACCAGGCTGCCGGGCCGTAACCAGGTACTCCCTTGGCCACTGACAGAGCCGTCTCTCCTCTGAGGGCCTGTGGGCAATGAGCAGAAAAGGGGGTGGGGGCCTCTGCCCCACACGCCTTTCCTCTGCCCTGCCTGGTTCCTGGTGAATGTGGCTCATTGCCGGGAATTGTGGGTCACCCAGACGAGGACTCATCATTATGTAGTCAGCCTAGACTTCCTCCAGCCCCATCCCACACTACACTCACACACCATACACTCAGGTACACACACTTGCACATTCCCGGACACTCACATACATGCTCACCACTCACACCTCCACACCCACACTCACCCCCCTACCCACACTCACCCCCACACCCACACTCACCCCCACACAGACATGCTCACACACATTCCTACACAAGAACATGGAAAAACCCTAAGTGCAGTACATGAAAGCATTTTAGGTTGTTCACACATTTTAAACATTTACGGTTACAATTTATTCTAATACACAGTGGAGAAAAATGACAAACCTATCAAACTAGGAATTTCACAGCAGTGATTATTTAGGACAGGGCTAAAATAGATAGGACAAGATGTAAGGGAAAAGGATATGCTTTACACTTTGGGAGGCCGAGGCAGGTGGATCACCTGAGGTCAGGAGTTCGAGACCAGCCTGACCAACATGGTGAAACCCCATCTCTACTAAAAATACAAAAACTAGCTGGGTGTGGTGGCGTGTGCCTGTAATCTCAGCTACTTGGGAGGCTGAGGCAGGAGAATTGCTTGAACCCAGGAGGCAGAGGTTACAGTGAGCCGAGATCATACCATTGCACTCCAGCCTGGGCAACAAAAGTGAAACTCAGTCTCAAAAATAAATAAATAGGCTGGGCACAGTGGCTCATGCCTGTAATCCCAGCACTTTGGGAGGCTGAGGCAGGTGGATCATGAGGTCAAGAGATCGAGACCATCCTGGTCAGTATGGTGAAACCCCCTCTCTACTAAAAATACAAAAATTAGCTGGGCGTGGTTGCGTGCGCCTGTAGTCCCAGATGCTTGGGAGGCTGAGGCAGGAGAATCACTTGAACCTGGGAGGTGGAGGTTGCAGTGAGCCAAGATTGTGCCACTGCACTCCAGCCTGGGTGACACAGCGAGACTCCATCTCAAAAAGAAAATAAATAATAAATAATAAATATATATAGAAAAAGGAGATGCTTTAAAGGGAAATGTTGAATAAATCGTGGCAAAAGTTGTGAAAATGCTACCCAACGACCCTCAGCTTTCAGAAGCCCATGGTGATGGGAGTGCAGGGCTGGGGGCTCTGCATGGAGCATCAGGGGCAAGTATTAGCACCCGGAGGTGCAGGAGGGGCTGCCAGCCCAGAGGGAGATTCTGGGAGCAGAGGGAAATTTTCTTTTGTGCTTATTTAGCTTTCTGTCCCTACCTTAACAGTCTTTGCTTACTCCAAGTTTGTGAAGATAGTCTCTAATGTTTTCTTTTAGAGGCTTTAGAGTTTTAGCTTTCATGTGTAGGTGTATAAAAAAATTGAATTAATTGTTGTGTATGGTATGAGATGAAAGTCAAGATTCATTTCTTCTATATGAATAACTACTTGTTCCAGCACAATTTATTGATGTAACAGCCCTTTACCCATTGAATTGCCTTGATATCCTCATCAAAATCAGTGGATTGTATTTTGTGTGCTCTTTTTGAACTCTCCTGTCCCATTGATGTCATTGTTTATCCTTTCCCAGTACCACACTGTCTTCATTATCATAGTTTTATTGTCTTCAAATCAGGTAGTGTAAGTCCTAACATTTTTTCTTCTTTTCCAAGATTATTTTGGCTACCCTAGATCCTTTTTTTTGTTTTTTTGTTTTTTTTGTTTTTGAGACAGGGTCTAACTCTGTTGCCCAGGCTGGAGTGGAGTGGAGTGCGATCACGGCTCACTGCAGCCTCAACCTACCAGCCTCAAACTATCTGCCCTTCTCAGCCTACCAAGTAGCTAAGTAAGTAGCTCAGACCACAGGCACATGCCATCATGCTTGGCTTTTTTTTTTTTTTTTTTTTTTCTGTATTTTTTATAGAGACAGGGTTTTGCCATGTTGCCCAGGCTGGGCTTGAACTCCTGGGCTTAAGTGATCCACTCACTTTGGCCTCACAAAGCGTTGGGATTACAAACGTGAGCCACCATACCCGGCCCCTTTGCATTCCTTTATGCATTTTAGAATTAGCTTGTTTTGGCCAGGCACGGTGGCTCACACCTGTAATCCCAGCACTTCGGGAGGCCGAGATGGGCAGATCACCTGAGGTTGGGCGTTTGAGACCAGCCTGACAAACATGGAGAAATCCCGTCTCTACTAAAAATACAAAATTAGCTGGACGTGGTGGCTCATGCCTGTAATCCCAGCTACTCAGGACGCTGAGGCAGGAGAATCGCTTGAACCTGGGAGGCGGAGGTTTCGGTGAGCTGAGATCATGCCATTGCACTGCAGCCTGGGCAACAAGAGCGAAACTCCGTCTCAAATAAAAATAATAATAATAATAAATAAATAAATATAATAAATAAATAAATAGAATTAGCTTGTTTTGATGGGATTTTGATTAGGGATTGCATTGAATTTAAGGAACATTGATATATTTATAATATTGATTCTTTCAATCTATTGAAAATCACATGAAGTGCCTAGAAATGATTTAAATGAAAGACGAGCAAGACCTGTATACACATTGCCGAGAGAAATTAAAGACCTAAGTAAATGGAAGGATGATACAGCATGTTCATAGAATGCAAGAATCAATAATGCCCGCTTTGGGCCTAATCCTCCCCTGCCTCTCCACCCCACCGCCCCAACCCTCCCCTGCCTCTCCATCCCAACCCCCAACCCTCCCCTGCCTCTCTACCCCACCCCCACAACCCTCCCCTGCCTCTCCACCCCACCCCCAACCCTCCCCTGCCTCTCCACCCCACCCCCGCTAACCCTCCCCTGCCTCTCCACCCCATCCCCCTAACCCTTCCCTGCCTCTCCTCCCCACCCCACCCACCGCCCACAGCATTGACCTTACAACTGAAAAGTCAGGCAGTCTCAGACATACAGCATTTTTTATCCGTAAAATGGAATTTGGCACATTTGCCTTGACTAGTTCATATATTCATTTAAATAAGTTGGTTACTAGGCAGGCCTCTGTTATGAATACATGCCCTTCTTTTGAGAAGCTCAGAGAAAAGTATAAAGTTCATTCTACAAAGGCAGTTTGGGCTAGATGTGGTGAGGACATAGAAGTCACCGGGAAATGAAATACGTGAAATCATTTTGAAGAATAAATGGAGTTGCTAGAACTTATTAAGCACTTAGAATATTCTAGGTACCATGCCAACTGCTTTACATACATTATTTTATCTAATTCTCACAGTAACTGTATAGGCAGTGATTCTTGAAGTATAGATTGCTGACCCCGACAGTCCCCAAGATCCTTTCAGGGGATCCACAAGGCCAAAACTAGTTTCATTGTAATACTGAGATTTATTTACCTTTTTCACTGTACTGACATTTGCACTGATGGTGCAAGAGCAATGGTAGGTGTTATGGTTTGAACATGTCCTCCAAAACTCATGTTGAAATTTAATTGCAATTGTGACAGTATTAAGAGTTGGGATCCTTAAGAGGTTATGGCGAGGGTGGGTTAGTTACGGTGGGAGCGGGCTCCTCATAAAGGCATGAGTCCAGCACCCTTCCTTTCTCTGTCTCATGTGCTTTCTTGCCCTTCCACCTTCTGCCATGGGATGACACAGCAAGAAGGTCCTCAGCAGATTCAGGACTCTCAATCTTGACTTCCCAGCCTCCCTTTTAAGAAATGAATTTCTTTTCTTTATACATTACTCAGTCTCAAGTATTGTTTGATAGCAACAAAAAATGGACTAAGCCAGTGGGTAGGACTGCTGGTGACTGAGCAGAAATCAAGGCAGTGGCACCAAACTGTACTAATGACCGCTGCATTCTTCACCACACTTGCAGGAAAAATATTCATTTCACTAAAAATGTTATTAGGAAAGCAGTAAAAATTATTAATCGTATTAAATCTCCACCTGAGTCCATGTCTTTTTACCATTCTGTGCAAAAAAGTGAGAAATACACAGAAAGCACTTCTAGCAAATTCTAAAGTACAATAGTTGTCTCAAGAGAAAGTACTTGTGAGCTGGGTGCGGTGGCTCATGCCTGAAACCCCAGCACTTTGGGAGGCTGAGTTGGGCAGATCGCTTGAGTCCAGGGGTTGGAGACTGGCCTGGGCAACATATAAAAAGATACAAAAAGTAGCCAAGCATGTTGGTGCATGACCGTTGTCCCAGCTACTCCAGAGGCTGAGGTGGGAGGATTGCTCGAGCCTGGGAAGCAGAGGTTGCAATGATCCAAAATCCCATCACTGTACCCCAGCTTGGGTGACAGAGTGAGACCCAGTCTCAAAAAAAAGAAAGAAAGAAAGAAAAAGAAAGAGTATGTGTACTTTTGTATGATGTATGATTGTTTGAGTTGCAAGCTAAATTAGTCACTTTTCTCATGGAACATCATTTTTACTTGAAAGAATGCCTGCAGACAAACTATGGTTAATCAATCAGATTTGAATACTGGATAGACATTTTCTCAAAAATAAACAAATGAGACTGCCACTTCAAGAAAAACAACTGACAGTATTTATTGCCAATAATAAAATATGAGTTTTCTTTTTTTCTGTTTTTGTATCCAGCTGAAAAATTTGAGTTTTCAAGTGAAAATTAGAATTTGGGAAAACTTGTGTCTACCATGTTGAGCCTGACAGCTTCCTGGTACTGACAGACTTTTCTGATGAGATTGGTGGTAATATTAGCCATATGATTATTCTGTGTTGAGAATAAAATGTATCAACTTTTGGAAAACTGGCATATTCAGTAAATCAATACTTCCCAAATGCCTAATGTAAAAAGTTACAAAATCATGCATAGGTAAAAGATCCACTTAAACTGGATTTTATTTTTATTTTTTATCTTTTTTTTTTTTTTTTTGAGACCGAGTCTTGTTCGGTCGCCCAGGCTGGAGTGCAGTGGTGCAATCTAGGCTCACTACAAGCTCTGCCTCCCGGGTTCACGCCATTTTCCTGCCTCAGCCTCCCAAGTAGCTGGGACTACAGGCGCCCGCCACCACGCCCGGCTAATTTTTTTTTTTTTTTAATTTTGTTTAGTAGAGATGGGGTTTCACCGTGTTAGCCAGGATGGTCTCGATCTCCTGACCTCGTGATCCACCCACCTCAGCCTCCCAAAGTGCTAGGATTACAGGCATGAGCCACCATGCCAGGCCTATTTTTTATCTGTTTTTTGAGACAGAGTTTTGCTTTTGTTGCCCAGGCTGGAGTGCAATGGTGTGATCTCAGCTCACTGCAACCTCTGCCTCCCAGGTTCAAGCAATTCTCCCGCCTCAGCCTCCCAAGCAGCTGGGATTACAGGCGCGTACCACCATGCTTGGCTAATTTTTTTATTTTTATTTTTAGTAGAGACAGGGTTTTACCATGTTGGTCGGGCTGGTCTCAAACCCCTGACCTCAACGGATCCACCCACCCCGGCCTCCCAAAGCGGTGGGATTACTACAAGTGTGAGCCACTGTGCCTGGCCAGACCCATGGAATTTAATGTAACAGAGTATGGAAAATTTATTGACATAGGTGCAGATTTCGTATGGCAACTGACTCTAAAAAACTGCCACTTACTGACTTTTGGTGTAGGGCCAAAGAGTATCTATAATAATTTGAGAAAACTACTAAAATACTCTTCCCAACTGTACATTTGCATGGGGTTGTATTTTCTTCATATACTTCAATTAAAAGTACATATCTCAACAGATTGAATGTAGAACAAATGTGAGAATGTAGAACAAATGTGAGAAGCTATCTCCTATTAAAGAAATTTGCAAAAATGTAAAGGAATATTCTTCTTGGTAAATATTTTTGTTTGGGAAAATAGAAATAACTATTTATTTATTTGTGGAGACAGAGTCTCGCTCTGTTGCCCAGGCTGGAGTGCAGTGGCGCAATTTCATCTCACTGCAACCTCTGCCTTCTGGGTTCAAGCAATACTCCTGCCTCAGCCTCCTGAGTAGCTAGGACTACAGGCGCCCGCCACCACACCCAGCTAATTTTTTGTATTATTTTTTTTTGTTAGTAGAGACGGGGTTTCACCATGTTGCCCAGGCTGATCTCAAACTCCTGAGGTCAGGCAATCCGCCTGCCTCGGCCTCCCAAAGTGCTAGGATTACAGGCGTGAGCCACCACGCCTGGCTAAATAACACCTTAAAAATTAAAAATAGGCCAGGTGTGGTGGCTCATGCCTGTAATCCTAGCACTTTGGGAGGCTGATGTGGGAGGATTGCTTGAGGCCAGGCGTTTAAAACCAGCCTGGACAGCATAGTGAAACCCCATCTCTACAAAAAGAAAAGAAACAAATTAAAAATAACTATGTTGTTGGGCGTGGTGGCTCACACCTGTAATCCTAGCACATTGGGAGGCTGAGGCGGGTGGATCACTTGAGCTCAGGAGTTCAATACCTGCCTTGGCAACATGGTGAAACCCTGTCTCTATGAAAAATACAAAAATTAGCCAGGTGTGATGGTGTGTGCCTGTAGTCCCAGCTACTTGGGAGGCTGAGGTGGGAGGATCACATGAGCCCGGGAAGCAGAGGTTACAGTGAGCCGAAATCATGCCTCTGCACTCCAACCTGATCCTACAGAGTAGACCCTGTCTCAAACAAACAAACAAACAAACAAACAGCTATGTCAACATGTAATGGGTTTCCTATTGTGATTTTTAAACAAATAAATAAATATGTTTTAATTTCTCAGTTATGTTTCTAATATAGTAAATATATGGATAATACATGGATATAACCGGCATAAACAAAAACTCTTTGTGGTCCTTAATTGTTCAGAGAATAAAGGGGTCCTAAGAGGTGGAAGTTTAAGAACTGTTTCCTGGGGGGTAAACATTATTAACCAAAATCTGTGGATTAGAAAACTGAGGTTTAGAGAGGTTTAATGCTTGTGCAGGTCACATAGCCAGTGGGTAGGGAAGTCACAATCCAAGCCTTGCTCACTCTACCACAGGAGGCCACCTTGCAACAGGTCAGCAAGCAAGGGAAAGCCTTCCTGAAGCACAGAGAGATCTAAGTAGGAGATGCTGGAGGCCCTGAAGAGGCAAAGAGCACATCTAGGGTGGGGTGGGGGATCTGCACAGGGAAAGGAACCAGGGAAAGCCTCTCAGAACAGGTGACACCCACGCTGGGATTGGAAAGACAGGTAGGATTTTGACGGTTCAGAAATCATGAGAGACTCCACAAATCAGTATGCTTTATCTCAACCACATCCAGACCTGGGACCAATGAGGACACTCTGATTGACTCTGTTTTGTTTTGTTTTGAGACAGAGTTTTGCTCTTGTCACCCAGGATGGAGTGCAGTGGTGTGATCTCGGCTCACCGCAACCTCCGCTTTCTGCGTTCAAGTGATTCTCCTGCCTCAGTCTCCCAAGTAGCTGGAATTACAGGCATGCACCACCATGCCCGGCTAATTTTTTGTATTTTTACAAAAAACCCTTCAAAAAACAAAAATTGATCATTTCAGTTTATTCTGGTGTGGGGGACTGATGACTTATGATACAGGGATGGGGAGATAATTATCTTTACTGTGTATCCTTTTGTACCTTTTGGATTTTATATGTGCACACGGATTAACTATTTACACAAGCATATTAAAGGAAGTTTGTAAATGAGATCAAAACCCTGTCTCAAGTAGAGACAGGGTTTCACCATGTTGGCCAGGCTGGTCTCAAACTCCTGACCTCATGTCATCTGCCCGCCTCAGCCTCCCAAAGTGCTGGAATTACAGGTGCGAGCCACTGCGCCCGGCCCACCCTGATTGACTCTAGTAGCATAAAGGTGTGACGTGCTCCAGCCAGTCTGAAAGTTCCAGGCTCCTGTCCCTTGCTTGCGTAGGCTATCCTTCCATTAGTATGGGCTCTACAATTCACTAATTTAATTTGAACTTTATAAAAGCCTTGGATGGGAGGCTGAGCGAGTGTCATTGTTCTTATTCTGCAGAAGAGAAATTTTGGAGGGAAAGTTGTTTTTTGTTTGTTTGTTTGTTTTTTGTTTTTGTTTTTTTAATATACAAAGAGCTAGCATGGTTTCTTTCACTGGGTGGATGTCTTGGATAATCTATTCAAGCCAGATCACATAGCCTGGCTTAATGAAACCTATATCCTTTGCGGACTGACAGAAACACTGGCAGCACACATTGAGGCTGTATTTCCAAATCAGGCCAGTCCAGTTTGAGCCAACACAAGAGTGAGAACTCTGACCCAATTTTCGAGGCTGGCCCCAGTAGAGCTGCTGGCGCCCCATCTTGAGGTGCACTTTCAGGAGTGCAACGAGGCAAAAGGAAAGAGCTCTGGAAGATAAAATGGAGACTCCAAAAGGTTAAGTAAGAAACTGATCATTGCAGGCTGGGTGCAGCAGCTCACGCCTGTAATCCCAGCACTTTAGGAGGCCGAGGTGGGTGGATCACGAGGTCAGGAGTTGGAGACCAGCCTGGCCAACATGGTGAAACCCCATCTCTACTAAAAATACAAAAACTAGCCGGGCATGGTAGTGGGTGCCTGTAATCCCAGCTACCTGGGAGGCTGAGGCAGGAGTATTGCTTGAACCCTGGAGGAGGAGGTTGGGGTGAGCGGAGATCGCACCATTGCACTCCAGCCTGGGCGACGAGAGCGAAACTCTGTCTCGAAAAAAAAAGAAAAAGAAACTGATCTTTTCAGTTAATTCTGGTGTGGGGACTGATGACTTATGAGACAGGGATGGGAAGATAATTATTTTTACTGTGTATCCTTTTGTACCTTTTGGATTTTATATGTGTGCAGGGATTAACTGTTTACACAAACATATTAAATGATGTTTGTAAATGAGGTCAAGGTATTTTCCCATGTGGTAGAACTGGGGTTCCAGCTCCAATCCTTGGGTTCCAGAACCACATCCTAACCGTAATGCTTTCCAGCCTCCTAGAATGCCATTTTCCAGTTTTAAAAGCTGTAAAGCCTAGATGTCAATGTAAATCATTTTTATGATTATTAATAATGCCACTAGATAGAGGGCCTTTCAAGAGGCCATGATTTGGGCCTGTTAGGAGCTGCTTTTATCTAATTAATGGTGGTACATCAGGCCAGATCAAAGCAGAGGGGACAGCATCACAGGACACTGGAGAGGACAGCTCCTTTCTACCCCAGCTCCTTTTCAGCCTGGGGTGAGGTGAGGGATCTGCACAGGGAAAGGAACCAGGGAGAACCTCTCAGAACAGGTGACACCCACGCTGGGATTGGAGAGACAGGTACGACTTTGACTTTTCAGAAATCATGAGAGACTCCACAAATCAGTATGCTTTATCTCAACCACATCCAGACCTCGGACAAATGAGGACACCCTGATTGACTCTGGTTACTTAAAGGTGTGACGTGCTTGATTCAGGCAAATGTAGCCAGCCCACAGAGACAGCAGGTGAGAAATGATTGACAGCTGAAACCTATGGATGGGGAGTTTTACCAGCTGAATTGCCAGGTCCTAAATCCAAATTCCCTTCTGTCTTATTAACTACTACCTAGACCCGACTGTTTTTTTTTTTTTTTGAGACAGAGTCTTGATCTGTCACCCAGGCTGGAGTGCAGTGGCACGATCTCAGGGCTCACTGCAACCTCTGCCTCCTGGGTTCAAGAGATTCTCCTGTCTCAGCCTCCCGAGTAGCTGGGATTACAGGCGCATGGCACCACACCCAGCTAATTTTTGTATTTTTTTGTAGAGAAGGAGTTTTGCCATGTTGGCCAGGCTGGTCTCGAACTCCTGACCTCAGGTGATCCACCTGCCTCGGCCTCCCAAAGTGCTGGGATTACAGGCGTGAGCCAATGCGCCTGGCCAGGTTCATGCTTTCTGCTCCTGGAAATGCAGCCAACCCTGACAGAGTCCATGCATTAGGCATCTTCTGGGCAGTGCACTTGCTCTTGCACTGGATGTGCATCTATGGCTGGGATGATTGCAACAGCCCCCCAGCTGGTCTCCCTATGCCAGACCTTTGCGCACCCCCCTTCTTTACTCTCCACATAACAGCCAGGGGATTCTGCTAAAATGTCAGACAGAGCCTGTCATTCCTTTACACAAAGTGCTCCAGTGGCCCCAGCTCACTCAGAGCAAAACCCCAAGTCCTTCCCACAGCCTGTAAGACCCTGAACAATCCAGGTCTTGACTCCTCTTATCTCATCTCCCACTACTCTTTTTTCCTTCAACTACAGCCCTGTGGGCCTCTTTCTTCCTTGAACAACATCAGTTGCACCCTTGCTTCAAGACCTTTGCATTTGCTGTTCTCTCTAGCTGGAACCCTCTTATCCAGAGACCTGTGTGCCTCGCTCCCTCACCTCCCTCCATCTCGACTAAAGGATCGCCTTCTCACTGAGGCCTTCTATTCATATACTATTTGAAAATTGAACCCTGTTTTAGTCTGTTCAGGCTGCTACAACAAAATACCATAGACTGCTTGGCTTATTCACAACAGACACCTGTTTCTCACCATTCTAGGGACTGGGAAGCCCAGGATTAAGGTGCTGGCAGATTTGGTGTCTGGGGAGGGTCCACTTCCTGGTTCCTAGGTGGCCATCTCCTTACTATGACTATGTCCTCACATGGTAGGAGGGGCAAGAAAGCTCTCTGGGACCTCTCTTTTGAGGATGCTAATCCTGTTCATGATGCTCTGTTCTCATGACCTAATCACCTCTTGAAGTCTCCACCTCCTAATATTATCACCTTGGGGGGTAGGATTTCAACAGAGGAATTTTAGGGGAACGCAGGCATTCAGTATACAGCATCCCCCAACATTCTCAGTCTCCTTATTTGCTTTATTTTTAATTCAATTTTATTTTTAAACAGGGTCTCATCTCGCTCTGTTGCCCAGGCTGGAAACGTAGTGGTGTGATCTTGGCTCACTGCAACCTCCGCCTCCTGGGCTTAAGTGATGCCCCCACCTCAGCCTCCCAAGTAGCTGGGACTACAGGCATGCACCACCATGCCTGGCTAATTTTTGTATTTTTTGTAGAGACGGGGTTGTGCCATCTTGCTGGTCTCAAACTCATGGGCTGAAACTCCTGGGCTTAAATTCTGGGGCTCAAATGATCTACCTGCCTTGGCCTCCCAAAGTGCTGGGATACAGGTGTGAGCCACTGTGCCTGGCCTGCTTTATTTTTTTTTTAACGTAGCACATAACACCATGTAATATACCATACATTTCACTTATGTCTCATGTAATCTTTGCCTTCCTCTACTAGCATATAAACTCTATGAAGTTGGAAACTTTTGTCTGTTTAGTTCTTTGTTGTGCCCTAGCTACCTAGAACAGTGGCTAGTACATAGTGTATGATCAATAAGTATGTGTTGAATTAATGCACCAACTCATTCATCTTTATGACAACCTGGAAAGATAGGTCCCATCACTTCCAACAACCCATGGTTAAGTTTGTGTCGTTGTTGAATTTGGCCAAACAATTTGATTTACCAATTTCACCCCTTCCTTACTGATCACCTCAAGAAGGGGTGAAAATATGTTTCAAATGCAAATATGTTACTTGGACATGTCATCCTCAACATATCATCAGTGATCTGTACCTTGGCAAGTATTCACTTATGAAATGTAATCCTCCTATTGGAACTTTTTTATACTTCTCCCATATGGATGAGCTAACAGCTGTGGGAAGCCACAAAAAATGAGCAAGATGTAGGCCCTGCCGGCGAGCATCTTACAGTCTTCGCAAATTAGACAAGTCCAGCTTGCCCCCAGCTGGGATACATACCTAGTCTCTCTGAGCCCAAAGTCTATGCACTTTACTAGTACCCTGCTGTCTCCATGATAGTGTGGAGAATGGGATATTGCCAAAGATCAAGGATGGTAGCACAGCTCCTGAAGTATTTTGATCTTGTGTCTCAGAAGATAAGAACACCCATCTTGAATTTTCTTCTCCCCTGGGTTTGGGCTGGTTAGTCCCTCCAGATATGTTCATTTTTTCCCCCAAAAAACATTCCCAGAGTTTCGTTTCTATTAATTTTTAGAGTTAATGAAGGTGTGTTTTATTGTATTATATCTCTTATGTTGTATGAAGTTAACATATATGGAAAAATAGAATAAATGCACATCTACCTGGCAAAAATAGTAAGTGAGGTAGGTATAGAACATTCTTAAATACAATAAGGTTGGGTATTCTCCCTGTGGTAAAATTAATAGGAAGTTTTGCTTCTGTCTATGAAGGATCAACAGTTATGGGAATTGCCCTTCAACCATAAATTGGACAAAATATATGAAATGCCTATTTCCAGACGTTGGATAACAGGCAGCCTGTGATCCCTGGGAGCAGGGGAACAGAGGAGGTGAGCTGTGTGATTGCCTCTGCCTGCTTCCTAGAGGCAGTTTCCAGACTGCCTCACCGATGGGGGAGTCTGGGGAAAGCTTAGTCTTACTGAGTTAAGGAGAGCTTCAGGCAGCTAAAATTGCAGGGCAGTGTTCAAGAGACAGGGAGCTACACAGAGGAAGAGTCCCATAGACCCACACAGGGTCCCCTAGAGCCTTTGAGTGAACAACAATCTGCACACACTTAGGACAAAACCCATGAGGTGGAGCAAAATAAATTTCTGGGGGAAAAAAAAAAACTATTACTGGGTAGCTGTAAACAGAACAATTCCTAGAGCCTATACAAAGCCTGGAATGGCTAAACATCCCTCTAACCAGAGTGGAGAAGCTGTGTCAAACACACAAGCATTCAATGGGGACTCCAGAAGAGCTGTGTCTTTGAAGTGGAGCTAAATTAGCCCTGGGATAAAGGTTACTCTAGTCCATCTCTAAACGAGCTCTATTTATTTATTATTTATTTATTTGAGGCAGGGTCTTGCTCTGTTACCCAGCCTAGAGTGTAGTGGTGTAAACTTAGCTCACTGCAGCCTTGAACTCCTGGGCTCGAGAGATCCTCCCATCTCAGCCTCTGGAGTAGCTGGGACTATAGGCATGAGCCATCACACCTAGCTAATTAAAAAATATATTTTTGACTGGGCACGGTGGCTCACGCCTGTAATCCCAGCACTTTGGGAGGCCAAGGTGGGTGGATTATGAGGTCAGGAGATCGAGACCATCCTGGCTAATATGGTGAAACCCCGTCTCTACTAAAAATACAAAAAAAATTAGCCGGGTGTGGTGGTGGGTCCCTGTAGTCCCAGCTACTCGGGAGGCTAAGGCAGGAGAATGGCGTGAACCTGGGAGGCAGAGCTTGCAGTGAGCCAAGATTGCGCCACTGCACTCCAGCCTGGGCGACAGAGCAAGATTCCATCTCAAAAAAAAAAAAAGAAAAAGAAAAAGAAAATATAGTATATATACACAATGGAATACTATTCAGCCATAAAAAGAATGGAATCCTGTCATTTGCAGCAACATGAATGAAACTGAAGGTCATTATGTTCAGTGAAATAAGCCAAGCACATAAAGACAAATATCACTTGTTCTCACTCACATGTGGGAGCTAAAAAAGTAGACCTCATAAAGATAGAAAATAGACTGATAGTTACCAGAAGCTGGGAAGGGTAGGCGGAGAGAGGGATGAAGAGAAGTTGATTAATGGGTATAAATATATGGTTTGATGGAAGAAATAAAACATAGTGTTTAATAGATCAGTAGGGTGACTATAGTTTACATAATCTATTATACATTTCAAAATAGCTAGAAGACAATAATTTGAATGTTTCTTGCATAAAGAAAAGACAAATATTTAAGGTGATGGATATCCTAAGTATGCTGATTTAATCTTTTTCTCTTTTAAAGACAAGATCTTTAAAATATATATGTTAATTAATTAATTAACATATATACCTAGAAGCAAGCAAGAGTGACCCATAATGAGGAGAAGCCATAAAAACATATCCAGAAGTGACAGAAATGATGGAATTGGCAGGCAAAGACATTCAAATAGCTTTTATAAATATGCTCAATATGCTCAAGAACATAAAGGAAAACATGAACTACATGAAGTGAGGAATAAAAAGTGCATATTTCAAAAGACACAAATCAGGCTTCAAGAGATAAAAATACAATATTAAAAAAAATACATTGGATGGGATTAACAGCCATTTAGACTCTGTAGAAAAGATTGCGACAATAAACTATCCAAAATGAAGTACAGCAAGAAAAAAAAGACTAAAAATTGATGAAAGCTCAGTGACCTATGGGGTCATATCCAGAGGTCTAGCACACATATAATTGGAGCCCCAGACGGAGGAGAGGGAGACAGAAAAATATCTGAAAAACCAAAAACTAGTGACAATAAGACAATCTTTTTTATTTTTATTTTTTAGTGACAGGGTCTCACTCCGTTACCCAGGCTGGAGTGCAGTGGTGCAATCATAGCTTACAGTAGCCTTGAACTCCTGGGCTCAAGTGATCCTCCCACCTCAGTCTCCTGAGTAGCTAAAACTACAGGTGCACACCACCATGTCTAGCTAATTAAAATTTTTATTTTGTAGACACAGGGTTTCGCTCTGTTGCCCAGGCTGTTCTCAAACTACTGGCCTCAAATTATCCTCCCACCGTGGCCCCCAAAGCACTGGGATTACAGACATGAGCCACCACTCCTGGTTAAAAAGAAAATCTTAAAAGTCACTGTGAGGGCCGGGTACGGTAGCACACGCCTGTAATCCCAGCACTTTGGGAGGCTGAGGCAGGTGGATCACCTGAGGTCAGGAGTTCAAGACGAGCCTGATTAACATGGTGAAACCCCGTCTCTACTAAATACAAAAAATTAGCCAGGCTTGGTGGCAAATGCCTGTAATCCCAGCAGCAGGAGTATCACTTGAACTCGGGAGGTGGAGGTTAAAGTGAGCCGAGATCATGCCACTGCACTCCAGCCTGTGCAACAAGAGCAAAACTCCGTCTCAAAAAAAAAAAAAAAAAAGTCACTGTTATTAGGTAGCCAGAGATTTTTTTTTTTAAAGAAAAAATATATGAATTAGAGCAGTGTATTAGTCTGTTCTCATGCTGCTATGAAGAAACACCTGAGACTGGGTAATTTATAAAGAAAAGGAGTTTAGTTGACTCACAGTTTCCTATGGCTGGGGAGGCCTCAGGAAACTTACAATCATGGCGGAAGTCATCTCTTCACAGAGCAGCAGGAGAGAGAATGAGTGTAAGCAGGGGAAAGACCAGACGCTTATGAAGCCATCAGATCTTGTGAGAACTCACTCACTATCACGAGAGCAGTATGGGGGAAACCACCCCCATGATTCAATCACTTCCCACCAGGTCCCTCCCATGACATGTGGGGATAATGGGAACTACAATTCAAGATGAGATTTGGGTGGGGACACAGCCAAACCATATCAAGCAGATTTCTTATGCAAATTAGGCAAGCCAGAAGACAATGGAATGATATTTTTCAGATTGCTGAAGGAAAAACAATGACAACTCAAAAGTCTATGCTCATTGAAAACACCTTTTAAAATTGAAGGTGAATTAAAGACTTTTTGGACAAACAAAAACTGAAGGAATTCGTTGCCAGCAAACCTGCACCGTAAAAACTGTTAAAGGAAATTCTTCAGGCAGAAGGAAGATGATACTAGATGGATATTTGGATTTACACAAAGGAATAAAAAGCATGTAAAATGTTTAGAATACGGGTAAATACAACCTACATTTTTCTTTTTTTCTATCTATTTAAAAGAAAATTGATAATTAAAAGAAAAAATAATAGCAGTATATCATGGGTTTTATGTCCTTTGTAGACTGGGAATCAGGAGAAAATGGAAGTATACTATCTTATAGTTCGTATATTATATATGAAGTGATAGAGAATTACTTGAAAGTAGATGGTGGTAAATCAAAGATGTATACTCTAAAATCTAGAGCAACTATTTAAAAATTATACATGCCAGAAAACAATGAAATAATATTTTTCAGAGTGCTGAGGGAAAAACAATGACAATCTAAAGAGTCTATGCTCAGTGAAAATACCTTTCAAAAATGAAACTGAAGGCCGGGCACGGTGGCTAACGCCTGTAATCCCAGCACTTTGGGAGGTCGAGACGGGCAGATCACGAGGTCAGGAGATCGAGACCATCCTGGCTAACATGGTGAAACCCCATCTCTACTAAAAATACAAAAAATTAGCAAGGTGTGGTGGCAGGCGCCTGTAGTCCCAGCTACTTGGGAGGCTGAGGCAGGAGAATGGCATGAACCCAGGAGGTGGAGCTTGCAGTGAGCCGAGATCACGCCACTGCACTCCAGCCTGGGTGACAGAGCGAGACTCTGTCTCAAAAAAAATAAATAATAAATAAATAAAATAAAAAATGTAAAAAAATAAAAAAATAAAAATGAAACTGAAGGCCAGGTGCAGTGACTCACACCTGTAACCCCAGCACTTTGGGAGGCGGAGGGGGGTGGGGCAGATCAATTGAGTTCAGGAGTTCGAGACCAGCCTGGCCAACATGGTGAAACCCCGTCTCTACCAAAAAATACAAAAATTATCTGGGCATGGTGGGTGCACACCTGTAGTCCAAGCTACTCTGGAGGCTGAGGTGGGAGAATCACTTGAACCTGGGAAGCAGAGGTTGCAGTGAGCCGAGATCGCACCACTGTACTCCAGCCTGGGTGACAGAGTGAGACCCTGTCTCAAAAATAAATAAAATAAAGAAAATCGAAAATATAAATGTTGGCAAGGATGTGGAGAAATTGGAACCTTCATTCATTGCTAATGGGAATGTAAAGTAGTCCAACCATGTCGGAAAACAGTTTGGCAGTTTCTCAAATCTTAAACAGAATTACCATATGACCTAGTTATTCCACTCCTAGGTATGTACCCAAGAGACTTGAAAACATATATTTACATGGAAACTTGTACATGAATGTTCATAGCAATATTATTTATAATAGCCAAAAAATAGAAACAACCTGAGTTTTCATCAACTGATGACCAAATAAACAACATGTGGTATATCCACACAAGGAAAGGTTAGTCAGCAATAAAGGGAATGAAGTACTGACACATGGCACACATGGATGAACCTTGAAAATATTATGCCAAGTGAAAGAAACAGACACAAAAGGCCACATCTTATGTTATTTCATTTATTTGAAAATGTCCAGAATAGGCTAATCTATACAGACAGAGGTACATCAGTGGTTAACAGGGGAGGGGAGAAAAGGGAAATTGAGGGTTATGAAATTCCTTTTTTGGTTGATAAAAATGTTCTGGGGCCAGGCACAGTGGCTCATGTCTATAATCACAACACTTTGGGAGGCCGAGGCAGGTGGATCACCTGAGGTCAGGAGTTCAAGGCCAACCTGACCAACATGGTGAAACCCCATCTCTACTAAAAATACAAAAATTAAGGCCAGGTGCAGTGGCTCACACTTGTAATCCCAGCACTTTGGGAGGCTGAGGCAGGTGGATCACGAGGTCAGGAGTTCAAGACCAGCCTGACCAAAATGGTGAAACCCTGTCTCTACTAAAAATACAAAAATTAGCCGGGCATGGTTGTGCGTGCCTGTAATCCCAGCTACTCAGGAGGCTGGGGCAGGAGAATTGCTTGAACCCGGGAGGTGGAGGTTGCAGTGAGCCAAGATCACACCATTGCACTCCAGCCTGCGTGACAGAGCGAGACTCTGTCTCAAAAAACAAAAAACAAAACAAAAATTAGCCAGGCGTGGTGGTGTGTGCCTGTAGTCCCAGCTACTCGGGAGGCTGAGGCAGGAGAATCACATGAACCAGGGAGGTGGAGATCACACCACTGCACTCCAGCCTGGGTGACAGAGCAAGACTCCATCTCAAAAAAAAAAAAAAAATGTTCTGGAATAAGTGATGATGATTGCACAATATCGTGAGTATAGGGAAAAAAAAACCACTGACTTGTAAACGTTAAAACGGTTAAAATGGTGACTTTTGTTTTACATTGAGTTTATCTCAATAAAAATAAGATTTTTAAGTTAATCAGATTTTTAAAAATCTTCCCATAGAGAAAACACCAGGTCCTGATGGCTTCAGTGGTAAATTCTACCTAACATTTAAGAAGAAATAAGATCAATTCTACACAAACTTCTTTAGAAGATGAGAGAAAAAGGGACACTTTTCAGCTTTTTTTTTTAGGCTAGCACTACCCCGACACCCAAATCAGAAAAAGGATTTGATTATAAGATTACAAGAAAAGAAATGAATCCTTAATGAGCATAGACACATAGATGCTTAACAAAATTTTTGCAAATCAAATCTAGCAATAGCTAGAAAGGGAAATGAGGCATGACCAAATCAGGTTTATTCTAAGAATAAAAGGTTTGTTTACCATTAGAAAATCAGTCAATGTAATTCACCATACTAACACAATTTTTTAAAAATTATGAATATCTCATTAGAGATATAAAAAATTTTTTGGCAAAATTTAAAAGCCTTTCAGCAAACTAGAAATAGAAGGAAACTTTCTTAACTTGGTGAAGGATGCCTATGAAAAATCTTCAGTCAACATAATACCTAGTGGCGAGAGACTGAATACTTTACCCCAAAGACAGGGAAAAGGGCAGAAATATCTGTCACTTTTTTTCAACACTTTTTTTCCCTAGACAGTGCAGTAAGACAAGTAGTACTAATAAAAGGCATCCAGATTGGAAAGAAAACCATCCTTATTAAAGACAACATGGGCCGGGCACGGTGGCTCATGCCTGTAATCCCAGAACTTTGGGAGGCCGAGGTTGGCAGATCATTTGAGGTCAGGAGTTCGAGACCAGCCTGGCCAACATGGTGAAACCCCGTCTCTACTAAACATACAAAATTTAGCCAGGTGTGGTGGTGGGCTCCTGTAATCCCAGCTACTTGGGGAGGCTGTGGTGGGAGAATCGCTTGAACCTGGGAGGGGGATGTTGCAGTGAGCAGAGATCATGCCACTGCACTCTAGCCTGGGCAACAGAGTGAGACTCCATCTCAATTTAAAAAAAAAATTGCTATGAAATTTTCAGGCCGGGCATGGTGGCTCACACCTGTAATCCCAGCACTCTGAGAGGCCAAAGCAGGTGGATCCCTTGAGCCCAGGAGTTCAAGATCAGCCTGGATAACATGTGAAACCTCATCTCTACAAAAAATACAAGGATTTATATGCAGGATATATAAAGAACTTTTACATCACAAAAACATGAAGGCAACCTACTTATTTTAAATAGGTAAAGGCTTCAGGCATCACCAAGCAGATGGACAGCAAAGAAGCATATGACAAGATGTTCAGCATCATTGGTCATTAGGGAGGCAGAAGTTATAGCCACAACGAGATACCACTGTCCACCCACTAGAATGGCTAAAATTAAAAATACTGACAATTACAGAGACTATCCTGGGTTTGGAAAGAAAAAATAATAATATAATAAAAATACTGACATTACTTAAGTGTTGTCGAGGATATAAAGCTGGTAGGCATGCTAAGTGGTACAACCCCTTTGGAAAACAATCTGGCGGTTTCTTTTTTTTTTTTTTTTTTGACTGAGTCTCGCTCTGTCGCCCAGGCTGGAGAGCAGTGGTGAGAACTCGGCTCACTGCAAGCTCCACAAGGTTCACGCCTTTCTCCTGCCTCAGCCTCCCGAGTAGCTGGGACTACAGGCGCCCACCACCACGCCTGGCTAATTTTTGTATTTTCAGTAGAGACGGGGTTTCACTGTGTTAGCCAGGATGGTCTCGATCTCCTGACCTCGTGAGCCGCCTGTCTCGGCCTCCCAAAGTGCTGGGATTACAGGTGTGAGCCACCGCGCCCGGCCAGTGGTTTCTTACAAAGTTAAACAAACACTTATATGATTCAGTAATTCCACTCAGGTATTTGCCTAAGAGAAATGAAAACTTATATCCACACAAAAACGTGTACACAAATTTTTAGCTTTATTCATAATAGCCCATCAGCTCAACTGCCCATCAACAGATGAACTGATAAATACATCTGGTATATCCATACAAGAGAGTACTATTCAGCAATAAAAGGGAATGAACACAACAGCATGGATGAATCTGAAAAATATGCTGAGAGAAAGAACACAGGTACAAAAGCATGCATACTACATGATTCCAATGATTTGAAACCATAGAAAAAACAAGTCTGATCTAGAAGGAAGGAAAGTGATCAGTGGTTGCTGGGACAGAAGGAGATTAACTGAGATGGGGCACAAGGGAACATTTTTGGGGTATGGAAATGTTCTATATTTAGATTGCATTGGTGATTACACAGGTGTATAAATGTATAAAAACTCATTATACATTTAAAATTGGTATAATCCATTTGATTAAAATTCTATTGAATCCCCCCAAATGTAGTACCTTATTATTATACAGAATGTGACAATGTAGAAAGGTAGAAGAAAGAAAAAAAGAAGCATCTTATGGTACATCCCAAATGCATTATTATAAATTATTCTGTAGAAATTTAAATTACAACCACTATGCTTTCATGTACTTCTCTTGGCATTATTATTATTATTATTTGTGACAGAGTCTTGCTCCATCACCCAGGCTGGAGTGCAGTGGCGGGAACATGGCTCACTGCAGCCTCGACCTCCTGGGCTCAAGCAATCCTCCTGCCACAGCCCCCCAAGTAGCTGAGACTATAGGTGCACACCACCACACTCAGCTAATTTTTTTTATTATTTATTTATTTATTTGGTTTTTTTGTAGAAACAGGGGTCTCACTTTGTTGCCCAGACTGGTCTTGAACTCCTGGGCTCAAGTGAGCCTTCTGCCTCAGCCTCCCAAAGTGATGAGATTACAGGTGTGAACCACCATGCGAAGCCTGGCAAATCTTTGATAATGCTATATGGTTCATTATCATCAGCAGTACATGAAAGACATTGTAGATATTAGTAAATATCTACCCCTGCGAATGTATACAACGCACACATGATGTGAAAGGAAAGTAACATTTATTATGTACCACAGTATATGCCAAACCCTTCTCATGTATTATTTCTCTTTCATGATAAGAAATTTAAGTGTTGGCCAGGCGCGGTGGCTCACGCCTGTAATCCCAGCACTTTGGGAGACTAAGGGGGCGGGGTGGGGGGGGGGGGCAGATCACGAGGTCAGGAGTTCGAGACCAGCCTGGTCAATATGGGGAAACCCTGACTCTACTAAAAAAAATACAAAAATTAGCTGGGTGTGGTGGTGCACACCTGTAGTCCCAGCTACTCAGGAGGCTGAGGCAGGAGAATCTCTTGAACCCCAGAGGCAGAGGTTGCAGTGAGCCGAGATTGTGCCACTGCACTCCAGCCTGGGCGACAGAGTAAGACTTCATCCCAAAAAAAAAAAAAAGAAAGAAAGAAAGAAAGAAAGAAAGAAATTTAAGTATTGCAGAGGTTAAGGCACTGTGAGAAAGGCAGGTAAGAGAGCAGTTTCTAGAATCATAATTCCTGTTTCAAATTCCAGCTCTCTCATTGGCTGCATGACTTTGGGCATGCCACTTAAACCCCTGGAGCCTCAGTTTCTTCATCTGTGTAATTGAACAAAGCCAGTATCTACACAGAGATTTGCTGAGAGAAATTAATGAGTGCACGTTCATAAAATTCGTAGCGCTGAACTAAGTGCACAATAAACAACAACAACAACAAAATAGTTGTAATTAAACTGCTGCAGAGGATAGGCCAAAGCCTTCCAGAGGCTCCCATCTGACTTCAAGTTCCCGTCTTGAAAAGGGACCTAGGATGCCATAGGGTCTGTGCCCAGAAAGGACATCCATACCCTGCATAGGTTAGCAGTGCCTTTGGGATTGAGGATCTGCCATCATAACAGCAAGGTTTCCTTATTTTTATTTATTTATTTATTTATTTATTTTTTTGAGATGGAGTCTCGCTCTGTCACCCAGGCTGGAGTGCAGTGGCATGCGATCTCAGCTCACTGCAACCTCCACCTCCTGGTTCAAGCGATTCTCCTGCCTCAGCCTCTGAACTAGCTAGGACTACAGCACACACCAGAATGCCCAGCTAATTTTTTGTATTTTTAGTAGAGATGGGATTTCACCATGTTGGCCAGAATGATCTGGATCGCTTGACCTCGTGATCTGCCCACCTCAACCTCCCAAAGTGCTGGGGTTACAGGTGTGAGCCACCACGCCTGGCCTGGCACTTGATAGTTTATATCCATTATCTTGTGAAGAAGGTATCATTACAACATCCATTTTACAGACAAATAAACTGGGGAGGTTACACAGCTAGAGAAGAAGGACGAAATCCCAGGGTGTTGGACTCCAGTTCTACACGACTTTGAGCCTTCCTGACAGAGGTAAGTTTGTCCTGCCCCATCACACTTGCTCTTCTCCTGAGGGCCTGGTGGTCAGCAACCGCCTGACCGAGAGCAGGAGGGGTGGGGACAGGCCCTGGTCTCAATGGGTTGTGTCTTCATCAAGCCAGCTGTCTGCACAACTGGTCTGCCTGGGGTCAACCGGTGTAGAGACCAGGGAAAGTCAGAGCCAAGTCCCCCAGCAGATTACATCCATATTGCAAAGTTAAAGAGTAGCCAAAAGAAATTTGTGATGATAGGAGTCAGAAGAGTGGTTTCCTGGCAGGCTGGGGGTGAAGGGCATGGTGGTTAGGACAGGAAAGGGTACAGAGAGTGGGGTGGTAGGAGTGCCCCCACATCTTGATTTGGGGTATGGTATGGTTACACGGGTGTATGAATATGTAAAAATTCATTGACATTTTCACTGGAATGCATCACTGAAGATTAGTGCATTTTGTATATAAGTTATGACTCAATTTTTTTCATTATGCAATGTCCATGTAATATAACTCCATTTTTAAAGTTTTCAAAATGCAAAAAAAATTTTTAATTGTTACCAAAAAAAGAAAAAAAAGACTAGTCCTTCCAAAAAAAGCATTGCCTTATCCCTTAACCCTGAAATAAGAAATTTACCTAATACTGAAGTTGAGAATTTAAATTTGAAAGGAGGGTAACAGCCCCGTGGGTCTGGAAGCCTCCAGGACCTGTGAGTCTCTAGCCCTCTCTCCTGGCCCATGGGCTGCAAAGCCTCAAGAACCATGCCTTTTGAGGGAGCTCTGGATCCTGAAAGCTGTGGGGAACCTTTCCTGGTGACGTTAGCTTCCTCTGACATAGTTTAATTGTTGTCAGTCCATGGAATCCGGATGGAGGGTTTTGGCATTTCATTCTTTTCAGTTAGGGCTGAAATAGCATTTTCATTCTCCACTCTCATTTTCAAGGTCTGGTAATTTTCTGAGACCATCACCATTTGGGCTGAGATGTTCTCATTCCAGATGCAAATAGGATGAGGAACTTTTCATCAGCAGGCCTGAGAGCAGAGTGGGTCTCTCTCTAGACCCATTTTTAACCTAAATGCTCAATAAATACCAGCCTGTGAATAGCTATAAACCTGTGTGCACCAAACAAATAGCTGCTAATTATAGATAGCAAAAACTACTAGAAATGCAAGGAGAAGTTTGTAAAAATTAAAGTGAGATGTTTTAGTATACCTCTTCCGTAATTAGCATGAACTAGTCATTAAAAAGAATTAGGCCGGGTGCAGTGGCCCACACTTATAATCCCAGCACTTTGGCAGGCCCCGAAGTGGGAGAGGGTGTGGGCTGTCTGTCTGGGTGAGTAGGGCATGGGAGTCATTCAACACTTTCCTGACCTTAGCTGGGGGGTCCAGCAGCCTCCCTCACAGCTACTGGGACAGAGCATGTGTCACTGTGGGGCACTTTACACTTTTACTCCTTTCTTTATTTGTTGCCTGTTTGAATCTGTGCCATGAGTGCATGGGAGCTCCATGTTCTATAGGGTAGATTATAGGATCCCCACTTGAGGAGCATCACTTGAGGCCAGGAGTTTGAGACCACCCTGAGCTACATGGTGAGATCCAGTCTTTTCAAAAATAAATTTGAATTACCTGGGAGTGGTGGTATGCACCTGTATTCCCAGCTTCTCAGGAGGCTGAGGTGGGAGGATCACTTGAGCCCAGGAGTTTAAAGCTACAGTGAGCTATGATCATGCCACTGCACTCCAGCCTGGGTGACAGAGTGAGACCTTATCTTTTAAAAAAAATTATAACAGGTTAAATAATACAATTAAAAGACTCAATTGAACACATACACATATATCATTTTTTATCTATTCAATAGAATGCATTTTTCCCGTCTGATCATGAGGCATTTTTAACAAAGTCAATCCTGTTGGATATTTGTTTCAAAATAATAGAAAGGGTATTAATGAAAAAAGGTTGACCATGAGTTGACAATCATGGAAGCTAGGTGATAAGGACATTAAACTTCATCTAATATTCTCTCCAGTTTTTTTTTTCTTAGAGCTCAATTTCTAGAGAATTCTCTCTACTTTTGTGCATATTTGAATGTTTTCAATATAAAATGCTTTAAAGTGATCAATCATATACTTAGGTACAAATACAACTTTTGTAAAAACTTAAAAATAGAAGTTTTTTTAATTTTTAATTTTCTTTCTTTCTTGTTTTTTTTTTTTTAAGAGATGGGGTCTTGCCATGTTGCCTGGGCTGGTCTCAAATTCCTGGGCTCAAGTAATACTCCCACCTTAACCTCCCAAAGTCCTGGGGTTACAGGTGAGAGCCACCACACCTGGCCTCAAAAATAGAGATTTAAGTGGGCCGTATTCTCTGACCCTAATTCAATAAAATCAGGCACAAAAATGATTCCCCAAATTTTAATTGTATAAAAATTAAGAAACACATTTAAATAACCCCTGGAGAGAAAATCAAAATTAAAATTAAGTTATCTATAAAACATTAATAATTAATCTTTTCATTTATTCATTTATTCATTATATACCGAGCGCCCACTGTGTGCCTGGGACTGCTCTAGGCACAGGGACAGAGCAGTGAACAAGAGATCCAAGGCCCTGCCCCCTGGAGCTCACATTCTTATGACACAGATAGACAAATGAATGAGCGAACATACCACGCAGTGGTACGTGCTCCACAGACAAAGCAGTTGGGAGGGGAAAGTGGAGTGGGGGCTGTGTGTGGGGCTGGCTAACCTAGATCAGGTGGTCAGGGAAGCCCTGCTGGGAAAGGTGACATTTGGGCAGATTTGAATGAGGTGGGGCAGCGAGCCCAGGAAAGAATGGCCTGGCGTGCTCTCGGAGGGGGAGATAGTACCTTGTTTCCAAACCAGTCCCCAAGCCTGGCCAGCTCCTGTGCTCACAAGAATGCTGGCAGCAGGAGCCAGGGGCTACAAAAAACAGCCTGAGAGAAGGGGCTTCCCAGGGCAGAGGGCCATGCAGGCTGTAGCTGTGGGTTACCCAGACTGATTCTGGCAGTAGGCTGGCCAGCCGCCTAAGAGAGGGTGTAGGCTGTCTATCTGGGTGAGTAGGGCGTGGGAGTCACTCATCACTTTCCTGACCTTAACTGTGGGTCCAGCAGCCTCCCTCACAGCTACTGGGGCAGAGCATGTGTCACTATGGGGCACTTTACACATTTACTCCTTTGTTTGTTGCCTGTTTGAATCTGTGTCATCAGGTCATGGGAGCTCCATGTTCTATAGGGTAGATTATACGATCCCCACTTTCCGATGAGGAAGCTCCAGCTCAGAGTTTAGGTAACTCGTCCAAGGTCCTAGAGCCAATGGGGGCAGAGCTTTCTTCCTGCCCTGGTGCATGCCCTCCGGGATGCCTGGCAGGCTGGGCTTTAGAATGGGGTCTACAGAGGCCAGTTGTCATGGCAATGGGGCGGGATGATGGAGGTGAGCTCCAGCGGTTGGAGTGGCTATTGGCCCCTGTTAGACACCAGGAATCCTTGGGTGGGAGAGGAGATTTGGGTCAGATCCTACTTCACACTCACACTTCATACTTCACACAGGGCAGTAATCTTCCCCTGGAAACAAGGCTGCTCTTGAGGATCACACAAGAACTAGTGAAAGTCCTCCTGCACAAGGGCAAGTCCATTCCAATAGAGGGAGAATTGCATGACAAAAGGGAGGTAGCCAAGGGTTGACAGTCCCAGGCCTCGCTGGCAGCACCTCTGGGCTTCCAAGGGTGACATCATACCTAATGAGTCATCAGATCCACAGCACCCAGCACTGTCTGACACATAGTAGGTGCTTAATCACTGGTTGCTGTTATGATAATGAAGCCTTAACATCCTTATGCAGAAATTGAATTGGAAGCTGAATTTCCTTTTGGGCTGAGACCAGGAGAGCTCTCCAGGGCCAGGGCTTGGTAACCAGATGAAATTGGTTCCTAATGGGGGCCCTGAGGAAGCTCAGCAAGTGGCTCTATCAAATTAGCAGGCTCGATGGACACGAGGGAGCAGAACTCTTCCTGAGCCTGGACCCTGCCATCCCTCGTCCCTCTGAAATCAGATTATGGAGATGGCAGGGCCAGGGAGGAAACTGAGCTAACACAATTACCAGCCCCGGCCAGTCCATCTCAGCCTGGGAATAGGGCAGGGAAGAGGAGAGGGCAGATGGGAAGCCAGAGCTTCCCTCAGGAAATTACAAATCCAAGAAACTGAACAGGATAAGCCTTTCCCTGCCTTGCTGTGGGGCCCCATCCTGGGATTAGTGAGCTAATCTCCCTGCTGTTCTTACAAAGCATCAATTCCTCCTCCCTTGGAGATCAGGGTGGTCATTCCTTTTATAGCTATGACGTCATCAGCCCTGGCTTGAACCTCCCTAGTGAGGGGTGTTTGTTAACCACCGAGACCTTCTATTCCATGACTGATTCAAAAGCAACTGACTGGACTGTAGCCAAGACTGCCACTATCTGGTCTTGGATCTGCCATCATCTGGATGTTGAACCTTGGGAGGTCTTCAGCCCATTTCCCCATCTGTAAATGAGATTTATGACCCCATGGTAGGCATGTGCTCGTGTTCTCAGCGTCCATCCACCCCTTTCCCACTGTGAGGCAAGCTGCAATCTTCCAGGTGGGTTCTGATTTTAAAGCCCATCAGCCCCACACCACGCCTCTTGCCCTCTTGGCCTCAGGAGTTTGGGCATTGCCCTGGCTGTGGTGGTCCAGGCAGAGCCACCCTTCAGACTTTCCTTTCTGCAGGAAGATTTGCTTGCCCTGTCCCCAGATGAGAATGAGGCAGTGTGTCGCCCTGGCTGATGATGTTGGCTGCCTTAACTCCTCGGAGGAAGCCAGCCTGAGACAAGGCAGATACACATGGAGGGCAGAGCCAAGAGAACTGCAGAGAAAGAGACAGAACTCTGATACATTTTAAGGCCACTCTACATGGAATGTTTCAGTTATGTTTACAGCAAAAAAATCATCATTCTTCCATGTACTTTGAGCTGCATTTTCTGACACTTGCCATCACCCATCTTCTAATAGGCAGAGACTTCTTTTAGGGTTCAGAGTGCTGGGATTCCTGATCAGAGATTGATTTCTTTGTCATTTCTGCTCAGTGACTACAGTCTTACCCTGTGTGACTCACCACTGGATGCACCCACTGTGTTTCCACAGGAAGGGAGACTAGGAATGTGTTTGAAGAGTCCCCTCATTTCCCACCTATGTCTGTAAGCTAAGAGGAGTAGGAATAGGCTATACAGCAGAAGCCTATCCACAGAGAATGGTGCAAAAGAAGAGAAGAGCAAGTTCCAACAACTCAGTTCAGGGAGCCATACACTCCCTTTCCAGCTGCTGCCAGTTTACGCTGGATTTCTGTCTCTTGTACCCAAGATAGCTGGCTCAGAAAATCATTTTATTCATCTTCGTTTCCCCAGCACCCAACACTGACTGGCACATAGTAGAATTCCAGTTAAGATGAAGACTTTACTTCCCATTATCTGGACCCTTCTACCAATTTCCCCAAACTCAATATTACATTGGTGTTTTTAGTTGTCTGTTTGGAGGAGCAGATTAGGTTTTGGAAAGGTAGCTTCAGCAAATACCTACCGGGTGCCATCTATGAGTTAGGTACACTGCTAGGTGAGTTCATGTATATTACTTCATTTACTATCCCGAACTGCTCTAGTTAATTTTATGCCCACTTTCCAGAGAGAGGAACTGAGGCTCAGAGAAGTTAGGTGGAATTTTAAAGTCACTCAGCTAGCCAGGTTCAGTGGTATATGCCTATAGTCCCAAAAACTTGGGAGGCTGGGGTAGGAGGATCACTTTAGTCCAGGAGTTCAAAGCTACAGTAAGCCATGATCACATCGGTTAATAGCCACTGCACTCCAGCCTGGGCAACATAGCAAGACTCTGTCTCAAAAATAAAGTCACAGCTGGTACTGGCAACATCAGAAAGGAAACAAATACCTTCTTATACTCACACTGCTGATAACAAACTTATGTTCAGTTAACAGAATACCAAAGGCCCTGAATGTCCCTTCCAACTTCCATTGTGAGAAAAGCCTCCAACACAGTCTGGCCATGAGTGTCTTTAGGGAGAAGAGGAAGTGGTCTGGTAGCTGGTAGCTATGGAGTTAGCCAGTCAGTCCGCCCCTGGAGTCAGCTTTGAGTCCATTTCAGGGAGCCCTTGGCCAGTGCTGGTGTTCAAGCCTGAAGGACCAGAGGCAAGTGTGCATCATTTGAGGGCAATGGCCATGGGCAGGGTTAAGGTAGGTGAAACCCAGTTCCCATATGAAACCAGAAGCACAAAGAGGAATTACCCAAGGGCAACTCACGTGAGCATCCTATCTCATTCTTCTCGGTTTTTCTTTTTAGACATCTTAATTTATTTTTTTAAATAGAGAAGGGATCTCACTATGTTGCTCAGGTTGGTCTCAAACTCAAGCCCAAGAGGCACGATTCTCCCGCCTTAGCCTCCTGAGTAACGGGGGTAACAGGCACACACCACTGCAGCCAACTTTAAGTATCTTTACTGAAATATAATTTATAATTTATATACCATAAAATTTACTCATCTAAAGTGTACAATTCAATGGTTTTTAATTTATTTACTAAGTAGTCGTTACAATGATGCTACAATCTAAATTGAAAACATTTTCATCACCCCAAAAGAGAACCCCCTATATTAGTAGTCACTCCCAAGTTCCCCCTGAACTCCTCCTCTTACCCTTGGCAAAGTTAGTCTACTTTCTGTCTCTATAGATTTGCCTATTCTGGACATTTCATATGAATGGAATCATATGTGTCCTTTTGTGACTGGCTTCTTTGTCTTGGCATAATGCTTTCTTTTTCTTTTCTTTTTTTTTTTGAGACAGAGTCTTGCTCTGTTGCCAGGCTGGAGTGCGGTGGCGTGATCTCCGCTCACTGCAACCTCCGCCTCCTGGGTTCAAGCGATTCTCCTGTCTCAGCCTTCCAAGTAGCTGGGATTACAGGTGCCCACCACCATGCCTGGCTAACTTTTTTGTATTTTTAGTAGAGACAGGGTTTCACCATGTTGACCAGGTTGTTTCGAACTCCTGACCTCAAGTGATCCTTGTGCCTCAGCCTCCCAAAGTGCTAGGATTACAGACATGAGCCACCGTGGCTGGCCAGCATAATGCTTTCAAATGCTCATGTGAGCATTCATCCATATTGTAGCATCAATCAGTACTTCATTCCTTTTTATGGCAAAAAATAACATCCCCTTGTATAGATAGACCACCTTTTGCTTATCCCTTCATCGGTTGATGGACACAGTTGGGTTGTTTCCACTTTCTGGGTATTACGAATAATTATGCTCCGAACAGAGTGTACAAGGTTGTGGGTGGTCACCTCTTCTCTTGATTTATTTATGTATGGTAAATAACTCCCCACTCCCCACCCTCATTTTCCTCCCCACATAGGTCACAACTCTAGTGTGTGTAGTGTATATCCTTCATTTCATGGCATTTTATGAAAAATGTGTATTCCTCTTTTGCCTGCATGCATTTGTACATTTCACATACATGCTATTGCGTTTTAGCTATTATTCTGTCTTAATCTCTTCACTCAACACCGTGTTTTTAGGATCCACCCATGTTGCCAGGAGTACTCCTGATCCATTACTTCCAGCTGCCATGTGGCCCCCGGGGGGTGGGCTGCGAGCACGTGTGCACATCCACTCCCACAGGGATGAATGCCTCATTTCCCCCAGCTCCCTGTCACCACACACAAACCCACAATGGCCATCTCGGCATGTGTCCCCTTCAGGACCTGGGGGAGAATGTCTAGAATTTATGTTCAGGAGTGGTTTGCTGGGTCATAGAAACATGCATACTTACTTTGAGTTGTGCTGGATCATGAAAAATCTTTCCCCTACCAGCAGGCAACAAGATTAGGGACACATGGATTCATGCATTTTACCAAGCAGAAATAATAGCTGAAATGCACTCACTATCCAGGTTGGCAAAGCTTCAGTACATCAGTGCCGAGGTATACCGTGCCTACTGAAAGCTAGAGGTAGACTCCTCTTTTTATTTGTCTCATGTCACTTTGCTGTTTCTAGAGCACTGATTCCCTTTAAACATTCTGGTCTCATTAAGGGAGGTTGTTCTTTATCCCTCATGGATAAAGATTATGAAGGGAAACTACTTCCCAAGAACTTTCCTTTGTCTTGGGGTGCAAAGTCCTTTGACCTGTAATGAACATTTCTGTGTTTTATGACTGGGGAGGAGATGCTGGGAAATAACTGGTTCCTAAAACACTTCCCAGCACCCAGAATCACCAAGGAGAGGAAAGGAAAGGGAGAATTCAAATGATTAGCTAGGAACTTTTACCTCTGACTTCTGGTTGTTTCCTAGAGAAAATAAAATCCTCACGAGCAGAAGAGTCTGAGACATTTCTTTCTTGTGGAAACTTCCTATATTTGGGGACAATCAATCATTCCAGCAAACCTTCGGGTTATCACATCACTGTGAGTCTACTGACGAGAAGTTGTTTCTTTTTAAAGGACTCACTCAGAGTTTACCCTAGATCCCTACACCCAAGGGTGCCTCTTTTTACACAACAGATGGGCATCATCAGAAGTCTTTTGCAAAGAACCCATTTGTATGTCATGTGAATCCCTTTGTCCTCGTTATGGTTTCCTAAGTTTGGATTTCTCATAATTGGCTTTTCTTAAAGTGAAAGCCATACTCCTGCTCAACAGGCTAGAGGTGAGAGTGAATCGGGCAGTGTTGGGACAGACTGGGCAGGTCACTGTGAGCGCCTGGCTGGCGGCTGGGAGGGGAAGCAGGGCTGGGAGCGCCTCAGGCTCCCTCCAGCTGCTGCCACTCCGTTCCCCTCACCAGCTTCTGTTTTTCGAATCCCAGCTCTGTGGAGCAGCTCCTGTGGCTGGCTTTATTTGGAAGTATTTAGGGCAAAAAAGGAACCCTGAATTTCACAACACTGAGCTTCATTTCTATTTATGTTCTCATAAACGCAGAGAGGGAGGAAGAGATGACATTTTTGGAGAAGTCACCAGTACTTTCTACCTCTATTTGTCCCCGACATTTTGCTTAAGGACAGTATCATGGCAGTGGAGCCAAAGTCAACAGGTCATTGGACCTGAAAAAAGACAGGATTATGATGACAATAACAGCTGCTCTTTCTACGCAGTTCCTACTGGGCATTGTGCTAGGTGCTTTGTGTATGTTTTCACTAATCCACAGGAGAGCATTGCAAGGTAAGCCTCGTCGCAACTTTGTGGATGAAGAAATTCAAGGTCAGAAGAAGAAAGTGACTTGGCCCATGCCTCAAAGCATCACACTGTGATTAAACATCACATTCTTCCTACTACCTCATGCTCTCTGGGACCCCCACTTTCCACCCCACCGAGGCCCTCGTCTTTCTCTGACTTCCTACTTCTGCTCTTCTAAGACAACTAAGCTGTGACTCAGAGCATGAGGGGAAGAGGTTTCTTGGCACCAGGAAGGGACTCAGGGCTCAGGGAGACAGTTTAGAGCCAGAATAAGCTCATTAGGTCACAAGAAAGCAGGAATGACGGGAAGACACTTCTTATTCTTGCCCTCTGATCCCATTGTCCCTGGCAGAGAGTGGCACCCTCACCCCAGTAATGCTTCCTCAGGGGAGTAAGTTTGAAGCAGTCTGGGAAACTGGGCAGCTGAACCCCTCCTGACCCCTAAAGTCACAGTGGGGGCTGAGAAGAAGAAAGACCTTGTAACTGTGGGCTTGGCAAGGGTCCAGGGATGTGCACTGGGCTCAGATTTTCCCTCCACCCCAACTTTGCAACAACCTGGGCTCCTGCGCCTGCTGTTTGGGGCTAGTTGGCCTGAGGGGAGGAGGGGAAAGAGGGCATTTGGTCAGGGGAGGATGCAAGCCTGCCAGGAGAGCCCGGAGCGTCCTCAGCATGGGCAGCAGGGAGTGAATGAAGGGAAGGAGAACTGCAGGGCTCAAGAAACTCCCTTTCCTGGACTGGCTGCTCCAATGGATGGAGCTTACAGGATAGTGGCACACAGGTGAGGAGGCACTGTTCCTGTGGGCCACAGTGTGGCCTCTATGGACTGCAGACACACACAGAGCAGTTTTGCCCTTAGTTACCCATAGATCATCTTAGAGTTTCCTGTTATTCTAAACATTGAAGGTGGGAACGCTGGAGCTTGAGGAAAGTGGAGACCTGGCACCAGGAATTCCAGGAATCCAAGACGCTGTCACCTGCCATGAGGTCAGGTGCTCGTGGTAAGGGCCTGGCCAAGAGATCTTCCTTCTGCCTGTCAAGGACTTGTCCCTGACCCTGTAGGCACCCACGGCTGAAGTGCAGAGTCCTTGATCCATTACTGGATTAGCAATCACAAGAGTCAATTCCAATTAGAACAGAGAGTCTAAGTTATCTGGTTGGACACAAATGAGTTAATCCTCTTGAATGAAGACCTAGCTTGGCCTCTTAGACCTGCTGTCCTGGCAATTCCAGTTTATCCAGTAAGTTTGACTTCTTTTCCAAGGAGACCCTAGAGGCACGTTCACCATTGGTCCTCCACCTTTTCAGGGTCCCCAGCCTTCCTCCTGGCTCCCCTTCTCCCTAGTGCACCAGCATTAGAATGAGTCCAGCCAACTCTTTCCTTCCTTCCAAATGAAATCCAAGAACTCACCTTTTCCTGAATTCTTTAAGCCACCCATATTGACCCAAGGGATGAAGCAGCAGAAACAGTGTAGTGTGTAGCAGATAGAGGGTCCACACTCCTACCCCTCAGTGATCCCTCAAGCATGTTTGCTGGTCTTAGCAGGGAGTGAGGTTGCCTACTGGACCCCAAGTCAGGAGAGGAGAGGGAGGGTCAGTAGATCAAATGTAACTGCTGACTCAGCCAGCCTCATAAGAAACATGCCACACACCCTGGTTCAGCGGGGCCCCAAGCCTGGGACATCTCCACGGGTCTCTCCAAAGAAGGACAAGCTGGGGGAGTTGCAGGATTTGGACACCGGCCTGAGCAGAAGGACAAATTCATCTTTATGCCAACTCTCGCCCCCACAGTCAGCCAGACCTGGAATGAGACAGTCTGGGCCAGCTGTTCCACCTATTGGCGCTGACCAGCCTTCCCCACTGAGGCTAAACTTGGCAGCTTCGGCCCATAGAATTCCAACCTAGGCAGCTGCTTGAGAAACAAAGTGCTTGAGTTTGCTTTGAGCAGGGATGTTTAAAACTAGGATAAAGATAACAGGATATGAGCTATAAGCTGCTTATCACAGCTAGTTTAGGAAAAAGACCTTACCAGGACCCAACAGGCAAGAAGGGAACAGCAATTTGAGCCAGTCTTCTTGGGTCTGCAACTGGGCATATTCCATTTAAAACTTGTCCTTTCCTCTTCTGGCCCTTGGGTGCTTACTACTTGAAAGGTCTTCTCCCATTCTAAAGCCTCTGCATACCTAAAACCTAATGATTCAGCTCCCACCCTCTGGTCCCTTTTGTCTTTTCTTCCAGTACCCCAACATGTTTATTGCTTTTCTCTAAAAGTCATCCAAAGGATTCATTTACATCTCCAGGGGGGCTGAAACACCAGGACGGCATTCAGCAACCTGGGAATGGTTAGAGTTGCTAAGCGAGGTGCAGAGACAAGTCACGTTAGTCTGAGTGATGATTTTCTAGGGGTGAGGGTGATCCAAGCACAGCTGACCCTGTTTTTTCCTTTGCCAAAGGCTCCACCCTCACCCTGCCTCCTCACAGACCATATTCAGTTCCTTGCTACTGCTGCATGTTGTCGTAAGAGTCCCCGCTGGAGTCATGCTGGGTGAGGGTGGGGAGGTCAAGGTAAGCACTTCCCCAACCAAGAATCACATCTTAGGGAAGGAAGCAGCAAGATGTGCGGAGAGCATAGCCTCAAAGGCCAAGCCCAGCCTCTCACTGGCCTTGCCTCTCAACCTCTAAAATGAGGGAGCTGAACTGGGTGATGCAGCTAACCACTCCCTCTCCTTCAGGATAAGCTCAGAAATGCTTATTTCGGCCTGGACTCTTCTCTGCCCTCCCCATGTCCCCACCCTTGCTCTGGCTTCTCTTCTGGCAGATGTGTCTTATTTGAAAAGCTTTTTTCCCTAAGTATAATTCCATTGCCTCTTTTCCACCAGCAATTCAAAACCTTCCTCTCATTCTGCTGCCTCTCCAAGTGCCACGCATGTGCTCCTGGGATCCAGGTTCCATCTAGATCTGTCCTGAGGGTTTAGTGGGCCAGGATTGCACTCTGACCCTCCTTCCCCTTGGCCTAGTGAGACTTCTGTTTTTGTTTTACGGTTTGGCTTCTTCTTGAATCAGATGTTACCGAATGCATACGTGTGCATGCACACCCACACACCAATCCTGCATGGAAAACTCTGGTCAAAACTTTTCTTTGGCAGAGACGCAGAGCATTTCCATGGCTCGCCACTTTCCTGATTCTCTTAGCGCTGGCCCAATGCCAGATAGGAAACTTTTAGCTCTGAAGGCCGGAGAGAAGTTTGCCGTCCCAGCCCCTGAGGCCTGTCATCTTCAGCACCACCATATTAAGACTATAGTTTAATAAAATCTGCCACTACTCACTCCAACCCCTGCAGACTTGCAGAAAGTGGAGAGTTGGCACCAAATTCCAGGAATCAATGAGGCTGTCAGGAGGTCAGGCACTCAAGGTAAGGGTCGTCATAAGCAAGGAGCTGAGAGGCCTCTGTCAGCCAGGCCTGGCTTCAGGTGGAGCCTCTAGACAGTTGGCTCCCCAAGTCGGAGGTCGTGTACAAGGCCCCAAACTCTGCTTTAGTCAGGTCCACCATAATGGGAATAATTTACTCTTTTTTTGTTTTCAGGTTAAGACTTACTAGGGTACAGTACATTCTTTCTTGGAAGGAGAGGTTACTTTCTCAGCAGACCCCATCCAAAAAAGTCTTCTACATGGTGTGCACACTGGTATCAACAAGCAATGAAAGCAAAAAAGAGAGAATGTACTAATGATAGCAAACATTTCAGTGCTTTCTAAATAACAGGCATTGTCCCAAGCTATGTATAGCTTATATATATTATATAATCATTGTATATTATATCACAGTTTGTATATAACATATATATAGCATATATATACATATCTGCTCATTTGATCTCCTGACAATGTGCTGAACCCATTTTACAGAGGTAAAGCTTGAGGCTCTGAGCAGCTGTACACTCGCCAAAGATCTTGGCTCACTGGTTCTGGTGGGCATTACAGAGATGTTTTAAGAATGACAGCTCATCAGAGTGGGAGCTAGAAAGCCCTCTGATCCCCAGGAGGGACACATAGAGGAGCTGGAACAGAAGGAATTGGATTTGAGTTGAGAGGGATTTGTTTCACAGTTCCCAAGAGTCTGAGTGACTTGCCCGAGTCTCATGCAGCAACTCCACGGGAGAACATGTACAGGATCCACTTCTCTTGCTAGTTCAATGCTATTTCCGCCTAATTCACAGTTCTCTTGGGAGGAAGAGAAAGGAACAGAAGTTAGCCTTAACTATTTAAGGTGAGGTCTTGGAGAGATAAGAGAAAGAATTGACTCTGAGAAATGAAGAGAAAATAAGGTAAGAAAGTTACAAAAAAAGAAAAAAAGAAAAAGAAAGAGATAGGGGTAGGACCCAAATATTGTCACTAACCAGTCTAGGAATAGGCAAGCATGTAGATGTATGCTACCCTATGAAAGCCTATGCCAGTCACCAACAACCACACACTCACCTGTTTTAGGAGCATGTTTAAGTACATATGCTGGTGTTAGGGTTATAATACAATCCTTTTTTTAATGGCATTTATGCATTCTAGCAAAGAGGTCTGAAAAGATAATTTCTCCCAAACTAAATCTGCATTTTTTCTTCTTCTTTTTGAGACAGAGTCTCATTCTTTCACCTAGGCTGAGATCTTGGCTCACTGCAACTTCCGCCTCCCAGGTTCAAGTGATTCTTGTGCTTTAGCCTCCTAAGTAGCTGGGATTACAGGCATGCACCACCACGTCCAGCTAATTTTTGTATTTTTAGTAGAGACAGGGTTTCACCTTGTTGTCCAGGCTCGTCTCAAACTCCTGACCTTAAGTGATCCGCCCACCTCGGCCTCCTAAAGTGCTCCAAGTACAGGTGTGAGCCACCACACCTGGCCTCAATCCTGCATTTTTTTACCTCTATTATTATTACACAGTCCCTGACTCACGACACAATTTTTTGACTTTATGATGGTGTGAAAGTGATATGCATTCAGTAGAAACAGTATTTCAAATTTTGAATTTTGATCTTTTCCCAGGCTAGCCACATGTGCATTAAGATACTTGCTCATAATGCTGGGCTGTGGCAGCAAGTTTCGGCTCCCAGCCAGCCACTGATCACAAGGGTAAACCACCAATACTCTGCAGTGTACTGTGTTGCCAGGTGATTTTGGCCAACTGCAGGCTAAGTGTTCTCAGCACGTTTCAGGTAGGCTAGGCTATGACAATCAGTAGGTTAGATGATGGCTTTTTCGTGTTTTTGTTGTTGTTGTTGTTTTTGAGACAGTCTCACTCTGTTGCCCAGGCTGGAGTGCAGTGGCACTATCTAGGCTCACTGCTACCTCTGCCTCCCAGGTTCAAGTGATTCTTGTGCCTTAGCCTCCCGAGTCGCTGGGATTACAGGCACGCATCAACACACCCAGCTAATATTTGTGTTTTTAGCAGAGACAGGGTTTTCCTATGTTGGCCAGTCTGGTTTTGAACTCCTCACCTCAAGGGATCTGCCTGCTTTGGCCTCCCAAAATGCTGGGATTATAGGTGTGAGGCAACAGTGGTTTGTTTTAAATGCATTTAAAAAAAATTTTTTTTTTAGACAGGGTCTTACTCTCTTGCCCAGGCTGGAGTGCAGTGGTGCGATCATGGCTCAATGCCGCCTCTACCTTCCCAGGCTCAGGTGATCCTCCCACCTCAGCCTCTCGAACAGCTGGGACTATTGCTGTGCACCACCACTTCTGGCTATTTTTTTTCTATTTTTTGAAGAGATGGGATTTTGCCATATTGCCCAGGCTGGTCTCGAAATCCTGAGCTCAAGCAATCCACCTGCCTTGGCCTTCCAAAGTGCTAGGATTACAGGCGTGAACTACCACGCCTGGCCTAAATGCATTTTTGACTTACAACATTTTTTTTTTTTTTTTTTCTGAGATGGAGTCTCTGTCTGTCGCCCAGGCTACAGTGTAGCGACACGATCTCAGCTCACTGCAACCCCTGCCTCCCAGGCTCAAGCGATTCTCCTGCCTCAGCCTCCTGAGTAGCTGGGATTACAGGCATGCACCACCACGCCCGGCTAATTTTGTATTTTTAGTAGAGATGGGGTTTCATCGTGTTGGCCACGCTGGTCTTGAACTCCTGACCGCGTGATCTGCCTGCCTCGGCCTCCCAAAGTGCTGGGATTACAGGCGTGAGCCACCGCGCCTGGCCGACTTACAACATTTTCAATTTATGATGGGTTTATCAGACATAAAACCCCATCCTAAGTTGAGGAGCATATGTACTGGGGGATTTTGGTTGGAGAATCTTGATGACCAAGTGTTTCAGAGGCCAGTCCCATGGCACATTGAATGCTAGTTCTGTGGATCCAGGAAGTTAATGGACCCACCTAGCACTTTATTTCTTCCCTTGCAGTCTTCCTAATCCCCTGTCCCCTAGATGTCTTCCCTCCCAGCTTCCCTAGATAACAAAAACTTCCCTTATGCCTAAGGAGTCTGGGTGAGCCCCTGGATATCTTAGGGGCTTTATTGTCTTTCCCAGCTTTAGTAGGGGAACTAACAAAGGCAGAGACTTCTAAGCTAGCATTCTGTACTTTGGCTGGAATATTCCACAAGCTCATGGCTTTGGGCCATAAACCCAAAGGAGTCATTTCCCAACTTCAGTATTTTGAAACATTAGATATCCTGTTTCCTTACAACGTGACCATCTTGCAGATAAGCACTGCTAGATCCTCTGCACATTCGAGTAAATCCTGTTGTGAATTGAACAGAGTAACTCCTCTTGCTTATCCAGGCAATGTTAAGTGCAGGGCACAGGGAAGTTTAAGCTTTGCCTCTAAGCCTCCATTCTGAGAAGCATCTTACCACCACTGTTCTAACAATGAAATGCAGTTAGGATTCAGACAGGTTTTCGATCCACGTGCACTATTGCATGTGAGAAGCATCACTGAGAAATTCAAAATTACTTTTAACTATTTGAATTCATGTAATTTAATTCCAATATGAGTGCTCAAGGACAAATGAGCCCTCAGATCGGAATATCCCACCTGAGAACCACACAGTTTGTTCAAAACCACTATCCTGCTGCTGCAAGGCTTGGACTCACTGAGCCTTACTTCACCTTGGTGTTTCAATCATGGCATGTTGTCTTGCTTAGGTCATGGGGGAAGGACAGTCTTCCTTTGGAAGCGTCTGTTTTCCTGACAAGCCTTGGTTGGCAAGAATTTTTCAGTTAACTGTAGCAGGCAGTTTTACAGGCAGGAGATATGAGTTTTGTTTTTTTTTTTTTTTTTTAGAAAAAAGTTTGCAGTGCATGCCTGGGGCAAGGCAGGAAATGCAATTTGGTATTTGGAAACATCAGAAAATATTTCTTTGGGAGCCGTTTGTAATGTCACTTCACTGCATTGTTCCCTCTGTTCCAACTAATAAAATTATCAGTTCCAGAGTCTCGCTATCTTAAGTCCCTTTAAACCTGTTAAGGAGACTAAATAAATACCTCCTCCTACCCTGCATTTTGTTGTCCAGATGTGACCTTTGTCCCAATACCTAAAAGTGACAATGACCATTGTCATGGATGTGGAACACTGCAGTTTTTCTTCTAGTTTTCAGCATAGCTTTCAATCAAGTTTCCAACTAGGCAGAAAAGAAATAAAGGAGAGGTGTCTAAGCAACCAAGTCTTCCCTGGAAGAGAAGAGGAAGACGTGAGAAGTGAATAATAGGTTTATTTGCATATACACAAGAGAAGAGTTAACTGTTGCTGGGTGAGAAGGAGGTAAGGCTTCAGCAGAGGAAGGCACCTTGACAGACAAACAAGAGACTCTCAGCTTATTAAATCAAGCATAGTCACAAACTTCACTTGCCCCAAGCCAACAACTTAACTCATTTACCTGCTGTCCTAGAGAATCATTAACAAAACCAGCTGGAAAATAGAGAGAAATGATTTTACATATCTGGACCTGCCACTTAAAACTTTATGTACAGGATGCAGGAAAAAAACATAAGAGGCACTTCCAAATAGTTCTTGATCTAATCAGTGCCATCTGTCCTGCTATTAAAATTATCTATTATGGAAGAAATTGGGTATTAAATGTGCCATCAAAGTTGGGGCCTCAATTCTAAAAGAGTTTAGGCAAAGGTACTCTAGAAGTGGTTCCTGCCAGGTTTCCAGACCCACAACCACAGACACAAAATCTCTGGAGATGAGGGTGGAGCAGCTATAAAGCAAGCATTTCTCACCCTGCTCATGTGTGTGTCTTATGGGGCCTATCACCCGGTAAGCTGAGCCTAGGATGCTGGGAAGCCTCTGCCAAGGATGGAAGGCATACTTGCTAAAAATGATCTTTCTTGGCTTCTCAAGTTAACCAGAATAAACTCTGACTTCTCTTTTGAGTACCCAAATGAGATTAAGGCTTTTAACATGAAAAGACCAAGTTCTGCATTTGGGAATTGTAACTACCAAGTAGCTAGTTCCCAAGGGAACTTTAACTACTTCTTTTCAGGAAGATATGTATCCGATTGTCCTTTGAGAAGTCAGAAGAGGCTAAGTACTTATTAAAATAAAATAAATAGAATAGAATAAAATAAAGGACTGGGTGTGCTGACTAAGAAGGGGAAGAGAAACACACACTGAGTGATCGTATTTTTTTTTTTGTATATAAAGGATTAAAAAATTCCAATTTAATACATTTTGGAAAAGCAAATGTAAAATGACTTGGGCTTATAAAACCAGCATTTACAATTATCTGTGAATAGTCAAAGACAAATCATAGAACCAATCTGATTACAAATCCAAAGTAATTCTAATGTTGGTTACAGAATCACTTTCCCACTCCCCCAGTAAAAGTCCAGGTGTTAAGTTGTACACACCCCCATGCTACACACACTCCTTCATCTCCTTCTCAGTGTTTTCATACCCCAGCCGCATTACACACACCAGGCACATCTTCTCTTTCACAGAGCTTATCAGGATGGTATCTCCTTTTGGCTTAAACCAACCACCTTGTGTTTATAAATAACCCCCCCCACCCCCAGTGCCTGAATTCATCCACATCTTCTGCCTTCATAGGCAGCCTCCCCATCTTCTGCCTTCATAGGCAGCCTCCCCTTGGCTCCAGTTCCAGCAGGACAGGCCTTCCTCTGAAAGGAAGCCTGGGGCAGTGAGGCCACACTAGTCAGCGTTCGGCCCTCCCTACACCAATCCCAGCTGGGCTCCTAGTTGTCTAGCACCTTTGCACTCAAGAAAGTTATATTGTTTTTCTCTCTCTTCCTCATTTCTTGCCAGTATTCTGCCTTTTCATAACATTTATGCCAACAAGATATCTGGTCATTCCCAGACCTTCCTGTTTTGCACAACCCTTCATAGATAACCGAGTGACTGCAACGCTGAAAATCTGTTGCTCTTTTCTCTTCTAAACCTGTATCTACCTCAATAAAACTGAGTCTTTTATGGGAACCAGAAGACTTAAGACTAATGGGAACCAGGAGTCATAAGCCAGAGACTCCTCCCCAACACCTTCTGACTCCTAATAGACCTACTCAATAAGAATCTGTTACCTTGAGATGCCTACTGCTCTGCAAAGTCTAGTGAGAACACCACAGCCTCTATCAACTGCAAGTCTGAGGGAAGATGCCAGTCCCACCAATTCTGACCAATGGTTCTGGGTTGAGTTAAATGAATATAGTACCACATTCTGCTCCTCACTAAGCTTCTTCGTTAACACACCTATAACAACTACTTTAGTAGCCTGAGCACAAAGCTCTGGAAAGCTGTCTTTGCCCTTCTTTCACTATGCCTCGATCCATCATGGGAGCCAAGGAAGCACCTGCTGGCCTTGTGAGTGCCTCTTAGGATCTAGCACCTAACTGGTTAAAGTCTGTTATCCATGACTAGCTCTATTTTATGGCCTTCATACAGTACATGTTGCAGCACTGCTCAATTTGCAAACAGTGAAATTTATCAGGAATCTATATTCTCTTGAATCTGATCTTAAGTGCTAAACCTCTCATTAGCATTAAAAATTCTCCTTTTTTATAGTATGTCCACATTAAATGCTCAATAAAGAAGTGTTACTTAGAGAAAACATGGAAGATTTCTTTAAGAAAGGAACCATGCTTTCCTCTCCAGCGCAGCCAATGGGCTGAAGGCCTGTTTCCATTCTCCATTCTTCCAGCATAAATCTACAACTCACTGGCAGCACAACCTGATTTAACAGGCACCCATCATCCAGACCAGAACACCTATGGCATGTAAACAGGGTGAGATGGCAAAAAGTACAAATTCATAGGTCCTTTCTGATGGAGAACTAAAAGAAAGGTCTTATGAGACAATGAGCGCACACGTGCCATTGTGCGTACACAAGAACAAGTCGAACGTCTCAACAAAGATTTACTTCCACAGAGCCTTGCGCGGCACACTACGCTCACGTCTCACTAGAAAGGAGTCACTTGGGTTATTTTTTTTTCCCTTTCTTAACACAGCACAAGCCAATGGCCAGCTAGACATTCAGACCCGTTGTTGAATGTTGGATAGAAGGGAGCAGCATCAGACACAAAATTTCAGGCCCTGGTTTCATGTGCCTTTAATACTTGTTTTTCCTTTCCTCTGTATTCACTAAACAAATTTTTTTTTTTATAAGGCTACTTTTGTAGCTTTTTGTTTTCCCTTTGTATTTATCATGTTTTTAATTTCTTCTCTGAGGAGGAATTCTCTGAATCTGTATCTTCCAATTCAATTCGTTGCCTTTTGAGGCCACTGTGGCCATGAACAGCCCTGCTACTATCTGTGGCTGGGGTGTCAGTGGGGTCCTCTCTTGTTCCAGCATTGGGGGTCTCACAGGCCATTTCAGACCCGCAACAATCTTTGTGTAGGAGTGTCCCTGTCAGGGACGAGTTATCACGGTCAGTGTCTGAGTGTCCTGGGGAAGAGTAGGCCACCACCTCCAGCTCCCCCAAGTTCTGCCCGTTATTGTGAGGGTGAGGGGGACGAGGGTGTAAGCGTCCATTGTTGTGGTTGGCACAGATGGTTTCGAGGCTCCTCTCCTCACTGTCATCAGACTGGGTCCTGGGACAGTTGCCAGACCCGCTGTTGAGAGTGGAGCCAGATGCCTTGGGGACAGGAGGAGAAGGCGGCTCCTCAGCCCGACTGCTCAGGGCCTTTCCATTGAGCTTCTTGGTTTCAAAAGGGTGCTCTACAGAGCTGCTATTGCCAGTGTCCTGAGAGGTACCCTCTGGCACCTCTGCCCAAGCATGGCTGCTGTGCTCATGGCCTGGGCCATTGCTGGGAGTTCTAGGAGTCTCTTCTTTAAAAGTGTCCTTGCTGCAGCCTTCAGGTGGCAGGTCCTGGTTCCTCTGGGCCATTGCTATGTTTAGACAGGCTTCCTTACTGGAAGAAGGGGCTGGGTTGTCTTTGTGGCTGGTTCCTGCTCTCCCTTCATCTGCCTCCCCGGTCACCAAGGAGGTCTCTCCATCTTTGTTATTTGAGTAGGAGATATAAGAGTAGCGGAGCCACTTGTAAGCTTTATAAATTTTTCGCTCAACTGATTCTATGTCAGAAGTTGGTGATGCCCGGCTTGGTTGAATCTCTAGCGTGGAAGTGCTCCGCTCAGGGGACGAGGTTGGGGAGGAGGAGAGGTCATCCACTTTGATCTGGGGGTAATCATAGTTGTCTTCTCCAATGTAAGTGTTGGTGGGCTTGATCGGGGCACTGGGCTTGTCTTCTCGGGTTGTCTTCTGTCGGCGCCGCATGGCATTCCGCTGCCAGGTAGAGGCTCGGCGTTCATTCAGCTCCTCCTCATCCTCAGAGCTGCTAGAGCTGCTGGAACTGCTGGATTCATCTTCGGGGCTGGGTGACCGTGGCCGGGGAAAGAGATCTGTGTCTAGTTCCACCTCACAGACATTCTCCTCAGAATCGGACTCATTGGAAAGGGCCAGGAGGCGTTTGTCTTGGTAGCGCCGCAGAGCAGACAGACGCTGCTGGCGAGAGGCTGCATCCTCACACGTGGGTGTTGGTGGAGTTGAGGCTACTGTGTTTGTGGTGGTGACCCGCAGGGGCCCCAGGTGGAAGGCGTTGTCGGCAGACTCATCTACTGTGGGAGGCGGGGAGCGAGGCAGTGAGGCCGAAGACTCTGAGTCAGTGTAGCCTGAGCGCTCGCTGACCCCAGCGTGCAGTTGGAGGATAGTACTCTCACTGAGGTCACTGTCTGAGTCAGAGCTCCAGCCCTCGATCTCTCGGCGTACCAGTGAGTCAAAGAAGGCCATCATCCGGGGGTCTTCCTGGACCGACTGGTTGGCATAGTCATGCGACAGGCCACTCCCACTGTTCAGCACAAGGCTGATGTACTCTTCATGGGTATAGAGGCAGCGGGAATCGTCCTCAATCCGACCGTCGAGGTCTCCAGTACATCCTGGCTGCTTGTATGGGCTCCAGATCTGAACAGAAAATGAAAAACAAAAGCAACAAGGAGTAACTGGAAAGTATTCTTTCACTGGTGGTGATAAAGAACACCAAGGCAGAACTTCCCCAGACTCTCCCTGTAATTTAACTAGGACTTGCTAACCAACTTAAAAATAAGTTCTTTACCAGACTGGATCATGTGGGCTATGTATGAAAACTGAGGTTTTTAGAATCAGATGTGGGGAAATGCATGGTCTAGAACACAGTATTAGCCTAGTGTCAAGAGACCTACCTAAGTCCTGTCTCTTGGCCCAGGGTAATCACATACTTTCTCCACCAGAATCTTCCTCCCTTTTAGTTTCATCTATTAGTAGTTGGACATTATAATAATAATCCTGGAGAATAGAGGATGACTTGAAGATTTCCCAAGGTGTTAAAGACTTTCAGAAGACTGAAGCTGTGCACAGAGAGGTACCACTTTTCCCAAATGAAAACAGACCCAGCACTCAGCCCTCCATGGTAGTTAATATCTGAGCCTATAGCTCCACTTCTGCCCAACTGCAACATTCCTATTTTTAACTAATGGGAATTGCTCACTGGAGCTTGATAAGAATAGCCAACTGCCTACACTGCAGTTCCCTCTTGGACATACAGGCACTAGTTACCCAGGAAACTGGGTTCTCTTAACCAGGGAGCTGCTGGCTTAATCCCCAACAAGTCTGTTAGCTATAGGAGTAGGTAGGACACATGCCCCAAGGACAGGTAACTGCAGCCCCACTCATAATACCCCTCCACTCCATGGTCAGGGACATGGACTCATAGCTAAAAGGCAGCAGAGCTAGGATTCAAACTCAGGTCTGCCTGACTTAAAGGCTTAACTTTACTGTTATGCAAAATCAAGTGCAAGGTAATTAAGCTGTCACTGCAAACGAGAACGATTAGCTCCACCTGACTGCCAGACTGGTTCACAGCAGCACAGAGCAGCCCAGTTACCTCAGCCTGTAGTCATGGCAACTCAGATGAAATCCCAGGCAATCTTCTTGCCTGACAGGCTGGTGTCTATCTTTAGATGGCATCCAACCCAGAAAACAGTGGCCCCTCAATTCCCCATCCTTCATCTAGACCAAGACTTCATTTCCCCAAAGCTATCTAAGGACAAATGCACCTCCCTGTGGGAATTCTCCTGAGTCCCATTCCTGCCATGCTTTACTTGGCAATTCCTGAGAGGTGGTATCTCTGCAGAGGACCCCCCATTTCCAAAGAGGCTGAAGAAACCTTCTAGATTAGCATCTCTCCACCAGTTTCCAACTCAGATTCATTCCTCCTTCAACTTTGTTCCCTACCCATAACTCTAGATGTGGCTCAGATGTTCTCTCCTCTCCAGCTTCATAATCTTACCCTAGAGAGTTTCAAGGGATTGGTTTTCACTTTGGAGTGCACAAGAATCACCAGAAGAGCAATTATAATGTTGATTCCTCAGTCCCACTCTTAGAGGTTCTGATTCAGTAAGTCATGAACAGGTATCAGGACCATGCATTTTTAACCACTCAAGGGATGAGTAAGTAGGGAGACCAACTTTTGAGAAACACTAGACTACAGTTACCATAAAATAAGCAGAATAAAATAAAGGGTTTATCTGAAGGTTTACACATGGTCTCCAGCATGTGGCTTAAGCTACAATTACTATCTCTGCAAACAGATGTCTAAGGGAATAAAAGAGCTTGGTGGCTTAGAAAGGAAGCTGAGGGGTCCAAAAGGGAAAGCCCTTAGGATTTTTTTTTTTTTTTTTTGCATCTTATTCGTAATTCTGAGCCAAATCTCTCACCTCTCCAGTTTAAAAGTGGTAAAATGTCATTAACCATGTTCTCTAATATGAAGATAAATCTATTTGTACCTCACAGAAACTCACAACTAGTTAACAAAAGTACAAAATAACAACAGTGAGATGCTGGCTTAACTCCTTACTAAGCCCATTTTTAAGTTCCAGTGTATTACTACCCAGCTCCTACATTTTCCCTTCAGGAATGAAAGTCATAACACTGAAAGTTAGTTTGCATTTGAGCTCTGGAATGTATTAAGCTGAGGTAGACTGTTCATTCCTGAAGCCTGGAGTAATGGAGTGAAACACAGGATTAAGAGGCAGGAGTCTTGAGTAGGGGTTCCCACTGACTCCTAGTTAGTGGGTGACGCGCAGCTCCTTCCTCTAAACAGTAAATTAGATGGGTCTCATCCAATCCTAAGATTCAGAGCAAAACAAAACCTTCACTCCAGACACACAGTACAGCACTTCAGGAGTAAGGGGAGCAGGTAGGAACCCCAGACCTGTCATTTCCTGTGGCCCTGAGCAAATGACCTCACACTTGAAAGCCTGTTTCTCATATGTGTAAATGAGAATGATACCAAAGCCCATACCCAACACCAATAAATGTGATGTTTTCTCTTTCATTTGGCAATTGAATGCCTCAACCAGAATGTTAAAACCCACCCTCAGAGAAACTTCTGAACATTATAAGTACTGACCATTCCTATTATCTTGGTCCTAATCCTTAGTATTAATATATAAATTCCAACCATTTGTGAAATTGGTAATCTCTTTACACTGGAAAGTTAACAACTCAGAAGTGAATCAATGAAAAACCAACTTCCTGTTACATGTTAAATGTGGCAGCCGGGCGTGGTGGCTCAAGCCTGTAATCCTAGCACTTTGGGAGGCCGTGGCGGGTGGATCACTTGAGGTCAGGAGTTCGAGACCAGCCTGGCCAACGTGGTAAAACCCTGTCTCTACCAAAAATACAAAAATTAGCTGGGCGTGGTGACAGGTGCCTGTAGTCCCAGCTACTCGGGAGGCTGAGGCAGGAGAATTGCTTGAACCCAGGAGGAAAAGGTTGCAGTGAGCCGAGATCGCGCCACTGCACTCCAGCTTGGGTGACAAGAGCGAAATCCTGTCTCAAAAAAGAAAAAAAATACATATTATATATATGGCTAGACATGTCTCATAATCGGGCAAAGTTCATGAGAAAGAGCCAGGCGTGGTGGCTCACACCTGTAATCCCAGGACTTTGGGACGTCAAGGCAGGAGGATCGCTTGAGCCCAGGAATTTGAGACCAATCTGGACAATATGGCAAAACCCCGTCTCTACAAAATACAAAAATTAGCCAGGAGTGGTGGTGTACACCTGAAGTCCCAGCTACTCAGGAGCCTGGGATGGGAGGATCACCTAAGCCTGGGGACGTTGAGGCTGCAGTGAGCCATGATCGTGCCACTGTACTCCAGCCTGCTGGGTGACACAGTAAGATCCTGTCTCAAAAAAAAAAAAAAAAAGAAAAGAAAAGAAGGAAAAGAAAGAAAGAAGTGAAGAGACAAGACGAGAGATGAGACAAATATTTTCCTCTCCATGCACAGTGAAGTTTAGCTTAAGGGGCTGCTGAGAAAAAGGATGCAGTTCAATTCTTACTCAAACATCATAAAAATGGAAAGCAATTAAGTGACAAGTGTTTGGGTTACACAAGTGATCGTGATACGCTTTTATTTTTGGGAAAGGGTCTCACTCTGTCACCCACGCTGGAGTGCAGTGGCATGAACATGGCCCACTGCAGCTTCAATCCTGGGCCCAAGTGATCGTCCCACCTCAGCCTCCCGAGCAACTGGGAGCACAGGCAGGCACCACCATGCCTGGCTAATTTTTAAATTTTTCATAGAGATGGGGTTTCCCTGTGTTGTCCCTGACAATAGGGACTCTTCTCCTAGCCAGGAAGGTGGCAGTAAAGGACAAGGACAGAAAGAAGGGGGAGTAGAGAGAGAAAAGCAGGTCTCAGGCTGGACCAGAATGTGGTGGCTAACGCTCTTTGAGCCACTGATCCTCTCAGAAATAGCAGGCAGGAAAGTGACATTTATTAAAATAGGAGTTAGGCACAGGTAATTCACAAGGCACTCCTGGGTGGTAAGTCACGGTCAGCAACCTCACTTTCCAGATGGGAGACAGAACCAAGGGTCGAGACTCAGCGGCCTTTCAGGATAATGTAAGTGCAGGGTGAGGCAGTAATTCCAATTGAGATGAGGCCAGCATGGCCATTGGTCTCATCCTTCTCCTTACCACCTCCCTTCCTGCAATGCTTAGTGCCATGCCATTCCCAGCCAGACTGTGAATGGGGATGACACCTGTGAGACAGCAAAGCTGAGGACTCCAGAGCTTTTTGCTTTCCTTCTCACTATGATCATCTGTACATACTTAATGTTTCAAAGGGCTAAATGTGCCTCCTGGTGGAAGAGGGTTCAGATCTCATGCAAACCAGGGAGCAGTGAGCTCCATAGTTCAGTCTGGATAACCTCACAGATAAAACACTTTTTTCTCTTTTTCCTCTGAGAACTTGGCTAGTTTGCAACATATGACATTTAGGGCAAGGACTTCAGTTGACTAAACAATAAATAGGGAGATTTATCACAGAAGCATCCCAGAGTGCACACTCAAGCAGGAATTCCTCTTGTAAAGGAGATACCCAAGCAGAAAGCTCTCTGAGAAACAGAATGACGTCAACAGGCCCGGAGAGGACACGTTACAGAGTCAACCCATTAGTCATCGGCCAAAGGAGAAGGGAAAGCAATGCAAGGGACTGGGCCATTTCAATGACTGCCCTACTGAAAGGATAGAATCCAGCAGCAGAATCAGGATGCTTGCTGCCTTCCCACCAGCATGGCAAATGTGGTGGTGACTGGGAAGAACAAAGGGCAGGGCTCTATCCTAGCTTTGCCACCAATTAGCTGTGTGACCTTGGACAGTTAATTTATAATTTAAATCTCATCATCTGTAAAACGAAAAAGTAAAAATGATTTCCTCATTCTAGCCCCACGGGGAAATGTGTGCTGCAATGAAAGTCAGCTCTGATCCACAAGACCAGCAAAGCCTAAATCAAGGAAGTTGGACTAAGGGCAAATAAAAATACTGACCTACATGCCAATATTATATTTCTTTTTTTTTTTGGAGACAGAGTCTCGCTTTGTCACTCAGGCTGGAGTGCAGTGGCACAATCTTGGCTCACTACAACCTCCGCGTCCTGGGTTCAAGCGATCCTCCTGCCTCAGCCTCCTGAGTAGCTGAGACTACAGGCACACACCACCACACCCGACTAATTTTTGTAGTTTTAGTAGAGATAGGGTTTCACCATTTGGGCCAGGCTGGTCTCGAACACCTAACCTCAGCTGATCCACTTGCCTCGGCCTCCCAGAGTGTAGGGATTACAGGCGTGAGCCACCACGCCTGGCCTCAATATTTTATTTCTGACAGCTGCCCCCTGCCATGAAGTACAATTTGATTTAGCTCTGGATAGTTATTTTTTTAAGAACAAAAGAAAATGAAAATTATGAAATAAAATAATCACAAGTTAATTTTTATTTTTTTCTCTGAAAACTCTCAGGTTTTCAAAGTCATTTTAATAAAAAAATTGAGGATTTTTTTTTTTTAAACAAGGGTCTCACTCTGTTGCCTAGGCTGGAGTGCAGTGGTGGGAACATGGTTCACTGTAGCACGACCTCCTAGGTTCAAGCAATCCCTCAGCCTTAGCCTCCCAAGTAGCTAAAACCACAGGTATACACTAATTTTTAAATTTTTTGTAGAGACCACGTACCACTATGTTGCCCAGGCTGGTCTCAAACTCCTGGGCTCAAGTGATCCTTTTGCCTCAGCCTCCCAAAGTACTGGGATTACAGGTGTGAGCCACCACACCCAGCCAAAATCGAGGTATTTTAGCTTTTGGCAGGAACATCACCTATTCTTACTTAAAAGTCATTATCTCAGGGACCTCAAGAATTAATCATTTACCGTGAATTCTCATTTTCTCAGATGTGGAAAAAATGGTACTAGCAACTGGAATACAAGTGATAGGCAGTGGGTCATCCTTCTGTGGACACAGGCCAGGCTAGGACCCACTTTTGCAGTTATAAAAACATTTCCTGGTAGAGGTGAGTTCATTCAGCCAATGTGCAAATGATCCAAGTATTTAGTATTCATACCCAAGTAGCCTCAATTACAACCACATGCAGTAGTTTTTGTGATATATCCTGAGACAATTTAACTATGATTCTGGCAATCAGTAGTTTTATCCATGCCATATTAGGACGGCAATTAATGCAAAGTACATACAAAGTAACTGAGGGGATAGTGGCTCTCCTAACCTCCAGATGAGGTTTGGAAAACAGAATACATTATACTCAAGGCCAAAGGCTTTTGAAAATGTTGCAGCATACAAGGTAGTGTCTAGAAGACAACCTCTGTTTCAAAGCCTAGTGATTAGTTTAAAAAAATGGTTCCAAGCCAGGTACAGTGGTGCATACCTGTAGTTCCAGCTACTTTGGGGGGCTCAGGCAGAAGGATCGCTTGAGCCCAGATGTTTGAATCCAGCTTGGGCAACACAGCAACACCCTGTCTCTAAAAAATTTTTTTTAATGAAAAACTAAATGGTTCTGAAAAGAGCATTTTAAGTCACCTTTCTTTCTTCTTTTTTTAAAATTTATTTATTTTTATTTTTTATTTTATTTTTTAAGATGATGTCTTGCTATGTTCTCCAGGCTGGCCTCAAACTCTTAGGCTGAAGTGATCCTCCTGCCTCAGCCTCCCAAGTAGCTGGGACTACAGGTACTGTCACTATGCCTGGCATCACTTTTTAATATCAGCTTTCTAATATTTTGTAATATGTTAAAATCTGAGAATTCTGATAGACCTTTAGTATGTTTAAATATGAGGTCCTACATAAATTGTTCTAGTTTCTTCTAATTATAAATTGTGAGAATTTCTCTAAAAGGACAGAAGGGGAAGGTGCCTCACCTTGATAATCTTTTCTACACCAGAAGAGCAGATCATGTAGGTGTGGGGATTAAATCGGACTTGGTTAACAATAGATCGATGCCCTTTCAGCACCATGAAGGCTCCGTTGACCACCCTACCAATGCCACCTGGGAAAACAGAAGGAAACAAAAATCAGATGATGAAATGAATGAAAGTAAATAGGTTCCAGTAATGGCAGATAAACAGCTCTGAATGGGGGCAAAGATTTTTGGATTATACCACCAGCAGAATGCTTAATCTTACAGATAAGTTGCTATGGAAAGAGAGAAGATGAAACAGCTCTCAGCATATGTGCTCTTATGAAGAGCCTTTATTTAGCCTTTAAACATTGCCCACACTCACCCACTGCAATTCCATTGTCAATGAAACCAAAGCCACTTAAAACATTTCTCAAATTTTTGATCCCCAAGATAGAATCCAAGTGTTACCTTAGAAAAGGCCAACTGTGAGCAAAATGAGACTGAACTGCTTGGGAATAGTTAGGCAGCTGGACCAAGGACATGCAGAACCAGAAGCATATAATGACTTAAATGTACAAAAAACATCTCTAATCCATTTGCCCTCAGTTTCTATGATGAAGACAGCAAACAAAACAAAACAAAAAACCCCATAAAAACCAAAACCACTGGGGGAAATAATAGAGAGAATACTTTTCCCCCTGATAGCAGGGAGAACTAAGGATATAGAAAGAAAGAAAAATTTGGATCACTTTCATAATAAGCAGGGTCCAAGTATTGAAAATCAGAATTAGAGAGTGGGCCTTAAAGATACCATGTATAGATTAAAGTCAAGAGGACATCGATAGAAAGCTGTATTTTAAGGATCATCCTGTAGGCTTCCTTCTTCAGTGAATGAGAAAAGTGCCAGAGGCCTGGAACTTGTAACATAGATAAACATGTTATCATTTATGAACTTGGGATAAATTCAAAGTTTCCACTGCACTGGTAATGGTATCACATCCATCCAGAACACATGCACATAAATTCTGATCAAGTTCCTTCTGAGCAATCAGACAACTCAGTACACACAGAGAAACATGTGCCTTTGGCTAATTGGCAAAATGTGTTGCATCCAGACACAAACAAATGAGTGTTCATTTATCTACTCAAGGGATCCCCTCTTAGTCCCTACCAGGAGCATGGTGCCACTAGGCCACAAAGTATCATTAGACAGTCTCTGCTCCAAGTGCCTCCTTCCACTCCCAACTCCACCTTGTTCAAACACTCATTCCAAATATTTCTCAATGTCTGTGTTTGGAGGGAAAATGACTACAACAATGTCCCTTCCCCAGAAATAATATGGCTCTAGGGGTATCTTCGGCTTTTGGCCCCCTAACACAACTCTTCTTTTGTCTCATGGAAGAGATACCTCCTTATTGCCACGTACATATCTTTTTTATGACAGCAAAAGGTTCCAGACTGCACCCATCTACTCACTCAGCCAGCTTTAGGTGCTCAATCTATTTGGTGGGTGACAAAATTTTTCTCCATATTTGACAATAATATTTGAATTGTCCAGAATGGAAAATATATTTATCGTATTCATATCTCAGCCCAACATCACGTTTGCTAATAAACCATAAAAAAAGAGAGGGACTAGGACACAGGATTAGTGGATTTTTCATGGAGAAAGAGGACGAGGAAAAGTTAGGCACTGACGTAGACTGCCATGGTGGGAACCCCTAGCACTGGCTTCCTAAGGTGGGATGAAAGGGAAGCTGGGCCAGTCAAAATGAAAATAAACTAGAGAGAATTAGGGAAGAGGGATAAATAGGAATCTAAAGAACCCAAAAATAGTTGTCTTGACAGAGAGATCCTACCATCCCCAAAAAGTTCCTTTGGGTCTATTTCTTCTAGATAAGGTTCATTATGACAAGTAGCATTTCTGCTCATGGGTCTCCTCTGAATTTTACTTTTTTAACATCCTACTTCTACCTCTACTCCCACTGGGGTGGTTAAGCAAAGAAACTTTGATTTAAATCTAGTAACAGTCTCTTGTTTAATCCTACTGCCTCAAAAAGAGGGGGGATGTGGGGGGATTTAAGTGACTTATCCCAAGTCATAAAGCTAGAAAATGGTAGAGCCAAGATTTGAACCAGAGTCTGGCTACAATGCCTAATATGCTTTCCGCCATATCAGCTGCCTTTGGAAGATGGAAGAGTTTGAATAGGAATGGAGTTAGAAGCTTACATTCAAAAGATTTAGATTTCTAAATCTTTCTGGCAGTTATTAGATAGGTGGTTTTCTTCTGAAGTTCTAAATTAAAAGGAGGGGCACAATGGTATCCTGAGCACAAGCTCTACAGCATTACCATAAGCCATTTCATCACATCACTGACACTGAGTACATGATGAGAATAGAACTGGATCTGTCTTACCTACTCTTGCATACCTAGAACCTGGGGTGCAATGTCTAAAGTCCACCAGGTGCATAAATACTTGCTGAATGCATAGTGTTTGAAAAGAAAGCAATTTTAGAATAAGTATGTCAAAAGAAGACAGCTGGAAGGTCTCATATTATAAAGAATCAGCTATCATAGAACTAAAGTGCATCAACCAAACCAATCTTTCTGACTTGGAACACAATTAAAGTAACTATCAGATCTAAAGACTAATTGAAGGCTATCAATGCCTGAAAATTCAGACCATGGAAAAACTGTTTCTCTTGCACTTTCATGCAATATGACCTTTTTTTTTTTTTTTGAGATGGAGTCTTGCTCTGTTGCCCAGGCTGGAGTGCAGTGGCTCGATCTCGGCTCACTGCAACCTCCACCTCCCAGGTTCAAGCAATTCTCTGCCTCAGCCTCCTGAGTAGCTGGGATTACAGGCATCCACCACCACGCCCAGCTAATTTTTGTATTTTCAGTAGAGACGGGGTTTCACCATCTTAGCCAGGCTGGCCTTGAACTCCTGACCTCATGATCCACCCGCCTCGGCCTCCCAAAGTGCTGGGATTACAGGCGTGAGCCACCGCGCCCAGCCCTGATTTCTCTTCTTGGTAGCAATTTTAACACAAGGTCTTTTTTGCCCTTCTTTCCACCCATGCTGGTACCTGGGAAATCTGAAAAAGAAGAGGGAATCAATAAACCCAGAGACTGATGGTGAAAATAGGTACAGGCAGAATTATAGTGGCCATTTGTTTAAGGTAACCAAGACTGTGTACAATCATAGCAATAAATGGCTTCAGAGAGGTTTTTCATAGTTTCTTTCCTGGTTCCCAGGTTTGATATTATTGAATATAGCTGCTACTGAACAGTTTACGTACAATCATTTTTTGAGATTAGTCCTAGAAATTTGTATAAGCCAGATAGCTTCTCCTTTAATTTGAAATAGCTAAAGTCAAAATGCCAATATCAGAAAGAATCTAGGGTCTCCTTTCCTCTGTCATCTAATCAGACCATGCTGGTCAATAGTAGTATCAAACTGGAAGGAGACAGGAAGGGCATATTTTTATCCAAGAACTATATAACCCACATAATCTCCCTTCAGGGTCATCTCTTAAGACTGTGGGTAAGGGCCCAGGTAAGGATCAACTTCACCCCCTGGTTGCTGAACTAAGTCCTGACTGAATCGCTAATAATGGGTACCAATAAATAAAATACCACATACCCAGGAAAAAGGATCTCATTCCTGAGCTGCCATTTGTTTATAAAATTCTGTATAAACCAACAGTCATTTCTCTGGGCCATCTGCTTTGGTTGGCTTAGCCAAATGTGCTGACACTGTTTTTTTTTTTTTTTTGAGATGGAGTCTTGCTCTGTTGCCCAGGCTAGAGTGCAGTGGCATGATCTCAGCTCCCTGCAACCTCCTCCTCCTGGGTTCAAGCAATTCTCCTGCCTCAGCCTTCCGACTAGCTGGGATTACAGGCGCACACCACCACGCCCAACTAATTTTTTTGTATTTTTAGTAGAGATGGGGTTTCACCATGTTGTTTAGGCTGGTCTCCAACTCCTGACCTCATAATCTGCCCACCTTGGCCTCCCAAAGTGCTGGGATTACAGGCATGAGCCACTGCACCTGGCCAGCTGACACTCCTTTTTAAGTTTAGTTCCTAAGTTGAGGCCAAAGTCCCCATATATTAATCTTTCTTTGATTTAGAAGAGATGGTAGGGGGGTAGGGAAGACTATAACCATATCTATTGCAAGATCTCAGAAAAGAAAATGAGAACAAGGTATCTCACAGAATTTCAGTATCAGTAATCGACTTACTACCTTAGGGGACCCCAGGATCCCAGGGGAAAACACCTTGCTCAAAATTCAGATAAAGATCTTTCTAAATGCCAAGGTCAAATGTCTCCCTAGAGAAGACTAAGGGAAATGTGTATGTCCTAATTTCCCTCCCTTCTCTACTTATGGCCCACTTTCATAACATTCAGCCAGGGGTTTATTGCCTCAGGCCTTTGAAGAGCCAGAATACTATTCCCATTTCTAGCCAGTTTCAGTTGCTTTTGTTTAATGTCAAGTTCATTTGCTTCGTGAAGTCCTCCAAGAATGAGTATGTTTTTGACTCAAAAGCTGAAAGCAATGTGGTCAAGATTTCTTGATGTCTTGGCCTAATAGCAATTTATCAATCATGCTGGGACACTGTCCTCAATACCACTTCCCGTCTTCCTCTGTTCTACTTTTTCTATAGCACTTCTAACCTTTTAAACCTACTACATAATTTACTATGTTTATTGTTCATTGTTTCCCCTGCTAGAACATAAGCTCCATGACAGCAGGGCTTCTGTCTCCACTGTATCCCAAGTCTCTACAACTGTGCCTAGCACATAGTAAGGTTTTTAATAAATATATGATGAAATGAAAAGATGTGAGTGTATTAGATGGTGGAACACAAGCATGCAGGAAAAAAAAAATCTTCACATATGGGCTCCATCACCCAATAAATGTTTCTTTTTTTCCATCTTCCTGCAGCCGATTTCGTATCTTTTTTTTTTTTTTTTTTTTTTTTTTTTTTGAGACAGGGTCTCACTCTGTTCCCCAGGCTGGAATGCAGTGGCATGATTTTGGCTCACTGCAACCCCCCCCTCCCAGGCTCAAGCAATCCTCCTACCTCAGCCTCCCTAGTAGCTGAGACTATAGGGACATGGCGCCACACCTGGCTAATTTTTTGTACTTTTTGTAGAGATGGGGTTTTGCCATGTTGCCCAGGCTGGTCTCAAACTCTTGGGCTCAAACAATCCTCCTGCCTTGGCCCCCCGAAGTGCTGGGATTACAGGTGTGAGCCACCTAATCCAGCCCAGATATTCTTTTTTTTTTAAGATGGAGTCTCACCAGGCTGGAGTGCAGTGGCGTGATCTCGGCTCACTGCAACCTTCACCTCCCCAGTTCAAGCAATTCTCCTGCCTCAGCCTCCCGAGTAGCTGGGACTACTGGCACGCACCACCAAGCCCAGCTAATTTTTGTATTTTTAGTAGAGATGGGGTTTCGCCATGTTAGCCAGCATGGTCTCAATCTCTTGACCTCGTGATCTGCCCACCTTGGCCTCCCAAAGTGCTGGGATTACAGTCCTGAGCCACTGCACCTGGCCCAGATATTCTTTTACAGCATTTTTACTATAATGTAGTTAAGCAGGAGCAGAGAAATAAAGGGGCTGAAATCCTATCTATCCTTCAGGGTGCTTTGAAATGCTAACTGCAGGAAAACTTTACCAATCTTCCCAAATCTCTTCAAGACCTCCTTCATTATCTTTTTTATGGGCCTCAGAAGCCACTTTTACATCGAGTGCATATGTCTGTGTGTGTGCCCATGCACATCCTTTTTTCATCTCTGTTATATTGGAAGCTCTCTGAAGGCAAAAAATGTTCATTTTTCAGTGGCCCATAGAGCTTTACATGATGTCTTATCTAAGGATACTCAATAAGTGAACAAATTGAGTTAAAGCCCTCATCATCCTCTCTGGAATAAAGCTTGAAGTTAAAGTTATCTGCTAAAATGAGGTTTGGTAAGTAGATTTAAGACAATCTATTTCATTCTTGACCCCACTGGTAGAATTCAGAGTTTACTGCAAGGGCCAGATGTGGTGGCTCATGCCTGTAATCCCAGCACTTTGGGAGGCCGAGGCAGGAGGATCACCTGAGGTCGGGAGTTCGAGACCAGCCTGACCAACATGGAGAAACCCTGTCTCTACTAAAAATACAAAATTAGCTGGGCATGCTGGCACATGCCCGTAATCCCAGCTACTCAGGAGGCTGAGGCAGGAAAATAGCTTGAACCCAGGAGACAGAAGTTGCGGTGAGCCGAGATCATGCCATTGCACTCCAGCCTGGGCAATAAGAATGAAACTCCATCTCAAAAAAAAAAAAAAAAGTTTACTGCAAGGCATAGACTACTTCTTTTCCTGGTACATCTAAAAAAGGTATCCAAGCCTCTTAGCATTTCAAAAAGGCCCAAGTGAACAGTTGCAGGGTCTTCCAGTGTCAAACCATAAAGAGGACCATCAAGGATACTGACAATACGGACAGAGCAGTGACTGCCTCCTGGAGACCACATAACTACTTAAGAAATGAGAAAAGCCAGATGGGGACAGCCAATGCTGTCAGTACAGCTCAAAGAGCTCCACAGGCATCAATGCTTAGTTGCACAAAAAAGTCAGTTATGCTGAGTTCTTCTTTCATTATATGTGCCTCACATGTGTTTATAACCAACTACTTGCAACCAATTAAAAACAGCTGTTTTTTCCAGTTACATGAGAAGAAAAAGCAGATACCTAGGCCTAAGTCACTGAGAGTGAATACATGTCTAGAAAAAGAAGACAGAGCACACAAACATATGCAGGCCCATAAAAATGCATTTACAGCTGTTTCCAGCCTACTTCATCAGCCTACTGCCAGTGGGGGTGGTTACAGTGACTCGGCAGTAAAAATACATGTTTTTCTCTTCCATTCAGGGAAAAATTTGTCACATAAGAGAAGCCTCCTGAACTACTGATGAGTCAAGGGCAGCCTTCATGCAAGAACAACTCAATCAGCCATTCCAGGTGGGTAGCAAGGAAGGACAATGTCTTGATCTCTAAGGAGTTATTAAAAGGTGAGTTTAAAAAGGGAGAAGGCCTTCTTTTTCTTCTTTTGTAGACATGGAGTCTCATTCTGTTGCTGAAGTGTGCAGCCTCAAACTCCTGGGCTCAAGCAATAGTCCTGCTCAGCCTCCTGAGCAACTGGGACTACAGGCATATGCCACCATGCCCAGTTTTCTTTCTTTTCTCTTTCTTTCTTTCGTTCTTTTCTTCTTTCTTTTTATTATTATTATTAGAGACACAGTCTTGCTGTGTTGCTCAGGCTGGTCTCAAACTCATGGGTTCAACTGATCTTCCCGCCTCAGCCTCCCAAAGTGCCAGGATTACAGGTACGAGCCATTGTGCCTAGCAGCAGTTAGTTTAAAAAAAAAAAGTTTGTGAAGACAGGTTCCCACTATGTTGCTCAGGATGGTCTCAAACTCCTGAGGCATCAAGCGATCCTCCCACCTCAGCCTCCCAAAGTGCTGGGATTACAGGCATGTGCCACTGTGCCCAGCCGAGAAGGCTTTCTTAGTGAGGAATAACAGTCGTTGAGTAGCTACTAAGTACTCTCACAATAATCCTAAGAAAGTATTATTGTTGTTGGTGGTGGTATTATCCTTATTTCACAGGAGTTTGGTAAGATTAGGAAATTTTTCCAAAGCCCCCAGTTGGAAGATAAATGGATCAGGAATTTAAAGCCATTCCTAACAACTCTATCACATTATGCTTCTTTCCATAAATAAGAAGGTCTTAGAGTAAGAGGCAGCTCAGGAAAAGCAACTCAACCTGTGAAAACCCTAAAGCCCTTTCTAACAAGAATTCAGGGAAAGAGAAGGGAAAGGCAATATAAATATTTTCAAGAGACACCTACCAACCTTTCCCACACATTGCCAAATCCATTACTTTCATACCTAACTTACTAGGGAAAAAATGCTTTGGAAATGATGGATCTACATCGATCTTACTATACATAGCAATAACAATGTCTTGTATTTGAATACACATTGTTTTCAGAAAGCTTCCAAGATTATTAAATCAACACACAATATAAGGCAGAGGTGGGAGACATTTTATATAAGAAACTGAGGCTCAGACAAATACTATTATGTAACTTGCTAAGAATCAGACATGTAGTTAGTGGTAGTTAAGTTCAAGTTAGAGGACTTGAATCCAGGTATGATTTTAAGTCTAATGCTCCTTTCAATATGTAACACTGGCTCTATATGTAACTGCTGGTCTACTTATTTTATTTTCAGAATTACCACATAAAAACAGATGCCCTTCCTACCTACTTTAGAGGTCTTAGACATATTCCAATGGACTTTTTCTCTGCCACAGCAAAATTCCCAGTTCTAGTTCTATTCCTTCCTCTAATTTTTATTTTTCATTTTTGTTTTTATTTTTTGAGACGGAGTCTCCTCTGTCACCCAGGCTGGAGTGCAGCGGTGCAATCTCGGCTCAGTGCAACCTCTCCCTCCCGGGTTCAAGCGATTCTTCTGCCACAGCCTCCCGAGTAGCTGGGATGATGGGTGTGCACCACTATACCTGGCTAATTTTTGAATTTTTAGTAAAGACAGTGTTTCACTATGTTAGCCAGATTGGTCTCAAACTCCTGACTTCAAGTGATCTGCCCCCCTCAGCCTCCCAAAGTGCCGGGATTATAGGCATGAGCCACTGCACCCGGCCCCTTCCTTTAATTTTTAAAGGGATTTTTAGAATGAGTTGTTTGAAATTACTAAAAAATTGGACCTGATCTTCCCTGGTAGCAAGTTTTATAGTGGATATAGGTCTTACATCTTGAAATGATCTCCTCAGCCCACTAGGAAGTCCTATTGGAAAGACTTATATAGTACTGTTTATACAGTAAATAAATTTCATCTCTTTGGAGTTTGTATAGCAAAAAAAACAAAGACTGATTAACAGTCTTCCTGAGCAGGAGTGTGCAGAAGAAAAAGAAGGCCTTGACTTTGGCTCACACTCAGGACCACTCTCCATCTCGTTCTCTCAGCACTCGGCACGCACATGAAACACACAGCAGGCATCAAATAAATGCTGACTGCTTGTCATCTAGAGTCTAGTTCTGATCATGCCATTAGGTATACAATGGCAAGCCAGCTTTCCCTTACTAGCCTGCCTTAGAATCATATATCCAAAAGGTACACAGAGAATATGAGAGAGAAAGAGGGAGAGAGGGAGGGGGAAGACAGAGAGAGAGAGAATGAATGAATGAATGAATGTGTACGCACTTATCTTTGGCCCATGATTATTTAAGTCAAAAAGACATTAGGTTGGATTAAGAGTTTCCTGACAAGATTTTCCTCATCTAAGCATTCAAAGTTAGAACTCAAGGGATGCATCCAGCCCACAGATATCTTGTTAGGCTTGCTGAACCTTGCTAAATATTTTTTATAGCTATGCATTAATTGCCAACATTTAAAAATTGAGGTATTACATATAAAAATGAGAGGTACCAAATAGTCCTGAAGCCATGTTGAAGAGTAGGGCTGAAAACAGGAGCAGTTAAAACCATGCACATGGCCAGGAAACCATCCTTTCCCCATATAAGCAGAAGTCTGGGGGTTGCCAATTGACATTGACCCAAAGAGGTTTTAGATTGGCAATACAAGGCACAGCTGGGGGTGTCATTAAACAAAAGTCTTCATATAGATCTGTAAGACCCACAGCCCCATTTCCCTATTTGGCTTTTAAGAGCCATAGTTTAATTACCAGGCAAATACTCTCTAGGTAGGAGAATGAAGATTCCTCTTTTGGGAAACTGACTGATTTCAATAGTAGAAAGTCAACAGAGAATGTCTAATATTGAAAATCCAAAAATATTATGAGCATGTTATAGGCAAAGGTAGAGAAAGGGACTATTGTGCTTTTAAAAAATAAGCTTTATAATATTATTTGATTTAAAAATTATATAGCTGTATTACTTTGATAAAAAGAAGTACTTAATTACAAAAATAGTGGAGGTAATAAAAAAGAACAAGAAGGAAGAACAGAAAGAAAAAGAGAAGATTCATGAATAAGAAAAAATAAAAGAGGCCAGGCACAGTGATGCACACCTGTAGTCCTAGATACTTGGGAGGCTTAGGCAGGAGGATCGCTTTAACCCAGGAGCTCAAGGCTGTATGCAGTATGCTATGATTGTGCCTGTGAATAGCCACTGCACTCTAGCCTGGGCAACATAGCGAGACCCTGACTTAAAAAAAAAAAAAAAAAAACGAGAGAAAAGAAAAAAAATGTGGGTGGGATCTGTAAGAATAGTGGCAGAAGGGTTGAATCCCCAAATGAGTCAAGACATGCTAAAAATAATCTTAAAAGATACTTTAGTTACATACAGAGCAAGATGATGATCAAAGGGACAGATTTGCTGTGATTAACAATGTAATGCTGAAGAGTGATACAGAGAAAACAAACCCTCAATTACAATGAATCCAACAACAGGGATAGTTATAAGGTCCTGTCCTTGTGCACAAAGAAGCCCAAGTACCAAGTAAAGGATGGGGATGCAGAACCAACCATAGCCCATGTGGAAAGTATTAACAGATCATGGGTTCTGTGGCCTCTAAAAAAGCTTATGTGACACTGGGTGTACTTTCTGAAACACTGCATAGTGCATTTTAGAATAAAGCAGCCAAAGATTCTTATCTGGCCTGGTCAGACTAAATCTGCTAGATGTATTCAGTTAATCCATAAATGGGGTAGAACAAATTCAGGAGAGAAAATCAGTACAGCAGAGGAATTGACATAACGATTTTTTAAGGAACTACTAAATAAACTTAGGGGTACTATCCCTGGAGAACATCTAGAAGGTGACATGAGAACTTCCTTATAAGAAGGGGAAGGGACACTAGGGATGCATGTGCAGAGAAAAGTGAGAACACAGTGAGAAGGTGGCCAAGGAAAGAGACATCGAGAGAAACCAAACCTGCCAGCACCTTGATCGTGGACTTCTAGCCTGCAGAACTGTGAGAAAATAAATTTCTGTTGTTTAAGCCACCCAGTCTGTGATACTTCGTTACTGCAGCTCTGGCAGACTAGATGGTCGACACCCTAAATCAGTAAAGAAAGCAGCAGGGGGCCGGGCACAGTGGCTCATGCCTATACGCCCAGCACTTTGGGAGGCTAAGGTGGGACGATCACTTAAGCCCAGAGTTTGAGGCTACAGTGAACCAAAGTCATGCCACTCCACTCCAGCCTGGGTAAGAGAGTGAGACCCTGTCTCTTACAAAAAAAAAGAAAAGAAAGCAGCAGGGAGAAGAAAAAAACCTACAATACTATTGCTAATTCTTTCCTATTCTCTCTATTCAAACATGAAAAACATTCCAGAGAATAGTCCTGGGGAGAAGAAGGATTATCCACATTCTATTTTTAAAGTCATACTAACAAATTAAAAGCTTTTCAAGATCAGGTAAAAGATACAATTAAACCCAAAGATTACTTCTCAACGAATCAAGCTAGGAATTACAGGGGTGGGAGACTTGTATCCACAACCACCTCAAGTGCTAGAACATCACTCTTTGTTCAGGTAGACTACTGCTGTTCCATTTGCTTGTGTCAAAGGTAAGCTGTTTCACTCATGCTTTCTAAATTCTAGAAGAGGAAAAGCCCTTTTGTAACTTGTTTAGTAACTAGACCACAGCAAATGTTGAGTTATGCCAAAAGTAGGCCCCAACAGGTTTTGAAAGGCAGATGTTTGGTAAGAATATTGTTAATTCAGCAACAGCCAAGAACTTCCCTAAACTCTGAGCACTACTATAGACACGTTTTGTGTAATATACTTGGCATAGTCCTCTAATTTTCCTAAAGGTCATTTTCCAGCTTAATGTCATGTATCACCTGGAACAGATGGCTATATTGAGCTGTTTGAGTATTAAAAACAGACATTTTTCTACCATTAGGTAACACTCATTGAGCACATGAAGACACTATTATCAAAAATGAAGAAGATTAAGAAACAAACCATCCTAAGAAAAAGAAAAGGAGGGGGGAGGAACTAAGTAAAAAGAATGAAGAGGTATGATCCACACTGTTTGAAAGCTCAGATAGCTTAAATACAAATTTATGGAAAGTTGCAGCCTTTTTTCAGAATACAATTATAGCAAATGTAAAAATATTTCTTCCTAATTTCTTTGAAGTCCTGGGTCAACAAAGCCCCAGGGAACATACCTGTCCATCAACAAAGAAAGCCTCCCTTTAGTTAACATGACCAGGGAGGACAAAGGAAAGAAAGAGCCCTACCAACTGTTTGTAGAATAATAAGCAAGAATATGAAGATGGATAATAAAAGCAAAGCACATAAAAGCAAGACAAAAATATTCCAGGTGTGGGCTGGGTGTGGTGGCTCACACCTGTAATGCCAGCACTTTGGGAGGCTGAGGAGGGGAGATCATCTGAGATCAGGAATTTGAGACCAGGCTGGCCAACATGGTGAAACCCTGTTTCTACTAAAAATACAAAAAATTAGCCGGTGTGGTGGCGTGTGCCTGTAATCCCAGCTACTCAGGAGGCTGAGGCAGGAGAATTGCTTGAACCCGGGAGGCAGAGGTTGCAGTGAGCCAAGATCACACCAGTGCACTCTGGCTTGGGCAACAAGAGTGAAACTTTGTCTCAAAAAAAAAAAAAAAATCCAGGTGTGAAATAGGAGGAGACTGGAAATAAGGGACATAAAGGAGTTCTATGAAGTCTGAAGAAAGGTTTTTAGGAGGAAAAAAAAATCTAAGCATCATTTATGTCAGATGAGACTGTCTGAGGGACATAGTTTAATCTGGTTTATAATTTTTATTTTTAAATTTCCTTTGGTCACAGCTTATGTTGGAAATGTTGTCCTCTACTGCTAAAGATCTGCCCCCTCAGGGCACAGCATGCCAAAGGTCAACAGAGCCAGCAATAGCAGTACATTCATGTGAAGGATATACTTGCCTGCTTCTGGATCTGCAGGAATTCTCCACATGTACAGGTTGAAGTCATCAGAGCCCGAAAGGATATACTGTTGGAACAAAAAATATATAGATAACATTATATATTATAATATAGAATAAATACAATATGTAACAATAAACATATTAATTTTTTTTTGAGATGGAGTCTTGCTCTGTTGTCCAGGCTGGAATACAGTGGTGCAATCTCGGCTCACTGCAACCTCCGACTCCTGGGCTCAAGTGATTCTCCTGCCTCAACCTCCAGAGGAGCTGGGACTACAGGCACACGCCACCACGCCCAGCTAATTTTTTGTATTTTTCAGTAAAGATGGGGTTTCACCATGTTGGCCAGGCTGGTCTCAAACTCCTGACCTCAGGTGATCCGCTGGCCTTGGCCTCCCAAAGTGCTGGGATTACAGGTGTGAGTCACCACAACTGGCCTAAACATACTGATTTTTAATATATCTATCTGTACAGAGATTTCCTTTAAATAAACAAGATAAATGGGCATATAAGGCACCACACAGCAAACACCCTCTTAAAAATACCTGCAAATCAAAAGGCATGTTAGCTAAAACTCAGCAACAACAACAAAAAATGACCTAATTCAAAAAATTCAAAAAAGGGGCAAATTAGACAGTTCTCCAAAGAAATATACAAATGGCTAGTAAGTACATGAAAAGATGCTCAACATCACTAATAATTAGAAAAATGCAAATCAAAACCACAATGAAATACTATTTCACACCCATTAGGATGACTATTACAAAAAAAAAAAAATTGACAAGTATTGGCAAGGATGTGGAGAAAGTGAGAACCCTTGTGCATTGCTGGTGGGAATGACTAACAAACGGTGCAACTGCTGTGGAAAACAATATGGCAATTCTTCAACAAGTTAAACATAGAACTACCACATGATGCAGCAATTACAATCCTAGGTATATATCCAAGAATTGAAAGCACGGACTCTAAGAGATATCTGTATACCCATTTTCATAGCAGCATTGTTCACAATAGCCAAAAGGTGGAAACAACCCAAGGGTCTACTGACAGATGAATGGATAAACAAAATGTGGTAATACATACAATGGAATATTATTCAGCCTTTAAAAGGAAGGAAATTCTGACACATGCTACAACATGGATAAACCGTGACATTATACTAAATGAAATAAGGCAGAAACAAAAAGACAGATATTGTATGACTCCATTTATATGAGGCACTTAGAGTAATAAAATTCACAGAAACAGCAAGTGGTTGCCAGGAGCTGAGAGGAGGGAGAATGAAGAGTTAGTGTTTGTTGGGGAGTTTCAGTCTGGGATGATGAAGAAGTTCTGAAGGTAGATAGTGGTGATGGCTGCACAGCAATGTGACTGTACTTAATGCCACTGAACTGTGTATTTTTAAATGGTTAAAATGGTAAATCTCATGTTATGTATATTTTACCACAATTAAAAAAAATTTTAATGCAGAATGTAAAAACTAGGAGCTTCCCAGAGATCTTTCACGTAAGGCCAAGTATCCTGAACTTCCTTACTGCCAGCTGATATCTTTGAGCAGGAAGCCATCACCAACATAGCCATGAATTAGTGCCTGGGCATAAGCAGTGGTCTTTTATGTGGCAGCTCCAAACTGCTTGATCTCAAAAAGGACACTGTGCCAGATCTACTCTAATGTGAACTCATAAAAGCATTGTCTAACATTGTCTAATAGCAACGAGAGAGTAATTTTGAGAGTTCATTTATTTCCAGTGATTAACGTGTTTTACTTTAAGGTGAGGTCAGCATTACTTCGTCCTGTCAATTTTGCCCCCATCTGCTCATTTCCCTGAAAAAGAAAGGCCTACTGTTTTCCTTTTGTGTGTGTGTATGTGACAGCGTCTTGCTGTGTTGCCCATGCTAGAGTGCAGTGGCACGATTATGGCTCACTGCAGTCTCGACCTCCTGGGCTCCAGTGATCCTCCTGCTTCAGCCTCCCCAGGAGATGGAACACAGGCATGCACCACGACACGTAGCTTATTTATTTATTTATTTATTTATTTATTTATTTATTTATGAGACAGGGTCTTGCTCTGTCACCCAGGCTGGAGTGCAGTGGCACAATCATTGCTCACTGCAGCCTCGACCTCCTGGGCTCAAATGATTGTCCTGCCTTAGCCTCCCAAGTAGCTGGGCCTACAGGCAGGCACCACCACACCCAGCTAATTTTTTATAGTGACAGGGGTCTCACTTCCATTGCCCAGGCTGGTCTCAAACTTCTGGGCTCAAGTGATCCTCCTGCCTCAGCCTCCCAATGTGTTGGGATTATAGGAATAGGCTACACGCCTAGCCAGGTCTAGAGTTTTCTAAAGAAAATGTCATACTTGAAAATGACATCGAACATCCCCAAAAAGTGTAAGTCCAACATACACACAACCTCCTGCCTAACATAAATTACTAAATACTGTGCAATCATTTAAAATCAATTTCCTAGCCTTCAAAACACTTGTAGGAACATGAGAAAAAAGGCAAAGACAGGTGGGTTTAAAGATGAAGAAAATGCTATCTATAGGGATTAGGTAATCAGGGCACAGTGGAAAAAGCAGTGGGCTCAGTTTCTTTATCTGCAAAATGAGAGAACTGGACTGGTGGCTCTGTAAGCCTCATTTAATTCTAAGATTCTATGATTACACTGTGAAGGAATGTTGGAGGCTGGATTAGACCTGAAAAGTCCCTAAGCTGCCAGCCCAAGTGATTTGATAAGTCACTCCACAAACATGCTCAAGACAAGGAAACTCATAAGGCCAGTCTTGTTAAACTTTAATTTAAAAGTTTCCTAAACTACAACAACAACAAAGAAAAAACAACATGATTTTAAAAATGGGCCAAGGACTTGAACAGACATTTCTCCAAAGAAGTAGAACATGGCCATATACAAATGGCCACTAAGCACACGAAAAGATGTTCAACATCACTGATCATTAGGGAAATGCAAATCAAAACAATGAGATACCACCTCATACCCATCAGAATGGTTACTATGAAAAACAAAACAAAGACCCAGAAAATAGTTCCCCCAAAAATTAAAGATAGAATTATCATATGATCCAGCAATTCCAATTCTGGGTATATATCCAAAAGCACTGAAAACAAGATCAGAGATACTTGCAACCTATGTTCATAACAGCACTGTTTATAATGGCCAAGAGGTGGAATCAATCCCCTATGTGTCCATCAACATCATTCAGCCTTAACAAGGAAGGAAATTCTGACACATGCTACAACATGGATCAACTCTGAGGACATCACATCATGCTAACTGAAATAAGCCAGTCACAAAAAGACAAATACTATATGATCCTACTAGAGTAGTCATGAAAATTCAGACACAAAGTAGAATGGTGGTTGCCAGGGCCTAGTGGCAGGGGAAATGGGGAGTTGATGTTTAGTGGGCAGAGTTTCAGTTTGAGATGAAGAAGAAGTTCTAGAGATGGATAGTGGTGATGGTTACACAACAATGTAAATGTACATATATATTTAATGTACACTTTTTTTTTTTTTTTGAGACAGAGTTTCTGCCGCCCAGGCTGGAGTGCAGTGGTGCAATCTCGGCTCACTGCAACCTCCACCTCCAGGATTTAAGCAATTTTCATGCCTTAGCCTCCCCAGCAGCTGGGACTACAGGCGGGCACCACCATTTCCTGTTACGTTACACGTTTAAAAGAGGCTATCAACTTCATGTGGAATTCCTGCTACCCTGCCCCCCATACCACTGCAAACTAAACAAACAAAAAGTAATATTTAAGAAGAGTGAGCCCAGTGGTCTTACCAGGGGTTTTACTATTTCATCGTGAAGCATCAGTGCTTTCCTATTTGTTCGGCTATTCATCAGGGCAAAGCCATGAGAAGGGAAAACAGGATTCCCAGACAGAATGCTGACTCAGAAGACTGCCTTAGAAGGAAGAAAACTCTCCCAGAGTTAAGGCCTGTTGGGTTTAATATGACAGCTCCTAAAATATGCAGAAAATGCCTAGAATGTACAGGCTTCCTCTTAGGGATAAAGGCAACTCCTGATCTCTCCTCCTCTTGGAACTCTTCTTCCACCCACCACAAGAGAACAGCTAGGGATGATTTTTAGGGAGGGCGTCTTGCCTCGCTGCCATCTAGTAAGGGCATTTAAGTGTTCACACACTCTGGAATCACAAAACTGTCCTGCAGAATTCATTATGGCATTTCATGGTTGTCTGCTGGATGCCTTCTAGCATTAAAAGTTGGCTGCCTGGGATACTGCTGACTATAAGGACAGAAATAAAAGTGAGGTCATTCCTTTATTCATTAAACAAATATTTATTGAATGTCTAATATGTGTTAGGCATTGTTCCAGGGAAGGGAAGGCAGAGTTGATCAAAAGAGACCCTGTTCCTGTCCCATGAAGCTTACATTCCATTAATGGGAAGAGGAAAATATTACAGACATATATAATGTGGGTAGAGCAAAAAAAAGTTAAACAAAAAATAACATATATATATAATGTGTCCAGTGGTGACAAATATTACAGAGGAAAATTAAACAGCAGGTTAGCGCATATAGGGAGTGCTGGGGGTTGGGGTGTTAGTTTCCGTTTTACAGAGGGTGGTCACAGAAGGCCTCTTTGATAAAATGGTATTTTGAATAGAGCCCTGAAGGAAATGAGGCAGCAAGTTATGTGGATATCTGGGAGAAGAGTATTCCAGGAGAGCAGACAGAGTTCTGGCTATTTTAAAATATAAGGTAGCCATTAAGAGCTCTTTTGTCTTTTTTTTTTTTAAGCTTTGTGGAAATAAAGATTATTTCAAGTGAGCTGAGTACAGAGATACATTTACTATCATAAGAGCAGCTAGAAAGATTCCTGTCTTCTAAAGCTATGCTGAAAGGGTCATCCCCTCCTGGACTCAGGCTGGTTGGGGCCACTGAGTGGGGCGCTGCTGATGGTTAGTGCTTAAGAGGACCACCAGGACACTGCAGGTCTAGGCGGGCCATCTTACAAATATTTGCTGTGGGATACAAGGAAATATAAGCAAGAAAACAAAGACCAAACAGTGCCAGTGGCACTGTTTCACTACCAAAGGAAACAAACCCAAAGTACTTCATCGTATTAAAACTTAAGAAACACAGTAATTATTTCAATTAACCAGAAAACTGAACTTCACCTCAAGTGGTGAAATTGGAGGCACAGGTTTTTCTCTCTGTCTTTTCTTTTATCTTGATGATCTAATTTCAAATAGTACCTGCTCATTCTCACCCAGGAAATCTGGTGTTTGGGGTCTGAAGCTGACCTGGAGCAAAATGCTTCTGGCCTAGATAACAGAAAGGCTCAACAGCAGATACTCCTATATAAATAGGCAAGCTATAGAAACATAGTAGAAAAATTGGTTACCCAAAATTCCTATGTTTCATATTTTTTATTTCCTTTTATGATGTATGACTTCACAACCAACGTTCATATTTAATACACTACTGTGAAAAAAACTAAAAATTACTATTCAACTTTAGAAAGGCAAAAACTAAATAAAGTGATATGAAGTTTGTGGCCAAATGGGGACATGAATATGAAAAATTCATTGCCTTCTCTAAGTTATTTTTTTTAACATCATTCTAAACATGACGAGGGGGAAACCACAGATTAAAAACTCACTTCATGTTCTGCTTTAGTACTAAAAAAAGGCAATAACAAATGTAAGAGGAAAAAATAAATAATAAGATTTAAAAGAATATAAGAAAAAATAAAAAACAAAAAAATGAAACTCACTTCGCACAGCCTTTTATCTTATACTCTATTGAGAAGAACAGGGCGGGGCTCCAAGAGGAAGAAAGAATACTTCATTCTTTCTAGATAAATACTTCATTATCTAGGCAATAAAGTCCCCATTCCCAAAACACCCTGAGTTGAGGGGGAGGTAGGAGATCCATAGACTACAATTAGATCAGCGTGGAAGATATATTTAATTTTTGTTTGGTTTTGTGGGTAAGGTGGGAAATATCAATGCTAAAATGAACATGAGTTGTGTGGACACACATTATCCATAATCTTTCCCAGCTGGCTACAAAGGTTAAAAGTTGGCCACATTCTGATTCACCTCACTTTTCATTCATTCTGTGGTCCAAGAGGGCAAGCTATTTACTGATCTGAATGTTTACTGATCTAGACATTTTAAGTAGGGTTAACCTGAGGCCAGTGCATGGTGGTGTTTCATCCAATCCACTGTCAGTGTGGAGATACTAACTTGCTCGAGCACAGGAAGAGATCAACAACTCTCTCTCAATAGATTTCAGGAAGGAACCACCATCATGACCACCACCAAGAACAACATTGAAAAAGATTACTGACTGGTATTTGTCACTGTCTCACTGACCCAAATGTCCTCTGTCAATCCATTGACCTTTATAGAAAATGTGTGTGTGTGTGTATGTGTGTGTTTGTGGTGCGTGCTTACACAGGATTTGATCTTCTCCAACATCTGCTGATGAAGAAGGAAACAAATCAATCAGTTACTATTCATTGAGTACTGATCAACTTACCCAGTTCTCTCCAAAGGCTCCTTCCATAGTAATTGATTAATGATTCTCCAGTAAATGGCATACCTGTCTAATTAGCTGTATTGACTAGGACAGAAAAACCAGATGGCTCGCTAGCCTGGATCAGTAACAGCAGAGAGACTGCTATTTAAATTTAAATCAAACACAGCTCTTATTTTCCCCTGACCTTCTGTCAGAAGGGGAAAAACAATGTGATTGAAAACTTTGTGATATGCTCTCTAGATGACTATTTCCAGAAAAAGGTTTGCTAATTGGCATATAATACACCTTTGATCATACCATTTATAACCAGTGCTTGCCACAAATACCAACCAAAGCAATCAGAGCAAATTTTCTTTGGAAATGGGCAAAGCCGTAGATTTATTTTATTTGTGGTAAGAGAAATTTCATTGCCTCCCAATAAAAGCATACAAATACGCATACCCATAAGATTAACACTATTTTTGCAAGTGAAGTTACATTATTCTTGCTTCTTTGAGCCATTTGCCATTTCAGCTCCATTAGGCTTCTGGAATCTTTCAGTTTACTAAAATAACCAACCTTTATGGGTTCTGTGTAGAAAAAATTCTATTAATAAAGGAATATTCCATAAAGGCAGCCAATAACAGTCAAATAATCAGCAGAAAAGGAAAAAAGTGCTGTAAATTACCAACAGCTGGTTATAACAAAGTGGCCAGCGTTACTTAAAGATGAATCTTTATTTGGCAAACCATTTTGGAAACCTGAGCAAGATGAGGGGCCATTAACCATTAGCCCCCCTCCATGGGCTTCAGTTTTTGTACGTGAGGACTGGGGAGTGAGGAGATGATAGCACTCACTTCAGTCCATATATGAGTATTTATACTCTTCATTCAAGCAAAGGTGTTCCAGCATTCTGAGGAAGTAACATTATTTTTTCTCCAAAGCTTGAAGATATCTCAAAAAGAGGCAAAGCTCTTCTACTAAAAGTAAAATTTCTAAGGAGGAGGATGAGACAGGTTATACTCTGTTCCCCTTCATTAACATCTACCAGGGATTTCCTAGTGGGGCCAGACTCTTAGCCAGGAGCCATGCATTAAAGAACTGCCATGTCCTGTCATCAGATTACATCAATTCCACTTGTTCCTAAGAACAATCCAGGTCACCTTGTGTTCCTTTACAACTGAATGATTATAAACCAGACCATACCTAGCAGGCCTCACATACTCCAAAACCTTTTAAGCTTTTAAGTTCTAAAATTGCATCAGTAAACAGACTAAAAGACAACATAATCCAAAGGTAAAATCTTAATCCAGGATTGATAATACCTGAGCCTCTAGGTTTCAAGAGTTCCATAAACACTTTATTATTATATGGAAAACAATGTAGATGTGTACATTTTTCTGAGATGACTGTTTATAGCTTTTAGAGTTTCAAAAAGGTCCAGGATTCAAAAAGAGTTATAAATGGCTGATTTAATAAAGTTATATTCCGGAACTGAGTGGCTGTACTGTCTGGCACCGTGGTCTAGACACTGCTTGGACAGGATGTCTCACCTGCTGATGAAACTCCTACGCAAGAAGATCAAGAAGTGGAACCTCAAACTGCGGCAGTGGAACCTAAAGTTGCAGGGGGCCTCAAATCTGACCCTGTCCGAAACTCAAAATACAGATGTGTCTGAAGAAACAACGGGAGGTGGAAAGGTTAAAAAATCAAAACATTCTATGAATGTGGGCTTATCAGATGCTCAAAATGGAGACGTGTCTCAAGAAGCAGTGGAAAATATAAAAGTTAAAAAATCTCCCCAGAAATCCACCGTATTAACCAATGGAGAAGCAGCAATGCAGTCTCCTAATTCAGAATCAAAAAAGAAGAAGAGAAAAATGGTGAATGATGCTGAGTCTGATACAAAAAAAGCAAAAACTGAAAACAAAGGGGAATCTGAAGAAGAAAGTGCCAAGTCTCCTAAAGAAACAGAAAATAATGTTGAGAAGCCAGATGATGAAGATGACAGTGAGGTGCCCAGCCTGCCCCTGGGACTGACAGGAGCTTTTGAGGATACTTCATTTGCTTCTTATGTAATCTTGTCAATGAAAACACTCTGAAGGCAATAAAAGAAATGGGTTTTACAAACGTGACTGAAATTCAGCATAAAAGTATCAGACCACCTCTGGAAGGCAGGGATCTTCTTGCAGCTACAAAAACCGTCAGTGGTAAAACCCCAGCTTTTCTCATCCTGCAGCTGAACTCATTGTTAAGTTAAATTTCATGCCCAGGAATGGAACAGGGGTCCTTATTCTCTCACCTACTAGAGAACTAGCCATGCAAACTTTTGGTGTTCTTAAGGAGCTAATGAGTCACCACGTGCATACCTATGGGTTGATAATGGGTGGCAGTAATAGATCTGCTGAAGCACAGAAACTTGCTAATGGGATCAACATCACTGTGGTCACACCAGGCTGTCTGCTGGACCATATGCAGAATATCCCAGGGTTTATGTATAAAAATCTGCAGTGTCTGGTTATCGATGAAGCTGATCGTATCTTGGATGTTGAGTTTGAAGAGGAATTAAAACAAATTATTAAACTTTTGCCAACACGTAGACAGACGATGCTCTTTTCTGCCACCCAAACTTGAAAAGTTGAAGGCCCGGCAAGGACTTCTCTGAAAAAGGAGCCATTGTATGTTGGTGTTGATGATGATAAAGCTAATGCAACAGTGGATGGTCTTGAGCAGGGATATGTTGTTTGTCCTTCTGAAAAGAGATTCCTTCTACTCTTCACATTCCTTAAGAAGAACCAAAAAAAGAAGCTTATGGCCTTCTTTTCATCTTGTATGTCCGTGAAATACCACTATGAGTTGCTGAACTACATTGATTTGCCCATCTTGGCCATTCATGGAAAGCAAAAGCAAAATAAGCATACGACCACATTCTTCCAGTTCTGCAATGCAGATTCAGGAACACTATTGTGTACAGATGTGGCAGCAAGAGAACTGGACATTACTGAAGTCAACTGGATTGTTCAGTATGACCCTCTGGATGACCCTAAGGAATAATATTCATCGTGTGGGTAGAACAGCCAGAGACCTAAATGGGAGAGGGCATGCCTTGCTCATTTTGCACCCAGAAGAATTGGGTTTTCTTCACTACTTGAAATGATCCAAGGTTCCATTAAGTGAATTTGACTTTTCCTGGTCTAAAATTTCTGACATTCAGTCTCAGCTTGAGAAACTGATTCAAAAGAACTACTTTTTTCATAAGTCAGCTCAGGAAGCATATAAATCACACATACAAACCTACGATTCCCATTCTCTGAAACAGATCTTTAATGTTTAATAACTTAAATTTGCCTCAAGTTGCTGTCATTGGTTTCAAGGTGCCTCCCTTTGTTGATCTGAACGTCAACAGCAATGAAGGCAAGCAGAAAAAGCGAGTAGGCAGTGGTGGATTTGGCTACCAGAAAACCAAGAAAGTTGAGAAGTCCAAAATCTTTAAACATATTAGCAAGCAAACATCCAATCGCAGGCAGTTCTCTCACTGAAGACATGCCTTTCTTTCATCTTGAATAACTTTGTCCTAAAATGATTCTTTTCCTCCTTTGATTTAACAGCATTTTTGTAGCCTTTAGAATTTGGACTTATCTAACAAGAGTATAAATTGAATTCGGTTGCAAGCACTGAACACTGTTACTTCTATCAAGTCTCTCTTTTATTTTTGGGATATAAAACAGGCTTTAATTTTCTTGGTTGCCAAAGGGCAAAGTAAGGAATATCTGATCTTTCTTGTGATGATATAATATTTTAATTTTAAATATCCCTCCCTCATACATACAAATGTATGTTACGTTTTAATTATTTTTGTACCTTTAAAAAAAAGTTATGTTCCCTCTACCTTCTCTTTACAAAACAGAAAGTCTGCCCCCTTCCTCAAAAAAAGTTTCCTAAAACATTCACGCTCTAAAAAAGACATACAAGGAATTCCTCTGCCACGACATTCTGTGTTCAGTTCTTCCTCACCAGACCATATCATTGCTTGATCTCTATAACACAGTGGGCAGCATGCCTATGAGCAAGAGGGTACAGTCATAAACAAGAAACTGAGTCTAGTCCTGGTTTTGCTAACAATTCGATTTGCCGTTTCACACTACTGTCGGCCTCAGTTTCACGTGAGGATAAAACCTGTCCAATTGCACCCAAAGGTTGCTGGGAGCATTAAAATATAATAGTGGGCTGGGCATTGTGGTTCATGCCTGTAATCCCAGCACTTTGGGAGGCTGAGGTGGGTGGATCACTTGAGGTCAGGAGTTCGAGACCAGCCTGGCCAACATGACAAAACCCCGCCTCTACTAAAAACACAAAAAATTAACTGGGCGTGGTGGCGCGTGCCTATAATTCCAGCTACTCCGGAGGCTGAGGCACGAGAATTGCTTGAACCTGCAAGGCAGAGGTTGCAGTGAGCCTAGATGGAGCCACTGCACTCCAGCCTGGGTGATAGAGCAAGACTCCGTCTAAAAACAAACAAACAACGACAACAAAAAAACATAATAGTGGATATGAAAGTGCTTTACAAGTTAAAGGGCTAAAAATATGTAATATATAAATGGCAAGGAGATGAAAAAAAAAGAGTAGCCTAAAATCACAACAAATCAAAGGCTGGAAACCAACGGTTGAATTTCCCCCATTAAAAGTATATCTTTATTTCAGATAAAGGAGAACATATGGCATGCCAGGCCCCAAAGTGAGCTTAATCAGGCGTGCATGGAGTTATTAAAAAAAAAAAAAAAAAGCAAAGTTATAACTTTAGAGGGCCTCTCTGGCCTAGAGAGTACTTACTAGTGCATTCCATACCTCGGCTATACCCATATAGTATCAACCCAGAGAGGTTGAGTGGTGATGTAATGTCTGAGGGAGGCCATTTATCCAAGGCCATTTTGTTGGATTCATAGGGTGCAAGTCAGCTCTTTCCTCCAGGGTATGGGACAGGATGATTTTATGATCACGATTTTTGGGGCCTTGCCATCTATCAAGTTCAAAAGACCAGTATAAGAGATCTCAGTGCTCAGGTACGCCAGTGCTCAGCCTTTTCAAGAAAATCTTATACTTTCTCCTTTTGTGTACATCTTACTTTCAGCAAGATGTAGGGACTATTAGACCAGGCATCATATGAGACTAAAGCAAGAAATACTTTAAATGATCAGACTATCCAGTTCGAGGCAAACATGCTTGCTAGACTGAAAGACTTGCTTACCAGAAGCCTGAGCCATTCTATTGGACTCACAATCTAGGACAAGAGCCATTTAAGGAATTGTGAAAGAGAAGGAACAAGAGCCAAGTGCTGTCTTATATGTGCATGCCAGAAAAGCCAGCAGGTAGAATACTGGCATTCTTTTTTAACCCTATTAAGAGACTCGCTCACTGAGTATGTAGAGAAGTGTATGAAGCTTAGAAGACAGAATGTGTACCCAGTCAGGCTTCAGGGAGAAAACAAAACAAAAATCCAAGTAGGAAGTGAAAGCAAGAAGAACCTTTGGGCTCAGGCAGCCTCCAAGGAAAGGAATGCTGTTTTACTGCCAGAGTCCGCACTATATTGCAAGACTAGAAGGTAGGCTTGCTTTAAACAAAAAAACTAAAAAAGTGTAAGCCTTTAGTTAAGGCTAATTGCTTCTGTTGATACCCAGCCAACCTGATGTCACTTTTGTCACCTGATCTGATGCTAGAAGTTATCAAACTTGAATAATTATAATATACTAGAAAGAAACAAACTATGTATTTGTAGCCAAAAGGGGGGAAGACAGATTGTATAAAGGGCTTTGAGTGCAAATCTCAAAGAGGGTACCATCTGGCAATGTTATGTGAATGTATCTATCACAGCATCAGGCATACAGTAAATGCTCAGTAAATATATGCTCTCTTATTTTAAAAGATGGAGGAAGGAAAAAGACATGAAGTTAGGAAGCCTTCAGCAGGAAGCAGGAAAAAGGAACTTGTCTCCATGAGTTAGTGACAGACCATGGCACTAAACATGAGAAAAAACATCTTGCTGAATGAAGCACAGAGGTTTCAAACTGGTGGATCCAGAGCAGAATAGGTATGGTGCACAGATTTGTTTCATCTATACAATAAAGTATGAATTTGTTGTAATATTTTAAAACCAAGAGACCTTACATAAAAGTCTTTATTTCTGTCCTCTCTTGAAAAAAATCGGAGGCCCTGACAACAACGGGCTAAAGCTGTATAGAAGCTGACCCATTTAGATGGGATGTGGGCTCTCCACAATCCCCACCACTCCTTAATGTTTACTCCTAGCCCAATCCACTTATTTTTGCTGCCTGTCTTGCTCCTGTCCGCAACAAGTTGTGATCACTTGTACAGTGAAAAGGGGTCTCTATTGAGAGCCCAAAAATCTGGGTTCTAGCCCTGGTTTGCCTACAAACTTGTATGTGTTGTGACTTGTGACCTCTCTGAGACTCAGTTTACTCATCTGTGAAAGAAAAGGTTTGTATAAAATGATCTCTAATAGCTCTATAATTAGAATTCATCTACAGTGGTGGCAATGAGCATGAGGGAGACACAAAGGAGGTTCAGATATTTCACACTTTATTCCCCAAGTCTAATTTCTTGAAACGTTAATTTTATTTTGAGGCTAATGAATTACCTAGTGAACCTAGGATAGTTTAAAAAGAAGTACACGTACTCTGAACAATATCTGGGTCCATCTGTATGGACTGAATAATCTCATAATTAAAAGCCAGATGACTGTCTCAGATAAATAGGATCTCTTACTGCTTTTCTCATCCATGTTCATTCCTATTACGGAAATTCTCAGATTCCTGTCTGGGATGGTTACCCAGCCTATGACTAAATGAAAAGTTCCAGAACACAGAGCCTCAGGCTGTGGGTGTTCTCAGAGCACACAGGAATGAGGTCAAATATAAAGCCCAATATAAGGAAAAGGCAGGCTATGGAAACTGAAAGCAGAAAAAAAGATTCTGTCTAGACTCATCAAAGAATATACATGTCAGTCCTGCAGGTCACACTGTAACTGTGACAACTGCTGCCTTATCCTTGAGTGTGGAAAGTCAGAGCCTATAAATCACCTTTGAGACATGTTCTAGGACTGGGACAGTAAGTCTGACTTCTTGTGCAACACTTAAAAAAACCTATAAGTTCAGTAGATTAGTTCCACTATAAATCCATTATTTAATTCATCCTCCTAATTGGATGAATTATTTAATTCATCCATCCTTCCAGGCCTCTGGAAGTTGAACAGGAAAAATCATACTTATCAATCCTGATTTACAGTTAGAGAAGACTTAGGCCCACAAAGCTAAATACCACACATTGACCAAAGTACTCAAGATTTACTTCAACAAATTTTTATTGTGTTCTCACTGTGTGCCAGGATTTGGAGACAAGACAATGATGAATTAGCTACATTTCTTAGTCCCTAAGGAGTCAACAAAAAAGCCAAATATAAATCTCTGTATTTTATATACCTCTAACTATTTCAGGAATATGAACAGACTTTTAAGACTTTAACTCTGTTAACTGACCCAAAGTTAGATTCAATGACTTTGCATCTTCTTTCAAGGAAAACCACTTACCCCAGCCAAAAAGAAGTCTTGTCTGTCAGAGAGAATAAAATACCCATAAAACTCTTCCCATAGGACAAGTCACAAATAATAAATTAGTCAAATCTAAATAGAGAAAAATCAAAAGCCATTCAATACTTTTATAATTATATATAAACTGAAAGACAGAAACAATGATATCTTTGATGTATATACCTAGGACTATCACGAAATACCTTCTGTGGCTCTGCCTATGACAATACCTGCCCCAATGCATCTGAGCAAAATGGGTAATTATAATCTGGATCACAGGTTCTCAACCAGGGGCAATTTTCCCCCCAGGGGACAATGTCTGGAGACATTTTTGGTTGCCTGGAGGATAACTTAGGATGATATTACCGGCTTCTAGTAGGAAGAGGCTAGGGATACTGCTAACCATCTTATAATGCATAGGACAGCTCCACACAACAAAGAACTATCTAGCCAAAATGTTAACAATGATAAGGATGGGAAACCATGGTCTAGGTGCTTACATGTTGGCTAGAGGTCTTTGTTCTGGGTCTTCTAAGGTCCATGAAGATAGGCTTTGTTGCTAAATACAACCTGAAGAAAATCACCTTTCCCTCAGCCTCTGGTTTCTGGAAATAAAGCCTAGTGAACTATTAATATCACCTTCACTGCATGCTCTATTATTCAACAAAACAAGAATTACATGCATAAGAAGTTGACAAAGGATGGGAAATCAACAAAAGCAAAGAAAGAAGGAAAAAAGGAAGAGAGGGAGAGACTTGATTGTCATTTCCACAGCCAGACAAAGCTAAATCAACCATTCTGTATATCTGTTCTATTGAGAGTCTGATCGCCTATAGAAACTGTTTCTTCCCACCCAAGAAACAAATTCCCTGCAGTGCCATACAGGTATATACAAATTAAGTCATTCAGGTACTGTGGGCACCCCAAGGAGACATCACTGAGGCCACCTAGTGGTCTCCAGTATGGATCTCAGCTAAGTAGGCCCTAAGACTCCAACATGAGTATAAATTCTGAATTTGGATATATAGTCTCTATTTATAAGAGAGGAAATCTCTAGTTCAGAAAACTTAAAAGAACATTCTCATCTATCTACACGCAAGACAATTCAACAGGCATTTATTCGGCTCCTATTACATCTACTAATCCTTAAACTATGACATTAGGAAGCCTCTAGCAACCCCCATCTAAGGAGAAAAATCCTAACTTTTACTTCAAAAAGCGAGGTCTTGCCAGTTTCTCAAAGAAATTTTTCTTTTATGCCTCTTTTATATTTCTTTTATGCCAAAATAACTCTAAAGAGGTGGGGTACAGCATATAAGAATTTTAAGTCAAAATTTGACATAGTTGACCCAAAGATAAGAACACTAAACATTAGCGAGAGACTAAGGTTTTTCTTTTTCCCAATCTATATGTGAAATAGCAATAAGATTTGTTGTGCTTGAGAATAAAAAATTCTATTTGTTTATTTGATCAGTCTTTCCTTAGATTTGTCTTTCTTCCCATTTGTCTTTCCTCGGCTTGGTGACCCAGATTAGCCCAACTGGTCACCGACACTTCAGAACTTCTATGGTTAAGACAGAAAGGTGCAAGAAGGCCAAGTATATTCTTAAACTGCCAGCTTTAAGTCAACATCAGCATCTCCATTCCTAGTGAGACTCAGAAAAGGCTGGAAACTCACAGCTTGGGCTCTCCATTTCCAGTTGTGATGCTGGCAGTAAAAAGAAAAAGAGTCAGCATCTGGCTCCCTCTCAAACAAAGCTGCTTACCCCACTTCATCCAAGAAAAAGATGCCATCCCAAGAGGCCATTCAAGATACATGTCTCTTGGATGGTACTTAGGGTGTTTCATTCATCATTGTGTTTTATTGGTTTCTTTTTTTTAATGTCTCTCTCACCAGCAGGCTAATTTTCCATGGATTCCCTCTCCTTTCTTCTGAAATGGCACATTCTTAGAATCTTAAAATCTGTTCACAAACTTGGCAGAGCTAGGTGGCTCAGAACCATATCGTGGCCAGCCTTGGTTTATGGTGTGTGCCTTGTATTTACCCATTGGCAGCCTTGATAAAGAAACTCACTATTATTAAGTCAGAACATCTCCAGGCACTCACTGTTTCCCCTTAATTGTTTCTACCTGACATAATGGTAATGAGAAATAAAGACCAGTATAGAAAGAACAATCAGAAAGAAAAGCATAAGTGTGAGATGCAGGAGGCAGACAGCATTTACCTGGTCACGATCTCCGGCAAAACAGCAGCTTTTCATGGTGCATGAGTTGAAGTAACCCTGATTGTCAAACTGAAACACAGGCAGGCGGGAATGGATGTCATAGAGCACAGGGGGCAGGCGTCGCCTCAGGGCCAGGAGCTGGGTCCCGTTGCTGTTGAATCGTACACTCATGGCACTTTGGAGGGACAGGTTTCCACCATAGCGCAGGAGAGAACTGGAAGGCACAAGGCACAGGAATCAGGCATGAGATAGGCTAAACAAGAGTCTGAAAAACACATGTTTGCCTATGACCTCCTGTCAAGCTTGCATAGCTGAATTTCAGCAAAAGGATATTTCTGTGCAGTGGCTAGAATAATGAGGGTAGCAACGCTTCCTTCGTTACTTTAAAACAAGTTACTTCAATTGTCAGTTCTCTTGCTCAGTCTCCAAAAGATGAATTACCAGTAAAGTTACAAGAAAAGGATAACAAAAACATCTTGAAAGAAGAGACATATTAAAATAATGATTTTCTTTACCCAAGCTAACTGCACAACCAAAAGCATACTCGTCAAGACCCTGAGAAGTGGGTTGTGTCCACTCTAACTGGGTAGTCATGGACAGTGTTTAAGCAATATAGTCATCCTTCATATTAGAGATACAAGAACCATCAGTAAAAACAATAGGCCGGGTGCAGTGGTTCAGGCCTTTAATCCCAGCACTTTGGGAGTCTGAGGCAGGAGGATCACTTGAGCCCAAGAGTTTGAGACCAGCCCTGGCAACATAATGAGACTTTGTCTCTACAAAAAAATTAAAAAATTAGCCAGGCATGGTGGCATGTGCCTGTAGTCCCAGCTGCTCAGGAGGCTGAGGAGGGAGCGCCACTTGGGCATAGGGGGTTGAAGCTGCAGTGAGCCATGGTCACGCCACTGCACTCCAGCCTGGGTGAGAGAACAAGACTCCATCTAAAAAAATTGAACAATAGAAACTTGTTTATAATGGATAATTTGTCAATCATAATCATTTCATTACTTAATTTTGAATTTTTAATCTGTTCACAAAGAATTTTTATATTCTATATAGCATGATAATAAGTATTAAAGACAATTCTTAAATTTAAATGCAGAGCAAGCAGTGCAACAATTAGGAAAGGAAAATGACTTGTTTTCCTTTACAATTCCCCACAAGTTTATATGTAGCTTTAAAATATACTTTGGTTAATATATAGAACTTCATTTATCTAGTTTCACTAAAGAGTACTATGTTCTGGTTCACCTAATATTCTTCTGCAGTTTCATAAGGTTCACATTTTTTAAAAAGTTTCACACAGTATGGTTCTAAATAATTTCTTTTGATGACTCAGAAGGTACTTTCAAAATTATAGTGAACCAGGATGGCCATGAACATTAACAAGTATATACAGTACTAATTTTTAAAGGTTGTTGGGGGTGGTAAGTGTGATCTTTCAGGCAGTAAAGATCACTATTTTATTACAGAGGGATGACTGCTCATAGTCCATGTCAAAACCAAGTTTTATTTTGTATGTTGGGTTAATTTTTGGAGCACTGAATTACTGGCAGGAAAGTGAAGTATATATGTTGGGGACACTGTAGAAACAAGTGCCACATCAGAACTCACTCTGTCTCATGCAGACATTATTGTCATGGATAGGTAGTGATCCCAGTAGTTTTAGAGAAAAAAGTTTATAAATTCTGGAGAATCACAGACCTGAAAAGGGCCTCAAGATGCCTAAATTAGAGCCTAACAGATTTATTTGAAACATTTTAAAGAAGTTTTAATCGCATTGTACCAAGTGAAAAAAGAGCTATATATTACCAGAAGAGAGTTAATATTGAAGGAAGATAACACATTTTCTTTTTTTGCCAAGAGAATGGTGGGGAAAATTAAGTGGACAAGAAAAGAGCTATCCTATCCTATGGGAAGGGAAGCCCTGCAACCACAGTACAAAGGCAGCTGCCAACCTAGCTTGGTCACAAAAACAGCCTGTACCAACACCAGCCCCAGTCAGTCCTGTGTCCCCCAAAGCAGTCTTCTCACCAAAGGAAGGAATGCTCTGGTAGTGCAGCTATGTGTGGAAACAAGCCTTGGGCAAAACAACCTGTAATCCTTTTAGGATTGGAATGAAAGGAAAGAGGGAAGACTTAGAAAACCCTCCCTAGAATTCCAGACATCAAGGAGGGGCCTGGTATCCCTGCAGGCCCCAAGTAGTAATCCCTGCAGAGAAATGCCCTTATAATGGTCCTAAACACAGGCCACACTCTCTTGCATACAGAAAATGAATGACAGGACTGTTAGAGACCAGGCATTTCCTTTACAGGGTGCTGTGGCTGCGACAGGCATGTGGTGTTATCTAAACACTGAACTCAAAAACAATGAGAGGCTTTCAATCCAACATCAGTATGGAGTGTGCAAATAAACCAGCATTTGTAGGACTGACTAGGAGTTGGGGGTTGGAAACAAGAGTCAACAGAAAGAGACTTGGCCAGCCTCACCACCCATAGCAGCAGGGGTTTGCAGCAGCTCAGGCATCCTTGAGAGGAAAGCTAGGGCCTCTGGCAAACACCCTTTCCATCTGTTAACAGGAACTTCCTCTGCCCATTCTAGTCAGGCCTGTAGAGGAGTCTGCCCAGGACAGGCATGTGGGCCATCCCAACCCCACCCAAGCTCCCTGACCCACCATCTGCAGTCTGATCACACTATAGGAATTTGGTTGTGGGCTCCAGGATAGTAACTAACTTTTCTCTTGCCTATGCTTCTGGGCAGGGAACTCTGACCTCTCACACAAAGAAAGTACAAAGGAATCTCGCTCCTAGAATGCTTAGGGGTGCTATTTAAAGAGCAGCAGCCACCAACACTGAAAACTTCATGTTTTGTCACAAAATTCTATTCCTTCCAGAGGGATGAAATGACACCTGAAATCCAGAAAGTAAGTTACATTAACTGTAATTTATCAGCAGGGGTCTACAGCTGGTCACTCCTGGTGAGAATGATAAGGATGATCTGGTTTGCCGGGAAGGCAAAGCTTGGAAGCAGTCTGCCCTCATAGTCAAGATACAAAGATGATGTCAAAGATTCTGGCTTCAAGTGTAAGATGCATGAAAAATCATCTAGGACTTTAAAAAATGTAGATTCTCAGGATTCCCACCCCCTGTCCCCCACAATATTCTAATTCAATCTGGGAAGTGGGCCCAGGTATCTGAATTTAACCAGCAACACTAGTTAATTGTGATACAGGTGGCTTTCAAACCACACTGTGAGAAACATGATTCCATTTTGGAATTTGTGGGGTTGGGGGTGGAGAGAAAACAAGGCAGAGAAAAGAGAAATTATCAAAGTCAATGAAAAGCTAACCATACAATATGGCACTTTTTATGGTCTCATGTCTGTTCGCAGAAGGATCTCCAATTCCTCTTCAGATCAGAGTTATACTCCTGTCCTCAACACATTCCCTGAAGAAGAAATTTCTCATTTCCTCTTGAAGAAATGGGGGTGCCTCTATACAAACAAGAATGCCTCAATCCTGACTTGCTTTCTGGACACTTATCTTGATAATGAAAATGCCACTGTCTCTACTCCTTCAGAGAAGTGGCCACCAATACATTCAAATGAGATGAGCAATATACTGAAAGAACTAGCAAAACATGTTAACAGTGAGTTCAAATAAAAATATCTTTATAAGAAACATTAATGAAATACATCTACCCCAACCTATCTTCATCCAAGGATTTGCTATAAAACACAAGAACAGGGTAGGAGGTGATCCAAGGTGATCCAAAAGACCTAGGGCGAAAAGCAAGAACATCTCAGAACATCAGGAAAACATTCCTCACAAGTGTGGTCTCCTGTGGGGTTTATTTTGTTTTGTTTTGTTTTTTTAAGTACACACACACACACAAAAACCACTCAATTGGACTTTTTTATTGCTCTGGTGGGGTAAAAAGAACATTTAAAAAAGTACTTAGCCAAGGCTAAAGCCTGGGAACACAAGAGAAACAGGCCAAGGCTGTTTCCAGGGAAAGTGATTGAGCGTATCACTTCTAGCACAACATAGGGAATTGAAAAAGCTTCCAAGATCAGGCTCTGTGGACGTAGATTACTATAAATCCATGATTAACTAATCCATCTGATACACCTGGTGGTGCCAACAAGATTTTCCAAAGACCACTGGCATGAATTTCCTCACTGTTTCCACGTGAAAGCTCTATAAGACCAGTGGAATGCTTGGGGTCGAGGCACTACTATCCTAACTCACAGACATCAGAGCTGGTGTCGTATCCCAAGTAGAGAGAGAAAAGCAAGGTCCTTTCTATGGGAGAAAGTCTCTCCCCATCACAGTTTCTGATTTAAGGCAGGATGATCTATAAGGAATATGGGATGTTTTGTATTTCCTATAATACAACCCATAGAATATGACAAATCCTAGAAGATACTAGAACTAGGTAAAAAGTCAGCAAGTTCAGGGAGTCACAGTCCACACTGGTCGCATTCAAGTATGTTTAGAGTCCCAATAATCCATTAACCATTTATTTTATGTGAGTTGGAAGGGAGATGAAGAACCTGGGCTTTCTCTTTTGTTTTCCTAATGCACTCCTCAGTCCCAAGACTGAAACCTCCAGAGGGAACCAGAACTGTCGGACAACCAACCCAAGGAAGACACATTGCGATCTGTGAATGAACACATTTATTTTCCCCAGAACATGATTCACTGCCACATTTCTCTGGCTTGATATACAGATGAATTCAGTATACTTTTTGAATCTCCATAAATTTAAGTTTGACTGAAGTTGGCAGAAAGGCTTGACTAAATTTCTGTAAAGAAATCTTTATATAATCAAATGGCATATCCAGCCCTTTCATGAAGCACATATGGATGGCGGGCATGGCAGTGTTTCTAATCATTATCTTCCAGAACAGGAACATGCCCAGAGTGGATGTGTTCTAGAGCCCAGAACGCTTCAACTTTTTTGGCCCACAGGTTCCAAAAGCCCCACAGAACCAATCAAGATCTCAAAGCAAATTAAGAGGCAGTATAATAACAGATTTATTATCATGACTTTCCACAAAATAAGGGACTCAACATTTAGTCATTTGAGTTTATCGGATGGCCTGGCTTATTCAAAAACGCCCTCTACCCAAAAGCTGGTGAAATAACAATTTTCATAAATAGCCATTTAATCTTCACCTTACATAGTATCAGTCCTGACCTCACAGTGCATAAAACTGGGAAGAGTTCAATGAATAGTGGTTGGCAAGAAGGAAAAAAGCAAGGGGAAGGAGGGAGACTGAGATGGCAGTTGCTACAGCAACAGTAACAGTGCAGAAGGAGGGGGTGGGAGGATATGCAGGTAAACAGGCAGTCTCTGATGGCAAGACAAGAAGTTGGGGTGGATGCACTGAGTATTAGGTGACAAGGCCACAAAGCTAGAGGAATGCTGAAGAGGAAAGAAGAAAAGTCTGGAAAAAAATCCTAAGCAGAAGAGGGTTTGAAAAGAAAAATCATGATTTAGTACTTTCTAAAAAGAACTCTTATGCAAACAATTGAAAACAAGAGAAGAGAGAAAGGTCAAGGAAAGAATCCTTTCCTCCAACTGCTGACTGATGAGACACGATTACAGGAAAACAGCTTGTTTCATACAGGAGCCACTCATTGAGAACATGTCCAAAAACCAAAATCACCTCTAGTTGGCAATAATATGAATGCCTCAGAACAATAGCTTTAAAATTTTTTTATAGTAACCCTTCATAATTTTATACTGCATCCTCGTACACCCACATTAATTTAGCATAAATTCATTAAACAATAATTAGCACCTACTATATGCAATGTACTTTCTATTCTATATTTTTTATTTAAGAAATACTTGTGACCATCTAAATTGATTTCATCACCCACTGGATGATGATGATGATGATGATGATGATGATTATCTTTTTTTTTTTTTTTTGAGACAGGGTCTCACTTTGTCACCCAGGCTGGAGTGCGGTGGTGCAATCTTGGCCCACTGCAAGTTCCGCCTCCCAGGTTCAAGCAACTCTCCTGCCTCAGCCTCCCCAGCAGCTGGGATTACAGGCGGGCACCACTATGCCTGGCTAATTTTTGTATTTTTAGTAAAGACAGGGTTTTGCCATGTTGACCAGGCTGGTCTTGAACTCTACTGACCTCAAGTGATCTCCCCGCCTCAGCCTCCCAAAGTGCTGGGATTTCAGGCATGAGCCACCACGCCCGGCCACCCACTGGATTATTGAAAGAGCTTCCTAGCTTGTCTCTGCTTTCATTTTTGGCCCATGCTTCAGTTTATCCTTAACAAAGCAGCCAGAGGAGATGCTGAACCATGAATCTAATCCTATCATTCCTTTGCTGAAAACCCTCCAGCGGCTCCCCATTTCAACTAGAGTAAAAACCAAATTCCTTACAATGCCAGCAAGGCCCTAGACAATACCCCCTACCCTCATCCTTTATGTCTGTGACCCCACCTCCTAGGACTCTCTTCTTACCTTATTCAACTTCAACCACATGGTGCCTCTTCACTGCTCCTAGAACATGCCAGGCATGCTTCTGCTGCAGAGCCATAGTACTTACAGATCCTGCAGCCTAGAATGTTCCTCCCTAGGTCTGAGCATAGTTCATTCATTCAGTCTTTATTCAAATATCCTCCTCAATTAGGCCTTTCCTGACACCTTATGCAGAAATACAACTTCTCCAATGCTTCCTCCCTGGCCCACTTCATTTTCCTCTACTGCATCAATCACCATCTTACATACCATATATTTTTACATATTTATTTTGTTTCCTATTTGTCTTTTCCCACTAGATGATTAGCTTTTACATCTTTTCTTGGTGTATCCCATGCTTAAACGGTGCCAGACAATAATAGGCATTTGATAATCAGCTGTTGAATGAACAATCTAATAGATCATAAGCAGCAGTTTGGAAAACACTGACTTGGCCGGGCACGGCGGCTCACGCCTGTAATCCCAGCACTTTGGGAGGCCGAGACGGGCGGATCACGAGGTCAGGAGATCAAGACCATCCTTGCTAACATGGTGAAACTCTGTCTCTACTAAAAATACAAAAAAAAAAAAAAAAAAAAAATAGCCGGGCATAGTGGCAGGCACCTGTAGTCCCAGCTACTCAGGAGGCTGAGGCAGGAGAATGGCATGAGGAGGCGGAGCTTGTAGTGAGCCGAGATCACACCACTGCACTCCAGCCTGGCCGAGTGAGCGAGACTCTGTCTCCAAAAAAAAAAGAAAAGAAAAAAAAGAAAAACACTGACTTAAAACGTTTTTAAAACAAAACTAACAGGCCTGGCGCAGTGGCTCACACCTGTAATCCCAGCACTTTGGGAGGCCAAGGTGGGCAGATCACGAGGTCAAGAGATCGAGACCATCCTGGCCAACATGGTGAAACCCAGTCTCTACTAAAAATTTAAAAAATTAGCTGGGCATGGTGGTGCACACCTGTAGTATCAGCTACTTGGGAGGCTGAGGCAGAAGAATCGCTTGAACCTGGGAGGCGGAGGTTGCAGTGAGCTGAGATTGCACCACGGCACTCCAGCCTGGCAACAGAGTGGGACTCTGTCTCAACACACACACACACACACACACACACACACACACACACAAACTAACAAAGCAAAAACAGGCTCCATCGAGATTCACATGGCTCTTAACATTTGTCTTGAGACCATGAAACCTGATCTCGAGGGGCAAGCAGCAGAACAGCATAAAATCAGATAAACAATAGTAAGCTTGGAGAGCATCTGAGTCAAAGTCCTCCTACATAGGTGCATAGGTGGAGATCTGTGGTCCACAGTGATTTGTCAATGACCATCCAGGTCTCTACATCTCATATGAAGCCATGACGCCACCATACATCCTTTAAGTGAGTTAAATTCATCCATGTGCTAATCATGTAAGGATCCAACAAGATAATTTAACAGGTAAGCAAGTATCTTAATTATATCTTAGACTTTAAAGCAAGTTCCTGGCTGGGCATGGTGGTTCATGCCTGTAATCCCAACACTTTGGGAGGCCCAAGCAAGAGAACTGCTTGAGCTTAGGGGTTTGAGGCCAGCCTGGGCAACAAAGTGAAACCCTGTCTCTACAAAAAAAAAATACAAAAATTAGCCGAGCATAGTGGCACATGCCTGTAGTCCCAGCTACTCAGAAGGCTGAGGTGGGAGGATCAACTGAGCCACTGCATTGCAGCCTGGGTGACAGAATAAGACACTGTCTCAAAGAATAAAATAACATTTAAAAAAAAAGTTCCTGATATTTGCAGAAAAGAAGTTCAAAAGGAAAATTATTTAAGCTTTAAAAGGAAGCCAATTACAAGTTAAAAGAAAGTAGATTCATCTACCATGTTTCAGAAAGTGACCAGTGAATTCAGCAGGTATTAAATACATGTCCTACCCAATTATGTTCAAAAATAGATAGTGATATACTATACATATTGATGGATATATGGATATCAATAGGAAGATACATTAACTAGACTATAGAACTTGGGTCATTTTTATTTTCCTTATAGCTTTCATTTTATTTTCCAAGTTTTTCTACAATGAATATAAACTTCTTCTATAATCAGAAAGAAATGTCTTCTCACATATACTCCCTCTTTTAAAAAGGGTCCATGGAAGAAAGCTTTGAGAAAAGTATGAGAATAGGGAATTTAGAGAGCCTCTTAATGGAAACTTCACATAATAAACTGACCCATAGGATTCTGGTACAAATGCTAAATTTGAAATCCAGTCATTATTTTAAATCCATATAATAACAGTCAAACAAAAATTTTCAAAGGACTCTGAAAATCTTAGTGTCCCTTACCATCCTTCTCAATGAGGGCAAATAATATCCCTCCTTTGGTAGATTTCTAGATACAAAACAAGTTTCCCTTGGTTAGCATTGGACATAGTCACCAAGTTAGGTCTGAAACTACACTCAGTTTTATTTCTTTCTACAGATCCACCATCCCACTTCCAAAGTATCCCTAAACAAATGGGAAAGTTAAGTGATCAGAATAGAAAACAGATTCAAAACACGCAAGTATTTTATGCATAATCCAGAAACATTAGCAGTGTTCTTGGAAAGTCTTCTACATATGGGCAAATTCATGGGTAAAAGAAGCCAAGATTATTATTGAGAGTATACTAAGAAGTCCCTATCTAAAATATGTGACTCCCAACACATAAAACATAAGGTCAAACCTGGAATTACAAAATAGAAAGTTCAAACTACAAAGAATTCACTGAAGGGATTATATCAACATAGATACCCCTGAAGAAGCAACAAGTTCTTCAGTAAATTTAATTGCCAAAATGTTTTCATGTATATCATATCATCTAATCCTTACAATAATCCTATAAAATAGACAGTGTGGTTAACATCAACCTATGTTACACTGGAGGAGACCAAGGTCCTGAGTAATTATATGACTTGACCCTGACCACACAATCAAGCAGCCGAAATAGAAGCAAGTTTTTTCTGCTTCTTGGTTCATCAAGATTTCACAGAATATGCTGTGGAGATGGATTATTCCACCTATTAAAAAGAACAGCATCAGACTGCAATGCATCAGGGCCAGAAGGATTCATCTAAGTCATTCACTTCACACCCTTCCCTACAATTCAGTAATTCATTTATTCATGCATACTTTCATTTAAATATTTATTGAATACCTGCTGACTATCTTAGGCACTGTGCCACACACATGGATTCAAAGATGTTACCGTTTCCATGAACAGTGCTGTAGTAAGGGGAAGATGTGCCATGAGAGGACAGAGGAAGAATAACTGCCCTCTACTGGGGAGACAGGAGTGGGAGTAGTCACAAAAGACTTCCTGGAAGAAAAACCTAAGCTGACGCAACAGAGAGTCAAAGGTTGACTCAAATTCTTAACTGGCAAAAGAAGATAAATCTGGATATGTTAATACAGTCATGCATCGCTTAATGACAGGAATATGTTCTACGAAATGTGTTGTTAGGCAATTTTGTTGTGTAAACATCATAGAGAGTATTCACACAAACCTAGAAGGTATAGCCTACTACACACCCCAGCTATGTGGTATAACCTAGGCTACAAACCTGTACAGCATGTTACTATATGTTATTATATGGAACACCAAATGCCATAGGCAACTGTAACACAATGGGTAAGTATTTGTGTATCTAAACATTTAAAAGCCACAGTAAAAATACAGTATAAAAGATTTTAAAAAATGGTACACCTGTATAGGGTATCCACCATGAATAGAGCTTGCAGGACTGGAAGTTGCTCTGGGTGAGTCTGTGAGTGAGTGATGAATGAATGTGAAGGCCTAGGACATCACTGTACACTACCACCATAGACTATATAAATATTACACACTTAGGCTACGCTACATTTATTTAAAAATATTTTTCTTTCTGCAATAATTAACCTTAGTTTACTATAACTTTTTTTTTTTTTTTTTTTTTGAGACAAAGTCTCACTCTGTCACCCAGGCTGGAGTGCAGTGGTGTGATCTCGGTTCACTGTAACCTCCGCCTCCTGAGTTCAAGTGATTCTCTGCTTCAGCCTCCTGAGCAGCTGGGATTACAGGCACACGTCACCATGCCCGGCTAATTTTTGTATTTTTAGTAGAGATAGGGTTTCACCGTGTTGGCCAGGCTGGTCTCGAACTCCCGACCTCAAGTGATCCCTGCCTCAGCCTCCCAAAGTGCTAGGATTATGGGCATGAGCCACTGCGCCCGACCATTAGTTTACTATAACTTTTTTACTTTATAAACTTTTTTACTGTTTTAACTTTTTGACTCTTGTTATAATACTTAGCTTAAAACAGGCACATTGTGGAGCTGTACAAAAGCACTTTCCTTCTTTATATCCTTATTCTTTTTTTTTTTTTTTTTTTTTACTTTTTAAACTTTTTATTTTGTTAAAAACAAAGACACACACACACACACACACACATATTAGCCTAGACCTACACAGGGTCAGGCTCATCAATATCACTATCTTCTACCTTCACATCTGTTCTACTAACATCTTCAGGGTCAATAATACACGTGGAACTATCATCTCTTATGATAATGCCTTCTTCTGGAATACCTCCTGAAGGACCTGCCTGAAGCTGCTTTACAGTAAACTTTTTTTAATAAGTAGGAATATACACTAAAATAACTATAAGAAATACAATACAGTAAACAGGTAAACCAGTAACACAGCTGTTTATTATCAAGTGTTACATACTGTACATCATCGTATGTACTACACTTTTATACGACTGGCAGCACAGTATGTTTTTTTACACCAGCGTCACCACAAACACATGAAGAATGTGTTGTGCTACATTATGACAGCTACATTACCAGGTGACAGGAATTTTTCAGCTCCATTATAATCTTATGGGACTTTTGTCATACATGTGGGTCCATTATTGACTGAAACATCATTATGCAGAACACATGTGTATATGGATAAATTCTCAACACATACCAATGAGTAAAAAGTCCAGTTGTAGAATGATTATATAGTAGCATATTATTTGTGTGAAAAACATAGAAGCATATGGAAATAATGCCATATATTTTTCTACGGGTACATGTATAAGCATATAAAAACCAAGAAGAAGTTCTGGAAGCATATATTATAAACTCATAATACTCACTACCCCCAGGAGAAAACATGAAGGACCAGGACTAGAAGAGGTAGTCAGAGGGGGCGTTAGCCTGTGGACAGTTTTAAAAGGAGAACATTACTACCTGTTACTTGTATTTCTTTTTCTTTTGAAATAATTATAGATTCAGAGCAAGACACAAGAAATGTACAAGAACGTCCTGTGCATCCTTTACCCAGCCTCTTTCAATGTTACCACCATCTTGCATAGCCATAGTACAATATCACAACCAGGAAAATTACATTGGCACAATCCACAGAATTTATTCAGATTTTATCAGCTATACATGCATTCATTTGTGTTAGGTGAATGTGATAACCACTATGCTATGGAAACTCGCTTGTATAGCTTGTATATGTACATCATGCATAGCTTCATGTAACAATCACTGCAATTAAGATATTTATCTGTACCATCACAAGACTCCCTCATGCAACTTGTCCTCTACTCTCATCTCTAACTCCTGGCAATCAATAATCTGTACTTATCTTGAGAATTATATCATTAATGAGGATTACATAAGTGGAATTATGCAGCATGTATTCTTTTGAGATTGGCTTTTTTTCAGTCAACAAAATTTCCTTAAAGTTCATCCAAGTTGTATCAACACAGTTAGTTCCTTTTCATCACTGAGTAGCAGTCTGTGATATGAATGTACCACATTCACCTAATGAAGGACATGTGAGTAGTTTCCAGCTTTTGGTTATAAGGAATAAAGCTGCTATGAACATTCATGTACAAGTTTCTGTATAGAAATACATTTCATCTCTCCTAGATATAGATCCAAGAATGAAATTGCTGGGTCATATGGTAAGCTCATCTTTAATATATAAAGGAACTACAAACTGTTTTCCAGAGTGGCTATACCATTATATATTCCCACCAGCAATATGTGAGTGACTGAGTTTCTCCACATCTTCACCAGCATGGCTTGTATTTTAAAAAGCTAAACTAAGAAGTCTGTCAAAGTATTTCAAAACAAACAGAGAGATAACTAGGCATTTTTAATTTCTTTATGGATACACACATCATCAATGAAATATTTTTGTACCCATTTAAAAAAATCAAACCTGAATTTGTTCAAGCTTCTAGATCTAATACCAATTTATGGGAAAAACCTGAGTCAGAGGAATATGCTAAATTACAGTAGAAGAATGCAATCAGCATAAACTAGAATATAAGAAATTCATAAGACAAATAATCCAGTTTCTTCAACACATAATTTGCAAGCAAAAGAAGTGAGAGATGGCCGGGTGGGGTGGCTCACGTCTGTAATCCCAGCACTTTGGGAGGCCGAGGTGGGTGGATCACTTGAGGCCAGGAATTCAAGACCAGCCTGGCCAACATGGTGAAACCCCATCTCTACTAAAAATACCAAAAATCAGCCGAGTGTAGCAGCAGGCGCCTGTAATCCCAGCTACTCAGGAGGCTGAGGCAGGAGAATCACTTGAACCCAGGAGGTGGAGGTTGCAGTGAGCCAAGATAGCGCCATTGCACTCCAGCCTGGGCAACGAGAGCAAAACTCTGTCTTTAAAAAAAAAAAAAAGTGAGAGACAGGGGTACCTACAAACTAAAAAGACTTAGAAGTCAAATCATCCAATTGCTTTGTAAGGATTTTGAGTCCTGCTTCACAAAAACCATTGTAACAACTAGATATGAGATGGTATTAAGGAATTATTGTTACTTTTTAGGTGGAATAATATTGTGATTATGTTTCTTTTAAATTATCTTTTTATGGAAAGCAGTTTGGTAGTTCCTCAAAAAGTTTAATATAGGATCACCATATGATCCAGGAATTCCACTCCTAGGTGTAATATACCCAGAATAATTGAAAAGAGGTTCTCAAAAAAAATTTGTTCACGAATGTTAATGATAGTATCATTCACAATAGCCAGAAGATGGGACAATCCAAACGGCTATCATTAGATGAATGGATAAACAAAATGTGTATATCCATATCTGTATAATGTATATATAATAGAATATTATTTAGCCATAAAAAGGAATGAGACACTAATACATGTGGATGAATCTCAAAAACATGATGCTAAGTGAAAGAAGCCAGACAGAAGGTCACATATCGTGATGGCCAATATTAGGTGTCAACTTGACTGGACTCAGGCATGCCTACATGGCTGCTGAAGCATTGTTGCTGTGTGTGTCTGTGAGGCTGTTTCCAGAGGAGACTGAGATGTGAGTCAGTGGGCAGGGAGAACATGACCCGCCTTTAATGTGGGCAGGCATTGTTCCAGTGTAACTAGAACAAAGCTAGCAGAAAAAGGGGGATATTCAGCTTGTTGATGTTCCTTGTTCTCTTTCCAAGCCTGATGCTTTGCTTCCTCTCCTCCTGCCCTTGGACATCAGACTGCAAGTTCTTCTGCCTTTGGACTCTAGGACTTGCACCAGTGGCCTCCTGGGGGCTCTTGGGCCTTTGGCATCAGACTGAAGCCTCTACTGTCGGCCTACCTGGTTTTGAGGCTTTCAGACTTGAACTGACCACTCTACTGGCTTTTCCCATTCTTCAGCTTGCACATAGCCTATCATTCACCTTTGTAATGGTATGAGCCAATTTTCCCTAATAAACTCTCTTTTATATATACATATATCCTATTGGTTCTGTTCCTCTGGAGAACCCTGAATAAATATACATAGTGTGAAATACCCAGAATAGGTAAATATTATTTTTACTATTCTGCTTTTATCTGTTTTTTGTTTTGTGTTGCTTTTTTTGAGACGGAGTTTCGCTTTTTTTGCCCAGCATGGAGTGCAATGGTTGCGATCTCAGCTCACTGCAACCTCTGCCTCCCGGGTTCAAGCAATTCTCCTGCCTCAGCCCCCCGAGTAGCTGGAATTACAGGGGCCCACCACCACGCCCGGCTAATTTTGTATTTTTAGTAGAGACAGGGTTTCACTATGTTGGCCAGGCTGGTCTCAAACTCCTGACCTCAGGTGATCCACCCTCCTTGGCCTCCCAAAGTGCTGGGATTACAGGCATGAGCCACCGTGCCCACCTTAACTGTTTTTTAAATTTTTATTTATTTTTAGTGATAGGGTCTCATTCTGTCACACAGGATGGAGTGCAGTGGTGCAATCATGGCTCACTGCAGCCTCAACCTACTGGGCTCAAGCGATCCTCCTGCCTCAGCCTCTCCAGTATCTAGGACTGCAGACTCTGCCACTACCCCACCTGGCTAATTTTTAAAAGAATACTTTTGTAGAGATAGGGTGTATGTTGCCCAGGCATGTCTTGAACTCCTAGCCTCAAGCAATCCCCTTGCCTGGGGCTCCCAAAGTGCTAGGATTACAGGCGTGAGCCACTGCACCCAGCCTACTTTTACACATATTTGAAAAAAAGTCTTACCATAAAAATTTTTAAGAAGAAAAAGTCAACATTTGATTTTAAAATAAGAAAGCTGGCTGGGCGCGGTGGCTCATGCCTATAATCCCAGCACATTGGGAGGCTGAGATGAGTGGATCACTTGAAGTCAGGAGTTCAAGACCAACCTGGCCAACATGGTGAAACCCCATCTCTATTAAAAATACAAAAAAATTAGCCGGGCATGGTGGCACATGCCTGCAGTCCCAGCTACTCGGGAGGCTGAGGCAGGAGAATCGCCTGAACCCAAGAGGTGGAAGCTGCAGTGAGCCGAGATTGCGCCACTGCATTCCAGCCTGGGTAACAGAGCAAGACTTTGTCTCAAAAAATAAATAAATAAATAAATAATTAAAAAATAAAATAAGAAAGTCCATTTGATTTAGGTTTTGATATTATCTACTTCTGAATAACTGGACTTGGGGAATACGAAAGGAAGAATATGAAATGATACTTGTTTGCAGAGCTCCCCTCCATTTACCAGGCATTCCCCAGATGCTCTGGTCTGAAGCGACGTCTCTTGTCATAAAAGACATTTGTGTCTGGTGAGAAGGAATGGACGCAAGAAATCTCTGGCCTAAACCCCAAAGACCCTGGGTCTGAGTGAACTTGAGCAAATTCAACATGGACCTCTCTGATTAACCACAGCTTCCATCTTGTAAGACCAACAAAATTGCTAAATCACCTTGGGTATTTGCTAAATAATGGCAGAATCAAAGGTCCCACCCCAAACCAACAACTCAATCTCTAGGTATGGTGTCCAGGAAGGAGGGCTTCGACAAGCTCCTCAGGTGATTCTGATGCCCCTTAAAGTTTGAGAATCACTGGGTTAGGAAACCAGTGACCTGGTGTCCTCCAGTGGGCAAAACTGATTCTACACCTCCACCTTGTGGCTTAAAAGCTACAAAGCAACTTCACCAGAATACCTGGCTCTCTGCCACATAACTAATTGACGGTGGCATTCAAAGCCCAGCAAGAAACCTTACACCTCCTCTAAGGATTTATTCCTGAGATACAACATTTGGATTCATGTCATTATACTCAGGGATTAACAGGTCCATAAACATTATAGAAAGTTAGCTTTGAAAGTATTTTCTAAAAGTTAGCTTTGACTATTTTGCGATGAGTATAACACTATATATTCATTCAATATTTACTAAGTTTCCATAATATTCCAAGCACTGTGCTAGGCACTAGAGATTAAAGATGAATAAAACACGCACCTGCCCTTAAAAATTCATAGAAAAACACAAGTAATAATACATATTAGGACAAATGCCTCCTTTCTGTGAAGCAGCTCCTGGGCACTGGGAAGGAAATCAAAGGCAAATACTGGCCTACCGGGAGACAAGACATAGCATATGAATAACTAATGATGGCAAAAGCAGCAACTGAAATGTGCAACATGAATGCCACAGATCATAAGTACTTTACAGAGATTCTGAATGGAGAGATCCTTTCCTCTAGAAGTTAGGGACAGCTGCATTCATTCAACATACACTCTGTGCCAAAATAGTGCCAGGTGCTGGGGGACATGGTGAGTAAAAGCATGTTTAAGAGTATGTAACAGAGAGATCTAGCAAGGAAGTTTTCCCTGATGGATTACCATTTGATCTTGGTAACTACGACGTGAACACGTAAAGAAAAATCAAGAAAACAGGAGAAAGCATCCTCTATGTGTATGTGTTTTGGGGGGTGGTGCAAAGGGAGAAGAGATGCAAGCTAAGGAGCCAGTGCAGTCAGAACCTTAAGGAGAGACGGAAATGGGTATGAAATGGGGTAGGGATTTAAGGAATGAAAAGAATGGCCAAGCACTAACACAGAGCAAAGATGTTTATGGCAGAGGGAGGGAGAGGCAGAAGAGGCAAATGGACTTTGAGATTTCAGCCAGGATGATTATAAGACAGACGATGACATTAATAAAAAAAAAAGAAGTTTAAGAAAGGAATACAGTGCTTGGGAGAAAGCAAGCTTTTTATTAAGGAGTTCAGAGGACAGAACACTTGCATGAGTACTGTAAACCTATGTATGGTAAAGATGGGTGAGTAGAAGACAGAAAGAAGGTAGTAGCTTAATAACCAGAAGGCATGCCCCCGACTAAAGCTAATCATTGTGACGAGCAAAATCCCAGTTATCTTCAGCTTTTCTGTTGCAGTTTTCTATAATACCACCAAAATTTCTAGGTCCACCTGACTCTTCTCGTTCTCTCTTTTGTCCCTTTAAGGCAGCTCTGTAAAGAGCCAGGGTTATTGCCACAGCCACTGGAATCGTAGGGGAGAAGATAAATACCCACTTGAAGACAACAGTGGCCTTGGATTCTTTTTTTAAATTTTAAGATACAACATAATACAGGCCAGGCGCGGTGGCTCACACCTGTAATCCCAGCACTTTGGGAGGCCAAGGCAGGTGGATCATGAGGTCAGGAGATCGAGACCATCCTGGCTAACAAGGTGAAACCCCATATCTACTAAACATACAAAAAGAAATTAGCCGGGCGTGGTGGCGGGCGCCTGTAGTCCCAACTACTCAGAAGGCTGAGTCAGGAGAATGGTGTGAACCCGGGAGGCGGAGCTTGCAGTGAGTTGAGATCGCGCCACTCTAGCCTGGGAGACAGAGCAAAACTCTGTCTCAAAAGAAAAAAAAAAAAAAGATACAACATAATATGGTAACATGCACTAATTCTAAGGGCATTGCTCAATAAAAATTTATACAGGTGTACAACCATGAAATTGCCACCCAGATCAAGATATAGAACCCCAGAAGTTTCCCTCATGCCTTCCTTAGTCAATACCTTACCCAGAGGTAACCACTATTCTGACTTCCATAACTTGCCTGTTCTTGAGCATCATGCAAATGGAATCACACAGTAGAGATTCTTTTGTATTTGAATTCTTTTATTCAATATTATGACCGTGAGATTCATCCATGTCAATGTGTATATTTATAGTTTGTTGTTTATTTATGTTTGTGTAATATTCTATTGTATGGCTATTCCACAGTTTATTTATCCATTTTCCATTTTCTTTTGATGGATATTTAGGTTGTTCCTAGCTTGTGGCTATTATAAATAAAGCAGCTGTAAACGTTCTTGTACATGTCTTTGGTGGAAATAGGTACTCATTTCTCTTAGATATACTTAAGAGTGAGATTGCTGGGTCATGGAGTTATGGTGTTTAGCTTTAGTAGATACTGACAAATAGATTTCCCTAATGGTTGTACCAATTTGTACTCACCTAAAATGTATGAGTGTTTCAGTTGGTCCATACCCTTGTTAACACCTGATACTGTAAGTCTTTTTAATTTTAAACACTCTAGGTGTATACTGACACTCATTGTGGTTTTAATTTGCACTGCTCTCATGAGTGATAAAGTTCAGTACTTTTCAAATGCTTATTGGGTATTTGGATATTTTCTTTGGTAAAGTACCTGTTCAACTGCTCATTTTTTAAATTGATTTTTTGTTTTTTACTTACTGATTTGTACTTCTTTATAAATTCTGGATATTCTTAATGTATGTATTATGCTTTTTTTTTCTGATCTGTTCTTGGCTCATCTTTTCACTTACTTTTTTTTTTTTTTTTTTTTTTGAGACAGAGTCTCACTCCGTCACCAGGCTAGAGTGCAGTGGTGCAATCTCGGCTCACTGCAACCTCCACCTCCTGGGTTCAAGCCTCCTGCCTCAGCCTCCCGAGTAGCTGGGATTACAGGCACACAACACCACGCCCCACTAATTTTCCTATTTTTTTTTAGTAGAGACGGGGTTTCACCATGTTGGCCAGGCTGGTCTCAAACTCCTGACCTCATGATCCAACTGCCTCGGCCTCCCACAGTGCTGGGATTACAGGCGTGAGCCACTGCGTCCAGTCCTTTTCACTTACTTAATGGTGTCTTTGGCCAGGCGTGGTGGCTCACATCTGTAATCCTAGCACTTTGGTAGGATGAGACAGGAGGACTGTTTGCACCCAGGAGATCGAGACCAGCCTGGGTAACACAAAGAGACGCTGTCTCTAACAAAAACATTTAAAAATTAGCCAGGCATGATAGCATGAGCCTGTGGTCTCAGCTACTTGGGAAGCTGAAGTGGGAGGACTGCTTGAGCCTTGGAGGTCAAGGCTGCAGTAGCCATGATCATGCCACTGCACTCCAGCCTGGGCAACAGACCAAGACCCTGTCTCAAAAAAAAAAAAAAAAAAAAAAAAAAAGTGGTGTCTGCTGAGTAAAAGTTCTTAATTTTAATGAAATCCAATGTGTCAATTTTTTCTTTGATGTATAGTGTTTCTGAGGTTTTGTTTAAGAAATTTAAGAAATCTTTGTCTACCCTGATGGCCTTGCATTCTGAAAGGAAAGAGGCTAATTCAGGGCAGCCTCATTCATTAAAGTTTCAACAAACATCAGAGCATGAGTGCCTTTTCCAGCCTTTGACATTAAGCCCCTGGGCTTTATTTTCCTATAATGGTATGAGCAACCCTCAAATGCAATGTGGCAGAGATTGTCTGGCTTGTTCAGAAGCAGAGTTCATTTAATCTGGTCTCTATAGAAGTAGGATTGGCCCAGGCCCCAAAAAACAGACAGTTAACTGAGAGGTCCCCAAACCCAGAGAGAACCTAAGAGCAATTTCCCGATAGTAGGAACTTGCTCTCATTGCCCATTTTCAGATGTGTCATTTACACGACAAGTGTCTTATAAGGTAAGTCTTTATAGGGATTCTCGGCTTGCCCCAGTTTTATTATTGAGTGGGGAAAAAACCACTCTCTTTATTATCCTTGTCAAAGCAAGACACTGTTATCTGTCATAGAACTAACAGTTCCTGACAGAAAATAAAGAGATTGGAAGGGAGAGAGGTAGTGAGTAAGCAGACAGCTAAAACCGGCAATGAAAAGGATGAGACAAGTAGAGTGAGAGCAGGGGAAACTTTTGCTTTTCCTGAATTCTCTAGACATTAGAGGATCTCAGTTCTGAAAAGTGTTCAGAGGGCACTGCAACAGCCCAAGATAGATATAACTGGGACACTGGCAGTGAGAAAGGAGGTTACCTGTGAAAACAGCAGAAATCATCTAAATGAAATAAATGAAACCTTGTCAGAACATGCAATGTACACTTTTAAGTGTGAAATTTTTTTTATCCAGTCACCTACACTCAAGCCTCTCCTCCCCAGTGACCACTCATCACCACTAAAATCCCTAAAGTAGAACTTTCCAACTCCAGTGTCTACAGGGTCAGGCAAGTAATGTAAATGAGGGATACATCTGTATTAAGACATCAAGAAGTGGTGGGACCCTTAACTAACATCATAAAGGTTTTGGCTGACTATTGCCGTATGAGAATAAAGGTCCGACAATATCAGATCTTTTGTCTTTTTCAAGAGATGTAAGAAACTGCAATTTTACTTTGTAATTTTTCAAACTCTAGTATATCAGGTAGACCAAAATATCTCTGTGGGTTGAATTTGGTCTATAGGCAGCTAGTTTACAACCTCTGTTCTAAAGTGTTGCAGCAAAATAAATAGTATATGCAGATTTCCAGGGTTATAAAAGGTAAGAAGTTTGAACAGGTTCTAGGCCATGAGACAGTGAAAAAGGGTTTAACTTTCAGGGACAGGAAGTCTAAAGGACTCAGAGTATGACAGGTCCATATTGGAAAAATTTGAGAGGAATTCTGAAAAAGTCCTATTGTAAGGAGGCACAGATGAAAGAAAACTAGAATGTACAGGGACCCTATTTGATTTAGTAAGAGAGGGAACTGGGTGTGGTGGCTCATGCCTATAATTCCATCTACTCGGGAGGCTGAGGCCTAGGCAACATAGTGAGATCCTGTCTCTAAAAATAAAAACTAAAAAAAAGAAAAAAACAGGGGAAAGGGGAAGGATGATATATATGTATACACACACACACACACACACACACACACAAATAACACACAAGTTATTTCACCTCTCTGTGCCTTGATTTTCTTAAAATAAGAATAATAGAAGCTACCTCATAGGGTTATCATAAGGATTAAATGAGGTAATTATTCATATGATGGTCAATACTCCGATGGCAAGTAATGCTTAATAAATGTTAGTTATTATTTATTATTATGAGACACTGAGAGGTGAAGTAACTTATTCAAGATCACATGCCTATTAAGGTGTACTACCTGGATCTGTAACCAAGAAGTATGGCTTCAGAGCCTATACTTCCACACTAAACCATCAAGCTCTTCTTCCTCCCCTTACCTCACTGGGCTAGTTTCTTATTCTTAATCTGTACAATGAGGAAGTCTGATCATATTAAAATTCACGTCTTCTTTAGAGCTGACATTTTTTTTTTCTGCCAGCCAGCCCTCTAATCAGCTTATTTCAGGGCAGCAGTGTGACAAAAGTGACTCTCCTCCTATACCTTCAGGCTACCAAGTGGAGAGGTATAGTGTAGGCTTGGGGTAAGACAGGGAAATCATTCAAGCATTGACTAATACATAGGTTAAGCCAGGAAGGAGAAGGTGTTCAGGGTGAGACCTTCATCACTGCTCCAAGGAGATTATCTGTTTCTAGGACAGCAGGCCCTGAATTCACCCACATGCCTGTGCAATTACAAGCTAGAAGTCATTTAAAAACCTGATAAGGAGCCACAACAGGTTTAAAACCTAGGGTAATCAGAACACCAAGCAACTCTTATCCTTTTGGAGTCAAGGGTCTCTATGAGAACTTGGTAAAAACTTTCTACCATCCCTAGAAAAAATATGACATGTGTTCACTCAGATACACAAGCCATACAATTTTACCTGCAGTTATAGGGGATTCACAAATTCCTTAAAATCTCTCCCTACACTTGAAGTATCCCTGAAAAAGTTCTATCGTGTTCCAGGCTTGTCCTCCCAACAGATTTAGAGTTGCCCCCAAAATCTAGGTTGGGGTTTCTAGGCAGCTGTGCTCAAGAGACAAATTATCTATTGCAACTCAGCATAACTAATCCTACATGGAAAAGAAAAAGGGTGGTCTCTTCCCCCAAACCAACTTGTACTGAGGGAATTCTAACAGAAAAGATCTGTAATTTCATCCCCAAACTCCAGTGGATGCTAAGTTAAGAAGAGTTCCAAGGATATTTCATCCCCCTTTTCTGCCTGACACCCATAAAACCTTGTAGAACCTTAGAAGAGTTGAAATAAATGCAAAAACATCCTAGTCCCCATGGCACTATGCTCCTTCTTTTATTCCAAAAAGAAATTAGTCATGATTGTCAATTAGCCTTACTGGGCAACTTTTCTCCTATATGGGCTCTGAAAACCGTAGGTTATCAAAGAAACTATAAAACCTTACCCATAATTGAAGAAGAACTCAAAACAAGATATCATTTTTCCCCCATAATACTAGCAATAGTTCAAGTGTTGGTGAAGGTCTGGAGACACATGCAATCTTATACACAGTTGGTAGATTTGTAAGTTAGTACAGCCTTTGGTGGTGGGGCTACAATTTGACAGTTTTTATCAAAAATTTAAAAACATGCATCCTTTGATGTAGCAAAGTCCGTACAGATATTTTTGCAAAAGTAGGCCTGGTTATAAAGATAGATTTATAACCAGGTTAAATGTAACATTGTTTATAATGACCAAAAACTGGAAACAAGAAGCCCTGGTTGTTGGGTACATCATATAAACTGAATGCCATATGGTCATTAAAAGAAGGGGCTAGATCTGTTAGTGTTGGTATGAAAAAAGGCTCCAAAACATATTGTTAATTTAAAAAAGAAATCGAGAACAGTGAGTATTACTACGTGCTTCCTTCTGTCTCAATTTTTTTAAAGGATGCATATGCATAGTGGTATATACATTACATTAAGTTCTGGAAAGATAAGAAACTGTTCACTGTAATTACCTCTGGAGTGACTACAGACACTAGAAAGAAGCAGAACTGTACTGATAGACAAACATTTTAAAAACATACAAGTAACAGAGATAATCTGGAGATGGAACTTGTTTTTTTGTTTTTATTTTTTTCTGCATAAAACCCCCAAACCAATAAATGTCACTGTAAAAATACAATAATCATCATCACTTTCAATTCTTTTAACAAGAAAGAAACTATATTTATTAGTGAGGAGACAAGTGGAAAGTGGGGGAGGGCCCATATAATGCACGGTAAGAAACTGGTGGAAGAGAATGGGAGAGAATTGGGAGAATTAAAATATCCACACTCCCCTCCTCTCTCAAGACACTGCAGACACCATGAATTACTCAAGCTTTCCACTGGAGATAAACAGCTCAGTGCCCCACTCCAGTTGCCAGCTATTCATTGCAATTATAAGTAGGAGAGATAGTAGGTTGAGAGAAGGCTGGTGCAGTTTGTCCAAATCCTGCCTTTTGTAATATGGATGAGGCAGAACAGTTGTTCCTAAAGAGCCTGAAGTAGCAGAGAACACTGCAGATGAACACAATTGTCTTCTTGGCAGACAGCAAGCCTCCTAAAGTTCATAGTGCAAAGGCACATCAGGGGTCTTGCCACTACACACATTTCAATAGACTGTAAAAGCAAGAGCCAGGTGCCTATGCAACAGAGGGGGCAGGAGAAATCTCTGCTGCCCTGAGGAAGCTTAGGGAGCCCTGCTCAATGACAGGGACACCCCTCTGGGCTACACCGATCTGCTACAATAGTTCCAACCATCTCTTACTGCCCCATGGAGAGAATCACCTAGGAGTAAAAATCATCAAGGAAGATAATCTTCTGTACTTAACTACTCCTTTCATCTGAGGCCCGTGAAATAAATTATAACATCACTTAGTTTCCATGATATTCTTCTGCAACACTGCTTTACGAAGTGGGAAATTACATCTATGCAGAATTTCCAGAGGAGCTAGCTAGCAATACACGGAAGTTTTTTAATACAGCATGGCCAACTTTATGTACAGGTGCCATAAAAAGTAGTCCCTCCCCCATGGGACTTAAGGAACATAAAAGAGCCTGCTACTCACCCCCATTCCCACATCCTTTAATGATGCCTGAGATTCCCCCATTAGTGATTCATGCCATCATTCAGGTTTGTCTTAAGTATGCTCTTTTCATAGTGCCATGTGGAGAAACACATGAGGTCCTGAACACCACAGTGCAATGGCTCTTAACCTTTTGTTGTTGTCACTATAAAGGTCATTAGTCCTTTTGATAAACAGAAAATGCACTTATTTGAATATACAATATATAATTTTCATATAATTTTGGCAGTTCAGTATTTTTTAAGCCCTCTTAGGGATCCCCTCCAACCTAGGCTTAAGAACCCCTGGCTCAGCAGCAACAAGTTTGGCAAATCTCCACCTCCACCTCCTCCCCTCCACCCACCCCACACCAAGAGCTCCTATGCATCTGGGGAACCCTGGGTCTGAAGAGAGAAGGCAATACTAAAGGGATGCTCTGACTACTTCAGATAATTACCTAAAACTCACCCTGTCTACAGTCCAGATTACTGTTTATGATTCCTCCTCAGCAAGGAGTACGGATTTGTCGCTGTCTATTCCTTGGAAACAAGCTCTCCTGGCTTGAGAGACACTATATATCTTAAGAAATGCCCAGCAGAGATAACTGCCAAAGAGGTCCTTACAACACTTACTGGCTGGTCACATTACCTGAGAAATGAGGCAGGGGAAAGTTTTAACACCTATGAATAAAGGCGGCTCACCTCTGAGGTTTTCGAATGTCCCAGAGTCCCACTCCTTCCTTTGAATTGGCTGTGGCCAACAACCTGGGCTCCACAGGGTTAAACATGACACTATGAAAGGCTGATGGATAGTTTGCCAGGCAGAAGGGTTCTGTGGAAAGAAAAATTATAATCAGTTCACTCCAGGTACCTGTGGGCCACTGGCAGGCAGATAATCAGGAATGTGAATACAGGTCGGAGCACTCTTTAATAACCACTCCAACAGCCTGGAGCCCCAAAACAGCACATAATCCCACCAGTCACCTCTACTTACAAGGTCCCCATGGGTCCTATACATAGCAAGGTAAACACATTTAACCACATTTTAAGCTATAACACCCAGAAATATATATAGCAGCTATCAGATCTTGAGACAAAACAGAAACAGCCACTAAAAATGGGAAAATAAGCCATTTTACAGTAAGTAAAACTGAATTCCACATGAGCTGAAAAAATTCACAACCAATTACTGGTAGGATTATTATGCTTTTAATCCAATTGTATTAGTTTTAGAGAAGTTTTTAAACCATGCACAGATTTGATGAAGATTAAAAAAAAACAATGACAAAATTAAGACGTGGTGAAACACAATGGTGTGGTTTTTCTCTTCTGGTTCACAATGCTCCCTAACATCTAGCCAGGCTGTAATCAACTTCACCTAGAAACCCTGCAACATTTTACAAAAATTAGCAGGTTCCAAGTGAGGAAGAAATCACTTAGTTACCTAGCAGGATATACTCCTATGGGAGCTGTTAGAGTAATACAAAGAAAGCACTTCTCAGTCTATGACCGCCATATGCAGTATTTCACAGGTCTCTGAGCAGGTAAAGCACTCAGTCATCTCTGCCATCAGGCAGTTCAGACGAAGGAGAATTTCACTTACCAAGCCCACAGTGACTCGACCACAGCTGCTACTTCGTGCTACCTTACCTGCCTAACCCTAAAAACAAGCTTCTCTTATAGCCTGAACCTAAACAATGAGCACAGCCCAGAATGTAAAATGTTTAGAACATAGAAAAGTTAAAAGACCCAGATCCTGCCAGACAAAGCAGGCAGGATAGTAAATTTAGGTACACAGCTGTGATCATTACAATCTGCACTAAAAGCCACGGTGGGTATGGCAGTGGCACTAAGGCTGGTACTAGAGGAAGGGGCCTTTTGAAGACAGGTAGAATTACAGAAATCTCTCTGTAGGAAATGAGCTGAGAAGATGCATTTCCTGAAGAACTTCAGAGAAAGTCAACAAAGCAACTTCTTCATTTCACACATCAGAGAGTCAAAGGGCACATTCAGGAGGCACTCACACAGACAATCTCCTTTAAACAGAGTTTATTTGCCATCATTTTAAGATCCTATACACAGGTAATTTGAGATTCGGTGGTTCTTTCAACAAAATAACAAGCCTGAAACTAGGATGCAGGAAAGTGCATAACGCCCCCATTCTCTGTAAATAATCAAGAATAGTTACATGTCAGCACCACAACTTCTGCTCCTTGGGGCACTAAACACCAAAGTACAAGGGTTTGTGGAGAGTCACAGGAGGGTGGAGAAGGACTGGCAAAGGTGCCTCACTCCTGAGCATTTAGGTGGAGGATAAGGCCTCCAAAGACCTCTTATGCCCCCATGTGAGTGTTTCACATTTCCTTTCCCTTGACATCACTTGCACGTAGATACTGAGGTAATAAATTGGATCTTCAATGAATCTGACATCAAACTGTTCAACACAGTCGAACAGTCTTTTGCACAGTGAGCCTACCTCCATGGGGGGATTCCCGGATGTCCCAAATGAGAACCCGGCCATCATCTGAGGAACTGGCAAAAATGTTGTCATTCACTGGGCTCACAGACAAGCCATATACTGCATCTTCATGAGCAAACACGTCCAATGTCTCACTGCTGGGAGATAAGAGAGCAAGACAGAGGCACACACATACACACAAGCATAGTGCAGAGTCCCAGCACTTTGGTACCGAGGGTGCCATCTTTTCCATTTCTAGAAGAAAGTCAACCTAGCTAAACCCAAAAAATATTATATTTCCTGAAAGGTAGGTAGTCAACTTTCAGGTTAAAAAAAAGGTACTATTAAGGAGTCTTTTTAGAGATTTTATAATTTTTGTGCTAAATAAGCATATTTAAAAGTGACTCAGTAGCTGAGTTTTGTATTTTCATTTATTACAGAATGCATCTGCTTGTGTACAGATTTGGGGGTCGTACTTGATTTTCAAAAAGCAAGGGAAAGCTTTAAAGCAGCCAAGTCTGATGCCTACAGGATGGGAGAGGGGTCTCCTAACAATCTGGCATGGTGGTGAAGAGCATGGCTCTGAGGCCAGATAGCCTAAGTTCAGGTTTTAGTACCACCTGACCTTCTGTTATCTAACATGTCTGTGACTCCGTTTCCTGATCTAGAACGGAGATGACAATAGTATCTCCTCAGAAAATGAGTGTGAGGATTAAATGAATGAATATGTACAAAGCATTTACAATGGTGTCTGGCACATAGTAAGAACTCAATCAATATTAGCTATTACTGTTCTTAAATATTATGGTTCCTTCTCTTCTAAACTCTTGTTTTAAATTTTCACCTAAAAAGTACACTCTCATACCAACTTTCAAAACTTTCAAATCCCCTTTTCCTTTTTAAATCAAAACTTTATTTATTTCAAATTATTGTAGGAATTTTTTTAGAAAAGAACAGCTGGTTTCATGTTGTTTTTTTCAAAAAACAAAAACTATTTTAGTCTAAAGAGATATTTGCCTCTTCATATATGAAAAACAAAGTCAATCACCTTCACACACCACCAATCTATTTACCTTTCAACATCATGGAGGATAACTTGCTCATCATTGCCTGCAAAAGAAAAAAGCAGACATCTGATCATTCGTGCAAGGTGGTCCCTGTCCACATTACAATTTAGTATTTTTAAGTTTTCAGGGAAAAAATATGAACAAAGCCAATGCTAATACAAATTAGAAGTGTTAACTGGAAAAAAGATTTATAGAAATAATTTAAGAAGGATAGGACATTCTTACAGAGAATTTTTAAAAAATAATGGCATCCAAGTATAACATAGTAACAGTTCCCAATGTGTATTATCCAGTGGATGATGTAAAAAAAAAAACAACTGTGGCTACAACCTGGGCAACATAGTTAGACTCCATCTCTATGAAAATAAAAATAAAAAAATTAGCCAAGTGGTGGCACACCCTTGAAGTCCCAGCTATTAAGGAGGCTGAGGTGGAAGAATCGCTTGAGGTCAGGAGTTCAAGGCTGCAGTGAGCTATGATTGCACTCCAGCCTGGGCAGGCAACAGAGAGAGACTGTCTCAAAAAAAAAAAAGTGGGGGGGAAACAACACAAAACAAAACTGTGGCCATCAAGAAAAACACTAAATGATCATTGACAAATCAATTCACTAGCTTTATTTTTTTTCTTTTTCAGCAGAATACTCATGATCATGAGACCTGCAATAAAATCTTTAACATTTCTATGACCTAACTTTTTAACCTACAGAATAGGGATAATAACATCATAGAGTAACTGTAAGCATAAGAGTACATCTGTAAAAGCATTCAGAATAGGGCTGATTACTTAATAAGCCCCCAATAAATGTTTGTTAATATTTCTATCCTCATGGTCTTTTAAAAATGTTTCTTTCTTTCTTTCTTTTGAGACAGGATCTTGCTCTGTTTGTCTTTTAAAAATTTTTCTTCTTTCTTTCGAGACAGGATCCTGCTCTGTTGCCCAGGCTGGAGTGCAGTGCTGCAATCATGGTTCACTACAGTCTTGACCTCCTGTGCTCAAGCAATCTTCCCACCTCTGCCTCTCTAGTAGCTGGAACTACAAGCACGTGTCACTATGCCTGGCTAATTAAAAAAAAATTTTTTTTTGTAGAGATCTAACATGTTGGGGTCTAACTATGTTGCCCAGGCTGGTCTCAAACTCCTGGGCTCAAGCAATCCTCCTGCCTTGGCCTCTCAAAGTGCTGGGATTATTACAAGTGTGAGCCACCATGCCCAGCCTCATCATCTTTTATAGCATGAAAATTTGATGACTGTGATTCCAAATGATGTGAAAGTTTTAATCTTGTATTTCTCCTTATTCTATCAAAGGATATAAATTATATTCATGATATGTGTAGTCCTGCCTTCAAATGGTTTGTATAGCAAAAAAATTAAAACCTGAATATAAGAAGACAAAACATGAGAAAAGTCCCACTCTATGCTAAAATGCACAACCAACAGTCACTTAAATAGAAAGCAAAAGTAGCAGTAAAGATATGGCCCAGGGCATCTTAAAACAAAGGCCTGGCTGTACATTCTACTGTAGGTACAAACCAATGAAATCAGTAAACCCATACTAATGCCTTCTAGGTATCAGGTACAGTGCTAGGTCTTCGGTATATAAAAAGAATAAGATTCTGCTCTGTCCTTGAGAACTCCAATTGGACTTGAGAACAGTCCAACTGGACAAACAACTAACAGCAACAAGAGGGTTTGCCTTGCAGCAATATGATCTAGCTATGGGGTCAATTATTTCCTTCATAAGCAGGGTCAAAGTACATGGAGAAGGAGACCTTTGAAGAGAAACTCAAATAACTCAAAACTCTTACCAATGAAAGGCTTAGGGGAATTGGTGGGGACTGGACAATTAAGGTGGAAGAACACCATGAACAAAAGGCACAAGGGCAAAATAGTACCATGCAGTGCATTCTTAAAATGACAAATAGTTTGGTGGGCTACAGTGTATAACTCAGGGAAGGGAGGTCAGGCCAGACAGATAGATTGGGGTTTAGACTTCATTCTTCAGGCACTGTAGGCTCAATGGTTCACATGGTCCAGTCTTTATTTTTAAAAGTAAACTTGTGTATGCAATGAATTCAAAGGAGAATTAGAGAGTGGTAACAGAAATCACAGAAGGCCATTGCAAAAATCCAGGCCAAACTAACGGATGAGTATGAGAGGCTTTCAAGATAGACCTGACAGGACTTGGTGACAGACTAGATGTGTAAATGTAAGAAAGGCAGGTTTGAGGATGACTCCAAGATCATAGGTAGAATGAACCATGTGAAACTGCTACTTTTTAAAGTTGAAAATGGTTAATTGTCAGCAATTTCTTAAAGTTAAACCTAATAGCTTATATAATTGGGTGAATGGTCGTAACTGAGAAAGAAAATCCAGCAGACAAGAAGAAATTTTCACTCAGGGGAGGACTAATGATCTTGGTTTTAGATCTATTGTATTTAAGTTGCTTTTGGAACACAGGTAGATATCCAGTGGGAAAATCTGCAGCTCAGAAAAGAGGTCAGAGCTAGAAATGTGGGGTCAGAAGGAGTATGGTTGATGGAAGCCATCACCAAGAGGTTGGTGTGAGCACCAGCCATTCCAATTGTACCCTAACACAACACTTTTCAAACAGGAGCCATCTGTGGGTCATGACATTCATCTGCGTTATGGCCAGCATAATCTTTAAAAATGAAATCGAATAGAATAAAAAAAAAATCAGAGTGTGCCACAAATAGGAAGGTTAAGTATTGTTTCATATATGTGTGTGTGTCTGTGTGTGTTTCTGTGTACCAGACTGCAATGTGAAAAGTTTTCTGCCAAAGAGAAATAAAGAAAAAGACAGGTGAAGAAAAGAAAAAAAAAGAGAAGAGAGAAAAGACATACACTATCCTAATATATAATACTGCTGTAATGCAGAAAAGACAAGCTATGAGAAACCAGTAATTCCACAGCTCAATGAAATACAGGAAGAAAAATAAGGAGTTATTTTCGCACTCTTTTCTCTAAAATCCCAACCACAGTGACGTTCCCAAGGTAGAATCTCCCTTTTTACCTCCGGAGAACACTTTAGTGTTCCCACTGTTGAAAGCCAGGCAAAAAATGTTGGAATGGTGCTCTCCTTTCAGCTGTATGGGCTTGACCCTGGAGTGGATGGCTTGTTCCATGTGCCATAGCAGAACCCGGCGGTCATCTCCTCCTTAAGAAGGAAATAAGAATCTGTGGTTAAAACAGCTGACATCGCAAGGCTGACAGATGGTTTTGCCAGCCTCGAATCCCATCCTTTCCAAAACTGCACCTCCCCAACTCCGTAAGATTCGCATGGAGCACAAAAACCCAGGACTCTCCCTGCTTCACCATCAATAGGCACAAGTTCTCTAGGCCATTCATCTCTCCCAGGAATTGAATCTTAAGCAGACATAGAAAATGAAAGGGATAAGCACTGATATTGAGACTCCTAAAGCCACCCTGTTCCTGTCTTTCCAGAGTTGTTTAAATATTTCTTCATTTGCTACCTAGAACCCCTTCATGGAAGTCCTTTTTCGTTTGTTTGTTTAATAGAACCTGAGATGACTTCCAGGGCTTGCAATTAAAGAACTTTAAAGTAATATTTCTAGCATAATGGTTTTCAAAGCAATCTTCTTGATATGATCTCATTGACTGTGGAGCACCATATAAATGATAACTAAGAAATCACCTGACTCTTACAGTAATAGGATCTAGACAGAATATGGCTCAGCCCAGCTCTTAACTCTGCGTAACTTTGGGTCTAAGTTGGTTGTTATTGTTTTTTCCCATTTTTACTTTTTACTTTTACTTTTTTTGCATTGACTTTTTATAAGAAGGCTATACTATTTTCCTAATAAAAATTTAATTTACAACAGCAGCAAACCATAGCAAGCTCTACACCTCCACCTCCCTTACTCCATTCAATGAAAAATGCAGCCACAAATGATAGCACATCCATACAAGGGCATACTATGAAGCCATTAAGTTGTTAGATCTATACAGAAGCTAATGCAGAAAGATGTCCAAAGATACCCGTTAAGGGGGAAAATGAGGTATAAAACAGTATGTACATCAATATCCATTTGCATAAAACAAAATTTTTAAAAGCTCCATGACAGCAGAAACCTTGTCAGTTTTGTTCACTGGGAAATACCTGGCACCTACATGAGTGCTCCAAAGAATGAGCATTGACAGTATGCTTATACTCGCATATCTATGCATTGACAGTATGCTTATACTCGCATATCTATGCTTGTATTTGCATAGCCCTATCTAGATGGCTATAAAAGAAGCTGTTTATAGTGCCAACTATAACTGGTAGGCTGGTGTTGGGAGACTTTTTATGGTGGTAAAATATATATATATACATGTAACTTACCATTTTACCCATTTTCAAGTGTACAATTCAGTGGCATTAAGTACATTTGTGCTGTTGTACAGCCATTGCCATTATTCACCTTCAGAACTTTTTCATCATCCCAAACTGAAATACTGTACCCAATAAACAATAACTCCTCCCAGCGCCTAGTCACTGTCCTTTTTTTTTTGAGATGGAGTCTCACACTGTTGCCCAGGCTGGAGTATGCAGTGCAGTGGCACGATCTCGGCTCACTGCAACCTCCACCTCCCAGGTTCAAGCGATTCTCCTGCCTCAGTCTCCTGAGTAGCTGGGATTACGGGCGCCCACCACCACGCCCAGCTAATTTTTCGTATTTTTAGTAGAGAAGGGGTTTCACTATGTTGGCCAGGCTGGTCTCAAACTCCTGACCTCATGATCCACCCACCTCGGCCTCCCAAAGTGCTGGGATTACAGGCGTGAATCACTGTGCCCGGCCAAGTAGTCACTATTCTACTTTCTGCCTCTATGGATTTGTCTACTCTAGGAACCTCGTATAAGTCAAATTACACAAGATTTCTCCTTCTAGGTCTGGCTCACTCCCTTAGCATAATGTCTTCAAGGTGCATCCAGGTCATGGCATGTATCAGAATTTCCTTGCTTTCTAAGGCTGAATAGTATTCCATCGTATATATATTTGTATGCATATTTTGTTTATCCACTAATCCATCAATGACCATTTGGGTTATTTCCATCTTTTGGCAATTGTGAATAATGTTGCTATGAACACAAGTGTACAAATAACTTTTTGAGTCCCTCCTTTCAATTTGGGTATATACTGTTGGAAAACTTTTACTTTCTACCTTCCTATACTGCTTGACTTTTTGCCACAGCAGATTTCTTCTTATAATAAAAAATAGAAGATACAGAAGCCAAATCATACTTATTCTCCTGCTCCTAGAAAGAAATTGTCTTTGCTACTTGAATTCCTTTGTTTCTTGAATTTCTTCTTCCTTCCATTGTCAGTCCAAATCAAGTTGTCCATCAAACTGATGTCTTAAGTGTGGCCCACAGTGTTCTCTTTATGATTGGCCTATTTCAACTATGAGTTCTCTGGCCTAGGATGGTATCTAAATTATGTATTTCTTACAAATTTACCATTCTGTAAAACATCAAGCTAAGGTCATGAAAATCATGGTTTGGGTTCTTGTCACTTTATTTTAATGAAAAATGCACAAATGGTTTTCCACACTGCAAACAGACTTAGGTATGGGCACTTTAGTTCTCTATAGTCTCCACTCCTATGGTTTTCTCCCAACACTGAGGCTGTGAGTCAGTGACTTATCACTGCTTCTGCTACTATATTTTTTTAAAATTAGATAAGTATTTCCCTATACTTATGTCTCTAGCAAAAGCAAAAAGTTAAAAGAGAGGCGCACGTTTCTTCTACTTGCTCATGTTTCTGACCTAATCTCCCTCTGCCTCAGTTTCATCAAACATAAAATGGTAATCATAATAGTTCTTCTACCTCATTGGTTTTATAGATGATAAAGCCAAGTACCAAAGAGTAGTACCAAAGAGTAATATGCCAACATCATACAATAAAGTCATTGAGCTAAGATTCAAAAGCAAGCAGTAAAGATTCTATAGCCCCGACTCTTAACCACTATTCTATACTGCCTTATTGAACAAAAAATGAACCATAACTGACAAAGCAAATTCATTCTGATGGACAGTTGAAGGGATTGTCCGCCTTAGTAGCATAACTCATAAATGTTAAGTAAGAATAAAGGGAGCCCAGAAGTAAAAACAGAAGCTGACTTAACTCCAGCAAACTGGCCCCTGGAGTAAACTGAAGGACCAGAACAGGACTGCCTGAATTTATAAGAATTCTTGCAGTGCACAAAACTGGTAATGGCTTAATGTCTAGAAGATGCAAAGAATTTCTACAAATAATTATTAAAACTCCAATAGGAAAAGAGGCAAAGAATATAACTATTCAGAAAAGGAAACCCAAATACCAAACATATTATAGAAGATCTCAAATTCTATATGGTATCAGGGAAATGTACGTTATAATTTAGACAGATTCTCACAAAGTGGCACAAGGGAATGTACAAGAAAGTTCACTGAAGCATTGGTCATAATATCAAGAAAACCTATATACAACATAAATATCTAACAATTCAGGAATGGATAAATTCCACTGGAATATAAAATAGGTGGAGTCTAAACACAATGGAACATCATACAGCAGTTAAAGTGAACAAGAAACATGTAAACAAACATGAATAAATATTGAAAACCTAATGGTAATAAAAGCAAGTTTCGAAAGGATATGAAAGGGATAATATCTAAGCATGTATTTTTAAATATACAAAACAATACTTTATATTGTTTATGGATAAACACACATAGTAAAAGAGGCTTTTAAGTGTATCTGTAGTGTTTCTTTAAAAAAAAATACAGAAGTGATTTTAGCAAGATTGTGAGATATAAGGTTAATATACAAAAGTCCATCACTTTCCTATATACCAGCAATGAATAAGTGGAATTTGAAATATAAAATATTTAGGTATAAATTTAACAAGATTTTACAAGATCTATATAAGAAAAATTATAAAACTCTAATGAACAAAATCAAAGAACTAAATAAATAGACAGATATTCTTTTTTTTTTTTTTTAGATGGAGTTTCACTTTTTTTTTTTTTGCCCAGGCTGGAGTGCAATGGCGCAATCTCAGCTCACTGCAACCTCTGCCTCCCGGGTTCAAGCAATTCTCCTGCCTCAGCCTCCTGAGTAGCTGGGATTACAGACACCCACCACCACGCCCAGCTCATTTTGTATTTTTAGTAGGGACGGGGTTTCACCATGTTGGCCAGGCTGGTCTTGAACTCCTGACCTCAGGTGATCTGCCCACCTAGGCCTCCCAAAGTGCTGGCATTACAAGCTTGAGCCACCATGCCCGGTCAAGACTCAGTATTTTTAAGATATCAGTTCTTCCCAACTTCATCTATGGATTCAATGCAATCCCACTCAAATTCTCAGCAAATTCATTTTATGCATATCAGCAAAATGATTCTAACATTTATAGGAGAGGCAAAAGGCCCATAATAGTCAGCATGATTTTGAAGAACAAAGTTGGAGGACTGACATTACCTGACTTCAGGTTACCACAAATATACAGTAATCAAGACAGTATAATACTGGCAAACAAATACACAAATAGATCAATGGAACAAAACAGAGAGGCCAAAAACAGACCCACATAAGTATAATCAACTGATCTTTGACCACGGAGCAAAGACAAAACAATGGAGCAAAAATGGTCTTTTCAACAAATGGTGCTGAAACATCTAAATATCCACATGCATAAAAATGAATTTAGATACAGACTTTACACCCTTCATAAAAATTAACTCAAGATTGATTATAAATCTAAATGTAAAACCAAAACTATAAAACTCCTCGAAGATAGTAGGAGAAAACCTAGATGACACCAAATGCTGGTCATGATGTGGAACAACACGCAATCTCATTCATTGCTGGTAGGATTGCAAAATGGTACAGCCACCTTTGAAGATAGTTTGGCAGTTTCATACAAAACTAAACGTACTCTTATCACGCAATCCAGCAATCATGCTCCTTGGTATTTAACCAAAGGAGTTGAAACTTGTATCTACACAAAGACCTGTACATGGATTTATTTTACAACAGCTTTATTTACAATTGCCAAAACTTAGAAGCAACCAAGATGTCCTTCGGTATGTAAATGGATAAATCAACTGTAGTACAACCAGACAACAGAAACTTTTTCAGTGATAAAAAGAAACGAAATATCAAGCAGTGAAAAGACATGGAGAAACCTTAAGTACACATTACCAAATGAAAAAAGCCAATCTGAAAAGGCTACATACTGTATGACTTCAACTCTATGATACTCTGGAAAAGACAAAATCATGGAGACAACAAAAAGATCACTAATTGCCAGGGCTTGGAGGCAGGGGTTGAATATATGGAGCAGAGAAGATTTTTAGGGCAGTAAAAATCCTCTGTATGATACTGTAATGATGGATACATGTCATTACATTTGTCCAAACCCATAGAATATACAATACCAAAAGTGAACTCTAAGGTTCATTTTTTGAACATTGGGACTCTGAGTGTTTATGATGTGTCAGTATATGTTTACCAATTTTAACAAATTTACCACTCTGGTGGAAGATGTTGACAATGAAGGAGGCTATGCAGGTGTGGGAATAAGGGGTACATGGAAAACCTCTGTACCTTTCTCTTAATTTTGCTGTGAACCTGAAACTTCTCTAAAACAAAGTCTTAAAAACAAAACATCATAAGTAAATCCTTCTACCAGTAATAATAATAATATTGGAAGTAAATTTAACAAATCATCAACATTTTGTCAAATCCGATTGGTATCTCTCTACTTCATTTAAATACCCCATATTAAGGAAGTATTGTTACATCTTTTAGGTATTATAATGGCATTATGGTTATGTTAAAAAAGAAAAAAATCCTTATCAATTAGAGGTGCATACTGAAGTGGGTGAAATGGAGTATGTCTGGAATTTCCTTTAAAACGTTCCAGAAAAAAAAAGTAGAGGGATAGATGATTAATATGGACAATTGCTATAGATGCATACACTATACTATTCTACTTTTGTGTATGCTTGAACAATTTTTTCTTCTTTTTTTTTTTTTTTTTTTTTTTTTTGAGAGTCTCACTCTGTCACCCAGGCCGGAGTGCAGTGGCACGATCTCAGCTCACTGCAGCCTCCACCTCCCAGGTTCAACTGATTATCCTGCCTCGGCTCCATGGGTAGCTGGGACTACAGGCAAGCACCACCACACCCAGCTAATTTTTGTATTTTTTTTAGAGACAGGGTTTCACCATGTTGCCCAGGCTGGTCTCCAACTCCTGACTTCAAGTGATCTGCCCGCCTTGGCCTCCCAAAGTGCTGGGATTACAGGCGTGAGCCTGGCTGAATATTTCCATAATAAAGAGTTTTGGATTATGTTTAATGTTCATGATAGAAAAAGAAAAAAGAAAACAAGACTGCAGGATGGGCTGGGATACTCATGGCTCACTAAGACCTACAGCACAGTCTCTCCTGAATTGAAGCAGCTTAAGTAAAAACAGAATATTGTGCGCCTGTAGTCCCAGCTACTGGGGAGGATGAGGCAGGAGAATCACGTGAACCCTGGAGGCGGAGGTTGCAGTGAGCAGAGATTGTGCCACAGCACTCCAGCCTGGGTAACAGAGCAAGACTCCATCTCAAAACAAACAACAACAAAAAAACCAAAAACAGAACATCTGCCAGGCCCAGTGGCTCATGCCAGCACTTAGGGAGGTCGAGGTGGGAGGATCCATAACCCCAGTACTTTGAAAGGTCGAGGTGGGAGGATCACTTGAACTCAGGAGTTGGAGACCAGCCTGGACAACATAGTGAGACCTTGTCTCTACTAAAAGAAAAAAAAAGAAACCAGAATATCTATACCTTTGTGCCCAACTCATAACCATTCTCAGCCTAAGGTCTCCCCCCATTACCCAGACAGAAATAATCTTTAATGTTCATTCTAGGCATTTATAGGATGATTTCATTTTGCCTAGTACTCAGTAATTCAAAATTCATGGCTATTTGTTAAATGCCTTGGGATCATTTTAAATGATGTGTCCTTAGTAACTAACATGATGATGACAGCCCAATCCATGGGAGATTGGAATCACTGAGGCAAAAATCATCGCTGTGATGGGGCCTGCCTCTTGACTTTGCCCTCAAGGTTAGCATCACAGGATGTAAGCTAAACACACCCCCTTACTCCACTCAACCCCTCATTCCTTTAGGCAAGGTATTAAGAGCCCTATGTAAAGGCAATCTTCAAGTATGCGTTGGCAGAAAAACCACCAGTACAAATTTAGGCATAATGTAAAACCGTTAGGCTGCTTTTCACCCAGCAGAGGGCGCTAAACAGCTGTGCCCAAGCCTCTGATTCAACAAAGCAAAGGAGGGCTGGTGAAGCAAGGGAAAGTCAGTTCAGACGCAAAAGCAGCTCTACAATTGTCTCCCTTAATCTCCTAGTCAGTTCAGAAAGGCAGAGATTTATTGTTTAGTTCCACAGAGAGAGACTGACCTGCAAATAATCCAAGTGAAGAATATTTAGGATCATTTCAGACCATTTAAGCCAGCCCCATGGGCCTGGCAGTTGGATGAGACTCAGGAGAGGGAGCCCGGCCCCAACCCCTCTGGGGCACCGGAGGTGGAGCACAGGGACTTCTCGGGAAGGCTAGGCCTTTCTTCTCAGTGCCAGTGCCAGGCAAAGACAAACAGAGGCCAGGCCTTCTAAGCCTGGTTTCCTCACAAACAATTGCTTACCTTCAACTCATCTGAGAACCGCAAGAAAATACAACTACATATTCTGGTTTTGGTTTTTTGGGTTGGTTTCATTCTGCACTAAAATCACTAATTCATCAAAAAATGTACTATAATCACATTGTGGCAGCAGCTTTGTAGTTACAGAAAACCTTTATACTTAAAGAGTACCCTTTCCCAAAGGGTCCCGAGCTATAAGCAGAAACTAAGCAAGCCCTTACAACACACTATAACAAAAGTAATTATTTAACATTCTTCTTATTTTATTGCTCAGAAAAGCTGAGGTAAGGATTTGCTTTGGGTTTCCTCAAAAGCCAGCCAAGCACAGGACTGAGAAAGCAGTCTGAAATTCTGGGTCGAATATTCCTGGAACTTATCATTGTTTGAAGAGCGAAAGAATAATAATTTAAATGTCCATCAACAGAAGTCTGGTTAAAATTATAGTTTAATAAAATAAGCCAGACATAAAAGGACAAATATTGTATGATTCCACTGATATGAGGAATAGTCAAATCAGAGACAAAGTAGAATGGCAGTGGCCAGGGGCTGGGGGAAAAGAGGAATGGGGTGTTATAGTTTAATGGGTAGTTTCTGTTTTGCAAGATGAAAAATTCTAAAGATGGATGTGGTGATGTATTAATTACATGAATGTAATTAATATCACTGAACAGTAAGTACACTTAAAAATGGTTAAAATGGTAAATCTTATGTTGCATACATTTCATAATAAAAAATATAAGAAAGTTTACTACTTATATATGTACAATGCAGCCTAAATAAATAAAAGCATGAGGCAGCTCTGTCTATACTCACATGGAACAATTTCTAAAATATAATGTATTAGTGACTGTATTAATTGTTCAAAACATTCTTTTAACAAGTAACTCAATGGGATTAGATACAGAGCTTGGGGTTTCATCTTTGAGAGGCAGCAAAGATGGTGCTATAGAAGGGTACAGGAAGTGCAAGCTCTGGAATAAAAGGACTTGATTCAAATCTTGGTTTCGCCATTCATGTGTCCTGGTTACTCTACTCCTTTACCCTAATTTTTTTATTGTAAAATGGAGAAAATACCAACTATTTCCCAGGTTTGTTGTGTGTGGTGAGATAATGTTTGTAAAAGCACTTAGCCCAGTGTGATATATATTAGGTGCACACAGCTCTCAAATTGTCCTTGTGTCCCTAAAGTATCATCCATGAACTTGTCCTAATCTTTCAAACCTTGTTTTAGGTAGCATTAAGAATATGAATAGTATGATACAATTACACAAAAACATACACAAATTTATACATACAAAGACAGATGCAAAATGGTTAGCAGAGGTCATCTCTTGCAGATAGCAATTTTACTTAATACCCTTTCATATTGCTAAAGTGTTTTCTTTTCTTTTCTTTTTTTTTAACTGTGAAGCCTAAAGGAAAATCATTCAGCCTGGCTTTCTTCTCAGCCCATTTATTCCTCTTCAGTGAGTGTACTGTGTAAGACCAAACCTCCTTTTGTGTTAACCATACCTCTCCTAAGCTCCAAGAAGCTGCAGCGCATTACAGAGGCACAGTCTGTGTGACACACAGCCCAGCTACGTCAGTGGATGGAAAATAAGTCTGTTTTGTTATTTTTCCAAAGTTGAAAATAATTGATATTTGTATAGGAATTCAATCACATACATATCTCATTTTATTGTCACGTGAGGTAAGGATTATGTAGGCCCTTTTTCTAGACACGTATCAGAGAGATAAAATGACTTGCTAATAATCCAAAGAGCTTGGCCTGGAGCCTAAAACTAAGTTGTATCCATTCTACCAACATGCAGAGGACAGAACAGCACCTAGCATTCCAAATGAGGAATGTTCTGGAGCTTTACACAAGGAAGAAAAGCACTTTTCAGGCTTTTTTTTTTTTTTAATGATTTTATCTATTTTTAAGTATAGAGTTTTGTGGCATTAACTACATTCACATTTTCATATCGTTGTGCAACCATCACCACATTTTATCTCCAGAACTACCCCTTCCCGCTGACAACTGCTATTCTCCCTCTAGACACCATTCACTTGGCACAGTGTCTTCAAGGTTCATCCATGTTGTAGTGTGTGTCAATTTCATTTCTTTTTAAGGCTGAATAATACTATTTCATTGTATGTATAGACTACATTTTGTTTATCTATTCATCCACTGATGGACCCTTGGGTTGCTTCTACCTTTCAGCTTTGTGAATAATGCCACTATGAACATTAGTGTACAAATATCTGTTTGAGCCTCTACTTTCAATTCTTTTGGGTATATAACCAGAAGTGAAATTGCTGGATCCATATGGTAATTCTATTTTTAACTTTTTGAGGAATTGCCATACTGTTTTCCACAGTGGCTGCCCCATTTTATATTCTCACCAACAACGTACAAGAGTTCCAATTTCTCCATATCCTTGCCAACTCTTTTTATTCTTTGCTTGTTTGGATAATAGTCATCCTAATGGGTGTGAAATGTTTGCTGGCCTTTTTAACCTTCAAATAATAGCCTAAAATAACTCTCAAGTCCTTTTAAATATCTCAGAGCGCATCATTCTACAAACAGTTTGAGTTATCTTTCTTCATGAGTACCTACCCTGAAATTCAGTTACCACTTTTCTATTCACTCACCCCATCCAGCCCAAAAGAGTTTTCTGTAGTTCATTTATCCCCTATTGTTTTGCATTTCACTGCCTCAAGGAACTAACATCATATATAAATTTGGGAAATTTCATATTCATTCTCTCCTCAAATCACTTACAAAAACATTAAGAGCGCTAAGCTCTATTTACTCAAGCCAGCCACTTCTGTGATTAGACCTATTTTAGAGGTGGATATAATGTGGGGCAGCATAGCACAGCACAGCAATCAAAACCACAGGCTTAGTCTCCACGTAGTAAGACATAGGAAAAAATAATAAGAAAAAACCCACAGGATTAGGATACACAAACACAGGTTCAACTCTCAATGTCGCTGGCACTTACTAGCTGTGTGCCTTTAGACAGGTTACTTAACTTCTCTAAATTATAGTCCTCCCATCTGTAAAACTGAGAAAACAACACTACTTATTTCACAGTGTTACTGTTAAGATTAATGAGATAGATCTGTGTAAAAGACTTGGCCCAGTGCCCGATACATATTAAGAGCTAGATAAATGTCAGCTAATTATTATGCTATTTGAACTCAAACAACAGCTAACATCAGTTAAGTTTACTCTGGGTCAGGGACTATCCTAAGGGTCTTATATGTAGTGGCTCTTCCAATCCTTTTAACAACCCCACGAAGTAGGAATTCACATGAAACTACAGAAAAGCTACATAATATGAAGGGGTACACAGCTACCAAGAGTCATTGTTGGCATCTGAATCTAGGTAATGTGGCTCCAGAAACCATGCTCCTTACCATGATGCAATCCAGCCTTGCAAATATAAGAGGCCAGGCAGCAAAGTAAATGAGTCAGACTTGCCAGATTAAGTGACAGACTGAAGAATATATCTGTATTTTTAAAAGATAAGCCACCATTCAGCTCTTGCCAGTTGTTGCCATAGAGAAATACAGACTCAAGATTGCCAGATCTCCCAATTTTTGGCCCATGGATAAGTTAAGGTTGAGTGATTTGCCCAAGGTCATAAAACTGCTGTTCAGTGGCACTTCCCAAATCGAAACCAGTAGGCAGGGAAGAGGGAGGGGTACAGGCAGGTCTGGAGAGATAGGAGAGGTGGTGTCACACAAATTTTGCTCTTCACTACAGAAGTAGCTATAGGGATAACATCTACAGGCATTACTTCTGCTGACACCCTGTTTTTACCTAGTACCCTTCTGCTAAAAGCTGAGTCCACTTATCTACCTATTATCTCATTTTTCCATGTCTCTAATGAGGTAAGTAGAACAGAAACATCCCCATTTTAAACATGTTAAAAGTGAGGTCCTGGCTTGCCTTAGCTCCTAGCTAGAAGCACTTTACATTAAATAGGAAGTATTAAGCAGCAGCAACACCCTAACTAGACAGCTAGAGCCCCATAAAATGAAATGGTTTCTCCAAAATCAGATGACTAATAGCAGTGGAGTTTAATAAAGCTAGGGTTTTGAAATACTAACCCTAGACAATGTCTCTAATTCCTGATCAGAAACAGAGAAAGAAATCCACAAACATTCAAATATCCCTTTCTCCTTACACCAGAGTCACAGAGTAGAGATGTAAGGCACCTAAGAGTTCATCTTCTAACATCCCCATTTTGCCAGTGAGGAAACTGAGGCACAAAACTGAGGCACCTGTCCAAGAGCACACTGCCAGTTACAGGCAGAGTGGGATTCAAATCCAAGATGTCTGAGTCCAAAGCCCCTGCTCTTCCTAAAGTGTGGTAAACATAGGCCACTGGATGATTTTAGACAGTAGAGAAATGATTTTAATAATTACGTATTTTAAGGTGTACTAGAAAAAAACAACTAGCACATAAAACCCGTGACTTAGACTTTATAGTAATGTCAAGTTTCTTTCAAATACTGTTTATAAGGAAAGTCAACTTAGAAAAAATGTTAATAGCACAGGTGACACTCCTTATAACAAAAATCAAAAACGTGGGGCTCAAACTTCTGAAATTTGGAGAACAGGCACATTTACGACCTCCTTAAGAGAGGGACTCTAAATCAGAGGCTGCAATTTGATATACATCCAGATGCAAACAGGGTTAACTAGGGAATAATCTCAAGAGGAATTAGGAGAATGTGACTGTTTTAACAAAGAAAGTTACAACCTAATGAGTTGCACTGTAATCAGTCTAAAGGAAGACTACAAAATGGCCAAAACATTAAAATATTCAGACTCACTAGTAATCAAGGCCAGTTGTATGAGAAGTCATAATACACTTTTTAGATGATGCCAATATTCTGACTGAATTGGTTAAGACAAAATAATGACCAGCAGAAGCCACGATGCAGTCTCATAATACATTGGTCCAAGTGTAAATAAGCTGGTTTAACCATCTTGGAGGACAATTGGGTGATATATATCGAATGTATCTTAAAAATATAAAAAATATTCACACCCATTGACTCAGAATTCCACTTCTAAAGATTTTATTCTAAGGGAAAATATTTTTTCTCTTGGATTTAGCTACAAGGATTGTGATAAAAGCAAAAAATAAACAGAAGAAACAAGACAGAATTGGTTAAATTCTGACGTAGACACTTGAAAGGATACGATGTCATAATATCATGCTTCAGAACAGTTGTTCTCGAAGTGTGTCCCATGGACCCCAGAAGGTCTGCAAAGTCAAAATTTTTTTCGCAATAACACTACAATGTTATTTGCCTTTTTCACTGTTTGAAACTGTACTGACAATGCAAAAGCAATGGTGGGTAAAACCACTGGTGCCTTGGCGCTAGGGCAGTGACGGCAAATTGTACTATTCATCAGTGTATTCTTTAACTGCCACTCATTTGCAATAAGACACAAATGCCACGTTCACTCAGGAGTGCCTTGATGAAGCAGTAAAAATAATTGTATCAAATTTCAACCAGAGTACACATCTAAATACTCTGTATGACAAAACAGAAAGTACACATAAAACACTTCTGCTGCACACTGGAAAACAATACCTATTTTGTGAAAAAGTATCTATGAGATAGTTTGCATTGTGAGCTGAACTGGCTGCTTTTTTCATGAATAACATTTTTACTTGAAATTACTGAAAAAGTATGGCTATTCAGATTTGGGTATTTGGTAATATTTTCTCAAAAATGAATAAGATGAGCCTGTCACCTCAAGGAAAATAATTGGCAGTATTTGTAGCCAATGATAAAATTCAAGCTTTCAAGTAAAAATAAAAATTTTGGAAAAATTGTATTCACCATGGTGAACATAACCGCTTCCCAATACATAGAGGCTTTTCTGATGAGACTGGTGGCAATGTCAACAAATGTGACTTTTTAAAATATACAATGAAATGTGTCAAGATTTGGAAAACCTGAAAAACTCAGTGAACCAGTATTTTCCAAATGATCGATGTATGATGTTATAAAATGATGCATGGGAGGAAAGACCCAAAGTTTAAGACAGATTAATGGATTTTAATGTAACAATGTAACAGGCTATGACAAATTATTCGATATGGTTTTATATTCTACATTGCAACTAATCTTTAAGAAACTTCTACTTGTTTTGGTACAGTATTAAGGAAGAATATACAGTTATCTAAGACATTAACATGCTCTTCCCTTTTATAAAAACTGATGTGTAAAACTTTTTTTTTTTTTTTTTTTTTTGGATACAGGGTCCTACTCTGTCACCCAGGCTGGAGTGCAGTGGGGCAATCATAGCTCACTGCAGCCTCAACCTCCCATGCTTAAGTGATCCTCCTACCTCAGCCTCCAGAGTAGTTGAGACTACAGGTGCACATCACCATGCCTGGCTAATTGTTTTCTTTTTTGTAGAGACAGGGTCTTGCTATGTTGCCCAAGCTGGTCTTGAACTCCTGGACTAGAGCAATCCTCCTGCCTCAGCCTCCCAAAGTGCTAGGATTACAGGCATGAGCCACAGCACCCAGCCTATAATTTTCTTTATATACTTCAGCTAAACCAATATTTTGCAAGATTAAATGTGAATGCCTTTTATTATGACAGATACACACAGATTTGAGAAAATGTAACAATGACACTCTTCTCGCTATTTTTTTTTAATTTTGGAAAATATACTGTTTTTACTATTTAATGTTTTTTCACTTATGAAAACTAATATTTTTTCAGTTTGAGAACTGTTACTTTAGGACAGTGGTTTTCAACCCAGATGATGTTTCCCCCCAGGGAAAATCACCCTTGACAATATGTGACATTTTTGGTTGTCACAACTGGAAAGATGCTAATGGCATACACTGGGTAGAGGCCAGGGATGTTCCTAAATATCCTATAGTGCACAGGACAGCTCCTCATAACAAAGACTTATCCAGCCGAAAATGTCGGTAATGTTCAGGTGGAGAAACCCTGCTTTAAAAGAATACGCAATGAAATATGAAAAAATATTAAGTTTTAAAATATTAATCTTAATATTACAAAATACCAGAGGTGGCCTACTTTCAATTATATGTTTAATGTATGTATACTAAATGTGTATCAAAAAGGCTACATGTTCCAAATATTAACAATGGTCATCCTGAATAAGTGGAATTATTTCTTTTTTCCTTTAAATATCTATTTTCCAAATTTCCTATAATTAATACATAATAGTTGTTTAAATTATGAATGGGTGGGAGGCCTATCTTGTAAGTACCATATGCTGATGACTTGTATGATTTCAACAGGCAATTTTCCATAGTAAAGTATGGAATTAGTGACACGTCAAAGAATAAAAGTTCCTCAAATAGAGCTGGGGGATACTAAAAACGGGTTCTTAGGCCCTCAAAATCAGTAAGGAAAGTTATTAAGTTAGTGGACGATGCATTGCCAGGTACTTCCAGATCACAAATTTTCTTCATCTCCAGCCTTACCTCTTCTGCCATAGAGAACTAACCTGGACAATATGCTCTCCTGATTATATCACAAATACTCTTCATCCATTCTATGAGCAATTTCTGATTATTCTTTTTTTTAGTTTTGTACATAAGAACACTGCCTGCCTGGACTTTTGCAAAATTCCTTGTATACACAAAATTAACAACATAATAAAGCTTTCTTGTCTCTTCTTTGGCAATTCTAAAAAGACTGAATCAGTGAAGGCCCTAACACTTCTAGGAATGCACACTACATCCAGCCACCCACCAGCAGATGTAAACAGAGATGTCAACCCTGAGACTAAATCAGGGGCTAGCTGCCAAACACTCAAACTTCACTTGTTTCTTGCCAGTACAGTAAGCCCCTTTGCCCATGATTTCACTTTCTAGTTTCAGTTACCATTAGTCAACCAGGGTCCGAAAATATTACAGTCAAGATATTTTGAGAGACAGAGACCACATTCACATAACTTTTATTACAGTATAATATTATAATTGTTCTACTTTATTACTATTGTTGTTAATGTATTACTGTGCCTAATTTATAAATTAAATTTTACCATAGGTATGTATACATAAGACAAAACATAGTATACATAGGGTTCAGTACCATCTGCAGTTGCAGGCATCCACTGCGGGGCTTGAAATTCATCCCCCACAGATGAAGGGGGACTACTGTATGTCTAAGGCAAAGCACACACTTGAGTCATCTGTGGCAGCAAGTGATATAAATGAGGTATCTGTGCTAAGCCATCAACATAGTCAAGACACCTATTTAAAAAAAAAAAAGGAACATAGCAATCCTCAAAGGTTCCAATTAGTCACTTAGCTTTAACTTGTAACACCAAGATACAACTGGAATTTAGATACAAGACTTGAATGGAAATTCAGCATGGGGGAAGTTGTGTAACAAGATTTTGACAGGCATCTGGATTTGCAAAGAATTCCTCCTTCTGAGTAATGTTCTTGGAAGGAAACAAAGACTTTCCAAAGTACGGAAGTATAGCTCAGCAGGCTAAGAATTAAAACTGGAGACTCAACCAGAGTGACAGTTGGCCTCCACCCTGGAAAATCTCTACCTACTCATCTGTAAAATAATAGGGCATCACCAATTTAATCAAAACCATGTTCAGGGGCAATGAAACTGCAGATACAATGTACTGGCAGAGTAAGCCACTTAGGAGTTTAACACTTTACTTCAGCAAGTCCTTTTTAAATGCAGAACCTCATGACTTTCCCTATTGAGGGAAAAGGTCAGAAGACCCAGAGTTTAATCCTGATTGTACTACTCACTAGTTGTAACCTACTGAGCAAATCATTTTACCTCTTTGCTCCTTTGTTTACTTAGACGTAAAATTAAAGACTTCTATTAGACGATCATTAGTCCTTTCCAGCAACAAAATTCTGTAATTCTACAGAGACATCAGAAGCCTAAGATCACAAATGAGAGTGGTGAAAACAGGACTCCAACCAGATCACTTAAACATTTCACAACATGAAAGAATTCTAGGGCCAGGCACAGTGGCTCATACCTGTAATCCCAGCACTCTGGGAAGTTGAGGTGGGTGGATTGTTTGAGCCCAAGAGTTCAAAGTCAGCCTGGGAAACATGGTAAGACCCCGTCTTTAGAAAAAATAAATTTAAAAAATTAGTCAGGTGTGATGGCACGTGCTTGTAGTCCCAGCTACTCCAGAGGTTGAGGTGGGAGGATCACTTGAGCCAAGGAGGCAGAGGCTGCAGTAAGCTGTGATCACACCACTGTACCCCAGCCTGGGCAACAGAGTATAATCCTGTCTCAAAAAAGGAAAGAAACAGAGAGAGAGAGAGAAAGAAGAAAAAAAGAAAGACAGTCTGGCCAGGTGCAGTGGTTCACACTTGTAACCCCAACACTTTGGGAGGCAGGGTGGGAAGATCGCTTGAGGCCAGGAGTTCAAGACCAGCCTGGGCAACATAGAGACCTTGTCTCTGTGAAAAAATTAAAAATTAGCTGGACGTGGTGATGCACACATAGGTGTGCATCATCTATGTGTCCTAGCTACTTGGGAGGCTGAGGCAGGAGGATCAATTAAGCTTAGGAGGTCGAAGCTTCAGTTAGCTATGATCATGCCACTGCACTTTAGCCTGACCCACAGAGCAAGATTCTGTCTCACAAGAAAGAAAAGAAAAAAAGAGAAAAGGAGGCTTGGGCATGGTGCCTCATATCTGTAATCCCAGTACTTTGGGAGGCTGAGGCAGGTGAATCACTTGAGGCCAGGAGTTCAAGACCAGCTTGACCAACATGGTGAGACCTCGTCTCTACTAAAAACACGAAAAAATTAGCTGGGTGTAGTGACACATGCCTACAATCCCAGCTACTCAGGAGGCTGAGGCAGGGGAATGGCTTGAACCCAGGAGGTGGCGACTGCAGTGAGTGAGATCACACCACTGCACTCCAGCCTGTTAGCACCACTGACAGAGTGAATAAGACCCTGTCTCAAAAAAAAAAGAAAGAAAGAAAAGGAGAAGGAAAGAAGGGAAGGAGGGAGGAAGGGAGGGAAAGGGAAAGAAAGGAGAAAGAAAGAGAAGGAAGGAAAGAAGGAAGGGAGGGAGAGAAAGGGAAGGAAAGGAGAAAGAAAGAAGAAAAGAGAAGACAGAGAGGCCAGGCGCAGTGGCTCACACTTGTAATCCTAGCACATTGGGAGGACGAGGGGGATTGCCTGAGCTCAGGAGATCGAGACTAGCCTGGGCAACGTAGAGAAATCTCATCTCTACTAAAACTACAAAAAATTAGCTGGGCATGGTGGTGCACACCTATAATCTCAGCTACTTGGAAAGCTGAGGCACGAGAATCTCTTGAACCCGGGAGGCAGAGGTTGCAGTGAGTCAAGATAGCGCCATTGCACTCCAGCCTGGGCGACAGAATGAGACTCTGTCTAAAAAAAAAAAGAGAGAGAGAGAGAAGACAGAGAAAGACATTCTACAGCCATATACCTGAAAAACTACAATCCCTGAAAATTCTTCTCCGGGCCACTTGAGGGGGCCAACTTTTACTCCAAATATACTCTGGTGCTGGATAGCTATCCCAAAAAATTAAGCCTATAACATTTTTTTCTTGCTTATTTAATTCTTATTTATCATTCATATTTTACAGATGACTGTAACATGGTTTTAATATCAATATCACATCCACTTTTAGTTAAACACTCCTCAGGAAAAATTTCAACCCAGTGGAGAATCATTCCTCAAAATACCTTTTCTCAAAATCAACTCTACAAAGAACAACAACCCATAGGAAGACTGTAAAAACAAAAAAAAGTACAAGTAAACAGTATAATAAGAACTATAAGATGATGTATATAGAAAGGATGGAGTAACATCAGCCTCTGGACCTGGCATGTTCATAACGGTTTCAGCCTTTTTTTTCCCTTTCTAATAAAAGGCAAGTGACTAACTAACCACTCTGCTTCTCGGCCTCTATCTGGTACCTTAAAAGTGGCAGCGGAGGCCAGGAGCAGTAGCTCACACCTGTAATCCCAGAACTTTGGGAGGCTGAGGCGGGCAGATCACCCCCCCCCCCGCCTAGGGACTGAACTCTGTCAGGAGTTCGAGACCAGCCCGGCCAACACGGTGAAACCCCGTCTTTACTAAAAGTACAAAAATTAGCCAGGTGTGGTGGCGGGCACCTCTAATCCCAACGGGATTACAGGCTGAGGCAGGAGAATTGCTTGAACTCGGGAGGTGAAGGTTGCAGTGAGCTGAGATCACGCCACTGCACTCCAGCCTGGGCCACAGAGCGAGACTCCATCTCAAATTTAAAAAAAAAAAAAAAAAAAAAGTGGCAGCTGAAAGACCTGAAGTAAGGAGAATGGATGCTTAAAGGCTTTTCTACTAGAGGCATCCCATAGTGAATGTGAGGAGCTAAGAGACTGGGGTTTCGGTTTTACTTGCATACCAGACAGTGCAATAATTATAAGCAGGTGACCATATAACTTATCCTTTAAACTGGGACCTTTTTTTTTCTTTTTCTTTTATTATTATACTTTAAGTTCTAGGGTACATGTGCACAACGTGCAGGTTTGTTACATATGTATACATGTGCCATGTTGGTGTGCTACACCCATTAACTCGTCATTTACATTAGATATATCTCCTAATGCTATCCCTCCCCCGTCCTGCCACCCCACAACAGGCCCCAGTGTGTGATGTTCCCCTTCCCTAAACTAGGACCTTTTTAAGAATGAAAGGAACACTAATAATTACACTGGGACAATGGGAGAGCTTCAGATGGTCCCAAGTAAATCAGGATATATGATCGGCTTGGTTACGAAGGATCCCAACAATCAACAAGGCAGGCAGGTGACGTGGAGTTACCTGATGAACCTTATTAAGTAATCTTGCCTCATCTTATCAACTGGCAGAAGCCCCAGCAGAGGCAGAAGGGAATACAGGAATCAGTCCTCCTGCCAACATTATCTCTGCTATGTGGACCCATTATAAACCTGTCAATTTCCTCAGATGCCATTTTCTCAATGACTCCTACATAATCCCAGCCCTTTGGAATATAGCTTTCATTTTTTAAATTGGCCCTAATAGGAAAACAGTACTAGAGCACATGGACTTGATCTATGAATTATCAACTCTGTATCCCGAGAGGTATATGATAGAATTTCTGGTATTCTGGCCAGGTATGGTGGCTCACATCTGTAATCCCAGCATCTTGGAAGGCCAACGTGAGAGGATCACTTGGGCCCAGTAGTTCAAGACCAGCCTGGGCAAAATAGTGAGATCCTGTCTCTACAAAAGAAAATTTTTTTTAATTAGCTGGGCACGATGGTGCATGCCAGCAGTCCCAGCTACTCGGGAGGCTGAGGTGGGAAGATCACTTGAGCATGGAAGGTCGAAGCTACAGTGAGCCGTAACTGCCCCTGCACTCTGGTCTGAGCAACAGAGCATGAATAAAGTGGCAGGGCATGGGAAGATCAGGTAACTAAAGTGACAAACTACTACTGTCAAGTCTTTCCCTAAATCTCTGATTTAAGAAAACTGATAGGAAGAGCAAACTGAGTCCAAGACCGGAACCAATGGAGCAACCTTCCTTTTTACCCATTCAGTGAATGGCCATGAAAGTGAAATGCCTTCTTTTCCACAGAAGCAGAGTGACGTTGTGGTGACAGAAGCAAATTTTACTTACAAGAACACTATGCTTCAAGCTCATTAAGGATTAAACAGGCTTATCATCTGGTCTAGCAGTTACACCTCCCTTTATGATACTGTGTGTGTGAAAAAGTGCTTCCAAATGACTTACTAGCACTCTCTGAGCAAATCAGCCCATATTAGGTTTACACTTTCTTCCAAAAAGCACTTTATTCTGAAGCACAGTATTCATCTGTGGCCCAGACAGGTATTTTCTCCCCATGTATAACTATATGAGGAAAGACACCTATTTGTTGACTGAAATTCAGCCAAATGTAATCATTCAGCATGACTTGGGCAGATATTAAACTCAAATTACAGGTTCAGTAAATACACATATATTGTTTTTACTTTTAACTGGGCTAACAGACAAGAGAAACCAACTTGATAACTAGAGTATACCTACTCCTAATCAGACTAAAGTAGGGAGTTAAACCCAGTGGGAGTTAGTCACATGGTTACGTACGGAATACACAGAGTGTGAGGAAGAAGGAGACTTTAGATAACTGCAAACATCAGAATCTAGGTGAGGTGAGTGCTAGCACCAAGAGACATCTGCTTGAGAAGTAAGTACTGTGGCTGTGATGAGAACCCTGCTTACTGGCTCCAAGTCCACTCCCATCTTCACAATTCCACCCGTCGTCCTCCACTTACATATAAAAGTGAAAAACTGCAGATAGCAAAATATGAGTGATAGCATCAAGAGAGGAGAATGAAGGAGAAAAAAAATCAGATCCTTTAAAAATGCATATAACATTGTAAAAATTTCAAAGCAGTTAGCATGTCTCAGAAAACATTCAGACCCAACCTGGAAATCTAGCTCCACCATAAACCATGGGAACTTTCATAAGTTACCTAACTTCTGTAAGCCTCAGTTCCCTCATATGTAATATAAGGATAATAATACTACCCTAACTTACAAAACATTCTTTTAAGTGTTACATATGCCTGGCACATGAAATGCCCCCAAATAATATTTGATAAATAAATGACATCAAATATTAGCTATTTAAAAAATCTGTTAAATTTTTTTTTTTTTTTTTTTTTTTTACAAACAGCAATGTCTCAGCTGAACATTGGGCAAGGCATTCCTTAATTTGGTAGGCACCGGGGAGTGCTGCAGATCAGCAGGGGATGTGAAACAATGACAGTTACATTTTGGGAAGCTTATATTATAATGGCAGTGGCGACTAATAAGTACTAAAACTGAAAAGAACAAAAACTTGAAAAGCAGTTATTGGAACCAAATTTTCTATAAAGTAATGGATCATGGTTATAAAAAAATCTTTTTTCACCCCTAGAATTACGTTTCACATCATTTTTTTATGACTAGTCAAGTGAAGCAACAGGAGTGGAAAAGGAACAAAGAAATCTGTAACTGGTTGTGATCAATTAGTTGTAAGCACCACTGCATTCAGACCGGCCATATTTCACTTCATTTTAACCACAAATAATGAATTCTAATATCTATTTTTCCACTAATGCATTGCCTGTTCTCTGGATTATAGAACTCTCAGCAGTAATTTATCAATGTCCTTCCTTGATTCTTTAGCACTCACTTATGACAATTAATACAAAACCTTCAAATCTCCTCGCCTTTCTATACTACAAATTTCCTTGCCTTTCTACACTACAGGTAACACTGGCTATTTTCCAAGTGGTAAATAAGACATGTAAAGTGCTTAGCAGAAGGCCTGGCATATGTTACAAGATAAAAAAAAAAAAAAGTTAAATAATAATTTTCATTGTTATTAAGATTAAAGGGGCACAAGGCCAGGCGCGGTGGCTCACGCCTGTAATCACAGCACTTTGGGAGGCCGAGGTGGGCGGATCACAAGGTCGGGACATCGAGACCATCCTGGCTAACACGGTGAAACCCCGTCTCTACTAAAAATACAAAAAATTAGCTGGGCGTGGTGGCGGGTGCCTGTAGTCCCAACTACTCGGGAGGCTGAGGCAGGAGAATGGCATGAACCTGGGAGGTGGAGCTTGCAGTGAGCCGAGATCACACCACGCCACTGCACTCCAGCCGGGGCGACAGAGCGAGACTCCGTTTAAAAAAAAAAGATTAAAGGGGCACAAAATGGGTACTCAATAAATATTTTAATGAGTAAATAAACATACTTAAGTAAAACAAGTTAACCTTATTTACAGCAAAACACAGAAATATAATTTATCATTTAAGAGAAGCAACCAGAGTTGTACATGTGCTCCAGAAACTGCTAACATTCAGCTTTCAATTCCTTAGGACAGATCCAGAAAATGTGACCTGCCTACAAAGGGAAAAGAGAGAAACAGCACCTGCCTGGGAGCAATGAGTCCTACTTAGAGTCCTGACAGCCAGAGACAATGCAGACAGCCCTGGGCAAGTCACTTGTCTAGATCTCAGCTCCCTTTCCTGTAAAATGAAAATCCTTCCATTTCTCCGATCCCATGCAGAAAAGAGAAGATATAAAAGGGTTACTTAATGCAGTATTTCACAAGCTTCAATCTTGATCATCTTTTCATTTTTGCCATATCCACATAACACTTTTATTGTTTTTCTTTAAATTGATTTGCATGATGATGGCTCACTGCAGCCTTGACCTTCCAGGCTCAAGCAATCCTCCCACCTCGGCCTCCTGTGTAGCTGGGACTAAAGGTGCACGCCACCATACCCAGCTAGTTTTTAAATTTTTGGTAGAGATAGGGTCATGCTATGTTGACCAGGCTGATCTCAAACTCCGGGGCTCAAGTGATCCTCCTGCCTCTGCCTCCCAAAGTGCTGGGATTACAGGTGTGAGCTACTGCACCTGGCCTTAATTTACTTAAAAATTTAACCTCACCTTAAGTAATAAAATCATTAAAAATATTTTATTCACGTTAGCTAATTTTTCTAATGTGTCTAAAGATAAATTAACTACTCAACTTTAAATATTCACTCAAAGATTATCTAAATTCATCTAACATATCCAAACTTTGGCAAATGGTAACCTAATTTTTATAACTGAAAATAAAAAAAAAATTTTTAATTTCCCATACTATAGCAACATAAGAAAATCAAAAAATTTAAAGGACAGGGAATTGAGTAGAAAAGAAATAGAATTTCATATTCCCACAATAATGTAAGGGTTAATTCAAATTAATATTCAGTTATTTTATAAGTAAGAATATTTTTTAAACAATGTGAGGCAACAAAAATTGAAAACAGAACTGATTCCTTCTTAACTTAGGTAATCTTCATCTGAATTAGGATTTTATTTCCTTTAACTTTAAAAGACTTTCACTCCACCCTTGAGTATCTAAATTCAGACTAAAATAAGAAAAGCAATTAGTTTCTTCTTTCTTAAGACCATAAAAAGAAGACAGAGATTAAAATTAAGTGCCATGTTTATTAGCAGTGGAAGTGCTCTTATAAACTTATGCTCTCTTTGCCTTGATCAATGCATGAGAAAATAAATGCACCTACTTCTTAACTTGGAATTAAGAGAGCAGTATGCATTTGTGTGACAAGTTTTACTAGTCAATAAAGTTTCCCTCATCTAAATGACTCCAACTGTACTTTACAAACAAATCCATCAATAATCAGTGAATAAGCACATGCTTGTACCTGGGCTGACACTTCCTTTCAATGTGGTGGCCAAAATACATAACTGAGGACTCTTGCTCTCTTTAGGAAATCTTAGCTATCAAAAACACATTGGCATAAATCAAATTAAAAATGATCCTTTGAACAATACTGAGCACAAGGACAACTTTTTGATGTATTAATAACAATGTCTAATGTGACTAATGATCAGCAGCTAAACCTCACTAGGTTATTTTAAAGTAGAAGTGACAAACCCAGGCATAAATCTAAATTTGCCAACCTTTGATAGGTATCAATTAGCTGACAAAAAACCAAGTAGGACAAATAATGTGTATCTATAAATATTCACATTACTTTATCCTTATGACATGATCTTTATAATTTATCATAGCAAAGTTCCTCAGGGCCATCTCTACAGGCCTTCTTTCTTTCCCACCAAATCTCACAGGCAAGAGCATTTTTGCTGTATTAAGTATAGCAAACCAGAGGAAAAAAAAATCTATTAAAGTATCATAAGGTAGAGGGGATATATTTTAAAAGGTCATGAAATGTTACAAATGAGAACTGAACACTCCTAAAACACCAGCTTTTTGAAAACATAATTTATACCTGATTCATTGTCCCTGTTCTCATAGCTCCTGTTTTACAAACAGTATGCACTCAAAAACTATTTGTTGCACTAATAAATAGATCAAATAATAAAATACCTTCACAGCAATGAATTATCAGAAAATAGAAAAGGCCAGAAGAAAATTTGAAAACTGATTCCTCAATTACCTTGTTAAAATGTCTATACTATGAAAGCTTTTCAAAGACAAAAACCTGCTCTACCACTGGCCATATTTCTCCTGATAAGTAACTACCAAACCAACAAATTCATTCTAATTAAATGAACAGCTTTAATAAAGTCAGGCTTTATTTAACTGGCTAAAGCCAAACGCCTTACCTGCAGATAATGTGCTTTTAGACTAATTTATCTACAAAAAACTGATTTCATAAAACGTGATATAAACTAGTGACTGGGAAACAGGAAATGACCATTAATTAATAGGTTCAAATTAAGCATATAGGTGTAATAATAGCTATTATTCAATGCTTAAAAATACTCTTTGATGACAGTACTGGTTAAGCTTATTCACAAAGTATTTTGAACAGTTCACCTCATGGAGATCTTTCTCAATATTTCATGGTGTACTGTGCCATGTGCAGTATATGTTAGATGTTGAAGGTATCAATCTCCTGAAAGCCTTTTGTGACATTCAAGGGAAACAACAACAACAGTTGCAGCAGCAGTAGCAACAGCATGGGTTAGGCCCTTGTGCTAAGAATTTTACAAATGTTATTTCATTCAATCCTTACCACAACCCTGTAGGGTATTATTATCCTTATTACATGGGTGAGGAAACAGACAAGAGAGGATAAGTGACCTGTCAAAAGCAACCCAGGTACCAAGCAGCTGGGTTGGTGTTCACCCCAGGCAGTCTGACTTCAGAGTTCATACTCTACAATCTCTCTATATAGATTATGGCTCCTTATAATGATCAACATGGTCAGAGACCCATTTGAACTAGAAATAGGCTAAATAGTTATCCCCATTTATAAGTATTATGACCAAGCAACTAAATGACTCTCCCCATTCACAACTCCTACATAATTAATACTTTGAAACATCATAGTTGCTCATGCTATTTGAAAAACTTCTGAAGGTACTTTTCCTATATTTAGTCATAAGCACACAAAAAAGATAATAATCTCTCACTATAACTCAAAACTTCATACTTATGGGTTATTCTGCTAGCTCTGTAAGTTCCAATGCCTTAAACTTCGATTCAGGGGAAATAATATAGCCATTCCAAAGAGCCAAATCTTTGTTTTTGTTTACTGCTAAGATGAATTGCACAAGCCCTTTACAACATATAAAAAGGCGGAGTAACAATCCAAGTCAAATGCACATAGAGATACATTCTGATTGGTCATCCAATCAGAGCCCTAAAAGATGTTCATTTTCTTCGCAAAAAAAAACTTTAAACAAACATATAAAGGACCCCATTCTAAGAAAAAGGAAAAGCATAAGAGGAGGCAATGAGAGCAATTTAGAGTACTAGATGCAACCAAAGACCTAAAGGGTAAACCCAAGATATCCCCTAAATATGTGTACTACTGTAACCTCATTGATGTTGTTAGGATCTCTTGTAAGTGGCACTTCAACATACAATGTTGTTCCCCATCCCTCAAAGGACTAACACATATAAATATTCTAAGAAGAGACTACAATCATCAAGTATAAGCTAGTCTTTATAAAAAGTAATGTTAACGGGCTGGGTGGGGTGGCTCACACCTGTAATCCCAGGACTTTGGGAGGCTGAGGTGGGCAAATCACGAGGTCAGGAGTTTGAGACCAGCCTGGCCAACATGGTGAAACCCCGTTTCTACTAAAAATACAAAAATTAGCCAGGTGTGGAGGCACGCACATGTAATCCCAGCTACTCAGGAGGCTGAGGCAGGAGACTTGCTTGAACCCAGGAGGCGGAGGTTGCAGTGAGCCGAGATCCCGCCACTGCACTCCAGCCTGGGCGACAGAGCAAGACTCCATTGCCCCCACCGCCCAAAAAAAAAGTAATGTTCACTCAAAATCTAGTTCATAAAGCACCTTCACATATAACATTTCATTGACCATTCACTACCCCCATTCATCTACCAGTGAGGGCAATCTGTTATCCTCATTTTACAGATGAGTAGTGAAGGTACTTACCTAAAATCAAACACTTTGTGACTGGTAGAGCCTCCAACTCAAATCACATGACATCAAATCCCAAGCACTTTCCACACCACATTGTGCCTCCACATTCCACATCAAAAAGTCACAAAACTATCCTGTCTGGCTAATCTGCACTGGTCTATTAACAATACTGTAAGAACAAATGTCTGTTATTAATGACACCATGTGTTATGAATACAAAAGAGAAAGAAAACAAACTCAGTATTTTCTCTGAGAGGCCTGGCGCTCTGTTCAGCACCCAACCTATACTTTAACTAACATGGTTCTCACAACAAGCCCCTCAGGTAGGTGCCAATATTCCAACTGTATACCTCAGAAAACACATTCAGAGAGGCTTAGTAACTTGACTAAAGTCACAGATTAAACAAATGACACAGCAATGATGTTAACCACATATCTGCTATACCACACTGCCTAACCCAGTATCACAACGATGCCCCTTTCTGGTCATAAACAAGAAAAATCAAGTACTTTTTCGGTTAAAGTATCTTAACGTGTCAAATAACCATTTCTCCACTTGTTGCTGTCATAATTTCACTTCCAAGCACAGCACCTTTTCTCCTTCCTGATTTTCTCTGGTTTACTCAATATCTGCTGGCCTCACTGTGCCCTGGAAAAGGGGATAGCTGTTGGAACAGAAAAGTGATGTATTATTAACTAATAGTACTTTACCCGGCCACAGGAATCATGCAAATATTATTTCTGCCCTGGGTATAAGTTAATTCTATCAAGTAGTATGTGTCAGTTACCAGAAATGTGAGCCTGCCCAAACAATTATGAAATGAAAACAATGAACAAACTATGAACAATCTATCATTTTAATCACAGCTCTCCAAGGGCTTTCCAAACCAGACAAAACACAACAACAACAAAATGCATAAAAGTAATCTCATTACCATCCCAGAGTCTGGCATCCCACTACATTACAACATTGGGGATACATAGCATTAGCCTCAGAATACTGTGCTCCCCCACTCAGGTGTTGACTGCTAATGAGAGACAAAGATAGATAAGAAAAAAATATAAACATGACACTAGTTTTAAACGTGGGAAAATTATTGAAGGACTTCCCAGAAAAAAATTTAATTAGCTTTAACAAGTTAAGGTATATTAGGACTCCCAAAGGGGGCTTCCTTATCTGAAGCAAACAGGAGGAACTTTCTGTTAACACCGCTGTGTACTCATAATGCAAGGTAAATAGCTAAAAAGGCTTTAAACCAAAACTCTATGTTCAAGGAACAAATAGGAAAAGCTAGGTGTATCTTAGCCAAACTGGAGGAGCGATGGAATAGCCTGCTGATAGGACTAAGAACAGGAACAGGAGTAGATAAAAAGGAAACAGGAAGAACTGAGCTAGAGGGAGTATGGGGGGAAGGAGAAGGAGCAAGGGGCAAAGAAGGCTGGAACCCAGGAAGTACTGATGGAGATGGGCAACACAAGCCTAGAAGAGTAAGGAAATAAATACCCAGAATCGAAAGGTCTGCCAGAGCCTCCTCTGTGGAAATGACCCTCCTCTTTCACAGGCTAAAATTAAGACAAAGGAAATGACCTGGCCAAGACTAGAGAAAATAGAGTTCATTTAAGATACAGGGGAGCGTCCTGCCCAAGGATAAAAGTAGTAATAACTGGTAGAGAACGGAGGGAACTTTTTCGTGCTTTTTAAAATGTAACTTCAAATAGATAAATTATGTGGCATGGAAATTATCTCAATAAATTTGTTATTTTTTTAAAAGTGTGAGCTAGGCATGGTGGCTTATGCTTGCAATCTCAGCACTTTACGGGGTGAGGCAGGAGGATTACTTAAGGCCAAGAGTTCAAGACTAGCCTGGGCAACATAGGGAGACTCCACCTCTACAAAAAAAAAAAAAGTTTAAATTAGCCGGGCATGATAGCACCTGCCTGTAGTCCCAGCTACTTGGGAGGCTGAGGTGGGAGGTTAGCTTGAGCCTGGGAGATCAAGGCTGCAGTGAGCAGTGATAGCCCACTGCACTCCAGCCTGGGCAACAGAGTGATACTCTGTCTCAAATAAATACATAAATAAAGGTGTGTCAAGCTGGGCAACGTGTGACTACTTACAATTCCGTTAACATGATTAGTTCAGTTGTCTCTAAAAGAGTACCCCCAAATTCCCTCACTCGGTAGGTAAAGTTTACTTGTGTCTGGGAACTTCTCTGTTGGAATACATCGGGAGTTTTATCAATACATAAAAAACAGCAGCAGGGAAACTGGGAGCTAGGTCTATAAAGAAGAGGTCTTCCCCCATTTTTGCTCTTCAAATTTATTTGATAAAATTTTATACGGTGCTGTGGGGGAAGGAGGCTTTTGTCTGAAAGATCAGGTTTCTTCAGAGGATGATCTAGGGCCAAAATCTACCTAGTCAAAGAGAAAACGATCTGGGGTACAAAAGTCAAGTCAGTTCTGGACAGACCCCAAAAGGTTTATCATAAAATGATCACAGAAGACCTTTCTCTTTGCTACCCCCAAATTGGACTGTACGCCCCATGTCACTTCCGACGGTTACTCGCGAAGACGGATGCTTTGCCAAGATCCCAGAAGTTTCTGGCGAGCTGCTCACGGACACAAATTAGAAAGACATTCGGGGACCGACCTGGGTGAAGCTAAGCGCCACGTCCAGCGCTGGGTTCCCCCTTCATCCCTCCCAATATAGGAAAAGGGACAGAAGAGGGCAGCAGCCAAGCAGGAACGCCCAATCAGCCGTCTTCATCCCCCCTCCCCTGAGCCAGGTTTCGGGGAGCCGCCCCCTAGCCCTCACGTAGGCCCATTCCCACCCGCCCCTGCCCTGGGCCCGCGACCCCAGGGAGGAGGGGACGACGGCGGCGAGCGCCCCCACCGGCAGCAGGCGCACCTCCCCAGGGGCAGCTGTCGCCGCGGCCCGCGGGGCCCGGGCCTCCCCGGGAGCAATAGGCTATCGATTCAGCTGCCTGTCGCTAGGCGCCCCGGGAGAGCGAGGCCTACACCGCCCGGCCGGAGCCCCGGCCTCGATTTCGCCACTTTCCCCAAACCAGAGGGAGAGCCCGGGGGCAACCAGGCCCGTCTGGGCGAGAGGGAGGAGAAGCAGAGACCACTTGCAACAGCGGCCGCGGGAAACGGGGTGCGGGGCGCCGGGCTCCCGCCAACAAGTCTCCCGGGGGTCCCCCACCCTACCGCCTGCCTCGCAAGTTGCGCATTCAAGTTCAGGCTGGTGCCCTTTAGCCTCCACAGCCCTCGCCACTCTCGAAACTGTATTAAAAACAAGACGCAGAAGAGGCCACAACCGAACGAAAGGCGACGGTGCTGGGCCTCTAAGAGCGCCGAGGGGGGCGGCCCACAGCGACCCTACCGCCCCAGTCACTTCCCCTCTGCAGACCCCGCCAGCCCCCGGGTCGCAGCCCCCGGCCCCTCGGCGTCCGGGTCTGTCACCGCCCGCTTCCCAGCCCCAAGACCCCTTTTCCTTAACGCCGGCGACGGGGGCTTCAGCTCCCCCTTGCCTCCGGCGCTTCTCGGCCTCCTCACCCTCCACATCCCCAAAATGCCCCCAGCACCTTTTAAAGTACGCGGAGGAAGAGTTTGCCGTCAAACTTTGTCGAGCGGTAACCTCGCCCCCCTCCCCGACCTCCACTTTCAGGGCAGGCATCAGGAGAGATCACTTTGCACTTGGGATAAAGCGAATTAAGGAGCTGTCAACCATTTTAGGTCTTTTTTATAGAAGACATCCTCTCCTTCCCCTCCCCCTGCAATGGTTTTAATTTGACACCAAACCTTCCCACCGCAGAAGGGGGTAGAGAAAGGGAGGGGGTGGGGACAGAGGGCAGGAGGAGGGTGACGGGGGAGAGCGAGAGGGGGAGGCTGGGAGGGTGCGGGGAGGCGCGGGGAGGGGAAGGGGGTTGATTTACCTGAGACCAGCCACTGGCCTCCATTGTTGGAGAATTCAATGGCATTGACACAGCCGAAGTGGCCGAGGAGGTCCTTCTTGTAGAGGTTTCTGCAGCCCCGCAGGCGTCTCCTCTGAAAGTCCTGAGTGAGCAGGGGGTCCCCATGCAAGCCCCGCTGGGACAAGAAGCCCACCACTGACCTCATGCTGCCCCCCAGGCCAGCTCTCCTCTTCATGCTGGAACCGCCGCCGCCGCCGCTCGCGCCGCCGCCCCTCCCTCGGCCTCACGCGCGGCCGCTGCTCCCCCCACCCGGCCCTCCCCCCGCGCTGCGATCCGGATGGTTCTTTAACCAGCCATGGCAGGCAGAGCGAGGTGTGCAGACACTCGGCGGCGTTCGCGGCTTCCTGACGGTCCCCTCCCTCTCCTTCCCCCCGAGGCTCCTCCCTCTGCCTCTCCGCCTCCTCCGGCAGCTGATCCTCAGCTGCCGCCGCGCTTCCGCGATGCGCGGCCCTTCCGCCGGCTGCGGGGCCCCGAGAACGCGGCGTCGGCGCCCCTCCCCTCCGCGGGGGGCTGGCCGGAAGAACGCGGGCGGCCGGCCCGGAGACCACGGGCGCCGGCTGCTTTCCCAGTTGAGCCGCTTCCCGCCTGGGGACCTGGGTGGCGCCGGGCGGAGACCCCTCTGCACCCCAGCGCCCCGCACTCCGCGGAGTTGAATGCGCGTAACAAGCCGAGTGGCCGCCGGGCTTTGGCTCGCCTTCCTCCCGCGGGGACCCGCGGGCCGGCTGCTGCCCGGAGGCCAGCGCCCGTACGAGTTCGGGGAAAATGCGGCTGGAGTGGGGGAAGGTGCGGGCGGGGGCTCCGGCCCTCCTTCCTCTGCTGGCCTCTGCCTTGGGCAGTCCGGCCCTGCCCGAGGCGGGGGAACCGGGAGGTAGGGCCGCACACTTGGAGGAACGTTGCCTGGGGGTTTTGTTCGCGCACTCGCCCCTTCCCCTCTCCCGGTAAATGTTTAACACCACCGCTCATCCCCAAGTCCAGTTCTCTAACTCTCCCTTCCTCCGGTCCTTTAGTTGAAAAAGGCTAAATTGTTCCGTTTGGCAGATTAGAGTGGTACATGGGGGGAAAGAGAAAGGGATAAAGAAGTAGGAAGAAAATTGCCAAAACCGAGTTGATGAAGTCCCGAGAAGCACGAGGTACTTCTCTCCGTTCCAGATAAATTTGCACGACAAGAAGCGTGATTTGAAACTAACGATATATGTTATTTAATTGGGTTCGGTGAGCTCCTCTTAAAGGTCTCGAGTGGGGAGCACTGAGGTTGGACAGCTGTTAACCAGCAGCTGCGCTCCAGGCCAGAAGTGGCTGCACTTCAGTAGGATGGGAGTCACCGCGTTGACCCTAGTGGGTGTTAAGTGCTTTGGAATTCTACCAGATACAGTTAAAAGTCCCCTTTTCGATGTATTATAGTACTTTTCCTGGAAGCTATCCTCTGTCATTAAGTGGTAATAAGCTACTGAAATAGGCACTTGTCAGTTTTGCCCTTTCAAGTTAGCAGGAATTACATCCTCTGGACCAGAGATGGCACAGGAGCAGTTGAGTAGAATCATCATTGAAAGATGGGCTGTACATCTCTGATCTGGGGAAAATAATAATACTTTTTTTAAAAAAAGATCGGCTGAACATGGAAGAGGTTTACCCGTCAAACAAAATTATTTACTTCTACTTTTTGTTCAGTAACAATACGATTAATCGTACTAATAACAAATATGCAAATGTTTCATATAAAAGTACATATTCTAGCAAACATTACTAAACAGAAACCAAATTCCATCAGAACTTGGGGAAAAGGGCAAAAAATAAATTTTTAAAAGAAAGAAATCAAATAACAAAAATGTGAATTTTAATGGAATATTGTTCCCCTAAATAGGAAACTATGTGGTACTTAAAAGGTTTTATCCTCAGGATGCCTTCTAATAATCCTTTGTGTTTATTCATTATAATCACCACCTGAAAATTAGTAGCAGTATACCAGCTTTATTAAAGATGTATAGCACCAAACATCCTTCTGTCATAGCAATGTCAAAATGTGTAATTAATCATTTATTTTTGTGATGATAGGAGTCTCCCCACTCTGCTGTAAGTTCTCTGAGAGCAGGGACTACGTCTGTTCTGCTCAAGGGTGTATGCCTGGAGCCAGTACTTGCTGGCACTAGTGGCCGCTTTAATACTTGCTGAATTCATGAATGTACTTAGGGAGTGGGGAGGAGTTTGAAGGGAAAGGTCGTGCTTTCCGGTTTGGATATGTTGAGTTTGACCTGTTTCATTCCAGTGGAATCCACTTGTTCCAAGGCCAGTTTCCCTGCTCACTGTTCCTTTGCTTGGCATACTCAGTCCACACATTCAAAACCCCCTCTGACTTCTTCCAGTTAATAGGCCATCATTTATACCTATTTGCCTGGGGTGGGGGAGATTTGTTCGAAGTGGCCTTTACTGTGGCAGTGTATAATACGCATCCTCCTCTGCCCTCTTAAGCACATACCCCCTTTACAGTTTTTACTGAATTCCTGGGAAAATTGTCCCATTTACCTCAGCATAAAAATAGACCAGCATCTGGTCACATGCCAGCCCAAATCTAGGACTTTGCTGGAAACTTCCTTAACTGTTGGGTGATCAACAGTGACAGAAAGGTAGGACCACCTAGTCTGTTTATATCCTACTGCTAGTCTGGCCAGATTTTTATAAGCCTGAATGAAATATCTTCCTATTCCTATAATTAAGAGTTGTTGGATAAAATGGAGGATACCCAATTTGGTATGAATTTCAGATAAACAACGAATGTTTAAGTATACCCCATAAAATATTTGAGATATACTGATATTGTTTATTTGAAACTCGAATTGGGCATCCTGAATTTTTTATTTGCTCAATCTGGCCACCTACTTATAACCAACTTCAAAAGATGAAACTCCATAATATCAATTTGCTTTTACTAGGAATTTAACGTAGTCCCTTGTGTCATTTATTGCAAACTAATAATATGGTACATAACTACATACCACAAACTTTTTTACCACACCTGTAACAAAATTGCAATACCACAAACATTTAATCAGCTTTGATGACCACATGAGCTTTGTGTTTTTCATATAGGCATTTATAGTGAAAAGGCCAGTGTACTTAGCTTTAAAATAGCAAATGAAATTACTTCTGAGTAAATTGAACCACTGCAGAGAATGTGTGGAGGAAGAGGGAGAAGAGTGAAAAACTCATATTTTTCTTTCCTAAACCCAGAAACTTATGTGTATTAACATTCATACTTAGGAAGCCTTGAAACACTGATTTGGAAATTCATTCTGGAAAAACAAAGATATGGAAATTGCTTAACCCAAGAACTCTTAATTGCTTCACCATAGGTTGAATACTGGTCAAATGTAGAATTCCCAGAAATGTATTTACTCTTTGACTTCTATTTTGTTTGACTCCAATATTGCTGAAGAAAGAGTAAGGACTCTTTAAAAACTGATTGAATGCTAAGGAAATGCTCAAACATTAGAAACTGTGTTTTTAAAATTTATTTATTTATTTATTTTGAGACAGGGTCTGGCTCTGTCACCCAGGCTGGAGTGCAATGGTGTGATCTTTGCTCAGTGCAGCCTTGACCTCCCAGGCTCCAGTGATTCTGCTACCTCAGCCTCCTGAGTAGCTGGAACTACAGGTTCACACTGCCACACTCAGCTAATTCTTGTATTTTTTGTAGATGGGGTTTCTCCATGTTGCCCAGGCTGCTCTCAGACTCTTGGCTCAAATGATCCTCCAGCCTTCACCTCCCAAAGTAAAGGGATTACAGGCATGAGCCACCTAGCCTGGCTGTTTTTTTTTGTTTGTTTGTTTTGTTTTTTTAACTGAGAAAATACTAAGCCCTTCTGAAACTTTTATTAAATCTTAGCATATTGAGTACTACATATGGATACTAATATGCTCAGAAATGTTTTATTCAAAATATTTTCAACTTTAAAATAAACCACTATTCATAAAAAGAGATGTTAATTCATGCAGAGATCAATGCCTCAAATATACATATGATTTAACTGTAACATTTATTTTTAACTTTTTAAAGACAGGGTCTCTCTGTTGCCCAGGCTGGAGTGCAGTGGTAAAATCATAGCTCACAGCAGCCTGGAACTCCTGGACTCAAGTGATCCTCTCACCTCAGCCTCCTGAGTAGTTGGGACTACAGGTGTATGCCACCATGCCTGGCTAATTTTTTAAAAAATGTTTTACCATTTTGTCGCTCAGGCTGATCTTGAACTCCTGGCTTTAAGCTATCCTCCTTGTCCTCCCAAAGTGCTGTGACTACAGGCATGAGCCACCTCGGCCTGTCAACATTTAAATTTTAAAAGGTAAATTATTTATTGGTCATCTCAAATAACAGTCACTTTTAATGTTGGGGAGAAAAGAAACTGATTTACTTAAATTCGTGTTCTTCCAACAAGATCCATAGGACATATAGCTTTTCATTTTTTAATAACTTTATTGAGATATAATTGACATAAAATTCACCTTTTAAAGTGTACAATTCAGTGGTTGTTAATATATGCACAAAGTAGTATAACCATCACCATCTAATTCCAGAACATTTCACCACTCCAAAAAAGAAACCCTCATATATATTAGCAGTCTCTCACCATTCCTCCCTCCCCTCAGCTGCTGACAACCACTTATCTAATTGCTATCTCGATGGATTTGCCTATTCTGCATTTTTTTTTTTTTTTTTTTGAGACAGAGTCTGGCTCTGTAGTCCAGGCTGGAGTGCAGTGGCATGATCTCAGCTCACTGCAACCTCCGCCTCCCAGGTTCAAGCGATTCTCCTGCCTCAGCCTCCACAGTAGCTGGGATTACAGGTGTGCACCATGACACCCAGCTAATTTTTTATATTTTTGGTAGAGATGGGGTTTCACCACGTTGGCCAGGGTGGTCTCAAACTCCTGACCTCAAATGATCCACCTGCCTCAGCCTCCCAAAGTTCTGGGATTACAGGCATGAGCCACCATGCCTGGTATATTCTGTATATTTCATAGGCGTGAAATCATACAATATGTGTAGTCTTTGTAATCTGGCTTCTTTCATTTAGCATGTTTTCAAGGTTCATCCATGTTGTAGCATGTATCAGTACTCCATTTTTTTTAGACCAAATAATATTCCACTATATGGATATATCATATTTTGTTTATCTGTTCATTAGCTGATGGGCATTTGGGCTGCTTCCACTTTTTGGCTATTATGAATAATAATACCACTATTAACATGTGTGTACAACTTCTCTGTGGGCAAATGTTTTTATTTCTCTTGGGCATTTTATGTAGTAGGACAATTTTGGGGCTATATGGTAACTTTATGTTTAACTTTGTGAGGAAGTGCCAAACTGTTTTGCATATCAGCTGACCATTTTACATTCCACAGGTTGTAAGAGGGTTCCAATTTATTTATTTATTTATTTTTATTTATTTATTTTTTTGAGACAGAGTCTCACCCTGTTGCCCAGGCTGGAGTGCAGTGGTGCAATCTCGGCTCACTGCAACCTCCGCCTCCCGGGTTCAAGCAATTCTCCTGCCTCAGCCTGTTGAGTGGCTGGGATTACAGGCACGCGCCACCACGCCCGGCTAATTTTTGTATTTTTAGTAGAGACAGGGTTTTGCCATGTTGGTCAGGCTGGTCTTGAACTCCTGACCTTGTGATCCCCCTGCTTCAGCCTCTCAAAGTGCTGGGAGTATAGGCGTGAGCCACCGCGCCTGGCCGAGGGTTCCAATTTTTTTACATCCTTGCCAATTATTGTTATTGTCCAACTTTTTAAATTATGACCATACTAGTAGGTGAAGTAGTTTCTTCTTATTGTTTTGATTTGCAATTCCCTGATGTCTGTTGATGTTGAGCATCTTTTCTTATGCTTATTGGCCATTTGTTTTTGTTTGTCTGTTTAAGTTGGAGTCTCACTCTGTCGCCCAGGCTGGAGTGCAGTGGTATGATCTTGGCTCACTGCAACCTCCATCTCCCGGGTTCAAGCGATTCTTGTGCCTCAGCCTCCCAAGTAGTTGGAATTATAGGTGTGTTCCACCACACCCGGCTATTTTTTGTATTTTTAGTAGAGATGGGGTTTCACCATGTTGCCCAGGCTGGTTTGGAACTCTTAGGCTCAAGTGATCCACTTGCCTTGGCTTCCCAGAGTGCTGGATTACAGGCATGAGCTACCAAGCCCAGCCTTATTGCCATTTATGTATCTTCTTTGGAGAAATGTCTCTTTAGACCTTTTGGCCACGTTAAAAATTGAATTGTCTTTTTATTGCTGAGTTGTAAGAGTTTTTTTTACATATTCTAGATGTAAGTCTTTTATCAGATATTTGATTTGCAAATACTTTTTCCCATTCTTTGGGTTGTCTTTTCACTTTCTTGATTGTATTCATTGAAGCACAAAAGTTTTTAATTTTGATAAGCTCCAGTTATCTGTTGTTTTCTTATGTCACTTGTGCTTTTGGTATCATATGCCTACTCTATGGTCAATTTTTTTAAGAAGAAACCACTGCCTAATCCAAGGTTACAAATATTCACTTCTGTATTTATTCTGAGAGTTTTATACTTTTTAGCTCTTACAGTTATGTCTGTGATCCAGTTAATTTTGTGTATGGTGTGCGGTAGAGGTTCAACTTCATTATTTTGTATGTGGACATCCAGCCATCCCAGCACCACTTGTTTAGGAGATGATTCTTTCCTCCATTGAATTGCTAAATGTATAGAAATACAACAAATTTTTGTATATTGATCTTGTACCCTGCAAACTTGCCTAACTCATTTATTAATCTTAATTTTTTAATGAATTCCTTAAATGTCCTATATACCAGATCATGTCATCTGTTAATAGAAATAGTTTTACTTCTTCGTTTTCAATCTGGATGTCTTCTACTTCTTTTTCTTACTTAATTGGCTTGGCTAGAAACTCTAGCACAATGTTGAACAGAAGTATCAAGAGCAGACATCTTGCCTTGTTTCTGATATTGAGGAAAGTTTTAGTCTTCTAGTTACCATTAAATATTATATTAGCTTTTGATTTTACATAGATACCATTTATTAGGTTGCAGAAGTTTTCTTCAATTCCTATAGATTTTTTTTTATCTTGCAAAGGTGTTGGATTTTGTCAAGTGTTTTTTGTGTATTGAAATGAGATGATGATATGGTTTTTATCCTTTATTCTATTAATATAGTATATTATGTGGATTGATTTTCATATGTTAAGCCAATTTTTCATTCCTGAAATAATTTTGATCATGGTGTATAATCCTTTTTGTATGTTGCTGGATTCACTTTGCTAGTATTTTGTTGAGGACTTTTTGTGACTATATTCATAAGGAATTTTGGTCTATAGTGTTTGTTTCTTGTGATGTCTTTGCATGGTTTTGGTGTTAGGGTAATACTGGCCTCGTAGAATGAGTTGGGAAGTCCATCCTCTATTTTTTGCTTAGTTTGTGAAGGATTAATGTTAATTCTTTTTTAAACATTTGGTAAAATTCACAAAGGAAGCCATCTGCCCTGGGCTTTTGTTTGTGGGAAATTTTTTGATTATTGATTCAATCCCTTGTTATACTTCTGTTCAGATTTTTTATTTCTTTTTATTCTGTTTTGGTAGTTTGTGTGTTTCTAGGAATTTGTCCGTTTTATCCAGGTTATCTAATTTGTTTTCATGTTCACAGTGTTCCCTTATAATCCCTTTTATTTCTGTAAGGTTAGTGGTGGTGTCACCTCTTTTATTCCTAATTTTAGTAATTTGAGTCTTCTCTCTTTTCTTGGTCAGTCTAGCTAAAGGTTTGTCAATTTTGTAGATATTTTGAAAGAACCTATTTTGGTTTTATTGATTCTATTGTTTTTCTCTTCTCTATTTCATTTGTTTCTGCTCTGGCCTTTACTGTTCCTTCCTCCTGCTTGCTTTGGTCTTAGTCTTCTTTGTCTAATTACTTAAAATGGAATACTATGTTTACCCTAGAGTAGTATAACCATGGAAAATATCCTTCAAACATGAAGGAGAAATTCTTTCCCAGGCAAACAAAAGCTGAGGGATTTCATCAACACCAGACCTGTCCTACCAGAAATGCTAAAGGGGGCTGGGCACAGTGGCTCATGCCTGTAATCCCAGAACTTTGGGAGGCCGAGGTGGGCAGATTGCCTGAGGTCAGGAGTTGGAGACCAGCCTGGCCAACGTGGTGAAACCCCATCTCTACTAAAAATGCAAAAATTAGCTGGGCATGGTGGTGGGCGCCTGTAAGTCCACGTACTCAGGAGGCTGAGGTAGAATTGCTTGAATCCAGGAGACGGAGGTTGCAGTGAGCCAAGATCATGCCACTGCACTCCAGCCTGGGCAACAGAGCAAGACTCTGTCTCAAAAAAACAAACAAATAAAAAAACCAAAGAAATGCTAAAGGAGTTACTTCAAACAGAGAGAAAAGGATGATAATTAGCAACAAGTAATCACCTGAAGGTAGAAAACTCACTGGTAATGGTAAGTACACAGAAAAACACAGAGTATTTAACACTGTAACTGTGTTGTGTAAACTACCCTTATCCTAAGTACAAAGATTAAACAATGAACCAATAAAAGTAATAACTACAACAACTTTTTGAGACATTCATAGTATAATAAGATATAAATAGAAACAACAAAAAGTTAAAAAACGGGGGGATGAAGTTAAGGCATAGAGTTTTTAGTAGTTTTGTTTTTGCTTGTTTGCTTATGCAAACAGTGTTAAGTTGTTATCATGTTAAAATAATGGGTTATAAGATAGTATTTGTAAGTCTTATGGTAACCTCAAACCAAAAAACATGCAATGTATACACACAAAAAATAAAAACAACCAGAAAACAAATACCAAAATGGCAGGAGTATGTCCTTACTTATCAATGACAACTTTGAATGTAAATGGAGTAAACTTTCCAATCAAAAGACACAGAGTGGCTGAATGGATGGAAAAACAAGACCCATTGATCTGTTGCTTACAACAAACACACTTCACCTATACAGATACACTAAGGGGATGGAAAAAGATATTCCATGCCAATAGAAACCAAAAAAGAGAAGGAGAAGCCAAACTTATATCAGGCAAAATAGATTTCAAGACAAAAATTATAAGAAGAGACAAAGAAGGTCACTATATAATGACAAAGGGATTGATTCAGCTTGAGGATATAACAAATTTAAATATAGATGAACCCAACACTGGAGCACCCAGATGTATACATAACTATTATTAGCGCTAAAGAGAGAAATAAGCTCCAATACAATAATAGTTGGAGACTTCAATACCCCACTTTTGGCATTGGACACATCTTCCAGACAGAACATCAACAGAGAAATATTGGACTTAATCTGCACTGTAAACCAAATCTAATAGCTATTTACAGAATATTTCATCCAATATCTTCAGAATACACATTCTTTTCTGCAGCACATGTATTATTTTTAAGGATAGACCATATGGTAGATCACAAAACAAGTCTTAAAACATTCAGAAAAACTGAAATAAGATCAAACATCTTCCCTGACCACATTGGAATAAAACTAGAAATTAGTAACGAGGAATTTTGGAAACTACACAATGCATATAAATTAAACAACATGCTCCCAAATTACTGTGGGTCAATGAAGAAATTAAGGAAATTTTAAAAATTCTTGAAACTGGGCCAGGCACAGTGGTTCACGCCTGTAACCCCAGCACTTTGAGAGGCCAAGGCAAGCAGATCACTTGAGGTCAGAAGTCCAAGATCAGCCTGGCCAACATAGTGAAAACCAATCTCCACTAAAAATACAAAAATCAGCTGGGCATGGTGGCAGGCACCTGTAATCCCAGCTACTCAGGAGGCTGAGGCAGGAGAATTGCTTGAACCTGGGAGGCAGAGGGTGCAGTGAGCCAAAATGAAGCCACTGCACTCCAGCCTGGGTAATGGAGTGAGACCCTGTCTCAAAAAAAAAAAAAAAAAAAAAAAACAATAAAAAAATTCTTCAAACAAATGATAGTGGAAACACAACATACCAAAACCTATGGGATACAGTAAAAACAGTACTAAGAGGGAAGTTAATAGCTATAAGTTCCTACATCAAAGAAGATAATAAACTTAAGCAATCTAATGATGCATCTTAAAGAACTGGAAAGGCAAGAGCAAACCAAACCCAAAATTAGTAGAAGAAAAATAATAATAAAAATCAGAGCAGAAATAAATGAAATTGAATGGAAGAAAACAATTCAAAAGATAATGAAACAAAAAAAATTTTTTTGAAAAGTTGAACAAAATTGACAAACCTTTACCCACACTAAGAAAAAAAGAGACAAGATACAAATAAATTCAGAAATGAAAAAGGAGACATTACAAATGATACTGCAGAAATTCAAAGGATCATTAATGGCTACTATGAGCAACTATATGCCAATAAATTGGAAAATCTAGAAGAAATGGACAGATTCCTAAACACACACAACCTACCAAGTCTGAACCATGAAGAAATCCAAAACCTGAACAGACCAATAACAAGTAATTAGATTAAAGTCATAATAAAAAGTCTCCCAATAAAGAAAAGCCCAGGACACAATGGCTTCACTGCTGAATTCTACCAAACATTTCAAGAAGAACTAATACCAATCCTACTTAAACTATTCCAAATAATAGAGGAGGAGGGAATACTTCCAAATTCATTCTACAGGGCCAGTATTGGCCTGATACCAACACCAGACAAAGACACATTAAAAAGGAAAACTACAGGGCAATATCACTGATGAATATTGATGCAAAAATACTCAACAAAATACCAGCAAACTGAATTCAACAATACATTAGAAAGTCATTCATCATGACCAAGTGGGATTTATCCCTGGGATGCAAGGATGGTTCAACATATGCACATCAATCAGTGTGATACATCATATCAAGAGAATGAAGGATAAAAGCTGTATGATCATTTCAATTGATGCTAAAAAGCATTTGATAAAATTCAACATCTTTTCATGCTAAAAGCCCTCAAAAAACCGGGTGTAGAAGGTACATACCTCAACATAATAAAGACCATGTATGACAGACCCACAGCTAGTATCGTACTGAACAGGGAAAAACTTAAAGACTTTCCTCTAAGATCTGGAACACAATAAGGAGGCCTACTTTCACCACTGTTGTTCAACATAGCACTAGAAGCCCTAGCTAGAACAATCAGACAAGAGAAAGAAATAAAGGGCATCTAAATTGGAATGGAAGAAGTCAAATTATCCTTGTTTGCAGATGATATGATCTTATATTTGGAAAAACCTGCAGATGCTATGAAAAAAAACTGTTAGAACTGATACATTCAGTAAAGTTGCAGGATACAAAATCAACATATAAAAATCTGTAGCATTTCTATATGCCAACAGTGAACAATCTGAAAAAGAAATTTTAAAAGTAATTCAATTTACAATAGCCACTAATAAAATTAATTACCTAGGTATTAACCAGAGAAGTGAAAGATCTCTACAATGAAAACTATAAAACACTGAAGAAAGAAATTTCGGAGGACACCAAAAAATGGAAAAATATTCCATGTTCATGGATTGGAGGAGTCAATACTGTTACTACCCAAAGCGATCTACAGATTCAATGCAATCCCTATCAAAATAAAATACCAATGACATTTTTCACAGAAATAAAAAAAAAATAATTCTAAAATTTGTATGGGACCACAGAAGACCCGGAATAGCCAAAGCTATCCTGAGCAAAAAGAATAAAACTGGAAGAATCACATTACCTGACTTCAAATTATACTACAGAGTGATAGTAACCAAAAGAGCATGGAACTGGGATAAAAACACATAAACCAATGGAACAGAATAGAGAACCCATAAACAAATCCGCACACCTACAGTGAACTCATTTTTGACAAAGGTGCCAAGAACATATACTGGGGAAAAGACAGTCTCTTCAATAAATAGTGCTGGGAAAACTGGATGTCTATATGCAGAAGAATGAAACTTGACCCTTTTGTCTCACTGTATACAAAAATCAAGTCAAAATGGATGAAAGACTTAGATCTAAGACCTCAAATTATAAAACTACTACAAGAGAACATTAAGGAAAATCTCCAGGCCATTGGTCTGGGCGAAAATTTCTTGAATAATATCCAACAAGCACAGGCAACCAAAGCAAAAATGGACAAATGGGAACACATCAAGTTAAAAAGCTTCTGCACAGCAAAGGGAACAATCAGTAAAGTGAAGAGATAACCTACAGAATGGGAGAAAATAATTGCAAACTACCCATCTGATAAGGGATTAATAGCCAGAATATATAGGAAGCTCAAACAACTCTGTAGGAAAAATTCTAATAATTTGATCAAAAAATAGGCAGAATATTTGAATAGACACTTCTCAAAAGACATACAGATGGCAGACAGGCATATGAAGAGGTGCTCAACACCACTGATCATCGTAGAAATACAAATTAAAACTATAATGAGATATCATCTTACCCTAGTTAAAATGTCTTATATCCAAATGACAGGCAATAACAAATGCTGGCGAGGATGTGGAGAAAAGGAAACCCTAGTACACTGTTAGTGAGAACGTAAATTAGTACAACTACTATGGAAAACAGTTTGGAGGGCCGGGTGTGGTGGCTCACGCCTGTAATCCCAATACTTTGGGAGGCCAAGGCAGGTGGATTTCTTGAGGCCAGGAGTTTGAGACCAGCCTGGCCAACCTAGCAAAACTCCATCTCTACTAAAAATACAAAAATTAGCTGGACATGGTGGTGCACAGCTGTAAACTCAGCTACTCAGGAGGCCGAGGCACAAGAATCGCTTCAATGCAGGAGGCAGAGGTTGCAGTGAGCCAAGATTGTGCTACCGCACTCCAGCCTGGACCACAGAGTGAGACTCTGTCTCGAAAAAAAAAAAAAGAAAAGAAAACAGTTTGGAGTTTCCTCAGAATACTAAAGGTAGAGCTACCATGTGACCCAGCAATCCCACTGCTGGATCTTTCATATACTGATTTCCTTTCTTTTGGGAAAGAAAGGAAATCAGTATATGAAAGAGGTATCTGTACTCCCATGTTTGCAGCAGCACTGTTCACAATAGCTAAGATTTGGAAGCAATCTAAGTGTCCATCAACAGATAAATGGGTAAAGAAAATGTGGTACATATATACAATGGAGTACTATTCAGCCATAAAAAATGAGATCCTGTCATTTGCAATAACGTGGATGGAACTGGAATCATTATGTTAAGTGAAATAAGCCAGGCACAGAAAGACAAACATCGCATGTTCTCCCTTATTTCTGGGATCTAAAAATCAAAACAATTGAACTCATGGACATAGAAAGTAGAAGGATGGTTAGCAGAGGCTGGGAAGGGTGGTAGGTGGCTGGGAGCAGGAGAGGTGGGGGTGGTTATTAGTGAGTGCAAAAAAAAATCATTAGAAAGAATAGATAAAACCTGCTATTTAATAGCACAACAAGGTGACTATAGTCAATAATAATGTAATTGTACATTTTTAAATAATCCACATTTATAGATCAGGCATATGGAAATGAACTTGAAAATGTAGGTAAAACTGGCTTCATCCCACTGTAGGAGAGGCAAGTCAATTCAACTGCCACTGGACAGAATTTACTTGCATGTCTATAGATAAGAATTATTTTGCACTCTGCTGTCAGTTATTTACAATTTACAGAGTTGTAAAATACCTCACAAGCAATAAAAGGGTAGAATCAGATACCTTGGAAAGTTGTGCTCTAAAGAATGTATAGTTTTCCACTGGAAATACCAGTTACATTTTTGCTTATTCCAAATTTCCTTATACTTCTCATCCTTGAGGTATGTGAAAATTGAGAGCATAAAAAGCTACCATTTAGATGAGCAAAAGGGAAAATGTCTTTAAGAGACTGCCAGATTTTAATAAAGGTAAGAAATTGGGGGAAATGCTTGGGAATGGCAGGGGCTTTTGCAGGTTATGGATCATTAGTTCCAGAGAACACAGTGGAAGAATTTGGAAGGGGAGGGAAGGGAAGGTAGGATGAGGCTGGGAGAGAAGTAATGTTGTAGGGAATATTATAGGCATAATAATTCATTCAGATGGCAATTCTTGAGCCAGATGTGGTACATGCCTGTAACTCCAGTTACTAGGGAGGCTGAGGCAGGAGGACTGCGTGAGCCCAGGAGTTCAAGACTGCAATGCATTATAATCACACCTGTGAGTAGTCATTGCATTTCAACCTGGGCAACGTAGTGAGACTTCATCGCTTTAAAAAAAGAAAAAAGAGGCTGGGTGCGGTGGCTCGCGCCTATAATCCCAGTACTTTGGGAGGCTGAGGCGGGTGGATCACTTGAGGTCAGGAGTTTGAGGCCAGACTGGTGACCAATGTGGTGAAACCCCGGCTCTACTAAAAATACAAAAATTAGCTGGGTGAGGTGGCACACACCTGTAATCCCAGCTACTCAGGAGGCTGAGGCAGGAGAATCACTTGAACCCGGGAGGCAGAGGTTGCAGTGAGCCAAGATTGTGCCACTGCACTCCAGCCTGGGTGACAGAGCATGACTCCGTTTCAAAAAAAAAAAAAAGAAGAAGCAGCAAAAAGAATGGCGCTTCTCAACTGGGGAAGGATGTTGCCCCTCTTCCCCTCTCCTTTAAGGTTGTCAGATAAGGCATAAACCAACCAGTTACATTTGGAATAAAGAAGTTTTTGGCTGGGTGCGGTGGCTCACGCCTGTAATCCCAGCATTTTGGGAGGCCAAGGCGGGTGGATCACCTGGGGTCAGCAGTTCAAGACCAGCCTGGCCAAAATCGCAAAACCCCCTCTCTACTAAAAATACAAAAATTAGCCTGGTGTGGTAGTGAGCACCTATAATCCCAACTACTCGGGAGGCTGAGACAGAGAGAATTGCTTAAAACCTAGGAGGCGGAGGTTGCAGTGAGCTGAGATCACACCACTGCACTCCAGCCTGGGCGATAGAGCAAGACTCAGTCTCAAAAAAAAAAAAAAAAAAGAATTTTCTGTAAATGTGTTCTGATTTTTTGTTTTCACTTTGTTAAATCTGGCATTCCTAACCTAAGGGAACATTTGTCAATGTCTGGAGACACTTTTTGGTTGTCAAAACTGTGTATAGGAGGGGGTGCTGCTACTGGCATCTAGTGGGTTCAGGCCTAAAATGCTGCTAAATTCTTACAATGCACTGGAAAACTCCTCACAAGAAAAGATTCTCCAGCTCAAAGTGTACATAGTGCCCAGGTTGAGAAACCCTGCATTCGAACAATGATCTCTATATTATTGAATCACAAACTTACCTTTAAATATTTTTCAACATGCTCCCTAAGTTATTCATACATTAGAAGCATGTAATACAGTCCTAATATGTTGTGTACCTTTTAAAATGACAAAAATGTTTTAAAGTTAAAGGACAAAATGATGATGCTGCCGAAATAAACTCAGTATTTTAAAATATAACATTTTGTGTATGATGGCCCTATCTTGCCCTACAAGCCAGGCCCTACTTTGGGAATAGGCGTCATCCATTGACTTGGGGTGGCAGGGCCCAGTGGTCTGCTTCTAACTAGATTTGTCTGACACCTACTTTGGAGTCCATATGTGTTTGTCAAGCCAAAGACCTGTTTTCTGTACTTCTCAAACTTGTGGAAGAGGCTTCAGGCACTTATCTCCTCAGCTTTCTCTAATCCAAGTATTCTTTAGCCCTGCTGAAGCCCTGGAGGGTCCTGTGGATCCAGCTGGAACTGGCCAGAACAGGCTTACTGAGGACTGTGTAGCCTTCAGTGTCGGAGGTTCATTTTCCTCGCCCCCAAAATCCTCTAGTGGCTGTCAGTGCAGTCTAACCCTGGCCTGACTGTCCCTCCAGCCTGGTACCATTTTACCCCACCCACACTCACTCTGCCCCCAGTATATCCTGAGGCCTCAGACCTAGCCTTCCTTCCTCTGTACAGAAAGCCTCTTCTCCACCCACCCTAACTGGGACACCATTGTATGGACCCACCTGAAGTGTTCCAGAGAAGACCACCTGTACTGATTGACAGATCTGAGAGAAGTGAACAGCTTTCCCACTGGAGGGTGATGCCACCTGGGCTGGTTCTAGTTAAAAGCCGGTGGCCTCGTGTTTGCTAGCAGCATGGGGTCACATGGAACTGACAGAAAAAGACTCTTATGGCCATTTTGGCCCCCTTCCCTGCCAGCGCGTGGCAAGAGAGCCCCTAATATAAATGTAAGTGCATCTGCATGTGTGTTGGTGTGTGTGTGTTTGTTGCATTATGTTTATTTTATTTACTTATTTATTTTTTAAGAGACAGGGTCTTGCTATGTTGCTCAGACTGCTGCAGAACTCCTGGCCTCAAGTGATTCTTCCATCTCAGCCTCCTGAGTAGCTAGTATTACAGGTGCCAGCCACCCTGCCTGGCTATATTTTATACATATATTTATGTATATTACTTTATATATACATATATGTAATTATATAGTATATATATTTATTTGTGTGTGTGAATATATAGATAGATGTATGTGTGAAACATATTTATATACACACATACACACATATGTATATGTTTCCTTCTTGCCTGCATGAAGAACCACCACCACAGACTGGCAGACAGTGCTACAACATTGTGTGTAAAATCATCTATATTCTAATTTTTATTTCTATGTTGATGCATATATTTATGTTACCTGTTTCTTTAAATACTTAAAATATATACACTTATGTATGCATATAAAAATTACATTTATTATCTGTACAAAGAAAACCCTCTTTTTTTGAGACAGAGTCTCACTCTGTCACCCAGGCTGGAGTGCAGTGACATGATCTCTACTCACTGTAACCTCCGTCTAATGGGTTCAAGCCATTCTCCTGCCTCAGCCCCCTAAGTAACTGAGATTACGGTGTGTGCCACGATGCCCAGCTGCTTTTTGTATTTTTAGTAGAGACGGGGTTTCACCATGTTGCCCAGGCTGGTCTTGAACTCCTGACCTCAGGTTATCTGCCTGTCTCAGCTTCCCAAAGTGCTGGGATTACAGGCGTGAGCCACCTGCCCAGCCTAAAAAAAACTTTTTTTTGCTCTTACTAATTTATTTTTAAGAGCAACTTTATTGACCCTGCTTTATTTCTGAAATTGTGGTTTAGCACATTATGATATTATAATTTGAGGCTGGGTGCAGTAGTTCACGCCTATAATCCCAGCACTTTGGGAGGCCGAGGCAGGTGGATCACTTGAGGTTAGGAGTTCAAGACCAGCCTGGGCAACATGGTGAAACCCCCGTCTCTGCTAAAAATACAAAAAATTAGCTGGGTGTGGTGGCAGGCGCCTGTAATCCCAGCTACTCATGAAGCTGAGGCTGGAGAATTGCTTGAACCCGGGAGGTGGAGGTTGCAGTGAGCCAAGATCGCACAACTGCATTCCAGCCTGGACAACAGAGTCAGACTCAATCTCAGTAATAATAATAACAATAATTTCAAAGGCTTGTTTCTATGATCTGTTTAGCTTATTACTTGATGGAAATAAACCTGACAAAAATATGAACTCTAAATGGAGGAATTATTGTCTAGGCTTACTCAATAATGAAATTGGTTTTTCAATTTCATTCACCAATTTGTGAAGGTTTTTACTGAAATTCAGCTAATTTTTATCTTCCATGATAGTCAGCTGTCTTTGCAATTAATCAGAAAACACTATATTTTTATATATGAGCATTTCTATAAGTTATATACTTATATAATTTTTAGCAAAAAGTCACACCAAAATGGAAATGCTTCCAAATATAATTTTTCGAAATACTCTTTTGCAATAGCTTTCCAAAAAGCAATTATTTCCCCACTTGTCAAATTATCAACCCTACCTTAAAGAAATGGAATTTTAAAATATTGCTTATTAGTATCTGTAAATAGCATATACTGACAGCCACCTTATTATCATCGAAAAAGGCAACACAGTTTGAATGCTTGTCTTTTTGTCAAAGAAAAGTGCAAGTTATTTATAGATTCTATTTTTAATACTCTGACAAGAAAGACCAAGCAAACCTCTGAGTGAAGTCAAACATCTTCATCATCAATCACCATTTCATCATAGACTACTGTATTATAAAGATTCTGCTATGTAAAAGTCTTTTTTCTACAAAATTAGCATATTGATGTCATCCCTTAGGCACAAAAAAATATAATATGGGGAAGCACCACTATCATTCCATCTGTGCTGTGGAACTCCTATGTCTCTCTCAAGATATTGAAATGACTCATAACCAGCTGGCATCCAGACCAAATAAGGATGCCAGTGTCTATCTGCATATTAAATACTAGCAAAGGTGAACTTCTTTTAGATTTAAAAAATATAAATAGAAATCTAACATTGCCTTCCAGTGCCCTAATGGATCATCATGCATACCCTGGACGTGCCCATCCCACTCTGCTGTGGGACCCTTGTGTTAGAAAATGGGGTCACTGGACTATTTGTACTTCATTATGGAGGAATATGAAGCCTAAATGAGGTCAGTAAATTGAAGTCAGAGAGGCCTGGGTTAGAACTTCCTAAAATGTCTCCATCATTCATCAGCTAAGTAGTCTTATACAAACTGTATAATCACTGTGCTTCTGTTTTTACATTTGTAGAGCAGAATAATATTGTAAAATAGAGATAATGACACCTCATGGAACTGAGAAAGGATTACATAAAGTAATTTTGTTAATAGGACCGTAACATCTTCTCTAAACCCTCAGAAATTGAGCATACTACCCACGCCCTTGCCCTTAGCCTTGACCTCCCCATCTGCTTCACAAGGATCATGGAAGCCATGAGTTGAGGACTCCAACCAGGTCTCTCTGAGGCAGGGGGAGGGACTCAATTCCAGAGATAGGGCTTAGACACTGGACCAGATTGAGGACTAGCTGAAATGGGGCCAGGGTGAAAGCAGTTTTCAATCAGACACATCCACCAGTATGCCATGTCAATTTACTGTTGCCATGGCAACACCCTGGCATTACCACTCCTTTCCATGACAATGACCCAATGACACAAAAATTACTACCCCTCCCCTAGAAATTTCTGCATAAACCGCCCCTTAATCTGCATGCAATTAAAAGTAGGTATAGGGTGGACACCATAATCCCAGCACTTTGGGAGGCTGAGGTGGCAGATCACCTGAGGTCAGGAGTTTTAAGACCAGCCTGGCCAACAATGGCAAAACCCCGTCTCTACTAAAAATACAAAAATTAGCCAGGCGTGGTGGCGGGTGCCTCCCAGCTACTCGGGAGGCTGAGGCAGGAGAATCACTTGAATCTGGGAGGTGGAGATTGCAGTGAGCCGAGCTTGCACCACTGCACTCCAGCCTGAGTGACAGAGTGAGACTCTCTCTCTCTCAAAAAAAAAAAAGTGGGTATAAATATGACTGCAAAACTGTCCTGGGCTGCTCCTCTGCCTGTGGGGGTAGCCTTGCTTGGAAGGAGCAGTCACAGAGCTGTAACACTGCCTCTTGAATAAAGCTGCTTTCCTCTATCTCTGGTTTGCCCTTGAATTCTTTCCTGAGCAAAGCCAAGAACCCTTGCAGGCTAAGATTCACTATGGGGCTCGCCTGCCCTGCGTCATCTCCACTGCAAAACTCCTTATCCAAGTACCATCTTATCCAAGAACCATCTCATGTTATTTTCTCATTTTATCTTTAACTCATTCCATCAGTTATCCCCACTTTCTACTACACATTAATCCACTCCAGTGCTACTAACCTTTCTCCTTAAGTTGTTAAGTTTGTCAAGTGTCTCCCAACATTGAAAAAAAAATTTTTAACTTAGGTAATAAGTTAAAATTCATATTTACCCCCTCTCCCAATCCCACTTACCCTCTGAGAGGAAACCATGATTAACAGTTTAGCATTTATATATTGTATTAGTCCGTTTTTACACTGCTATGAAGAGACACCCAAGACTGGGTAATTTATAAAGAATTTAATTGACTCATAGTTCCACATGGCTGGGGAGGCCTCAGGAAACTTACAATCATGGCAGAAGGGGAAGCAGGCACGTCTTAAATGGAGGCAGGTGAGACAGAGTGTGTGAAGGAGGAACTGTCAAACACTTATAAAACCATCAGTTCTGGTGAGAACTCACTATCATGAGAACAGCATGAAGGAAACCACACCCATGATCCAATCACCTCCCACCAGTTCCCTCCCTCAACACGTGGGGATTCTGGGGATTATAATCCGAGATGAGATTTGGGTGCAGACACAGAGCCAAACCATCTATATCTACCTCATTATTTTAAATTCCTGCATAGCATAGTGTCCCATAGTCAATAAATATCTCTTGAGCACACTGTTCTATGCCCTGACGATATGGCCTTGAACAAAGATGGATAATATTCCCTGCCCTTAAGAAGCTTATATTCTAAAGGCAGTGGGACACAGAAAGCAACTAAGGTAAACAAGTAAAAATATATAATTTTTTTTTGAGACAGGGTCTTGCTCTGTTGCCCAGGCTGGAGTGCAGCAGTGTAATCTCGGCTCACTGCAACCTCTGCCTCCTGGGTTCAAGTGATTCTCCTGCTTCAGCTTCCTGAGTACCTGAGATTACAGGTGTGTCCCACCACGCCAGGCTAATTTTGTATTTTTAGTAGAGACAGGGTTTCACCATGTTGGCCGGGCTGGTCTCAAACTCCTGACCTCAATTGATCCACCTGGTTTGGCCTCCCAAAGTGCTGGGATTTCAGGCGTGAGCCACCGCGCCTGGCATATAATATGTTTTTCCTCAGTCTCCCCAGTAGCTGGGACTACAGACCTGCACCACCAAGCCCATCTACTTTTTGTATTTTTAGTGGAGACGAGGTTTCACCATGTTGGCTAGCCTAGTCTGGAACTCCTGGGCTCAAGTAATCTGCCTGCCTCGGCCTCCCAAAGTGCACCACTGTGCCTGGCCTATAATATATTATATGGTGATAAGTACTATGGAATTTAAATAGGGTGGTTATGGAATATGTCGCTGAGAAAAGTGACATTTGAATAAAGATTTAAGGGAGGTGAGGGCGAAGCACTCATGGATATCTAGGGAAGAGCCTTCCAAGGAGAGGAAACATTGAGTGCAAATGTCCTGAGGCAGGAGAATGCTTGCCATTGAGTCACAGTTGCAGTATCCATATTTAGGCAATGCTAATACTTCTCAAATTCAGTCAAGGTCCTACCTGAATATATTGAAACCTAAAGACAAATTGTCAAGTCAATCATCACCAGCAATCATTACTATAAAACTATAAGGGAAATCAGAAGAGATTACCTTTTTTGTACACACATAAAAAGTTGGAAGAACATATGCATAGATGTTAGTGTGCTCATTTCTTTAAGTGGTCATGATGTCATAGTTGACATTTATAACTGCTGTTTTCCACTATACATTCATTATTTTCTCTTTTTTTTTCTTTTTTGAGATGAGGTTTCATTCCTGTCACTCAGACTGGAGTGCAATGGTGCGACCTTGGCCATTCCTCGGCAACCTTCACCTCTAGGACCCAAGCGATTCTCCTGCTTCAGCCCCCTGAGTAGCCTATGCCCAGCTAATGTGTGTGTGTGTGTGTGTGTGTATATATATATATGCTTTGTAGAGACAGGGTTTCACCGTATTGCCTAGGCTGGTCTCCAACTCCTGAGCTCAAGTGATTCATCCGCCTTGGCCTCCCAGAGTGCTAGGACTATAGGTGTGAGCCACCATGTTTGTTCTGCACTTACTATTTTCTTTATCTTCCACAAGAACATTTTTTTCTGGTCTAGGTTCTTAACCTGGTTGGGGAACCAAACCTTCATTCCTGCAGGATCTAAATTTTCTTCAGCATTCTGCCTTTTTCTGGTTGCCTTAATTTTCCATTAATCTTTCCTATTAAACATGGAGTGCTCAGAGGCTTCCCAGAGAATCTCTTAGATTCAAGAGAAACTCTTGGGTGCATGTCCTCATTGTGTAACAAAGACTCAATTCCCTTTCGGTAATTAGGATCAATCACTTCAGCCAGTTGAGCAATATCTTCTTGGCTATTGGTTCAGTGGCTCCTCAGAGCCCAAAATGGCCAGGTGGTATCTCAACTTCTCATTCAATGGAGCTAGTGTTGTGTTTCATGATAGAAGCATTTCTCTGTGGAAACAAAGTTCATCAAACCTGCAGAACTCAAAGTTGCAGAGGTGGGAAGTAAAAATCCCACAAGTTGGTTATTAGGTTAAGAATGAGAAAAGTCACTTACATGTCCAACCATTTATTCCTGGACCCATGCATTCTGGCTGTGGGAGAAACAGCATGATATACGGGAATATATATGGAATTTTGTAAGACAAAACTTCAGTCTTTCAGGATGCTATCTCTCAACAGGTGCTGGTGCTGAAACCAAGCCATCATTAGGCTAATCCATCATTCCACCAGGCTAGATGCTTCTGGGTAATGAGGCATGTGGAAAGATCATTTTTTCCTTTACATCATTGAATGTAGTTGCAAGATCTGCTTTTAAATCTTGACAGTTGCAGCATTTATGTCATATCAGTGTCAGTCTCTGTTGATTATCTTTTACTTGAGAAGATGTGCTACATAGTTTTGTTTCTTCATATGTCAAATAATTTTGTTTATTTCTGAGACAGGGTCTCCCTCTGTCACCCAGGCTAGAGTGCAGTGGTGCAATCATGGCTCACTGCAGCCTCAAACCACTGGGCTCAAGTGATCATCCCACCTCAGACTCCTGAGTAGCTGGGATTACAGGTGTGTGCCGCCATGCTTGGTTAATTTTTTAAAATTATTTTTAGAGACGAGGTCACCCTATGTTACCCAGGCTGGTCTCAAACTCCTGGGCTCAAGCCATCCTCCTGCCTCAGCCTCCCAAAGCAGTAGGATTACAGGTATAAGTCACCACACCCAGCCATTTGTCAAATAATTGAGTTGTTTTCTGAACATTGCAAATGTTACGTTGTGAACACTAGATACTATTATGTTCCTTAAAGAGTTGAAAGCCAGTTGCAGTGGCACATGCCTGTAGTCCAAGCTACTTGAGAGGCTGAGACAGGATGATTGCTTCAGCCCAGGAGTGTAGTGTAGTGCACTATTATCACACCTGTGAATAACCACTGTATTCCAGCTTGGGCAACATAGTGAGACCCTGTCTCTAAAAAAAAAAAAAAGAAAAAGAAAAAATAAAGTGTTGATTTGTTGTTATATGTTTGTTTTTGCATGCTATTCATTTGGTTGGACTCATATTGCAAACTCTGACTCTGGGCTGCAGAGTGAATCTCAGCTCACTTATTTTATCTTTGGTTGGGTTACTTGCAGTGTACCCAAAGCATGTATGGCTCAGGGGTTCTCCAGATCTCCAGAAAGTTGAATAGCTTTTTCTGCTTTTTCTTTTTTTGTGTTTTTTGTGAGACAGTCTCGCTCTGTTGCCCAGCCTGGACTGCAGTGGTGCAATCTTGGCTGACTGCAACCTCTGCCTCTCAGGTTCAAGCAATTCTCCTGTCTCAGCTTCCCAAGTAGCTGGGATTACAGGCATGTGCCACCACACCTGGCTAATTTTGTCTTTTTTTAGTAGAGATGGGGTTTCACCATGTTGGCCAGGCTGGTCTCAAACTCCTGACCTCAGGTGATCTACCCGCTTCGGCCTCCCAAAGTGCTGGGATTACAGGTGTGAGCCACCGCACCTGGCCTGTTAGGTGTTTTTGTTTGTTTGTTTGTTTGTTTTTTAGCATGCCATTAATTTAGATGGACTCAAATTGCAAACTCTGACTCTGGGCTACACAGTAAATCTCAGTTCAGTTCTTTTATCTTTGGTTGGGTTACTTGAGGTGTACCCAAAACGTGTGTCTCAGGGGTTCTCCAGAAAGTTGAACAGTATTAAAATGCAAATAATATGGCTCTCCTTCTCTGGGTCTCTCCTTTCTTGAATTCCTTCTCACCGTCCAGCAGCTAGTTTTCCCCAACTCTTGCCTCTGGTTTTTCTGGCCAGAAATAATGTGGATTTTTTTTAAATCAGTGTTTTAGCACCACAAATAGCACTGACTGAAGCCTGCCCTCAAGCTAAAGATGGTAAAAGATGGAAAATTCACCCCATGCTATTGCTTTCTTTTAGATGTTAACTCCCTGTCAGAATCTATCTACTTTCACTCATTCTCCGGTGCATTCAGAGAGTTATTTTCTGGTGTGTTTTGTCCAGTTTGTATTTGGTCCAGCAGGGGCTTACTAGAACATACCATAAGTGAACCCCAGTAACATTTTCTCAAGCTGTCCATTTAACTGCGGACACCAGGATCAATCAACACTGCCAAAGAGTCTCATATATTAGAACTTTCTGAATGCCACTTCATTCCTTTTGCTCATTATGATGCCCACATAGTGTTTTTTTATATGAAATTTTTATTTGAAAATAGATTTAGGTTTACAGAAGACTTGCAATGAGAGTATAGAAAGCTTCCATATACCCCCACACCAAATTTCCTCTATTTTTTTTTTTTTTTTTTTTTTTGAGATGGAGTCTCGCTCTGTTGCCCAGGCTGGAGTGCAATGGTGTGATCTCGGCTCACTGCAACCTCTGCCTTCTGGGTTCAAGCAATTCTCCCGCCTCAGTCTCCCAAGTAGCTGGGATTACAGGCACCCACCACCATACCCAGCTAATTTTTGATTTTTGGAAGGATGGGGTTTCACCATGTTGGCCAGGCTGGTCCTGACCTCAGGTGATCTGCCCACCTCAGCCTCCCAAAGTGCTGGGATTACAGGTGTGAGCCACTGTACCCAGCTTCCTCTATTATTAATATCTTAGTATGGTACATTTGTCACAATTAATGAACCAATATTGATACATTATTATTACCTAAAGTTCATACTTTACTCAGATTACTTTATCTCTTACATAATGTTCTTTTCCTGTTCCAGGATCTAATCAAGGACATCACATTACATTTAGTCATCATGTCTCCTTAGGTTCTTCCTGGCTGTAACCGGTTCCCAGACTTTCCTTGCTTTTGATAACTTTGACAGTTTTGAAGAGTGCTGGTCAAGTATTTGGTAGCATGTCACTCAACTGGATTTTTTTTTTTTTTTGAGGCAGGGTCTCGCTCTGTCGCCCAGGTTGGAGGGCAGTGGCACGATCTTGGCTCACTGTAACCTCCTCCTCCTCTTCCCAAGCTCAAGTGATCCTCCTGCCTGAGCTTCCCAAGTAGCTGGGACTACAGGCACACACCACCATGCCCAGCTAATTGTTTTTAAAATTTTTTTATAGAGAGGAGGTCTCACTCTGTTGCTCAGGCTGGACTTGAACTCCTGGCTTCAAGTGCTCCACCCACCTTTGCTTCCCAAAGTGCTGGGATTACAGATGTGAGCCATATCTGACCTCAATTGAGTTTTGATTGATATTTATTTCATTGTTAGACTGGCGTTATGTGCTTTTGGGAGGAAAGCTATAGAGGTGAAATGCCATTCTCATGAAATCATATCAACTACACATACTGCCAGCGTGACTTATCGCCTTGATAAGTAGTGTTTGTCAGGTTTCTACACTGTAAAGCCACTCTTTATCCCCTTCTTTTTCATATTATACTCTGAAAGGGAGTCTATACATTGTCTCTTGACCCACATTGTCTTTGTCCTCTGTCACCCCAGGATCCCATCACCTCCGTCAAAATCAGGGAACCCATCTCAACTATAACATCTTCCTTTATCATATCTACCTATAGAAAACAGCGACCATAGCGTTTACAAGGATATTGGTGCCCATCTGCTAATGTATTTCTCAGTGCCTTAGTGGAGAGCATGTCCTCTGGGATCTCTTAGGTGATATAGTGAGAGGGTGGCCATTCATATATTATAGATTCACTCCAACATTTCTATCTCCTTAAACTTTGGGATTGCGTCTTCTAAATTATGCCACTAAGTTCTTGCATCTCAACACTATTGAAAGTAGCCTACTGCTGAAATAAAGTTTCAGGCAACCAATGAAGTAACTATTAGAGAGGTTTCCAGCTGCACAAGCTAACACATTAAAACCAGAATTTGTGGTAAAAGCACCCATGCTAACAATTCAACCAAATCCAGTGTTACATTCTGTCTTCTTGGTCTGTTTCCTTCTTGGAAAGGAAGAATCCTCCCTTTCACATGTTCTTCACATTTCTGCAGATAAAAATTAGCGAAATATTGAAAGAATAAGTTATTTCTTCCCAGCCACACTGTGGAACATGCCGGGATCTAACCCTAGCTATAGATGTGGAGCTGTGGTTCTCAACTGGGGATGATTTGTTTCCCACAGTACATTTGGCAATGTCTGGAGACAATTTTGGTTGTCACAACTTGGAGGGGAAGGTGCTGCTGGATCTAGTGGGTAGAGGTCAGGAATATTGCTAAATATCGTACAACACATGGGACATCTCCTCCCACAAAGAATTATCCAGCCCAACATGTTGGGAAATCCTGATCTACAGTTAACAATGGGTGGTTGGAGTTAAACTAGAGGAAAGTAGGCCGGGCGCCATGGCTCACACCTGTAATCCCAGCACTTTGGGAGGCCAAGGTGGGTGAATCACCTGAGGTCAGTAGTTTGAGACAAGGCTGGCCAACATGGCAAAACCCCGTCTCTACTAAAAATACAAAAATTAGCTGGGCGTGGTGGTGCGCACCTGTAATCCCAGCTACTCAGGAGGCTGAGGCAGGAGAATCGCTTGAACCTGGGAGGAACAGGTTGCAGTGAACCGAGATCGTGCCACTGCACTACAGCCTGGGCGACAGACTGAGACTCCTTCTCAAAAGAAAAAACGAAAGAAAGAAAAAGAAACTAGAGGAAAGTAGACATCCTTCAAGTGATTACATTTTTTTTCTTTTTTCTTTAGAGATGGGGTCTCGCTATATTGCCCAGGCTGGTCTCAAGCTCCTGGCCTCAAGGTGTCCTCCCACCTTGGCCTCTCATAATGTTGGGATTACAGGTGTGAGCCACCATGCCTGACAGAAATGATGTTATTCTAGTGCCTTTAAGGGAAGAAGGACTGCTTCTACTGGCCTTGTAGATGTTTAGAGAGATTGGACATTGTAGAACTTCGACTTTCTTTGAGTCAACCCAATACTCCCATTCCCAGTTTCAGTGTTATGCCCCTCCCAGTCAGTGCCCTATTTTTCACTAGAGATATCTGGCAAGGATGTGAGATCAAATTGTATTGTAACTCTGAAAATTGCACAATTAAATTTTATGTTTGATTTTTAGAAAGATAAGTCTGGAGGTACAGGAAATAAGGAATTCTTTTAGGGCTGCTGTAGAAGTTTTGTACTCTGTGACTTGAACTGAATGTTTTTTTGTTTGTTTGTTTTGCTTTTTTGCGACAGGGTCTCACTCTGTCTGTCGCCCAGGAAGGAGTGCAGTGGTGCAATCATGGCTCACAGCAGTCTTGATCTCCTGGGCTCAAGCGATCCTCCCACCTCAGCCTCCTAAGTAATGGAGACTACCAAAGAGTCTGGTACAAACCGGCCACCATGTGCAGTTAATTTTATATTTCACTATGTTGCCCAGGCTGATCTCAAACTCATAGGTGCAAGCAATCCTTCCACCTTGGCCTCCCAAAGTGTTGGGATTACAGGAGCGAGACACTGAGCCTGGCCTGAACTGAATGCTTAATAACCTGTACTTTTAATTTATAATAAGTTCCTCGGTGCATTCAAATAAAGCCATGAATAACCTAGAGTTGTTGTAGATATCATTGTCAAACAGTCAAATGTGGCTCCTAATTACTTGCTTTAGTAGGCACTTCGACAAAGTTGATTACAGACGATAAGTTGATTATTTGTGATGCCACTACATTCCATTTTCCATTGACAAGTGGCTCAACATTGCATTTGAGTTTAAGGATATGACCAAATAAACTCCTATAATAAATCCTATATCTGAAAGTCTGTTCCCTGGAACAACTCCTGGAAAACCATTTTCTGTACTAGTCAGGATTCAATGAAGAAATGGAAGCCATAGGAGTTATTTTTTTCAATATAAAATGTATTAATTTTCATTGTGGTAAAATTCACGTAATAAAATTTATCATCTTAACCATTTTCACATGTTCAGTTCAAGTAGTATGAAATATATTCATAGTGCTGTGCAACCATCACCACCATCCGTCTCCAGAACTTTTCATTTTGTAAAACTGAAACTCTGTACCCAATAAACAGTAACTCCGGCCGGGAGTGGTGTCTCACACCTGTAATCCTAGCACTTTGGGAGACTGAGGTGGGCGGATCACAAGGTCAGGAGTTCGAGACCAGCCTGGCCAATATGGTGAAACTCCATCTCTACTAAAAATACAAAAATTACCCGGGCATGGTGGCAGGCACCTATAATCAATCCCAGTTGCTTGGGAGGCTGAGGCACGAGAATCACTTGAACCTGGGAGGCAGAGGTTGTAGTGAGCCAAGATCGTACTACTGCACTCCAGCCTGGGTGACAGAGCAAGACTCCTTCTCAAAAGAAAAGAAAAAAAAACCCCATAACTCCTCATTTCCCCTCCCCCCAGTCCCTGGCAACCACCATCCTACTTTCTGTCTCTGTGATTTTTGACTGTCCTAACTTATGTAAGTAGAATCATATAGTATTTGTCTTTTGGTAGCTGGCTTATTTCACTTAGAATAATGTCCTCAATGTTCATACATGTGTCAGGATTTCTTCCTTTTTAAGGCTGAATAATATTCCACTGTAGGTATATACCACACTTTGCTTATCGGTTCATCTGTCAGTGTACACTTGGGTTGTTTCCACATTTTAGTTATTTTGAATAATGCTGCTATGAACACAGGCATGACAAAAACAAACATCTCTTCTTTGAGACCCTGCTTCTGACTCTGAATATATACCCAGAAGTGGAATGCTGGAAGGAACTGCCATATCATAGCAGTTATCTTTTTTTCTTTTTTTTTTAAGATGGGGTCTTGCACTGTTGCCCAGGTTAGAGTGCAGTGGCATGATTACGGTTCACTGCAACCTCTGCCTCCCAGGCTCGAGTGGTCCTCCCACCTCAGCTTCTCAAGTAGCTGTGACCACAGGTGCACAACACCACACCTGGCTAATTTTTTGTTTTGTTGGTAGAGGCAGGGTTTTGCTATGTTGCCTAGGCTGGCCTCGAACTCCTGGGCTCAAGCAATCCACCCGCCTTGGCCTCCCAAAGTACTGGGATTCCAGGTGTGAGCCACCCCTTCCCCCTGGCCAATCTTAACTGAGAAAATTAATATAAAGAATTATTAGAGATATCACAGGTATTGGAGAATTAAAAAGGGAAAATGGAACAAAGAAGTAGTGACTGTAAGAAGTAACAGGGGAAATAAAAGGTCAAGATTGAGATTACTGGGACCAAACACCTGAAGGAGCCCAGCTAATTTTTGTGTTTATAGTAGAGACCGTGTTTCACCATGTTAGCCAGGCTGGTCTCGAACTCCCAACCTCAGGTGATCCACCTGCCTTGGCCTCCCAAAGTGCTGGGATTACAGGCATGAGCCACCGTGCCCAGCCCAGAACAATTTCTTTATAACCAGCACAGTTAGGCAATCATTGTTCAGATTACATACAACGACATGAGGGAGAAGCAAGAGTCTAGGACATTTCACAGGTTTCTAGCTTTAGTAACTAAATGGAAAGTGGAGAGAGGGGTAGAATGTATGTGGAGTAGGGAAGAGCTAGTTTGTAGGGATTGTAAATATACCAACCCCAACAGAGTTGATATATTTAGAGAGCCTGGACTCTAATATAGCACAATTCAAAATGTGGCCTCTTTACTGGCCAGTCTGCAATTTAAAAAAATTGTAGTAAAATACACATGAAGTAAAATTGTCCATTTTAACTTTTTTTGAGACAAGGTCTCCCTCTGTCACCCAGGCTGCAGTGCAGTGGCACGATCATAGTTCACTGCAGCCTCCTGGGCTCAATCAGTACTCCCACCTCAGCCTCCTGAGTAGCTGGGACCACAGGCAGGTGCCATCACTCCTGGCTAATTTTTTAAATTTTTTGTAGAGATGGGATGTCCCTATCTTGCCTAGGCTGGTCTTAAACTCCTGGGCTCAAGTAATCATCCCTCCTCAGCCTCCAAAAGTGCTGGGATTACAGGCAGGAACCACCATGCCCAGCCCCTTTTAACCATTTTTAAGCATACAGTTCAGTGGCATTAAGTACATTCACATTTGTTGTGCAAACATCACCACTGTCTCCAGATTTTTTTCATCATCCTAAACTGAAACTCTGTACCCTTTAAACACTAACTCCACCCTCCAGGCCCTGGTAATCACTATTCTACTTTTAGTCTCTATGAATTTGTCGATTCTAGGTACTCCATATAACTAGAATCATACAATATTTGTCCTTTTGTGCCTAGCTTATTTCACTTAGCATAATATCTTCAAGGTTTATCCATGTTGTAGCATCAGTCAGAGTTGCATTCCTTTTTGAGGCTGAGTAATATTTCACTGTGCATTTATTCCACATTTTATGCAATTTGTTATCAGTCCTCAACAAGATAAAAGCTTGTCACAGAATGTAAAGCAACTGTGTCACTAAACACCAGGTTTAGTTCCCTTAGCATTTTTGTAGGAAGATTTTCTCTTTCTCAGTGAAGGAAGCAGAATGCTGATTTACATTCTGGAGTGAGGTCCTTATCTCGCTTTATCCTAGTACTCTGAATAGCACTGGTATAGTAAGTATTTAGAGATACAGCTTTGGACTGGAGATTTGAGAGTCATCATCCTACAAAAGAAAAAAATTCCAAACCTGGACTAGGATGCAATCTTTTTGCATGATGTAATTGAAAGCTTCCTTCTAGCAAGAAATTAGGATTTCTTGTAAAATGCCTACACAAATTTCTAATAAATTAATGGGATTAAAACTTCTAAGAAACCAGTCATCCACCCACTTACTTTTCAGTTAAGAGCCCAGTGAGTGACTTACCAAATAGTCTTTTCTTTTTTTTTTTGAGACAGAGTCTCGCTCTGTTGCCCAGGCTGTAGTGCAGTGGTGTGATCTCGGCTCACTGTAAGCTCTGCCTCCCGGGTTCACGCCATTCTCCTGCCTCAGCCTCCTGAGTAGCTGGGAATACAGGTGCCTGCCACGACGCCCGGCTAATTTTTTGTATTTTTAGTGGAGACAGGGTTTCACTGTGTTAGCCAGGATGGTCTCGATTTCCTGACCTCGTGATCTGCCTGCCTCGGCCTCCCAAAGTGCTGCGATTACAGGCGTGAGCCACCATGCCCGGCCTTTTTTTTTTTTTTTTTTTTTGAGGCAGTCTTGCTCTGTCGCCCAGGCTGCAGTGCAGTCATGCAACCTCGGCTCACTGCAACCTCCACCTCCCAAGTTCAAGCAATTATCCTGCCTCAGCCTCCCAAGTGTCTGGGATTACAGATGTGAGCCACTAGGTCTGGCAAATTTTTGCATTTTTAGTAGAGACGGGGGTTTCACCATGTTGGCCAGGTTGGTCTTGAACTCCTGACCTCAGGTGATCCACCCCCTCAGCCTCCCAAAGTGCTGGGATTACAGGTGTGTGCCACCACACCCTGCCTCTCTCTCTCCTCTCTTTTCTCTCTCTCTGTCTCTCCTGCACCCCCCACCTCTCTGACAGGGTCTTGTTCTGTTGCCCTGGCTGCAGTGCAGTGGTGCCATCATACATCACTGTAACCTCAAACTCCTAGGCTCAAGCAATCCTCCCACCTCAGCCTCCCTAGTAGCTGGGACTACAGGTGCACATCACCATGCCCCGTTAATTAAAGTTTTTTCTGTAGTGATGGGATCTTGCTATGTTGCTCAGGCTGGGCTCAAGCAATCCTCCTGCTTTGGCCTCCCAAAGTGCTGGGATTATAGGCATGAGCCTCTACACCCCACCTGAAATCAATGTTCTGAATAGAACAGTGAGAAAGGGAAGTCAACAGAAACTTCTTAGAACGGAATTTATTTGTATATCTAAAGACGATAATTATTTATGTTACTCTTAGTTTTCTACAAGTTAGAGTCTATCTCTTTAGAATTGTTAAATACCTCAAAGACAATGAAAGGTATAAACCCCACAGAATCTGATAAGTTGGAAAGGGATACTTAAAACAATGCAGTTTTCCATTTCTCAATAATCTTTTGGTCCATTTCAAAGTCTTTTAGACTTTCCCCCATATGCTACTATAGGCCTGCTCTTATACTATAGGCCTTGCTATGAGATGGTAATGAAATTTCCCCATAGGCTTATAGCAAAATTATCTGAAAAACTTTAACACTTGGCTTCTAACATTGGCTGCTGATTTAGGGGAGTTAAGCAGGAGTCTTGAAAGTAGGTACTTTCACTGAATTGGCATGTTTGTTATGGCATCCTATCCTTAACTAGACAAAGAACTACCTACTCTCTCCAGGGAATCAGTCCTGAGTCTTTTGCACCAGGCAGTCATTTGGGAGCTGGGGAAGAAATCCAGTGGTCTAATGCTTCTGAAATAGACTTTGAACCAACTGTCCAATTTCAGCCCCCACTTTATCCCTGCTTCTGGGGGTACCTGGTGCTGCCAATTCTTGAACCTTTGGTGGTTCTCTGGGGCAAATCTGGCTTGCTTTTGGCTATCCCCTTTGATAGATGGCAAGTCTGCTAATTCAGCTCACACTATCCTCCTGCTTTCCAGCTTCCAAAATGTTAATAATTTGATCTCCTCTACTGTTCTCTGAGAGACGGATTATATAAACAGACAGTAGCCAGACCATATATGACAATAGAACTCTGACCCACAGCCTCTGCAATCGGCCAGCCTGGGCAGGGCTTGGTCAATGAGTCAGCTTCCCTATATTTTGCCCCTATTTTCAACACAGGACCAACCAGAGAAAGCCAAACCATTACACAAGAAGCCCAGCCTCTAGTTAGCCCACCTGCACTTTCCCCATGACAATGATCTCCAGTCAGAGCATACCGAAGCCTTCCCCTTTGTTCACTACAGCATAAAGTGTTTCCACTCCCTGCCTGCCTTCAAGTCTCACCAAAGTATGGTGGTATGGTGGCAGACTCCCAACGACGGCAGCCTCTGCATAAATATCCTCTCTTCTTATCTGAGTGGTTTTCATCATTTTCCTTATCTTTTTGATTTTGAAGCTTTATGTTAAAGTACTTTTTTTAAACCATTGTTCTAGAGGGATTTTAGAAGGAGGTGGGTTGTGTGTGGTTCAATCTATCAGCTTTAACTGGAGATCTCTTTCTGTGTTCTTTCCTCTGTGACTAGATGTCAGCTGTCCATCCTCTACCCTCCACCTCCAGCAGGCCCAGAAGTCACCTTTGTATTTTCCTCTTGCAAACCTGGATGCAAAATCCAATATGTATTCAAATTCCTCCAAAGAATCCGCTGGATCAAAAGGATTAGAGAATGACATAGACTTTGCTGAACCTTACCTGTGGAAGATAGAAGATGAAGTTAGATAACATTCACAAACCCCGTAGCAACTTAAATTCAACTTCCCAAACATCTTAAACATTTCTTTCTCCCCTAAAGTCTCTCCTCTGTAGATATCTTCTTTCCAATAATTTTGGAGCCTTGCTGATTCCCTTCTCAATCTTTGGTTGACTCACTGAGCTTTCTAATTCCTTATCCTTTTACCCTACAAAGCAATTCAGCTCGGCACCTCATTTTGCCCCAAACACACCACTTATTGCAGAAACAAAGAAGTTCTCTAAACCACCAAAAACCCTTCTCATTTGCTAACAAACATTCTTTCTTGTGTTTCCAAGTAGCTCCAGAGCTTCTTGAGTGCACAGACAATAGCTATATATTTTATAGTCTGTATAGTACCTAATAATATTACCCAAATTTATAGAGGAAAGGAATCAGTGGGTAGAAAGGATGGATAGAATATCATCAGAAGGGCCGGGCGCAGTGGCTCATGCTCGTAATCCAGCACTTTGGGAGGCCAGAGCGGGTGGATCATGAGGTCAGGAGATCGAGACCATCCTGGCTAACGTGGTGAAACCCCGTCTCTACTAAAAATACAAAAAATTAGCCGGGCGTGGTGGCGGGCGCCTGTAGTCCCAGCTACTCGGGAGGCTGAGGCAGGAGAATGGCGTGAACCCGGGAGGCGGAGGTTGCAGTGAGCTGAGATCGCGCCACTGCACTCCAGCCTGGGTGACAGAGCGAGACTCCGTCTCAAAAAAAAAAAAAATGAGTATCATCGGAAGGGGCCAGGCACAGTGGCTCACACCTGTAATCCCAGCACTTTGGAAGGCTGAGGTGGGAGGATTGCTTGAGGCTAGGAGTTTGAGACTAGCCTTGGCTGCACAGCAAGACCTTGTCTCTACTAAAAATTAAAAAATTAGTTGAGTGTGGTGGTGCACTCCTGCAGTCCCAGCTACTTGAGAGGCTGAGCGGGGAGGATTGCTTGAGCCCAGAAGTTTGAGGTTGCAGTGAACTAGGATCATGCCACTATACTTCATCCAGCCTGGGCAACAGAGCAAGACCCTGTTTCTTAAAAAAAAAAAAAAATCAATAGAAGGAAAGATTTTTCAGAAATAGTCTATCAGGCAGCGATTCCTCTAAATTTTGACCGCCATCATTATCTTCTACCTTTTTTGTGTATCTTCAGTGCTGGGCATTGTATTAAATAGGTTTTAGTTGACTGGTGTGGCATGCATTTATCATTAATATCTTTTGTTTTCCATATCAGTTAGGGATTGGATTCTACCACTAGTAACATTGACTGCAGTAGCTTAAGAAAATTAGAGGTTTATTTTCCCATGTAAAAGAAGTACAGGCTGAGTGCGGTGCCTCACGCCTGTAATCCCAGCACTTTGGGAGGCCGAGGCAGGTGGATCACGAGGTCAGGAGTTTGGGACCAGCCTGGCCAATATGGTGAAACCCCGTCTCTACTAAAAATATAAAAAATTAGCCAGGTGGAGTGGCATGCACCTGTAGTCCTAGCTACTCAGGAGGGTGAGGCAGGAGAACCACTTGAACCTGGGAGGCAGAGGTTGCAGTGAGCCAATATCAGGCTACTGCACTCCAGCCTGGGCAACAGAATGAGACTCCATCTCAAAAAAAAAAAAAAAAAAAGAAGTTCAAAGTTCAGAGGTAGGTTGCTCAGGGTTAGTATGGAAACTACAGAAGGCATCAGGGATCCAGGCTACATCTACCTCTCCACTCCGTCTTCCTAAGCACCTGGATTTCATTTTAAATTGCCACTGTGATGGCAGAGAACTGTTGGAGCTTCAGCTATCAGGTCTTAGTATAAGCAAGGAAGAAGGGGAAGGGCAATGACAAAAGGCAAAAGAGGCCTTGTGGGAGTTGTCTCTCCCCTCATTATTAATGAGACAGAATCTCTGTCTACCAGGCTAGAGTGCAGTGGCCCAGTCATGGCTCACTGGCAGCCTTGCCCTCCCTGGCTCAAGCAATCCTTCCACCTTGGCCTTCCAAGTAACTGGGACTACAGGCACAAACTACCATGCCCAGCTAATTTTTTACTCTTTTGTAGAAACGGGGTATCCCTATGTTGCCCAGCCTGGTCTTGAACTCCTGGGCCCAAGTGATCCTCCTGTCTTGGCCTCTCAAAGTGCTGGGATTACAGGTGTGGGCCATCACACCCAGCTCTGTCCTCTTCATCCCCTTTTTCTTTTCTTTCTTTCTTTCTTTTTTTTTTTTTTGAGACAGAGTCTCTCGCTCTGTCACTCAGGCTGGAGTGCAGTAGTGCAATCTCAGCTCACTGCAACTTCTGCCTCCCAGGTTCAAGCGATTCTCATGCTCCAGCTTCCCAAGTAGCTTGGATTACAGGTATGTGCCACCACATCCACTAATTTTTGAATTTTTAGTAGAGATGGGGTTTCACCATGTTGGTGGTCTTGAACTCCTGACCTCAAGTGATCCGCCCACCTTGGACTTTCAAAGTGCTGGGATTACAGGAATAAGCCACCGCGCCTGGCCTGTCACCTTTTTAGAAACATTACCAAAAGTTCCATGCAAAAACTTTTGCTTATAACTAATTAGCCAGAACTTAGTCACATGGCCACACCTACTCCTAATGAAGACAGAAAATTGTATTTTGTAAATGCAATTGTTTAATGCCCCCTAAGTGGAAAGGGAGAATGCATACTAGGTGGGCAACCAGCACTTCCGGCCACAGTTCCTCGTGAATTTTCTGCACATGATGTCCCATGAATCCCTAGCCCAGTGCTTGACATTAAGTTGTCCTTGGAATGAATAAACAAATGAATAAAGTATTTTGGATAGTTCACACAATAACCTTTTTAAAAAAAATTAATTGACTTTATTTCTAGAGCAGTTTTAGGTTTACAGAAAATTTGAACAGAATGTGCAGAGAGCTCCCACATACCTCCCCTCACCACATGCAGTTGCAGTTCCATCTATTATTGACATCTTGCATGGGTATTGTACATTTGCTACAAAATTATATTGATACCTTATTAGCCAAAGTTTATAGTTTACATTAGAGTTCACTCATCATGTTGCACAGTTCCACACGTTTTGACAAATGCCCAATGTCATGTATCCACCATTACTGTATCACACAGAATAGTTTCACTGGCCTAAAAATCCCCTTGCTCCAGCTATTCCGCCTTTCCTCCTCCTCTGGAATCCCTGGCAACCATTGATCTTTTTACTATCTCTACAGCTTTGCCTTTTCCAAAATGTCATACTGTTGGAACCATACGGTATGTAGCCATTGCAGACTGACCTCTTTCACTTAGCAATATACATTTAAGGTTTCTCCATATTATTTTTTGCAGCTTGATAACTTCTTTCTTTTTAGTTCTGAATAATATTCCATTGTAAGGATGTACCAGTTTGGTTATTCTTTCACCTACTGAAAGACATCTTGGTTGTTTCCAGCTTATAAATAAACCTGCTGTCAACATTCATGTGCAAGTTTATGTGTGGTCCTAAGTTTTCAACTCATTTTGGTAAATACCCAAGGGTGTGGCTGTTGGATTGCATGCTGAGACTATCTTTACCTTTATAGGAAACTGCCAAACTGTCTTCAGAAGTGGCTATACCATTTTGCATTCCCAACAGCAATGAATGAGAGTTCCTGTTGCTCCACATCCTTAGCAGAATTTGGTGTTGGCAGTGTTTTGGATTTTAGCCATTGTTTAACCTCCACCCCCAAGACTCAAGCGATCTTCCCACATCTGCCTCCCGAGTAGCTGGGACCACAGGTGTGTGCCACCACACCCAGCTAATTTTTGTATTTTGGGTAGAGGTGGAGTTTTGCCATGTTGCCCAGAGTCGTCTCAAACTCCTAGGCTCAAGTGATGCACATGCCTAAGTCTCTCAAAGTGCTGGGATTACAGACGTAATTTCCAAGTACATGGAGTTTTAAAAATAATCCTTTCTTTCCCTTCCTTCCTTCCTTCCTTCCTCTTTCTTTCTTTCTCTCTCTTTCATTCTCTCTCTCTCTTTTTTTTTTTTGATGGAGCCTCACTCTGTTGCCCATGCTGGAATGCAGTGGCACGATCTCGGCTTACTGCAACCTCTGTCTCCCCAGTTCAAGCAGTTCTCCTGCCTCAGTCTCCCAAGTAGCTGGGATTACAGGCATCGGCCACTGTGCCTGGCTAATTTTTGTATTTTTAGTAGAGACAGGGTTTCACCGTGTTGGCCAGGCTGGTCTTGAACTCCTGACCTCAGGTGATCCACCTGCCTCAGCCTCCCAAACTGCTGGGATTACAGGCATGAGCCACCGCACCCAGCCTCATTATTGATTTCTAACTTAATTGCAATGTAGTCAGAGAATGTAATCTATATGATAGCAATTTTTTGCAATTTGTAAAAAGTTGCTCAATAGCCTACATTTTTAAAAATTGATTTTAAAAACAGCAACCTGTTAGATAATCAATGGCCTAAATCAAAATTAGTTTTCGTAAATCTTCCCTGTAAATGTGAAAAGTATATTTGAGGACAATTTGTGTTTTCACATCGTTGAGGACATAGTTCTTTTCTTTGTCTTCCTCAGGAATGGAGGGTTCTATACATAGTTCTATACATGCTCCTTAGAAAAGGTTAATTAATTATGTCAGACATTCCCATAATGACTGGTGATTCTTGGATGTCTTCTCATATTTAAAAGTGAGAAACTGTATTTTAAAAGCTGATTAGAAATTCTGTATGCACAGATGAGTCTTGTTGACCGGGCCTTAATGTAGAGTGATTGCTTGTGAACCCAGACAGTTCTTTATGAAATCCTCCAAATGTCAATATTCTGCTATTCTTTTTGTTTTTAATTTTTAATTTTTGTGGGCACACAGTAGATGTACATATTTATGGGATACATGAGATATTTTGATACAAGCATGCAACGTAACTGCCATTCTAATCTAATTTCTATCTTTTAAAATTGTATCTTTTTTTTTAGTTTGGTACTATGTCCTTTCCTGTTCTTTCTTCTTTGGGTTAACAAACTTTTCATTCCTTTACTATCATTTTTAAAAAACCCTTTTATTGAAGTATATATGAAACCAGAAAAGTGCTCACAAATATAACCTGAACACACATGTAAAGCCGCACTCAGATTAAGAAATAGAACATTATCAGCACTTCGTGAACCTCCTCATGTTCCCTTCCAGTTATTACTACCCTAAGATTAATCATTATATACAGTGACTTCTAATAGCAGGGATATTTGGGTAGTTTCCAGTTTGGGGCTGCTGAAAGTATGGGTATGAGCTTTTTTTTGTACATGTCCTTTTCGTGAATACATGCAGACATTTCAGTTGCATATATATAACTAGGAGTAAAATTGTTTTTTGTTGTTTTTGTTTTCAAGACAGGGTCTAGCTCTGTCACCTATGCTGGACTGCAGTGGTGTGATCACAACTCACTGCAGCCTCAAACTCCAGGGATCAAGAGGTCCTCCTGCCTAAGCTTCTGGAGTAGCTGGGACTACAGGTGCGCACCATGATGCCCAGCACTTTGGGAGGCCGAGGTGGGAGGATCGCTTGAGGCCAGGAGTTCAAGACCAGCCTGGGCAACACAGTGAAAATCCCTAAAGTGCTGGGATGACACATTGAGCCACTGTGCCCCAGCTAGGAGTGAAATTGTTGGAACAAAGTCTTTTCACATATTCAGCTTCAGTTGATACCGCCAAACAGTTAAACAAAGTGATTGCATCAATTTATGTTCCCTTCAGGAGCATATGAGAGTTGTGGTTGCTCCACAATCTTGCCAATACTTGATATTTTCTTTTTCATTTAGCTATATCTCATTGTGGTTTTAATTTGCATTTCCTCTTTATCCTTTGTTTTTTAAGTGTTTCAAGATGGAGCAGATAAAAATTCAGGGAGTTAATCCTCTATAATAGCTGGAAATTTCCCCCATGGGTACTCATTCAATGGAATTTAAAACATTTGCCCTTGTATTGAAGGCAATATAGTATAAAGGATGGGGCCACATGCTCTGCAATCAGAAATATGAGGTTTGATTCCTAACTCGGGTGCTTACTTGCTGAATTACCTTGAGGAAGTTATTTAACCTTTTTCTATTTTATGTAAAACGGCACTAATAATAGTACTGCCTCACAGGGTTGTTATGGGGATTAAAGGAGAAAAAATAAGTAAAATGCTTTGCAAAGTTCCTAGCAACAGGTGAGCACAAAGTCAACAAACGGTAGCTATTATTATACCTTATATTGGTTATTTATGCACATCTCATTTCTCCTTCTGTTTTACACATTCCATGAGAAAGGAAAAGCATGCATGTAGCACAGATTAACTGCCTCACATATAATTGCTAATAAAGACTGATTGGATGAACGATTTAATATATAAACAGAAAGTATTGTGGTTATCGCTATAAAAGATGGCATAGGTTGGGCATTCACGCCTGTAATCCCAGCACTTTGGGAGGCCGAGTTGTGAGGTTCGCTTGAGCCCAGGAGTTCGAGACCAGCCTAGGCAATGTAGGGAGACAGTATCTACAAAAAAAAAAAAAAAAAAAAGGAGGGTACATAAAATTATTATAGTGGCTATAGGATAATATGCACTGCTAATGAAGACTACATTATTTAAATACAGTGTCTTTCCTTCTATTTACTGTTATCGTTTAGCAGAAAAACAGTACGCAGGATACTAAAGAATGAAAATTCGATGTCCCATATTACATTTGTGAGAGTTCTGGAGGTTTCTCCCTTCAAAGCCAAAACCAAAACACAAACATACCATCCCAGTAACAAATGCGTCACTTTTCTGAAGAAGACGTTAAGCCCTTCCAATTTTAACAGATCCTTTGTTCAACAGAGGAGAGAGACTGGGTAGGCATCACCTGCCCCAGTAGCTTCCGTACAAAATGGCGTTGCCCGTTCCCACACGCCAGCTGGGATTACGTCCTCCAGGCCTGTCGCAGGAACGGAAGTGGTTACGGCCCTAGTGAATCCGGGTGGGTGCGCGCAGGCGGCCGCACAGGTTCCAGGTCTTTAACGTGAGCCCGCTGCAGGTGTGCGGCCCAGTCCGAGACAGCAGGTAAGTGAGGCTCAGAAGCCGTCGAAGCCTTGCACCAGGATTGTGCGCGGGGCAGGGGGTGCTTCCAGTGCAGACTAAGAGGGGTCGTGGAGCGGGGGGATATTACCGTGTACGGGGCTGACATTGCGGGGACCCCGCTGTCCCGGAGCGAGTTGGCCCTGCCCCTCTCCCCGCCCCTCGGCGTGACCCCCTCGCCCCCGTCGCACACGGCGGGGCGGTTCAGCACCCAGGTGCGCAAGGAGGGCCTCACCCCTGCCCGCGGCCTCCCACGCCCTCCTTGGGCCTCTCCTTTCGACCCCCTTACCCTCTCCCTGGGAGACTCTACCAGACCTTCGAGGCTGCGTGTCCCAGTCAGCTAAAAAGGAGGCCCCTCCCGCGGCACCTGGTAGCTCCTCGGGCGCTGCGGGTTCGACGCGGCAACAGCTGCTGTTTTCTCCCCTGGATTCGTGTGAGCCGCCACCCTCGCTACCATCCCTGACTCCCAGACCACACCCTGCTCTGGGCCTTGCCGGGAGCCACCTCTTTCGCTTTTCACATCCCTGGGATGGATCAAAACTAAGAACCTTAATCATTATTTATTACAAAATTGACATCTGCTCCTTAAAATACAAACAAACCAATCCCCCGATAAGCTTTTGATATGATTCCAACATTCAAACTCCTTTATATACCCTCTCCTCAAAAACACAAAATTGAAATTATACTTTATTTTCTTAGTTCTGTTCCAAGGATAGAAGGAATTGAAAGGTTTTGTTAATCATAGGAATTAGGAAGTGCGGGTTGGGGCGCAGCGGGGAAGATGGATTAAATTTGGTCAAGTTGAGCTTGTTTTAAAAATGTATTTTTAAAATATTCTAGTTATAGTCCGTGCATAAAGCCTTGTAACAAAATTATGTAAAAATTTTAAACAAGACAGATCTTTCTTAGCTTGATGTTCTTGGTGGTGAGGATGGGGAGTGTGGAAGACAGATCCTCTTTGATTTTGTTTTTTTTCCATCTCCACCTTCTTTACCAGTCCCTTTCCCACAAAATAAGAACTGTTGTCAGTTTGTGTGTATTTTTCTTTGCATTTATTTGACAAGTATGTGTACGTATAAGATATATGTTTGTAAGATTTCGCTTTAAACTTTTACAAATATGCATGTTTTGTGCATTACACAACTTGACGTTTTATGCTTAAAAACGGGTCTTGGAATTTTTTCTTTGTCAGTACCTAGAGATCTACCTATTTTTTCTACTTGCTCTGTAAATTCCGTGGTTATGTAAGATTCCATAGATTGTTTCCAGTTTTTCATTGTTAGACACAGTATGGCGGAGAACATCCTTCCCACACACCTCTGTGAGAGCCCATGTGAGAGCATTTCTCAAGGATGGGTACCTGCAGGTGGAATTGCTGGGTGGGAGAGTATGGGGATTTAGGAATGCCAAACTGCCACCCACAGTGGATAATAATTTCCTCCATTCTCTCTCTCTCTTTTTTTTATTTTTATTTTGAGACAGAGTCTTGCTCTGTTGCCCAGGTTGGAGTGCGGTGGCTTTATCTCGGCTCACTGCAGCCTCTGCCTCCCAGGTTCAAGCGATTCTCCTGCCTCAGCCTCGCGAGTAGCTGGTATTACAGGCACCCGCTACCACGCCTGGCTAATTTTTGTATTTTTAGTAGAGACGGGGTTTCACCGTATTTGCCAGGCTGGTCTCAAACTCCTAACCTCGAGTGATCCGCCCGCCTTGGCCTCCCGAAGTGATGGGATTACAGGTGTGAGCCACCGTGTCTGGCCCACCATGCTCTTTTGATCATTTAATGGTATCGATCTTTTTTGTTTTTGCCAATCTGATGGATGGAAAAGTGATTTCTCATTGCTGTTTTAATTTGCATTCCCCTGATTACTATTGAGATTGAACATCTTCATGATTGTCAGCCATTTGTATTTCCTCTTTTGAGAAACATCTCTTTCTATTAGATTGTCTTTTCCTTATTGATTTATAATAGTATTTAATATGTTCTGGATTTTGATCTTTTGTTATTCATATGTGTTTATAATATTTACTCCCTGCTTATTGCTTTTTTAAGTTGTTGCTTGTCTTTTAACTATATGGCATCTTTGTTGAAACAGAGTTTAAAATTTTAGGTTTTAATTTATCAGTCTGTTATGTGTGTGTTTGTATTTTGTGGCTATCATTCCCAATCCGAGTGGTTCTTAAATGGCAGAGATTTTTGCTCTCGGGGTTATTTGGCAATGTCTGTAAACATTTTTTGTTTGTTCCACTAGGATGGTGCTGCTATTGGTTATCTAGTGAGTAAAAGCGAGGGGTGCTGCTAAACATCCTACAGCGCACGGGAAAGCTTCCCACAACAAAGAATTTCACCAGCCAAAAATGTCAATTGTGCTGAAGTTGAAAAATCCTTCTCTACTTTTAGAGAGAGGAGGGTTTTCTCCTAAAGCTCTGTTTTCTCCTTGAAGTTCTTCTTGTGGGAATAGTTTTTTTTCTTTAATTCCTCTGGAATTGCGTGTGTGTAATTGTTGTTTTCCAAATACTGTCACCTCGAACAGTCAGTCCATTCTTTTTTTTTTTTTTTTTGAGTCGGAGTCTCGCTGTGTCGCCCAGGCTGGAGTGCAGTGGCGCGATCTCAGCTCACTGCAACCTCTGCCTCCCGAGTTCATGCCATTCTCCTGCCTCAGCCTCCCAAGTAGCTGGGACTACAGGCGCCCACCACCTCGCCTGGCTAATTTTTTGTATTTTTAGTAGAGATGGGGTTTCACCGTGTTCGCTAGGATGGTCTCGATCTCCTGACCTCATGATCCACCTGCCTCGGCCTCCCAAAGTGCTGGGATTACAGGCGTGAGCCACCGCGCCCGGCCTAGTCAGTCCATTCTTGAACCATTAATCCGAAATGCCACACTTACCATGTACTAGTTTCTTTTTTTTCTTTTTAATTTTTATTTGTAGAGATAGAGATGAGTTTTTGCTATGTTGTTCAGGCTGGTCTCAAACTCCTGGCCTCAGGAGATTCTCCCCCCTCAGCCTCCCAAAGTTCTGGAATTATGGACATGAGCCACCTCGCCTGGCCTCATGTGCTCATTTATCATACAGGATCTGTTTCTAGACTGTCTTCTGTTCTATGGCATAGTTTTCTATTTTGCTGGACCAATACCACAACATCCTATATTAAACTATATGTTATATGTTGACATTAATAGGGTAAATACTCCATCATGATTATTATTTTATTGGAAGTCATATACTATATCAGCTCTTGTACTCTCATTTAAAAAACAATATTTTTGGTTATTATTAGTTTCTTTTCCAGATTAATTTTACAGTCAACTTGTCAATTATTTTTTTCTTTTAAGAGATGGGAGCCGGGCGCGGTGGCTCACGCCTGTAATCCCAGCACTTTGGGTGGTTGAGATGGGCGGATCACCAGGTCAAGAGTTTGAGACCAGCCTGACCAACATGGTGAAACCCCGTCTCTACTAAAAATACAAAAATTAGCCGGGCATGATGGTGTGCGCCTGTAATCCCAGCTACTCAGGAGGCTGAGGCAGGAAAATCACTTGAACCCAGGAGGCAGAGGTAGCAGTGAGCTGAAATTGCACCACTGCACCCCAGCCTGGGTAACAGAGCGAGACTCCGTCTCAAAAAAAAAAAAAAAAGAGAGAGATGAGGTCTCACTCTGTCACTCAGCTGGAGTGCAGTGGCAGCCTTGACCTCCTGGGCTCAAGTGATCCTCCTGCCTCAGCCCCCCAAGTAGCTGGGACTACAGGTGTGTACCACCACACTGGCTAATTTTTGTATTGTTTATAGAGATGAAGTTTCACCATGTTGCGCAGGCTGGTCTTGAACTCCTGGGTTCAAGTGACTAACCCGCCTTGGCCTTCCAAAATGCTGGGATTACAGGTGTGAACCACCATGCTCAGCTCCAAATCATTTTTTAATGGCTTTATTGAGATGTAATTCACACACCATACAATTCTTCAAAGTGTACAATTTAATGATTTTAGTATATTCATAGAGTCGTGCAAACATCACCATAGTCTAATTTTAGAACATTTTTATCACCCCAAAAAGAAACCCATACCAATTAGAAGTCACTCCCTATCCCTGACTCCCCTGAGACCCCAGCCCTAGGCAACCACTAATATTTCTGTCTTTCTAGATCTGGGTGTTTTGTGTAAAAGGAATCATACAATGTGTAGTCTTTTGTGACTGGCTGCTTTAACTTAGGATAGTGTACTGAAGATTCTTCCATGCTATAGCATGTTTCAGTACTTCATTCTTTTTATTACTGAATGAAATTTCATCCTATGGTATATTTGTTTTGTAGGGTTGTGGTCAAAGTAACACAAACTGCTGACTTAAAACAACAGAGGTTTATTCTCTCGCAGTTAAGGAAGCTAGAAGTTCAAAATAAAGGTGTCAGCAGGGTTGTGCTCTTCCTGAAGGCTCTAGGGGAGAATCCTACCTTGCCTCTTCTAGTTTCTGGTGGTTGTTGGCAATCCATGGCATTTCTTGGTTTGCAGTTGCACAACTGCAGTTTCTGCCTCTGTCTTCAAATGGTCACCTTCCCTGTGTGTCTGTCTGCACATTGGATTTGCTCAGCGTAAGCCTGTTTCTTCTCCTCCTCCTGTAAGGACACAAGTCATAGTTGATTAAGGGCGCGCCCTACTTCAGTATGACCTCATGTTAACTTGATTACATCTGCGAAGACCCTATTTTCAAATAAGGTCACATTCACAGGTTCTGGGGGTTAGACCTTCAACATATCTTTTTGGGGAATACGATTCAACTCATAACATAACGGATATGCTACATTTTATTTATCTGTTCATCAACTAATTGACATTTGGGTTGTTTCCACTTTTGGGCTATTATGAATAGCTATGAACTTTAGTATGGGCATGTGTTTTCATTTCCCTTGGGTATATACCTGCCAGTGGCATTGCTAGGTTATATAACTGCCAGACTGTGTTCTGGAGCAGCTGTACCATTTGACATTCCCACCAACAATGCATGAGATTTCTAATTTCTCCACATTATTGCCAGCACTTTTTTTTTTTTTTTTTTTTTTTTTTTTTTTGAGAGACAGGGTCTTACTCTGTTGACCAGGCTGGAGTGCAGTGGAGTGATCAAAGCTTACTGCAGCCTCAAACTCCTGAACTCAAGCAATCCTCCTGCCTCAGCCTCCCAAGTAGCTAAGTCTATAGGCACACTACCACTCCTGGCCAATTAATTTTTTTTTTTTTGAGGCAGGGTCTCACTATGTTGCCCAGGCTAGTCTCAAATTCCTGGCGTCAAGTGATCCTCCTACCTTGGATCAGAGTGCTGGAATTACAGGTGTGCACCACCATACTTGGCCTTATTTGTTTTTTTGAATAGAACCATCCTACTTGGTGTAAAGTGGTATCTGATTGTGGTTTGGATTTGCATTTCCCTAACAGCTCCTGATATTGAACATCTTTTCAAGTGCTTATTGGCCATTTGTATACCCTCTATCAGGAAATGTCTATTCAGTTAGCTGGACTTGTCTGTTCAGTTAGCACACTTGTAGTCAAGAGGCTGAGGCAGAAGGATCACTTGAGCCCAGGAGTTTGAGGCTGTCGTGAGCTGTGATTGCATCACTGCACTGCAGCCTGGGCAACAAAGCCAGATCTCGTCTCTAAAAAAATATATTAAAAAATAAAGAACAGAAATACCTATTCAGATTCTTAGCCAGTTTTAAAATTGGTCTGTCTTTTTATTATTTGGTGGTAAGAGATTTTTGTATATTCTAGATACACACCCTTCCCAAATATATGATTTGTAAATATTTTTTCCCATTCTGTGGGTTGTCTTTTCACTGTCTCGATGGTCGATTCATTCTTTTTTTTTTATAATTTCAACTTTTATTTTAAATTCAGGGGGGTACATGTGCAGGTTTGTTACATGGGTAACATGTTATGCTGGAGTTTGGGGTATGGATGAGTCCTTCACTCAGGTATTGGGTATAGGTAGTTTTTCAGCCTGCGGCCCCCTTCCCTGTCTTCCCCTCCCCTCTGTAGTCTCCAGTGTCTGTTGTTCCCGTCTTTATGTCCATGTGTACTGGGTGTTTAGCTGCACTTACAAGTGAGAACACGCAGTATTTGGTTTTCTGTTCCTGCATTAATTCACTCAGGTCGTGGCCTCCAGCTGATCCATGTTGCTGCATCCATTTTTCTCATCTGCACACAGTCAATTCATTCTTTAAAAAGTTTTTTAAAATGAAGTTTGTATTGAATTTACATATTATTTTGAGTATTTCTATAAAACAATCTTTTCTTCTTATCAAAAATAGGATAATTATAGTACCTCCCACATAGGGTTACTGAAAGGATTAAATGAATACTTTAATATGAGTGTATATGTACATGTAAAGTGCCTGGCACATGATTGGTCCTGTTTGACATCTGCTATCATACATCTCCACTCTTCTGGTCTTCTTCTAGATCTTCACTAAAGTTTTCTGTTCCTCTTTGTATTGATCTGACACATTTCTTGTTGAATTCTTTCCTAGACTTGTGTATGTGATTATGTGGTTTTTTTATGTAGTTTTAAAATAGTATACAGGTATATTGCTATTATGAATGAGATTTCTTTTTTCACATTTTTATAATAGGTTTGGAAAGCTATTGATTTTATACTCATCAGACTTTCTGAATTACCATATAATTTCTAAAAGTTGGTTGATGACTTTGTTGTTTTTCCAGGTGGTTGTGATGCAGTCATTCTGTTTAGGAGCTGTGGTTCTTTTTCATTCTACTTTCCTCTGCCATAATTCGAGTATTCTTTGCCTCTCCGCTCTGCTTTATGAGCTTCTAACAGGTCTCTCTGCCTACAGCCTTGCTCTCCTCCAGGCTAGCACCCACATTAGTACCATGGTGGTCTCATCCTGTCACTCTCCTTATAAGTCTGTTATTTGCTCTCCAGTGTCCTGTAGGATAATGATGGCCCCCTCATGACTTGTCCTGTATCTACTCATTCCAGCATCATCTCTATTTCCTTACTTGCACATTATATTTTAGCACAGTAGTGTCCATTAGAAGTAGAATGTGAGCCCCAATTTAAAATTTTCTAGTAGCCACATTAAAGATAAAAAAAGAAACAAGGTGAACTGTAGTAATGGCATCACTTAATGAGGATCTGTTCTGTGAAATGTGTCATTTTGTGGACACGATAGAGCACAGTTACACGAACCTAGATGGCATAGCTGACTACACACCTAGGCTGTATGGTATAGCTTATTACTCCTAGGCTATAGACCTATATGGCATGTTATTGTACTGAGTCCTGTAGGCAGTTGTAACACAGTGGTATTTGTGTATCTAAACATACCTAAGCATAAAAGTACAGTAAAAATGTGGTATAAAAGATAAACAGTGGGCCGGGCATGGAGGCTCACGCCTATAATCCCAGTACTTTGGGAGGCTGAGGCGGGCAGATCACCTGAGGTCAGGAGTTCAAGACCAGCCTGGCCAACATGGTGAAACCCCGTCTCTACTAAAAATTTAAAAAATAGTCTTGTGTGGTGGCACGCGCCTGTAGCCCCGGCTACTCAGGAGGCTGAGGCAGGAGAATCGCTTGAACTTGGGAGGCAGAGTTTGCAGTGAGCCGAGATCACGCCACTGCACACCAGCCTGGGCAACAGAGTGAGACTCCATCTCAAGAAAAGATAAACAGTGTTACACTTATGTAGGGTATCTACCATGCATGGAGCTTGCAGGACTGGAAGTTGCTCTGGGTGAACCTGTGAGTGAGTGGTGGCTGAATGTGAAGGCCTAGGACGTGACTGTACACTACTTTAGATCTTATAAACACGTGTGTATTTAGGCTACACTCAAATTATTTAAATTTTTTTTGCAATAATAAATTAACCTTAGTTTACTATAACTTTTTTATTTTATAAACTTTTTAATTGTTTTAACTTTTTGACTTGTAATAACACTCAGCTTAAGACACAAATATGTTGTACAGCTGTATAAAAATGTTTATCTCTTTATAAGCTCTTTTCAACTTAAAAAAATTTTTTTTTTTACCTTTTTAAACTTTTTTGTTAAAAACTAAGACACAAACACACACATTCATGTTAGCTTAGACATACACAGAGTCAGGATCATCAATATCACTGTCTTCCACCTCCACATCTTGTCCCACTGGAAAGTCTTCAGGGGCAATAACAGGCATGGAGCTGTATCTATGATAACAATGCCTTCTGGAATAACTTCTGAAGGAGCTGCCTGAGGTTGCTTTACAGTTAATTTTTTTTATGAGTAGAAGGAGTACACCGTAAAATAAAAAATATGGTAAATACATAAACCAGTAACATAGTCGTTTATTGTCGTTATCAGGTATGTACTGTACATAATTGCATGTGCTGTACTTTTATACTACTGGCTGTGCTGTAGGTTCGTTAACTCCAGCATAATTACACACATTTGTGAGTAATGCATTGTGCAGCAACGTTAGGACGGTTAGGATGGCTATGATGTCACTAGGCAATAGGAGTTTTTCTGCACCATTGTAATCTTATAATTTTGTAGAACTATTGTATGTGTGGTCTGTTGTTGACCGAAACATTGTTATACAGCACATGACTATATTTAATCCAGTATATTCCAAGCATTATTTCAACATAAATATTAAAAAATCAATGTGGAATTCATAGTGATAGAAGGTATAATAGGGCTTATCAGGGGTTAGAAGAGAATGGGAATTCTTGTTGAATTACAGTTTCTATTTGCAAGGATGAAGTTGTTCTGGAAATGGGTGATGGTGATGGTTGCACAGCAGTGTGAATGTACTTATTGTCATTGAATTGTACACTTAAAAATGGCTAAAATGGGCCAGGCGTGGTGGCTCAGGCCTGTAATCCCAGCACTTTGGGAGGCTGAGTCTAGGGGATTGCTTGAGCTCACGAGTCTGAGACCAGCCCGGGCAACATTGTGAAACCCCATCTCTATAAAAATAATACAAAAAAAAAATTACCCAGGCATCGTGGGGACTACCTGTAGTCCCAGCTACTTGGGAGGCTAAGATAGGAGGATGGCTTGAGCTCAGGAGGTGGAGGTTGCAGTGAGCCAAGATCGCACCACTGCACTCCAGCCTCTGCGACAGAGCCAGACCTTGTCTCAAAAAAAAAAGGCTAAAATGGTAAATGTTATGTTATATATATTTTACCACAATAAAGAAGTCACCATAAAAATCAGTATGAGGCCAGGCGTGGTGGCTCACGCCTGTAATCTCAGCACTTTGGGAGGCCGAGGTGGGTGGATCACCTGAGGTCAGGAGTTCGAGACCAGCCTGGCCAACATGGTAAAACCCCGCGTCTACTAAAAATACAAAAATTAGCCGGGTGTGGTGGCGGGCACCTGTAGCCCTAGCTACTTGGGAGGCTGAAGCAGGAGAATTGCTTGAACTCGGGAGGCAGAAGTTGCAGTGAGCTGAGATCGTGCCATTGCACTGCAGCCGGAGTGACAAGAGCAAAACTCCATCTCAAAAAAAAAAAATGAGTATGGAAATTATAAAAAGTTTACATCCTTTTTTTGTAGTAAGTATTCAAAAATTTGGTGTATATTTTACATGTATAATACATCTTACGTTGGTTTTTTTGTTTGTTTTTGTTTTTGTGATGGAGTCTTACTCTGTCCCCCAGGCTGGAGTGCAGTGGTATGATCTCAGCTCACTGCAACCTCTGCCTCCTGGGTTCAAGTGATTCTCATGTCTCAGCCTCCTGAGTAACTGGGACTACAAGCACACGCCACAATGCCTGGCTAATTTTTGAATTTTTATTAAAGATGGGGTTTCACCATGCTGACTAGGCCGGTCTCAAACTCCTGATCTCAGGTGATCCTTCCACCTTGGCCTCCCAAAGTACTGGGATTACAGGCGTGAGCCACTGTGCCCACCTACATTTTACAGTTGTTTAAATGTTTCACCTATCCTGTGGTGCTTCCTGCCCTTCCCATTTGTGCACAAGCTGTTCCCTCCACTTGCAGTGCCCTCCTCCTGTCTGGCTCCTGCACCTGGAGAACTCTTGCTCCTGTTTGAATGCCAGTCTCTGACACCGTCTCTCTCAGCAAGTGTTTTCTCTGTTTGTTTGTTTTTTTTTTTTTGAGACAGAGTCTTGCTCTGTTGCCCAGGCTGGAGCACAGTGGTGCAATCTCGGCTTACTGCAAGCTCCGCCTCCCGGGTTCAAGCGATTCTTATGCCTCAGCCTCCTGAGTAGCTGGGAGTGCAGGCGCACACCACCACACCTGGCTAATTTTTGTAATCTTAGTAGAGATGGGGTTTCACCATATTGGTCAGCTGGTGTTGAACTCCTGACCTCAGGTATTCCACCTGCCTCGGCCTCCCAAAGTGCTGGGATTACAGGTGTGAGCCACCGTACTCAGCCATGTTTTCTCTTAATAATACCCCAACTCGGCCAGGTGTGGTGTTCATGCCTGTAATCCTAGCACTTTGGGAGGTTGATGTGGGCAGATCGCTTGAGCTCAGGAGTTCAAGACCAGCCTGGCCAACCTGGCAAAACCCCGTTTCTACCAAAAATATAAAATATTAGCGGGTGTTGGAGCTCAGGAGTTTGAGACCAGCCCAAGCAACCTGGCAAAACCCCGTTTCTACCAAAAATACAAAATATTAGTTGGGGTGCTGTCATGTGCCTGTGGTTGGTCCTAGCTACTTGGGGGGTTGAGGTGGGAGGATCACTTGAACCCAAGAGGTCAAGGGTGCAGTGAGCTGAGATCATGCCACGGCACTCTAGCCTGGGTGACAAAGTGAGGCCCTGTCTCAAAAAAATAAAAATAAAAACAATATCCCCACTCTTTCCTCAAGTCCAAGCCATTCGTGTACTTGTGTGTGCTTCACTTGTTGGTGTTATCTCACTCTTTGCAACTTGTTCATTACGTGTATTTTTCCTTGGCTAAATCATGAATTTTTCTAAGGCAGATTGTGCCTTTCGACTCTTTTTACCCGGGGTCTATCAGTGTCTGACTTATATAATGTGTTGTGTAAAAAGTTTGCTGAATGAATCCCTTGGCTGGAAAAGAAAAAAAAATGCAGTTCACAAAACCTCTTCAAATAAAAATGAATTAATAAAAGCGTATGTTAGGAGATGTTATTTTCTCTGAAAACAAATATTCAGTTTTGTATATAAAATTATGTTTGAGAGGGAAGCATAATCAAGATGCAGATTGGCCTCAATAGATGAAACATTTGGCTGAAACAGACAAGATGAAATTTAGAAGAAGGATTTTTGATTTAAGTACAAAATATAAATTACAAATATATAAAATGGAGAACTTGATTTGGCATCAGTGAATTTTAATTTACTACAAGCTTTATATGACCCAACAATGAGATTCTGTTACTAAAAAATGTATCATTTCATACAGCATTAATATAGGATCCAGCTGCTGGGAAGTAATAGTATCACTGTAGCCTGCATCAGTTAGACCGTGTCTCAAGTTTGTTTGTTTGTTTGTTTGAGACAGGGTCTCACTCCTGTTGCCTAGGCTGGACAGCAGTGATGTGATCACAGCTCACTTCAGTCTTGATTTCCCAGGCTCAGGTGATTCTCCCATCTCAGCCTCCTCAGTAGCTGGGGCTGTAGGTGCATGCCACCATGCCTGGCTAGTTTTTTGTAATTTTTTTTTTTTTTTTTTAAGTAGAGATGGGATTTCACCATGTTGCCCTAGGTAGTCTTGAACTCCTGGGCTCAAGCAGTCCGCCTACCTCAGCCTCCCAAAGTGCTGGGATTACAGGCCTGAGACATCATGCCTGGCTTCAAGTATTGCATATAGACCTGAATGCCACATTTGAAGAGATACATTAACAAACTTGGGACTGTGCAGAAGGCTTTGGCCAGGAGAGTCTATAAACCAGGTCACAGGAAGACTATAAGGGGAGTCTCAGAGCTCTCTTCACCTATTTAACAGGCTTTAAGGAGGGAGTAAACACTTGTCATTGCAGAGGCTGTCAAAAAGGGCAATTTGTAAGTAGGAAGCTTTTATAGATCACAAGGACTTTCAACAAAAACTGCCTCTGAAGGTGATGAACTCGGTTACTGGAAGTATTCAGTCAGAGACTAGGTCATGATCTGTCGGGATTATCACGGAAAGGATTCTTGAATTGGGTGGGAGCTGAACTTGACTCCAAAATTTTAACTCTGATTTTTTGATTTCCTTTAATAGAAGTTCTGTGGTTTTGTAGTAATAGCTAACATTTATAGAATCCTAATGTTCTAGCCAATATACTAGGTGAATTTTATTTATCATTTTACTTAAGCCTCATAGTAATCCTACATCACGGTATTCCTATTTCATAGATGAGGAGACTGTCCTTCCTGTTTCGCAGATGAGGAAACTGAGGCTTAAAGAAGTTTGGCAAATTGGCTAAGTTCCTACAGCTAGTGAGTAACAGAGGCTGGATTTAAGCCTACGCTATTTGATGTTAGGTCTTGTGTTGTCTACCATATACTACATTCCAACACTTTATACATAATCATTTAACTCATTAAAGTGTGATTTATTCCAAGAATATGATTCTGTGTTTTGTCAAGTGGGATTGCCTATCTCTAAAGAGCACCAGTTTAAAAAGAGTGTATTTTTCTAATTACAAATATGTACATATTCGTATAAAATTTGAAAAATAAAAATTGTTCGTAATCCTACTATCATTAGGTAGCCATTGATATTTAGCCAGGCATATGGCTCACACCTATAACCCGAGCACTTTGGGAAGGTGAGGCAGGAGGATCACTTGAGCCTAGGAGTTTGAGACCAGCCTGGGCAATATAGTGAGACCTGCATCTCTACAAGAAATCAAAAAATGTGCTGAGCATGGTGGCATGCACCTGTACCCCCAGCTACTCAGGAGGCTGAAGTGGGAGCCCAGGAGGTTGAGGCTGCAGTGAGCCGTGATTGTGCTACTGCAGTCTAGTCTGGGCAACAGAGTGAGACTCTGTCTTAAAAAAAAAAAGTTTTATGTTCAGTTAATTTATATAAAAAACTTAAGAATGACAGATTGTTTCACTGATGAGATTTAGTGAGGGATCGAAAAGCTTGGATCCCAGAGTAAACTGTTACCACAGTTTGATTTTTTTCTGACTCCCAACCCAGTACTGAACCATACTACCTCTTTATAACATCAAGGCTCGATAAGGTGAAAAACTTTTTTTCATTTCAATAAACAGAATGTTGTAATCTGGTGATTGAATTAGAGACATTTATCATACAAATGTTAACATATAATACCTTGAGCTGAATTTCATTCATTCAGTAAATATTTACTGAGTATCATCAGCTCCGTGCTAGTCACTGGGGAAAATGGTGGTAACAAAGCCAGTTAAGGTTCCTGTTCTCATGGACAGACAATGAATGAACCAACAGTCACACATTAATCATTCAGGCTAACAGGCTGTTTCCAGTTTTTGGCTGTTACAAACAAGTAACTGCTATGAACATTCTTATATGAGTCTTTTTATGAATAGATTTAATTTATCCAGCTTGGGGCTCAGAGAATAGTACCACATCTGACCCCCCTCATACATTCCAAATCTTTATTCCATGAATATTGGAGTTTCTCAGTCCATTCCCCATGTCTCTGCTTTGTTGTGTATTCTTTCTGTTTTAAAATTTTTTTTAGTAAAGATGGGATCTCATTATGTTGCCCAGGTTGGTCTTGAACTCCTGGGCTCAAGTGATCCTCCCACCTCGGCCTCCCAAAGTGTTGAGATTACAGGCGTGAGACACCATGCTTGGCCTCAGTATGTTTTCTCCCTCTTTATCTGTCTGCTACATTCTGGTGACTTCCTCAGATTTTTTTCTTCAATTCATTAACTCTTTCTGTATGTCTGGTCTACATTTTAACCTGTCTATTGAGTATTGAGTTTTTAAAAATTTTTAATAAATATTTTTCATATCTAGAATGTATATATTTTTGTCTTTGTTTTAGTTATTATTTTCATTAATATCTCTGAATATTCTTTAAAGTCCTTTTCAGATCTCAAGTATGGAAATCTTTGTTTGATGGCTCTATGCACTATTTTTATTGGCTTTAGGATTTTGTTTTGTTGTAATTCATTGTGAGACCCCTTCTAGGGACTGATCTTTCATGGTAGTCCTGTATGTGTCCTATGTGGGGTGTGTGTGTGTGTGTGTGTTATGATAGACTCTGCCTGGTTCCAATAGAATTTACCAGTTCTGAACCAGTGTAAATTCAATTTCTTGGCTTAGGGTTCCCTTTTATGAGGATAATGTGAACTTGGGCCTTGTATCTGCTTGAGCCATAGAGAAGTGTAGGCTTGAGGATTTGTCTTTTATTTTTTAATTTATTTTTTATTTTTATCTGAGACATAGTCTCACTCTGTTGCCCAGCTTGGAGTGCAGTGGCGTGATCTTGGCTCACTGCAATCTCCACCTCCCAGGTTCTAGTGATTCTCATGCCTCAGCCTCTCGAGTAGCTGGGATTACAGGCATGCACCATCACACCTGGCTAATTTTTGTGTTTTTAGTAGAGAGACGGGCTTTCACTAAGTTGGCCAGGCTGATTTCAAACTCCTGGGCTCAAGCTGTCTGTCCGCCTTGGCCTCCCAAAGTGCTGGGATTACAGGTGTGAGCCACTGCACCCAGCTGAGGATTTTTCCTCTTTCAAGGGACTCTGTTCATGCCTTTGGCCTGGGGCAGGTGGCTTGCCCAGGCCAAGGTGGGTAAATACTTCTGGTTTGTGGATAGGGTGGCACTCCCCTGGATTCCAGCTGTGTCTTGGGCCTGTGGCCTAGAGTTCTGCCTCTGGGTTGCTGATATACTCCAGTGCTGGGGCTGGCATGAGTTCTGGTCTCTGCCCAGCTTCATCTCCCACCCACTCACTTTTTTTTTTTTTTTTTTTTTGAGACAGGGTCTCACTGTGTCACCCAGGCTAGAGTGCAGTGGGTGCAGTGGCACACCATCACAGCTTCCTGTAGCCTTGACCTCCCCGGCTCAAGCTATCCTCCCACCTCAGGCCCCCCAAGTAGCTGATACTTAAGGCATGTGCCACCACGCCCAGCTAATTTTTTTATATTTTTGGTGTAGATGAGGTTTCACCATGTTGCCCAGGCTGATCTCAAACTCCTAGGCTCAAGCCGTCCACCTGCCTCGGCCTCCCGAAGTGCTGGGATTACAGGCATGAGCCACTGCGCCCAGCCTTCCACCCACTTGGGGTTTCCTCCTTCCTTTCTGGCACCTGATGATTTCTTTCTTTCTTTTGGGGGCTTAACTGTGTTTTACATTTTTATCTTTTCAGTGGTTTCTCCAGCATTTGCATTGTTTAGAGTGGAAAAGGGAAGGACTTTTATGTCTTCTCAGAGTACCTTAATCAGCAGTTTCTCTACACAAGTTATTTAATCTCATTAAGCTTCAGTTTTCTCTTCAATAAAAGCACTGGAGAAAATACATATGAAATTCTTAGCACAGTTTCTGGAATAAAGTAAATGTTTTTAAAACAGCATAACTATTACCACTTTTCATTATTACTCTAATAATTGTTGTGATTCAGTTTTTCTTCTCTAATACATATCTCTATAGGCATGATTATAATCCAGAAGTTATTGTAAATATGAAAATTTTTTTTTTGCCCAGTGCAGTGGCTCACATCTCTAATCACAGCATTTTGGGAGGCTGAGACAGGTGAATCACTTGAGGTCAGGAGTTCAAGACCAGCCTGGCCAACATGGTGAAACCCTGTCTCTACTAAAAATACACAAATTAGCTGGGTATGGTGGCATACCCCTGTAGTCCCAGCTGCTTGGGAGGCTGAGGCAGGAGAATCACTTGAACTCAGGAGGCGGATACTGCAGTGAGCCGAGATCATGCCACTGCATACAGGTCTGGGCGACGGCGAGAGACTCCATCTAATAAAAAAAAAATTTAAAGTTATTGATGAAACTTTTAAAAAGTAATAAAAACCATACACATTCAGTGGGAAACCTTCAGCCATAGAGAAGTGTAGGCAGGGTGCAGCTGATTGCTCTGTCTTTGGGCAATTTAGCTTTTAGGCCAGAGGCCACAGATGGGTAGCCTGGTGTGTGCCTAGGGTGTTTTTGTTTGGCTGGCGCAATATTTTTTAAAACTGTAAGTTTATTGCCAGCATTTTAAAATGGTGACATTTCATGTAAAATTCAGATACCTGACTTATCTTAAACAAGCAAAGTATTTGACCACACTGGGCCTTCTTCCTGCACAGGATCATCAGCTTGTGCTGAATGGTTGCTGCTCCATGTTTTCTCCCTGGCCCTGAGACCAAAGGCCATTTACTTTTTTTTTTTTTTTCTTTTTTGAGACAGAGTCTTACTCTTATCACCCAGGCTGGAGTGCAGTGGCTCAGTTTCGGCTCACTGAAACCTCCACCTCCCAAGTTCCAGCTATTCTCCTGCCTCAGCCTCCCGAGTAGCTGGGATTACAGGTGCCCACCACCACGCCTGGCTAATTTTTGTATTTTTAGTAGAGATGGGGTTTCACCATGTTAGCCAGGCTGGTCCGAACTCCTGACCTCAGGTGATCCACCTGCCTTGGCCTCCCAAAGTCCTGGGATTACAGGCATGAGCCACTGCACCTGGCCAGGCCACTTACTATTTTTTTTTTTTTTTTTTTTTTGAGACGGAGTCTCACTCTGTCACCCAGACTGGAGTGCAGTGGCACGATCTCGGCTCACTGCAAGCTCCGCCTCCCGGGTTCATACCATTCGCCTGCCTCAGCCTCCCAAGTAGCTGGGGCAACAGGCGCCCGCCACCACGCCTGGCTAATTTCTTGTCTTTTTAGTAGAGACGGGGTTTCACTGTGTTAGCTGGGATGGTCTAGATCTCCTGACCTCGTGATCCACCTGCCTCGGCCTCCCAAAGTGCTGGGATTACAGGCATGAGCCACCGCGCCCGGCCCAGGCCACTTACTATTTACTGTTGTACTTTTACTGTTATTTTAATAGTACAGAAATAGTGCTGTATACTCATTTCTTTCTCACATGTAGGAAAACAGAAACTACATGGAGAAAGCCACATGTTACAGAAAAATGAAAAAGGGACCATTTTGTGGCTTGCTTCATTGATTTACATTAACCTGCCTGGCGCTGTGGACACTTCAGTTTGCATCCGCCTTCTATGCATCTTGTATGTCTCTCTAAGTTCTACCTTTTTCTTTTGCTTTTCTGATCCTTTCTCTTTTGTACCCCCGCTGCCTTACCCTACAATAACCGTATCAGTTTCTATGGAGAACTGCTGAGCCTTCTGGAGCAACAGAAAGTGTTGAGTCAAACCTGTTTCCTTCACTCCCTCACTGCCGCACCTTCCAGAGAAGTAAAAAAAGTCTCCCTACAAACTGACTGATGATTACAATTTTTTTTAAACTGAGAAGCAGAAGTTTTCCTTCAACTGTTAGGTGATCAAAGGTTTAAAATACAAAATACTTTGAAGAAGATCCATTAACTAAAAAATTCATTCATTAATCAGCAGTTAGAGGTGAGAGTCTAGCTTATTGTTTTTTTTTTCTTCCTAGATCACACTTCATTGTGTAGATAGCCTGTTGTTTTGGCTGATATGATTTTATATCATTAAGAGAGCCATGGGGAACTGTCAGAGGGCAGGGAGATTTCCTGGGGTGAGGATGGAGATAGAGATGGAATACAGAGATTATAAAGATGAAGAAATTAAACCATTGCTACTATTTCACATGGAAATTTATAGCAGTTGTTTTAGTTTGTGGGCACAGAGATTATAAATGGGGCATTTTTTAGAGGAAAACTTGTTTATGTAAAGGTTTATATTCTGTATATAAATATATTTTTGCCATTTGTTTTGCAGATTGTGGGATTAGTGATATGCTTTTCTAAAGAGTAGAAAAGTCGAAGATGTCTAGACAGAACTTAGTGGCTTTGACAGTGACTACCCTTCTGGGTGTGGCTGTAGGGGGGTTTGTCCTCTGGAAAGGCATCCAGCGCCGCCGAAGGAGTAAAACGAGTCCTGTGACCCAACAGCCACAGCAGAAAGTGCTGGGCAGTAGAGAGCTGCCCCCTCCAGAAGATGATCAGCTGCACTCCAGTGCCCCCAGATCCTCGTGGGAGGAACGGATCCTTAAAGCAAAGGTGGTGACGGTGTCTCAGGAGGCAGAGTGGGATCAAATCGAGCCCTTGCTTAGAAGTGAATTAGAAGATTTTCCAGTACTTGGAATTGACTGTGAGTGGGTAAGTTAAAAAGCAAAAGTTAAAAACAAACAAACAAACAAACAAACCAACTTCTGCTTTTCCAACTGGGACCTTGGACAGTCAAGTAGAAAATAAGGTTAAAGGAAAATGAATTAACTTGTTCTCAACTTGCTTATAAGCAGATTTTAGCAGAAGAAGCTGCTGTTCCTCTCAGGATGGTGGAGTGCTTACAATTATGGATTACAATTATGTCAAACCTATATGAATTCTATTTTCCCCACTTATCATTTTGTGAACTTGGACAAGCTATTTAGCCTCTCTGAGTCTTTGTTTGTTTGGTTGTTTGTAATAGGAACGTCATGGTACTTACCTCCAGTGGCTTTTCTAAGGATTCAAATAGATCACCCCCATAAAGGATTCAGCACAGTGTGAACATATAGTAGTAAGTGTTCATGAAATATTAGCCACTGTTAATATTTGTAGTAGCATTTTCATAAGGATGCCATGGAGAAAATAGCTAAGGAATTCTATTTAAATGGAAATTATTACTTAGGATTTTAAAAGATAACAGTTAACATTTGAAACATCATTTACTCTAAGCCATGTACTATATGTTTTGCTTGCATCATCTAATTTTCACCATATGGGCATAACTTGGAGATATTGCAGGTTCGATGTTAGACCATGGCAATAAAGCAAATCTTGCAATAAAGTGAGTTACATGAGTTTTTTGGTTTCCCAGTGCATATAAAAGTTATGCTTATGCTGAGTGTGGCGGTGGCTCATGACTGTAATCCCAGCACTTTGGTAGGCTAAGGTGGGGAAAATCAGTTGAGGCCAGGAGTTTAATACCAGTCAGCCAGGTCAGCATAGCGAGACTCCATCTCTACAAAAAGAGAAATTAGCCAGGTGTGGTGACAACCATCTGTAGTCCCAGCAACTTGGGAGGCTGAGGCAGGAGGATTGCTTGAGCCCAGGAGGTTGAAGCTGTCGTGAGCTATGAACACACCACTGCACTTCAGCCTGAGTGGCAGAGGGAGATCCTGTCTCGGGGAAAAAAAAAATGTTGTGTTTATAGTATACTATAGTTTATTAAGTATGTAATAACATTATATCTTTAAAAAGTACATTAATTAAATAGTTTATTGCTAAAAATTGCTAATAATTATCTGAGCCTTCAGCAAGTTGTAATCTTTTTGCTGGTGGAGGGTCTTGCCTTGATATTGATGGCTGCTGAGTGATCGGGGTAGTGGTTGCTGAAGATTGGAGTTCCTGTGACAGTTTCTTAAAATAAGACAACAAAGAAGTTTGCCACATTGGTTGACTCTTCCTTTCATGAGAGATTTTTTTCTACTATGTGGTGCTGTTTAATAGCATTTTACCCACAGTAGAACTTCTTTCAAAATTGGAGTCAGTCCTCTGAAACCCTGCCATTGCTTTATCAACTAAGTTTATGCAATATTCTAAATCTTTTGTTGTCATTTCAACAGTGTTCACAGCATCTTTACCAGGAGTAGATTCCATCTCAAGAAACCACTTTCTTTGCTCATCCATAAAAAGCAACTCTTCATCTGTTAAAGTTTTATCATGAGATTGCAGCAGTTTAATAATATCTTCAGGTTCCACCCCTAATGCTATTTCTCTTGCTGTATCCAGGAAATGTAATTAAAAGAGTCCCTAAGCAGAATGGCTCCACAAAATCAGTTCACAGGTTGATAGAAGAGGCTACTAGATGCCAACACTGTGATGACCAAAAAGAGAACACCTGACAGTGTGGGGAAATCTTTGTAGTCACAAAAGCCCTTACACCACAGCTACTGAGGGTGTTTCTTTATATCAGCAATAGTAGTAGTCATTTATACCAATGACCTTGGGCCATCAAGAAAGGATCAGTGATTTTAATCTATTCTGTGTAAAAAGTTACATCATTTTAGAACTATTTACATCAGCAACAATAGAAGAAAATAGGGTTTAAGTGGTAAGCTCTAGCAGATTAGGAAAATTCACCTGTGCCAAGCACCTGGATTATTCCAACTAAACGAAGTATAACTTGAGCAACAACAGGGTAGACTGAAGTGAATAGTAATTGATCTGATAATAATACACTTTAATTACTATAGCAGAGGCATAGAAAAGTTAAAGTGGCAAATAATCTAACCCCACATCATTTTGACTTTTGATGTGTATTAAACTCAGGTTGGATTCCACATTTCCCTTTAGGCATGACTGCATTTTCCTGATTGCTGTCATAAAAAACTCAATGAAAAAGTCATTCATGGCTTCCTTCCTTGTAAAAATAAGATAGAATACATTCAAGAGATGAATAGAAAACAAAAATAGGCTGGGCGCGGTAGCCCACGCCTGTAATCCTAGCACTTTGGGAGGCCGAGGTGGGCAGATCACTTGAGGTCAGGAGTTCGAGACCAGCCTGGCAAGCATGGTGAAATCCCCCCCTCTACTAAAAATACAAAAATTAGCCAGGCGTGGTAGCAGGCGCCTGTAATCCTAGCTACTTGGGAGGCTGAGGCAGGAGAATTGCTTGAGCCCAGGAGGTGGAGGTTGCAGTGAGCCGAGATCACGCCACTGCATTCCAACCTGAGCGACAGAGCAAGTGAGACCCTGTCTCAAAAAAAGAAAAAACGAAGACAAAAATGAAAAATCATCCATTCTTGCTCTATTTATTCCTCCATTCCTGTTTTGCTTTCCTTTTCATTCACTTTTATGTAAATGTTTATTCGATTATTATTTTTGTTCTTCTTTATTGTTTTTTTTTTTAGAGACAGGGTGGTGTCACTCTGTTTCCCAGGCTGGAATGCAGTGGTACTATCATAGTTCACTGAACCTCGAACTCATGGGCTAAAATGATCCTTCTGTCTCAGCCTCCCAAGTAGCTAGGACTACAGGTATGTGCCACCACTGTCACTTGGTTCCAATGGTTCTTGATTTTTTTTTTTGAGACAAGGTCTTACTCTGTCACCCAGGCTGGAGTGCAGTGGTGGGATTTTGGCTCACTTTAGCCTTGACCTCCCTGGGCTCAGATGATTGTCTCACCTCAGCCTCCTGAGTAGCTGGAACTACAGGTGTGCGCCACCACACCTGGCTAATTTTTTTGTATTTTTAGTAGAGACGGGGTTTTGCGGTGTGGTCCAGGCTGGTCTCAAACTCTTGGACTCAAGCAATCCATTCGCCTCAGTCCCACAAAGTGCTGAGATTACAGGCGTGAGCAACCGTGCTGGCCTATGTTATTGTTTTATAGTCAATATTTGTTTAGATTTACCAAAGTGTTTACCTTCCTGTATTCTTCTTCTTCTTTTCTTTTTTTTTTTTTTTTTTTTTGTAGATGGGGTCTTGCTCTTTTGCCCAGGCTGGAATGCAGTTGTGCGATCACAGCTAACTGCAGCCTTAACCTCCCAGGCCCAAGTAATCCTCCCTCCTCCTGAGTAGCTGGGATTACAGGTGTGAGCCACCACATGCCATCTCTTTTTCACAGAGACAGGATTTTGCTGTGTTGCCCAGGCTGGTCCCAAACTCCTAGGCTCAAGTGATCCTCCTGCCTTGGCCTCCCAAAGTGTGCTGGGGTTACAGGTGTGTGAGCTACCATGCTGGGCCCTTTTTTTTTTTTTTTAAGAGATGAGGTCTTGCTTTGTTGTGCAGTTGTGTGAGCATGGCTCACTGCAGCCTCAAACTCCTGGGCTCAAGTGATCCTCCTGCCTCAGCCTCCTGAGTAACTGGGACTACAGGCATGTGCCACTGCACCTGGATAATTTTTTTTTTTTTTTTTTTGTAGAAATGGGGTCTTGTTGTGTTGCCCTGGCTGGTCTTCAACTCCTGGCCTCAAGTGATCCTCTCACTTGGTCCTCCTACAAGCATAAGCCACTGCATCCAGCTGTATTTACCTTTTTTTTTGTTTTTTGTTTTGTTTTGTTTTTTTTTGAGACAGAGTCTCGCTCTGTCACCAAGGCTGGAGTACATTAGCGCAGTCTTGACTCACTGCAACCTTTGCCTCCCGGGTTCAAGTGATTCTCCTGCCTCAGCCTCCTGAGTAGCTGGGAGTACAGGCGTGTGCCACAATGCCCGTCTAATTTTTTCTATTTTTAGTAGAGACAGGGTTTCACTGTGTTAGCCAGGGTGGTCTCGATCTCCTGACCTTGTATTTACCTTTTTCTTTGCTTACTTTTTCTTATATCTCTGACCGTCTTTTGGGGATCATTTTCCTTAAAATCGTTCTTTAACAGTTTAGGGCCCATTGATAATAAACTTCATCATTTTGAAAATGTCTGTATTTTGATTTTAATCTTAAAGAGATTTTCTCTGGGTGTAAAGTTCTGGTTTGGCAGTTTATCATTTTCAGGATAGTATTCCATTGCCTTCTGGCTTCCATTATTGCTGTTGAAGATAACTGTCAGTCTATACCTTGATTCTTTGTAAGTAATGTAATTTTTTCATATCTCTTCTTAAGATCTTCTCTTTGAGTTTATGGTTCTGAAGGTTCACTAGGATGAGTCTAGGTGTTTTATTTCTAGCTTGGGATTCAGAAAAATATCTGGATAATAGGATTGATGTTTTATCAATTTAAAATTTCTCTTTAAAGATTGTCTTTATCCTTTCTTCTTTCTTGCTGGAATTTAATATTTAACATATCTTAGTCTCTCTAGATTCATTATATACGATTTATTCTGGTCTCTTTTACAATTCCCTTTTTCTTTATTTGGCTTTGTCTAATCTGTTTAACCTGCCCCTGAGTCTTTTTTTAGACTTTTTTATTGTGAAATATAACACATCAAGAAAAGTGCCTGGAACAAAAATAAACACTGAATGATTTATGTAAAGAGAACAGCTCAGCTGTGTAACTAGAAACTAGGTCAAGAAACGTAAGATTGCTAGGACTCCAGGAGCTCCTGTTGTGCCCACTTGAAATCATTGTCCCCCTCACTGCCCTCTGAGGGTTACCATTATCCTGTCTCAAGAAAGTCTATTTACTTTCTTGTTTTCTTTATACTTTTACTGCTTAGGCATGCCTCCCTCATCACTGTAGTTTAATTTTACCTGTTTTTTAAATTTAGTATAAATGAATCATCGAGTATGTGCTCTTTTTTGTCTTGCTTCTTTTTCCAAACATTGTGAGATTTACCTGTGTTGGGTGTGACTATGATTTGTTGCCATATAGTGTTCCATGGTATAAATATACCATGACTTATTTTTCCATTCTATTACTGATGGACATTTATATATATATATAAAACACAGTATAGGCCGGGCGTGGTGGCTAACACCTGTAATCCCAGCACTTTGGGAGGCCGAGGTGGGTGGATCACCTGAACCTGAGGTCAGGAGTTCAAGACCAGCCTGGCCAACATGGTGAAACCCCGTCTCTACTAAAAATACAAAAATTAGCCAGGTGTGGTGATGCATACAGTTATAATCCCAGTTACTTGGGAGGCTGAGGCAGAAGAATTGCTGGAACCCAGGAGGCAGAGGTTGCAGTGAGCTGAGAGTGTGCCACTGCACTCCAGCCTGGGTGACACAGCGAGACTCCATCTCAAAAATATATGTGTGTGTGTGTGTGTGTGTGTGTGTGTGTGTGTGTGTAATACAATATATCATTTACATTTGGGGGCTCTTGCAAAGAATGGTGCAATTGAACATTTACACTCATTATTGGGCATATGTGTCTATGAGTGGAGTTCTGGGTCAAGGAGTTTGTGTGTGTGCACATGCACGCACAACTTTAACTTTTATAGATGATGCCAAACTGTTTACCAAGATCTTTTTATGAATTTACCTTCCCATCCGTAGCATATGACTGATTCCATTGTTTCTAGCTGTTTTCAGAAGTGATTACACTAATTTAACCTCCCTATATATGAAAATTGCCTTTGTTTTACATCCTTGTCCACATTTGGTACTGTCATATTTTAAAATTTTATCCATTCTGTTGGGCTTGTAGTAATAGTTCACTATTATTTTAATTTGCATATTCCAGATTACTAATGAAATTGAACATCTTTTTGTATTTTATTGGTCATTTAGATATCCTCTTTTATGCAGTGTCCATTCAAGTCTCTTGCCTCATTTTCTTTTTTTTTTTTTTTGCCTCATTTTCTATCGAGTTGTCTTTATAGAAGTTCTTTACATATTCTGCATATGAACCCTCCGGGAGTTAAATTTGTGTTGTAAATGTTTTCTCCCATTCTGTGAATTGCCTTTACATTCTTTTAATGTTTAATTTTGATAAACAGAAGATCTGTGTAGTACAGTTGATCAAGTCTTTCCCTATACACAGTCATGAACATATTCTCCCAATGTCATTTTCTTGGAGTTTTATGGTTTTAACCTTGGCGATTCAGATTTACAATCCACCTGAAATTGATTTTTTAGGTGTGTTTGTATATGATGTGTGGTAGGGTTAAGTTTAATTTTTTCTCCTAAAGGGATAGTCAATCTGCCTAGAATCACAGATTGAATAGATAAACCTTTCCTGATTGCTCTGCAATGCCACTTTATCACAAAACAAGTGTCTGTATGTGTCTAGATCTGTTTTTGTCTCCTTGATTGTCTATTTTTCTATTGTTGCACCAATTATTATATACTTTCTTATTTACCATTGCTTTAAAATAACTCTGGATATCTGGGGCAGCAAGACCTGCCATCTTGTTCTTTTTCCACAATATCTTGGATAATCTTGATACTCTACATTTTCTTTTTTGTGATGGAGTCTCACTCTGTCACTCAGACTGGGGTGCAGTGGCATGATCTCGGCTCACTGCAGCCTCCACCTCCTGGGTTCAAGCCATTCTCCTGCCTCAGCCACCCGAGTAGCTGGGACAATAGGTGCCTGCTACCACACCTGGCTTACATTTTCTTATATGTTTTAGAATCAATTTTCAGGTCCTATAAAATTTTCTTGAAATTTTGATTGAGATTGTATTGTATAGATCAGTTTGTAGGGAACTGACTTCTTTATATTATTGAAGGGTTTTAAAAAATTGACATGAAATTGTATATATTATGTATAATGTTTTATGCATATATACATTGTGGGATAATTAAATCTAGCTAATTAACAAGTGCATTACTTCACATAGTTATCATTTTTAATGATGAGAACACTTAACATACACTATCTTTGCATTTTAGTAATACAATATATCATCATTAACTATAATCACCATGCTGTACACTAGATGTCTTGAACTCATCCCTCCTATGTAACTGTAATTATATATTCTTTGATCAACATTTTCTCATCCTCCTCTCCTCCCAACCATCCTGGCCTGTGGTAAACACTATTCAACTCTCTACTTCTATGAGATCAACTCTTTTATTTTTTATTTTTATTTTTTAGAGACATGTTCTCGCTCTGTTACCCAGGCTAGAGTGCAGTGGCGTGATCATAACTCACTACAGCCTTGAGGTCCTAGGCTCAATCAGTCCTCCTGCCTTACCCTCCCAAGTAGCTAGGACTATAGGCACACACTACCACAACTGGCTAATTTTTATTTTTATTTTTTAGAGATGAAGTCTCACTGTGATTCTTAGGCTGGTCTTGAATTTCTGGCCTCAAGTGATCCTTCCACCTCAGCCTCCCGAGTAGCTGGGATTATGGGAGGGAGCTACTATGCCCACCAAGGTCAACTTTTTTAGATTCCACATATGAGTGGGCTCATGCAGTATTTATCTTTCTGTGCCTGGCTTATTTCATTTAACATAATGTCTTGCAGGTTTAGCCATGTTGTCACAAATGACAAGATTTCATTATTTTTTATGGACAAATAATATTCCATTTTGGAGGGAGAGATTTATATATCACATTTTCTTTTTTTTATTATACTTTAAGTTATAGGGTACATGTACACAACATGCAGGTTTGTTACATATGTATACTTGTGCCATGTTGGTGTGCTGCACCCATTAACTCGTCAATTACATTAGGTATATCTCCTAATGCTATCCCTTCCCCCTCCCCCCACTCCATGACAGGCCCCAGTGTGTGATGTCCCCCTTCCTGTGACCAAGTGTTCTCATTGTTCAATTCCCACCTATGAGTGAGAACATACGGTGTTTGGTTTTTTGTCCTTGCGATAGTTTGCTGAGAATGATGGTTTCCAACTTCATCTATGTCCCTACAAAGGACATGAACTCATCCTTTTTTATGGCTGCATAGTATTCCATGGTGTATATGTGCCACATTTTCTTAATCCAGTCTATCATTGATGGACATTTGGTTCCAAGTCTTTGCTGTTGTGAATAGTGCCACAATTAACATACGTGTGCATGTGTCTTTATAGCAGCATGATTTATAATCCTTTGGGTATATACCCAGTAATGGGATGGCTGGGTCAAATGGTATTTCTAATTCTGGATCCTTGAGGAATCGCCACACTGTCTTCTACAATGGTTGAACTAGTTTACAGTCCCACCAACAGTGTAAAAGTGTTCCTGTTTCTCCACATCCTCTCCAGCACCTGTTGTTTCCTGACTTTTTAATGATCGCCATTCTAACTGGTGTGAGATGGTATCTCATTGTGGTTTTGATTTGCATTTCTCTGATGGCCAGTGATGATGAGCATTTTTTCATGTGTCTTTTGGCTGCATAAATGTCTTCTTTTGAGTAGTGTCTGTTCATATCCTTTGCCCACTTTTTGATGGGGTTTTTTTCTTGTAAATTTGTTTGAGTTCTTTGTTGATTCTGGATATTAGCCCTTTATCAGATGAGTAGATTGCAAAAATTTTCTCCCATTCTGTAGGTTGCCTGTTCACTCTGATGGTAGTTTCTTTTGCTGTGCAGAAGCTCTTTAGTTTAATTAGATCCCATTTGTCAATTTTGTCTTTGTTGCCATTGCTTTTGGTGTTTTAGACATGAAGTCCTTGCCCACGCCTATGTCCTGAATGGTATTGCCTAGGTTTTCTTCTAGGGTTTTTATGGTTTTAGGTCTAACATTTAAGTCTTTAATCCATCTTGAATTAATTTTTGTATAAGGTGTAAGGAAGGGATCCAGTTTCAGCTTTCTAGATATGCTAGCCAGTTTTCCCAGCACCATTTATTAAATAGGGAATCCTTTCCCCATTTCTTCTTTTTTTCAGGTTTGTCAAAGAGCAGATGGTTGTAGATGTGTGGTATTATTTTTGAGCGCTCTGTTCCGTTCCAGTGGTCTATATCTCTGTTTTGGTACCAGTACCATGCTGCTTTGGTTACTGTAGCCTTGTAGTATAGTTTGAAGTCAGGTAGCATGATATCTCCAGCTTTGTTCTTTTGGCTTAGGATTGTCTTGGCAATGCAGGCTGTTTTTTGGTTCCATATGAACTTTAAAGTAGTTTTTTCCAATTCTGTGAAGAAAGTCATTGGTAGCTTGATAGGGATGGCATTGAATCTATAAATTACCTTGGGCAGTATGGCCATTTTCACGATATTGATTCTTCCTATCCATGAGCATGGAATATTCTTCCATTTGTTTGTGTCCTGTTTTATTTCATTGAGCAGTGGTTTGTAGTTCTCCTTGAAGAGGTCCTTCACATCCCTTGTAAGTTGGATTCCTAGGTATTTTATTCTCTTTGAAGCAATTGTGAATGGGAGTTCACTCATGATTTGGCTCTCTGTTTGTCTGTTATTGGTGTATAAAAATGCTTTGATTTTTGCACATTGATTTTATATCCTGAGTCACATTTTCTTTATCCATTCGTCTGTTGATGAACACTTAGGTTGATTCTATATCTTGGCTATTATGAATGGTGCTGCAGTAAACATGGGTGTGCAGCTATCTCTTTGACATACTAATTTTATTTCACTTGGGTATATATCCAGTAGTGGAATTGTTAGACCACAATATTGAGTTTTTGAATCTAAGTGTTTGTTTAGACCTTTAGTTTCTTTTAATAATGTATTTATAGTTTTCTGTGATTTTTAAATTTAAGTATAAATGGAGATTTTAAACATTTTTCTGTTTCTGGTACATGGAAAAATGCAACTGAGTTTTACATATTTCTCTTGTATTAAGGAATCTTTCTAAACTCACTTGTTCTAATTACTTGTAGATTCTTTTGGATTTCTACATAGACTATTATCTTTGAAAATGACCATTTTATATCTTTCCCGTCCTTGTCATTTTTTCTTTCTTTTCTTGCCTTGGTGTACCTGGCTAGGATCACAGTACAGTGTTCAGTAGATGTGGTGATAGTGGACATCCTTGACTTATGCCCTATCTCAAAATGACAGCTTTTAACATTTCACCTTGAAGTATAATATCTGCAGTAGGTTTGTAGATCCCTTTATCAGATTAAATCTGTTCATTTCTATTCTTGGTTTGCTAAGAGTTTTTTTTTTTAAATCATGAATGGTTGGTGAATTTAATCAAATGTTTTCTGCATTTGTTGAGATAATTATATATCTTCTCTCTTTATTCTGTTATTGTGTTGAAATACATTGATTTTTGAATTCCTGGGATAAATGCCCTCCTCCTGTCTGGCTCCTGCACCTGGGCAACTCTTGCTCCTGTTTGAATGCCAGTCTCAGACACCATCTCTCTCAGCAAGTGTTTTGTCTCTTTTTTTTTTTTTTTTTTTTTTTTTTTTTGAGACAGGGTCTCGCTCTGTCACCCAGGCTGGAGTACAGTGGCATGATCTTGGCTCACTTCAAGCTCCGCCTCCCGGGTTCACGCCATACTCCTGCCTCAGCCTCCCAAGTAGCTGGGACTACAGGCGCCCGCCACCATGCCCGGCTAATTTTTTGTATTTTTAGTAGAGACGGGGTTTCACTGTGGTCTCGATCTCCTGACCTCGTGATCCGCCCACCTCGGCCTCCCAAAGTGCTGGGATTACAAGTGTGAGCCACCGTGCTGGGCCTTTTTTTTTTTTTTTAAAGAGACAGAGTTGGGCCGGGTGCAGTGGCTCACTCCGGTAATCCCAGCACTTTGGGAGGCCGAGGTGGGCGGATCACGAAGTCAGGAGATCGAGACCACAGTGAAACCCCGTCTCTTCTAAAAATACAAAAATTAGCCGGGCTTGGTTGTGGGTGCCTGTAATCCCAGCTACTGGGAAGGCTGAGGCAGGAGAATCGCTTGAAACCGGAAGGCAGAGGTTGCAGTGAGCCAAGATTGTGCCACTGCACTCCAGCCTGGTCAACAAGAGTGAAACTCTTTCTAAGTCAATCAATCAATAAGAGATAGAGTTGTCCTTTTGCCCAGGTTGGAGTGCAGTGTCTCAGTCATAGCTCACTGCAGCCTCAAATTCCTGGGCTCAAGCAATCCTCCCACCTCAGCCTCCCAGGTAGCTGGGACTACAGGTGCATACCACCATGCCTGGCTAATCTTTTAATTTTTTTGTGGAGATGGGAGTCTTGCCATGTTGTCCAGGCTGGTGTCAAACTCCTGAGCTCAAGCAGTCCTTCTGCCTCAGCCTCCCAAAGTGCTGGGATTACAGGTGTGAGCCACTGTGCTTGGCCGTTGTCAGGCTTTGATTTAAAAAAGTTATGCTAGCTTCATACAACAGGTTAGGGGTGTTTCCTATTTTTATGTTCTCTGGAAGAGTTTGTATAAGATTGTCATTCTTTTTTACTTAAAATGTTTAGTTAGAATCTACTGGTGAAGCCATCTGGAGTTCTCTTTTAAGGGAAGTTTTTGAATTATGGATACAATTTCTTGAATAGTTACAGAGCTATTAATATTTTCTATTTCTTAATGTCTCAGTTTTGATAAGTTATATATTTCATTTATCATCTAAATATGTTATCTTTAAAATTTTTTAATTATTGGCATAAACCAAGCATAGTGGCTCATGCCTGTAATCCCACCACTGTGGGAGGCTGAGGCGGGAGGAACACACTTCAGGCAAGGAGTATGAGACCAGCCTGGTCAACACAATGAGAATCTGTCTTTACAAAAAAATTAAAAAATTAGCCTGGCATGGTGGTGTGAGTCTTTAGTCCCAGATACTCAGGAGGCTAAGGTGGTAGGATGGCTTGGGCCCAGGAGTTAAAGGCTGCAGTGAGCTATGATCATGCCACTGCACTACAGCCTGGGCAGCAAAGCGAGACCCTGTCTCCCCCTCCAAAAAAAATTATTGGCTGGCTGGGTGAGGTGGCTCATGCCTATAATCCCAGCACTTTGGGAGGCCAAGGCAGGTGGATCACAAGGTCAGGAGTTCGAGACCAGCCTGGCCAACATGGTGAAACCCTGTCTCTACTAAAAAAAAAAAAAAAAAAAAAATTAGCCAGGCGTGATGGTGCGCACCTGTAATCCCAGCTACTCGGGAGGCTGAGGCAGGAGAATCGCTTGAACCTGGGAGGTGGAGGTTGCAGTGAGCCAAGATCGTGCCACTGCACTCCACCTAGGCGATAGGGTGAGATTCTATCTCAAAAAAAAAAAATTATTGGCATATATTTGTTTATGATATCCTCTGAAAATTTTTACCCCATTTGGTAGATAACTAGGAATGTCTCCTTTTTCATTCCTGACTTTGCTTCCTTGTGCTTCTTTTTTCGTCATAATTCCTTCCATGGGTTTATTAATTTTATTAGTCTTTTCAAATAACCAACTTTTTGCTTTGTTGATCTTCTTTTTATTTGTGTTTGATTTCTACTCTTATTTCTATTGTTTCTTTCCTTCTGTTCTCTTGGGTATAATTTCTTATTCTTCATTATTCTTCAACCAACTTTAATCTGACATCTTTCCATATTACTCCACTGAAACTGGTCAAGTTGATGGCTTTCTTGTTTTCTAGTCCAGTGGACACTTATTTGGACTCGTTATTCTTGCTCTCAAAAGCATCACACTCACATTCTTCTATCTCCTATCTTATTATCCTTTCTACTTTTTCCTTTTCTGATTCCTGTTTTACCTGATATCTAAATATTGAAATGGGTCAGGCTTGGTCTCTTCTGTATCCACCCCAGATATTGCAAACTGAGATGCCTACAAGAGTCAAGCACGTTCTGTAAATGAATGATATAGAGTGATTGTTTGCTTTTTTTAATACATAGGAATGTTCTTAAATTCATAAGGAAATGTATTACCTTTCATTTTTTCTTTAAACATAAGGCCTCTAGGGTCTATCTTTCATTTTTGTAGTTTTACTAGCAACATGGATCCTGAGAAATATTTCTTTGTATTAGAAAAATAGTGGTGTACAAATATGATGGTAAGTGAAGACAACATTTGGCTTCAGTTGAAAAGACATATGGTGAATTAGAGAATTCATGCCTCATATAAATGAAAAAGCTGCCATATAGTTCAAACCAACTGTTACTGGATTGCCCAGTTCTTTAAAAAGGAACTTGGAGTATGGATTCTTTAAAATGTGAACTCTACTAATTTAAAAATTCTGGCGTAAGTTTTTAAATACGTGGAGACCAAAAATAATATTATAATAAAAGCATGTCTGTGAGTCAACAGATGGATCCGTGGGCCACTAATTTATGTCTTCTAATTTCCATTCTTTTCCTGTATTCCCATCTAATTGTATGGCTTTAAATACCATTGATATGGTGATTACTCTCAAATTCAGAATGCCAGCCTTTCATATTCACCTGCCTACTTGACATCTCTCCTTGAATGTCTAATAGTCATCTCAAACTTAACATGTTCCTAACAGAATTCATTCTTGATTTTTCTTCCCAAACTTGTTATCCCTAGTCTTCCCCACCTTTAAGATTAAAATCAGTGAGACATTCTTCTCTCAGAGGGTTGTCCAACAGGATGGTGATATGATTGAAAGGCAGAAATAAACAGACAGTATATGTTAAATTTCTTTAATGGCAAAATATATGCAAATCCGAAGAAGTGGTTATACAAAGCAGGAAATAACAGCATGCTATCACAAAGAGGTATAGGTTTCTTTGAGTTACCTATAATGAGGTATAACTGTGGATAAATCACCTGTACAAAATGAATATTCTGCCATGTTTTAGGAGCTATTATTGCCCTTCTCCTGAGGCAGGTGGAGACATTAAATACCTTTTTGATCCCCTGACTCCTGCCTGGTCCTTTCTGGAGACTCTGGCTACATATTTCCTTGCATAACAGGTACAAATAATTGGTGCAATAAAGGCTGAGCAAGGTGATTTTCCCAAAACCATCATCCTGTAGACCCAGTGTATTAGTCCATTCTTGCCCTGCTATAAAGAAATAGCTGAGACTGGGTAATTTATAAAGAAAAGGAGTTTAATTGGCTATGCAGGAAGCATGGCCACATCTGCTTCTGGTGAGGCCTCCAGGAGCTTTTACTCATGGTGGAAGGCAAAGCGGGAACAGGCATCTTACATGGCAGGAGCAGCACCAAGACGGCGGGGAGGTGCCACACACTTTTTTTTTTTTTGAGACGGGGTTTTACTCTGTCACCTAGGTTGGAGTGCAGTGGCGCAGTCTTGGCTCACTGCACTCTCCACCTCCCAGGCTCAAGTGATCCTCCCACCTCGGCCTCTGGAGTAGCTGGGACTACAGGTGCACACCACCATACCCATCCCCATGTTGCCCAGGCTGGTATCAAACTCCTGGACTTAAGCGATCCTCCCACCTTGGCCTCCCAAAGTGCTGGGATTACAGGTATGAGCCACCATACTCAGCCACCACACATTTTTAAACAACCATATCTTGTGAGAACTCACTCAGTATACAGTAACAAGGGGGAAGGGTGCTAAACCATGTATAAGAACTCCATCTCATGATCCAGTCATCTCCCACCAGGCTCTACCTCCAACATTGGGGATTAGAATTCAACATGAGATTTGGGTGGGGACACAGATCCAAACTATATCACACCCCTACTACCTCCTGAGTCCAAGCTTCAAGTATCTCTCACCTGGACTATTGCAAATCTTCCCTTGACTGGCCTCCCTGCTTTGACTCTTGCGCATGTACAATCCTTTCTCCATACAGTCACCAAAATATTTTTTTTAAATGCAAATTAGATTGTGTCAGTCCTCTGCCCAAAACCCTTCCATTGCTTAGAGTAAAATGCAGATGGCCAGGTGCAGTGGCTCATGCCTGTAATCCAAGCATGTTGGGAGGCCGAGGCAGGTGGATCATGATGTCAAGAGATCGAGACCATCCTGGCCAACATGGTGAAACCCTGTCTCTACTAAAAATACAAAAATTAGCTGGGTGTGGTAGCGGGCACCTGAAGTCCCAGCTACTCAGGAGGCTGAGGCAGGAGAATCACTTGAACCCGGGAGGCGGAGGTTGCAGTGAGCCGAGATCACACCACTGCACTCCAGCCTGGCAACAGAGACTCTGTCTCAAAAAAAAAGAATAAAACGCAGATGTCTCAATTACCTACATGCTCTTAAGGTCTTACTTGCTGTAGCTTCTTTCAGCATCTCTGATTTTGTCTCCTCCTACTCTCTTTTCATCCTACTCTTATCGGCGTCTAGCCACATTGGGCCTTAGTTCTGTTGCCTGAACAGGGTAAACTCATTCCTATCTCAAAACCCTGGTCTAAATTTAACTGATACATAAACTCCACAGACTAGGGGTGCTCATTAGTTAACCTGTTCCAGCCCAGAAGATGGTCCCATGTCATTCTTTACTCTCTGTAGCCTTCATGAAGTCATTTAAAGAATCACAGGCCATTCCAGAAACTATTTTTTATGAATACTGTTTTGTTGGTTTTTTTCTTTTAAGAATACTGAAGCCAAAATGGATTATCCCCTGGCTCATGGAAGGAGGACTCTAACCCATTGTTCTCTAAATGAATCACTGAAACAGCAGAGTGTTAGAAATTGTATCTGTAATGATTGTTGTTATTGTTCAGTTAAACTTTGTACTTTTGTGTATATATAACACATTAATACAGTATTTGCGTAATTTATAAATATATATAGTATATGTCTCAAACATTTTCATATATGTTGACTAATTTTAAAAACCCTAGATTAAATAATGCTAATAAGACCACTGGTTTAAATAATGCTAATGAAATTAAAACGTGTCACTTTTTAATAATGTTGATAAGCCAAGGGTTTCTTGTTTCCCATGAGTAGTGATGTCAGGGCAAAAAGACATTAGAAAGCAAAAAGGGGGAAATATGAGAAATAGAGACTAGATATCTTATTCTTTAAGCTAAATTGACTCTCCTAGAAACATTATTCTTCCAATTATATATTCAATATAAGTTATGTACCTAGTGGAATCATAAACATTTGGATTCCTAGTGAGAAAACTTTGATTATAGTATATTGGATCTTAAGCACAATCCAGAAACATTAAAGACAACTCAATTTACCTATCTGTCTATTTATCTAGTTATTTATTTAATGTATTTTATCTTTTCTTTTTACTCACCACTGTATTAACAAGGAAATTAATGTATGGTAGACAATGAGACCTGACTGTAAAGAGGTACAAATATTGAACCTTAGGAATTTGTAGTGAGTTTTATGTCAAATTAGCAGTACTAGCTATTAGAAGTAGAGATTTATAGCTTTTTCTTGGAGAAAGCTGATATCACAGAGGGAAAGAACTACTCATTAATTTTTTAAAAAGTGATTTGGTCACATCCGGATGAATTATTAGAGAACTGGAACCCCAGTAGTCGTGTTTCTCACAGGTCTTTGTAACCTTGGCTGAGCCTCAAGAAATAGACAATGAGATCAAACTGGCACGCTTTCGTGTGAGGATACGAAAATAGCTCTCATTGATAAAGCAGTGCCTAAGAAGGAAGCGTAAGTCTTTTGTGAGTTAGATCATGGTTTTACTCCGCCTTAGAAAAGAAGTTGAGGGCTAGAGGGCCGGGCATGGTATCTCACGCCTGTAATCACAGCACTTTGGGAGGCTGAGGTGGGCGGATCATTTGAGGTCAGGAGTTTGAGACCAGCCTGGCCAACATGGTGAAACCCTGTCTCTACTAAAAATACAAAAATTAGCTGGGTGTGGTGGCAGGCACCTATAATCCCAGCTACTCGGGAGGCTGAGGCAGGAGAATCGCTTGAACCCGGGAGGGAGAGGTTGCAGTGAGCTGAGATTGCGCTACTGTACTCCAGCCTAGGCAACAGAGCGAGACTTGGAAAAAAAGTTGAGGGCCAGAACCCTCCCAGTTTTTTGTTTTTTTTTTTTAACAGCAGTTCTTTTGTGATCTTGACTATTTCCTCTGTGTGATTTTGGTCACTTCAATTATGCAGTGTACCTCCTCTGATTAATTGTGACACTTTGCTTGAAACATTCCTTTGGCATTTACCATGTCATTTTCTGTGTGTGTGAGCTTGTGTTTATGTGTATCCCTCCTACTCCTCCTGTAAGATTATAAATTCCTTAAATCAGCACGCTCTCTTCCATTACTTTGTATGCAACTGTGGCACTGCAGGCCCAGCAGGCAGCTAGTACAGTAGCGAGAGGACCACATTGCCCTAGAGCAGAGTTTCTCAGCCTCCTCGCTATTGACATTTTGGGCAGCTGATTCTTTTTTGTACATTGTAGGATGTTTAGCAGCCTTCTGGCCTTTACTTACTAGATGCCTATGTACTTCCTCCCCACTTGTGACAACCAAAAATTTTTCCAGATATTGCCAAATGTCTCTTGGGGTACAAAATTACCCTCAGTTGAGAACTACTATTCTAGGGACTGGGAAATTTAGGTGATGGTGTGATAGCCCTAGCTTTGCCATGATCTCACCATACTTGGTCAAACTGATTCACCTATATTCCTCTCCTGACAAGTGAGAAGGATTAGAATTTATTGGGTGCTTAATCTGGGTTCTATGGATAGCTTTAGGGAAATTTTAATCCCTTGAAAATGTATGTGAGTTTTGTATGTACATTTTTCTAGGAATAACATCCTTAGCTTTCAGCATTTTTTCAAACTTATCTATGACCCCAAAAAGATTAAGCCTCAGCCAGGCACAGTGGCTCATGCCTGTAATCCCAGCACTCTGGAAGGCCGAGGCAGAAGGATCACTTGAGGTCAGGAGTTCGAGACCAGGGCGACATGGTGAAACTTCATCTCTACAAAAAATACAAAAATTAGCTGGGCGTGCCTGTAACCCCAGCTACTCGGGAGGCTGAGGCAGGAGAATAGCTTGAACTCGGGAGGCGGAGGTTGCAGTGAGCCAAGATTGAGCCACTGCACTCAAGCCTGAGCGACAGACCCAGACTTCGTCTAAAAAAAAGAAAAAAGGTTAAACCTCGATCACTTATTGTATAAAGTTTTTTGTATCTTTTAAGATTTAAAGGCCCTAACTTATGCTCAATATACATTTTTTTTTTCTTTTTATGAATGCCATTTGTGACTAGAAAATGCTGAGAAAGCACTTGGTGCTACCTGGATTTATTATATTATCAGGTACCACTTATTTACAGTACTCTATCTTCTACCTCTTTTTAAAAATTGGATCTTGAGTCAGTGATGATAAGGTAAATGACTAGAGTTACCTGCGTGTACATTAGAGAGGCTGGATAATGAAAAGAGGATGTTTATCATTTCTCACTCTACTCCTTGGCCTTTTTTCCTTAGCCTTTTTTTTTTTTTTTTTTTTTTTTTTGAGACAGAGTTTCACTCTTGTCGCCCACGCTGGAGTGCAGTGGCGCAATCTCGGCTCACTGCAACCTCTGCCTCCCGGGTTCAAGCGATTCTCCTGCCTCAGGCTCCCATGTAGCTGGGATTACAGGCACATGCCACCATGCCCAGCTAATTTTTATAATTTTGGTAGAGACGGGGTTTCACCATGTTGGCCAAGCTTGTCTTGAACTCCTGACCTCAGGTGATCCGCCCGCCTTGGCCTCCCAAAGTGCTGGGATTACAGGCGTGAGCCACCGTGCCCGGCCTCCTTAGCCTTTTAAAACCAGCATGTTCCATATGACTGCCAGTGTATGTCCCAGAGCTCCCCTGTGTCGGCTGGTCGCTGTTTATGGACTTATATTTCAGACCTTGGCGTTTGGGGTTCTCGGTAACCTTTGTTTAGGCCACTGCTTCACAAAGGCCATTGCATTTGTTACTGTAGGCTTATCTGTAGATGCAAACCAAAACCTGGTCAGATGCTACCTTTGGGAAGTTAAGGATGTACCTCTTAGACTTTTTTGTCACAGTTATATGTTATGCTCGCTGCTGTGCTCAGGTGTGAACCACAACCTTGTCTTCCTCTGTTGCAGGTAAATTTGGAAGGCAAAGCCAGCCCTCTGTCACTTCTACAAATGGCCTCCCCAAGTGGCCTGTGTGTCTTGGTTCGCCTGCCCAAGCTAATCTGTGGAGGAAAAACACTACCAAGAACGTTATTGGATATTTTGGCAGATGGCACCATTTTGAAAGTGGGAGTGGGATGCTCAGAAGATGCCAGCAAGCTTCTGCAGGATTATGGCCTCATTGTTAGGGGGTGCCTGGACCTCCGATACCTAGCCATGCGGCAGAGGTGTGGTTTGTATGAATGCTGGGATTCCTGTAGCTGCGGGACAAATATTTTAGCCAGATTTGTAGATGCCTGGGACTCAATAGTGAGACATGTGAAATTGTATAGGAGCCTAGAGGCTTCTAAGATGCATATTGAATTTGTAAGGAGACATTCCAACTTCTGTGAAACTTTGGTTACCTAGAATTAGCCTTTTTAGATCAAACATTACTGAGGGATCTCTGTAAGCTACAGGCTAAAAGCTGGTGGTCCCACTGGCTAAATTATGGCTGCAAAGGGTTTTTGGTTTTCTTTTTTCCCATATGATATTTTTGGGAATTTTTGTTTAAATCAAGAATATTTAATGTAAAAATCTGTATTTCTGGCTTCTCTTGAAATTAGGTAATCTGACTACACTGAGTCTACAGTTCTAGATGGCAGCATTTGGCTGGGTAGCATATGTGCCCTTTAGATGAGCGTGCTCTGTTCAGTTTGCCAGAGTCCCCACCACTCCCATTGTAACCCTGGCTCCTCCTAATAAGCCTTTGAGTTTGCAGAGCCTGCTTTAGGCCAAAAATGATGGTAGACCAGCCCTTATCTGGGAGGAAGAGAGATTTCCTTTAGAATTTTATTCCTGTGGAAATTTGATTTCAGCTTGTCTTTTTGGGGCGGGGAGTCATAATTACCTCCTCATGTTTATGTATGGGTCCTCATTTATAACAACGTGGACTGAAACAGCCTCTTGCCCTGCCTGAAGTGACACAGTCACTAAAAGGTTGGAGATTTGGTAAACTAAAAGAAGGCCTGATTAAAATCTGTACTTATCACAATTTTTTAGTATAAAATGAAATTTTATTTTAGTTTGTTAGTTTGGCTTATATAAAGATCTTATAAGTGAAGTATAATTTTTTAAAGTAATACATTAAGATATTGCTGTGAAAATTAAAACTCTGCGAAAGTCTATGGAGTATAACAGTAAAAGCCTCCCTTCATCAGGCCTTCCTTTCTTTGGCACCAGCTCCCCAGAATGCCACTGTCACTGTGTGCTGTTAGAGGCAGTGTGGATAGAGGCTAAAAGCTGACTCGGGAGCAGACTGCATGGGTAAGAGTCTCAGTGCTGCCACTTGCCAGCTGTATGACCTTTGGCACAGTACTAAGCCTCTCTGTTCCTCAGTTTCCTCATCTGTAAAGTAGAGTTGATAATGTAGCCACCTCACAGGGTTGGTGTGAGTATTAAATGAGTTAAACTACAGAAAGGATTTATAAAGTGTTTCACAAATAGATAACAAATTATCATTTTCTTTGATGTCTAGTGAGATTCAGTATGTTATCTCTGTTTATTGGCCATTTATATGTCTTTTTTGATTTTCTTGTTCATGTCCTTTGCCCGTTTTTGATGCATGGTTTTGTTTGTTTGTTTCTTTTAGAAACAATTTGCTCTGTAATGGGCTTAGCCTGAAATCCCTCGCTGAGACTGTTTTGAACTTTCCCCTTGACAAGTCCCTTCTACTTCGTTGCAGCAACTGGGATGCTGAGACTCTCACAGAGGACCAGGTACTTCTTATCAGAGTAGTTGAAGAATGGAAAGTCATTGTTTCTGAAGTATAACTGTTTATAAAATTCGAATTCTCAAATATAGTATAAGTATTGGATGGAGATGCCTTAAAATAGATTCATTCTCTGGTGATACTCCAGCTAACTGGTCTACAATAATCACTTAAATAAAGGATAAGAGTCCTGCTTTTGTTTTATTTTTGAGATGGAGTCTCACTCTGTTGCCCAAGCTGGAGTGCAGTGGTACGATCTTGGCTCACTGCAACCTCTGCCTCCTGGGTTCAAGCAATTCTCCTGCCTCAGCCTCCTGAGTAGCTGAGATTACAGATGTGCACCACCATGCCTGGCTAATATTTTTAGATTTTCAGTAGAGATGGGGTTTCACCACGTTGGTCAGGCTGGTCTCGAACTTCTGACCTCAAATGATCCACCCACCTCAACCTCCAGGTGTGAGCTACCGAGCCCGGCCAAGAGTCCTGATTTTTTTTGAGCATTTACTATATGTTGGGCATTTCAGAAAAAGGGATTTTTTTATGAATACAAATATATAATTTAAAAAATATATAGTGTTATAAGTGTGTAGGAGTTATAACTTATTTTAAGAAGCAGTAAGTAGTTCCCTGCATTACCTTTCCCCATTCCTAATCCTTCTTCCTTCTTCTCCTCAGAGGCAACCACTTTCATTTCTTTCTGGTAATTATCATTATACTTCTAAATTACATGCATGCGTTATTCTTTCTTATTTATTTATATTATCTTTTGACATCATACTATGGGAGATACGGTTTAGTACTCTTGCAGCTCCCCTGTCCCCAGACAAATACTTCTCTTCCCCATCCTCCCAATTTAGGTAAATCATCATTTTTATCAGGTTAATATCCAGTATTTATATTATTTATAGCTGAGTCACATAGTAAACTGCAGTTACTTTTATTTCCCAGGATTAATAATTAGTATTTTGTTTGCATAGTGTTCCATGTACCTATTATTTCCACCCCAGACTCCTTATCAGAACTATGGATCTCCTCTGGGCTGGTTCAGACACACGTCAGGTCACTTACTTGTTTCATTTTCCCTTGGAGCCTTCTCTCCTAGAGCCCTCTATCATCTGGCTCCTCCCAGGATGGAGTGCACTCTAGGCCTGCTGCCCAACTCTCATCCTGGAATTTGCATTTACCATCAGCCTGGAATTCCCTTCACCTTTCTCTTTCATAGTAGATCCTCTGTTTTTTAAATTCCATGTCTTCTTCCTTTCTTGCCTTGGCGGAGTACATTCATAACAGTTTCTTGAGAAAGGGAGCATGAGCAGTAAAAAAAAAAAAAAAAAAAAAGTCAGTAACTGTCTTTTCTCTCAGGTGACTTAGTTTCTCCACAGATGAATCTTCTAGTATTCTATTCAAGAAGTGTAAGTCCCACTGCCTATATTCCAGTCACTGAGTGGGGGAAAGGTGCCAGTGGTTTTAACATTCAATGTGTAATCTCTCCCTTAATCCCCCTTTCTTCAGGTGACATTTTGTCCCTCCCTTCAGTTTTGCCTGGTATTACCAGGTCCAGATCCTCTGTGGTTTAACCATTATATGATTTAAACTTTTACTGTCTTTTGGGCTAGGGGAGGGATAGTTGTCTGGCCCTGTGCTGTAAAGGAGGAGATCAGGGTGTAAGTGTTCTCTATAGAGATTTCACCTTATCCTTCTGTTTTCACCCTTGTCTTCACAGATACCTGGTGTCTCCATTCCTTATGCTTTCCTGGTCTCTGTGGCTCAAACTCATTTGAACTTAGGCTTTTTGCCATACCACTTGCATAGGCCTAGTTTCAACCTTGCTTGCCGAGTCAGTTACCACTTGTTCATCCTTGAGAAATGTTAACTGGTTTCCAAAGTAGCTACACCATTTTGTATTCCCACCAGCAGTGTATGAGGGTGTCAGGGTTCTGCATCCTTGCTGACATTTGTTATTGTCAGTCTTTTCCATTAGAGCCATCCTAGTAGGTGTGAAGCGGTATTTCATTGTGGTTTTGATTTACATTTCCCTTGTGACTAATGATGCGGGCATCTGTTCATGTGGGTATTGGCCATTTGTATATCTTCCGTGGAGAAATGTCTATTCATTTCTTTGCCCATGTTTTAATTGGGTCATTTGTTATTTTATTTTTGAGTTTTAGGAATTCTTTATATATTCTAGATCCTTTTCAGATAGATGATCTATAAAGTATTTTCTACCATTGGTTGTTTGAAGCACAATAGTTTTTAATTTTGATGAGCTCCAGTTATCAGTTTCTTTTTAAAAATCTCTTCCTTTAATTGCTTATGCTTTTGGTGTCATAGTCAAGAAATCATTGCCTCACCCAAGGTCATGATGATTAGCTCCTATATTTCCTTCTAAAAGTCATATAGTTTTAGCTCTTGCATTTAAGTCTGTGATCCATTTTGAGTTAATTTTTGTGTGTCTTGCGAGGTAGGGGTCCACATTCACTCTTTTGCATGTGGACCTCCAGTCATCCTAGTACCATTTGTTTCTTTATCATTAGAAAATAATGTGTTAAAGGGAACTCTGAAGTCTTCTCATTCAAGCACACATTCTTCTGTGGGAAACAGTCTGCTAATAGATATGTAGATTAGATTGTTGGATCTAGGTGGAAAATTTTATCCAAACTTGTTTTACTCTAAAAGTATAAATGATCCTTACTAATAGAATTATTCACTGGCTTGGTTATTAAAGGTGAAATAATAGAATTTTAAAGTCCTTACACTTTTTGTTGGGAAAAGCTATTAATTTTAGTTTTTTAAAAATTTAATTTAGTTTTTTTTTAAAATTTAATTAAATTAATTAATTTATTTATTTTGAGATGGAGTCCCACTCTGTCGCTCAGGCTGGAGTGCAGTGGTGCGATCTCAGCTCACTGCAACTTCTGCCTCCTGGGTTCAAGCCCCAGGTTCAAGCGATTCTCCTGCCTCAGCCTTCCGAGTAGATGGGATTACAGGCGCATGCCACCGCGCCCAGCTGATTTTTTTTTATTTTTAGTAGAGATGGGGTTTCCCCATGTTGGCTGCTCTGGTCTCAAATTCCTGACCTCAAGTGATCTACCCGCCTCAGCCTCCCAAAGTGTTGGGATTACAAGCGTGAGCCACCACACCCAGCCGAATTTTAGTTTTGACCACACTACTTTTTTTTTTTTTTTTTTGAGATGGAGTCCTGTTCTGTCTCCTAGGCTGGAGTGCAGTGGCACGGTCTCAGCTCACTGCAATCTTCGTCTCCTGGGTTCAAGCAATTCTCCTGCCTTAGGCCTCCTGAGTAGCTGGGATTACAGGCGTCCACCACCACACCCAGCTAATTTTTGTATTTTTAGTAGAGACAGGGTTTCACCATGTTGGCCAGGCTGGTTTTGAACTCCTGACCTCAGGTGATCTGTTCGCCTTGGCCTCCTAAAGTGCTGGGATTACAGGTGTGAGCCACCATACCTGGCCCACAGTACTTTTCTTTATGACCAGCTTGCCTATCACCAGTTGCTTAGGAGAATGACTTACCACTATTAAATAAGTAAATTCCAGGAATGGGCCCTGTGACTTTGATTTGAGGCCCATGTTTGAAACCTATTTGTTTTCTTTGTTTTCAATATCTTATTAATAGATATGGCAGTTCATTTCTGATTGACAGTCACACAGGCCTCTTAATGAATCATGATTTCAGCCATTCCAGAGGATGACTGCCTCCAAAGTGAATTTCATGTACTAGTTATCAGGCCTTTGTTAACTACCCTTCCCCCAAACTTGAGAGAAATCTGTCCAGCAATTTGATAGCAGATAGAAACTTCACTGATTTATATAGGTGAGGATTTTCCAGCATTTAGAGTAAGTCATTATTTTAGCTATTTTAGTTAAAAACATAGGGAACATGAGAGTTAATCATACTATTCAATTTACTTTTGTGTAGTTTGAAAATTTTTATAATAAAAAGTTTTAAGGAAGTGTATGGTGCCCAGGTTGTCGTACATTTTGAATTAGGATCCTAAGAGTTATCTATTTCTTTGTGATTGACTTTGAAGTTGTTCTCTCTGGTTTGCCTTCCAGATTCCACTGATCTCTGACTTTTCTCTTCAGGTAATTTATGCTGCCAGGGATGCCCAGATTTCAGTGGCTCTCTTTCTTCATCTTCTTGGATACCCTTTCTCTAGGAATTCACCTGGAGAAAAAAACGATGACCACAGTAGCTGGAGAAAAGTCTTGGAAAAATGCCAGGGTGTGGTCGACATCCCATTTCGAAGCAAAGGAATGAGCAGATTGGGAGAAGAGGTTAATGGGGAAGCAACAGAATCTCAGCAGAAGCCAAGAAATAAGAAGTCTAAGATGGATGGGATGGTGCCAGGCAACCACCAAGGGAGAGACCCCAGAAAACATAAAAGAAAGCCCCTGGGGGTGGGCTATTCTGCCAGGTAACTGAATCACTCCCTGTCTAGTAAAGAGTCAGTGGCCCAGCCTTAGCAAAGGGTGTGATGCTTCCCTGGGGTCTGGGGAGAAGGCTTGTAGTAGGGGAGCAGCAGCTCTCCAGGGGTTAATCTTGCTTTTTCTTTCCATCAGAGACATTTGGTCTCTCCTTTGCTTTATTTGTGTATTTTTCTCCTTTTCCCTTATTTCACCTTTTTATTTATTGACAGTTGGGGTGGAAATGAGGAAAGCTTAGCTTAGTTCTGTCATTGACCCTGATGTGACCTTAGGCCTTAACTTCTCCAACTGTAAATGGGGATATAATTATCATTCCTTCCTTGTTTCAGGCTATCTGTGGAAAATAAATAACATGTAGTGCCTCATACTTTTCAGGAGAAATGCATCATCTGATTTCTTGTTCATATGTTATTTGATTATTTAGAATGACATCCAGCTCCAAGAAAATGTTACTCTCTAGCCAATGAAAAATGTCCCGTATAACTTATTCCTCTATTGTAGGAAGATGACTAATAAGTACTTTGGAGCATAAATTTGGTCCCTGTAGCAAAGTGCCTTTAGGAATTAATTGGATGATTAAATTGAAGGAAGTGTTATTGCCTGTGAGTTAGAAGTAAATCCACATGGCCCTCATTACTTTGGCTTGAACTTTTAAATTTTTAATGTACTTTGTTTAATCCAGTGATTTGGCAGTTTTCTTGTTGCTTGGTTCTTTTTTGCATTCACAGCAGAGCTGTGTGTAAACCACTTGACACACTCCCTAATGTCCTAGTCCATAAGTGTAAAAACTAGAGGCATAAACTCATTCATTTTTAGTTCTGTTTCCTAGCCCAATGCAGGTGAGGATTAAACATGGTTTCTCACTCTGTTTTTTCCATAGTGGTGTGTTTGACCTTAGTGTTGAGAATAGTTTTGAGTCACTCAGAGGAGAGCATGGGAAGGCAACAGACATTTTGACCCACAGTTAGCTTCCGGTTTGAGATTTCTCTTTCCTTTCCCTGCAGAAAATCACCTCTTTATGATAACTGCTTTCTCCATGCTCCTGATGGACAGCCCCTCTGCACTTGTGATAGAAGAAAAGCTCAGTGGTACCTGGACAAAGGCATTGGTGGTATGAGATTCAGCTGTCCTTGTTTATCTCTAATTAGGTGCATTGGATGCTGGCAGGAGTGGGGAGTGAGATAAGGAAGAGGGAGGGATAGAAGAAGGCAGAGAGACCGTGAGATGCATGGGACTGGGTAGGCACAACCCAGAAATCATGTTCTCTGCCAGGCCATAGCAGAGAACAGTGAAGGTAGTGCTGCTTCTTGGGTGTGGTGGTGGGGGCAGGGGGAACAGTCAAACACTGATGTCTCTTCTCTTAAGAGCTGGTGAGCGAAGAGCCCTTTGTGGTGAAGCTACGGTTTGAACCTGCAGGAAGGCCCGAATCTCCTGGAGACTATTACTTGATGGTTAAAGAGAACCTGTGTGTAGTGTGTGGCAAGAGAGACTCCTACATTCGGTGAGTGTGGCATTGGGCCACCCTGGTTGTCTGTGGCAGATGGAAATTGCTTTTGTAGCCATATGCAGAGCCTTTGGGGGCTGTGGCTGAGTCTGTCCACTTTGGCTGAGAGGCTTGTTCCTAGTATCCAGCTTCCCCAAGAGCTTTGGTATTCTGCCGCCCTTGCTATAGTGGCCCTTACCCCTCCTGAGCCGTTTCTGTTTCTGGAGTGCAACACCATACTCAGTAATGGTCTGTCATGGGGACAGTGGTTCCCTTTTGCTCATGAAAGACTGAAGACCAGTTCCTTCAGAAGCCGTGTCCTTCTCATCCTCTCTTGACTGGCTCACCAGCTTTTTGAGCCATGGTTTTATTCATGGAGTATCCAGATGTCCTGAAGCCTGCTCTGTATTGTAATACTGTTTCACATCAGGGCCCCTGCACCGTGAGGGTGAGGCTGCCGACTACGTCTGAGTGCCCAGACACTTGGGCTTTCTCCCTGGCTTCTGTGGAGTCACTCACTTTCCTCCTTTCTCCCCTGCAAGGTGAGACAAAGTCATTGCTGCCAAGAGTTTTTCCTGAGAGCTTAGTTCTCCTTAGAAAATAATGATGAACCTGGTGAACCAGGGAAATAGATTAAGGTATTCCTCAGATGAAGGAAATTGACTTTTTCAGGTTCCTAGGCCTTCTTGAGAGAGTTGTTTTCCAGTTGTCAAAGGCCATTAGAGTATCTTTTCAGTTCTCTGAGACTTTCCCTTCTGGGAGCACATCCTTCTCAGAGGTTGTTATTAACCTGTCACTATGCTGGCCCGCCACTGAAGCCCACAGCAGGTGGTCTGTACTTACTTGCAGGAGAGAGGAAGCTAAGACACAGATGGGCTGAGAGTGGAATAGGTGATACTGCCTTTCTGTGATCTGTGTTGGGCGGTGGTGCCCAAGGCTTCTCAGTCATGGTTAGGCCCCAGTTAGAACCCCAGTAGCCTGTCTGCTGTCTTCCCATGTGCTCTGTCATACACTTATGAGCACTGCTTTCCGGCTGGGCTTGTTCCAGGAAGAACGTGATTCCACATGAGTACCGGAAGCACTTCCCCATCGAGATGAAGGACCACAACTCCCACGATGTGCTGCTGCTCTGCACCTCCTGCCATGCCATTTCCAACTACTATGACAACCATCTGAAGCAGCAGCTGGCCAAGGAGTTCCAGGCCCCCATCGGCTCTGAGGAGGGCTTGCGCCTGCTGGAAGATCCTGAGCGCCGGCAGGTGCGTTCTGGGGCCAGGGCCCTGCTCAACGCGGAGAGCCTGCCTGCTCATCGAAAGGAGGAGCTGCTGCAAGCACTCAGAGAGTTTTATAACACAGACGTGGTCACAGAGGAGATGCTTCAAGAGGCTGCCAGCCTGGAGACCAGGTACAAAGCACAGGAATTGTGGAATGTACCAGGGACATTAACCCTCATTACTTAGTGAGAATGCTTGCCAGGGAGGGGGCATTGGCTGCTTAGGCACAGTGCCTAGCCTCATGCTTCACCTAGTAGGTGTCTAGTAGTTTAAGATACCTTGGAAGTGGAATAGAACAATCTACTTGAGGATTTCCTTTCCATAGGAAACTTGCTTTTGTGAGGTGCCTATCTTTGACCTTTTTAAAGATCATACACTTAAGTTCGGTCATTTTTGTGATTAGCGTGCGAGTGCAATTGTGGTGGAGCTGCATCTTACACATTCTATGCAGACGTAAATCCTCATGCCAGCACATGAGATGAAATAATAGTCCAATAACACCCTCGAAGTTCTGAAGTTCCCCATGAGATACAGTACATTCACCCCTCAGTATCCATGGGGGATTGGTTCCAGGACCTCCCTTGGATACTAAAATCCACCAATGCTTAAGTGCCTGATATACAATGGCATAGTATTTGCATATATCCTGCACACATCCTCCTGTGTACTTTAAATAACCTGTAAATTACTTATAATACCTAATACAATGCAAATGCTATGTAAGTAGCTTTTATATTTTATTGTTTATGAAGTAATGAGAAAAAAGTTTGTACATGTTTGGTACAGATAGTACAGATAGTTTTTTTTTTTTTTTTCCAAATAGTTTTGTGGTTTTTTTGTTTTGTTTTTTTGAGATAGTATATGGCTCTGTCACTCAGGCTGGAGTGCAGTGGCACTATCTTGGCTCACTGTAACTTCCACCTCCCAGGCTCAAGTGATCCTCTCACCTCAGCCTCCCAAGTAGCTGGGACTACAAGCATGCACCACCACACCCAGCTAATCTTTGTATTTTTTGTAGAGATGGGGTTTCACCAGGCTGCCCAGGCTGGTCTCAGATTCCTGACCTCAAGCAATCCACCTGCCTGGGAAGAACTGGGATTACAGGCATGAGCCACTGTGCCTGGCCCCGAATCATTTTGATCTGAGGTTTGAATCCACAGATGCAGAACACACAAAGATGGAGGGCCAATTCTATGTGTGGTTTTGTGTCTCCAACTTTATACAGGTCTGTGAGAACTGTGACTAATGAATTCATGGCTCCTATCTCACCTGCACTCCAGGGTATATCGGCTCACTGAATGGAATGTTGAGCAGAATTGCTGTTACTATGTAAATTACTTTTCTCTTTTTTCCTTCCTTGCTTTCTCCCTCCTTTTCCATGAGTACATAGTTGAATTCTTGTGACACAATGCAGTATTCTGAAATGAGAAATGAATGGGCACGTGGCTCAGATGGTAAGAGCTCTGGGCTACCATGTGCAGTTCTGCCTCCCAACTGTCACTTTTTCCAACAGGACCAGGAGTTGAAATAAGGGAACTGATAAGTTCACAAAACCTTGAGCGTGATGCTGGTTTTTGTTAACTGAAAAATAAAAAAGTAACTCCAATTATAAGCAAATATTTAATTTTTTTAGAAAACAAAAATTTTTTTACTCTTATCCATTACTACTGATCCATTACAGATACTGCAAATATTTATTGAACAGTTATTTATAGATATACTATATCTTGCAGCAAACCAGCTAATAAACTTCACGTAAATTGCCTTGTTTCTCATGACAACCCGACAAAGTAGGATTTAGATTTCTTACTGGTTAACTGCTACTGTATCTTAAATTTAAAAAATCTTTCAGGGTTTTAAAAGAATTATAGAATTTTATCCCCATAACTATTTTGTGAGGTTGTAGAATAGATGTTGTTTTGTAAGTAGCTGGGATTACAGGTGTGTGCCACCACACACGGCTAATTTTTGTATTTTTAGTAGAGGCAGGGTTTCACCTCGTTGGTCAGGCTGGTCTCGAACTCCTGACCTCAAGTGATCCTCCTGCTTTGGCCTCCCAAAGTGCTGGGATTACAGGCATGAGCCACCATGCCCAGCTGCCAATATGTTTTCTAAAGCAGCTAAACCTCCCCTTTCGGCCACAGACTTTTCTAACAAATTCATCTTGCTGAATTGGGTAGATGAATGCTGGACTTGTGACTGAGAAGAACAGTTGTTTGGAGACAGGCAAGTTAGTGGGAAGCGCATGAGCTAAATATTAATAATAAAGTGTCTGCAGATACCCAGAGACGCCAACACTGCTGGGGTGGCGGGCGTCTTGGGAGGGAGGATTGAACATGGGGTATGGATGTAGGGAGAGGAGAGTGTGTGTGGGCAGGGTGCTTCCTTGAGGAAGGTCATCTTTATTCACAGGAGGTGAAAGCACCATTCACACAGCATCGGAGCAGTTTTTTAAGGACTCTGCTTAGGAAGGAGGGAGGCATTCATCTTCTCATTTAATGGCACCATTTGCACAACTGAGCAACCATGGAAGCATTTCACTGTGACTGAAACACTTCTCACCACTGTGGCTTGGCATCTTTTTGTGAGAAAAAAGGCTCTAAAGAAATATGCTACCTTGCATTTGACATTCAGTTATTAAATTGTGTTGTGAAAAAGTGTAACATGCGGGCCGATTTAACAGCCTCATATAAATACTGTGTCCCAGAATGAACAACTTAAAAGAGGGGTGAACTGGTCACTGGGTAATCCTGGAAGAAATGGAAGACCAGCATTCTTCATCCATTATCAGCTGGATGGTAGTGCCCCTCTCGTGGGAGCTGAACATTATGAAGTGGCCTTCCTGTCAGTAGAGCTCAGAACCCTCAAATACCTTCTGTTGGGATTGTGAGTCGTATGTTCAGACTATAAAAAGGGCAGAGATAAGAAAGAGGATGTTTCGAAAACACCAAAGTAACTAACCCTTTAGGAGTCCTTCAACCTCCCCAGTTACCCTTGGCACACAGCATTTGAAGCTGTCTGTGAGGCCATCCTGCGCTTGTTTCCCTCAGACACTTTGTTTTTCATGTTTTGGCAGAATCTCCAATGAAAACTATGTTCCTCACGGGCTGAAGGTGGTGCAGTGTCACAGCCAGGGTGGCCTGCGCTCCCTCATGCAGCTGGAGAGCCGCTGGCGTCAGCACTTCCTGGACTCCATGCAGCCCAAGCACCTGCCCCAGCAGTGGTCAGTGGACCACAACCATCAGAAGCTGCTCCGGAAATTCGGGGAAGATCTTCCCATCCAGCTGTCGTGATAGCTGCTTTCCTCCCAGTTAGGACAGGTGGGAAGCTGGAGCCAAGGTTGAAGAGTCACCTCTTCCCATTTTAGTACATCATTAATTGTCAAAGCCTGTGTGACACAACTCAGAATACTAACCTAGACTAATCCCAGGATGCTTCTGCTGGAGCAAAGATATTGTTTGAAGGAGAGTTTATGGTTTTGGATTTTAAACGGGCAGGGTCTTTTTTCCTCTCATTTTTGTGGACAAGAGAGGCCTTCGCCTTTATTTTTACTCTCCCTCTTCTGCTGTCCCTGTGCAGAGGAAAAATGAAGAATTCTCCCAGAAGTGACTTGTCAAGACTTAAAAAAAATGTTTTTAATGCATTTCTTCCTTGTCTAGTGCCTCAGTTTATCTCTAACAGGGGCTGTCCAGTATATCAGTCCTGTTAGGAGGGGAGAAAAAGTTCTTCCAAAGGCTGGAGAAGTGAACAAGGAGTCAAATTTATTTTCCCAATTCAACTTCATAATTATCATTTCTTTGGCTTCATGCTCTCCCATAACTCATGTGGTTGGGATCCATCCCATCTGGGTCACTTCAGTCTACTTCACGTACTTGAAAAGGCTTTCCTTTACACTTCCAGGACCAAACAGCAACTTCCTGCCACACACTTCCACCCTATCACTGGGAGAAATCCTTTTCTGGACATGAGCCTTTGACCTGGGTGGGGCAGAAAGAACCACAAACTCCATCTCCCAATAGAACTTTGAAATTCACTCAGCTTTTCCTTTCATGCTGTTTGTTGCCTGCTTGTTGCACTCCTCCTGCCCCAGAACTGCAAGATTTTTAGCTTCACCCCTTTCTGAGAGTAATGTTATCTTTTATCAGAACCAGTATCAGTTCCCCTGTATTCTGTGCTTCATCAAATTTGCAAGACTGACCTCTTTTAAGCATTTAATTCACTCCCAGAGTCATCTGGTCAGGTTGCAATATGAGGACTTCTCTGTCTCCTCTGAAGCCTGGGACACCGAGCTTACTTAATACATTAGATGTTCAAAAGAGGAGTGTTGTTTCATCTTTCAAAATGTTAGGCCATCACTTTGAGTATAAAATCGACTTATTAATGATTAGTAATTTTTCTAAAGTATTGGGAAAACTTTCTTATTTTATAAGATCTTAACAAGCTTAAAAAAGAATTTTATGACCAGAATCCAACAAGAGCTCTATTTTGGAATTGTGCCAAAGTTGGTGATGTTTACTCTAAAATTAATAATAAAACTACTTGTAAGCACAAGGCTCACTGGATGTAAATGTAAAACTTCACGACTTTATAAAACTGGCGTTCCTAGGGGAGGGGCTATTTATCCTACAGGTCCCTGCCTCCTGGCAGTGCCATGGTATGTGTGCATGGATATACCAGACACAGTCACCATCGGCCATCAGTAGCAGCCCATGAACCCACGTGCACATCCTGCATCTTGCTTCTCTGACCCTTCATTCCCACTTGTCTTCAAGCAGGCATTTCTGGGATCTAAACTAGAAATCCTAGAAAACAAATAGTACCAGCCACTTTGAGGAATGTGCATTCACTATAGTGGGTTATTATGGGGTCTCTGCCTCCTGGCTGTGTTATGCAGAGCCCAGGAGTGGAGGAGAGCCGTGGAAATAGACGGGGAGAGGCTGGTACTTGGGTTGTGGTAATAGTCAGGCTTGCCACAAGAGGGCACTCATAGATTTGTTTTTATATTCATTCTTGAGAAAAAAGCAACTGGTTACTGAACGTAACTCATGACTTATGTTTCCAATTTTGCATAGCTGATTTTAAGTCATTTTGATAGCTTTGCAAGAAAAATTTTTCCTTTGAAACAAGGGAGTAGGGCTCTTTCATTTTCTTTCCTTCTAATTCTCATGCCAAGAGGTGAGAAACACTTAAGGTCATTTAAGGTGCTAGGGAAAGGGTTTTCCCATGGAGCTTTCTGTGAGGCGCAGTAAAATAGAGCCAGCAGCAAAGTAGAGGAAAAAGCCAGACTGCGTCACACAAGATTTCTCATCCTTTTCAGGAGAGAGTCACTGTGTAGATGTGAATCTTTTTTCTTTGAGTCTGCTTTGAACTTTAGCAGGCTTTTCCTAAGACTGACAATTGTCATCTTAAATCAGAGATTTGAGGGTAGACTTATTTTATGGTAAATGTCTATTTTTCTGATATAAAAGTAACAATGCTCATTACAGAAGAGTCTAAACAAAGAATAAAAATTAGCCATCTTCTCTCCATCTGAAACAGAGCTAAACTTTGCTGATATGTTTATGAATTTCCTTTCAGTATTAAAAAGTGCATATAAGGTGTATATTTACACAAAATTGAAGGTCATACATAGATACAGGTTGGTATCCTAACTTTACCCTCTCACTGATTAACATGGTATCACGAGTAACTTCCTATGTTTTTAAATCTTTGAAAATAGATTTCTAGTGGTTCTACCTTATCCATCCCCACACTGTTGAAAATTTTGGTTGTTTCAGATACTTTTATTATCAATGATGATGTGATAAAGTTTCTTGTATATATCTCTTTGGCTCTATCTTTGGTAATTTCTTAAGAATGGAATCTTAGAATTGGATTGTGAAGAGGGGGATTCACATTGCTGGGGCTAAGTACAAATTGACATCACCTTTTAGGAATGAAATGCTTCTCTTTGACCCTTTAGCTCCAGTGTCCCAGCATAGTCACTGGGCTTCATAGGAGTAGCAGTGAGAGTACAGTGTCACAGCAAGGGCCTCTCTGCATGCTCCCTGATCATTGTGTTTGCAGGTTCAGCATCTCTTCTTGAGTCCTTCCCTTCTTCCAACCTTATTGCCTCATTTCCCCCTTGTAGTCAATGTTTTTTGGAAACACTGTTTATTTTAAAATAAAAATGTAAAAAAAAGCTAAAAAAATAAAATTTTAAATTTTAAAATATAGGCTGTAGGCAGATGTTTTTTCCCTGCTACACAAACAATTTGTGATTTGCCATCCCAAAGTGAATGAGGCACAATATTCAGGGATTTGTTACCGCTTACGCTTAAGAGCACAGCCATAAGTTACTTATTCTTATCCATGTCACGGATAGAGATCAGATGACAAAATGTGTTCTGTTGAAATAAAGCCATTTTAATCCTGCATTTTAGACTCTTAAGAATCCAGCAGGCAGAAAGAGGTTTTGTTCACCTTCCTATTCTGCCTATTAGTTTGGGGCCCTAACATTTGACTGTAAGTTAAGTTCTTAGTTTACCCTGCCTCTCAATTTTTCATTCATTTATTTATCCTTTCTTCCTTTTTTTCCCCTTCCTTATGTCTCAGCCTTATAAGAAGTATCATTTTTTCTTTTAAAGGAGATATTTTCTCAGTTTGCTAGTTTACTAATTATTATGTATTTTAAATGAATCTTTCTTTCTGGTCTTTTATGTTTCCTATTATAAGATGGTCATTTTTTGAGAGTACCTAATCCCCTTAGGGGTACACTGAGAATCAGTTTCTGTTGGAAGAGATAAACTAAAAGAGGGTATAAGAATGATTCTTGTTTTGATTAACTATTGATTGATATGAATAACATAAAAATAATACATAATCTCCCCAGTACTTTTTTTTTTTTTTTGACATGGTCTCACTCCAGACTGGAGTGCAGTGGTGCAGTCATGGCTCACTGCTGCTTCAACCTCCAGGGCTCAGGCAATCCTCCCATCTCAGCTTCCCAAGTAGCTGGGACTACAGCCTTGTGGCACCATGCCTGGCTAATTTTTTAATTTTTTTGTAGAGATAGAGTCTTGCTTTGTTGCACAAGCTGGTCTGAAACTCCTGGCCTCAAGCCGTCCTCTCACCTTAGCCTCCCAAAGTACTGGGATTACAGGTATGAGCCACTGTGCCCAGTCCCCCAAATACTTTTGTTTTGGAATTCAGGTACAATTTTCAGGCAATCACCAAGATACCCCTTGTGCAAGAGCCCAGCACCTTCTGCCTGTCCCAGTCCTGGAGCAGTTTTGCATCAGGCAATGGAGTAGGGATGACGTGCAGCCACACAGCCCATGTGTTCAAAAGTACCTATTCCACCAGCCTGCTAGGAGATGTATTAGTCACTCCCTTTGCTTGAGGAAGCAAGGCCTTGCTTAAATGCTAACATGTTATTTAGAAAGGTGGGAAGTACATTAGACCATTGTTTTTTTTTAACCAGCTTTATCTGTGGCCAACTCTGGTTGAAGGCCCCTAGAAACTGGGTAACTGGACCAAATGGTTAATCATTTGAGAGATAATCAAGAACTGCCTTTGCAGAGGAATAGAGTTGTCAAAGGACCTAGTTCATGCATCCTGGGTTGTACCCCCTTCTGATGTGGTGCAGGCTGCCTCAAAGGTCATTTTGTGTTGCGACTGAATGGAGATAATGTCATACCCTCCAGACTGAACTCAAAGCATTTGCTTTTTGCTATTTGTTATTCTCGAATTTTTCTCTCTTGCTGGATGGGTAGCCTGTTGCCTTTCTCCCAGCATAAGCTTCAAAAGCTGCCGAGTTTACAGGCAGCATTATTATAAGCATGATGTTTGGGTTCAGAATATTCCTGAGTTGAAATGGCTACTTAGAATCTGCTTCTGCTGCTGCTGCTTTTTTTTTTTTTTTTTTGTTTTGAGACAGAGTTTTGCTCATGTCACCCAGGCTGGAGTGCAGTGGCGCAATCTTGGCTCCCTGCAAACTCTGCCTCCTGGATTTAAGCGAGTTTCCTGCTTCAGCCTCCCAAGTAGCTGGGGTTACAGGCGTGCACCACCGCACCTGGCTAATTTTTGCATTTTTAGTAGAGACATGGTTTCACCATGTTGGTCAGGCTGGTCTCGAACTCCTGACCTTAGGTGATCCGCCTGCCTCAGCCTCCCAAAGTGCTGGGATTACAGGCGTGAGCCATCGCACCCGGCCCCTACTTCTGCTTCCTAAAGATCTCCCTTCTCAGGCTGCAGCACGCCAGGGCAGAGTTGAGATTCTGGCCACTCAGGCCACCAGGGTATCTATTAAGTCCTGGGTAAGAAACAGAATTTTGAGCTTAGTCAGCTACAGGGGGCTGAAAAGGAATGAGACTGAAACATGGATAATTTTAAAGGAGGTATGTTTGCTTAGTGGGAATGGGGTGGGCTGGGGGCTTGTTCATGAACTGAACTTTAAATTTTGCTCTTTCCTATACCTAGTTCTGTCATGTATTGGAGGATCAAAAAAAAGTGTGCTGGTGACTGAGGTTCTGGTTCCAGCCACCAGCTGTGTGCCTTTGGACAGATCACTTTTCTGGGCTCCTTTCTGTATCTATAGAGGTTTGAATTAGATGTGCTGTAAGGGCCCTCCTAGCTGTAGCATTCTGTAATCCACCCCACTGTTTCCTTATGTGGCCCTTTCCCTTGAGTACTGTGTACTTTCTGCTTTGTTGCACACTCTCGTCCCACCCCCAGCGCTGGGAATGGAGACTGCATGGAAAGAAGGGTAATGAGGGAAGCAGGATGCCACACCATGGCCTCATTGACTAGGGAGAAACCTGCTCTCTCCATCTGGTGTCAGAATACTTGTCTCACCAGAGATGTCTGTGTGTGGGGAACTCACATTTCCCTATAGCCCAGTCCACTGAATAATCAGAAAGAGAGAAGGGAAATCTGTATGTTTAACCACATTGCCAGTGCTCTAGGATTTAATAGGAGATAAGTGTAAAAGGGAAATGAGGCAAGTGTGCCAGGTGTTGTAGATGGGAGGATATTGAGTGGGGAAAGACTGTTTCTCATTTTAAGGATAAAGAAATTAAGATTTTATATATATATATACACACACACACACGTATATATACATATATACGTATATATGTATATATACATATGTATATATATGTATATATACATATGTATATATACACACATATATGTATGTATATATGTGTATATATGTATGTAATGGAGAATTGAATTGGGTACTTTGAAAAAAAAACCTTAAACCAATAAGTAAAAATACTCTTTCTGTGTTTTGTGTGTGGGGTTGTAACAGCCCAAGAATATTGGAGGCGTCCACAGTGTTAACGTGTTCTTACCCATCCATGAGTGCTAAGACATGAAGAACTCACAGGGAGACAGGGAAGCATCTCTGGAGCCTGTTTTGTATAACCCTGACATGCCTTGGACTTTGTCCTGCTTGCCTTTGCCTTTGCCTGGGCATCAGCTAGACAGACATGTGCAAAATGTAAAGTTTGCATTTTATAAGCTGCTGAAGACATTTCTCTCTATATCTCCATCCCCTATGACCTGACAGAAAATACAATTTCTAGTCCATCCTTGTGCTTAGTTTCAGTCCCAAAGTGGATTGGCTTTTCATTGTGTAACACAGATTTGTATCAAATGTGTTCATCTTGGAGCTCTTTCCACAATAATCACCTAGATCTAGACATGAGCCCCTGCTTTCTACCAAATTGGGGTCCTTTTGTTGTTTGTTTCAGAAAAAGTAGGCAGCTAGCCAAACAGGAAGCTCAACTACATTTCTCTGCCCTCTCCTCGATGGACCCTAACTTTATCTAAAATTCTGAAATTTCTCCTTATATCCCATGGAATCAACTAAAGCCCTGTTGGCTGGCTTCGTTTCTTTTTAATCAAGATATGTATGTTTGGCCCTGGAGGTTTGGTAAGCCTGAGCTGTTGCACATATGGCTGCCTCTGAGTTCTTGGACACAATGAGCAGGACTAAAGTTGGCTACAAAAAGGAACAGAAGATGACTTAGGTTAGTTTTTCTTTTTTAAATGTTATACAAGTGCAGAGCACTTGGCTGCCATCCCCCTCTCAGACCATCAACAGAACTTGACCTTGGCCAAGATTTTGCCTCATCCTCTCGGCATTTCAGCATAGAGTTGCGTTTCAGCCATGGAATGCTTAACCAAAAGCACATGCTGTAGTGGTGGTTTCCAAAGAGTAAGTTTTTGCAAAAAGTCCACATAATGTTTCCTCATAACAGCAGCTTTCTCTGAACCACCAACCCAACAAACCTCTAAGTGGTGATTTTTTGGCTTATTTGTCCACAAGGACTGTGATTTTTTGTTTTGTTTTTAGCAATACTTTATTAAAGTGCAGTATAAGTAACATATGATAAAGTGCACACATCTAAGAATACAACTCAATGAATTTTGACAAATGCATATATCCATATAACCACCAGGGGCTGGTGTTTTTAATATTTTGTGAAGCACCTATTCTAATGATGTATGTTTTGGGATTGGAAGGTTGTGCATTCTTCTAGCTGAGAAAATTACTATAAAACAGTAAATCCAGATCAAAATGTGATGAAGATCCACCTGCCACAGAGAAAGTATTAATAGAATATAAGGCTAGGGTGTAGGAGAAGTGGCCCAGGAAAGCCATCCATGCAAATTTTGTTTCCTTCCTACTTGAGAGGGTTGGAGATGAGAGGTCCGTCCTTCCCTGGCTCATAAGCCCATGAGTTGTGTAAAACACTGTTCAGTAAGGCAGAATATAAGTCCTCTTATATATTGAGTCCAGACAGTTTTCCCTTTTGTCACATCTAGTGGGTTTGGTTATTGCAAAGCTTCATGTTTGTTTTTAGTAAGTTAATTTTTAAAAATAGGTAAAATGTGCACATAGTATAAAATTTTTAAAAAACATATAATGAAAATCGCTCCAGTCTTTCTGCCCTCCTTGAAGGCAACCAGTGTTACTATTAATTTGCATCCCTCAGAGAGATTGTATGTGTGTGTGGTTTTGTTTTGTGTTTTAATTCCCAGGTTTCTTATTTGGTCGCGAACCAATAATATTCTCCACCCCTTTGTTTCACACTTTAGGCTCTAGTTTAGGGCATTTATGCAGAAACGTTTTGGATACTGCAGCCTGAGTAGGACTACTACTTTTTGTTCTGTACCACGAAGTTCATCCTCTATATCTGTCAGCTGGTTCAAAAGTTCATGTTTCTCACAGGATTGGCCATGGGTTGAGAATCATTGAAGCTGTGTGTTTATTATAGTGGGCCCTCTCTCTCTCTCTCTCTATATATATATATATTTGAAAATTTCCGTTAAAAATGTTCTTTAAAAACTCAGTCTTTTGTTTGTTTTAAAGTAATGCTTAGTTGCAACCTAAAAGCAAACCATAGATTAATCTCTAGACAGAACCCCCTGCCCCACCATCCAAGTCAGACATTCAGAGTTCCCAATTTGCAAATTGTGACCTAGGATGGTTATTCACCTTTACAAGCCATCCTTCTGTTTAAACATAGGATTGACCTCGAATTTATTTTGAAAAGCCAGCTTCTCTGGCAGGTAAAATTTGATTTATACACTAATTCTTTCAAGAATATGAATCTCATGCACAACAGAGGGCTTATATTCTGCCTTCTTGAACAGTGTTTTACACAACTCATGGGCTTATGAGCCAGGGAAAGAAGGACCTCTCACCCCAACCCTCTCAAGTAGGAAGGAAACAATTTGCATAGATGGCTTTCCTGGGCCACTTCTCCTAGTCCCTAGCCTTATATTGTATTAATACTTTCTCTGTGGCAGGTGGATAAGGAGTCAGGTCTTCTCCAAATTAGAACTTCCTGAAGATACACAGTCCAGAGAAAGGAGCGAGGCTGTTGGTGTTTTCCAGTTCAAGTCCCGTATGGTTTCCCTAGGGCCATTTTACCCTTGATGCCCTTTCATGCTCGCTCCTTTGTCTTGCCATAGTCTAAACACCCAAGGCCTCTCAGTCATCATTAAGAATATTCCCACTGGTCAGGGAGTGCCCTTTGAGCATGCCCTTAAGAACAGCTGTCAGATTTGAGCAGCATCTGCTTTCTGACAAGCTTGAAAACAGGATGAAGGAAGCCATTGAGTATTTCCCAGTGGAAATGGTACCACAAGCTGCCTTTGGGACTGTGTTCAATATGCGAGGAGTTTAGTGGCCTGGCAGCTTGGGTGGGGGTGGGGGATGTAAGTGTGGGTCATTCAGGATGGAGCAGGGATCTTCCCCATCCTGAATGGTCTCAGCCATGTCATCCATGCAGGGTCCTGATGCTGGAATCCTTCCCTCAGCCTTTGGCTCCAGCCTTTTCTGGGCAGGGAAACAGAATGAGGCAAAATGCCTGGTGTGTTTTAAATAGATTCTTCTTGTGGCAGCCAATGAGTCCAACAGCTTGGAAGGTGAGTGACCCTTCCCGAGAGACTTATGTTGTGCCATTTCTCTTGTCCCTAGCCCCTGGAATACTGACCACCTCGGCCCCTCCTGCCGTCCTCCCCTCCGACCTAAACTCCAGTGATGTTAGCCATCCTCCTGCTGCTCCCTACATGGACTGTCTTCAGGCTTTTCTGGTTTTAGTATTTATTACACTTCCCACTTGGCTTTTTCTGTCCCCAAAGCTGATTTTCCTTGTGCTATTTGTCCACTCCACCCAGTGCACATCCCCATCTGCTGCTGCTTGTCTGACTGTCATGGCTTCCCGATGATCTTCTTGCCTCCACCTTCCTGTGGCCTGCTAGGGGACAGCCCAGCCCCACCTGGGCCTGTGTGCAGCTGGGGAGGCAGGAGAGGCTGCTCATTGCAGTGGCAAACCCTGGGGTCTGCAATGTGAGGTCAGCAGTCAGTGCTCCAGCACAGCCAGGACACCCCAGATTGAGCATAGGCAGCGTGCAGAGCCATTTTCAAAAGAGTATCTTTTAGCAAAGAGAGTTAGGACTTCAGAAGACCAATGTGGCCTCTTCCCACCCTATCCACGGAGACCACTTACAAGACCTAAGCATCATGATCTCTGGATTCCCAGTAAGGGGTCATATAAAGCAAGGACATGAATATTTTTTACTTGCTAAGGGGAGATTGGCTGTGTTGATTCTGGAAAGATGTAGGGTATGGGGAATGTGAATGGACGGTAGAGGCTCCTACCTCGAACAATCTCGGTTGTGGGGCAAGTGAGAGCTCCAGACTAGGAAGCAGACCTCAGTGATGATGGCTATTCTTGGCAGTGTGGCAGTGCCATAAGTCGGTGAAACAGGTAATGGGGGGGATCAGAAATCTGAGGAGGGGCATAGAGAACATAGGACACACAAGTGATGGGCCAGCACCCATTAAAGGTTAGAATCAAAAGAGGAAGGTCAGGTGGAGGCTGGATGTCATGAGGGAAAGTTGATGAGGAGCCGGCACTGGGGAGACCAGGGCAGTGGGACCCTGCCAGAGACCCTGCAGCTCAGCTCTGCCACATGGAGGCAAGCAGTTTGGGGATAAGGCCAGGAACAAAGGGATCTGAGAGGACCCTGTCTCCTACTCATCTCTCGCCCTTTTATTATTTTTTATGAGCCTGTCCTCATTTTATATTAGTAGTAGAAAACAAACAAAGGCAGTCTGCATTTGAAAGGGGATGGCACAGCCTGGAGAATTTAAGGCTGGATGTACTTCCCCTTTTGCTGAATTCTTAGGCCTCTTTGCCCATCTGGTGCTGAAGCTATGGGGCCAGTCCCTTACTGGAGCACTCTGAATGGAATCCCTACACAGCTCGACAGCTCAGATGAGTGCCGGCGGCAGGGGTAGCCAGCAGCGGGTGTGCACCCACAGAACCCCTCCAGGCCCATGGGGCAGCCAGGGGAGCAAGGCTGTTGGCCAGCCTGGCTAGAGAGGGACCCTTAGGGAGGGTCTGGTCTGAAGGCAGCTTCCAGCGTGTGACTCCAGCTCAGTCACTGGGCTCCTCTTCCCCTAGGCACTGAGCTGCAGAGAGGCCTGAGGTAGAAGAAAGAGGAAGGAAAACTTTTTTCTTGCTGGAAAAGAATTTTAGGTAAAGAGGTAAAAAAAATTGAAAAGGCACAAAAGGGTATACAATGAAGGTCTCTCTCCTACTCATGCTCCCCTCAAATTCCCCTCCTCAGAGGCATCCCCAGATGTACCAATTTCTTGTACGTTCTTCCAATTTCTCCTTTTTTAGTCTGCTGTAATCCAGAAGTTTCCAGATTCTTGAACAAATGGACTATTTGCAGTTGTTGGGATGTGTGTGTGTGTGTGTGTCTGTGTGTGTGTAACATGTAGAGGGGGGAATCAAATGATAATAAAGAAAATTGTATCCTAGTTGATTGCCCATCATTCTTGCTGAGGCAGGGAATGGTTTAAAACATTAAAACAAGTAAATAGAATTCTAAAATGCTAGCACTTGAAAGGACCTTCCAAGTACTTTTTTCTTTCTTCTTTTCTTTTTTCTTTTCTCTTCTTTTCTTTTCTTTCTTCCTTTTTTTCCCAAAGCCCTCCCCATAAACATGAGGAAGAGGCCCAGATAAGTGACTTTTCCAGGGTCACCATGCTAGCTGACAGCATATCAGCTACTGAAGTGGAAATTAAAGCAGTGTTCCTGGAATTGGTATATATCTTGAAGCTGTCAGCAAGGCTGAAGATATCCATCGATATATTGTGAAGTGTCATTTCTAAAACCCAGGTTTCCCATCTCCCAGTTGTCCCAATTGCCCAGGAAAATACTGCTTGCTCCATCTTTAGGTAGTGGTCTTTGTAAAGATAAGTGATTCAGAGGTGGAAGGAAAGACAAATGATCAGACATGGATTTAGAAATTTTCTCCGGTGGACACAAATAGGAGGAAAGAAATTAGTAATTCCAGGAAAAGCCTGAAGTCAAATTCCAATTGAAAACAGAGCATGTGCACACATGCACCCGCCTACCCACCCATACACAAGTACTGGCAGAAGACAGAAGATGGCTGCCGGCAAAGTCTATTGTCTGTCTATCCTGCTGGGCTCCGGGCTGAGATTCAGGGTCCAGGCAGAGGCTGTGAGAGGCAGCATAGCGCCATCCCTCTGCCAAAAAACTTGCAGCCCTCTGGCTTACTGTCACTGGGCAGGTATTTTCTTGTTGGGCAAAAGGGATAAATGTCAACTTAGACTGGACAACTAAGAAGACAAGCTGTGCGTGGGGAGGATGTGCCTGGCCATGCCACCATGGAGCTCTGCCACCACTGGCTCCATGAGCACTGATAGACAGCCCCAGCTGTTTCCTACCACCTACCAGGAGGAAACTCCATAAAATTTACATGCTGATAAAATGGCAGGATGATATTTTAAAATCCTCCCTGTTTTGGCATCAGCTCCAGACACTGTGAGCAATTTCAGTGTCCAAGCCAGACTGATGGGCCTTTTGATGGCTTCAGAGGGTGGCTTCAGTGAGAAGGGGACATGTAGGACTGTAAACATTGGCTGTAAAAGCCTTCAATTGCTTTGAAATGGTAAATTTCCAGGCAATGTAGATCTGATGTTATATGCCTCCTGCATTAACAGCTTTTTCTTCCCGTTCAATTATTTTGACTGGTAAGGGAGTAGAAATTACACTTCAAAATATATCGATGGATATTTTCAGCCTTGCTGAGAGCTTCAAAATATGTACCAATCCTGGGAACATTGCTTTAATTTCTACTTCCCAGTTTCACAAGGAAAATGGAGATATCAATTATAAGCACCATTAAACTGAAGGAAATGCAGGACCAGGACTATGGATCTCTCTTCAAATTCTTTTTGGTCTTGTCACCTGACCTTTTTGATATGGAGACAAATTTTATACAAACCCTAGGTCAAGGGGTCCATCCTGGGTTTCCCGATAAAGCAATGAGTATTCCTAAGAGACTGGGTCCAGGGACTTGAATTAAGGCATCTGACAGAGGCAGAAAAAAATGCCAGTTTTCTGTCTCTCCATCTTCACACGAGGCATCCAGAAGCCCTCATCTCTGACAACATGGCCTTTCTGCTATGCCTAGGTGCTTGGTACATAGGCAGCCACCCAGCAACATGTTCACCCCAGTTGTGTTTCTGGCTTTCTCATCTCTACCTGACTGGTGACGTCCACTCTCCCTGAGCTCCAGATCTGGATTTATAGATGCCTTCCTGGACCGACCACAGACAACTCAAGTTCACTGAACACACCTCCCAAATTGGCTCCTCCTCCTATATTCCCCATTTCAGTTAATGGTTACATTACACCAAAGCACTAGTCTCCTAATCAAGAAACTTAACATGCTATTCTCAAATCCTTTCTCTCACATCCACCTCAAACTGACCACCAAATCCTACCCTCTTTCTCTCCTGCTTGAATGTTACTGCTCTAATCTGTGCTTCTGTGGAGCTCTATTATATCATCTTGTGATTTTTTTTTCCTCTGAGGCAGGGTCTTGCTCTGTCACCCAGGCTGGAGTGCAGTGGCATGATCATAGCTCACTGCAACCTCAAACTCCTAGGCTCAAGCTATTCTCCCCACTAACCCTCATGAATAGCTAAGACTACAGGCATGCACCACCATGCCCAGATGATTTTTAAATGTTTAATGGAGATGAGGGCTCACTATGTCTCCCAGGCTGGTCTCGAACTCCTGCTGTCAAGCAGTCCTCCTGCCTTGGCCTCCCAAAGTGCTAGGATTACAGGCATGAGCCACCACACCCGGACTCATCTTGTGATTATCTATGTGTATTTCCCCATTGTCAATTACTGGACTCTTCAGAGGCTACAACAGATTCTATTAATTTTTATATCCCCAGTACCTAGAAGTGCCTGGCATGGTAGGTGTTCAAGAAGGAAAGGAAAGGAAGGGACTGGAAATTCCATGCCAATGGGCAATCAAGCACTGGCTTTACAGTCTGAGTGGGCTATTTGGCATTTTCATGGGACAGAATGGGGAGTAGCAGCAGCTGCCACCCTCAATATTCATTCATTCATTTACTCTGCCTAGATATTTAGCGAGTGCTGCCAAGATGCCCAACACTGTGCTAGAAACTCATGATACATAAGAGGAGGCTGCCAGGCTCTGCTTAGAGGAGCTCCCATTCAAGGGAAAGACAGGCATGTGGTAGGCACTAACCTGGCATCTTGGGCCATGTAGTCTGATCTGAGGACCTTGGCCACCCAGCTCTGCAGAGGCTACGGAGAAGGGGAAGGGGCTCAGGAGAAGGTAGTGGAGACGGGAAGGTCAGAGAGGCCTTGGAAAGGGCTCTGCCTCTGGGATCAATTCTGCTGAGGAGTGGTTTTATTTATGTATTTCTCCTTTGTACAAATTCCTTGCTTGTTAATGAAAATCATTTGACACATTTCTAATTAGCCTGCAGCCTCTGCAATCCTATTATTCCCAAATGCAACACCTGGGTTATTTCATGATCCCTAGTAACATTTATGGTTCTTGCAGTTGTCCACCAGAATTGGGGTCATTCCTTCTGCTACTTCTCATGGGACCACAAAGGACTTTCTCTCCCCCCTCATCCTGGGGCAGGAAGGTTTGGCCCTGGCTCCATGACTTGGGGAGGCCCTACACTGGCCCGCCCTGACCCTAAACGAATCACCCCCTTTGTCTGTGCTCTAGTCCTGTACTCATTTCTCAAGTGCTTGGCTTAAGAGAGAAGTGCATTTTTTCATAGAGCTACACTGCCTTTTTTCCTCCCTCCCTCTTCCTCTCCCTTCCTTCCATCAACAAATACCTATGCGATCGCATTCCAAGGGCTTCAGACAAACAAACAAACAAAAAAACAAATACTACACACTAACAAGCATGTACTATTTGCCACTACTATAGGCACCGGGGAAACAGTGGTAAGGAAAATATACAAGAACCCCAGTCCTCTTGGAATTTATACTCCAGTGGCAGAAACTAATAAGTAAGAAACCAGAGTTATCAGACAAGTAGGAGGAGGAGGATTGACAATAAGAAAACTGCCAAGTTCCTTTCAAAGAGCTAAGTCCTTTCCTCCATCTATAATGGTTTATAGAAACTACCTTATAAATATCTTTTCCTTAGAGACGATTGGTGCATTGAGTGCGCTTAGCTGGCAGTGGGCAGCGCATGCTCCACTTTATGCTGGCACCTCCGTGGGCATCAGTCTCCTCCCCTGTGGAAGGGGGATGATTGCGCCTTCCTCACAGGGTCGTTGTGAGTATTCTGAGATCGTGTATCAGCACATTGCCTGTTGCTTGGTAACATACATTCTGTCCACCATCCCTGCCTTCCTTCCTGCTTAGAGCAGACATGGGCCAGTAAGGGTATCCAATCAGGTCCCTTCCCTACCTTCTGGGCCCTGCTGCTGCGGACAGAGCAAGAGCTTCTGAGCTGGCCCAGCACCTCAAATGGGAGGCTGGGGCCCTGCTCTGTGCCTCTCCCCTGCCTTGCCTCCAGCCTGCTCAGCAGAGGCTCTGGAAGATGCAGCCACCCACCCACGGGCAGGACAGTCTATGACTGCTGGACATTAGCCATGGCCAAAGAGGCTGGCATCAGGTCTGTTCTTGGCAGCAATAGTGAGCAGTCCCTTTCAGGAGGCCCCTTTCACCTCCAGCAGCCAGCAACAGCCTGCAGGAGAGAGCCCCTGGGGGGTGCTTCTGAGGCACTGGATTTTACATGACTTTATTTCATCCTATCTTTCCCAACAAAGTTGTGAGGTAAGAGCTGTCAGTGCCCCATTTTGCAGTTGAGGAAACTGAGGTTAAGAATTTGCCCAAACCACTCTCTTAATTTGTGACAGGATCAGCATTCAAGTTCAGGTTGTCCAATTCCAGAGCCAGGGCCTTACACTGAGCTATACCCTTTCCCCCTCGGTTATCCACTCCTCCACAACCCCCACACCAAAGGCCCAGAGGCAGAGAGCTCCCTGGGGCATCTGGGAGCCCCAGGGGCATGTGGAACTTTGCCCAGCTTACCCTGAGTGCTGGCTTTGACAGCTTTAAAACAATATGAACTGTGCCTAAGAGAAATCCTGAAAAGGAGGAAATGCAAGTTCTAAGTGGCACAGTTGGTGAGACCCCCCCACCCCAGGACATCTTGTATCCCTCCTTTTATGGATGAGAAAACGGAGAACTGTGGGCAGGGAAAGTGAGGCTCCTGCATACAGAAATTCAGACCACACTGCAGAATTCCCAGTGGCCTCAGAAGCCCTGTACTCGTACCCAGACACAAGCGTTGAAAATGGCACAGGACTTAAACCGAGCTTCACCACTTACTTGCTGTAGGATTCCAGGCAAGTTGAGTAGCCTTTGAGCCTCAGTGTCATCATCTGCAGTTGGGGATATGATCATCCTTAGCTCAGGGTTGTAGGGGCTTTAGAGACAGTATAGGTGAAGTGGTGGCACAGTGGCTGGCACCTGGTAGGTACTGAGTAAACTGCAGCTATTATGATGACTCTTGTTTTCACAGTTCAAAGTATGTGAAGAAACAGTGAATTCCTTAGGTGTTGCTTTGATTCTGTGATGCTGCTGGAGTCCATTCCTAGTACCAGAGAGGAAACAACACTCATTGTCATTTCTGAGCATTGAAACCTATCCCAGGGAGGGCCAGTTCTGCACCCACTTGGGATTACAATCTGAAACAAAGACCACAGACTGTAGCCAAGGTGGCAATTCCTGGTCTTTAGCTCTGCCAGAGTGCCTATGGCTTCAGGCACATTACTCCACCTCTGTCTATGTGGAATTCCTGTCAGTCAAATGAGCACGGTAATTACTTGCTGTCTTACCCCCACCCCACCCCCATCATCCCCCAGGGAAGTGCCCAACTAAGGAACAGCTGTAGTTAAGTCATCTAGAGAGGCTACGCTTCACTTCTGTGCAGTCTTTCTGGTGGTGGGGGCCAAGCAAACCTTCTCTCAGGGACAGAACTACCAGGAGTGACCATTTGGGGCAGATATATAGCATCCTCACCACTGAGCCCTGGGCAGTAAGTGGTGAGATGTGAGAAACCCTGCCACATTCCAGCCCATCCCACTCCTCCCTCCTTCCCCCCATGGAGCCTTCCTTTTGGAGTCACCAGAAGCCCCAACTGCCTGGTTTCAGTCAGCATGGTCCAGCTTCATCCCCGTGCCGAGGGGTGAGTTTGGAGCCTTTTACCAGGAGGTGATAGATGATGTGATGTCTTCGAATCCCACATCCAAAGGCAAGTAGAGATGCACAGACCAGGCTGGGATGAGGGGAGCAGCCTATGACAACAGGGCTACTCCCTAAGTTTTCACCTGGCTCACCTGAGAGATATGTGAAAATGGGGGCACCAGGAGGGTAGTTCCCTTACATTTTCTTGGTTGACCTGAGAGGCCTGTGGAGCCTGATTCCCAAGGAGCAAGGTCTTTCCTGGCCTCCCACAAATGGCACCACTGGATCTGCCCCATGATTCCTGTGGAAACCAGACGGTGGTTTGGCAGTGGTTTTCTCCATCTATGCAAACAAGCCCTGGCCCCTGGCGCAGTCTTATTAAACTCCCCAGGGGAGAGAGACCTGGGAGAGCATCTGGCGTCTCCAGACTCCTGCCCTTGTTGTGACTGCCACACCTTATGCCTGAAATTCCCTGCTACTTGTGTAGACCCTTTGTGAGGCCCTCTTTGCGTATTCTCTTCTTTCTAGGTCCCATTCCTGCGTGGGTCACTTCTGGACTTATCTAAGTGTCATCGTAATTAGTCTTCTGAGTGAGGATATCGTATTGCAGTAATGACCCTGGGTTTTCCTCAGCAGAAACCCAACTAGGGTTTCTTCACCTCAACAGAAATGTATTGAGCATCTATTATATGTGCGGTTCAGTCTCAAGTGCTGGAGAAATGGAGAAAAGCCACCTGATTTTACTTCTATCTGTCAGGGTGGTGCTCATGGGATGCTTGTGGGGGGGGCATGATGCTGTGACTTCAGTTTGCCTGATTCCCCAGATGGCTTCATTTAGAGGCTGGACCCTATGTGGGTCTTCGGAGTAGCCATGGTGTCCAGCAGTGCCAGCAGGAAGCAGACTCCTCAACAACTCTGCCCCGGCATTCAAGGACCTCCTGAGTTCAGACTCACCCAGCCTGGCCAACCTCAACTCCTATCAAATCCTAGGCCCCCTGCAACGCCTGGCAGCTCTCTCTCTTGAACACATCAAGCTCTTCCATCCTCTGGATTTTTGCAAGGCCTATTTCTGCAGTCTCTCCCCTGTCCTCACCTCCCCCTTCCTTGCCTCTTAAGTGATTCATCCACCTTTCTGAGAGCTTTCCCAAAGGCCACCTTACAATAAATTATTTCTTCCTCTGTTGGATCCCTACTTTGTTGTTACACATCGATTCATTGAGCGCTCTGTGCCCGACACTGTGCTGGTTTCCTAAAACTCATCTAAGTCTCTTGCTTTCTGCCTGGAGTGAAGAGTAGTTCACGCCTGATTCTCAGTGCCTCTAGGGCTGGAGCGGAATCTCAATGTCTGTGTCCTCGTCTCTCACCACCGCGTTTTGCACTTTGTCGAAAGGTGTCAGATGGAGAGATGGCTTCTAGACTGGGCTCTGCCCACTAATTAGCTGTTTGGCCTTGGGAGAATCATCCGGCCTCTCTTGCTGCCCTTCTTTCCGATGAAATAATGCTGACGATGATATTTCAGGGTTGTCCAGGGGTCAATGAGGCGGGATAGAGGGAAGCATCGTGAAATCTGGGAGCCCCAGGCCACCGAAAAATGTGGAAGGGCCGTACCCCCACTCTCCTAGCACTGGGTGTGAGGCAGCGTCGTTTCCCCTTCGCTCTCTTCGAATGTCAAGTGCACCAGCTTCCAATCCCTCCTCTGGGCGGGCCCTGTCTGGCTAATCTCAGCTGCAGATTCCAGTACAAACTCAGGACTCTCCCCCGCCCAGCCGCCCCTACACAAGGACTCGCCGAACACACCTTGAATCCCGCGCCAGAGTGCAGCCCGGAACTGCAGCTCGCGGCGCGGGCCCAGGTCGGGGGTCGCGCGTCTCCAGTCGGTGACTCAGGGCCGCTCGGTCCGGGGGTGGGTGTGGGTAGGCAGGACCGACCAGGGCCGCGCGGGGGCAGCTGCCGGGCGTTCGGTCACCTAGCGGTGGGAGCCGAGGCTGGCTTTGGCCAGTCGCCATTCCGCCGCGGGCGTCTGTCTCGCCGGGTTCCCGGGCGCGGGAGGAAGGCCCGCGCCGCTTCCCACTCGGCGCGCTTCTCTCCCAGTGCGCAGTGGCCTGGTGGGTCAGCCGGCGGCGGCTGGAGCGCGGGGCCGGCCCTGCGCGCGAATGAATGGGCGCCCGGGGGACGCGCGCGCTCGGGGCTGAAGGGCATTAGGACCGTGAGGATCGCTCCGCGATCCTGTCTCTCCCTATCACCCCCCCGCCCCCCCACCTCTCTCCTTTTTCTGCTCTGCAGGACTGAGCAGCTAGGCGCGAGCGAAAACAAACAGCTGGGGCTGCGAGCGCCCCCGCCCCGGCCCCGAGAGCACGCCGGCCCAGTCCCCCACCTGGGGCGCCCGTCTGCCCACCATGAGGAAGATCCGCGCCAATGCCATCGCCATCCTGACCGTAGCCTGGATCCTGGGCACTTTCTACTACTTATGGCAGGACAACCGAGCCCACGCAGCATCCTCCGGCGGCCGGGGCGCGCAGAGGGCCGGCAGGAGGTCGGAGCAGCTCCGCGAGGACCGCACCATCCCGCTCATTGTGAGTACGCCCCGAGCGTCGGCCGGCCGGCTAGGGAGCCGCGGCGCGCGTCCAGCCCCTGCGCGGCGGCCGAGGGCGCGGGGCCCGGCCAGGGGCTGAGTGCCCGCTGCGCCGGGCCGGCTTTGTATATGTTGGAGCATTCCTGCCCGTTGTTATGGCAACCTCTGCCGGGCGGCGGGGCTGGGGCGCACCGACTAAGGGAGGGTGACAGAGGGTGGGGGCTGGGAGAAAGTGCTGCAAGTTTGGTGGGCCCGGCGTGCGCGCGCGGCTGGGAACGTGGCGGCTCTCCCGGCTCTGCGCTGCCGGGGCCGGGAGTCTGGGGGCTGCAGGAGCCTCGTGTGCCCCGGAAGGCTGCCGGGCCCAGCGCGCGGCGAGCGGGCGGTGGGAACTACTCGCAGCCGAGCGCGTAGGTGGCAGTGCGCAGCCCGTCTCCAGCCTTCTGGGGGCAAAGGACATCGGGTGGGGGCGTGGGTAGGGGAAGGCTCTCTAGGCGCTGCGCCTGGCTTCGAACCCCCTTCTGAGCAGGGGTCAACTTGAACCCGCTTCTTCGGCGCCGACACCCAGCTCCCCCGGAGTTCTCTGGGTTGAGGAAAGGTCTCGCACTGTACGCGTCTCTCACTCCCAACATTAGGGTCCGCCACCACGGGTAGGTGGGCAGTGTCAGCGCCCGAACTTGGCGATACCCTTGCATGAAGTCAGCCTCGCGACATCTAAGCGGGCAGGGAAACAAAGGCAGTGTGGCACAGCGGGGGCGGCGGCGGGGCTGCGGGGGCCCTTGGCGCTCTGGGGACCCGGGCGGGGGCGTGCGGAGCCGCAGCCGCCCTGCAGGGGGCGATCCTGTCGCCGTCTCCGTCCGAGCCCCAGGTGACAGAGCTGTGCGTGGCCAGGCAGGGGCACCTGTTGAGGCGGGAGGCTTTGGCACCCGCCGAGAGTGCGCTCGAGCGGGCGCGTTCTTCCAGACGGGGGCGGTTGGTGGACGAGAGCCTCGGACGACCCTCAGGAACTACCAGGGCGGGGCAGCCTGGCCGGATGAGGACCAGGAAGAGGAGAGCCGAGTGGGGCGGGGGTAAAGGAGTGAGGAAGCTTGGCGATTCCGACAAGGAAAGATCTGGGCCTGGGGGTGGAGGGGTGAGGAGCTCCGCGGGGGAGGTGCAAGGTCCGGAGGGCTGAGGCTTGTGTGGAGCCGAATCCGAGAAACGCATCCAGACGCGGATCTGAATCCCAGGAATATCAGGAAGTTCATTGGAGAGTGTCCCCTCATATTCCCATCCTGCCCCAGATTCCAAGTCCCCTGCAAAGGAAACATTATTTCAGGGCTTTGCCTGAGGAGACCTGGCGGGGGGTGAGGTTGTGGGTTTTGTCCTAGATACCAGTCTGGGTGAACTCTCTGGGGGCAAGCCTGATTAGGTGCACTGTTCCCTTCTGGGCTGTTCTCCCAGGACACTATTTCCAAAGCACTTGTCGCCCTTTGGACAGAAAACTGATAAGGAAAAGCCTCCTGTGCTGAGACCCCAGAGTGTTGTGATCTGAGCGGAGGGACAGGTTGGAGCTGGAACTGTCCAAACCAGCAGTGGCCTCCAGACCCCAGGGAGCTTCCTCTCCAGGAGCCCAGGCTGCCACATTCATACTCAGTGGCAGGAAGAGCCCTAGTCTCAGGCAAGACAGACTGGCCAGATGCTCTGTCCCTCTTTCTGGTGAGGCGACGGGAAGAGGGTCTGAGTTGGAAGGGGCGGAGAAAGAGGCTGGGCAGGGAGGAGAGGAGGGAAGAGAGCACAGGGGACTGCTGCTCAGAGCCTCTGCTTTGGAACCCGGAACCTGAACCCTGACCTGGCCCATGCACCTCTCTCCTGCTCCTTCCAGAGTCCTGTAAGATGCACTGGGAGGGCCGCTCACATTTCTCAAGAGTCCCAGAATGGTGTAGGGGACCTGCTGGAAGGATTCAGCACTCATTTTGAGGGGTGGGAATTGGAGGTCATGAGAATCACCAGTAAACATCCTCTTGTCCCTGCTTATTCCCACAGGGTTTGACTTGCTGCAGGTAAGAAAAGGTCTCAGAGCAGGAAGCTAAGTTTAAAGTATGAAGGAGTATCAGGGAGATACCTGGGAGCTGGGAAGTGAAGGTGCAGGAAGAAAGGGAGAATGGAAGTCCCTGGGAGTGGCAGAGCCTTCTGTGGCCACTTAGGGGCACAGCCAGCTCCCTCTTTGTTCTTAAGCTTTAGATGCCTGTTCCACCAGCACTGACCCCCGTCACGCACCACTTTTGACAACTGCCTTGCATTGTTTCATTGTATTCCTCTCTTCCAGTTATTTCTTCCATGTGATTTGCAGCTGAATGTAAGTGATGCATGCGGGAACTGTGCTGGAAGCTCCTTGCATCCCCACATTGATGCACACAGCAAGATTTCTTTTTTTCTTTTTTTTTGAGATGGAGTCTCACTCTGTCACCCAGGCTGGAGTGAGGTGGCATGATCTCGGCTCACTGTAACCTCCACCTCCCGGGTTCAAGCGATTCTCATGCCTCAGCCTCTCGAGCAGCTGGGATTACAGGCATGCGCCACCACTCTCAGCTAATTTTTGTATTTTTAGTAGAGACGGGGTTTCATCATGTTGCCCAGGCTGGTCTCAAACTCCTGACCTCATGTGATCCATTCACCTCAGCCTCCTAAAGTGCACAGCAAGGCTTCTTAAAGGAGTGAAATAGGATTCTCACCCATTTCTGGGGACAGTCAATGCTTCACATCCCCTTAATATTATTATATTATATTCATATCTCCTTAATATTTTATTATCAACTGTAACCTCTAAGTAAGGAGGTGGCTCTAAGTAAGGAGGTGGGGGATGTATGTTCAAGCTTCTGCAGGCATTGAACCCTTTGTTCAACTTAAAAGGGGCAGGTGCAGCTGAGGATTTACTTTCTCCCTGCAATTTGTGGTAACCGCTTATTCAGAAACATTTCTCTGTCTAGTTGGGCCAGGATGCTGCGTGTGGATTTTCAGATTCTTAGAGAATGATGTGGCTAGCCCTGCTGTCAGAGGCTGGCAAATTCAGACAGGCGTCATCATTGCTCCCTTGGGGAATCAGAGAGCTGAGCTGGGAAAGGGAGGGTCTGCAGAAGCGCCTGGACCTGGAAGCAGCTCTGCTTTCACAATGTCTGGACTATTCAAAGCCAGCCAAGTTGCTTCTGGACCTTGGAGATGCCTGTTTGGCATTATAGGGTGTCGGCATGGCAACCGTATGGCCAGATTTCTCAAGAAGGTCCTGATTTTTAATATTCTGTCCTGCTGTCGGCCCATGTGTCACCAATTTTGATGTGAAAAATTTGGCTATGAAATCTGTAAAGCTAAAGGGAGATACTGATTCCATCCCCATATGGCTGCTTACGATGCGGCAAGGTTTGTGATTTTTCCATGCTGTACCTGATGGGCGAGGCAGTAGATTTGGGGACATCCCCTTGAATCTACACTGATGCACGCTGGGACAGGACAGCAGCCAAACTGGGAGGCAGGGCCAACACAGCCGGCCTTGAGTCTTCAGTCCTCACAGTTGGAGAGAACATTTGTGGTTGTTTTGGTTTGGGACCTAGGTTTTCCATATGCCAGTTCACTAACAGGCATGGGTGGGAGGCTAAGGTGTTATATGGAATTTCACTTTACATTTTTTAAAAAGACTACTCATTTTCGGTATAGGTGCACTCACTTGTGTCAACAGTCTCCTATTTAGAACTGTGAAAGATTTAGCCAAGAATTTCTTAAACCGGAGTTTCTTAGCCTGAAATTGGGATACTGCTGAATGACCATGGACACAATACTTAACATCTCTGGACCTTGGTTGTTTTGTCTGCTGAAGTTGAGTGAAATGATTTGCAAGGTTTGTTGATCCTGAGATAAGCAGATGATAGCTCCATTTCTAGATGTAAATACATGACTTTAAGGGGGAGTTCTCCTGAAAGGTGTTGTGAAGTTTCTGCTTATGGAGGGACATGCTCCTGTCAGTGGAAGGTCCCACAGGAACCCTTGAGGCCTTGCAGGAAGCCCCCGCTTACCTAGCAGAAGGGGATGCAAATGATGGCTTTTCTGGTAGTGTTCTCAGAGAGTGGATGCTTTAATAAGATCTAGAATAATTTATATTTTATTTATAATGTGTGCATTTTGGAACTGTGGGAATATGATTTGCCTAAATATAATAACAGAAAGTGATTTTGTATTTAATTGGTTTAGGTACCACACTTGAGAAAGAGAGTGAGGAGGAAGAAGCACAAACACCCACAATTCCCTTTGTCAAAATGTTCAGATTTTTTTCTTTTCTTTCTTTTCTTTTTTTATTTTCTTTTTTCTTTTTCTTTCTTTTTTTTTTTTCAGACACAGGGTCTCACTCTGTCACCCAGGCTGGAGTGCAGTGGCACAGTCATGATTCACTGCAACCTTCACCTCCTGGGCTCAAGCGATTCCCCTGCCTCAGCATCCTGAAGAATAGCTAGGACTACAAGTGTGTGCCACCACACCTGGTTGATTTTTATATACTTTTGTAGAGACAGGGTCTTTCCATATTGTCCAGGTTGGTCTCGAACTTCTGGACTCAAGGGGATCCTCCCACCTTGGCCTCCCAAAGTGCTGGGATTACAGGCGTGAGCCACTGCGCCCAGCCAAAAATGTTCAGATATAAAGGGCCTGATTTCCTGTCAATGGGGTCTGTTCCTGGGCCATTTCGAGACCTGCCTCTGGGACATGGGGTCAGCCCAGAGGGAACTAAGACTGGGGGTGGGGAGGAGGGCTGGCAGCCCGAGAGTTACCTTCCTGGAAGTCCAGAGGTCCAAGGGCACGGGACTAGCTTTAGGGTGCTGCTCATGCTTCTGCAGGTCTTTTATTTCTGTGCTGTAACAGCAATTTACCCCCCAGCTGCTCCGAGATCTTTGGGAGCATGGCTTTCTTCCCTGGTGGCTGTGTTTGTCCTTGCTGCAGGCAGAGGAAACCCTTGGGTCTGGAAATGCCATTTAAGGTAGAGGTAGGAGGACACTGGTAGACCAGGGCCAGGCTGAGTTGCCCACGGGACTGTCTCACTGTAATGGAGGAAGCTTCCCTGAGGTCAGAGGGGAGCCTATAGCCAAGCCTTCATTACAGTTACAAGATTGAAGATTTATACCCTGTCTGCTTCTTGAGGAGACCTTAAGCACCTTCCCCATGAAGAGTAGAGCAAAGACACAGGAGGCTAAACAGACGTGGAAAGGAGCGGAGGAGCTGAGCTTTCAGACATGAGTCAACTGCTGATTATACTTGGGCAGTAAATTCAGTTCAGTTAATCAGTGTGCTTGCCTGGTACAGTCACCGACTGTGTGTAGCCCACTCTGAAAACGGTGTCAAGTGGTTTAGTCCCTCTTCTCTGAAATCTTGTGGTCTTTGACCTGTACCTTCTAGCCTCCATAATCACTGTATACTCTGTTATGTTGATGGTGATGACATTCGTTGGAGACCTGGATGCTGTGTGTTTTACAGGCTTACCTCTCTGAATCCCCTCAACAACCTAATGAGATAGGTACCATTGTTAAGTTCTCATACGAGTAAACATGCTTACTCATGCTCTGACAACTAGTAAGTGCACCCGACACTAGGTGTTTCTGACTCCAAAGCCCAGGCTCATGTCTTCCTTCCCCTAGAGCATCTTCTGGGCAAGATCCAAGCCTGGTTTATCAGCACATCTTTTCTGGGGCACCTGAATCAGCACCTTGCTTTGTATTCGCTCCACAAACATTCGTTGGGGAAAAAAATGCAAAAACGATACAGAACAAAATGTTGGCAGTAGGGAGGTAGGATTATGGGCAATCCCTCCTTCCATCTTTTGGGTTTTTACCCCCAAATTTTCTGTAATAAGCATCCATTGACATGATAATGTTCAAACCAATAAGGATAATTATTTTTAAAACATATTTGGTGACTGGTTAAGATCACTCTTGACTCCAAAATCAAAGTATAACCTTCTTAACCACATCTCACACTTCTGACTCCCCATCAAAACTTAGCATTGAGCCAACTTTCAGAAAAGGCAAGAGACTTATTTGAATTATTCTGTAGGGTTCCAAGGAATAGAATTGAGGCCAGGAGGTGAAAGATGCAGGGAGAGAAATTTCTTTGCAACAGAAGGAAAACATTCTCACAGAACCATCCAACAGCGGAGCAGTCCAAAGGCCGGCCAGGGTTTCTCTCCACACTCCCCGTTGGCCCATAAGTGCTCCCAACAGCAGCAGGAAAGGGAGAAAAAAGACTCCCTGTCATGAAATAGGGCCCAATTATTGCACTGCAAGAGCCCTGCACCCTGGGAAGTAGGCGGGCCCCATGCACTGAGGCCAGCCCAGGACAGGGTAACAACCAGAAATCCATAACTGCTGCTGTGCTCCTCTCTCCCCTGTTCCTTTGGAGCTGCCAAGCAAGGACAGAGAGAGGAAGCCAAGGCTGGTCAGAGACAAAGCTGCAAAGTTGGAGGCGCTGGTCTTTAGCATCTTTCCTCTCCCAAGACTGAGGCCTGCGTAGGTGTTTCTGCCTGGTGGAGGCACCTTGAGTCTGACCTTCCCATATTCCACTTCTATTTTCCCAATCCAACCCAGGTGTGATTTCCAGGTTACCTGTCCTGTCTCCCAGACCCCTGACTGTTGCTGCCTGGGGCGGCGCTGGCTGGCAGTGCCCCTGAGCTGTGTGCTTATGGAGAAGCCACAGCCCTGGCCTGCCTGTCTCCCCACACCCCTAAACTTCAGATGCGCCTTTGAACTGTATCTGGCTAGAGACAGTATGGTCACTCAGGGAACTTTTGTGAACATTTCAGACCAGATAGGAGTGGCAGGCCAGAGGTACTTTGGGAAAGAGGGGGAGACTGGAAGAAGCTTGTCGATCATATTATGTAGGCAAGATAAGGCTCAGGCAAAATTTGAGGAGGCATTGAGGCAGGTCTGCCCAGGTATAGCCTTTCCACTTTTCCAGACCCATTAGGAACAACTTCACGTTTCACTGAAGAGCACAAGCTCCTCTTTCTTGCTGTTTCATAAAGTGAGGTGTGGCTCTGTGTAGAGCAGGGATGACATTGTCTCAGAGTTCAGAGGTGAGTGACATGCCTTAATGTGAATTGTGCTGTTGCAGGATTTTCCTGGCCCCTAGGTGGGCCAGGCAGAGTGAAGTGGCCCAGGATGGAAACAGATGTTGGCTGTCAGCAGGGGATGGAGAGAGGGAATGGAGAGAGGATGTGAATGAAGTCCAAGTGATCCCACTTCTAGGCTCAGCCCTGCCCTCAAGGGACTGTGTTTCCTTAGGTGAGTCACTCCCACTCCCTGGACCTTAGTTTCCTCATCTGTCAGGTGAGGGTTGAACTACAGGATCTCGGCGGTCCCTATCAGCTGAAATAATCTTGGACTTTGTTGAACTTCTCCCGCAAAAGTGAGGTGGCCTTCAGCCAGGGCTTAAGTCCTGATAGTGCTTGAATTAAGGAGAATAAGACCAGAGGGTGAGGTGTACAGAGACCTCGACCACATGTATTAAGAAGGGCTGTAACCTTTAAATTCTCATAAGGAATAAACTGGCCCCCATCCTTCCCCTTTCTCTTCCCTTGAAACATTGTCTGATGGAGCTACACCGCTCCCTGCCCGCTGTACTAGAAGCCTAAGATATTTGTGAGTGTGTCTGAGAATGCACACAGGCATGTATGCAGAAGTGTCTACAGGTGGACTTCAGATACCTCAACAATCTAGGAAGACCAGAAGGAAGCTACAAAGACCCCTTTGCAGAGCATAAATAGCCATAACACCCATGGACTTTACTCAGAAGACAGGCATGGAATTGCCCATAGGCCACAGTCTGGAAATTAACATTGTTTATAAAAATTGGTTTCAGTAGTTCAGGGGGTTGGTCATCTCCTGGCAACTTTCAGTTTTCCTAGGTTACAAATATAGTAGATTGGATGAAGCAAGATGAGGGAATTGCTAGGAGCTGCTGACACACTGAGAAGTGACAGCTGATAGCAAAGGCCTAGCCAGGAAGGGCCGTGTGAGGTAGGAGGGGCCCCTCCTGCCTCCACACACACACAGGATCAGAATGCTGAAGGCAGCATCTATTCATTCTCTTGACAATTATTTACTGAGCATGTACTATGTGCCAGGACTGTTACAGGCCTGGAAATAACAAACCAGGTAAAATCCAAGCTCTCAAGGGGCTCATATTCTAGTGGGGAGAGGCAGAAAATAAACAGAAAGATATATTAGGTGGTGGCAAATACTATGAAAGTAAAGCAGCATAAGGGGGCAGAAAGATGGGAAAAGGATGGCCAGGAAAGGCCTCTGGTAAGACTTCACTGGAGATGGCATTGGCATGCAAAGAGAGAGTGAGCCATGCGGACATCTAGGGAGACAGTGTTCCAGACAGCCTGGGCCAGGGCACCATCCCGGAGAGTGTGTGCTTAGAGGGGCAGCTGGAGCAGGAGGAAAAGTGCCCACAGCAGAGGCCAGACCGTTAGGCCTTGCAGGCTGTGGTAAAGATAGACTCAGAAATCCATCCCTGAATCATCAGGAAGTGATAAATTCCACTCGGTGCACAGGCTGGTAAGTCAGGGAATTGTGTCATTCATTTCAGAACATTTTCCAGCAAGATGGTCAAATTTAGTTGTTAGTGTTGGTTCTTTTTTCTTTTTTTAAGATTTTTTTCCCTCTCAGGATATGTGTGTGTATAAAAGCGTTGGTTCCTAAGGAGGTAAGAGTAGGTTCGTTGGAAAATGTTCTGTGTCTTGGAACACTTCATTTCCTTAAAATGTGGGATCAATGTGTGTTGTGTGTGGTATGTGTGGTGTGTGGTGTCTGTGGTATGTGTATGTGTAGTGTGTATGTTGTGTTGTATGGGTATGTATAGAACGTGTGATGTATGATATATGGGGCGCACGTGTGTGTGTGGTGTAGTGTGTGTTGTGTGTGGTATGTGTATATGTGGTATGTCTGGTGTGTGTGTGATGTGTGGGGTTTGTGTATGTGTGTGTAGTATGTGATGTGTGTGTGTGGCATTTGTGTGTGTGTGATGTGTGGGGTTTATGTGTGTGTGATGTGTGTGATGTGAGGTTTGTGTGTATGTAGTGTGTGTGTGTGATTTGTGGGGTTTGTATGTATGTGTGTTATATGTTGTGTGTGTGTGGTATGTGTGGTGTGTATATGATGTGTGGGGTTTGTGTGTGTGTGGTGTGTGTGTGATGTGGGGTTCGTGTGTATGTAGTGTGTGTGTGTGTGTCTGTGTGCATTTGTGTGTGTGTGTGTGTGTATGATGCATGTGTGGGGGGTGTAGTGTGTGATGTGAGGCTGGTGGAGGGTGCTGGTGCCTGAAGCGATGTAAAAGGGAAAAGGTAACGGAGCCCTTGTTGAAATATTGGAGTGGGCAGGCTGGGGAGGACTCTGTCTGGAGGGAGAGTTTTGTGTGGGATGGAGAATTCCTCTGAATGGTGGTACCTGATCAAGCCTGCCTTTGTCTCCTTGTCTGGTTCGTGGTGTTCTCTTCTGGTACCGTTGGGACTCTGGAAATTGTTTTCTGGCAATGCAGGAACTTGGAATCCCTGCCCCTCCCCACAGCTTCTCCTCTGTTCAAGCAGACCCCCTGGAGGCTGAAGCCTGTCAGGGCCTTCCCTAAGACACAGAGTAGGCACTCGTGCGGGGAGTAGTCACTGCTGGGCAGGAGTGGGCACTGCGCAGCTCTTTCTCGGGCAGGTGGTTGATAAAAGGGGCTGCCTTCAGGAGGCAGACGGCTCTGCCCGGCCCATCTGAGGTGTGTCCTCTGAGGTTCAATGGCTCCCTCAGTGCCCAGGTGACTGGTATGACACAGCGTCGTGTGTCTCTGGCAAGCTGCAGGCACCTTTTTTCTGTGGTTTAGGTCACACACAATTCCAATCCCCTGGCAGTCGTGCCCTTTGAGATGCTTCTTGTCAAAGTTCAGATTTTCATCCCTTCATCTTCTCACAGCAGCTCTGCCTGTAGCTTCTTTAAACAAACTGTATGGGAGGGCTTCTGATATTTCAAGGTCTTTCATGTCAAGGGAAGCTGGCCTTGGGCTGCCACAGTCCACTGGGGCAACCCGAGTTGCCTTCCAAAGTTGCCGGATCAGCGGTCCGTTCCAGGGGGCTTCACTTCTGACGCCTCACACATCTGTGACCTGATTATTTCCTTGGAAGTCATCTTTTCCTCTCCCTGTGGAAGTTCTCACTGGATAGGGAGATGCGGGGCATGTGGCAGGCTTGGGGCATTATCCCAGGGATGAGGGGAAGCGCAGCCTGGGGCTCAGGGAGAAAGAACATGTGATCGCCTAGTGATGTCTTGCTGGGGATCTGGTGGTTTGAAGGGGCGAAGCAGTTAGGACTGAGCACAGCCCCCACAAATACCGCACCAACCTAGAGGCCGGATGAAGAAGGAGAACCAAAGGTCAGGGCAAACACACCGCAGGGACCAGGGAAGGCAAGGGAGCAGCAGGCCAAAGCACTTCTCCAAGTGGAAAGCAGAGGCTACCCACGGTGATGTGTGAGTGCAGTCTTGGTGGTGCCTTGCGGGGGCATGAACATGGCAAGGGCCTTCTCCCAAAACAACAACGGGACATGGCTCATCGCTGGATGCACCCCAAAGTTGCCAACTCCAGTTGTTTTTTGTATAGCAGAGAACACAGCGTCACCCAACTACCTCTTCCAGACAATGCAGCATCCCTGAACCACACTGGGGCCGGGGCTCTGGAACTGGGACTCACAGCGGGGTGAGGATGGGCTAGCTCAAGACCTATGGAACTTGGGAGATCAGAAGGCCAGCGCTGGGGCAAAGCTGAGGGCAGGCCAACCAGAGAGCCCAAGAAAGGGCCCTGGCAGGGAGGAAAACTGGGCATAAGGTGACAGGTCTGAGCGAGAGTGCTCAGAGGAGCCGGCCCCTGGGATCCCCGAAGCCAAGCCGAGTCACAGGAGCTCTGATGGGAGGCTGGCATCTGCCCGAGGCTGGGGAGAGCCCTCCTCATCACAGAGTCCAGACTGTGCTCACCAATGCAATGGTTGCCGGCCACAGGTGGCCACCGAGTGCTTGGAATGTGGTTATTGCAACTGAGGAACTGAATTTTTCATTTTATTTGATTCTCATTGATTTAAGTTTTGAAACAACACTCATTTTAGTTGTGGGAAAACATTTGGGAATGTTTAGAACTTCGGTATGTGGAATCTATATTTTCAACTGTAAATTTTTGTGAAATCTCAATACAGATCTGTGCTGAAAATTTAGTATCTGAATTGAAATCTGCTGTAAAATATATATCGGATTTCAAAGACTTAGAAAAAGAACTAAAATACCTTGCTAGTATTTTGTACATGTTGAAATGATATTTGGATATATTAGGTGAAATAACATTATTAAAGTTAATTTCGTCTGTTTCTTTTTATTTAATGTGGCTACTAGAAAATTTTAACTTGCATACATGGCTTGCAGTCTGTTTCCACTGGGCAGTGCTGGTGCTCACATTCATTCACATCCCCTCTCTTAAGTGCTAGGAGGGACCAGGTGCTGTGGCTTGCGCCTGTAATCCCGGCACTTTGGGAGGCTGAGGAGGGGAGATCACCTGAGGTCAGGAGTTCAAGACCAGCCTGGTAACATGGTGAAACCCCATCTCTACTAAAAATACAAAAAAATTAACCGGGCCTGATGGCATGCACTTGTAATCCCAGCTACTCAGGAAGGGGAGGCACAAGAATTGCTTGAACCTGGAAGGTGGAGTTTGCAGTGAGCCAAGATGACGCCACTGCACTCCAGCCTGGGTGACAGAGCAAGACTCTGTCATAAATAAATAAATAAATACATAAATACATAAATAAAAAGTGCTAGGAGGTTGTCCAAGGAAGGTTATACAGTCATGTGCTGCAACAATGTTTTGGTCAACCAGGGACTACATATACGACAGTGGTCCCATCAGATTATAATGGAACTGAAATATTCCTCACCTACTGACCCTGTAGCCACCGTAATGTTGCAGCACAATTACTTTATTTTAAAAAATAAATTTAGTGTAGACTACATGTACAGTGTTTATAAAGTCGTGTAACATCCTAGGCCTTCCCATTCACTCATCACGCACTCACTGACTCACCCAGAGCAATTCCCAGTCCTGCAAGCTCCATTCATGGTATGTGCCCTATACAAGTCTACCATTTTTTATCTTCTATACTGTATTTTTACTCTACTTTTTATATGTTTAGATACGTACACATATGAAAATACTTATTGTGTTACCATCGCCTACCATTCAGGACAGTAATATGCTGTACAGGTTTAGAGCCTAGGAGCAATAGGGTATCCCATATAGCCTAGTTGTGCTGGAAGTTATACCATCTAGGTTTGTGTAAGTGCACTCTGACATTTGCACAGTGATGAACTTGCCTAATGACACATTTCTCAGAATGGATAAGGAATGCATGACTGTATACAAAGTGAAGAATCTGGCTACGCATCCTAGTTTACCTTGACTTCAGGATTAGATCTTTCCAGTCCAGCTGCTGCTGAGCTATTGGTTCCTAATTCACCATTATCCGTGAGCATGGGATACCTCCCAGCATGGGCTCTAGTCCTCATATCATCATTAAAAACAAGGTCAATATTTTGTGCAGTGTCTTCTCTTTTAGAAATCCCTTCTAAGCTCTTGCTGTGATGAAAATGGGTTTTGGAGGAGGGGTAGGAGCAGTGGAGGCGAGAAGCCTTTTACTCCCCTGGAAGGTAGAGGGATTATTTCCAGTCTGTTGCTTTTGGTGTTTCGTCTTTGTCCTGTTACAGCCAGAATGACAAGTAGGTCTCAGCTCTAATGCCAACTCAGAACTTGTGGAAGTGGCAGCCTGGAGCACTGTGGTGAGGATTCTGGAGCTGCCTCCAGGCTGAGCGGGAAAGAGGCTATGATCGATTAGCCATGTCTATAAAGGGCTTGGAAAGGGACCCTAGGACATGCACCTTGTATTTACTAATCCTGCATTAGGTGAGGTTGTCTTCTTGGAGTGATTTTTCTCCACTTTAGAGATCTGACATGCTTTAAGACATCAGCCACTTTGAAGAAGCAGGGATGAGGCTTACACTGAGCCAGAACATGTGCAAAAGAGACATTCTCATCTCCTTGGGCCAGAATCCTAGCTAAGGAGATGTGTGACATTTTAGTAAGCATTCCTGTCAGGAAAGTCTCAATACCCACTTCACATACTTGGTGGAGGTGAGCTTGGCTCTGGTCTGGGCTCAGCCTACTGGCAAGATAGGACATAGTTAGAGCCGTAAACCCAAGAAGAGTAGGAATCTGCAGGGTCTGGAAGAAATGGGAGGGGTTGGCTCTTTTTCTGTCTTTCCTCTTCTTTGCTTAAAAACAGGAGCTGTGGATTTGAGAACATGTCTTGCTTCTTGGTGCTAAATTTCTGATGATGGCTTTGTTCAGGATGCAGCATAGCGTAGTGGTTATGGGCACAGACATTGCAGCCAAAGTGTCAGGGTTCATATTCTAGTTCTGCCACTTACTAGCAAGTTACTTAAGCATTCCATGCCTCTGGTTTCTCGTCTGGAAAATGAGGATGCTAGTAATCCGCGTTTTAGAGGGTTGCTCTGAAGATTGAGTTAATTCACATCAAGAGTTTAGGTTAATTCACATCAAGAGTTTAGAATTCTGCCTAACTCGTAGTAAATGCTATACAAGCATTAGTATACAAATTGTTACACAAATTAGTATGCAAACTTGTAATATAAGTTATTTGTTAATTTGTATATTAGTTATCTAATTCTGCATAACAAATCACCCCAAAACTTAATGACTTAAAACAATAATTATTTATTCTCTCTCATTGGGTCAAGGAATTTGGGAGTGGCTTGGCTAAATGGTTCTGGGTTTTCTCATGTGGTTGCAAACAGATGTCAGCCAGGGCTATTGTTATCTAAAGGATTGAAGGTGTTTCTCTCATATTGTTGGCAAGTTGGCATTGGCTGTTGGCAAAAGACCTCAGTTCTCCACGTGAGTCTCCACAGGCCTCCTGTGGGAGGCCTTCATAGTATGCATCTTCATAGTATGGTGGTTGGCTTCCCCCAGAGCAAGCAATCTGGGACACCAAGGCAAATATTGCCAAGCCTTGTATATGTGTGATGCAGCCTTGGAAATCTCATAAACAGAAGAGTAGTAAGATTTTGAGAGACTGCTGCGGCTGCTGGTTTGAGAATAGACTGGAGGACGGCAGGGATAGAAGCACTTTTTGACTGTCCAGCTTGTTCTGGTACTTTCCCCCTTGACCAGAATAGCAGGCCTGAGCTGATTGTTACTGTCCTCATTTTACACATCAGAACCTGACTCAGAGATGGCAGGTTACTTGCCAACAGAGCCAGTTCTACCAGGGCTGCCCGGCTTCAAAGCCATGGACACACTTACTTGTCAGGATACCCACCACCTGATGGCACAGCTTACAAGGGGAAAACAGATTCTGTGAAGGATCGTAGTTCCCTTATCCTTCAAGTCAGGATGGGGAGCTTCAGAGGACAGAGAGGTACTCATGGATCAGACAAAGGATTGGAACGAGAAAGGGGTGACCATAGCAGGTGCCATAGCTGTGGGAAGATAGAGGGACTGGGGCAGAGTTTGGAAGGTCTTAGGGACTAGAAGGGTGCAGCCTGGGGAGAGCCCCTGCAATTGGCTTAGCCTCTCCAAAGTAGAACCCCTGAGGTCAGGGAAATTCTTGGTGTTATTTATTATACCCTAGAGAGCTCTATGCAAAGGAAGCAGGACCACCCACTTGGGATGGAGTACCTTGCAGGAATAAAATAAATGAAATTGATCAGTATATATATATCAGTATGAAAGGAGCTGAAAAATATGATGTTAGGGAGGAAAAGAACTGCATTGCAGAATTGATGATTTAGTATGATACCATTTATGTAAATTAAAATAATACAAAACAATTCCATATATCATCCTTGGGTGTGTCTATGTGTGTGTGTGCGCATGTGCACATATACATCTCAAAGTATAAAAGTGGAACTGGCCAGGCACACTTGCTCATACCTGTAATCCCAGCACTTGGGGAGACTGAGGCAGGAGAACTGGTTGAGCTCAGGAGCTTAAGACCAGCTTGGGTAACATAGTAAGCCTCTGTCTCTACAAAAATTTGTTTTTAATTAGCCAGGCATGGTGGCATGCACCGAGTAGTCCCAGCTACTCTGGAGGCTGAAGTGGGAAGATTGCTTGAGTCTGGGAGGTCATGAGTCTGCAGTGAGCTATGATCATGCCACTGCACTCCAGACTGGGCTATAAAGTGAGACATGTATTAGTCCATTTTCACGCTGCTGATAAAGGCATATCTGAGACTGGGCAATTTACAAAAGAAAGAGGTTTATTTGGACTTACAGTTCTACATGGCTGGGGAAGCCTCACAATCATGGCAGAGGATGAAAGGCAGTGGCGAGAGAGAATGAGGAGGAAGCAAAAGTGGAGACCCCTGATAAACCCATCGGATCTCGTGAGACTTATTCACTATCACAAGAATAGCATGGGAAAGATGATTCAGTTACCCACATTGATTCAGTTACCTCCCATTGGGTCCCTCCCACAGCATGTGGGAACTCTGAGAGATACAATTGAAGATGAGATTTGGGTGGGGACACAGCCAAATCATATCATCTGTTTCCAAAAAAAGAAAAAAAAGAAGACCAAAGAAGATACACAGCACACTTATGACAGTGAGTGTCCTGGAGAAGGATGGGAGAGAGGATCAAAAGAGAGTGTGACTTTATCTGTAATGTTTTGTTTCTGTTGTTTTTGTGGTTTTGTTTGTTTGCTTCAGTTTTTTTATAAGAAAGAAGCTTGGAGGCCGGGTGCGGTGGCGCACGCCTGTAATCCCAGCACTTTGGGAGGCCGAGGTGGGCGGATCACGAGGTCAAGAGATCGAGACCATCCTGGCCAACATGGTGAAGCCCTGTCTCTGCCAAAAATACAAAAATTAGCTGGGTGTGGTGGTGTGTGCCTGTAATCCCAGCTACTCAGGAGGCTGAGGCAGGAGAATCGCTTGTACCCAGGAGGTGGAGGTTGCAGTGAGCCGAGATCACGCCACTGCACTCCAGCCTGGGCAACATAGTGAGACTCTATCTCAAAAAAAAAAAAAGAAAGAAAGAAGCTTGAAGCAAATCTAACAAAATATAAACAGTTGTTAATTCTGGTGGCAGTGCAAGTAATTGTATTCTTTGTCTTTGTCCTTTTTGGAATAAAAAAACTCTGATTTTAAAACATGTTTAAAGTAAAAGGAAAGAGCGAGCTTGTGACTTAAGGTTGCTGGAGCTCAGCTGATTGAGAAGGAGGGTGCAGTGGAGGACTGAAGGCAAAATGCCTGTTCCCCCAAGCCTGTCACGCACGTGTCACTGTGGTCACTTGCCTGGAGGACAATCAAAGTGACTCTCGATTCTTCTGAACCTGAAGATCAACCCTGATGGGCTGGCATTGAAGGCACTGGTCATGGAGAAAGGACTTCCCTGCTGAGAGCCAAGGCAAGAGAGACGAGATCCCAGGACCTGAAGGCCAATCTGTAAAAGGGCTGAATAGTCAAAATGGGTGTGTCTTCATGAAGGACAAATGACAAATTCTTTTGATAGAAAGGTATGAGATCAAAGACAAAAAGCCTTTATTATTATATTTTCTCCTTTTTTTATTATTATGCTTTAAGTTCTAGGGTACATGTGCACAACGTGCAGGCTCGTCACATGTGTATACATGTGCCATGTTGGTGTGCTGCACCCGTTAACTCGTCATTTACATTAGGTATATCTCCTAATGCTATCCCTCCCCGCTCCCCGCCACCCCACGACAGGCCCCGGTGTGTGATGTTCCCCATCCTGTGTCCAAGTGTTCTCATTGTTCAGTTCCCACCTATGAGTGAGAACATGTGGTATTTGGTTTTCTGTCCTTACAATAGTTTGCTCAGAATGATGGTTTCCAGCTTCATCCATGTCCCTACAAAGGACATGAACTCATCCTTTTTTATGGCTGCATAGTATTCCATGGTGTATATGTGCCACATTTTCTTAATCCAGTCTATCATTGTTGGACATTTGGGTTGGTTCCAAGTCTTTGCTATTGTGATTAGTGCCACAATAAACATACGTGTGCATGTGTCTTTATAGCAGCATGATTTATAATCCTTTGGGTATATACCCAGTAATGGGATGGCTGGGTCAAATGGTATTTCTAGTTCTAGATCCTTGGGGAATTGCCCCACTGTCTTCCACAATGGTTGAACTAGTTTACAGTCCCATCAACAGTGTAAAAGTGTTCCTATTTCTCTACATCCTCTCCAGCACCTGTTGTTTCCTGACTTTTTAATGATCGCCATTCTAACATTTATGCAGCCAACAGACACATGAAAAAATGCTCATCATCACTGGCCATCAGAGAAATGCAAATCAAAACCACAATGAAATACCATCTCCTTTTTTTTTTTTTTTTTAGAGACAAGCCCTCCCTCTGTGACCCAGGCTGGAGTGCTGTGGTGCTATCAAAGCTCACTATAACCTCCAACTCCTGGGCTCAAGCATCTACTCACCTCAGCCTCAGCCTGTAGCTAGGACTACAGGTGCACACCACCATGCCCGGCTAATTTTTAAATGTTTTGGAAAGACGGGGTCTCACTATGTTACCCAGGCTGGTCTTGAACTCCTAGGCTCAAGCAGGCCTTCCACTTTGGCCTCCCAAAGTGCTAGGATTACAGGCGTGAGCCACCACACTGGTCATATTCTGTCCCTTTAGACATAATATGTGTTTAATTTACAAGGCAGGGAATCAAAAGGAAGGAAATAAAAATCACCCCAAATCCTACCATTCAGGGTTACTGCTATTAATGTTTTGGCAAATAATTGATTCAGATCTTTTTTGATTGATTTTTAAAAAAAGGAAATTATAGATTCTATACTGTTTGTAACTTGTTCTTTTTATTTAACACTATATCACGAATACTCTTCTGTATCATAATCTTCTTCCAAATATTTTTAAATGTCTGTCTAGGATTTCATTGTTGTCTACTGTTCCATAGACTATATAATCACAGTTCATAAATGATGAATGTTTAGATTAGGTTGGACTATATAATGTTGTATTTTAGGTAAAAAATTGTCAAATTGGCAGTTTTGTATGGTCTAACCAAATGTGTTGTCCGTGTTTCATAGTTATAAACAACACAGTGAGCATTCCTGAAGGCAAATCTTTGCACATAGCATTGATTAATTCCTTAGATAAATACCTCGAAATGAATTGTTGAACAAAAGATCAAATTTCAAATAAAGACAGGATCTGACAGGGCTGGAATTAGGGTGAGGCAAATTATCTATGCACAGAGCCAGATCCTGTCTTTACCTTAATTTTTTTTTTTTTTTTTTTTGAGACAAAGTCTCACTCTTGTCGCTGAGGCTGGGGTGCAGTGGCACAGTATCAGCTCACTGCAACCTCTGCTTCCCAGGTTCAAGCGATTCTCCGGCCTCAGCCTCCCGAGTAGCTGGGATTACAGGCACTCGCCACCACTCCCGGCTAGTTTTTGTATTTTTAGTAGAGACGGGGTTTCACCATGTTGGCCAGGCTGGTCTCGAAATCCTGACCTCAGGTGATCTGCCCACCTTGGCCTCCCAAAGTGCTGAGATTACAGGCGTGAGCCACCACGCCTGGCCATTTATCTTAAATTTAATATTTTGTTCATTAAGAATTTTTTGCATTAATTTTGATTTTTAAAAATACTTCATTAAAATATTACATACCTTGATTACTGAGTTTTGGGGGGGTCCCTTTACATTTGCACCTGAGGTGAGTGCCTCACTTGTCTTACCCTGAAGGTAACGATAGCACTACCTTTTAGAGCTGTTAAGATGAGACAATCTTTTGTAAATCTCAGAACATTGTCCACAGTAAGTGTGTTCAATAAATGTTATGTACATCTCCACTGAAAAAGCATTAGTTTTCTTGTGTGCAACAAGCACTAAGCTAGAAGCTGGTTTACAAGGATAAGTAAGACCCAGTTCCTGCCCTCAAGTTGCTCAGCCCTGTAAGGGACTGAGTGGGTGTGGGAAGGGCTTTGGGGGCCGTGTCAGGGCGTATGCCGAGTATAGCACAGTCTTGCACAGCTTCACTGAGGGCTGAATCTTTGAAGATGAGCATGTGCTTGGTGGACACAGGAAGGAACATCAGGTGAGGGGTGTGGCAAAGGCTTGGTGTAGTAACCCCAATTCCATCTTGTAGGGTCATCTCATAGGGTCATCTCATGGGATTGTAGCCTGAATGGAGGGGGCCTAGGTCGAGAAATAAGACTGGGCTGTTGGGGGAAGAGACTGCAACTTCACCCTGAAGCTGGTATTTATTCTGTTCCCAAGCTACACAGACTACAGGAGAGCCCAGCCTAGAATAACCTACTCATGTTCCCTATGCAACAGAAATAATGGTGCCTAGTATTCATTTATTTTTCTTATTTTTAAAATTTTATATTGTAGTAAAATACATATAAGATAAATTTTACCATCTTAACCATTTTTAAACGTACAATTCAATGGCATTAAAGACATTCACATTGTTGTGTGACCATCACTACCATTCATCTACAGAGCTCTTTCATCTTCCCAAACTCAAAGCCTATGCCCATTAAACACTAACTCCCCATTTCCCCTCTCCCTAGCCCTTGGAGGCCACTATCCTACTTTCTGTCTCTATGACTGTGACTACTCTAGGTACCTCATATAAGTGGAATCCTGTAAGTTGTGTCTTTTGTGGTGGCTCATTTCATTTAGTGTAGTGTTCTCAGTGTTCATCCATGTTGTAGCATGTGTCAGAATTTCCTTTTTTTAAGGCTGAATAATAAATACTTCTATGTATGTCTATACTACATTTTGTTTATCCATTCATCCATCAGTGAACCTCCCGGGCTGCTTCGACCTTTTGGCTACTGTAAATAATGGTGCTGCAAACATGGTGTACAAGTATCTGTGCAAGACGCTGCTTTCGGTTCTTTGGGGTATATATGCAGAAGTGGAATTCCTGGATCATATGGTAATTCTATTTTTAATTTTTTGAGGAATCACCATAACTTTTTCTTACCATTTTTGCTGGATAAGGGAGCTGAGGCATCCAGCACAGTGCCCACCCCTAGAAAGTATACAATGAACATTGTTGCCTGGATGAGGCCCATGGAGGTTGAGTCACTTGCCCAAGGTCTCAGAGTTGGTGGCAGATTGGGGGAACATCCAGATTCGAATCCAGAGGGCAACTCCAGGGCCCAAAGGCTCTTTACCTCCAGGTTGTATAGCTCCCTGAGAGGGCCTGGCTCCATCAGTTTCATGATGTCTTCTCTTCCCTTTCCTCCTCTTGGGGAAGAAGCTGAGGTTACAGCCCTTAGGGGAGCCCCCACTGCCTTCGCTGCAATGAGTTGTAAAGGTGGCCAAACTGCTCATGGCTAATAAAAACACGGAGTCTTAACCACATGCCCACACCAACCCCCGAGACCGGGGCAGCAGCTGCTGTGCACCAACCCAACTGTGCTGCAGATTGCTTTTCCTTAGCTGTTCCTTGTATACCCAGTGGTCAGAGTCCGCGATCGTACTTGACCTCCACAGTGCCTGGTCCATCGTGAGCACCTGGGGACTCTGCAGTGATTGAACCTACAGGGCCTACTGTGTGTCACACCCAGAGCAAAAAGCTCGACACATTCTCTGATTTAATGCAGTGAACTAGGAACTGTCAGTATCTCCATTTTGCAGATGAAAAAACTGAGACTCAGAGAGGGTGTGACAGCTAATCAGTCACAGTGCTAGGATATACAGCAGACATCTGGGCTCCTAACCACACAGGCATATAAAGAGGGGGAGAACCTAATTAATTCAGCTCCAGACCTTGTTAGGTGTGCAGGGTCCCACTCAAAGTCCCCAGAGCACCCCTGGATTTCTGGGATGGAGGAAAAGGATGAGAGGAAAAGGAGGACAATTGCAAAGCTGGTGGACCCAGTGCTCTGCTTGTCTGCCCTCCCCGCTTTCAATGTTCTGTGAGCCTGGCGGTGGAAATCTGTCTCCTTTGTTGCCAGCAGGGCTGGAGGCTGCATCCCTGTGTAGTCATGACACCAGCTGAACCCTCCACTCCTGGGCTTCATGTGCTCACGTGACCCCAAGGAGAAGTGGCTTGTTAAAGAACTCTGACGTCAGCCTTTCTCCATCCCAGCACACAGACATGTGCCATTTCTGAGACCTGATATTTTACAAGCCTGTATTGAAGAACCCAATACAGTCTCCCATTACTCCAGACACAGTCCTCTGCCCGAGGGTGGTGCTGGGTAGGAGCTGAGACTGTCCCCAGTGCCTGTCTAAACCCCAAGTAACCATGAGGGTCATTAAAGAAACAACACTCATTCTGAAATTGCCTCCTGTTGGTAAGTATTTGCATGCACAGAGCACTTCAAAGACTAAGTGTTAGGATTATGAATTTTCATACGTTACATCGTGGGGTTTGTCCCAGAGAAACTATGAGAAACGTCAGCCTTGATGAAGACGATGTCTGCACTAGCTGGGCTTTGTTTTCTTTATGTGAAGACAACTCAAGTTGCATAATGAGGTTTCATTGCTTTCAGAGAGGCTGTAACCTGGGACCACCCGCATCCCCTGGAGGCGATTCCTTGAGTAGTTCCCTTGCACGCTGCCTGTGTGGACACAGTATTGTGTGGCGTTGGAGTGCACAGGCCTGGAGTCAACCAGACCTGGATTTGAGTCCCCGACTTTCCTCATCTCCTATTGTTCCTTCTACGCACTGTGCTCCTTCCACACTGACCTCCTTTCTTTCCAACAGGACCTCAAGTTGTCCTGCCCTGGGCGCTTTGCACAGGCCACCCTCTCTGCCTAGAACACCCCTAGCTCCTCAGATCTGACCATGGTTGGCTCCTCTCTCCAGCCCTCTCCAGCCTGTACCTTGCTTTGTTGCCTTCCCCACGATGATCGCCCTTGGAAATGATTTTTTTAGGGTTCCCTTTTATAAGGATAATGTGAACATGGGCCCTGTATCTGCTCTAAGTGCAGGCCCTGTATCTGCTCTAAGTGCAGGCCCCATATCTGCTCTAAGTGCAGGCTTAAGAATTTGTCCTATTTATTTATTTATTTATTTATTTATTTATTTATTTGAGACAGAGTCTCCCTCTGTTGCCCAGGCTGGAGTGCAGTGGTGCTATCTTGGCTCACTACAACGTCCGCCTCCTGGGTTCAAGCAATTCTCCTGCCTCATCCCTCCTGAGTAGCTAAGATTACAGGTACACACCACCACACCTGGCTAATTTTTGTATTTTTGGTAGAGATGGGGCTTCACCATGTTGGCCAGGCTGGTCTCAAACTCCTGACCTCAAGTGATTCTCCCAACTTTGCCTCCCAAAGTTTTGGGATTACAGGTGTGAGCCACTGCACCTGGCCGAGATGATTTTTTATATGTTCTCTACTGCTCTCCATCCCACCTCTTCCACTAGCATTACAGCTCATGAGGGGCAAGGCCATCTGTGGTGTTCACTTCTGTACCACCATATCAGCACCTGCCATGCAGATACCTGTAAATTTGTGCAGTTACCATGGAGCAAGTGATCTCACCTTTCTCAGACTCGGTTTCTTCATCAATAAAATGAGCATGATTAAGGTCACAGAATTACATGAAAAGACACTATGGACACATTAGTACAATCCACAAATGATGGATCACTAATGTCAGTCACTTGGGTTCCTTGAGCGCATTAGGGAGTGCACCTAGTTTAGCTGCATCAGGTCCTGGACAGTGCCTGGCACTTGGTGGACACACAGTAAATGTTGCCTGAATCGGAGGGAGGCTGGCCAGTATTGATATGGCTGCAGTTTCTTTGCTCACTTGGTCTTTCATAGTCTGCATCACCCATGTTGTGGTTGCTAGGATAATGGTTTGTCTACCAGGGTCACACTTGGCCTCTTACGAGTCCTGACTCTTGGGCTCAGGCTGGTGAGGAGCTTTGTGTAATGTGCCAGGGAGCTTTTCCAAGGTAGGATAGACAGGATGGTAGTCATCACAGGGATGAAGACCACCGGTGCTGGAATCTAACTGTCTGGGTTCAAATTTAGCTCTATCACTTACTAGCTGTGTGACCTCAGGCAAGTTACTTAACCTCTCTATGCCTCATACCTACATCACACGGTAGTTAAGAAGATTTGATTATTTACTCTAAGTGGTGCTGTTAGAATGGTGCCCAACACTTAGTAAGTGCTGCATTCATTTTGTTTGTATTACTGTCCCTCTGCTTTCTCATCTTCCCTGTGTCATGTATTCATTCATTTAAGATATATTCATTATGCACCTACTATGTGTCATGAACTGTACAGGGGGCTGGCAAATCAAAGATGAACAAGACATTCTAGCTCCTGTCTTCAAGTTGCTTACAGTAAGGTGGGAATCGGTGATAACAGAGGCATGGATAAATACCAGGAGAGGGTGTGCTTAAGAATGATTTGGCTCATCCTTACCCATCCTGATTTGGAAAAATGGATTCCTGCTTTTTGGGTGCTCACACCTGTCCTGCTATACAAACTTTGACCCTCTCCTAAGACTAGACTCAACTTCTCCGGGCTGGACCTCCTCCTTATCTTCCCCCAAACACCTGCTGCAGTTCCTCGAGAAAGGGATGCCTGCTCTTCAGGCACAAGGAAGCAGAGCCACCACTTCAATGCCAGCAGCCAGGCCATCCTGCTACCCTCCAGACTCCAGAGGCGAGTGGGCCCATCAGCAGCAGCAAGGAGAGAGAGATCAATGCACCTGTCTCAGGAGCTGCACACAGATAGGTATAAGGAGGCACTCCCAGCAGCGTGTCAGCTCCAGGGCTGTAACTTCCAGTTAACTCACCCCGTGTGGCGTGTGCAGACGAAGGTGACATTGGGGAGCCAGGGCCAGGAGGCTTTTACACGTGGCTGCTCACTCATGACAAATAATGCTCCCGGGTGGAAAACTTGCCACCCACCCTGGACAGGACTCTGGGGCCTTCACTGAGCACCTGCTTTGGTACAGGAACCTCTTATTCAGCAAAATGCTGTGACTTGCGGCTTCGTAATATGGTGAATTCTGGTTCCACAACTTACTAGCTGTGTGAACTTGGGCAAAGTATACCTCTGTTCTGTTTCCTCAGTCACAAAATGGGGACTGATATGGTTTGGCTGTGTCCCCACCCAAATCTCATCTTGTAGTTCCCATAATCCCCATGTGTCATGGGAGGGACCTGGTGGGAGGTAATTAAATTATGGTGGTGGTTCCCCCATGCTGTTCTCTTGATAGCAAGTGAGTTCTCATGAGATCCAATGGTTTTATAAGGGGTTTTAACCCCCTTCGCTCGGCCCTTCTCTCTCCTGCCACCATGTGAAGGACGTGTTTGCTTCCCCTTCTGCCATGATTGTAAGTTTCCTGAGGCCTCCTCAGCCATGCAGAACTGTGGGTCAATTAAACTTCTTTCCTTTATATGTTACCCAGTCTCGGGCACTGTTTTTTTTTTTTTTTTTGAGACGGAGTGTCGCTCTTTCGCCCAGGCTGGAGTGGGGCAGCGAGATCTCTGCTCACTGCAAGCTCCACCTCCCGGGTTCACACCATTCTCCTGCCTCAGCCTCTCGAGTAGCTGGGACTACAGGTGTCCGCTACCACGCCCGGCTAATTTTTTGTATTTTTAGTAGAGACGGGGTTTCACCGTGTTAGCCAGGATGGTCTCGATCTCCTGACCTCGGCCTCTCAAAGTGCTGGGATTGCAGGCTTGAGCCACTGCACCCAGCCTGGGGCAGTTCTTTATAGCAGCATGAGAATGGACTAACACAGGGACTATAAAAGTGCCTGCTGTGGGAGTAGGATTGTCAGGGGGATCAAATGAGATTACACCTCTAAAATGTGTAGTATCATGTGTGGTTTTCTCATCATTACTGTTGTCATTATTGTTATCATCTTCCAGGAGCAGTGAGGTCATGCTGATAGCCCATCACACACGGAAGCAGGATGGCTCCCATTTAAGAAAGATCCTTTAATTTTTATGCCACACTGTCAATTTTGCACCTGCACAATGTACCATCGTCTACATTTCCATTGTAGGCACCATTGTAGCTGGGGCTGTGGCAGTCGCATGGAGAAAGGGCCTGTTTGACCCTCAGAGAAAGAGGGTTTTGTGAGGACACCAGAGAACTGGAACTGCAGTTGAAAGGGGAGGAAGCTGAGCCCCCCTCTCCATCTGTCCCTCAGGGACGGTGCCATCTCTCACACAGAGTTTCTTCATCTTCTGGATACACACCCCCTACCCCTCATTAGCTCTGGCTTTTCCACACTTCTGCTGGCACATAGCATGCAACCATAGTGACCCCAACCCAGATCTGCCTCATGGCCCCTCAGCTCAGCATCCTGGTCTGACTCCCCAACCCGCCCCAGTGCAATCAGTTTCCCACTTCTCGAAAGAGCCTCTGGTAGGTGTGGCCTACCCTGCCAAGCCAGGCCAAAGAGGTTAAAGATCACTCTTTAACCAGCACCTGGCTGGCTTGCCTTTGGGTGAGGTGCCCAGGCTGGGCAACTCACTGTGGCCAGGTGCTCAGAACCACAGGGCACAGAACTCATAGGGTAGGACAACAAAGGGTAGGGCATGCGGGACAAGGGCAGAATCCTGTAAGAAGGGATAGATGAGGGAACTTTCTGGAATGATATTACTACTCTATTTCTTGGTAGGGATTTGGACTACACAGGTGTATGCACTTACCAAAATTCATCCAAAGGCACTTTTTTTTTTTTTTTTTGAGATGAAGTCTCGCTCTTGTAGCCCAGGCTGGAGTGCAATGGTGTGATCTCAGCTCACTGCAACCTCTGGCTCCCAGGTTTCAAGTGATTCTCCTGCCTCAGCCTCCGGAGTAGCTGGGATTACAGGTGCCTGCCACCACGCCTGGCTAATTTTTGTATTTTTAGTAGAGATGGGGTTTCACCATGTTAACCAGGCTGGTCTCAAACTCCTGACCTCAGGCAATCTGCCTGCCTCAGCCTTCCAAAGTGCTGGGATTACAGGCATGAGCCACCGCGCCCGGCCAAAGGCACTCTTAAGATTTGTGCATTTTACACACACATATTATAACTCCTACTTAATAATATGCATGTGAAGGGTTTAAGTGAAATATACTGAGGTCTACAGCTTCCTTTGAAGTGCACCAAAAAATCAGGATGGGTTGACTGACAGATGAAAGGATGGTTAGAGGAGAGCTGTATGATCAAGCAAATATAGCAAAATGTTAACAGTGGGATCCAGATGGGTGTTCACTATACAACTCTTTCAACTTCTCAGAATGTTTGAAAAATTTTATAATAAAATGTTGATGTTTTAATAAAAAAAGAAAGGGAGTGTGATCAGGCAGGTCTTGACTGGCATCTCCACACAATTTGCCCTATTTCCAGTCAAAAACACAGGATCCGTCTACCCCAGGCCTGCCACAGAACACGCGGCATCTTCTTGACCAGTGTAGCCCCCATCAGTGAATCAAGAGACTTTCCAGGACATATGAGTCACTCACCATTCCTGGTTTTCCAGATCAAGACCCCACACACCTCACTATGGTTTGTGACTCTGCCCACTGTTGGTCCATCTTTGTGCAATTACAACTCTGCATCACACCCTTCACTTTCATAGGGCCCCTTTGAGCATCTTTTGTACAATTGCCATTGACATCATTGTATATCCACTGTGTGAAATACATCCCAGAGATAAAATCCCTGTTGGTTCCCTGGGGACAGGAGCCTCAGGTCTGGTTGTTGTTGCAGGCCCAGCACAGTGGCTGCCTAGCCAGATGCTCAGTAAGTGTTTACTGGCTAAACGCAAGGATGAGTGAACTGTAGAATTCAGTGCAAGAAAGAAGTGTTTATCTCCTGACGTTTGGGTAATCTTTCTTTTTAGCCAACAGAACTGAGTAGCACACAGCGTTTCCCTTTTGGTGCAATATAGCAATTACAACTGCTCCCGTAGCCTGAGCTCCCTCACTGGAAGTGGGAGGGGGTACCTGCTCCCTCCCTTACACGTCTCTGGATGTTTTGTCTCCCTGTGAGTAATGCTCCGGGGAATACATAATAAATAAGTGAATAGAAATCAAGTCCAACCTCCAGAGAGATTAAGTGACTTGTCCAAAGGCAAACAGCCATCTGCTGGCCAGCACAGCCAACACAGAGCCCGCCTTTCCTACCTGCACTTTTTTCTCCTGGACCACACTGCCTCTTGTGTTCAGATTTGAGGTGAAAACACAGCTTGGAAATGATGCAGCTGCCTCTGAGTGAGATATGCTAACCAAAAATCCTAACTGCAGGGCCCAAATCCTGTAGAAAATTTTCCTCTTGATCCCCGCCTGGGTATTTGGTGACTAATTCTGAGGACTCAGAGAAAACCCTCCATAGCACCAGGAGCTCTGAATTCTCCCTGAAGTTTCTCAAGTCCTCAAAGACTGAAGTGCTAAGAGCCAAAAGTGTTTCTTGGGATCAGTGACCCCCCAAGTCCAAAGCAAACTAACAGTGTCTGCCACTGCCTAGCTCAATTCTTTGTGTACTGCTTTCCAGCAGGGACTGAAAGAAGGGCCAGTCAAATCTAGGAAGTGACCTGGACAGCCGCCTAGTGGCCTAATTTACAGGGGGAGGAAATGAAGGTCAGGAGAGTGTATCATTTGTTTAAAGTTGCACAGCTTGTTTGGACAGACTAGGGCTGGAATCCAGGCCTCCTGGCTTCCAGCATCCCGGCAGGACTCTTCCCACTACCCCCTGCTGCGTCTTTAAAAAGCCACAGGGCACTTGTTCTGCATTAAGGCAAACCAGAAGGCAGTTGGAACAGGTTGACAGCCTGCAGCAAAGAAACCTCTGATGCAATTGGTGGTGAATGAATTTTAGTGGGGATGCTGCCAAACCTGACCCCCATTGACACAGGAGGCCCATGTGAAACAACAGCTCTCCCACCAGTAACCCTGGCCCCTATGCTTTCCCAACACCCAGCAGGCTGGCCACGTTTCCTTCATTCATTTTGCATTGACCGAGCACCTAGCCAGGCCTGGCGAGTTGCAGCACCAGGCCTCACTAGTTTACCACCTGGAATTACTCAGAGAAAATGAGATTAATGGGCCCTTCCTAGGCTATCTCTTCAAGGATCAGAACTTCCAGTCGGTTTCAATCAACCCAGAACTCTGTAGATTGGAAAATAGCTTCCACAGCATCAGAAACTTCAAAACTCAATATGAGGTCCAGAAAAACCAACACCTGGAGAATGAGAGAACCCACATGTGGAGCAGGAGCATATTTGAGTCTGGTGTTGGCATGGGCTGTCATCCTAGCGAGTGGATAGAGGTCTTCTTTTTTTTAGAGACGAGGTCTCACTCTGCCACCCAGGTGGGAGTGCAGTTGTGTGATCACAGCTCACTGCAGCCTCAACCTCCTGAGCTCAAGTGATCCTCCTGCCTCAGCCTCCTGAGTAGCTAGGACTACAGGCACACACCCCCATGCCTGGCTAATTTTTAAATTTTTTGTAGAGACAGGGTCTCGCCCTGTTGCCCAGGCTGGTCTCAAACGCCTGGCCTGAAGCAATCCTCCTACCTCGGCCTCCCAGAGTGCTAGGATTACAGGCGTGGGTCACCATACCCAGTCAAATAGAAGTCTCATTGTTTTCCCTTTTGCGGCCTCTGAGGGATGCCGAGGTGCTGGAGAGTCTTGAGAGTGGCTGAGTCCATGTGGAAGTCATTATGTAACACTTGAACTTGTATGAGGCCCAGTGAATCCATTTTGAAGTCTCTGGTTTTAAGTTTGCACAACTAACTGAAGTCATCAGGGAATGTGATGCAGGGGAGACTGGAAACCAGGATGCTTCAGAAGGTCTCTGTGGTCAAAACTTTTGAAGGCTTCAGCTCGCTGGAAGGTTCAGACTCTACAAATCTCAGTTGCTGGCCTCAGGCCTAAGGCTTGAGAGTGGCTTGTTGGCTCGGCCTATGTCCTGTGGTTGCCCTTTGGTGGGAAGAAGTGGGCAGTCTCCACAGGGGCCTACAAGGACTGCCCTGGCTTCCATGGTGGTGATAGTGGTGGTGGGGCAGACTCCTGGATGCTCCACCAGGAGTCTTCCTGGAAGGAAACGGGTGCTCTTAGGAAGAGGAAATGGATACTAGGCTTCCCAAAACAAACGCTGTCCCCAGAACCCAGTGTAGACGTTGTTCTGAGTTATTTATTTATTTGGAGATAGAGTCTCACTCTGTCGCCCAGGCTGGAGTGCTGTGGCGCGGTCTCACTGCAACCTCTACCTCCCAGGTTCAAGCAATTCTCATGCCTCAACTTCCCGAATAGCTGGGACTACAGGTGCCCGCCACCAGGCCCAGCTAATTTTTTTTTGTTTTTTTTAATAGAGACAGGGTTTCACCGTGTTGCCCAGGGTAGCCTTGTACTCATGAGCTCAGGCAATCCGCTCGCCTCGGCCTCCCAAAGTGCTAGGATTACAGGCATAAGCCACCACGCCTGGCCTGTTCTGAGTTATTTTTGTTAATGAATTTCATATGAACATATGCTTTGTTGGTCAATATCAATGAGCTAATGTGTAAGGTTTTAAAAAGCAAGAGACAGTGCCACAGTGGTAGTTATTGTCACATGCCATGTGTTCATCTTTCTCACCGGAACTGCTATTTGGAGATGCTCTCAAGTTTGCTCTTTGACCCACACAATCTTGCCAGATCTTTGCAAGGTTCTTAGGAGGCAGCTGTTGTTTTACCGAATATGGTGTTCCCAGGAGAAGGACCCTTTGCCTCAGGAAACCAACATCTTGGATGGCCTTGCAAGCAAACAGGAAGGCGGGGGAAGAAAAAGCTGTCCCAAGACATCAGAATTGAACCCAGGCTGCCTGCAGCTGGGAACAGCACGGCAGGGACAGACTCCCAGAATCATCTGTGTTTGGTGCCTCCGCAGAGGAGCTGAGACAAGATGTTGGCAGGGGCTTTGCCCTTCGGTTTCATTGTTGATGGTTTTAAACTGACAAAAGCAGTTGAAAAGGTTGCAAAAAATAGTAAGGCTCTCATTGACCCCAAGATGCTATGACAGAGAATGATTGAAAGATTCACGTTAAGAAAGTGACTCTTGAAAGTGCCTCCCAGAATTCAGACTGGCTTAGGAAAATAACTTGTGTGCTTCACCTCTGGGCTTGGAACCATCTCAGTCCAAATGGTAATGGTCTCAGAAAATTACCAGCCCTCGAAAATGAGTGTGGCGAATGGAAATGCTATTTCAGCCTTAAATGGAAAGAATTAAGTGCCAAAACCTTCCATCCAGGTTCCATGACTGACAACAGTTAAACTATGTTAGAGGAAGGTAACGTCACCAGGGAAGGTTCCCTGAAGCTTCAGGACCCACAGAGCTCCCTTGAGAGACATGGTTCTGGGGTGCGGCAGCCCGCCGGCCAGGAGACAGGGTTAGAAGCTCAAGTGTCAAGGACACTTCTTCCAGGCTGGGTGTGGTGGTTCATGCTTATAATCCCAACACTTTGGGAGGCCAAGGCAGGAGAATTGCTTGAGGCCAGGAGTTCGAGACCAGCCTGGGCAACATAGTAAGACCCTGTTTCTACGACAAATTTTAAAAAGTTAACTGGGCATAGTGGCATGTGTCTGTAGTCCCAGCTAACTCGGGAGGCTGAGGCAGGAGGATTGCTTGAGCCTAGGAGGCAGAGGTTGCAGTAAGCCGAGATCACGCCGCTGCACTCCAGCCTGGGTAGCAGAATGAAACCCTGTCTCAAAAAATAAAGTAAAATAAAATTTTATGTGGGAACTTTTGAAGTTTGTCCCCAAAGCTCTTATCTAATAAGCCCCCCTCCCCGGCTTATTAGATAAGAGGGAGACTTGGCTCTGACTTTCCGAGTCTCTAGGCTGGGTGGCTCCAAGTAGACCAGCTATTCATACAGCTGACTTGACAAGGACACAACCCAGTGAGGTCAGGGTCCCCACCCACCCTGCTCTTGGTCAGAACAATGGGAAAGGCACCTTCGTCCACAGACATGCGCCAAGCCCTGACCTTGAGCCAGCCTGCCAGGCCTCCATGCTGCGCTCACCGACCACCAGGCACAGGCACTCAGGAGGAAAGGGAGTGGGATGGGGAAAGACAATCCTCGCCTCTGCCAGGAAGGCTCAAGGTCATGTGGAACAGGAGTTCCACCCCCTGGACTTCAGTCCTTCTTCACTAGCTGCGTTGCCTCCCTTGACTTCCCCCATTTCTTCATCTGTAAAATGGCTACCATGAGAATGCTCACAGGCTTATAAGAGCCGAACTGAGAAACCGTGTGAAATTGCTTTGCAAACTGATCAGTGCCATAAAAGCAGAAGGAACCACGGTCATTACTATAGTAGGCACCCGAAGTCCTGTAATGGGTATGACCCCACAGGCACTGCTAACTTGGGAGGGGTTCAGATACCCCTCCTGGGCACAGGCCTGATGGCATCCTGGGTCCTTCCTCAAGACAAGAATCTCAGGCAGGAAAGGGGACCTGTGGATGGCTCTGTCTTAACCTCAACACAAGCTTAACAGTAGCTGCTAATTATGGAGCATTAACTCTGTCCCCAGGCATGCTAAGAATTTTCTTCTCCCAATATCCATGTGGGGTAGGACCTGGAGCACAGAGGAAGTGGGCACAGAGAAGTGAAGTACTTTGTGCAAGGCCACACAGCTAGTGAGTGGCAGAGCTGGGACTCCCATCCAGGTTGCCTCATTCCTGAGTTAGTGCTCTTAGCTGGCATGCTGGACCACATCTTTGTTTCCCATTATGAACTCTGTCCTGAGACAGAGGGGAAAAGGTGAGTCAGCTGCTTAATGCTGCTGCCCCTGCTGGGCCCTGCTCCTCCTAGGAGAGGAGCCTGAGGCCAATGAAGGCAGGGCAGGGAATGGGAGTGCCATCCCAGAGCCCCAGGGAAGGAGCACAGCTGACTGCTCCTGAGCGCATCTCCGTCCTAGTGACACCAAGACGAGTCTCCTTCCATACCCTTGGCCAGTTTAATGGCCAATGGAAAGTCCTTTAAGGCTAGCTTAGCCAGCCTCCTGCCCCAGTCTAGACCCAGTGGCTCTTTCTCTGTTCTCTGGGGAGATGGAGAATCATTCCCTCCTACCCACAATAACCTTTCTTATACCAAAGTCACAGATCTACTTAAAGCACCTCATCTTTTTCTCATTAGTCTAGTGATGTTGGCTTCCCCCTACCAGTTTGATTTGCTGTACACAGTGGCTAAATTTCCCGTCGTCCCTCCAGGCTGATGACAGGGTTGGCCCATTGGGCAGCCTTTTTCTAGTGTGGAGAGTCAAATCACAGTGCTGAGAGCACAAGACCTTTTGTTAACCTTCCTCTACAAAGTGCTACACTTCCTTAATGAGCTGTAATGAGAAATGCATCTGTGGTGACAAGAAAATTAGGTGGAAGATAATTGACTGAACTTATTAATCCCTCAATATGTGCCATGACCTATGCTGAGCACTCTGCACATATTACATTATGTCATCCTTGCAACCTCCAAGCAGGTTTTTTTTTTCCAACCCATTTTACAGATGAGGAAGCTGAGAGTGAACAGAAGGTAAGTATCTTGTCACTGATCAGATGGCCATATTGGTAGAGGGGCCAGGACCAAGCCCTGTTCTGTCCTGCCCCAAAGCCTGGGCCTTAAACCTCAGCACGCTGCCTCACTGCTGCAAAGAAACCCAGATGCGGTAGGAACTGCATTGACTTCTTGCTCCACCCCTTAATGTCTAAACCAGATAGAAAAGGGATTTCTTTACAGAGGCTCTGTAGAGTTAAGCACTTTTCTTTCAGACAGAATACTTCTTAAAACGGGCTTGGCTTTTTTCTCCCCAAACACTTCAAAATACAATTGGACAAATTCAAGCCATTTGAGTCAGCTAAGCAGTAGTTTCTTCCCTGACTAGCATTTATTGAGCACTTATTGTATGTCAAGTACTTTTTATTCATTGTTTTTATTTAATTCTCATAACAACCTGAAATAGGTGATGTCATTGTGAGGTGGTACAGTATGGTGGTTAAGCATTTGGCCCTTAAAATCTGGCTACTGCTTGCCCTACTGCCTGCTAGCTGTGTGACCGCAGGCAAGTCACTTAACCTCTCCGTGCCCAGTTTTCTTATTGTAAAATGATGATGATCATAGGAGAGTTGTGAGGCTTAAGCGCATTAATATATGTAAAGTGCTGGAACCAATGCCTGGCTTTATAGTAAGCATTAGTTATTCCCAGGACCATGTTACTGATAAGGGAATAGGAAGATAAAGGAGCAGCTACACTGGGACAGTTGGCATTTTCACCCAATGAGGCCAGAACCCATACTTTTTTTTTTTTGAGACGGAGTCTTGCTCTGTCACCAGGCGGGAGTGCAGTGGCATAATCTCGGCTCACTGCAACCTCTGCCTCCCAGGTTCAAGCAATTTTCCTGACTCAGCCTCCTGAGTAGTTGGGACTAGAGGCGTGCACCACCATGCCCAGCTAATTTTTGTATTTTTAGTAGAGACGGGTTTCACCACGTTGGCCAGGATGGTCTCAAACTCCTGACCTTGTGATCCACCCGCCTCGGCCTCCCATCTCGCTCTGTCACCCAGGCTGGAGTGCAATGGTGCGATCTCGGCTCACTGCAACCTCCACCCCCTGGGTTCAAGCAATTCTGCTGCCTCAGCCTCCCAAGTAGCTGGGATTACAGGTGCGTGCCACTGCGCCTGGCTAAGTTTTGTATTTTTAGTAGAGATGGGGTTTCACCATGTTGGTCAGGCTGGTCTTGAACTCCTGACCTCAAATGATCCATCTGCTTTGGCCTCCCAAAGTGCTGGATTACAGGCATGAGCCACCACGCCCAGCCCCCTTTTACCTTTTTAAAAAGCCACTTTACTGAGGTACGATTTACATACCAAAAAAATTCACTAGTTCTAACTGCAATTCAAGGACTTGTACTAAATTTACACTTGTGCAACTTACACCATAATCAAGTTTGGAACGTTTCTGTTATCCCAAAAGGATCCCGCATGCCCACATACAGTCACTTCCCCTTCCCACCCCCAGCCCTAGGGAACCACTAATTTACTCTCTGTCTCCATGGATTTGCTTTTTAGGGGAGACATTTTATATCAATGGAACCTACAATATGCAGTCTTTTGTGACTAGCTTCTTTCACCTTACCTGATTTTTTTTATGTTTATTTACTTTTAAAGAGGGGAGTCTCATCATGTTGCCCAGACTGGATTTGAACTCCTAGGCTCAAGGGATCCTCCTGCCTCAGCTTCCCAAGGAGTGGGGATTTCAGGCACAGGACACCGCGCTGGCTCACATGATATTTTTGAGGTTCACCCATGTTGTAGTTTATATTAGTAGTTTGTTCATTTTTATTGGATGAATAATATTCCGTGGAATGGATATGCCTCATATTTTTTCATTCACCAGATGATAGACATTTGGATTGTTTCCACCTTTTGATCTTTATAAATACCTTTTAAAATTTTAATAATCTATTATGAAAAAATTTAAACATACGATGAACCCCCACGGGCCCATCAACCACCTCAACATTTAACATTGGCCGGGTGCCATGGCTCACGCCTGTAATCCTAGCACTTAGGGAGGCTGAGGCGGGTGGATTGCTTGAGCTCAGGAGTTCGAGACCAGCCTGGGCAACATGGGGAAACCCTGTCTCTACCAAAAATACAAAAGATTAGCTGGGTGTGGTGGCGCAGCCTGTAGTACCAGCTACTTGAGAAGCTGAGACGGGAGGATCGCTTGAGCCAGGGTGGTTGAGCCTGCAGTGAGCTGAGATTGCGCCCCTGCACTTCAGCCTGAGGGACAAAGTGAGACTCTGTCTCAAAAAAAAAAAAAAAAAAATTAGGCTGGGCACAGTGGCTCACACCTGTAATCCTAGCATTTTGGGAGGCCGAGGTGGGCAGATCACTTGAGGTCAGGAGTTCAAGACCAGCCTGGCCAACATAGCAAAACTCTGTCTCTACTAAAAATACAAAAATTAGCCAGGCATGGTGGCACGTGCCTGCAGTCCCAGCTACATGAGAGACTGAGGCAGAAGAATTGCTTGAACCCAGGGGGCAGAGGTTACAGTGAGCTGAGATCGCACCACTGCACTCCAGCCTGGGCGACAGAGCGAGACTCCGTCTCAAAAAAAATTAAAAAATTAACATTAACATTTTGCCATTGTTCTTTCATCGAAACCACTCACAATATATTTTTTTTTCTGGAGTACTTAATTTCTCATAGGTAATATATTAATCAGGTTCTAAGACCAAGGAGTATAAGAAGATATTTCTTTCACTCTGGAAAGTCCTATCCCCCATCTGCTCAGTTCTCAGTTCCCTCCAACCACCGTTTTGTTCATGGACCCTTCCAGAATTTCTTTGTGCATATCGTTATCAGTCCATTCTTAGATTGCTGTAAAGAAATACCTGACATTAGGTAATATATAAAGAAAAGAGGTTTTACTGACTCTCGGTTCTGCAGGCTGTACAGGAAGCATAAAAGCTTCTGCTTCTGGAGAGGCCTCAGGAAACTTCCAATCATGGGAGAAGGTAAAGGGGGTGTGAGCCACTTCACATGGCCAGTGTAGGAGGAAGAGAGAAGGAGGAGGAGGTGCTAAACACTTAAACAACCAGATCTCATGAGAACTCACTATTATGAGAACAGCACCAAGGGGGATGGTGTTAAACTATTCATAAGAAATCTCCCCCATGGTCCAATCACCTCTCTCCAGGCCCCATCTCCAACACTGGGGATTACAATTCAACATGAGATTTGGGTGGGAACACAGAGCCAAACCACATCACATATGCAAGAAAATATAAATATATAGTCTTGCTCAGGTGTGTTGGCTCATGCCTGTAATCCCAGCACTTTGGGAAGCCAAGGTGGGCAGATCACTTAAGTTCAGGAGTTCAAGACCAGCCTGGGCAACATGGCAAAACCCCATCTCTACAAAAATATAAAAATTAGCCTGGCATGGTGGCACATGCCTGTAGTCCCAGCTACTCAGGAGACTGAGGTGAGAGGATTGCTTGGACCTGGGAGGCAGAGGTTGCAGTGAGCCGAGATCACACCACTGCACTCCAGCCTGTATGACAGAGCCAGACCCTGTCTCAACACAAAATAAAACTAGATAGATGGACAGATAGATAGATAGATAGATAGATAGATAGATAGATGATAGAGATAGACAGACAGATAGAGCTAGATAGATAGATAGATGCCTTTTCTCACCTTTTACACAAAAGGTAGCATATTACATATACTGTTTTGTACCTTGATTTCTTTTTCACTTAATAGTATAGCTTGGAAATCTTTCCATATCAGAAGACAGCTTCCTCATTCTTTTATTTACATTTTTACAGCTACATATTATTTCATTGTGTAGCTATACCATAAGTTATTCAATCAGCCACCTACTGATGGACATTTGGATTATTTCAGTCTTTTACTCTTAACAGGCAATGCTGTGGTTCATTGCCTTGTACATATGTCATTCATCATGCAAAATATCTATAGGATATATTTCCTAAAAAGGAATTGCTGGGTGAGAGAGTATGTCCATTTGTAGCATTTGTAATTTTTACTCATTTGCCCTCTTTGGCGGTCGTATCGATTGACACTCCCAGCAGACGTATACACTCGCAAGTTCTTGATTTCCTATTGCCTCACCAATAGAGTGAGTTATCAGACCTTTTAACTGTTACATAATAGTTCTGCTTTTCAGCTCTCGCCTCATTTTCTTTCTTTCTTTTACTCTTTTTGCTTTAGTTTATACATTTTTATGTTAAGAATTTTTGAATGGGCTATTCTTATACACCTTGACTCATGTTTTAAGGTTTTTAAAAATAACAGCTTTAATGAGGCATGATTCACATACTATACAATTCACCCATTAAAGTGTACCAGTCCATGGTTTTTAGTATTTAGCTCACTTTTAATGCTCATCCTCAATCTTTAAGAGCATTTTTTTCTAATTGCATTAGTATTATGTGTTTGGAAAAGCCAAAAAAAAAAAAAAAACAAACTACAAAGAAAAACATAACACTGTCACTTAGAGATATCCAGTTAACATTTTTTTAAAAACAAAAATAATACCATATTGTAGATCATATGCTGAGGTTTGCTTTTATCATTCTCAGTTCTTCTAAGTCTCTCAATTATGTGTTCAGCCTCTAGGTCTTCTAGTGACATAATCATCGGTGATGATAACAATAGCAATAAGAACTATAATACTGCCGACTTACTGAGAGCTTGTTATGTGCCAGCATTGTGTCTTACATACTTTATGTGCTCGATCTCAATTAATCCTTGAAACAGTTTGTTGGTCGGTACTGTACTCACCCCTATTTTACAGCTACAAAAACTGAGGCTCAGAGAGGTTAAGTAATTTGCCTCATGTTAAACAGGTAGCAACTGAAAAAACTAAGGTTTGAACACTCATCTATGCAACTTCAAAATCTGTAGTCACTCAGCTACAAGTTCAGACTAGAGACATTCAGGACTGGTTAAAGAAAGCAGCCCCTCTCTCAGGAAGAGTCAGGAGGGCAGAGGAGTTACAGCCTCTCAACAGCAACGTTGGGGCCTGCCAATGCCAGTTCCTGATGCCCCCCTCTTTCTCAGGGCTGGTGAGTGCCCAGCGCCCTTCACCTGCATTGGCAGGACTCTGTTCTAGCTGTGTGTGGCCCTCTCTCTGCCCCTGGAGGGCCCTCCCTCCTTCAGCTTGTAGATAGGGAGTGGAGTGGGTAAGGAGGTGTTGCTGGAGAAGTGGCCTACATCACAAGAAGGTGTGGGAACCCCTCTGGCGGGAGTCATCTCATAGCTCTTCCAACCTGTTGGTAGGGAATGATAGAACAATTCCAAATCTCTGCACTTCACAATCAGCCTCCCATTCCCTGTCACACACTTCCCACGTCCTCCACCATGTTCCATCCTCACAGACACTTTGGGGGCACCTTCCCCTGCAGTTGCCCAAGCCAAGTAGTCAGCAGGAGCTTCATGGCTGTTAGCTGGAGCGGAAGGCTGGCTGCCTGGTTGCCACAGCAACAGCTGTTATAAGTAAGTGGTCCTTGTGACAGAAGACAATTTAATAAGCCAGATCTGGGGGCCTAGTGGGAAGGTTGCTAGTGGCTTTACTGGGTATCTTCTGTGGTGCTGGAGCTGTAGGCAGGCAGGTGTGACTGAGGACAGTTGGAGTCGGGGGAGGCCAGGCATCTGCCTTTACCTGAGGGCTGGAGGCTTTTGTCCTGCAGAGGTAGGCCCAGCCAAGAGGGAGCTGCCTCCTGTGTCTTCAGAGATCCCGACACTCAGCTCTGGATATCACCCAAGGCCGAGGCCTTGCACTTCTGCTCCCAGCTAGAATGAACTAGCTTGTATCAGAGCAGTTCTTCTGCTGAGAACAACCGGACAATTTGGATGAAGCATAAGAAACATCTGTGTGCAGTTGAGACTGAGGCAGACAGGACAGGTGTCCATATCTAGGGCCCGATTTCAGCACGTGCAGTAGCCCTGGGAAAATGGCATGCTGTTTCTGCATCTCTGTGCTCCTAGTAAAACAGCAAAACTCCTGGAAAGAGTTGCCTATGCTTGCTGTGCTGTTTCTCTCCTTTCATTCTTTCTTGAATCCACTCCAGTGAGGTTTTTGTCCCTACTGTTCCTCCAGAATTGTTTGTCAAGGCTGTTCTCACTTCATTTGCTCCCTAAGGGATCTCGCCTCAAGTCTCAGGTTCCCAGGAAGCTGACTCGGAGACGGAGGTTTGCATGCAGCAAGTTTATCTGCCAGTACTTTGGAATGAATACTCGCAAGTCACACAGGATGGTGCAAAGGGAGATGCTCCACTGTGATGGTGTTGCAGCAAAGACTGTGGCTGACCTCCGGGGGTGCTCCAGAGCTGGGGCAGCCTCATCCGTAAGGTGGGGTGGGGAGTGCTGAGCAGTGTGCTGTGGAGGCATTACCTTGAGTCTTCCTAATGTCCTTAAGGAAGAGGTTCTGTCATTGTCCCCATTTTGCAGGTGCAGAGGTGGAGGCTGAGTGAATTATACATCTTGCTCACTGTGGGGAGCTGAGACTCAGATCAGGTCTTCCTGCCTCCCAGAGCCCTAGCCACGCTTCTGCTTCATAAAGCCTCCAAGAAGCGTGTTGAGGAAACTCCTGGGCCAGGTCTCTGGGAGGCCTGTGACTGTCACTCCCCTGGGCTGGCTGCTGGGAACCCCATCTTCACCATGGAACTTTCAGGCTACAGTGGAGGCTTCCCACAGATTCTGTCCTATCTCCTTCCAAGACACCAAGGTGTCCGTGTTACAGGGTCTGATGGAGCAGCTCTGAGATGTTACAAGAGTTCGAGCAGCCTCAGAAGCAGGATGAAAGGATGAAGCCCCAGAGAGCCAGGCCTCTCTTCCCCAGCCCATCAGCGGCTGCTTTTAGCACGTGTGTGCACATTTTAGGAAGGGATATTTCCTAGGGTGCTGCCTCCTTTCCCCACAAATGGCTCTGAAACTTGAAAAAACAAAAGTCAATTCCAAAATAAGCGAATCTCTAACCACTGGGTGAACCCCTCTGTGTCCCCTTGAAGAACTTGTATTTAAAGTGTGTGTGTACTACACCCGCACACACACATATGCTCTGATACACACAGACACATCCCTGTCCACAGCAAAGCTTGTGCCTGTGTACACACATAAGCACACTCACATATTCACAAATATGCAGACCCAGAAATGGAAACACTGAGCAGCATCAGCACTGGGGTGATGCCACTCCTGCCCTTGCTGTCACTGGGGCTGTAGCTAGTGATGCTTCTGCTGCTGCCACATCTAAGGCCACCTCTAAGAGCCATTACCCTCTAGGGAGCCCAGGCAGCATTCTCTGATCTCAGAAAACCACGCTTGCTTTTGCCTATTAGGGTCTGGGGTGATGTTTGAAGCCTGCAGGAATGGTTTTAAATATTGATTTGAGTCATCTGCAGAATCTTCCATTTCACTTGGGGTGTGCCCATTTAACCTCTGGAGAGCTACTGCCAAATCACCTGCCCCTCCTGCAGGCCCTCCTCCTAGGTCCTAGCAGTCCCCTGTGCAATGACAGTTGGTAGAGGTCTTGGAGTTTGGTTCTTGGTACAGCTTCTTGAGAGATCTTTCAAAGCAAGAGGACATCCAACTCAGAATTAAAGCAAAACTCCTGTTCCTACCCCCACACTCCCCTCCCCGCCCCATCCCAAAGGCATGGGACATAGGAAGTCAGAGGTACCAACTTGGGATTTACCTTCTGGTTCTTCCTGTCTGTGGAGCCCTCCCAAATTGAATGCTTTTCAGCGGTACTCAGAGTACAAGAAATTCTTCCTCTGCATCATATTCTCTCTCACACACTTTAAAGTGCTTGCTGTGAGGCAGCCCCCTGGGAGTGCTGAGCTAATTCTATCCCTGGCTTTGTTCCTTTTTTCAAAATCCATGTTTAACCAGTTTGGCCCAAAAGGAACTTGGGGATTTCAGGGCTCCAGGGAGTGCCAAAGGCTTGGGATTGCACCAGGGATTCTGAATCTGGACTCCAAGAATGGACCTCAGGGGTTTGTGAGCCTCTGAAAGCACCTGCAGCTGCGTGAGAGTTTATGTGTGCTTTTTTCCTGAGGAAAGAGTCCATAGCTTTTAACAGGGTCTCAGCAGGTGTGCGATCACTCTTCCCTACATCCCCCAGAAAAGGTTAAGAACCATTGCCTCAGGGACAGAGTATGTAGCTTTATTTTTTTTAATTATTATTATTTGAGACGGAGTCTCTCTGTGTTGCCCAGGCTGGCTTGCAGTGGTGTGATCTCTGCTCACTGCACCCTCCACCTCCTGGGTTCAAGTGATTCTCCTGCCTCAAACTCCCTAATAGCTGGGATTACAGGTGCATGCCACCGCACCTGGCTAATTTTTGTATTTTCAGTAGAGACAGGCTTTCACCATGTTGGCCAGGCTGATCTCAGAGACTCGCCTGCCTCAGCCTCCCAAAGTGCTGGGATTACAGGCGTGAACTACTGCACCCAGCCCAGAGTATGTGGCTTTATAAACAGGCAGAGTTAAGTAACTGCATTCTAGAATCAAGAATCTAGGGAAGGGCCGGGCGTGGTGGCTCACTCCTGTAATCCCAGCACTTTGGGAGGCCAAGGCAGGCAGATGATTTGAGCTCAGGAGTTTGAGACCAGCCTGGGCAACATGGTGAAACCTGCTCTCTCCAAAAAGTACAAAAAATTAGCTGGGCATGGTGGTGTGCACCTGTAGTACCAGCTACTCGGGAGGCTGAGGCAGGAGAATCGCTTGAACCCAGGAGGCGGGGTTGCAGTGAGCCGAGATGGCGCCAGCTTGGGTGACAGTGAGACCTCATCTAAAACAAACAAACACACACACAGAAAACAGAATCTCAAGAGGGATTCAACAAGAAGTTGAGGTGGGGGTGCTGCATGCAAAGTTTTGTGTGACTCTGCCTTCTGAGAATAGGATACAGATTTCATTAGATCCCCAGAGAGTTCATAACTTCCTGATTTAATAATCACAGATACAGAGAATTAATGATGTTAAAGTATTAGTGTCATCTGAGAAGGTAGATATTTTTAATAGTGATTCTTTTTCAAAATGTAAATGCATTTATTCATTGAAGAAAACTTGAAAAAAATCTTCTGGAAATCTTCCAAAAATCACCTATAATCCCAGAACCCAGAAATAATAACTGTTTTTTTAAAAAAAGATTTCTCCAGTGTGTTTGATGTCTGTCTGTCTCTCTCATTCTCTCTTTCTCTGTGTGTGTATGGGCATGTACACACAAACCTAGAATCATACTGATTTTAACATGATTTTTATTTATGTAATATCTATTTTATGAGCACTGTCTCCTGTTGTTAGTTTTCTAAAACAGTGTTTTTCAAACTTTGTTTAGTAATGGAACCCTTATTTTTAAACCGAATCTTGCACAGAAGTCTAAAATATAAAAGAGATAAAAGGTGAGACGCTCTAGTTAAAGCACAGGAAGAGAAGAAACACAATTTGAAAGCTACTGCACTAAAAATTTGAATTTTAATGGCTATATTGTATTCCATCATATGGACATATAGGGTGACCAGATTTAGCAAGTAAAAATACAAGACATCCAGATAAATTAGGGTTTCAGATAAAAATGAATAAATTTTTAGTATAACTATATCCCAATTTGAATTTTAGATAAACAAATACTATAAAAAAGAAAACATTTTTAGAATAACTGTGTCTTACAGCAATATTTGAGACATACTTATACCAAAAAAATTATTTGTTGCTTATCTGAAATTTTAATTTAACTGGGTATCCTGTATTTTACATGGCAACCTTGTGATATGCCATAATTTAACCACTCTCCCATTATTGGACATTTAGATTATTTCCAATATCTTACAATTATAAGAAATATTAAGCATGTATCTTTGTACCTACATCTTCATTACTTATTATTTTATAACACCCTAGAATCAAAATTGCTAGACCAGAGGTTGTGAACATTTTAAAGGCTTTTGACGCATTTGCCAAGTTGTTTTCTACAAAGAAATGTACCTTCCACAGCTGTATGTGAGGGCGCCCTGACCCATTGTTACTGGTTCACATTTGCTCGTCATTCTGCCTCAGCAAGGTCCTGAGCCTCCAGGTGGGATCCAAGATAGCTAAAATGGATGGGGCCTGAAGGTGCTAAAGAACCCAAAGGGAGGGGCTGGTTAGCCCAATAGCATCTGCTGCTTGGGGTCAGGGATCAGGGCTGGTAAGAAATAGGGTAGAGATGGCAGAGACTTCACCCAGGGAAAGTCAGCTCCAATCATGTGTTGCAGAGACCATCCTTTCTCCATTAAAGTAGCAGTAAGCTGTACACTAGGCCCATGTAATGCGTTATATTTAGTAAGCAGCCTTACTTACCATAAAGACAGCCATTCCAAGGAGGGGAGAGGCTACAGAGGAAAAAGTCTGAAAAGATTTTTTCCCACTTAAAAAATAACAATTACATAAACATAGTAACAACCAAAAGGATGGAAAATCACCCATAATCTTCCCATCCTAACAAATCACAGTTTTTAGTTTTCAGTATACCCTTCTTGTCAAGGTCCGTAATTTTTACATAACTGCAATCACAAAGTGTATACAATTTTATCCTGCCCTTTCCTCCCTTTATTGTGCAAGCATTTTTCTGTACTGCTACAGAGCTTTCATAGCTAATATTATTATTGTTATTTTTTCTTGATTTCAGAGGTATAATTATTCAGCAAGATAAATGAGAACATCTAGATAAACAAAAATGGGATCAAAATGCACATATTAATTTGTAGCTCATTTTTTCCCATTTAACTGTGTCTAGTGAACATCTTTCCATGTTAAAAAATGTTGATTTCTGCATCATTTTTATAATTGCAATATGTTCTATTTAAGGAGTCTTCCATCACTTTTTTTCCAGGCTCTTTTTGGGGGTGGGGGTGAGGGATCAGCTCACGTTTAATGATGACATTTTAAAATTGTACAAGTATTTTCACATTTGCCCACTACAAATTTAGCCTCTTAAAATGACAGGAAAACACCAACCAATCGCAGGTTAAATAAGTTTACCCCTTCAGTTCTGATTTGCAATATCCAATATTCTTTTGAAATATGAAACAGACCGGTAAAGGCCAACAGTAAATTTCTGCCCTCTTGACAGAGTTGGAGAGTTCAGTCCAGGTTCTATTATGGTTTAATTTTATAAGTGAAGAGATGGAGATTCAGAAAATTTAAATAACTTCTAATAGATCACATGTCAATGAGTGAGAAAATGTAGGCCTTTTAATTCCATATGTGGTTTTTTCTTTTATATTATTGCAGTAAGAACACATAACATGAGACCTACCTTGTTAGCAAATTTTGAAGTGTAAAATCCATTATGATTGACTATAGGTACGATGTTGTACAGCAGACTCTAGAGCTCATTCTTTTTGCTTGGCTGAAACTTCACACCTGTTGATTAGTAATTCCCCATTTCCTTTACACCTCCCCCAATAGCCCCTGGCAACCATGAATCTGACATTTTGATGTCTATGAATTTGACATCATCATATTTTAGATACTTTATATAAGTGGAATCATGCAGTATTTGTCTTTCTGGGACTGGCTTATTTCACTTGGCCTAATGTCCCCAAGGTTCATCCGTGTTGTTGCAAATGGCAGGATTTCCTTCTTTCTCAAGGCTGAATAGTTTCATTGTATGCATCTACCACATTTTCTTTATCCGTTCATCTGTCATGGACATTTGGGTTGTTCCCACATCTTGGCTATTGTGAATAATGCTGCATTGAACAAAGGAGTGCTAATATCCCTTCAAAGTCTTGATTTCAATTCTTTTGGATAAATACCCAGAGTGGGCTTGCTGGATGTTATGGAAGTTCTATTGTTAATTTTTTTAAGAGCTTCCATACTGTTTTCTGTAGCAGCTGCACCATTTTACATTCCCACCAAAAGCGTGCAGGAGTTCCAGTTTCTCCACATCCTCACCAACACTTGTCTTTTTTTTTTTTTTTTTTTTATAATAACCACCCGACACGTATCTTTTTTTTTTTTTTTGAGAGAGAGTCTCACTCTATTGCCCAGGCTGGAGTGGTGTGATCTCGGCTCACTGAAATCTCTGCCTCCCCGGTTCAAGTGATTCTCCTGCCTCAGCCTCCCAAGTAGCTGCGATTACAGACATGTGCCACCATACCTGGCTAATTTTGTATTTTGTGTAGAGACAGGGTTTCACTGTGTTGGCCAGGCTGGTCTCGAACTCCTGACCTCAGGTGATCCACCTGCCTTGGCCTCCCAAAGTGCTGGGATTATAGGTGTGAGCCACTGCGCCTAGCCCTGACAAGTATTTTATTGTGGTTTTGATATACATTTCCTGATGATTAGTGATATTGAGCATTTTTTCATATACCTGTTGGCTGTTTGTATATATTCTTTGGAGAAATGTCTATTCAAGTTCTGAGCCCAATTTTTAAATCAGGTTACTAGTTTTTTGTTTTTGTTTTTTTTAACTGTTGAGTTGTAGGAGTTCCTTATAATTTTTGGAAATTAACCTCTTATAAGAAATATGACTTGCAAATATTTTCTCTCAGTCTTTTCACTCTGTTGATTGTGTCCTTTGCTGTGCAGAAGCTTTTTTAGTTAGATTTAATCTGGCTTTGTTTATTTTTGTTTTTGTTACTTGTGTTTTTGATGTCATGTCCACGAAATCATTGCAAGACCAATGGCATGAGGATTTTCCCCTAGGTTTTCTTCTAGGAGTTTTGCAATTTCCAGTCTTATATTTGTCTTTAATCATTTTGAGTTGATTTTTGCGTATAGCGTAAGATAGGGGTCCAGTTCCATTCTTTTGCATGTGGATATCATGTTTTCCCAGCACTATCTGTAGAAGAGACTATCCTTTCATCATTGCGTATTCTTGGCACCCTTGTCGAACATCAGTTGACCATATATGGATGGGTTTATTGGGGTATCTATTCTGTTCCAGTGGTCTCTTTGTGTCTATGCCAATTCCATACTGTTGTTTGATGACTGTAGCTTTGTAATATATTTTGAAATCAGAAAGTGTGATGCCTCCAGCTTTGTTTTTCCTTTTCAAAATTAATTTGGCTGTTTGTTGTTATATAATAACTTACTGAGCCAATTTCCTACAGTTGGAACTAGGGTTTTTTTTCCCACAATCTTTTGCTATTATAAGTGAAACCAAATTTTAATCATTTCCTTGGGAAAGACCCCTAAAATTGAATCACACGTACACTTTTTTTACTTTTGATCACACTGTTAAATTTATCTCTAAAAGATTTATACCAGTTTATACTCCCACTAATAATGTATTAAAGAGTACCTAGTTCCCCACAGCCTATATCAAATATTGTAAATCATTGCTAAATATTCTATTCAGTTGAGAGAACATAATTTATTTACTCTTCTTCCTGCTGTTAACATTTAGATTATTTTCAAATTTTCATTCTTACAAAACCATCATGAACATCTTTCTGCCTAATATTTGTCTATAAGTTGAATCATGATTAAAATAGGAATCCTGGGTGAGAGGGCATATTTACCCTTGTCACTTACACTTTCCAAAGGTTAAACTGAAATCTTCTGGGTAGATGGGAGTTTTGGGGCACCCTGCCATGTCTAGGGGAAGGTAATGGACAGAATGAAATAGAAGAGGCCATGTGCCAAAGGATAAAACACTAGAAACGTACTGCCAGACTGTTTTCCAAAAGGGTACTAATTTCATAACCATTCCGGTGTCTTAAAAACAATTTAATGCGGTATTCAAAGATATTAGGTAAGGAAGAAAAGCACTATCCACCATTAACCTGCAATAATGTCATTCCTCACAGAGGACCCTTCAACCTCAATAAAACACACATCTCTGTCCCTCCTGGATCCAAAGCTAGCATGCGCATCTGCCTAGCTCATGCACTTGCAGGAACTACCTGGGGAACTCACAGGGTAGCTCATCTCCTGGGGCTCCTCTGTTCTAGAATCCTTTGTATTTTTATCTCCTGTCCAAAGCTCGAGATCCCCAAGGGAGCAAGTCCCATTTTAGTTGACACCTAATCAAAGCTGCTGATACTCCTTCAGCTCCTGTGGAGCGTAGGTCTCTGGGGCACAATGAACACACTTTTTCACGTGACAAACTTACCTCGAGCAGCTACTGTGTGCCAAGCAAAGCGACAGATCACAAAGAAGCTCTCAGCTCTTCAGCAGCCTTGTCCAGAGACCTAGTCCTCACTGTTTCAGCATTTGCTCCATGATCTGCAATAAATATGTATTGAACAATGATAGGACGAGTGGATGTTGTTCCGGCTCATTTGATATTTGAGGTGGAAGAAGACTCAGAGATCATCTTGCTGAACCCCTCCTTTTATACAGTCATTTAGTGATGGCCTCCCATGACCCGATGTGCTTGACACCCCGAGGCAGTACCATTACCTCCTTTCCGCAGCTACGGAAACTGCTTCACTCAGAGGTTAACTTGACTGCCGCTGTGGAGTGGCTGTGGTCTAGCTGGAGGAACTTGACTGACATCCCTTTTCAGCTCTCCTTGCCCTGCCTGCCCCCTTCAACTAAGTTACTAAGTTAAGCACTCACATCAGGAACTTTAGAAAATATGTTTTTTAATGGTCAAGACGGAAAAGGAAATGGCACCAATTGCCCATGTGCCTAAGTACCTAAGTACCAGCCTCCTGGGAGTGTTCTGTGGTTGATGTCTGCAGTACAGGTGAGGAAAGGCTTGGCTTCTCGGCCCCCACCCCCAGTCCCACCCTGTTTTCAATTGTTAGGCTTGTGCTTTGGGGAGAAATCAGGCAAAGTCAAGTTGGGTTGCCAACCATCACACGAATGATGAATTCACCTGCAAAAGCACCTCCCACCCCAACTCTGCAGTTCAGCCTCCACATCTTGCTCCCCTCCCTCCTCCGCTTTCCTCTCCTTCCTGTCCATCAGGACTAAGCTACTCCGGACGGTACCTCGGCCCTCAGATGTTACAGCTGAGGAGGGACTTACTTTTCATCAATGTATTTATCCCTGAGTTTCACTCTGAGGATGATGATGATAATGATGACAGTAATGAGCTCAGTCCTTTTATCTTAGGTAGAGAATTAAGGTTCACCTGTTTCTTAAAATTTTTTATTATAAAAAATAAATCCTTATTTATATTAAAAAACCTGACATGTATGAAGGAAAAGGTAAAAGTCTTCAGTTTTCTGTCTCACCCCCATGCCATTTTCCAGAGGTGACCCCTGTAGAGTGGTTTCCTGTGTATTCTTTCAGGTATACGTATGCATTTACACATGCATATGTTTATAAACTATTTATATAAAATGAATCACACTGTATACATTTATTTCTTCTAACATTCCTTTGGAATTCTAGTATAAGGATAAAGTATACTTTAATTAATCAGTTGTCTACTGATAGACATTTATTTCCACCATTTTTATTAAAAATAATGCAGTAATTAATATCTTTGTACATTTCACATATTTACATGAGTTTAATTGTAGGGCTAATGCCTAGAAATATAAGGTGACCATATAATCTATTGCCTAAACCAGGACAAGTGCTCATTCAGAAGGGCTCCAGAGAGCACAGGAATGTACACTGTAATTGTCTCAGGAAATCAAGTGTATTTTTACCTAGAAATGAAACTTCTGCTAAGTCAAAGAGTAAGATTTTTAAACACTGATGTTGACAAATAGCCTTCTGTCATGGTTATACCAATGTATCATTCACCAATGTATAAAAGTTTCTATTTCTTCAAACTGTCAAAATACTGAGAATTAATAATTATTCTTGAACTTTGCCAGATGAATTAGCAAGACATTATGTCTCATTTTAGTTTTTGACTTTTGTTTTCTGTAATTTTTTATTACTGGCAGAATCAACCAGATAGATCTTGCTTTAATTTGCATTTTTATTTAGTCATTAATGAAGTTGAACATCTTTTCATTTATTAATGGCCATTTGCATTTTATTTTTATTTTATTTTTCCTTTTTTAACATGTACTTATATTTATTATAAAAGGATATAACTCAGGAAAAGCCAGATGGAAGAAATGCATAAGGCAAGATATGGGGAAAGGGGCACAAAGCTTTCATGACCTCTTGAGATGTGCCACCTACGTTTCATCTTTCTTTCTTTCTTCCTTTCTTTTCCTTCTTCTTTTTTTTTTTTTTTATTTGAGACAGGGTCTCACTCTGTCACCCAAGCTGGAGTGCAGTGGTACGATCATAACTTATTGCAGCCTTGAATTCCTGGGCTCCAGTGATCCTCCTGCTTCAATCTCCTGAGTAGCTGGGACTACAGCACGCACCATCATACCTGGATTATTTTTATTATTTTTTTGTGTGTTTGTAGAGATGAGGTCTTGCTGTGTTGCCCAGACTGGTCTTGAACTCCTGGCCTTAAGTGATCCTCCTGCCTTGGCCTCCCAAAGTGCTGGGATTATGGGCATGAGCCACTAGCCAGCCACACATTTCATTTTTCTATGAACTACTTCAAATCCTTTAAGCTTATATTCCTTTTTAAATATTGGTTCATTTCTTATTGATTAATAAGAGCTCTTTGTGTATTACAGAAGTTAGTTCTTTGTCATATTTTTATTTAATATTTTTTCCCAACGTGATGTTTGTATTTTGACTTTATGACATTTTTGACATATAAAAATGTTAAGTCTTTGTATAGTGTTTTCTTTTATGACATATGGGCTTTATGGCCAAGATTGAAAATAAATGAAAAGTGACCAATTTTTTTCTTTATACTTTTAAGTTTCTTTTTCAGTTTAAATATTTGAGCTACCTGAAATTTATTTTGGTTGAAGAAATTAGTCCAGCTTTATTGATTTCCACATTGCCTAGTCACTTTTCCTAACATCATTCACTGAATGGCATAGCTCTCCCTCCCCACTGCCATTTGAAGTACAAGTGTATCTTATGCCAATCCTCCACATGTATTTGGGTCTATTTCTGATCTCTCCTCTATTGATCTGTTTATAGTAAGACATACTATAAGACTACAGGTACTACTAGTATAGTAGTATTCTACTATATAGGATATAGATCTATATCCTATAGATATAGGATACTATTATATGAATAGCATCTGTAGTCTTATGGTATATCTTAAAACCTGGTAGGTAGTTTTTTTTCAAATTTTCTCTGATTGTTCTCTCATGTTTAAACTCTTCCAGCTGAATCTCCCTTCCCCCAACACAGCTGTTATTTGATCAGAGTTGCATTAAATTCATAGATTAAGTCAAGGAGAATGTATGTCTTTACATCACTGAATCTTTTCCAAGCATGAGCTGTGTCTTCCCTTTAAGGTGTGTTTAACTAAAGGGTGGGTGGCCGTAAAGGGAAACATGGACAAATATACCTAATCAGTGGTTTATTTCTATCACATTACAATACATGAAACTGTGTTGTTTTTACTAACAATGTATGGTTCAGTGTACTGTGCAAAACTGCAACAAATGCCACATTTCCATTGATCCCTGTACATGCATCTAAAATATGCTATGATCAGAACATTTGTGTCTCTGTTTTCTGATGGAATAAAACTGCCTTTATGGCATCCCAGAAGTAATCAAAAGGGTTTTTTCTGTCTAAAAAAAATTAGGGCTGGGTGCGGTGGCTCACACCTGTAACCTCAAGACTTTGGGAGGCTGAGGCAGGAGGATCACTTGAGCCCAGGAGGTTGAGGCTGCGGTGAGCTATGATGGCACCACTGCACTCCAGCCAGGTGACAGAATGAGACCCCAGCTCAATAAATAAATAAAATTTTAAAAAATGGTATTATCCCTCTTTCCAAAATTTATGGCTACTTTGTGCCTTGATAAAATGCGGGCTACAGGGGTAGAGGCAGTCCAGGGGCATGGTCCTATTGAGGGGACAGGTCACACCTGCTCCAGCAGTGGTCCTGTCTTTGTGCTGCTGTAACAGAATATCACAGCCAGGGTGGCTTATAAACAACAGAAATTGATTTCTCACAGTTTCAGAGCCTGGAAACCCAAGATCAAGGCACCAGCAGGTTTGGTGTCTGATGAGGGCTGCTCTCTCTGTTTCCAAGATGGTACCTTGTTGCTGTGTATTCCAGAGGGGACAAATGCTGTGTCCTCGTATGGCAGAAGGTGAAAGGGCGTAAAGGTGTGAACTCTCTCTGAAGCCTCTTTTATAAAGGCATTAATCCATTCATGAGGGCAGAGCCTTTCTGACTTAATCACTTCCCAAAAGACCTTACTTCTTAATACCACCACAATGGGGATTAAGTTTCAACAGGAATTTTGGAGGGGACATATTCGAACCACAGCAGAGCCTCAAAGAAAGTCACACAAGAGGCAGGCTGATTTTTCCCAAGTTCTCCTTCCTCTCTCCCTTTTCCTTACGTTTAATCTGATTCAAAAAAATCTGCCTTTGTCATGCTCTGTCCTATTGGTGGACATTATTGTGAGAGTATAGCCTAACCGATTAATTACTAGTCACAAACCACAGGTAATGTGTTTCTAAATTTGACCCACAGTGCCAATAATGTGCCATATCAGCCAGTACTCTGTTTTTGGCTCTCTCTTCTGAAAAGTGTTATAAACCGACATGCCCAGCTGGCAATCAAAGGCTTGCTGAGTTCTAATGTGTTGAATTGGATCCTGGCCCGCTGGTCCCGACCTCAGTTGGTGGGGCAGAAGGCTGTCACCATCTTTGCAATAGTCACACTATAAGTGTTCTATATGTTATACGGCCCATTATTGCTTTTTTTTCCCCCTTAATATGTTGGGGCAGGGGTGGTGGCTCACACCTATAATCCCGGCACTTTGGGAGGCCAAGGCAGGAGGATGGCTTGAGGCCAGGAATTTGAGACCCGCCTAGGGTAACATAGCAAGATCCTGTTTCTAAAAAAAAAAAAAAAAAATCTATCTATCTATCTGTCTGTCTATCTATCTATCTATCTATCTATCTATCTATCTATCTATCTATATCTATCTATCTGTCTAATATATATAGTCCCAGCTACTCGGGAGACTGAGGTGGGAGGATCACTTGAGCCTAGGAGTTTGAGGCTGCAGTGAGCTAGAATCATGCCACTGCACTCTAGGCTGGGCAACAGAGCAAGACCTTATCTCTAAAAAAAAATTTTTTTTTAATTAAGTGTGATCAGTCCGTGTTCGATAGATACTGACTGTGAAATACCTGAAGTACAATGATGGCTTGCAGACCTTGACGCTTTGCGCTTGTGACTACAGCAGAAGTGGCACCGACCTGGACCCCATGTTAGTCCAGAGGGTGTTTCTTGGGGCCTCAGTTGCCTTCAGGTTGTCCTGTCTCAGCAGTTCATCCTGCTCATGTCCTTTTCCTCAGCCATAGAGCAGGACCAGGTTGTTTGGGGGACTGGTACCCTGAGCAAGAACGACTTTGTCTCCCGTTAGGTGTGACTGCTGCTGAGGGTCATCAGGACCTTGAGGGTGTCGCTGGCTGAGAGGACCCAGGAAATCTGGTGGTGTGCTGATTTGGTCTGAGTACACAAACTCTTGTATTTTTCTGTTTTTCCATGTTCTTTTGAGCCATAGTCAAGAAGCGCATGTCCAGGCCAAGAAGTGACAGCACTGGGCAAGTCCCTATCTGAGCCACGAGCTGATGCCCTGATCCTTGAGCCAAGGAAGGAAGCGACCTCCAGCCTGAGCTTGTCAGGACCCAGCTGTGTGCCGGGCACCAGAGGCCAGCCTGCTTTGGAGCTGAGGACTCAGAATTGGCAAGAGGGGATGCCAAGGACATCTGAGCCACAAGCTGGTCTGAAGGCACACAGAGAAAGCTTTATGCTTAGGCTCTGTGGCCAGACAGCCTCAATTTTGGTCCCGGCTAAGCCACTCAGCAGCTATGTGACCTTGGGCATACTATTGTACCTCTCTAGGCCTCAGTTTCCACCTCTGTAAAATAAGAATAAGAGGAGCGTTTGGAGATAGAAATAAGCCCTTGGCATAGCACCCAGTGCACAGTAGACCCTCAATGAGCCGTCAGCATCAGCTCATTCCTGTTGAAGATGCCCAGTCTTCCCCCGATACCCTGGGCTACAGCAGCTGTGGCTGGAAGGATCAGGTGGGGCTTTTGTACCCTTCACAGACTCAGGGATGCTTGATTTGCACCAGCGAAACTGATAAGCAGATGCAAGCCGAGCATCACATATCTCTGGCATGGACCAGTCTCACACTCCCTCCATCCCCAGATGGCCTCTGGGCTGGGCAAAGGGCGGGAAATGGAGACCTGGGGAGCCTGGTGGACCTGGAGAGGACCCTCGGGTCTGAGCAGAGACTGCCTGGAATGGCGGGCCTGATGCCTTGGCCCAGCCTTAGGTAGAGGACCCTGGGTGGCTCAGATCCCTAGGGGAATAAGCAGTGGGCCTCCCTCCACTTTCTTGGTGAGATCACTGGAACCACAAGCACTCATAAGGCCACAGGAACTCTTTCTCAGTGAAACCAGTAGTGTTGGAAAGCTGTGCAGTCATCAGTACCCCTGGAGGAGTCATTAGGATGTGTTGGGAAATCTAACTGGAGGCCTTAGGTGGGTTTCCCCAGGCAGCTCCTATCTCGTGTTCCGGATATGTAATTAAACTAGGGCCTCCCAGGCCTGTGGGACAGAAGTGTTGCAAGGTAGTGGATTTCCATAGTAACCATGGTGGCTCTAGCTGAGTTTCAGTTGGCTCTGCTGATGATGAAGTTCCTGGTCAATACAAATAGAGGCCAAAAACCAGACTCGCGGTTAGCCTTCCTGGGAACGGGGTCAAAGGAGACAGCCTTTAAGGTCCCTCGTAGTTCCAAGATCCTATGATTAGCCCCTCACCATCATGAGTTTGTACAAAGCAGCGGCTCTCAACTTGGTAGCACATTGGAACTGCCTGGAGAGCTTTAAAAACATCTGATGCTTTTGTCCCACCTCCAGAGATTCTGGTTTAGTTGGTCTTGGGTATGGCCTGTACATCAGGCTTTTTGCCATCTTCCCACATGATTCTAATGTGTGGCCAAGGTTGAGAACTACTGATAAAAAGGCAGACAATGTAATATAATAATAGTTAATAACAATTCGTTAGTTAATAATAATAATCACAATTTATGTGCCAGGCACTGTGCAAAGCACATTATATACATTGCATTCTTGATAATTTCCATTTTCCAGATGAAGAAGAAACATGTTCAGAAAGGGAAGTGACTTTCCAAGGCCAGAGAGCAGTAAGAACTGCCATTCTATACCAGGGCCATGAGAGTTCAAAGCCCTGGCCAGTCACTTCTATAATTGCCAGTTTTGAGGCAATGTGCAGCAGAAGATGGGGACATGTCTGGAGCAGACTCCTGAGGGACCCTTGATACTCCACTCAGGCCTCCCCTGTACCCAACCTGAGGTTCCTGGCCCTGTGCAACCTGCAGCACCTTGTCTGGTTGGATGAGACCACTGGCAGCCCAGTGGGGTTGGCTACTTCCTGAGGCAGGCTCAGGGAGGCCCTGTGGAACCCTCCTTTTCATTTGGAAGAGTTGGAACCTGAGACCTTGAGCTCAGAGATGTCGAATTATGTGCTTAGCTTCCCAGCTCTCATAATGAATGGCAGTCTTTCAACTTGGGACAGAGAATCAGGTAAGATTTTACTCCCAGGGGAGTGGGGAGTGGTTGGAAATCATATTTTATTCACCAGGTGTTTTTGGTTTATAGCAGACTCAGGAAAAAAGTCAAGGGCCATCCATAAAATAGGGCCAGAGCCTTTTTACTTGCAGTTTCATTGAAATTTAGTGAAAGGTAAACCCAGCAGGTACCTGTTTTACTGGCAGTAAAAGAAAATTGGGCAACAATTATTTAAAATGAGTCAGAGCTGTTTAAATCTAAAATTTAGGGGTATGTGTATGTTTTAAAAGAAAGTTTACAAGGCTTGGAGATTTGGACTGAACTGTTTTTGATGAAAATGACATGGAAAATATTTTCCTTTCTTATTTTAAACCTTCTTCTTTGCTGTTTGTTTCCTAAATTTAGCAGGAAGCAATAAGCAAATCTAGCTGGAAAAAAAAACTGAAGCAAGTTAGGGAAGTTTCAAGGTCTAATCGAAATGATAGACTGAAAATAAAGCTGTCCAAGGTGAGACAGTAATTCTTCCCATTTTATAGAAAAAAGTCATTATTTCAACTTAAACCATTTCAGATGTGATTGACCTATTGGACACAGAAGTGCTGGATTTGGCACTCCCTAAAAGTACAAAGACTGGGGAGGGAGGCAACTGTCTAAACATCAGCCAAGAACTCTCAGCGGGAGGCTGGAAGGATGTGGGAGGCTCGTCAGCCTGTCACTCACCATCTCCTCAACCTTCCTTCCTCACCATGGCAACACCAGCGCTTTGGAGCCATGGTCCAGATGGAACCCCCAGTCTCAAAGCCTGAACACCGCCCTGCCTGCTGGGGAAGGCTGGGAATGCCCCACCCAACTCTAGACTTAAGCCACTGGCCAAATCCCAAAGACGGGCCTGATATTTTGGAATGGAGCGTTGACACCAGTGACTGTCATTGTTGTCAGTGACTCACTTGTTGGGTTTTGGGTTTGACTTTGTTTTTTACTTGTGGAGAATGATTTTCTATTTATTGGAAGAACTGCAGGACTGATATCTCTGAACTTTTGGTCACTAGAGAAGAACACCCAACTCAAATCAGTTTTTTTAAAAAAAAATATGTAGGTAGGTAGGTAGGTAGATAGATACTTTACATCTCTTGGTTCTGATTGTTTCTTCTTGGTTCATTTTTCAGACAAGGTTTCTCCATGTGATGGACAAGAAGATTCTCATTTTGCACGCTTGGCAGTGCTGGCAAAAAAAAAAAGTTCATTGTACAGAAAAGTCTCAGGGAAGATTCTGATTGGCCCAGATCAAATCAAATGACCATTCCTGAGCCAATCACTGTGTCTAGAGGTGCAGTAATGAGATTGGCCTAGCCAGGGTCTTGTGCTCACCCTTGTGGTGGTGCTTGGGGTGTTGGTGGGACAGGGGACAGTGAATGACAGTCCTGCCAGGAGCCTATGAGTGGGGAAGAAGATCTCCAAGACAGGCAAACTACCATATGCCAGCTTGGTCCACCTCAGTCTCAAGTGTTGTATTTGGCCAAGGGTGCAGGGATGGTGGGGAAAGGAGGAAGGAGAGGCTTGAGATTACACATGTATTCAGTAGCTATTGTTTTTGAGTGTCTACAATCACCAAGGTTCTGCTCTGGGCTTTGGGATTCAGCATTAGACAAAACAGAAAACCCCTGCCCTGGTGAAGCTTATAATCTTGTGGGGAGAGGTAGCCAAAACCCTAAAATAAATAAGTAAAGCACATATAGACTGTGAGATTGCAATGAGTGCCATAGGAGAAGCAAAACACTGCAGGAGGGCAGGGAATGAGAGGGTCGGGTTGGGGTCACAGAGTTACATGTGGTGGTTGGGGAAGGCTCACAGAGGAGGTGAGGTTTGAGCAGCGTCCTGCAGGAGGTTTGAGCAGGGCCCTGCAGGCCCTACACAGAGGAGCCTTCCACAGAAAGAGAGTGTGGCTGGAGCAGAGCGAGTAAGGGGCAGCAGTGGAAGCAAGTTCAGCAAGGTGACACCTGCCCAGAGAGCGCCTCAGGCCATTGTGAGCTTGGGGGCTTGTAGTCTGTGGGGGGGGGGGGGCACTGAAGGTCACGTGATGTATCACAGGGTCCCATTTGTTTGCTGTTTTCTCTCCATTTGATTATAGGTCCTTTGAGAGCAGGGACAATATTTAGGTATTTATTCATTTACTTATCTATTCCTTGATTCAGCAACCACCTGTTGAGTACCTACTGTGTGCCAGGTGCAGGGAGCCCCATGAGGAAGAGCTCACCATCTAGTGGAAAAGAAAGAGAAGTAAAGCACAAATGTCAGTGTCATGTGACACGTGCCCCTGCTTGACATAAGAATTCCACCAACAACCCAAAATACTTTCACTACCCCCTCCAGAGAGGGCAGCCAAGCTAGTCCCATCTAGTGGCTCCAAGCCCAGGATCTCCAGTCTCTTGAGCTGGTCCAGATATAGCTCCTCATGGTCCTGCAGCCAAGTGCCAAATGATGCATTTACTCCCTCGCCAATACACTTAGTGAGCAACATGGATGGAATGCAGGCTAGCAGCAGCACAGTTCCCCTTTAGAAGAGGGGAGGAGGGAAACAGCATCCACTGGTCACACGACATCTGCAGACTCCTGCTCCAGTGGGAGTCAGGGTGGGGTGAGGTTCTGTGGTCAGTTCTCCAGCTCCGCTCTGAGCTTGGGGTTGGAGGTTTCTTCTTTCTGATCCTCCATGGCCAAGCCTGGCATGGGATGGGGCATGAAAGGGACCAGATGCTTGGATTCCTGTTCTAGGGGTTATGTTGCCTTTTGTTTATTTCCACATTCCCAGCCTCTTACCCAGTGTATGTACATAGTAGGTTTTCACTCAGTATTTGCTGAGTTAATACCAGTGTTGTTAAGTACACTGCCTATGAATACACAGGGCAGACATTGAATCAGGCTATGGAGCATGGGAGGGCATCAAAGACGATTTTGTGAATTCATGACTTGGGTGGAACTGCTCATCTCTGCAACAGGGAATGCAGGAGAAGCAGCAGCTTTGGGATAAGTGGGGAATTTGTTTTGAGATGCCAAGTTAGGGGCACCCATGGGACATTCAAAGACCTGAAGTCTCAAGATCAAAGAATGGGGCTAAAGGCAAAAGGAGGAGTTCAAGAGCTGGAAGGAAATGATTATGATCTGGGCATTGGAACTGGGGTTACATATCGGAAGTAGAACAGCTCTGGGTGGTGACCGGGGCGAGGCCAGAGAGAGCTGAGGAGAGAGGAAGTGAAAGCCCTTCAGAGGTCATGGAATTGTGGCCAGGAGCCACAACCTACCCTTCCTCAGGATCCCCTTCACTTCACTGGCTCAGGGCCAACTGACATTTCAGCTCCAACCCCAAGGAACAGCAGGGTCATCCTGAAAGGAGAGCTAAGGCCTCTGGGCCTATTGTTTCCATGACACCTGTCTCACAGGTGAAGAGTCAAACCCCAAACCCTGATACCACCTGGAGCGGGGTTGGACCACCCAGAGAATATGGCTTGTGGAAGGGAACAGCAGACTTTACTTTTCCCAATAGCATCTTTGAGGATGTGTAACTCAATTTCGAGGCCTTGGGAGGAACCTCTCTAGAGAGCCTGGGCCTGAGCAGACATTCTTCCACAACAGTCTCCATGGCCCTGAGGAAGCCTTGAATGAAGTGGGGAAGGCAGCAGGCTGGGGCAGGGGGAACTATCTCAGAAACCTTACTTCTGCTTCCTGGCACATAGGAGGCGCTTGGTGGAGCTTTGTTGAATGAATGCATGCATGAATGGATGAGTGAATGCAAGCATTCATAAACAAATGAATGCATGTTTAGGTGATTCAGAAGGGTGCCCCAGTGCCTGGTAGATGGGTGACTGTCAGTCAATGTTCACTGGGCAATGAATGAGTGTGGGATGAGGACTCAGAGGTTTCCTGAGCCCACAGAGTGGCCGTAAGTCCTAAATAAACAAACATGGCTATTTCCCACAGCTGACCTGGAGGATAATGAAGTGCACACTCTCCCTTTGGGAGCTTCAGCAAATCATCCCTCTGCAGTTTGTCTTTAATTTTAGCTCCTTTGCCATCAACTGGAGGCTCCGTTCCATTTCCCTGACCTAGAGCTAAGAGGGCATCCATCGCTCTCCCAGGTGGGAAGGACAAAAAGAATCACTCTCCCTTTCAGAGTTGGATGGCTTGGATCCTTCTGGCGATCCAGGGCCCAAGCCAGAACATTCCTTTTCTCCCTCTCTCCCTCCTTCCTTCCTTCCATCTTCCGTCTTTCCTGAAATGGATTTTGAGTTCACTGGGGGCTCCGCCACATCTGTTCAGTCTCTGGCATGGCACCACCTCAGTGTTCCACACAGCAGCCACAGCAGTGTTACCATCATGAGCATCTGTGTCTAGCATGGGGTGGGCCCAGTGGACACGAGGACATCTCCCTCACTGTTCTGCCCTCAGGGAACCTCCAACTGGCTCCTAGGACAGGAGGCAACCCTAGAAGGTAGCATCGCTACAGAGTGGCAGCAGTTCAGGAGATCAGAGCTCCCCGGACCCTGGGCATGCCTGTCCAGTGAGGTCGGGGGCTAGGCTCTCAGGGGAACATAGAGGCCCTGAGCTGCTGGTGACAGTCCCAGTGTCATTCCACACAGCGATCCACTCCCCACAGGTCTAGCTGCCTTGCTGGGACCATCCCTCTAGGACTAGGCCTGTGATAGCATCCTCATGCAAGAGTTTTGTGAGTGGGCAATTCTCACCCTCCTTTCTGCTTCCTCTGGGGCCCCAGCTTCAGCCCAGGGCTGATGGTTGTGCGGAAAGTTGGAGTTGGGATGTACCCACAGTTGATGATATTTCATGGCACTCTGGAGAACATCCAGCCAGCAGTTTGGTTCAAGTAATGAGATGTCAGGGTGCTTGCATCCATCTGTTAATTTCAGATGTGTCCTTCCCCAGTGTCTGTTGCTGGAGACTCTGGGAGCACAGGGTAGGGTGTGGCCATGAAGGAACGGGATGGGCAATGGCATCTGCCATCCATCACTGCCCAGCACTTAGTGCCTGGGGACCAATGGATCTTACAGGGGCCATTTCAGGAGCAAGCAAAAGTCCCAGAGAAGATGCATCACTGTCTGAGCACTTGAGTTCTGGTAGCTCTGGCATCAGCCTGCAGGGGTTTGCTGTCCTTACAGGTAGTTCTTTATGCAGCAGATTGTCCAAGCCCTGGTGTTTTACTGATCGGGTGCCTCATATAATGCCTAGGCCAGGGCTAGGCCCAAGTTTCTGCCTAGGAGACTGTCAATCTGCAGGCGCTTGGCAGCGTCCATTCTGGTTTGTAGTCCCCTCAGGACACCTTGCCTTAGAGGTCTGGTGCACTCCAGGACTCATCCTCCCCATATCCCGCAAAGAACATTGGTTAAGAGCATGGGCTTTGGAGTCGGAATGACCAGTTTAAATCCAGACCTTGTGACTTACTAGCTCTGACCCTGGATGCTTTTTAAAAAGCCTCTTGATGGCCGGGCGCGGTGGCGCATGCCTGTAATCCCAGCACTTTGGGAGGCTGAGGTGGGTGGATCACTTGAGGTCAGGAGTTCAAGGCCAGCCTAGACAACACCACGAAACTCCACCTCTACCAAAACTATGAAAATTAGCTAGGCGTGGTGGTGTGCACCTGTAATCTCAGCTACTTGGGAGGCTGAGACGGGAGAATCGCTTGAACCTGGGAGGCAGAGGTTGCAGTGAGCCAAGATCTGCACTCCAGCCTGGGTGACAGAATGAGACCCTGTGTCAAAAAAAAGAAAAAAAAAAGAAAAAAAGAAAAAAAAAGAAACCCTCTTGAGCCTCAGTTTTCTCTTCTGTACAATGGGGGAGATAATGGTCTCCTCCTCATAGAGTTGGCGTAAGGCACAAATGAGGCCACGTGGCTGGCTCCCGCCTGGTGTGTGCTGAGCACTCGCCATGCGGTGGGGTCCTCCTGCCTGTGGTCCTCTCTGATGCTGACCTTCATCTCAGGTGACAGGAACTCCCTCGAAAGGCTTTGATGAGAAGGCCTACCTGTCGGCCAAGCAGCTGAAGGCTGGAGAGGACCCCTACAGACAGCACGCCTTCAACCAGCTGGAGAGTGACAAGCTGAGCCCGGACCGGCCCATCCGGGACACCCGCCATTACAGGTACGGCCTCCATCGTGTCAGTGGAGGAAGAAAGGCTGAGAAAAGGCCAACATTGTTTAGTTTGTCTTTTACATGTATCTAAGAAATGAGGATGATTTCCTCAGACTGTGTCCAGTGATTTAGACATTCAAAAACCCTCACCCTCTGTTGCTTGTTTACCTGACCTACTGAGGCCCTGCCAAGACCAAGGAAACCGCTCCGCTGGGGCCAAGGAGGCCCCAAGGCACTTCAGTCTGGCGCCCCAGCAAAAGTGACCTGGGAGGGGACCAAAGGAGGTCCGTGGCGGTGGGTGAGCCAGGCGCTCTTGGGGCCTTACTGGTGGTGCCTAAAGTGGAGAGAGTCACAGCCCTGCACATTGCAAACAGTGGGGTGCTGTGGCCCACCCCATTGACCTCCCTTTCCTGCACCACAGCTCCACCTCCTCAGCAACTCCCAGAAATGCTTCCTAGTCTTGTTCTTAGTTCTCCCAGGATGGTGAGGAGAGAGGGGCCTTAGACCAGGACCAAGGAAGCCTCCACTCTCATCCCAGCTCAGTGTGCGTGACCGGCCTTAAGCAAGGCATTAGTCCCTCTCTGGGTCTAGGCCCTTGTGTGTTCTGTCTAGAGCGTGAAAGTCACCATCTCCAGTCTTTCCTCTTCCTGCCATCACCTGCAGGAACAGTCTGAGTTCCTGATGCTGAAGCACCACCCCCCCCTCCCCATGACCTGGCCTTACCCACCTTTCCCCCAGCACTTGATGGTCCTGCAGTCCCAGATTCCTCCCTCCTTCCTTCCTTGCTTTCACACATGCTGTTTCCTCTGCCTAAACGCACCTCCTCCGCCCCACCTACCCTTTGAGCTACTTGGCTCACTTCGAGGACACTTGGCTCACTGTCCTCTCCTCCATGGAAGGCTCCTTCCCAACCCGGGCTAGGTTGGGCCCCTCTTCTGTGCTCTGTGCAGACATCTCACAGAATGGCCAGGGCGCTGTTGGAGCTGACCCACGGCTGTGCCTGCAGCTATGTGCTCAGAGCTAGGCTGGGCCTCCGTCTGGTCCTGGCTTGAGGGTAGCAACAATGACTTGGATCAAGGTTGCTTTTACTTCTGAAGCAGCTACTCCACAGCACAAAGGGTATAGGTGAGGTGAGGGTGCGAGAGGGCCTGGTTCTAGCACCTTCCTTGCCACTCACAGATGCATGCCTGAAGTCCAGGGTGCTTGGTGGCCTGTGCAAGGTGAGATGAACACAGGGCTGGGGGAGCCCCAGACCTTGGCCTTGCTGTCCTGTAACGCCAGCACTGTCAGCCTCCAGAAACCACTCATGCAGCCAAGTAAGACGGTACTCCTGCTTCACGGCAAGGCCAACACCAGGTCTGCTGGCTGTTTCTGGGCCTCAGAAGTTCTTCTCACCCAGTCCTGGGCAGCGTCCCCTCCTGTCTGCCTGTGCTGCAGAAGAGGTTACATCCACATAGCTCCACTTAGAGACCTTTCACGGGCAGCCCTAGCCATGGCTGACCTAGTCCCAGGGTCTAGAGGATCTGTTGGCCCCAATCTGTGAATTGAGGCCTTGCCCTGGATAATCTCTGTTCACCCCCCAGCTTACCTGACTCTGAACCGTCTCAGGTGCTCACTGAGAAACTTAAAGGGGGAATTGCCCTGGGGGCTATGTACATTTTTTAATGAGACGCTTTAAATCCAGGGTAGTGGTGGGTTGATGAGGTGCCACATGCTGCTGCTGGGCCCTGTCAGAAAGCTGAGGTGGGCCAGGCACGGTGGCTCACACCTGTAATCCCAGCACTTTGGGAGGCCTAGGCGGGTCGATCATTTGAGGTCAGGAGTTCAAGACCAGCCTGGCTATCATGGTGAAACCCTGTCTCTACTAAAATACAAAAATTAGCTGGGCGTGGTGGTGGGCACCTGTAATCTCAGCTACTCAGGAGGCTAAGGCAGGAGAATCTCTTGAACCTGGGAGGCAGAGGTTGCAGTGAGCCAAGATCGCAGTACGGTACTCCAGCCTGGGTGCCAGAGTAAGGCTCTGTCTCAAAAAAGAAAAAAGAAAGCTGAGGTGGCTCACGGTGTGTGTGTGTGTGTGTGTGTGCGCACGCGCGCACACATGTGTAGGGAAGCAAAGGACGTGCTGGCTTTAGTGGGCAGGCCTCCTGCCATGGTGGGGCCAGTTTGCTGGTAGAAGCTGCTCTTCCTTGCAGCCCTGCAGGCTGTAGTGTCCGCTGGACTCCAAATTGTCAGGTTCATTTCTGGTCCAGCCTCAATCTAGGGAGCCCGCTCCAGGCGAGCAAAGGGACATAAACCACATAAGACAGGCCGAGGAGGATCACAGAGAAAACCCCATCAGCTCCAAACTCAAAACTCAGGGCTGGGACAAACCCCTTTAGAGGCTCCTGGCTCCTGGGAGCCAGATAAACCCCCATGCTAAGTAACATCAATCCCAGAGGCATACATGCCGAAAGGGTTGGAGGGAGCTGGTGGGGAGGTCAAGTGCACCCTTCAGATGGGGTGTGGGTGGGTTTGCCCCCTTCAGGGAGATGTCGCTGTCCCGATTCCCTCCTTTCTGGGCACCGGATGGTTGGGGGATCAGGACAGAGGACTGGGGCCCTGGAGGTCAGCACTGGGAGGGTGCACACTTAGGAGGTATTTGCTGCTCCCAGCACACCCCAGCTCAGCTGGCCAAGCTCACTCCCTCCCCCACAATTCATAGGCCCTTGAACAGCATGGTTTCTCAAGGGGTAGAAGGCAAATTTCCCTCCGCCACCACTACCCTACACCCCCTCTCAAGGAGAATTATTGCACAGCCTCTCAAGATTTCCCCCAGGGGGGTCCCAGGCTAGTGGGACTCCTGCCTGTCTGACCCGGTCTGCTCTGCAGGGCAGGAAACAGGCCTGGGAATTCGGGCTGTAAGCTGCTGTCAGTAGAATGAATGCCACAATGAAAAAATTGGCACTGCTGGAATAGTCAGAGAGCAATTGTAATAAAGAAGATTGCTATGAAAACCAGCAACGGAGGCCACCTTCCAGCACCCCAGGAGCTCAAATAAATGCATGCGCAGAAACAACAGGGATGAAGTCTGGCAGGAATGAATTGTTTTCACTCCCTTTCTAGAGGAGAGGGAGCCGGTAGGCCAGAAAATGTGGTCTATGGATGGCTGGGGAGGGAGGAAGTGATGGGATAGGCCTTTGGTGTCTTAACAGAGGCTTGTTTCCTCCAGGGGACCCAGTACCCTGGGAGGAGCGAGACTGCTCCCCAGCTTGTTGTCTGCAGCAGGGCTGTCAGTGTTGGGCAGTGACAGGGAGGAATTCCCTGGCAGCCAGGGTAGGGGTGATTCCTCTGCAGATGCTACCAAATGTCCTGAGCTGGGAAGAGAGAAGGAAGAAGCTCCAGGGTATCAGGACAAACAGAGGTAGTTTTCCCTCTCGCACATACCCCCCACCATACAACAGAGTGTGGTCAGGGCTGTATCCTGGGGCCTGGTGCAGTACCTGTACATACTAGGGAGCCCCCTCTGGGGGCTCTGAGATCTCTGGTAAAGAGCCCCCGGGCCTTGGAAGGTCTCCCAACCTGCTGCTTCCCTCCCAGGACCCCAGGATGGGTGGCATCGGGGCTCTGGGCCAGTGTGGGATGCAGCATGGGGGTGGAGGCACGGGGCCTCTGGCCTGGCTGTGGGTGTGCCTTCTCTGCCTGGCAGAAGTATTCTCAGGCACAAGACTGGACAAAGAAAAACCTTGACCTGCCCTGAGGATGCCCTCATGGCTGGCTCTGACCTCTGTGCTCCCTTCTCAGCTGCCCATCTGTGTCCTACTCCTCGGACCTGCCAGCCACCAGCGTCATCATCACCTTCCACAATGAGGCCCGTTCCACCCTGCTGCGCACAGTGAAGAGGTAAGTCCAGCCATGGGACTCTCATCTCAGTGGTGCTGGCAGGGGAGGACATTGGGATTGGGCGCTGTGGCCAGACAGCTTGAAGCCCAGCAGGTGCTGGAGGCTGAGTAATGTACTTCTGAGAGGCTGAGACTGGTGCATCAGGGCCAGGAAGACCCCAGAAGTCAAACTGTTAGAGGAATGCGACAGTCAAACACCAGGTCAGATGTCCAGGACAAGGGCAGAAATGCAGGTGTCAGGAGGTGAGGGAGGCCGGGCTAGACAGGAGGCCTCAGGAGGGTGATGGAAGCCCAGCAGTGTCTGTCAGTGTCAGAGAGAGGTGGATTGGAGGTGGATTCTCCTGCTAAGCCTGGGCTTGTGGTCAAGTTGAACTCCCATCTCCCCATTTCCTCAATGAACTTAGACAAGAATAGGATTCAGGTAGGAGCGCCCAGCATGCTGGCCCTGGAGCTGGGCGGCTGGGGAGTCCCACGGCCCCGGGAGTGGTAAAAATGGGAGGTGGTTCCTAAATCCAGGCTCTTTCTCTGTTTCCACTGCTACTGTAGTGTCCTGAACCGAACTCCTGCCAACTTGATCCAGGAGATCATTTTAGTGGATGACTTCAGTTCAGATCGTGAGTAGTCACCTTCCTTTTTGCAGCCCTCCATTCCGCCCTTGTCCCTGTTTCCCCAGAACACCAAGGCAAGCACCCTGCGGTTGTCCTGACCATCGCAGACACCTTTCTGCCCCCGGCAGGGATCCTGTCTTTTCTAGGACCCCTCCCTGGTCCTGTTCCCTGGTGTCAAAGGAGGGGAAAGAAGGGTGGGTGTTGCTTTGGATGGGGTACTAGTGAGATGATATTGTTTTTAAAAAGTAAAGAAAATCAACAGCATCCTTCATTATTACAACTGCCAAATGCAGATGATAGCTGGGCTGGTAGCCACCCCCAAGCGTGCTTTCTAGTGCTCCCTGAGGTGGAGTGGAGTACTGCCATAGGTACAGGCACTCTTCAGTCTGGCCTGAGAGTGGGGCAGGGCAACCCTTCGGCCAGTAGTGATGACCATACCTCTTCCCAATCCCCATCCCCAACCCTTTCCTGGGCTTAGTATGGGGCAATTTTCATGGCAGCCAAACCACTAGTGGCCTGATGCCCATGTCTAAATGAGCTTGCCTTCCTCTTTACATCCTCAGCGGAAGACTGTCTACTCCTGACCAGGATCCCCAAGGTCAAGTGCCTGCGCAATGATCGGCGGGAAGGTGAGTCCTTGCACCCTGGGTCCCACCAAGGGCCCATCTTGGTGTCATCCTATGCACTTCCCCACTCTCTCTTGGTGCCGTGGCACACCAAGCCAACATGGTCCTGCTGCATTCCTGATGGCTGGGACCAGGTTCTGCAGAAGACTGTCCTCCTTCCCAGATCAGCCCCATCAAGGCACAACTGTAGGCAAGTTACTCCACCTCTGACTGCCTTAGCTGTCTCTCCTGAGAAATGGGATAAGACAGTCCCTTTCTGCCTTGCAAGGTGATTGTAAGGATTGCATGAGACAGGCTGTGTGGAAAGGCTTTGAGAAAAATCCAGAAGCATAAAGCAGATGTGATCTCACTTCCAATCCAGATGTATTTTGGAGTAGCTACTATAGCGTGGCATTGTGCATGGCACTCTAGGGGACACGAAGGAAGTACAAAGCATAGGCCCTGCCCTCGGAGAGCTACTACATAGCCAAGGAGTCAGAATCCACTCCAGCCACAGGCTGGTTGTGGTTGTGTATGAATAGCATGGAGATCGGAGGAGAGCTGGAGTGAGCAGGGAAGGCTTCCATGGAGGAATGGGCTTCAATGGGATGTGGGGGCATCATGAGACAGGTAAAGGGGAGCAAGGGAGGGCATGCCGGCTTGTGCACTCTGCAAGCAAAGGCATCAGTCAGGGGTACGGGCATGCGCAATACTAACAGCCCCTTTCCTGAGGTCTCCTCCCCTGCGGGCATCCACTTTGCTACTTTCAGTCCTTGTACTCAGCCCACTGTGCCCGTTGTACAGACAAGGGAACTGGGGTTTAAGGAGCTTCAGCGATTTGCCCAGGGTGATGAATAGAGCAGCCATGGTTCCAACCTGTGGGGCCCAACCCAAAGGCCAGCCTCCTAACCTCCCTCTACTCATACTCCCTTCCTGCGAGACCCCAGGCCTGGTCAGCAGGGGGAATGGATGGAGTGAATTGAGATGATAGAAGACCTTGGAAGCCAGAAGAAAGCATTGACTTCATAAGGCAGAGGTAGCAGGGAGCCACTGAGGTTTTAGAGTGAGAGAGGGATGTGATAGATATGTTTAAAATAATCCCAGCACTTTGGGAGGCTGAGGCGGGCAGACCACTTGAGGTCAGGAGTTCAAGACCAGCCTGGCCAATGTGCTAAAACCCTGTCTCTACTAAAAATACGAAAATATCTGGGTGTGGTGGCACATGCCTGTAGCCCCAACTACTCAGGAGGCTGAGGCAGGAGAATCACTTGAACGCTTGAACCCAGGAGGCAGAGGTTGCAGTGAGCCAAGTTTGCGCCACTGCACTCCAGCCTGGGTGACAGAGCGACACTCAGTTTCGAAAAAAAAAAAAGAAAGAAAGAAAGACCAGTCAGGCCAAGGGGCCACAAGAATACCAGTGAGGGAGACCTTCAAACCAGAATGGAAGTGGCCGAAGTTAAATCCTTCCCAAGCCACTGGGTTGTAGGTACCATCAGTTCTGGGAATATGCTGTCCCTGGATTTGACAACAGTAAATGTAAATTTATGACTCGATGCTTTGTAGACACTTTTGGAGTGGAGATTGATGGGCTTTTGGCTGGCTGGCGGGCTGGTAGGCAGCTAGAGGCAGAGTGTGGGGCAGAGGCATGGCTAGGGAAATGTCTCCAAGGAGCTGCTTATACTCAGAGCTCTAAGAGTGAGGCCCTTCCCTCCCACAGCTCACAGGGCATGCATGGCCACTCTGGCAGGGGCAGGAGAAGCTGGGCCTCCTCCCTCCTGACCAGGCAGGTCTCCGCCCAGAGCAGAGTGCTGCCCAAAATGAGGCTGGTGAGGCTATCAGGGGACAGGCACAGAAGAACAGAACCTGACATGTGTGGGTCTCCCAGGCACCAAGCTCTGTCCCTGTCGTCTTGTTTGATCCTGACAGTCAGGGATTATTATCTCTCTGAATCTTATAGATAAGAAAACTGAGGCTCAGAGCGGTTAAATAACATGCTGAAGGTAAGGAAAGGGGCTGCCATACAAACTTAAGCCTATCTTAGTCTCGAAGATTATCTCCATGCTACACATAGGGGTATGGATGGAAGGGATGACCCAGAGGTTCCCATGGGAAAAAGTTTTGTTTTCTGGTTCTCCTTTGGGATCAAACTACTTTATTGCACTTTCCACACTCTAAACTGTGACTGTTCATCATTGTGTCCCTAGAGCCCAGACAGTGACTGGCACATAGAGGGCACTCGGGGTGTGACCCTGGAGTGATGGTGGTTGATGGGTGGATAAGAAGAAGCAAGGGAGGGAGGCAGGAAACAAGCAGAAGTATAAAGTCAAATCTAATCACAATAACTCAGGAAACCTCAGCCCCTGAAGGAGAGGAGAGCCTTGGGACTTTGGGGGACAGGTGGGAAGCCAGTTGGCCCAGTCCCAGCGCCAAGCCCTGTCTACTTCTCTTGTAGGGCTGATCCGGTCCCGAGTGCGTGGGGCGGACGTGGCTGCGGCTACCGTTCTCACCTTTCTGGATAGCCACTGCGAAGTGAACACCGAGTGGCTGCCGCCCATGCTGCAGCGGGTGAAGGAGGTGAGCCACTGTCTCTGGGGAGCTGGGCGTCCTTGGGGACTCAGCCACTACGTTCCTGGCACCGAGGCCTATGGAACAGTCTTTGAAGCTGGGCAGGCATCGTAGGAAGCCCAAATAGTCTACTTCCCCCTGAGTGACTTCACCTTATTGAGTTTTCTCATCTGAAAATGGGGATAATTGTCATAATTATCCCACTGGGTTATTGTGAGAATGAAATTGGATGAAAGCCTGGGTGAGCTACAAAGCTCCTGCTACAAATGGGTGTTGTTTTTCTCCTGGGAGAGTTAGGGTCCTGTGCTGGCAGAGCTTTTGTTCAGGCTGGGAAGCCCTTGCAAGAGGGAGCAGAGGATGTTGTTCTCAAAGAGAGGAGAGGGTAGAAGGGCCCCTGCCACGTGCCTACTGTTCTCCAGAACAGGGAGGATTTGGACAGATGGCAGAAAAGGATGAGGTGATTACAACCCGACCATAAAAAGACAAATAACCCAATTTAAAAATTGGCAAAGGGGCCTGGAGCGGTGGCTCACCCCTGTAATCCCAGCACTTTGGGAGGCCGAGGAGGGCAGATCACCTGAGATCGGGAGTTCAAGACCAGCCTGGCCAACATGGTGAAACCCCATCTCTACAAAAGTACAAAAAGTAGCTGGGCATGATGGCGGGTGCCTGTGCTCCCAGCTACTTGGGAGGCAGAGGCGGGAGAATCACCTGGTCCCGGGAGGCAGAGGTTGCAGTGAGCCAAGATCACACCGCTGCACTGCAGCCTGGGCAACTGAGCGAGACTCCATCTCAAGAAAAAAAAATTGGCAAAGGATTTGAGTAGACATTTTTTCAAGGAAGATATAGAAATGGCCAATAAGCCTAGGAAAAGATGCTCAGCATCATTAGTCATTAGGGAAGTGCAACTCAAAACCATAATGAGATGCCACTTCACACCTACCAGGATGGCTAGAATCCAAAAGATGGACAATAACAAGTGCTGGCAAGGACATGGAGAAATAGGAGCTGTATCAGGCCATTCTTGCATTGCTATAAGGAAATACCTGAGACTGGATAATTTACAAAGAAAAGAGGTTTAATCGGCTCACGTTGTACAAGCATGGCACTGGCGTCTGCTTGGCTTCTGAGGAGGCCTCAGGGAGCTTTATTCATGGCAGAAAGTGAAGGGGGAGTAGGTACCTCACATGGCGAGAGTGGGGGCAAGAGAGAGTTGGGTGGAGGTACTACATGCTTCTAAACTAACCAGATCTCACGAGAAGTCACATACTGTCAGGAAGACAACACCAAGCCATGAACGATCCACCCCCATGACCCAAACACCCCCAACTAGGCCCCATCTCCAATCTTGGGGATTACATTTCAACATGAGATTTCGGGGGATAAATACCCAAACCATATCAGGAGCCTTCATATATTGCTGGCAGGAATGTAAAGTAGGGCAGCCACTTTGGAAGGCAGTCTGGCAGTTCTGCGAAAGTTTGAACATAAGTTAGTTAGCATATGACCCAGCAGTGGAGCTGCTAGGTGTATACCCGAGAGAAATGAAAACATATGTTCACACAATAACTTCAGAGCAGCACTATTCAGAATAACCAAAAAGTAGAAAAAATCCAAATGCCTATCAACTGACGAATGGGTAAATAAAATGTGGTGTATCCATACAACAGAATTATCCAGACATTAAAAAAATGAAGAACTGATACATGCTACAACATGGACGAACTTTGAAAACCTATGTGAAGTGAAAGCCAATCACGAAAAGCCATACATTGTATGATTCCTTTCATAGGAAATGTCCAGAATAAGCAAATCTATAGAAACAGAAAGTAGATTGGGTTTCTTGTCGGGGTGGTGAAATGTTCCGGAACAAGATAGTGGTAATGGTTGTACAATCTTGTGAATATACTGAAAACCATCAATTGTGTACTTTAAACCTGTGATTTTATATCTCAGCACAAAAAAAAGTCTATAAAAAGGATGAGGTGAGGCCCTCCACAGAGCACTGAAAAACCATCAAAGGTCTCTGCTGATCAGCCCCATCCCGGGCTTCCGTTATCCTGATCTAGGGTGGGAACTGAGGGGCAGAGCTGGATTCCAAGTTCCAGACAAGAGGATTTGGGGGGTGAAAGCAGAGTGGGGAAGGAGAAGAAAGAAGAGGCTCTGTTCGGTGTCCCCCATGGAGGGCAAAAGATGAGAAGGCTCATGAAGGGTGATGAAGTTTTACATGTGGTATATGACATAATCTACCACCCAAAAAAAGAGGCCAGCAAAATCAACATTATTCATCAAGGTTTTGGATTTGGATTTGTGTTCTGGGAGGTGATGCGGGGAGTGGTGAGTCTGACCTTGTAACAGTGGATGTGGTAGGAGAGGGATAGCACCCAGATTACATGGGGACCTCGGAGCCCCTGCCCTCCAGCTGCTGGTAGTCCCATTGGGAAGACTCAAACAACTATAATACAAAGGTAAATGATATTAATAAAGCAACAGTTCAGACCAGAAATAGAAGAGCCGCTTCAGGCAGCACAGTGAGTCACTGTCCCAGGAATCATCTAGGCTGTCATTGTAAGAGTAGCTTAAAAGAGGAAAAAATCCTTCAGCCTGCAGCAGTCAAGGAAGGCTTCATGGAGTAGGTGAGATTCTAGCAGGGCTCAAAATAATGTGTGAGGAAGAGGCTTGGAGAGTACATGGGAGCCAAATAGGAACATCCAGGAGCTTGGGTGTGGTGATGCAGGACAGCTGCCAGGAGCCTGCCAGGGTTGAGGGGTGGCCCTGGGCATACCCTGCAGGAAGTGCTGAGTGCCCCATGTCTCAGAGAGGCCTTCTCCCCAGAGCAGGCAGCTAGGCCTTTTTCTGCAGAGAAGTCCCAGGCCTCACACCATCTCACATCTCTCTCCTAGGACCACACCCGCGTGGTGAGTCCCATCATTGATGTCATCAGTCTGGATAATTTTGCCTACCTTGCAGCATCTGCTGACCTTCGTGGAGGTGAGTTCTGCTCCCGGGGATGGGGCTGTAGACATGAAAGGAGGTAGGTGAGGCTAGGCAGGCAAAAACCCTTGCTTGCTGCTCTTTCCAGCTGTGCCAGAGAGCCTCATGAACACCCCTTCCACCACCTCCAAAGAGAAAATGAAGAGGGATTGGGTGCAGCCCTGGGACTGGGGACAAAGGAGCAGAGCTGGCAGTTGCAGGCTTCTGATACAATCAGTAGCAGAGCCAGACTAGTCTCTCATCTTTCCCTCCCTCCAAATATTGACACTTTCTTCCCAAATGCTGCCAGCCTAGGGATCATGGCCACAAGTCCCAGCAGAAGGCCATGATGTGACAGCTGTCTTGAGGATGGGGAGTGGGGAGCCCTCAGCCTTACATGACTTCCTAACACATGCGCCCCAGAGATGGTCAAGACCTGTGTTGTGTATGGCAACTATCAGCCACATTTGGCTATTGAGCTCTTGAAATATGACTAGTCTTGAAAAGTGACTAGTTGGAATTAAGAGGGCTATAGGCATAGAAAACCCACAGGTTACCCAGACTTAGTGTGAAAGAATGTAAGATACCTCATTAGTAACTTTTTGTATTGATTACATGTTGAAATGACAATATTTTTGATATATTACATTAAAAATATTTCATCCAAATTAATTTCATATATTCTTTTTCTGATGTGATTACTAGAACATTTTGAATTATGTATTTGGCTTACATTTGTGCCTTGCATTATATTTCTCTTGGACTGTGACGGGCTGTTCAGTACAGTAGATAATAGTCACCTTTGGTTACTTAAACTTGCATTAATTCAAATTAAATAAAACTTAAAAGGCAGTTCCTTAACTGTACTAGCCACATTTCAAGGCTCAGTAGCCACGTGAAGTTAGTGGCTACCATATTCGACAATGCAGATACAGAATATTTCATGATTGCAGAGAGTTCTATGGAACTGTGCTGCTCTAGAGAATCTGTTGCTGGGAGCTAGCGGGCACAGTGGATTTCCTGTTTGGGATCTGGACTCCCAGTATATGGACCCAGCCATTAGTTAGATCGTGAGTCTGAGTGGGATTCTGAAGGGAGCCAGGCATTTCCCCTTTCGGAAATCACCTCAGGGCTTTGGCACTGGCAGCTGCCCCTACCTGGAATTCCCTTTCTCCAGGTATCTTCATGGATCTATCCTTCATTCAGGTCTCTACTCCAAAGTCACCAGAGAGCCTTTCCTGACTATTCTAACTAAAATATTAATAGTATGGGCACTCCTCCTTTGTTTTCTTTTTTTTTTTTTTTTTAGTACTTTCATCCCCAGCTGACATAGTTTCCATTGATTTATTTATCTTTGTAGCTTCTGTCTTACCCAGTAGACGGTACACTTCCTGAGAGGAGGAGCTTGGCTCATTCCGAATGAAGGAGGGACTGCACGAAGAGCCCAGGGCTCTGATCAGGGGAGACTCCGAGGGGTGGTGGAGTGAAGGGGCTCAGCAGCCCGCAGCTCTGCCCTGAGCTCTGTCCTCACCTTGCTGTGTCCCTTAGGGTTCGACTGGAGCCTGCATTTCAAGTGGGAGCAGATCCCTCTTGAGCAGAAGATGACCCGGACAGACCCCACCAGGCCCATAAGGTCAGGGCTGCGGTGGGATCTGGGGGACCCCTTCCTTCCCTGGGTCAGGGGCCTGGGAGGCTCTTGGGAGGCTGTATTGGTCGCTTGGGCTCCTGAGGCGCACTAAGTGCTGACTCTGTTCTGGGCCCTCTGACCCTGTATGCAGGGACAGCGAGGACAGAGGCCACGGGAACAGATGTGGGGGGCCAGGGAGCTGGCCAGACATCCTGCCCCAGTGACTCTGCAGGGAGGGATCTAGAGGCAGACGGTCTTGGGTCCTGGGGCCATCTAAAGGGCCTCCTTGCTTCTCCAGCTCACGTGTTGCGTCTTCCCTCTCCTTGCTCCCAGGACGCCTGTCATAGCTGGAGGAATCTTCGTGATCGACAAGTCGTGGTTTAACCACTTGGGAAAGTATGATGCCCAGATGGACATCTGGGGGGGAGAGAATTTTGGTGAGTTGGGAAATAGTGACAGTGAAAATAACAGTAGCAGTAATAACCATAGTTAACCCTGACAGAGCACTTTCCATGCGTGAGGACCTGCTCTAAGGACTTTACACACATGAGGTCATTTAATTCTCTCAAGGACCCTCTGAGGTAAGTACCATGATCTCCATTTTACTGATTTTAAAACCCAAGGCACAGAGAAGTTAAGCAATTTGTCCAGAGCCACACAGCTAGTAAACAAAGAGGTTCTATTTAGGGGGAGCCCGTGGTCACATGGCTGGATATGTGTGTGGAAGAACACACAACTGTATCACAGACCACAGCTTACACACGTGGCTGCTTCCCTACCAGCAAGGCTGGGAGGTGTGTGGTAGAGGGTGGTGGTGAAATGCTAAGTGATGGAGTCAGATGGCCTGGGTGCAAACCCTGGCCCTACCACCTGCATGCTGTTTGGCCCTGGGCAAGTTAAAGCCCTTTAAAGTCTGAGTTTCCTCAAGAGGTTGTTATGAGTACTAAATGAGGTGATGAGTTAAAGGCAGGTCACAGTGCTGGTGGCCACTGTCATTAGGCAGTCTCTAGACTCAGAAGCACAGGAAGCTGCCCCTCCCTGCCCTGAAGCAGCAGCGAAGGAGACAGAGGTGGGGGCAAAGTGTTCCAGTAGGGAGCTGGAGGGGCTGGACCCTCACACACTTGCTTCTCAGCTCATGGTGTTGGGGCCACAGAGTACCAGGGAAGGGTTACCAAGTGGGATCGGAGCCCAAACTCTGGACTCCAGTATGTGTGGGCTGGCAAGCCAGTCAACTCTTTGAACCTCAGTTTCTTCGTTTGCAAAACAGGGTTGCAAGTGAGATGGAGGTTAGATAAAGGGTGAGCATCAGTTAGGGTCCTGGCAGAATACGGAAGGTGCAACCGACTTGAGTGTTTATTAAAGGGCTTGTTTACATGGTGCAGGCAGGATAGAGGGAACCGCAGGGACAGCACAGTACTGGGCAGAGCTGTGACTTCTGGGAGCTGTAACCACCCCAAGGTCTGAAAGACAGGGTCAGGGAGCACCCCACGATGGAGCTGTGGTCTTGGGGCACATGCAGCCAGCCCATGGCACCAGGTGGAGAGTGTCAGGGCTAAACACTCACCCTCACTCTACCCCCACCCTGTCATCTCCTGCTGGTGCCTCCCTGTCTGCCTGAGGAAGGGAACCCAGCAGTGCAGCCCCCAGGGGCAGTCTCACAAACAGCGATGTGGAGACGGGGGCGGTGGGGAGCACCATTCTGGGGGTCTCCAGGAGCAGGGGCAGGTCCTTGGTGGCCTGTTCTTGCCCTCTTGGTGGACCCAGTCCTTCACAGAGCCCTCTCCCACTGCTTCCTTCTTCTTCCTGACCAGGTGTTCTGTGCAATAACTAGCACTGGTGGTATCTCACCCATTTGACAGGTAGAAAGACTGAGGCGGATGCTGCCTTCTAGATTTCAGTCCGGAAACTCCACATCTAATGGGCGTATGCAGCTCCTTTACCAGAGCCACTTATGTGTTGTGGGACGTTGGCAAAGGCACAGTCTATGTCTCTGAGACGTTAGGAGCAGGGATTCTTTAACTCTTTCTCCCTGATGAGGAAAATAGCAGTGAGGGGGCTTGCAACAGGCCTGATCCCGACTCAAAACCAGCTGGAGTGGGAATGGGCGTGGGACTCCCCCAGCTTTGTAACTTGCTTTTGGAGGCTGTTTCCAGGCAGGGTTCAGAGAAGTAAATTCTGGGAACTGGGGTGCAGTGACTCCTCCATTCTGACCCCTTTCATGTGTTTTGGGTCCAAGTGACCCGCTTTGTGTCTTCAATCTCGGCCTGAAGGGCTTTGGCAAAGCCAGTTTCCTGTGAAGACTTGGAAAGCTGGGAAACCCACAGTCTCCTTGCTCTGCCTCCAAAGGCCATTTTTTCTTCTTCTTTTTTTTCTGAGGCTAGAGACAGAGAAACAAGTGAATGATCAAACAGCTCACTTCAAACTCTGCCTGAGGCAAGGGCTCCGTGGTTGGAGAACTTGAAAGGTGAACCACAGAGTGGTTCTGGCAAGGGTTTTGTTTCTTAGAAGAAATTCAAAGAAATGTCTGGGCTAGCTGCAGTGCTCAGACGTTCAGCCGCTGGGACCAGTTTTGAGCTGTGAGACTCCTGTTGCTGGTGGGTTTGAGCCTTCCCTTTTATTCCTTTATTGAAGGAAGGGAGATTTCCAAACCAAGACGTGTTCTTTTGTCCCCAAAGAATTCCAAACTCGGGAGCCCAGAGGCTACCTTGAGTGGGGCTGGCAGATGTGCAAGGTTAGGATCCCCAACAAAGATGTGTTGGGGATCCTTTTAAAACATAGATTATGTTGCTTCTGTGCTCAAAACCTTGCAAGAGTTCTCATGTCATTCCGAGGAAAACCGAAACTCCTTACTGGCTACAGGGTATCTGCCTTTCCCTGCAGCCCTGCAGCCACACCCCTGCCCTCACTTCCCACTTCTCCCACCCTGCCTCACTCCACGTGGGCTGCACGGCCTCCTTTTTTTTCAGACAGAGTCTTGCTCTTATTGCCCAGGCTGGAAGGCAGTGGCACAATCTCACTCATTGCACTCTCTGCCTCCAGGGTTCAAGCGATTCTCCTGCCTCAGCCTTCTGAGTAGCTGGGATTACAGGCACACACCACCAGGCCCGGCTAATTTTTGTATTTTTAGTAGAGACGGGGTTTCACCACGTTGGCCAGGATGGTCTCGAACTCCTGACCTCTCAGGTGATCCGCCCGCCTCAGCCTCCCAAAGTGCTGGGGTTGTAGGCGTGAGCCACCGCCCCCAGCCAGCATGGCCTCTTTGAACTTGCCAGCTGTGCTGTTGCCTCTAGGGACCTGCCCTTGCCGGCTCCTCTGCCCGGAATGCTCTTCTCCTGCTAGCCACAGGACTTGCTCCCTCATCTGTTTCAGGTCTTGGCTCAAATGTCCCTTTTATAGTGACAACTCCCCTCATCAGCCTGGTTTAAAACATAGTCTTAGTCCTCCCCCACCACCATCCACTGGCCCTCTTAAGCTCCCAGCCTGATTCATTTTTCTCCATGGCCCTAACTACCATCTGATATGCTCTATTTATTTTATTTATTTTTTTCATTTTATTTATTTATTTATTTTTAGAGACAGAGTCTCCCTCTGTCACCCAGGATGGAGTGCAGTGGCACGATCTTGGCTCACTGAAACCTCTGCCTCCCGGGTTCAAACAATTCTCCTGCCTCAGCCTTCCAAGTAGCTGGGACTACAGGTGCATGCCGCCACACCCGGATAATTTCTTTTGCATTTTAGTAGAGACGGGGTTTCACCATGTGGCCCAGGCTGGTCTCGAACTCCTGAGCTCAGGCAATCCGCCGCCCTCAGCCTCCCAAAGTCCTAAGATCACAGGCGTGAACCACCGCACCTGGCTGACATGCTACATTTTTATGCATTTTCTTCTTTACTTGTATTTTTTTGCCCCTTATTTTATGGAGTTCCCGTCTTCTCACTTCCCTGCTAGAGTACAAGGGAATCTAGAGCAGTGTCTGACATATAATGAAAATTTGCTGAGTGAACTAAAGAATCTGACAGTGTGGCTTGCTGGACACAATGTGAACTTGATGCTGCACTTCTGCAACTGAATATTTGAGTGACCTTGGAGAGGTTATTTAACATCTTTGAGCTTCAACATCCTCGTTAAAAAAAATAAGGCTAAAAATCCTGACTTCACATGGTTGCAGTGAGAATTAGATATTGGATAGAAAGAGCATGGCATGTAGTAAGTACTCAGTAAATGGATGGTTACTGCTCTTGTTATGGCCATTGTTGATAATAATAACAATAGTTAATAATATTATAGACATTATGGGCTGAGTGGGATGAAGTGACTTAACTAGCATAACAAAGTTGGGATGGCAGAAATGGAACCAGAATGCAGATCTTCTGCCCCCCAGGACTATGCCCAGTTCTAAACCTTAGTTGCTGAGGCCAAACACAGAGCTCTGACCAGGAGAAGGGATGGATGCCTGGCAGTTTATAGGCAGACCTAGGGAAGCCCATTGATATAGCCATCCTTACATGTGGGTCCAGGTATGCCAAGTGTCCAGTCCTGGCCCTGAACCACATCTGGACGTCACTTGGTGCACACAGGCTGGCCAGAGGTGGGCTTTAGTCCTGCTTCCTCCACTCTGCCCTTTGCTAGTTACTGGGAGGGTCCTGACCAGCTATGCCAGGTGAGAGCCCCCAGGCCTGGTTGGAGATCATGAGTGTCCTTAGAGCCAGCTGAGGAGTGGGAAGAGACTATAGGGTTAATATGAAGGAAAGTACGAAATCAAAAGAGATTATGTGAGATTCATCCAGCTGTCAAGGTGGGTCCTTACCATAAATGGCAACTGGTGAGCGGAGATCAGAGTGGTAACTTTTGAGGTCCCCTTCTGGGCAGCAGGATGGCCACTGCTCTCCTGACACCACTGGGGACCACAGTCATCCACAAAAGCTGGTTCAGCTCCACCACCGCTGTCAAAAGGAGGCATGGCTCAAGAGGGCCAGTGAGAGCCTGTACAAGGAGACCAACTGGGTCAAGAGGGAGGTTGGGGCCAGCCCAAGAGGTGCCAGCTGGAGCAGCCTGTGGTTTGGTTGGTGGCTGGTTTTCCGACCTCTCAGGTGCACAGAGCTGGCTGACGAGCAGATGTGTTTTTCCTTAGCTCATGTCTGTCTGGGGCTTTCTAGACAGAGCCTGGAAATGATGCCGCTGTTTGGTTGTTTTCCTTCTACTTATGTTCTTGGTGTTCCTTCAAGCTTTTTCCGCTGCTCTTCCTGGAATGGGCCACGGGGATCATGTGTATATGTGTGTGTGTGCATGTGCACGTACACATGTAGAGTGGGCAGTCAGGAACCTGTGCAAGGAGTGGGAGCACTCCATTTGAGCAGGCCCAGGAGCCCCGACCCCAACATGTACCTCCAGTGAGACACCAAAGGGAAGGGAAGCCAGCCCCTTCCCACCCTCACTTGCCAAGGAACCCCTTCCTCCTCCTGACGGCTACTATTTCCTGCAGAGCTCTCCTTCAGGGTGTGGATGTGTGGTGGCAGTCTGGAGATCGTCCCCTGCAGCCGGGTGGGTCATGTCTTCAGGAAACGGCACCCCTACAACTTCCCTGAGGGTAATGCCCTCACCTACATCAGGTAGGTCACCGAGAAAGGAGCACGGGACTCAGAGGAGGACACCAAGGCCCAAGCCCCCAGCCTTGCCAGTTATCACTATGTGACTGTGGGCAGCCACCTCACTTCTTGGGCCTCAGTTTCCCCATTTGCCCCCTCTGGTAACATCCTGGGATTGCAGGTACCTTCAGGGGTGGAGGGAGTTGCCACCAGGTCTCTCTTGCCTTGAGACTCATATGGACTTCCTTTGTCCGTATGAGTCTCGGGAAATTGGCCAAATCCCCAACTAAGCCATGCTCTCCACTCATGGAGCCCCGAGTGCTGGTCATGGATGCCTGTGCCCCAACCCTGACTTGATCAGCCATCTGTCCATCCCTATCCCCAGCTACAGGGTGCACTAGTCTCAAGGGAGAGTGGGTAATGTCCTAGAAGACCACTCCATGGTCTGCTCTCCTGAGGAGGTTGGCAGGGGAGGATGAGGGACTTGTCATGAGCACCCTCGTACATGTGGATGGTTCTTCACCTTGTCGAGCTCATGCTTATTCGTACAGCGTTTGGAGCAGCAGCTGCCCAAGTCTAGCTGCATACCTACAAAGTCGATGGGTATTGACAGACTGTCTTCCAAAAGGACCGTGCTAATCTATATCATCCAAGTATCACCTTGCTCCTGAGATTCTCATCGTCCTGTATTCATGGATCAATTAATCTTGATCCTGACCGCTAACCCTGTTGCTTCCCTGGTGACCTTATTTTGCTCTTTCCTCTCCTTTTAGGAATACTAAGCGCACTGCAGAAGTGTGGATGGATGAATACAAGCAATACTACTATGAGGCCCGGCCCTCGGCCATCGGGAAGGCCTTCGGCAGGTGGGCCCCCCCAGCTCCACTGTCTGACTCCCTCTACCCACATCAGCACAACCCCAGCAAAATACGAAGTGGTGTGTACGCCAGGGAACCACCCGCCACCTCCCCAGCCACTGAGGTCCCACTCTAATGGGCTTCTTTGGGTCCTGGGAGGGAATGCAACCGCAGAGACAAGACCTTAGGCTTTGAGGAGTGTGAAATCTCATGGGAGAGAAGGCTCGCTTATGAAAAAGAGCTGCCTGTCCACAGCTGCCTGCAGAAGAACAGGTATCTGTGGAACTGCTTAGGAGGGGGCTGCCTGCAGAAAGCATTTGGGGTTCTGCCTCCACTCCCTGTTCAAAATTGAGATCTGTTAGCCTATTTTCCTGTCATGGACTGTTAGGACTATGGTCTAGTTAAGCATTTTCAAAATGCAGATGGGTTGTGAAATCAATTTAGTGGGTCGTGACCAGCATTTAAAAAGAGAGAGAGAGAAGTAGAACCCTATAGATTAGATTAGTACAGAGCAGGATAGAAAATAAGAGTTGATTGCAGTTAAGAGTTAGTATTGTCCTTATGAAACTCTTATTTCCGTTGTGGGTGCATGTGTGTGCATGCATGTACCTACACATGTACAGTTGCCCCTCTGCATCTGCAGGGGATTTGTTCCAGGACCCCCCACGGATACCAGAATCCACACAGATGCTCAAGTCCCTGAAATAAAATAGTGTAGTATTTGCATACCCTATGCACAACCTCCTGAATATTTTAAATCATCTCTAGATTACTTATAATACCTAATACAATGCCTACACATCACTTCATTTGCATGGATTCAATGTGGTACTCGATGCGTGGCAAATTCAAGTTTGGCTTTGGAACCTTGTGGAATTTTTTTTTTTTTTCTAGATGGAGTCTCATTCTGTCACCCAGGCTGGAGCACAGTGGCACAATCTAGGCTCACTGCAACCTCCACCTCCTGGGTTCAAGCGATTCTCCTGCCTCATCCTCTAGAGTAGCTGGGATTACAGGCACGTGCCACCATGCCCAGCTGATTTTTTGTGTTTTTAATAGAGATGGGGTTTCACCATGTTGGCCAGGCTGGTCTCGAACTCCTGATCTCAAGCAATCTGCATATCTTGGCCTCCCAAAGTACTGAGATTACAGGCATGAGCCACTGCGCCTGGCCTGAAATTTTTTCCTAAGTATTTTTGATCCAAGGTTGGTTGAATCCATGGATGCAGAACCCACAGATACTGAGGGCTGACTGTACATGGGGCGTATTAGATTACAATGTAAGATAGTTATCTCCTACTTAAGCTTGTGGTCAGAAAAGTTTGAAAACACTATTAATGATCATCAATGAATCTTCTCCCTATTTATTCATATCTATCTCCCTTTTTTTGAAAAAATAAGTTATGTCACTAAATATTTCTTGTAATGAGGAACTAACATTTACTTAGCACCTGCCCTGTGCTAAGTGCTTCACGTCCCCTTAATTCACTTGATTCTCACAAAAGCCTTCTGAGATGAGTGGTTGTGTCCCCAGTTGAATGTAGAGGAAACTGAGGCTCAGATAGCTGGTGACGAGGGCCGTCAACCAGTGTCCATTGTGGTGGGTGTACCTGAGGAACGTGAGGATGGCGGTGTCCCAAGGACACATCTAATGGTTTTATTTGCCAACACATCTAAAGATGTTTAAAACTTGCTCTTCCTGCTGTTAGACCTTCCTCCTATACTTCTCATTAATTCTGCAAAGATAAAGACCAGTTCATGGTCTGCTAACAGAGGTCTTAAGGAGTGAGAAGCCGAGAGAAAGGCATGGTCCCGTATGGTCTGTGCTCACCCTGAAAGGTGAGCTCCAGGCAGGAATTTGATGAGTGAGGCATAGCCAGGAGACCTGCCTTGAGCTTGCAAGTCAGAGAATAACATCAGATAAGTGGCCAGGGCTGGACATGGCAGGCTGGAAGTCTCCTGGTCCTTGCCTGCCTGAGATAGATGGGGCTGGGGGACAGGCCTCTGGCATCCTCCCTCGGGCTGCCTTCCACACTGGCAGGCCAAAGCCCAAGCCCTGCCTCCTCCTACAGTGTGGCTACGCGGATAGAGCAGAGGAAGAAGATGAACTGCAAGTCCTTCCGCTGGTACCTGGAGAACGTCTACCCAGAGCTCACGTGAGTGCAGCCCTCATCTTGTGCATCCCCCAGGCGGGTAGGGGGTGGTTGGGGCCAGCGGCTTTGGTCCCACCCCACCCTTAGATCTCCTCAACACTGGTGATCTGGCTTTCTAGCTGCCGGGTTTTATCTTCACGTGACGGCTCTGGGGGAACTGAGAGGGCATTACTAGGGGTTATAAATTAGGTGTGGTGGGAACCGAATTTTTAATGGTTTCAGATCTAGATATGGACGTTATCCCCTTAGGAAACAACACTGCATTACATAGCAAAGGCTGCAGAGACATTCGTCCCCTTTAGCCCTGTTCTCTCCCTTCTGGGAGTTTATCCTAAGGAAATAAAGCAACCAAAGCAGAAGCTGTTGACCAGCAGATCAATAGCTGTGGTGAAAAAATGAGAAACCGCCAGGCACAGTGGGTTATGCCTGTAATTCCAGCACTTTGGGAGGCCAAGGCAGGAGGATTGCTTGAGTCCAGGAGTTTGAGACCAGCCTGGGCAACATAATGAGACCTTGTCTCTACTAAAAATCAAAAAATTAGCTGGGCGTGGTGGCACACACCTATGAGTGGGAGGATCACTTGAGCCCAAAAGGTAGGGGCTGCAGTGAGCCCTGGTTATGCCACTACACTCCAGCCTAAGTGTTAGAGTGAGGAAGAGGGAAGGTGAGGGGAGGTGAGGGGAGGGAGGGAGGGAAGGTGGAAGAAGGAAGGAAGGAAGGGAGGGAAGGAGGGAGGGAGGGAGGGAGGGAGGAAGGAAGGAAGGGAGGAAGGAAGGAAGGGGGAGAGGGAGAGGGAGAGGAAAAGAAAAGAAAAGAAAAGAAGAGAGAATCAACAATAGGGGTTGGCTTCAGTGAATCACCATACATAGATCTAAACAAATATTATGCACCCATTAATATTATAATCATAGAAACTGTGAAGAAAACACAGGGAAATGTTTGCTCTGGCAAATGAGAAAACAAAATGCAAATGATGTGTGCACTCGAGCTGTAGTTACCTAGGAATATGTGTGCGTTCTCACAGGACAGTGGGCAATAAGCTACGATGGCCTTTTCAGTGTCTCAGTTACATCCACGTGGTTCATTTCCTCACCTTCCTCAGGCCTTGACTCAAACGTCCCCTTCCCAGGGAGACTTTCCCTGAACACTCTGAGTTTGCAGCTCCGCCTCCCTCCCCAGCATCGTCTCCTCCATGTTCCTTGTAGCCGTTATTATCATCGGCATTATCTGGCCAATTAATTTTGTTGTATCTCCCTGAACTTGCCTGTAAGTTCTATGAGGGTGGAGGCTTTGATCTGTTTGTTCACTGCTTTATCTCCAGCACCTGGAACAGTGCCTGTCATAAAATGGGCACTCAGTAAATATTTTTAATGGAACAAGTTGCACAGTCCGTACGCCTCAATCATGTCTAAAAGCCGCATGCTCCCTCTATAGGTGTCACCTTGGGGAACACGTTTCCCACCGCTGCCAGCTTTCTCTCAAGGATGCTGCCATGGCTTTCCGGAACACTCCACCCCTCAGAGCTTGCATATCCTTGAAAGAGGCAAATCTTTGTCCTTTGAGGACAGGTTTGATTTTTGGCCAACAGCCACCATTAAGTTGTAGCCAAGTGCAGTGAATAAGCTAGAGATGATTAACCCAGATAATTATAATCCCAGGTCCCAAATACAGCATGACTCTAAATAAACAAGATTAAACTGACTCTAGGAGCAATTTCCAAGAAGTTCCAGAACAATGTGAGCAATGGCAGTGTCACTGGAAGAAAGTCAGTGGCCTAGATAACCCCAGCTCCCTGGACACTAGCTGTGATGGGAAGAACATTAATTTATGAAAATGCAACTTCCTGAAGTGGTCACTTCTAGGGGACAGTGTTCATTCAGATGCATCATTTCTGAGACCCTGAAGAAAAAAGAGCAGTCACTTCTTTACACTGTGTCAGCGTTCATACAACATTTGGGTGAAGCCCACTAGTTCCAGCCCTAGGGCAGGAGCTAGGCAGCCTGTGGGAAGAGTGGGGGAGGCCTGGGAATGCCCTTCCTCTCCAACCTCAGTGCCCTGCCACAGGGTCTGATGACACCCCCAAGGACCAAGGGGAAGAAGTGTCTCATAACTATCAGAAACCTGGCTCGATCACAAGGCAGGAGAGTAGATGAACCAGCTACGTCGATGAGGAGCAGAAGTCCTCTTCTGTTTGTTCTGCCACTGTGTGAAAGTTAAAATAATTTTTTGTTGCTAAGATGGAAACCCCAGACCTCATTCCTATCTGGATTACTCACCCCCAGTTCCTAGGGTGAGGGGCCAGGAGTGGATCAATTTGCTGATTAGAAAGGGGACCCATAGGCCTGAGTGATACCAACTTTCCTCCAAACAGGGGGTCCCTAAATAGTTGCCTACACTTGCAAACAGTCAGTGGGGAGACCGAGGAGGCTGAAAGAAGAGGCTTTTGCTTTCCTAGGCCTGCCGTGGCTCTGCCCCTTCTCCAGGTTAGAGCTCTGCAGCTGGCCTCAGCAACTGCTAATTTATTACTTGCATTAGGACTATCAAGAACAGTTGTTCAGGCTGTGCATTGCACAAGCACACCATGTTTGTGAGGGTGCTAGTTGCATAGTAGACATTGCACATTCATGACACTAATTCCAAGCAAATGGCAGTAAGCATTCTTCTAACAAAACCAGTATGTCAGTTTTCTAACAGAAAGAAGTAGTGTCTTGGGGAATGGATCTAATGGCAGCCTGTGTACGTAGAAGAGACCCATAGAGAAGGAAGTGGATGCAGAGTTTAGAGGGCTGCTGACAAACAGGACAGCTTAGCCTGGCACTGCTGGGGAGCTGGGGAAGGATGGTGACGACTGCTATTCCAGCTGCTCCAGGACTGCTACCACGATGACAGCTTAGGAGCTGCATCTGATCTTGAGATTGCTCCCAAGCCTAGGGTTTCTTCCGTAAGCATCACTGGGCATTGCCACTCTTGGTCAGTATCCACCTCACCTCTGAAAGCTGATCAGCTTGCACAACACCCTAAGCAACAAGGGAGTAGCAGGGTCTGGAACAACCCCTGGCCCTCGTGCTGTATTCCCCCTGTGCAGTTATCAAAGAGGCCTCAGTACCCATCTTGTCTCTATAGAGAAGGGAAATGTAACACATTGCTCCTGGATGAGGCTGAGAGTGTGGAGCTCCTGCCCTCCAACATGCTTGCACATGGCAGGGGTTGCAAACTCAAATTCTTACAGTGGTCAGGCAGGTGATGTCAATAAGTCAAATGGGTAAGGATGAGACAATAGAGAGTTGTGGGGACTGGGGCAAAGTGCGATGCAAAAGCCCCACTCAGAGGGGGCAGCTGCTACTCACTGCAGTGGATTAGTACCATTCTGGAATGCAAGCTCATTGTGGCCTGATCTTCCAATTTTTAAGAGAAGCTAGATTCAGATTTGAAGGTTTCTATGTAACCTTAAAATCATTCAATATTGCCAACTAATTAAAAGCAACAACCACCACGCTATGCAGGTCAGACCATGTCCAGGGTCCAGATTCAGCTTGGCAGCCAGCAGTTTGCCACCTCTGCTAGAGAGTTGCACGGCCTCCCAAAGGGAGTCTGGAGAGGCACAGGCTGCTGCCAGGGGTGTGGGAGAGGAATTGAAAGGGTCTCTCTGAGCCTCCTGTGAGCAGATCAGTTCTGGAACTTTGCGGCTTCTAGCCACCCCTGAGGAAGGAAGACCTGGTTTGGTCTAGATCCTGCAGATATCCACATCAAAGAATGCCAAACATCTTATAATGGCCCAACCCCCCAGGCCCAGATTGTTTCACTGACAGAGGTAACAGGAGGCAGAGAAGGCACACACACTGTAATCCCTCCTGCTCCCCCGTAACTCCCAGGCCTGGTGACTCCTTAATCCAAGAACGAACATAACCTGAACTCAGGTATGCAAGCCTGCAGCAGCTGGGGCCGGCAGCTTCCTCAGGTTTATTACCCATAAGGTGTCAGTGTGTGTGTGTGTGTGTGTCTGTATGTGTGGATAAGCATATTTTCCTGGGCATATAAAGTGTTTTAATAATATAATATTTTAAAACTTGCCTGTTTTACTTAATAGTGTGCTGTGAACATTTTTCCATACTAGCAAGTATCATTTCACAAAGTCATTTTTTAAAATTTTATTTTATGTATTTACTTTGAGACAGGGTCTCACTCTGAAGCCCAGACTGAAGTGCAGTGGTGGCATTATGGCTCACTGCAGCCTCAACCACCTGGGCTCAAGTGATCCTCCAACCTTAGCCTCCCAAGTACGTGGGACTATAGGCATGTGCCACTGTGCCTGGATAATTTTTTTTTTTTTAATTTTTGTAGAGATGGGGGTCTTTCTGTGTTGCCCAGGCTGGTCTCGAACTCCTGGTCTCAAGTGATCCTCCTGCTTTGGCCTTCCAAAATGCTGGGATTACAGGTGTGGGCTACCATGCCCAGCCATAAGTCATTTTTAATGGCTACAGGGTTTTCCATCCTATGGATGAATCCGAATTTATTTAGCCCAGCTCCTGTTGTTAGATATCTAGAAATTTCCGGTGTTTTCAATATAATCAACCACTCTGAGATGAATGTCTTTTACAACATTTATAATTATTTCTGTAGGATATGTTCCTACAAGGGGCAATATTGGTCAAAGATGTGTGCATTTTTAAGGGCTTTGAGACATAATAGCACACTGCCCTCCTGAGAAGCTGTGCTAATCTATGCTCTCACCAGGAAGGTGTGAGAAGATTCAGTCCCACAGCTGTTGCCGACACTGGGCATTGTCATTAAATTAAGTGTGTGTGTGTACAAATGTACATACATGGTAAATAAACATTGGTGACTCTGATACGTAGTTCTTTAATCATTACTGAGATTAAACACATTTTCATATTTGTGTTTAATTTGCCTCTTCAAAGCGCTCCCTTCCCTGTCATTTTGGGATTGATTATTGAGCATACATTTTGGCCCCAGGCTCTCCTGAGGCTTTCCTCTTTCTGGACTGAGGGGCTCTGTTTTTCTAGCCTGAGCTCCGCCCATGGCTCCCCCATCCTCTATGTCTCAGGCCCAGCCTCCAGGGCAGAGGGTCCCAGAGCCACTTGGAAGAACCCCTGGGGCCAAGGCCCAGTCTTCCCAGAGGCCACTCCTGCTCCTCACCTCCCCCTGCTGGCCAGGCTGCTCCCGGGCCCCTTCCCACGGAGACCTCGGCGCTCCCAGAGCTGATGGGATGCTGACGTCTGGCAGAGGGTGTAGGTAAGCCTTGGGGGGCAAAGCACAAGCCTGACTGCTGCCTTTTCTCTCAGGGTCCCCGTGAAGGAAGCACTCCCCGGCATCATTAAGCAGGGGGTGAACTGCTTAGAATCTCAGGGCCAGAACACAGCTGGTGACTTCCTGCTTGGAATGGGGATCTGCAGAGGGTCTGCCAAGAACCCCCAGCCCGCCCAGGTAAGGACCTCGGGTAGGAATGGGAGTGGGAGAGAGCTGGAGGCATTGTCCAGGAGTGGGGTGAGGGACTTCCCCCTACTCATTCTCCTCCTCTGTCTACATCTTACACAAACCCACTTTGCCAGGGGCCCCTAGACCCTGCTCCTACACATTCATATCCCCTTTCCAGCCTGTCACTTGGGTATCCTGTGTGCACCACCTGCTTTGTTCTTGCCGAGGGAGAAGAGCTGCCCAGATAGTGCCCAGTTCTCTCCTGAGATCCAGCTGGGGTCGGCTCATGTGACAGGCAACGTCCAAGACTCCTGTGCGCACATGGGTGCGACATATGAGTGTTGCACCCACATCGAAACTAAAGCAGGTCATGGAGACTCCAGTGAGGACCAGCTCTCAGCTGCCTTGGTTCCATGTCTTGTCATTCTCTCTCATCCCCCACAGTCTCTTGGCACAGCCCTGACTGCCCTCTGGCCAGCTCCAGCTAAGCTCCCCCACCCCAACATTTTATTACCAAAGAATTCAAACATATAGAAAAATAGTAAGAATTATGCAGTGAATACCCATACATCTACCCTAGCTCCTACAATTATTTGTAGAAATCTTACAAAAATATGCCGTGTTTTTGCTTTATCCCCTATCTACCCATCTCTCCACCCATCGCTGTACTTTTTGACTTGGCCTTTCTGCTCCCTGCCTTGCAGGCATGGCTGTTCAGTGACCACCTCATCCAGCAGCAGGGGAAGTGCCTGGCTGCCACCTCCACCTTAATGTCCTCCCCTGGATCCCCAGTCATACTGCAGATGTGCAACCCTAGAGAAGGCAAGCAGGTGAGTCTCCTTGCCTCTGGCCCAGAGGCCCAGCAGCCCGAGGGGACCATGCCTCAGGGTGGCAGACCTTGGCAGGAGAGCCCTTGATTGACTCAAATAAGCCCTTCAGAGCGAGGATCTGTGGGGAGGGGGAGCAAAGTCTACATCTAGGTCAAGCCAATTATTCTGCCCATGAGGAAATACTTCTTTGGGTAATTATTTGTTTAATGCCATCCTGCCAGGCTGTGAGCTCCATGAAGGCAGGGACCACTTGTCTTGTTAACACTGTATCCCTAGCTCCTGACAACCACCACAGTTCAAATAAGTGTTAGCTTTTACTGACAGCCTGTGCTAGAAGTTTGAAATAGATCATCTCATCTAATCCTCCCAGCCACCCAGTGACGTGGGTTCTAGTACTACCTCCATTTTATAAGTGAGTAAGCTGAGGCTCGCTGAATCTAAAGAATATATGTCAGATCACACAGCTGAGAAGGGGTGGAGCTGGGATTCAAACCCAGGTCAGTGACTTCTAGGCCCACAGTCTTAACCCAGCACATAGTAGATGTTCAATAAGTATTTCTTGACTGTTGGCAGACTAGGGAAACTGAGCTCCAGACACAGTGATGTCCAAGCTGGCATGACCAGCCTCACGTGAGCACTGCTTTTTCCATTGATCCAACACTCTCACCCACACTGTCACCACTAATCCTGGGAGACAGGTCAGGGTCAAGGAAGAAACTGATGCACAGAGAGGTGGAGTCACTTGCTCAGGGTACACAGCAACCAGTGACAGTGGATTTCCAGAATCCAGCCAGCTCTCTTCTGTGCTACTCCCTTCCTGCCTTGGAGGGCTCCCTCACCACCCAGGGAATGGGACCCAAGGCCCAGAGGCTGCTCCAGCACTTCCCCTGCTCACCCTCCTCAGAAGCCCTCCCTGTGCCTGCCACTGGCTAGCCTGCCTCAGTCGGTGCAAGCAGTGAGGAGGGTGCCTGGGTCTCTGATTTGGCCTGCATGGTTTTCCTCCTACCCCTTTTTCTTTGCTTGGGTCAGCACGTTTTTTAAAGGATGAACAGCAGTTTGCTGTGCCATTCTGGAAAGCAGCCACAGCCTCTCCCTCCGGCCTGTGTGTGTCTGAGGGATCTGTGTGCCTAGCCCACTTGCTGGACCTGTGGGACACTTTAAGCGCTTTTGGATGGTGGGGGGATGCAGCCCACCCTCGGCCCTGCCCTGCAGTGGGGCTGGTGCAGTGTCTCCTGCACCTAGAGCACCCACCTCTCTGAGGGCAAATCCTTGAGCCCATGCCCACCCCCTCCCACTGAGGAATTATCTCCGAGCAAAGCCTCCACTCAATTGCCCCTCTGGGGCTGAATCACACATTTCCCCCTTTGTGCTGACCCAGCCTACGGGGTGTGTAGGTATCTCCTTGGCCCCATTCATTCTGCCCCTGCAAGTCCTGCCAGGCTCCCGATGGCATTCTGGGTGCCTGTGCCCCTCTTCTCCCAGGAGGACAGGATGAGCAGCTATCCCACTGCCAATGCCTTCTGGAATCCGGGCCGTCCTTCTTGGTCCCCTGCCGGTCCTATTTCCAAGGCTAGCTGGGTTTCCTGTATCCGAGAGGCTCCTGTGCCTCAGACCTGGTGTGATGGAGTCAGCAGGCCCCAGCTCAGTCTTCCCTCCCCCTCCCTTCACTCAGTCTCCTCACTTATAAAATAAGGGGCTCCCTCCCCTGCTTATCTCACAAGGAATCCGCAAGAACCAAGATGTGGAGATGGGACAGTGGGTGATGTGACATTGTTTCTCAGACAAGCCCAGAATTGAGTGGCCTGGAGAGTCAAGAAGCCCTGAGATTGTGCCTAATAGCACTGATAAGAAGTGAGAATCCCGCTGTTTGCGGAGCACTTCCTAATGATTGGGTGATTCAGTCATTTGTTCATCTTAAAACAAAATGATGGCCGGGTGCAGTGGCTCATGCCTGTAATCCCAGCACTTTGGGAGGCTGAGATGGGTGGATCATGAGGTCAGGAGTTCGAGACCAGCCTGACCAAAATGGTGAAACCCCGTCTCTACTAAAAACACAAAAATTAGCCGGGCGTGGTGGCGCGTGTCTGTAATCCCAGCTACTCAGGAGGCTGAGACAGGAGAATCGCTTGAACCTGGGAGGCAGAGGTAGCAGTGAGCCGAGATCGTGTCACTGCACTCCTGCCTGGGTGACAGAGCGAGACTCAGTCTCAAACAAACAAAATGTCACTGGGTGCCTACCTTGTGCCAGAGAATGTACAGATCATGTTGGCCACAAGGATGAAAGGACATGGTCCTTGACCCCCAGGGAATTTACACTTTAGTGGAAGAGAAAGAAGGGAGTAAGACACTATATTACAGAAGGCTAGATGCTGAGGTAGCTCCAAGCACCACGACTCCCTGGGGTGAGGATGGCCATACTCTCTCCAGCTGGGCATTGCTGGAGGTTTGGCCTACATGAGGTAAATGTCAAGGACTAGAAGAGCATGAAGAAACAGGAGGGGGGATCCAAAGGCCCTTGACCTTTAGGCTCTCTGCGGGGGCCATGTGGGCCCAGAGAGGCTGGGTCTCAGCCCTACCCATCACATCCTTGCATTCCCACTGGGAGCCCAGGCTCCGCCCCTGCCTTCCACCCTGTGTGCACATCCCCCCGCAGCCCTAGCCCTATCCCTGCAGCTGGGTGGGCTCATCTCTCTCCCCCCAGCTGCTCCCTGTTCACCAACTGCCCTCAGAGCCCTCTGGGCTTCCTCCACATGGTCACGAGCACTCCTGCCTCTAATCGAAGACACGGTGAATGAGAGAAGATGGAAGAGGGGAGGTGGTTGCAATGGGAGGCAAATAGGAGAGAAACCCAAACTAGACCTATCTTACTATTATTCTTCCCTGAGCCTTGAAACCTGGGTCTCTGCCTCTCATCCCTTCTCATAAATGTTCCAAGCAACACTCCATCCTCCACCCAGGCACTTCCGTAATGTTCTACAGGAGCAACTCTTCTCCCCCTTGTCAAACCCGGGGTCGGGGAGGCACCAGGAGGTGAAGGCACTGACCAGGAGCCCCTGCATGACTCTGTGATGCGAGACCTCCAGTCTCCCACCACCCTGCTGGCCCCACACTTCATCCCTACAAAGAAGGCAGCTTCCCACTAGGGGGTGTAGATTACTGGCCTCACAGGTCAGAAGCTTAGGAAGAATAAATCTTGTTTACAGAAATAAAAGATTTACCTAGGCCAGAACTGACAAGCTCAAGTGCCTACAGGGAGCTGGTGGGAAAACCCCAATAGGAGAAAAGTCGGGACCAGGCAGGAACTATGGTGACCTGGAGAACGAGAGCCCCATCTAAGGCAGAGGGCAAATCCTCAGCCCCAGCAACTGATGCCGTGTAAGAAACTGGGTCCAATAACTACATAGAAGCTAGAAATGCAGATTTGCACGTGGCAACCAAGCTAAATTGTAAATAAACACAGGGGACTTCTGCTTTGCCTCCTCCTCTGATCTGGACAGGAACTTCTGCAAACTACAGAAAAGCAAGAGCCCTGCTGGGAAGGGCAGGGCTTAAAGCTGGTGTTAGAGGCAGGATGGGGGCAGCCTCTTACATAGGAACACACAGCCTGATTTAAATGAGGGGCATGACTGGGCATGGTAGCTCATGCCTGTAATCCCAGTGCTTTGGAAGGCCAAGACAGGTGGATCACTTGAGGTGAGACGTTCTAGCTAGACCAGCCTGGGCAACATAGCAAGACCCAGTCTCTGCAAAAAATTTAAAAATTAGCTGGGCGTGGTGGCATGCAGGTGTAGTCCTAGCTACTCAGAGGCTGAGGCAAGAGGATTGCTTGAACTCAGGAGTTCAAGGCTGCAGTGAGCTGTGGTAGCACCACTGTAAGAACAAGATCATGCCTAAAAAAAAAGGAGGAGGGGGATGTGTCCTAGTTATATACAAGGGCTGTGTACATACATGTGGAATGAAAGTACAACATTATTTTTTTAAATCATTGTTTTCTCCTTCCTCTTTTAACCCATCTCCGTTCCTCCTAGAAATGGAGGAGAAAAGGATCTTTCATCCAGCATTCAGTCAGTGGCCTCTGCCTGGAGACGAAGCCTGCCCAGCTGGTGACCAGCAAGTGTCAGGCTGACGCCCAGGCCCAGCAGTGGCAGCTGTTGCCACACACATGACGGTAGCCCTGGGGCCTCCTGTACCTTTTGCATGAGACTTTGGGACCGGAAGGGGGTTAGGGTGGGGGAGTGCAAAGCGGGCTGTTCCCATCTCCTCACATTTCTGCCAGGACCATCAGCAAATACCCACCATGACACACGTTCTCCAAAGCTTGTTCCAGGAGGGCGCAGGCGGGCACGCCCCGATGCCCTCAGTGCTGTCCTGGCCTTGCCCCGGGAGAGGAGATGGTCAGGGTGCTGGACTGTTGCTGGGTAGAGACTGAGTAGGTGCCCCTGGCCCTTTGTCCTCTCCCTTGGCGCTTCTTGGGGCTGGGACAATAGTGTGTGGTCTCTCCCTTGTTGCCTGGAGAAAGCAAGGACAGAAGCCCACACAGGGGTCTTTTGGGTCATGAGGCCCAGCTGTGCAGGCAGGCAGGGCCAGGGGAAATTGGGCAGCATGGATGGAGAGGCTGAAGGCTGGGAAGAGGGAAGGGGAGAGGGGCAGCCTGCAGGGGTAGCTAAAGAACAGGAAGGAGGTGAGAAGCCCGGTGACCTGTCAGAGATGCCAAGCCCAGGGTGGCACTGGGTTGGGTGGGGACGGATGGTGTCTTGGCAGCAAAGGATGGGTAATTTGCAAATGAACATGGATAGAAGAGCAGCAAAGCACCAAAAGAACAAGCTCTCTTACCCAGGACACAGTCCCTTCCACACTTTACCAGCCCCAGGGTCTGAGCCCGACACTGCCTCTTCCGGTCCTGTGCCTGTGGGTGCCCACATTCTTAGCAAGAGGCTGCAGAGGGATCTTTAGGGGAAGATTCGGGCATAGTTTATTAAACAGACTCCACTTCTATTTGGCCATGTGTCAGGCTGAGACCTCTCTCTCGGGCATTAATGAACAGCTAGTGCCCTGTCCCTGCCGCCAGGACCCACTGAAAGGACGGGTAGCCACACACATCCCTGAGTAGTCCCAGCCTCGTTTGTCATTTTTGACTCCTGCTTTCTCAAAGGTTTTTGCCTCTGTCAATACAGCATCATGGGTGGTTGGAAAGAAGGGAACTTCCTTTCTGGACCAAGAACAGCCCCTAAGTCATTAGGGTTCAACCTCACCCTTATTCCCCTCCCCGCTACAGGAGCCCCTAAGTCGTTAGGGCTCAACCTCACCCTTATTCCCCTCCCTACTACAGGAGGGATTTTCTTGAAGGGTCAGCTATTGCACTGTGCTGGGAGGCTGGCTGTGGCTCCTGTTTGTGAAGAGAACTCCCAGTTCCTTTTCACAGCCGCTGAGAACACATCCACACATCTACCCCACGGCCTTGTCTTGGAACTGCTCCTGCTATCCCCACACCCTGCTTCCTCACCCCACTGGCTCTTGGGCAAATGACTGTTGGTACCAGGACCCTGGGGGTCTCCCCTACAAAGCAGACCAGCCTGGGGCAGATTACCTACCACAGGAGCCCCCTGTCTTTCATAGGCCAAGGATCCACATACCCATAGAGTTCATGGATTCTAGAGGGTCTAGGAATCTCTTGAAATTGTCCCTAAAATACTGCATGTGTGTGCATACATGCATTTTCCTGGGGAAAAAGTCCATGGCTTCTAAAAGAGGTCCCTGATCCCCAAAGGGCCTGAACCTCTGCTCTGGATTGAAGCCACTGTCTGCCCAAGCTGCCACCCCCTAATCTTCCTCCCTGGCGTGCTCAAACTGCCATCGCCTGCTCCCTCCACACGGCCCTTGGGGTCAGCAGCCAAGTGTCTGTGGTCCGCAGCACCTGCTCTGGAGGGCTCTCCAGCAGTTTCGCCTCCTGACTCTCACCAGCGTCCTCTCGGCAGCACTCCCGTGCCCAAGCGCACCCCTCTGGACTTGCCAGCGCAGGGCCCTTCACCCCCAGGGCCATGCTTTGCCTGTCCTCTGTCGTGATGTTTCTTCCACAGCCAGGTGCAGCCTCAGATCCCCTGTTCATCTGGGAAGCCTCCTGCCACAGCTTAGGACAGAACTGGGCCCAGGGCAAAGGCCTCTCCCCAGAGGATGGACTAGAAGGCCTGGGCCACACTCGGGCATGGACCTTTGGGGCTGGGGAGCAGGGGCTGCGCCTGTTGAATGTAAGAGGACTGCTGACCAGAGGGCCTTCAAGAGGGTCCCTCTCTCCTTTGCTGTGGTCAGATCAGGCTCTGCACTTATCAGCCGGTCCTTTGTGGCAACTCAGCTCTATTCTGTTTTTGCTTTTCCTCTTCTTGACCAAAGCATGTGCCACTAGCTGTCCTTGAGGACCTCGTCTTTATGAAACACACACCTGGAATAAAACCACTTCTTACATGTCCACATGCACCAGCGCCTTCCTTTCTGCCTCCAGGCCTAGCCCTTCAGCACACCCTCCCCCGCCTCGTGGGGAAAGTCAGGGCCTCCTTTCTGTAAAAGTGAAACTGAACATGCTCAAGTCTAGCCCTCTCCTGCACCTGGTAGCTTGCTCGTTGGCCTCCATGCCCTGTGGTGCCCCAGGAACTCCTGACTGCTCTGGTGGGGGCCAACAGGTGGCCCTACTGCAAGGACAGGCCTTGGACCAAAACCAGGAATCAGCACAGGTCAGGTGGAGCCCAGGCTCCTGTGGCCTCATTATGGGATTCTACTTGGGGCTTAGAAATGGAAAGCAAATTGCTTCTCCAAATAGGTATTGCCCTGCCGCCATGTTTGCCTTTAGCCAGCCCTCTCTCCTTCCCTGAGAGCCAGCCCTGTCCCCTTGGAGCTGCCCTCCCCTGCTCTACCACACAAGAAGGCAGTGGTACAAATTCAGGCAGGACATACTTCCTGGGTAAAAACAGCAAAATAATTCTGAAAAGAGTCTTACCAGACCAGCTTTGCTTGATTGGGTAGCAGATGCTCTGCCTAATGTTCCCATGGAAACCAATGGAAAACCCCCACCATGTCTGTGATCAAAAGCTGAACCTACCCAGGTAAAAATAAACGCTGCTTCAACATACATATGAACTGCAGTTGGCAGGCCAGCACACCACTAGCCTCTCCTGGACGCAGCCATTTCTGCCCTCAGCCCCACTTTGCCGTGGGGCTGCTGATGAGTTACCCAGAACTTCTGACCCCTCGCCTGAGGAGCCTGGAGCAAAGCCCTAGCTGGCTGCAGAGAATACACCTTGGCTACAATGTCCAGCTTGGTCTGGGCTTAGGAGCAAGTCACTGTAAAAGACCCTGGCTGCAGTCTCCATTCCCCCATCCACCCCTCCGTCCTCTCAGGGAGCACAGCCCACCACCCACCGCCTACTCAGGGCTCCCTCCTGGCGCGCTGAGCCCCATTTCCACTCTCCATCTATTTTCACCCTCAGCCTTGGAGGGCTTTGGTGCTTGCTTCTCCTGAGTCAGGCTCTCTCCTCTTGCTTGCTCTCCTCCAAACCTACCTCTCCCAAAGCCCATTTTCTGTGCCACCCAGTTTTTTCCGTAGGAGCTAAGGCTGTCAGCCTTTAGCCAGGCCCTGGAGGAATCAGCAAAAGCCCCAGGCTGGGTATTAACAGTTGCGTCACTGGCAGGAGAGTCCCCCGAGAGCCTACAGGCAGGGCAGCAGAAGGGACTTCTGCACCGGGGCCAGACTCCCATTTGTACAGCAGGGAGCAGTTCCTGAGGATCCCTGGGCCTCTGTGAATTGGCTTCAGTTTTTACACGGGCTGTTCCCCCTGGCCCCTCAGGAAGGCTGTCTCCATCTGCAGTTGGGAGAAATAACCTGGACAATATGACTGTCGTCCCAGGGTTCCAGCACCCCAAGGCCTGCGGGGGATGTCTCCCAGCACTGCATGGGGTGTGGTCCTTCTCCCACCAGGGAACAGGAAAGGAAACCTGGAAGGGAAAGGCTGGCATTTATAACGTCTGTAATTTCATTGCCAACAATGTTCTCAGTGTGTTTGGTATTTGTGTGTCCCTGTGATGGTCTGAGTCAGTGCTCCTCCAGAAGGAGGGGGCAACCCAGCCAGCTTCTCTAATGGGAAGAGGTCTTCACTGCCAGGCACTTAGGAAAGACCTGGAGATGGATCAGGGGAGGGCCTACTCTCCTGGGCTGGCAGCTGGGCTGTCTGAGTAGCCGACCTGGACTGAGGCTCCAGAGCCATCTGAGGACACTTTCTCCTGATTAATTCAGCCCTGTGAAGCATGGAGAAGAGTGTACTAGGGGTGTGGACTCTTGGGTCTTTAAGACCCATTCAAGCCAGGCGCAGTGGCTCACACCTGTAATCCCAAATATTCAGGAGGCTGAATTGGGAGGGTCCTTTGAACCCAGGAGTTCAAGACCAGCCTGGGCAACATAGCAAGACCCTATCTCTATAAATAAAAATTCAAATCAACTTTAAAAAATACCCATTCAGCTGGATTCCTCACTACTCTGCCATTTGCCAGCTGTGAGCTCTTTTTTTTTTTTTTTTTTGAGACAGAGTATTGCTCTGTCACCCAGGCTGGAGAGCAGTGGCATGATCTCCACTTACTGCAAGCTCTGCCTCCTGGGTTCACGCCATTCTCCTGCCTCAGCCTCCCGAGTAGCTGGGACTACAGGCGCCCACCACCACGCCCAGCTAATTTTTTTTGTATTTTTAGTAGAGACGGGGTTTCACCGTGTTATCCAGGATGGTCTCCATCTCCTGACCTCGTGATCCACCTGCCTCGGCCTCCCAAAGTGCTGGGATTACAGGCGTGAGCCACCGCGCCTGGCTGAGCTCTTGAATAAGTTATTTCATCTCTCAGCCTTGATTTCTTTACCTGTTAAATGGGGTACTCATAGCCATAAAGGATTTTTTTGTGAAGCCTGATCGCAAAGCATCTGGCCCTTTCCAAATGCTTAATCAATATGTCATTACTATTATTAATAAACATTTTCTGAGTGTCTGCTACATGCCAAACACTTTGCTAGGGGTGATGACACAAATGTAAACAAGACAGAAACGGTCCCTGCCCTCGAGAACAAATATTCTAGCAGAGGAGATGGACCAATCAGCAGCAACTGTGATACCACATGATAAAAGCTACAGGGGAAGGCAGGAGCTACGGGAGCGAGGAGAGGGAGCTCTTACCCAGAGCGTCAGTGAGTTGGTGCTCTCTCTCCAGAAGATGATGCTTCCAGGACAGCTTGAAATGACATTCCAGGCAATGCCTGCCTCAGGCTGGATAAAGGTTGGACTGGATAAGGTCTGGTAAAGTCCACTGGCCACACTAGCAGAGATGGCAATTCAGCTGGCACCTTGCTGGGTGGCCTGGGCTTTTTACCCTGCAGGCAGCATTGTGGTGATGTAGACCAGCCTGTTACAACAGGAGAATTCTAGAAGGAAGCTGTGGGAGCCATTTCAACCCCAACAGACACAGCCTGTGCTTCTTGAGCTAGGGACCATTCCTCCAGGGCTCGGTATTCTTGGTATTCTTCCTTCGGGAAGGTGGGTCTAGTTGGTACAGGAATTAGTGATCCTTCTCTGGAGAGAAGGGATACTCATGGTGGAGGCGTTCCAGGAAAGACTTGTTTTTGCCTGGCTCTCAGGTTGCTTCTGATCCCCTCGAGCCATCTGAAAACAAAGCCGGTCTTTCAACAATTTGTCTTTCAAATATGTGTCTCTTAAGATGTGGTCCAGATAACCTGCTCAGTATCCCTGGAGGGATTGTTGACCTGTATGCTCCTGGGTCTGACCCAGACTGGGAGGCTCAGAATTCCTGTGTTTGTATTGAGTGGCCCAAGTGATGCGTTTGCACATTTAAGTCCCATGCACCAGGAAGGAGAGCTGGAGGCCCAGAGAGGGGAAGCTGTGCAGGAGAGAATCAGAATGAGCTGGGCCCTGGATTGAGTACCCTGACACTCAGCACTGGACTCACTACAAGAGGGAGAAGCCAAGGGGAAAGAAGGCTACCCTTGTACTCCTTACTGTACTTCCCCAGGAGCCAGAAGAATGTAGGGACCACATCTTGGACCCGGAGGTCTGAGCTCAGCAGTGGTGGAGAGTCCCCAGCTGGGAGACCCTCAGTTGGATGGGAAACTAGGGATGGCAGGAGAGTCTGGGGGACTCTCTGGCAGGAGAACCAGGAGGTAAGAGTCTCTGGAGACAGTTGCTCTAGGTCCACCTCGATGGGGTCTCTGTCTGGGCCCCTCCCCACAGTTTGAGTCAGAGATGGCTCTCAGCATGGCAGGAGGCTTGCTCCTCTCCCCGTGGGTGGACTGCAGTTCCCACAACCCTGTCAGGCAGCTGCAGAGCTCCAGGTTTCTCTGCTCACAAGGGCAGGGGCTGCCCCTCGCCCAGGATGACTCTGCCTTCCAGATCCTTGGCCTCCCTGGGGGTGGGAGTGTGGGGGGATGCTAAGGTTAAATCAGGTCACAGTAAGTTGTGGGGGCAGCAGGTGGAGCAGCAGAGTGGCACTGGGAGCTTTCTCTTGGGTGTGTGGTGTGGCCTTGGTTCTGCAGCCATCAGGTGGGGGCTTGGGACTGACTTCTCCTTCTGAAGGATGCTGGGAAAGTGAGCTGGCTTTGGCAGTGCTTAGAGCTCCGGGGGGTTCCCCCTCCTAGAACATGCAAGCTCTCACACCTGTGCGTCATCATCACACCCATCATCAAGCCCACAGTGGTATACTGAACACCTGCCCCACAAAGACGGTGGAATGCTCTCAGAGGAGCCCCATGAACCACCAATGGTCACAACTATCCAATGCCTGACGGCAGACAGCCAGGCCAACCTCAGCTCCCACTCTCTCTTCCTCACCCTACAATCAGCCAAAGTGACCTGAGTCGTGTAGTGCGAAGTTGCTTTCTGCTTTCTCTTGTTTGTGCTTTTGCTGTTTCTTCTGCCCCATACTTTGTTAACTCCATGAGTTAAATGCTACCCATTTTCCCAGACAAATGCTGCTTCTGCAAGGAAACCCTTCCTGATCCCCCACCTGTCTGAAAAGTACCTCTCCAGCTTGCTTCTTCAGGGTGCTGAGTGTTCCTTCCCAGCCTGTCATCACCTTCCTCCATACGCAATGGTGTGTTCCTGTCTTCTCTAGTCTTGTCCTCTTTTTTCTGTTAGATTGTAGCTCCTTGCTGACAGGAACCATGCCTGCTCCAGCTTCATACCTCCCACTGCTACAGCACAGAACCTGCTTCTCAGACTTACAGCAAATGTTTGTTTGCTGAATGAATTAATTAAAGATAAAGCATTCTAACTGGGTTTGTTTTTGTTTTGCTTTGTCTTTTAATGATAAAGCATTTTGGCATTTAGGAATTAGTACACTGCATATAGAAAGCACGCAATATACATTTGTCCATTTTTCCTCTCACTTCTTACAAGTTCGATATTGCCACAACTCCACCCTCCCTATTCATTAGTTGTCTCAACAACAATGTGTTGGTGATACTGAGGACTGACACAGATTGAGCACTTTCTGGGTACCCAGAATCTTAGTAAGGCTACCATATGCACTCCAATGAGGTAGGTTCTCATACACTCACTTTATGGAGGAGGAGGGGAGGCTCAGTTGAGAGAAGAAATTTGCCCAAGGATAAACAGCTAGGTTTAACTCACTCCCACAGGAGCATGTGTCAATGGTCCCACAGACCAGCCCCTTCAGCTGGGAACTTATTAGAAATGTAAACTCTGGGCCAGACGCGGTGGCTCACACCTGTAATTCCAGCACTTTGGGAGGCCACAGTGGGCAATCACAAGGTCAGGAGATCGAGACCATCCTGGCTAACGTGGTGAAACCCCATCTCTACTAAAAATACAAAAAATTATCCAGGCGGGTGGCACATGCCTGTAGTCCCAGCTACTCGGGAGGCTGAGGCAGGAGAATCACTTGAACCCAGGAGGCAGAGGTTGCAGTGAGCCGAGATTGTGCCATTGCACTCCAGCCTGGCGACAGAGTGAGACTCGGTCTCAAAAATATAATAAAATAAAATAAAATAAAGAAAAAAAAAGAAATGCAAGGCAGGCACAGTGATTCCTGCCTAGAATCCCAGCACTTTGGGAGGCCAATGTAGAAGGACCACTTGAGCTCAGGAGTTTGAAACCAGCCTGGGCAAAATAGTGAGACCTCATCTATACTATAAATTTAAAAATTAGCCAGGTGTGGTGGTGCATGCCTGTAGTCCCAGCTACTCAGAAGGCTGAGGCGGGAGGATCACTTGATCCCAGGAGATTGAGGCTGCAGTGAGTTATGATTGCAGCACTGCAGCACTTCCAGCCTGGGCAACAGAGCGAGACCCTATCTCAAAAAGAAAAAAAAAAAAGAAGAGGCCGATTAGGAGACTGAGACGGGTGGATCACTTGAGGCCAGGAGTTTGAGACCAGCCTGACCAACATGGTGAAACCACGTCTCTACTAAAAATACAAAAATTAGCTGGGCATGATGCCAAGTGCCTGTAGTCCCAGCTATCTGGGAGGCCGAGGCAGGAGAATCCCTTGAACCCAAGAGGTGGAGGTTGCAGTGAGCTGAGCCTGGGAGACAGAGTGAGACTGTCTAAAAAAAAAGAAGAAGAAGAAGGAGAAGAAAAGAGAAGAGAGGAGAGGAGAGAAGAATAGAAGAAAAAAAAGGAAAGAAAAAAGAAAAGAAAAGAAATGAAGAAATGCAAACCCTTGGGCCCCACTCAGACCTACTGAATCAGAAACTCTGGGGGTGGGGCCAGCCCTCTGAGTTTAACAAGCCTCTTGGGGATTCTGATGCATGCTCAGGTTTGAGAGCCACTGTTTTGGTGACCGAGATGGGTTCTGGTCCCCTGACGGGGCCACGTGTCACCACGTGGTGCAGAAGGCTCAGAGAGCTGGGTGCTGTGGGCCTTGCCTCTGCTAAGCAAGCTGCCTGCCACAGAGCTCTGGGCAGTGATGGATCACTCTGAGGTGGAGGGAGAGTGGGCACTGGGCTGGGCTGAGGGTTGCCACTGAACCAGCTGCCACATGCCAGCCTCGCTTTGCATGATTTATGAGTTTCTTCCCCAATACCAGCCACATATGGTTGACTTCATTCTAGAAGAACTTCTGCCTCAGAAGATCTATTAATCAAAGAATCAGTGCTGCATCCTCCAGCCTGCAGGACAGGCATACATTTTACCGTGAGTTACATGGCAAAGCCCTTTCTATGAGTACTCCATTCAATGACATTTATAACTGGTCCTGTCAGTCACTGACCAAACACTGAGACACACATTTTATCTTCTTTGATCTTTACAACTCTATCAGGTAGGTATTTTCAATACCACCCCATTTACAAACTAGATATCAAAGCCCAGAGAAGTTAACATATCTGCCCAAGATTACCCAGCTGGCAGGATGGAGGGCCAGGATTTAAAATCATGAAGTCTGATCCAGGGTCCATGCTCCTTGCTGCTCCTTATTGCCTTTCACCCATCAGTCTGTATATTCATAGAACACTGACATGTTTGTACTGTTATCCCCATGTTGCACTTGAGGACACTGAGGCCCTGAGCAAAGCTCTAACAGGCTGAGAGCTTTTGTCCCCACATCCCGTATCCTTACATGACTGATTCTTAGAATGGAGGTAGGATGAGCCAACGTTGGTTCCACAATCATCATTTTGCAGATGTAGAAACAGCATGAGAGGCTAAAGCACCTAAAGTCACAGGGGGCCCAGTGCGGTGGCTCACACCTGTAATCCCAGCACTTTGGGAGGCCGAGGCAGGTGGATCACCTGAGGTCAGGAGTTCAAGACCAGCCTGGCATGGATGGCGAAACTCCGTCTCTACTAAAAAAACAATAATTAGCCAGGTGTGGTGGTGCACGCCTATAATCCCAGCTCCTCAGGAGGCTGAGGCAGGAAAAATGCTTGAACCCGGGAGGCGGAGATTGCAGTAAGCCGAAATCACGCCACTGCACTCCAGCCTGGGTGACAGAATGAGACTCCATCTCAAAATAAATAAATAAATAATAAAGTCACAGGGCAGGAAATTGGGAGCACAGGACATGGTAGATCCAAGAATACAATGTCCCGTGATGTAGCTCTGGAGGCGATTGCGAATGGTCTGCCTTGGGGCCAGGCATCTTCTCTGGGGCTCGGGAGGGTGAGACCCCTGACTGAGCTGGCCTGAGGGCCCAGGGCTATGTCCAGCATGGCCTGTTTTCTCCCTGCCTCCTGGCCAGGGGTATTTGTTCCCAATGTCCTCCCGGCCTCAGGGTTCTCTGCTCTGCCTTATTTGTCCTCAGACATTCGTTTTGAGGTTGTTCAGACCTGTGTGTACTCTGCCTTGTGGCTTTGTCCACTTGAGGTGGAGGCTCCAGGGTGCTTTGTGGAGCCCCACGGCTTCCACCAGGTGCCTGGATCTCTGCATGCTCATTAAGCAGTGAGGCTTATTTAAAATTATTATAACCAAATGTGTCCATCTCAGTTATTTCTTGGCTGGTTTTCTGTGTTGGACTGCAGGGATAGAGAGGAGAGTTCAGCCTCACAATAAGAGAACAATTGCTGTAGCTCTGGCCCAGCTATTTCTGAGCTGGGAGACTTTTAGCCAGCTGCTTAGGCATCCTGAGCCTCACTGTTCTCAGCTGAAAAATGGGTATGATGTGGGAGCAGATCAAATGGGAAAATGTCTGTCATCAGGTCTTGTAAAGTGGAAACAGCACTCTGGGAATCCTCAGGATACGTTTATGCAACCCTGGGCAGGCCAGAGCTGCTAGACTCTAAAGCTTTGAATTTTCCAGCTGGTCAGGACTGTCTCCAGCCACCAGGGCAAGACTTTGCAGCTCAGACATGGTGGCCTGAAATGGTGGGAAGTTGACCAGAGAGAGGAGGTTGGGGAGTCCCAGCACCTACTTCGTTCCTGAGTGGAAGACTGCTGGTCTGGCTTTGAAACCTTGTTTCATGACACTTGCTTTACCTTGTGAAGAAAGCAAAGTGAGTTCAGCAGGGGACTTGATGTTTCAACAAGGCTTTGAAAACCATCAGAATGTTGGACCGGGAGGGAAGGTTATGAGGCAGGAAGAGTGGTTCTGTTTGGGGTCTTCAGAGCACAGCTGTCCCACCGTTGTCTGCATCCCTGTCTGACATGACTTAGGTTCCCTGGAGCAGGGAAGATGCAGGCTGCGGAGACAGTCCTCGGCCAGTGCCCTCTGCTTGTGGGGGCCATAGAGCACGCATGGCCTTGCTGCCATCACCAGGCCTGAGGGAGGATGGCAGTCACGCTGCCGAGAAGGACCTACAGATATTATCAACAACACAGAGAAAGCTGCTGTCGGAAGGCCCCTTCCCAGCCCAAGATTCGGTCTGCCCAGCAGAGGAGAAAGAGAAGAGGCTGGGAGTCTAACCTAGAGTTGAAGCCTTTCCCTTCCTAGCTGGGCAACCTGCAGCTAGTTACTTGAACTTTCTGAAACTCGGTCCCCTCACCAGCAAAGCAGGGATAATAACTACTTCTTAGGGGTGCTGTGAGATTTAAATAACATTTGTCAATGAGCTGAAGTAAATAAAAGAAAAAGAGGCATGGTGCCCAAAAAACTGCCCCAGTTCCTTGAGGAAGAAGTATTTGTCCTGCTCACGGCTGGATTGCCAGAGCTTGGTACAGAAGTGGTCAGTAAGTGTGTGCTAATGAATGAATGAATGAATGAATGAATGGAATGAGGCTCTGTTGAGGCAAGATGAGCCTCTCCTAGAAGGCACTGACTCTAACCCCAGTCCTAGCCCTGGTTCCCGAGCTCTAAAAGGGGGCACGCATTCAAGGCAGATGCATGCCGATCTTGTTAACCTTGCAGATAGAGGAATCCTGTCAGGGATGGATTGGACAAATGGATGCAATCCAAGGGCAAGAATGCCAGGAGCTTCCTTGAGATTCTCCACCCCTATTCCTAGCCACTGGGTGACTGGCCCCCACTAGAGGTTCCCTGAGTGCCTGTACTTCCCCGCTTTTACCTTGAATCAGGGTTGCATTGGAATGGCCTGTGCTTGATTGCAGACTACATGAAGACAAAGACTTGTCTATTGCACCTAGTATAGTACCCCGTGCATGGTGGGTGCTTGCAGTAAGTGTTTCTTGAATGAATGAACAAGTGGCGATGAGTACAATAAAACTACTGTTCTCCATCAGTTCTGAGAGTCTTGGGGGTTTGTTCTTTGTCAGTTTGTTCTCGGCTTCCTCTTTTAATTTGGCTGTTGACTTGCATTTTCATGAAATTAGGTGAGGTTTGACCCACTGAAAATTCTTTTTCATCAGGCATAGGAGACGCAGCATTTGCAAGTGGATGCCAAATCAGTGCTTGATTAAACAGACAATGAATGTGAGAACAAAGATTATACAGCAGAGATGATGCGGTACATACAGATGGGGATGCATCTACCTTGTTAGAAAACTGCCTTCCATACTAATGGATTTGTTGAAAGGCTAAGGCAGTGGAAACTGCAGCTTTGAAATTATCTAAGGTTTTCATTTAAACTGGCAGCAAAGAGAAACTGATGCAGGCTTCTCTGTGGTCCAACAGTCGTCTTCTTCAAGCTTTTGCCCAGGGCCATGTCTCAGCTCAGGATACAGGAGTCTGTATTTGCATACAAATTGCAAATATCTACAAATTCTTTGCTCAAGCAATTTTTAAGCAAAATGTTATTGCTTCCCTGAAGGTCATAATTCCTTGCTTTTTCTCTTCAATATTCTTCTCGCTTAGGAGCCACTCACATTGACCCAGATTTCCCACCCCAGGAGTGGGCAGGAGGGTGGAAGGAGCCAAAGGAAGGGGAGCAGGTGGCTGGGTGATGGAACCCGCTTTTCAGGATGCCCAGAACCTGACCTAAGTGTTTTAAGTATTATTTCATTTAATTACCCAGCCAGCTCTTCAGGGTAGACACTATCATGATATCCATTTATAATGAGGAAATCAAGGTTCAGAGATGTTGTGTGAGTCTCTCAAACTCACACAGCTAGGAATGGCAGAGCCTGGAATCCAACGATGTCTGATTCCCAGAATTGAGTCTTAATCTATGCTGTTTCTGTAAACCACTTACTCTTTATGTCCCCTTAAATATATTAGGCAATTCTATTAAAATTATTAACAATAGTATGCCAAGTCTACTGACTTGTCCCTAAACTGTTTCCAAATGTGAATGTGCTAGGAGCTTTCTGGAGTTAAAGTGGGGGTAGGATCAGCTACATAATTTGGAGGCTTTAGTGAAAAATGAAAATATGGGTCATCTAATTCATAAATAATTAATAATTTCAAACGATGACAGTGGAGTATTGAACCAAGTGTGGGGCTCTTTTAAGCTCAGAGCTCTGGGTGGAATGTATGTCTATTTTGTCTTGGTACCTGGCATTGGGTCTGGCACATGGTAGACAGTAAAAGCTACTGGCTAATTGACACAAAGGAACAAGATCATGTCCTTTGCAGGGTCATGGATCGAGCTGGAGGTCATTATTCTCAGCAAACTAATGCAGGAACAGAAAACCAAATACCACAAGTTCTCTCTTACAAGTGGAACTGAATGATGAGAACACATGGACACATTGGTGGGGAACAACACACACTGCAGCCTGTTGGAGGGCTCAGGGACAGGAGGGAGAGCATCAGGAAGAATAGTCAATGAATGCTGGGCTTAATACCTAGGTGATGGGATGATCTGTGCAGCAAACCACCATGGCACATGTTCACCTATGTAACAACCCTGCACATCCTGCACATGTACCCCTGAGCTTAAAAGAAAAAAAAAAGAAAACACTGCTGGCTATTTGAATGAAATAATGCAATAAATACTTATCATTACTACATACCAAGCAGGGTTTAGGCACAGGTGACACAGCAGTAGACAACATACGTAAGGTCCCTGACCCCATAGCACATATAGTCTAGAGGGACAGAGAAACAAGTAAACCAAAAAATGCACAAGTTTATTCCAAGATAGTAATAGGTGTTATGTATGAAATAAAACGGGACAACGGAAAGTCACTAGGAAGATGGTGTGGAGGGGTAAGGGCTAACTTCAGATGGGGCAGCAGTTGGCATTTGATGCAAGACTTGGGTGATAGGAGTCAGAGAGATTGGGGAAGAGCTTTCTGGGCAGAGAAAGTAGTGATGTAAGATTTCACAGAGGAATGAATGAATGACATGAATGAATGAGCAGCATGGGTAGAGTGGATGCATGCCCATGGGGGTTTCCCATGTAGTAAGCTCCAGTCCCTTGGCTATCCCCCACCTCAATCCATGATGGCCCCCTCCCTACCTATCCAGTTGCCCTCTCATTCACTGTGCCAGTCTTCTCTGAATCCTTCGAAGGCACCAAGTTATTCTCTGCTTAGCACCTTCCCACAGCAGATCCTCTGCGTGCTTCCCCGACTCTGCCTGAGGGGCTCCTTCTCATCTTTCAGGTCTCAGCTTAAATGTCAGCCCTTACAGGGCCCTCTGCTCATCCATGTTCAAGCAGCTCAAAATATTAGTTCTCTCTCATAAAACCCTGATGATTTCCTTCATAACTACAACTAAATTAGCTTCTAGTTTTTGCTGTAAAACTCTCTGAGGGTATCATGGATCAAGGGTCATGTGTACTTCATTTGTTTATGAACCTTAGTTAATAAAAATGAAAGCTGACCTCCCTCCCTGCCTCATACTCCTTTATAATGGAACCAGTATGAATAGGCAGACACAAGTGAGAGTAATTCCCTGATACCAAAAATCAACTAACTAGCTAATTGATTAATGAATCACAAACATATGTTGAGAACCTATGATTTAGAAGGCACTGGGGATTCCAATGTGAAATATGTAGTTCACTCTTCAAAGAGCAGAGATGATTGAGGGAAGTAGACAATCACATCAACAGTCCCACACAGTGCAATATAAGCCATATCAGAACATGCTGGGGTGGAGGGATTAGGTTATCACGGAAGGCTTCCTGGAGGTGGTGACGCCTGAATGGAGCCTTAACCTATGATTAAGGGTTAAAGTGTATGAGCCTTGAGGAATGAGATGTATCCCTAAAAGGAAGAACGTATAAGAGGCATGGAGAGACTGTGGGGTGTACTAGTGGAACCGCAAGAAGTGTGGTCCGTACAGGGAACAGGGAGGCGGATTTTTGGGGGCTGAGTTTTGACAGGTAGGCAGGTGCTGATCATGAAGGGCCTTGGGTGGCAAGCTAAGAAATTTGGATTTTATTTTAAGAATGTGCAATGGACTGAATGTTTGTGCTCCACCCCCGCAAACTCATATGTTGAAACCTAACCCCCAAAGTGATGGTATTAGAAAGTGGGGGCTCTTGGGAGGTGATTAAGTCGTGAGGGTGGCAGCCCTCATGAATGGGATTAATGCCCTTATAAAAGACACCCTAGAGAACTCTCTGTCTTTCCTCCATGTGAGGGTACAACAAGAAGGTGGCCATCTGCAACCTGGAAGACTCCCCTCACCAGCACCTAACCATCCTGGCATCTGATCTTGGACTTACAGCCTGCGGATCTGGAGCAATACATTTCTGTTGTTTATAAGCCACCCAGTCTATGGTACTTCGTTGTAACAGCATGAACAAACTAAGAGTGATAGAGAGCTTCAAGAATTCCAAGCAGGGGCTGTGCAAGGCAAAAAAAAAAAAAAGAAAAAAGAAAAAGAATTCCATACAGGAAGGCCAGGCATGGCAGCTCACACTTATAATCCTAGCGCTTTGGGAAGCGGAGATGGGGCAGGGTGGGGGGGAACTGCTTGAGGCCAGGAGCTTCAGACCAATTTGGGCAACATAGGGACACCCTGTTTCTACCAAATAAAAAATTAAATATTAGCCAGGCATGGTGCCGCACAGCTTTAGTCCTAGCTACTTGGGAGGCTGAGGTGCGAGGATCGCTTGAGCCCAGGAGTTCAAGGCTACAGTGACATGATTGTGCCACTGCACTCCATCCTGGGCAACAGAACGGGATCCAATCTCTAAATAAAGAAAAAAAGAAGAAAAAGAAAAGAGAAAGAATGGCAAGAAAGTGATATAATCAGATTTTCATTATGAAAAACGTCCTCTTCCATAGCACAGAAGAGGACAGACCATTAGAGGGTAGTGATGGATGTCTATTCTTCATCAGCCAAAACCTCCTGCCTCCTTTTTCTGGGAAAAGCTCTTTCCCTTGTGGGTTGAATAGAAACTTCCATTTTATTATAGACTCTATTAGCTACCTATTGCCGTGTAACAAATTACCCCACAATTTAGTGGCTGGAAACAATTAACATTTATTATCTCACAGTTTCCATGGGTCAGGAATCCAGGAGTGGCTTAGCTGAGGGTTCTGGCTCAGAGACTCTCATGAGGTTGCAATCAGTGTGTCAAGCCAGGGCTGCAGTCATCTCAAGGCTCAAGCAGGGCTAGAGAATCTGCTTCCAAGCTCACTTCCATGGGCTGTCTCCATAGGGCTGTCTCACAACATGGCAGCTGGCTACCCTTGGAACCAACAGTCTCAGAGAGACTGAGAGAGCACACCTAAGATGGAAGCCACAGTCCTTCTGTAACTTCATACTGGTAGTGAGATCTCATTACTTCTGCTGTATGCTATTTTAGGAGAGTCATTCATAAGTTCAGCCTTCCCCTAAGAGGAGGGTTTACACGAGGGCTTGACTACCAGGAGGCAGGAATCACTGGGGGCCACCTCAGAGGCTGCCCACCACACAGATCCCACCATGTCCTCAGGGCAGGTAACCCAAGCTGGGCCAGTCCAGTCAGAACATTTCTTGGGATTTTTTAACTCGACTAGAAAGAAGGAATCTTTCTAAAGTGGTGAAACTCGAAGACAATGGGCATCCCTGTGGGAAAGAGCTGGCCTGTGATGGGAATGACACTAACACTTCAAGGGAAGCAGGGACCAGAAATAGCAGGCATTCCTGTTGCCCATCAGCTTCTGGTTCCACTTGATCCTAAGACTCACCTGTGCTCTGGCCATTCCTGTAATTTGTTTACACAACTCAATAAACTATACCCCTCACTCTTGTTGCCTGAGCTAAGTCAAGATGGGTTTCTGTCATTTGTAACGAGAGAATGATGACTGACTAACTGATCGAGAGTCACCCTGAGGTAGGAAGATCAATTAGGAAACTATTGCAGATGATAACTGATGAGGGCCTGATGAAGGCACTGGGGTTGTGATTAGGGCCCAAACAGGAGGACACATAGGAACGGAAGGAGGGATCATGGCAGACGGTCTTATTCCATTATATCCCCAGATGTTAACATTGTGTCTGGCACACAGTAAGTGCTAAGTAAATATTTGTGGAAATGAATAATTAAATAAATGAATAGAGGCAGAGAGACAAAGATAAAAGCAAGACTTGCTGACCAACTGGATGTGGAAAGTGAGGAAGAAAGAAATGAAAGCTTGTACCCAGAACTCAGCCGTGAAAGGTGGGCTGGCTAGCAACACCATTCAAGACAGAGCCGCTTTGGATGGGGTCCATGAGGAGGGGTGGTGAGCTCCACTGTGAACCGCTGGCATGTGTCTTCAAGGCAAGCGGCTGATCTTAGGGAACGGAGTGGTTAACTTTTCTTCACGAGGAACATCCATGTTGTTGGCCTCCCCAGCTCTGTCCACGTTACCTACAGAGTGACGCAACCACGTGCACTCAAAACTAGAGAAAGACCTACTTTTACAAATAGGCAATGATCACAACCACCTCAGGGACTAGTGGCTCCTGATTAGGAACAGTCTAAAGTTAGCATGACAAAATCAGCTGTCAACTGTCAGCTTAATGAGTCTTCCGACTCCCTGAAGGAGCTCTCTAAGGTCCCCCTGAGGACAGCTTACTTCCCTATCAGACTGGGGAAGATTGTAGAGATGAGTGGAGAGGCCTGAAATTGGGAATTCAGAAAACACATTTGCTCTTCTCCTTTGGGGATGCCCACACTGAGTGAGGCTGGGCACATTTGGCAGCTTTTTACAAACTGGCATTGGAAAGCTGTCAGAGGTGGGAAATGCCCCCTTTTCTATTGGCATTCTTGTGTCCAGTCAGAAGCAGTCTAGGGAGGTGGTTAAGCAAGGGTTGTTAAATGTCACCAGAATTTAGTTTGAAGTGCTGACTCTGTTTACATCCCTGGGCGAGTTCATTAGCATGTGTCAGAAATGCAGCTTCAGTGGCCCCAAACATTCCCCACTGCTCCCAGGCTTACAGAACACCAGCCTGACATAGCAGAGCTACCTCGGGCTTCCTTGCAAGCTCCGCCTGCCAAGCAACCAGACAAGTCGTCCTCAACAAAGGCTTCTTTTGTGGCCCAAATATGCCCTGCTTTGATAATGCATCACTCCCTCTTCTGCTCAGGCTGAGGGGAGAGGGTGGGGCAGCGTATCCAGGTGGAGTGGAGCAGTGAATGTGGTCTTGAATGGTAAAGCCCTATGGAGGAGTAAGGATCATGGATGCATTGTCAGTCTTAGAAGTGTTCCTACTGGCTTTAGCACTACCGCTATGCAGTAGCCAAGATAGGATATAACTTTGTGATCGAATCTTTTATTTTTTTTTAACTTTTCATTATGGAAAGTTTCAAGCATATGAAAAAGAAGAGGTGAAACCCACCACCCAGGTTATCAATTTATGGCTAATCTTGTTTCATCTACACCCTTCCACTGGATTATTTGAAGCACATCTCATATATGTCATTTTATCTGTAAATATTTCAGTATACACTCTAAAAGAGAATTTGAAAAAATAACCACAATGGCATTATCAAATCTAAAAATCACAATAATTCCCTAATACTGCTGGAATCTTATACTGATGGGCAAAGGAGCCTCCTGGTGCTATCTTCTCCTTTGCCCTCCATCTCCAACAGGAACGGTGCGCCAAGTGCAAATCAATGCAAAAGGCAAGATCCCACCTATGCTAGGGTCATTACTGCTTTGTGAGCAGCTTTAGCAATTCAAAAATATTTCTTGAAATAGCTTAATAGATACAATTTTAAAAACCAAATAAACAGTCCTTATGTTTTTATCAGATCTTTTGGCCCTTACCAAAGGGCCAAGGACAGCCTATTAGAGAATCAAAGTGCTACAAGGATAGCCTATTAGAGAATCAAGAAGTGCCGGAAGTTGAACAAGATTCCTTGCCTGAGCAGCTGGTGACTGGACTGCCCTGGGGTCCTTGGCCTCCACTAAGATACAGGGTAACTTCACGGTAACATGAATGTTTTTAGACTTCTTTCTGGTAGTATTGTATTAATAGTAATTTTTTTATTTTTTTTTGAGATGGAGTCTCACTCTGTCGCCAGGCTGGAGTGCAGTGGTGCGATCTCAGCTCACTGCAACCTCCCACTCCCTGGTTCAAGCGATTCTCCTGCCTCAGCTTCCCGAGTAGCTGGGATTACAGGCACGCGCCACCACGCCCAGCTTATTTTTGTATTTTTTTTTTTAGTAGAGACAGGGTTTCACCATGTCAGCCAGGATGGTCTCGGTCTCCTGACCTCGTGATCCACCCGCCTTGGCCTCCCAAAGTGCTGGGATTACAGGCGTTAGCCACCACACCCGGCCTAATAGCAATATTAAATATTGCTGGGGAATACATTTGATTAAGTATAACGTACATATAGAAAGTGTGCAAAACTCTTAAGAGTTTGTTTTGTAATAATAGTTATCATTGGCCAGGCGTGGTGGCTCACGCCTGTAATCCCAGAACTTTGGGAGGCTGAGGTGGGTGGATCATGAGGTCAGGAGTTGGAGACCAGCCTGGCCAATATGGTGAAACCCCGTCTCTACTAAAAATACAAAAATTAACTGGGCGTGGTGGCGCGAGCTTGTAATCCCAGCTACTTGGGAGGCTGAGGCAGAAGAATTGCTTGAAGCCGGGAGGTGGAGGTTGCAGTGAGCCGAGATCGCGCCACTGCACTCCAGCCTGGGCGACACAGCAAGACTGTCTCAAAAAAAATAAAAAAATAAATAATAAATAATAATAATAAGTTATCATTAACCTGGCTCTACACTTACCTGAGGATTAAGTTGAACAGTGAAAATGAGGTGGAAACAGCATAACTGTTACTAGGACAGCCGGTCACATAAATGTGGAATTACCTTTATGGATGAGCAGGATGAGTAGGGCATCCCTGTGCAGGAGTGGCCTGCAGTGAGGAGTTAGAGCCCAAGTAGGAAGAGGAGCTTGTCTAGGCAGAAGGTGGCTGGGGGTTGGAGTGGCTATCAAAGCTGGTGATGGGCAGGGGGAGGTGAGGCGGTTGTCCTTGTTGGGAAGCCTGAGTGATCCATCCACAGGCTCTCGGGGCAACATACTCCGTGTTGGCTGCAAACACTGACTCACTGATACGGGGTCTGTTGACATAGAATCTTATACAAACTGTGGAATCCCAATATCTACACTGGTCTGTTGCAGGAATGCTGGGTAGTATTCAGAGATGCTCACCATTCACACATAGGTCACAAGGCTCAAATACATAATTGTCTTAGTAGTGATCATGAGCCTTTTTTTTTTTTTTTTTTTTTGAAATGGAGTCTCGCTCTGTTGCCCAGGCTGGAGTGCAGTGATGCGATCTCGGCTCACTGCAACCTCCACCTCCCAGGTTCAAGAGATTCTTCTGCCTCAGCCTCCCGAGTAGCTGGGATTACAGGCGCATGCCACCATGCCTGGGATCTTTAGCCTTTTATAAGAAGGAAAGAAGTAATTTCTCAATCCAAGTACCTGAAAAGATTCAGAGGGCCTGGCTTAGAGAAGCAAGGGTATCAAGGATACTTTGAGGTATCAAGCAGGACTTTGATCTCTAATCAACTTCATTCTAATGAGCATTTGTCCTCAACAGCCTTTCAGTACCTGCACCTTCAAATCTTTTCCTAACACTCTGCAAGAAACATGAGGTTTCCTGCCCTCTGTCATTATACCTGCAACCTCCCATTGGGATTTGCAAAATAATTGGGATGAGCATTGTGGTAATCCTTCCTGGAGTTGCACTGTAGGTGGAAGTTGGTGACCATACTTCTAACAGGTCTCTGAGCTCACTGACAGTGTCAAGGACAAAGTGATCTCTAGAATGGCAAGGGGCATTGCAGGGCAAGGACCCAGAACTGTGGGATACTCTTCAAACTACTCACCATGGAACAGACACTAAAAGACTCAACTATACTCTTTTTCTCCAAGGCTAGAGAGGCAATATAGTTGGCCAAGCCCAAGGGTCCTGTAACAGAGTAGGTACTCCACAACAAATGCTTGTAGGTAAAGGTGGGAGTTAGTATTACCATGACAACTCCTCCAACCCTGGGCTTCCAAGAAAGAAACCATGATCTATCCCATTTCTCTTAAATTACAGCCCACACACTTTAACTTCAAACATCTGTTGACAAGAATGCAGGGCCTGTCTCAGTTAAGTGATGTCATCAGTTCTCATTAGCCTCTTCATAGTCTCTTGAAAAGCATAAAGAAAATTACCTCTGGCACAGAAAAGGCTTTTAAACCAACCTTTTCACAGTATGTCTCAAACTGAACATCCACTTAAGTGTATAATTACAAAAAAGAAAGGGTATGCTAGATATGTTGACACAGGATCTCTAAATGTAGCTGAAGGAGTTACTATTATCTTCAAAGGCAAAACATCTTTCTTAGGCTTACAAGACAAACTATGTAGTGGAGTAGACAGGAAAGCAAATCACTAAGAGATTATCTCCCTCTAAGTCTTCTTTCTCTTTTTCTTTTCTTTTTTCTTTCTCTTCTTTTTCTTTTTTCTTTCTCTTCTTTTTCTTCTCTTTTTTCTTTCTCTTTGTTCTTTTCTTTCTCTCTTTCCTTTCCTTCTCTTTTTCTTTTTTGACACAGGGTCTCAATCTGTTGCCCAGGCTGGAGTGCAGTGGCACAATCTCGGCTTGGCTCACTGCAGCTGTGACCTCCTGGGCTTAAGCAATCCTCCCACCTCAGCCTCCTGCATAGCTGGGACTACAGGTATATGCCACCACACCCAGCTAATTTTTGCATTTTTTGTAGAGATGAGGTTTTGCCACGTTGCCCAGGCTGGTCTCAAATTCCTGAGCTCAAGTGATCTGCCCGCCTCAGCCTCCCAATGTGCTGGGATTACAGGCATGAGCCACTGTGCCTGGCCCTCCTCTAAGGTATCACTGAAATTCCCCTCAGACCATCATCTAGCTTCTTTCAACTTCTCCATCTTTCAAGTGCCCTCATGATTTCAGCCTCTCAGCCCCTCCTATCTCCTAGCCCATCATTCACTTGCCTTAATGTCTAGCCTAGAGTGTGAGTAGTCTTTCAGTGTTATGCTTGTTACTTACTTATGATTCCTTGTCCACTTAACACTCCCCCAGCATTCCCTCCCATAAAAATGCTATACTGCTTCATGTACTAAAGTTTATGCTCTTCTCTATCCCTACTGCCTAAGATCATTCTTGTTCATCTTTGTTGCCATTTATGTGCCTTGTTCTGTTTAGTCAGATTCTGTCACTATTTACTGTTCACCTACTATATACCAGGCATTTTCCTATGCTACCTCATGAAAAGCAGTATCGTGTAGGATGTCTTGCTAGTCAAAGTGTGGTTACCTGGAAGTTTGTTAAAATTGTAGACTGTGAGTCCACCACAGACCAACCAAATAAAAATCTGCTCAAGATACTCAGGTGTGCAACATTTTGAACAGTACTGGTATATTGCACATTAGAATATCCCGAGGTTTTTAATTCATGTATTTTGAAGTCCTGTCACTGAGTGATGTGTTAGTCTATTTTCTGTTGCTGTAACAGAATACTTACTGGGTAATTTATAAACAATAGGAACTTATTTGGCTCACAGTTCTGGAGCCTGGAAGTCCAAGAGCATGGCACTGGCACCTTGCAAGGGCCTTCATGTCATCCCATGGTGGAAGGCAGAAAGCAAGAAAGAGAGCAAGAAAGAGAGCAGGGGGACTGAACTCACTTTTATGACAAGACCACTCATGATAACTAACTCACTCCTGCGGAAATGACATTAATTTATTCATAAGGCTCATACCCTCATGACCCAATCAACTCTTATTAGGCCTTACTTCCAACACTGTTGAATTTGGGATTAAGTTTCCAACACATAAACTTTGGGAGACACATTCAAACGACAGCAGGTGCACGTATTTTTAGGATTGTTATGTCTCTTGATGAAGCTACACTTTTATCATTACAAAGCATCCCCCTTCATCCCTGGTAATATTCCTTGTTATGAAGTCTCCTTGCCTTATATTAAGTATGGCCACTCCTGCTTCTAATGCTTAGTGTTTGCATGACATACTTTCCGCATCCTTTTCACTTTTATTGTATCTGTGTCTTAACATGTAAAGTGGATTTCTTATAGACCACATATAGTGGTGTCTTGCTTCATGATCCAGTCTGACAATCCTAGTCTTTTCATTGAAATGTTTAGACCATTTACATTTAATGAAATTATTAATGACTGGGTCTAAATTTACCATATTGCTGTTTGTTATCTATTTTCCCACCTATTCTTTGTTCTGGGGTCCTGGCACACAGTAAAACAAAAGCCTCCACAACAAAAGCCTGTAGATGAAGGTGGGAGTTAACATTACCATGGCAACTCCTCCAATTGCAGGTTTCCACATTATCCTGATCTCCTATCTTCTTTTGGATTCTTTTTTTTTAGTGATTTCTCTAGGGTTTACAAATAGAGATCTTTATTTTATTGTGAGACAAGTTCTCACTCTGTTACCCATGCTGGAGTGCAATCATAGCTCACTGAAGCTATGAACTTCTGGGCCTGAGTGATCCTCTTGCCTCAGTCTCCTGAGTAGTTAGGACTACAGGCACATGCCACCACATCTGGCTAATTTTAAAATTTTTATTTCGTAGAGACAGGGTCTTGCTATGTTGCTCAACTGCAGTCTAGAATTCCCGGCATCAAGTGATCCTCCTGCCTTGGCCTCCCAAAGTGCTGAGATTATTGGCATTAGCCACCATGCTTGGCCCTCAAATAGACATCTTTAACTTTTCAGTCTACTGTCGACGTTAAAAAACATTTCAACCCCTATTGTCCTTTACACTATTGTTGTCATACTTTTTATTTTTGAGATACTGTCTCACTCTGCTATCCAGGCTGGAGTACAGTGACGTGATCATAGCTCACTGCAGCCTCCAACTCTTGGGCTCATTTGATCCTCCTGCCTCGGCCTCCCAAAGTGCTGGGATTACAGGTGTGAGCCACCACACCTGGCCTAAGATCCATTTTTAAACTTTGCTATAGTAAGTCTATAGTAGCCTTAATTTAAGGGACCATTGGTCTTATTACAAATTTTAACACTTTTGGAGGCTTCAGTGAATCCCTTAGTTGGTGACACAGGACTCTAGTGGTCAGATTATGTTTCCTCACCCTGTATGAGCTCTGAGAATTGTTCTTCTGACTCCCCATTCTATGCCCAGCCTCCTTTCCTCCAAGATAGTAATTCATTTTACTCATTTAATGAGTTAAGACCATTTAACACAAACTCTTTCAACTTTCCATGTCACTTTTTCTTCTGAGGTTAATCATTCCATCAGTATCCTGTTTAGTAATACATTGCACCATTATGTTTCCTCAGGAACAGAGCTAGAAAGTTAACCCAAGGTAACCACTTAGGGCCATGCTTCTCATAAGCAATCTGGTCTAGTAATACATTGCACCATTATGTAATACACTGACTCATGGTCAACTTGGGTTAACATTGTAGCTCTGTTCCTGAGGAAACACAATGGTGCAATGTATTACTAGACAAGACTGCTTATGAGAAACATGGCCCTTGTGATAAATTACACCTAGACCGGGAGAAACAATGAATACCTGATGGGAAGACATGGCCTTGTGTTTCTCTGAATACAATGACTTGTAAATGGGGCATGCTCCTTGCAGGGACCTAGAAACTATGTCCATGAAGCTATTACAAGAGTTAGTGGCTCTTGTTGTACATGAAGCTTCTAAGTTGGGGTAGCTCTTGCACTTACCTAAGTCTTATCTTTTGCATCTGAGCTACTGTGTGTTTCCGTGTGTTCGGAGGATAATTCTTGGATGGCTGTGTGAACTGCCATGAGGAATACTCCCGTGGAAGAGAAACACTTGATGATGCTGGGCTGGCAAGCTGTTTTCTGTGTCCCCTATGCTTTTGATTACATTGGTGCCAAGTAAGACCTCTTCAGGTCTTGTGAATCCAAATATTTGATTGAGTCTAAAAAGGTCCCTTTGACAAGAATTAGAGGTCCATTATTTAGCACAGCTATTCATATTATGGGGCTCCCCTTCAAGGTCTTTGAGGTTAAAACCTTGTCTTTTTCATCTAGCAAAATGTTGGTATTGCTTTGTGATCTGGTGAATCACTTAGGCAATCTAAATTTTTATTTTATTTTTTTACCATTAATAGAGATATAATTATTTCCTATCTCAAAGGGTTGCTGTGATGATAAATATGTAGAAATATTTCCTAGGCAGTAAAATGCTATGTCTAAGTGGCAATACTAGTATCATTATGCTAACATATAAATTAATATTTCTTCCAAAAGTATCCCTAGGTTGGGTGCAGTGGTTTATGCCTGTAATCCCAACACTTTGGGAGGCCAAGGCAGGTGGATCACTTGAGTCCAGGATCTCAAGACCAGCCTGGGCAACATAAGGAGACCTCATCTCTACAAAAAATAACTTAAACAATTAGCTGGCCATGGTGGTGTGCACCTGTAATCCCAGCTACACAGGAGGCTAAGGTGGATCACCTGAGCCTGGGAGATTGAGGCTGCAGTGAGGCATGATCGCACCACTGCATTACAGCCTGGGTGACAGAGTGAGACGGTCTCAAAAAAAAAAAAAAAAAAAAAAAAAAAAGAACATGAACATGAAAGTATCCTTACAAATATAGTAACATTAATCAATTTATGTATCAATCCTGATTTTCATTCCAACCTTCAAATGATTAGTTAAAACAATTTGATAAAGGAAGACCATCCTGATGTAAAGTTGACAATCATACTGAGAAAACTACCCTGTCCTCTCTCCCCCAACCCAGCCTGGTCTGCTTTTAGGACAGTACAAAATTATTTGCTCATCCCTTAAGTCCCTCTCTTGCTGAAAGTAAAACAGTTCACTACTACTTCTGTCCCAACAATGGGAGTTAAGACACATAACCTGTTTGAGCATTTAGCAAGTTGCTGGAAATACATTAAGCCAGAGAACTGGAAGGGAAGTGAGATCGTTGAACTCTTTTTATACTCCTGGGACCTCTTAAATCAAGCACTACAGGACAGAAATGGCCATTATCAAGAAATATTTTAGAAATTCTCAGGTATATAAATTTAGATTATAAATCTGGATTAGAGAATCGGAAATTGTATAATCTGTCTGGTAGGTTTCACCTTTATGTAGCAGTATAAAATATCACTTAATAAGCGGAAATCAAGCCTGTTTTACTTGTGGTTGGGGAAAGGCCAATCAACCAACACTCTAAATCTCTAACACAAGGACAGTGGTTGTACCTAGGCCAAACCACAGAAACTTTCATTGCACATTTCACCTTCACAAAAAGGCTACTTTAGGCTCTTTTTCTGTGGATTATGGGACATAGACAAATGTTTATTTCTCTGTATTTATTCCAGTTCTAGTCTTCCTTAAGCTTTTAATGATTCCAAACACTGCTCCCCTTCTTTTTGTTCTCATCACTCAACATCTAGAACCCAGATACTTTCTCACATTCCTTTCTCATATTTTCCTCTGTAAGCCCAGCACCAGAAATGGTACTATATCTGAGAATCAAGGGAAATCATTCCCTTCAGATCTGCTCTAGAGTATTTAAAAAATAAATAAATAAATAAATAAAGCCAAAGATCCTCTATTTGTTAAAGAAATAAAACTATTTTAGCAGGACAGGCCAAATGAAAAACAGGACAATCAGATTACTTTTGGATCTATTTCTTTTTGTGTGAGATTATTTTAGCTTTATTTATTTTTTTTTGAGACAGAGTCTCTCTCACCCAAGCTGGAGTGCAGTGGTGCAATCTCGGCTCACTCACTGCAACCTCTGTCTCCCTGGTTCAAGGGATCCTCCTGCCTCAGCCTCCTAAGTAGCTGGGATAGTACAAGCGTGTGCCACCATGCCCGGCTACTTTTTGTATTTTTAGTGGAGACAGGGTTTCATCATGCTGGTCAGGCTGGTCTTGAACTCCTGACCTCAAATAATCTGTCCACCTCAACCTCCCAAAGTGCTGGGATTATAGGCGTGAGCCACCACACCCGGCCTATTTTAGCTTTAAAATTTGGTTGGTTTCACAGTGAAACATTAACTACAACTCTACTTAATTTTGTCAGGTACCCTAAAATTCTAATAATCTCTTGGTACAGTGATAACATTTCATTAACCAGATTATTCTATAGAAAAACTGAGCACATATGAGTATGTTCTAGGTAAAATTTTGTCTTGCATAAAACAACAAAAAAAATAGTTAAGGCCCTAATGTACAAGTAGAGGCAGGAACAGGGGGATATTAAACCAATTATGAGCCTTCCAAAAAACTTTCAATCTTATGCTGTGTCAAGATATCACTGGCTGTTGGTAAAGTGCTAATAGCAGAATCAGAGAGTGCTCATGTACTTGCTGATTGAAAATACATGATTGACATGATTGGAAGTACACTCCAGCTTGGGTACAGAGTGAGACTGTCTCAAAATTAAACAACAACAAAAAAGAGACAAGACTATCTTACACTTTTTTGTGGTTTTTCCCTTGCCCTTACAGCTTCCCTACGGTAGTGGGTAACTAGTATCCAACTGAAGGCTCTGAAAAGGGCACAAAGACCTCCTAGAAAGAGTACTTCCTTTGATCAACACTAAGAAGTTCATCTGTCTGCTGCTGCTGCTGCGGACAAGCTTTATCACCAGAAAGTCATTTATAACGTTTGCGTCAATAGTAGGTACAAACCTTGGAGCTATAATTAAGATTCATTTAATTATGCTGGAAAAGTGAGGTAAAAGTGTTATTAGCTTCACATAAATCACAGCAAAATGTGTTGTGCACTACTTAAACTTTCTTCAAATTCTTTGTGTAGCAGCTATTGGTTTTTAAACTTAAAATGAAAAAATGCTTTGCAAGAAAATTCAATGTTCAAAGACAAAAAAAAAAAAGCACTCAGGGAGAAAATATAACTAAAGGACATTTATTTATTTTTACCAAGACTTTATCTTGAGGACATGGCTAAACTGCATTTCCACCCCCCACCCCATCTTGAAGAAGGGTTAGTATGTGAATGTTATAAAGTAGATATGAACAGTTGAAGGACTGGAACCAACATTAAGTGACGAAGAACAACTTCCATCGAAATCATCATAAAAATGTTTAAGTAAAAAAAAAAAAAGAAAGAGAAAGAAAAAGAGGAGGTAACGGGGGTTTCCGATTGAACAAGATCCTCACATTTCATCTAATACGGTCAATCTTGGCTAGAGTATAACAAAGTGGAAACAGGATTACTATGATACAAAACTTCCACTACAGCACGCTGTACACACCTGTGTTCCAAGCCCACCCCAACCCCCCCAGTGCTTCCAACACAATTATTTCCCAGCCTGTTGGGCCTGCCGACGAAGGAGCACGTAGATCTTCTCTTTAATCCAGTCTTTGTTATAAGGCTGGTATGTCTGGGTATCAGCTCGGTAACTGAGGAGAGAAAGGGAATAAGCAAAGTCACAGTGGTCAATCACTGCCAGGTGTTTAAATCCCCAAATTATAACTGCCCAATGATGGCATAGATGTGCACATTTCCAAAAATGAACTTAATGAAAAGCTGAAACAGCTACTTACACAGTCGTTGAATTTTAAGTGACATGAACTTTATATCACCTAGTACAATCTTATAGTGGAAAAAGAAAACATGACTTAGAATTTTTAAGTTAAATGCCCAATATGTTACATATCTACTTCTTGACAAAGTATGACCAGAAACCATGTGTTCTTCCTCCTACATAGTTTCTATTTTTATGGTTCCTTTAGTGATTAAAAAACAACAACAAAAAAATTGGCTGGGTGCAGTGGCTCATGCCTGTAATCCCAGCACTTTGGGAGGCTGAGGCGGGTGGATCACTTGAGGTCAGGAGTTCAAGACTAGCCTGGCCAACATGGTGAAACCTTGTCTCTACTAAAATACAAAAATTAGCTGGGCATGGTGGTGCACGCCTGTAGTCCTGCCTACTCGGGAGGCTGAGGCAAGGGAATTGCTTCAACCGGTAGAGGATGCAGTGAGCCGAGATCGTGCCACTGCACTCCTGTGAGTGAGACTCCATCTCAAAAAAACAAAAACAAAAACAACAATACTAGAACAAACTTTAGATTTGCAATGTTTATTCTGAATTAACTAAAAAACCTTTAAAAAACATGTACTGGCAACAAAGATTTCTTGCTAATTTCCCTCCCCCTGTAAAGTATTAAGGAAATCTTAAACCTATATTTTAGGATTTGCTTTTTAAAATAAATAATGCTAGAGGCCTATGGAGAAGAATTATCAGAAGATATAGTAAGCTCCAAAATATCTCTAATCAGAAGGAAAAGGAGTACACAGACTAGCATTAGCAGTAAAACTCCAATGGGACTGTGAGTAGTATCTAGTAAGATGTCACAGAGTACTGGGTGTCGCTTTAAATTCTTATCTGAATTAACTCATTTTTACAACCCTGTGAGTAGGTACAATTATCCTCACTTCCCACCACCCCCACCACCGACCCCTGCTTTTTTTTGAGACAGAATCTCACTCTGTAACTCAGTCTGGAGTGCAGTGGTGCCATCTTGGCTCACTGCAACCTCTGCCACCTGGGTTCACATGATTCTCCTGCCTCAGCCTCCTGAGTAGGTAAGACTATAGGTGTGTGCCACCACGTCCAGCTAATGTTTTGTATTTTTAGTAGAGACCAGGTTTCACTATGTTGGCCAGGTTGGTCTCGAACTCCTGACCCTCAAGTGATCCAGCCGCCTCGGCCGCCCAAAGTGCCGGGATTACAGGCGTGAGCCACCGCACCTGGCCTCCTTTTTCATAAATGAGAAACCAAGGCTTTAAAAAGTGAAGCAAGTTATTAGCTAGGTAATGCTGGACTGGAGATAGATTTTAAATACTCCTGACTCCAGAGTCCTCACTGTTAATCACTAAGTTAGAAACCTAAACTACAATTTTTGGCAAGGGAAATAAATTCCAAAGTAGGAATGCTTTATACAATTAACATCATATTCTTCCTCTGAACAGTAAGGTCACAATCTGGTTTATTAAAAATGTACAAGATTCCCATTTTTTAAAATGCTTAACCAAATTTAAAAATTCTAAAATTTAATTTTTTCTGAAAACTCTTTGTCCATGCTTCCTAATTAAATAAGCTCTAAGCTAGTCTACTGCAAAATGTAGCAGAAGAGACTATAACATTTATATTAACACTGGAAAATAACTTAAAAAGGAACAAAATTTCTCACAATTATCATATCTGGGTGGGACAGGCTTTGTTTATACCATTCCCCCCAACAAAAGTCACTCTGGTTTGTGAACATTAAGGAATCCATCAACTTGCATGCAATTTTCCAACTCATCAAATAGTAGGCCAGGTGCCAGTGGCTCACGCCTGTAATCCCAGCACTTTGGGAGGCTGAGGCAGGCGGGCCACAATGTCAAGAGATCAAGACCATCCTGACCAACACTGTGAAACCCCGTCTCCACAAAAAAAAAAAAAATACAAAAATTAGCTGGGCGTGGTGGCACGCACCTTAGTCCCAGCTACTCGGGAGGCTGAGGCAGGAGAATCGCTTGAACCTTGGCGACAGTGCAAGACTCTATCTCCAAAAAAAAAAAAAAAAAAGCAATAATGCCTTCTTTATGGAAAGCTGTGTGTCGATGGCTGTTAACTGGCACTTGAAAATGAGACAATTAAATGTTAAATACTTTAATAAAATGCCTAGTCATTGGCACAGATGAATCTTTTAACCTATTGTTATGGTCAATGAATGTAGGTTTATATAAGAACAGAAGCTGTGGGTCTGGGCAGTGAAATCAGAAATGTCTTCAGTGATAACTTCTCTTACTGATCAGGAATACCTCTTGTCATTATAATAACTGACAGTTTAAATGTTCTTTATGTCTCTAAGCAAACAAGAAAATACTGCATGATCAAAAGGGTATTATTTTCATCTTACAAAAAGCTTATTTAAAAAACATACAGATCAGAAAACTGGAAAAATCTGACTCTGACTTTAAGTATACGAAATACAAATTTTCATGCCTACATTTTATTATTAATGCATGGTCAGTCTGCTCTGGGTTTAGTCATGTTACAAAGTAGAATCTTATTTATTCCATTTCCACCTATGCTGTTTAAAAAGAATTAATTTAAAAAAGTCCTAGGTCACTGCCATGTAAATTTAATAGAAGCTATGAGCACACAACCATCTACAAACCAAAAATGGACCCAGTCTCTGGTCTGAGGAGTAACGGCCCAAATCACAGGATGTGCTGTGGCAGTGGGTGACCTCTTTGGAAACAATACCTGATTTCTCCTGAATATTCAAAGAACAAAAAGGACATAACCAAAGTCACCTGGGGAAAATAGTTTTAAATCCTAAATTTGATTCTGAAAGTTTTTCAGAGGCCAAAAAATTTTCAACATTAGAAACAAACATAAATTGTTACAGGTTTTCAAGCTATGATAATTTACGGTTTTTAACACTCTGAAACTACTAAAAAACCATAAATTATCATTAACCTCTCTTCTATATTTCTGGAAATACTGTAGGTGGGAAGAATTATCTAGGTAATAATTAAAGCTTTCCCTCTATTTTGCTTTAATATAGCAAATATTGTATTAAAAATCAGTTTAGTATGCTAGATATGGTTTCTAGTTTACATTTTAAAGTCTAATGCAGCTGGGCACAGTTGCTCATGCCTGTAATATCACTCCTTGGGGAGGCTGAGGAAGGAGGATCACTTGAGCCCAGGAGTTTGAGACCAGCCTGGGTAATATAGCAAGACCCTGTCTCTAAAATTTTTTTTTTATAAAGTCTAGTACAAAGTTAGAAAAGTTATGTTCTGTCATTAATGACATACTTGTATATCATTAACATGTCACTTGTAACTGTTTTACTCTGTTCAATTTTCATATTGTTGAAAAAACCTCAACACCTTTTAAATCTCACTTGAAATTTATAATTTATCTCACACGTAGACATTAAAATTGATATCATTCTACTCCTGGCAAATTTAAGAACATGCTTGTAATTAAAAATAAAACTCTATCCTGACTTCTTCAATCTAGTTGAAAAGGGAGTTGCTGCATATCTAATAATGCTGTGCTCAGCAAGCACTTGATCCTCACAAGGAGTCTTATGAACTAGATTTGTCTGAATTTTACAAATTAGCAAACTAAAGTTTAGTAATACAAAGCTGCCTTGTCAAAGGGAGCTAGCAAATGGTAGACCCAGGATTCAAACCCAGCTATGTCTAATTCTGCCACTCCAGGTAGCTCTTAACCACAGCCTCCCAAGACAAGTAAAACATGATCCTTTGCTTCAAGTTTACTTCCCACTTACTGGGAGTAAGTACGATATCCCAAAAGCGTCAGGATTACATCCTGAATGTTTCAGTAAGGTTCTTTTATAAAACCATAAAGACAACCATTAATTTTTAATCAATGCAGAATATAGCTCTGTAATATAAATAAGGGAAATAGAAAATTATCAATAATTTTAGAAAGCTATTCCTCAAATAACACAAGTGACGTGCACTTATATAACCAATATTTACTCAGCACTAATTATGTACCAGAGATGCAGCAGTGAACAAACACAAAGCAACTTCTTCTTAAATTCTATCAATTAATATACACATTATTGGTAATTTCATATCCAGTGGATGATTCTGTCAACACTTAGGCCTCCCAATTCCATGAAGTCTTTTCCTCTAATGATCTCATCTCCTACCCTCTCTTGGCCAGATCCCTAGACCTTGTCATTTCCAACTACTTCAATTTCCTAATTTCAAGCATGTCATTCTCTGATCACCACTTCCTAACACTCTAATGTGAGCAATCCTTGATCCAGTGGGACCTACAATGAACTGATCTACCTCTGTTTCCAGCACCTCCGCCTACACCCCCAATTAAAGCTCATGGTCATTCAGTCGTTGCTGTTATCCTCATATATGCCCTCAACCTTTAGCAAAATCTTTACTCTCTACCTACTCCTCACCTGTAACCATCCAGGTGAGAGAGACTAGGAAAAAAATCCCATTATCACAATGACTGATTTCACTTTAAATCACTATCAGATAGGTACTTTGGAGGACACTTAATGCATCCCTGAATTAATTGCAGTTCCCTAATTCTTTCACCTTCCTAGCTTATTTCTTACTTTTCCACAAACCTGTAACACCTGTTTCAAATGATGTCCTTGCTCCTTATCTTTCTGAGATAACTGAAGCATACAGAAGATAATTCCCCCCAGCTCCCAAATTTGCCTGTCCTCCCTTTTTTATGATTGAACTGTCCAAGAGCCAATTTGAGCTATCAGTTTCTCCTTCTCTGGTACATCATCCCATCAGCCTGCAAACTTACCATTACTTTTCCCACTTAAAAAAAAGCAATTTCTTTCTCCAGCTACAACCCCATTTTTCTGTTCTTTCAAGCAAAATTCTTAAAATAAAAAAAAGGAAAAAAAAAAAAAAAAGCAAGCCTGTAATGGCCACCTATAAATCCTCTCTTTTCATTCCCTTCCATACACTGAAATCTGTAAGCATTTTACTCCTGGCACTCTACCACAACTGTTCTGGAAGTCACCAAAGACTTCCACAGTGTCAAATCCAGGGGTCAATTAAATTCTCAGTCCTCACGTATCTGTCCTATCAATGATATGACACACTTCTGCATTTGGCTTCCAAGATATCATTGCTCCCTGCTCCTCCAATCTCCTAAGACTCTCTCCTTCACTCATTCCTCTGCAGCCTCAAAGGCTTCCTTAATGACTTCAAACATGCTAGGCACTCCTACTTCAGGACTTCTACACTAGCTGTCCCTCGTCCCCTCTGTCTGGTATGTTTTTCCTATAGATGTCTGAATGGCTTAAAGTACCATGCAACATTCATTTGAATGTTCTGAGTGATCAAAGTGAAATGGCTACAACCGGAACACAATGAAGAGGTACAGAAAACAAAACTCAAACATCCCAAGGAAATGCGTGTTTTGGAACTTCTGGGGAGACAGCATGGTGCAGCCACATTCCATGATTGGCTCCAGTGGTGATCCAGGAAGTGCCTATGAGTAAGACTTGTATATTTCTCATCACTGCTCTTTCAACTTCTAGCACAGCACCTGACATGTAATAAATATTCAAGTATCTGATGATTGAGTATTGTATCATAAGGTGCTTCCATTTTCCTTGGTTAAATGAGCTGTATTTACACTCAATTTCTGTTTGCTAATGCAAAAAAGATTAGGTAAGTCTACAGTAACACTTTATGCTCCTTGTTAGTAATTGCCAGAAGCAGATTATTAACAAATATTATTATTTGTTAATAATAATAATATTATTATTAACAAATATGTTAAAAAATCTCACTCTAACATACCAAAATATACGTACTTACACAGGGTAGGATTGAAATTAAATTTCAGCTATACACATATTTAAGTTTTTGAAATGTCATGAAAAAAAGATAATCTTAGTTTTAATCCAAAACCAATGGCTTTAGGACAAAGACTGTAAAGGAAAAAAAAAATTAGGTATAAGGAACAAACAAGAGGGACATGGAACTTCTGAATTAGGATCCTTTCTGGATACTAACTATATCAATTAGCAAAGTTATTTTTTTCTGTGCCTTTGGCTTTATGTTGCCAATCTCTTATTTCTGTAAGAGAAATATTAATTACTATACACTATGCAAATGAAAAGATCAGTATCAGGCACATAATTAGCTCCCAATACCATAAATCACCTCAAACAGACAGAAAAGCAATAGAAAATACAAGATAAAAGACATGTTGGCTAATACTTACACCAGGCAGCTGAGGTCTGCCAGATCATCGATGAAATCAAACAACTGACTGATGTCATATGTGATAGAGGGACTGTTGGGATTCATTCTTTTCAGATGTTCTTCATACATTTTACAAACACCTAAGAAAGGATAGGAAAAAAAGCAAAATCTTACAATCGCATACACTTCTAGATATGAGCAGTGCTTATGAGCTGTGCTATATGTTGATATCATATTTACTTTAATAAAGTTGGGCTGGGGAAAAGATGATAGATTGATGGCTTTTGATTATTGCCACTAGCAAATACTTTTTTATTTTATAAATTCACCAGGTCAGGTGTAGTGGCTTACGCCTGTAATCCCAGCTCTTTGGGAGGCTGAGGCAGGAGCATCACTTGAGCCCCACAGTTTAAGACCAGTCTGCCTGGGAAACACAGGGAGACCTCATCTCTACAAAAATTAAAAAATTAGCCAGGCGTGATGGCGTGTGCTTGTGGTCCCAGCTACCTGGGAAGCTGAGGTGGGAGAATCACTTGGCTGCAGTGAGCCATGATTGCATCACTGCACTCCAGTCTGGGCAGCTGAGAAATTCACCACAATGTTGGTGTAACTATTTTGTGTCTTAATAATAAAATGATTACTTCAAACCACTGGAGCTAAGGGACTTTAAAGACTTGCCATCTGATGGCTCAAACAAATAACACTGTGGGTCTTAACAGGTTTTTCAGTAATTCTTCCTAAAGCCACAGAGCAAAAAAAAAAAAAAAAAAAAAATTGGCAACAAGGAAAGAGATTATCCTAAGGTATATTTAAGATCCTAGACTAGGCCGGGCACAGTGGCTCACGCCTGTAATCCCAGCACTTTGGGAGGCCAAGGCGGGCGGATCACGAGGTCAGGAGATCGAGACCATCCTGGCCAACACAGTGAAACCCCGTCTCTACTAAAAAAATACAAAAAATTAGCCAGGCATGGTGGCAGGCGCCTGTAGCCCCAGCTACTCGGGAGGCTGAAGCAGGAGAATGGCATGAACCTGGGAGGTGGAGATTGCAGTGAGCCGAGATTGGCCACTGCACTCCAGCCCGGGTGACAGAGCAAGACTCTGTCTCAAACAAACAAACAAAAAATCTAGACTATGGATTCAGACAGACTTGAGTTCCAACTCTGCCCCTGTCAAACCGAGGACAAACGACGCCATTCCCTGAACCACACCTGTCAAACAGAGTTAAGAGTGCCTCTTCATAGAATTGTGAGGTTTATTTGAAATAATACACATAAAGCATTAGCACATGAACAAGGATATAAGTACTTAAATATAATAAAAAAGATAATGAGCAAAATCATTAATAGCAAGCCCACATTACTAATTATAATTAGCTACAGAGTACATTATCTATTTAGTTTTTATTCAATAATACTCTCCTTTTTTTTTTCTTTGAGATGGAGTTTTGCTCTTGTTGCTCAGGCTGGAATGCAATGATGAGATCTTGGCTCACTGCAACCTCCGCCTCCTGGGTTCAAGCGATTCTCCTGCCTCAGCCCCTCAAGTAGCTGGGATTACAGGCACCCGCCACCACACCCAGCTAACTTTTTGTATTTTTAGTAGAGACGGGGTTTTACCATGTTGGCCAGGCTGATCTTGAACTCCTGACCTCAGGTGATCAGCGTGCCTCAGCCTCCCAAAGGGCTGGGATTACAGGCTTGAGCCATCGTGCCCGGCCTGATACTCTCCTTTCTTATTCCCACAAAAGGAGAATACACCTTTTCAGTCTATTCCCGCTGTCAACTATTTTAAGACTACTATGATGAATGGATAAGTGACATAAATGCTAGTTATCTAGAAAAAACATGTCCTATACTGTATACATAAGCCTTTTATTAGCTCCAAATTAACTTTATAAATTTCCTAATAAAAATACTATTCAACCACAGAACTATTAAACAACTATCTTAGGGCTTTTTATTGCTACTGGCATACTACATTGTGATCACAGAATATCACCCATGAGTTAATGAATGGAAAGAAAATAAAAACTAGGAAAATAAATTCGTATATGTTAAAAAGGCATTGACCCACAGTTATACTTTTTTTTTTTGAGATGGATTTTTTGCTCTTGTTGCCCAGGCCGGAGTGCAATGGCGCAATCTCGGCTCACTGCAACCTCCGCCTCCTGGATTCAAGCGATTCTCTTGCCTCAGGCTCAGCCTCCTGAGTAGCTGAGATTACAGGTGTGTGCCACCACACCCGGCTAATTTTTGTATTTTTAGTAGAGACGGGGTTTTGCGATTTTGGCCAGGCTGGTCTTGAACTCTTGACCTCAGGTGATCCACCCGCGTCGGCCTCCCAAAGTGCTGGGATTACAGGCATAAGCCACCATGCCCGGCCTCCACTATACTTAATGGTTAAAGACGGGATGCTTTTCTGTTAAGATTAGGAAGAATACCAGAATATTTATTGTGCTACTTGTATTCAACATTGTACTAGAAGTTCTAGCCAGGGCAATTAGGCAAGAAAAAGAGATAACAGGCCTTCAGATTGGAAAGGAAGAAGTACAGTCATCATTATTTGCAGATGACATTATCTTATAGATATAAAATCCTAAGGAAACAATAAAAATCTATTAGAACTAAGAAATGAGTACAGCAAGGTTGCAGGATATAGGATCGGTATATGAAAATAAATTTTATTTCTATGCCTTAACAACAAGTCTGAAAATAAAATTAAGAAAACTCCATTTATAACAGCGTAAAAAAGAATAAAATTCTTAGAAATAAACGAAACAAAAGTAGTACAAAACGTGTACACCCTACACTATAAAATGTCATGGAAGGACTCTTTTCTTTCCCTTGAGACACAGTCTCATTCTGTTGCCCAGGCTGGAGTGCAGTGGCCCAATTGCAGCTCACTGCAGCCTTGACCTCTTAAGTTCAAGTGATCCTCCCAAGGATCTGTGACTACAGGTACACGCCACCATGCCCAGCTAATTTTTGTACTTTTTGGAGAGCAGGGGTTTCATCATGTTGCCCAGGCTAGTCTCAAACTCCTGGGCTCAAGCAATCCGCTCACCTTGGCCTCCCAAAGTCCTGGGACGACAGGTGTGAGCCACCACGCCATGCAGAAAGTAAAGCCACCACACCATGCTTAATAAATGGAAAGACATCCCATGTTCATGAGTTGGAAGACCTGATGCCAATACTCCCCCAGATGATCTACGGATTCAACGCAATTCCCATAAAAATCCAAGCTGTTTTTGCAGAAACCAACAAGCTAATCCTAAATTTGACATAGAAATGCAGGAGACCCAAGACTTGAAATAATAATCTTGAAAAAGAACAACACTGGAGGATTCAAACTTCCTGATTTCAAAACTTACTATGAAACTACTCCAATCAAGACAATATGGTATTGGCATCAGGATAGGTATCTACATCAATGGAACAGAAATGAGAGTCCAGAAACAAACCCTCACATTTATGGTCAACTGCTTTTTGACAAGCATGCCAAAACAATTCAACAAAGAACAGTATTTTCAACAAATGATGCTAGGACAAGAGGATAGTCACATGTGAAAGAATGAAGTTGGACACATCTCTACAACAGACCAGAGACTTAAAAGTAGGAGCCCAAACTATAAGACCCATAGAAAAAAATAAAGGCATTAATGTTTGTGACCTTGGATAAACCAATGGTTTCTTAGATATGACACCAAAAACACAAAAATATGCAAGTTAAAATTTATAAAAATAAAAAACTTTTGTGCTCCAAAAGACACTATTAATTAAGAAAGTGAGAAGACACCACAAACGGGGAGAAAACCTTTATAAAACATCTATCTGATAAAGAAGGACTAATGTCCAAAAATATACAAAGAACTCCTAAAACTTAACCATAATCACTCAATGAAAAATAGGCAGAAGATCTGGATACCTCAATAAAGATGCAGACGGCAAATAAGCACATGAAAAGATGACATTATATGTCATTAGGGAATTGCAAATTAAAACAATAAGATACCTTAGAATGGCTAAAATCTAAATCAGTGACAACACCAAATGCTGGTAAGGATGTGGAACAGAAACTCATTCACGCTGGTGGGAATGCAAAATGGTCCTGCCACGTCTGAAGACAGTTTGGCAGTTTCTGACAAAGCTAAACATACTTGTACCACATAATCTAGCAATCACTCTCCTACGTATTTACGCAAATGAGCTGAAAACTTAGGTCCACACAAAAGCCTACACAGAAATGTTTATAGCAGCTTTATTCATAATTGCCAAAAAATAGAAGCAACCAAGATGCTCTTCAATAAGTGAATGGATAACCAAACCATGGTACATTCATTCAAGGGAATATTATTCAGCAATAAAAAGAAATCAGCTATGCAGCCACACACACAAAAAGTAAGAACCATAAAAGCATACTGCTAGGTTGGCCAGGCATGGGGGCTCATGCCTGTGATCCCCAGACTTTGGGAGGCTGAGGTGGACGGATCACTTGAGGTCAGGAGTTTGAGACCAGCCTGGCCTACACAGTAAAACCCGTCTCTACTAAAAATACAAAAAAAGGTAGCCAGGCATGGTGGCGCAGGCCTGTAATCCCAGCTACTTGGGTGGCTGAGGCAGGAGAATCGCTTGAACCAGGGAGGCAGAGGTTGCAGTGAGCTGAGATTACGTCACAGCACTCCAGCCTGGGTGACAGAGTAAGACTCTGTATCGCACGCCAAAAAAAAAAAAAAAAAAAAAAAAGCTATTGCTAGGTTAAAGCAGCCAGTCTGAAAAGGCTTCATACTCCGTAACTCTAACATGACATTCCAGAAAAGGCAAAAACTACAGAGATGGTAAAAAGATCAGGGGTTTGGGGGTGGTGGCAGGGAAGGAGGTATAGGTGGAGCAATGGGGATTTCTGGTAGTGAAACTACTCTGTATGATACAGTAAAGGTAGATACATGTAATTATACATGTCAAAACCCACAGAATGTTCAACACATACAGTAAACCCTAACATAAACTGCGAACTTTAGTTAATAATAATCTATGAATATTAATTCATCAATCCCAACAAGTGTAATCAGACTAATAGAAGATGCACTAATAGGGGAAACTAAGAAGGGGAGGAAAGAAGGCGTATGCTGGAGCTCTGTATTTTCCAAACAATTTTCCCATAAGCCTAAAACTGCTCTAAAAACATGGTCTTAAATAAAGTCTTTAACTACTCTTAAAAAAAAGGGGGGAGGAAAAAAATGCTCTGATCTACAGGGGAATATTTACTACAAGAAAAAAAAAAGAATAATAAAATTACCATTTGGCAACCACATCATGTGAGAACTTATTTAATAATTATTTTAACATTTTTTTGTTTTAGTTTTTTAAATGGGAAATAAATCGCCATTTTTAATTTTTAGAAAAAGAGCTACCAAGTCATGAAAAGACATGGGGGAAACATAATAAATGCACATTGCTAAGTAAAAAAAGCCAGTTAAGAAAAAGCCACACACGATAATGATTCCAACTATATGACATTCTGGAAAAGGCAAAACTATGGACACAGTAAAAAGACCAATGGTTCCCAGAGGTTGAGGGTGGGGTAGGAGGGGATGAATAGGTAGAGCACAAGAAATGTTTAGGGCAGGGCAGTGAAACCATTCTGTGTGATGCTGTAATGGCGGACACATGACGCTGCGCATTTGGGAAAATCCACAGTAATGTAGAACATAAGAATGAAACCTAGTATGAACTATGAACTTTACTTAATGACAATGTATCAGTAATGAATACTGGTTCACCACTGTTACAAATGCACCACACCAGTGAAATTCATTAATAATAGGGGAAATTGTGTAGGGGTGAAGAAAGAGAGTAATATCGGAAAAACTGTAGTTTCTGTTCAATTTTTCTACAACCCTGAAACTGCCCTGAGAAATAAGAGTATTGCAGAATCAAAGACCAAACATGATAATGTAGGTTAGGTAACAATTTGCTAAGAGAGCCTGCATACAAAATCTACATCAATAGCAGGCAGAAATGTCAGCAGAGAAATGGATCTGTAAAGAGATGAAGAAAAAATGCCATGTTCTTCTTTAAGAATTAGAGTAGGTGGCCTGGAGTGGTGGCTCACGCCTGTAATCCCAGCACTTTGGGAAGCCGAGGTGGGTGGATCACTTGAGGTCAGGAGTTCGGGACCAGCCTGGCCAACGTGGCGAAACCCTGTCTTTACTAAAAATACAAAAATTAGCTGGGTGTGGTGGCACACACCTGTAGTCCCAGCTACTGAGGAGGCTGAGGAAGGAGAATCATTTGAACCAAGAAGGCAGAAGTTGCAGTGAGCTGAGATGCACCACTGCACTCCAGCCTGGGCGACAGAGTGAGACTCTGTCTCAAAAAACAAAAAGAAACAAAGACACCTGCACTCATACGTTTACGGCAGTACTATACACAACAGCAAAGTCATGGAATCAACTACGTATCCATCAATGGATGACTAGACAAAGGAAATGTGGTGTATGAGAATGCATGCACACACATACCATGGAATACTACTCAGCTATTAAAAAAAGAATAAAACCATGTCTTTGCAGCAACATGGATGGAATTGGAGGTCATTATCTCAAGTGAAGTAACTCAGAAAGTCAAACATTTAATGTTCTCATTTATTAGTGGAGGCTAAATGATGTGTGCACATGGACAGAGTGGAATAACTGACACTGGAGACTACAAAAGGTGGGAGAATGGTGAGGGATGAAAAATCACTACTGCGTACAATGTACACCAGGTGATGGCTACACTAAAAGCCCAGACTTGGTTGGTGCAGTGGCTCATGCTTGTAATCCCAGAACTTTGGGAGGCTAAGGCAGGAGAACTGCCTGAGGCTAGAAGTCTGAGACCAACATGTGCAACACAGTGACCTCATCTCTATAAAAAAACCAAAAAATTAGCCAGGTGTGGCGGCAGGTGCCTCTAGTCCCAGCTATTTGGGAGGCTGAGGCAGGAGGACTGCTTGAGCCCAGGAAACTGAGACTGCAATAAGCCATTATCACCACTGCACCCCAGCCTGGGTGACAGAGCAAGACCCCGTGTCTTAAGGAAAAAAAAAAAAAAGGCCCAGACTTTACTACTATGCAATATATCTATATAAGAAGACTACACTTGTATCCCTTAAATCTATTAAAACAACCTATTAAAAACAGACAGACACACAAACCTATAGTGCTTGAGCTTAACCAGAATATATAAGGGATACCTGTAAAATATTTCCATACTGTAACAAAATAACATGTGACAAATAATAAGAGAATATTTATAAAACAACAAGCTGCTCTGGAAAGTCACCCATTATATACATTACTTTAAAAAAAAAAAAAACACCTAATACTTGTAGCAAGGAGGATACTATATACATAATTAATGTTTAAAATGTTCAACCGGCCAAGGCAGATTACTTGAGGTCAGGAGCTCGAGACCAGCCTGGCCAACATGGTGAAACCCCATCTCTACTAAATACACAAAAAATTAGCTGGGTGTGGTGGCCCATGCCTGTAGTCCCAGCTACTTGGGAGGCTGAGGCACAAGAGAATCACTTGAACCTGGGGGGCGGAGGTTGCGTGAGCCGAGATCGCATTACTGCACTCCAGTCTGGGTGATAGAGCGAGACTCTGTCTCAAATAATACATAAATAAATAAACAAACAAGCAAATAAATAAAATGTTCAATAATTATGGTCCATCCTAAATATCTGCTTTCCCTCCTAAAATTAGCAATTCAATAAATTTGGAGGGTTGGAAGTGATAAAGGCAGGGCCTGGGGTGGATGGACTATTAAAAAAAAAAGAAATTTGGGAGGGGGAAAACCCAGTTCCTAAATGAGACATTTTTCTACCCCTTGATTAGTGTTAAACTCACCTTCCATGCATTCATTCACAGATTCGTAGTCAGCATAAGTTCTGCCTTCTGGCCTCTTGGTAGGCTGTACCAGCAAAATGGTGTGAGACTGCAGGGGGAAAACATGATTTCAATATAAGTTTCTATTTGAGAAATTCATAGTATGATAAAAAAAAAATCCCCATTTGTAATGCAATAATGATTGCTAGTTATTAAAATGTAATTAGAGAGGCCAGGCATGGCATCCCATGCCTATAATCCTCATCCTCTGGGAGGCTGAGAGGGGGAAAATCACTTGAGGCCAGAAGCTTGAGACCAACCTGGGCAACATAGCAAGACCCTGTCTCTACAAAAAAATAAAATTTGCCGGGTGCATGCCTGTAGTCCCAGCACTTTGGAAGTCTAAGGCAGGAGGATTCCTTGAGCCCAGGAGGCTGAGACTGCAGTGTGCCATGATCACACCATTGCATCGGAGAGTGAGGCCCTATCTCTTAAAAGAAAAAAAAAAAAAGTCATTAGGATACTTTTCCCACAAAAATATTTATGTCTTAGTCTAAGTATAGTATCTAGCTGGATTCACAACTCTGCTGTACGGTCTCCCTAAGTCTCCCAGTCCTACCGTACTTACTGCCTACAAGTAATCAGTATAAGCTACCTTGCCCTCCTTTTTCTTTTGTATCTTTTCTTCCCAACTAAATTATAAACCTGCTTAGGTTTTCTGTCTCCAGTGGTCACTTTCCATCTTTAATGCTCTTAAGTCACTAATAAAAACTCAGATGGGCTGATGAAAGGAAACAAAAGGGGAAATAGTATAATAATCACAAGCATGGTTTCAACTTAAGTTTTTTTTCCAACCTTAGCATAAGAGCAAAGTCACATTTTATCCAGGGGTTAGACTTAACATTAAAGCAGTAGATAAATTAGCAATATAAACATATCGTAAGAATTACCCTTAAAAATCCATTAAACTATTCACCTACTAGATGACTTGCCTTACTGGGCTTTCTCATACCAAAATCACGTATTAGAATCACACAGAAAGTTAGGTTATCACACTATGAGAAATGTGAAATAATGCCCATAGCAGACAGACTTGTCTTCCACTTCGTGCTCACTGGGAAACATGTTTTTGTTAGTGATCAGTCACTAACAAATCAATCTCAGTGTTTTCTCAACGTGGGCTCTATTACATTTTGGGTTGACTGATTCTTTGTTACAAATGTCCCTTGGGGAGCAAAAAATCTCATCCAGCTGAGAATTCACTGGTCTGTTGAAAATATGACCCATCCAATTTTTTGCTACATGTGTAAGGTTAATTAAATGCAAGTATGATGCAACTCCACTGTAAATCCAGTCCCAAATCAAACTATTCACCTTTTTCCTTCTCTTCTGCTGTACTAGTATTTTTCAGCCAAAAACCAGAAAACAAAAATTTCCTAACAGGAACCCTAAACTGTTTTGGAATAACATAATTTTTTTTTGGAGACAGTTTTGTTCCTGTTGCCCAGGCTGGAGCGCAAAGGCGCGATCTCAGCTCACCGCAACCTCTGCTTTCCGGGTTCAAGAGAATCTTCTGCTTCAGCCTCCCAAGTAGCTGGGATTACAGGCATGCACCACCATGCTCGGCTAATTTTGTCTTTTTAGTAGAGATGGGGTTTCTCCATGTTGGTCAGGCTGGTCTTGAACTCCCGACCTCAGGTGATCTGCCTGCCTCGGCCTCCCAAAGTGCTGGGATTACAGGCGTGAGCCACCGCGCCTGGACAAAATGATCAGAATTTTTAACCATCAAATTGGAACTGAAATAGCTGAAGCCCAGACTTTCTGAATAAACAATGGAAAAATAGTACATTTAACATGACATGCAAAACCAAGGGTTATCATACCCTTCTCTCCCCATCAAGAACTAAACCACTTTGACTAAAAGTTTCAGAGGGTTTGACATAAAAACGGAACTTCGTGACAAGAGACGAAGGATTAACTCTCACCTGTAATAACCTGAGCAGTCAAAGCCTTTGTTAAATCGATTTAAAAGCCACAGAAAGCATCATATTAGATTATTTGTTATACAGAAGTCTTTGTAAGCTAGCTACTCAAAAAGTTTCAACGAGTCATTTAAGAAAAAATAATTTTGTAGAAACCATGTGCATTCTTGCAACAGAGCTTGCCCTATACACTAGCTATCTCAACTGCTACTGTAATAATTGTATTCCAATTCTAATGCAAATTAAAGGACTAATTTGAAAGGGTAAGAATGGAAAAAGCTATACAGCATGTTGCTTTTTATATCTAGTCTTAAAATGAACACCGGGCAAAGTTTACTATTTTCAATACTTACTGCCCAAAGACAAGGATTAAAAATCACTAAGAACATAACATGATACATTTTAAAAACTGTGGTCAACTGGTTATCATTTTTAAACGGCAATGCTTTCCTGCTCAAATTCTTTACAGATTATACCACCTCTCAAGCCAGTTTTGGTCACTTTCTTCGAATTGGAGCTTACTGATCATCCTGGTTGGGTTCTAATAGAGCTGGTCTCTGAGCTGAGCCTACTTTTCAGCCTCCAGCCCCAAGAGGATATAAATACAAATAAGTACAGGATCGAGGGCTGAGGGACGCGCCACATGCAATACCTGGAGGTCTCAAAAACAGGAAAAAAAAAAAAAAGGCAGAGCACAGGAAAACGAAAGCTGAGAAAACACTGCAAAGCAAATACGTCCTCTCCTGGCCCACATGCTGGGTATAGCTGGATCTGTCAGCTTCGAGAATAGTTAGACAACCCTGGCCCATTGTTCCTACAGCAGGCTAGAGCATTTGGAGGGAAAAATACCATATCCGGCAGGGCCCGGTGGCTCACGCCTGTAATCCCAGCACTTTGGGATGCCGAGGCGGGTGGATTGCTTGAGGTCAGGAGTTCGAGACCAGCCTGGCCAACATGGTGAAACGCCGTCTCTGCTAAAATAAAAAAACTAGCCGAGCGAGGTGGCGGGCGCCTGTAATCCCAGCTACTAGGGAGGTTGAGACAGGAGAATTGCTTCAACCCAGGAGGCGGAGGTTGCAGGGGTCTGAGATCCCGCCACTGCACTCCAGCCTGGGCGACAGAGACTCTCTATCTCAAAAAACAAAACACCTCCCCCACGTCTCCCTCTACCGAGTAACAATCGGGAGAGAGTTCATCCTTAGGCCCAAGGCACGCCTGACCCGAGCGAGCAGGCGGGCGCGCAACCGCAGGGCGGACCGGGGCTCCGAGGCCTAGAGTCAGGCCTGGCGTCCCTGCGGCGGGAAGAAGGGTCAATCCACCGACTAGAGTGGCGGGGAGCATCACGCGGCGCTACATGGGGCTCGTGGGGAGGGGAAAACGTATGGGGCTGGGGTCGCTCTGGAGGCCGGGGACTCGGACTCGGGTAGCCGCGGAGGCCTTTCTCACCATCGCGCCAAACTCTCTTCGCTGCAGCAGCTGCCGACACCGCCGCCGTTACACGAGCTTAACTACAACGCCGCTAACAGCCAATCCTCGCGAGAGGAGCCGCCGGAAGTCGTCGAAAGTGCAACGCAAAAGAGCCTTTTGGATCATAGAGGCACAGTCACTTCCGGCAGCTAGAGCAGCTACTGACTCTGTTTCAGCCATCTTCGATAAAGGCAAAAAGGTAAGGGAAAGTTTCCAAGCTTTAGGAAGAATTATTTTTTTTCAAGACGCTGTCTTCCGTACTTTCGTTATTAAACATACGGCTCAAGTGATCACCGGTATAGACAGTGACATCAGACATCTTTAATTAGCCCTACTCAAAAATGGCGGCAACGTAAGTATCCTGGGCCAGAGGTCGGTTGTAACCCGGAAGTGCCTTTGTAAAGGAGGGGGTGGTTAGACAACCCGGAAGTGGATGGAATGAAGAGATGCCACTTGGCGGCCATGGCAGCTGTAGTATCGGCGACTCCGGGTCAAGGCCCGGTCGAGTGCAGTACCATGGGCAGCACCGGGTATAGGGCAGAGACAGCTTTGTGTCAACTTTGCTGCTGAACCCCTAGGACCCATCGTTGGAGACCTGCAGGACTCCTTTCCTCATCCCAGGCTCGGAGGAGAGTTTGCTGGGACTGGTGGGCTGGTTTCCTGCTCTGGGGGGCGGATCACCTTCGGGGCCGCCTCTTGGAGACAGGGGCGCCTAGGGAACGAACAGGTTCGCTTGAGTCACTTACCCGCCGCCGCCTAAGACATTGTGCCACCCTCAATCCGACAATCGAAGAAATCGATCATTCGCACATTTTCCCCATTGACTTTTCCCATCTCTGTTAACCCACGAGAATCTAATGAGTGGCATCTGAGAACCCAGAGCCTGGGACCTTAGATTGCTGTAAGCTTTCTCTGGTGCTAATATCAGCAAAAAGGGTCTGTTGCCGGGTACGTTCAAGAGGAAGGTGCCTCGTGAACACATCTGCTGGTGGGAAGGCCTAAAGAACTGGAAAGCCCACTCTCTTGGAACCACCACACCTGTTTAAAGAACCTAAGCACCATTTAAAGCCACTGGAAATTTGTTGTCTAGTGGTTGTGGGTGAATAAAGGAGGGCAGAATGGATGATTTCATCTCCATTAGCCTGCTGTCTCTGGCTATGTTGGTGGGATGTTACGTGGCCGGAATCATTCCCTTGGCTGTTAATTTCTCAGAGGTAAGAAATTCTCAATTTTCTGTCAGCTGTCAGGATGGCTGTGAGATAGTAGTTTTAGTTGCAAAGGGAAGCTGCTTCCCTAGTTAAATCTCAAAGCTGAAGGTCTCATTAAGAAAGACTATCTTTTTTAAAAGATACATGACACTTAATAATAGAAAGAAACCTCATATTCATTAGTGGAATTCTTAACCTGGGGTAGATAGATATTCCACGGAAGATCCTGGAGTATTCTGAATCCCCTAGAATTGCTTACAAAAATTTGAGGTTCTGTGCATTTACCTGGAGAGAGGCACCATAACATTTCTTTTGATTCTCAGAGGTTTCATGGAATCAAGATTCCAGATTGTTATCAAGAAAATAAATGGAGGGCTGGGCGCGGTGGCTCACGCCTGTAATCTCAGCACTTTGGGAGGCTGAGGTGGAAGGATCGCTTGGGCCCAGGAGTTCTAGACCAGCCTGGGCAACGTGGCGGGACCTTGTCCCTACAAATGAGGCTGAGGCAGGAGGATCGCTTGACCCCAAGTGGTTGAGGCTGCAGTGAGCCGTGTTTGGGCCACTGCACTCCAGCCTGGACAGCAGAGTGAGATCCTGTCTCCAAAAAAGAAAAAAAAAGAAATGGAGAATGTTATTTTTCTACATGAACTGAAATCAATATGATAACTTCTTTTTGAGAAAGTCAAACACACCTTTCTGAGGAAAGCTGTTTTGTTTTTTGGATGTCTGTACTAGAATGAATGTAAGAAAAAACTAAAATAGATTGTTCTTAACTCACATTTCCTTTTAAAGAAGGGGAGCCTTGGAATTGATATTCTGAAGTTGTTTCAAATCTATTTGCTTAGCAATGAATTTTTGGTTAATACGTTTTGACATTTTTGTTAATTTGATTGGTACCTTGAACAGACGTTAAGCGAGGGTCCCGGGAAGAGGGATAGATGAAAGCACTGTTCAGTGAACATGCTGATAGGTCCTTTAGGTAGGCAAAAGGAATTCACGAAGTGCACAGCGTTCAAAGATTTAGGGGGGAAAAACTACTACATTCAGAGGGAACAAGATTTCATGAGTTTGTCCTAGAGTTCAGCAGTAAAATAGGCCCTAGTTTCAGTGCCATTCCTGAAAGTACTTTCAAAGGAGGCCTGAAGTAGAAAGGAAAGGTATAAATGAAATATTAAGTACACCTTGAAGAAACCTGAGGAAGAGGAGATATTACAGGTGAAAATAGCCTGTGGGTGGGAAAGAAGGTGGGACAAGGTGTTGTCAGTTTGAGGAAAAGTAAAGCCCATAGCCAGATGGGACAGATGCTTAAATTGTTGCTGTTCTTTTTCTGTTTCCTTTTTAATCTGTACCCCTCAGCATCTAATGATAGCATTTTAAAAAATTACGTGCATTACCTAACTTCACTTAAAAAGCTCAAGCTGGGTGCGGTGGGGCGCGCCTGTAGTCCTAGCTACTCAAGAGGATAAGGTAGGAGGATTGCTTGAACCCAGGAGTTGGCCTGGGCAACATTGAGACTCTTTCTCTTAAAAAAAAAAAAAGAAAATAAAAATCAGTGACATATAGATGAGGAAACGGAGACTGGATAGTTCATGAAGTTTGTTAGAATCAGAAGAGGGGTATTTTTTCAGTCTAGCTTTTCTGACTCAGACTAGTTCGTAGCCACTAAGCATTTCGGCAAAGGTACATGGTACATATACATGGTAGCCTGTGTGCCAAATCCAGCCTGCAGACTGTTCCATTAGCAGAAGTTTATTATTGTTGTTCTTTACCAGTATTTCCTCGAGGCAAAGGTTGGGTCGGGCTGAGTAGCAGCTGTTAGGCACAGTCCTCCTTGCCCTTGAAGCCTGTTTCACTTATTTGGGTTACCTGCCTGCCCAGTACTTTGTGAACCTGCTGTGTTTCCTTTGACATAACCATATTTTCTTATAACTATATTAGAATTGAATTGACATTAGTAGGGCTGACATGTGTGAGATTTGGGTTGGTTTGTATATTTTTAAACATATTGAAGTAACATTTATGAATAATCATAATTAATTCTGATAAGCAACCAGTAAAACTTTTTATTTCTATAAAATGCCTTTAACTTTACCAATTCCAGTATTTTTTCAAACTACCTTGAATGATTATTGCAATATGCGGATATATACTATTTCCTTTTTCACTAGAAGGAAATGTTTACAGGAGTGGTGTTAATAACTGGGTCATTAATACAGATAATTAGTATGTCATGTCATTTGTGGCTTTCTTAAATTGACGGTCAGGTGGTCTTTTCCAGCTGTAGGTCTTAAAATGCTAAAATCAGCATTCATAATATCTGTTTATTATTAGAGTAGATGCAATGCATTTTGAGGTATTAGAATAAAAAATGAAAGTTATATATAACTTAAAGACATCCTAGAATTCAACTAGGATTTCTATCTCCTAGGAACTAAACATATTTTCTAGGTAAATTATGCCATTATTATGGACCAATGTTGTAATGAAACTAGTGAGATGGTAAATTTGTAAAAATAAATTTCATTCACGGGGGACTGGAAAGCACCATTTCTTTCCTTAGAAAATAATTCCCCAAACTCCTACACTGGATAAATGACTTGCCTTTTTAAGGAAGTATGGCTTTCTTAGAGACTAGTGTTACTGTTTTACAGTTCACTTTCGTTTACATCAGGGGTGTCCAATCTTTTGGCTTCCCTGGGCCACATCAGAAGAAGAATTATCTCAAGCCACACATAAAATACACTAAGATAGGTGATGAGCTAAAAAAAAAAAAAAAATGCAAAAAAAAACTCATAATGTTTTAAGAAAGTTTATGAATTTGTGTAAGGCTTCATTCAAAGTACTCCTGGGTTGCATGCGGCCCACGAGCCATGAGTTGGACAAGCTTGATTTACATGAAAAGATATGCTTTTTATTCATGTTTTTAATCTTGCTGCTGCTTTCTCATTCAGTACTTTTTCTAAAAATTTCTCAGAACAGGAATAAAAGTCAGATGATCAATTATGGCAAGATTAGTATTTAAAAACGAGTTAAAATTAGGTAGTCTGAAATTGCAGTAGTGGTGGGGTCTACCTGCCAGATGTGCCCACCAAGAGGTTTATGTGACATTGATTTCTCTGTCAGTTTCTCCTCACCCCAAAACTACCTTTCTTGATACTTTTGTGGCCTTCTTCCTTGCCCTTTGACCTGGCAACTGTACTTTCATGCCTTAAAAATTTATAAAACAAAGGAAAAAAAATCCGATTCTCAAATGCAATTATAAGTAACTATGATAATCAGGATGTAAATTTTTTCAGTATACAGGAAAGAGAAACACTTTTAACTTTTAAAGGAGGCCAGCCAGGTGCTAAGTGGCTCACGCCTGTAATCCCAGCATTGGGAGGCTGAGGTGGGTGGATCACCTGAGGTCAGGAGTTCGAGACCAGCCTGGCCAACATGGCGAAACCCCATCTCTACTAAAAATACAAAAATTAGCTGGGCGTGGTGGCACGTGCCTGTAATCCCAGCTACTCAGGAGGCTGAGACAGGAGAATTGCTTGAACCCAGGAGGCGGAGGTTGCAGTGAGCCGAGTCCCACCATTGCACTCCAGCCTGGGGAACAAGAGCAAAACTTTGTCTCAGAAAAAAATAAAAATAAATAAATAAAAATAAATAAATAAAGGAGGCCAAAGCATGCTTTACACAAAGGAAGCCCTGTTTGGTAAGGGAGTGAGACCCGTTGGTTTATAGTTAACACTGTCTTATGTTTTTTCGATTGAATTGCTAATGAGTAGTTTTTTTTGGCTCTAAATAACAATGTTACATAAGTAGGTTGAGAGCCTATATTACCTAGTATAAACTCAGTGCTGCTGCAGTTGATAAATGGAGCTATGATACAAAAACAGATGGCTCAAGTGGGATTTCAGATTGATTATCTGAGGGTTGTTACTCACCTGAGTATGTCTCCTCTTTGTCACAGAGCTGGTAACAGAGAGCAAGCTGTTTTTGGCTCAGAGCTCTACAGCAATATTCCTCAAACTGCCTGGTAAAGGATCAGTTTTTGTTTTTAATTTTTATTTCAATCCATACCAATACACTTATAAAAATGAAATAGTAGGAAAATGAAGTGAAAAAAAGACATAGAAGATACAAGCCCAAATATATTGTTAAATTCAACAGATAAAAAATTACTACTATAATTGTAATAATCATATTGCTCTAAAAATTTCTGAAGGCTTTATCTCAGTTGCCATACTTTTCTTATTGCAGACCAGTTTGAGTTATAATGCCACATTTTTCATGTATTAAAACAGCAAAGCAGGCCAGGCGTGGTGGCTCACGCCTGTAATCCCAGCACTTTGGGAGGCCGAGGCAGGCGAATCATCTGAGGTCGGGAGTTCGAGACCACCCTGACCAACACGGAGAAACCCTGTGTCTACTGAAAATACAAAATTATTTGGGCGTGGTGGCACGTGCCTGTAATCCCAGCTACTTGGGGGGCTGAGGCAGGAGAATCGCTTGAACCTGGGAGGCGGAGGTTGCAGTGAACCAACATTGCGCCATTGCACTCCAGCCTGGGCAGCAAGAGCAAAACTCCCTCTCAAAAAAACAAAAAACAAACAAACAAAAACAGCAAAACTGGATGTAGTGGCACACACAGGTTAGTCCCAGCTACTCCAAATGCTGATGTGGGAGGATCACTTGAGCCCAGGAGTTCAGGGTTGCAGTGAGCTATGAGTGTGCCTGTGAATAGCCACTGGCAACATAAGGAGACCTACTCCCTAAAATAACCAACAGCATAAATCCGTAAGTTGGCAGATGAAAGTAGTGCTATTCTTAGGATGATTTTAAAGATGAATATGATTAATAATGCACTGATTTCAAAAGGGACTGTCTGAGACAGTATCATTCAAAGTCAATGTTACTACTTGAACAAGCTATTAAAATCCAAATCTCTTCTGTTAAATGACCTTCTAGGATTGTTGTGAGGTTGAAATAATATAAGCACAGGCTTAACACTATGTCTAGAACATAATAAAAACTTTCAAAAATATTGAGGCAGATTCTCAATACTGATTAGAAAAACTTTTAAAGGTTTTCATTTTTATAACTTTGTTCTAATTTATAATTGTTAAACCTTTTATTTGGAAACAGACTTAATAATGGGAAGCTCCTCCCCCTCCTCCCCTTCGCAGTCATGGAAACTTTTCGGCAATTTGTTTGGAATCTAAAGGTCTTGTTTTGGGGTTTGGTTTGCATTACTATTTACCATTCTATTTGGAGAGGCCAGGGCTTTTCCTCTACCCTCCCTGCTTTATACTATTTTTCTTAGTATTTAACTCTCTTTTCTTCATTATACTTACTCTCATTTTAAGCTTTGTTTTGTTCTTTCATGTTTGAAAGTTTTGTGTCTGTATTAGTCCATTCTTACACTGCTAATAAAGACATTTCTGAGACTGGGTAATTTATAAACGAAAGAGGTTTGATTGACTCACAATTCAGCATAGCTGGGGAGGCCTAAGGAAACTTACAATCATGGCAGAAGAGGAGGCAAACACATCCTTCTTCATGGGGCGGCAGGATGGAGAAGTGCTGAGCAAAAGGGGGAAAGCCCCTTATAAAACCATCAGATCTCGTGAGAACTCACTGTCACAAGAACAGCAAGAACTCACTATCACAAGAACAGCATGACCTCCCACCAGGTCCCTCGCATGGGAACTGCAACTCAAGATGAGATTTGGGTGGGGACACAACCAAACCATATCAGTGTCTGATTATAATAACTGACTCATTCATAATAAGTATCTTTAGGGGTTTGAGTTACCCGCAAATCAAAGGTTTATTGTGTCTGAAGAACAAATTTATTCAGTATGCTTCTGCCTCTACAATAGGTTCTCTTTGAAGTAGATTTAACAATGTTACATTTTTAAGGACTTTTATATTGTCTGGTACATTGCTCTTACCCTGTTATGGTAATACAAGAGATTTTATACCTGTTTGGAATTTCATTTGTAAATTCTAAGATTTGAGCCGGGCATGGTGGCTTATACCTGTAATCCCAGTGCTTTAGGAGGCTGAAGCTGGAAGTTTGCTTGAGGCCAGGAGTTTGAGACCAACCTGGGCAACAAGTGAGACCCTGTCTCAGATGAATGAACGTAAATTATAAAATTTTAAACTTTGCAATCTCAGTAAATTTATCCATATCTGGAAAGAAATCATCAGCTTGTCTTTTCTCAGGTTGAACTACAGATTATTGTTTCATAAGGATCCTTGATAAAACTAAGTTTGGATCAAATAAAATCCGGTTGCAATATGATTCAATATTATTTTCCTGAAAAACTTTGTTTTCTCCAGGATACTATATTGATAAACATAATTAAGACTTATCTGCATTATAATATTAATAATGTTTATTGAGCTCTTTCTGTATACCAGGCAATGATATGCACTATCTTATTAATCCTCAGGACCAAGACTATGAGATACTGTTAAACCTCACTTTACAAATGAGCAAACTCAGGCTTGAAGAGGTCACAGACTCTGGTAGAGGTGTGATTTGGAACTAAGTCATTTTGATTCCTGTTGCCAAATCAATCACTTGACTACTAAATGTTGCCTTTCCTAATGAATGCTGTGTAAAGAAGGAATGAAAATGGATCTACCTAAATTGATGCCTTTAGCTCCCCAAATTAGGAACATCTTTCATACCTTCCACAGTATATCTCATGCTTTCTGCCTAGTCAGTGGAGTAGAACTTGAAACTCCAGAGGTAAACCGTCTCCAAATACCATTGAAACCTATAAGAAATAAGTTAATATGTCTTAGATGCCCTTTAAATTAACACCTGCCAATTTGGAATCTGAAGTAGTTCCTATTGTGAACTATCCAAGTTGAATTTCACACTTGACATCCTCACAGGTTAGTCGTAAATTGTGCTGTTCAAGAAGTGACATCCTTTTCAAGAGAAGATGACATGAAATGGATTCAGAATGTTTCTGTATATGATAGTCTTAACCTCTCCTCTAATTAAAGAATTTAATGATGAGACTTTTGTTGAATGACAAGATCCCCTTCAGCTCAGTATGGAATTCCACACTGGGCTGAGCGCAGTGGCTCACGCCTGTAATCCCAGCTACTCGGGAGGCTGAGGCAGGAGAATTGCTTGAACCTTGGAGGCGGAGATTGCAGTGAGCTGAGATTGTACCATGGCACTCCAGCCTGGGCAACAGAGCGAGACTGTCTTAAAAAAAAAAAAAAAGTAGTAGTACTAAGTATGAGTACTGGTATTTCTTAAAACCTATAATGAAATTACAGAAATCTCAGTCTTCCTTGAATACTAATATTCAGTTTTTAACTTATTGAAATAAAATGGAAATAAATATTAGTTAGACTGGAAATTCTTTGTTTTTTTTTTTTTTTTTTTTGAAATGGAGTCTTGCTCTGTCGCCCAGGCTGGAGTGCAGTGGCGCGATCTCAGCTCACTGCAACCTCCCCTTCCCAGGTTCAAGCAATTCTTCTGCCTCAGCCTCCCCAGTAGATGGGATTACAGGTGCGTGCCACCATAACCAGCTAATTTTTTGTATTTTTAGTAGAGACAAGGTTTCACCATGTTAGCCAGGATGATCTGGATCTCCTGGCGTTGAGATCTGCCTGCCTCGGCCTCCCAAAGTTCTGGGATTACAGGCATGAGCCACCACACCCAGCCCTGGAAATTCTTATATGGAAATTCATTTTTAAATGAAAAGGTCTTGAGGGTAACTAATACATAATTACATCAAACTATCTATTGCAAACCCTGTATTTATCTGACGTTAATTTCCTTCCTTCCTTTCTTTCCTTCCCTTCCTTCCCTTCCTTTCCTTCCTTTCCTTCCTTTTCCCTTCCCTCCCCTCCCCTCCCCTCCCCCCCTCCCCTCCCCTCCCCTCCCCTCCCCTCCCCTCCCCTCCCCTCCCCTCCCCTCCCCTCCCCTCCCCTCCCCTCCCCTCCCCTCCCCTCCCCTTCCCTTCCCTTCCCAGTTTCACTCTTGCTGCCCAGGCTGGACTGCAATGGCATGATCTTGACTCACCATAACCTCCGCCTCCCAGGTTCAAGTGATTCTCCTGCCTCAGCCTCCCAAGTACTGGGATTACAGGCATGCACCACCACGCCCCACTAATTTTGTATTTTTAGTAGAGACAGGGTTTCTCCATGTTGGTCAGGCTGGTCTCAAACTCCTTACCTCAGGTGGTCTGCCCGCCTAGGCCTCCCAAAGTGCTGGGATTACAGGCGTGAGCCACTGCGCCCGGCCAATTTTCTTTCTTTCTTTTTTTTTTTTATTTTGAGACAGAATTTTGCTGTTGTTGCCCAGGCTGGAGTGCAATGGCACGATCTCGGCTCACTGCAACCTCCTCCTCTCAGGTTCAAGAGATTTTCCTGCCTCAGCCTCCCAAGTAGCTGGGTGGCACCTGCTACCACACCCAGCTAATTTTTGTGTTTTTAGTAGAGACGGTTTCACCATGTTGGTCAGGCTGGTCTCGAACTCCTGACCTCAGGTGATCCACCTGCCTCGTCCTCCCAAAGTGCTGGGATTACAGATGTGAGCCACCAAGCCCAGCCTGAGGTTAATTTTCTATTAACCAAAACATTGTACCCTAGCTCCTACACCTTGTTGTATACTCCTTTCATTAATTCTTTATGCATTTGACAGAGACAAATTGGGGAAAGAAGACAGATCCTAAAAGCCAAACACTGAACAATTAAATATGTCTTGTAGAGAAGCAATTTAGCATAGTGTTTAAGATTATATATTCTGGGCCAGGGACGGTGGCTCACACCTGTAATCCCAGCACTTTGGGAGGCCGAGGTGGGTGGATCATGAGGTCAGGAGATCAAGACCATCCTGGCTAACATGGTGAAACCCCGTCTCTACTAAAAATACAAAAATTAGCTGGGCATGGTGGTGCGCACCTGTAGTCCCAGCTACTCGGGAGGCTGAGGCAGGAGAAGGAGGATCACTTGAACCCAGGAGGCGGAGGTTGCAGTGAGCCGAGATTGCGCCACTGCACTCCAGTCTGGGCGACAGAGCGAGACTCTGTCTCAAAAAAAACAAAAAAAAAAGATTATATATTCTGGAGCTAGACTACATATAGGTTCAGATCATGGCTCTGCCGTTACTGGCTGTGTAAACCTGGGCAAATGGAACTTTCTATGTCTCTATTTCCTTGTCTCTAAGGTGGAGATAATAGAAGTATCTACCTCATAAGATTGTTTTGAGGATGAGTGAGCTAATATATGTAAAGTGACTATAATAGAACATGCCTGGCATCATAAGTACTTAATAAATGTTATTATAATTATGATGAAGGAGAAGAATTTTAGTAGCACCTCCCTTGTGTAGAACTTGGCCATCCAGAAGCCACATTAATCTAAAGGACCAGCAAAGTCTCTTATTAGCCAAATAGCCTGAAGAACAAGCATTTTGTTTGCTTTATACTGTTCCTGGTTCTCATTTGGCTCCTGTGTATCTTTTTTATGTAATTCTGGTAGGCTAGTGAGCCAGTTATCAATTTATTTCCTCTCAGCTTTAAATTCACTCTTCATTGACTATTCTGCAAAAACGCGTCTGAGCCCCGTAAATATTTTTCCTCTACCAGCTGGCACAATGTTATGCTTTGTCTGCAAGGGGTACTGGAGAGAAATTGTAAGTGGAAGTGGTTTTCCTTCTTGGTTCTGGCATGCTTGCCCGGCACCAATTTCTGTAGCACAGGCAGCCTGCCCGGTGTCCAGTTCCTGCAATGCACCCAGCTTCTTCAGCACAGGTTCCTGCAGCACATGTGGCTGTGGCTTTTCCAGCTTCTAGCCAGACTTCCCTGAGACCCAGCTCCTGCACCACCAATGGCTTCTCCAGCCCTAGCCTCCTGCTGCACACACAGTTGCTCACGCACCCAGCAGTCAGTAGTTTCCCCTGGCACCCCCCTTGGGTGGTTTTATAGTCTTGCCAGTGAGCCACTTTCCCCAAAACCTACAGTACAGATTTCCAGCAAGTTCCACCAGCATGGCACTATAGAAACTTCTCTGCCATTCGCCAAGCCCCAGCCATCCCCTCTTCAACAGAGTTTGGATCTCAGCCTTTGTGGGGCCTCTTCTTTGAGCACTCTTATCTTAGTGCTAGGATAGTAGCTGCGCCTTATATCTGCTATTATATTCTTTTTTTTTTTTTTTTTTTTTTTTTCTGGAGATGGAGTTTTGCTCTTGTTGCCCAGGCTGAAGTGCAATGGTGCGATCTCGGCTCACTGCAACTTTCGCCTCCCAGGTTCAAGCGATTCTCCTGCCTCAGCCTCCCAAGTAGCTGGGATTACAGGTGCCTGCCACCATGCCTGGCTAGTTTTGTAGTTTTAGTAGAGACAGGGTTTTTCCGTGTTGGTCAGGCTAGTCTTGAACTCCCGACCTCAGGTGAATCCGGCCTCCCAAAGTGCTGGGATTACAGGCATGAGCCACCGCGCCCGGCCCTGCTATTATATTCTTTACGGTTCTCTCTTAGTCAATTCCTCATCATTCTAGTCCCCTTTTATGCTTTTATAGGTATTCCTTTTTTCTTTCTTTCTTATTTTGAGATGGAGTCTTGCTCTGTTGCCCAGGCTGGAGTGCAGGGGTATGATCTTGGCTCACCACAACCTCTCTCTTTGGGTTCAAGCGATTCTCCTGCCTCAGCCTCCCAAGTAGCTGAGATTACGGCTGCCTACCAACACGCCCGGCTAGTTTTTGTATTTTTGGTAGAGACAGGGTTTTGCCATGTTGGCCAGGCTGGTCTCAAACTCCTGACCTCAGTTGATCAGCCCGCCTTGGCCTCCGAAAGTGCTGGGATTACAGGTATGAGCCACCGTGCCCAGCCCCCTTTTGTAGGTATTCTTTATGTTAAACTCTCTCTCTTCAAATTACTTTATGCTTTCTCTTTGATGAAAGGACCCTGACTGATAGAGGTAGGTAATGGATCATAAAATCAAATAAGGCTGAACAGAGAATTAAGCCTGGAGTAAAATAAGACAGCCCCAGTGTCATGATATATGGCAGCTGACCTTCAGTGTCAGTGCCTGGGAGTCATTAGGGAGAAGTGAGAACTGTGGGCATCTAAAGGGCACATATCATTTGATGACACCAAATCTTCCTATTTTTCCAAAGCTAGAAATCTGGATTTTTATATGAAGTCTCCTGAATTTTATCCTTTGGCTACTTATTCAAATATTGTATCAGTGCGTGGGCCAAACAACCCATGTTTGTGAGTCTACAAGCCTCTAGACTGCCTGATTTCTAAGCCCTCTGAATGTAGAAGGGGTGGGCAAGCAAGTAGAGGAAGTAAGTTACAGCATGGCAGTGGGGGTGGGAGAGACAGAAAAACATTTTGAATTATTACACAACGTCAAAGTGCAGTTATTTAGAATCACTTAGTAGAGGGGAGAACATCTCTATGTTCACATTAAAGACACTATGTTCTCTAATTTGACTATAGTATAATAATTAATGACTACATGTCAACTGATATGTCAGGTTCTACGTTGATTTTAACAGTAACCTTGAAAGGGAAGAATTCTTGTCCTGCTTGTAGATAAGGAAACTGGGCCTCAAGTTTAGTAAGTACAAATCCCCTATTTATATAGGCTTTAATTAAATTAACAATTTTTTAAAAGACGCTGTGGAAAATTTGGAAAATACGGTAACGTATAAAAGGAAAATAAAATTATCTATTATCCAACTGTTCAATTAGAATCACTAATAACATTTTTGTTTCTTTTTTTCTATTTGTTTGCATTTTTAACATAGTTAATTATGGTTGATATGTACAATTTACATTCTCCCTTTTATAACCTGGTAGTATATCATAAGCATTTTCCTTTATTCTTAAAAACTTGTTCTAGTCATTTGTTGTTGTTGTTGTTAAGGCAAGGTCTCACTTTCTTACCCAGGCTAGAGTGCAGTGGCATGTTTGTTTTGGTTCACTGTAGCCTCCGCACCCTGGGCCCAAGCGATCCTTCTACCTCAACCTCCCTAGTAGCTGGGACTCAGGCATGTGCCACCAGGCCCAGCTAATTTTTGTATTTTTTAAGAGGCAAGGTCTCACTATGTTGCCCAGGCTGGTCTCAAACTCCTGGGCTCAAGTAATCAATCGTCTTGTCTTGGCCTCCCAAAGTGCTGGGATTGCCAGTAGGGGACACTGTGCCCTGCCTTGGGCATTTTAAAAAATGTCCTCATTACATTCAATTATGTACAGAAATTCTTAATATGCATCTAATATGTTTTTACATTTTTGTCATGATAATAGTGTTGCATGAATATTTTCTTGTCTCAAGCATTGAGTGTATTTCAGATTATTTTTTTCAGGGATAGAATGATGGGGCTAAAGGGCATGAATGTTCTTCAGAAGGTTCTCAATCTATATTACCAGTTTTTTAAAATGCATTTTTACAACAAATGCAAATAACGCTATATTCTCACAAACATTATCATTATTCATTTTTAAAACTGTACCAATTTCATAGAGGAAAAGGTATATTTACTATTTTAGTCTGCTCAGTTCAGTTGAACTCTTATGTATCAATGATATATTTATTGGCAATGCTTTTCCAGGTTATTTTTCAATGGATTTTTGTTTGTTTTGGCTTTGTAGTTACATCAAACAATCTTAGGGGATTTATATTTATTTCTTTTATGTTTAGAAAGGAATTTTATGCAAAAAGAAAAATAAATTAATCTTATTTTCCAAGATTGGAGGAAATGGCATTAATAAGGTACTTGCTTGTTATTACTGCCTTAGAAGGTGTTAAGTAACCTTGATGTCACATGAGTTAGGAAATAGGAAGCTTATATGCCCCTGGCAACATGGCAGAATTGTAACTTCGTTCACTGGAACTTTCATTATTCTTGCAGTGGAGGTGCTTAGAAGCTTTTTTTTGCATGCTACTGATGATGTTGAAGACAAGTAATAACAACACCTACTCTGCTAAGTGCACTAATATCCTGCTCCTACACAATAATAATACTAGTAGCAGTAGCCCCTTCTTACAGAGGAGGCCATGAAGCCCAGGAAGGTTAAAGACTTGTCCTGTTTCACACAGCTGCTCCTGAGAGCCAGGAAGCTTTTGGGCATCTTGTTTCAGCTGTAAGGACTTGAAGAACCAAATTAGATCTGAGTTTTCTTTATTATCTGTTACTAACACTTAGCAGCAGATAATGTAGTGGCTAAATTGACATTAAGAAATATCTCTTTCTTGAAGCAGGTTTGTTTGTAAGAATATGGGGAAAAACTTTGTTGCCTCAACAAGAGTTACTTCATAGCCTGTGATATTTTATCTCTTCAGTGCCTAAAACTTTGAAGGGATCAATCTTATGATAAGAGATGTACCTTTGATTTTTTTTAGGAAGCTGTAGTTGACACTTTGACTACTAAAATGGGCATGGCACAAGGAAGATTGAGATAAAATGTTTTCCGTATCAAAAGCTTTTAAAGACTGGATGCGGTGGCTCATGCCTGTAATCCCAGTACTTTGGGAGGCCAAGGCTGGTGGATCACTTGAGGTCAGGAGTTCGAGACCTGCCTGGTCAACATGGTGAAACCCTGTCTCTACTAAAAATACAAAAATTAGCTGGGCATGATGGCACATGCCTGTAATCCCAGCTACTCAGGAGGCTAAGGCAGGAGAATCGCTTGAACCTGGAAGGTAGAGGTCGCAGTAAGCCAGGTTCACACCACTGCATTCCAGCCTGGGTCATAGAGTGAGATTCCATCTCAAAAAAAAAAAAAAAAAAAAAAAAAAAACTTTAAAAATTGTTGGCTTGTCTTTAGGTGAACCAATTTGTTGACTGTTTCTGTGAGCAGGGAAAGAAAGACCATTTAATTACCTTGGTGTCTGCCAAGAAATATTAAACTTGACTTCAAAGCTTGTGCTGATGGTTAACGGCATAGAGTGCAAGCTGTTGTTTTAATTAATATATCTAGCAGATCCTTTGGTTCAGTCAGGCTGCAACTGTGAACTTCTAAAATGAGATAACATAAAACCAATGGCATTGCACAGTTCATGCCTCTCCTGAGCAAATACTTCATTTCACTGACAGAAACTGTTGGTTTGGGAACTGTCTTTTCATCTTGAATGACACTTGGAATTTGTAGTTCTCCATTTAAATAAACTTTTTAGTGATTTACCATAAGCAAAATAGAGAACCTGTCAGCATTTTGTTAACTTTAATATAAACACAACTTGAGATTGAATCCCAAGTTGTGTGAAAGAATACAGCCATACAAATACATGAAGCCACAATTCTAGCGCTTAAAATAAATCAGATTGAGTCTAAAATGATCAGGTAAAGAATTTTTTTTTTCAAATTAAAATAGAAAGTGCAATTGGCAGTAATGCTTTTTTTTTGGACTGCTGGTTCTTTTCATCAAAAGTGTTGTTTCTGTAATATTGGTTGCCATGAAAAGGCTCATAGACATTTATCAAGCTGATAAAAATTTTGTAGGACAATCTTTACATTGCTTTGCTGAAGATTAAAACAAGGACTGAGGCTGGGCACAGTGGCCTGTAATCCCAGCACTTTGGGAGGCTGAGGTGGGAGGATCACTTGAGTCCAGGAATTTGAGACCAGCCTGAGCAACACAGGGAGACCCCACGTCTACAAAAGAAATTTAAAAATTAGCTGGGCATGGTGGTGCACACTAGTGGCTTTAGCTTCTCAGGAAGCTAGAGTGGGAGGATCACTTGAGCCCAGGAGTTTGAGGTTGCAGTGAGCTGTGATGGTGCCACTGCACTCCAGATTGGGTGACAGAGCTGTCTCAAAAAAAAAAAAACAAAAAACAGGCTGGGTGCAGTGTCTCATGCCTATAATCCCAGCACTTTGGTAGGCCAAGGCAGGCAGATCACCTAAGGTCAGGAGTTCAAGACCAGCCTGTCTCTACTAAAAATACAAAAAAATTAGCTGGATGTGGTGGCATGTACCTGTAATCTCAGCTACTAAAGAGGCTGAGGCAGGAGAATTGCTTGAACCTGGAGGTGGTAGCTGCAGTAAGCTGAGTTGTGCCTCTGCACTCCAGCCTGGGCCACAGAGCAAGACTTTGTCTCAAAAAAATAAATAGTAAATAAATAACTAACAAAACTCCTTTCCTAAGGAGTTTTGAGCTGCTTTGGAAAAATATATGTCATAGAAGATGTTTGCACTAATAAGACAAATGACAGCATTGCTTCAAATTTATTATGATGAAATTCTGTTATGATGCTTAATATATTTATATGAAATTCTATTATGGCATTGTATTGTATTGTATTGTATTGTATTGTATTGTATTATTTTTGAGATGGAGTCTCACTCTGTCACCAGGCTGGAGTGCAGTGGCGTGATCTCGGCTCACTGCAACCTCTGCCTCCCAGAGCCCAGTTCAAGCGATTCTCCTGCCTCAGCCTCCCGAGTAGCTGGGACTACAGGCACATGCCACCATGCCCAGCTCATTTTTGTATTTTTAGTAGAGATGGGGTTTCACCATGCTGGCTAGGATGATCTCGATCTCTTGACCTCGTGATCTGCCTGCCTCAACCTCCCATAGTGCTGGGATTACAGGCATGAGCAACTGCACCCAGCCTATGGCCCTTTATTAAATGTATTTGCGGGCTGGGCGCAGTGACTCACGCCTGTAATCCCAGCACTTTGGGAGGCCGAGGCGGGTGGATCACGAGGTCAGGAGATCGAGACCATCCTGGCTAACACGGTGAAATCCTATCTCTACTAAAAATACAAAAAATTAGCCGGGCGTGGTGGCGGGCACCTATAGTCCCAGCTGCTTGGGAGGCTGAGGCAGGAGAATGGCATGAACCCGGGAGGCGGAGCTTGCAGTGAGCCAAGATCACGCCACTGCACTCCAGCCTGGGCGACAGAGCAAGACTCCATCTCAAAAATAAATTAAATAAATAAATAAATAAATGTATTTGCATGCCCCTTGAGTGAAACTATCAATTCTGAATCAACTAATCACTGAAAATTCTTGATATAGTTACAAGGAATATGTGAGGTCTATTTCCTGGCACAAATATTCTAAAGAGGTTCCGCTGCATTTGTGTAATTGTTTGTATCAGAGCCCAGTGGCCGGTACCAAGTCCCCAGTGCTTTGCATGGTGGTGGGCATTTAATTCATTCTTTCAATAAATATTTAGGGGAAACTGCTGTGTGCCAGATACTTCCTTATAAATTGAGAATTCAGCAGTAAATTAAAGATCTCTGCCCTGACAGAATTGGTAATTTTGTGGGGAAGGGGTTACAGGGACAAACAGTAAACATAGTGTTGAGTGGATATTTAACTTCATTTGGTAAATAAATGCACTTAATTTCAAAGTGAACTGAAAACAATACAGTAGTTTTACCTCACGCTGCCTTTCTTCGGAGGAAATACTGCAAAGCTAGATGATTCATTCGGATTTACCTTGATGGTCTCATCCTACAAACTCAAATTCTTTGTTTCTGAATGTTCGATGGTATTATAATTTCATGTTTGCACTTAGATCAGGGTTTTCCAGCTTTTGGGTTTCATAAATCAGTCATATATTTAAAATTTCAAAGAATCGGCCGGGCGCAGTGGCTCACGCCTGTAATCCCAGCACTTTGGGAGGCCGAGGCAGGCAGATCACGAGGTCAGGAGATCGAGACCATCCTGGCTAACATGGTGAAACCCTGTCTCTACTAAAAATACAAAAAATAAGCCAGGCATGGTGGCAGGCACGTGTAGTCCCAGCTACTCGGGAGGCTGAGTCAGGAGAATGGCGTGAACCTGGGAGGTGGAGCTTGCAATGAGCCAAGATCATGCCACTGCACTCCAGCCTGGGCAACAGAGCGAGACTCCGTCTCAAAAAAAAAAAATTTTTTTTCAAAGAATCGATACAGGATTACCTCCTTTTAATTTTGCCATGTAAGGACACTAAAAATAAAAACAAAAACTGTTGTCACCATCATTTCTTAAAAGAAAGGACGTTATAACCAAAATTAGGTAGGATATAATCTCAGAATAAAAAATAGTTCTTTACATTGAAGAAATAAAGCTTTATGATGTGCTCACTGTATTGTCCTTATTTTATTTTGTCATGAACCATTAGAAACTGTCAATAGAGAAGAATTATAACTATTTATGATTTTGTTTTTTCTCTCGGTGTTGCTGAGGGATTTTGCTGATTCATACTATTTTGAAAGGTTGCATGAATATCATCTTTTTTGGAGATAAATTTTTTTATAATGGATTGTATGTATTATGCTATGCAGTGAGCATTGTCATGGAGTGCAATGCCGAATCTAATCATCCCTGTAACCACTAACTAGCTTAGTCATGTGATCTTGGGCAAATCACTTCTCATCTTTGGCCTTCGATTCTCCATCTATATATTGAGAGAAAATCATTTTTTATATTTTCTCCCAGTTCTTTAATTTGAATTGATAACTTTGGTAGCTAATATCCCTATTTTTAAAACATGGGTCTAAAGATTAATAAAAACCTTTACTGTGGCTTTCTAAAAACTTGCACCAAACTCCTGTTTATATTTCATATTCTTTTGAGAGAGGGTATCGCTCTGTCACCCAGGCTGGAGTGCAGTGGCACAGTCTCAGCTCACTGCAACCTCCGCCTCCTAGGTTCAAGCGATTCTCTCTCAGCCTCCCGAGTAGCTGGGACTACAGTTGTGCACCATCATACTCGGCTAATTTTTGTATTTTTAGTAGAGACAGGGTTTCGCCATGCTGGCCAGGCTGGTCTCGAACTCTTTTCCCGCTTTTAAAACTTATCTCAATGTAGTTTTTCATGTGACCCTAGGGTAGAGTATTATGAAGCACTTGGTAAGTGCCTAGTGAATTGTGGGTTGATCCAGAATTGTGAACACCACTGGTTTCCCCATAATGTTATTGACATAAAATTGTGGTGAATTATTTTTAAGAAATATCTGAATGGCAGATGAGATTGTTTAAGGAAAATTTTTGGAAGGGCCTTTTAGTATTCGAATTAGATCTCTGACCTTGATTTCAGAGAACTGCCGTGAGGAAAGAAGCCTTGTTAAAACTGAATATTCTAAAATGAATCCTTTCAGAAATCCTGGCTAAGTAAATTACTGCCCAGTTAATTTTTTTATAAATAGATAATTTTATAGAATGAAAGGTACGGATCTTAATATAGTTTGATGAATTTTAGCAAATGTTTACAAATGTAACATCCCAATCAAGATTTAGAACATATCTGTTATTCTAGAAAGTAAACCGATGCCACTTTCCAGTGAATCCCCACTGTGTGGCCACCCTCTCATCACTGGTCACCAGAGGCAGTCACTGTTCTGATTTCAATCTTTATAGATTAGTTTGGCCTATTTTTAAACTTCATATACATTTATTCATACAGTATATACTCCTTTGTGTAAGGCTTCTTTCACTCAAACATCAGGAAAATGTTTATGAGATTTATTCATTTATGTGCTGTATGTAGCTGCAGTTTATTCCTTTTTATTACCAAGTGGTATTCCATTGTTTAAATATACCACAATTTGTTTATCCATTCTCCTGTCGATGGACATCTGATCCAGATTGTGGCTATTCTTGATGTAGCTTCTATGAATATTCTTGTACAAGTTTTTTGTGGACATATGTTTTCATTTCCTTTGGGGAAATGAAAAAGGGGAATGCTAGTTTAACTTTATAAGGGACTGCTAATTTTCCAAAGTGGTTGTACCATTTTATGCTGCCAACAGCAATGTGTGAGTTTTCCAGTTGCTCAATATCTTGTAATTATTTAAAGTTGTCAGTCTTTTCAATTTTGGCCATTTTAATGGGTATGAAAAGGTATCTTGCATAGTTTTGATTTACATTTTTCTGATGACTAAATGATGTTGAGCACCTTTTCATGGGCTTATTAGCCATTCATACATCTTTTGTGAAGTGTCTGTGCAGTGTTTTACCCATTTTTAATTGGTTGTTTGTCTTTTATTATTGAGTTGTAGAAGTTCTTTCTACTTCAAATACAAATCCTTTGTCAGCGTCATGGAGTCTGTTCTGCCTCCCAAGCCAGTACCCCAACCACTGGAATACTCTCAGTTTACAAGTACCTAGTAGCCATTCTGAATGTATAAGGGTTGACCTGGCTGGGTGCTGGGGATCAGGGGGGATTCTTCTCTTGCTATATGGCAAGTATTAATTGGTGTTGACGTTGCAGCTTTAGTTTCCCCTTTTTCAATAGATACCTAGATCCCTTTCTTCCTCTCCAAACAAGGAGAGAGTAATGTTTCAACCAGCCTTTCAGCTAAAAAAAACTATTTTCCCATAGAGATAATATTTACAAAAGCTAGTTAGGCTCCCAGCCTCTCAGTCAGAAGTTCAGTAATGTATCAGAGATAATAGAGCTACTGTTTTTGCTAACTAACCTCTTTATTATTATTATTATTATACTTTTAAGTTATAGGGTACATGTGCACAATGTGCAGGTTTGTTACATATGTATACATGTGCCATGTTGGTTTGCTGCACCCATTAACTCGCCATTTACGTTAGGTATTTCTCCTAATGCCATCCCTCCCCCAGCCCCCACCCCACGACAGGCCCTGGTGTGTGATGTTCCCCACCCTGTGTCCAAGTGTTACCCCATGACAGGCCCTGGTGTGAGATGTTCCCCACCCTGTGTCCAAGTGTTCTCACTGATCAGTTCCCACCGCTGAGTGAGAACATGCTGTGTTTGGTTTTCTGTCTTTCCGATAGTTTGCTCAGAATGATGGTTTCCAGCTTCATCCATGTCCCTACAAAGGACGTGAACTCATCCTTTTTCATGGCTGCATAGTATTCCATGGTGTATATGTGCCACATTTTCTTAATCCAGTCTATCGTTGATGGACATTTGGGTTGGTTCCAAGTCTTTGCTGTTGTGAATAGTGCTGCAATAAACATACGTGTGCATGTGTCTTTATAGCAGCATGATTTATAATACTTTAGGTATATACCCAGTAATGGGATGGCTGGGTCAAATGGTATTTCTAGTTCTAGATCCTTGAGGAATCACCACACTGTCTTCCACAATGGTTGAACTAGTTTACACTCCCACCAGCAGTGTAAAAGCGTTCCTATTTCTCCACATCCTCTCCAGCATCTGTTGTTTCCTGACTTTTTATTGATCGCCATTCTAACTGGTGTGAGATGGTATCTCATTGTGGTTTTGATTTGCATTTCTCTGATGACCAGTGATGATGAGCATTTTTTCATGTGTCTGTTGGCTACATAAATGCCTTCTTTTGAGAAATGTCTGTTCATATCCTTTGCCCACTTTTTGATGGGGTTGTTTCATTTTTTCTTGTAAATTTGTTTAAGTTCTTTGTAGATTCTGGATATTAGCCCTTTGTCAGATGGGTAGATGCAAAAATTTTCTCCCCTTCTGTTGGTTGCCTGTTCACTCTGATGGTAGTTTCTTTTGCCGTGCAGAAGCTCTTTAGTTTAATTAGATCCCATTTGTCTATTTTGACTTTTGTTGTCATTGCTTTTGGTGTTTTAGTCATGAAGTCCTTGCCCATGCCTGTGTTCTGAATGGTACTGCCTAGGTTTTCTTCTAGGGTTTTTATGGTTTTAGGTGTAACATTTAAGTCTTTAATCCATCTTGAATTAATTTTTGTATAAGGTGTAAGGAAGGGATCCAGTTTCAGCTTTCTACATATGGCTAGCCAGTTTTCCCAGCACCATTTATTAAATAGTGAATCCTTTCCCCATTTCTTGTTTTTGTCAGGCTTGTCAAAGATCAGATGGTTATAGATGTGTGGTGTTATTTCTGAGACCTCTGTTCTGTTCTATTGGTCTATCTTTCTGTTTTGGTACCAGTACCATGCTGTTTTGGTTACTGTAGCCTTGTAATATAGTTTGAAGTCAGATAGTGTGATGCCTCCAGCTTTGTTCTTTTTGCTTAGGATTGTCTTGGCAATGCAGGCTGTTTTTTGGTTCCATATGAACTTTAAAGTAGTTTTTTCCAATTCTGTGAAGAACGTCATTGGTAGCTTGATGGGGATGGCAGTGAATCTGTAAATTACCTTGGGCAGTATGGCCATTTTCACGATATTGATTCTTCCTATCCATGAGCAGGGGATGTTCTTCCATTTGTTTGTGTTCTCTTTTATTTCGTTGAGCAGTGGTTTGTAGTTCTCCTTGAAGAGGTCCTTCACATCCCTTGTAATTTGGATTCCTAGGTATTTTATTCTCTTTGTAGCAATTGTGAATGAGAGTTCACTCATGATTTGGCTCTCTGCTTGTTATTTGTGTATAGGAATGCTTGTGATTTTTGCACATTGATTTTGTATCCTGAGACTTTGCTGAAGTTGCTTATCAGCTTAAGGAGATTTGGGGCTGAGATGATGGGTTTTCTAAATATACAGTCATGTCATCTGCAAAGAGGACAATTTGACTTCCTCTTTTCCTAATTGAATACCCTTTATTTCTTTCTCTTGCCTAATTGTCCTGGCCAGAACTTCCAACACTATGTTGAATGGGAATGGTGAGAGAGGGCATCCCTGTCTTGTGCCAGTTTTCAAAGGGAATGCTTCCAGTTTTTGCCCATTCAGTGTGATATTGGCTGTGGGTTTGTCATAAATAGCTATTATTTTGAGGTACGTCCCATCAGTACCTAGCTTATTGAGAGTTTATAGCATGAAGGGCTGTTGAATTTTGTCAAAGGCCTTTTCTGCATCTATTGAGATAATCATGTGGTTTTTGTCTTTGGTTCTGTTTATGTGATGGATTATGTTTATTGATTTGCGTATGTTGAACCAGCCTTGCATCCCAGGGATGAAGCCAACTTGGTCTTGGTGGATAAGCTTTTTGATGTGCTGCTGCATTTGGTTTGCATCCTCAGTATTTTACTGAGGATTTTTGCATCGATGTTCATCAGGGATATTGGTCTAAAATTCTCTTTTTTGTTTTTGTCGTGTCTCTGCCAGGCTTTGGTATCAGGATGATGCTGGCCTCATAAAATGAATTAGAGAGAATTCCCTCTTTTTCTATTGATTGGAATAGGGTTTCAGAAGGAATGGTACCAGCTCCTCTTTGTACCTTTGGTAGAATTCAGCTGTGAATCTGTACCTCTGCTAGAATTCGGCCGTGAATCTGTCTGGTCCTGGACGTTTTTTGATTGGTAGGCTATTAATTATTGCCTCAGTTTCAGAGCCTGTTATTTGTCTATTCAGGGATTCAATTTCTTTCCTGGTTTAGTCTTGGGAGGGTGTATGTGTCCAGGAATTTATCCATGTCTTCTAGATTTTCTAGTTTATTTGCGTAGAGGTGTGTATAGTATTCTCTGATGGTAGTTTGTATTTCTGTGGGATCGGTGGTGATATCCCCTTTATCATTTTTTATTGCATCTATTTGATTCATCTCTCTTCTTTATTAGTCTTGCTAGCGGTCTATCAATTTTGTTGATGTTTTCAAAAAACCAGCTCCTGGATTCATTGATTTTTTTGAAGGGTTTTTTGCATCTCTGTGTCCTTCAGTTCTGCTCTGATCTTAGTTATTTCTTGCCTTCTGCTAGCTTTTGAATGTGTTTGCTCTTGCTTCTCTAGTTCTTTTGTGATGTTAGGGTGTCAATTTTAGATCTTTCCTGCTTTCTCTTGTGGGCATTTAGTGCTATAAATTTCCCTCTACACACTGCTTTAAATGTGTCCCAGAGATTCTGGTACATTGTGTCTTTGTTCTCATTGGTTTCAAAGAACATCTTTATTTCTGCCTTCATTTCGTTGTTTACCCAGTAGTCATTCAGGAGCAAGTTGTTCAGTTTCCATGTAGTTGTGCGGTTTTGAGTGAGTTTCTTAATCCTGAGTTCTAGTTTGATTGCAGTGTGGTCTGAGAGACAGTTTATTGTGATTTCTGTTCTTTTACATTTGCTGAGGAGTGCTTTACTTCCAACTATGTGGCCAATTTTGGGATAAGTGCAATGTGGTGCTGAGAACAATGTATATTCTGTTGATTTGGGGTGGAGAGTTCTGTAGATGTCTATTAGGTTGGCTTTGTGCAGAGTTGAGTTCAAGTCCTGGATATCCTTGTTAACCTTCTGTCTTGTTGATCTGTCTAATATTGACAGTGGGGTGTTAAAACCTCCCATTATTATTGTGTGGAAGTCTCAGTGTCTTTGTAGTTCTCTAAGGACTTGCTTTATGAATCCGGGTGCTCCTGTATTGGGTGCATATATGTTTAGGATAGTTAGCTCTTCTTGTTGAATTGATCCCTTTACCATTATATAATGGCCTTGTCTCTTTTGATGTTTGTTGGTTTAAACTCTGTTTTATCAGAGACTAGGATTGCAACCCCTGCTTTTTTTTGCTTTCCATTTGCTTGGTAGATCTTCCTCCATCCCTTTATTTTGAGCCTATGTGTGTCCCTGCATGAGAGATGGGTCTCCTGAATACAGCACACTGATGGGTCTTAACTCTATCCAATTTGCCAGTCTGTGTCTTTTAATTGGGGCATTGAGCCCATTTACATTTAAGATTAATATTGTTATGTGTGAATTTGATCCTGTCATTATGATGTTAGCTGGTTGTTTTGCCCGTTAGTTGGTGCAGTTTCTTCCTAGCATTGATGGTCTTTGCAATTTGTTATGTTTTTGCAGTGGCTGATACTGGTTGTTCCTTTCCATGTTTAGTGCTTCCTTCAGGAGCTCTTGTAAGGCAAGCCTGGTGGTGACAAAATCTCTCAGCATTTGCTTGTCTATAAAGGATTTTATTTCTCCTTCACTTATTAAGCTTAGTTTGGCTGGATATTAAATTCTGGGTTGAAAATTCTTTTCTTTGAGAATGTTGAATATTGGCCCCCACTCTCTTCTGGCTTGTAGAGTTTCTGCTGAGAGATACGCTGTTAGTCTGATGGGCTTCCTTTTGTGGGTAACCTGACCTTTCTCTCTGGCTGACCTTAACATTTTTTCTTTCATTTCAACCTTGGTGAATCTGACAATTATGTGTCCTGGGGTTGCTCTTCTCGAGGAGTATCTTTGTGGTATTCTCTGTATTTCCTGAATTTGAATGTTGGCCTGCCTTGCTATGTTGGGGAAGTTCTCCTGGGTAATATCCTGAAAAGTGTTTTCCAGCTTGGTTCCATTCTCTCCATCACTTTCAGGTACACCAATCAAACGTAGATTTGGTCTTTTCATATAGTCCCATATTTATTGGAGGGTTTGTTCATTTCTTTTTACTCTTTTTTTCTCTAAACTTCTCACTTCATTTCATTAATTTGATCTTCAATCACTGATACTTTCTTCCACTTGATCGAATCAGCTACTGAAGCTTGTGCATGTGTCACGTAGTTCTCATGCCATGGTTTTCAGCTACATCAGGTCATTTAAGGTCTTCTCTACGTTGTTTATTCTCGTTAGCCATGTGTCTAATCTTTTTTCAAGGTTTTAAGCTTCCTTGCGATGGGTTTGAACATCCTCCTTTAGCTTGGAGAAGTTTGTTATTACTGACCTTCTGAAGCCTACTTCTGTCAGCTTGTCAAAGGAATTTCCATCCAGCTTTGTTCCATTGCTGGCGAGGAGCTGCAGTCCTTTGGAGGAGAAGAGGTGCTCTGGTTTTTAGAATTTTCAGTTTTTCTGCTCTGGTTTCTCCCTGTATTTGTGGTTTTATCTACCTTTGGTCTTTGATGATGGTCACCTACAGATGGGGTTTTGGTGTGGATGTCCTTTTTGTTGATGTTGATGCTATTCCTTTCTGTTTGTTAACAGTTTTCCTTCTAACAGTCAGGTCCCTCAGCTGCAGGTCTGTTGGAGTTTGCTGGAGGTCCACTCCAGATGCTGTTTGCCTGGGTATCACCAGCAGAGGCTGCAGAACAGCAAATATTGCTGCCTGATCCTTCCTCTGGAAGCTTCGTCTCAGAGGGGCACCTGGCTGTATGAGTTGTCAGTCGGCACCTACTGGGAGGTATCTCCCACTTAGGCTACACAGGAGTCAGAGACCCACTTGAGGAGGCAGTCTGTCTGTTCTCAGAGCTCAGACACCATTCTGGGAAAACCACTGCTCTCTTCAGAGCTATCAGACAGGAACGTTTAAGACTGCAGAAGTTTCTGCTACCTTTTGTTTAGCTATGCCCTGCCCCCAGAGGTGGAGTCTACGGAGGCAGGCAGGCCTCCTTGAGCTGCAGTGGGCTCTACCCAGTTTGAGCTTCCCGGCCATTTTGTTTACCTACTCCAGCCTCAGCAATGGCAGACGCCCCTCCCCCAGTCAGGCTGCCTCCTTGAAGTTGGATCTTGGACTGCTGCGCTAGCAGTGAATAAGGCTCCATGGGTGTGGGACTCGCTAAGCAAGGAGCGGGATATAATCTCCTGGTGTGCCGTTTGTTAAGACTGTTGGAAAAGCGCAGTATTTGGGTGGCAATGTCCCGATTTTCCAGGTACAGTCTGTCATGGCTTCCCTTGGCTAGGAAAGGGAAATCCCCTGACCCCTTGCGCTTCCCTGGGTGAGGTGTCACCCCGCCCTGCTTCAGCTCACCCTCCCTGGGCTGCACCCACTGTCCAACCCATCCCAGTGAGATGAACCAGGTACCTCAGTTGGAAATGCAGAAATCACCCGTCTTCTGCGTCGATCACACTGGGAGCTGCAGACCGGAGTTGTTCCTATTCGGCCATCTTGGAATGGACCGCTTGTTTGCTAACTAACCTCTTAAAAGAAACAAACAGATGAAGTTCATGATGTACCATTAAATTATTGAAACTTTTTCATAAACAACATATATAATTATTCCCTTGTGGTTTTGTTTATTTTCAAAAATGGGGTCTCTTTATGTTGCCCAGGCTTGAGTATAATTCAGTGAGATCATAGCTCACTACAGCCTCAGCCTCTCCATATCTGGGACAACAGGTACGTACTACCATGCCTGGCTTCTTGTAGTTTTTTATTATTTTTTATTTTTTTAAAGACAGCTCTTACTATGTTGCCCAGGTGGGAGTGCAGTGATTATAGCAGATGTGATTATAGCACACTATAGCCTTGAACTCCTGGGTTTAAACGATCCTCTGCTTCCACCACCCAAGCAGCTGAGACAACAGGTGCACACCACCGTGCCTGGCTCTCCTTGCCGGTTTTTTTGTTTTGTTTTGAGATGGAATCTTGCTCTGTCACCCAAGCTGGAGTGCAGTGGTGCAATCTCTGCTTACTGCGACCTTCACCTGCTGGGTTCAAGTGATTCTCCTGTCTCAGACTCCCAAGTAGCTGGGATTACAGGCACACACCACCACACCCAGCTAATTTTTGTATTTTTGTAGAGACGGTTTCACCATGTTGGCCAGGCTGGTCTCGAACTCCTGACCTCAGGTGATCCACCCACCTAGTTGTAGTTTTTAAGATCATTTTTCATACTTCTAAGATCCCAGTGAGTCATATTAGGGTATACTGCTGCTTCAAGAAACTTTGAAACCTAATCTTTTTGTATGACAAGAGGGAGTCCCTCAAACTTGGCTAAAAAGAAGACAATTAGGATTAAGTTGGATTAAAACCACAGAAGAATTTTAGCCTTAATGTCTAAATACATTTTTTTCATCGTATGAGTAATACATGTTTATTGTAGGTAAATTATAAATGTTTTAAAAGTTATGTATTTATATATTGCAAGTTATAAATTTTAAGTAAAAAATTGTTCATGTTTAATATAACTTGTTCTACTTATATATATAAATATTTTTTATAAATATGAGATTATCAATACATATTGATTGCCATCAGCTTTTTCCTCATAGCAGCATATTGTGACTTCCTATATCCATTAACATATTTATTTCTTAATTTTTAATGGCTGAGTGGTGTGGTACTCTGATGAAATTTATAGTTTATTTAGCCAGTCTCCTTTATTGGACATTTATTTTCAGGTTTGCATTAGTAATAAGCACAGTGGTCATCTTTGCACAATTCTTTCTTAGGATGAATTTCTAGAAGTAAAATTTCTGGATCAAAGAGTTCACATTTTTGAGGCTTTAAATCTAAATGCCAAACTGTAGTCTCCAGAGGTTGTAGCAATTCACATTCCTTCCAGTATTAAAGCGTACTCATTCTTCCTGTCATGGATAGTAGACATTTTCCCAAATCATTGTTAACCTGGTCATTTAAAAAATTTCATCTCAGTCAGGCACAGTGGCTCACGCTTGTAATCTCAGCCCTCTGGGAGACCGAAGCGGGCGGATCACCTGAGGTCAGGAGTTGGAGACCAGCCTGGGCAACATGGTGAAACCCCGTCTCTACTGAAAATACAAAAATTAGCCAGATGTGGTGGTGCACGCCTGTAATCCCAGCTACCCGGGAGGCTGAGGCAAGATAATCGCTGGAACTTGGGAGGCGAAGGCTGCAGTGAGCCGAGACCACGCCACTGCCTCAAGCCTGAGCGACAGAGCAAGACTCTGTCTCAAAAAAACAACAAAAAAAATTCATTTCTTTGTTTTACTTGGCATTACTCATGCAATTGATCATTTTTCATCTTCACTGTCTATTGTAGATGTTGGTCTCACAAATGAGCAGCTCACAGTCTTGATTACAGATACTTCAGAAACTTTTTCCCATTAATTAATCAAAGTTTGCAATGATTTCTTTTGCTTTCTCCCCAGGAACGACTGAAGCTGGTGACTGTTTTGGGTGCTGGCCTTCTCTGTGGAACTGCTCTGGCGGTCATCGTGCCTGAAGGAGTACATGCCCTTTATGAAGATATTCTTGAGGGTGAGAAAGGGAAGAGCATTATTTGAGATATGTTATTGACTTGGAGGGTTAGCAGGATGAAGCTTAGTGGTATGTTTTCTGAGCACAGTTCATGTTTACCATAGAGTTCTACCCTGAGAAGATTTGTTGAGAGATATCTTGATATCTTTGATATTGACACATCCTTAGCAGTTTGTCAACTGAATGTCCCAATTCATGAATACCACTTAATGTTTATTTGCCACAGTGCATGAATGAGTCATTTTAAGTTATGACAGTTCTTTTTTAATGCTTACTCAAACACTTCCCAAATCCCACATGATAGTGGCTGCATTTTTTGTTTAATTTAAAAATATATAGATATAAATATTTAAATTTAAGGACCCTTTACAGTAAACTTTATAGATAATTGATGAGGATCCATGCAGTAAAGGATAACTGAAAAAATTAAAGAGGCCTTTCCTGACCCTAATAGCAACAAGCAGAGGGAACAGTATAGCTGTGTGAGAGTAAATGCTTGGTGGTCAGCTTGGCTTACTCACCAGCAAAGTAATTTGGTCCTTCACACAGCTGAAAAGCATACTTGATTCACATTTGTGACTTAGCAAAATCCGATTACTACGTGTCATGAAACTTCACAGTTACCTGTGAAGGATTGACACCACAGCTGTTAAATACATGAGCTGAATCCTCAAGTACCAAGTCTACCAGATGTTAAGAATAGTATAAAGAGGTAGGCACTTCCAAATTTCTTACTAGATACAATATAATAAATACTTTTTCAGATCTTGGTAGAGGAAAAGAACTGTGTCCTTTATCCAGAATGGTGATGCTCTTAGGCCTGGAGTTTGATAGACAAAGAGTTTTGGCAGATATAAATGAGGATTGCAGAAGTGTTGCAAGATAGGACAGGGGCTGAGGAGTGGTCAGCTGCATTGGGGAACAGTAATAAATCAGGAGCCTTAAAGCAGTGGTCTCTACTTTTTTTATGGTCACACATCCTACAGAGGGAGGGAGGAATGATTTACATGCACTATTGCACTGATTTAATGTGTACATTATAAAATACACTCCTAAAATAGGAATATTTTTGAGGCCTGAGATTTAAATATACATAGAACAGTATTTTCTTTCATATTCTAGTGGGTCATCTTGAATTTTTCTGGGATGTGATTCCACTATAGAAATCACTATCCTAACATTTGTCCTTTTATGGGTGGCAGTTGTTTTCTAAAGTTGTCTGATAATGAAAATTCCTTGAGGAAGAGGTACATTTTAAAAGTATGATTTCCTGACCTCCAGGAAGGATCCCGGGAATATCTATTTTTAACAAGTTGTCTGCAATTCTTATGAAACAAGTTTCAGAAACACTGGAGTAGAGGAAAGAAGTGCTTCAAGTATAGTTTCTTTGTGTTATTTTTAATATCAATTTGAGATATAATTTACATACCATGTTTCAGGTATAGTTGGGGGTTTTGGGTTTTTTTTTTATTTGTTTGTTTTGAGACATGGTCTCACTCTGTCGCCCAGGCTATAGTCCAGTTTTGCCATCACAGCTGAAATCTCTTGGGTTTAAGCAATCCTCCCACCTCAGCCTCCTGAGTAGCTGGGACTATAGTATAGATGCACACTGCTATGCCTGACTAATGTTTAATTTTTTTTTGTAGAGATAGAGTCTCCTTCTGTTGCCTAGGCTGGTTGCCAATTCCGGGACTCAAGCGATCCTCCCAAGTTGGCCTCCCAAAGTGCTGGGATTACAGGTGTGAGACACCTCACCCAGCCCAGGTGTAGTTTAAGACTAAAATTATCTACCGTGTGTTAGGTTGTGTGTAGAGAAAAACTCTCTCTAACCGTGTTTTTCCTGTGCTCTCACACCACAACAATCATAAACACAGAAGAAAAACTTCTGTAACCAGATGCGTGGCGATATCTCCCCACTACCAAGCAGCGGACACCAGCCAGGTGTCCTCCAATTTAATTCTGACGCTGTCTACCTGGAGGCAGTATCAGATCCCACAGATCTAGGGCTCAGTCCCCAAGACTGCTCCCTCCTTCACCCATCACCAATCGCAAGCCTGGGCCTCTGGAACTTCTGACCAACTGGCTTCAAGTTGTGGTTCCCACAACCCCCTCTTTGGGTTCAGTCAATTTGCGAGAGTGGGTCACAGAACTCAGAGAAACACTTACATTTACCAGTTTACTAAGAATGATATTTTAAAGGATACAGATAAACAGCCAAACAGCCAGATGAAGAAATACAAAGACTAAGGTATGGAAGGGTCCTGGGTCCTGGAGCTTCTGACCCTGTGGAGTTGGGGTGCGCCACCCTCCTGGCACATGGATGAATTCTTCACCTTTCTGTCAGCCTTCATATATGTTCAGCTAGCCAGAAGTTCCCTGAACCCTGTCCTCTTGGGTTTTTATGGAAGTTTCAAGATGTTAGCATTCCTCCCCCAAGGGTTTAGGATCGTACCCTCTCATGGGAGCTTAAGACCCCAAGTCCTGCCTTGGGGCAGGTGAAAAGAGGGCAGGAGAAGGTCAGAAGCCTGCTGTTGAGGCCTAACACACCCAACAGTATAACAAAAGACTGCAACAAAGGCTATGTAAGTTATGAACCAGGAACTGTGGACAAAAACCAATATATACACATAACGTTTGTGTGTGTGTGTATATGTATGTAAGTGTATAGTGTATATACTATGTATATATGTGTTTAGATATATACACATATGTACACACACACACACACACACACATACATAAAATAACACCACAGGTTGCATTCCCTTATTTTCAGTTTTCCTGATTTTTGACCCAAAATAATTTTTTTTTTTTTTTTCAGACAGGGACTCACTCTGTCTCCCACGCTGGAGTGCAGTGGTGTGATCACTGCAGCCTTGACTTCCCCAGGTTCAGGTGACCCTCCTACCTCAGCCTCCCAAGTAGCTGGGACTACAGGCTCATGACACCACACCCAGCTAATTTTCAGATTTTTTTATGGAGACAGGATTTCACCATGTTGCCCAGGCTGGTCTCGAACTCCTGGGCTCAAGTGATCCACCCACCTCAGCCTTCCAAAGTGCTGGGATTACAGGTGTGAGCCACTGTACCCAGCCAGAGTAATTTTGTGGTGTCGTTTGAAAACAGATTACAAAGTGCTTTATAAGTCTCTTCTGAAAATAAGCATTCTGGTCTCTTTAAACTTTCATCATAGATTAGTTTCCAGCCCTAAGTCATTTAAATTTTTTAAAAAATATTTTCATTTATATATTTATCATTCACACTTTTGGTGTACACGTCTACAAGTTTTGACAAATGCATAGAGAGTGATGTTATCACCACTACAATCAAAATACAGAATAGTTTTGTCACCCTAAAAAGTATGCTTGTGCTGTCCATTTGTAATGTTTTCTCCACTCTCAACCCCTGGCAACCACTGATCTCTGTCTATATAGTTTTGCCTTTTCAGAATGTCATAAATGGAATCCTGTAACCTTTGGGTCTGGCTTCTTACTTAGCATAATGCATTTGAGGGTCAGTATATGAAGGGAAAATGTGTATTATGGAAAAACTATGCATGGATTTCAAAAAACTTTTTTGCACTAAAATGAACTTGCGCTAACTTGTTATAACATGTCTGAACAGGATCTACTTAGAGGCACTAAGAAGGTTAAGACAGCAGTTTGAAAAGAGCCCATATTGGAGCAACATGAATTCTGCTAAGATAGAAACAAGAATAAACATCAAATTTATGGGGAAGGTTGGGTGTAAGAATGATAAAATCATTGATGGTTTACAAAAAGTTTATGGGGGCTGGGCACGGTGGCTCACGCCTGTAATCCCAGCACTTTGGGAGTCAAGGCGGGTGGATCACAAGGTCAAGAGATCGAGACCATCCTGGCCAATATGGTGAAACCCCATCTCTACTAAAAATACAAAAATTAGCTAGGCGTGCTGGCGCATGTCTGTAATCCCAGCTACTGGGAGGCTGAGGTAGGAGAATCGCTTGAACCTGGGAGGCGGAGGTTGCAGTGAGCCGAGATTGTGCCATGCACCCCATCCTGGCGACAGAGCAAGACTCTGTCTCAAAAAAAAAAAAAAAAAAGTTTATGGGGACAGTGCCCCAAAGAATTCAGCAGTTTACAAATGGCTAACTTGTTTTAAGAAGGGACAAGATGATGTTGAAAATGAAGCCTGCAGCAGCAGACCATCCACACCTATTTTCAAAGAAAAAATTAATTTTGTTCTTGCCCTAACTAAAGAAGACCAACAATTAACAACACAAAAAATAGCCAACCCCATAGCCCTCTAAATTGGTTCAGCTTACACAATTCTGACTGAAAATTTTACACTGAACAAACTTTCCACTCAATAGATGCCAAAACGGTTGTGCCCAGATCAGCTGCAGACAAGAGCAGAGCTTTGAATGGAAATGGGACCCAAGTGGGATCAAGATCCTGGAGGTTTTTTTCAAAGAATTGTAACAGAAGATGAAACATGGCTTTACCAGTACGACCCTGAAGGCAAACCACATTCAAAGCAATGGCTACTGAGAAGTGGAAGTGGTCAGTCAAAGCAGAAGTGGGTCGGTTAAGAGCAAAGGTCACTGGCAACAGTATTTGGGGATGTGCAAGACATTTTACTTGTTGATTTTCTAGAGTGCCAATGAACCATAACATCTGCGTATTGTGAGATGCGTATTATGGTTTTTAAAAAGTTACCCAAAGTGTTAGCAGAAGAATGCCCAGAAATGCTTGATCAGAGTCCTCCACCACGACAGTGTTCCTGCTCATTGCTCTCATCAGACAAGGGCAATTTTGCGAGGTTTTCAATAGGAAAGTTTTGGGCATCAGCTTTATAGTCCTGATTTGGCTCCTTCCAACTTCTTTTTGTTTCCTAATCTTAAAATCTATAAAGGGTACCCATTTTTCTTCAGTTAATAATGTAAAAAAGACTGCATTGACATGGTTAAATTTCCAGGACCCTCAGTTATTTAGGGGTGAACTAAATAGCTGGTATCATCATTTACAAAAGTGTCTCACACTTGATAGAGCTTATGTTCAGTAATAATGTTTATATTTTTAAATTTTTTTAATCTTTTAATTCCATTTTTCCACAAGCTTTTTGAAGTCCCCTTATATTCTGTGTATCAATAGTTTGTACCTTTTTTTTTCTGAGTAGTATTTCATTGTTTGCATGAACCATGTTTGGCTATTCCTTCACCAGTTGGAAGATGTATATATGGGTGGTTCCTGGTTTGGGTGACTATGAATAAAGTCACTATTAATGTACTGGTTTTTGTATGAACATGAGTTTTTATTTTTCTTGCATACTTACAAGTGCCAGCCTGGGCAACATAGTGAAACCCTGTCCTTACAAAAAATTAGCCACGCATGGTGCCTCACACCTGTAGTCCCAGTTACTCGGGAGACTGAAGTGGGGGGATTGCTTGAGCCTGGGAGGCAGAGGTTGTAGTGAGCTGAGATTGTGCCACTGCACTCCAGCCTTGGCATCAGAGCAAGACAAAAGAATACTTGCAAGTAGGATTGCTGGGTCACATGACAAATATATGTTTAATTTCATAAAGAAACTGACAAACTCTTCCTAAAGTGGCTGTAATATTTTGCATTCTCATCAATAATAGATGAGAGTTCCAGTTCTCCCCTTCCTTGTCAACACTTAGTGTTGTCTGTTTTGTTTTAGTTTTTTATTTTAGCCATTCTAATAGCAGCATAGTGATATCTCAGTGTGGTTTTAATTTGCATTTCCCTGTGATGATGCTGAACATCTTTTCATATGCTTAATTGCCATTGTTATAGCTTCTGTGGTGATAGCAAACATTTTGTTCATTTTAAAAATTGAGTTTCCTTATTACTGAGTTTCGAGAGTCCTTTATATATTCTAGATACAAATCCTTTATCAGATACATGTTCTGCAAACATTGTCTCCTAGTTCATGGCTTATCTTTTCATTCTCTTAACAGTATCTTTTAGAGAGCAGTTTTTAATTCTGATGAAGTCCAATTTATCAGTTACTTCTTTTGAGATTTTGCTTTTGGTGTCATATCTAAAACCCCTTGCTGAGCCCGAATTCACAAAGTTATTCTCTTTTGTTTTCTTCTAGAACTTTTATGATTTTCAGTTCTACATTTAATCCTATGATCTATTTTGATATAATTTTGAATGTAGGTGAAAGTTCATTTTTTGGCATATGGGTGGATATTCAGTAGTTCTAACACTATTTGTTGAAAAAAAATCCCTTCTCTATTGAATTATCTTTGCACTTTTGTCAAAAATCAATTAACTGTGTTTGTGTTGGTCTATTTCTGGATTCTCTGTTCTGTTTTATTGATCTGTATGTTTACCTTTTACCAGCACTACGTTGTCTTGATGTAGCTTTATAGCAAATCTTGAAATCAAGTAGTGGAGTCCTTCTTTGTTCTTATTTTTCTTTCTTTCTTTTTTTTTTTTTTTCTTGAGACAGGGTCTCACTCTGTCACCCAGGCTGGAGTGTGCAGTGGCATGATCATAGCTCACTGTGACCTTGAACTCCTGTGCTCAAACAATCCTCCCACTTCAGCCTCTCCAGCAGCTAGGACTACAGGTGCATGCCACCATGTCTGGCTAATTATTTAAACTGTTTATATAGAGACAGCCTCACTCTGTTGCCCAGGCTGGTCTTGAACTCCTGGGCTCAAGTGACCCTCCTACCTTGGCTGGGGTTATAGGTGTGAGCCACCCCAGCCAGCCCACTTTGTTCTTATTTTTGAAAATTGTTTTGGCTTTCCATAAACTTCTTTGCCTTTCCATAAACATTTTAAAATCAGCTTGTCAAATATCTATGGAATAAATCATGCTGGGATTCTAACCGAGATTAAGTTTAATCTATAAATTTGGGGGAGAATAGACATCTTAAGAATATTGTATTTTCCAATCCATGAGCCCAGTGTATCTCTCCATTTATTTAGATCTTCTTTGATTTATTTCATCAGTGTTGTAATTTTAGCATACAGATCTGCAGACAGTTTATTGATTTATGCCTAAATATTTCATGTTTTTAGTAATTGTAAATAATACTTTTATAATGTTTTCAATTTCTAGTATTCTAGTATATAAAAAGTTCTAATATAAGAAATTTCATTACGTATAGGCACTTTTTTGTAGATTCCTTGGGATTTGCTACATAAATAATCATGTCGTCTGTGAATAGGGACAGCTTAACCTTTTCCTTTCCTATCTGCCTTTTTTTTTTTTTTTTTACCTTCCTTATTGCATTGACTAGACTATCCATTATGAGATTGATTAGGGATGAAAATGAACATTCTTGCCTTACTTTCATTCAGTCTTTCACCATTAAATATGAGGTTAGATATAGGTTTTTTATGGATTCCCTGTTTCTCTTTTTTTTTTTTCAACTTTTATTTTAGATTCAGGGGGTACATGTACAGGTTTGTTACCTGGGTCTATTTCATGATGCTGAGGTTTGGGGTACAAATGATCCCATCACCCAGGCACTGAGCATACCAATAGTTTTTCACCTTTTACTGTCTTCCTTTCTTCCCCTTCTAGTAGTCCCCAGTTTCTATTATTGCCATCTTTATGTCTATGAGTACCTGATGTTTAGTTCCCACTTGTAAGTGAGAACATGTGGTATTTGGTTTTCTGTTCCTGCATTAATTTACTTAGGATAATAGCGTCCAGCTTCATCCTCCTTGCTGCAAAGGACATGATTTCATTCTTTATATGGCTGAATGGTATTCCGTGGCGTATATGTACCACATTTTCTTTATCCAGTCCACCGTTGATGGGCAACTAGGTTGATTCCATGTCCTTGCTATCGAGAATAGTGCTGTGATGAACATAAGAGTGCGTGGTGTCTTTTTGGTACAGTGATTTGTTTTCTTTTGGATAGATATGCAGTAACGAGATTGCAGGGTTGAATGTTAGCTCTGTTTTAAATTCTTCGAGAAATCTCCAAAACTGCTTTCCACAGTGACTGAACTAATTTACATTCCCATCAACAGTGTATAAGTGTTCCCTTTTCTCCCTAGCCTTGCCAGCATGTTGTTTTTTGACTTTTTAATAATATCCATTCTGATTGGTGTAAGATGATATCTTATTTTGGTTTTGATTTGCATTTCTCTGCCGATTAGTGATTTGGAGTGGTTTTTCATGTTTGTTGGCAGCTTATATGTCTTTTTGAGAAGGGTCTGTTTATGTCTTTTGCCCATTTTTTAATGTGGTTGTCTTTTACTTGTTCCGTTTTTTAAGTTCCTTATAGATTGTGGATACTAAACCTTTGTCAGATGTGTAGTTTGTGAATAATTTCTCCTATTCTGTAGGTTGTCTGTTTATTCTCTTGATAGTTTACTGTGTAGAGGCTGTTTAGTTTTATTAGGTCCTACTTGTCGGTTTTTGTTTTTGTTGCAATTGCTTTTGAGGACTTAGTCATAAATTCTTTCCCAAGGCTGATGTCCAGAGTGGTTTCCTAGGTTTTCTTCTAGGATTCTTATAGTTTGAGGTCTTACATTTAAATCTTTAATCCACCTTGAGTTAGTTTTTGTATTTGGTAAAAGGTAGGGGTCCAGTTTCATTCCCCTGGATATGGTTAGCCAACTATCCCAGCACCATTTATTGACTAGGGAGTCCTCCATGGTCACTTTGTTGAAGATCAGATGGCCGTCAGTATATGGCTTTATTTCTGGGTTCTCTGTTCTGTTCCATTGGTATATGTGTCTGTTTTTCTACCAGGACCACACTGTTTTGGTTACTATAGTCTTATAGTGTAGTTTGAAATCAGGTAATGTGTTGCCTCTGGCTTTGTCCTTTTTGCTTAGGATTGCTTTGGCTATTTGGTCTGTTTTCTGGTTCCATATGAATTTTAGAATAGTTTTTTTTAGTTCTGTAAAAAATGATGTTGATAGTTTGATATAACATTGAATCTGTAGATTGCTTTGGGCAGTATGGCCATTTTAATGATATAAGGAAGTTCCATTCTGTTCCTAGTGTGCTGAGAGTGTTTATCTTGAATGGTTGTTGAATTTCATCAGATGCTTTTTTCAGTCTGTTAATGGAGTGAATTGCAGTGATTGATTTTCAAATGTTGAACTAGACTTGCATATACCCACCTCCTAGTTATTATATATAATTCTTTTTATATGGTGCTGGATTCAATTTACTAATATTTTATTAAGGATTTTTGTGTTTCTGTTCATGAAGAATACTGGCCTGTGGTTTTCCTTTCTAACAACATCTATGTATGGTTTTATCAGGGTAATGCTGGCCTCTTAGATTTGGGAAGTATTCCCTTCTCTTTTATATCCTAGAAGAGAATATATAAAATCAATAATATTTCTTCCATAAATATTTGTTAGAATTTATTGGTGAATTTGCAATCTTGGCCTGGCATTTTCTATGATGGAAGGTTATTAACTATGAATTCAGTTTTTTAAATAGATAGATATAGGACTGTTCAAGTTACCTATTTCTTCTTGAGTATGCTTTGGAAGTTGTGTCTTTCAAGTAATTGATTTATTTCCTCCTACTTTTTAAAGTTTCTTTAGGTGAAGCTCATTGATTTGAGGTTTGTCTTCTCTTCTCTTGTCTTCTCTTCTCTTTGCTTTTCTTTCTTTTCTTCTTTCTTTGAGGCAGGGTCTCACTTTGTCGCCCAGGCTGGGTACAGTGGCACAGTCTCAGCTCACTGCAACCTCCACCTCCCAGGTTCAAGTGATTCCAATGCCTCAGCCTCCCAAGTAGCTGAAACTACAGGCATGTGCCACCAGGCCTAGCTAATTTTTGTATTTTTAGTAGAGATGGGGTTTCACCATGTTGGCCAGGCTGGTCTCCAGTGGCATGATCTTGGCACACTGCAACCTCCATCTTCCGGGTTCAAGCAATTCTCCTGTCTGAGCCTCCCAAGTAGCTGGGATTACAGGCGCCCACCACCGCGTCCTGCTAATTTTTGTATTTTTAGTGGAGACAGGGTTTCACCATATTGGTCAGGCTGGTCTTGAACTCCTGACCTCAGGTGATCCACCTGCCTCGGCCTCCCAGAGTACTGGGATTACAGGCGTGAGCCACCACACCTGGCCTATTCTTTTCTAAGAATTTAGGCTAGGCATGGTGGCTCACGCCTGTAATCCCAGTACTTTGGGAAGCTAAGGCAGCTGGATAACTTCAGACCAGGAGTTTGAGATTAACCTGAGCTACATATGAAGACCCTGTATTTACAAAAAAATTTGAAAAATTAGGTGGGCGCAGTGACTACAGAAAAATTAGGTGGGCGCAGTGACACACACACCAGGAGGTTGAGGCTGCAGTGAGCCATGATTATGCCACTGCACTCTAGGCTGGGTGAAAGAACAAGACCCTCCCTGAAAAAAGAAAAAAGAATTTAATGCTATAAATTTCTTTCTAAGCACTGCTTTATTTGCATCTCAAAATTTTAGTGTGCTATATTTTTATCTTTATTTAGTTCAAAATATTTTCTAATTTTTCATGCAACTTCCTCTTTTACCCGTGTGTTACTTAGAATTGTGTGATTTAATTTGCAAATTTTTGAGTGGTGGTTTTTAAAATTTGGTTGGTTGCTTGGTTTTGCCCCCGATTCTTTCTGTTACTGATTTCTAGTTTAACTTTATTATGGTAAGAAAATATACTTAGTATGATTTGAAAACTTACAGATTTGTAAATGCTTTTTTAATGGTCCAGAATATGGTTTATCTTGTGGAACGTTCCATGCACACTTGAAAAGAATGTACATTCTCTTGTTCTGTAAATTTCAAGTCAAGTTGTTTGGTCTTCTATATCTTTGCTGATTTTCTGCTTCTGTCTATTACTAAGACAGGAGTATTGAAGTCTTCAAATATGATTGTGGATTTATCTGTTTCTCTTCATTTCTGTTAGCTTTTGCTTTATGTATGTTGAAGCTCTTTGGTTAGGTACCTACATGTTTAGGAGTGCTATGCCATGGTGAATTGACCTTTTTAATCATTGTGCAATATCCCTCTTTATTCCTGGTAATATTTCTTGTTCTCAAGTCTACTTCATGTAATTTTAATATAACCATTCAGTTTTCTCTTGATCAGTGTTTCCATGGTTATATCTTTCCCTTCTATCCTTTTATTTTTAGCCAGTGCCATTCATTTAAAGTGGACTTCTTACAGATGGCATATAGTTGTATCATTTTTTTAAAACTCTAGTTTGACAACCTCTGTCTTCTAATTGATGTGTTTAGACGAGAGATTAGCAAACTTTTTCTGTAAAGCATCAGATAGTAAATATTTTAGACTTTGTGAGCCATGTGATCTTAATTTGTACTTCTTACCTCGGCCATTGTAGCCAGATTCCCTGATTCTTTCCTCTGTCCTTTCCAGTCTACTATTTTCTTTCTTTCTTTTTTTTTTTTTTTTTTTTGAGACAGGGTCTTGCTCTTTTGCCCAGGCTGGAGTGCAGTGGTGTGATCTGGGTTCGCTGCAACCTCTGCCTCCCGGCTTCAAGCGATTCTCCTGCTTCAGCCTCACAAGTAGCTGAGATTACAGGGGTGTGCCACCACGCCTGGCTTATTTTTGCATTTTTAGTAGAGACAGGATTTCACCATGTTGCCCAGGCTGGTCTGGAACTCCTGACCTCAGGTGATCCACCTGCCTTGGCCTCCAAAAGTGCTGGGATTATAGGCGTGAGCCACTGTGCCCAGCCATTTCCAGTCTATTATTGATCTCATCCAGTGAATTTACTACTTTAGATATTATATTTTTCAGTTCTAAAATTTCCAGTTGGTTTCTTTTTATAAGTGTCTGTTTCTCTGCTGAGGATGTTCATTTATTTGAGGAATTTTTACCTTTCGGCCAGGCGCAGTGGCTCACGCCTGTAATCCCAGCACTTTGGGAAGCCCAGGTGGGGGAGGATCACTTGAGTATAGGAGTTCCAGACCAGCCTGGGCAACATAGCAAGACCCTGTCTCTATTTTTTAAAAATTATTTTTCCAAAAGTATGTTATTTTTAGCTTAGAGAACATAGTTAGAGTAGCTGCTTTAAATAAGTCTTTGAATGTTCCAGTATCTGAGTGATCTGTGGGTTGGGTTGATTGTCTTTTCCCTCGGTAATTGGTCAAAATTTCCTGTTTCTTTGTATGTCAAATAACTTTTGGTTTTATGCTGGACATTTTGAATACGATAACTTGAGAATCTGAGTCCCGTCAAAATCTCTGGAGAATGTTTATTTCTTTTGTTTTAGCAGGAAATTAACCTATTTAGATTCAGCCTAAAAGTTCTGTTTTGTTTTTGTTTTTTGTTTTTCGGATGATGGTTCTCATTTTAGCTGAGTTTTCAAAGCCTTTACAATGCTGCTTTGGCTATGTCCTGTGTATACTGAGTTCAGGGGTGAGCCTGGGACTTGTGCCGTTTATACATAGGATTAAAGAACCCCTCCCTCAGCTCTTTCCTCTCCAGTGTTCCTTCCACATTGTTTTGCAAACAGACCCCATTTTCCTGGTCCTCTGTCAAGAAAGACAAGGTTTCTCTATAGAGCTGTGGCTGCATGCAACACTACATGTGTTGCCACCACATAGTTCCATGTGACTTGGGCTTCTATCAAAGGAAAGTAACAGCAGAAAAGGCAGAACAGCATAACCAGGTTTCCCCCATACACTTCAGACCACTGGGATCCCTTGCTGGCTCCGCCTCCCGGGTTCATGCCATTCTCCTGCCTCAGCCTCCCGAGTAGCTGGGACTACAGGCGCCTGCCACCACACCCGGCTAATTTTTTGTATTTTTAGTAGAGATGGGGTTTTACCATGTTAGCCAGGATGGTCTTGATCTTCTGACCTCATGATCCGCCTGCCTCGGCCTCCCAAAGTGCTGGGATTACAAGCGTGAGCCACCGCGCCCGGCCTGGGATCCCTTTTTCTATTTGCTCTGGCCAGAAAGATGGGGTTTTAACTGCCTTTGTTGCCACCATGCAGTTCTGCAACTGGGGCTGCCTTAAAGGCAGGACCAGGAAAGAAAAAAGAGGAGGTAAAGAAAAAAAGGGGAGACTTTCCTGTACTTCACTACCTCTTAGCAACCTCTTTTCCTGGTCCTTTGGCCGGAAAGACAGGGTTTTTCTAGAAGTTTTTGCTGCCTTGCCTTCACTTGCTGTTGTTTACTTTTTGTAGTCCTGAAGTAGTTGTTTTTTGGTGTGTTTTTTCCAGTTTTTGTTGTAATCAGTGGGTGATTGACGTCAAAATGCTCTTACTGTAACATGGCCAGCATCAGATGTCTCCAACATTCCTTTTAAAATGTAAAATGTTAATACCTCTGTTAAAGAAGTTTTTTTGTTTGTTTTTTTTTTTTTTTTTTGAGACGGAGTCTCACTCTGTCGCCCAGGCTGGAGTGCAGTGGCACCATCTCAGCTCATTGCACCCTCCACCTCCCGGGTTCAAGCAGTTCTCTGCCTCAGCCTCCCAAGTAACTGGGATTATAGGTGCCTGCCATCATGCCCAGCTAATTTTTGTATTTTTAATAGAGATGGGTTTCACCATCTTGGCCAGGCTGGTCTTGAACTCCTGACCTCGTGATCCACCTGCCTCAACCTCCCAAAGTGCTGGGAAGAGTAACTCAAAAAAATCTGTGAAGTAACTTAACCATGATATTACCTTTCAGCTAAGCTGTCTCCAGATTTTTTACATCTTTCTTCATACTGATGAGTTTAGACATATCATTGTAATTTTGTTTTTGCTGCTTTACTCTCTCTTTTCTTACCCTCTTCCCTTACCCTTTTTTTTTTTTTGAGACAGAGTTTTGCTCTTGTCACCCAGGCTGGAGTGCAGTGACACCATCTCGGCTCACTGCAACCACCGCCTCCTGGGTTGAAGTGATTCTCCTGCCTCTGCCTCCCTAGTAGTTGGGATTACAGGCACCTGCCACTAGGCATAGCTAATTTTTGTATTTTAGCAGAGACGGGGTTTCACCATGTTGGCCAGGCTGGTCTTGAACAACTGACCTTAGGTGATCCACCTGCCTTGGCCACCCAAAGTGCTGGGATTACAGGCATGAGCCACCGCGCCTGACCCCCCTCTTTCTTTATTGTAGACCAAAACAACTTTTCTTCGTACTTCAAGAAAGACGTTTGTATACATGTTACTACAGCCTATGGTTTCGTTCTTCCGTGGACCTTATAATTATGATAATACATTGTTTTCAGAACTCAGTATATCATGTTAACTAAGTGCTCTGATGCTTTAGTAAGCATTATTAAATACTAATTAATGTAAAAAGGAACCTCTTACTCTTCTGTAATTATAGCTCTAAAATCACTGGAATTAGATGATTATCAGCTTTCACGTTAAAAAAAAAACTGTCTATAGAAACAAGTTTTAAGAACTTCAAAGATTGTTGGGTAATGCAGCACTTTACTGTGCAGCCAAAATTTGAAAACATCTCAAAATTCTTTGGACTGTTAGAATTGGTATGTTTAGGAAGGTAGACTATTGGGTCAAAGATGAAAATATAAATGTGATATATTGTCAAAACTGCTATTGTCAGGCATGGCTCAATGTAGATTATCCCACTCATTTTTATCAGTTCTGTAGGAATGCCATGTATCAGATTCTTTATAAAGGTATCATTAACTGTGGCTTTTTCTGTCACTTTACTCTACATTAAATAAAATATAGGGGGCCCTAGCCAGAACAGTCAGGCAGACAAAAAAGATAGAAGGCATTCAGATTGGAAAGGAAGAAGTAAAGTTGTCTCTGTTTTCAGATGAGATGATCTTATGCATAGAAATACCTAAGGATTCCACACACAAAAAAATTAGAACTAATAAACAAATGCAGTTAAGTTGCAGGATACAAAATCAGCATACAAATATCAGTTGCATTTTTATACACTAACAATGAACTATTTGAAAAAGAAACTATGAAAACAATTTCATTCATAATAGCATCAGAGGGGGAGGGAAAGCATTAGGAGATATACCTAATGTAAATGAGGAGTTAATGGGTGCAGCACACCAACATGGCACATGTATACATATGTAACAAACCTACACGTTGCACACATGTACCCTAGAACTTAAAGTATAATTTTAAAAAAAATAATAATAGCATCAGAAAATAAAATAAAATAAAATAAAATACTTGGGCATAAATTTAACCAAGGAGGTAAAAGATCTATATGCTGAAAACTATAAAACATTGATTTAAAAAATTGGAGAAAATATAAGTAAGGTATTCTGTGTTCATGAATTGGAAGAATTAATATTGTTAAAATATCCGTAGTACCCAAAGTGATCTACAGATTTAATGCAACCCCTATCATAATTCCAGTGGCATTTGCTATGGTTTGGATATTTGTCCCCTCCACATCTGGTGTTGAAACTTGATCCCAGTGTTGGAGGCGGGGCCTGGTGGGAGGTATTTGGGTCATGAGGGTGGATCCCTCATGCACATATTGGTGCTATCCCCTTGCTGATGAGTGAGTTCTCCCTCTATAATTTAACAAGAGAACTGGTTGTTTAAAAGAGCATGGCACCCCTCCCCTCTCTCGTCTTGTGAAATACTGACTCCTCTTCCCCTTCTGCAATGATTGGAAGCTTCCTGAGATCCTCAGATTCATGCTTCTTGGACAGCCTGCAGAACTGTAAGCCAAATAAACCTTAATAGAACGATCCTAAAATTCATATGTAACCACAAAAGGCCCTGAAGCCGGGGTAATTTATAAAGGTCAATTAAAGAGGTTTAGTTGACTCACAGTTCAGCATGGCTGGGGAGGCCTCAGGAAACTTACAATCGTGGCGGAAAGCGAAGGGGAAGCAAGGCAACTTCTTCACAAGGCCGCGGGAAGGAGAAGTGCTAAATGAAGAGGGGAAGGGCCCCTTAAAAACCATCAGATCTTGCAAGAACTCACCATGTAGTACACCTGTAAACCCAGCTACTCGGGAGGCTGAAGCATGAGAACCACTTGAACCCTGGAGGCACAGGGTTGCAGTGAGCCGATATCATGCCACTGCACTCCAACCTGGGTACAGAGTGAGACTCTGTCTCAAAAACATAAGAATAGTGTCAGGCACGGTGGCTCAAGCCTGTAATCCCAGCACTTTGGGAGGTCAAGGTGGGCGGATCACTTGAGCTCAGGAGTTTGAGACCAGCCTGGGCAACATGGCAAAACTCCATCTCCACAAAAACAATATAAAAATTAGCAGGACTTGGTAGCTCACATCTGTAGTCCAGCTTCTTGGGGGACTGAGGTAGGAGGATGACTTCAGTCCAGGAAATGGAGGTTACCGTGAGCTGAGATTGCACCACTGTAGTCTAGTCTGGGTGAAAGGGCCATACCTGTCTCAAAAAGAAAGAAAGAAAGAGAGAGAGAGAGAGAAAGAAACAGAAGAGTACACTGTAACTGTTGTAAGGTTGGATATTATTTTGTGAAACTGTTTTGTTTTGTTTTGTTTTTTTGAGACAGAGTCTCCCTCTGTTGCCAGGCTGAAAGGCAGTGGCGTGATCTCGGCTCACTGCAACCTCCGACTCCCTGGTTCAAGCGATTCTCCTGCCTCAGCCTCCTGAGTAGCTGGGATTACAGGCACGCGCCACCGTGCCCAGCTAGTTTTTGTATTTTTAGTAGAGACGGGGACTCACCATGTTGGCCTTGATCTCCTGGCCTCGTGATCCGCCCGCCTTGGCCTCCCAAAGTACTACGATTACAGGCATGAGCCATTGCACCTGGCCTGTTTTGTTTTGTTTTTAAGAGACAGGATCTCTAGGCTGGACACAGTGGCTCATACTTGTAATCCACCACTTTGGGAGGTCGAGGTGGGAGGATCACCTGAGCCCCAGATTTCAAGACCAGCCTAGGCAACATAGGGAGACCCCATTTCTACAAAAAAATTTTCAAATTAGCTGGTTATGGTGGTACTTGCCTGTGGTTTCCCAGTTACTTGGGAGGCTGAGGTAGGAGGATTGCTTGAGCCCGGGAGGTCGAGGGTGCAGTGAGCCATAATTGCACCACTGCTGTACTCCAGCCTGGGTGAAGGATGAGACCTTGTCTCAATTTTTAAAGAAGGCTTAAACTGCTTAATCTGATTATAAATGATAAATGTCTAGTATGTTATTCTCTATTCATGAAATATAGCAAAGATAAGCATTTTGGCCTTTTGAAGCATTTATGTTTTAAATGACAAATATGTTACTGTAAACTGGGATTATCAGCTGGCCAGGTATCATTTACTGCAGTTCAGAGTCTCCCAACCTCCATATTTCTAGAACTGAATTTAGACTGAAGGATGTGCCTCTTAAACTGCTCTGCCCTTTTGGTTTCTTGCTGGCAATTGTCTGCTGATATTTTATAAAGCTAAAAATTTTCTACTCAATTTGTTCCTTATTTGACATTTTTATCTCAGCCTAGGTATAAACTAGATGAATTTGATTGCAATTATTTTCATTGTTACTGCTCTTCATTTGCCTATTTTCATCAGAAAAAACAGTGTATTTTCTGGTGAGATTGGCATGAATTTCTCAGATAAAGGAATATTTGGGGATGGTGTCCCTTTGGGAATATGATTGCTTTCTTGCATGGTGATTTGCTTCCACTTCCCAGGTGTTGAGAATAATAGGCAGTCAGAAGGTCTGCATGCCAAAGGCAGAAGACATTTGGGAATTTTTTCATCATGAACTTTAAGTTGAAGGAGTTAATGATTGGCTGCATTACAATATAAAAAGTGGATGTCTTTACAGTAAAGTAAGTAGAGCTTGAAATACAAAGAATGGAAACTCCTACATGAAAATGTTTTTAGGGGAAAAACATATTTTCTCTTTATGGTTTATTCTGCTCTAGGAAAACACCACCAAGCGAGTGAAACACATAATGTGATTGCATCAGACAAAGCAGCAGAAAAATCAGTTGTCCATGAACATGAGCACAGCCACGACCACACACAGCTGCATGCCTATATTGGTGTTTCCCTCGTTCTGGGCTTCGTTTTCATGTTGCTGGTGGACCAGATTGGTAACTCCCATGTGCATTCTACTGACGGTGAGTGGCTCCAAGGCTTTCTGGGCAGTGCAATACATTTGCAGTTGAGAAAGTTACAAACGATCAAATATTTCAGTCTGTATCAGTGGCCATATTTAGTGCTAAAACTCTTGTCTTCCTTGGGTTCTAGCGAACATTTAACTAAGTGGGGAGAGCTAGTGAGTTGTGGCATGTGGCGCAAAGAAGTGTTTATTGGTTTATTACTTTGCTTGTCTTAAAGTTGTCACATTTGGTTGAGAGTCTAGGGCAGAAGTTCTTAACTTAGTTTTTTGGTGTGGAGCCCTTAGGCAGTCTAAAGACTGTGGACCTTTTATTGGAATATTGTTTTTAAATGTATAAAACATAGTACATAAGATCAAAGAGAAAACCACCTTTGTTGAAATACAGTTACTAAAACATCAGAACAAATTTGTGATATAGTAATGTATGTCTTTATCAGTGCATTAAATAATGAGATAATACATTTAAATCCTAAACAAGTTAGAGTTGAATTTTATTTTCTAGGACATTAGTATGCTAGCTATTACATAATAATATGCTTGGCTTAAGAACATTAAATTATGAGGTAGTCTGTAACAAGGCAACATGTATGTCAAGTTAAACATCTAGTTGATTTTGGGTTTTTGTTTTGATGGTTATTGGTGTAGAAAATCTTGATTTACAAAGGTATTTTCTTACAAATGTACCTAAACACATTTGTAGCTTGCTTTTTAAGGAATCATAAGCTTCTCTAAAGGACAACTAGAATTCCCCAAGACTTTTCAAATTTGACTCCAGTCATAGTAACTGTTTTGTTTTAAGATCAATGAATTTATCTTCGGCTAGGTCAACATTTTTCATACGATTTATATTAATAAAAAAGGATTCTGATACATGATACACTTCGATCCTGTGGTGATAGAAATAAATTTGAGAGTTATAAAACTTCTCCAGGGATTGATGTGTAGACATATTTTTTCAGATATGTCAGCAGGGAATTTTGCAGATAGGAAATATTGGAAAGCAGCATAAATATCTTGGTCCCCAGTGGGAGAGCCTTGTGACTATCACTGTTTGGTGGCTGAGTGACTGTTAGATGCAGAGCTACTTGATAGTTGCCCAGCTCCATCACATGAGCATCTGCAGACAGGAAAGCTGTAATCATGCAGTATGGCAGCAGTTCTATAAGTCCTTAATTTAAAGTAGTGATGAGTGAAAGCGATAATTTAAAGATAATCTACAACCGTAAAATAACCTGATTAGTCTGATTTCTACTGGCAGTAAAGATAGTGCTGATATTACTTGTGGTTTATTGTCTGCATTCATAATTAAAGGAAATGAGGGGGCAGTCACCATGACTCACCTGTAATCCTAGCACTTTGGGAGGCCAAGATGGGCGGATCCTTTTGAGTTCAGGAGTTTGAGACCAGCCTGGGCAACATGGCAAAACCCCATCTCTACAAAAAATACAATAATTAGCTGAGCATAGTGGTGCGCACCTGTAGTCCCTGCTACTGGGGGACTGAGGCGGGAGGAACGCTTGAGCCCAGGAGGTTGAGGCTGCAGTGAGCTGAGATCACGCCACTGCACTCCAGCCTGGGTGACAAAGTGAGACCCTGTCTCAAAAATAATAATGATAATAAAAATAAAGGAAATGTGGCCAGGCGTGGTGGCTCATGCCTGTAATCCCAGCACTTTGAGAGGCTGAGGGGGAAGGTTCACTTGAGACCAGGAGTTCAAGATCAGCCTGGGAGACATGGTGAGACCCCATCTCTACGAAAAAAAAAATAAATTACCCAAGCATGATGAGGCATGCCTGTAGTCGCAGCTACTCAGGAGGCTTAGGTGGTAAGATCACTTGAGCCCAGAAGGTTGAGACTACATTGAGCCACGATCACACCACTGCACTCCAGTTCAGCCTGAGCAAGAGAACAAGATCCCATCTCAAAAAAAATAAAGACAAAGGAAATGCTAAATTTCAGAGGTTAGTAAAAATAAAAACGCATTTTTTTCAAGTTAAAGTCACAGACATCCCCTGAATTCTACCTGTACTCACCTCTATAGACCCCAGGCTAAGAATCTTTGGTCGACAGAAAAATCTGCAGAAAAGCAGACAAAAGACATGAACAGATAATCGCAGTAAGATATTAAAATGGCCCTTAAACTTATGAAAAGATGTTCAATTTCACTTGAATACAAGTCAAAGCTATGCTGAGATACCGTTTCTTACCTGTCAGGCAAAAATTCAGAAGCTTAACAATACACCCGATTGGCAAAGCTGTGATAGAATAGGCACTCATATATTGGGGTGGCAATGCAAAATGGTACAATGCCCATGGAGAGGAATTTGGCAGTATCTTACAAAACTACATATATGTTTACCCTTTGAAATCCCACTTCTAGGGATTTACTCAAATACAGCTCCAATATGAAAATACATATGCACAAGATTATTCAATGCAGCATTATTTATCATTGGAAAATACTTAAATGTTCAGTCATGGAGATTGGCTGAATGAACTATGGTATGTACACATAATGGAGTACTATGTAGCTGTAGAAAAGAATAAAGATTCAGGCAGAGCACAGTGGCTCACCCCTTTAATCCCAGCATTTTGAGAGGCTGAGGTAGGATGATTACTTGAAACTGGAGTTCAAGGCTGCAGTGAGCTATGATCGCATAACTGCACTCCAGCCTGGGTGACAATGTGAAGCCCTGTCGCTCTAAAAAAAATAATAATAAAAGAATAAAGATTCAGGTATCTGTGAACTGATAGGGAGAGATTTCCAGGAGGTATTGTTAAATGGAAAAAAAAAAGCAAAAAATGTAATGATCATCTAGCATTTACTATGTTTTATGTAAGAAAGAAGGGGAAATAAGAAAAACATACAGTTGACCTTTGAACAATATGAGTTTGAACTGTGTGAGTCCATTTATACATGGATTTTCTTTCAATAAAAGTTACACTGAGTGTGGCTGCCTCTCCTGCCTCCCCTTCCACCTCCTTCACCTCTTCTACCTCTGCCACCCCTGAGACAGCAAGACCGACCCCTCCTCTTCCTCCTCATCCTCCTCAGCCTACTCAGTGTGAAGATGATGAGGATGAAAACCTTTATGATGATCCACTTCCACTTAATAGTAAATATATTTTCTCTTTCTTATGATTTTTAAATAACATTTTCTTTTACCTAGCTTACTTTTTTGTAAAAATACAGTATTAATACATATAACAAATAAAATACGTGTTAATCGACTTTGTTATCATTAAGACTTCTGATCAACAATAGGCTATTAGTGGTTAAGTTTTTGGGGAGTGAAAAGTTGTATGTGGATTTTTGACTGTGTAGGGGGTCAGCACTCCAACATCCACATTGTTCAGTGCAGTGGTCAAGTGTATCTACTTACCTTTACAAAAAAGAAACAGAAGAAGAACTGGCTAGAAAACAAAAGACATTTATTAACTGCATGGGGTGAGGTGGTGGAGTTGAGAGGGCAAAAGGGTTTTGGGAGCACATGATATTCCCCTGAGCATGCCTTTTTGGTATAATTCTGACTTTTGGAAACATGTTAATGTTCTACATATTCAAAAAATAGAATGAAACCAATATGGATGGGAGCGCTAACTGAAACAGATAAATTGTATTTCAAGTGAATAATACAATCACACTGAAGGGATTTAACAAAAACTAATTCAAGTAAATTATGAATGTAGTATTTGACTATATATGTTTAGTCTTGGGTAGAGTTGGGAGAAAACCATAAACAAATACTGAACTCGTTGTTGTTGTTTGTAATGGAATGGGCAAAACAGTTCTGAAGCTGCTTTAGATGTTTTATAGGATTGAGTCAATGGGTCATGTTGATGTTGGTGGAGTCAGGGTTCTAAGTGTGGAAGAAGGAACACGCAAGTATGGAGTGGAGGAAGGCAAGAAAGAACCCCTATAGGGACTTATTGTAATTGGAAGTATTGGACTCGGGATTTCTAAATGTATTTGGTTTTGTATATATATTTATATATACATATATGTATATGTCCTAGCTCTGTCTGAAGATGGGGCCTAGAAATAAAGACATCCCACTAGCATGAGCATGCCAGGGCCCTTCAGAGAAGACTCAGGGCTGATTCCAGGACAGGGGCAGGGTAAGTATAAGTGAGCTTGGAACATCTAGAACTGAAAAAAACAGAAGGAAGGAAGAAGATGGGAGCATGTCATAGGATATAGGAACCCTCTTAAAAGGGTTCCCACTGGCCACATGTGGGATAAGTTGAGCACCAACATAATTAAGAACAGTAATAAAGCATAAACCATTCAAAAAATGGGAATCTGGCTGGGCGCGGTGGCTCACACCTGTAATCCCAGCACTTTGGGAGGCCTAGGTGGGTGGATCACCTGAGGTCAGGAGTTCAAGACCAGCCTGGCCAACATGGTGAAACCCCATCTCTACTAAAAATACAAAAATTAGCCAGGTATGGTGGCACACACCTGTAATCCCAGCTACTGGGGAAGCTGAGACAGGAGAATTGCTTGAACTCAGGAGGCAGAGGTTGCAGTGAGCCAAGATTGTGCCATTGCACTCCAGCCTGGGAGACAAGAACTAAACTCTGTCTCAAAAAAAAAAAAAAAAAAGAAAAAGAAAAAAAAATGGGAATCCATGAGCCCATCTGTGATATATATATAGAGAGAGAGAGAGAGCGAGAGAGAGAGAGAGAGCACTTGCTTATAGTAGAATGCTCCAATTGTTAAATGTAGAAAGAGTGCTGGAGTTGGAAAAATACTCATTTTTGCAACCCTCCTTAAAGGTTGGCTCAGGCACGCATCATCAATGAATGTTAAATGTAGGGGGCAAATTTTTATTTCCTTATTGGCTTCAAGGGGAAAGAAGTAACTAAATGAAGAAATCAGATGATACCTTGATCGGATAGTCAAAATTAAGGTCACAAGCATTCTGCTTTTGATATGACCAAGTAAGCTCTCACTCAGATCAGCCTCCTTACAGGTAACTAAAAATGCTGGACGGAATTCAAAAAACCAGTGGAGAGCAACCCAAAGCAAGCAAATTCTGGAAGGGAGTCAACACTTAGAACAGGGTGCATTTCCTATTTTTACTGCTTTCAGTAGTCAGCCCCCCGTGGGACAGCTAAAACTCTGATAGAAAACTCAGTCTTTCTGGACTGAAGAACCAGAGGACAGAGTTCAGGAGTTTCAGTGGTTACAGCACTGAAAATAAGGGAGAATCCTAGAAAGAAGAGAAACTCAGCCCCAAATTCTGTATATGAACTGCCTCGGTCTCCAGCTGACCCTGAACCATGCTTGGCAGACTCCAGGTAGCTCAGCTGAAGATAATTATGAACTAAACTGGGCTGGATGCAGTGGCTCATGCCTGTAATCCCAGGACTTTGGGAGGCCAAGGTGGGTGGATGGCTTGAGCCCAGAAGTTTGAGACCAGCCTGGGCAACATGTCAAAACCTTTTTTCTACAAAAAAATACAAAAATTAGCTGGTCGTGGTGACCTGCGCTTGTACTCCCAGCTACTTAGGAGACTGAGGTGGGAGGGTAGCTTGAGACCAGGACAGGGAGGTTACAGTGAGCCAATATTGTGCCACTGTATTCTAGCCTGGGCAACAGAGGGAGGCCCTGTCCCCCCCAAAAAAAAAAAAAAAAGTGATGGGGCACAGTTGCTCAGGCTTGTAATCCCAGCACTTTGGGAGGCCGAGGCAGGTGGATCACAAGGCCAGGAGATCAAGACCATCCTGGCTAACACGGTGAAACCTCGTCTCTACTAAAAATACAAAAAAATTAGCCAGGCGTGGTGGCGGGCGTCTGTAGTCCCAGCTACTCGGGAGGCTGAGGCAGGAGAATGGCGTGAACATGGGAGGCAGAGCTTGCAGTGAGCCGAGGTCACGCCACTGCACTCCAGCCTGGGCAACAAAGCGAGACTCTGTCTCAAAAAAAAAAAAAAAAAAAAAGCACAAAAAAAAATTAAACTGAAAATTGAGCAGCAACCCAAAAGACATTTTGCAGTTTTAATCCAACCAAGCTACTTAAAGCAAAACAAACAAAAAAGTCACTCTTTGGAGGAATATAACAAAATCTGACTATCCATGAGATAATGTTGGCAATGTCCAGGATATAATTCAGAATTAACACCACCAGTGAGCAGCAGATGTACATCCTGCACCTCTAGTTGTGATACCCGGAGAAGCATCATCACCATTATAACATTTCATCCAAGAACCCGTAGTCTAAGGACATACACACAAAAGTTTTTATTACTAAAAAAACAAGAAAGGAGGAGAATATATTATCCAAAAATGGCAATGTCATAAAAGTCAAAGCGAGAGGAAATGTTCCAGATTAAAGGAGACTAAAGAGTTACAAGTAAGTGAAATGTGTGATTCTAGACTGGATCCTTCCTGGAAAGGAAACATGCCCTGAAATAAGTACTTTATTGAGCAGTTGACAAAATTACAATATGCAAGAAAATTAGAAAAAGTGTCAGTGTTGATAACTGTACTGTGATGATGTAAGAAAATATCTTTTCTCTTAGAAAATACACATTGAAGCATCTGGGGATAAAGGGTTATTGATGTGTGCAACTTTTAAATGTTAGAGAAAAAGAATGTGTGTGTGTACAGAGAGCATGAGTATAAATGATGAAGCAAATGAGGCAAAATGTTAATCAATATATTGGTCCATCTGAGAAAAGGATGTATGAATTTTTTTTTAACTATTCTTGCAACTTTACTGAAGATTTAAAATTATTTCCAAATTAGAGTTTAAAAAAATTATGGGAGTAAGCTTAAAACAAAACAAAATAATTTTGGTCTAGAACGGTTTTTAATCTCCTTGTATTTACTATGTGTTAAATTTTTTTCCATAGAGTTATATTTTTTAATAAAATCTTATCTTGGAAAGTTGATGTAAGAATAAATGGTTTTATTGTGCCTTACTCCAAACAGCAAATGAGAAGCACTGTTGGGTGGTATTGGACTCTGGCTGTATCACACAGTTGGCCACACTGGGCTCCAAGACATTTTTCTTGTGATTCTTGTCAGTTTCAATTTAAAGTAGGCTGAGCATGGTGACTCACGCCTGTAATCCCAAGCGATTTGGGGGGCCAAGACGGGAAGATTGCTTCAGCCCAGGAGTTTGAGACCAGCCTGGGCAACAAAGCGAGACGCCGTCTCTACAAAAATCTTAAAAATTAGCTGGGCATGGTGGCATGTGCCTGTAATCCCAGTTACTTGGGAGGCTGAGATGGGAGGATTGCTTGAGCCCAGGAATTCGAGACTGCAGTAAGCTATGATTGTGCTACTGTACTTCAGCCTGAGTGACAGAGGAAGACCCTGTGTCTTAAAAAAAGAGAGAGAAAAAGAAACAAGGATGGTCGAATTTCACACTTGTGAACCTATAGTTCAGGGAGTTGTAAATTTCTCCTACCTGACCTTATTCATGGTCAGGACTGTTGTGAGTTCAAGAACAGAGAGTAGCTGCAGAAAGTAATGACCTTTTCTGTGTTCTCTGATCCTGGGAAGGGGCAAGTGGCTCTAGTTTCCCTCTGACATCCTGCTCTGTGTGTGTGTGTGTGTGTGTGTGTGTATACACATGTGTGAGTGTTTGCTTATGCAAGAAAGGAAGGGAGCTGGGCACGGTGGCTCACACCTGTAATCCCAGCACTTTGGGAGGCCGAGGCGGGTGAATCATGAGGTCAGGGGTTCGAGACCAGCCTGGCCAACATAGTGAAACCCCGTCTCTACTAAAAATACAAAAAAATTAGCTGGGCGCAGTGGCGGGCACCTGTAATCCCAGCTACTTGGTAGGCTGAGGCAACAAGAATCGCTTGAACCTGGGAGACAGAGGTTTCAGTGAGCCAAGATCACGCCACTGCGCTCCAGCCCGGGTGACCATGCAAGATTCCATCTCAAAATAAAAAAAAAAGGAAGAAAGGAAGGAAGAGGACCGAGCTGGGGCAAAGCTAGCCTTCTCCCAGGGTATCTTTCTTCCGTACCATTCTACTTTCTCAGAATCCTTGATCTGCCAAAGAGAAATTTGGAAAATGATGAAATGGCCACTTCACTTCTATGTGTTTTGAAACGTGTATGTAAATGTAAACATGTTAAATATGTGAAATAAAATTTTTCCTCCTCAGTAAGTTGAAAGAAATTTCCATTTAACAAATGATTTTTTTAAAAAAACCTGATTCTAAAGATATATATGGTGATTGTCAGGCCAGTCACAATGGTGCACGCCTGTAATCCCAGCACTTTGGGAGGCCAAAGTGGGAAGATGGCTTGAGGTCAGGAGTTTGAGACCAGCCTGGACAACACAGCAAGACCCATCTCTACAAAAAAGTACTTTAAAAATTAGCCAGGCATAGTGGCACTTGCCTGTAATCACAGCTACTCAGGTGGCTGAGATGGGAGGGAGAATCATTTCAGTTCGAGGCTGCAGTGAGCTGTGATCGCACCACTTCACTCCAGCCTGGGCAACAAGCAAGACTCTGTCTCTAAAAAAATAAAAATAAAATGTGTGGGCGCAGTAGTAGCCAGTAATCCTATACAGAGAGTTAAATGTAGTTTGTGTTCCATTATTCTTCTTCCTGTTTTATCTCTGAAGTCATTGTTTTTGCTGGCTTTCGTGTGTGATGACCTGGTTTTACCTATTTTCTGCAGAGTTTTATGTATTATAAAATGTCAATAAAATGTATTTATTAAATTTATGCTAAACTGCAGTCTTTATAGGTTTATAAAAACTTTCTAATTTTAAAGCCTCTAATTGTTTAAGATCCTAAGTATAACTGGATGATAAGCCTTTGTATAAAAAAAGGCCAGAGCCAGCTTGCACACAGTGTAATTTGACTGTTCCTTCCAGTTCAGGGTAGCATTGAGCTATTTGCTGGCTCAGAGTGATTAGGGTCTTTAGCTTCCCTTCTTTGCAGTGTTTTAATAGGAAAATATCATTTATTAATAAGAGGTAATATCTTACTTTATTTGTATACTTTTTCCATTGTAAACCCCTTCCTTTTGTATGCTGGACTCCTAAGAAGATTAAATCCCCTGTAACTTACTTGACTGATGTTCATCTGTCATTTTACCTGGCATTTTGATGTCCCCATCTTTTAACTTTATTTACTTGTATGTTTCCTACAATAGCAGTAACATCTTTATTTAATACACATAAATGCTTTTTTCACTCTTCAGCAAGGATTTATTAAGTAACTATTGGGTGCCTAGTGCTGTGCTACATTCTGTCAGACATGTTAAAGGAAAAGAGAGGTAGAAAATTTAATGCTTTAGCATTTACAGTCCATCTGGGGATAGAAAACATTCAAGTGAAAATGGCTTTGTATATCTGAGGTGGTGTATAAGGAACCTTTGAAGACTGCCTGCATAGATCACTAGGTCTAGGCAAGGGGAGAGTTGCTTTGAGCTGGAATCAATTTTTTAAATTTATTTTTAATTTTTCTTGAGACAAGGTCTTGCTCTGTCACCCGGGCTGGAGTCCAGTGGCATGAGCATAGCTTGTTGCAGCCTTAAACTCCTAGGCACAAGTGATCCTTCCACCTTAACCTCCTAGATACCTGGGACTACAGGCATGCACCACCACACTTGGCTAAATTTTAAAAATTTTGTAGAGATAGGGTCTTGTGATGTTGCCCAGGCTGGTCTCAAACTCCTGGCCTCAAGTGATCCTCCCCCCTCGACCTCCCAGACTGCTGAGATTACAGGCATGAGCCACCATGCTTGGTCTTCAATTTTTTATTCTTTCTTGAGGGAAGTGGTTCTGTAGTTAGACTTTGATTGATGTCCAAGTTTTGGCTTAACAAGCTGAGAAGTTCAGTATGTGCCAAGAATTACAGGTGAGGAGACTTGGGGAAAGGAGAATAAGAAGGTTTTGTTCGATGGTGTTAAGCAAACTGGTTTAACTAGACTGGACATTGAGAAATAAGTTGGAACTAGTTGATAAAGGGCTTAAGAACCTATCTAATATAGCAGTTTGCCCTGAATTTGAAAAGCAGCAGATTCTTAAATGGTAACTGACACATCAGAAGGGTGGTGGGTTTTTTGTTTGTTTGTTTTTGAGACGGAGTTTCACTCTTGTTGCCCAGGCTGGAGGGCAATGGCACAATCTCGGCTCATTGCAACTTCTGCCTCCTGGGTTCAAGCAGTTCTCCTGCCTCAGCTCCCAAGTAGCCGAGATTACAGGCACCCGCCACCACACTCAGCTAATTTTTGTATTTTTTAGTAGAAACATGGTTTCACCATGTTGGTCAGGCTGGTCTCAAACTCCTGACCTCAGGTGATCCACCTGCCTCGGCCTCCCAAAGTGCTGGGATTACAGGTGTGAGCTACTGTGCCCGGCCAAGGGTGGTGTTTTCAAACGATGAATCTGACACGGATGTGTAAGATGAATTATATTAGGGAAAAATGAGAGTAGGGAACCTGATGCTAATTTAGGTTTGAGTGATGAAAATTTAGGTTAGGGTGATGGCAATAAAAATGTGACAGATGTTAGAATGAAGATAAAGTTGCAGGATGCTAAGGAAGAGATAGACAATGACAATTAGATTGGTCTGGAAAGAAATGATCAGAGGCCATAGATCACTTTCCTTGGAATAGTAGAGGAAGAGGATTAAGGAATAGGAGGAAGTTGGGGCTGTTGGGGGTTACACATTTCAGTGATTTTTCTGTTAAGGTAAGACTGAGTCAAATGAAGAGTTCCCTCTTAGCCATCTCTTCAGGACAGGGAAATCTTCTAAGGGTTTGAAGCAGAAAGAAAAAAGATAGTGGCCGGGTGCGGTGGCTCACGCCTATCATCTCAACACTTTGGGAGGGTGAGGCGGGCGGATCATTGGAGGTCAGGAGTTTGAGACCAGCCTGGCCAACATTAGTGAAATTCTTTCACCTCCAGACCAATGTTTGAACAGTTTCTGTCTCACATAGCTTAACGCTGTCTTTCTCATTCTCACTTTAGATCCAGAAGCAGCAAGGTCTAGCAATTCCAAAATCACCACCACGCTGGGTCTGGTCGTCCATGCTGCAGGTAGGATTGGATTGCAGTGGAACTTCTTTGTTTTCTATCGCACAGGGGAGACCTTAGTGTTTATATTTCAGGGACCGTCCTCATTGAATGCTCTTGGACTGGCCTTTGAGGAAAAGGTTTCTTAATGAAGTCCTCCAACACAAGCACAAGCCTGGTGTGCTCAGTGTCAGGGGTTTGCAAGCTAAGAATGGTTTCTATACTTTTTAATGGTTTAAAAAAAAAAAGAGAGAGAGAGGAACATACTGTAGCACATGAGAATTATATAATTCAAATTAAGGAAGTTTTATTGGAACACAGCCTTGCCCATGTATTTATGTATTGTTTGTGACAGTGAATTTGATTAGCGAAAAATGAGAGTAGGGAACCTATTGCTGATTTAGGTTTGTTTGAGTGATGAAAATTTAGGTTAGGGTGATGGCAATAAAAAATGGAGAAAGGCAAATGTGACTGATGTTAGAATGAAGATAAAGTTGCGGGAGGCTGAGGAAGAGATAGACAATGACAATGATCCATCTCTTTTGTTTTTGTGCAACAGTGGCAGAATTGAACAGTTGCAAGAGACCAAATAACTGCAAAGCCTCAAATATTTACTGTCTAGCTCTTAAGAAGAAGTTTGCTCTTTTCATTCTTGGCTCTAGAATGTCATCTGGAAAAGAGCCTTGGCGCTTCTGTCCTGAACAGCTCTGTTACCAGTTTATATGCAAAGCACCAGTTTAAGCAGAAGTGGTATGCAGTGGAATGCAGAGGTCTTAGCATTGCTGACAGGGTACACTTTAGAATCATAACCCAAACCTAGTCCTAGTAATAGAATTCTGTCAGTGGCAAAGAAAGGCATGTGAAAGGTGGTACACTGTTACCTGGCCCTTTCTAAGTATAATATGCTTTTCTAACAAATTTCATTCATTCAACCAGTGTTTACTCATTAAGTAGTAATCATCTATATAGAGTTCTAGTATCTTTATTTTATTTATTTCTTTTTTTGAGACGGAGTCTCACTCTGTTGCCGAGGCTGGAGTGCACTGGCACGATTCGGCTCATTGCAAGCTCCACCTCCCGGGTTTAAGCAATCCTCCTGCCTCAGCCTCCCGAGTAGCTGGGACTATTTTGTTTTTTAACCTATAAGATTAAGAGATGCTTCCTTTGAAATTCTTCTTTGGTATTTCCCTTGTTAGAATTTGATTAACTAATCAATAGATTTTTGATTAGTTGGAAAATTGAATGTTAGTTTTCCAATAACAACAACAGCAACCAAAATAACTAACATTGAATACTCTGGGCCAGATGCTATGCTCTTTACGTAAGTTATCTCATTTAATCCTCATGAAAACCCTAAGAAATACATACTTCATTGAACACATTTTAAAGATAAGGCTGGCATGTAGAAAGGTTAAGTAACCTTACTAGATCCAGCTGGACCTGACTGTAAAGCTCATACACTCAACCACTACACTGTTATTGTTGTTGTTGTTTATAGTATTTTATGTTTCCTTGTTTCCAAATATAGCTGATGGTGTTGCTTTGGGAGCAGCAGCATCTACTTCACAGACTAGTGTCCAGTTAATTGTGTTTGTGGCAATCATGCTACATAAGGTAAGCAACATTTTGGTGTAAGGTTTGGTATTGAGTGTATTCATAATTAAAATTTCTCATGGTCCTTAATGTTTTTCCTGGAATGGGAACATTTTCTTCATTTCATAATTGCTATTCATTTTGGAAAATTGAATAAATCTGTTCATAGCTTCTTGTTCCCATTTTCTTAAGCTTTTCCTTGAGGGGTTTCAATTTTTTTGTGTAGACATATACACAAATTGTCAAATTCTCCTCAGATTTTTATATTTCATAGTAATAATTTCTGTTCAAAAGTATTTTTCTTTTCTTGACTGTTTCTCTTTTTTACTATCCAGGAAACACACAAATAGGATCTTTTCTTGGCTTAGAACATTAATTCCTAAGAGGCATAGCTCAGCGTTTGTACTCTGCCTGGTTTTGTTTTTTGGTTTTTTTTGTGTGTGTGTGGGTTTTTTGTTTTTTGTTTTTGAGATGGAGTTTGCTCTTGTCACCCAGGCTGGAGTGCAATGGTGTGATCTCGGCTCACTGCAACCTCCGCCTCCTGGGTTCAAGTGATTCTCCTGTCTCAGCCTCCCAAGTAGCTGGGATTACAGGTGCCCACCACCACACATTTTTGTATTTTTAGTAGAGACGGGGTTTCACCATGTTGTCCAGGCTGGTCTCGAACTCCTGACCTTAGGTGATCCGCCCACCTCGACCTCCCAAAGTGCTAGGATTACAGGCATTAGCCACTGTGCCTGGCCTTTTGTGAGTTTTTCTTTGTATGAGAAATCATAGTCAAATGGCATATACTTCTTGATGTAGAAGCAACCCATACTTCTAGAATGATAATAAGAGATGATTTTTTATTTCCAGGCACCAGCTGCTTTTGGACTGGTTTCCTTCTTGATGCATGCTGGCTTAGAGCGGAATCGAATCAGAAAGCACTTGCTGGTCTTTGCATTGGCAGCACCAGTTATGTCCATGGTGACATACTTAGGACTGAGTAAGGTAAGCTAATCTATTCCCAGCTATCTAAACCAGTGTCTTGTGATCTCTTAGAATTTATGATCTCTTAGATTGAATTTTTCCAATACATTACTCTCTCAAACTAAAGATAAAATTAGGAGTAAAAACTATACAGGGTAAATATCTTAATTCCAATGTGTCCTCTTCGTATTAGCATTTTCTTATTCATTTAATTTGAAAACTTCTTCCCTATCAATCAGTTCCAAGAATATTTGCATAAATATGATAGCCCTTCAATATTTAAAATAGTATAACGTAACCAGCCATGCTAGCTTCATTTGACAGATATCTAATAAGTCAAATCTGTCCATATTTAATGTGAGGTAGACACCTGAAGCGTGAGTAACAAGCCACATAGCCGCTTTGAGAAGAGCAGCAGCTGGGCAGAGATTGCTGTCAAGAGTTTAAAAAACTGACATTGATTACTGAAGTGATAGAGTAATCTTTTAAAGGGAACAACATACTGCTCACTGAAAGAACAGAAGGCTGTTCAGGTAAATGGAAAGGGTTTTTATAACACACAGTTAGCAACTAAGATCAACAAACCCTTGCTTAACGGGAACTTAGCCATTCTTGGTCTCATTTTTCACGTTCCTCCTCTTCTCCCAGCTCTCACGTCCCCAGATAGTAACTGTACAGTTCTTTCTATTGAATACTTTGTACTGAACATAGCTTCAGACCTGAGGTAACATGTGCTCTTCTGTCTCCAAGCTGGACCTTCCCATGCCTTATAATCCTGTCTGTAGCTCTTAGCAACAACCCTCCGCATTTTACCCAAATGTCAACTGGCAGGCAACTGGAGGAAAATCTTAGAAGCAAACTGACTCAGGGCTAGTTGATGGGAACTGCTTTCCCCAACACCCTCTCTAAAGGTCATTGATTCTTCTGAGCATCAGTCAATTCAGTATTTGGCAGTAAAACCCATATTAATAGGAACATGTGAAAAATGAGATAAAGAATGGCTAAGTTCCTGTTAAGCAAGGGTTTGTTGATCTTAGTTGCTAAGAGTGTGTTATAAAAACCCTTTCCATTTACCTGAACAGCCTTCTCTTCTTTCAGTGAGCAGTATGTTGTTCCCTTTAACAGATTACTCTATCACTTCAGTAATCAGTGTCAGTTTTTTAACCTTTTGACAGGAAGGTGCTGATAATTCTGGAGACATGGAGTTACTTGCTGCATCTATGGCATGTCCTTTTCTTAAAATTTTAATTAGTTGTCTTAGTCCATAGGTCTACTTTTTTAACAGAAAAGGTTGAAATTAGTTTTATAAAGATTAGCTTATGAAATATACATATATATATATACACACACACACACACAGTTTTTTTTTTTTCCTTTGAGATGGAATCTTGCCTGTCACCCAGGCTGGAGTACAATGGCGCAATCTCGGCTCACTGCAACCTCTGCCTCCCAGGTTCAGACGATTCTCCTGCCCCAGCTTCCGGAGTAGCTGGGATTACAGGCGCCCGCCACCATGCCCGGCTAATTTTTGTATTTTTAGTAGAGACAGGGTTTCACCATGTTGGCCAGGCTGGTCTCGAACTCCTGACCTCGTGATCCGCCCACCTCGGCCTCCCAAAGTGCTGGGATTACAGGCATGAGCCACCACGCCCGGCTGCTTAAGAGATATTTCTAGGCTCTATGAGGTCAACTACTGCATCTTGATTACCACTGTATCTCAAGCACCTGGCCCAGAGCCTGGTGCATAGATGATGCTTGTTAAATATTAGTAGAATAAATAAATTTATGTCTGAAATTTAATATCTGCAATAATATGTTGTTGATTCTATCTCAAGAATAACACAAGCCAAACCTGTTGAACCAGCACTTAAAGTTCGTTTTAAAAAGCAATTGTGAACCAGGAGCAGTGGCGCATACCTGTAGTCCCAGCTACTTGGGAAGCTGAGACAGGAGGATTGCTTGAGCCCAGGAGTTCCAGGCTGTAGTGTGTTATGATTGTGCCTGTGAATAGCCACTCAACTCCAGCCTGGGCAACATAGCGAGACCTCATCTCTAAAGACAGATACAGTCAATGAATGGATGGACAGAATGATGGAACTGTGGTGAATATAGTTTAATAATAGTGTGTGGTACATATCAAAATTGCTAAGAGTAAATTTCAGATGTTCTCACCACAAAATATGATAAATATTTGAGATGACAGATGTTAGTTTTATTTAATTATTCCACATTTTATTCATGAATCATAATGTCACTTTATACCCTATAAATATATATAATTGTAAATTGTTGATTTACAATAAATTTTTTAAAAAATCAATTGCGTACATCACTGATATTCTTAAACCCTTATTTGGAAGCTTCCCATGAATAACTTAAAGTTGCTGTGTTCTCTAGATGTCCCCAGTGTCCTAGACAGCACCAGTTAAGAACAGTGAGTGTTTTTTAATTGGGACTTCTTCCTGACCCTGAATTTTACTTGACTTAGTTTTTCCTCTTTCTCTCTTCTAATTCACAGAGCAGTAAAGAAGCCCTTTCAGAGGTGAACGCCACGGGAGTGGCCATGCTTTTCTCTGCCGGGACATTTCTTTATGTTGCCACAGTACATGTCCTCCCTGAGGTGGGCGGAATAGGGCACAGCCACAAGCCCGATGCCACGGGAGGGAGAGGCCTCAGCCGCCTGGAAGTGGCAGCCCTGGTTCTGGGTTGCCTCATCCCTCTCATCCTGTCAGTAGGACACCAGCATTAAATGTTCAAGGTCCAGCGTTGGTCCAGGGCCGTTTGCCATCCAGTGAGAACAGCCGGCACGTGACAGCTACTCACTTCCTCAGTCTCTTGTCTCACCTTGCTCATCTCTACATGTATTCCTAGAGTCCAGAGGGGAGGTGAGGTTAAAACCTGAGTAATGGAAAAGCTTTTAGAGTAGAAACACATTTACGTTGCAGTTAGCTATAGACATCCCATTGTGTTATCTTTTAAAAGGCCCTTGACATTTTGCGTTTTAATATTTCTCTTAACCCTATTCTCAGGGAAGATGGAATTTAGTTTTAAGGAAAAGAGGAGAACTTCATACTCACAATGAAATAGTGATTATGAAAATACAGTGTTCTGTAATTAAGCTATGTCTCTTTCTTCTTAGTTTAGAGGCTCTGCTACTTTATCCATTGATTTTTAACATGGTTCCCACCATGTAAGACTGGTGCTTTAGCATCTATGCCACATGCGTTGATGGAAGGTCATAGCACCCACTCACTTAGATGCTAAAGGTGATTCTAGTTAATCTGGGATTAGGGTCAGGAAAATGATAGCAAGACACATTGAAAGCTCTCTTTATACTCAAAAGAGATATCCATTGAAAAGGGATGTCTAGAGGGACTTAAACATCTCCTTTGGCACGTGCCTCTCTGAATCCAGCCTGCCATTCCATCAAATGGAGCAGGAGAGGTGGGAGGAGCTTCTAAAGAGGTGACTGGTATTTTGTAGCATTCCTTGTCAGGTTCTCCTTTGCAGAATACCTGTCTCCACATTCCTAGAGAGGAGCCAAGTTCTAGTAGTTTCAGTTCTAGGCTTTCCTTCAAGAACAGTCAGATCACAAAGTGTCTTTGGAAATTAAGGGATATTAAATTTTAAGTGATTTTTGGATGGTTATTGATATCTTTGTAGTAGCCTTTTTTAAAAGACTACCAAAATGTATGGTTGTCCTTTTTTTTTGTTTTTGTTTTTTAATTATTTCTCTTAGCAGATCAGCAATCCCTCTAGGGACCTAAATACTAGGTCAGCTTAGGGGACACTGTGTCTTCTCACATAACCACCTGTAGCAAGATGGATCATAAATGAGAAGTGTTTGCCTATTGATTTAAAGCTTATTGGAATCATGTCTCTTGTCTCTTCGTCTTTTCTTTGCTTTTCTTCTAACTTTTCCCTCTAGCCTCTCCTCGCCACAATTTGCTGCTTACTGCTGGTGTTAATATTTGTGTGAGATGAATTCTTATCAGGACAACCACTTCTCGAACTGTGATAATGAAGATAATAATATCTTTATTCTTTACCCCCCTTCAAAGAAATTACCTTTGTGTCAAATGCCGCTTTGTTGAGCCCTTAAAATACCACCTCCTCTTGTGTAAATTGACACAATCACTAATCTGGTAATTTAAACAATTGAGATAGCAAAAGTGTTTAACAAACTAGGATAATTTTTTTTTCATATTTGCCAAAATTTTTGTAAACCCTGTCTTGTCAAATAAGTGTATAATATTGTATTATTAATTTATTTTTACTTTCTATACCATTTCAAAACACATTACACTAAGGGGGAACCAAGACTAGTTTCTTCAGGGCAGTGGACGTAGTAGTTTGTAAAAACATTTTCTATGACGCATAAGCTAGCATGCCTATGATTTATTTCCTTCATGAATTTGTCACTGGATCAGCAGCTGTGGAAATAAAGCTTGTGAGCCCTCTGCTGGCCACAGTGAGGAAAGTAGCACAAATAGGATACAGTTGTATGTAGTCATTGGCAACAATTGCATACAATTTTACCACCAAGAGAAGGTATAGTATGGAAAGTCCAAATGACTTCCTTGATTGGATGTTAACAGCTGACTGGTGTGAGACTTGAGGTTTCATCTAGTCCTTCAAAACTATATGGTTGCCTAGATTCTCTCTGGAAACTGACTTTGTCAAATAAATAGCAGATTGTAGTGTCTGGTTTGGTTTGGACAGTAGTGCTTTCTATCATATTGTTGTGTGCAATGGTAATTTGTTCTACTGGCCAAAGCCTCTTTCAGCAGTGCCTTGCCATCATGCTTAAAAGTTTGGCTAGTATATCTTGCTGGATGGAGCCTTGAACTCCGGCAAGGATTGAACCATCTGACTTCCAAATTTGCCTTCCCCTCTGGACCTCACTATTAACAAGCAAACCTTTCAGGGCCCTCTTAGCTCTCAGAAGCTATGTATGGGCTTTCCCAGATTTTAAAGCTGCTGCCTCGAGAACTACTCATTTCTCTCCTGGTCAGCAGACAGAAATAGCCATACTAATCTCATAGGGCTCAAATGCATCTTCAGGCAGCAGGGAACCAAGCAGCGTGGCACAGGCCTTCTTGACTGGAGGAAGAGCTTGCGGGCATGGTGGGCAGTATTCCAGGAGAGGCCGTGTCCGTGTTCACTTCTTGGCACATTTCAGTTCCGTTTTCCTCTTGTTTAAAACTGCCTCTTTAGATGTGGATGCCTTAATGCTGTAACACATTTGAAAACATTGGCAATACTTAAGTTGCTGCCATGATTACAGATGGAATTATTGGCTACCAAAGAGATGCAATTGATGATGAGAAGCATGATTCTTCCTTCCATATAACCAAAGTTAATCTTAATTGCAATTTGACTCCGTTTCCTTGGTAGGGATAGACTTTCTTCAGATTCCAAGTGCTCTCTTAAATGGCAAATTAAGTTAAAGAATACTACTGCTCCATTCCCCTCACTTATTCTCCAGTTAATTGCTTGTCAGTTCCATTTCAAGAAAGCAGTGATGTTCCAGGTTTGATTCAGTTTTCCTGTGCACACTGTTGCCAAATTTTTTTTTAGCAGAGATTCTGCACTGGAACGTAGATAGTTGGAAACAGTACTACCTACCTAGAGGTTATGTGTTTTCTCTTTCTCCCCGCTTTCACCTCTTTCTTTCCCAATTCAAAACAGCCAAGTGAGCCCTGTTCTGGTATTTTGAATCATTAGAGAAAAGAAAGGGAGTGGCTGTTTTGAGTTGTCCTTTCTTTGCAGAAAGGAGAAAATGTGATTGTGTTTTTTTTTACCAGCCTACTTCTAAGTGTCACTGCCTGGTTTTTCTCTTTTTCAAGGATTAGAACTAAGAGGACACACCAGCATCGGAGTGTATTAAGCCCCTGAAACACATGGTAGCTAGGGACTGAACACAGGAACCGTATGACAGCAGCACAAACCCCCAAAGGATGTTCCTGCCTTGTGGGCCCCTGAGCCCCTTGGGAGACTGAGAATCATGACCAGATTCATCCAGAACTGCTGCAGTATTAAGTGAAAATCCTCTGTAGTTGTTCTGCAGAGGAACCTTCCTTCCATTAGAAAATTTCTGCTCAATACAGAATGGTCCACATCACCCAAAGTGCACTGTTGGAGATGCTGTGAAATTAAAACCTCTTTGTACCTGAGACATCTAGATTCACCTCAGGAGGCCTGAAGGAAATGTGTAACTTGTGGGAAAGAACTAGACAACCATTTAGGAATTCTCTAGATATACTCAGCCTAACCCAGTGGCTTAACACAAGGAGATTGGCTTTGATCTTTTTTTCTTGTGGCATCTTCCAGCAAGTTAGAAGTCTCATGGGATAAGACTGCAGTTCCCCTGGTTCAATAGCTGGAACAGTGATTTTAAATGTCCCTTTTTCTGGATCCCTTGTAAACATGAAATCATTCCATGGATGGCTGCCTTATAATTTTGTCTCTTTCCACTTTAATTGTGAATGGTTAAAAAAATGCTGTTTTCTGATATTAAATTTTTATTAGTGCATACCTTAATCTGAGTGGCTCATTACTTATCCTTTTGGCAGTTTGTTTGATGACCAGAATTGACCTGTATTTGAACATCAGAAAAGAGAATGAAAAGTTGTGATGGATGGTAGAAAGATGTACCTACCACAGGCACATCCTTTAGGGAAGGGAGGGAGAAAGGAGAGAGGGGAAATTAAGGACTTGATAGACCAATCTGCCCTGAAAGACACAAATGCATTGATAATTGTTTTTGCCTTGCTGTTGTTAGCAAATATTATTTATGAAGGTAGCTCTCTCTACTCTCAGAAAAGAGAAAGAGGCAACAGATCCAAACCACAGTGGATTCATTTCAGAGGGCAGAGTTGTTATATGAGTAGATAGATGCTATGAACAACTGACCCTGGAAATTAAAGAGATTTGACTAGAAGCGTGACTTGTGAATTTGATAAATGTTTTTCTCCCTCTGTGGACTTATGGTTAGTCATTAGATTTCATTAAATACTACTGGCCCACTTTGTGCTGGTTTTCTATATGTATAGTTACATGTATAGCTAGTTACAAAGATTGTGCTCAGGGCAGGCATGGTGGCTCACGCTTGTAATCCCAGCACTTTGGGAGGCCGAAGTGGGTAGATCACCTGAGGTCAGGAGTTCGAGACCACCCTGGCCAACATGGTGAAACCCCATCTCTACTGAAAATAGAAAAATTAGCCAGGTGTGGTAGGGGGGTAACTGTAAATCCCAGCTACTCGGGAGGCTTCCCTGAGATCAAAACACACACACACACCTGGGCTTAGCCAAAATAGCTACCAATCCTTTTCTGTTTGGTGTCATTTTTATTTTATTTTTTCCTGCTCACATGATCTGTTTTTTGTTTGTTTGTTTTTTGAGACAGAGTCTTGCTCTGTAGCCCAGGCTGGAGTGCAGTGGTGTGATCTCGGCTCACTGCAAGCTCCACCTCCCAGGTTCACGCCATTCTTCTGCCTCAGCCTCCCGAGTAGCTAGGACTACAGGTGCCCACCACCATGCCCAGCTAATTTTTTGTATTTTTAGTAGAGACGGGGTTTCATTGTGTTAGCCAGGATGATCTTGATCTCCTGACCTCATGATCCGCCCTCCTCAGCCTCCCAAAGTGCTGGGATTACAGGCGAGAGCCACCACGCCCGGCCTGATCTGTTTTTTAATCTAGGTGCTGGTTACAGGGTTATAGAGGTGAAAAAGCGGTACACATGATTTGTGCTTTTTACCTTATGTCATAGCTCAATAAAAAGTCTTTAAAAGTCAGTGTCACCAGGTGTGATGGTTCATGTCTGTAATCTCAGCCACTTTGAGTGGCTGAGGTGGGAGGATTGCTTGAGCCCAGGAGTTTGAGACCAGCTTGGGCAACACAGTGAGACCCCCATCTCTACAAAAAATTTTTTTTAAAAAATTAGCTGGGGCCAGGCACGGTGGCTCACGCCTGTAATCCCAGCACTTTGGGAGGCCGAGGTGGGTGGGTCGCGAGGTCAGGAGATTGAGACCATCCTGGCTAATATGGTGAAACCCCGTCTCTACTAAAAATACAAAAAATTAGCCGGGCGTGGTGGCGGGCGCCTGTAGTCCCAGCTGCTCGGGAGGCTGAGGCAGGAGAATGGCGTGAACCCGGGAGGCAGAGTTTGCAGTGAACCGAGATCACGCCGCTGCACTCCAGCCTGGGTGACAGAGCGAGACTGTCTCAAAAAAAAAAAAAAAGCTGGATGTAGTGACATGCACCTGTGGTCCCAGCTACTTGGGAAGCTGAGGTGGGAGGATTGCTTGACCCCAGGAGGTCAAGGCTGCAGTGAACTGTGATCACGCCGTTTCACTCCAGCCTGGGCAACAGAGCAAGACTCTGTCTCAAAAAATTCACTTAAAAAAAAGAAAGAATTCTGTTCTAAATTAAGAGAGTCTGAAGAGATGAAATAATCAAATCCAGTGATTAACCTGGATTGGAGGTTCCTTTTTGGTTGAACCAGATCAGAAATTTGAAAGTTCAAAAAACATGTTGGGGATGACAGCTGCACAATTCTGTGAACCTACCAAAAGCTATTGAATTGTACACTTAAAAAATGGGAACTCAACATTAAGGGCACATTCCTCCACAAAACTGCCCTCCAGACACCAGCAGCAAGTTCAGGAATTACCAGGCAATCCTTACTTCTGACTAGCTGGCTGCAAATTTGGAGTTTCCCACAGCCACTCTCTGGTCAGTAATTTGCTAAAACAACTCACAGAACTCCAGAAAAAACTATGTTATGATTGCAGTTCTATTATAGCAAAAAGGACAGACCAGAAACAGAAGAAGAGGTGCCTGGGGCAAAGTCTGAGAGAGTCCCAAATGTGAAGCTTCCCTCATTCTCAGGGACACATTGCCCTCCCAGCATTGAAGCATGAAAATACTCTGACCAGGGACGTTCTCCTGAGTTTTGGTATCCGGAGTTTTTATTGAGGCTTCGTTATTTAGGTATGATTGAATCATTGGCTATGTGGTTGAACTCAATCTCTAGCCCCCTTTTCCTTCCTGGAGGTTGGACTGGTATCACATGACTCAAAGCCCCAACTCTAACTACATGGTTGGCTTTTCCGGGTGGCCAGCTCCCAGCCTGAGTCATCTTGCAAACATAAACTATCCAGGGGTCTTCCGTGAGTCACTGTGTTAGCAGAAACTATCAAGTGGGATCCCAGGGGTCCACCATGAATAATGAATACTCCTATCACTCAGGAAATTCCAAAGAATTAGAGGTTACTTCCCAGAAACCAAAGACAAAGGCCGCCTAATTCTTTGCTACACAGATGGTCAGAGCTGGACACTTAAAGGTGAAACCTGGCCAGGTGTGGTGGCTCATGCCTGTAATCCCAGTACTTTGGGAGGCCGAGGTGGGTGGATCACTTGAGGCCAGGAGTTCAAGACCAGCTTGGCCAACATGGCAAAACTCTGTCTCTACTAAAAATACAAAAATTAGCCAGGCGTGGTGGTGCATACCTGTAATCCCAGCTACTCGGGTGGCTGAGGCATGAGAATTGCTTGAGCCCAGGAGGCAGAGGTTGCAGTGAGCTGAGATCCCACCACTGCCCTCTAGCCTGGGCAACAGAACAAGACTCTGTCTGGAAAAAAAAAAAAAAAAAAAAAAGTGAAACCTGAACCAAGACTTGAAAGAAGTGAGTACCTGAGCCAAGCAGATACCTGGGAGGAGAATATCCCAGGCACAGCAAATAGCTAGAGCGCAGATCCTAACATTAGAGCTTACTTGGCTTGTTCAAGAAGAAGCAAAAAGACAAGTGCAGCTGGAATAGAGTGAGGAAAGAATAGTTGAAAAGGAAGGGCCGGGAGCAGTGGCTCACGCCTGGAATCCCAGCGCTTTGGGAGGCCGAGGTGGGTGGATCACGAGGTCAGGAGATCAAGACCATCCTGGCTAACACGGTGAAACCCCGTCTCTACTAAAAATACAAAAAATTAGCCGGGCGTGGTGGCGGGCACCTGTAGTCCCAGCTACTTGGGAGGCTGAGGCAGGAGAATGCTGTGAACCCGGGAGGCGGAGCTTGCAGTGAGCCAAGATCACGCTACTGCACTCCAGCCTGGGCGACAGAGCAAGACTCTGTCTCAAAAAAAAAAAAAAAAAAAAAAAGACACGTGGAGGGCCTAATTAAACTGACAAAGTCTCAATGCAAGCACTGACACAGAGATAGTGGAATGAAAGAGCCCAGCAGTAAGAAGCAGAATATTTAAGAATCTAAAATATGGCTAAAGATGACTTAAGGAAAAAAGAAAAAGCCACAGCATAGAAAAACACAATGGTAAATGTTGGGAAATTTTAAGAAAAGCAATCAGATTAAATGCTAGGTTTATACCGTATATGCAGTAAATGGTAGCTGGACAAAATAGTGAAATGTTAAAAGAAAAAAATGGATAAAATGGAAGCCAGTGTAAAGTGATACTACATTTCTAAAGAGCATACCAAGAGTTTGAATATATTTAAGCTTTTTATCCCAGGCCTTCCACCTTTGGAATTTATTATAAGCAGTTACAAAAATATATATTCGCCTAGAAATGTTTATGGGAAATGTATTTTTAATAGCATAAAATTGGAATTAGCCTAAATATGCAATAATATATCTCATTGAGATTATGCCAGCAGAGGAAAAAATGGGATGATGTAATCTTATGTGACTGAAAGCTGGAACAAAATTTTGTTTATAGTTAGAAATATTTACCTGTGTTAATATAGTCTAGTAAAAATACATAAATTGAGTGACAAGGACTTTCAGTTATGAGTAACCTATTTTCTTGTTACTAAATGGCACATGTTTGTGATTATGCCGCTTTGTAATTTTTTTCTTTTTTTTTTTTAGAGACAGGGTCGCCCAGGCTGGGGTGCAGTGGTAGGATCACAGCTCACTGTAACCTCCAACTCCTGGGCTCAAGCAACCCTCCCCCACCTCAGCCTCAGCCTGTAGTTAGGACTACAGGCACACACCACCACACTCAGCTAATTTTTTTAATTTTATTTTTCGTATGCAGAGATGAGGTCTTGCTATGTTGCCTGGGCTAGTCTCGAACCCCTTGGCTCAAGAAGTTCTGCTCTGGCCTCCAAAAGTGTGGGGATTACAGGCATGAGCCATGCTGCCACGTCCCATATTTTTTAGTAATAAAATTTTTTCATATCTCAGAGACGGAAATCTTTCTACTTAAGCCCTCATAAAACTGAGTTCATCTCACTCTGCTGAAACTTAAGATTCCTGTTTCCAACTCAAAAGGTCTTTTCTAGGTTGTCATTCTCCTCTAACTTTCTGGCCCCTGGACATTGTTAATTACCCTCTTTGAGAGCAAGGCAGTCACTCCTCAGGGAAAGCAGAATGTCCCATGCAAAGCCTCCTCCTAACATGATTCTATCCCCCAGCACCAAAATATCACTTCACTTCCTATCATCCAGGGCTGTTTCTTATATACCAACATATTACTCATAAATGAGAGAAATACAAACTCCTCCAGGAGGAAATAAGAGACTTGGTTTAAGGGTTCAGACCCTGCCCCTTAGTCATTAACAGCAATCACTGCATAGCCAGAAATGTAGGTGGGATAGTCAATCTGGTGAAAGGGGAAGATAAGGCCCCGTGTGGTGGCTCATGTCTGTAATCCCAGCATTTTGGGAGGCTGAGGCAAGAAGACCACTTGAGGCTAGGAGGTGGAGACCTGCCTGGGCAAATAGCGAGACCCTGTCTCTGTGAATAAATAAATAAAGCCAGGCATGGTGGCACGTGCCTATAGTCCCAGCTACTCAGGAGGCTGAGTTGGGAAGATGGCTTCAGCCCAGGAGGCAGAGTTTGCAGTAAGCTGAGATTCTGCCACTGCACTCCAGCCTGGGTGATAGAGCCAGACTCTGTCTCAAAAAAAGGTGGGGATTGGGGGGAGATGGAGTTTCAGGTGAGGGTCAGTAGAGCTGCTTATTATCAGCCCTCAAATCTCAACTATTTGTGAACAGGAGGCACCTCAGAAGCTCCTTGGAATTTCACCACTAATAAATCATTTCTGAACAGGAGTTACATCTTCAACCATGGTGGAACGATGTCTATCCAGTGAGCCAAATTCCTGTAGTTCTCCAATACCTCATCTTGTTACACAGCCTTCTGTGCTGGTTTCGATCAACCCCACTCCTTAGAGAAATAAAGGCCACATTCTTGAATGTCAGTAGGCCAAGAAATAAACACAGTTATTCATGAAGAGGTCAGGCATTCACATGTTTTGGGAGGACTTGTGGAGTTAGTTAAGACAAGGGAGGTAGTTCATGGATAGGACCATGTTTTTATCCAGTGTTCAGAGCCGTGAGTTAAACAATAACAGATTAGTTAAATTATGGAAAAGCAATACAATGGAATACTATGAGATCAAAAATGTAATTACAAATATGTTCATGATTAATTTCAGGTATGAAAAGCAGTTTACCAGACTGCATGTGGCAGATACTCCTTTTGAAAATTGTAATATAAGGATAGTGAAAAAGAAGGGCAGAGATAAATGAATACAACTAGTTCAGAAAATTATACCCTCAAATTTCAACTGTAATTATCTCTGGATTGTGGAATTGTGAGTAATGTTTGATTTATTCTTTTAATTATAAGTGCTTTCACATTTGTCGACAATCACCATATATTTCCTTTCTTTCTTTCTTTCTTTCTTTCTTTCTTTCTTTCTTTCTTTCTTTCTTTCTTTCTTTCCTTCCTTCCTTCCTTCCTTCTTTCTTTCTTTCTTTTCTTTCTGGGTCTTGCTTTGTCACCCATGCTGGAGGGGCAGTGGTGCAATCATAAGCCCATAGCTCACTGCAGCCTCAAACTCCTGAGCTCAATTGATCCTCCCACCTCATCCTCCTGAGCAGCCAGGACTACAGGTGCATGTCACCATGCCTCGCTAAGTTTTTAATTTTTTGTAGAGATGGAGTCTCGCTATGTTGACCAGGTTGGTCTCAAACTCCTGATCTCACGCCATCCTCCTGCCTTGGCTTCCCAAAGTGCTGGGATTACAGGCATGAGCCATTGTGCCCCACCCGGCAATCACCATTTATTTCTATAGAATTAGGGAGTTTTTTAAAAATCATTTGTTAAATGGAATTTTTCAACTTAGGAAGACAAATTTTATTTTACATTCAAAATGTGCATATTTGCATTCAAAACACATAGAAGTGAAATGGCCATTTCATCATTTTCTGGATTTCTCTTTGGCAGATCAAGGATTCTGAGGAAGTAGAGATGGTATGGAAGAAAGATACCCTGAGAGAAGGCTGGCTTTGCACCAGCTCAGTCCTCTTCCCTCCTTTCTTGCATAAGCAAACACTCACACATGTACACACACACAGAGAGAGAGGAGGATGTTAGAGGGAAACTAGAGCCACTCACCCCTTCCCAGGATCAGAGAACACAGAAAAGATCATTATTTTTGGCAGCTACTTTCTGTTCTTGAACTCACAACACTGTCCTGACTATGAATAAGGTCAGGTTGGATACATTTACAACTGTCTCCTTGAACTATAGGCTCACAAGCTTAAAATTCAACCATTCTTTCTTAAGTTGTTTCTCTCTCTCTTTTTTTTAAGAGACAGGGTCTCTCTCGCTCTATTGCCCAGGCTGGAGTGAAGTGGCAAGATCATAGCTCACTGCCGCCTCGAACTCTTGGGCTCCAGTGATCCTCCTGCCTGAGACTTCTGAGTAGCTGGGACCACAGGTGCACGCCAGCATGCCTGGATAATTTTTTAATTTTTTTGTGTAGATGGGGGTCTCACTCTTTTGCCTAGGCAACATAGAATTATTGGCCTCAAGCAATCCTCCCGCCTCACCCTCCCAAAGCACGGAGACAACTGGTGTGAACCACTACTCCCAGACTTATGTTGTCTCTTTTTTGTTTTTTTTTTTTGAGACGGAGTCTCACTCTGTTGCACAGGCTGGAGCGCAGTGGCATGATCTCGGCTCACTGCAACCTCCGCCTCCCAGGTTCAGGCATCCTCCTGCCTCAGCCTCTACTAGTAGCTGGGATTACAGGCACCCACCTCCATGCCTGGCTAATTTTTGTATTTTTAGTAGAGATGGGGTTTCATCTTGTTGGCCAGGCTGATCTCGAACTCCTGACCTCAGGTGATCCACCCACCTAGGCCTCCCAAAGTGCTGGGATTACAGGTGTGAGCCACCGCGCCCTGCCAAGTTGTCTCTTAATATCAGTAATCAGTAACTAAGGTCTGAGGTTTGCTTTAATTACAGTTTTTCATTTGATCCTCAGCACCAAGCTGCAAGCCCAGCATTAACATTCTTTTTTTTATGAACAAAGAAAACTAAGACAGGCTTTAAGAAACTAGTAAATGGCCGGGCACAGTGGCTCATGCCTGTAATCTCAGCATTTTGGGAGGCCAAGGTAGGCAGATCACTTGAGGTCAGGAGTTCAAGACCAACCTGGGCAACATGGTGAAACCCCATCTCTACTAAAACTACAAAAATTAGCCAGGCGTAGTGGTGCACACTTGCAGTCCCAGCTACTCGGGAGACTGAGGCATGAGAATTGCTTGAACCCGGGAGGCAGAGGTTGTGGTGAGCTGAGATTGTGCCACTGCACTCCAGCCTGGGTGACAGAGCTCAAAAAAAAAAAAAAAAAAAAAAAAAAAACTAGTAAATGGCTGAGTTGGTATTTGAATTCACATCTGTCTGACTCTAAAGTGTGTGCAATTCCACCACATCACTGTGTCTACAAGGGAAATGCTGCCTCTGCCCTCTCCTGAAGAATATATAAAGAAAGAGGCAATGTGGTGTATTTCCTGGAAAAAGCATCTTGGAAGAAAGAAAGCATTAACTTCTTGCCCATGATCATCCTTATCAGAAGCAGCAGTAGTGGCATTATTTTACATTTAGTCCTCCCCAGTAACTCAATGAACTGTGTGCTATAATTCTCTTTCTTCTTTCTTGTCTTTCTTTTTTTTTTCTTTGAGACAGAGTCTCGCTCTGTCACCCAGGCTGGAGTGCAGTGGTGCGATCTCGGCTCACTGCAAGCTCCGCCTCCCAGGTTCACGCCATTCTCCTGCCTCAGCCTCCCGAGTAGCTGGGACTACAGGCGCCCACCACCATGCCTGGCTAATTTTTTGTATTTTTAGTAGAGACGGGGTTTCACCGTTTTAGCCAGGATGGTCTCGATCTCCTGACCTTGTGATCTGCCTGCCTCGGCCTCCCAAAGTGCTGGGATTACAGGCGTGAGCCACCACGCCTGGCCTTTTTTTTCTTTTTTTTTTTTTTGAGACAGGGTCTTGCTCTGTTGCCCAGGCTGGGAGTGCAGTAGTACGATCATGGCTCACTGCAGCCTCTACTCCGGGCTCAAGCAATCTTCCCACCTCAGCCTCCTGAGTAGCTGGGACCACAGGCACACACCACCACTCCCGACTGATTTTTAAATTTTTATTTTTGTAGAGATGGGGTCTCCCTATGTCGCCTAGGCTGATCTCAAACTCCTGGGCTCAAGGGATCCTCCCGTCTTGACCTCCCAAAGAGCTGGGATTACAGACATGAGCTACCACACCTGGCTCATCCCCACTTTCAAATGTGGAAACCAAGGCACATCTCTGAAGCTGGAGCTCAGGCATTCTGGCTCCTGAGTCCATACTCTTAACTACACTGTAGAGGTCACAAGGTCTGAGAGAAACTGGATCAAACCAAGAGAGAGTAGCTCTGGAGTCTAGACCTGGTTCAAGGACAAACTGTACTACCTTGAATAGGGATGGTTTTCTCATTCAGGACTGGGCATCGCAGGGGCTGGCCAGCATCCAGGACCTCGGAGTCCCAGTCATTCAGAATCATGCTGCCTCAGGATGTCTCAAGTCCAGGGCTCCCCACACTTTCCCATGCCAAAGGTGCCTAACAGCAGAAGAGAATGAACCACCACCCATGGTAGTCTAGTATTTGGCCGAGAGATGTCAACCCATACACAGGAAGCTCCTTGACATCTCACTTTTGCTGACTTTGTCTTCTTCATAATCCACATTTATTTTACCATAGATATAATGTTTAAAATTAATTACCAGATAAACTCTTAGGCTTCCAGAGCTTAAGGTTCCTTCCAAACCTTCTGGTGAAACGGCTGCTTCACGGAAATGGTGAGAAAATGTTTCACACGTTTTTACACAGTCACACACAAGTGTGTATCTACTTCTCAATGGTCCCAGCCACACACTCAGCGACCCGTGCTGAGTCAGAACCAAACACCACACACCGTCACAACAATCACCACACACAGCGATGGTCACATGCCCACTCGGTCACTCACCCACAACCAGAGAGAGAATCACACACAGGCGGCACACCCAACACCACAGCCCTTCAAGCAGCAACCCAGGGAACCAAACACTCACCTGCCTACACATGTATGTATGTCTGTTTTTAATTCTTCTAAGCTAGAGCTGCATCCTCCCGTATACTGTTTATAATGTAAGAAGTAAGCAACCTTGAGTCTTTGTCCTTGTGTCTGGAATGCTTTTCCCCCTCCTTCAACTCTGGATGCAATGTCTCCTTCCATTAGGCTTACCAGGACCACATGAGTTAAAACTGTAACCTCTCCCCACCCCCATGTTCCGTATGCTGCTCTATTTCTTTTTCGGTAATGTTAATCACCGTGTCATGTGCTTTATAAAGCAGCCATGCAACACAGAGCAATGTTTCGGTCAATGATGGACCACATTTATAACCATGGTCCTCTAAGATTATAATACTGTATTTTTACTCCACATTTTTCTGTGGTTAGACACACAAATACTTACCATTGCATTGCAACTGGCTACAGTGTTCAGTACAGTAATGTGCTGCACAGGTTTGTAGCCTAGGAGCAATGGGCTGGACCATACAGCCTAGGTGTGTGGTAGGCTATGCCGTCTAGGTTTGTGTAAGTGCACTCTATGGCAGGGGTCCCCAACCCCGGGCCACAGACCAGTACTGGTCCTTGGCCTATTAGGAACCGGGCCACACAGCAGGAGGTGAGCGGCAGGTGAAGAAGCATTACCACCTGAGTTCTGCCTCCAGTCAGATCAGCGGCAGCATTCGATTCTCATAGGAGCACGAACCCTACTGTGAACTGCACACACAGGGATCTAGGTTGTGTGCTCCTTATGAGAATCTAATGCCTGATGATCCATCACCGTCTCCCATCATCCCCAGATGGGACCGTTTAGTTGCAGGAAAACAAGCTGAGGGCTCCCACTGATTCTACATTATGGTGAGTTGTATAATTATTTCATTATATATTACAATGTAATAATAGAAATAAAGTGCACCATAAATGTATTGCACTTAAATCATCCTGAAACCATCCCCCCCAAACTCCAGTGCATGAAAAAATTGTCTTCCATGAAACTGGTTCCTGGTGCCAAAAAAGTTGGGGACCACTGCTCTACAGTGTGCAAACAAGGACAAAATTGCCTAAGGACATGTTTCTCAGAAGGTATCCCTACCCCACCCTCCCACCAACCCTCCCTCTCCCCGCCCCAGCTGCAGCCCTGATCCCTGGCAGGACCAGCTGCTGACTCTGTGTGTGTGTAGCTCCACCTCTGCCTCACTTGGTGAGGGCTGCTTGGGAGTTAGCAGTATCAGAAAGGGCATGGAACTGAGTGTACAGGTGGGAAATTAACTGGGTTCAGGTTACTAACTCAGTGCTGACCAGCCACAGCAAGGTGCTGTATGACTAATTTAGGAATCAGAAAACCCGGATCCTATTACTGGCTCAGCCACTGATTTTTGTTACGATGTTAGCCACTGCCCAATTTTGTAATTTTTGGACAGGAATGTGAGTAAAAGTTTGTGTCCCACTCTGGTTGCACAAGAACTGAGGAATCCCGACAAATTCAGGAGCCATCAGAGGAGGGAGCCCAGTGGAGAAGGGGATCGAGGGGGAGATTGGGGTCTTCGAGGAAGCTAGAAGGACCTGGATTGCTTGCTTATGTCTGGAATGCTCTTGAGGGCAGAATTTGATAACCATCTTCAGATACTTCAACTACTGTCTCACCAAAGCTTCCACTCCTGAACTCTTGTTTCCTTCCAGCGCTCCAGCCCCCATCTGAATTGGGTGTTTGCTGGGCTAGGGGCAGAGGGTGGGAATGGCAGTAGAACCTATATTGTATTTTCATCTGTCCCTGCCTTCGCCCTGCTCAGTACTTGACAAACTGAGAGGAGCGGGGACTCCTCTTAGGAGCCTGCCAGGCACCCTCCCCACCCACTCATCATGGAAATAAAGGAAAATCTGAGTTCCTTCAAGGGAAATTCCAGGCACCTAGCTAGCCCTGAGAAGTGGGTGAGCAATTTCATAAGCAAGAAGGCAAAAGCAGCCTAAAACAATAACCAAGGAAGTTAGAGTCTCAGAAAGTTTGGTTCCCTTTAGAAACTAAAGATAATATCTTACCATATTTTCCTGAGTTGCTTTCCAGAAACCCAGACCCCCACCAAATGATCTGCTGGCACATAGACCTCAGATAGGGGGAAATGAGGGCTGAACTCTGACCACCAGTTCGCGACCATGGGCCAGAGCTAACATTCTTTTCTGCTAACTCCGAATTTTTAGACAAAGTTTTGCCTCCTTTACCAAATGCAAATCAGAAAATCTTTGTGAATTCACCTGTGACCTGTGCCCCACCCGCCTTGAGATGTCCACCTTTTTAGGTCAAACCAACGTATAGCCTCCATTGTATTAATTTATGGCTTATGACTTTGCTTGTAACCTCTGCCTTTAGAAAGTCTTGCCTGTAAGCTGTTTGGGAGTTCTGGTCTGAAGTATAAACTGCCAGATTCTCCTTCCTTGGCACCCTGCAATAAATGCCTCACTTTCTCTGACTGCAATCCCCATGGTGTTTGGCTTTGCTCCACCGGGTGTGCGGATGCAAATTCAGTTTAGTAACAAAGCCAGAAAAGAACATGCTATTGAACCTGGAAAAAAAATTCCAAGAAAGTATGATGCAGAGAGTTAGATGTCCTGGTCACCCCCTTCTTTTTTAAAAAAGAGATTGGAGATCTCATTCTGTCATCCAGGCTGGAGTGTGGTGGTGTAATCACAGCTCAATGTGACCTCGAGTTCCTGGGCTCAGTTGATCCTCCCACCTCAGCCTCCCAAAGCTCTGGGATTATAGGTATGAGCCACTGTTCCTGGTTAGCTCCCTTTTGATATATGAAGACAAGAGTGTTTTAAAGTAACTTGACCAAAGTCTTCTCATTGAGTAAAGATGGAGCTAATGCTGGTGACCAGCCTTTGGCTCCTAGTCCAGTGAATTGCTAATTCTGTTCTAGATGAGGGGCCAGCATCTTGGCTTTCCCTTAGATGTTCTGGGAGAGTGTGTGAGATCATAGCAATAAATGGCTATGGGCTTATTGGCCAGACTCAACATATCTGCCTCTTACCATTCCCAAAATATACTTGCTCTTAGAAGCCAAATTAGTGTATATTCTAATTCATGCATCACCCACAAGAGGGAGCACTGAATACCTTTAGGGTGTCTGCTGAGTGTGCTGCCCACAGCGATGCCGGTGGGTACCAAGAGCTAATGTTAGTGCGGTAGAGTAGCTGGCAGGCTGACAGGGCGGCATGGTTTTCCAGCCACTCCCAAAAACGCTTCTGCATTGGCAACATTGGGTGTGAGTGATTACTGGGCAGTGAGAGGGTGGGGTGGGGTAGAAGCCTAGCAAGAGGCTGGCCCTGCTGTTGAGAACACAGCCCATCTAGTCTAGTGCCAGGGAGCTCAAGTGGAGAGAGACTTTGAAGCGGGGGCCTGCTTATGTGGCTTCAGGCTGTGCTTCCCCGCAAGTGAGGCTTCCCACAGGGGCCCTGGGGGACCCTGCTCCCCAGCGCACCCAGAGATTGGTCAACTAGTCTTCTGTGCCCACACCCCCTTGTGGCTCTCCCTCCCCCATAGTCCTTTGGCCTACTGGCTTTGCACCTTCATGTGGTACCTTGTGCCCCACCTCAACTCTCTTCTGGGTTGCCCTGGGGGAAACCCAGTCCTGCGCAGGTAGAGGAGCCCAAGGCCCATCGTGGCCTTAGGAAATACAATCAAAATAGGAATATAATTCAACCAAGGGGAGGAGGAAGTGGCATCAGAAAAGGCATCACTGCCGGGTGGAATGGCTCACGCCTATAATCCCAGCGTTTTGGGGAGCCGAGGCAGGTGGATCACTTGAGGTCAGGAGTTCGAGACCAGCCTGGCCAACATGGCAAAATCCTGTCTCTACTAAAAATACAAAAATTAGCTGCATGTGGTGGTGTGTGCCTGTAATCCCAACTATTCCAGAGGCTGAGGCATGAGAATCCCCTGAACCCAGGAGGTGGAAGTTGCAGTGAGCCGAGATCGAGGCACTGCATTCCAGCCTGGGTGACAGAGTGAGACTCTGTCTCAAAAAAAAAAAAAAAAATGGCATCACTGCTGGGTGCAATGGATCATGCCTGTAATCCCAGCAACAGGAGGATCTTTCGAGCCTAGTAGTTCAACGCCAGCATGGCCAACATAGCAAGATCCCTAGGCCCTATTTCAAAAAAAAAAAAGTTTATTAGTTAGACGTTTTGGCATGTACCTGTAATCCCAGCTACTTGGGAGGCCGAGGAGAGAGGATTGCTTGAGCTCAGGAGTTCCAGGCTCAGTGAACTATGATGGCATCACTGCACTCTAGCCTGAGCAACCCTATCTCTTAAAATAATAATAATAATAATGTTTTAAAAGAAAACTAAAAGACATCACTAAAGAAGTCTTTGGGCTGAATGTTGAAGAGGGATTTTGGGAATAAGAGAAGCATTCTAGACTGAGGAGACAGCAAGTGAGAAGATGTGAAGAGCATGGGACCTTCCCAGGCTAGCAGAACCAGCGTGGCTGGAGCAGAGGGCCAGGGGAATGACTGTGAGTGAGCGCGGACAGGGGCCAGGGACTAGACTGTGAAGGGTGTTTGTATTAGTCTGTTTTCACGCTGCTAATAAAGACATACCTGAGACTGGGCAATTTACAAAAGAAAGAGGTTTATTGGACTTACAGTTCCATGCGGCTGGGGAAGCCTCACAATCATGGCGGAAGGTGAAAGGCATGTCTCATATGGCAGCAGACAAGAGAAGAGGGCTTGGGCGGGGAAACTCCCCTTTATTTTATTTATTTATTTATTTATTTATTTATTTATTTAGAGACAATGTCTCCCTCTCCCTCTGGTGTCGCCCAGGCTGGAGTGCAGTGGCACAGTCTCAGCTCACTGCAACCTCTGCCTCCCAGGTTCAAGCAATTCTCCCGCCTCAGCCTCCTAAGTAGCTAGGATTACAGGCATGTGCCACCACAGCCTGGCTAATTTTTGGATTTTTAGTAGAGATGGGGTTTCACCACATTGGTCAGGCTGGCCCTTTTAAAATCATCAGATCTGATGAGACTTATTCACTATCACGAGAACAGCACAGGAAAGACCCACCCCCATGATTCAACTACCTCCCACTGGCTTGCTCCTGCAACACATGGGAATTCAAGATGAGATTTGGGTGGAGACACAGCCAAACCATATCATTCTGCCCCTGGCCCCTCCCAAATCTCATGTACTCACATTTCAAAACCAAACATGCCTTCCCAACAGTCCCCCAGGTCTTAACTCATTTCAGCATTAACTCAGAAGTCCACAGTCCAAAATCTCATCTGAGACAAGGCAAGTCCCTTCCACTTATGAGCCTGTAAAATCAAAAGCAGGTTAGTTATTTCCTAGATACTATGGGGGTACAAGCATTGGGTAAATACAGCCATTCCAAATGGGAGAAATTGGCCAAAACAAAGTGGCTACAGGCCCCAGGCAAATCTGAAATCCAGCAGGGCAGTCAAATCTTAGAACTCCAAAATGATCTCCTTTGACTCCATGTCTCGCATCCAGGTCACACTGATGCAAGAGGTAGGTTCCCATAGTCTTAGGCAGCTCCACCCCTGTGGCTCTGCAGGGTACAGCCCCTCTCCTGGCTGCCTTCACTGGCTGGTGTTGAGTATCTGAAGCTTTTCCTGGTGCATGGTGCAAGCTGTCAGTGGATCTACCATTCTGGGGTCTGACCCTCTTCTCACAGCTCCACTAGGCAATGTCCCAGTAGGGACTCTATGTGGGGATTCCTGCCCCACATTTCCCTTCTGCACTGCCCTAGCAGAAGTTCTCCATGAGAGCCCTGCCCCTGCAGCAAACTTCTGCCTGGGCATCCAGGTGTTTCCATACATCTGAAATGTAGGCAGAGGCTCCCAAACCTCAATTCTTGACTTCTCTGTACTCGCAGGCTCAACACCATGTGGAAGTTGCCAAGGCCTGAGGCTTGTGCCCTCTGAAGCCATGGCCCAAGCTCTACGTTGTCCCCTTTCAGCCCTGGCTGGAGTGGCTAGGATGCAGGGCACCAAGTCCCTAGGCTGCACACAGGAGACCCTGGGACCGGCCCATGAAACCACTTTTTCCTCCTAGGCCTCTGGGCCTGTGATGGGAGGGGCTGCTGTGAAGACCTCTGACATGCCCTGGAGACATTTTCCCCATTGTCTTGGGGATTAACATTTGGCTCCTCATTACTTATGCAAATCTCCATAGCTGGCTTGGATTTTCTTTTCTATCACATTATCAGGCTGCAAATTTTCTGAACTTTCATGTTCTACTTCCTTTACAGAACTGAATGTCTTTAACAGCACCCAAGTCACCTCTTGAATGCTTTGCTACTTAGAGATTTCTTCCACCAGATACCCTAAATCTTCCCTCTCAAGTTCAAAGTTCCACAAATCTCTAGGGCAGGGGCAAAATGCTACCAGTTTCTTTATTAAAATATAACAAGAGTCACCTTTGCTCCAGTTCCCAACAAGTTCCTCATCTCCATCTGAGACCACCTCAGCCTGGACCTTATTGTTCATATCACTATCAGCATTTTTGCCAAAGCCATTCAACAAGTTTCTAGGAACTTCCAAACTTTCCCACATTTTCCTGTCTTCTTCTGAACCCTCCAAACCGTTCCAACCTCTGTCTGTTACCCAGTTCCAAAGTCACTTCCACATTTTTGGGTAACTTTTCAGCAGCGCCCTACTCCACTGGTACAAACTTTTGAGTGCGGACAGGGCCAGGGACTAGACTGTGAAGGGTGTTTGTATTAGCCTGGTTTTACGTCGCTGATAAAGACATACCTGAGACTGGGCAATTTACAAAAGAAAGAGGTTTATTGGACTTACAGTTCCATGTGGCTGGGGAGACCTCACAATCATGGTAGAAGGTGAAAGGCATGTCTCACGTGGTGACAGATGAGAGAAGAGAGGTCGTGCAGGGAAACTCCCCTTTTTAAAACCATCAGATCTGGTGAGACTTATTCACTATCATGAGAACAGCACTGGAAAGACCTTCCTCCATGATTCAACTACCTCCCACCAGTTCTCTCCCACAACACATGGGAATTCAATATAATATTTGGGTGGGGACACAGCCAAACCGTATCAGTGTTAGAGCCAAAGTCAGGAGGTAGGAGCTGGGGTCAAGGGAATGGGACCCAGCAGAGGGCTTTACACAAGAGACTTACAGGATCAGCTTGGGGCCTTGAAAAAAGCACGCATGATGGTGGGGAGCTGGATTATTTAGGGAGTCAGCTGTTGGTGGGAAGAGTCACCAGAAAATGGTATTGCACAGTCCTAGTGAGAAAGGTGAATATGAGCCAGGCATGGTGGTGTGGACCTGTGGTCCCAGCTACTCAGGAGGCCAGAGCAGGAGGATCGCTTGAGCCTAGGAGTTAGAGGCCAGCCTGGGCAACATAGGAAGACCCCATCTCTAAAAAAATAATAATAATAACAAAAAAAGTTGGACATGAAGCAAGTTGAGAGTGGAAGGAGGAGTGGAAGGAGATGTTCCTTCAGAACACGAAAGCCCAGAGAAGCCCAGTGATTGTCTTTAGTTCATACAGCTGGTGGCAGAGCCTGGACTTAAACTTACGTTAACACTAGAAGCAGGTGACCAATCTGCCATCTAGAGATTGCATTCACATACGTTCCCAACCCCCCCGCCACACACGCAGACTATTTTATAGAGGAGGGGACGTTGAGGACCTGAGAGGTCAGTCTCCATTTGTTTGGCAAATTGAAACAGGAAATGGCAGCACCTGAACAGAGGCTAAGCGAGGACAAATCGATTCAGTAAGCATTTGCTGAGCACCCACCACATGCCCTGGACTATGTCTTCAAGGACCTCCGAGTTTGAAAGGGAAGAAAACACATACAGAAAAACTCCAAACAAGGCAGACAGACGTGTGTTAGAGTGGGCGATGGACAAAGATCCACGGGAAGCCAGAGGAGGGTATGGTTTCAGCTGAAATCGGTGCCACAGCCTTGTGGAATCTAGGGCAGGAGCCTGAATGGTGGAAGGAGGCTTGGAGGAGGGAAAGGGGTTCCATGGATGACACTTGATGCTGCAGCAGGGCCTGGCCTGGAGCTCAGGTCTTTCTGCCTCTTCTGCTTCTTGGCCCCTCAGGGATACTTGGGCTGGGCCCAGCTGACAGACAGATGCCGGTGCTGAAGCCAGAGTCGCAGCATTCCTGGGTCCTTCACTTGGCACAAGCCTGGAAACAAGTAGACACGACGTGGCCTGCCTGAGGGTGGGGTCAGGGACAGAGGGGCAGGGAGCTGAGGAGTTGGCACTATGGGAAGAGCCACTTTTGTCCGGGTTGCTGGGAGCTTCTGTGGCTCATGGTAGTCCAATAACGATGACTCCAGGTGACCTCTGTCACCATTTTCTATTAGGCAATGTTTCCTGCCCATTCCTGGTTTTAGTGGGCTAAATAATACCCTTGTGTATGAGATTTTTTTTTTTCTTTTTTGAGACAGAATCTCGCTCTTGTCTCCCAGGCTGGAGTGCAATGGCACAATCTTGGCTTACTGCAACCTCTGCCTCCCGGGCTCAAGCAAGCCTTCTGCCTCAGCCTCCTGAATAGCTGGGATTACAGGCACGCGCCACTATGCCTGGCTAATTTCTGTATTTTCAGCAGATATGGGGTTTCGCCATGTTGGCCAGGCTGGTCTCAAACTCCTGACCTGAAGTGATCCACCCATCTCGGCCTCCCAAAATGTTGGAATTACAGGCATGGGCCACCACGCCCAGCCTGAAATATAAGATTGAAGAGATGGATTCCCTATGGTATTCACACATTTCCTTACCATGGGCTAGTCACTTAAAATGGCCATGCTAATATTTGTTTTATGGAAAAGTGGGGACTATCACATCTGCCTGCAGACTACGGATAAAAGCAATATTATAAAAATGTATGTTCAAGCCTGGGCAAGATAGTGAGACCTCATCTCTTAAAATAAATAAATAAATAAAAAATAGCAGGATGTGGTGGCGTGCATCTGTAGTCCCAGCTACTCAGGAGGCTGAGATGGGAGGATCACCTGAGCTCAGGAGGTCGAGGCTGCAGTGAGCTATGATCACGCCACTGTACTCCAGCCTGGGTGAGAGTGATACCCTGTCTCTAACAACAACAACAAAATATGTTCATTAGGAGTCTATCCCTGAGCACAGCTAAAATTCTGTAGCACTCGTAGAATTGCTTCGTCAGTTCTACAGGAAATTGAGCCCTAGGTGAGTTGGCAATTGAGAAAAATTCCTGAAAAGAGAGGAAAGACTGAAAGTGGTCTAGTATTTCCTAGACTGCACTTCACTTCACATGATAGTGTGCTGCAAGGTGAAGGGGAAGGGCTAAGGACTCAGGCCAAACTTCAGCTTGTCACTTTCCCTCATTCAACACATATTTAGGACCTATATCATGTTCTGGGAAATTACTAGCTATGTGACTTACGTAGACAACGCTTTTGAACTTTATTTTTCTCATCTGGAAAACTAAAAATAATATGTATGTACCTCATAGGTCTATAGTAAAAATTAAATGAAATGTGTCTGTTGTAAATAATGTATTAGAACATCAGCTCTGTGTCTGAGCAGTGTAGGGCACTTAGGGATCCTGAGTTTTCACCCCTGACTGGTCTCACTTACTTCCTGGCAAGATTGGGCGGCCCTGACCCACTTGGTCTAGCGCACAGGATTGGCACCTGGCTTGTTCTGTCTTCTGCAGAACTCAGCCAGGAATTCAGCACTCCTACCAGCTGGGGTAGAGAACCCAATGGAAGCAGAAAGAGCTTCTCCCAAGGCTGACCTGGTGCAGTCTGGGCTGGTTAGTCAAGGGGAACAGAAACCACTCAAGTATCTAGTGGTTGATCAAACTCCAGCTGTTTGCCTCAGAGCCTTCCTTCCACCCAGCCTTAACTGCTGTTATTTGAGGTCTATTCATACGTCCTGTATGCAGAGGGAATAGGTGAAGATTGGTTGCTCTTTGTCATTGAAGAAACCTGTGCTTCACTTCTCTTATTGAAGGAATCAGCCTTCCCCAGGATTATCTGGGCTCACTGGGCCCTACCGTGCAGGACTTCTTTTGAATGATTGCAGGTATCCTGCCTTTCTCTGGCCCACATGGCTCACAAGCTCATCACTAGTCCTCATCACCAGCAGCCATAAGCTGCAACTGACCTGATTCAGCAGAAAAGAAATGAATGTACTAAAAGGATATTGGGAGAGCCAGGGAGCCAGGCCTGAGGCAAAGCTTCCAGGAACCATATCTAAGACATGCTGCAGAAGCTGTTGGATGAGAATGCTGCAGCTGCCCCCGAGTTCTTGCTGCTGCTGTTTGTGCACTACTAGGAGCCCACCTCCCCATGACTGCTGTGGTACCCACCACACATGCTGCTGCCACCCCAGGAGCACACAGCTGCCACCCAAGGCACGTCAGATGCATGTGCCACCATGTTCCCTTGAAAAGTGCAAGCCTGTGTATGCTTTTTCCTCACATTTGTTACCTGCAACTCAAAGTCAGGGGCCCTTGACTGGTGAACTCCAGACCACAGGCTCCTAACACAAGTTTTCTAGCTTTCATCTTAGAAAAGCAGGACACCTGTAATCCCAGCATTTTGGGAGGCCGAGGTGGGAAGATCACTTGTGGCCAGGAATTCAAGACCAGCCTGGGCAACATAATGAGACCCCTATCTCTCTCTCTAAAAAAAAAAAAAAAAAAAAAAAAAAAAAAAAAAAAAAAAAAAAAAAAAAGAAAGAAAAAAAGAAAGAAAGAAAAAAGAAAGAAAAGAAAAGCAGGGCTCCTAAAGTGGGAAGATTTCCAAGCATTAGACCATGTGTCAGAAATAGACAAAATATATACAGAAAATGTCCACTTTGTACTCTGGCCCCGGGCTCTCATCATCTTCCCAGTCCCACCTCCTCCCACCTGATGGACCCAAGCCCCAGGCCCTGTGTTAAGGCTTGGCCTGAGATGTTCTGCATGGGGGCCTGAGCCATGAGAGAAGTGCAAGGAATTCACATGGGCGCTTCTGGACAGTGAGCACCAAGGGGATGCTGTCTGAGCTTGGGAACCCCAGAGGGGGTTAAGGGAAGAGTACCAGGGTAATGATTAGCTAGAGTCATAAAATGGGGAGATCTAGCATGGCCTTGGGGAACATCTAGTGGGCATCACACATCCAAATGCCTGCAGAGGGGCCAGGCAGGTCAGACAATAGGGGATGATGGGGCCTGTGGGGATGCGCCTTTAGGCATTACATTCAAAGACTTAAGTCTACTGTGCAGAGGTGGTAAGAATGATACAAGTGGTTGTTGTTGGGGGGCTGATTGACTATAAAGGGGCATGAAGAAACTTTCTGCAGGTGATGGAAATGTTCTGTCTGTTGTTTTGGGTGGGGTTACATCTTATATACCTTCATCAAAGAAATAACTTAGGTCTGTGCATTTTACCATGAAGTATACCTCAATTTAAAAACTTGGGGCAAATTCATAAAGCAATGTGGATCTGGCTCTCGGGCTAACCATTTGTAAACTTCTGTTGCAATCCGACTTCCAGAGGCGTCCTTGGCTCCTCGTCCTGGAAAAGCGCGACTGCGGCGTGGTCTGGCGGGCGGACGCTCACTGCGCGGTCTCCACGCCTGGCAGGTGGCGCGGGGCAGGCAGCTGTGCCAGCCTAGCATTTCCACCTGCCGGGAGGAGGCGGTCCCCTGGGGCCCGGCCGGCATCTCCCTGGCCTGAAAATGAGCCGGTCACCCCAAACGCCAACTCCGAAAGGAGCGGAAGCGGATGGAACAGCTGGTCCCAGGGAGCGCGGGCCAGGCGCGCAGATAAATCACGGACACACACTGCACGGATAGCTCCAGACTGGCGTTGAGTGCCAAATGCCGACACAGACACGGTCAGATTCCAGGAAGAGAAATCCGATCCGATGCGCGCTAGGCGGCGGCGGCGGAGCACAGTGAAACCCACCTGAGGGGGAAGGGTTGGGGGGCACCCAATCTTGATGGAGCCCCTCCCCGTGCGGGCACTTTGGGCACTTCCTGAAGTCCTACCTGGCCACCAGCCTGCCCGGGGCATCAGGCATCGCCACTTCACTGGGGAGAAAAGCCAGACCGCCGCAGTTCACGGAGCGGTAGGGATTGCGGTGGAATTCCAGGCCGGAGTGTGTGACCCCACGCCCTAACTCCGTCCTCTCCTCCACCCCGAGGCGAGCAGGTGTCTGCAGGAGTGCCTCCAACCCCATTGCAAAGCGGACGTGGCCCTCGTCTCGATGTCGGCGCTGCTCGCCGAGGGGGACCCCGGGGTGGTGTTGGGCGCGCGGGGCGGGGACGGGGACGCGCTGCGGCCAAGTCCCCGGTCCCTGCGACCCGCAGGGACCTTCCGGACGCACGGAGCCCGGCCCTCCAGCCGGCGCCCGCCCTGATTGGCGCCCGAGGCCGGCCTCCCGCCGGCTCACCTGCCACTCCCAGCCAATCGGGGCCACCAGAATTGGGGCTGTCGCCGGGGGGGGTGGGTGGCTAGGGCGGGAGGGGAGGAGATGCTGCCGGCCCGAGGCTGAGCCACCCTCCCCGCGGAGTTCCCGCCCGGCCCTCTGCAATCCGGAGCCCAAGCCGCCGGCTACGCGCCCGGCGCCCCCTTGGTGCCGCGTCCGGTGCCCAGCGCGCTTTGATGCTGCAGCTCCGGGCCGGGCTGCTCTGCTTCTCTGCCCTCTGGGACGCTCTCCGACGGCTCCGCCCTCGCCTCTCGCCCCGCGTCCCTGGCGAACCCGGGGAGGTGGGGTCCGGGCCGGGCACAGCCCCGCTGAGGCAGGATGTTCACGTCCAAGTCCAACTCGGTGTCGCCCTCGCCGTCCCTGGAGCAGGCTGACTCGGACGCCCTGGACATCAGCACCAAAGTGCAGCTCTACGGCGTGCTGTGGAAGAGGCCTTTCGGCAGGCCGTCGGCCAAGTGGTCCCGGCGGTGAGTGCGCCCCCGCGCCCCAAGGAGACCGCCGGGGAGAGAGCCTGGGCCTCGTTACCCCTCCCACCCCCTCCAGTCGCCGTCGTGCCTCTGCTTTCCTGTGTGACCTTGGCGTCACCCCGTTTCACTCTACACTGGCTCCCGCAGGAAAATGTGGACCATAGTCTGGGCCAGGAGAATGGGGATGGGGCCCCTGCCCTGGGGCGGTGGCAAATTCTCTATGGAATGAACCTGACCCTCGAGTGGGAATGTTGGGTGTGGGCAGAAGAGACCGTGGTCGGGGTGGGATCCCAGCTAGGTCAGATCAGGCCAGACTGAGGGGAGGGAGAAACTCCATCTCTAGCCAAAGATGCCCCCAACCCCGGGACACCCACTGTCAATTCCATCGTCTTCACAACCCCTGACCCAGGCCGCAAGGACCGGGCCTGAGTGTCTCCCTCCCGCCAACCACCCACCCTTAGACGGAGAGGGACCTGGCCCTTCTGAAAGGCTCAGGCTAAGGAGGGAGGAAGGGCCAGGAAGGGTGCTTGTCCATGGGGAAGTGACCTTGGCAACCCCTCCAACTGTCCCTTGAAATAATTTTTTTAAAAGTGAGCACAGGGAAGAGAGATTCTAGTGCTTCAGGAGGAGGAGCTGGAAAGGAGGGAGGCAGCTGGAGTGAAGGAGGGGATAGATTGGTTCTGCCAAGGATTGATCCTCTGAAAGGGGTGGTGGAGAGAGACAGGGTAGTCCCAACCATCCTTCAGCCCCAGCTGCCTGGTCCCCAACTCAGACGCGACTCCGCGGACATCGGTAGCCACTCTCCACTTACAAATTAGCCTGGGAGGTATTGAGGGAAGAGGGAGTTCACAGCCCCGGACTTGCAGGAAGCTCCCAACTGGCTGCAGGTGCTGTGGGCCATTTTCTGGACAGTTTCCACTCTCCAGTCAATTTCAGTTCTGAGATTCACTACTGGTATGGCCTGGAGAATGCAGACCCTGTCCAGCCCTTCCGCGGAGGTGTGACCCTTCCAGGAAACCAGGGGTATCCAGATGCCCCTTCCCCATCCCACACTCTATGAGTCTGCCCCTGAGCAGAGGGGGCCTCCAGTGTTCCCAGGACCACAGATCATGTGGATGTGGTAGTGGTGGGTGCTGATGTTCTGTTCTGATGAATAATTTAATGTTTCTATAAGACCGCAGAACAAATGGAGCTGTGGACAGTAGCTCACATTTTACATCCCTGGTTTCATGTTGTTTTGTTGCTTCTGACAGGTTTCTCTCTGGGATTTAATGGGATACAGGCTTCTTGAGTTCCTCCAAAGTTGAGCTTATCTCTGACCCCCTAAATGAAGGCTTGGAGCAACATGGAGTGTATTTGGGGAGCTTCCAGTATTGTGCTATGTGAGCTACAGCCCCCAGGGCCAGGAGAGCTGGGGTGGAAAGGCTGTGTGTAGATTCAAGCACAATCAGCAGAATATCTCCCCCCACCACCCATCTTTCTTCTGCCTCAGCAGCTCCAGATAGTTAATCTTTCTTTTCTATTGGGTCTGGCTGCTGTTCTGGGTCCTGTCAACCAAGACTTCTCTTGCCAGACATTTTCACCTGACAGCATCCCTAGAAAATGCTAGGTGCTTGTGACCCCCAGGGTATGTCCCCTGGTCCTCCCCTTCACCACTGCAGGTACATTGGGAACCTGGTCTCTGCACCCACAGTTGATTCCAGGGCTAGGAAGTGTCAGGAGTACAGGGCATAGGCCCCCAGCTAAAAGCACAATGGTAGTGCCGAGGAGGCTTGGAGAGGTTTAGTGTCCCCCACCCAGAGACTCCATCTTCTCCTCCATCCACTACCGTGGCCCCCAAAGCCACCCGAAACGATGCAGTCAGAGTCTGAGCAGTATGTATGCTCTGCTAATACAGCTAAAAGTCAAGTCCTTTAGCCTCCTTCCAAGGAGATCGTTACCTGGGTTCCCTTCCTTTGTAGGAATTTCGGAGCTGCCACTGTGCAAAGACTACCTGGGGCTCAAGAAAGAACTAACATCCCACCTGCCCATTCTAGGCCTCTGTGTTCTCAGTTCTGGGAATACACAACACACACACACACACACACACACACACACACACACACACACACACACACACGCTATTTAGTCTTGGGTCAGTGACAGAGCCAGCCAGAGAGGGCCTGGCTGTGGGGGAGAAAGATGCTCAGCTCAGCCCCCTCTCACTTCCCATCAGGGCCCCCTGGGCCCCAGCTTCCCATTTGTAAAGTAGAGTCTGTGGGCTCGCTAATTAGCAGCCACAGGAAGACTTGGGGACAGAGCAGCTGAGGGCCGCCACCGCAGAGCCTTGCCATTAGGGCGATCAATGCCCTGGCTGGAGCAGTTAAGGGGAGGGGGCCTGAAAAGTCTCAGCACTGCATTAGTAAAGAATAAGCTGGAGAGAACTGGCTGTGGCCAGCTGGGTTCTATAAAACCTTTTCCGCTCAGGGTCTGTCTTAGGACCTGTGCCTCCAGCTTCCACCGCCCAAGCAGCCCTGCCTGCCTGGGGTGGGAAGGTGCCCTTGAGCTGAAGGGTCAACTTATTTCCTGGGGGCAACAAAAGGGGAAGGGAATCAAAAGCATTAATTAGCAGAGATCAGATAATCTGGGAGAGATGTCTAGAAGGGAAGGCTGTTGACTGTGTCCTCATCTTGGTCTGTGAGTGGAGATGGAAGTGCAAAGACCTGGGCAGTGCCAGGACAAAGAGGAAGGGGGTGGGAAATCGCAGCCTCAGCCAGTGTCATGCTGTGAGGGCTTGGCCTAGACTAATTCTTTCCTGAGATTGAATGCTTTTTCCAGCATTCTATTCCACCTCCCAAATCCCTGCTGAACACTTCCCAAGGCCGGAACCCCTGAGGAGGAGGACCCACCCACTTCCTTCCTGCAACAGGAGCATCTATAATCCTCCTCACCCCTTCTCCTCCCCAGGGGCGGGGTAGCCAGTAGGGCCTGAACCGAGCTCCGCAGTTTACTCTTGCAGAGCATCGGTGGGTCCCTGACTTAGGGAGCTAAGATTCATGGTGTCCACCTGGTGCCAGTGGAGCCATGGAGACAGTGGCCATGTGTCCTAAATCTCAGGCCACAACCTGTACAGTGTGTAAAGATTATCTGTGCAGATGAGGGTCACCATGCCAAAAAGACTTGAGGAGACTTTCTTCCCACAGGGATTTGGAGCCCAGGGTTTTGACTTTGGTGCTCAGCACTGCTTCCCAGAGGTGACACCAATGCCGAGCTTTCCTAGAGCAGAGAGAAGAGCCTATCCTGTCAGCTTCACGGCACTAGGCTCAGCCTCACCCTGGTGACCCTGGGGTTTGGTCTCACTTTCTGGCACCCCTGGCATTCCCCTCAGCTGGCTGCGTGAGGTATCCCACAAGCAGAGTTGTAACATTTCTGCTGTGGAGGGTGCCTGCAGGACCCCCTTTAAAAAATAAACTTCTATTATTCAAACTTCTACCAGAGTGGCAACATAGGGTGTGGGGAACAGTGACCAGGTGGCAGTTGAGGGGCAGGGATCGTCTGCTAATGTGTGTGGGAAGCTGGGGAGGGGACAGAGCAGAGGAGCTCTTTCAGCATTGATGAAGAAGAAGGACTTGGGGAACAGTGTCTCTGCCTCCAGAAAAAAAAAGTGACCAAATTACTTTATTCTGAAGATTTCATAGTGTTTTTCACTCTCTGGCTCCTTGTTCCAGAGCTGTTCTCCCAAGCTCACGATAGGAAACTGAGGCACAGAGGCAGGGGGAAGGTGCCTTTTCTGAGTCTCCTCAGATTGCTCTACCCATCACCCTCTTCCCTTTCTGTGCTGGTGGCATCCAGGTTACCGTGAATCCTTGGGTTAGGGAGACGGGCACACTCTCTGGATCACCCAGCCATAAATGAAATGATACACATCAGGTCAGGCTTCCTGGGGTCGTATGATTATTTACCCAGACCAGGTCTGCCAAAGTTAAGTGAGTTAATTGTGCAAACAAGTGGCATTTCTTTCTCACCCACTCCCTGAGGAGCTGCCCTCCGTGGCTGTTGATGTCCTATTTGAAAATGAGTCTCACCTGTGTATGGGTCAGACCTCCAGCTTGCAGAGAGTTCAGCTTCCTTGTACCCAAGACTTAAAAATAACAAAGTAATTGCTTCTGAGAGCAGCTGTGGGTATGGTAGAAAGTGAATCTAAGGCCGGGTGTGGTGGCTGGTAATTCCAGCACTTTGGGAGTCCAAGGTGGGTGGATCACTTGAGGTCAGGAGTTGGAGACCAGCCTGGCCAACATGGCAAAACCCTGTCTCTACTAAAAATACAAAGATTAGCCAGGCATGGTGGTGGGTGCCTGTAATCCCAGCTACTTAGGAGGTTGAGGCAGGAGAATCGCTTGAACCTAGGAGGTGGAGGTTGCAATGAGCAGAGATTGAGCCACTGCACTCCAGCCTGAGGGACAGAGTGATACTCCATCTCAAAAAAAAAAAAAAAAAAAAAAAAAAAAGGAAAAAAAAGAAAGTGAATCTAAGCTTAGAGGCAGGTGCTCCAAGTTCCAGCCCCAGCTCTGCCAGTAACCAGCTGCATGATCCAGGCTGTGGCATTTCACCCCACTGGCCAGCAGTGTCTCATCTATAGAGTGGGAATGGGATGGGTCAAACTGTGTGCCACAGATGACCCCAGAGGTGCCTTGAGTCTACCACAAGGGAATGGGGAACAGGGGTACAGCTCCAAGACTCCCCACCCACTTCAAGCAATACCTCTGCGCTGTTATATATATTTTTTGTTTGTTTGTTTGTTTGTTTGAGAGAGAATCTCCTTCTGTCACCAAGGCTGGAGTGCAGTGTCGCGATCTTGGCTCACTGCAACCTCTGCCTCCCAGGTTCAAGGAATTCTCATACCTCAGCCTCCCGATTAGCTGGGATCACAGGCATGTACCACCATGCCCGGCTAATTTTTGAATTTTTGAGTAGAGATGGGGTTTCGCCATGTTGGCTAGGCTGTTCTCAAACTCCTGACCTCAGGTGATCTGCCCGCCTCGGCCTCCCAAAGTGCTGGGTTTACAGGCATGAGCCACCTGTTATATGTTTTACACCAGCAGTCCCCAATGTTTTTGGCACCAGGTGCCATGACTGGTTTCATGGAAGACAATTTTTCCAAGGACAGGGGTGGGTGTGGGGGTGGTTTCATCAGGCATTAGATTCTCATAATGACTGTGCAACCTAGATCCCTTGCCATGCACAATTTACAAAAGGGTTGGTGCTCCTATGAGAATCTAATGCCACCGCTGATCTGACAGGAGGCGGAGCTCAGGCGGTAATGCCAGCCACGGGGAGAAGCTGTAAAAACAGATGAAGCTTCACCTGCTCATCTCCTGCTGTGTGGCCCAGTTCCTAACAGGCCATGGACTGGTACTGGTCCAGGGCCCAGGGGTTGAGGACTCCTGTTTTACACATTACGGTTGTCTTACTGTTGTTGGAATACTTGTTCCAGGGGGACTAAGTTTTTTGAGCCCCCTTGGACTTGATAATCTCTCTGAACTCTAATGTGTCATGACTCATGCATTTCACAGATAGAATTCCTGCTGTTCTGCCATCTTAGACTGGATGCCAGATGAGAAGCACAGGCCAGGATGAGCATTTCCTGAGCACACCAGGCCATCCAGAATGGACACAAGGGACACATACTGGGGCTGTGTCATTTCTACCTTCCTTCTGCCAGTTCTGAAAAGGACACTTCTGAGGGCAGTCCTTCTCCAGCTCCACCCCCTACATAGCCATTCTCAGTATCCAGGAGGCTCGGAGAGGAGGGAGACTGGCTGCTGGGCCTATTCTGGAAGTTTGTGCCTGGGGAAGAGGGGGAAGCCAGGCTGGATGTTCGCCTTCCTGGGAAATGTAACTCATGTGTAACTCACACATCCACTAGGCTCTTGCTGCTCTCTTGAGAGTGAGATAAATTTGGTCCCAAGACCAAATCCCATATCTAAAGGAAGTCTAAAATCTGTACCAAGATTTCTGTTAATCTCTAAGAGGCTGTAAACTAGTTTCTTGGTTGATGGATTAATTTGCTGACCAATGTACACGGTCCTTGTTGCACAACCAGAGGTGGAACTCAGCTTTTATTCCTCAGTTTTCCAGCCTTCCACACTGCTGCATAAACACAGCAGGTATTTATGAGTCTAGCAGCCTATCCTGAAGGGAAGCTGTGGCAAAGAGGAGGGCAGAGGAGGTATTTAAATTACAGAATTGCAAACATCTTCAAATTGAGCGTTAGGTCCCTGGTAGGCACCCCACCTCGCTGTCACCAGAGATGGTGACATCACTCTTTCTCTGGACTCTTGGATCCTCCCAGGATCCTCTCTCCTCTGCACTCTGCCATCACTCCTCCTCCCTATTGTCCTACAGGATTTTCCCCAAATTCAAATTTCTTTCACTCTGTTAAGCAAAGCCCTTTCTAGCTCCTACTCCTAAACTCAGTGGCATTCGCATCTCCAAACATTAGGGAGCTCACCTGAGTGGACAGAGACTGGATAGGCCTTTGTTTAACAGGACCTGCCCAACATAGAAGATACCTGTGGTTCTAGATAACATTTTCCTTGGCTCCAGATGGGCTTATCATGAGGCAGTGGTGACCATCAAGCTCTGGTTGAGCCCTTGTTGCATTCAGAGCACTGGGGAGGGGGGCAGAAGATGGGGACAAAGCTAAAGCTTGAGAAAACCCTTCTTGGATTCCCTAATTCATATTGGATGGCACCTGTGCCACTCTGTGACCCAAGCTAGAGTCCTGGTCATCGTGTCATCCCAGTCCCTGCTCACCCTGCCCTTGTTTAACATTTCGATGAGCCTTGCTGATTTGTACCCCCCAATAAATTTAATTTTCCCTTTGCCTGCTTGTGGACTTCCCCATGGCTAAAACTACAATATGACCTTATAAGTGCCCTGTTTGAAACTTGCTGGCAGCTCCCCTTGTCTGCAGGAAGAAGTCCAGCGTCTTCACAAGGACTACTCACTCTGCCCCGCTCTGTCCCTGCTCTCTGACCTTAACTCACTCCTTACCGCACCTCCCCTGCACCACTGCCCACCCTTTGCACTTTCTGCCAATAATACCAGAGATATTTTTATAACTTTGAACACACTATTCTTTGCCTATGCTGTTCCCTCTGTCTGGAATGGATCTCTCCCATTTCCATTTCCTTCCAAATTCCCAAGATACTCCTATTCATTCTTCAAAGCCCTGCTTAGTTGTCACATCTTGGGGAGCTCCCTCGGCTGGACCCTTAAACCATTGATTCCTCCCGGTCTTCACTCTTCCTATATCTAATATAAACTTACAATGTTGCAATATATTGTGGCACATTACAATGTTGCAGTCTACTCTCCTGGCGTGTTGTAAAGTTACAGTGTACTGTGGTATGCTACGATGTTGCAGAGTACTTCCCTGGTATGTTACAAAGTTAAAGCCTACCCTGGAGCTTTACAATGTTGCGGTGTATCCTCTTGATGCTTTACAACTATCCTAGCTCCCCGTTCCCAGCTATGTGATCTGGGGCATTATTTAATTTCTCTATGCCCCAGTTTCCTCACCTACCTCATGTGAGGAGTTGAATGAGTTAGCACAATGCTGTTACTAGAACAGTGTTTAGCACCTAGCACAAAGGAGGAGCTTGATAAACATTAGGTGTTTTGTTTTTGTTTTTTAGGGTCTTTTGAGACAGGGTCTGGCTTTGTGGCCCAGGCTGGAGGGTAGTGGCATGATCACAGCTCACTGTAGCGTCGACCTCCTGGTCTCAAGCAATACTTCTACCTCAGCCTCCCAAGTAGCTAGGACCACAGGCACGAGCTACCATACCCAGCTAATTTTTAAATTTTCTGTTGAGACAGTCTCCCTGTGTTGCCCAGGCTGGTATGGACTCCGGGGTTGAAATGATCCTTCCGCCTTGGTCCCACAAAGTACTGGGATTACAGGCGTGAGCCACCACACCCGGCCAATATTAGCTATTTTTAAAAGTATGTTGGTTTCTACACTCTTTCTCCTGCTTTTGATTATCAGCTCCCTGAGGTCAGCAAATCATCAAGCTCCAGGGCCCAGCATAGTAGCTTGGTGTACCAGGGGAATCAGTCATGCTCTCTGACCTGAGCTGACCAGCAGCTTGCAGTCACTCTGCAGAGATAGCAGAGATAAGCTCTAGGAAGAGAAACAATTCCAGTCACATGTAATGAGGAGGACCAGGCATCACAGAGCACAGCAGGTGAGAACTTGGGCTTTGTCAGCAGAGATAACCGTGTTCTGAGTTTGCCACTTACTAGTCGCTTAATCCCTATGCCTCAGTTTCCTCTCTAGTGAAATAGTTTCCTATTTCACTAGAGAAACCTCTGTGCCTCAGTTTTCTCACTAGTGAAATAGAAAAAACAAGCACGTTTACAACTATCCTAGCTCCGCCATTCCGAGTTGTGTGATCTGGGACATATTATTTAACTTCTCTTAGAGTTGTTATGAGAAATTTAAATAAGATAAAGTCAATAAAACAGTTAGCATCAGGGCCTTTGCACCTGCAGCTCCTCTGCCAGAAACACCTTACCTGTCCTCAAAGATTACCTTCTTAACCAGGCTCTCCCTGGCCACTCTCTTAGCAAGGTGAGTGTCCTGGCACCCTGCGAATGCTCTTTAATCTGGAAATGAAAATACTATTCTTTATGATGGGAGAGAGAGACAGCCAGCGTTGACACAAGCCCTGTACCTCACCCAATGCTCCGGGCTTCACCCCAACACATGGGGACAGAAAAGGGCCAGAGCTGATGGGCAAAGCTTCTCCCAGGATTGATGTTGGGTCTGGAAGGAGGGACGGGCTTCCCACGGGGGGCAGGGGGAAGGAGCATATGCAGGGATAAGCCATGTGTTGGGAGGTCAGGGAGCTGGCCAGCTGGGCTGGAGCCAAGAGCTCCCTCCAGTAGCAGCCTTGTGAGCACAAATGGAAAAGGAGGTCAGGGTAGAGTGCAGCTTATTATTACTGAGTCTGAACCCAATCATAATAAATAATAATTTTAATCATAAAAGTAATCATTTATTAAGTATTTACCACCATGTTCTAAGTCTTTAGGGGAACATTATCCTGACAGCTCTATGAGATATAGGTATTATTATTATTATCCTCAAGTTGCACGGTGGGGACCTGAGGCCTAAATATATTAGGTAACTTGCCCCAGTCACATTGCCAGTCAGTGGCAGAGCTCTAACATTGGCTACCCCAACCCTGAAACTTACAGCCTCTGGCCCATCTGTTTCCTGGTCAGGAGCTGGATGGAGCAGCTCCTTAGGCAGTGGCTGTGGGAAGTAGGTGTAGGGACTATTGTCCATGGGTTCCAATCCCAGTTCCACCTCTGCCCTAGGAGTATGGCTTTGCATACACTATTTTGCCTCTAAGCCTCGGTTTCCTCATCTGTGAAATGAGAATAAAATGCCCAACCGTCCACAATTGTGACGTGGATCAAATACATGTGGAACCCTTAGCACAGAAGCCAATGCATGAGAACAGCTGCAGAAAGGGCAGCCATCTCTCGCCCTTGGGCCGTCTCTAGCCAGACCAACTGTGCAGGGCCTGGGAAGACGTGGCCCCTGGCTTGCAGTCAGAATGAGAGTGTCAGGGAACAAGGGGACTTTGGAATAGGGTGGGAAGAGGAAGCGTTCCTCTGTGCAGGGCACTGGTGTTCTGAGCCCCTGCCTGTTGAGAAGATGCTGAGAAGGGGCAGCTAAAATAGCAGGGCTGTCACTGAGACAGGTTTATAAGCAAGGCCAGATCTTTGGGTCCTAGAAATGTGCTTGCCAGGTGAGCCCTCCGTTGGGCCGAACTCATTCCTGCCTGCCAGGCCATCGTCCTCCTCCTCCAGGTCCATGCTAGCTCCCCTCCCTTGACCCCCATCTCCACCCAAGCCATTCTGGGGACAGCTGCAGCCAGGCCGGGTGTGGCATGTGTGATGTGTGGGCCCTTCACAATCCCTACTGAACTCTGGCCCTCACAGAGCAAAGACTACCCTGAACATCCACCTTCCTTCCCCTGCCCCTCTCTATGCTGTCCTTCAGAAGCACGAGGAGAAGAAGGGCTATGACATTAGGGAACACTTTCTGCGTGCCAGGCAAGTGCTGAGGACTTTACATGCCTCCATCCACTGGATCCTCTCTTGCCCCCTAACGATATGTGGCAGTATCCCCTAATGAATCTCCCTGCCTTTACACTGACAATCTGCCCTCAACACAGCAGGGTTGAGACTTTTGCAATGTAAGCCAGGTCACTCCTGCTCAAAGCCTTCCAGTGGCTGTCTCTCTTACTCAGAGAAAAAGCCAGCCTCTACCAACTAGTGCTGTGACCTTCAGCAAGTCATGCCTCCTCTCTGCTTCATTTCTGACCATGTAAATGCAGGGAGCATTTCTCTCATAGCATCATTGTGAGTGGTGTTAAGTGCATTAATAGCAGTAACTGCTTGGAATGAGGTGTGGTATGTGGAAAGTACTATATAAATGTTAGCTTGATCATTATTGTCATTACCATGGCCATAGAGCCCTATGCAATCTGGCCCAACTGCTGCAGCCTTGCAGTTCCCTCGAGAGCTAGGCACACTTCCTGCCTCAGGGCCTTTGCACCTGCAGCTTCTCTGCTGGAAACACCTTACCTCTCCTCAAAGATTACCTTCTTAACTAGGCTGTCCCTGCCCACCCTCTTTGACATGGACCCATGCCCACTCCCAATTCCCTCTAACCTGCTTTATTTTCCTCCATAGCATATATCAGCATCTGGCACATGACATCTCTATGTCTCATTTATTCATCATCCGACACCCACTACATGCAAGTAGTGTAAGCTCTAAGGAGATAGGGATTTTTGTCTGTCTTGTTCACAACTGTATCTCCAACACCTAGAGCAGTGCTTGGCACACAGTGGCAACTCAGTAATTGCTGAATCAATGGAGGAATCTTTATAACAGCCCTAAGAGACAGTTATTTGTACCCGCATTTTATAGAGGAAGAAAGGGAGGCTTAGTAAGGCTGGGAGTTTGCCTGAGGCTGCAGCTTGAAGGATGGGGGTTGGTGGACCCCAGAGCCCTGTGCTCTCCTTGCCATGTGTCTAATGATCTTCTGCCCACCCACTTCCCAGCCCTGGCACAGTGCTTTTCCTTAAGTGGGAGGGGCTCCAGAAGTGGCAGGAAGGCATAAAGGTATTTATTTGTTTCAGTCAGCTTGGGCTACTATAACAAAATGCCATAGACTGGGTGGCTTAAACCCTGGAAGTGTATTTGGTCACAGTTCTGCAGAGTCTGAGATCAAGTTGCCCACATGGTCAGGTTCTGATAAGGGCACCTGTTCCTGGCTTGCAGATGGCCACCTTCTCAATATGTCCCCACACGGTGGAGGAAGAGGAAAAAGAGGGTGAAAGAGGTTTGATTTATTTATTTTTGCAACAGGGTCTTGATCTGTCACCCAGGCTGGAGGCCACCCTGGAGTGCAGTGGTGGTGTGATCACGGCTCACTGCAGCTTTGAACTCCTGGACTCAAATGATCCTCTCACTCAGCCTCCTGGCTAGAACTACAGGCATGTACCACCATGCCCAGCTAATTTTTTTTTTTTTTTTAAATGTAGAGACAAGGCCTTGCTATGTTGCCCAGGCTGGTCTTGAACTCCTGGGCTCAAGTAATCCCCTTGCTTCAGCCTTCCAAACTGTCGTGATTACAGATATAAGCCACTGTACCCAGCCAGGAAAGAGAGCTCTTCTTATAAGGCCACAGTCCTATTGGATTAGGGCCCTACCCTTATGACCTTCCTTAACATTAATTACCTCCTAAAGACCTTATCTCCAAATACAGTCACATGTGGGGTTAGGGCTTGAACATATGAACGTTGAGGAGACATATTGAGTCCATAGTAGCATTTCCAAAGCCATTGAGAGGAGATGGCGGCCCTGGAGACAGTCGTGTGCTGCTTACTGCAGTGACTGTATTCAGACCATGGAATGCATCACTCAGCACTGTCCTGAGTCCTCCGCAGATTGGTGGGGTGATGAGCGCAATCTCATTTGACCCTCAAAATAACCGCATAAGGTAGTTGTTATTATCCCCATTCTATCGGTAGAGAAACTAAGGCTCAGAAAGGAAAGCTGACTTGCCCAAGGACCCCCAACCCCAGCCGGAAAATGTCAGGTCTCTCTGATGCCAAAGCCTATATGCTCTTAACTACTCTATGAAATTCCCTTGGAACAGCCAGGGGACACCTACCTGGGCCCATGGGACTGAAGTGGGATGGACTTGCCCTCCAGGAGCCTGATGCCCCATTGGGGCAAGATGCATACATGGGATGTGGCAGTGGGCCTAAGTGCCAAGTGCAGGCTCTGCTAGCAAGTGCAGAAGGAGCCCAGAAATCAGTGTGGCCTGGGTGGGTCACCAAGGGTGGGAAGGGTCCCGCTGGCTGAAGAGAAAGAGGGAGGGCATTCCAGGCCAAGCCACACAATCTCCATGTGCAGGACCACGCAAGTGTAGCAGTCAGGGGACAGTGAGCTCGGCAGTTGACTGGAGGACAGAGAGGCTGAAGGGCAGACATGGCAGGAAAGCTGAGAGGTGGGCAGAGGTCAGGTGCTTGCAGGCCTGGAATGTCACTGAGGTTCTGCAGCAGGTGGTATTCATGTGCTGTTTCTGCAGTGGGGGCAGAAAGGCCTAGGAAGAGCATTGGCTTTAGTAGGGTATCAACCCTGAGCAGGGGCCACAGGGCTGTGTTTGTTATGTGGCCGGTCAGAGAGGGTAGGTTCAGGTAAAGAAAATGGGGCTGAGTACAGTGGCTCAGCCTGTAATCCCAGCACTTTGAGAGGCCGAGGCAGGAGGGTCACTTGAGGCCAAGAGTTCGAGGCCAGCCTGGGCAACATAGCAAGACCCTGTTTCTATTTTATTTTGTTTTATTTTATTTTAGACAGTCTTGCTCTGTCACCCAGGTTGGAGTGCAATGATGTTATCTCTGCTCACTGCAACCTCCTGGGTTCAAGCGATTCTCCTGCCACAGCCTCCTGAGTAATTGGGATTACAGGCCTGAGCCACCACACCTGGCTGATTTTTGTATTTTTAGTAGAGACAGAGTTTTACCATTTTCACCAGGCTTGTCTCAAACTCCTGACTTCAAGTGATCTACCTGCCTCGGCCTCCCAAAGTGCTGGGATTACAGGTGTGAGCCATCGCACCCAGCCTTCTATTTTTAAAAAAGAAAAGAAAATGGGTTGACATGAGGCTCACACCACAGCACAGAGCTGAGCTTCACTTCCCTCAGATGGCAGCTGCCAGTAGTCCCAGGCCTGCCTCTGCATAGCAGCTGTGGCCTTAGGAAAGATCACGTGGCTGGTAGGACCTTCAGAGATTCACTGACTTCGTCATGCTCACCAGCAAGGTTTCTTTTTGTTTTCTCTTCTCTTCTCTTCTCTTCTTTGAGATGGAGTCTCACTCGTGTTGCCCAGGCTGGAGTGCAGTGGTGTGATCTTGGCTCACTGCAACCTCTGCATCCTGGGTTCAAGTGATTCTCATGCCTCAGCCTCCTGAGTAGCTGGGATTACAGGTGTGCGCCACCACACCCAGCTAATTTCTGTATTTTTAGTAGAGATGGGGTTTCACCATATTGGCCAGGCTGGTCTCGATCTCCCGACCTCAAGTGATCCGCCCACCTCAGCCTCCCAAAATGCTGGGATTGATTACAGGTGTGAGCCACAGAACCCAGCCTCACTGGCAAGTTTTCAAGCCCCTCACAAGAGGGCCCATTCGACCAGTGGTGTGCTGGCAAATGCTTACACTAGGCTCTTGGGGGAGGGAGCTGAGGCAATTCTGTAGGATTGGACTTGCATGGTGCAAATACTCCCATCACAGCCACTATTGAGCTACCAACACCATGTGACCAAATGCAGAGCAGGGAAGAGATTGACATTGTGGGCTCTTATGAGCCCATCTGAGCTGGCTCCAACTCTCCCTGCATGTAAACTTTAAACTCTCATACGTGCACACACACACACACACACACACATACACTCGCACCAGCTTTCAGAATCGCCACCACATTCTGCTTACACCCCGTCACTACAACAGCACTTATTAGCAGGGGCCCTGGAGCAAGGAGCCAGCCACTCTGGGTGTCCCTGAATCTCCGGGCTTTGAGTGCCAATCGGACCTTCCCCTAGAGGGTGCTTGGTGGCTCATCATAGCTCCAAACATGAGTCCTGGGAGAGCCCCTGGGGCGGGTCCAAATGCTCCACATGTTGACCTCAAGGACGTGGCCTCCCCAGCAGTCAAAAAGCACCAAAGTCACAGAGCCCTCAGACCTGAGTCCCAGAAGGCGACTGGGGAGTAGCCCGAGACAAAGGGAAGAAGGAGACTGGGGAGCAGCCTGAGACAAACAGAATGCCAATGTCACACTGGGGTGCTCGGGGCTGCAGATTGCCAGCTTTCATGTTACTTGCCAAAGACCCATCTTAGCATCTTGCATCTTCTTGCGTTCCTTCTCCTAGAGGAGACCCTAAGTGGCTGGAGGTGAGAGCTCAAGGGGCTGAAGGTGTCCAAGGGGAAGAACCACAGCTCTCCTGCTGTGCTGAGCCAGGGTGGTGGTTCAGCGGGACAGAGGCAGCCAGACCTGGAAGCCAGTAGTGGGGCTCCCGCTCCAGCTGGCCACCTGTGCAGGGGCCCAGCTGCCTGTGGGGACGTCACTGGCCAGCTGAGGCCTTTGTGAGGGTGTGGAGCTTGAGTTGGTAAGGATGGCTGAGCTGGTGTCCCTGTGGGCTCCCATGTGAGTCCAGGGCCCCCAAGGGTGCTCTTGTTGTCCCAAGAAACCTCACCCTTTCTCTCCTGGTTGCTTTTCCTTCCCCACTGCCCACTTTAGGTTTTTCATCATCAAAGAGAGCTTTCTGCTTTACTACTCTGAGAGCGAAAAAAAGAGCTTTGAAACCAATAAATACTTCAATATACATCCTAAGGTGAGGCGGCCCCTCCCAGGGCCACAGCAGGGGAGGGCCCAGTGCGGGCATCAGAGCTTGCATCTTGTGAGGGGAGGGGACTGCGCTCTTGCTCTGGCCTAGCAGAGAGTCTGGAGAGCAAATCCTCTTGGGGCAAAAGACCCCCTGCCCCTGTCCTGGGCTGGACCCTCACCCTCCTGTGCCCCAGACCCTGCCCCAACCCTTCCTCTTCTCTCTGAACATCAGTTCTGGCCTCTGTCCCATGGCCCCAGGGTCTAGCTTCCATCCTGGGGCACTTGGCAGGAACTGGCTTTGTCCAGGGGCCCCCAGAACCCCTGAGTGACCCCAGTTGGGTGGGGTGGGGGCTGCCTGTTCTGGTTCTTCCTCAGGGCGTCATCCCTCTGGGGGGCTGCCTGGTGGAGCCCAAGGAAGAGCCTAGCATGCCCTATGCCATGAAGATCTCCCACCAGGACTTCCATGTGAGTAAAGCTCTTCCCTCAGCCTGGGCTCCGCAGGAGCAGACCAGCCTCTCAGGCCTCTTCAGGACACACACCCCATGTCCTGGCCTGAGAGAGGGGCATCAGCACCCAGGGATGTGGGGTGGGTGACAGGGCAGAGCTGGGCCTCCATCACCCTCAGCGTGGCTGCCTCTCAGGCATGCGCATGGCTCCTCTTCTTGGCAGGGGAACATCTTTCTTGCTGCTGAGTCGGAGTTTGAGCAGACCCAGTGGCTGGAGATGCTGCAGGAGTCTGGGAAGGTGTAAGTGCTCACAGCCAGGAGGGCAGCCTGCAGATCCAGGATGGGGTGGGCGGGGCTGCCCCTGAACTCCCTGCCTCTCTGCTGGGATCCTGGTGGGCACAGGGCCAGGGCTGTGGGAGATGGCTAGGGTAGGGGAGAGCAGACAGGCCAGGTTTTAGAGCATCTGTGAGGGGTCCCCTGAGTGAGCTTGAAAAGTGTCTAGGTCACAGGTGGCAGGTGTGGGTACCATTTGTCTCCAACTCTTGGGAGTTGTATTTGATGCCTCCTGACACCCATCTCACCTCCCCAGGCCCATAATTAATTCTAGCAAGGACTAGAGCTAGTGCTTTGTAAATTAGGGTCAAGATCACAGAAATCTCCTGCCAACCCAGTCCATTTTTATGTAAACCACTGTCCTGACACCTGCCTAGTCAGGCTAGGTCATGCTTTTAGTTCCAAAAACACCGACTGTGTGCTCTGTGGCAGGCCTTGCACTGGGTAGCGGACATTCAGTAATGTAAAAAAGCCACCCAGGAAGCAATCTCCTCCCTGCTCTAAAAGTGCTGTTGGCCCAGCCCCCAGTGGCCCACTTTGCAGCCTGGGCCAGCCTCCAGCTACTGTAACTGATCCGTGCTGGTAACATGCCCAGAGCCATGGGTGCCAGAGTGAATGCAAGTTGAGATTCTGGAGGAGAAAGGGTGGGCGAGTACAAAACGTATGCCTTCTCTTTCCCCTCTACCCTTCTGTTTTAATGATTTTCTGTTTCTTCCTCTTCTCTTCCCTGTCCCATCTGCCCTCCCTCCCCAGGACCTGGAAGAATGCCCAGCTGGGAGAAGCCATGATCAAAAGCCTGGAGGCCCAGGGGCTGCAGTTGGCTAAGGAAAAGCAGGAGTATTTAGGTTGGCTGGAGGGGTGGTTCCCTAATGGTAGCAGCACTTGGGGACCAAGGGCTATAGCCAGGGGCTTGGTAAAGGACGCAGCAGGGATGAGGGTCTCTCAGGTGGGGCTATGAGGGAACAGAGACCAGTTCGGCACCTGGAGGGCTTCCTGGTACACTACGCATCCTTTTGGCCAACATGACTGAAGGCAGGAGCGTCTGGTGGTTAAGAGCCTGGGCTCTGGATCCAGCTTCATCACTTGTCACCCATCTCAGCTGTGTATATCTTTAGGCAGCTCAGCCTCTCTAAGCCTCAATTTCCTCATCCTTAAAATCGAGTTAAAAATAGTCTCTAGCTTTTAGAGGATTGGGTTAAACGAGACAATGTCTGTAAGTGCTTGAGCCAGACATGCAGTAAGGGCTCCATAAGTGGAGTTGATGTTGTTATCCTATCCTGGGTCCCCAGGGTCTGGCTTGTCCCCAGTACCCTTGCCCCAGGCCATTTTAAACCTTGCCACAGCGTTCCAGACCTTGTGCCCCTGACAGGTTGGTAGACATGCACGGTTTGGGAGAGAACATGAGACTGAGGGTTTGCCTTCAGCCTGGGACCCTCTCCCCTCTGCCCGCTTAGACACTTGGGGCCCCAGCACTGGCTCCCCTATGCCTACTTCAGAACTTCCTAGGTTCTGCCCTCCTTACTAGCCAGACATTAGTGCAGGTGGAAGGTGGGTGTGGGACTAGCCCAGGTGCAGCAGGCCTGGGGAATGCAGAGACTGCTTTGAACTTCCAAGGATGAGGCCCCTCATAACCCTAGGAAAAGAAAAAGCAGGATGATGATGGGGAAGGAGGGTGGCAGCTTCCATCACCAGGAGCTGGCCCACCCTCTGGCTGGCAGGGCTGCAGGCCCCTTCCTTGGGAGATGCTGGGGGTGACAGTGACCACCTCAGGCACCAGCTCCCTCAGGACCTCAGAGCACTTTCCTGATTGTGTGTGCATGTGTGTGTGTGTGCTTGTTTTGGCAGACAAACTGATGGAAGAGACCGAAGAACTCTGCCTTCAGAGGGAGCAGAGAGAGGTAGGTGCACACCAAGGGGCCCTCAGCAGCCGTGGTGTAATGGCTCACGTTTCTAGCACTAGGGAATGATGCAGGGGAGCTGGGTGCACAGAGGACTTGCTAGAGGATCAGATGGGGCAGGGCGGGGAGGCCAAATGGGATCACAGTGCTTGCTTGGGACTTGCTGTAGCTTGTTGGTAAGAAGTGTTTTTCTCCTTACCAACCCCTGGGAGTAAAGTGAAAAGGGTGGGTGATGACCTTCTAGAGAAAGAGCCATCCAAAGTGTCATCAGCTGCATCAGTTGGTAATGAGCTGCTTGTCAATGATGTTCACGGGAGCTATAATGCCCTCTGTTATCCATAGAGGGCTATCTGGCACCTGAGGGGGATTGGGCTTGATGATCTCAGAAGTTCCTTCATTCTCTGAATGTCAAAAGTCCACAGCAGGCTAAGCACTGGCTTGAGGCAGACTGGAGGGTAAAGGAGACTCTTGCCTTGTGTGAAGGTGGGGAGCCACAGAAGCCCTCTTCTTCATTTAGAATCTCAGTGCAGGCTGGGCGCAGTGGCTCACGCCTGTAATCCCAGCACTGTGGGAGGCCAAGGCGGGTGGATCACCTGAGGTCGGGAATTCAAGACCAGCCTGGCCAACATGGTGAAACCCCGTCTCTACTAAAAATACAAAAATAAGCCGGGCATGGAAGTGCGTGCTTATAGTCCCAGCTTTTCGGGCAGCTGAGGCAGGAGAATCGCTTGAACCCGGGAGGCCGAGGCTGCAGTGAGCTGAGATTGTGCCATTGCATTTCAGCCTGGGCGACAGAACGAGACTCCGTCTCAAAAAAAAAAAAAAAAAAAAAAAAAATCTCAGCGAAGCACTAGGCCTTGCCTGTTCTGAGGAGTCATTACCACATATTAAGGGCAGGGGGCGGTAGTGGGTAGTACCGTGGATTCTGGAGCCAGGCTGCCTGTATTTGTATTTGACCTTCACTACTTCTAGCTTTGTGACCTCAGGCAAGTTATTTAACTTCTCCAAATCTTCTTATCTGAAAAACGCAGATGATAATAGAATCCATCTTAGGGATGTTGTGATGATTTAGTGAGATGTTCCATATAAAGTGTTTGGCACATAGTACATGCTTAACGAATATCTGTGTTTGTTTGCATTATGATCGTATTATTAATATAGGCCCATGCTGCAAGTGAACTGTCTGAGGCCTGAAGCAGCAGAGTGGCTTGACCAGAGCAGCCTGCAGAGGGAGGGCCTTATTTAGTTCACTTTTCTTTGCCTAGTCACTTGTCCTTGTCCTCTCCCAGGCAAGTCACAGGGCAGGGGCTATCAGCCTTGGCTCAGAACCTCTAACTTGACTCTTAGGAAGTCCTCAGTTTTCCCACCCACCCCTCCCTGGGCTCTGAAACAGGCCATATCATCAAAAAGCATCATGTCCCCTTTGCACCCCAAATATTCCCAGGGCCTGGCACAGCTCCTGGCCCAAGATGAGTTCTTGGTAAATGTTTGTGGAATGAATTAGTAAATGAATGGGATTGATTTTTCACAACTTTACATCTTAATTTTAATCCAACGGGACAATCCACCCTCATTTTTCTTCTTCTAAAATTGCATTGGTTATTCTTGCTCATTTTATCCTTCCAGCTGGACTTCAGAATCATTTCGTTGATTAAAGAGAAAATAAAAAAAGAATGGGGATTTGTATTTGGATGGCATGGATTTGAGGACTGGCATTATAATGGCAATGAGTCTTCTTCCATCACCAGAGTTGGTCCTCTGTGTCTCCAGGCTCTCCTCTAGGTCCTGTGTTAGGGTTCTGGCATTTTCTGCACACAATTCTATACATTTCAAGCGAGGCTTCTGTATTGTCAGCAAATTAAAAGCAGGTGCCCAGGGATGGGATGGAGTGGCAGACACAGCCACTGGCAGGGAGAGAGACAGACTTATCCATCAGAGAGGCTAAATCTGGGGCAGCAGTTGGCTGGAGGAAAATTTAGACACTCTATCTAGGTCTTTAGCCAGGAAATTAGGACAGCGGAGACCCACTGCACACAGGCCTCCCTTAATGCCACAGCACAGGGAAGGAGGGAGGCCTGTCAGCTGTGAACTCCCTGGCTTTCTGGTATAAAATGTGAATGAGACTCAGGCCCAGCTGGTACCCACCATGAAGGCTGTTCTGGGCAGGGAGAGAACTGTGCCTCAGTTCTCATTTTTTGTCAGCTGCATGCTCTAGATCTGGAATAGAGCTCAGGTTCTAGTCTTTGCCACTGAGTCATTCAGTCAAAGTTTCTTCTTCCTTAACTTTCTCATGCATAGGATGGGTCCGCCTGTCTCCTGCACTTTTCCCATCTGCACTCAGGTCAGAGATTGTCTGGGTGTGCCTTGAGCCGCTGAGGCAATTGATGTAATGACCCAGTGATAAGATGAAGGTTCTCCTGCTGATTGCTGTGGTCTCTTAGAGACAACCTGGCCTAAAGAAAGACTGAAGATATGGAACCACGAGACCTGGATTGGAGTCTTAACTCTATCACTGACTGTGTGATGTTGGGCATGTCAGTTACCCTCCCTGAGCTTCAATTTCCCCCCATCTGGGATGTCTGATTAGAGTTATGCTGGCTGCTGCGTACTTCTAGGGTTGCTGCGAGGCTCAATGAAGTAGAACGCGGGGAAGGGATTTGTGAACTGGAAAGGCCCTTGTGCACTGTGTGATGTACAGTCCTGACATCCTCCATGCAGCAGAAAAGGCCTGGGACTCTGGAGGAATGAGCAGAGCGTGCAGGGGGAACCCTCCTGACTCATCTTCCCAGAGCCAGAAGTCCATGCCCTTCCCTGGGTTCCTGGTCTTTGGCTCCCTCTGGCCTTATCCCTCTCACCCCTGGAGGAGGGCAGCCTGCCTACCTTTCCCCTTCTGACTGAGTTGTGAGAGCTCAGCCATGCACATGAGCAGGTGCAGGAGAAAAATCAGAAATGCCTAGGGTAGGGCAGGGTTTCTGGCAAGGTTCTTGCCACCTGGAGTGCTCACAGTCAGAGTACAGACTCTTTGAGTTGGAAAAAATGTGCCACTACAACTGAAGCTCTTTGTCAACCTTTTTGGTGGACATTGTTCCTGGTTCTGTGACGAATGACTCACTACCTCCAGAGGTGTCCTTTGCATGATTTCTCAGTTATTTGAAAGCTCTTCCTTTCATTGAGCTGAAGTGTGCCTTCTAGTGACTTTTTCTCACCTTTATACTCCTGCAACTTAAGTCAGACCCAAGATTCAGCAGAACACACGATATAGTAGAGGAAGGTTTGAATTGTGGCAGGGCTTAGCAGACAACTCAGTCTATGATGGGGCTGCTACAAACACTCAAGCCATGCTGGGCTTCAGGAACAGAAAGTTCTGGCTGCTCCAGGTTTATAAGTGGTAACTTCCACTCTTATCAGCATTCTCAGGCTACACTTGGACACTGGCTTCCTTTAAGAAACATACAGGTGAAGTGAAAAGTGGAAAAGAAATTAGAAAGGAAGTGAGAATTTCTCTTTCCTTAATAAACTTTATTTTTTGGAGCAGTTTAGATTCACAGCAAAACTATGCAGCAAATACAGAGATTTTCCACATAACACTTGTTCCCCCACAGCGTTCCCCACTGTCAATATCCAGCACCACAGCGATACATTTGTTACAATCAATGAGTCAACATTGACACACTGTCACCCAAAGTTCATAGCATACATTAGGGTTCACTCTTGGTGTTGTACAGCCTATGGATTTTGGCAAATGTATAACAATATGTATCTACCACTGTAGTATCATACACAATAGTTTCACTGCCCTAAAAATGCTCATTTCACTGTCCTAAAAATCCTGGCAACTGCTTTTTTTTTTTTTTTTTTTAAGACGGAATCTTGCCCTGTTGCCCATGCTGGAGTGCAGTGGCGCGATCTCGGCTCACTGCAACCTCTGCCTCCTGGGTTGAAGGGATTCTCCTGCCTCTGCCTCCTGAGTAGCTGGGAATACAGGCGTGTGCCACCATTTTTGTATTTTTAGAAGAGATGGGGCTTCACCGTGTTAGCCAGGATGGCCTCGAACTCCTGACCTCATGATCCCCCCTCCTCGGCCTCCCAAAGTGCTGGGATTACAGGCATGAACCACCACGCCCAGCCACTGCTGATCTTTTTACTGTATCCATAGTTTTGCCTTTTCCAGAATGTCATGTAGCTGGAGTCATATGGTATATAGCTTTTTTAGATTGGCTTCTTTCACTTAGTAGTGTGCATTCAGGTTTCCTCCGTGTCTTTTTGTGGCTTGATAGCTCATTTCTTTTTAGTGCTGAATGATATTACATTATCCGCATGTCCTACAGTTTGTTTATCCCTCTCCCTACTTAAGGACATCTTGGTTGCCTCCAAGTTTTGACAATTATGAATAAAATTGCTATAAACATCCATGTGCAGGTTTTTGTGTGGACATACATTTTCAGTTTATTTGGAAAAGTAATAAGGAGTATGATTGTTGGATTGCATGGTGAAAATATGTTCAGTTTTGTAAGAAGTTGCCAAACTGTCTTCCAAAGTAGCTGTACCATTTTGTATTTGCAGTAGCAATGAATGAGAGTTCCTGTTGCTCCACATCCTTGCCAGCATTTGGTGTTGTCAGGGATTTGAATTTTGGCTATTTTATTTTTTATTTCAATTTTTAGTTTTTGAGACAGAGTCTTGCTCTGTTGCCCAGACTGGAGTGCAGTGGAGTGTGGCTCACTGCAGCCTTGACTTCCTGGGTTTAAGAGATCCTCTCACCTCAGCCTCCTGAGTAGCTGGGACTACAGGTGCACTCCAGCACACTTGGCTAATTTTTTTTTATTATTTTTATAGAGATGGGGTCTCCTTATGTTGAACTCCTGAGATCAAGTGATCTCCCCTCTTGGCCTCCTAAAGTGCTGGGATTACAGGCATAGCCACTGTATCTGGCTGATTTTGGCCATTTTCATGAGTTTAGCAGTAGCTCATTGTTATTTTAATTTGCAATTACCTAATCATATATGATGTTGGACATCCTTTTATATGCTTATATGCCATCTTTAAAATTTTTATTTATTTTTTTAGGCCGGGCATGGTGGCTCACGCCTGTAATCCTAGAACTTTGGGAAGCTGAGGCAGGCGGATCATGAGGTGAGGAGTTCGAGACCAGCCTGGCCAACATGGTGAAATGCTGTCTCTACTAAAATACAAAAATTAGCCGGGCGTGGTGATGTGCGCCTATAATCCCAGCTACTTGGGAGGCTGAGGCAGGAGAATTGCTTGAACCCGGGAGGCAGAGGTTACAGTGAGCCGAGATTGTGTCACAGCACTACAGCCTGGGTGACAGAGCAAGACTCCATCTCAAAAAAAAAACAAAACAAAAAAAAAACTATTTTTGAGTCAGGGTCCCACACTGTCATCCAGGCTGAGTGCAGTGGCGTGATCACGGTTAACTGTAGCCTCCCAGGCTAAAGTGATCCACCTGCCTCAGCCTCCCAAGTAGCTGGGACTACAGGCATGCACCACCATGCATGGCTAATTTTTTATTTTTTGTTGTTGCCTGCCACGATCCCTGGTGGACTGAACAAATGGGGGCAAACATGGGAATAAAAGACAAGAGACGAAAGAGTATATTTGGAAGAAGGGGTCTGGGGCACCTCACGGACAAGTGCCCTGAGCTTTACACAGCCCTCCATATTTATTAGGCAAAAGAGATAGTGAGAAAGTGGGGGTGATTATCGGGTAATTGTCAGTTGACTGTTTGATTCACAGCAAGCTTGCGAGACTGCATTCTTTGAACAATAGGCACTAGATTCTCAACAGGTAAATTCAAGGAGCCCAGCGCCAGGGAGTGATGGCCCTCAGTAAGCCTTTTGGTGGCAGGTGTGTAAGTTTGCTCACATTCTACATTCATGATAAACAGTTTGCTGTTTGATCATATAGCCTCCAGTAGAATGCTGAGTTGGTCACAATCCCTTTGGCCTTTTCGGCTCCCAACATTTTATAGAGATGGGGTCTTGCTCTATTGCCCAGGCTGGTCTTGAATTCCTGAACACAAGTGATCCTCCCACTTTGGCCTCCCAAAATGCTGGGATTACAGATGTGAGCCACTGTGCCTTGCCTGCCATCTTTATATCTTCTTTGCTAAGATGTCTGGGTCTTTTGCCCATTTTTTTATTGTTGAGCTTCATGAGTTCTTTGTATATTTTGCATAACAGTCCTTTATTAGATGTGTCTGGGAATGTTTTCTCCCAGTTTGTGACTTGTTTTCTTATTCTCTTGATGTCATTCACAGGGAATAAAATTTTAATTTTAATGAAATCCATCTTATCAATTACTTCCTTCAAAGATCATGCCTTTTGTGTTATGTCTTAAAAAGTCAGTACTGTAGATTTTCATCACCTTGATAAAAATCTTTTTGTAGACATCACCTAGGTTGTCTCCTATGTTATCTTCTAGGAGTTGTATACTTTTGTGTTTTGCATTTAGCTCTATGATCCATTGTGATTTATTTTTTGTGAAAAGTGTTTAAGGTCTGTGTAGAGTCTTTTTTTTTCTTTTGCATGTGGCTGTCCAGTTGTTCAAGTACCATATGTTGAAAAGACTATCTTAGGCCACGCACAGTGGCTCATGCCTGTAATCCCAGCACTTTGGGAGGTCGAGGCGGGTGGATCACCTGAGGTCAGGAGTTCGAAACCAGCCTAGCCAACATGGTGAAACCCTGCCTCTACTAAAAATACAAAAATTAGCCAGGCGTGGTGGCAGGCGCCTGTAATCCCAGCTACTCAGGAGACTGAGGCAGGAGAATCACTTGAACCCGGGAGGCAGAGGTTGCTGTGAGCCAAGATCACACCACTGCACCCCAGCCTGGGTTACAGAGTGAGACTCCATCTCAAAAAAAAAAAAAGACTGGCTTTTGCAATACTATTGTACTGCCTTTGCTCCATTGTCAGAGTTGAATTGACTATATTTATGTTAGTATGTTTCCGAGCTCTCTATTCTGTTCTATTTATATATTTGTTTATTTTTTCATCAATACCACAATGTCTTGATTGCTGTAGCTTTATAGTAAGTCTTAAAGTTGGGTAGTCTCAGTCTTCCAATTTTCTCCTTCAATATTGAGTTGGCTATTATGGGTCTTTTGCCTCTCCATGTAAACTTTAGAATCAATTTGTCAGTTTCCACAAAACAACATGCTGGGATTTTAATTGAGATTGTATTGAATCTATAGATCAAGGTGGGAAATGATATCTTGCAAATATTGAATCATCCTATTTATGAACATGGAATATCCCTTCATTTTAGTTCTTTGATATCTTTTATTACATTTTGTAGTTTTCTACATATAGATTTTGTACATTATTTTTAGATTTATACCTAAGTATTTCATTTTGGAGGGTGCTAATGTCAATGGTAATGTGTTGTTACATTTCAAATTTCCACTGCACTCCAGCTGGGTGACAGAGCAAGACCCTATCTTCAAAAGAAAAAAAAAATCTCAAATTCCACCTTTTTATTGCCAGTATATAGGAAAATAATTGACTTTGTACATTAATCTTGTATCCTACAATCTTGCTACAATCGCTTATTAATTCCAGGAATTTTTTTGGTCAATTCTTCCGGATTTTCTATATAGACAATCATGTCATCTGTGAACAGAGACAGTATTATTTCTTTCTTTGTAATCTGTATACCTTCTATTTCCTTTTCTTGTCTGATTGCATTAGTTAGGAATTCCAGTACAATGTTGAGAAGCACTGGTGAGAAGGGACATCCTCATCTTCTTCCTTTCTGATCTTATCAGGCAAGCTTCTAGTTTCTCACGATTTAGTATGATGTTAGCTGTAGGTGTCTGTAGATGTTCTCTATCACATTGAGGAAGTTCCTCTCTATTACTAGTTTGTTGAGAGTTTTCATCATCAATTGGTGTTGGATTTTGTCAAATGCTTTTTCCATGTGATTCTTTTTCTCTTCTTTAGCCTGTTGATGCGATGGATTATATTAATTGATTTTCAAATATTGAACCAGCCTTGTATACTTGGGAATAAATTCCACTTAGTTGTGATGTATTATTCGTTTGGATTTGGTTTTCTTTGTTTTGTTTGTTTGTTTGTTGTTGTTTGTTTGTTTTGAAACAGAGTTTCAGTCTTGTTGTCCAGGCTAGAGTTGCAGTAGTGTGATCTTGGCTAACTGTTACCTCTGCCTCCTGGGTTCAAGCGATTCTCCTGCCTCAGCCTCCCAAGTAGCTGGGATTAAAGGTATGTGCCACCATGCCCTGCTAATTTTGTATTTTTAGTAGAGATGGAGTTTCATCATGTTGGTCAGGCTGGTTTCAACCTCCTGACCTCAGATAATCCACCTGCCTCGGCCTCCCAAAGTGCTGGGTTTACAGGCATGAGCCACCTCACACAGACCATTGTTGGATTTGATTTGTTAATATTTTGTTGAAAATTTTTGCATCTGTGTTCATGAAAGATACTAGTCTGTAGTTTTCTTTTTCTCCTTTTCTTTTTTTTCTTTTTTTGAGACAGAGTCTTGCTCTGTCACCCAGGCTGGAGTGCAGTGGCACCATCTCAGCTCACTGCAACCTCCTCCTCCCAGGTTCAAGGGATCCTCGTGCCTTAGTCTCCCAAGTAGCTGGGATTACAGGTGTGCGCCACCATACCTGGCTAAGTTTTGTATTTTTTATTAGAGACATGGTTTCACCATGTTGGTCAGGCTGGTCTCAAACTCCTGGCCTCAAGTGATCTGCCTGCCTCGGCCTCCCAAAGTGCTGGGATTACAGGTATGATCCACTGTGACTGGCCAGTCTGTAGTTTTCTTATAATGTCTCTATTAGGTTTTGGTAAGGTAATTCTAGCCTCATTGAATGGATTAGGAAATATTCCCTTGGCTTCTATCTTGAGAAAAAAAGATTGTAGATAATTGGTATAGTTTCTTAAATGTTTGATATAATTCATCACTGAGCCCCTCTGGGCCTGGTGCTTTCTGTTTTGGAAGGGCATTAATTATTGATTCAATTTATTTAATAGATATAGGCCTATTCAAATTGTCTGTTTCTTCTTGTGTAAGTTTTGACAGATTGTATCTTTCAAGGAGTTGGTCCATTTCATCTGAGTTATCAAATTTATTGGCATAGAGTTATTCATCATAGTTCTTTATTATCCTTTTAATGTCAGTGGTGTCTGTAGTTATGTTCCCTCTTTCATTTCTGATATTAATAATTTGTGTCTTCTTTCTTTTTATTTAGCCTAGTTAGAGTCTTATGAATTTTATTTATCTTTTCAAAGAACTGGCTTTTGATTTTGTTGATTTTCTGTGTTGATTTCCTGTTTTCAATTTCATTGATTTCTGCTCTGTTTTATTTCTTTTTTTCTGCTTACCTTTGATTTAATTTTCTCTTTTTTTTTCTAGTTTCCTAATGTGGAAGCTTAGATTATTGATTTTAGATATTTCTTCTTTTCTAATATATTAATTTGATGCTATGCATTTCTCTCAAAGCACTGCTTTTGTTACATTCCACAAATTTTGATGAGTTGTATTTTCATTTAGTTCAAAGTATCTTTAGATTTCTCTTGATATTTCTTCTTTGACACATGTGTTATTTAGAAATGTGTTCTTTAATCTTCAAGTATTTTGTGGATTTTCCAGTTAACTTTCTTTTGTTGATTTCTAGCACAATTCCACTTTGGTTTAGGAGTGGACATTACATGATTTCTATTCTTTTATATTTGTGGTCTGGGCACAGTGATGCATGCCTGTAATCCCAGCACTTTGGGAAGCCAAGGCAGGAGGATTGCTTGAGGCCAGGAGTTTGTGGCAAGCCTGGGCAACACAGCAAGGCCCAGTCTCTAAGAAAAAAAAAAAAAAAGAGAGAGAGAGAAAGAAAAAAGAAAAAAATTCACCAGGGATAGTGGCATATGCCTGTAGTCCTCGCCACTCAGGAGGCTGAGGCAGGAGGATTACTTGAACCCAGGAGTTACAATGAGCTATGATTGTACCACTGCACTTCAGCCTGGATGACAGCAAGACCCTGGGCATTGTGGTGCATGCCTGTAATCCTAGCTACTCAGGAGGCTGAGGCGGGAGAACCACTTGAACCCAGGAGGCGGAGGTTGCAGTGAGACAAGATGGCACCACTGTACTCCAGCCTGGGTGGCAGAGGAAGACTCCATCTCAAAAATAAAATAAAATAAAATAAAATAAAATAAAATAAAATAATAAAATAAAATATAATAAAAAAGAGTTTAATGGAGTAAATGAAAGATTCGCGAATCAGGCAGCCCTCAGAATCACAGCAGACTGACAGAGACTCCAGGGGTGCCTGTGATCAGAACAAATTTATAGACAAAAAAGGTAAAGTGACATATAGGAATCGGAAGTGAGGTACAGAAGCAGCAAGATTGGTTACAGCTTGGTGTTTGCCTTATTTGAACGCAGTTTGGACATTCAGCAGTCTATGAGTGGCTGAAGTGTGGCCGCTGGGATTGGCTAACACTCAGCTATTGTTACAGGTGCATACTATTAAATTAGGTTTCAATTTTGTCTATTAAGCTAAGTTACAGTTCATCCATAAGGACTCAAATATAAAAGTATGGAGTCCTTCTCAGGCCATATTTATTTTGCTTTAACACACTTATTCACTCTCCGATGCTCTTCCTTTCCTTATGTAGATATGTGTTTCTGACCTATATCATTTTCCTTCTCCCTGAGGACTTCTTTTAACATTTCTTGCAAGGCAGGTCTACTGGCAACAAATTCCCTCTATTTTTGTTTGTCTGAGAAAGTATTCCTCCTTCACTTTTGAAGGATGATTTTACAGGGTACAGAATTCTAAGCTGGTGTTTTATTCTCTCAATACTTTAAATATTTCACTCCATTCTTTTCTTGCTTTCATGGTTTCTGAGAAGCCAGATGTAATTCTTATCTTCTTTCTTCAATAGGTAATTTTTTCTTCTTCTGGCTTCTTAAGATATTTTTCCTCATCTTTGATTTTTTGAAGTTTAAATATGAAATTTCTAGATATGGTTTGTTTAGGGCATTTATTCATTTGGTGTTCTCTTAGCTTCCTAGATCTGTGGTTTGATGTCTGACATTAATATGGGAAAACTCTCAGTCATTGCTTCAAATATTGCTTCTAGTCCTTCTTCTGATTATTCTCATTATACATTTTGCACCTTTTGCGATTGTCACACAGTTCTTCGATATTCTATTCTGGGTTTTTTTTTTTTCAGCCTTTTTTCTCTTTGCTTTTCAGTTTTGGGAATTTCTATTGTCATAGCCTCAAGCTCAGAGACTTTTTTTCCTCGGCCATGTCCAGTCTCGCAATGATCTCATCATAAGCGTTCTTCACTCTTTTACAGTGTTTGTGATCTCTTGCAATTTCTTTTTTATTCTTAGAATTTTCATCTCTCTACTTATATTATCCATCTGTTCTTGCATGTTGTCTACTTTTGCCATTAAAGCTCTTAATACATTAATCATAGTTTGCGTTTAAATTCCTGGTCTGATAATTCCAGCATTCCTGCCATATCTAATCTGGTTCTGATGCTTGCTCTATCTCTTCAAATTGTGTTTTTTACCTTCTAGTATGCCTTGTGATTTTTTGTTGAATGCTCTTTATTTTTTCCCTGGCCACGATGTATTGGGTAAAAGGAGTTGTGGTGAATAGGCCTTTAGTGATGTGGTGGTCTTAGCCTTTTGGTGAGTTGCGCCCTTGGACTGTGAACTTCATAAATGCTTCTCAGGGCTTTCCCCCACCTTAGGTAGAACAGCATGGGTACAGTGGGCTGGAATTTGGTATTTCCCTTCCCCCAAGTAGGTTACTCTCTGATAAAACAGGTTAGGCTGTGGTATAATAGTTTATGGCAGGCTTTGTAAAGAAGAACAGAATGGGCTCAGGCACAGTGTAATCCCAGCACTTTGAAAGGCCAAGGCAGGTGGATCACATGAGGTCAGGAGTTCAAGACCAGCCTGGGCGACATGGCAAAATCCCGTCTCTACTAAAAATACAAAAATTAGCTTGGTGTGGTGGTGCATGCCTGTAGTCCCAGCTACATGGAAGGCTGAGGCAGGAGAATTGCTTGAACCTGGGAGGCAGAGGTTGCAGTGAGCCAAGATCACGCCACTGCACTCCAGACTGGGTGACAGAGCGAGACTCTGTCTCAACAAACAAACAAACAAACAAACAAACAAACAAAAAAACAGAATGCTGTGTTGCATTTCCAAATGGCTGCTTTCCCCATATATTCACTGAGAACCTGGTAGAGCTCCTGGAGTTATAACTCACAGAAGTGAGGAGGCCTCCCTAAGATTGGCCCCCCCTGGAGTTTTAACTCTTCAAACTGAACCTCCAGCAATTTGTCAACTGCAGTTCAGGTTTTCCTACCCCAGTACTGGTTCCCATGGAGGTTTCTGCTGGTAGTTTCTGCCTCATTAGTGTGACTCTCTGTATCTGTGTCTTAGGCCATTCTTGCATTGCTATAAAGAAATACCTGAGACTGAGTAATTTATAAAGAAAGGTTTGATTGGCTCATGGTTCTGCAGGCTTTACAGGAAGCATGGTGCTGGCATCTGCACAGCTTCTAGGGAGGCCTCAGGAAGCTTACAATCATGGCAGATGGTGAAGGCGGAGCAGACATGTCACATGACCAGAGCAGGAGCAAGAGAGAGAGCATGGGCGGAGGAAGTGCCACACACTTTAAACAACCAGATCTCATGTGTACTCAGAGGGAGAGCTCACTTATCACCAAGGGGATGACCCAAGCTATTTATGAAGGATCTGCCCCCGTAATCTAACTACCTTCCACCAAGCCCCACCTCCAAGATTAGGGATTACATTTCAACATGAGATTCGGGCAGGAACAAATATCCAAGCTATATTAATCTGCCTGTCTTTTCAATTTTGGGAATAGAACTTTGCTTTATGACCTCACTTCTCTGATGATGTAAGAAGACTTGCTGATTTTTCAGTTTGTTTGGTTTTTAAATTTATTTTATTTAGAGACAGGGTCTCACTCTGTTGCCCAGGATGGTCGCAAACTCCTGGGCTCAAGTGATCCACCTTGTGGATTACAGGAGTGAGCCACTGTGTCCTGCCTTGTTCAGCTTTTTACTTATTAGAATAAAGTGACAACTTCTAAATTCCTTACATGCTGAACTGGAAACTGAAGTTCTTCTGTTCTCTTTCTTTTTCCTCCTTAATATAGAACTTTTCCCCTATTTGTAGAAATCATGCTCTTTGTAGAAAACTTGTAAAACATGAATAAGAAAATAAAATTTATCCGTAATCCCATAATTGACAGACAACTGTCACCAAACTTTTTGGTGCTTTTCATTTTAGCCTTTTTTTTCTCTATATACTATTCTTATATATGGTATATTTTAAATATAATTATCAGCATATTGGATATTCAGTTTTATGGACTGCCTTTTCATTATACTTTTCATCATACCTTCATTAACATTATACATTTTTCATGTCCTTTAACATTCTTTGAAAACATCAATTTTAATGGCAATGTACTGATTCATTGTATGTGATGTTTTATTTAAATAATCTTCTATTTTTGATCCTTCTTCCTGACCAAGAAGAAGCAATGAAGGTTTTGAGCAGGGAGTAAGGAAAAAGGGTGGGTATCATGATTTGATTTCCATTTTTGTGGGGGGGAGGGTGTCTCCCTCTATCACCCAGGCTGGAGTGCAATGACACGATCTCAGCTTACTGCAGCCTCGACCTCCTGGGCTCAAGTGATCCTCTCACCTCAGCCTTCCAAGTAGCTGAGACCACAGGTGCACACTACCATGTCCAGCTATTTTTTTGTATTTTTTGTAGAGATGGGGTTTCACCATATTACCCAGGCTGGCCTTGAACTCCTGAGCTCAGGCAATCTGCCTGCCTTGGCCTCCCAAAGGGCTGGGATTACAGTGATTTCTATTTTAAATAGTGATGTTGGCTGCAATATGGAGAAAAGGATGAAGGGGGGCCAGAAAGAGTGCAAAGAGCCCAGGTGGGAGGCCACTGCATTAGTCCAGACAAGACCTAATAGCAGTGTGAACCAGAGCAGGGCAGTGAGATGAAGAGAAGTTGCCTGGCAGGTTCTAGAGTGGGGGCTGGGGGTGGGGGGCAATACGAACTGGACTTGAGGGTGGCGTGGGAAAAAGTAGAGTGGGGAAGGATGAGGTGAAGCATGAATCCCAAGTTTCTCACCTGCATAAGCAGTGGATGGTGGTGCATTCCCTGAGACAGGGTACACTGGAAGATCACAAGCTCTGGTGGGGAAGATCACGAATTTGTTCTTGGACATGTGTTTATGATATCTTTGGATATCTGGCTGGAGATGTGAAGCCAACAGTTGGATATAAGAGGATGGAGCTCAACCAAGAGTAGGGACTACAGGTATCAACATAGGAGTCATTTGCACATAAATGGCAAATGAAGCAGGGAGGGGTGGGGGAGTGGGAGTGGTCTAGATTGCCTTGGATCTAGCGCAGACAGAGAGAGGGCAGGGGCAGCACTCTCTGAACTGAGGCAGTACTCCATGGTAGGGCTATTGGGAGGATTGCATACAAACTGCTTGCAACATAGGAAGTGCTTAATAAATGATAGCCACTGTCAGCCTGTCCAACTTCCCTCCCGTCATGTTCACTCTCACTCTGGGCCCAACCATGTGGGCCAATCTCGGTTCTTTCAGGGCAGCAGGTTTCCACAGGGCCTTTGTACCTACCTTTCCTTTTGCCTGGAATGCTCCTTCTTTTTCCTTCTATTGATTCATCTTCATCTGTCAGCTAAAGAATCACCTGATCTCCCCCAACCTCACACCGCATACCTGCCTCACTCCCATCAGGGTAGCTCTACATAGAACCATGTCCCTGTCCTGCATATCATGTATCTTGGTTTGTAATGCTACTCTAATGTGTCTGATTATTTTGGTAATATTTGATGTTTGCATTTGATCTACAATCCTGGTCTGATTTTATTTATTTATTTATTTATTTATTTATTTATTTAAGACAGGGCATCACTTTGTCACCCAGGCTGGAATGCAGTGGCGTGATCTCGGCTCACTGCAACCTCTGTCCCCCGGACTCAAGGGATCCTCCTGCCTCAGCCCCTCAAGTAGCTGGAACTACTACAGGCTTGTACCACCATACCTGGCTAATTTTTTGTATTTTTATTTTTAGTAGAGATGGGGTTTGCCGTGTTGGCCAGGCTGCTCTTGAACTCCTGAGCTCAAGCAATCCTCCCACCTCGGCCTCCCATAGTGCTAGGATTACAGGCATGAGCCACCTCTCCTGGCCCTGATTTTATTAATAGTTGCACTGGACTATGAGCTCCCTGAGAGCAAGGATACATCTGTTTTTGCTTATCTTCATATCCTCAGTGCATAGCTTGGCAGATGCTTGAAACATTTTAGACAATAAATATGTGTAGCATGAATGAATAGAATTATAAGAAAAAATCTCACTGAGGTTTTTACTGGAATTGCATTGAGCTCGTAAATTAATTGGAAAGAATCTTTACTGTATTAAGTCTTCCTAACCAGGAGTCTGGTCTAGAATTGCATTCTTTTCAAGAATACAATTAGTTTTACTGAGGATGAGAAATCATGCCCTGTGAAGTGTGGTGAACAGGAATTATTTGGCTTGGAGGAGAGGAGACTTGAGGACAGAATTGCTCTTTTAAATACTTGAAGAGAAAAGAGGTTAGTGTTGTTTTATGGCCTCAAGAGGGATAAGCCGGACCCATTGAAGGATTATGAGGTAGGCAGCTTTTGGCTCAAGTGGAACTGGTGGTGGAAATGGGGTGCCTCCTCCCCTAGGTGTGCTTGAGCAGCCCAGAGTGGCTGGGCTTTGGCTGCTGTCCTTGGCTTTGCCTGTGTTTTGTTTTGCTAAGAGCTGTTCCCTAGCTCTTATTTTGGTGACAGGGACATGCAGGCTTCCTAGCTGAGGAGAGGGGCTTCAGGAGAGAGTACAGCTGAGACAGACAGAAAGGCCCAGGAAGCCAGGCAGCGGCTGAAGGGAGAAAAAATTTGGGCAAGAGACAGAGATGGTTTATGAGATTTTGGAGGGGAATTTTGCTCCATAAATGAAATAGAATGCTCTCATTGAAGCCCCACAAAACTTTCAACAAAAATCTTCATTATTCATAAATGCTTTTGTATTTATAGCTGTCAGGGAGTGGCAGGGCTGAGCATAGCAGAGGGTTGAGCCTGTAAGGAAAAGGCTTTTATCAGGGTTGTTCAGGGGTGAAATGGGCTGTCATGAGAGCCAGTCAAGCAAAGCTTGGACCATCTCTTGGCAGGAAAACCAAGCAGGAGACTGAAGCATCTGATGGAGACTTTAATTGCCTTTAAAGTTCCTTTGACCCTGGAGGGTTCTGACTCATGGGTGCCTGTTTCTCTGGCCCTTTCACAGAGCAATAAATGCTGTGCGGGCACATGTAGTACAGACGGTAGAAAAGCACCTTATCGCATATATCGGGGACTACTGGGGAAGGAAGGGAATTCCAGTCATTCCAAGCCAAATAATTGTCTTGCCGTATTATTTTCAGGTGGATCACATTCACTTTCTGCTTCTCAGAGGCATAGCTGGGATCTGCTGGCGTCACGAGGCACTTAAATGCCAGGGAGGGAAGGAATGGGTTTTAATCATTGACCCTCCTCCGTTTTCAACTACAAAAAGATATCCCAGCGTAATATCAAGTAACGGGAAATATTTGTAAGTTGGAGTGTTAGAGAAAGGGACTTTCCAGGGATGGGGTGGAGCCTCCAGGTGGGTCCAGGGTGATCATTTGTGAAGCGGCAGAAGCCTCAGACCTGTAAAAGCTGGGCGCCTGGCCGCGCACGGTGGCTCACGCCTATAATCCCAGCACTTTGGGAGGCCAAGGTGGGTGGATCACCCGAGGTCAGGAGTTCGAGACCAGCCTAGCCAACATGGTAGAACCCCCGCTGAACTCTACTAAAAATGCAAAAATTAGCCAGGTGTGATGGTGCGCGCCCGTAATCCCAGCTACTCGGGAGACTGAGACAGGATAATTGCTTGAACCAGGGAGGCGGAGGTTGCAGTGAACTGAGATCGTGCCACTGCACTCCAGCCTGGGTGACAGAGCGAGACTCTGTCTCAAAAAAAAAAAAAAAAAAAAAGAGCTGGGCACCTTTGTTATTTTCCAGTGTAAGCCCAGGGATGCTTACAGCTTGTAATTTCCCCAGGCCTCTAAACGGCTCTGCCCCAGGAGGCGGAGCCCACTGAGGAGAGGGAATATGTGAGGTTTGTCGAATCTGAGGCTATAAAGGGGTTTATCATCATAAGCAATATCCAATATCATGTGTTAGCTACTGAGAATGAATAATATAGGGAGTTTCAAACTTTTCTGAAGCTCCAAACTCTTATTTCATCAAAGAGGGATTGGGGTCTATAAGAAGAAAATTTTATTGGGAGGCCAAGGTGGGCAGATCACCTGAGGTCAGGAGTTCGAGACCAGCCTGGCCAACATGGTGAAACCCCATCTCTACTAAAAATACAAAAATTAGCCGGGTGTGGTGGTGAGTGCCTGTAATCCCAGCTACTCGGGAGGCTGGAGCAGGAGAATTGATTGAATCTGGGAGGCAGAGGTTGCAGTGAGCCGAGATTGTGTTACTGCACTCCAGCCTGGGCAACAGTAAGACTCAGTCTCAAAAGAAAAAAAGAATACAATTTTAATTATATTTATATTATGTCTATATATGGTATCTTGTATATAGACACTGGTTGCCATGGCAGGGGGAAGGGAACGTAGCACATGATGCATTGCCTCTTAAAGGCAACTGCCTAGAAGTAACACACTTCTGCTCTCATTCCATTGGCTTTAGCTAGTCCCACGGACCCACTCACCTTTACCAGGTGCACTCTGGCCATGTGGTGTGCCCAGGAGGAGCATCAGAATGCCAGTGAGAGCTGGGCTTGGTGGCTTGAGCCTGTGGTCCCAGCTACTCAGGAGGCTGAGGCAGGAGGATGGCTTGAGCTTGGGAGTTCAAGGCGGCAATGAGCTATGATCGTGCCACTGCACGAGTGCCACTCTGCCTGAGTGACAGAGACTCCATCTCTAAACATAATAATATTAATAATAATACCAGTGAGCAGTGAGCAGTCTTGGTGGTGACAACATTTGGCAAAAACTGAGGTCAGTTTGTAACCAGTGATCCATGCCCAAAGTGCCAGTAATGATTAGAAGGGAAAGATATAGCAACTCTTTGGGTAAGTAGTTTAGAGATGGAGTTTGTAGGGTTTGAATGCAGGCTCCTTCCTCTGCCTCATATTTTATTCCTTCTTTGCATCTCCTCAAAGTCCATGGCAACTTCTCCATATAGACAGCCTCCCTCCCCAGTGGGGTTTCCATTAAACTTGGGAACAAAGCCCCCAGGTGAAAATGAGAGTGGAATTTGGAGCTGGAAGATGAGAAAGGAAGTGAATGTGGAAATAATATCCTCCCACAGTGTAAAATGTGGAGGAACAAAGCAGTTGTCACAAAAATGTTTCAAGCCAAATTACGTGAAATGTGCCCCCCAATGCCACCTGCCACTGAACCCCAGGAAAAGAGGACTCCTGGAGGACACACACTTGCTGGGAAAACACTTGGGCTTCCTGGGATTCCTGAAGGGGCAAGTCTGGTCCCCTGGGGCCTGTCCTGCACTTTCTAGTTCTCCTACACTTTGGGGCCGGAGCAGAGGGAAGCTGAAGCCACCTGGAGTCATTGCTTCCCAGATACCTCAAGAAAAAAAAGAGTCCTTATTCTCTGACTTTTGGGTTGGGAATAGCTTTTCCTTGCCACTTCTAACAGATATCACTCCAGGGATCTCGAATGGAAATACACACTCACCACTCTTTCCTCCGGGTGTGAAGGACAGCCAACCTGCCTGATGGTGGCAGTGACTGGAGCTGCCCTGCAGAGTAGATATTTAGAATTATAGTTTCCTCCAGCCACAAGGAGTAATGTTGGGAGTGTTCCTAAACCCAGTCTTCAGCATGCAAAATGTGTTTTCAGTGGGCTTGATTCATCATAGATTTTGGGTTTGTCAGGACTACATGTCAATGAGTGGGGCCGGCGGGCCTTAGAACTTAATTCCCGGTCTGGTGCAGCACATGACCCAGGCTGTGCTAAATCCCAGAGGGTCCCTTGGGATAGAGTGAGGGATCCTGATCTCAGGGGTCCTTTGCTGCCTGTGACTCTTCTCTTCCTCTCTGGTCTCTTCAGGAGCTTGAGCGCCTTAACCAGGTGCTGGAGGCCGAGAAGCAGCAGTTCGAGGAGGTGGTGCAGGAGCTGAGAATGGAGCAGGAGCAGATCAAGAGGTGGTGGTGGTGCCTGGGAATTGGGGGTGCCACTAAGTTAGGGCATGCCGAGCCCACCTTCCCCGTCAGACCTGAGGAGGCCTCCACCTCAGAGATGCTATCTTCCCAAGGCTCCAGGCTTGGGTCTATCCCAGTTTGAGTCTGTCCTCCAAGGCTCCAGGTTTGAGTGTTTCCAGAAGAATCTGTAGACTCCCCTGCCCCAGATAAATGGGGTCATTTCTACCCACTAGAGCATAAGGCAATGGAGCATCCCTCCAAGCCACAAAGCCCCCTGCCTTCATGAAAGCCTCTCTCACCCAGGGCCAGACAGGACACGCTGGCCTAGAGGTGCTTGCTGTTGGCTAAGACCCTCAACATTTGCTGTCTTTCCTGCATAGTCCTTTTTGGGAATGTGTCATTTGAGACCTTTAGTACCATGTATTGTTTGTAAACCTAGTTGTACATTATAATCATCTACTGAATTATAATCTTTTAAAGGTAGAGCCTAGAAATCTCTCTCTATATATATACATGTATATATCTATATATATGTATATATAAAAATGTTTGTTTGTTTGTTTGTTTTTGAGACAGAGTCTCACTCTGTCACCCAGGCTGGAGTGCAGTGGCACGATCTCGGCTCACTGCAGCCCCGCCTCCTGGGTTCAAGTGATTCTTGTGCCTCAGCCTCCTGAGGAGCTGGGATTACAGACATGTGTCACCATGCTAGGCTAATTTTTGTAATTTTAGCAGAGCCAGGGTTTTGCCATGTTGGCCAGACTGGTCGCCAACACCTGACCTCAACGATCCTCCCACCTTGGCCTCCTAAAGTGTTGGGATTACAGGTGTGAGCCACCGCACCAGGGCTAGAAATCTATATATTTTTTAAAAACACCCCAGGTGATTCTGAGGCAGACTCCAGGAATGTGGAGACTGCTGCTGTGGTTGGGGTAGTCATCATCGTCATCCTCATCCTCATCATTATCATCACCACACATGATCAGTGATAGTCCAGAAACTGTTTTCTTATAACAACCTTATCCAAGGGTGTCAATTAACTATGTATTTTGAGGAAGGAAAAACCCAGAGGATCTTACTAAGTAAATAGCCAAGCACCTACTCAGCTTCCAGAATGTTGCCAGGTACTAGAAGGAATAGAAGACAAGTCCACTCCCTTGAAGAGTGGACGTATGATCTGGTTGGGGAAACCAGACTCATACCCAGGAAACATTAGTGTAATAATATGTAATCAGGTGCTAGAAGGCATGGTGCAGATTTCCTGTGTTACGAGAATTGAGACACATGCATGATGCTTGTGGGCTTGAATACAGGGCTGAGTGAGATGGGCCTTGAAAGGTGAATAGGATTTTGAAAATTGGGCAGGAGAAGGGAAAGACTTTCCAAGTAGGATGAGGGGACACTAGTGTAAAAGCCTAAGGTGACTGAAGCTTGTGAAGAAGGCAGCAAGGAGCTTGTTACTAACCCAAAGAGGGGCCTTAGCCATGTTCTATGTCAGAATGACCATGGGTTCTAGCACGTGCTGTCCAGAGAAGACAGGGTAAGGCTGGGGCCCCTTTGTTTCTCCAGTGTTTCCCTCTGCCTGTGGGGTGGCCCTAGGTTTATTCCAGGTGACAGATGCATGTGTACCTGGAGCAAGTGACTCCAACCCCATGTGGCCAGGACTTCCTTTCAGCTCCAGGCCCCTACTGCTGCTGTCAGGGCCCACCTGTGCAGAGGGGCTGGCCATTCAAGAGCCCTCCTGAGCCCCATCAGGAAGTGAAGCAAAAGCATTTCTAAGTGCAGAGGTGATTGGTGGGGGGTGGGGAGAGTGGGCACTGCCATACCCAGCCCTCTGTCTCCACAGGGAGCTGGAACTGACTGCAAGATGCCTTAAGGGTGTAGAACAAGAGAAAAAGGAACTGAGGCACCTCACGGAGTCCTTGCAGCAGACACTGGAGGTGAGGGGCTGCTGGTGGGTTAGTTGACCAGGTGGCAGGCTGGTTGGTTGGACCACATGACACTGTTTTTTCCAGCAGTGTTTCCCCAGGGGGTGATCTGTAAGAGAAATGGGCATGGAGGGGTGCTGATCTAAAGGGTCTCTTCTCTATGGATCATTGAAAACTCTGGCCGAGGCATGAGGCCCAAAGCAACAAGTGTCTGTTCTCAGACCTAAAAGGACAAATTGAGGCTTGTCCTTGCTATTACCATGGCCTCAGGAAATCCACCTCTGGTGCTTATATTTTTATACCAGATAGAGGATTGGTTAAGGTGGGCAGTGGAGCTACCACCGCTTCCTTCTTGTGTCTTGTTCACTTAGCTGCTCCTGAGTGACATTGAACATAAAGGGAAATCAACTGCCAGGTCACCATCATCTGATACCACAGAAACTGGGATGGGGTGGGGAGGTGACAAGCCTCAAGGGCAAAGTACAAACTCCTTAGCATGGCAAGCAAGTGAAAACTCTGGCCCTGGTCTCCCCTTGCCTCTCGCCTCACTCTTCCCTTCGCTGCTCCTCCATGCCCTGCACAGACTCCCAACCCCTGCTCCAAACCGCGGAGCTCAGGTACTCCAAGGAAGCAAGCTCTTTCATGCTCCATACCTTTCCCCACACTGTTCCTTCTACACAGTGTATCATTTCCACCTTTTCTCTGCTTGGAGAACTTCTATTCACCCTTCTAAGTCTCAGCTCAAATATCTCCTCAGTCAAGCTTCTCTGATTTTCAAGGCAGGTATCTACTCTGAGCTCTTGGCTCCCATGGCATTTTGTACATATTTTATGGGACTTAACATGCTAGGTGTGTTTTCCAAACTGTGAATTTCAGTAGACTGTGTCTTCATGGTCTCTCCAAGCCCATCCCCTGAAGTGGGTCTGGCACATATGGTGTATGGCCCGTACCTGTGCTGTACGCATGAATTACCTTCAAGGCTGCAAAGGTTTCTTGTCTCCCTTGACTGACTGGAGCCTTGGAGCTTGTGGGGCCTTTATTCATTTATCTTTCCCTGTTTCACATCATGGGAGGTGATTCCCATGGATATTTTCAACTCTGCTTCTGTGTAATGCCATTGAGTACAAGATCCCAGTCTGATAAATGGAGAGGACATCTTTTTTTTGGGGGGGGGTGTGGTTTGGGGACAGGTTCTACCTGTGTTGCCAAGGCTGGGATGCAGTGGTGCAATCATAGCTCACTGCAGCCTCGCTCTGTTTGTGAGAGCATCTAAATCTGTTCTTGGGCTGGTTCCTGTTGGGTGTTTTTCACGTAAGCCCACTATGTCTCCTCATTCACCCCTGGAGGAACCAGGACCCCAGAAGATCATGCGACCCCGTTCTAGTAGGTGCCGTCTCCACTGGAAGGCACTTTGGGTTCCTTTGTGACTCTTGATGGAGGAGTAACCTTGCCCTGTTGTGGGAGAGACCTGGGCCTTTTAGCTCTGGAGAAGAATGAAGACATTTCAGCGGCCATAGAAGACTGAAAGAGGAGTGGGTCACTCTCCAGAACGGAAAAGCAGGTGAGGGCAGCCACGTTGGAGAACCTAAATTGGGCTTTTCTTTTCCTTCCCTCCCTCCATGCCAGGAACTCTCCATAGAGAAGAAGAAAACCCTGGAAATGCTGGAGGAGAACGAGAACCACCTGCAGACACTGGCCAATCAGAGTGAGCAGCCCCCTCCCAGCGGGGGCCTCCATAGCAACCTCCGGCAGATTGAGGAGAAGATGCAGCAGCTCTTAGAGGAGAAGCTCCTGGCAGAGAAGCGGTGAGGGAGCCCCGACCCCTGAAGACACCATTGGCTTTGGGGTCTGGGGACTTTCCTCGAACTGGACATCCAGACTCTTGGGTTCTACTTGGCACTGACCAAGTAGGACTCACTCACTTCCTTTTGCCTAGGACTCTGTTTTCCCACCAGGAAAGTGGGAAGAGAACTTTCACTACCCAAAGCTGGCTTGATAATTATCTTGTGCAATGGTGTGAACCATGCAGAGTTATTAGGTCCTTGTCACCATGCTTTCTGACAGGCTGGGCAAGTTTTTAAGCCCCCTTTTACAAATGAGGAAATGGAGCCTCAGAGGGGTTATATGACTTTTCTGAGGTCACAGAACAAGCAACTTCTGGACCCGGACTCCAGTCTTCTGACTCTAAACCTAGGGCTCCCAGCAGTGACCACACCATCCATCTCATCCCCTGGGTGCCTGGACCCACAAAGTTCAGGGGCTCATAAAGCCTGGGATTCAAGGTTTCTCCAGCCCAGGTCTCTAAGAGGAGCTGTCCATCCATTGGCAATCCCATTTGGCAAGTGAGCATTGAGTAAGTGCCTCTTCTGTCCCCACAGGATGAAGGAGAACGAGGAGCGCTCACGGGCCCTGGAGGAGGAGCGTGAGTTCTACTCTAGCCAGTCCCAGGCACTGCAGAACTCGTTGCAGGAGCTGACGGCAGAGAAGCAGCAGGCTGAGCGGGAGCTCAAGGTGCGACCTGGCCTGCTGGTGCCAGGGCCCTTCCCCTTCCCTGGAGACTCCCCTTCCACCCCTGCACTTTACCGGGTAGCTGCATGAATTATCTCTGTCAGTCTGACCAGACAGCCAGGCATGGGGGATGGAGCCACCACAAGGGGAAGCAGCAAGTCTGCTGCATCATTGACAGACACCTGCTGGGTGCAGGTGCCAAGTCCAGTCCGTCTGGTTCAAAGGGTAAGACTCAGAAGCGGGATGTGATAACTCCCATCCACGCGCATTGAGCCAGGGGTGACCAAGGAAGGCTTCCGGGGAAGATGGCAGCTACTTCCAGGACCTGACTTCCTTCTCATTTCCCTCTCCTCAACCTCAGGCTGAGGTGAAGGTCCGCATGGACCTGGAGAGGCGTCTCCGGGAGGCAGAAGGGGCCTTGCGAAGCCTGGAACAGGGGCTGAATTCCAAGGTGCGGAATAAGGAGAAGGAGGAGAGGATGCGGGCTGATGTGAGCCATCTGAAAAGTAAGCCATGCCTCTAGGCCCCGGCCCCCAACTTTGGCACTCAGCCCCAGATGGGATCCCGGCCCTGTAGAGCCAGGAAACCCACACAGGGTCTGCTATGCATGAGGTGCTCCCTGGATATTGAAGGGTTTCTTCTCCAGTTACCTGCCTGCAGGCATCTCAGCACCACTGCTTTCTTGTGGCTGTTGGATCTGTGGTGAGAGGAAAGCCAGGAGCTTCTTCCATTTATCAAAAGCTCAGAGCTCTGTTCTCAGCAGACCTGCCCTGAGATGGCTGCAGATTGTGGTTTGAAAGGCAAAGAAAGTCCCCTTCAGCAGGTGGCTCTGGAATCTCGAGGGACGGGGCCAAAATATTTCCCACTCAATCTCACCAGGATCCTTGGGAAGGGAGGGACTGGCTGGGGGTAAGGATGTAGTCGGAACCGCACCCTTCCTGGCCCTGCCGCCACAGGGTTCTTTGAGGAGTGCATCCGGAATGCCGAGCTGGAGGCCAAGATGCCTGTGATCATGAAGAACTCCGTGTACATCCATAAGGCAGCCACTCGCCGCATCAAGAGCTGCCGCTTCCACCGACGCCGGTCCAGCACCTCCTGGAATGACAGTGAGTGTGGGTGTCTGCGTGCCCTGGTGGGATAGTGACAAGGCAGGAAGAGGGCAACATGGGGAGCCAGAAGGGTTGGCCCAGCTCTGAGGCTGGAGAGTGTGGCCTTGAACCTGGCCCCACTATCCTTGGGCAAATGGGTGAATTCTCAGGGCCCTGGGTTTCTCAAAGGATATGGAAGCCCGTGTGTGGGAAGGGGCTGGAAGAAGCTTGGCACACATAAAGGAGTGAGGGGGTGGCATGAGGCTGGGGACAGGGCCAGGCCTTCGTGGAGGGAGCACTGTTCACAGGGCTGTTGGGCTCCTGTTTCCTCAGTGAAGCCGTCCCAGTCCTTCATGACCTCCCAACTGGATGCCAACAACATGGAGGAGCTAAAGGAGGTGGCCAAGCGGCTCAGCAGGGACCAGCGCTTCCGGGAATCCATCTACCACATCATGGCCACCCAGCCTGGAGCCCCCTCGGCACTCTCCCGGGTTGGAAAGTGATGGGCGCTCCTCCCCTGCTTCCCAAGTCTCCCCTGGATGGGCGGGGGAGGGGAAGGGGTGGCAGAGGGAGGCCTCACTCTACCAGCTCCTGGCCTCTCTGGTCTGGAGCCTATGTCTCCTCTGGGCCGGAGCTCCACTTGGGGGCCAGCCTTGCCCTCAAAGGACATGGACGCTGCCTTCCTCATCCTCACCCCACGCCCCACCTTTGGGTCCACACCAGGGCCATGCAGGCCTGAGCTGGGTGCTGGTTGTCATGGTGAGGTGAGGACAGGACCTGGTTGTATGTGGAGATTTGTGTCGGTTAGGGAGTGGGGTGGGGAGGTGCTGTCTACCACTGTGCCATCAGGCAGGGTCTGCCCCACTGAGGAAGATGGCAGCCCTCCCTGGTGCCCATTGGACCTCTCTGGGACTCTGCTGCCCTGCCCGTGGTCCTCATGTAGAAAGGCCTTGCGTCCCCACCTTGACATTCCCTTTTCCCCAGGGTTTCCTAACCCTCCCTTTGCTTCTGACACTCAGCAAAATGTCCCTTAGCTGAGACCCCTCATTTACACCACATCATGCTGTGCAGGAGGAAAGGGGCCTAGGACAGCAGCTTCTGGGCTCCTGACATACCACACACCCGCCACAGTGCCACTTTTCCTGAGCTCAGGCCCTGGCTGTGGGGCCACCCACTGATTCTCCTCCTCCTCTGGTGAGCTCACTCACAGCCTTGGCACCCTGCGAGGGTAGAATGATGGCACCATGTCCCTCCTGCCTGTGTACCTAGGGCCCTGGCTGGGAGCTGGGGCCAGCAGTGATGCTGGGGGCTCCCCCAGAGGACACGTAACAAGCTCAGGAGTGGGCTGGGCACAGTGGCTCATGCCTGTAATCCCAGCACTTTGAGAGGCCGAGGCGGGGGGATTACTTGAAGTCAGGAGTTTGAGACCAGCCTGGCCAATACGGCAAAACCCTGTCTCTACAAAAAATAAAAAAAATAAAATAAATAGCTGGGCATGGTGGTGCATGCCTGTAGTCCCAGCTACTTGGGAGACTGAAATGAGGGGATTGATTGAGCCTGGGAGGTTGAGGCTGCATTGAGCTGAGATTGTGCCACTGCACTCCAGCCAGGGTAACAGAGCAAGACCCTGTCTCAAACAAACACAAGCAAAACAAGCTCAGGAGTGAAGGAAAGTCACTCTGGTTCCTGCATTATGTACTCCTGGTTGGGCAGGGAGGCAGTGTTCCTGCTGGTCAAGAGATCACAGATGTCTCCTTCCCAGCCGCCCCTGCTTCAGTCACCTTGCTGCCTCCTCTCCCTGCAGAGATTTCAGCCTGTGAAGCAATGTGACCATGAACTCTGGCAGTTGGGGACCCTGGGCCTGTGATGAGGCCAGTAGTCACTGGTTGGCTCAGTGTCATTGGGAGTGAAGCTGAAACGCCAATCTGCAGCTTCTGTGGAAGACCACCACCCTCCAGGGGGCTGAAGGGTGTGTCTGTCCCTCACTCATGGACAGACAGACTGCCCAGCCCCTCTCCCTGCAGGCCCACCCTCCAAACTACCTGAGGCTATTGGCCTCCAGAAAAGGGGTCCACCTGGGATCAGGGTGCTCTTGGACACTGTTGACATTAAAGGTGCTCATTCTTTGCTGCTTGGAAAACCAAGAAGTTCTGAGAGATAGACAGATGGCTTCGGGGCAAGTCCCAGCAAAAGGTGCAAGAACCTGGGAGCCCACAGCCTATTCTGTGGGAAGAGGAGCATTGTTGCCTCTAAGAACACATGCACATCTGCTGCTAGGCTGGCCAAGCCCAGGCCGGGCTGCCCTGCTCTTTGCTCAGTTCTTCCTGCCAAAACTAATCTCAGTGGTTCCTTTCAGTGATGGGTGGACTTTGGTGGCTTCATACAGTCTCTGCAGAATCTAGCTGGGGAGAGGGCTGAGTCAGTTTGGAATAAATGCATTTGACAGGGCTGACCCTAAATGTAAAACTTTAAACATGTATAACATGCATAAACCTGGAACTTGTTTCTCTAATACATATGAAGGATGAACTTTGAATTGAAGGGGAATATTTATAAAACCAAGATTACTGTTTCCTTTTTTTTAAAAGAATTAATCATGGCTTGCTTTTAGAGAGATCTTTCATAATTTTCAGATGCATTTGTTTTTCTTGGGCGAGCTATTAACCAGACAGGAAAGCGCTAGTCTTCGTTTGCTTTGTACTGCTGTAACAGAATACCTGAGACTGGGTAATTTATAAGGAACAGAAATGTACTGGCTCACAGATATGGTGGCTAAGACGTCCAATATCAAGGTGCTGGCATCTGGCAAGGACCTTCTTGTTGCATCATCCCATGGTTGAAAGGCAAAGACAGGGTGAGAGAGCAAGAGGGGCCAAACTTATTCTTTTATAACAAACCCACCCCCTTGATAATGACATTAATCCTTTCATAAGGGAGAGTCTTCATGGCCAAATCACCTCTTAAATGTCCCACCTCTTGCAGATCACCTGAGGTCAGGAGTTTGAGACCAGCCTGGCCAATATGGCGAAACCCCACCTGTACTAAAAATACAAAAATTAGCTGGGCGTGGTGGTGGGTGCCTATAGTCCCAGCTACTCAGGAGGCTGAGACAGGAGAATCACTTGAACCTGGGAGGTGGAGGTTGCAGTGAGCCGAGATTGTGCTATTGTACTCCAGCCTGGGCAACATGAGTGAAACTCTGTCTCAAAAAAAAAAAAAAAGGTCCCACCTCTTAATATTGTTACAATGGCAATCAAATTTCTTTTTTTAATCCTGCAAACTACTGGGATGGTAATTAAATTTCAGTGTGAGTTTGGGAGGGAACAAACATTCAAACTGTAGCAGTGCTTTTCCATGCACATTTACCAATCGATACTTCCTCCTATTCTCACCCTGTATTTTCCATGCCTCAGGCAAGTCTGAATTATCTTCAGCCAACTGAACAATCCATAAGTGTTTATTTGTTAAAAGCTCACTATGTACCTAGCACTGTAAATAGAAAAATAGCAACATCTCTATATCAAAATACGTAGGAGTGGAAATTACTTAGTGGAGATATGTTGATGTAATTTTTTTAATTTTTAAAAACAAAACTCTTATTCCTTGGCCAATTAAATGCATTTCCTGCAGTATCTATTTAAGTATGTGGTGTGGTCATTGCTAGAGAGATGTTGCTCCCTGCAGGCCAAATGTAGAATTATGGAATCTGCTTGTCCTGTCTCTAATACATACTCCTGCACATGCTTCTCTACATTTGAGGAAGTGCTCCCCACTGCTGCACCTCCTAATAATTAATTGAAAAATCTGTGTTCCAGCCCTGAGGTCCTGGCTGTCCCTGTGTAACAAGGACTATCAGCTAGATTTTCTTCTGATTTTAGCACAGACTAAAGGAACAGGACTGACTGTGCCAGTGAGAATAGCCTCAGGGAGACAAAGGATACCTAGGTTTTTTGTTTAGTGAGGTTTTCCTGTTTGTTTGGTTTTCCTGTTTGTTTTTGTTTGTAAGAGACAGAGTCTCACTCTGTTGCCCAGGCTGGGGTGCAGTGGTGTGATCATGGCTCACTATAACCTCAAACTCCTGGGCTCAAATGATCCTCCCACCTCAGCCTCCTGAGTAGCTGGGACTACAGACACGTACCATGATGCCCAGCCAGGATACCTAGCTTTGTGGCCTGCTAGTTTCAGTGTCCCTGCTGGAAACTGACAGTTTTACCTGCTCTGATGTGGAGAAGTGTATGCTTTTGTTTAGTAATCATATAAAGGAGAGCCAGAAATGAGTGAGAAATGGTAATGACTGGATTCTCCTCCTGTTTGGTTTGTGTGCTTTTCCACCAATGATGTTAATGGATGAAGCAAGAGATCGTGAAACACTTGGGTTCTGACCCATTCCCCAGCTCCCAGTCCTTGCAAAGGATGCTCTCCCTCTATTCATCTGGAAGGATGTCATTCTTGCCCCCAACCCACTCCAAGCCCACCCAGCTCAGCATAGTCTCAGCAGCCTGTTTGGAGTCCACAATGAATGATGATAGTGGAACAAAACTTGCTCAAGTCTCAGGGAGCCAGTCCAGGTGTGTCAGATTTTATCCAATAGGAAGGTAAATAAATCCACTGGGCAAAATAGTCCTGAAGCCCTCAGATAAAGTCCAGCAGTCCCTGTGGAACTGTGTGCTTCTGCAATCAGCCATGTTGACACTTCTCAGACCCCAGGCCTTGCAAGGTCTCTCCAAAGTCAGAAACTCTGCAGCTTTGACTCTTGGAGAAAAAGCTGCTGACTTCTCTTATCTCACCCCACCCCTGGCAAACAGGAGTTGAGGGATGTCTTTTGCAAGGCTTTAGGAGAGATTACAATGGTTGTTTTTACCTCTTGAAAGAGAGCCACTCCCAGACACACAAAGCAACTGGGAGAAACTGGTTATTCAAACTTCTGAGTGGGTGTGGAATGTTGTGGTGTCAACATCCCCAGGTTCAGTTCTCCTGGCTCGGCACATCCCATCTCCCATTCCCTTCCCTGGACGTGGGCTTCCACCCATGGCTTACAGCTCTTCTGACCCAGAAATGAACTTCACCACTCCATCTTACTGGGTTAAAGGTGTTCATGGGAAATATAGGAAATACTCTAAGTCCAGGAGTCCTGGGGGGTGGGGACCTTAATAACCAAATCCCTTGTGGTGAACTTTACCTGTCACTGTCAACTCTGAGTATGCCTCTGGCTGAGACTTGACAGTCGGGCAGGGAAGTTGGGGTGAGTCAGAGTTGTTCACAAGGGCTCAACAGCAGGGGCTCCAGGAGACATCCAGGCAGTTGCAGAGCCAGCTGCATTTGGGGGCTCATGCTCTCTTTGCACTCCACCACCGTTCCCCTGGAGGATCTGACACCTGCCTCTGGGCTGAGAGTCCCATTATGAACAGACTCAGCCTCCCCTTGTAATCCTGGCAAAAGCTGTGGTTGGTGGGCCTTGGAGTGTCCACAAAGAGAGCCTTCCCCCTTGCAGAGCAGTGACTCCAGTGGCAAGACGAGACCAAGGGGAAGACGTTGTTGTGCACTGTCTGCTGCTGTGGGTGCGGGGGAAGGCTCTGCTTTGCCACTTGCTGGCTCCTGTGGCTTTTGAAAAGTCACTATTTAAAATGTTTACTGTATTTATGCATTTTTAGTAAGCAGGAGAGAAATCCCTTCAATCTTACAGGCTGCTCAGAGCCTTTGTGGTTCTGAAGTTCTATGATTGGGACTTTGCATCCCTGAAATCAACAGAAAATTGGCTGCCACTGCTACCAGTGATCGAGAACATACAGGATGTCAGGTTCTGGCTCAGGTAGCACTCAATGCCATGCCATCCTTAGAACTGTCTATGAAAATATATGTTTGCTTTGAGATGAGAACAGGAAAGATAACTAATTTATCACCTCAAGGAAAAGGTAACTGTGACTAATCATAGTTGCTTGGAAGGCTTTTCTGGTAAAGAAAAGATGCCTATTGTCATGTTCACCCTGTATCTGAGACCATCAGTCAGCCTCACTTCTTTCCATCTCTGAGAAACAGGGTTTGCTCTGTCACCCAGGCTGGAGTGCACTAGTATAATCATAACTCACTGTAGCCTCCTGGACTTGAGCAATCCTCCTGCCTCAGCCTCCTAAGTTGTATGATTACCAGTGTGAGCCACCATACCACTTCTTTCCATCATCGTTCAATACGTATTTATTGTGATTCTATTGCATGAAGTCAAGTGTCTACCACGTGCTTATCTCTTTCACTTACTGGTTCTTAAATTGTGGTGAAATACACACAACCTAACATTTACCATTTTAACTATTAATATTTCTAAGTGTACAGAGGCTGAGCACAGTGGCTCACACCTGTAATCCCAGCACTTTGGGAGGCTGAGGTGGGTGGATCACTTGAGGCCAGGAGTTCGAGACCAGCCTGGGCAACATGGTGAAACTCCGTCTCTACTAAAAATACAAAAGTTAGCCGAGCGTGGTGGCGCCCACCTGTAATCCCAGTTACTTGGGAGGCTGAGGCACAGGAATCACTTGAACCCAGGAGGCGGGGGTTGCAATGAGCCGAGATTGTGCCACTGTATTCCAGCCTGGGCAACCGAATGAGACTCCATCTCAAAATACATACATATATATACACACACACACACATATATATTTCTTTTTTTTTTTTTTTTTTTTTGAGACGGAGTCTTGCTCTGTCGCCCAGGCTGGAGTACAGTGGCACGAACTCGGCTCACTGCAAGCTCCGCCTCCCGGGTTCACGCCAGTCTCCTGTCTCAGCCTCCTGAGTAACTGGGACTACAGGCACCTGCCACAACGCCTGGCTAATTTTTGTATTTCTTTAGAAGAGACGGGGTTTCACCATGTTTGTCAAGATGGTCTCGATCTCCTGACCTCGTGATCCACCCACTTCGGCCTCCCCAAGCACTGGGATTACAGGCGTGAGCCACTGTGCCTGGCCACACATGTATATATTTCTAAGTGTAATATAATATATGCCAGTAGTGTTAAATATGTTCACATTTTGTGCACCCACTCTCCAGAACTTTTTCATCTTGTAAAACTCAAACTCTGTATCTATTAGACATTCCCCATTCTCCTAACCCCCAGCCCCTGGCAATCACCATTCTACTTTCTGTCTCTATGATTTTTGACTACTGTATATACCTTATATAAGTGGAATTATACAGCATTGGTCTTTTTCTGTGCCTGGCTTGTTTCACTTACGATAACGTCCTCAAGGTTCATCCATGTTGTAGCGTATGTCAGAATCTCCTTCCTTTTTAAAGTTGGATAATGTCCTATCAGTTTTCAGGAGAAAACATGATTGAAATCTCATTCTTCTGACAAATTGTTGGCCAATGGGGAGGGCCCTGGATGTCTTAAAGGACAAGAGAGTCACTGCCAAAGGAAACTGGATCCCTACCCTTTCCTTTTCCAGGTTTCTCCCTCCCCACTGTGGCCTGGTGTTAGGGATGCTTTGGTGTTCATGTCTATCTTCTTCCCAGCAGATGGCAGCATGCTCCGAGCTGGCTTGCAAATTCCAGTGGGAAAGTGGGCTGAGGCTCTGGGAGACGGCGGGGGTGGAGGGGTTTTGGTGACAATCTGCTGCAGTTTTGCACTATTGGTGTTGAGTCTCACCCTTGTTCTCCCCTTTAAGATATGAAACAAAGGACTCTGCTTTGTCCATCACTTACTGAGTCCATTATATACCATGCACTTTTACATTGACTTCTCTTCTGTATTCACATATCTTTCCTTGATTTACAGAAAAAAATGGAACCCACATAGTTTGGGGGACTTGCCCAAGGTCACACAGCTTGTAACTGGAAGTTCAGCTTGTATCTGAGTTCAAGGGCAGTGCTTTTTCTAGCATCCCCTAAAAAACTGTAAAAATTTAAAGTGACTTTTTTCCATTGCCTCATTCATTCATTCAGTCATTCATTCAGTAAATATATTGAGCTCCTCTATATTCTAGGTTCCAAGAATCTTCACTCAGAGATTTTCTATCATGAGTTCTTAAGGGATTAACTCAGCTGTTTGGTAACTGCTGGTCTCCTAAGAACTCTTCTTTTCTGGAAGTCCGGTTGGTCCAATGTAACAAGTTCAGAGTTTCTCAACCTAAGGACTTTGCAAAGTAACAGGTCATTTCTTTTCTTCATTTATTTTTAGAGACAGGGTCTTGCTCTGTGGCCCAGGCTGGAGTACAGTGGTGAGATCATAGCTCACTGCAGCCTCAAACTCCTGGGGTCAAGTGATCTTCCCATCTCAGTTTCCCATGTAGCTGATACTACAGGCATGTCCCACTATGCCCAACTAATTTTATTTTTTGTAGAAGTGGGGTCTTGGTATGTTGTCCAGGCTGGTCTCAAACTCCTGGTCCCAAGTGATCCTCCTGCCTCAGCCTCCCAAAGTGCTGGGATTATAGGCATGAACTACTGTGCCTGGCCAACAGGCCTAGTTTCTTGCTGCCTTCAATTACTTCCAAGTTGGCACTCTCTTGATTTTCTCTTTTCTTTGCCCATCATCCGCACTTCCCACATCAAGTATCCTCTAGAAGAGAAGTAACCTCTTAGAGGAGGCAGCCAATGGGAAGCCTCTGGGCTGGGGATCTGAAGGCCTGGGTGATCCTGAAGAGCCAACAATTAATCCAAGACATCCAACCTCCCCTTTGTAAAATGAGGGTGTGCAATTAGATGCTCCCAAAACCCTCCTCCAATCCTGGTGTAGATTATATAAAATTTCTACCTTATGGAGGTTTTTTGGGAAGAATGTTACATTTGCAGGAAATGAGTATCAGCACATTTTTGAAAAATCATTTTTGTTTTTGGAGTCAATAGCACTTCTACCTTGACACACTACTAAATGCCATCCCCATTTCTCCCCTGTGACCGCCTGCCTTCATCCACTTGAAGGCAGCTTCCTGCACGTGGCTGTCTAGAGCAGGGCACCTGCCATCCAGGTCACTGGAGCAGATACTGTGGGTCAACTTCAATGGTCTCCAAAGAGGGGCATGGGCACCCTGGGGACACACATGATGGCCCCTTTGGGCCATGGGGAATAAACATGCAGAACTTTTTCTTGAAGGGTTTTCTTCTCTAAAATAATTAAAAGAAAATGAAGTCTTCCTTAGTTTCAATACATATATTGACACTGGCACCCTCACTTACCCTGGATGCCAGGGATGTTATGTCATGATCACATGAGGGTTTCTGAGTGCCACAATTTGGAGGAGGAAGTGACAATGACACTCCCATGTCACATTCAGGGTATTGTGGTGCATTGTAGTTTACATCTTGTGAAATGAGTATACAGATTACATATCTAGTTTTAACAAGTTAACTCTCATAGACTGCATTCATGGCTCTAAACATTTCCTGCAAAGAAGCTGCAAGTCATACTATTAGTACAAGTACAAGCATACAACAAGGAAAAGAAGTGCTGGCATTTTCCCCGCCCCTATAAGAGCTGTGTTAACTCTATTACAATAGGTAGGAACAAATATGATCTAATCAGACCTAACAAGGAGTTGGCCCCCTACATTTGAAATAATTAAGAAAACTTGGGAAGGTATTCAGCTGCAAGTAACAGAAAGCCCAACCATGGCAGCTTATACAAACTCCTGACTGCAGGTGATCTACCTGCCTTAGCTTCCCAAAGTGCTGAGATTACAGGCATGTTTATACAAACAGAGGCTTATTTTTCTCATGTATCTAGAGAACTGAAAGCGGGCAGCTGATGATATTGCTAAATCACATAAAGAAATGAGGGCCAGCTTCTCTGCCATTCTCTTGGCCTTTCTCTCACAGTTGCAAGATGTTCAGCCATCACATTGGCACTGATGGCAGGAAGAAGGTGGGAAGGAAATAAAAGGCAATGTCTGCACCTTTGACCTATTTTTCATGAAAACTCCCCAAAGCACCTCAAAAACTTTTGCAGATATTTTGTTGGCCAGAGCTGGATCACATGGCCACCTCCAGTTGCAAAAGAGGCTGAGAGTGACTATTTGACTTTCTAGTCTTTGTGGCAGTGGTAGCAAGAGAGAAGGGAGTTAGGAGTATCTGCTAAATTAGCCAACCAGTAGTGTTTGCCACAAAAGTGCTTAAGTATGGATTTACATTCACTCATCATTAATGATGTACTTCATAAAAAGTGAATATTGAGGCTATGTGTCATGACTCATGCCTGTAATCCCAGCACTTCGGGAGGGCGAGGCTCACTTGAGACCAGGAGTTCAAAAACAGCCTGGACAACATAGTGAGACTCCATTTCTACAAAAAAAAAAAAAAAAAGCAACTATTGAGGCTTGAGATATTTTCTCTGACAATATAATACATGTATAAGGGGAGTGATGCTGAAAACAGTTTTACTGTACAATAAAACACTTGGATAGCATTACCCTAACACTTGAAATTCATTCACTTCTTCCTTAAGAACAAAATCCCGGTTCACCCCTAAGGGAAAGGTGAACTCTATTTCAAGCTCGAGGGTAAATCCTGATTAGTTTAATCCAATCATGGCAATTTCACTTCTCTACCAGAGATTTCATTAGGAGTGGGCATGCGACCCAGGCTGGCCACTGAAATGAGAAGCCCACTGGAAGACTTCTGGGACAGATTTTCTCTCCTTAAAAAAGAGTCATGGGGCAGATACAATCCTTTTCTGTCTACTGGATATTTCATGTCTGAATATGACACTAGAACTAAGACAGCCAACTTGGGACCATGAGGGCAACTGGCTTGAGGACCAAGCCAGCATGTCTGGGATGGCCAAGCAGAAAAATGGCAAGAAGCCGTAGTCCTTACTGAATTGCAGAGTCACTGAATTAACCAACACTGTATCTGCCCAATTTCAGGGCTCCTTGTGATATGAACTAACTTACCTTTCCTTATCGTTTAGGCCATTTTGTTTTGCTTTTGTTTTTTGAGACAAGGTCTCACTCACATCTTGTGAAATGAGTATACAGATTACACTATCTAGTTTTAACAAGTTAACCCTCATAGACTGCATACATGGCTCTGAACATTTCCTGCAAAAAAGCTGCAAGTCATACTATTAGCACAAGTATAAGCATACAACAAGGAAAAGAAGTGCTGACATTTTCCCCGCCCCTATAAGAGCTGTGTTAACTCTATTACAATAGGTAGGAACAAATATGATCTAATCAGACCTAACAAGGAGTTGGCCCCCTACATTTGAAATAATTAAGAAATTATTCTTAATTATTGAATGCAGTGGCACAATCAGGGCTCACTGCAGCTTCGACCTCCCAGGCTCAGGCGATCCTCCCACTTCAGACTCCTGAGTAGCTAGGACTATAGGTGTATGCCACTACACCGGGCCAATGTTTTGTAACTTTTAGCCATGTCACCCAGGCTGGTCTTGAACTCCTGGACCCAAGTGATTCTCCCACCTTGGCCTCCCAAAGTGCTGGGATTATAGGCATGTACCACCGCACCCAGCCAGTTTAGGCCATTTCGATTGGGTTTTCTGTTCATTTGCAAATAAGAACAATTTAACCAGGCTGGGCCTGGTGGTTCATGCCTGTAATCCCAGCACTTTGGGGGGCCAAGGAGGGAGGATCACTTGAGCCTAGGAGTTTAAGCCCAGCCTGTACAGTATAGCAAGACCCTCATCTTAAAAACAACAACAAACAAAAGAACAGTCTAACCAACACAGTCACTTTAGCTTTATCAGAACTGTATGATCCTCAAAGTCTGAAGGCCTTTTCCCAAGGAAGTCAAAGCATTTTCCAGTCACCGAAAGGGAACTGGAATTTATCTACTCACTCATCCAACAAATATTTATTGAGAACCTACAACATATTTTTTAAAATTCTGTGATGCTTCCCCGCTGTCCTCACAACTTAAAAATCTCTGAAGTTGGGCTGTATCTTAAATTCTTGGCATCTTGCAATTGCTGTTGGCCATGCTGCAGTCTTGATGAGGTTATCATTCCCTGTGCAAACATCAAAAGTTCCAGCATTGGCTGGGAGCAGTGGCTCATGCCTAGAATCCCAGCACTATGGGAGGCTGAGGCCAGTGGATCACTTTGGGTCAGAAGTTTGAGACCAGCCTGGCCAACATGATGAAACTCTGTCTCTACCAAAAATACAAAAATTAGTTGGGTGTGGTGGTGTGCTCCTGTAATCCCAGCTACTTGAGAGGCTGAGGCACAAGAATCACTTGAGCCCAGGAGGCGGAGGTTGCAGTAAGCCAAGATTGCGCCACCGCACTCCAGCCTGGGCAACAGACCAAGGCTTGGCCTCAAAAAAAAAAAAAAAAAAAAAATTCTAACGTCAGAACTTGCAGAATGTGTGTCAATAGCTTGGAGGAAAAAATCCACAAACAGTCATGAAGCATGCTCTTAGCCCATAAGAATCAAATGGTGGTGTGGGGGAAGTGGTGAATTCGACATGTTTGGCAGCATTCGTGATTATAGGAGTCAACAGCAAGCTAAATCCACAAAATTATGAAGCTGTTTTTTTGGTTATTGTTGTTGTTGTTTTGAGACAAAGCCTCACTCTGTTGCCCAGGCTGGAGTGTAGTGGCACAAACTTGGTTCACTACAACCTCCCCCTCCCTGTTTTGAGCGATTCTCACGCCTCAGCCTCCTGAGTTGCTGGGATTACAGGCACCCACTACCAAGTCTGGTTAATTTTTTTTTTTTTAATTTTTAGTAGAGACGGGGTTCACCTTGGCCCGGCTGGTCTCGAACTCCTGACCTCAGGTGATTTGCCTGCCTCAGCCTCCTAAAGTGCTGAGATTACAGGCATGAGCCACCATGCCCGGCCATGAAGCTGGTTTTAAGAACCCAGCACATATGACCCACCCTGAGTTCTTTTATGGATTCTTTTGAGAAACGTTTCATCACCAACACTCTTGATGCCACAGAGAATGACAGTGTGCGAAAAAAGATGGTCATTTTCAAGTCTGAGTCAAAAACAGAGGAGTCAGATTTGGAATGAGAAGAAATTCTAGAAATATCTTAGCCAACTTCTTTCACTTCTCTTTACTGTTTTATTATGCACAAAAGTGATTTATAATAGAAATCTATGGTGAACTGAATCTATAAAAGCTTTTCTCAATAAGTACAAAATAAAAATTCTAAGTGAAAGGAGAGTGTCATAGTTCAATTGGCAGCATTCTACTTTTTTATTGGCACATAAAATGACAATGTGCCTGGTACTTGCTGGTGTCGTAAGTTGGGTGATATATACCATGTGCCAAGCACTGCTCTGGTCCTAGATGCAGCAGTAGAGACAATAGAGACAAAAACTCTGGTTGTTTGTGCAAGTTGACTGTGCAGAGCCCTTTATTACTTATTTTATTTTTTTGGAGACAGGGCTTCCCTCTGTCACCCAGCCTGCAGTGCAGTGACATGATGATAGCTCACTGTAGCCTTGATCTCCTGGGCTCAAAGGATCGTCCAATCTCACCCTCCCATGTCGCTGGGATCACAGGTGCCCACCACCACACCTGGCTAATTTTTTTTTTTTTTTGAGACGGAGTCTTGCTGTGTCTCCTAGGTTGGAGTGCAGTAGCGTGATCTTGGCTCACTGCAACCTCCGCCTCCTGGGTTCAAGCGATTCTCCTGCCTCGGCCTCCAATGTAGCTGAGTTTACGGCATGTGCCACCACGCCCAGCTAATTTTTTGTATTTTTAATAGAGATGGGGTTTCGCCATGTTGGTCAGGCTGGTCTTGAACTCCTGACCTTAGGTGATCCACCCACCTCGGCCTCCGAAAGTGCTGGGATTACAGGTGTGAGCCACCTCGCCCCGCCATTTTTTTTATTTTTAGTAGAGACAAGGTCTCGCTATGTTGCCCATGCTGGTCTCGAACTCCTAAGCTCAAGCAATCCTCCTGTCTGGGCCTCCCAAAGTGCTGAGATTACAGGCATGAGCCACCGCACCTGGCCCAGAGTCCTTTATATGTCATTTGATGACCTATATGATAGCTACTTTTCCATCATCAACTGGTGGCTTCCAAGGTTGGCCTGGGGGCATATTCTCCAGTCACCCATAAGGATTCCCCCTTTCCATTGTGCCTGGAAGTGGCTCAGAGCACCTTTGTTTTCATATAATTGGCTGAAACGTGGTCACATGGCCCCATGTGCTTGCAGGGGGAGTCTGGGAGGTATAGTTTGAGTGTCTAGGAAAAAGGGTGTTGATGAATATTATTGTGGATGAGGAGTCGATGGTCTGTGCTACATACTGTAAGCAGCACTGTGCAGGCAGAGGAGAGTCCCAGCAGCCTAGGGCCTCTCCAAGAAAAGAAGACAAAAACCCCAATTTGTCTGTCCTGCCACAATCTCTTGAGATGCTGTCCTGAATATCAGGCACACCACCAAATAGGAAGATGTTCATGATTGGTGAACATTATTAACAGACCTGGTGACCCATAGGGCTAATGAAGTTAGTGGAGCCTGTGGTGCTTATTCTAAATAATGAAACTCTCTACTTGAGAAATATTTGGGCAGAGGAGATTTTCCAGGAGTGCCCAGAAACCCCATCATTTAGCACTGCTGATTCCACCCACTCTGTCTGCTCAGAGAGACTGGAGGTGGCTGGGTGGCTTTCTCAGTACAGTTCGTGCTAGTAACTCTAGATACAAGGCTACAGCCTCCAGGATACAGAACACAGCCATGGTGCAGAGGCACTGGAAGCCCTGTATATGAGTTTGGGCATCACCTATTACAAGCTATGACTTTGGCAAATTACTTAATATTTCTGAGCATTGGAGTCCTCATTTATAAATGTACATTTCTCAAATGTAAATGTGGTTTAATACTTGCCCTTATTACCCCACACATTGTTGAGAGGATGCAGAGCTGAAGTAGGGGAGACGTTTGTGAACCATCAAGCTTTATATAAACATACATTGTGACGATGAGAGCAGTGTCTGCACTTAGGAGGGGCTGCGCGAATCCTTGAATGAGTGATGGCGGTCTTGCTCATGCTCACTGCATCTGATTTGACCTTTGTAAGCCCCTTGTTTGAAAGCCTTTCCCCCTTCTTCCAAGCCCCTTTGGATGTGTGCATACACACGCACACGTACACTCACAGTGGAGCTTGTCCGTTTGGCATTAAGCATAAGGCCTGTAAGTCAGAGCTGAGGAGCTGAGACCTAATGCCCGTGGAGCACCCTCAGGACAGGGAGGAAAGCTGGGGGTCGTGGTTGCCCTCTCCCCGGTGTGGCGGCTGAATGCATTTTTCACTTGAAGTTCCAGAAGCCCACAAGTAGGAGCTGTGCTGCAGCACGCCGCTTTGTCCCCGTCCTTAGGACAGGTCTGTGGGCTGGTCCCTCTCTGCCTCTCCACCTCTCCTCACCATGAACCATTCGGCCACTCCTTGAGTCCCGTGACATATTCCTGACATTAAGCTGTCTCTTCTTGCTCCCCTAACAGCTCCTAGAGAGAAGAGACACCGTAAACATGATGTGTTCTCTCCATTTCAGAGCTATGAAAACTAAGGCATAGAGAGGAGAAGCGATTTCTTCAGATGGGGCCAAAGAGGTGGATGGGAACTAACTGAGAAGAATCCACTTGGAAATAGGACACTCTGGGGTTTCGCCATGTTAGCCAGGCTGTTCTCAAACTCCTGACCTCAATCTAGTGGCATCCAAAGCTGGGAAGGACTCTGAATCACGATATTAGCCATAATAGCCAGGGCCTCAGCGCCTAGAACTGGGGACTGGCTGCCACAGGGATGGCTGCTGTCTCTGCTTGCCTCTAGTTGTTTGTGTGATGATGGCTTTTGCTCTCTCCCATTGCAAACACCTGGACAAGAACACAGCCACTGGCAGGCCCAGCCTGGCTGGTAGGGAGAATACATGCTGAGGATAGATGCGGAGGTATGGGTGTGTATGAGGTGCAACCTGCCAGGACGAACTGTTGCATCACAGGGTGAGTCATGTTGAGGAACAGCGGCAGTAGCAGGACCACATCCTTTCTGGGCTCCAGCTGCCGCTTCCTCAAGGCTGGGTCAGCAATGGTTGTCATGGCAACAGCCTGATGGGAAGGTCTCAAGGAAAACGCTGAGGCTGGAGTATTTTGAATCATATTTGCCTGTCAATGAGTCCCTCTCTTGCTAAGAACCAAAGAAAGAAAAGCCCGACTATGTGGGTCCATCTCACTCTGAGTAGGGAGGTCAGTAGGAGTACCTTGTGGTGTCAAGTTTGGGTTTCCCTCTCTCCCCTGAGGTTTCGGGGGGCAGGCTGGCACTAGCTTTTCCTGTTACCTGTTAACAAAGATGTATGTGCCTGTGCTTAACGTTTCTTCCCAAGGCATGAGGAAAAGCACACTGCCGTGAGGTACCTGGGACAAGTGTAGCCCCCTCTCCTAAGTGGTCTCCTTGCAGCCAGATTCTCCTTCAGCTGCTGCCCAAGTGATCTTTCAAACAAGTGAATCCCATCAGCTTGCTTCCCTGCTTAAATCCTTCAGCGGCTCCAGATTCCTGGCCAAATAGAGTTCAGTACCTGAGCTTGACAGTCCTCCTCCTCATCTTGCCTTCTCTGGACTCTGTGTTGCTGTCACTGTCCTCTGCTCACACTCCCTGCAAATCTCTATTCCCAGAGAGCTTCCTGCCTCTGTGTCTTTGTGCATATTGTGTGCTCGGAATGTCTTCCTGCTTCCACCAGAGAACCTTGTCTCCTTTAAATAAAATGTGTGACTCTCAGATGAGAATGGTGCCAGCCAAGTGACCTTGTCTCCAGTCTCCTGAGCCCTTTGTGTGCCTGAGGCCACAGCCAGGCCTGCTCAGCCCTTCTGTCCATCCCCTGGATGGACTTCCCCTTTAAAGATTAGCAGCTCTAAGATAAATTAAAACCCCTCTCCTTGCTTCCTTTTGCCTCTTTGAGAAGGATTCATTCCTTCATCTGACAAAGATTTAATGAATGGCCATTATGCACCAGAAACTTACTGTTCCAGGCACTTGGATACATTAGTGAACCAAACAGAAATCCCTGCCCTCATGAAGCTTATGTTCTGGCAGGGGAGATGGACAATACACAATGTATGTAAGAAAAAATATTATATAATATATATCTAAAGGCATTAAGAGCTATGGTAAATAGAAAAGGTAGAGCAAGGAAGGGAGTTTGGGAGCCCTAGGAAGAAGGGTGGGACAGGTGGCAATAGCATATAGAGTGGCAGGATCAGCCTTGTCTTAGTCAGCTAGAGCTGCCATAACAAATGCCCCAGGCTGGGTGGCATAAGCAGCGGAAACATTTCTCATGGTTCTGGAGGCTGGACATCCAAGATCAAGGTGCTGTCAAGGCAGGTTTCATCCTGACGCCTCTTCTCCTGGCTTGCAGGTGGCTGCCATCTCGCTGTGGCATGATCTCAGCTCACTGCAACCTCCACCTCCTGGGTTCAAGCAATTCTCGTGGCTCAGCACCCCAAGTAGCTGGGATTGCAGGCATGCACCACCACACCTGGCTAATTTTTTGTATTTTTTTTTTTCTTTCTGAGATGGAGTCTCACTTTGTCGCCCAGGCTGGAGTGCAGTGGCGCTATCTCAGCTCACTGCAACCTCCGCCTCCCAGGTTCAAGTGATTCTCCTGCCTCAGCCCCCTGAGTAGCTGGGATTACATGTGCCCACCGCCATGTCTGGCTAATTTTTGTATTTTTACTAGAGACAGTGTTTCACCATGTTGGCCAGGCAGGTCTCAAACTCCTGACCTCAAGTGATCTGCCCACCTCAGCATCCTGAAGAGCTAGGATTATAGGCGTGAGCCACCGTGCCCAGACTTCTTTTGAGTCTTTGATGAGCCTTTCACTGAATACATAATTTACATGAGGCGGGGGGGTGGGTGGGGCGGAGGGGTGGTAGAGGAATAGTCCCTATGCCATGTCTGGCTCAGTGAATCTGCATTTTTACATCAGAGGAAGCAATCAGATATGCATGTGTCTCAAGTGAGCAGAGGGATGACTTAGAGTTCTGTCATTTGTCCCATGCCTGTGAAGATAGGTTATCCCTTCACATTGTCCGGGTAAAATTCAGCAGATCCATTTCAGTGTAAAAATCTTGGGGCCCCAGAATTTCCTAATGAGGAAATTGTGAGGGAGGTATGTAGCTTTTTTATCTTTGTAACTATCTTATCATTTAGGAATAAAATGGGAGGCAGGTTTGCCTGACGCAGTTCTCAGCTTGACATTTCCCTTTGACGTGGTGATTTGGGGGTTCTTGAGATTTGCTTTCTTTTCATAGTTTTCAACATAGGAATTTGGAGGGCAGACACAATTCAGTCCATACCAAGCCTCATTAAGAAGGTGAGATTTGAGCATAGAATTAAAGGAGGTGAGAATTAGAATATCTGGGAAGAGCACTCCAGGCAGTGGTGTGGCTACAGCAAAGACCTTGGGGGCAGGAATGTGCCTGGCATGTTGGAGGAACAGCAAAGAGTCCACTGTGGCTGCAGTGGGCAGAGCAAGGAGGACAATAGTGAGAGGTGAGGTTAGAGAAGCGATGGGACTCGGTCCTGTAGGGCCTTGTAGACCACGTAAGGCCTTCGGCTTTTCCTCCAAGAGAAATGGGAGCCATCGCAGGGAGGTTGACCAGAGGGACCACATGATCGGCCTTATGTTCTAAATGACCACCCAGTACTGTATTGAGACTAGGCCATGGGAGTAAAGGTAGGAAACAGAAGGACCTGCTAGGAAACTTCTACAGAAATCCAGATAAGGAATGATGGTGGCTGAGACCATAGTGATAAGAATGGTGGCAGTGAGATGTCAGATTCTGTACATATGTGGAAGGTAATGTCCACAGAATTTCATAACAAATTGGACAAGGAGTGTGAAAGGAAGAGAGGAGTGAAAAATGACTCTTAAGATTCTGGCAGGGAAGAATGCAGTTGCTGTCAGTTGAGATGAGGAAGGCTGCCGGTAGAGCAGGTAGAGGTGAAAAGATCAGCTGTTTCAGTTTTGGACATGTTGAGTTTGAGATGTCTGCTAGACATCCAGGTGGATATATCAGGTAGGTAACTGGGTATATAAGCCTGGTTTGGAGAGAGACCCGGGATGCAGATAGAAATTTGGGAGTCATCCCATGCTGATGGTATTTAAACTATGAGAGCAGATGAGATCATCAAGGGAGTGAGAGAGGAGCCAGGACAGTGGTCTAACCCTGGTGCACCCCAACAAGACCAGCTGCCACGGAGATTGAGAACAAGGCTGATTTGCTCAAAACCAGGGTGCCCAAGGAATGACAAAAGGGAGATGGATAATATAGACCAGGTACCGTGGGTCCCCAGAGACAAGTTTCTGCTCTCCCCAATGCTGACCTCCTTGCAAGGCCACATTTCCCAGCCTCTGCCCTAAGACTATCCCGCTGTGGCCCAGAGGTTCTCAATGCTAATTCGTGGCCTTTTAAAAAATAAGCATAAGGCCGGGCGTGGTGGCTCACGCCTATAATCTTAGCACTTTGAGAGGCTGAAGTGGGTGGATCACGAGGTCAGGAGTTCAAGACCAGCCTGGCCAAGATGGTGAAACCCTGTCTCTACTAAAAATACAAAAAATCAGCCGGGCGTGGTGCATGCGCCTATAATTCCTGCTACTCCGGACGCTGAGGCAGAGAATTGCTTAAACCTGGAGGGTGGAGGTTGCAGTGGGCCGAGATCACGCCACTGCACTCCAGCCTGAGCGACAGAGCGAGACTCTGTCTCAAAAAATAATAATAAATAAATAAATAAATAAGCATAAAAATGTGAGATTAGAGCTAAAAGATCTGACTTTGATCATCCACGCCTGCGAGGTTTCCCTCCCTACCGCTCAACTCCGATGCACTCCTGAGGGGAGGGGAGGTGCTTTGCCTGGCCGCCCCTTCTCCTGGAATCCTGTCTCGGCCGCTTCCGCCCCCCTGTTCCCGGGCTTGTCTCAACCCCACCCAGGGGCTGCTGCTGTCTGCGCCCGAGGACCTCATCTCCTCGCAGAGGCTGGCTCCCCGCGCCCCGCATCCCACGCTGGGACACGCGTGTGGCCTTGCCAGGGTGGGCGAGACACGGCCGCCTTCCTTCACATCCAACGCCGGTGAGGCTCAGCACTCATTGTCTCACTGGCAGCACAGACAAAGCCTTGCGGGCTCCACGGGATAATCAACAGCGAGAACGCCCCCAGGGACCTCCGGAAAGAGACACCATTGGTTGCAGGCCTCCAGGTTCTCGTCTGCCTGGTGAGTGAGGTGGCACGCAGCGTCAGTCGTCTGCAGGAATTTGTGCTGGGGTAAAAGCGCGCTTCGTGCAGACCGCAGAGCTGGAGGCGGAGGGCTGGGGTCCCTGGGCCGCGGGCGGGTTCCGCGTGCCCCTCCCTCGCCGCACCGCGCAGTCCCGCCAGGGGGCGCCAGGCACCGGCCCCCCGCTCTTTGTGCTCCCTGCGCAGGTCCAGCTGTGCTCCAGGATTATCTTCCTTCTATAGCTCACTAGATATTCTTATGCTCACAGGGGTGCCATCCCTCACTCCAGAGCCATCCACAGAATTCAAAAGCAGAATTAGAAAAATCCTTGCTCCACCAGCCTGGGCAACATAAGGAGATCTCTACAAAAAATGAAATATAGTCCCAGCTACTCAGGAGGCTGAGGTAGGAGGATCACTGGAGCCCAGGAGTTCGAGGCTACAGTGAGCTATGATCGAGCTGTTGCACTCCAGCCTGGGCCACAGAGCGAGACCCGCCTCTAAAACAATAATAATAGTGAAAATTTAAAAAATAAATAACAAAGAAAAATCCTCACTCTTTAGCTATTGAATTTTGTGGCGGTGATTTCTTTGGAAACTGCCTCTTCCCACCCCCACTCCACCCACAAACAGGCTGAGCTACATCAGTACAGAGCCTGGCACTCCGGATGCTGGCGGAATTGATTCACTAGCATGAGCAGGAAGGTCCATTTGAAGGGATCACTCCAAAACAGCGGTTCACGACAAGGTGGGAGTGGAAGGGAATGTTCTCCTGGGAGTGGGTGGGGGTGGGGTGTCAGCATGTGGACCTGGTACAGCAGCGTTTGAAAATGCCTCCATCATTCTAATATAATTTAAAATAATAATTAGCCGGGTGTGGTGACTCGTGCCTGTAATCCTACTACTAGGGAGGCTGAGGTGGGAGGATTCCTTGAGCCCTGGAGTTCGACACCAGCCTGGGCAGCATAGCAAACCCCTGTCTCATATAAATAATAATAAGGATTATTATTCAATGCTTTTGTCATTCAAACCACAGGTAGTAAAGCTTGACAGAATTTTTTGGGTGGGATGTGAGCTAAAAATGTTGAGAACCAGGACCTAGCAGATTGTCTGCTATAAGTTCCCTGGCTGTGGAGGATGGAGCCTCCCCTGAAGAGCAGTGTTGGTCCTTGGGACAGTGGCCGCAGTCCAGCCCATCACAGAAGGGAATGGTGCTCCCTGGGGCTGGAAGCCTGGGTCTGGGGTGGGGGGAGGTGGGGAGGAACTTGGAGATTCGGCTCACTGTCAGTCTTGTTAAGGAGGCCAATGTCTAAAGTAGGAACCACACCAGGTAAGCTGCGTTCTAACCTGCTCCTTGTTTTCCTGGCAGAATGGTTCATGCAGGACAGAAAAAGGAGAGATAAAAGACTGTCAGGAGAGTAACTGTTTGGTCCAAATGAGGACTCAGGACCCCCAGTGGACCCAGAGAGAAAGACGCTCTGGGTGGGAAGGGTGTGGGAGGCAATCACTATGCACTTGTGCTGGAGCAAAATGACACCAGGGGAGGTTGACCAGCACCCTCTAGGTTCATTCTTTTTATGAGGAAGACTTCTGGTCTCTTACTCTGTTCCTTGAATGGATTTACATCCCAGAAAGATGTGTGCTCTGTGCAAATGAAGGGGTGCTCTTCCACTGTAAAGAATGCATTGGCTTTCTGGACTGGGGGGCTGGCTGGCACAAGCCTTTCCCAGGATACAGCAGTTTCTGAAAGGGTTTTTGGAGCTGCAGAGTCAAGGACCGGGCTGGGAGTCTTGGTGACCCTACCAAGCACAGAGAATGCCAGGCGCCCGATTGGAGAAAGCTGTGGGAGTCTTCTAGAACAATCGTACTAACTGCACACACCATCTGCATGAACCAATACCAGGTTGTATTGGTATTCGGCCATCTTGTACTGTTTCCTCAGGGTGTCCCTAGAGTGTTTTGTTTTTGACTAGCATTTAAGCAGCCTGCAGGCAGGGACTGCATTTCATACACAGTGTGTGCCTCCCAGGAGCCAGGTGCAGCTGGGGTGTGTGACTGTGAGGCTCCTTGCTGTCCATGACATACTGTCACCCCCACTGCCTTAGCTTACTCCCCAGTCACCCCTTGAGGTAACAGGGCTGGTGCTTTTACAATTCTCATTTTAAAGATGAGGAAACAGGCTGGGTGTAGTGGCTCATGCCTGTAATCCCAGCCCTTTGGGAGGCCGAGGCAGGTGGATCATTTGAGGTCAGGAGTTTGAGATCAGCCTGACCAATATGGTGAAACCCTATCTGTACTAAAAACACAAAAAAATTACCAGAGTGTGGTGGTGCACGCCTGTAATCTCAGCTACTCGGGAGACTGAGGCCCGAGAATCGCTTAAACCCAGAGGTGCAGGTTGCAGTGAGCCGAGATCGCACCAGTGCAATCCAGCCTGGGTGACAGAGTGAGATTCCGTCTCAAAAAAAAAAAAAAAAAAAAAAGATGAGGAACTAGAGGTCAGTGAGTGCTGGCCTCAAGAGAACCTCGAAATCCCTCTCTGCCTAGCCCTGACCACCCTTGTCTTCAATCCTTGAGGAACAGAATGATGCCAGGTGTAAGTCGTTCAGGTATCTCCCCAGTACCTCCACCTGGGGAGGAGATGATGTTCTCGGCCTACATGGTGGGGAGGGTGACCACCGTGCGGGGTGAGGGGAAGGCTCTTCTGCCATGCCTTGGGACTTCCCTGTCTGTGTGAGTGTGAGGTAGGTGGATTGCGCCTACTCAGCATGGATTTTGCACAGAAAGTCTTGCTCACTTTTCCTTGGTGTGATTTTTATTGAACTCACCTTTCCTTACTAAGGGAGTGTTAAGTTGGTTTGGGTTTCAGGAGAAAAGAAACATAGCCTACTTAGGTGAGCCCTCCAGCCTACATTAAGGAATCTCTTACATGGGACAGCCTGGTCCACCCAGGCAAAAATTTTCAGTAATAAATAATTTGCATTTGCCCACCCTATGATGGGACAGGAGTGGAGGATACAGTTTCCGGCCAGATCCCATGATCCTGTCCTCATCCCACAACATGCACTAGGGACCCTCCCATGCTCCCACTGCCACAAAAGGCAGAATTGGGGCTGGAACATCTGCCCCAAGTCCACACCTGTTTCCTCTCCCCTTCTGCATTTCTGAGTCTTGAAGCAATGCTGGGCCAAAGTGGGGGTGGTCCTTGGCCGTCCTGGGAGGAGCTTTGCACACTGGCTCTAAGTTCCTATTTCGGTTGATGGTTCTATAGTGGATGAGCTCCACATTCAATTCTTATACCCCTGCAGCTGCCGTAGGAGGCAGGGTGACCTGTCGCCAAGGCAGCTCCCACAACCTGGTCACAGCTCTTTCCTCAGGGCCTGTTACCCAGCATGAGCTAAAGTCCTTGGGATCTTCTAAGACCACTTGAAGGAGGAAGTTTATTCTGTGTCTTTCCTTCTCTCTTTCTCCCTCCCTCCCTGTCTTCTTTTATCTTTCCTTCGCTTCCTTTTTCCTCCCATCCATTCACTCAAATCTAGGCAATGCATCCCTGTAGTGTGCTAGCTATTGTTTCTCTAGGTGAAGAGGCATCAGAAACAGAATACTTCCCCTGAGTCAGGAGCAACACTGAATTATTCATAGGCCAATCTATTGCAAGTTTTAGAGGGAATTTTCTTCAAGGTTGTGGCTGTGAGGCTGCAGAGTGAAAGGAGTAATGAATATGCCTAACACTCACAGAGGTGAGAAATGCTGCCTGGACTCACACAGCCCAGGGTCTCAGGCTCACGCAGCCCTGGGACAATCACAGTGAAGAGAAATGCCCTGAATAGAGAATCACACTGTCTTGGCCTTGGTGGATGGAACCCTAATCTCTCTGAACTCTTCAATCTGTGGGTTGATGGATTAAACACATATGTATTCAACATAAATGGATAGCTGGGTCTCCTCGAACTCTACACCTGTATGGAATCCATTTCCTCTTGTTCTGGACCATTTAGAAGGGCACGTGGGTAACTGGAGCTGTCTGACAGAGATACTGGCTGGAGAAGCGGTGAGGTCCCCAATACTGAAATGGTTTGGGTTGGAAATGATGAGTAACCATCAGGCATGCTGTGGGAGGGGCTCCTGCTCTGGGTGGAGATGGGACTGGATGTCTGTGGATGATCAAAGCCATCTTGTTAATCAATTTGAGGGTCAAGATCATCCTCACATCTGAGTATCTTGAAAGGTTCCTCACAAATCTAAGATTCAACTACTAGGAATAATGGTCTCAAAGTAGAATCTGAACATGGATTCCCTTAGACTCAAAACTGGAATCTGAACTTGGATTCCCTTAGACTCACAACTGTTTGGCTTTGTCAGGTGTTGCTTCTTGGATTTGCCTCCTGACTGTTGCCAATCCCCTCCCTACCTCATAGTCTTCATTCATGCCCTGCAGTGCCCCACTGATGACACCATTCTGCCAGTGATGCCTGGATCTCCCATGGCATCGTAGGTAGCTTTACGGAGAGGAAGTGTAGCCTCATGGAGAAACCAGCAACTCTGGAGCAGGAGGACTTAGTTAGATTAATATCTTGATTTCACCAATATGGCTGGGTGACTTTGGCCAAATCAACAAACCTCTCTGAACTTCACTGTCCTGTTCCGCAAAATGAAAATAGTAACAACCATTTTTTATAGGATTGTGAGGTTTATGTGAAATAATGGAAATAAGGCACTTGGCCAGGCGTGGTGGCTCATGCCTGTAATCCCAGCAGTTTGGGAGGCAGAGGCGGGCGGATCACCTGAGGTCAGGAGTTCAAGACCAGCCTGGCCAACATGGCAAAACTGCATCTCTACTAAAAATACAAAACTTAGCTGGGCGTGGTGATGCGTGCCTGTAATCCCAGCTACTTGGGAGGCTGAGAGAGAAGAATTGCTTGAACCCAGGAGGCGGGGGTTGCAGTGAGTCAAGATCGCACCACTGCACTCCAGCCTGGGCAACAGAGCAAGATTCTGTCAAAAAAAAAAAAAAGAAAAAAGAAAAGAAAAGAAAGAAAGAAAGAAAGAAAGAAAGAGAAAGAAAGAAAGAAAGAAAGAAAGAAAGAAAGAAAGAAAGAAAGAAAAGAAGGCACTTGATATAATGCTTAGCACATCCCTCCCCAGTTTCATTGTTCTCTTGTGTCTCTTGCCCTTGACCATGCAATTCCATAGACCATTATTCCCCTCCTGGGACAGAGATTTCTAATTGCCCACTAGTGCCCATCTCCCCTTCTTCCCTCTTAGTTTTAGTTAGATACATGGCTACTTAGTTAGACACTATATATTCCAGCCTCCCTTTCAGCCAGGAGTTGCCACATGACTAAGCTCTGGCCAGAGGAATGATGCAAGCAAAAGTGACGTGTGCAGCTTCTTCAAGAAGAAATTGTTTGCCTTCCACAATTTCCATCTTTCTTCCTGGAATGTGGGAGTGGTGCTGGTCTGTTAGCTTTGATCATGCAAATGAGGAAAACACCCTAGAAAATGGCAATGGGCCTCAGACAACCTCTTGACATGGGACTATCTTCCCAGCCTGGACCATTCACCTACCTATAGATTAGTATGCAAGAGAAAAGCCTCTTCTCAGCCTCTGCTCATTCTCCCACCTTGACTTAGATGTCACTTCACCATCCCTGACCCTCCAAGACCAGCGCTTCCTATGAGCCTTCACTCATGTCCTCATGTCTGCAAGCCCCACAAGACTAGGAGCACCATGAGGAAGGGACCATGGTCTCATCTGCACAGGTTTTCTCAGGAACAGGAATACAGTAGGCACTTAGTAAATGTTGAATAAATCGATGATAGTGCCACACGCTTACAAACTGCCTTAGTTCTTGCCTAAAGGGATCGTAAGCACGTCCACCTGCTTGATCTCCAGCAAAAACAAAAGAACAATTCCCATTTTTGTTTTTCTCCCTTCCTCCAAACACGCCCAGGGCTTTCTTCCATGACCAGTTGGCCAGAGCAGACCCTGGAAAGAAGCCTTCCGCAAGGGGCCTTGTTGACTATGGCCGAGGCCTGGCCCAGTGCTGGACACCAGTCTATGTGAGTATATTTCTGTAAGTCCATAGTTATTAGCAGAATCCCACCCCAGTGTGAGACCTGGTAGTATGTGACCAGGTCCATGAAGTGTAGTAGCAGTTGTCCCCACTAGACTATTTTTGCCTGGAAAACCTAGGCAAAAACAGAGGCTTTGGTTAAAAAAAAAAACAGGGGTGGGGTGGGGAGAGGATTCACAGATCAAATGTAATTGGAAAAGGCATGCAAACTTTTTCAATTTATACACAGCTACAGAGGTCTATTTACAGATCTGGGATGGGGTTGGGCTTAATGGCTCATGCCTGTAATCCCAGCACTTTGGGTGGCTGAGGTGGGAGGATCGCTTGAGCCCAGAAAGTTGAGGCTGCAGTGAGCCATAGTTGCACCACTGCACTCCAGCCTGGGTGACAGAGTGAGACCCTGTCTCAAAACAAACAAACAAACAGACAAACAAACAAACAAACAAAGAAATGAATCTGGGATGGAGCAGTCCTGGTGGACTTCTCTGGTCATTGTGTAGAAGGCGCTATGCAGCCTACAAGGACCAAGGTCTTGCAGCCAACTCTGAAAGCCAGGGCTCTGGCTCCCAGCCAGCCTTTCCTTGAAGACATTTCTTGAGCGCATTGCCCTTGGCAGCAGTTAGATGCTGCTGCTTTTTATTAGTGCTTCCTTCTCCTTTTCCAGGCCCTCTTTTGGGGTTCTTTCTGCAGACAGTGGCTTTCGTTTTAACCTGAGGGTTCAGAAGAGGACAGTGGGCTGGCCTCACCACCCATCAGCCTCTGCTTTGGGGACTGAATGCACAATGTCATCCACACTCCTAAACTAACCTCCAAATACACACAGTTGTGATCTCACTGCTCAGGAGGGCTGGAAACCATGGCAGCTCTCCTGAGGGCTCAGTGGGGCCAGCCACCCTCAGCTGGAGGTGTAAGCAGATTTTTTTTTAAATTGAGAAGGAGTCTCACTCTGTTGCCCAGGCTGGAGTGTAGTGGTATGATCTCAGCTCACTGCAACCTCTGCCTCCCGAGTTCAAGCAATTCTCTTGCCTCAGCCTCCCAAGTAGCTGGGATTATAGGTGCCTGCCTAATCCCATGCCCAGCTAATTTTATTGTATTTTTAGTAGAGATGTGGTTTCACCATGTTAGCCAGGCTAGTTAGGAACTTCTGACCTCAAGTGATCTGCCCGCCTCGGCCTCCCAAAGTGCTGGGATTACAGGCGTGAGCCACCATGCCTGGCCGTATAAGCAGATTTTTGTGGGTGAAGTTTGCCCCAGAGCAGGAGCTCTCTGTCCTGTTGCCTAAGAAGAGTAAGACCGGTGCTTTTGAGAAAAAGCAAAGTGCCAACTCAGGGGGAGAAGCTTCAGACCTCCTATTTGACTCAGGCATGCCCTCTACTGCAACCAGGTAATTATGGTGGTTTAACTGTCCTTGATGGTAGAACCAGAAGCTCTCACATTTGCGGAGACCTTTGATAGTGGTGCTGTTCTCCGCAGTGCTGTCTTTGATGGGTCATCTCATATTTCCTCCCCAGTAGAGCACAGGGTGAGATGGGGCAGGAGGGGAGGTCACCTTCAAAGAGGCCCATCAAACAGGGGAATCTTGGGGGCCACTAATACCCTCTGCTTACATTAGCCAATGTTGATGCATGGTCACCTTCAAAGTTCGTGTTCATCTTACTTAAACCTGTTCAGGTAACAAAGCCCTTGAAGTCTTGAATTTATGTGGTCTTAGACTTTAAAGTTTTTGAGAAAAAAATACCATAGGGGAAAATCTAAAAGTAAGACAGCTTTATGCTTTGACTTAATTTTGTCTGTGAATTGAAAAGGAACATGCCTTTATTCAGCTTTGGGAAGGAGGGACAACTCGGGAGCTTAATTAAAGGTCACTGATCCCACCCTAGTGGACTGTTAGGCTTTGTGATCTGGGTTGAACGTGGACACCCCCAGTCAGCCTCTCTGCATCCCTTCCAGCACATTCTTTCTGAGGGTGAAACTAAAAGTAATAGTTTAGCTTGTGGTTACCTTTATTTCAACATAGCTCAACTTTTAGAATCACCTACTTAAAAATAATGATGAAATTAATAATAAAAGTTATTTGTTGCAGGGTGTGGTGGCTCACACATCTAATCCCAGTGCTTTGGGTTTAGATGGTGGGCGGATCACCTGAGATCAGGAGTTTGAGACCAGCCTGGCCAACGTGGTGAAACTGTCTCTACTAAAAATACAAAAATTAGCTGGGTGAGGTGGCGCATGCCTGTAATCCTAGCTACTCTGGAGACTGAGGCAGGAGAGTCACTTGAATCTGAAAGGCGGAGGTTGCAGTGAGCCAAGATCACACCACTGCACTCCAGCCTGGGTGACAAGAACGAGACTCTGTCTCAAAAAAAAAGCTATTTATTGAGCACATAGTATGTGCCAGGCACTGTGCTATTTTCTCTGCGTGCTTTTTCTCATTTAGTCCTCATGACAACCTGTGCAGTAGATACCGTTTTTTGTTGTTAAAAATTTTTTAGGGGTAGAGACTGGGTCTTGCTATGTTGCCCAGGCTGGTCTTGAACTCCTGGCCTCAAGCCATCCTCCTTGCCTTGGCCTCTCAAAGTGCTGAGATTACAGGAGTGAGCCACCACACCCAGCCTGGTAGGTATCATTATTGTCTCCACTTTACAGATGAGGAAAATGAGGCTCAGAGAAATTATGTGATTTGCCCAAGTTGACCCAAAGGCCAGGGTTTTCTGGATTTGATACAATTTTGCGAGAGGGCTGATTCTTAGTGAATGGGGAGAAACCAGCTTCTCCCACTTTGGGAAAGGTTGTGTCCTGCCATGCATGTCAGAGGGTCCTAAAGAAACACTCGCTAACCCTTGTTCTCATGTGTAGAGAAGGATCAGAACAGGAATTAGATAAAGAAAGACATAACAAAAGGGAGTGTCTGAATTTTTTCCTTTTGTCCAATGCAAGTCTGGTTTTGCAACTGAAAAATCCTAATCAATCTCAAAGTTAAAAACTCCAGAAATGTTATCTCCTGGTGACTTATCTACAGCCTCTTCTACCAGGTACAATGATTTGGTAGGCTGGCTTCCCAAAGGCTGTCACCTGTGTAGTCACGCAGGGCCCTGAGTTTAGAAGGGCCCACCCTTGCTTTAATGTTCTGCTGTCCATCTTGAAATTCTTAATAATTTTTAAATGAGAGACCATGCATTTTCATTTTGCCCTGGGCACTGCAAATTCTGTAGCTGATCCTGCAATTTAGGAGACTAAAAATAATGCGATGTAACCTAGAATAGCTGCAGCCATGAGCTACTCTAGAACCAAAGCTGGGGTGCCTGGGGTCCTTCCCTTGTGTGTTCTGTTTGTGTGGAGAGTAAGTGACCACACAAAGAGGTTGTCTATTCACTTGCCCTGCAGTGAGAACTGGTGTTGACAGCAGAGCAGGAGCTCGGCAATGAACCCATCAGAAGAGTCCAGCGGAATAGAGATGGTGGGAGCCCTAGGCCTGTTTGAAAATCCCAGGAGAACAAGGACAGGTGGCTCAAGATTCCCTGAGTTTGGATTTGCTTGATGCCCTGACTGGTGGCAGAGGGTCTAATTTCAATGCATCTGACATTAATATATCCTTCTGATCCCAGGCGGGAGCTCAGAGCCTTCAGTACCCCATTTCGTTTAGTTTTGTTTTTGAGACAGGATCTTGCTCTGTTGCCCAGGCTGGAGTGGAGTGGCATAATCACGGCTCACTGTACCCTCAAACTCCTAGGCTGAAGCAATCTTCCTGCTTCAGCCTTCCGAGTAGCTAGGACTAGAGGTGCATCTCACCATGCCCAGCTAATTTTTTATTTTTGATAGAGATGAGGTCTCACTATGTTGCCCGGGCCGATCTTGAACTGCAGGCCTCATGTGATCCTCCTGCCTTGACCTTCCAAAGTGTAGGGATTACAAGAGTGAGCCATCACGCCTGGCAACATTTTTTTGTTTTTTTTTTGAGGTGGAGTCTCACTCTGTCACCCAGGCTGGAGTGCAATGGCGTGATCTCAGCTCACTGCAACCTCTGTCTCCCAGGTTCAAGCAATTCTCCTGCCTCAGCCTCCTGAGTAGCTGGGATTACAGGTGCCTGCCACCACACCCAGCTAATTTTTATTTTTAGTAGAGACGGGGTTTCACCATGTTGTCCAGGCTGGTCTCGAACTCCTGATCTCAGGTGATCTCCCTGCCTTGGCCTCCCAAAGTGCTGGGATTACAGGCGTGAGCCACCACACCCAGCTGCCTGGCAACATTTTGATTTATAAATAGTTTGTCCCATCACAAGGCAATGGCAGCCCATTGAAAAACCCATGTCTTTCTTTGTTGGTGGTTTCTCATACTTTCTCTCTCCTCTCTCCTCTTTCCTTCCTTCTTTTTTTTTTGAAACGGCGTCTTGCTCCGTCGCCAGGCTGGAGTGCAATGGTGCAATCTTGGCTCACTGCAACCTCCGCCTCCTGGGTTAAAGTGATTCTCCTGCCTCAGCCTCCCAAGTAGCTGGGATTACAGGCATGTGCCACCATGCCCGGCTAATTTTTTGTATTTTTAGCAGAGATGGGGTTTCACCATGTTAGCCAGGATGGTCTCGAACTCCTGACCTCGTGATCCCCCCCCTCAGCCTCCCAAAGTGCTGAGACTACAGGCATGAGACACCGTGCCCGGCCCTTTCTTTCCTTCCCTTCCTTCTCTTCCCTCCCTCCCTTCCTTCCTTCCTTCCTTTTTCTTTCTTTATTCCTTCCTTCCTTTCTTTCTTTTTCTTTCTTTATTCCTTCCTTCCTTTCTTTTTCTTTCTTTATTCCTTCCTTCCTTTCTCTCTCTAATTTATTTCTTCTTTCTTTCTTTCTTTCCTTCCTTCCTTCTTTCTTTTCTTCTTTCTTTCTTTCTCTCTCTCTTTCTCTTCCTTTCCTTGCCTTGCCTTCTTTCCTTCCTTTCTTTCTTTTGAGATGGAGTCTTACTCTGTCACTCAGGCTGGAGTGCAGTGGTGCGATCTTGGCTTACTGCAACCTTCACTTCCCGGGTTGAAGCAATTCTCCCACCTCAGCCTCCTGAGTAGCTGGGATTATAGATGTGTGCCACCATGCTTGGCTAATTTTTGTATTTTTAGTAGTATTTAGATTTAGTTGTATTTGCCACATTGGCCATGCTGGTCTCAAACTCCTGGCCTCAAGTGATCCGCACACCTCGGCCTCCCAAAGTGCTGGGATTACAGGCATGAGCCACCGCAGCTGGCCAAAAGATCTTTCAAGGGGAAAGAAAGTCCAAGCTGCTCTGAACCATTTGGCTTCTGTGTTGTAATAAAGGTTTATAAATCATCATTGTTGGGCATCCGTAGACATATATTCACTGCTTCCTTGGTCTACTTGGTCTCCTGACCGCTGTCCCAGAATTTGGGGTGTTAGCCCCCAGGCTGCCTTACTGCCAAAGCAGAATTCTGGCATCCCTGGCTGCTCTGTGCTGTTTCTATACTGTCTGCCCCCAGGGCCCCTCTCTGGCTGGCTCTGATCTGGCAGCCTGCTCATTGCTCTGCGTTGTCATGGAGAAGGTTTTAGAAACATATTGTTGAACTGTGGGTGTATTTCTGCCACCTGGTAACAAGTGGGTTTGTAGAAAAGCCACAATGGAGGAAAAGAAAGGGTTCTTGTAGGACAGAGCTAGTGCCAGGGAAGCCAGCCGCGGCAGAGGGATGGGAGCCTGCACTGCTGTTTGCTGTTTGGTATTCTGCGCAGGCAGCAGCTTGCTGGTTGCCTTGGTTCCTGCAGGACTCCTGGGAGCTTGTGGCAGACGGAAGGCCATAGCCTCTGCAGAAGTTTGCAGATTCTAGGGAAATGAACTGCCGTGCAGTCCAATCTGTAGGAGGAGACCAAGTGGGCTCTCAGCCATTTAGATGCTCTGATGTAAATTTATGCTTCATGCAGACAGAAAAGCTGCCCTCTGCTTATGTATGCCATCAGGCTGCCCTTGACCCATCTGTGCCAGCTCCTCATGGGGCCTAGATGTCCTAGCCACCTGGGCACCCCCTCTACCCTCCCACACCTAGTTCCTGCAAGGACTTCAGACAGCCAATTTAGGGCACCTGCCACACCACTGTCTGCAGCTTTGTAGGTCAAAAACAGTTGAATATTGACAATTTCATATTGTTCAACCTAATTGAAGGCTTTGGGGTGACTTGACACTTTCATCAGGCTTAGATAAGATCATTAAAGAAAATCATTAATAGATTTTCTCTTGCCTGATACAATCTTTTCCCTTCTAAATTATTCTAAATCCTGGTACTCTGTGTCCATGTCGTCTTCATCTTCCAAATGATGTATATGCTACTAATTATGCCCTGAAAGCTACAGAGCATACGCCTTTTCCTTGAGAAGGTTTGTATACTCTTTCTACTTCTTGAGGTAGAGGCTAGATCCATTCCCATGCCCATACAGAGAAAACGTATCTTCTAATGGACTCCAAAGATGTGTTAATTGGTTTGATCACAAGCACAAGAAACTATATATTTGTATTACTTGTACATTCTTTTTTAATATAGTACAATGTTTATTTAAAATCTGAGCTGGGCCAGGCATGGTGGCTCATGCTTTTCATCCCAGCACTTTGAAGGCTGAGGTGGGCAGATCACTTGAGCCTAGGAATTAGAGATCAGCCTAGGCAATGTGGCAAAACTCCATCTTTACAAAAAATTTAAAAATTAGCCAGGTGTAGTAGCATGAGCCTATAGTCCCAGCTACTTGGGAGGCTGATGTGGGAGGATCACCTGAGCCCGGAGAAGTTTAGGCTGCAGTGAGCCAAGATCACGCCACTGGACTCCAGCCTGGGCAACAGAGTGTGAGACCCTGTCTCAAAAAAACAAAACAAAACAAAAAATCTGATCTGCCAACTTAGCATTTTTCCACCAACTCGGGGAGCTGAAACTTTCACAGGCTTCACAATCTTTTGCTTAGGGGACGCCCTTGTGGATCTTTTTCGATGCTTGCTTAGCCTATTTTGCTTCCTTAGCAGCCCTGCGAGCTTGTTCTCATTGAGCCTCTTTAACTTCAAATTTCTGATTCCTCTTGGCCATTAGATCAGCAAGAGATGCATCACTAATGGCCCCCTGGAATCTGACTGCTTGGCAGTTTCTTTTCTTCTGAATTTCTTCCAAATGTCCCTTTTTGTGCTTTCTTCTGTAAAGGACAATCCGGTTTATCTACTAACGGTCCCTCTTGGAAAGGAAAGCTGACTTGTACTTTACATTAAGAAACTGGAAAACCTCCCTGTCCGTCCTGGTGTAGTGCCTTCCATGTCTAGGGTAGATCTTGTACCTGCTAAAACTGTACAACTTGACCTTCATGGTGGCAGCTCCAGGGGAAAAGAAAAGATGGCAAAGGGAAGGAGAGGATCATGGGAAGAGCCATTCTTCTTATGAGAAGTTTTGGCAACTTTTGAAAAGTCTGTGCTTACCCTTATCTATGTACATATGACATCTACAGACTATGAAAGCATTTTGCATCAGGACCTAAATAGCAACTATCAGGTTCTGAGGCATCTGCCCTCTCCTTCCTTCTCCCTGGATCTTGATTCAGCTGCTTTAAGATGGCTCTAGTGATGGGCCTCTTATTTTTCTGTTGAGGCATGGGCTTATTTAGCTATCCTCAGCCTCTTGAGATATATATCCCGCCTGAATTTTTCTGTCTGTGGCATCAGACTAGTATTTCCCAGCCTCTCCCTTTTTATTTCCTTATTTCGATGCTCTCACTGCATTCTCTCCTTTTTTGAACATAAAGATGCTTTTACTTATTTTAATAACCTCTTGTAAACCAGCCCTTTCCCTTCCCAGAGGTTTTTGCACACTTCCCTACCTGCTTTCTTTGTTTCCACTTCTTCTAGTGGCTGTAAGAAGTGGGATTCCAGGCAGAACTCTAGACCCACCTAGGGCAGCAGAGGCAGACTGTGAAACCCAGGCCCACAGCTTTTGGCTGAATCCACATCAAACAATGAGACTGCTTCAATCCTCATATCCTTTTGTTGTGAATTGCAAGCAGGAGGCAAGATGGGCTTGTCTGGTAAATGCCACCTGTGGATCAGGTGAGATTAAGCCCACTGGATTCCCCTTCCCAGGAAGGAAGCAGGTGAACTGCCAGACTCTCCAACACAATCCCCTGGCTTCATGTGATAATGAAAACAGGCACCTATATGTGAAGAAATAGCCAGTTATAAGTGGGAATACTGAGTATAGACGATGCCCAGAAAATAAAAACAGGCAGCTGGCAGCCTGAAGATGGAGAGAGCAAAGGGGAGATTTTTATTAAATGCTCTAAAATTGATTTAAAAAAATTATCTGCCTTTAGCAGAATGAAGTCTTCTGGAAAACTACATACCTAGTGATAATTGGAAGCCAAGTCCTGGACACTTGCAACCACCCGCAATAAGATCAGAACGCGTGGAGGGTCTAGAGCACAATTTCTGTCCAGGAGAGGGGCCTTATTCCTATTATTCAAATAGACAGATGGATGGCATCTAACTTCCCTTCAAGCTCCACAATATTGTAATCTGGTGGCCTAGGAAGTTGAAGCCTAGCCACAAATGATACAAATTTGCCATAAAGTAAATAATTACCAATGAACAAGGAGGTAGACGAGGGAGAATCTACCAGTGGGAGGTAATCAATCACACATACAAACTGCCCTTGAGTTGGACTTGCCTTCTAGAGCAGTGCTTCTCAAATTTTAATGTGCAACACGAATCACCTGGGGACCTTGCAAAAGGAAAAAAAAGAGAGAAAGAAAAGAAAAAGCAGACTTGGATTCAAAAGATCTGGGGTGGAGTCTGAGCTCTTCATTTTCCTTCCTCCCTCCTTTTCTTTTCTTTTCTTGTCTTTTCCTTTTCTTTTCTTTCTTTCTTTCTTTTCTTTCTTTCCTTCTTTTTTATGGAGTCTCACTCTGTCACCCAGTCTGGAGTGCAGTGGTGCCATCACAGCTCACTGCAACCTCCACCTCCCGGGTTCAAGAAATTCTCATGCCTCAGCCTCCCAAGTAGCTTGGATTACAGGCACCCACCACCATGCCTGACTCATTTTTGTATTTTTAGTAGAGACGGGGGTTTTGCCATGTTGGCCAGGCTGGTCTTGAACTCCTGACCTCAGGTGATCCGCCTGTCTTGATCTCCCAAAGTCCTGGGATTAGAGGCATGAGCCACCGAGCCCAGCCTGAGCTTTTCATTTCTAATAAATTTAAGACCAGTGCTGCTGGTCTGTGGGCCACACTCTGGAGTAGCAAGGTTCTCGAGCAGGGCTACCCAACAGAAATTTCTGTGATGATGGAAACATTCTATATCTGTGCTAGCCACCAGCCATATGTGGCTGCTGAGTGCTTGCCATGTGGCTAGTGTGACTGAGGAGCGAAATTTTTAGTTTTACTTAAATTTAATTAACTTACTTTTTTTTCATTTTCTGTTGCTATCACAAAATTTAACTAATTTAAATTTAAATAGGCATATGTGGCTAGAGGCTATTGAATTGGAAAGCACAGCTCTAGAGCAGTGGTTCTCAACCTTAAGTGCACATCAGAATCACCTGGAGAGCTTGTGAAAACACAGATTGAGGGTCCCACCCCCAGAATATCTGATGCTGATCCTGCTGGCCCAAAGACCACCCTTTGAATACCTCTGCTCTAGAATATGCATCATCCCTGATGTGGTAAGCTTCAGGGTCAGCACAAGAGTCCCTCGTCTTGTCTCTGGGCAGTGAGCCTCAGTCCATCCTTAGTGCCAGCAGGACCCACCTGGTGGCACTAAGCTCCAGTGAAATCTGAGCTTTCTCCCTGCAGGCCTTACACATAGATATTGCTGGCAGTGATTCAAATGGCTGCCATTGGGATGCTCCAGGAGGTCCCCTTGGTTATAAAATATCATTCCCACTGATTCCCAAGAAGCAACAGAACATACTGGTTAAAAGCATGTGCTGTACAGCCAGACTAAGGGAATCCAAGCTGACTTTGCACAACACTGGCTGTGTGACTATGGGCATATAATTGCTTAAAGTTTATGCCTCAATTTTATCATCTGTAAAATGGAAATAATAACAGTACCTACCGCAGAGAGAATCTTGTGAGAATCAAGTGCTTAAAATAGTAGCCTGCACAGTGTAAGTGCTTAGTACACACTGGCTATCATTACCCCTGCAATCCCAGCATTAGCAAATTGTTCCTTTCTGCTATGCATTTGCTCACCCTGCAGGTTCTCTGGAAATAAGCAGATGTTCCTAGGAAGCACACTCTGCCTACTGTACAATTTTGCTGAGGATTCAGGAGTACTCTGAGGTCCACTAGGGCATCCCTCTAGGTTATCCAAGGATGGAAGAAAGCTGATGAGGTAGGAGAGTTCCTAGAAGCTTGCCATACTCTTCATCCTCACTTCCCCATGCACAGTGAGAGCCACGATGGGCCAGCCTACCTGTTTAGCACCTCTATGTATTGATGTATGTCCAAAGAGGAGAACAGACATTTACAAACCCAGGCCTGAAGCTAGACTCCATGCAGTTGTCAACAGGGCCAGAGGGCCAGGAAGGGAGACTGGGGACATTTGGTGAGGCTTCTCAAGGAAAGTCATTAGTTGAGGATGAAGTGATGCTAAGGCATATCCACCTCTCTCCTTCCTGCTCCAACACTACCCCTACAGTGAGCCCATCAGCACTCTCCCAGGTTAGGCTTGTCCCAGACCCTCTTCCTCATTCCTGTGCAGCCATAGCAGAAGATGGCTGTATAGTCCAGAATTCCTGCCAAGTACCACCACACCCTGTAGTACCAGAGTCCCCCCGAACAGTGGTTCTCCCACAACCTCTCCTACTTGGTCCTGCTGAAGATGCTATCATAGAATTTGGGCATCACCAGGACAGAAGCGCACCCTCTTTTGCCCTAGAAAGATACACAAATTTTAAAGCATTCTGTCATTTTACCCATCATTTAAGAAGTCTTAAAATAAAATTTCCAAAATTATTATCAGATGTCAATTTTATTGCCAAACAAGGTAAATGGGTAAACAAGTAAATCCCTACCTCCCCCAGCCCCCACAACCCCAGGACTACTGCTTATTATCAAGGGAACCATTTTTCCAGAGCCCCTCATTTGGAATGGTTGGAAGATTGCCACGCAACAAGGACTACCCCCTAAAGGGCTACCATTCAAGCCTGGTGTCCACCAGGACCACCTGGCTTAAGCTCGATCTACCCCATTCCTTCCTTTACCATCTTCTCTAATTTAGGATAACAGTATCCACAAATTGAGTGCTACTGCTTTCCAAGAACTAAATGATTTAACAGCTCCCTACCAAATAGGATCTATTGTCTCCATTTCACAGAGGACAAGAGGAACGAGTTGAGAATAGCTTGAATAAGTCAAGACACTTGCTCCTTTGCCAAACTCTTTGCCTTAAGTTGTGATAACCACAGGGAATAGATTTTCAGAATTCGATGGATGTCAGTCATTTTGTTATACTATGTTCCCGAATGCTGGCATTTTGGTATCTAAATTCTATCTCCCAGTAAATCTCTTGACACCCAGTGAGAGAATGCACTGGGAAGGAGAAGTGTAGTGGCAGCATGAAAACCCTTCGTCAACATGAGGCTCGATGATGGATTTGGGAGATGCAGACACCATGCTCACAAGCCACAGCCTGAAGCAGCCTTGGGGCTGGAGGCAGGTGGGAGCAATGGAACCTTACAAGGGGCAGCTCAGCCTTCCCAGAGCTTAGCCCTCCCTGGAAGAATAAGATGGCTATAGTTCCTCCCTTTGCAAGAACACTGATGCTGGAAGCAGTAAGCGTGGGCGTGCGCATGTGTATGTGCATGCACGCTTGCACATGTGTGCTCAAACACAGAAGATATGGATCATTCACAAGAAAGTCCTGTGAACTGTGTAAGTGTCTGACACAAAAATATGTTATCAGTACTGTACTAATGGAGGGCTGGGTGCCATGGCTCATAGTCCCAGCACTATGGGAAGCTGTGGTGGGTGGATAACTTGAGGCCAGGAGTTTGAGCCCAGCCTGGCCAACATGGTGAAACCCCATCTCTACTAAAAATACACATTTAGCCAGGTGTGGTGGCATGCACCTGTAATCCCAGCTACTTGAGAGGCTGAGGCATGAGAATTGCTTGAATCCAGGAGGCGGAAGTTGCAATGAGCCGAGATGGTGCCGCTGCACTTCAGCCTGGGCGACAGAGCAAGACTGTCTCAAAACCAAACCAAAACAAACAAACAAAAAATTGTACTAGTGGAGAGGAAGAAAAGCAAGAACACTTCAAAATGACAGCTAATTTAAAAATCACTTTGGACTAGGTTTTTATGCTCATTTGAGACATGACTGTATTTGATGAATTGGGAAGTAATAACACTGCAAATGATGACATTATCAGCATTTCTCTGAAAGAAACCATCCCACATTCCATATCCTAACATCTGCTACAGTAAAAAGATAGACAGATAGAGGAAGAGAGACAGAGACAGAGGGAGACAGAGCGAGAGAGATGAATCACCTTCAAGGGTATTGCCTGTCATGACTTTAAGAGAGGCAGCATTGAAAATGGCAAGAACTCTACCCTCTGTCCCAGCCCTGACCTATTGGAAACCAAAGCAGCACCAGGGATAGTAATGAAGGGCTGGGGTCTTGTTGGGAATATCCATGGGGTTGGGAGGAGATGCATGTAGAGAGAGATGCCAGGGAGCTCTGTGTAACAGAGCACATATGAACTGATGAACTGCTCGTCTAAAGACACACATAACCAAAACATATGATGAGGTGTAATATTCAGGTGCTATGCCAGACACCCAAGGCCTCAGCAACATTTCCAGAACTGAGAGTTTTCTGCTTCTGGGTCCCTGAAAGCCCCTTTGCAGGCTGTGTGAAGAAATACCAAGTTTCCTCATGTTCCTCTGCCAAATGTTTCACTGGATGAAGATGTGGTCATACAGCAGAGAAAAGGCAAGCCTACATAGCAATCTTTGGGCTCAATTACCTGGAAGGCTTAAGAAGTGAGATATTCTGGTTTACTAAATCTTTTTATGGATTCAGTATTGACCAGAAATTTCTTTTTGTTGAGACTTTTAAACTGGAAATGGTCCTGCAACTTTCTTGTCTCAGTAAGAATAGTCAGATGAGGAGCTGGCACCAAATGACGCTTGGTGAATTAGGACTCTGCACAGCCTGAGGGTCGGTTCTCTAGGTCGAAGATCATTATTTATGCTGCCTCTCTTAAAGGCATGACAGGCAATGCCCTTGAAGGTGATTCATCTCTCTCTCTCAGTTTATCTCTTTGTTTACTGAAATTTAAAGCTGATTAAGTGCATAGCATGAATTTGACCTGATTAATCAAGGCTTCTCCGAGAAACAGAGCAACAGTGACTAAATGATGATTGAATGGTGGATGACTTGTCCTTAGGAGTCTGACAGTGTTTGAAATTAGTGCCTTGAGGGACCATCAGGTCTGCCTGCAGATGGATAACTCAGGTGAGAAGGTTGTTAAGCCCCCAACATGGAAACAAAGATGTCGTCTGCTCATGACATTGTACATACGTGATCTCCAGGGTCAATGATCGGAGAGGCTGTTTCTCCAGCACCAAGGGCAGTGCCTGACACATAGCAGCGGCTCACTGAAAATGTGCTGAATGAATGGAGTCCTGCCTAGCTGGTCTATACACATTTCCTCTGGTCACCATTCATTTGTCCATCCATCCCTCTGTCCTTCTCACCATCCAGTATCTACGTGCTTACCATATGTGAGATGTAAAACCATTGGCTGTAGGGGATTCTATGCTAAACAAGATACAGCCCTTTATTTAGAGTCACCTCTATTTCAATGGACTTTGTAAAGGTGAAGAAATGATAAGTGATGGATTTTACAGAATAGTCTGAACACAGACTGCATTCTCATATATCTTCACTATCCCACAGGGTCTTTGCCTTTAGCAAATCCTGGTTACTACCCTCATTGGAGAGTCACAGTCTGCATGCTTCCAAAAAGAATCTTCCACCATCCTGCCTAGATAGGGTTGTAGGCATTGGGTCACTGCCTGAGCAGGACACTAAACTAAGCTTCACTGATGATTTAATCTGAAATCGTTTTGTCCTTCTTGCTTCCATGGTAATGAACTAAACCTAAGCTTCTTCCAACGCCTCCCATACCTCCTCACTTCATTTCACAGTCTCTGTTTTGTAGAACAAGGGGATGCTCCAAGAGGACAAATGTGAAGGTCTGTGGTCACTTCAAGGCTGCAATCCCCTGGGTGGTAAGAACACATCCAGCATGGTGCTCTAAAGCAAATTCTGGGCACTTGTTAGAATATCATTTAGGGACAATTCCACCCAAAAGAATATACATCAGGAGTCATTTTTCCACCCACTATCCTTGTTCCACCTCCAACATTCTCTTGCTGCATTTCAGAATAGGAAACAACCTCTTCTCTCTGGCATTGCTTCAAGAAAAGGATATAAACAAGGGGCCCGACAACGATTCTGGAAATTGCTTCTCCTCAGAAAGCAATATGGATATTTATCCTAGAATATGGAGGTCGGCCTATACTCTAGCAGATGGTCTGCAACATTCTTTATTGTCACTAGGTTTGGCTTCTGTTTTTGCTTTTTTTTTTTTTTTTTTTCAGTGTTTCACTATGTTGCCCAGGCTGGTCTTGATCTCCTGGATGCAAGTGATCCTCCTACCTTGGGCTCCCAATGTGTTGGGATTACAGACATGTACCACCATACCCAGCCCTGTTTTTGCCTTAATTCTACTTGGCTATGTGGATTTTTGTTTTTTGAAGAATCTAAAAGTTTCTGCCTTTACACAGTGCATCTCTCTAAGTGCAAACTTCTAATTTGGTGAGATTCAGGCCTGGGCCTTTGCAACACATGAGATACCATAATTTGTGCTTTTCAAGACTACTCCTTTCTGCACCAGGTCATGACAGTACATCACACTCTGTAACCACGGTACAGTTACCTGACCCTACCTGTTTATAGCAATTGCACCTTTGGTTCCAGAGTTGTAGAAGTGGGGAACCCATCTGGATTCTGATTCATTCTCACAGTGCTTGTGTGACAGACAGGGCAGAAATCATGATCCCCCATTCTACAGGTTGGGGAAACCAAGGAACAGAGAAGCAATCAACCCAAAGTCACTCAGTAAGCCAGAAAACAAACTAGGTAAAGGTCCAGGCAAGACCACCTATGTTCCTTTCAGTGCCTTATCTGAAAAATCAGATTGTCTCCTCCAATGAATGCACATACTTTGGAAGTAAGTAATTTTAAAGTGGAATTTTCTATGGTTTCAAAAGCCCTTTACCAACTCAAGAACCACAAGGTAAGAACCAGAATCACATTAACCTTTTAGTTAAATGCTTCTGACTCATGGATAATACCAATTATTTCAACTCACTGACAACCTGGTTATCAACAAGAAGAAAATTTAAGGAAAAAATTCACCCATTCAACAAAAAAACCTCGGTACACAGCTCCTTTCCTTGTTTCATGACATCTTGAGCCTAACACCCAAGCACTGCTTCCTTCTACACAATACACCTTTTATATTTGTTGGCATGTGATGGGGTGGGGGTGAAGGGTTGACAAAGTGTGTGTGTATGGATGTGTGTGTAATAATCAGCCATTTCAGGGACAATTTTACCCAGCAGCATATATATGAAATATGTTTAATGTAGCAGTTCTCTACCCTGTTTCCATTTTTTTTTTGGTAACATTTTATTCCTGATCCTGGTTTAATGTAAAAAGTGATGTTTTACTTCCCACCTTCCTTGATGAAGGCAGAGTCAATGGGTGGATATGGCAGTGGGGCAATTTCAGCTTAATGGAAGGGAAGCACTCTAAGGGTTAAAGTTGCCTGATGACAACTGAATGTGACCTTTTGGACCACAGAGTGACCTGGTATTGCAAGTATTTCACCCCAGAGGCTAAATGACCATCTGTCCACGAGGCACTGCCCTTTCCAACACTAGGGAGCCATATTCCCAGAAAGAAACTAGGCTGACAGCAATCCTCCTGCCTCCCCCTCCAGGTCAAGAAAGGCACAAAAAGGACCAACAAATAATACTGACATGGTGCTTTGGATCCAGGAGGCCTTGCGGTACCAGGAGAGGAATACTGATGGTTCCACCTGGCGAATGGGAAAGGTGAGGCATTGAGAGGGTGAAATGCTTTCAGGCATAGGTGAGGGGGTACCAGGAAATTTAAGGGGGAGACTCTTTTTCCTGGGGGCAGGTGGAGAAGGTACACGGCCATTGATAGTGAACACAACTCTCAACAAAGGCAATTCCAGCTCTTCGGCCACCACAGTAAAGCAGCTAAGGATACCCTAATTGTCCTCAGAGAAGTAGAGATGATTCCTTCACAGAGGGAATCCTACACTCCAAACTCTCTGGGGCCCACCCTTGAGACGGCATGCAGGGCTGGAGATTTAGGCAGGAACAGCCTGGGCAGGCACGTAAGGTAGCTCTGCTTCTTAAGGCATGACTGCTGTCTTCATGGAGTGGGCCCCACCCTGCAAGGAAGCTTAATGGAATGGAACACTGCTCCCAAAGGAATCCAGCCCCTCCAGGGGCTGGGGGTTTCTATTAAAGCTAAACAGCATCACCAAACCAACCAATTTCCTGTGCCACTTGGTAGAATAAGGAGGGAGGGGGCAAAGGACGAATATTGAACATTATCTGCAGATGACTGTCTAACTAGAAAACCCAAGGGACTGAACTGGAAAACTATCAAAACTGGTGAGAATTTGCTCAGGTGGCCGATTAAAAGTCAGGTCTAAAAAATCAACTGCTTTTTGGATCATTTGGGCGTGGCTTGACACCTTGGAGGAGCTGTGTTTCTCTGGGAGGCCTCCGCGATTTGTGCAGCTTGCCATATTTTGAAAGATGGAGGTGAGCCAGGGTGATGTTCCCTCAGCAGTAGCAACACTGTCTCAGACACCAATGTCGAACAGGTGCCTGGGGCAACTGCTGCAGAAGGGATGGGGACAACCACCTCTGCCCTCTCCTGGGGGGCCCTCTCACCAGTCCTGATCAGCCCCTTTCCCCCAAGCTTCTCTATTCCAGCCCAAGAGACACATAGCGAAGTTTGGCAAGGGTCGGTGCGGGAGCCATCAAGGGTGGATGTGGGCAGATTGTGCTGTCATCTCCAAATGAAGTAAGTTTTAAAAACAAAGGGGGCCAGCTGACAGGTCCCACACGTCTGTACTGTTGTTGCCTCATTGGTCAGAAGCCTGGAGAGGCCACCGCGCTGCGCACCGAGCGGGGACTCCCACGATGGTCAGTGGTCGAGGGAGGCCCCAGGGGGCTGTGCGTGCCAATCTGGCTGGCGAAGAGCCGCAGTTATTTGCGGTCCAGGCTGGCGTGTAGCTGGGCCTCCCGCACCATGCGGTCGAAGGATCGCGTGTTGGTCTCCTCACGCACCTTCTCACGCACGTGGAAGGAGGCCCGGGCTGTGGAGCGGGCGCTCTCCAGCGCACTGCGCCGTTCCCGCGTCAGCTGCTCGCTGCGCTCCAGCTTGCGCCCGATGGCCTGGAGTAGCTCTCGCCGGCGGCAGTCTTCGTCCCTCTCCACCTTCTCTTTGTTGGCGCGCTGGGCTCGTTCCTTCTCCAGCCGGCTCTGGCCCACGCGCCGCGCCTTCTGCTGCACTGCTTCCTCGGCCACCTGCGTCGCGTGCTGCAGCCGTCGCTCCCCCGCCCGGGCCAGCGCCTCCAGGTGCGCCTGATGTTCCCGCTCTTTGCGCTCTGCCGCCTCCTTGGCCCGCCGACCCTGCAGCTCCTCTCGCCGGGCCCGCTCCCGCAGCTCCCGGGTGCGCTGCTCCACCAAATGCTCGTAGTTCTCCTGCGCACGGCCCAAGCTGGCTTCCAGCGAGCTCCGCAGGCCCTCTCGCTCCTGGCGCTGCTGCCGGGTCCGGCCCTGTAGCAGCGCCTCGTGGCGCGCCCGCTCGGCCCGGCTCAGCTCCCGCTTCTCCCGCTGCAGCTGGCCCTCCTGCCGCTGCTTGGCGCGGGCCGCGCGCTGGGCGCGCTCCCTGCGGATCTGCTCAGCCCGCTCCCGCCCTTCCTGTAGACCTTCCTCACGTTGCTTCAGGTTCTGCTCCTGCTGAAGCTTGCGCAGCCGATCCTCCCGGGCCGCGCGCTCCGCCCGCTCCCGCCGCAGGAGGCCCTGGCGTTCGGCCAGCTCCCGCCGCCGCTCCTCGCTGCGCTCGTACTGCCGCTGCCGCCGGCGGGCCGCCTCGCGCTCTTCGCGGCCACGGCGGCCTCGCCGCTCCTCCACCTGCGCGGCCCAGGCTCGGCGGCCCTGCTCTAGGGCGCGCTGCTTCTCCCGCTCCTCGCGCTCCCGCCGCTGCTTGGCGTGCACGCGCTGCAGCTCCCACTGGCCGTGGGCAGCCGCGCGTTGCTCCAGCAGCAGGAGCTCCTCCTGGTGCCGCGCCAGCATGAGCGCCGCGATCTTCCGGTCACGCTCCGGCACCCCGCGCAGGCCGCGCTCTGCACGCACTTGGCGCACGATGCGCTCCACGTGCTGAGCGGTCTGCGGCGAATGGCTCAGGTCGCCGAGGCTGAAGCTGCGGCCTGTGATCGGAACCAGGGTCAGGGCAGACGGGCGGCCCGGAGCGTTGGTGGTGGAGGACGCCGACCCCGCTGGGCAGCTGTTCCTGGCCGAGGCCCGAGGCGGCCAGCGCAGCTCCCTCAGGCTTTCCCCACTGTAGGATGACGACGATGCGCCCGACTCGGAGCTGAGGGCGCCCTCACGCCGGCGGGACAGTGAGTCCAGCGAATGGCTCTTCCTGCCTGTTCGAGAACCCGCTGGCGGAGGTTGGGTCCGGGCGGAGGAGGGACTAGGGGAAGCCTTGCGGGCCGCACGCGGCGCGGGCGAGGCCGGGAGGCTGGCGCTGCTGCAGCTGCTGCTGCTGCCCGCGCTCGGGGCCGAGGCCGCGGCGGCGGCGGCGGCGGCCGCGGGGCTCAAAGGCGTGAAAAGACGCCGCTTCTCCTCGCGCATGATGCGCTCGCGCTCGGCCCGGCATTGCTGCAGCTTGGCGCGCCGCTCCGCCTCGTAGGCCTCATACAGGCCGGTGGCCACCCGCATGGAGCGGCCCGGAGCCTCGCGCACCAGGTCGGCCAGGGCCCGTGGCAGCAGCTCCACCGGCTTGACCGCACAGCGGGCGCAGGCCTCTAGCGAGCGGGGGCTGGTCAGCACGTAGCGGCTGCCCTCCGCCTCTGGGCAGTCGAAGTTGAAGAGGTCGAGGTGCAGCAGCGGGGACTGCTCCCGCCGCCCGCCTTCTGCGGCTGCACATGGGACTTCCGCCTTGCGGGGCACCGCCGCGGAGGCCGAGGCCGAGGAGGCTGCGGGCTCCTGTGCGCCCTGGGCATCAGGGGGCACGGACGCCACGGCCTCGTCCCCTCCAGAGTCGCCGGGTTCCGCTCCTGCCTTCTCTTCTTCAGGCACTGGGTCCACCATGGCTGAGCCCCGTCCTTTGTTGGAATCTCTGCAGATCACAAGGAGGGACATCGAGGAATACGTTTGAGAGCTCTTCCCCCCTCCTCATCCATAGTCACCCCATCCCAACTTAATCCGCTTTCGGATTAGGCTCAGAGGCTTTGGTGGAACGTAAATCATAAAACCGATGTCGGAAAGCCCAGGCTGAGCGCCAGAACGGGGATGGGGGTGGGGCGGACACTCGTGTTCAGACAGCAGCCTGGGTCTCCCTCAGCCCCGGAATGCGGGGTGGAGGCCTGTGGCGAGGCTCCTCTGGGCGCCTGGCCCGCTAGATGCATCCCCTTTCTGCTGCAAGTTAAGATGAAAAGATCCAGGTGCAGGCAGGAGCTAGCGAGGGAGGCGCTGGAGGATTCCCGGGAGGATTAGCGTATTTGTTTGTAGCTTAGGCGGGCTACTGGGGATGCAGCTTTGCAGGAACAAAAAAGCAAGAGGCCTGTTCATCCCAAGGGACCCCATTTGCCTAAGGGAAGAAGTTCATGGTTGATTTCCCCTGCCAAAGGAGACTCGGTCGCAGGGCCCCCGGGTGATTAAAGGGCTGGGAGAAGTCCCCAAAGGCCTCTCCGGGAGGGGTGATGGATTCTTGCTCCAGCAGCTCTGGCAGGGCTTACTGAGGGCTCTGCACGCCGCCTCCGCCCCCACCTCCACCCCCACCGGGTGTTTGCTGGGGATGGAGAAGGTGCCTGGATACACTCAGACGCACCGGATCTCCTCCAAGTCTGAATGTGCTAAAGATACCATCCACCCCAGTCTGGGTTCAGATACCCGCCCTCGGGTGCCCTCCGAGTTCCCCCACAGCATCCCAGTGGGTGGGCTCCTGGAGCGCAAAGAGCCTGGCCGCCCAGGTTCCCGCAGCTCCCGGTACCCGAGCCGGTTTACTCACCCAGCGTCCTGGGCTTCGGCCCCGCGCCAAGGGCTTTTGTTCGCAGCTCGCCGCTATCCCCTGCGCTTCTTCAGTCTCTGCGCCGGCGGGGTCGGGTTACTGCCGGCTGCAACCGTGAAAGGAGCCCCATCTGCCGCCGCCAGCGTCTCTCCATGGGGTCTGCGAACAGGGCGCACGCACCCCAGATGCTACCTACACGTGGGAGGGGGAGTGCGACAATGTCTCCCTGAAATAACGCGGCTCTGCACCCTTCCCTCACATTGATTCTTTAAAAAAGAAGCCCGGTTCCGTCGCTGCGGCATCCCTCTACACCTCTACAACCGTGGAGGTAACGCAGGTCCCACGCTGCCCCCTGCGCCTCCTGGCGGACACTCGAGGGTGCTGGTTTGTTTGCTTCGAGGACGAAGGAGAAATTTTTGTTTAAATGTATATATGTACATATATACACACATATGTATGTATATACACTACACACATACAGGTAGATGTAGGTATAGATATGGATAGATATTGATATATAAATCACCAAGAAACCCTAGTCTTTCAGCAGCCTAACTGGGTAGAATGAAGGAATTGCTCAGCTTGTTTCTAAAGGAAACCCTGAGGAGCAAACAAACTTGATAGCGAATAATTGGGTGGAAATATGGCGCCTGATGCAAATTGTGATTTTTTTTTTTCAATGAAAAACTAAAAACAGGCTGGGCAAGGTGGCTTACACCTGTAATCCCAGCACTTCGGGAGGTCGAGGCCAGTGGATTACTTGAGTCCAGGAATTTGAGACCAGCCTGGACAACATAGGGAGTCCCCATCTCTAAAAAAATTTTCAAGAATTAGCTGGGGTGGTGTCCTGTGCCTGTAGTCCCAGCTACTCCAGAGGCTGAAGTGGGAGGATCACCTGAGCCCAGGAGGTTGAGGCTGCGGTGGACCATGACTGCACCACCGCACTGCAGCCTGGGTGACAGAGTGAGACCCTGTCTCAAACAAAATAAAACAAAATAAAAACAAACAAAAACTAAGAACACTTACGGGTTTGACGCAGGTGGAACATATGTAACTGGTGTTTAATGCAACATTTTATGACTTCCTGGTTATAGATAATAACAATTATAACCAGTTAGTGCCATACAATGAGTGTTATTTTGAGACATCTCCTGCCCACCTCTTTTCCATTTTGAGTGATAGTGGCCATAGGAGACAGATCGGAGGAGTGCTTGATGGAGGGAAGTCGAGGAGAGGATGGGACATAACATTAGAGGGAATGTTGAACTATGCATTAAATAACCTTGGCTGGGTGTGGTGGCACACACCTGTAATCTGAGCACTTTGGGAGGGCGAGGCGGATGGATCACTTGAGATCAGGAATTCGAGACCAGCCTGGCCAACATGGTGAAACTCAGTCTCTACTGAAAATACAAAAATTAGCCGGGTGTGGTGGCATGCAGCTGTAATCCCAGCTACTCAGGAGGCTGAGGCAGGAGAATCGCTTGAACCTGGGAGGCAGAGGTTGCAGTGAGCCGAGATCTCACCACTGCACTCCAGCCTGATGACAGAGCGAGACTCCATCTCAAGAAAAAAAAATTAAATTTTAAAAAATAACCTTGACATTGTCAGGTAGACTGTGAGGAGAAAGTGAAGGGTTTTAAGTGGGGAAATGACATGATTTGGTTTTTATTTTAGGAACATAACTCTGGCAACAGTGAAGTGGAGGCTTTACAAAGGCCAGGGCCAAGAGGAGGCAGGAAGCCCAGTTAGCTGGACACTGTGGTCACCCCAGGCAGGAAGGATTGGGGCCAGAGAGGAACAGTGGCAGGAGGAATACAGCACATAGTGATGGGGAGGGCCAGAGAAGGATGGTTTCCTTTTCGGACCTCTTGATTGAGGTGGAGCTGCTCAGCAGGTGGCTGATAAGTTGTGTCAGAGATCTGGACTGGAGCTAGAATTAGGACATCGTGACCATATACCTGGTTCCTAAAACCAACAGTGTGAGTGAGATCACTCAGGGAGGGCAGGTGGAGCAATGAGAGAGGCTGGCAGGGCATGGATGGGGCTGCTAAGGGGAAAGGAGTGCACGAAGGGGACCAACAAGGAGTGCAACAAGGACAGACAGCAAAGTGTGGTCTTGTGTGAGCTACCAGTGGGGCACTGCAGAAGGAGAGTGCACCCCTCGTGTTAAGGGCTGCAGAGGTCCAGGAGGTTTCACCTGGAGTCAAATACCCACTGAAACTGGCAGTTATGAGTCTTGGGTGACATTGGCAAAAACAGCTTAGTATTGCACTGGGGCAGATGCCAAGTGCAGGAAGCTGAGGTGCAATGGGAGGTGAGAATTACTGATGCTTTTGACATTCAGGTAGTAGTTTTAAGAACACGAAGCCTTTGGAATTTTACCCTACTTACATACTAACAGGTGAGCCTGCCACCGTTCTGTATATGCTGGCAGAAGACAGGAGACTCCAGGGTCAGAAACCACCGACTTTGTTACTCATGGCACAGCAGGCAGCATGAGATCATGCTTTTGTTGGCTCCCCTTGCTCCATGTGTCCCATGGGTCATAGACAGGTAGTGAATTAGGTAGAGATTAGTAAACCCTAAACTTCTCAACAGGGCTACTAGCAAACCTGCTCAACCATTGCCCCAGTGACAGCATTATCTTTATTATCTTGGACTGCAAACAAATCTCCCCGCTTCCCTGGAGGGAGATTCTATCTCTATCATCCTTGAAAAACAGTCCAGCTGGGCATGGTGGCTCCTACCTGCAATCTGGCACTTTGGGAGGCCAAGGCGGGAGGATTGGCTGAGCCCAAGAGTTTGAGACCAGCCTGGGCAACATAGTGAGACCTTGTCTTTACAAAAATTAATAAAATTAGCCAGGCGTGGTGGTGCACACCTGTAGTCCCAGCTACTCTGGAGGCTGAGGTAGGAGGATTGCTTGAGCCTGGGTGTTGGAGACTGCAGTAAACTGTGATTGTGCCACTGCACTCCAGCCTCTCACTCTAGGGAACAAAGTGAGACTCTGTCAAGAAAGGAAGGATGGCTGGGTGCAGTGGCTCACGTCTGTAATCTCAGCACTTTGGGAGGCCGAGTTGGATGGATTACTTGAGCCCTGGAGTTCGAGACCAGCCTGGCCAACATGGTGAAATCTTGTCTCTATTTAAAATACAAAAATTTGCTGGGCATTGTGGCAGACACCTGTAATCCCAGCTACTCGGGAGGCTGAGGCAGGAAAGTTGCTTCAACCTGGGAGGTGGAAGTTGCAGTGAGCCGAGATCACGCCGCTGAACTCCAGCCTGAGTGACAGAGTAAGACTCCATCAAAAAAAATAAAAAAAAAAAGGAAGGAAGGAATAATCCTCTTTACAAGATATGTAGAAATTGGCTGGGCACGGTGGCTCACGCCTGTAATCCCAGCATTTTGGGAGGCCGAGGTGGGTGGATCATTTGAAGTCAGGAGTTGGAGACCAGCCTGGCCAACATAGTGAAACCCCATCTCTACTAAAAATACAAAAATTAACCGGGTGTGGTGGCAGGCACCTGTAATCCCAGCTACTTGGGAGGCTGAGGCAGGAGAATTGCTTGAACCTAGGAGGCGGAGGTTGCAGTGAGCTGAGATGGCGCCACTGCACTACAGCCTGGATGACAGAGTGAGACTCCGTTTCAGGGGAAAAAAAAAAAAAGACATGTAGAAATGACATTAAAAATTGCTCTGAATAGAGAAAAGCACTTGGTCACAAAGCTAGTACAGGTGGGGCTGGGATTTGGACCTGGCTCTGTCTGATTCTGAAGTGGATCACATGCATTGTATTAATATTTCCACACCAAACTAAGTGTCTGTAGACGTGTAGATTCAGATGGAGATGAGTAGGGTGGGCAAGTTGGCCTCTCCAAACCTCATTTTCCCCCTTTGCATAGAATCTTATTAAATTGCCTCCCTCAATGGTTAATCATGGCTGTGGAAAAACTATGTAGATGTTAACTTTATCCTTCAGTTTTCACATTTGTTAAATAGGGACAATAATGCCTACCTTCCAAGAGTGTTAGCAGAACTGGAACAGCTATATGCAAAGTACCTAGACCAGCACATTGTCAGTAAGCAGTGATACAATGGTTACCATTTCTTTCTTTCTTTTTTTTTTTTGAGATGGAGTCTCACTCTGTCACCCAGGCTGGAGTACAGTGGTGCGATCTTGGCTCACTGCAACCTCCACCTCCTGGGTTCAAGCAATTCTTCTGCCTCAGCATCCTGAGTAGCTGGGACTAGAAGCGCACACCACCACGCCTGGCTAAGTTTTGTATGTTTGGTAGAGATGGGGTTTCACCATGTTGGCCAGGATGGTCTCGATCTCCTGACCTCGTGATCCACACGCCTCAGCCTCCCAAAGTGCTGGGATTGCAGGAGTGAGCCACTGCGCCCGACTGGTTACCATTTATTTTGATAAACCTTATCTTACAGACATGGTGAGAATCAACATCTGCAGTATTTGCAAGTTCGTAAGGGGAAGCCCGACAAATGTTCTACCTTTGATTAAAGAACGATTCTTCATCTGGGAAGGTCATGCAAGGAGAGGGCAGGAGAAGGGGGCCTTGAAATAGGACACCGACCTATCCAGCCACTTTGCTGGAACTGACTTGGTAGTCAATGCGGTGCCATCAAATTGTCAGGTATCTCCCACTTCTCATCTTTACGTGCCTTGGACATTTCAGGAGATGGATTTCACTTCAGGTTGGGAGCTCTAGACTGCTGTAGTTTAAGAGTGTTAAATCCAATTTTATTATAGTACCCAGTAAAGACAGCAGCCCAATTTGGGAACACTCACCTGCTTCTTATGAGTGGGGATAGTGGACATGATAGTAAAAAATGTGGGCTTGGGAGGCAAAAAGGTGGGGCTGGGTGCAGTCACTGGCACCTGTAATCCCAACACTGTGGGAGTCTGAGGTGAGAGGATCACTTGAGCCCAGAAGTTTGAGATTGTGGTGAGCTAGGATTGCAACCACTGCACTCTAGCCTGGGCGACAGAGTGAGATCCTGTCTCATTAAAAGAAAAAAAAAAAAAAAAAGGCAGATGGGTAGTTCTAATTTCAGCTCCTCCAGGCTGTGTGATTTTAGGCAAGTTTCTTAACCTCTCTGAGCCTCAACTTCGTCTTTCAAAAAGGAAGGCACAATATGGACTGTTATTTTGCCTTACGCAGACCCTTACAGATAATAACAATTAGGTACACCATTAGGTCCTTTAATATTACTAGCTCACTAATGTAGACAAATACAGTGTAGACATTATCATCTCCATTTAAATTCCTTTTGCACAGCCCCCACCACCCACTTCAGCTCAGTGTACTCACGCTCATCCATTCTCCTTCCTCTCAGTAGAGTCGAATTTGTGGAACAGAGGTTTTTTCACTCTAAAGTTCTACATCAGGAGTTGATAAACTATGATCTGTGGGCCAGATCCACTGCTTGGTTTTTGTAAATCAAGTTTTACTGGAACACAGTCATGCTTATTTGTTTGTATAGTATCTGTACTGCTTTTGCACCACAATGGCTGACTTGAGTAGTTTGGACAGACACTGTCTGACTCAACAAAGCTTGACGTATTTACTATCGGGCTCTGTGCAGAAACACTTTGCCAACCCCTGTCCTAATGACTGATAACAGCTTGGGCCAGTCATCAATGTATTGCCTCATAGCTCCAAGTTCACCCTACAGTACCTTCTCTGGGGTGATGTGCTGTAAGCGTTTGCTGTAAGCGTTTTCTGCCTGACAGTGAGCCCAATATGAAGGCTTGCCAGTAGGGGGAACCAGGGCAATGTTGCAGGAGGAAGGGGGCTACTCTTCCCAATCCTGTGTGCGGTGCTATTTGCTTTTTCTTGCCCCTGCTGTGTGGTTAGTGGTGGTACAGCTGTGTGGGAACGTCTGTGGTACTCTGCTCCAGTTGCATCTCCATAACAGCCCCTTGGTGACCTTGTAGCCCCGGCCCAGGCCTGGTGACCACCTTCCAGTGCCTTCCTGAGGTGGACACCAGGTGTTCCAGGCCTCATACCCGTAGTGGCACTCTGGCTCCCTCCCACCAGCCTCAGCTTACCTATAATTTCCTGCTTGCTCAACAGCTGTGGAGTGGCTCTGCCCTGGGCAGACTTCTGTGTCACCCAATGGGCTGTAACAATACCTCCTCTAAGGAGGTCTGAACTCCATTTTTTTTTTTTTTGTAGAGACAAGGTCTTGAACTCCTGGCCTCTGGTGATCCTCCTGCCTCAGCCTCCCAAAATGCCGGGATAACTGGCATGAGCCACTGCACCCAGCTCCCGAGTCTTGAGGAGGGAACTCTCCTTCCAAGTTGTCCTTCCTTGAATACTCTCCTTCAGCCTTGGGGAACCGTTAGCTTCATACCTCTTTGTGTTAGGCTTCTCTGTTTAAATTGCTATGTGGTTTCTGTATCTTGATTGGACCCACAACTATGTACAGCTTAATGTGTAACCATTCCCAATTTCTGAGACTAAAGCCTTAAGAAGAAATTTAGGACACAAACCAGCAGGTAAAAGGTAATAGTTGTTAAAAGTAAAGTGTTTTATTTCATACTTTAATGAAGTAATATATGTTCATCAAAAGAGGAAATGAAAAAGTACAGGAAAAGGAAGGAAAAAAAATCACGTGTAGAAAAATCATTGCTGAAAGACCACCACTGTTACATTTTGGTGTGTAGGTGGCAGGGACTTGCAAGCTGCAGGACAGGTTCTTGTCTGTTTCTGCTCTCAATTGCTTAGGGTCCAGTATGTGGTAGCCCTCCTGCTGGATGCGTCGAGAGGAAATGAGATCTAAGTAGTGCTACTTTGCCCACTCTGTGTACCATAAAACTACCTAAAGTACCCTGAGCCATTAAGCTGCTTTGGTGAATCTTCAGAGTTAGGCTTCTTAAGCAGGTGATGCTCGTGTTTAAGAACTGTCTCGTGGGACAGGAGAGGCCCAGCCTGCCCTTAACTGTGAAGCTGCGTCACTGCGGAGATGTAGAGGGAGCCTTATGATTAATCCAATGGGCTTTTCTCTCAGTCTGTGAAGGGCTGCACCTCATTCCATCCACCAGCCTTTTGTATGATATTGCAGAAGCGTCCTCCTTCCTGAGTATGACCAGGAACCAGGGGTGCTGCCCCATGGGCATCTCCTCTGTGAAATGCTTGTGCTTGAAAGAACAGGCTGGTGCTCAGGAGCCAGGCTTGTTTCCAGTCTCTGCCTCTCCTGCTGGGCCATCTGCCTCTGGCATAAGCCACTTCTCTGCTCAGTCCCTTTAGGCCCCTTCCATTTCAGAGAGGCTACACTGGCATCACAGCCACTGTTCCCACTGGCCTCTCCCCCGTGCCTCTGCCTGCCAACATGCATGCACACACACACACACACACACACATGCACACACACACACGTGCACACACACGCACTTATGTATTTCTTTCTTTTTACATTTTAACTTAATTTTAATTTAATTTTATTTTTTGAGACAGAGTCTTGCTCTATTGCCCAGGCTGGAGTGCAGTGGCATGATCATGGCTCACTATGTCCTTAACCCCCACGGCTCAAGTGATCCTCCCACCTCAGTCTCCCAATAGCTGGGACTAAAGGCATGCACCACCATGCCCACCAATTTTTTAATTTTTTGTAGAGATGAGGTCTCACTATGTTGTCCAGGCTGGTCTCAAACTCTCGGGCTCAAGCAATCCTCCCCTTTTGGCCTCCCAAAGTGTTGGGATTATAGGCATGAGCATTGTGCCTAGCCCCCCCTCCTTTTTCTTCTTAATGGACAATTCTAATTTAGAACATTATGCACCATTGCCTTTCATGATGCCTTAGACCAGTCATCCCAATATATATATTTAGACATTCAGAGATGAGTCATATTCTACTTCTGGGAATATGTATGATCACTGGCAGAATATGTGTCTCTTGGGGATCAGGAATTTACCTTTGTATGTGTCTCTTGGGGATCAGGAATTTACCATCAGGCTCCTTTTAAATTTAATTTTTACTTTTTTTTTTTTGAGATGAGTTCTTGCTATGTTGCCCAGGCTGGCCTCAAACTCCTGGAATCAAGCAATCCTCCCACCTTAGCCTCCCAAGCAGCTGGGATAACAGGAACGAACCACCACGCCCAGCCATCAGGCTCCTTTTTACCCATCCAAATGTGTCAATCAACCACACAACAACAACAAGAAATGCATCAAAAAGTTATTGTTAAGATGCACCAAGCTCAGCTAGGATATCTGGGAATACTGAGAAGGGGAAGACAAGGCCCCTTACCCTGAGTGCCAGTTGGAGCAATAAGACCCAAACACTCAAGAAGTTAAATAATAAGAGTTAAATCCATTATTTTATCTGATAATCAACATAAGAGAGTGGTCACAGGCAGAATGTGATGAATGCATTACTAAGGAGCTAGACAGCGCTAGGTGAGTCCCTCAGCCTTGCTGAGTCTGATTTCCTTTCTTGATCGTATTAGTTTGCTAGGGCTGCTGTAACAAAATGCCCCAGACTAGGTGACTGAAGCAACGAAAATGTATTTTCTCACAGTTCTGGAGGCGAGAAGTCCAAGATGATGATGTCAGCAGCTTGGTTTCTTCTGGGGCCTCTCTCCGCGGCTTGCAGATGGCCACCTTCTCACTATGTCTTCACATTTGTCTCTCTGTTTCCTGTGTCCTAATTTCTTCTTATAAGGATAGTAGTCACATTGGATTAGGGCCCACCCTGATGACTGTACTTTAACTTAGTTACTTTTTATTTTTTAGAGATGGTATTGCTATGTTGATCAGGCTGGTCTCCAACTCCTAGCTGCAAGCCATCCTCCCTTGGCCTCCCAAAGTGCTGGGATTAGAGGCATGAGCCACCACATCCAGCCTTAATTACTTCTTTAAAGGGATGACATGGTTTGGATCTGTGTCCCTGCCCAAATATCATGTCAATTGTAATCCCCAGTGTTGGAGGTGAGGCCTAGTGGGAGGTGATTGGATCATGGGGATGGTCTTTCATGAATGTGTAGCATCATCCTCTTGGTGCTGTTTCTTGTGATAGTGAGTAAATGAGTGATCATGAGAGCTGGTGGTTTAAAAGTGTGTAGTACCTCCCTGCTCCCTCTCTTCTGCCTGCTCCAGCCATGTAAGACGTGCCTACTTCCCCTTTGCCTTCCACCATGATTGTAAGTTTCCTGAGGCCTCCCCAGAAGCCAAGGAGATGCCAGCATCATGCTTCCTGTACAGCCTGTGGAACCATAAATACAAAAAATTAGCTGGGCATAGTGGCAGGTGCCTGTAATCCCAGCTACTCAGGAGGCTGAGGCAGGAAAATTGCTTGAACCCGGGAGGCAGAGGTTGCGGTGAGCCAAGATCGTGCCACTGTACTCCAGCCCGAGTGACAGAGTGAGACTTCGTCTCAAAAAATAAATAAATAAATAAAAATAAATAAATAATCACACATGTGCTGGGAAGCAGAGGGACTGCTGGGAGACCCTCTAATCAGGCAAGAGATGGGCATGGCCTGAACTAAGGCAGCAGCAGTGAGGATAGAGAGCATAGGAAAAAAATGTGAATTTATGAGAGAGAATCAACAAAATTGGTGAGTGATTAGGTGTGGTATCAAAACTCCTGGGTGAGACAGGCACAGTGGCTCATGCCTGTAATCCCAGCACTTTGGGAGGCTGAGGTGGGCGGATCACTTGAGGTCAGGAGTTTGAGAGCAGCCTGGCCAACATGGTGAAACCCTCTCTACTAAAAATATAAAAAATTAGCCGGGTGTGGTGGCGGGTGCCTGTAACCCCACCTACTTGGGAGGCTGAGGCGGGAGAATTGCTTGAACCCTGGAGGTGGAGGTTGTAGTGAGCCAAGATGGTGCCACTGCACTCCAGCCTAGATGACAGAGTGAGACTCTGTCTCAAACATAAGACAAAGACCAAAACAAAAACAAACCCGCCTGGATGTCTGGCTTGGTCAACTGGATAGGTGTGGGGAGGACAGGTTGTGCTGTTCGCTGAGGTGTGAAGTGGAGGAGGAAGAGAAGCAAAGATGATGAGATCCACTTTCAACCTGTTGAATGGCCATATCTATCAGGTGTCTAACCTAGTGGTTAATATCATGAGTTTCAGAGTCCACAGACCTGAAGTCAAATCCCAGCTTGTCAGGTCCTGGCTGTGTGATCCTGGGAGTTACTCAAACTTTCTGAACTGACATTTGTTCGCCATAAGATGGGTATAGTAATATCTCCCTTATAAGGTTGTTGCTGAGAATTAAAGAAGATTAAATATGTTCAGCACACAGCACAGTGTACCCATGCATCTGGAACGTAGTATTACACAGTAAGTGGAAAGTCATTATTATTATCACTACATTTAGATGAAATGATGAGCAAATCCAAGCTTTCTTTTGGTTGCTTTCCTGTGTGTTTATAGATCATGTCTCTAACTTGGATTTCAGTTCCTCTGCTCCATTTGGAAACACTGCCTTCTACTTTTTTTTTTGTCATTTGTTCCTGGAGATCAGAGTTTTTCCCTGATGCTCAGCTCTTTGATAGGGTTGACTAGAAGGCAGGATTATTTTGTTTACTGGAGGCAAATTTTGAGAAGGGAACTCAATGCGCACTCCACACTCTTACCACCAGGTGGCGTCCCTCCTCTGGTCATCTGCATGTAGAGACAAGGTATGAGAGAATCAACAAAATTGGTGTGTGATTAGGTGTGGTATCAAAACTCCTGGGTGAGACGGGCGTGGTGGCTCATGCTTGTAATCCCAGCACTTTGGGAGGCCAAGGTGAGCAGATCACCTGAGGTCAGGAGTTCGAGACCAGCCTGGCCAACATGGCGAAACCCCGTCTCTACTAACGATACAAAAAAATTAGCCAAACGTGGTGGTGTGTGTCTGTAATCCCAGCTATTAGGGAGGCTGAGGCAGGAGAATTGCTTGAACCTGGGAGGCGGAAGTTGCAGTGAGCCGAGATTGCACCACTGCACTGCAGCCTGGGTGACAGAGCAAGACTCTGTCTCAAAAAAACAAAACAAAACAAAAAACATCGATAAAAAAGAACTTCAAACATAAAAAAGGAATAAATAATAACCCCCTACAACCCCAAACTTACTGAATTGTAATGTTTTATTTTCTTATCCAGTTCACCTACTAGACAGTGACTTCTGTGAGGAGAGGACCTGTATTTTATGACATCTCCTCCCCAGCCCCTCTGTCTGACATAGATATTCAGTGAGAGTTTGAGGAATAAATGGAAGTACACTCGGTCCCACTTCTCTGTTCATACTCTTCTGCTTTCCTACTTTTTTGGGAGATTCTCCCCATCTACGCCTTCAGTTTTTGAGAGGCAAGCAAGGAGTCAGCCATGGGCACTCCCCTGACACTGAGAACTAGGGATGTCTTACCATGACACCCTCTGCCACCAAAGCTTGGTACACTAGAAACAGCACGGGCTTGGAACCACATACATGTATCCAAATTTCAGCTCTTTCTTTTTTATTCTTATTTATTTATTTGAGACAGAGTCTCACTCACTCTGTTGCCCAGGCTGGAGTGCAGTGGTGCCATCTCGGCTCACTGCAACCTCTGCCTCCTAGGTTCAAGCAATTCTTCTGCTTCAGCCTCCAGAATAGCTAGGACTATAGGTGTGCACCACCATGACAGGCTAAGTTTTGTATTTTTAGTAGAGACTGGGTTTCACCATGTTGGTCAGGCTGGTCTCGAACTCCTGATCTCAAGCGATTACCCTGCCTCAGCCTCCTAAAGTGCTGGGATGACAAGCATGAGCCACCGTGCCTGGCCTTTCTTTTTTTAAAAAATGAACATGACAAGTTGTTTATTGTCTCTGAGCCTCAGTTGCATTATCTGTAAAAATAAGAATTATAACTGATTTGCAGAATGGTTGTGGGAGTCAAATAAGATACCCAACTGCTTGGCATAGTAGGTGAGCATTAAATGTTTATTTCCTTTCCTGTGGGTTTTATGTTGATTCTGGGAAAATGACTTCCTCCTTGGGGAGGAACGGCTGTTATTCATTATGCAGCTGGAACAATGACAATATGGATCTTTGGGAAACACCAGCTTCCCCTGCCCCAGCATAGGAAATGGAATGTCAGCCTTCCCCCGCTTACCCAATTCCTCTGTGTCCAACTAGGCCAGGGAAAAATGAGAAGGGGCTGCAGTGCCTCTGCACTGTGTCCTCCCAGTTACATTTGTCCATTCTTCCATTCATGTATTCATTCATACAACACTCCATATGGCTGAGTGCCTACTGTGTGCAGGCCCAGGGCTGGGTGCTCGGACTCAGTGGTGAACAGATAGACTTGGCCACTGCCATCACAGAGAGTTTGTGGGTGGAGGCGAGATACCCGCACACCTTGCGACAGCCTTAACTGTAACTGTGGTAAGAGCTATGGATAAAAAGTGTGGGCTCTGGGAGGGAATGACAGGGGGATCTCACTTGTTCTGAGGCCTGCAGGGCTTCCCTGAGGAATTGGTGCTGAAACTGAGATATGAAGGACAAATGGGAGTCAGCCAGGCAAAGTGGGTGGGGAGAAGAGAACCCCTTCCATCCTTGTACTCCCTACTTGCCCCCTTTCCCCATCAACTTGTGGGGTGGCCCATGTGGGTGCACACCCCAGCACTCCCTGCCACAAAGTTCTACCTGGGCCTCACCCCCAAAACCTCCTAGCTCAGCCCCTCCAGCCCCCTTCTCAAATGGCTGCAGGAACTAGAGTCTCCTTCTCAAAGAAGTTGCCCTAAGATGACAGCAGAGAAACGTGTCCCCTTCAAGGAGAACTTGCCTTCTACTCAAGGACACATACAGATGAAGTATCTTTAAAGAACAGAATCTAAAAACGGAGATCTCAGGCACTTTCTGGCCAGAGCTTTGGGGAATCTGGTCAGTGTTTTGCTGACTCTACCCTGAGCACAATCTCCTGCCACACGGGTCCATCTTTCTTCTCTCCCTACGTCACTGCGATCCTTAGCCTCTCCCCACCAGAGCAAACAGGCAACACCCTGAGTCTGTCCTTCCTGCTTTGGCACAGCCAGAGGCCAAGGTCTGGAGCAGCCCAGGGCACCAGTTGAAGGTACACAAGTCTTCCATCGCTGGGCCAGAGGACCCAGCCCAAACAAGGGCAAAAGATGAACTTGACGTCAGTCCTGGGCGAGGCTGGCCAACGGTCTGTCTGTGAGCCTCAAAAGGAAAAGAAGGAATCATGACGAATGGAGTCAGGCTGCTTTCATTTTCTTTTCTTGAGTAGGCTGCGGAGCCAGGCAGTGCTGGCAACAAGAGGCAAGCCCCTGTAGACCCTCTGCAGATGGGATGAGGACACATATGCCCAATTAGAGCATAGCCAGATGGTGGCATCTTTAGTGGCAGTGTTGTCCTGAGTGCTGTGCAGTTGAAGGGGTATTGATAACTTGGATGTAGATAGAGTGATCAAAGATGACACTAATCTGGGCAGAGAGATAATGAAAATCATCATAGTTAGCATTTAGATGCCTGGCCCATTTCACTTTGCCACACAATTTTGCATTGTATTTAATTCTCATGATGACTCTAAGAAGTAGGAATGATATCCCTAGGTGACAGATGAGGAAACAGAGACTTGGCAGGGGTAAGCTACATGCCCAAGGTCACATAGCTAATATGCGGTGAGTTGGGCTTGGAAAACCGTCTGAGGGTCTCACCAGCACTGACAAACTCCACTCCGCTATCCATCATCCATCCATCCATCCAACAAAGATTTAGTGAACTCCTTCCAAGTGTTGGGCGACATGTGAGGTAAGGCAGACAAAGTCCTGCTCTCATGGAGCTTACATCCTAGGAAGGAGACCGAGAATAAAGAAGTAAACCAATTTTTAAACATTTCACAGAAGTGCTATGAAAAATAAAGTCGTGGCCAGGTGCAGTGGCTCACACCTGTAATCCCAGCACGCTGGGAGGCTGAGGTGAGAGGATTCCTTGAGCCCAGGAGTTCAAGACCAGCCTGGACAATGTAGTGAGACCCTGATTATAAAAAAAAAAAAAAAAAATTAGCTGGGCATGGTGGCGTGCGCCTGTAGTACCAGCTAGTTGGGAGGCTGAGATGAGAGGATCGCTTGAGCCCAAGAAGTTGATAAATAAATAAATAAATAAATAAATATAAATATAAATAAAGTGAGGCAATAGGATAAGTCCACTTTACACTGAATGGCCAGGGAAGGTGTCTCTTAGGAAGTGACATCTGTGGCAAAAAGGAGCCAGGTGGGGAGTGTCTGGGGAAGGCCTGTAGGCAGGGGTAGGTTTGGCATCTTTGAGAAACAGCATCAACTTGAATGGATTAAGTGAGCTGTGCTTCTAGACTGAGTTTCAAGAAATTGTTTAGGATAAATGTCAGGTCTTGTGCTTGGGCCCAGGGTACTGTGGACTTGCCTGGACTGGGCTGAGTGAGAGAGGCTGGAGTCTCAGTTGGTCTGGTAAAGTTAACATGATCTTGAGTTGTGCTGTGCTGATAAAGTAGTGTCTGGGGTGGAGAAGGGGATGGACTCTTTCCCCTGTGTGCTGGTCAGACCCACCAGGAGATCTGCATGCTCCCGGGCTGCACATGGACAAATTAGACTGTCTCGCCTGGAGAACTGCCACCAGGACAGTGAGCAGGATGGGGTGGAAAAACCACTTACTCCTGGCAGAGGAGATCTGGGGAGGCACAAGCACTGCCTCCAGAAAAATCTAGGGTCAGTGGGAAGGAGTTACAAGGAATTAGATTTCTTTTACTTCTTTCTTTTTTTTTCATTGACAAAAGAGATATGTGCAATATCTAAAGTAGAAAAAAAGCATTAGAAAAAGGAAAATGAATCATTTAAATCCCTTGTCTACTATAGGCAATCACTGATGACATTTGGCATAATTTCTTTTCTAGGCTTAAGAAAACATACTGGGACCGGGTGTGGTGGCTCACGCCTGTAATCCCAGCACTTTGGGAGGCTAAGACTCTGTCAAAAAAAAAAAAAAAAAAAAAAAAAAAAGAAAAAGAAAGAAAACATACTGAAATGATACTGAGACTCTGTCAAGAAAAAAAAAAGAAAAAGAAAGAAAACATACTGAAATCATACTGTGCATATGCATGATTTTATTGATGTGTCTGTGCTTGTCTAGATGTTTAGGGAGGCAGTGGAGGAGAGGGGCTAGAGGCAGACTCTGGGTGCTTGGCCTGGGCTTGGATCCCAGATCTGCCTTTTATTACCTGTGTGACTCTGAGCAAGGGATTCCACCTCCCATCCCTCAGTCTCATCCAAAAAATGAGGGTAATATTAGTGTCTACCACAGAGAGTTATTTGAGGAGTAAATGAGCCAATAGTAGTTATAAACACTAAAAACAGTGCTTGCACAAACCTAAGTTACATATTTAATACATAAGTAAATACCATCCTTCTTTTAACACAATAAGCATTTTATAGTGACGTCGAGAACTGTACGTAAACATCTTTCCATTGTCTGAATAAAATCCCTTCATATATTTTCCCATAGCTTATTGAGACATCCCCCAATGTGAGATATTCTGTATTTCTCATGTTCCACTACTTACAAGTGGCACATTTTTGATTGGTTCATTTGGATAGAGTCACAGAAGTAAAATTACTGGGTTAAAGGATGTGGACTTTGTTCCGTATTTTTTTCTTTTTCTTTTTTCTTTTCTTTTCTTTTCTTTTTTTTTTTTTTTGAGACGGGGTTTCACTCTTGTTGCCCAGGCTGGAGTGCAATGGCACGGTTTCAGCTCACTGCAACCTCCGCCTCCCGGGTTCAAGTAATTCTCCTGCCTCAGCCTCCCGAGTAGCTGGGACTACAGGTGCCCGCCACCATGCCCAGCTAATTTTTGTGGGTTTTTTAGTAGAGACAACCAGTCAGAGGCGATGGGGTTTCACCATGTTGGCCAGGAGAGTCTCTATCTCTTGACCTCGTGATCCACCTGCCTTGGCCTCCCAAAGTGCTGGGATTACAGGCATGAGCCACTGCACCCGCCCCCCGCCCCCCCCTTTTTTTTTACATTTAAAAAGTTTATTTTTGGATAAGAGAAACCATATAAATGTAAAACATTCACACAATACAAAAGGATATACAGTAAGAAGGAAGTCTTCCAGTGACTCCTGTCTCCCAGTTTCCCGACTTAGTGGCACCAAAATCAGGTTCTTGTTTATGCTTCAAACGATAATTAGTACAAACAGCAGATATATGTATGTATAACCCCCATTTTTAAAAAATGATATTCGGCTGGGCATGGTGGCTCACACCTGTAATCCTAGCACCTTGGGAGGCTAAGGCGGGTGGATCACCTGAGGTCAGGAGTTCAAGAACAGCCTGGCCAACATGGTGAAACCCCATCTCTACTAAAAATACAAAAATTAGCCGGGTGTGATGGCACATGCCTCTGATCCCAGATACTCGAGAGGCTGAGGCAGTAGAACTGCTTGAATCCGGGAGGTGGAGGTTGCAGTGAGCCGAGATCGCACCACTGCACTCCAGCCTGGGTGACAGATCGAGACTCCGTCTAAAAAAAAAAAAAAAAAAAAAAAATTAGCTGCTTTGCCTTGTTAAGAACAGACAATAATTTAACTGGAGATTTTAAAGATGTTTGATGCCTATCAAGAATTCATTTAGCAGAGGTGAGCACTGGTTTACACCTACCCTCTTTTAGCCCCAGATAATTAGTGGAATCAGGATTGAAATCCAGATCAGCTCATAGAGGTACAAAGACTAGTTAACAATGGTTGTCCCTGGGGTGGGGACCAATTGCTGGAGAATACCTTCCTCATACCTCCCAGAGAATATCTGACTGAAAATGAGCTGCCTCACTTACCATAAAGCCCTCTGTTTTAAAAATGTTCAGATGTCAGCCAGATAACTGTATCCTCTACAGCAGCTTCTTGTAAACACGTGAGGTATACGGCAGTGCCGAGTGGAGGGAACCATGGCAGACTGCAAACAAGCATGGTTTTCCTAGACACTCATACTCAAACACAGTTACAGATGGTGCTGGGCCAACAGCCAGTTAAGACCCCAAGATTGCAAAGAGATAATCTAAAGAACACACACTTTACATTCAAGTGGCTGTCTTTCTGGGTGGATGGGCATGGCCCCCACTGAACCCCAGATATCTTTTCCAAGGTCTGATTCTTGCAAATCATCTCATGTGGAATGGAGAGGAAGCAGTGCCTTACCAAACTGACAATGGGAGGGGAGGACCACTCACTGGTACTGAGAGCCTTATGGGGACAGAGGATTCTATCCAGGGCTGGCATCAGGAGTGTGAGACCATTTTTCCATCCAACAATGCCAGTTTCAGGGAGAGAAAAATGAGGCCTCTAGAGTGCAGGTGCAAGAGCCCGGGAGGTGTTCTTGTCCCCTAGGGAAGCTGCAGAAGGCGCCCAGTCAGAGGCGATGGGTTTTCACTGAATCCTATTCCTGGACCCAGTGAAAGAGCCAGTCCTGTACAGGTTGGGGTGGGCTGGGGGTGGGTGTTGCTGAGACTTGTGGCTCCAAGGGGCTCTAGGGAGAACTGGACATTAGGAAGGCTAGAGTCAGAGTGTGTGTCTTGGTGGGGAAGTCTGAGAGATCCCAGGATGGATTCCCAAACTGAACATTCGGTGCCTCTAGAAAGGCTACAGATGGGCCTGCTGGAAGAGGGAGTGAGGGCTCTTGGGGTTTGGGACAAGATAGAAGGGTCTGGAGGATTTGCTGCAGGGTTCTGAGGCCAGGGTGACCCATGGGGAACTTGGGTCCTTGAGTTTGTTAAATTTGGGGGGTCTGGGAGTCATTGGATTTTTTGTTATTGTTGTTGTTTATTTTTTGTTGTTCTTCTGAGACAGAGTGTCGTTCTTGTTGCCCAGGCTGTAGGGCAATGGCACGATCTCGGCTCACTGCAACCTCTGCCTCCGGGTTCAGGCCATTCTCCTCCCTCAGCCTCCCAAGTAGCTGGGATTACAGGCACACACCACCGCACCTGGCTAATTTTGTATTTTTAGTAGAGATGGGGTTTCACCATGTTGGCTAGGCTGGTCTTGAACTCCTGACCTCAGGTGATCCACCCACCCTGGCCTCCCGAAGAGCTGGGGTTACAAGCGGGAGCCACTGCGCCCAGCCTGGATTGTTAATTATGTGGTTTTCTCTGCAAAATTTCTGTAACCTTGTCAAATTACTTCTTGTTTTTGAGCATCTGTGTCATCACTTGTCACAAAAGCCGTGTCCTCTTCTGAGGCATATTATACAGCAAGACTTTAGAATAATCTACGAAGCTGAGGCATCCAGAGAGTAGGACTGTAGACATAGTGTCTTTGTTAATACGATCACAAAATATTTAAATGTCTCATAACTGGATGAAAACTACGTACATTCATAGACACTCCCTAACTCCAAAAGATAACAAGATGCGTTGATAGACACCCCCCTTAACTCCAAATTCCACAGTATACTCCTAGAACTGATAAATATTTCTGCCTGAGGGTTAGTATCAAAGTTGCATTTTAAATGTGTAAATCACACCTGTTGACTCCTCAGGGCTGTACAGAGCCTTCAGGTGCTGGGCGCAAGGTCTTGAGCCTGAACAAGTGTGTGCAGGCCCTCCTTTCTTCTCTTCTTTGTACCTCCTCCATTCTCAACCCTTCCCAGCAACACAGAGATCAAAGCTGCCCCCTACACCATACAAAGCTATTGCTGGAAAAGCCACATAAATGCTGCACCTCTTTGCTGACTAGGGCTGGGAGTGGTGCCAGGCCAGAGATTTTAGAAGGGAAACCTTCCAAATGGGGGATTAAGCCTCTGGAGCAGATGTTGCCTGTGGATCGAGAGCATTCAGAGAGCTAGGCAGGCAGCAGGCAAGGACTGGGATTTGGATAGCTCAAAAAAAACCATTGAACAAAGACCCACAGACACTGCGCCAATGGAGAGACCTAGGAAGGGTCAGCTGTCATCAGGGGTCCCTGGGGAGCCCCCGTCAGCCCCCCCCCCAAGAGACTAGAATCACAGTGAGTCATTTCCAAAGTGAAAGGCACAGAAGAAGTTTTAATGTGAACACCTCCCTGACACCTCACCCACGGAGGACTTAGCGGATATTCCTGCCTCTTCCAGCTTCACACTCAGCCTCCCTGTTTTAAAAATGGGAACAACTTCATGTCTGTAGTTTGCAAAGGAGTCAGGATTTGAGAAATGGTAGAAATAATGTAGGCACTGTATCCATTAACCACGTTTTTGCACACAAAGCCCAGCCACTCAGACAGGGCTGATCTTACTGCCTTTTGGAATAGGTGATTTGAGGGACCAGAGAGGTATGCCAATTAGAAGCCATTTTCCCTGGGCCTGCCTGAAATTCTGCCATTTCAGTTTGAAGCACTGGGCAGTTGAGTCTGGGCAAAGGGGGCAAAAAGGAGAAGCCAGGGGACCTTAACAAACATGATGAAAGATACACTTGGCTGACTACACCGATCTGCTTAAGAGTAGCTTTAGGGAAAAGACACATTATCACACAGTACAGAGAAAAGAGCACTGGAGGCCAGGGGCGGTGGCTCACGCCTGTAATCCCAGCACTTTGGGAGGCCAAGGCAGGCGGAGCATGAGGTCAGGAGTTTGAGACCAGCCTGGCCAACATAGTGAAACCCCATGTCTACTAAAAATACAAAAATTAGCTGGGCATGGTGGCGTGTGCCTGTAATCTCAGTTACTCAGGAGGCTGAGGCAGGAGAATCACTTGAACCTGGGAGGCGGAGGTTGTGGTGAGCCGAGATCATGTCACTGCAGTCCAGCCTGGGCAACAACAGAGTGAGACTCTGTCTCAAAAAAGAAAAAAGAAAAGAGCACTGGGCCTGTAATCCCAGCACTTTGGGAGGCCAAGGTGGGCAGATCACCTGAGGTCAGGAGTTCGAGACTAGCTTGGCCAACATGGGGAAACCCAGTCTCTATTAAATATACAAAAATTAGCTGGACGCAGTGGTGCGCGCCTGTAGTCCCAGCTACTTGGGAGGCCGAGGCTGGAGAATCGCTTGAACCCAGGAGGCAGAGGTTGTAGTGAGCCGAGATTGTGCCACTGCACTCCAGCCTGGGTGGCACAGCAAGACTGTGTCTCAAAAAAAAAAAAAAAAAAAGAGCATTGGATTTGGGTTTGAATCCTGGCTCTGACACTTACTAGCTGGTGACTTTGAACTAGTTAGTTGACTTTTCTGAGCCCTCATTTCCTATTGCTAAAGTAAGGCTGGTAATCCCTGCCTTATTGGGTAGCTACGAATGTGAAATCCTCTTTTAACTGAGACCTCGAGCACACATGTAATTTATTAGAAGCAGCCCAAGAGTCATCACTGACAATGCGTGTCTTGGGCTGGGATGTTCCATTAGCTGAGCAAATTCTCTTTGCTGTCATTGTTCATCTCAGCTCAAGACCTGGGCTTGTTCTTGGGCGGTGACTTCAGAAGCTGAGACGACATTCCCTGAAAGCTGTTGAGAGGCTGGAGGCTTGGATTTCACTGAAGCCTTAAAAGATACTTGCACTTTGAGGCCCGTTCCCCTTTGTCATGTTTTTCTCATTTACTCTTGGCTGATGAGAGAAGGGTTTTCATCTCTCTAGTTCCTCTGAAATTAACTTTTCTCTGAAAGTATTTCTTACCACCAAAGAAGATCTGAGCCTGCCCCCAGGCATGACATTCTGCAAAGGTGAGTAGGGCAGGCACTCTGGAAGGGTTGGAAGAGAAGCACGAAGAAGGAAAAAGTTGAAGTTGAAGGGAAGTCAGGAAAAGGAATAGATGTGATAGCGGCACAGAGAGAAAATGCAGGGAGTTAGAGGTGATAGGTAGAAGGCCTTGTAGCTGGTGGGTTGCTCCCTGAATTACTGTGAGAAGCAGCAGTCCTTATGAACAGGCTTTTGGCCACAACCAAGGACTCCTGTGCCCTCTGGGATGCCAAGCAGCCAGCCCCCCCATGGAGTTGTGCAGAAGGTGCCTCTGTGTAGATTCTAAAATTGTCCTGAGTCTTCTGGCTCCCCTTTCTATCTGCCCTCCTGCTGCCTCTGGGAGGCCAATGCATTCGCATGGTAACTGGTCTCATTAAGCTTCTCATTAAGCACTGCTCTCACTAAGTATTTTATGGATGTGACAACATTGGAATACTGATAAATTACCCCCGAAATTCTGATAAATTATTTCAAAATATAAATTTCAATGCATTTAGAGGGGATGATTCTCATGGAACAATTTTTCCAAAGAAATTTAATTCTTCATACAAATCAGCATTGCCACATGCATTCTGCATTGAGATGCATCAGCAGTCTCATGCATTGCCCATCACTACGAAGTGCAGAGCCAGCTTGGGCATGCGACCTGTGCAGTTGTACCAGAAGGACTCTGTCTTGGTTTAATCCTCTGCTGTCTCTATCTTGAAATTCTTAATAATTTTATCTCTGAATTTGGGTTTTATAAGTGAAATCCAGTGGGTCGATGCAGGCTGGATGTGAGCAGTGGAGATTAGACACCTGGTGACAGCACACACAGGGCAGGGAAAGCACCAGAAACATGGAACAAAGAGCCTGATGGCCCGGCAAGCACATGCATGCCTGAAACAGTCTGGAGCACCGCTGGGCCCCAAGGTGGCCAGAACCTGAGCCCAGACTGGTGGCAGCAACAGTGACAGCATCAGCAACCACAGGAAAGAGAAGGGGCTACATGAGATACCAGTGCTGGAACCCTGCTTGGGAAGCCTGCTTGTCTGTCCCTGGCTGTATAAAAAATAACTCATAGGGCTGGGCATGGTGGCTCACACTTGTAATCCCAGCACTTTGGGAGGCCAAGGCAGGTGTATCACTTGAGGTCAGGAGTTCGAGACCAGCCTGACCAACATGGTGACATCCTGTCTCTACCAAAAACACAAAATTAGCTGGGCGTGGTGGCGCATGCCTGTAGTCCCAGCTACTTGGGAGGCTAAGGCAGGAGAATTACTTGAACCTAGGAGGCGAAGGTTGCAGTGAGCTGAGATCTTGCCATTGCACTCCAGCCTGGGCAACAAGAGTGAAACTCTGTCTCAAAAAATAAAAACAAAAAATAATAATGATAAATAACTCTTGGGTCTAAGCTCCAGGACAGGAATTGTTGGCTCTCAGGCAGTAAACTTTGTCTGTAAATGATTAGAAAATAAAAGCATATATATGGACGTCGTAATAAAGCATATCAGGGAATTATTAGAATTCGTTTAAAATTTTTGAATTTTCAGTTTTGAAAAGTGCTGCAAAATTGCAAGCAAATATTCATAGACTTACAGAGAGAAATTAAAGGTCATTGTACTCAATGGAAAAGAATACTTTGATATGAAGCTTTGGAGAAACCAATTATTAACAAGCAAAACAATTTCAAAATTAATTTTTCTTGTAATAGAAGATACAATGAAAGAATGCATAGTAGGTGTTTTAAATTATACACAAAAGATGAAGTCACTTTTGCTGTGTGACCTCCACAAATTATGGGGTATGTCAGAGGAGATATGAAAAGGCCATTGAGGGGCTGGGCGCAGTGGCTCACGCCTGTAGTCCCAGCCCTTTGGGAGGCTGAGGTGGGCAGATCACCCGAGGTCAGGAGTTTCAGAGACCAGCCTGGCCAAGATGGCGAAACCCCCGTCTCTTCGCAAAATACAAAAATTAGCTGGGCATGATGGCAGGCACCTGTAATCCCAGCTACTCGGGGAGCGGAGGCAAAAGAATCACTTGAAGCAGGGAGGCAGAGGTCACAGTGAGCCGAGATCATGCCACTGCACTCCAGCCTGGGTGACAGCGCGAGATTCCGTCTCAAAAAAAAAAAAAAAAGCCATTGTATAAACTTTCATTTATTTTTATTTATTTATTTATTATTATTTTTTGAGACAGAATCTCACTCTGTCGCCTAGGCTGGAATGCAATGGCACAATCTTGGCTCACTGTGACATCTCCCTCTAGGGTTCAAGCGATTCTCCTGCCTCAGCCTCTCAAATATCTGGAATTACAGGTGCCCACCACCACACCTGGCTAATATTTTTTATATTTTTAGTAGAGACGGAGTTTCATCATGTTGGCCAGGCTGGTCTCGAACTCCTGACCTCAGGTATTCTGCCTGCCTTGGCCTCCCAAAGTGCTGGGATTACAGGCGTGAGTCACTGTGCCCAGCCGTGTAAACTTACATTTAAAACTAAATTTATGCCACTTCCACAGATGAGCTCAAAATAATTTTAATTTTTAAAATAAAAAATAGTAATTAAAGTAAATTAATTCAGACCTGCATGAAGCTGATTTGTATGAATTAAATTTGTTTGGAAAAATTGTTCCATGAGAATCATCATCTCTAGATGTAATAAAATTTGGCGGGGCGTGGTAGCTCATGCCTGTAATCCCAGCACTTTGGGAGGCCGAGGCCGGTGAATCACCTGAGGTCAGGTGTTTAAGACCAGCCTAGCCAACATAGTAAAACCCTGTCTCTACCAAAAATACAAAAATTAGCTGGGCTAAAAAAAAAAAAAAAATTAAATAAAAAATTAAATAATCAGAAATTATTTGTTTTGGGTTTTTTTTTTTTTTTTTTTTTTTTTTTTTTTGAGACGGAGTCTTGCTCTTTCGCCCAGGCTGGAGTGCAGTGGCGTGATCTCACGCTCACTGCAACCTCTGCCTCCTAGGCTCAAGCGATTCTCCTGCCTCAGCCTTCCGGGTAGCTGAGATTACAGGTGACTGCCACAACGCCCAGCTAATTTTTTTTTTTTTTTTTTGAGACAGAGTCTTGCTCTTTTGCCCAGGCTGGAGTGCAGTGGAGAGATCTCAGCTCACCACAACCTCTGCCTCCCAGGTTCAAGCGATTCTTCTGCCTCAGCCTCCCAAGTACCTGGGACTGCTGGCACCCTCCACCATCCCTGGCTAATTTTTGTATTTTTAGTAGAGACGGGGTTTCACTATGTCAGTCAGGCTGGCGTCGAACTCCTGACCTCGTGATCCACCCGCTTTGGCCTCCCAAAGTGCTGGGATTACAGGTGTGAACCACCGCGCCCAGCCAATGCCCAGCTAATTTTTGTACAGTACATTTGTTCACAATAATCAGAAATTATTTGTGATCTTGGATTTGCCAATGGCAACTAACATTGCTTTCAATGTTAGTTATACTGATTGAAAATAAAGTTGCTAAAATTGTAAATTTTGATAACCTGATAAATAAACTTGCAGAAAAGTTAGCCCGGAAAATCTGGTCAAGATACTATAATATTAATAAAGTATTATGATTTATTGCATTACATGACATATGACACCAAAGTACTTTTTTTGTCATTTGTGAGTTTATGTTGTTACTCATGTATCGCTATTACCTCATTATGTTTTATAAGTAATAAAATTTTTTTTTTTTTTGAGATGGAGTCTCGCTTTGTCGCCCAGGCTAGAGTGCAGTGGCGCGACCTTGGCTCACTGCAACCTCTGCTTCCTTGGTTCCGCCATTCTCCTGCCTCAGCCTCCCGAGTAGCTGGGACTACAGGTGCCTGCCACCATGCCCGGCTAATTTTTTGTATTTTTTTTTAGTAGAGACGGGGTTTCACCATGTTAGCCAGGATGGTCTCGATCTCCTGATCTTGTGATCCGCCCGCCTTGGCCTCCCAAAGTGCTGGGATTGCAGGCGTGAGCCACCGCACCCGGCCGTAATAAAATATTTTTAAAGGCAAAAGCTTTATATATTCTAGTACCTTTAGCAACACTTTTTTCCTGCTCTTTGAATAAGGTCACTGCATCTTTATTTTGTACTCTGCTTTACAAATTACATGGTCAGCCCTGTCCCAGTGTCTTGGAGTCTCTCTAGATTGCAGAAAAGCCCATAGGCATTTTTTTTTAAAAAGAGTTCCAGGCTGGGCTTAGTAGCTCACGCCTGTAATCCCAGCACTTTAGGAGGTTGAGGCAGGAGGATCGCTTGAGCCCGGGAGTTCAAGACCAGACTGGGCAAAATAGGAAGACCTCATCTCTACAAAAAATTTAAAAATTAGATGTGCTTGATGGCGTGTGCCTGTAGTCCCAGCTTCTTGGGAGGCTGAGGTGGGAGGATTGCTTGAGCCCAGAAGGTCAAGATTGCAGTGAGCTGTGATCGCACCACTGCATGACAGAAGGGGAACTTATATATATGTTAAAAAAAAAAGAGTTCCTCTAAAATTTTAACAGAGGGTTTTGCTTCTCTGGTAGGGGAGACAGGGCAATATCCGAAGTCATTTTTTCTTTTCTTTTCTTTCTGTCTTTTTTTTTTTTTTGAGATGGAGTTTCACTCTTGTTGCCCAGGCTGGAGTGCAATGGAGCGATCTCGGCTCACTGCAACCTTCATCTTCTGGGTTCAAGCGATTCTCCTGCCTCAGCCTCCCAAGTAGCTGGGATTACAGGCATGTGCCACCATGCCTGGATAATTTCATATATTTTTTAGTAGATATGGGGTTTCACCATGTTGGTCAGGCTGGTCTTGAACTCCTGGCCTCAAGTGATCCACCCGCCTCAGCCTTCCAAAGTGCTGGGATTATAGGCGTGAGCCACTGCGCCCGGCCCAAAGTCATTTTTTCTTGTTACTACTGGGGGCTTCTGCCGACATCACATGGGTAGAGGCCAAGGGTGCTGTTAAACATCCTACAAGGTACAAGACAGCCCATACAAATGCTTATCCCACACAATACTGCTGCAGTTGAGAAACCCTGCTCCAGCGACTGTGTAAGTGTGGTCTTTGGACAAACAGCACAGCATCCCTGGTAGGTTGTTTGAAATGAAGACTTTCAGGCTCCACTTCAGAGCTACCGTGTTTTAACAAGATCCCTGGGTGACTCATGTGCACATAAAAGTTTGAGAAGCACTGAGCTAGGGGATGCACATCCCTAATGATATGTTTCAGACGTGAGGGGAGCCCTTTCCTGCCCCTTCACTCATACCACGTTAAGTCAGCCCTGCAGAGACCTAAGGACCAGGCTGTTCCTGCTACTTCCCTCACTCTCTGGCTCATCTCTTAGGGCTGTCCCAGGTGCAAGGAGACTGTGAGTATTGTCCCACAGCACCTCAGCCCTGGAACTCACTTTTATTTTGAATTTGTACCTCTGCCAAGCAAGTGTGCAGAGCAGGAGAGCAGGCTGGTGTTAGACCTGGGAACTTTAAAGCTCGGGCCTGTCTCTTAGCTTACCCCTGGCCTCCTGCTGCAGTGGGCCTAAGGACTCTGCCAAGTGTCTCCATGAATGAGGGAATGGCCCTTGGGCATGCCACTGCTCTTGTAGCATGGACCTTTGAACATGCCACTGCTTCCACCCAGAAAGCCCTTTCCCGCTTTATCTGCCTTCCACTGAGTCTTTGGAACTCTTCTGCCCCTTCTGGAAGCTTTTAGTTGTCCTGAGTTCCCGTAGCTATCAGGAGACAGACCTGTGAGATGGCCTGAAGCCCCAGGGTCTGCAGAGACCTGGTAGGAAAACTAAATGAAGGTCAGGTGGGGGCTGTGGCAAACACAGGTCTCCTGACCATACACATGCAGGACTGACGTTTAGAAAGCGATGGGTTTTTCAAGAGAAGCAGGAAATCTGGACTTTTTAATGCATGAAATCTTCTCATCTTCAAATACTGGCAACTAAATAAAAAATGAAAGCAATGGCCAGGCACGGTGGCTCACGCCTGTAATCCCAGCATTTTGGGAGGCCAAGGCATGCGGATCACCTGAGATCAGGAGTTCAAGACCAGCCTGGCCAACATGGCGAAACCCTGTCTCTACTAAAAATACAAAAATTAGCTGGGTGTTGTGGCGAGCGCCTGTAATCGCAGCTACTTGGGAGGCTGAGGCAGAAGAATCACTTGAACCCGGGAGGCAGAGGTTGCAGTGAGCCGTGATCGTGCCACTGCACTCCAGCCTGGGCGAAAGAGCAAGACTCCATCTCTAATAATAATAATAATAATAATAATAATAATAATAATAATAAATGAAAGCAAACCACAAAGTAGATCAAACCCCTCTGCCGGGGGCTGGAGCCTGAGAGACAATTTGCTGCCTCTGGGCTATGTAAACACTATCACACTGTGTTATCATTACTTGTGGACACGTTTATCTCCCTACTCAGAAACTTGAGGGCAGGAGCTGGACAAAGCAATCCTCAGCACAGGCTGCTTTGTGAGCGAATGAATGAATGAATCAATGAATAGCACTGCTACTTGGTGTAAGTACTGTTCATCCAGTAGGTTTAAAGCCACGGTTCTTTATGGGCATTGTCAACCCTAGAGGCTGTTTGGACATCTGTGGGAGTGTTTTTGGTTGTTATGACGATGAAGGCACCATTGGCATTTAGTGGGTAGGGCCCAGGATGATACAAATAATATCAAGCACTTATTTTGTGCTCGTGTGTGCCAACTGCTGTTTTGAGCACTTCATTGAAGTGAATTCATTTCATTTTCACAACAGCCTTATGAAGCAGGTACTGCTGTCACTCCCATTTCACAGACAAGGGGGCATAGTCAGTCTGCAATAGATAGCCCTACACAGCATAGAACCATCCTGTGTGCCTATACAAAGGCATAGACTCTTGTATGCCTTCCACTAGATGTTTCTATAGGGAAAACAAATAAATAAACAAACAAAAAACCCTGTTATAATGATCAGAATACAACTACAGGGGCTGGGCGTGGTGGCTCACACCTGTAATCCCAGCACTTTGGGAGGCTGAGGCGAGCAGATCACTTGAGGTCAGGAGTTTGAGACCAGCCTGGCTAACATGGCAAAACCCTGTCTCTACTAAAAATACAAAAATTAGCTGGTTGTGGTGGCAGGTACCTGTAATCCCAGCTACTTGGGAAGCTGAGGCAGGAGAATTGCTTGAACTTGGGAGGCAGAGGTTGCAGTGAGCCGAGATGGCACCACTGCACTCCAGCCTGGGCAACAGAGCGAGGCTCCGTCTCAGAAAAAAAAAAAAAAGAAAGAAAGAAAAAGAATACAACTACAGGAAAAATGTGCTTTATTTTTCAGCATTTTACCAAGAGCTGAACATATCAGAACATAATAGCGACATTGTTGAAGGCATTTGCATTACTAAAATCACACACCTACATCTGTCTGCATTTGTAATTGCTATGAGTTGACTCTAGGTGCAAGTGGCCTTTTCTTTTTTATATTACAGTTAGGGCATTGTATTGATTGATTGTTTTTTTTTAAGTAAACTTTTTATTGAATAACTACATACTTCAAAAAAGTGGACAAATCTTATGAGTACACCTCTATGAATTTTTGCAAAATGAACACACCTTCATAACCAGAACACTCTCAATACCCTGGAGGTGCAACTCATGGTGCCTCCCAGTCACAACTCCTCTAGGTAACTACTCTCCTTACTTCTAACACCTTAAATTAATTTTGCCTACCTTTGAACTTGATATAATGGAAACATACATGCATGCTTTTTTCGTGTCTGACTTCTTTCAGCCAAAATCATATTTGTGAGATTCATCCATGTTGTTGTGTGAATTGGAAGTTTGTTCGTTTTCTTTTTTTTTTGAGACAGAGTCTCACTGTCTCCCAGGCTGGAGTGCAGTGGCGCGATCTCATCTCCCTGCCACCTCCGCCTCCCAGGTTCAAGCGATTCTCCTGCCATAGGCTCCCGAGTAGCTGGGACTACAGGCATCCGCCACCATGCCCTGCTAATTTTTGAATTTTTAGTAGAGACGGGGTCTCACTATGTTGACCAGGCTGGTCTCAAACTCCTAACCTCAAGTGATCTGCCCGCCTTGGCCTCCCAGAATGCTGGGATTACAGGCATGAGCCACTGTGCCCACCATGCCTGGCAGAAGTTTGTTCGTTTTCATCATGTGGACATACCATATCCATTTGTGTTGTTTCTAGTGTCTGGCCATTATGAATAATGATGCTGTGAACATTCTTGTACGTGTCTTTTGGTTAACCTATGCATGCATTTATTTTTTGCAATTATGTGTGTAGGCAGATTATGCTATGATTTTCATTTCATGGTAGTGGGATGGGGGATGTCATAAAATACTATCCAAAGGGGGCATAGGTTCTAAGGGGATGGTTGAGACCCTCCTGTTGGAAGCAGATGCTTCTGTCCATCGTCCATTTGTCCCACAAGGATTGTCCCAGCTGTCCTGTGCTCTGTGCTGGGAAATGCCATGATGGTACTCTGTGGAGGGAGACTCTGGTTGAGCGTCTTGACCTAAGGTTGGAGGGCAGAGGCTGCATTTTAATCCCACCACTAGAGGCCAGGCATTCACAAGGGACTGAGGACCAGCAGCCCCCTTCTTCCAGGCAGGCTTCCTCTCAGGTTCCTGTCCCTCCATCTCCCTTGGTAACTGGAGAACATACTCTATTGGGGGATATGGAAAGTAAGAAATCTTTATGGTGCATCTAGGTGGAGTGCATCTTAAATAGAACCGACACACTTTTTTTTTTTTTTTAGACAGAGTTTCGCTCTTCGCCCAGACTGGAGTGCAATGGCATGATCTCGGCTCACTGCAAACTCCGCCTCCCAGGTTCAACCCATTCTCCTGCCTCAGCCTCCCGAGAAGCTGGAATTACAGGCATGTGCTACCATGCCCAGCCAATTTTGTATTTTTAGCAGAGATGGCGTTTCTCCATATTGGTCAGTCTGGTCTTGAACTCCCGACCTCAGGTGATCCGCCCACCTTGGCCTCCCAAAGTGCTGGGATTACAGGCATGAGCCACTGCACCCGGCCGGAACCGACACACTTTTGAGGCATCAAACATTTCTCACCTGGCCTCAGAACTCACCTTCCCTGTAAAATGGAGACTATGGGGTCTGGCTGCCTCCTAGAGATACTCCACATGTGCCCTGCACCCACTCACCCTGCTGGCTCTGCTGGTGAGCTCAGCTAGCCCTGGGTTCACCTCCTCCACTACTGCTACAGACCCTGGTGCTGGAAGCTTTCAGTTTTCCAGATGTAAATGTTTCACATTTCAATTGTAAATGTTTAGCAACTTGTTCTATAGGTGGGAGCTGATTTATATTTAGTAATTTCTGTGGTGTAAATACTTCCACTGTATCTGATTTCAAACTATCAATGTGATGTCACTGAATGTGGAGTTGAGAAGAGATGAGAAGTGGCATAATATGATGTAGTACTTCATAAGAGATGTAAATAAACTTGAAAGCATAGATAAGAGTATAATGTAAGAGAAGGGAGGCAGAAAAAGTAAAAAAATACAATGTAGTAAAATAATTAATAATTAGGAAGTGGTAACTTGAGTATTTATTACTTTAACAACTATAATTTAATTTTACATATATAATTTAATTTTTTTAATTTTTAATTTTTTTGTTTTTTTTTGAGACAGAGTCTTGCTCTGTCATCTAAGCTGGAGTGTAGTGGCGCAATCACAGCTTACTTTAGTCCTGACCTCCCGGGCTCAAGTAATCCTCCCACCTCAGCCTCCTGAGTAGCTGGGACCACAGGCGTGTGCCACCATGCCTGGCTAATTTTTGTATTTTTTGTAAAGAGGTCTCACTCTGTTGCCCAGGCTGGTCTCAAACTTCTGAGCTCAAGTGATCCTCCTGCTTTGGCCTCCCAAAGTGCTGGGATTACAGGCGTGAGCCACTGCTACTAGCCATAATTTAATTTTTAACAAAGGCTGTGTTTAACAACTAGCTTACAAAAATCTTGAACATTTTAGAATTGATTCTTGACAGTTTGAGCACTCTTCAGCACACCACTGCAGGTAACCTGCTCTGGTCCCCCTTTAAAAATCACATTTGGTTTTTACAGTGCAAATTACAGCTGTATTCCCTAAGAAGCAGGACATGCTACTAGTAACTGTGGCCTTGGCCTCATCTTTAAACTTTATGTACCTCAGTTTCCTCATATGCAAAGTGAAGATAATAGTATTAATACCTATTTCAGAGGCTATTGCAAGGATTAAATAAAATCATGTATGTGGAGCCACTAGCAAAGTATCTGGCAGACAGTACATATTTAATGTATTGGAGCTTTTTTCAGGGGGTTCATTGACATGCCTGGGGGCAAAGCTGCACCTTGGGGTCCATCGTCAGCACCTTCAAAATACCCTGATTTTGGAGGTATCAAAATACCCTGATTTTGAAGGTCCCGGGCCAGCCAAAAGAGGGACTGACCCTACTGATCCAGCCAACAAGTCCTGGAGCCAAGAACCTTCTGAGGTGTTGTGTCTGCCAGAGCTTCACAGCCCTATCCCTGCCTCCCCAGACAGTCTGAAGGAGGGAGCAACTCCATTCCTCTATGCACTGGCAGCTCAGAGCTAGCAAGGCCAATCATATAGCTCTGTCTTCTCACCATTAAATCACATGAAAATGAACCATCAGGGAGGGAATACAGTGTCCAATGACCAGGAGCTGTGTGTGTGTGTGTGTGTGTGTGTGTGTGTGTGTGTGTGTGTGAGGGGTTTGTGGGCTGGCTCTGTCTAGAAAGGCCTCAGGCCCTAGGCTATCCCCAGTCCCTTCCTTCCTCCCTGCAGATTGTCTCCTAGAGTCACTGCCCAGCCCTTGGGCAAAGGGCAAGCAGCAGGTCATCAGGCTGGTTGGCACCAGGGGTGGGGGGGATCTGATATTCATTCATCTTCCACTGGGATACCATCTGGAGACATAGCAGGTGGATGCTCCCTTTCTACCTTGGCTTTTCCTTGTGTGAAAAATGGGGCCAACACTTTTACCAGTTAACCTGACCTGTATTAGGGAAAGAATGTTGTCAAAGACATGCTTCAGAAAAGCAGGTGGGGCTGGGTTGCCCTCTTATATGTATCTGCTAATTGGGCAGCCTCAAGTGCACATTTTCTAAGGCTAGGTTCAGAGTTGGGGTGGATAGGGAATCATAGCTGCTGCTGTGAATAGCCCAGATCTAAGCCCTGAACTCTGACCTCTACAAAGCTCCCTCCGACCAGTGGCCTGCAGGGATTGCGTCACCAAGCCTGGCTCTCACAGGCTCCTGACAAGCTGCAAGAAGGGTTGCCCCTGGTGATGGTGCAGGCTCACAAATTCAGATAACCTCCTGAGCCTAGATCTTCCTCCTCTGGAGTGGGAGTTGCTTCTCAGCTCCTGTTGGCCTAGCCCTGTACAGCCCACCCATTTTGGACTCTGACATTCTGCGGTGAGGGTGGCCTCACCGTCCACCTCCTCTGGGGTAAAACGGGTTTACCTTCACAGGGCTTTGAAAGCTGCCCAAGGAATCTTGAATCAAAACATGAAACTCATGCTAATTTCTATATGAGATCAGACAAGCTAGCAACCTTTCGGTGCCTCAACTTCCTTATAGGTAAAATTGGGGACAATAATGTCTCTTCGTTTTATGGGGATGTTGTAAAAAACTAGCTGGTATGCAAAAAAGCACTTTTTTAAAAAGCAAGAGATATATGAGGACAATTTCAATCTTTATTTGCTATTTTTATTGGGGGTGGGAGGAAGCACATGGTTTATTTGGGAAAGTGTGACCTTTGGAACAGACAAACAAGAATGAATTCTGGTTTTGCAACATACATACTTATGTGGTTTTGATATGTCAAAAAAAAATCTCTCTAAACCTTGCTTGTAAAATGGTGTTAATGCTAATTAACTTGGAGGACTGTTGCCAAAATTAGAGGTTACACGTATCAAGTCCCTACCAAGCACCTGACATACAGTAGGTGCTTTGTAAATAGTAGCTGTCATTACTACTATTGTATGTAATAAACATAGCAACTGAGATTCCATGTACTTATTCTGAACCTTTTCTCTCACTTTCAGAGAGCCAAACTCCTCTGTCCTGCCCTGCAAGCAGTAAAGGCACACACTCCTTGTTATATTCCTGGGAGATGAAAGGAATACCGTGCCTCCTGACTCTTATCATAGGAGTGACTACCTCATCCTGATTGGCCCAGGACTGTCCTAATTTTGGCACTGGAAGTCCCATGTGCCAGGAATCCCCTTAGTCCCAGGCAAACTGGGATGGCTGGCTATTCTACTCACCACCAACTGGGACTAATCTAACCCCCATGCCATTTTCCAGCACCTAGATTTAGAGCAGAATATTAAGATTTGTGCTGGAAATTGGCCGGGTGTGGTGGCTCACGCCTGTAATCCTAGCACTTTGGGAGGCAGAAGCAGGCCTGATCACTGAGGTCAGGAGTTTGAGACCAGCCTGGCTAACATGGTGAAACCCTGTCTCTACTAAAAATACAAAAATTAGCTGGGTGTGGTGGTATGCACCTATAGTCCCAGCTACTCGGGAGACTGAGACAGGAGAATCCCCTGAACCTGGGAGGCGGAGGTTGCAGTGAGCTCAGATCATGCCACTGCACTCCAGCCTGGGCGACAGAGCAAGACTCCGTCAAAAAAAAAAAAAAAAAAAAAAAGATTTATGCTGGAAATCTGGAAGGACCAGGAATATTAGCTCAAAGAGCCATCTTAAGTCCTTTTAGAATAAGGCAGGGTCTGAATTGAAAAGTGAAAATAAAAAATTAGCTCTGGTTTAAAATTCATTATGTTAGGTGGAAGAAACAAAAAATCAATTATAAAGGCCACATATTTGTATGATTCTATTTATAGAGAGTGCTCAGAATAGGCAAATCTATAGAGACAGAAAGTAGATTGTTGGTTGCCTAGGGAGGGAGGCCGGGAAGGTGGTAGGGAGGGAGGAAATGGTAGTGACTGCTAATGGGTATGGGAGTTTTTTTTAGGGTCATGAAAATGTTCTAAAATATTGTACAACTCTGTAAATATACTAAAAACCATTGAATTGTTCACTCTAAATGTACAATTGTACATGTGCAAATTTGTACAATTTGTAAAGTTATACAAAATAAATCTACAAATTTAAACTGTGAATTGCTGGTATGTGAATATCTCAATAAAGCTGTTAATTAATTAATTAATTAATTTAAGACACAGTCTCACTCTGTCGCCCAGGCTGGAGTGCAGTGGCGCAATCTCAGCTTATTGCAGCCTCTGCCTCCCAGGTTCAAGCAATTCTTGTGACTAGCCTCCCACATAGCTGGGATTACAGGCGTGCACCACCACGCCAGGCTAATTTTTATATTTTTAGTAGAGACGAGGTTTTGCCATGTTGGCCAGGCTGGTCTTGAACTTCTGGCCTCAAATGATCAGCCTGCCTCAGCTTCCCAAAATGCTGGGGTTACAGGTGTGAGAAAGCTGTTAAATTAAAAAAAAAATCTTAAAAATTTTAAAGAATTTTATTTTAAAAAATCTATGATCCCTCCCACTTGAGAATGTCTAACTCTAAATTATTCTTAACCTTCATCTTGTGAGATCTTTTCAATGGCAGAAAGATAATATTCACCCCAGGCCAGGAAGTACCATTCCATTTTGCGGGTGAGAAGAGCAAGGCCTATACGTAGAATGTAACAGGGGCTTTTCGTCAGCTCTACCAAAGAGGCCAGTGGAACTTCAGATAGGAGGGGACGAGAAGACAGGAAAGGCTGGTGAGCCGGCATTTATAAAGGGAGGAGACTTGACCCTGATTCTGGCAATTCAAAGCAGAAGGAAATGGAAGCTAATCCCAGCTGTAACCCAGCTACTCGGGAGACTGAGGCAGGAGAATCCCCTGAACCCGGGAGGCGGAGGTTGCAGTGAGCTCAGATCATGCCACTGCACTCCAGCCTGGGCGACAGAGCAAGACTCCGTCAAAATAAATAAATAAATAATTAAATATTTAAAATGTTTAAAAATTTTAATTTAATACTTTTCTGTGGCACTTTGGGGCTCAACCAAAGTGCCACAGAAAAGTAGAAGCAGCAGCCTTGGGAAGATTCTGAAGGGTAAGTAGAGAAGGCCTTCAAGATTGAGGAAACAGCATGGGCACCTGGTTTGTGACAGGAATGGCTTGTTAGAGACCAGCAGGTGGTATGGGGAGGCTGGAGTGGGGTGTGTGGAGGGATGGAGAGCATTTGGGCCGGACTGTGGACAGCACAGGATACTACAGTCCTTGCTGATGAGTTTGAGTTCATTCTGTGGACCCTGAAGGTCTGGGAGAGGATTTTTTTTTTTTGAGACAGTCTCACTCTGTCACCCAGGCTGGAGTGCAATGGCACGATCTCGGCTCACTGCAACCTCTGCTTCCTGAGTTCAAGCGATTCTCCTGCCTCAGGCTCCTGAATAGCTAGGATTACAGGCATGTGCCACCACGCCTGGCTAATTTTTGTATTTTTAGTAGAGAAGGGGTTTCACCATGTTGTCCAGGCTGGTCTCAAACTCCTGACTTCGTGATCCGCCTGCCTCAGCCTCCCAAAGTGCTGGGATTACAGGCGTGAGCTACCGCGCCCGACTGAGGATTTTTGGGTAGTGATGGACAGACCTGCATAGGGTCTCACAAGGGATTTTATAAGGTGGCAGTTCTTGTATGAAGTTACTGAGCCTCTTAATGGCCAAACTGACTTCAGTGCACAGCCAGGGGCTCAGTTACTTTGGCAGTTGATCTGACCTGAACCATCCATGCCTGCTTTCTTCCCTTTTTCCTTTCTTTCTTTTTCTCCTCTCCATTCGTCTTCTCCAATTCTTCCTCCATCCCTTTCCCTTGCTTCCTTCCCCCTTGTCCCCTCCCTGAGCCTTGGGTCTGCCTGGCGTGTTCCTGCTGCCCACACTGATTTGGTTGTGCTCTGCTGCAGACCCAGGTAGTTCTGAAGTGTGCTTTTCAATCTTCTAGTGGTCTGGGCAGTGTGGCCCCAAATGAGCAGGAAGGGAGGGGTGCCCATCTTCTCTAATGAGTCTGGACCCAAGAAGGCAAGGAAGAAAGAAGGCAGAACAAGGATAGGCTTATGAAAAAGGCATTATAGCAACGAGCCACAGGTTGCTGTGGGGCCCAGAAGGGAAGGGTTCTTTTGGGGATGGGTCTGTGTGCATGGGGAGGAGCATCCTGTTTATTTGGTTCAAGCTACTTCACAAGGACATGCCCTGTTAATTCACAGTGCTTTTCCTGAAAGCCTACTAGAACTAGGCCTGGTGAGAGGCCCTGAGAAGCTGTATCCTTTTGTCCAAGAGCATCTGGGAGAAGAGGCCTGCCTGACCCAAGCTGCAGCAAAGACACAAGTCTGTAGGTCCAGATATGGACTCTACCACTGATTTACAAGTAGGAGTTCCTTAACACTTATGGAGGACCTCTGAGACCCACACGGTGCAAGGCCCTGGGGTACAAAGATAAAAAGCCAGAGTCCTCCCCATCAAGGCGCCACGGGCCCTGTAAACACATAAACCGAGGACACACTGCATGAGAGATCACCAATAAACGATGTAGCCATACAGTGCACAAACTGCTCACTCAGTATGTGCTAGAAAATAGCCCCAGAAGGCAAGGCTCAAGAGGGGAAATACAGTTAGGAATGTGGCAGGCTTCTAGCCCGGGCTCTGCCAGTCCTGGCTCTGAACTGCGGTTTTCTCAACCTTGAGATCCCTTGTGTGCTTTTAGTATGCTGAAGGATCACTCACTTCGGAATGCTAGTGAAAATACAGATTCCCAAGACCGACCCCACTGAATCACAATGGCTGGAGGTCATTCGGGGCCCCGAATCTGCATTTTCACCCCCACCCACCCCCCGGGCAGCTTTAATGTTGGCAGGCTAGGAACCACAGTTCGGAGTACTGCTTAACAGGGAGATAATAACCTGCTTCAGAGCTAGGTCAGACGAGCAATTCAAGAGCTAACAAGGCAACATGCGCCAAAAGCCTTGTAAACCTGAGGGCAGTACAATTCTTTGCAAATAATAGTAATTCAATAATGCAAATAATAATAGTAAACGAATAGAGAGCGCACTGCAAACGCCGCATAGTCCAGCTGAGTCGGTGCCACCGCCCCATCCACTCCAGCGCAGAGGGACTGTCTCTTTAAGGACCCCCCCACCTCCCCAACCGCGTCGCTTCTCCCTTGGGTACCTGGCCCGGCCGGCGGCGCGTGCGTGCAGGGCCTCCCGGCGGGGCGGTCGCGGCGGCGCGACGCAGGCGCCGTTGCCTGCGCGCCTGGCCCTGCCCCTTTCCCGCCCCTTCCCCGCCCCCTCCCCTCCGCGGGGCCTCCCCCGCCCGCACGGTACAGCTGGGTCAGTGACGCGGGCGCTGCAGCCGTCGCTACCGCCGCGTTCTATTCTCCGAAGCCGGCGACCGCCCCACCTCCTCCCTCCCTCCCGCCCGCTTCCTCTGCCCACAGCGCCGGCCAGAGCGAGCTAGACAAGGGCACGCGGGGCCTCGCCTAGACCCGAGAAGACTGCGGGCGCGCGCAAGCGGCGGCGTGGAAGCTGTGAGCGCCCCCACCCCGGAGGTCTCCGCCGGCTCCCGGGTGAGTTGTCACCGCGGCCGGGGGGCGGCGGGGCCGGCATTGTGCCATCGACGCGCTCGGCCGGCTGTCAGGGGCGCGGGACCAGCGCGCACCGCCCAGGAGTGACGCTGGCCGGAGCCCGGGCCGGCTTCGGCGGCTCCCCGCGTTTCTCTGCGCCGGCCCGCTGTCACCCGGCCGCGAGCCGCGCCGCTGGGAGCCCCGCGCTGGCGTGGCGCGGCCAGCCGGCCAGCAGTGGGGGCTGCGCGGCCGGGGGGACCGGCGGCTGGTTTGCGGCCGGGAACTTGGTGACCCGCGGTCCGGGGCGCGCCGTCCCGCGTCGCTGCCCGGGCAGCGCCGGAAGAGCCAGACGCCGTGCCGATGGGTGCAGAGGAGGTAGGCAGAGGCCCTCTGTGCCACTGTCATTACTGCCCTCAGCCCAGCAAAGCTGCGGGGCTTGCGCTGGGGCAGGGCTGGCTTAGAGAAGGTGGATTTCCTGAGGAAATCTCAGAGCCCGCCTGTGCGCACCGCAGCATTCGGGAGCCCCCGCGCCTCGGCTGCTCTTTAATCTCAAAAACTTCTCTTATTAACCAGGCTAAACTCCCCGAAACCAGCTCTTTTCTTTCAAAAAGTAGGCACGTAAATACAGACTTTCCTTTTTTTCGCTTGGTTTTGAGACCCCAGCTATGAGTGTGGATCTGACTCTCCCTCATGGGAGTCGTGGCTGGGGAGCTGCTGAAGTGGAGAAAAGTTACCCTGGACGAATTTAGGAGCAGGAGCGGGAGGTGGTTATGGGGACAGCAAGACCCAGGAGCAAAGAGGCGTCAAAATAAAGTCTTGGGCTGGTTAAAGGGAAGTTGGCGTCTGGGCAAGGAGGCCTAAAGCTGTTGTTCCCACAGAATTTTCTTTTGGTGGCAGGCGACATGCTGGGCTTTGTTGCTCTCGCTAACTGGGCTCCTGTGTGCTCTTCCAGAGGTGCAGTAAGATTACTCAGTTCAATTAGGCCTAGGGATTTACTCCCTTTTTTGATCTACAGAGATGGGAAGTATGTCTTTCCTTCACAGTAGTTCATTTCTTGCTGTTTTCGTTCCTCTGGTGTAAAAACATACATAGGAGTTACGCACACACACCTTTTCTGTTTTGGGAATTCCACACCCAAACTGTCACCATCTAGTGGAGGCTAGTAGAGACATGTGCTTGGCACTGACTTCTGAGTTCTCTGGGTTTTGTGTTTTTAGCTAGAAGCATATTCAACCAGAAATTAAAATTTTCCTGGAGTTGGGGGAGGTATGTCTACATCTCAGGAAAGAAGGTATTTAAGCAGCAATAATATGGAAAGGTTCTTGAGGACTTACTGAGTACCAACCTTTGTGCTAAGGGCTTTACTTTTTTGAACTCATTTAATAACAGACTTTTGATGTAGATATTATTATCCCCATTCTTCTAGTTGAGACCCAAACCAAACAAGTTAAATAACTCGCCCATGTCACATAGGTATCTCATGGTGGAGCCCACAATCTGAACTACTAGATTATACTGCTAGTTTCTGGTTTGTTTACCTTTTGGTAAAATTGAACCTGGAGTCTTTCTAAAACCTTCTGAAAGCACTGCTGCTTCAGGCTGTTTCTCAGATCATGAGCATTCTAAACTCTTTCTCCTGGGTACACACTTACGGTATGTTTGCATAAGATTCATTTGTTCATTCTTTCATTCAGTACTCCCAAGTAGTTATGTGATACCGAATGTATGCCAGGCACTGTGCTAGGTATTGCAGGTACTGCATTGAATAAGTCAGAATCCAGCTCTCATGGACTCACAGCCTTTAAGTCAATTTGTTTTGGTTTATGTTGTTAGCTTTCATTGCTAGCCATTTGCTGCTGAAGGAACTTCTGCCCAGTGAGTTAAACAGAGGACAGTATTGGTATGAGTCCTGATAGATAGGACTTCCTGTCTACAGAGTAATTTTTTGGATACTGTAGTAGAAATGGCATATGAAACAAATCCTCACTTACACCTAGATAGAGACAGGTGCCAGGGTGCTCAGTGTTTAAACCGTGAGAGCAAACCCACTGTCAAATGGGCAAGTTTGACTTCTTTCCCTGAAGCCTGCCTTCTGAAAGCCCAGAATTTGGTGAGATAGAAGAGAAAGAAGGGTAGAATGAGGTGTTACAGATACAGGCTGGAAGATAAAGAGACCTCAGCACTTTGTCTGTTTTCCTGGCCAGTCTCTGAGGTGTGGTGATTGAACTTGTGTTCTTTTTTATTTTTTATTTTTTTGAGATGGAGTCTCGCTCTGTCACCCAGGCTGGAGTGCAGTGGCACGATCTTGGCTCACTGCAACCTTCACCTCCCGGGTTCAAACGATTCTCTGCCTCAGCCTCCTGAGCAGCTGGGACTACAGATGCGTGTCATCACGCCTGGCTAATTTTTGTATTTTTAGTAGAGACTTGGTTTTACCATGTTGGCTAGGCTGGTCTCGAACGCCTGACCTCAGGTGATCTGCCCGTCTTGGCCTCCCAAAGTGTTGGGATTACAGGCGTGAGCCACCGTGCCCGGCCTGAACTTGTGTTCTTATGTAATGTTGCATCTCTCAGTAGGGGATATCCTCCTTTGCTCTTTTGGTGGGGCAGCAATTCCTGCGGCAGCCTTCCCTCTACATACACACACACACCCCTTCCAAAAGGTAATAATTCACCCGGTTTCTTTAAAGTTAGAACTTCTTTCAAGTTTATTGCTACTAAGCATTGTTTCACTCCCTCCACACTTGTCCATTTCCCACATAAAAACTTGGCTTTTGCTTCAAATATTTTCTTCTGCCCTTTTTTCATATCCTTAGCTCTTCTGACAACCAAGTTACTACTGGTATCATTTGTAGGCTGGGAGAAATACAGCATCTTTAAAAAAAAATAGCGAGGTACATACTCTTCCTCATTTCAGTACCAAACAAGTGAACTGTGGAGAATGAAGCAGAACCACTTGCCAGCAGAGAGGGAAGGCCAGAGGGCACACGTGGTTGTCTTTCCCCTCTAGTTCCCCATTTATTAAGAGACAATTCACACTTGCAGGCCTGAATGTCAGCAGATCCATTGGGCCCAGGTTGTGTAATTGCCATACATGAAGTGAGTTATTAAGCTCCTGAAATGACATGCTATCTCCTAGTTGAAGCTGACAAGCAGGATTTATTTTCCCTCTTCTTTCTGTCTGGACACTATGGAAGTCTTGTTAGAGGGTGTTCGCTCAAGCAGTGGGAGAAAGATCAGAAGGAGCCAATAGAGGAAGGAGCCCCATGTCTTGTCTTCTTTTCAACTTTGAGAGCAAACATTGCTTTGTTGCAGACTTGAATGTTGAGGATTAGGACATTTGGTTAAATGTAAGCTTTGGGACAAATGCAAAACTAGGGGAAATAGAGACTCTTTCCCCAGGTTTCTCACGAGCTCCATAGTACTCAGGAACCTTTGGGTGGACTGTCCTTGCGGGTCAAGATCTGTTCACTCCACCCCTGGCTTGGATTCAAGGCAACAGCCATTGTGTGTCCCTTGGATGAGTATAAGTTTGTGTTTCTGTGTAAGAACCTTTCACCTTAAAAAGTACAAGTTCTGGGGAAAGGTGCCTCTTACAAGGCTTAGGTTTTCGCAGCAGAGCCTGTTAGGCACCTGTGTTCTTCTTGGGCTGATGTGTCTGCGATGGTGTCCTTTTTCTTCCCTTTTTAGTTTTTTTTGGCCTGGAAACCAGCAGGGTGCCTCCATTTGCTCTCTCATCCTCTGGTTCTTACTTGAGTGTGGAAGTCGCTCCACTGGTGGACCTTGCAGTGGCACTGAGCTGGGTCACTTCAGCCGTGAAAGGCCAACTGTACTACTGTCAAGGCTTGGGACAGTTAAGCGTCTGTGAAGGTACTGGATACAGCGACAGCAGGAAGTGCAGCAGTGAGAACTGAAACTAATTTCACAGACTGTGGTGTTGCCTGTGATGTAGTCTCCCTCCCTGGCTCTTGTATCTCAAAAAAGGAAAATAGCCACCCTTGAAACATCTGAAGGCTGCGTGCCAAGAATTCACACAGTACTCCTGAAACAGGATATTACTGAAGCATTTTTCTCAAACAGAAACAGATGTAGTTCCCTGTTACTGTCGCCAGTGTTAGTAGATCCTTAAAATTACCTGACAGCAGTGTGCCCTTAAATGTACTCCCCGCTCCTACACACATACACAAGTGTTTTATTTTATTTTATTTTTTGGCAAAGCCTCCTTGCTTGATTTGAGGGAAGTGAGCCTGGGATTCCTGATGACAGTAATAGATTCTCAGTGGGTTTGCAGACGGCAGAGGTGGTGACTGACAATTCTTTCTTACTCAGAAGAGGATCTTCTCTGGTGAAAAGTGATTCAGGATTCTGCAGTTGGAGATTGGATACAAAACCTCAGAGAAGGGACACAAATAGAGATCTTTCTCAGCCTCCCCTTTCTTGCTACCCTTTGTAGAGGAGAGGGAATGTCTCATATTTCTAAGTCCAACCTACTGCCAGCAGTGACTTGCCTTCACCCACAGAAATAAGATTAGAGTGTGGAATTGCCCTTTATGTAAACTGTCCTTGCTGAAATTTTCTTTGACTAGACTAGGCTTCAGCTTCTGACAAAGACAGTGAAATGAAACTGGCTTCTGGGAATGGCATAAGAGCCTGTTTATCCAATTCTTCCTTTAGATTGTTCTCAGTTGAGCTCAGCAAACTAAGTGGACGGAGGCTTGTAAAAGGTAACTGCAAAATGGGTACAAGGTGATTTTGCTTAATTTGCATTTTAAATTATAGCAGTCTATGCAAACTGTTTGAAGGAAGACTGAGAGATGTTTTTTGGTGGGGAGGCACAAGATTACAGATAGCTTGGAAAATAAAAGGGAAAAAAAATCAGCATGATTCTACCACCCTAACATAATGTGTATTCTGTTTTTTCCATCTTCAGATGGTAGTACCTGTACATTCAGCTTTGTATTTTTTTCACTTAGCTTTTTTTTTTAACAGGTCATAAAATTCACCCATTTAAAGTACAATTCAGTGGTTTTTAGTATATTTACAGAGTTGTACATCTATCACCATAATCTAATTTTGCAACATTTTCATCACCCCAAAAAGTCACTCCCTATTTCTCTACAATCCCACCTAGCCCTAGGCAACCACTCATCTTTCTCTCTATATAGGTTTGCCTATTTGGACATTTCATATAGATGGAATCATATGATATGTGGTCTTTAATAACTGGCTTCTTTCACTTAGCATAATGTTTTTGAGGCTTATTCATGTTTTACCATGTATCAGTACTTCATTCCATTTTATTGCTGAATGCTATTCTGTTGTATTGATATACCACATTTTGTTTATCCATTCATCAGCTGATGGACAGTTGGGTTTCTGTTTTTTGGTTATGAATAATATTGCAGTATTGCTAAGAACGTGTGTATAAGTTTTTCTGTGGGTATATGTTTTCATTTCTCAAGGAGATATCTTTAAAGCTGCATCCATCCATATCTCTGCTTTGCGGTTAACATTCTCCTAGGTTATGCAGTTTGTTTGAGGAAGAACAGTGTTTTAGTAAACTCTTGATCCTACTGTGTTGTTGCGGATATTGCCCTGAATCAAGAAAAGGTGCCACCAAAAAAAAATCCAAAACCCAAAAACAAAAAGAGAGGATCCTGTTTTTAAGTTTGAACTCTCCAGTAGCATTGTTTCCAAATATTTGGTGCAGAACTTTAACCATTGGTGAGAGTTGACAGACGCGATAGTGCCTAAATTCAATGCACATGTACTGCTGCTTTAAACAAATAAAGAGGATTTTCAATGCGAAGCCTCAGCTCTAAATCTCATCTTTGTGTTTTATAGAGAGGACTTTACCATGAACCCCCAAAGCCTTCCTTATCAAATGTGATTTGTAGTTCTCAGAAGCTTTTCCTTTTCTTGTGAAAAATTCCATGCCAGGGTTCTGTGCACCTGCTCAAAGGCTTCTGCTAGGTTGGGGAGTGGAATGCTTATTGAACAGAGAGCCAGCCAGCAAGGTAGGGAGGAGGGAGAGGGTCTGTGAGTGCCCTGAAAATGTAGATCTGAGAAAGAGTGCTCTTTAGAGCAGCCCCCACAGGGCTTTTCCAGGTGGACCTCAGGTGTAACCCGAGGTTAAAAACAGATCATGCCAGACACAAAAAGGAGCAGATGGTGCTGCTTGGACTGTCATTTCCTCTATAGGATGTGTCCCTGTGTGGTTTTACATCATGCCAACCATATTAATGAAATAATGCAACAGAATGTCTCCTTTTGCCCTTGTTCCAATTGGAACCACAGGTTGAGTTTCCCTAACCTGAAATATGAAGTGCTCCAAAATCTTAAACTTTTTGAGCACCCACATGATGGAGAATTCCACACCTGACCTCATGTTTTAGGTCACAGTCAAAACTACCTTCAGTCTATGTGTATTAGGTGTAAATGAAACATAAATGGATTTTGTGTTTAGACCAGGGTCCCATCCCTGAGATACCTGATTATGTATATATAAATATTCGAAAATCTAAAACATTTGTGATCCCAAGCATTTCTGATAAAGGACACTCAGCCTGTACTAGCACTTGTGACCAACAGCTAGTCTTGCTTTCAACAGCTAGTCTTGCTTTCCCTGATCCTAGATCCCTACTAAAAGCTCTTGAAAGTGTGCATATGCAGGCTACCTAATGATTTAACGGAGGATCAAGATGGTTACACTGCAGAGAAACAGGAGGGATAGGGCATATGCCCTTTGTCCAGCAAGACAGACAAAAACTAGGAACTTGAATTCTCTTCTCTGGATTCCTGTATCTGGAGCCAAGGCCAAGGATCAGTTCTTCTAGAAAGTTCCCTCCTGTGTGTGTGTGTGTAAATGTGTGTGAATGCAGCCATAACTTCCCTGCCAAAATTCATTGCCAAAAATTTTGTGATTTGAAGCAGGCCTTACCTGTTAATGCAAATTTGATTCTCAAATCCTAAGAGTTTCCAAAGGTTGAGTGAAGTGAGACGAGACTCTTAGTTGAAGATCCAGATGCTTCACTGTTGCTATCTAGATGCTACCAAAACTCCCAGCACAACAAAGTATATGAAGAGAGGCTCTAGGTTCATGAAATGTTAGAGTTGGAAAAATGGGCCTTTGGGGTTCTTCTTATTCTACCTCCTCATTTTAAAGAAATGCAAGTGGGAAATGGATGCTCAGAGCTGACTTGCCTGAGAGGTGAAAGGGCTAGTGGAGAAGCCAGGGCCCCTGATTCCTAGTCTAGTGCTTTTCCCTCCTGGTGTGATCACCTCTTTGTTTCTCCCCCTCTTCTGGGCCTGGTCCAGGAATGGGGGTTGGGAGTCCAGCAGGGTGTCGTGGTTCATATTTTTGGGAACAAATTCAAGTTACTTCTGTGATTGTAGTTTTGAGTCTAATAGTGAAATTACAAAGGCAATGAGTCATTAAGTCCAATTCTTCTGAAAGAAAACTGTTCTTAAAATGGGTGCAGAGCCCTCAGGGCTGCTCTGCCTATGGAGTAGCCATTCTTTATTCCTTTACTTTCTTAATAAACTTGCTTTCACTTTAAAAAATCGGTGTAGTTGTGTTTAGGCTGTGCCTGCTTAACTTTTAAATCTCTGTGCTGTGTATCTTTGCCATTCAAAAACGCCACCTGGCCTGGTACGGTGGCTCACACCTGTAATCCCAGCACTTTGGGAGGCTGAGGTGGGACAATTGCTCAAGACCAGTTCAAGACTAGCCTGGGCAGCATAGTGAGAGTCCACATCTCTACAGAAAAAAAAAAAAAATTAAAAATTAGCTGGGCATGGTGACACACACCTGTAGTCCCAGCTACTTGGGAGGCTGAAGTTGGGGGATCACTTGAGCTTGGGAAGTCAAGACTGCAATGAGCTATGATGGTGCCACTGTACTCCAGCCTGGGTGACACAGTTGAGACCCTGTCTCAAAACAAACAAACAAACAAACAAAAAACCACCTGACCCCAGGCCAATGGGATGTGTTCTCTGTCTGGGAGAACTGATCCCACACCTACACCCCATCAACCGACCAAACCCTTCAGAGCTGTGTCTCGACTTCCTTGGGCTTATTGTATGTGGAATCAGCTACCCACCTAAATGCAGCGTGAACACACATCTATAACTGTATGTCTCTAACCAGGCACAAAGGAAGCAAGTCATATATACTGGCTTTCCCCATCCCAGAAAGCCAGTGAACAGAGTCTTGTGTTTAGTGGGTGCTGCTGTTTCAGTTGGCATGCTTGAGGCATTGCTAGAAAAGTAACCAATGATATGTTATCTGGTCCACCCCTTTATCAATCCTCCATCTGCCTCCAGGTAGAAACTCTGCCATGGGAAGACCGTCTACCTCCTTGTTTCTGTCCTGTGGGAATTTTGCTTGTTACACAGCAGAATAGCAAGAAAAACAGGCTCTGAGTTTCATAAGAATTCATCGATCCATCTTTCCTTTACATGTACCCTCAAGTCATAATAATTTGTGAGCCGATAATCTGGTTAGGCTATGATGTCAGACTGGTGGGAGGCTGGTAGGTGGTTGCTGCAGAAACCAAAGGGAAGTAAGTCTAGTTGTCTGGCAAATAATTAGTGGATGTCTGTTCTAGGCAGTAGGTATACAGTTGTGAACAAAGAACAAAATGGACATAGTACTTGCTGGCATGGAGTTAGCATACTGCGGGAATACTCACGAGGTTTTTAATTTGAGAGTAGTGTTGGAGGAATTTTTTGTGTACGGTAGACTTTCAGCTTGATTGTTTGGGTTTGTCAGTTACTTCTGTGCTCCAAACCACAGTCATCCTGGAAGGGAAGAACTTGAAAAGTATCGTTAGAGAGTTTCCCCTAGTCTCCCCGTTAAATAAATGAATTGTCTTTCTCTGCAGTGAGCTAGGTCTAAGAGTTTGGTGTGCTTTGAGGATTCCTGTTTCTTGCTTTATTTAATCAACTAGTTTTTAATCTGGGAATGTTTTCAGACCCTGACATATCCTATTTTTAATTAAAAGAAAAAAGGAGATGTGGGTTTAACTATGAGAAACTGGGAGAAGGGGAATAAGAGGATCAGTGGCATGAATTCCTTAGGGAATCTTTTGTCTTCCATCTCCCTCAAGCCTCAATTTTAGATAGAAATGTTGATTTGTGAGATCTTTTTCCTGATATATTTGTGGCTTTACAACCTGCTGGGGGCAGTAAAGGACCTAGTTCCCAGTAAACGTACGCCCTCCCCCTATATTTTACCTCTTTGGGTGGCCATCTCTGTGTAGGCCCTGGTTCCAGGCTGACATTGGAAGTTCCCTGAGGTTGGTGACTGTCTGATCCACTTCCTTGTACCCCCTCCTGGATTAATTGGATGATTAATAAATGATTGACCAGGTGTAGGGGATTAAAATAACAAGTATAGGAGGGCAGGGTGACTTTGAGGTTATCAGCCTTGATGATAAGGAATGAAAGAGTGGTATTATTGATGAAATTCTAAAAATGGAGTCATTTGTAGGGAGGCCTGGTTTGAGTGAAAAACAAATATAAACAGGGTGTTAAAAAGCTGTTAACATTCACCAAGTTTACCCTGTCTGGTGGCAGGAAAAGAAGTCAGCTCAGGAACCATGGCAGTGGGAGGTGAAGGAGAGAGAGGGTATTGGAGGTTGTCCAGAATGTTTTAGCAAGGCCAATCAGAAACAAACTATAGGGCCCCCTTATTATGGGGCTGAAGACCAGAAAGTCATCCCTGCTAATTTTTAGGTAGCAGATCTTTGTTTCTAGAATTCTGTTCTTTTAAAAGCCTTGGGAGGCATCATTCATTCCTGAAAGTCAACTTACACATTTGCCTCTGTAGTTTGGAGAGAAATAAATTTAGTATCCAGTGTGTCAGGTTGCAGGCAAGGAAGTAGTTAACACTTTTCTCTTTGTTCTCCACAATTGAACTGTTTTTGGGGGGCAGTTCTACTGCTTCTGGAATTACATAATTGTGTGGGTCATCTCCTTTGAAGGTCTGTCCATGCTTTTTTTAAAGCACATCATTGAAAGAAGGGTGCTCTATACAAATGCTGACATGCTTTTCTCTTGGGTTATACGTGAGCAATGGTAGAATGAACAGACTTCAGGGTTTTGGTGTTGGTATAGCTTTCTGTGAATAGTGAAGGTATTAGGAGGCTAATGTTAAGGCAGCAGGTGAGGTGGTTTTCAGGCAACACATCTGAACTCATTAATTGATCAAGTATTTATCAGATGCTCTTTCCTATATACTAATTATCTCCCCAAAGGAATTCTTTGCAGCACAAAAGTTTAACACTTAATTATACATTTTGAGTTGTTCTCCAGTGTTTTTTTGGCTTTTTTGTTTGTTTGTTTTTTGAAACAGGGTCTTGTTCTGTCGCCCAGGCTAGAGTGTAGTGGTACCATCGCGGCTCGCTGCAGCCTTGACCTTACGGGCTTATGCGATCCTCCCACCTCAGCCTCCTGAATAGCTGGGACTACAGGCATGTGTCACCATGCCCGGCCAATTTTTTTGGATTTTTTTGCAGAGACGGGGTTTTGCCATGTTGCCCAGGCCGGTCTTGAGCTCCTGGACTCAAGTGATCCGCCTGCCTCAGCCTCCCAAAGTGCCGGGATTACAGGCATGAGCTACCACCCCGGCCCAGTGTTTTGGTTAGTCTCTTCTCCTCATAGATTTCAACCGCCTTGAGGATGGTTTACGTTTCTCTGTGTTTACTGTGCAGACTGGACATCCATATTGATAGCAGTAAAGATTTCTTCATTTTACAAACTGCTTTTTGTTTTTTTGAGATGGAGTCTCACTCTGTTGCGCGGGCTGGAGTGCAGTGGTGCGATCTCGGCTCACCGCAACCTCTGCCTCCCAGGTTCGAGTGATTCTCCTGCCTCAGCCTCCCGAGTAGCTGGGATTACAGGCGCCCACCACCACGCCTGGCTAATTTTTGTATTTTTAGTAGAGATGAAGTTTCACTATGTTGGTCAGGCTGGTCTCGAACTCCTGACCACAAGTGATCTGCCCACCTTGGCCTCACAAAGTGTTGGGATTGCAGGCGTGAGCCACAGCGCCCGGCCAAACTGCTTTCATGTAAGACATCGCATACTGTCAGGAAGATTGTACTCCCATTTTACAAATGGGAAAGATAAGACCTTTGGCAACCAGTATGCATATGGCAGCAACTGTACTTGTATGTAGTAGTGATGTTAAGTCAGCTGGGGTTCAAATGCTAAATCAGACACCAGTATGATAGCACATGTTGAGAGGTGGGAAACCTCCTAGGATTGCAGACTTGATTAACTTGCCAAGGAACAGCAAACAGCAACATGATAGCAACAGCCCCTTTTTGGTTCCTCCATCCCCATCTCGTTACAGGTACCCTAAAGTCAGCATGTATTTGTGTACTAATGGAACAAAAATACGAACATGTGCATACAGTCATGTGCAGTGTAATAACATTTTGCTGCATATATGATGGTGGTTCCATAAGATTATAATGGAACTGAAAAATTTCTATCATCTAGTGACATTGTAGCCATGGTAAGGTCATAGCACACAATGCATTACTCACCTGTTTGTGATGATGCTGTTACAAATAAAGCTACAGCATGGCCAGTTGTATTAGAGTCTAGCACATACAATTATGTATAGTACATAATACTTGATGATAATAACAGTGTTTCTGGTTTATATATTTACTATACCATGTTTTTTGTCATCAATATAGACTGTACTCCTTCTACTTAGGAAAAAACTCCCCAAAAAAACAGTTAACTGTAAAACAGCCTCAGGCAGATCCTTCAGCAGGTTTTCCAGGAGGCATTGTTACAGGAAATAACAGTTCTGTTCCTGCCTTTGAAGACTACTAGTGAAATAAGATGCTGAGATGGAAGATAGTGATATAGATGATCCTTACCCTGTGTAGGCCTAGGCTAATGTGTGTGTTTGTGTCTTAGTTTTTTAACAAAAAAAGATTTTTTAAAATAGAAAATAGCTTATAGATAAGGATATAAAGAAAGAAAATATTTTGTCACAGCTGTATGTCTTAACCTAGGTGTTATTACAAATGAGTCAAAAAGTTTAAAATAATTAAAAAGTTTATAAAGTAAAAAAGTCACAGTAAGCTAAGGTTAATTTATAGAAGAAAAAATTTAAAAAAATGTGTAGCCTAAGTGTACAGTGTTTATAAAGTCTACAGTAATGTACAGTAATGTCCTAGGCCTTCACACTCCGTTCACTCACTTACCCAGGGCAATTTGCAGTCCTGCAAGCCCCATTCGTGGTAAGTGCCCTATACAGATGTACCATTTTTTATCTTTTATACCATATTGTATTTTTTCTATGTTTAAGTATGTTTAGATACACAATTACCATCATGTTAGAGTTGCCTACAGTATTCAGTAACATATCTGCTGTACAGGTTTGTAGCCTAGGCTATGCCGTGTAGCTGAGGTGTATAGTAGGCTATGCCATTTAGGTTTATGTAAGTACACTCTGTGATGTCCACACAACAACATTGCCTAATGACACATTTCTCAGAAAGTATCCATGGAATCAGAGTGACCCTGCTTCAGTCTCAGTTCTGCCATGTATCAGCCATATGACCTTGAGCAAATTTAACCTCTTTGATACTTAGTTGTTTTTTTTTTTTTTTTGAGAGGGGGTTTCGGTCTTGTTGCCCTGGCTGGAGTGCCATGGCCTGATCTCGGCTCACCGCAACCTCTGCCTCCCAGGTTCAAGCGATTCTCCTACCTCAGCCTCCCAAGTAGCTGGGCTTACAGGCATGTGGCACCATATCTGGCTAATTTTTTTGTATTTTTAGTAGAGACGGAGTTTCTCCATGTTGGTCAGGCTGGTCTCAAACTCCCGACCTCAGGTGATCCACCTGCCTTGGCCTCCCAAAGTGCTGGAATTACAGGCGTGAGCCACCGTGCCTGGCCGATACTTAGTTTTATCATTTGTAGGATAGAAATGATGTTAACACTACCCATCTATAGAAGGGTGGCTACCAAAATTTTGATTATTGCCTGGTGTGGGGAATTCTGGATGTGAATGGTAAAGGATAAAGGGAACTTTAACTTCTTAAACTTGCTTTTTGTTTCATTTGAATTTTTTGCTATTGGCATGTATAACTTGAATAATTTATTAAAATTACATTTAAAAGTACTCCCTTGTAGAATTTTATGAAAATCAAATGAAATGGGATATTTAAAAAGATAGGTATGTGTCTGACAACTAAAAGATACTTAAATGGCAGTTTGGGGAAGTATTAATTAGTGGCTGACCCTTTTGTAGTGTTAAATGTTCTGTCTGACTGTGTGGCTTTAGGTAGGTCTCTTAACTTTGTTAAGCTCCAGCTTCTTTAACTGAAATTGGGAGTTAAGAGTAGTGTGTATTCCATGGGGGGTTTTGAGGATTAAATGATTCTAGATGGTTAAGCAGTTAACTCAGTATCTGGCACATAGTTAAGTACCCAGTAAATATTAACTGTTATCAGCTTTTATCCTCACTATGCTTGAAGAGAGGAGGCAGTGAGTGTAACTTTACCTACTTTAAAGTTACAGAAAATGAGGCACAGGGTAGTGGGTGACTTGTCCTAAGGCTAGATGTTGGGTTAGCAGCAGAAACGGGGCTGACGCCTATATGGTCTCCTTCATGTTTCAGTGCAGCCCTGTCAGAGTGGGTGGCAGCAAACCACGGAGGCTTCTCGGATGTGCAGACAGGAAGCACTGGCCAGGACTGCGGATGTGAAGCTCAGCAGAACATGGCCGGTCTGGACAGAGGGGGTTAGCAAGGGTCAATGTGGGGCTGAGTGAGTGAGAGAAGCCAGCTTAGAACCATATCCTTTTTCCACCTTCCAGGGCAGATGGACCACATCCAGAGTGATCAAAAGGAGAGGCTTGTTTCCTCTCTCCGCCTCCTGGTCTTGTACGTGGCACACTCTTTACCACTCCCCTCGTGGGCTCAGTTCTCTGAACTCTGTCACATCCAGAAAATTCAGGTCTGGCCTTCTCTGTGAAACCATCCCTGCTGCTGGAGTCCGCACTGACAGCCACACCACCCGCGTCTGCTCATCCTCTCCCGCTTTCAACCTGGATGGCCTGTGTGAGGACGGCTTTGCTTCTCTAAGGAAGGCCTCTCTCCCTATACCACTTTAGTGCTCCCCATGGTGTTCCACCTGCTCCCAGAACAATCTGCCTGTTTGTGGGACTGAATGGTTGAGTTGAAGCCAGTCTTGGTGGGAAATAGGTTTTGAACTTCTCTGTGGGCTCCTCTTCTGTATATTTGCATTTTGAGAGGGGGGAAAAAAGCCCTGAGTGATTTCTGCCTAGTACGGTTTCCAGAGAATGCGAGATTCTCCTCCTCAAACTCAGTCCTGGGGCCAGAGCTGATTAAGCCCCTGGCTTCCCACCTTCCCACCTTGGGTTTTTACAGTATACTTCTTATCCTTGCCCTTTCTGTTCTCTGCTTATCAGACCTTCCCACATGTGCCCTGCTCTCTTCCTGCTGCACAGGGGTCATGAAATACTTACCAATTAGTGAAAAATACAGACAATGCAGTGTCAAATTTTACCAATCTCAGTTTGCACAGTGGACTGGAAGATGGCATGTGCCATCTTCTTGCAGGACTTGATTGTTTTTGTGTTTGCATGTGTTTCAAATATTTCCTTTTCCAAATTTGCATTTAATGGTGGCTGGCAAACCCCCATAGTTCACTTTTCATTTTTCGTTGTAGATATTCTTTGAATATCTCCTTGCTATGGGTATTGGGCTTACATTTAATAATTCCCCATCAGGATCTGAAAAGTATGAGGGTGCCTACCTATGAAGCACCCATTTTTTTCATGCTTAATACCAACTAAGTCACCAGACTTTTTTTTTCTTTTTTTTTTGAGATAGGGTCTTGTTCTGTTGCCCAAATTGGAGTGCAGTGGCTTGATCGTAGCTCACTATAGCTTCGAACTCCTGGACTTAAGTGCTTATCTTCCCAGCTCAGCCTCCTAAGCAGCTCGGATTACAGGCACGCATCACTATACCTGGCTAATTTTAAAAAAAACGTGTTTTTTTTTTTTGTCTTGCTGTGTTCCCCAGGTTGGTTTTGAAGCCCTGGCCTCAAGTGATCCTCCTGCTTTGGCCTCCCAAAGTGCTGGGATTACAGGCATGAGCCACTGCAACTGGCCTGTCCCACTTCTTTAGAGGACTCTGCTCTGACTCCCACTAGCTTGGCAACAGGTGGATCCTAGAGGATGTTAAAGACCTCATGGAAGGGACCCTCTTAACTAATTGCAAAATAAGAATGTTCATTGGAAAAGAAACCCTCCCACCACCATGGTGGAAGTCCCTCTAAAACACAAGTTGTTCAGGACTTTTATTATGTTGCTCTAGTATTTATCTGGTTTTTGAAGATAGTCTTGCTTAAATTCTGATTTCAAGAGTGATGACTAAAAGTTTTGGAGGAGGTGTTTAGAAAAGGATGAAGCTCTGGGTTTATTTCAGGGCTAATCATGAATTTGCAGGAGCAGCTTCAGGACACCAGGGAGAGGCATGGCACACTGCCTTGGAGCTGTCCTTAGGATGCTGCTACCTTTTAGGGACATACTGTAGGCAATCCTTGGTCTATGTAAAGTTGTGCCTGGGCCTTATCAGAAATTAAACAGATGTTATTTATTTATTTATTTTTTCTTTTTGAGACAGAGTCTCACTCTGTTCCCCAGGCTGGAGTGCAGTGGCAGGATCTTGGCTCGCCACAAGCTCCATGCCATTCTCCTGCCACAGCCTCCTGAGTAGCTGAGATTACAGGCGCCCACCCCCACGCCTGGCTAATTTTTTGTATTTTTAGTAGAGATGGGGTTTCACCGTGTTAGCCAGGATGGTCTCGATCTCCTGACCTCATGATCCGCCTGCCTTGGCCTCCCAAAGTGCTGGGATTACAGGCGTGAGCCACCGTGCCCGGCCCAGATAGTATTTCTAGTAAAAGTGGCAGATGTTCTTGCTGTCAGAATTAATTTTAATCTTTTTACATGTAAATGTGGGATTATGGGATTCTTTTTTGGGGGGTCTTAGTCTCATATGGAAGTGCTGCTCTTACTTTACAGAGATTTTATCTATCCCTTGCTCTTACCCAAAGTGACTTTTTTGTTTTTTTTGAGATGGAGTCTCGCTCTGTCACCCGGTCTGGAGGGCAGTGGCGCGATCTTGACTCACTGCAGTCTTTGTCTCCTGGGTTCAAGCGATTCTTCTGCCTCAGCTCCTACGTAGCTGGGATTACAGGCACCTGCCACCACGCCCAGGTAATTTTTGGATTTTTAGTAGAGACGGGGTTTCACCACGTTGGCCAGGCTGGTCTGGAACTCCTGACCTCAGGTGATCCGCCCACCTCTGCCTCCCAAAGTGCTGGGATTACAGACATGAGCCACTGCGCTCGGCCCCAAAGTGACTCTGAACTCTGTTTTCCCATCCCCTCTGATCACTTTCTCTCACCACATGGGTCATTTGTGGTGGCAAAGTACAAAGTGACCAGCCTTCTCTCTCATAGAATTTGAAGGTTGCTGATGGGGCTATGTTACTAATGGGGCTGTGTGCTTGCTACAGAGATACTGCTGGTGATGAAAGTGTATGACATTTCTGTTATTCCTTTGGGTTAAGACATCTGTATTTAGCAGGTATTATACCTAGAAGGAGTGTCTATATCAGAGTATCCCAGAAAAGAAAGAAGAAAAATCCCCTGGGGAGTGGGAAAAGGCAGAAAGTATTGAATGTGTGCCCTGTGCCAGGCAGTGTGCTCAGTGCTTTAACTCGGTAGGCTAATCTTCACTGGATAAATCAGGAAACCAAGCTCTGAAACATTTCAGTACTGTTAATTACTGTATTGGAACTAGAACCAAGGTTGGAGTGATTCTAAAGCCTGTGGTGGGTTTTTTTTTGAGACAGGGTATCACTCTGTTGTCCAGGCTGGAGTGCAGTGGGGCTATGTAGGCTCACTGCAGCCTCCGCCTCCCCACCTCAGCCCCCAACCCCAGTAGCTGGGACTACAGGCACATACCACCACACCCAGCTAATTTTTGTATTTTTTGAAGAGATGGGGTTTTGCCATGTTACCCAGGCTGGTCTTGAACTCCTGGGCTCAAGTGATCTGCCAGCCTTGGCCTCCCAAAGTGCTGGGATTACAAGCATGAGCCACTGAGCTCGGTTCTGCCTATGGTTATTTTATGGCAGGTAAAGAATATGTGGATTAGAAAGTTGGGTGGGGGATGAGGTGGTGAGGGAGGCAGAGAACAAATGCCTGGAGAGAGGAGGGTAGGGCCAGGTGGGAGTTGCAGTGGAGGGGCACTTGGGAGTGAATGGTCCTGGTGAGGGTGTGGAAAGGAGGGGTTGGTTAGCAAAAACAAGCTGAAGTGGAAGAGAGGTTGGGGGTCCCTTGGAGGGGGTGTAATGTTGGATGATGGCATTTCTTCCCTGAGGGGCGAGGGATGGACCAGAGGAGCCTGGAGGACCAGATAACCTCTGTATTTAGGTAGATGGCCGTTGGGCCCCCACAGGAAGCCTTTTAATCCCTGGTATTTATAGACTGGCCTGTACTCTACGGAAAGGCAGCTCCCATATCAGTCAGCAAAGGCAATATTATCTGCCTTTGAAACACCACCTCCATGGATTACCATTTGGCCCAATGGGAGGGTCTGGATAATGCCCATTATATTATCCTAATTCCCTGCTACCTCAGAGGTTGTTCAGGGGCACTTCTGCTGTTTCCCTCTGAGTGACCTCTGGCTGCCGCTCTCTTGCAGATGCTCCTTTTCCTCTCAGGGATGAGTCGGAGCTGGGACTGGGAAAGGCAGCCCTCTTGTTTCTGTTCAAGTTGGCCAGGAATGCCCAGGAATGATGATTCTGTTTTGCCAGCTTCTTGCCGTGAGGCTGGGGTTGCTGTGTTTACAGCACAACCAACCCTAAAGTCAGTGCAATTCACCGTGGATTTATTGAGCACCTGCTAGTATGTGCGTGTGTTGGGGGTGGTATATGAAAATGATGGAGGCAGGTCTCTGCCTTAAATGAGGGAGGGTGGGCAAACAGCTCCCGCGGTCGGCGGTTGAACCAGTTCCTATTCTTTCTCGTAGGAAGTGTCCATAAACATTGTCTTGTCTCATTTGCATGGTTGTTGAGAGGTTTGAATGTAGTGGTAATGAATTGAGAGTGCTTCTAAAGGTATTAAGCTCTCAATTTATGTAAAACTTTCTTCAGTATTACTAGGCAGGCTGATAATAAAAGCTAACATATATTGAATGCTTTCTATTTGCCAGGCACTGCCCTAAGTGCTTTCTATATATTAGCTTATTTAATCTTTATAGCAACTTTGAAGTAGATTGCTTGTGTACCCACTTAAAAGAGGATTAAAAAAACTTGCCGAGGATGGCACAGCAGGTAAGTAGCAGAGCCAGGCAGTCTGAACGTTTGGCCAAACACTGGTCACTGTAAAGATCTTGTGGAAGTCAGGGAGTAGAGGTGGTCTCTCTCCCCCAAGTGAAGGCAGCAGCCAGGACCTACCGTCAGAGACCAGCAAGGAGCAGAGAAAGGTCAGGCTGGTGCCTCAGAAAGCATCAGCATTTCTGCACAACTTAATTAAATTACTGAAACCTTTTCTGAGCTTGGAGCCATCTTTCTTGGAGAGTAATACAATTGAAACAGATAATTTAAGCCAAGGAGGAAGGACAGAATTGGTGAGCTCACATATGTAGATGGACATGTAATGACGTCTGACTAAAACACAGAGGAAAAACCTTAAAGTGAATCATGTTTATTCAATTTCCAAACAAGTGCAAAGACCCAGGCAGCGTGCTTCATGTTTGGACTCTTGAAGAACACACATGGAAAAAAAAAAGAAAAAAACCTCTTCCCCTCTCAACCCTTTTCTAAGTTTTTATTAAGAATATATTAATTTGAGCATTAATATGCAATGTATCCATCTTTGTCAGTTATTTTCCAGAAAAATCTGGCTCATTTTTTGAGGCAACTTCTAGCCAAGTTGTTTCAGTTGTGGAGAATTGGGGTCAAGCGTACATGCTGATCATGGAAAAAGCAATCTTAAATGCACGCCTGTAAAGAGGACTCTGAGAGTCCAGGTATGCTTTAGCATCACCTGGGCCACCTTAGACTTTCAAAATCAGCCCTCACATGTGCATGTTCAGCTGGCTTTCTGCTGCTTGCTCAAGCCAAGTCCAAGTCCCACCCCACCTCAAGGGGGTGCATAGCTGCAAGCAGCAGGGGAACAATCTTCAGACCTTCCCATCTCTTTTTATAATGATGCCTCCTAGTCCATAGTATATCTAGGATAATTTTAACATTTAAAATGAATTATGTTATATAACATGGAATAAATTTCAACTCTACCAAGATTGCATGCTTTTGGGTCAGACTGTTTAGTTTGATATCTTGGTCTCATCACTTTCTATCTGTGTAAGCTTGGATAGGTTATTTAGCCCTTCTGTTTCTGTTTTTTGTTTTGTTTTTTTTTTGCCTAAAATGGATATAACAGTACCTACCTTTTAAGGTTGTTGCAAGGATTAAATAAGATATTAGATGTAAAATGCTTACATCTGTGCGCAGTGACTAAGCACTCAAATGCCAGTTAATAATAATTATTCTGTGATTATCCTGAGGTTTCATGTTTCTGGAGTAGGATTATGACCACAACATTTACAGAATGAAGTCCTGCAGGATGACAAAACATCCCTGTCCCCATTGACACAGCCCCAAGTCACGGGCTTGCAAAAGAATGTTTGCCATCCCTAGGAAGCCTAACACAGGGCGCTGGGAAATGCTTGCAAAAGCAGATATTCTCAGGTCACATCCTTTTAGTTTTCTGAGGCCCCTGTGTTTAAAGGTACAGCATGACTGTTCTAGGGTGGTCAGAATCTGTCACAGGTGGGAGGGAAGTACTTGTTTAGAATATGGCAGAGAATCCACCAAGGTGTTAATACCAACAACAGTTTCTTCTTCATTCTGGGCTTTTTCCTCCCCTTATGCTTGTTTAATGGTTAGGAAAGAGGGCTAAATTGTACTTTTCCTTTGTAAAGGTGCACATCTCAAATTTGTTTCCCCTAGTAGCTTGTTTTTTAAAAAGTTTTAAGACATGACAAATTATACTTCTTTTTGGAAGAAAGATTAGGAAATACAGGTTAATGGCAACCCTTCCAGAGAGCACCACTGTTCACCCTGCTATTGCCCTGCTGCTTCTCTCCCTGGTCTAGGATGTCAGGGACGGCAGAGTGGCGGGGTGGAGGGGTCAGGCTTCAGAGGGAGGAGCTGCATTTCTGGGAGCCAGGCTGGCCCTCCTGTTGCTCTCAGGGCTGACACTTCTCTGTCTCATCCCTCCTCCCTCAGTAAATGCAGCTGGAGAGGGTTGCCTAGAAGGGGAAAACTCATCGTGTAAGGAGAACACTTCCCTCGTGGCTTTTAAAATGTAATGCTTCCTTTCCCTTTTCTCTTCTTCCCAGAGTAAGAGCTGCCAGTAAAACTTCAGTGCAGGACTGTTGAGACGTATTTGTCATGATGTGATGGACAAAAGAATTGTCAGCTCCTCCTTTCTGTATCATCTCATTGATCCCCCTTTACCCCCTTGCAAATGAGAATTACAGGAAATCACAACTAGCATTAAAAAAAAAAAAAAGCAAAACACTGGGCAGATGGGAAGGATGAAATGTGTAACCCCTGTTCCCAGAAACAGGCAGAATGGCTGAGATGACTGACCCTAGCATTTGGTGTTCACTGAGCCAAAGCATTGCCTGAAGATAATGACACCGTCTGGAAATCAAAACCTGAGTCTTCCTGCTCTCATCCAAAACTCCCCTCTTTTGAGCTTCTCCAGTCTAGTCAGTGACCCGCCCTCCCAGTTCTTTCTTTCACAGGTTCCTATCTCCACCACCCTAACCAGACCTTGTCATCCGCTGGCCTTCCAGGCTGTTTCAGTCTCTCTTGCCAGGTTCACCCTGCTAGAACACGGTTCTCCTCTCCGGTGAGACTAGGTAAGAGAAAAAAGCCCTATGTGTATGAGGTAGCATTCCTATCCCTTCCTATGGTAGAGGTGTTCCTTCAGGATATTCTTGGTCCTCAAATATAGGAGGCCTTTAGGAAATGATTGTTGAACTGGATTAGGTCAGGTTTCCTGCTCAAGAATATTTGTTGACTTCCCACTACTTACTGATCCAAGGCAGAATTTCTCTGCCTGTTTTTCATGGCTGTGCAAACTGGCCTTACCTTAAATATTCAGTTGAATACTCAATACTTTGTGGAATAGCCAGAGTCTGCTATGTGACAGATGCTAAGAAAACCAGCAAGAACTGTCCCTTGCCCTGACAGATTTCAGAATGGAGTTTATTTTCTGTTCTTCCCTGATCCTTGGCGTCTCTCCCCGACCTTACCCTGCCACCCCCTATCTAGCATGTTTGCTTCGGCATTCCTGCCCCAGAAGGAATGTTCCCTCTTTACACCCTCATACTTATTCAGCCCTCAAAGCTTTCAGGTCAGATCTCCTTTCTTTCCTTTTTAAGGCGCTCTTTGATTATCTTGGTTCAGATTAATTTCTTTTTTTCCTATTTTTTCATTATTTTGTTCATAACTCACAAATAGCTGCAGCTTATTCTTCCTTATATTCTAATCACTCATATCTCATTGGTTAGCATTTTATTGCACCCATGTAGAATACTGACATAGAGATGCTTGCCTTATTGTGTGTTTTGATTGTTTGCTGTTTGGGTTTGCAGCCTCCTCAACTCCACTGAAATTCTTGGTAGGCTGGGGATTGTGCCTTCTTTGCATTTTAAAGCTGTATATAGAAGATTGTCAGGAAATGATGATACATGGAATAAACAAATGTGAACCATTGGAGGTGAAAGGCGACCTGATAGTACTTTGGGAGTGCAGTTCCCAGTAGGATTTTGGGTGGCCTGGAGCACAGCAGCAGCTGGAGGCTGGGGACCATCCAGTTTTAGGACTCTGGTGACCAAGACCTGAGAGAAAGTGGAAAGGTCAAGAAGGGTCAGACTTGTCTCCCAAGAGTTTATATTATCATGGGATTCTCTTGAAACTCTGGTTCATGTGGAAAATGTGCTTATCCTAGAAGTTGACTAGGGTTCTTGGGGAATGATGGTGAGGCCAGATGCCTCTGTTTGATCCAGGTTCTCTGCATGGTGAATCACCCCAGAAGGAGGGTGTGAAAGGTGCCTGGCCACAGGGAATCTTATAGCTTCAGGGAATGAACTCTTAGGAGCAATGGTAAGCAGACCTGTCAGATTGAGGATTTGATTTATTTGTATTATTGGCATTTGTATTGATTTTTCTGGGGAGTTTGGGGATTTGAATGTATTTTGCAAATACAAACATTTTCTTTGTCATGTCACTGATGTGGTTTATAGGCTTATGTTGCATTTTTTCTTTGAATAGTAGAATCTTGCATGAAATTAAAAGCAGTATCCTCCACTTCTGACTTGGTAGGGCTTTAAGCATCATGCTAACTTTTCCCCTCCATCTCCCTTTCATTTCTTAGATCCACCTAGGACTGTGAAATAGATTGGTAACATCTGTGGGCTAGGACGGTTTCAGCCAGCTAAATTCCCTGTTACACAGTTTAGATTTATGAGGCACATCTAAATTTACTGGAATTCTAGGTAGGAAGTGTGGTTGCAAAGGCAAAACTCTTTGTGATTGTAGCTTGTATGAAAATAGAAGCAGCTTGAATTTTTTTCTCACAAACTTTATCCAAAACATGTCTTTACATCTTTTATTTTTGGTAAATGGATTTTGGGGTGGCATCCCCACTACTGTTGGGATGAAGGGATATAACAAGCTAGAGGGTGATTTCACAGAATCCTGAGCCTTTGAAAAATGCTGTTGCTTTTGAAAAGTAATAAATATAGAAGCCAGGCCACCTTTTTCAGATTTATACCCTCTTCCCATTCTATTCTCAGCTAGTAAATACTATGGCCTCAGTTTGCCTAAAAAGATAATGGCTTAAGTTTATTTAAATGTCAGCAGTAGTTTGGTAATGAATTAAGTCCTTTGATGATGATGATGACGACGATGAAGATGATGATAATGTTGATGATGATGGAGGACACTCAGTAGCAGTGGACTGAGTTGTGGACTAGTTCTTTCTAAGGCTCCCAGGAAGAAAATTGCTAACTCACTTAATATGTGAAGGCCTTAGTGTCAGGTAGAGGAGGAAGCAGCTGTGGAGTGTAAAGAAATCATCTGCCCAAAGGTACACTTTAGAGAAAGACTTTGGATGAAGTTGTGTGTTTTCTTTTTGGAATAGGGTGTATTGCTTCTTTTGAGAAGGCCTTTTACAATAGTACAATAGTTCCTCTGGAACTCATAGCAGGATTCTTTTTCCACCCTCTTCTATATTTACAGCTGCTTTTCCCCTAGGGGAGCATTCATCTGTTTTAAAAAGCAGGGAGAGAAAACAAGTTCTCTCAAACAGTGAGGTTTGGAAATCAGAACTGTACTTACATGCCTTTCAGGAGGACATATTCTAAAGAGTTGTTTTTTGGGTGGAAGAGAAGGAAGTCATCTCCTCTGCCCCCACTCCACCCAAGGCACACCACACACACACACACACACATACATACATTTTCACCTCCACCCAGAGGTTCCTTGTGGCAGATGTGAAGGAGTTTAGAACACAGGGTTCCCATTATAACCCCTTTGTTGTACGAGACCAAACATGGCTTTTCAGCCCCAGAGTAAATCTTTTTCTGGCAGGCCACTTTCTTGGCCTTTATATCCATGTCTAGGGCCCTGGGCTGGCATTGGCCCTGAAGGCCAGGGCCAGCCTTTGGGGATTGCACTTGAGCATGTGGTCAGGGACAGCATCTGAGGGCATTTTGGACAGGAAAGATTTCTGATTATTAGGCTGTTTTCATCACACCTATGCTTCAGGGTCATAGAACTGAGAATTGCCAGGGACTGAGATGAATTTAGTAAGTTGGTTTAACCCCAGTGCCTCTTATTCTCTTTCTGCACAGTTTTTAGTCAGCGAGTGGGTGTTGACGTGCATCTTTGTTTTACTATGAGAAGAGGAGGAATTGTGCCTTAGCAGTTGAATAACTGTGCCTTCTATTTAGATTCTGTAGAGGGTTACACTCAAAGCTAATGAGTGCTTTCTTCCACTCTGCACACACTCTTGCTGCCTGGAGTGGGCGGCAGGCTATAGAACCACAATAGAGCAAGTACTGTTGCTGTTGAAGGCATAGACGGAGGTGACAGTAAGGGCAGCTAGGCCCTGAAATTCCAGTGGCTCAGAACCCTGGCTGATGGCTTACCTCCTGAGGTGAGACCAAGAGGAAGGCCTTCAGCTTCCCTGAAATGAGTGCTTCTCACTGTTAAGGTAGTGTGACCAGCCAGGGGTGGGGACCGGCTTCCTGGGGAAGAGGGTGGGAGAGCCTTAATTAAGCCTGCCTGGTTTGGCAGTACCTCAGACTCGCCTCCTGTTTCTGTGTTGGCTGATAATTTCCTTCAGCCCTTAGAACAACTCTTCATTTCCAGAGGGAACCCATTGTTGCCAATATACACTCACAGAGCCTATCTCCGGTACTGCCATGTGTGCTTTCTGCCTCCTTTCCAGAAGAGGCAGGTAGCCACTCTTTTTTTCTCATGAGCTGTTCCTGCCTTGTTGGAGTTCCTGGAGGCTAGTGCTGCTGGACCTCCAGTCTGGCAGAGGCCTGGACGAGAGCTATTCCTTGGGTTCTCAGAACAGACCTAGCCTAGTGGAGAACAGTTCTGGGCCTGGCTCTGTGTCCAGAAGGGCTCAGTCAGTGGTCAGATTCTGATTGGGAGATATATGAGGAAACTTTGTTTGGTGAGAGTTGGGAGAATATAGTTCTGGTTCAGCCATTCTCTCAAGAAGTCATGATCATTTGATAGGCCTCAGTTTTCCTCTCCTAAAATGGGTAGATTGGACTTTATAAGATGATCCCAAAGTTCCTTAAGGCAGTAATGTGTTAGGATTCCATGACAAACCCGGGAGTCTGCCCCTGGTCTAGGTGACCAAAGTTAGCAAAGGCTGGGACAGCACAGATTGCGTTCCCAGGTCTCTTTTGCCTCCCAGCTTTTTGATGTGTTTCTTCTCCTTGGAATGCCCCACCACTCCCTGTACCCACCTCTTTCTGCTCTGTCTGACTAATACCTTCTAAAGCCAGGTATCAGCTTAGACTGCTGCTTGCCCCATACTTGTGTGGGTGCCTCTCCTTGGTGCTGGCATTACACCCTGTGCTCAGTACTTACCGCACCATATTACCGTCTGTTTCCTTGTTCTTCCTGACCTTACCTGAGCTTCTTGAGGGCAGAGACTGTCTGCTATCACCACTGTATCCCTCATTGCTGGTGCAGCACCTGGGATGTGGTATATACACAGCAAATGTTGAAGGAATGAATGTCCCCCCCCAACCGGGGTCAGCATACCCCAGTGCGCTCTGGGAACAGTTCTCTGACCCTCTCCACCCTTAGCCTGCCTAAGGCTCTCTCTTTCTGAGCTGTGTGTGGGTGCTGGAGAGCCTTGGATAATGCTGAGTTGTTTTTGAAGTGTGTCTCATTGTGGCAAAGCATTGGGTGATGTTGCCATCCCCGCCCCCAGGACACTCTTGCAAGAATTGCTTCCACCAGGGATGGGCATTGACTTTGCCCTGGTCCTCCTCATCTCCAGCCCTGGAGGAGGGGCAGGCAAGCACGTGCAGATTGCTGTCCTCTGACCAGCTGCCCAGGGCTGGGCCATCTGCTGCTTGTGACAGCGGGTGGGGTGAGAGGGGTGAGTGATCTGTGCAGGGGAGGGAGTGTGGGGCAGCAGCATAGTCACTTCAGTGCACTGACTGCATGACAGAGTCCAGCCCCCCTTCTCCCCACGTTCTATCTTCTTTTCCAGTGCTCAGTTTTGCTATGCTTCATCCAGGTCTTGGTTTTGTTCCAGCTGCTGCCCCCCACCACTCTGCTAGGAGAACTCTTGCTGTGTTTTTGTTAACTCTGTGTGTGTGCTTTGCCCTTTTGCCTATGCCTCCAAGAATCTTTATGTTACATAAGACAGCAGCAGCAAAAAACAGAAACAAAAACAAAAAATGTTAGAAATGAAACTTTGGACCCTTGTTATTCTCTGTTCAGATGCAAATGATGAATCTCTTTCCATCAGAGTTTATACCTTTCTGTTTACCACCCCGTTTTCTGTCCCTCCTCCTGGAGAGCCTTTGAATGGCAGGGATGGGCTGAATCACTCACTTGGAAGGACTGTAATTTAGCTTGTGCTTCAAACCTTGCCTCTTTCTGGCCTTGTAAGGACCTAAGAAAGACGCAAAAAGAAAGTAACCTACCCCCATCACTCTTGGTGTGAGTTTGAAGGTTCTGAACTGGGGTGGGGTGGGGAGTGTGTGTGTGTGTGTGTGTGTGTGTGTGTGGGATTGAAGGATGAGGGTTGTGGACAGTCTTAAAAGCCACCTTTACCAAATGAAGAGGTGACAAAGCAGGGACTGGAAGGGCAGCATACCCTAACCAGGACTTCCCCAAACTTTAACATGCATATGAATCACCTGGGGAACCTTACTAAAATGAAGATTCTGATTCAGTAGATCTGGGATGAAGGCTGAAATTCTTCATTTCTAACAAGCTCCCAGGTGCTGCCAGTGCTGCTGTTAATGGACCATACTTTGAATAGTAAGGCTGTGTCCTTCCTATTCCACCTTTTAATAGTTGATTTAAAAGATTGACCTAGGGAAGGCAAGACAGGGGCTAGTCAGGACTTGCATAATTTAAACCCAGGGTCCTGGGCTGGCCTCTCAGCCAGTGTCTACAGAGCCTTTTAGGCGGGCCCCTCTTATCTAAGCTCCTGGCTTCTCTGAGCTCCTTTGGTCCAGTTTGGTTTCCAAGGTATAAGAACCACAGCCTTTCAGAGGGTGTGTGTGCTTACTCACAACAAGATTGGGTCCTTGCCCGTTTCTCTTTGGATCATTAGAAGTAGATAAGGCCAGGCCGGGTGCAGTGGCTCACGCCTGTAATCCCAGCACTTTGGGAGGCTGAGGCGGGTGGATCACGAGGTCAGGAGATTGAGGTCTCGATCCTGGCTAACACGGTGAAACCCCGTCTCTACTAAAAATACAAAAAATTAGCCAGGCGTTGTGGCGGGCGCCTGTAGTCCCAGCTACTCGGGAGGCTGAGGCAGGAGAATGGCGTGAACCCGGGAGGCGGAGCTTGCAGTGAGCCGGGATCCAGCCTGGGCAACACAGCGAGACTCCGTCTCAAAAAAAAAAAAAAAAAAAGAAAGAAGGCCAAACCTAGCATTTAAAATAGAAGTTTAGAGCTGAAAGAACTTTTACTCTTTTCCAGTTTATTTTACTGAGGGGGAAATGGGCCCAGAAAAGTTTTGTTACATGTCCAGAATCACAGCCAGGGGCAGAGCTGGGGTGAAAAACCAGATATCTTAATTCCCAAGCCCCTCTCTGAGGGAGTGTAAACCTGAGTTAGAGATGAGAGAATCACAGAGTTGGTCTAGGGACATGCTGGTTGGACAAAAAGGCTTTCCAGTGGTTTGGGGGAGTTTTGCACCACATGTACAACTAAGGTGGATCAACTGACATCTTGGCAGCCCATCCTTTGTTCACTTAGGCCAGGGCTTTCATCTGCAGCATCACTGATGTTGGATCAAGTGATTCTTTGTTGTATGGGGTTGTCCTGTGTGTTGTGGGATGTTTAGTTGACATGCCTTGCTCTATCCATTAGATACCAGTAGCACCTTACCCCCAAGATATGACAACCAAATATGCCTCTAGACATTGCCAAATGGGGGAGGTGGCACAAAATTGGTCCCAGTTAGAAAACCACTGGTTCAGGCAACTAGTATTTTGGGGAAGAGAGTCCCTCTGGGGCACCTACACTGGGTTGTTTTTTTTTTTTTTTTGCGGAGGGGAGTGTGCATTAGTCTCAGATTATAAAGGTAGCATGGGTACCAGCCTTCCTGGGAGTTTATTTACAGTTTAGTTTATAGTTTAGTTGGGGAGGGAGGAACCACGAAACTATTAACTATAGACTCCCGGGAAAGCTCCCACCTTAATGCCTCCTCCAGGATGTGTAGAGACCCAGGCTGGACTCTGAAGAATGGGGTCAAAGCCCAGAGTGCTTAATGAGGAAGAGATTTTGCTGTCCTGGGCTGGATTGCATAGCTAAGAACTGAGTAACTATCATTCACTTACTCCTTAAGAGAATTCTTCCATTCTGAAAAAAATTTATATATATATACACACACACATATAATATATAATATATAATATATATATTTGGAGACAAGATCTTACTCTGTTGCCCAGGTTGGAGTGCAGTAGCACAATCATAGCTTACTGTAACCTCAAACTCCTTGGCTCAAGTGATTTCTCCTGTCTCAGTCTCCCGAGTAGCCAGGACTACAGGTGCACACCACCACACCTGGCTGATTTTCTTTTTATTTTTTGTAGAGACAGGGTCTCACTCTGTTGCCCAGGTGGTTTCAAACTCCTCACCTTGAGTGATCCTTCTGCCTCAGCCTCCCAAAGCACTGGGATTACAGGCATGAGCCACTGCACCTGGTGTGAAAAATAAATTTTATCTGAATTTGTAGAGGGCAGTGAGACACATTAACCAACAAATATCTACACTTGAAGGGAGAGAGACCAGCTCAAGCCTGACATTGGTAGACTAACTCCTTATTTTTTATTTCTAACTTGATTTTATTCTGATATGGGATGAATCCTCTGATAGCTTTTCCTGTCTCTTTTCCAGTGTGTTAAGTGATTATTGCTGTAAGACTGGAATTACAGTCTGTAACATTCTGAGGACATAGATATAAAACATGGGTAAATGCCCTTTTTAGATGTGAGCCTAAGAAAGGGTTTTTATCCTTTTTCAGTTTCAGAGGATACTGTACTTGCAAATGCTTTTAAAGCCACAGAGTTCTCACCCTTGTACTCAACACTAGGCCTTCCTAAATATTATTCCAGTGCACAAAAAGCATTAGTGATGGAATGGAGCCTCCATTGCCTCCTGGCTTGCATTATTCCTGACACTGAATCTGCTGTAATTCTTTGCTCCTCTGTCTGCCATGTGTCTAATTCCCTGCCCCATGGCTACTTTTAGGATTTTCTTTATCACTGTTTTTTTAACATTTTGATTATGATGTACCTTGTGTTTTCTTTTTGTGTTTCTTCTTCTTCTTGGGGTTTGATGAGCTTCTTGTATCTGTTTGTGTATAATTTTCATATAATTTGGAAAATTTGGGGCATTCTTTTCTCAATATTTTTTCTGTGCCTTGCTACCTCTCCCCAACCATTACTCCTGTTCTGTTAGGCTGCTTGATATATCCTACAGTTCACTGATGTTCTGTTCTTTTTTCAGTCTTTTTTCTCAGTGTATAATTTTGGATAATTTCTTTTACAAATTTACTATTTTTTTCTTCTCCTTTGTCTAATCTGCTGTTAATCCTATCCTGTGTACTTTTTATTTCAGGTATTGGTATTTTTCCCTCTAGAAGTTCAATTTGAATATTTGAATCTTTGTTTTTTTTGAGACAGGGTCTTGCTCTGCCACCCAGGCTGGAGTGCAGTGCTGCGATCATAGCTCATTGCAGCCTCAACCTCCTGGGCTCAAGCAGTCCTCCCACCTCAGTCTCCTGAGTAGCTGAGATTACAGGTGCATGCCACTACACCCAGATAATTTAAAAAAAATTTTTTTTTTTTTTTTGTAGAGAGGAGGGGGGTCTCCCTATGTTGCCCAGGCTGGTCTCGAACTCCTGGAATCAAGAGATCCTCCTGCCTTGGCCTCCCAAAGTGCTGGGGTTACAGGCACAAGCCACTGTGCCTAGCCACTTCAAATATTCTTTATGACTTTTCTCTCTTCATCATGCTCGTGCTTTGTTCTTCTTGAACACATGGAGTATATTTATAATAGAGATTTAACATCCTTGTCTACTAGTTCTGTCATCTGTCATTTCTTGATCTGTTTCTGTTGTTTGATTATTCTCCTAGTTTTGGCTCATATCTTCCTGGGCTTTATTTTGCATGCCTGTTAATTTTTTATTGAAAGCCAATCATAGTTCTACCTTGCTGGGTGCTGGAACTTTTTGTATTTTTTAAAATACTTTTGGGCTTTGTGCTCAGGAGCAGTTCAGTTACTTGGAATTGGTTTGATCCTTTCATGGCTTACTTTTAAGCTTTGTTAGGGTGAGTCCGGAATAGCTAACATAACTAAGCTGGTCCCACTTGGAGGCAAAACCCTTCTGAAGATTCCATCCAGTGCCCTGTGTATTAGAAGACTTTTCTGCCTTGGCTGGTGGGAGCATGTATTAGTCTGTTTTCACACTGCTGATGAAGACATACTCAAGACTGGGAAGAAAAAGAGGTTTGATTGGACTTACAGTTCCACATGGCTGGGGAGGCCTCAGAATCATGGCAGGAAGTGAAAGGCACTTCTTACATGGTGGCGGCAAGAGAAAATGAGGAAGAAGCAAAAGTGGAAACCCCTGATAAACCCATCAGATCTTGTGAGACTTATTCACTATCATGAGAATAGCATGGGAAAGACCAGCACCCGTGATTCAATACCCCCCTCCCCCGCCGGGTCCCTCCCACAACACGAGGGAATTCTGGGCGATACAATTCAAGGTGAGATTTGGTTGGGGACACAGCCAAACCATATCAGAGCATGAACTATTTCTGACTCTGAGTGAGTTCTAGGGGTTGTGCCACCCACTTCTTTCTGATCATTATTTTCCCACCCTTGCTAGTTTCCTCAGAGGCATGCACAGATCAGTACTCAGCCCAAAACTCAAAGGGGTCCATCTGCAGATGTTTGGTGGTTTTGCTCTTTGCAGCTCTCTCCTTTTCAATTAATTTGCCCTGCAAATTCTAGCCACCTGGGCCTCTCCAAATTTCCAACTCTGTTTTTTCAACTGAGTGAGATTGCTGAACTCTTTCAGGTTTCTCTGCCCTACCCTATGGTCTGGAAACTCTCAAGGGAGTTAAGTGGGGCAGTAGTAGGGCTCACTGCGTTTTTTCCCCCATTTCTCAAGGATTACTGCCCTGTGCTGCCTGTTGTCCAATGTCTGAAAACCGTTATTTTATCTGGTTTTTCAGTTGTTTAGGGAAGGAGAATAAGTTGAGTCCCCATTATTCCACCATGACTAGAGGTAGATATTCCTCAGCTGTCCCTCAAATCAGGTATTAACCTTGGATGTCTTTTCCTTCTGTGTTCACTTATTGAAACATGGATCATTTAGACAAATCTTATGGTAATTCAGCCAGATTCACATCATGTCAGTTTGCCAAATATTTATCTGGCACCTGCTGTGTCCAAAAGAATAGTATAGCCAGTATCTTGCTGAACGTGGTATAATCTGTAACTTTACCCATATTCTAATGCTGCACCTTCTAGCAGAAGGTTCTGTGCATCCTGACATGCATGTGACACAAATACACTTTGAGTCTTCTTCCTGTACCTCCTGATCATGGTCCCATTAAACCTGGGCAAACAACTGAACTAACTAGTCAGAATTGGTGAGCAAACAGCAGGTGCTTGGCTGTCTGCCTATTCATGAGTCAGGCCCAGACAGCCGTGTGTGGGGAGGGAAGAGAGCATTAAGTCTCTGTGTGTGGGTGAGCACCTCCATTTTACCTGGCCTTATTCTGTGCCAGATACTATATTCAATTTCAAAAATGTGTGACTCATTGACTCTGTAATTCCATGAAGTATAGGTCTGTTACCTCAATTTTATATGTGACAAACAGAGGCTCACAACAGTAAAGCAGCATACCTAGGCCCCGTGAGAAGCTAGAGGTAGAGTCAGGATTTGAATTCCCTTTTGTGTGACTCCAGAGACTATGTACTATTCACTAGACTACATTGATTGACCCTGTAATTTTCTCTGTCACTTCCCTCTTCTGGACTCCAGCTTATCTTCCTGTTTTATCTTTGACACGTTGGCTGTATATCTCCCATGACTTTTCACTTTGTACCTCATGTTGTAATTATTTGTGTTTGTGTCTTATATATATACACAATATACAATAGACCGTAAACTCTTAAGGGTGTATGCTTCCTTTACCTCTCAAGGAATCTCGTACATGTAGGTGCCCAATGTATGTGTTGAATAGTCACTGAGTTCCTTAAGAAAGAAGCATGTTAGGAATGAGTTCATAAGCCCTGTCTGGAGGGAAATATCAAATTCTCTCATTAATTTATGATGTTTCTTCTTCATCTTCTCTGTGTTTATCATAATCCCTTTTAACATATTCCAGAATGTTGCCTGAATTAATTAATTAATTATGGCTGGGCACGGTGGCTCACACCTGTAATCCCAGCACTTTGGTAGGCTGAGGCTGGCGGATCACGAGGTCAAGAGATCGAGACCATCCTGGCCAACATGGTGAAACCCTGTCTCTTCTAGAAATAGAAAAATTAGCTGGGCTTGGGGGCGTGTGCCTGTAGTCCCAGCTACCCGGGAGGCTGAGGCAGGAGAATCGCTTGAAGCAGGAAGTTGCAGTGAGCCAAGATTATGCCACTGCACTCCAGCCTTGCGACAGACTGAGACTCCGTCTCAAAAAAAAAAAAAAAAAAATTAATTATTTCTCAGGACGTGTCGTCATCTGATTTGCCTGGATTTTATAAAGTTATTCATTTGGTGCCTTTGTCTGAACTTTGCCTAATTTGGATTACTTTTGGAATCTCTATTTGGACGTTTGAAGGACTCTCCTTTATGTTAATTAGTTTAAGCAAACTCCTTGATTCCTGATTTAGGGCCCCACATGCAGGGAACTGGAAGTATGACTGGAGCTAGAACTAGAACATATAGACCTTGGCAGAGGGACTTTGTACAATTAGAAGGTGAGGTAAGGGTATAGGTGGCGGCAGGGGCATGGGGCTAATCAAAGGGAAGGAACAGTGGGCAAGTTCCTACTTCTCATTTTTGCTTGTACCTCACAGTCCCACCTTGACAGCTTACAGGAAGCTTGGGTAATTTATGATGAAGAGGACAGGAGGAATCATGGTTTGGTTATAAATTAGGAGGCTTCCTGGAAGTTACACAAGATGGAGAATATTTGGATCCAGAAGACAGGATCTTGTTTGGCTTGAGTGTGCACCTCATTGGGGCTGTTAAGCTTCATTAGATGGAGGTGAAGACATGTCCCTGGAATCCTAAACCTGAAACTCAGGGGAAAATACTCAGGTTAGTTTCTGACTAGAAAGGAGGGAAATGGCAGAAACTGGGACCATATGTATGGAGAACCTTAAGGCCTCAGATGTATTAGGGAAGGTCACCTCTTTGGCCCTGCCACTAGGCTATTTTTTTTCCATTCATGAATCCTATAGAAGAGGTAACAATTTCAGGGGAGGGGATGATGGGGTAGAGAGACTTTGTTGTTGTTGAACACTAAGGAAGCAGGAAACTTTAAGCTGTATCCCCAACTTCTACCTAGCTTTTGCTAAACACAGAGTGTGGAAGTGTTAGTTCAGAGAGACTTTCCATGGAAGAGGTGGAGGGTGTCTCTGAGCTATCTGGACCATTTAGCAAGCCTTAACTCAAATCATTGGGTTAATTGAGAAGGTATACCTTATAAGACACAAACCCCCTCTAGTTATCATCCAGTCTTTCTTCTCCCTTCTTTTTCACTTCCTTCCCCAAATAGTTTTGCCCTTATTACGTCCACTTTCTCACTTTTTTTTTTTTTTTTTTTTTTGAGACAGCATCTCGCTCTGTCACCCAGGCTGGAGTGCAATGGGGCGATCTCAGCTCACTGTAACCTCCGCCTCCCTGCTTCAAGCGATTCTCCTGCCTCAGCCTTCCAAGTAGCTGGGACTACAGGTGTGCACCACCACGCCTGGATAATTTTTGTATTTTTAGTAGAGATGGAGTTTCACCGTGTTGGCCAGGTTAGTCTGGAGCTCCTGACCTCAGGTGATCCGCCCGCCTTGGCCTCCCAAAGTGCTGGGATTACAAGCGTGAGCCACTGCGCCTGGCCTCCCACTTTTAATTCACGTTAAATTTGATATAATCTGCCTTCACCACTCCGATAAAACTGTTCTTGATTAGGTCACCAGTGATTTCCTAGTGGCCAGATCCAGTGGGCCTTTTTCAGTCTTCGTCTTTCTGGGCCTTTGCTGTATCTGCCACTTCTCATGTTTTCCTTGAGTCTCTCTGTCCCTCTCTTGACATCTGTGTTGCACATGCCCCTGGTTTCCATGTACCTTTTGGAGTATCTCTCATAGGCTTTCCTTCCTCAGTATGCCCATTATAAGTTAGCATTCTCCCTAGGATTCTGTCCTTAACTTTCTTCTCAACCTGTCCTCTTTCCTAGGTGAGCTCATCTATTTTGCATGGTTTCAACTGTCACTTACAGGTTGATCACTCCAGGGCTACATCACTCCAGGGCTACATCCCAAGCTCAGAGTGCTCTATAGGGTTTCACATTGATTTCTAATTTGCCTGCTAGACCTTTCTACCAGTTATCCCTCAGGTACCCCAGCTCAACATATTAAAGAATCATCTGAATGAAATTCATTATGTTCCCTGACCAAACCTGCTTATTCACCTGTATTCTTTTTCTCCTGTGGTAGCTTCTACCATTTATGCAGTTACTTAGGCCAAAAACTTAGGCTTTTTTTTTCCATCTTTTTTTTTTTGAGACAGGGTCTCACTCTGTCGCCCAGGCTGGAGTGCAGCGGTGCAATCTTGGCTCGCTGCAAGCTCTGCTTCCCAGGTTCACACCATTCTCCTGCCTCAGCCTCCCTAGTAGCCACCCGCCACCATGCCCGGCTAATTTTTTGTATTTTTAGTAGAGACGGGGTTTCACCATGTTAGCCAGGATGGTCTCGAACTCCTGACCTCGTGATCCGCCCGCCTTGGCTTCCCAAAGTGCTCGGATTACAGGCATGAGCCACCGTGCCCAGCCCCAGGCATCATCCTTTATTGTTCTCATTCACCTCATCCTATTAGTTTTTGATATATTCTATAGCATTTGGCACATCACAGGCACTGAATGAATGAATGGATGGATGGATGAAAATGTTTGTTTATTTCATCCAAATTTAATTACAATTAAGTACCTTGGCCTTGGTGAAGCTGAATGCTCCTGGTTACACTAACTTTTGGGAAGGTCATTTGATTTTTGGCTACACTGAAATTATATCAGGAAGACTCTTTTGAAAGATAAATACTTTGTTGGAAGGATTAGTCATTATTAGAAAGGGGTGGATTGGTCACTCTGCTATCTTTTAGGGCTCTCTAAGGAACTGCTGAGAAGTTTGTTTATACAGTTAGAGGTGAGGTGGGTGAAGTCAAATTGTGCTGGCTGGTGGAGTGGGGGTGGGGTTGTCCATGGTGCTCATGGGAGTACAGATAGTGTGTTGGTGAACTTGCCACAATGCTACGGATTTAATGCAAGAAATAGGCAAAGCTTTTCTGCTGGGGGAAGTAATATGCCCCATTTCACTCACTAATGGATTTCCTAATTGTATGCTAGTATTTCTAACATAAAGGCTGAGGATGTGTATTTAACCGTTTTGCCAAGTTTATCTCCCTTTTCTTGCTGTCCAACCCCCTGGAAAAAAAAAAAAGGAAAAAAGGAGAAAGTGACTTAAAGAATCAGGATTTGGGCTGGGTACAGTGGCTCACGCCTGTAATCCCAGCACTTCGGGAGGCCAAGGCAGGCAGATCACATGAGGCCAGAAGTTTGAGACCAGCCTGGCCAACATGGTGAAACCCTGTCTCTACTGAAAATACAAAAATTAGTCGGGCTTGGTGGCGCACACCTGTACTTCTAGCTAATCGGGTGGCTGAGGCGTGAGAATCACTTGAACCCGAGAGGCAGAGGTTGCCGTGAGCCGAGATTGCGCCACTGCACCCCAGCCTGGGCGACAGAGCATCTCAGGAAAAAAAAAATAAAGAATCAGGATATCAGGATTTGGAACCAGAGAAGCTCTTCAAGTAGAGATCGTCTGGTCCAGCCCTGCATTTTCAGATGATGATGACAATAATAATGATAGATGGTGATGAATATAATAGTAACTACTATTTTTGATGACTTACTAAGTCACAGGCACTATGCTATGTACTTTATATATATTTCCCCATATAATACTTAAAATATCCCTGTGAGATAGGCATTATTAAGTACCATTTTATAGAAAGGAAATAGAGGTCCGGAAAGCTTGCGTAACTACATTGAGGTAAAGAGAATGCTGAAGTAGCTATCACGCAGAGAGATGAAGCAGCCTCCTTGTTCAAGGTCAAGTTTTCCGGTTAAAGGAGAAACACAAGTAGAATCCAAGTCTCTTGACCTTGAGCTCAGTTGAGCACCTATTTTTTGTTTTGACCTGAGAACTCACTTTCTCTGGTCATTTTTGTCTTATTTCTCACTATCCTTTTAATTTCAGTGAAATTGAATGAAATAGAGGGAAGGATGGTTTAGAGTTGGGGTTTTTGGTGAGTTTTTAAAGTTTATTTTTAAATAGGCAGCTTTCCCAGACTGACTGGGAATGTAGCAGAAGGCCTGAGAACCAGGAAGTGACACAGACCTGTTTATACCATCCCACTCCCAGGCCTTTGGAAAACGATCCACAGAGATGGTAAAAAGTAAACATAACTGCATCAGCCAGCTCTCTAGGGTTTGCTATTTTTGACCTGGAGGAGGTGTTTCCTGCATAGCTGTAAGTACTCGGAATACCAAAATTTAGCTCCTAAACATTCTTTGAGTGAAGGTATATAGACAGACAGACATTTTTTGTTACCAGACAGCAGCATTCAGTGACTGTAGGCAGACAAAATTAAGTTTTTTTTCCCTCCTCTCTCTGCCATCCTTTTGGTGAGTTGTTCTTCCATTTCTTTATCTTTCTTTGTAAGTAGCACTGTGCATGCAAAACACTGTCCTGGGAGCTCTAAATTTGTGCATGGGTTCAAGGTCCAACTCAAAGCTTTCTCTTTCACTTCTCCCTACTCCCATCAGAAGTCTTTGTTCCTGTGTCCTCTGTGTTCTCATAGCACTTTTTAAAAAACCTTCTTTGGGGCCCTAGTAACAATTTGACAGTGTTATATAGATAAACATAATTCCTCTCACGTAAGTTGCGAATTCCTTGAGAGTAAGAACTGAACTGTGCCCCAATTCATCTCTGTGATCACCCAAGCCTTGCATAGAAGACAGCCAGTAAATATTAGCTGAATTGCAGTATAGTCATTGGAGACACAGAGCCCTAAGAAGTCAGCTTTAGCAAATCGGCTTCCCGGACTTTATTTGCCAACTGGGTATTGAAGCCTGTTCCACTCAGCCCTGATGGGAACCAAGCAGAGAGATGTGATGACACATGAGATATATCTCTAGGGTCTAGGAACCAATTACAGTCACCTCTGCCAAGCATCTGTTTTGCTACCTGGCCAAAATTTCAGGATTTATATAATCTTTTCCCTCTTGTTTTATACATGCTGTTATTTTGCCATTTTGTATTTTTCTATACAAATTATATCTTGTGAGTTTATCTTTTTTTCTCATTCACTCGAGAAGTATTGTTGAGCACTTGGGGGCAGAGAATTGGTGGTCTCTGCAGGAGTTTATTACCTGCGGAAATGCAGCATACAAAAGTTAAATAACTGTGAGTGGCCTTTGGGGAGGGATATGATTGACTGTCCTATTCCTGGTCCAGGCAGGGATGCTGAGGGTTTGGAAGAGCCTTCCATGCCTTTGGGCTGAACTGAGAAATTCTCCCTAAACTAAGATGGGAACTAAGCTTGACCTTTTATTTGGAAAACAAAAGAGCAGGGAGCCCTATTAGGGAAGCAGGAGGAGGAAAGACTTCCAGGCCTCTTGAATTCCATTTATCTGTAAAATGGGGCTAATTCCACCTATTTAATGAGGTATTGAGTGTGTGTATGTGTATATTCCCTTAGTCTCCCAGAAACTAATATTATTTTAGGATAGTCACAAACAATAGCTGTTTAATTTGGAGGGGAGGTAGTACTAAGTGCTTTAAAAAATTTTTAGAATTTGATGGGAAAGAATGTGGGAGGCTCACTTGTTTAACCTGTTGGCTGTTCTCTTGTCTAAACTAACATTGTGTTTTGAGCCTAGTCTCAGGCAGTGTTTCCAAACCAGCTGAAACAGTGCCCTTTGGGAGTCTAGTGGGGGTCAGTCATGGCCTGTTAGAACAGGAAGGGGCTTAGCCAGCATGAATTTGAGCACCCACTGTTTCATACATCGTCCTACGTGTCTCACGTTTGTCTTAATTTCACTGCACAGCAACCCAATGAGGTGGGTATCATTTATCCAGTTTACAGACGGCGACTGTACCTAGACCACCCAATTGCCCTAGACCACCCAATTGATAGTATTTGCCATAATTTTTCCATGATACTGGCCTCCCTGAGAGATACGTAGTTCAACTGTTTTGTTTTACTGATGAGAAAACAGGCTTGGAAGCAAAGTGCTTGTCCAAGGTTGGCCCCTCAGTCATGTCGAAGCTGGGATTGGAGAAGGGGTTTCCTACCTTCAGGTCAGGAACTTATGACAGGCTTTGTTCCTGCTCACAGGCACTTTGCCTCCTCCCCCCTTTTTTTCTGTCTGGTCTTATTTGTTCTCTCTTGCCTTTCTCTCTTGCATCTTTTCTCCCTTTCTCCCTGGGCCCCTGTATCTCTGCAGTGTGCAGAGGCTGGGTTTTGTTGTTGTTGTTGTTAAGATGTGTTATTTTTGGAAAGCATTTTAGGAACACTGTGTACGGATAGTCCATACAAATGTGCTGATGGATTGATTAAACCCTAAAGGGAAAGTGGACTGTCCTGGGTTTGCTGCAATGCAGAGGGATATGGATGGTAGGGATCCGTCTTGGGAAGATGTAGGGGAATGTGCTGCTCAGTCAGAACAATGAGGATAGAGTTAATGTTGCTTCCTTCCAGTCAGAGCCCGTGTTGACTTACTTTTTAGAGGAAATACTTTTGGGCCCCTCCTATTCCCTAGAAGACATTCCAGTTTTCTTACAGCTGAAAGGTCCTTTGGGGATCATCCAGGTTCACCCCTGAGACAGAAAGACTCACTGACTTGCCTGAGGCCAAACCGCTTTTCAGTGGCTAGGACCTAGGCTGTCCCTCCTGTCCTGTGATCAGGTCCCTGCTGCAGTCATCCTGCTGTTAGGTGCTAGAGACTTGTTAAAGAGAAGACTTAGGTGGGGTGGTAGTGTGTCTGCTGGCTTTCCTGTTCTCTGAAGTTGGGGAAAGCGTGTTGCCCAGATGATGTGAGCAGTTCTGGGGGTGGAAGACAAGGGCGCAGGGAATATCAAAGCAATTCAAAAAAACCTCTGACACTGTATAATGGCTTAGGTGGCTTAAGAGGAAAGCTGAGGGTAATGTTTGTGATTTGGAGGCCGTGTGATTTTAACAGGAGTTTGATGTTTGCCTTTTCAAGTAGGAGCTGGAGATGAAAGGAAATGGATAAGTTAATATTCTGGCCTGAAAGGATGTCAGAGTCCGGTAAAATATGTGGCTGTCGAAGCACTCAAGTGTTAGTGGCAAAAAGGAAAGGGGAAGATACAGAAGTTAGTAGGACTAGAAGAATCCATTGATCCACAATGGGAGAAGATAGAAGGCATCTATAAATAACTGAATTTTGGGGGGTAGGAGGCATTAAGGTCCAATAAGTGTTTAGATATCTTTTGATGCTGTAGCCTGGCCATTTCAGGGTGAGTAGGAGTACAGAGGGGAGATGTTGCAGGGAAGAAAGAGAGGTTAAGGAAGGGCCTGGGCAGCTTTGGCTGTATTAGTCATTTCTCTTACTTATCACACCCCTCTGGGGAACTTTGGACTTCAAAGTGTTAGGACTTGTTATCATTACAACCTGAAATGTAATTAGCTGGTTAAATTCTGTTCATGTTTCTGGAACTGTTCTTTGTCCTTTCTCATCATGTGGCAGGATCAAGGTTGGTGAACATAGTTAATTAAAGGAATAAACTCTGTTGTTCTGGACTCTCACCACTACTACCATTATCCTCTGTCTAGATTAGTCTGAGGCAAGAAAAGGATTTATGTTGGTTTTATCATCCCAGTTCCCTCTCTTAACTAATGGACAGAGGAGCCATGGTTTAGGAAAAAATTTGTTCTAAAAATTACATGTAGAGGTCGAGACAGGCAGATCACTTGAGGTCAGGAGTTAGAGACCAGCTTGATTGACATGGCAAAACCCTGTCTCTACTAAAAATACAAAAATTAGCCAGTCATGGTGGCGTGCGCCTGTAGTCCCAGCTACTCAGGAGGCTGAGGCACGAGAATCACTTGAACCCAGGAGGCAAAGGCTGCCGTGACCCAAGATTGTGCCACTCCCACTGCACTCCAGCCTGGGCAACAGAGTGAGACTCTGTCTCGGAAAAAATAAATAAATAAATAAATAAATAAATAAAAATAAAAATTACATGTAAACGGAGTCTGACTTTACCCACGCAGCACCTGGGAGCCACGCTTGACTGAATCAGACCCTCTTGCCTTTAGGAGAAGTGTTTGATAGTGTGAGATGACCTTGCACCTTCAGCAGGACTATGGCATTCTCAGCAGGGGTGGGCCCCAGGCACGTGGACTGAGGAGATCTGGGCCCTGGCTGCCTAGGGAACAGGGGGCCCTGGCTGTTTCCTGGCTGGCCCCAGCTGCTGCTGCTGTTGTCTCCCAAGGCCAGAGCCATTTTTGAAGGTGACTCCAGGGCACCTTTAAACTTATTAGCAGGCTCTTGGGTTAACTTGGAAGCATCTGTGGCAACAACAAGCAAGTAAACCATGTGAACTTTGGGCTTGTGTTGCAGGCCCTTACCAGAAGCCCACCATGCGTGTCATCATTTCTCAGCCCTCTGCTGTCTTGGCTTCTGGCTAAGACAATAAACATAAGCCCCAGGTGTTTCTAGTTTACAAAGCATTTCCTCATATTTTGTTCCTTTTGAGCCTCCACAGAGTCTACGGAGATAGTCAAAGCAAGTAACAGCCCCATTTTACAAATGAGGAAACAGGGGCAGAGATGAAGTAAGTGACTTCCTCAAGGTCAGAGCTGTGGCTTGAGGGCAGTTTTCTTCCTCATTGGAGGAACTTAGGGACAGGAAGTGAGTGTCCACGACATCACATTCAGTAGGGCAGTCACCCAGCTGTTGATGTTCTAGGTTTACAGAGGTGGGAGAGGCTGCCCTTTTGGGGCTGACGGTCGAGCTGAGGCCTCCTGCTACCACCAGGTGTTGGGGCAGCAGCACTAGTTCCCAAGAAATAAAATCAGAACGGTGACTCTCCTTACCTGTGTTTTGAAGAGGAAAGCCGGCTATTGGGGTAAGAGATGGATTACAGCAAGAGAAGGGTAGAAGCGGTAAAGAATTCTGTGGCCTTAGAGCCTTTTTCAGATGTGGAAACAGAAGGCAGAGAGCCTTCATGACCAGCTCCCTGGCTGGTGGTGGAGGTGGGACTGAGTCATTGAGGCCCTCTCCTCTGTCTCACCTTTAAGTTCAGATGTGATATTCCTTGTGAGGATGGCCGAGTGCTAGTTTTGAACTTGATGCTTAGTTCTAGGTTCCTCTTCAGTGATAATTTTTTTTCATTAGGAGAAGTAGTCACTAACATGCCAAAGGAATACTGAAGTGAAATGGATTCTTTTTGTTTAAACAAAGTTTTAGCCCCAGTATTTCTCTAGGGATAATGAATACCTAGTGAAACTTTTTTTTTTTTTTTTTTTTTTTTGCTTGGTGTACTAAAGCCACAATCCAAGGACAAGTCTTGTTTTTTTAAATTCTATATTCAAGGCAGATTATTTCTTAAAATGATTAGATTTATACTGTGGCCCTTTCTCCACAGTAGCTGGGTTCTCCCATTCTGGGTAATACTTTGGAGATTTAGGGGTTAGCTTTCCTCTGTTTTATTTCTGAAGCAGTAACCCTTGGCCTAGCCTTACATATAAACACCCCACTGACTACCTTCTATTTATCTTTTCTTTGCAAAGCCCTCATTTCCATCACCCCCTCTGTTCTGCACCTGTCCCGTCTTAGGCTTCAGGGTGGAATTGGTTCCTCGACTCAGGTAGCTGCTTAAGCAGTAAGGGAGGAGCCAGCTGTTCCTGCAAAGCAAAACCAAAAACAAACAAAAAACCTAAAACCGATCAGGAACTCATACATGTACATCTTGTCTGCTCCATTTCCATACCGGCTCCTCCCCACAGTATTCATGATTTTGGCAAACCTTTGCTACCTGCCTGTCAGATGCCAGGCCTTGTGCTGGCTATTGAAGATTCCGAGTTGAGTAATTCACTGTCCCTGCCTTCAAGGAAGTCTCAGCCTGGTGTGGTGAGACAGATAAACAAATAGATACGATAACCTGTTAAAGGTACAGTCATAGCAGGGTAAGAAGGGGTCATTTCTACGTTGGAGGTGGGTGTGGTGTGAAGTGTCAGGAAAGAATTCCTCTAGATGACCCTTGTGCTGAGCCCCTAAAATGACTCTATTCCTGGTAGAGGGAGCAATTAGGTTTTTGGGATTTGTTTTAATGGCAGTTTGTTGAGAGAGGAGACAGGTGGTCTATAGGAAGGCCTTGCTACATTAACTTAACATTTTGTTTGAATAGATAATACATGTACAAAGTACAACACTCAATATAGTAAACGGGAATATATGCAGTTAAAACTTTTTTTTCTCCTTCCCCGTTAACCACTCAGTTCCCCTCCCTGAAGGCGATCATTAGTTACCAATTTCTTTTTTTTTTTCTTTTTTTTTTTTTTTGTGAAACAGAGTCTCACTCTGTCACCCAGGCTGGAGTGCAGTGGCACAATATTGGCTCACCACAACCTCCGCCTCCTGGGTTCAAGTGATTCTCCTGCCTCAGCCTCCTGAGTAGCTGGGATTACAGGTGCCCGCCACCACACCTGGCTAATTTTTGTATATCTAGTAGAGACGGGGTTTCACCGTTTTGGCCAGGCTGGCCTTGAACTCCTCACCTTGTGATCCACCCGCCTCGGCCTCCCAAAGTGCTGGGATTATAGGCATGAGCCACTGTGCCCGGCAGTTACCAATTTCTTATGCTTTATTCCAGGTGAGTTTTTCCGTGCTTATAGGGGGGTGTGTGTGTGTCTGTCTTTCAAAAATACATGCATATACCCAGGTTATTTTTTTCACATACTAATTTTAGAAGTCATTCCATATTAGCACAGGTTGAATTGCCCTGTTCTTTTTAAACCACTGTACGGTATTCCATTATATTGGGTGTACTATAACTTATTTAAGTACTCCCCTTTCATGAACTTTTAGGTTACTTCAGTCTTTTGCTTTTACAAACAATATATGAATATCTTTCATATATGTCATTGCACATGTGATTTCTTAGGGCACATTCTAGAACTGATAAGTCAGAGTATATGTGCATTTTTTTGGAATAGTTATTAACAAGTTGCTCTCCGAAGGATTCTATATTGATTATAAAATGCTAGCCAGGCAGAGTGGCTCATCCCTCTAATTTCAGCCCTTTGGGAGGCTGAGTTAGGAGTATCACTTGAGGCCAGAAGTTTGAGAGCAGCCTGGGCAACATAGTGAGACACCCTCTCTCTTTAAAAGAAAAAAAAAAAAAAAAGTTAGGTGTGGTGGCGTGCTCCTATAGTCCCAGCTGCTTGGGATGCTGAAGCAGAAGGATTGCTTGAGCCCAGGGGTTCAGGTGAGCTGTGCTCACACCACTGCATTCCAGCCTGGATGACAGAGTGAGACCCTGTCTTTTAAAAAACAAACCAAAAAACACCAAAAAACTAAATTTAAGATTCTTTACCATTTGGCCGGCCCCACTGCTCTTCCCTTGCCTGTCCCCTCACACCCCACCAAAATCCTCTAAAATCCCTGCCAGTATGATCTTCCTAAATGAGTTTAGTCTTATAATTTCCCTGTTTAGAATCCTTGTAAGGGTAAAGTTTAAACCCCTCTGCTTAGCCCCTGCCTCCAGCCTCTGCCAGGAGTAATGTGCTCCCATAGTACTCTGATCCACTTGTATTTGGTGCTTCCTTTTTTTTTCTTTTCCTTCCTTCCTCCTTTCCTTTCCCTTCCTCTTCCTCCATTCTTCCCTCCCTCCGTCTTCCTCCATTCTTCCCTCCCTCCCTATTCCTCCATTCTTCCCTCCCTCCCTCCCTCTCACATCCTTTAGGACTCAGCATCACCTCCTCTAGGCAGTCTTTCTTGACTACCACCACTTATGCACAAAACACCTAAGCACTACCTTATGTGGCCTCATTTATTCACTGCTTAAATATTTTTTATACACGTGCTGTGATGTGGCACATGCAGGTGTCATTCTTGATGATCCACTGGTTATTGCCTTGAGGGGATGACAACTGCCCGGTAGGGTTACCTGGTGTGACTGCACCTAAAACAGCAATACCAAAGGGCCCATTGCCAGTTCTGTCACTGACCAGCTGGGGCCTCTGAGTATATCCCTTAACCACTTTGGACCTTAATTTGGCATCTGTCAAATGAGATGGTGGAACTTGAGGAACTCTAAGGCCCCTGCTGTGCAGGTCTTATTAATGATTACAACAGCAGCAGCAGCCAGTGTTTACTGAGGACTTACAAAGCACCAAGCACTTTGCCAGGCACTTTGTCTATCCTAATCCTTACATCAACTCTACGAAGTTAGTATGGTTACTATCCCTATTTTACAGATGAGGAGACTAAGGCTAAGAGAGGTTGTATGACTTGACCACAAGGTCATAATAAAGAAACAGATTTGAATCCAGGCATTCTGACTTTACTGTTCTTAGCCACATAAATGGGCACACGTTCGACACACAGTTTTGTGTACTGTTTGGTGGTCACTCACAGACTCCATCCCAGACCTCTGCATGAACCATCCCTGTTCTACAGTTTTAAAGGCTCAAACTGGAGTCTGGGTGAAACCTGGGGACAGAAGACTGCTATAGTCACAATTATTAGAGGGAAATGGGTGAGGACCAGTGGCCAGCTCTGTTCATGAACCTTTGACAATTCTCACAGAGAGTCTTGTTTTGGACAGAGACAACTTACATTGCTGTTTTCAGTTACCCTCTTTAGGAGGGGAGAGTAGGCCTGAGTCATGCTTCAGACACAGATTAAAATCAGATTTGGTACCAGGTGCAGTGGTTCACGCCTGTAATCCCAGCACTTTGGGAGGCTGAGATGGCAGATCACTTGAGGTCAGGAGTTTGAGACCAGCCTGGCCAACATGGTGAAACCCCATCTCTACTAAAAATACAAAAATTAGCTGGGTGTGGTGGCGGGCACCTGTAATTCCAGCTGCTTGGGAGGCTGAGGCAGGAGAATCACTTCAACCCGGGAGGTGGAGGTTGCAGTGAGCCAAGATTGTGCCATTGCACTCTAGCCTGGGCAACAGAGCAAGACTGTGTCTCAAAAAAAAAAAACAAAATCAGATCTGGGTAGTATCCCTGGCAGAGTCCCAGGGGCATCCTTTATTAGGGTTATAGATGGCAGACTCCCTAATCTATGCATATAAAGCCTTATTAATGGAGAAGGGGGTGTGTGTGTGTAACTTAAAAAAAAGAAGTGTAATATTATATGGAATACCTGTTGTAAACTAAAATAACTGGCAAATGAAATTAAATAAGTTAACTGAAATATAATAGGCCCACACCATAATGTATTGTAATGTATCGTCAACCCATTTACCTCCCTAAAGGCTTATAGAAAAGAATCTTTAAAGTCTTGAGCTCTGATACACACACTTTCTCACTCTCTCTCTCTCTCTACTGGTTCCTATTTTTCTGAAGTCTTTGTCTGAACTAGAGTGGGTGGGTGGTAGGGCTAGTTAGCAATTGCAGCCCATTCTCCATGCCTCCCCCCGTCTCATCTTTTTCAGGGACAGCCAACAGAATGTGGTCACAGGTGTGTTGGGTGAGCCTTGATTAATGAGATTCACGGCTGTCGAGGCAGGTCCTCCGGCTCATCAGCCTTTGGCAGTTTAGCAAGCAGGCTGGGGCCCTCAGCTCCCACTGCTGCATTCCTTCTCTAGGCGGTGTATTCTCTCTTTACGACACGTGTTCTCTCTCTCTTTTTTTCCTTTTGGTTAGTTGAACTTGTTCTGAGTCCAAGTGGCAAAGGCAAAGCCTGACTTGGGTGTAGCAGCTCTGTGTCAATAGCCGTCTCTCTGCTGGAGCCTCCAGGCAGGCGGTGGGGCAGAGCTGGGCAGTTTCTGAAAGCCCTGCTGTGCCTGACTGCCATCCAGGTGAGACAGAGCTCACCTCCTGGCTTCTGCACGCTGCAGGCCTTGTTTCCCCAGGGAGGAGTTGAAAAGCCACTTCTGTGCTTGCCTCTCCTGGCAGCAGGGATTCGAATAGTTGCTAGAATTCTCTCAACTTTGTGTGTGATTATGGCTTCCTTACCAAAGTGGCTGCTTTTAACTAACTTATGGCTGAAGTTTTCACTTTATGTCCTTGTTTGTTTGTTACAGGTGAATCAGCTCCTGGCCGACTTTAGGATTCTTCTGGATTTTAAATTTTTTCTTTTTAAAAAAACTTGGACGGATAAAAGATGTGCCATGGCAGGATAGCACCAAAGAGCACCTCAGTGTTTGCCGTGGCCTCCGTGGGACATGGAGTGTTCCTTCCGCTAGTGATCCTTTGCACCCTGCTTGGAGACGGACTTGCTTCCGGTAAGTCCTGACCTGCCTTCTGTGTGTGGGTGGGAAAATATTTAATACCATTGTTTCTCTCGAAGACTAGGACAGGGGACTCTCCTCCTGGCAGGCGGTTTCAGGGAGAGCAGAGGGTGGAGGGCTTTTGTGGTAAATATAGCAGGGAGCCAGTCCTTCTGGGGTCTAATGAGTCTCCTGGAGGAGGGGCGTGTGGGAGCCTGCTGGTGGTAACCTTGTCACCCCTCTCCCCCAGCCATAATCATCATCAGGAGGACAGAGGTGTAAGGTTCAGAGCACAATATGCAGGTTAAGGGGACAGACTTTGGAATCAGACTGCCTGTGTTCAGTGCCCATTCTCACTACTTGCTTGCCCTGTGACTCTGAACAAGTTATTTTACTGCTGCAAGGCTCTGTTTCCTCAGCTGCAGAATGGGATAATAATAATACCTACCTCATTGGGTGGTTGTGAAGATTGAGGTAATAAAATAAGTATGTAATGGTTGTTAGCTGTCTTTTGTTTGTTCGTCTTTCTGCGCTTTTTCTCAGAATGAGTGGGTAGTTGAAGTATTGTAATTTAGTGAAAATAAGACCTGGTCACTGACACTACAAATGTTGTGATCTTGGGCAAGCGACTTAACCATTCTAGGGCTCAGTTTTTCCCTCCGTCAGATGAATGGGTTTACCTGGAATAACATTTAAAGTCACTTCTTTGCCCCTCAGTAAATGCTTTGATGATTCTAAGGACTTTGTGGTTGAAGATGGTGAGCTGGACGGGCCCTAGCAGGGGCTAGACATGCCCCATTGAGCCTTTTTGTTTGTTTGTTTGTTTGTTTGTTTTCAGAGAGTCTCACCCTGTTGTCCAGGCTGGAGTGCAGTGGCACAATCGTGGCTCACTGCAACCTCTGCCTCCTGGGTTCCAGCGATTCTCCTGCTTCAGCCTCCCGAGTAGCTGGGACTACAGGCTCATGCCACCACACCTAGCTAATTTTTTTATTATTTAGTTGAGATGGGGTTTCACCATGTTGGCCAGGCTGGTCTTGAATTCCTGACCTCAGGTGATCCACCCACCTTGGCCTCCCAAAATGTTGGGATTACAGGCGTCAGCCACGTGCTCGGCCCATTGAACCTTTTTGAGTTTGTACAGCCCTTGTTGCCTTCAACAGTGCTCCAGAGACCCTTCTAGGCAGTCTTTGTGTGATCTTCTAGACAAAATGTCCTTAAAGGACATGTTTGGGTGTGTACGGTAGGCCTCTGGGTGGTGTGCCACAACCTACCTCTGTGTCTACGCTCCAGAATCATCATTGAACTCACCAATACTGGTGTTCCTACTGGACTTTGTTAGAAACACATACATGGCAGTTTCCTTGGCCAGTGCTTCCTGGAGAGAGATCTCAGAACTAGATCCTGGAAGGGGACTTTGGTGGGGACAGTAGGGGAGTGGTATATTGTGGCTGTAGAGCCTCCATAGTTTAGTGCTACTTCTTTCATTCTCTATCAGCTCCCACCACCCACTTATCCAACATAAACAGATAATGGCACAGTCTCAGCTAATCTTTTTTTTCTTTTCTTTTCTGAATTGTTGGAAGAAACAATTACAGATTTTTTTGTTCATTGTAGCTTTCTCCACTACCAACATATAGATGTGCCTTTCCTTCCACCCCATTCTGACACTTAACCCAAGCCTTTTCCCCCTAGTCATGAGGAGCCCCTGGCACAGCCCAGGGGGCCATGATGATTGGGACCCCACAATGTGGCCATCATGGTTATATGAGGTTTCAAAGGAAGAGAAGACCAGGCTGTACCAATGTGCAACAAAATGAAGCAGAGCCTCCTTTCATAGGGTCACCCCAAAACCAGAGGAGGCCTCTAGAAGTGCTAGTTGCAGAACCACAGAGTGTGGTGACTCTCTTATTCACCACTGTGTCTTTAGAGCAGAAGTTGGCAAACTGGCCCACAGGCCAAATCCTACCTGCCATCTGCTTTTGTAGAACCTTCCAGTTAACTGTTTATATTTTTAAATGGTTGGAAAAATCAGAAAGATATTTCATGACATGTAAAAATGTATATGAAACTTAAATTTCAATGTCTATAAAGTTTTATTGGAACACAGCAGTGCTCATTCATGTATATATTGTCTATGGCTGCTTTTGTGCTGCAGTGGCAGAGTTGAGTTGTTATGACAAAGACCATGTGGCCTGAAAAGCCTAAAATGTTGAGGCTTTAAAATATTTGGGTCTTTGTAAAAGAGGTTCTTCCCCAGCCCAGAACAAATGGTGCTCAATAAGTATGCATGTGAATGGAATGACTGTCAGAGCAGGAAGGAAGGAAGGACTAGTCAAAACCAGCTTGGGCTTCAGAGAACTGTGCACTTGCTGCCCAGAATCTCACAGCTAATGGTAGGGCCAGGACCTAGCCTGGTGCCTGGCATACCACTGTGACCTGCCTCTTCCAAGGCTCCTCTAAGGAAACTGCCCTGGCGTGTGGTGTTAGTGGCATAATGTCTGCCTTAAGCCTCTCTAGTGTCATTAAGCTATCCTATTTACCCCTAACCTCCCTTTTGTTGGCTTCATCCCTCCCATTCTCCACCTCATTTTCCAACTACCCACACCTTCCCAGCTTCCCACTCAAGATCCGAAATCCATTATCAGGTTCCATACTGGCTGGATAAAGGGATTATTATTTTCCACTGTGGAAAAATGTGTCTGTTTATAGTGTGGGCTCAGACCAGGATGGGAAAGTTGGCTCTGTTGTTTTCTTTCCCCTCCCCCACCTGAAAGAATGCTCCTTCCCTGCCACCCCAACCTCCAAGTCTTTTCTACTCCCCATAAAACATGTGTACTGGCAGGGGAAAGGGGTTCACCTTTGCTTAGATCCTGTGTACTAAGTTGCTACCAATGTTTTTCCCTTTCTTTGGAGTAGCTTCTAGGGGAGTAGGTGCCCTTTCTAGGCCTGAAACCCAAAGCACACCTGTATGGCCGTGCCTGCCATAAGCAGCATGCCAAGCAGGCTTGTCCAGAAACCAGGATCTCAGATACTCTGAAGCCGAGGAAAGGCAGTTTAATTCAGGAAAAGCCTCTTTTCCTCTTCTTGTGTTTCTTTTTTCTTTTTATTTGTTTTAGAGATGAGGTCTTACTCTGTTGCCAGGCTGGAGTGCAGTGGTACAATCATAGCTCACTGCAGCCTTGACCTCCCAGGCTGAAGCAGTCCTCCCATCTCAGCTTCCTGAGTAGCTGGGACCATAGGCATGCACCACCATGCCCAGTTAATTAAAAAAAATTTTTTTATGTTGCCCAGGCTGATCTCGAACTCCTGGGCTGAAGTGATCCTCTTCCCTCTGCCTTCCAAAGTGCTGGGATTATAGGTGTGAACCACTGCGCCTGGCCTCCTTCTTGCATTTCTTACCTGTTCTTATAGCTGCTCCTGAACACCCACTTCAGAGACATTTTTAAATGGGTGCTTGTAAAATATATAGCCTTGCTATCCAGTGGGCTGTAGTAGACCCTGGCTATATGCGTGTGTACAGGCACATTCATGACTCTGAGAATACCACTAGACATAGGTAACTGGGCATCCTCTGGAGACAATTTGTCTGCATCGTCTCTGGTCGTAGATACCACAGTCATCATAATCTGTATCATCTCATCATCAAATATCACAGTTTTGATCACAATCTAAGGTAGGAAGAATCAGGTACTTGAGAGTTCTGGAGTAAAATTACATCATGTTTAAAGTTCAGTTTCCATACTGGTTTCTCTCATCTACAGCTCGAGATTTGCAGTTATAGCAGAAAAGGTGTTAGAGAGGCATTGGGTCCAGCTTTCCTTTGGTCATTCCTTTAAATGGGGAGAATTATTGATAAGTTTCCTTTTTAAGAGTGGCAAAAGGAAGCGTATCTTATTCTTCACACCTAGTCACACCATGCAGTGGATAGACCAGAATTAAAAATAAAATCTATGCACATGCTACCCAATTTGCCTTTCTTGGACTAGGCAGAATTAAGATCTCTTCTCCGTAGCAGCCTTTCTCAGGTCTCCAAGTCTTTCATTTTACCTGTAGTCTTAAGAAACTTGCTGTATGACCTGAGGCAAATCACATGACCTCTTTGTGTCTTTTGCAAAACAGAAACAATAATCCTTAAGAATGTTAAGTTGGTGTTGTGTAGACTAATAAAAATGATTGGAAGGCAGGCACTTGGCATATAAAATGAAGTGTGTGATGTAATTCCCAAATAACAACAACAGAATTGGTATGTGACCTACTGTTGAGTTACAAGGTGCAGTAGACTTTTTATGCAGTTGATATTCTTTGCTGTCATTGAAACACAAAACTTAAGGTGCAAAGTACTGTTTGAGTTGGGGATAAGAGATTTTTGGAGCAGTTATCAAATTTGACCAGTAAGGAGGGATTAATTTACTTCAGGAATCCCCATTGCTTTCCAGAAAGCTCATGTTTGCATAGTTTGATCTTAATCCAACTGGCTTGCTGACTCATAAAAAGTTTTTGTTTGCATTCTCTTTCTTTCCTGAGCTTATTTACTAAACAAACTCAGTATTTTACTTGTTTCTGATTTTTTTCCCCTTAAAATGTTGCCATGACATGTTAGGCCGTGTTAAACATCACACAATCACCTAAAACAATTTTAGAATAGCAGGGAAAACAGCCATCTGCATTTCTACATGACAGAAAGCCAGGCAGTTAGTTTTCATTGAAAATGGAAAGTGTTGAGAACTAGGTTCTCTGGGAGATGACTTGGCTTTAGCCTGTAGCAGAGAGATGTTGGCAGGTGGCCCTGGCTCACCTCATCTTGGAAGGACCCTCGAGTCAGAGAGAATGTACACTGAGTTGAGAGGAGAAAACAAATGGGAAACTAATGTGTATAGAGCATCACTTATGTGTCAGGCTCTGTTATCGTTCCATATAAAGCTCTCAGAACACCCCAGCTAGGCAGTTGTGCAACCATTTTATAAAGGAGAAACTGAACCAGAGACAGGTTCAATAACTTGTTCAGAAACTGATGATTTTAAGTGGTGAGGCTGGCTGGGATTTGTGCTCAGTATGTCTGACTCTTGCCTATGGTCTTTTCTGGGAGCCACGCTACCTGTGCTGAGTGACAGGCTTCACTGAGACCTGTTTTTTGTATTTCCTGATTGAAGTGCTCAGATCAGCCTCCAGAAAATTATTCTGATGGAGGGAGAAAGAGATGATGTTTTCTCCTGATGGATAAAAAGGACACAGGAGTCATCTCTGGGTCACCATGTTTCCCTCTATGGTTGTTTCTTTTTTTTTTTTTATTTGAGATGGAATCTCACTGTGTTGCCCAGGCTGGAGTACAGTGGCGCGATCTCGGCTCACTGCAAGCTCCACCTTCCAGGTTCACGCCATTCTCCTGCCTCAGTCTCCCGAGTAGCTGGTACCACAGGCGCCCGCCACCACGCCCAGCTAATTTTTTTGTATTTTTTGGTGGAGATGGGGTTTCACAGTGTTAGCCAGGATGGTCTCGATCTCCTGACCTCATGATCCTCCCACCTCGGCCTCCCAGAGTGCTGGGATTACAGGCATGAGCCACTGCGCCTGGCCCTCTGTGGTTGTTTCTGTTCTCATCTACAGTGGCTCTTGGTTGTTTGGTTCCAGTTTAGGCACAAGGATTTGCCAAGGTGGTTCTATTCTTGGAAAGGAACAATAGGGACATAGTAAATTGTTTGCTAAATGAGGATATAGTTCCCAAAACATCCGCAAAGCATCTTCCTGTCAGCTGCAAACCCTGTTGATGAAAGTGATGTAATCTCTCCATGGTGTAATTACCTGTGACTATAAAAAAAACTTAGGGATTATGGTAGGAGGCTGGATGGGTCATTATAGTTCTTGATGAACCCTAGTGTCATGAAAAGGCATTGAGAAATTACCCTCTGCACACTAATTGTTGTGCCATGTTTAAAACATTGACAACACATGGTACCACCCTCGCACTGTAACTTTCTAATAAAAGAAACCCAGAGTCCACGTAACTGGGTCTCTATTGGGTTAAAGTCCTCATTAAACACAGATTCCATCTGCTGAGCAATGGTGCCCCGCTACCCTGCTAACTTGCCAGCTTAGAGGTTATTCTTCTTACCTACCCGACTTTCTGCAAAAGAGAGGCACAGGATGCTAATAAAACAAAAATTAGGGTTAACACTATCTTCAATTAGGGTTAACTAGAATCTTCAATGATTTTAGGCAGCTTTCCAGATGAACACCGCTCACCACTTCTTACCCACTGGAAGAGTGCAGTGCATCACTTGGGAGTGGGAGCCTGCAGAGGGTGTGAGGAGCCCTTCCAGGTGGCCTGTGCTGGTGTGCCTGGCTGCCTGGACTGGGATCAGATCAGGAGAGACCTTGGCCTGCCTCAGATTTAGCTTTGGGGCCCAGAGGGACAGAAACATTTAGAGACAACGTTTCCATGGTGCAATGTGAATGAGGAGTTCCCTGGCTGCTGACTTCTTTCCAGCCCTGTTCATCGACCTCATCTTCAGCTAATTTAACACATGAAAATCCGAATTCACTGAAAGATGAGGGTGTGACTATAACTTTTTTTTTCTGAGACAGGGTTTCACTCAGTTGCCCAGGCTGGAGTGCAGTGGCTCTGTCACAGCTCACCGCAACTTCTGCCTCCTGGGTTAAAGTGATCCTCCCGCCTCACCGCCTTAGCCTCCTGAGTAGCTGGGACTATAGGCATGCACCACCACACCTGGCTAGTTTTTTAAAAATATTTTTGTAGAGATGGGTTTTGCTGGGTTTGCCCAGGCTGGTCTTGAACTCCTGGGCTCAAACGATCCACCCGCCTTGGCCTCCCAAAGTGCTGGGATTACAGGCATTAGCCACTGCACCTGACTGACTATAACTTTTTAAGAACAGGATTGTCCCTAGGATTTCTTCACATAGCTGTCTCTTATGAGGTGGAGTGGGATTCAATTCATGTACACCTCAAAATAGTAAATACCACCTGCAGCTCTCATGGAGCCACTGAGATCATGAGTATAACTCAGTATTATATCTAGGTACCATTATGCTTCAACTCTTCACCTTGTTTTTTGGACTGACTGCATAGTCTGATGAAAAGCATGTACTCTGGAGTCAGATTGTCTGGGTTGAATACTGCCTGCATTCCTTGCTGCTTGTATTGCCTTGGATAATTTTTGTGACTTCACTGTCTGTATTTCACCAGAATGGGGATGATAATGTCTGCTTTATAAGATTGTAGTGAGGATCAAATAAGATAGTATATGTAAGGCATTTGGAACATTGCTCAGTACACAAATAAATATTCCCATATTGGAAGATCAGATCCTAGCACCAATTGATATCATTCCACACTTCTGGTTTTATGACGCCACAGCTGCTTGGTTCAGACAGACTCAGGTTGGAACGTGCTCCCTGTTTCTTCCATATCTCTTGGATTCTGTTTGAATCAATTCAGTGCATACTGAGTAGAGTTAGATCCTTGATATTGGTGAGGTTTTCTGAGTCCCTAAATTCTCAAATAACACATGTTGGTTTCCCATACATGAAGACAAGTAGCAAAGAGTGGTAAATGCCCTTCTGAGATGTTGGTGCTGGAGTGAGATCAGCTAAGTGATCTCACTGTGAACTATTTGTTCTCTTCAGGGAGGCTGCCCTGTTGGTATTTCAGAGCTGATATTCCTCAGGGATGCTATTTGTTAGGAACATTTGGAGTCAGTTTTGAAACTTTACATATTAAATATGAGAATGCCAAGGATCTGTTCTTTTAAAGACATTTTTTATTTCGTCAGCACAGTGATGTGATTGGAAGGTTGCATTTTACATGATTCCAAAACACAACTGGGAGAATATAACATTAGAATTAAAAAATAAGAAATGTCTTTTTCCCATTTGGTAGTCCTTTTGCTTCCTCTTGCTTTTCGTAGCTATATTGGTATTTCTTCTTTTAGGAGCCCCTTTCTACCTAGATTTATTGGCATCCCTGGTGATGGAGATTTTTTTCTTGTTTAACTTCTTTGACTTATTAGCTTTGCCAGTAACCAGATCTTTTAAAGGAGAATTGTTTAGTCATCCAAAGTTCTGGGAAGTAGTGCAGGGAAGGTAAACAGATTGTCTTCAAGATTTCTTGGCCAAGTTTTTTTTTTTCATTCTTTTTAAATCACAAAAGTATTTTTGGTATTTCAGTGGGGAGGGGGCACAAAATGTGTTTCAGGAAGTTATGACCAAGTAAAAACAGGGCTATAAAATAATTCTGCTTCATCCTTTGTTATTCTGAGTAACAAGTGACACTTTATGAAATACAAAGGGCTTGATCAATTCTTCCCATGTAGTAGACACATGTCTCCTTGGGAGAGGGTGGGACCTTTGTGTTTATTGTCACTGGCTTGGCTTCTGATGATTCGGCCTTGTTGACCCTGGCTATGGTAAGAGGCACCAGAGAATGTCATTGGGATTGTTGCACACTAGACTATGACTGAGTGGGTGTGAGGATCAGCCTGTCAGTGTTTCCTGATCACTGGTCTAGGCACAGAGAGGTTTGGTGGCAGACAGGAGAAAAGTCTTGGATTTCTCTTCTTCCCAGTTGATCTCATTATGATCCAGAGGCTGGATTGCAAATGACCCAGTGGAGTCTTCAGCCAGTGCAGCCCCACTAAGGCTCCTTGATAACTATGCATGGTTGCTCACAGTTTCTTTTTTTTTTTTTTTTGAGACGGAGTCTTGCTCTGTCGCCCAGGCTGGAGTGCAGTGGTGCAATCTCGTCTCACTGCAAGCTCCGCCTCCTGGGTTCACGCCATTCTCCTGTCTCAGCCTCCCGAGTAGCTGGGACTACAGGCACCCGCCACCACACCCAGCTAATTTTTTTTTTTTTTTTTTGTATTTTTAGTAGAGACGGGGTTTCACCGTGTTAGCCAGGATGGTCTCGATCTCCTGACCTTGTGATCCGCCCGCCTCAGCCTCCCAAAGTGCTGGGACTACAGGTGTGAGCCACTGTGCCTGGCGGTTGCTCAGTTTCTGATTAGCGGCCCATGAAGTTAGCTGGAGCCCTTCAGTAGGCTGTGTGGCTGTCTGTTTTATACCTCTCACACACCTCTCTGAGCTTTGATATCTGTACACACTGCTTTCGGTTTTATTTCTTTGGTTTTGCTCTTTGTTTTTGATTCTTGTTCTTTGTTCTTGATTCCATATGTGTTTGCATATAAGCTCGTTGAACACAGAGACAAAATCCTTTTTATGTTGCTCCTTTGCTACAGCCAGGCCAGTGATCATCCCAGTAGATCCAACACACACATTGTGGGAAAGGTACTCCATAGGTGGGTTTACCCCATAGGACGATCCAGAATCATGGCTTGTCCTCTGTGTGAGGAAAGCAGGAGCAAGTCCAGGGCCCAGTGAGCAGTAGCAGTGTGTGGGGGCTTCCCACTGAGTGATGGTTCCTCATAGTATTCTGTCCCCAGCCTTCTGGGGAGGAAGTGGAGAAGCACGTGAAAGTGTCTTCATGCCTCAGGGATGCAGGTGGTGGGGCTCTTCTGTGGAGAAAAGAGAGGGCCCAGGCAACCTGCCTAGAAGAGTACGTTGCAGAGTATCCTACCTTTAGCTTGGGTGAGGATTTCGAACCCAGTGTGGATCCTGTTAGGTGATGAAGAGTTATATAGTTTGAAAGTATATCCCCAGCTGGGCGCAGTGGCTCATGCCTGTAATCCCAGCACTTTGGGAGGGCGAGGCGGGTATATCATTTGAGGTCAGGAGTTTGAGACCAGCCCGGCCAACATGGTGAAACCCTGTCTCCACTAAAAACACAAAAATCAGCCGGGCGTGGTGACGCACACCTGTAATCCCAGCTACTTGGGAGGCTGAGGCAGGAAAATCGCTTGAACCTGGGAGGTGGAGGTTGCAGTGAGCCAAGATTGCATCACTGCACTCCAGCCTGGGCAATAAGAGCAAGAATTCGTCTCAAAAAAAAAAAGAAAAGGAAAAGAAAGAAAGTATACCCCTACCAAATCTCATGTTAAATTGTAATTGCCAGTGTTGAAGTTGGGGCTTGGTGGGAGGTGTTTGGATCATGGGAGCAGATTCCTCATGAATGGCTTGGGCGATCCCCTTGATGGTGAGCTCTCTGAGTTCACATGAGATCTGGTGGTTTAAAAATATGTAGCACCCCCTCCCCACCCCCACTTTCTCCCTTTCGTTCTCATTCTCACCATGTGATGTGCCTGTTCCCCCTTTGCCTTCCACCATGATTGAAAGCTTCTTGAGGCCTCCCCAGAAGCACATGCCACTATGCTTCCTGTACAGCTTGCAGAACCGTGAGCCAGTTAAAAAAAAAAAATTTCTTTTTTAATGAATTACCCAGTCTCAAGTATTTCTTTTCTTTTCTTTTCTTTTCTTTTTTTTTTTTTTTGAGATAGAGTCTCGCTTTGTCGCCAGGCTGGATTGCAGTGGCGCGATCTCGGCTCACTGCAACCTCCACCTCCCAGGTTCAAACGATTCTCCTGCCACAGCCTCCCAAGTAGCTGGGATTACAGGCATGTGCCACCATGCCTGGCTAATTTTTGTATTTTTAATAGAGACAGAGTTTCACCGTGTTGGCCAGGATGGTCTCGATCTCTTGACCTCGTGATCCACCTGCCTCGGCCTCCCAAAGTGCTGGGATTACAGGCCTGAGCCAGTGCTCCTGGCCTCAAGTATTTCTTTATAGCAGAGTAAGAATTGCCTAGTTCAAGGAGGGAGGAAAGGTATGCTTTCATTACCAGTGGGAAGTGAAGGAGGAATGTATATGAAAATCATGCTGGCTGTAAACATATCCTGACATTAGAGAGGGGCATGAGAAGTGCCACTTGGGTGGGGTTTGGCTTCACTTTCTTGCCTACTGCCTTTGCAGCCACAGCTTCCTCTACCTCTACGTCTGTTTCTAAAGATCAAGGCTAAGGGACAACTCCTTCTCCCCTAAACATCTTCAAGCTTATTCTTACCTGGTTCTTCCTGTGGCTAGAATTCTACCTCCTGCCTTTTCCTCCCATACTTCTCTTTATCCTTCAAAGTCCAACTTAGCTTCTTCTGTGGAACATCACCCATCTCTCTTACCACTAGAATTAATAGGGTCTGAAGGAAGGAGAGTGGGCTTTGTGTGTGTTTATTGAATGGAATTAACAAGAGCTCCTAGTCTTAGTTCTTTCTCTTGGGAGGATGTCAGACAGGTTTTCCTAGGAGCAGGATTCCAACTCTTAGAATCTTGACTGACCTTGATTTGAAAGGATTGGCCAGCTTTTTATGACCGCTGGTAATTGCAGCTTTGGGGAACTTGAACCTTTTGTTCTGTACATCATGGTACATGAACGCTATAGACCTTGCTCCAAACCCTAATGACCCTGGGTTTTGGTAGGGTTGCTGTGGGGCAGATTGGGTTTTGTATTTTCATGAGTGTTAACTCCTTAAGCAAGTATGTGTTGACATAAGGTGGGCAGGAGCTATGTAATGCCACAGAGGGCTTTCTGGGGATGAGGTACTAGGCTGGATCTTGACAGAAGTTAATCATATGTAGTAAGCCTGTGAGAGGAGGGCAGCAGCAGCCAGGAACTGTGCTCTGCACTGGAGGAATGCAGAGTTATGGTTTAGCACTCTGATTTATTCCACAGGTACTCGTTGAATTCCTGCTGAATGCCAAGACTGTGCCAGCTACTGAAAATAGAACAATTCCATGTGATACATGCTATAATCAGGAAAGTACTGCACTACACAGGAATACTCATTAGGGGGTCTCCTGACTCAGCTTGAATTGGTCATGGAAGGCTTTTCTGAGGGAGAGAAGTCTACACTGAGATCTAAAGGCAAGTGAGTTAACGAGTATGGGGAGACAAGGTGGCATAGTCAGGTGAAGAAGGCAGTGCCTTGGGCCAGACATGCTGGTTTGAATCCTAGTTCTGCCAGTAGTGTGTAATTTTAAGCAAGTTTCTCGAACTCTACGTCCCTCAGTTCTTCATATCTGTAAAATTGGGATGATAACGTACATACCATATAGGGTTGTGGCGAAGATGAAATGTTGCTGTTATCATCATCATCGTTGTTAAAATGTGGCACTTGCCAGTGGCAGGTACAGCCCGCTGTTGCGGGGAGTCTGGAGGGAGGAGAGGAAGAGAGTATGGTGTCTGCTCTGCTCATCTCAGCACTTCCTTTCCTGGGAACTTCCCATGTCACTGTTGAAACTTTGGATGTCCAATATACTGTATTCCCTAAACTAGTTTGTTTCTTGCCCTGTGAATGAAGAAGTGTTCTCTTTCACTCTGGTGGAGTATGTTCAGTAGCTGTAGTTTCAAAAAAGAAAAATAAAGTCTAACCTTAGCCTAAGAATTCAGGGATTTAGGTTGAGCACACCAAAAGCACAGTTTGAGGAAGCACCCAGATAGGACTGAGATGCTGCTAGTGGAGGCAGGTGCCTGTCCTGGCTGAATTGTCAGAATTGTGGAGGAGGAGGAGGAAGAAGAGAAACAAGCTCTCTTGGAGTATCCTAAGGATCAAAGAGTTAAAGAAAAAACAAACTCTAGCTAATGAATCAAGAAGTTGAATGAGTCTAAACAGGAAAGGAAAGAGGGTTGGAAGGAGGATGTTAATTTTAGGTACAATTTGTGGGAGAGGATTGGGGATGAGAAGAATAGCAGTGGGCACCTATTTGCCTATGGGACAGGAAGTGATGGGCTAGGTGAGGCTGCCCTTCTGGTCCGAGGGAAGAGGTCACTCAGGACAGGCCACAGGAGTGCATGCTTCTTGACTCTCATCACCTGGCCTCAGTTCAGCCAACTCGTAGGAGGCATGTCTGACAAAGACTCCTTATTTCAGCAAGTCTGATGCACCGCGTGGGGTCCCATGTGGGTCTTAGCTGGCGTCACAAATTCCATGGGGAGGCTGGAGGGTGTCAGAGGTTCTTAATTGCTTGGGGAAGGGAGAAGAGTGGAGGAGCAGCTGGCGTCTGGGCCCTTCAGATGTATTCCAGGATTTGTCATCTTGGATCAGGCTGGGGTAATTGGAGAAGTTGGGGTGAGGACTGTCTGTGATTTGATGTGTTCAGGGGTGCAGAGAACTATTGTGACTTCCAGCAGAGATGTGTCTCAGGTTTCTTAGAGTGGCTTTCAGCAAAGGAACCCTTTCTTGGTGCTATTGTTCTCAATACCTTGTTGTTAGGCAGTTTAGAGGCTTTGCTGTTCAACTGGCTCCTCTCTCTGGCATTCAGAAAATCTGTCACCAGTAACGCAGACCCTGGCCTTGGAGGAATAGTTAAGATTGTGAATAATAGGATTAAGTGAGATAATATATGTAAAAGTCCCGGGTAAACAATAAAAGTCTATTTCAGTGGAAAGGATTATTATAATACTATTTTTTCAGTCAGCATCTCTTTTCTGAATTGCTCAGAGCACTTCGTTAACACTAACTGGTTAATCCACCATCCATCCCTGGTTGGAGGCTGGCATTTAATAGCCCCCCTTTGTATGCAAGATCAAACACAAGTTTCCAACAAACCCCCACATCTTGAGCTTGAAGCCCAAACCTATGGAATCTAAATCTAAAGCTTGGACTTCTAAATGTGATAATGCCTCATTCCTGGGAATAAAGAAGGTGAGAAGAGAGAGGAGGGATCATTAAAATTTTTTTTCATGAATAATTGGTCATGTCAGACAAGGCTGTCATAGTCAGGATTTTGAATGACCTAGAAGTCAGTCAGTCATTTTCCTCTGAGAAGCCAGAGTTCCTGCTGGAAATGAAACTTGATAGGAGCTGGAGAAGCAGAAGGCTAAGAAGAGCAGCTATGGGGCAAAGAACAGGGAAGCAGAGACGGGGCTGGCAGATTTCTTCATTCTGTCCTGTTAGGCTGTGGTGGAAGTACTTGAGATGCCAGGTTCTGCATCACAGTGCTAACTGCCTGGCACATGGCAGTGGGAACACACTCTCCCCTCTGATGTGTACCAGGAAGTGTCAGGGGGACCCACAGCAGGTGCTTGGTGTATTCTGCAGGTCTCATGTTGAAACTTCACAGAGCACCCCCGAGTGTCCTGCTCAGGCCAGTTTTGCTGCAGACCAAGTATTGCAGTCCAGTTTGGCAGGGTGGGATCTGAGCAGATCAGCCTTAGGCCGACTCTCCAGTCAAGGAAAGGCCTAGGTGCATTGGTCCACCTGTGTCCCTTCCGAAGGCTGGTCTCACCAGCCTAGAGCTGGCATGAAAAGGTCCTGTTTTGTTCACAGTACTAGGTGAGGCCATTCAGAGTCATCAGGACCTTTTTCCAAGCTTGTGCTTCCCTGCCTCTGGTCAAGGCTTAAAGGGCAGTTCCGTCCTCACCTTTTGTACTCTCTTGCACAGAATCTTGAACCCTGGAAGCAGGAGGAGGATATACTGAGTTGGGAAGTTCTTCCTTCCTCCAGTGGCAGATGTGTGGGCTCCCAGGTTTGAAACTCTAGAGGTCATTCAGGTGTGCCAGTGAAGAGGCACATACTCATGAGAGAACCAACAGGCTGGACCTTGGAGGTTATTTGCACTAGTGAGTTTCAAATTTGAGCTAGCATCAGATTCCTCTAGAGGGCTTGTTAAACACAGATTGCTGGGTCCCATCCCCAGAGTTTCTGGTTCAGTAGGTCTGGGATGTGGTTTAAAAATGTGCATGTCTACCAAGTTCTCTAAAGAAGAACTTGGTAGACATGAAGCAGCAGCTGCTGCTGGTCTGAAGACCAAACTTTGAGAACCACCAATTTATACTTGGGCTGAAAAAAACCTGTCTGACTCTTTTCAGAGCAAATTTTGCTGAGGCGAGGACAGAGTGGGTGGAGAAATCTTGAACCCACTAGGGAGACAAGTGGCCCTCTCAGAAATAGGCTACTGCAGGTGGGCCAACCTAATAAAACTGAGAAGAGGTTAAGGGAGGATGCTGGCAGATGTATCTCTTCTCCATGTTGGTCTGGTCCTTGCATACTACCCTACAGCAAGGAGCCAGACCTGGTGAGCCCCGGGGCTGGGTCATTTTCATTTCCTATTCTGCCCCCTGAGGCAGCAGTGAGTTCTAAAAGTCTGCATTTTCGGATGCCTTTCCTCAATCTGGGCTCTGTGGTATGAAGAACGGGACCCTGAGCCGGGGTCCTGGGCATCGGCCCTAGCACTGCCTCTAATGGACAGTAACTGAAGGCACCTCGTGTTACTCAAGGGTAATGTGAGTGTGGACTAGCTCTCTGGTGCCTTTTGTGCTCTGATATTCTGGGTTCTTTAATGATTTACCCTGACGCTTCCTCCTCAGGGTCAGGAACTTCTGCTGGCTTGTTACTTGTTTTTTATTTTTTCCGTGTATGAGAACTTCTGTTGATCAGAATCCCATCCAGAGACTGGCTCGCCAAAAGTGAAACTAGAGACAAGTTTGGGAATTGGAGAGAATAACTTTTCTTTTTGGAGTCATTGGCACCTGCAGTTGTGCTGCTGCCATAACACCTGCCTACAGAGAGAATGACTGCATCACTGTCGTGCCTGCCTATCTTACCCCACTGCCCGCTTCACAGGCTGTCTGATCAGCTCTGGTTTCCAGGGTGCTCAGGATTGTTATTCGACATTCCCCACTGCCTGGCACAGTGTGTGGCTCATGGTAGGCCTGTGTGCATGCTTACTGGATGGATGGAATAAGCGGTTGTATCCAGCTACCTCTTCTTTTCTCGCTTCTTCTTAACTTGGTACAGTTGTCTTCCTTTGCCCTCCTCGCTTCCATCCTTCCTTCCCTGCTTCCTTTGTACTCATTTTTACTCCTCAGCACTCTGGCAGAGCTAGCATGTACGTCGAGTGCTTTGGGGGTTAAAAGTATACACGAGACAGTCATAAAAGACCCTATGCAAGCCATCTATGTGAGGGGTTCCTCCAGAGCTCCCCACTCTTCCTCCTTGTCTCTTCTGCCCACTTTGTCTAGGGTAGCTGTGAATGTTTTCACTGTCCTAGGGGAATTTGCTGTTCTTCAGATTGAATTTGACCCCGTTTTCAGCCTTTATTTCCCACCAGAGCCTGATGGTGTTTGTATTGGCAAGCCAGAAGACTCCTGGCTTGGAGAGAATTAGAGTTAGTACAGCCTGCCTGAGAACCATTGTCTGGCCCTGTCTTTTCAGCCTCTATCTGAAGGGGCAAAACAAATTTTTCGGCCTTGGTTAATTGTTACTTAGCCCCTCTGATCCAGCCTGGGCAACTTTCAGGTAGCTCAGGCACTGACTAGCCTGAAGTCTCTGTTGAAACAGGGAAGATTAAAGTTGATTTGATTCATTTGAAGTAAAATCAGCAGGCTTTTGATGATTTCATTAATTTCCTCCCTTCTGAACACCCTCCTGTTAGCAGTAATTGGAAACCCTGACTCTGTTTCTCATTTCCCCCCCACCCCTCTGCTTTAATCTGAGACAGCTGGAAACTGCACTCAGCTTTTTCATTTACTGAAAGAATGGTTTGAAGATGGTTTTAATGACTGGCTTTGACACTATTTCCAGAAGCTGAGACTGTTGCTGTGCTTAAGTTCACACCTACCTGGGGGCCTCAGTTTTGCTCACCTTGCTTCTATAAAACTGCTTAGTTCTTGGTGTGCAGGTGGAAGAGGGTCCCCATGAGAATTCTCTTTTTATCCCAGGCAATATATATGCAAGCTTTTCATTACTCATTTTCATCACTCAACATTTACAGACTGCCTGGGGTGTGTGCCAGGCACTGTCCTAGTAACTGAGTGTGTTCCCAGCACCTCCTCCTGGCCCTGGTGGACGTCCAGAGGCCTAGGTAGGTGAGATTCCAGCAGGATGGTGGCTAAACTCAAACCTTGGGAACTGTAGTCTCTGGGGCTTTCTTTCTCTATCTGTTTTTATAGTTGCAACTTCAGTTTCTGTGCTTTTTTTTTTTCTTGGGCCTGAAGAGGAATAAATAATATGAACCACCGCTTGATGTCAGAGAAATAGCAGGTAGCAATAGCTGTAACAGCTAATCACTATTGGCAGTTGACAAGATGTACGAACACTTGCTTGTATATCATGTCATATTGTTGTCCTCACGGTAAACCATCACAGCCAGTAAAGGACAAAGCCAGAATTCAACCTAGGCCTTCCCATTACAAATCAAATACTTTTTGTTCATTATTGTTATTATTTTTAGAGATGAGGTTTCACTGTGTTGTCCAGGCTGGTCTAAAACTCCTGGCCTGAAGCCGTTCTCCCACCTGAGTGGCTGGGATTACAGGTGGGAGTCACCATGCCTGGCTCTGCTTTTTGTACTATGTTGTTTTGTTTGATGGTTTGGTTTTGTTTTTAACGCTGACTTCCCATGCTATTGTCTTTAGTATGACTTCAACCACTTAAGTGTTAAGAACCCATTATGTATGCATTGGGTCTTGTGCAAGGAAGTCAGGGTCTCACAATCTAATGGGGGGAAAAGATAAGACAGAATTCACCTTAGTTGCCCTTGAGTGATTCAGGTACTGAATGCTATTAGAAAGAAGAGAATTAACCCTGATGTCTGTCTAGGGAGGCTTCCCCAGAAGAGCCAAGACTTGAATTGGGCATGGTGGAAAGGCAATACACAAACCAACGGAAAAGGTGAGGAGGAGTTTTGGTTCCTATATGACTACCTCAGACTCGGGGATACAAAGAAGGTTTGTTTCCTTCTTCAGACTTAGAAAACCAGTATCCTCTGGGGTGATGCTCCTCCAACTTTACTGTGCTTTTTCTTTTTTTTTTTTTCTCCTTTTTTCTTTTTGAGACAGGGTCTTGCTCTGTTTCCCAGATTGGAGTGTGGTGGGTAATCACGGCTTATTGCAGCCTCCACCTCCTGGGCTAAAGCAGTCTTCCCACCTCAGCCTTCTGAGTAGCTGGGACTACAGGTGCATGCCACCATGCCTGGCTAATGTTTTTATTTTTTTTAAAAAATGTTTTTTTAGAGATGACATCTTACTATGTTGCCCAGGTGGGTCTTGAACTCTTAGGCTCAAGCAGTCCTCATGCCTTGGCCTCCCAGAGTGCTGGGATTGTAGGCATGAGCCACCGCCCACAGCCTTTACTGTGCTTTTTAAAATGAGATTCCCACATATTTTGCCCACAAAGAACCATTTAGTAGATCTCTGTACAGCCCAGCAATCTGCATTCTTTAAAAGTTTGCTAATAATGTAGAACAGTTCCCCAGCCTCTCAAGGTCTCCTGCCTGAAGAGAAGAACCCAAAGGTATAGATTTCATTTGTTCCTTTCCAGAGGCAGAAACTGTTTGGTCAATCAGCTGCTCCCGTTGTTATGGTGAAGGTGGTGAGGTGGCCCAGGCTTTGAGAAACACCATAACCCAAGGTGTTCTCATGCCCTTAGTGTTGCAGAAAGCATTAGGAACCAGGGACCTGGGTTTTGATATCATAGAGGTCTTACTTGATGAGAAGAGGACTAAGAGTGTTTAGGATGAAACCAAGGAGGAATGGGGACAGTGGATAATAAATTGTGTAAGTTAAGTTGACTCTGACAGCACCTGGGTCAGTCTGTCTGCCAGCTTGATTTGAAGGCAGGTGGGGAAACCCACTGAGTCTGAGTACCTTTGAAACAAAGTTCTGGCCTTGCTCAGAGTTACTCATGTTACTCTGTTACGCCGGGCGCGGTAGCTTACGCCTGTAATCCCAGCACTTTGGGAGGCCGAGGCGGTTGGATCACAAGGTCAGGAGATCGAGACCATCCTGGCTAACATGGTGAAACCCCGTCTCTACTAAAAATACAAAAAAAGTTAGCTGGGCGTGGTGGTGAACGCCTGTAGTCCCAGCTACTTGGGAGGCTGAGGCAGGAGAATGACATGAACCTGGGAGGCGGAGCTTGCAGTGAGCCAAGATCGCGCCACTGCGCTCCAGCCTGGGCCACAGAGCGAGACTCCGTCTCAAAAAAAAAAAAAAAAAAAAAGAAAAGTGTTTTTACAGACCTGTTTGGTAGCTTAGCTTTCAGATGACTGTTTTGCAGAGGGGAGTGGGTGGGGTGGGTGGCAGCAGTGGAGACAGCTGCATGGTCAATCAGGGGGTGAGTAGAAACAGATCTGCCAGAGGATTTAGCAGTCTTGATGAATCTAATGATTTATTTCTATATTTTGTGACCATATGGTACCTAGGGTGGTTATAAAGATTAGAAAACAATCACCAAGTTACCAAATACCCTGTTAAGAAGTGATATGCCTTAGGTTGGAGGCATTGTAAAAATACTATAGGTGAAAAGAATTAACACTTATAAACATGTAATGTGTTCCACTGTAAACTTAAAAAATGGAGACGAGTGTAATCACACGTGGATACTTGCCTCCCAGATTTAATATTTTGCCATACTTGCTTCAGACCTTTTCCTCCAGAGATGACCAGTATCCTAAGTTGATGTGCATCATTCCAACCATTTCTGTTTTTGGATACTTAAACATGTATTCCTAAGAAATACAGAATATTGTTTTATGTGTTTAAAAATGTGCAGTGCATTTGGTGTTCCTGCTTCAACAGTGTTTGGATGGAACAGATCCAGGGACTCTCTTGGGAAAAAAAAAAAGTATGTAACCTTCTGTAGCATACTTTTTTCACTCAAGATTTCTTTTGACATTTGGCTATGTTAGTACATTTCTTTTACCTTGCAGTATAGCATTCCATTGTGTTAATATAAGTGTATATTACATATTGTAACATAATTTATAATTATATATAATTATATAAATATATATTTATAATTATTGATTACAAACTATAGTTGTAAATTATATGTTGCAATTATTTGCAGTGATGATATGTAACAGTATAATTGTATTAATAACAAAATATTTATAACCATTCTCTCACTGATGGATCTATGGGCGACTCCAGTTGTTCACTGTTAAAAACAATGCTGCGGCTGGGCATGATGGCTCACACCTGTAATCCCAGCACTTTGAGAGGCCGAGGTGGGCAGATCGCTTGAGCCCAGGAGTTTGAGACCAGCCTGGCCAACATGGTGAAACCCTGTCTCTACAAAAAATACAAAAATTAGCCAGGTGTGGTGGCACATACCTTTAATCCCAGCTCTTCGGGAGGGTGAGGTGAGAGGGTCACTTGAGTCCCGGAGGCCAAGGTTGCAGTGAGCCATGAATGTGCCACTGCACTCCAGCCTGGGCAACAGAGCAAGACCCTATCTCAGAAAAAGAAAAAGAGTTAACAAAAGAAAAAAAGTTGTTAAAAAAACAATGCTGCAAGGAACATCCTTGTTCATTTGTCCTAAGCATGTGTGCAGAATTTCTCTGGTATCTACACCTGGCAGGAGAGTTCCGGATTGTTGGAAATGCACTTCAACTTTCTGCATATTCTTCACAGTAATTGTACCAGTTTACACTACTACTGATGTATAAGAAGATTCTTATATCTCCATATGCTTTACTACAACTGGTATTGTTAGGTGTTAATTTTTGCCAGTTTGATGGACATGAAATGGAATCTCCTTAAGGCTTTAATTTTGTATTTCCTTGATTATCCTCTCCCAATTTGTAGATTTTTTGAACTTTTCTTACAGCAGTGGTTTTCAAGGACCTTTGAGATCCTTTTAGGGGATTGACAGGGTTGAAATTATTTTCATATTAAGATGCTATATTACATACTAAGATCCTGTTTGCCTTTTTTGCACTCATTGTTTCATGAGTGAATAGCTGAGTTTACAGAAGCTATGTGGCATGTGTTGTGATCATTGATGTTAACATCTGTGGGTTTATTGTTATTTTAAAATGAATTATAAATATGTAAAATTTTTAGTTCTATTTTCAAATATGGTAATATTGATAGGTGTAACACACAAATTCTTTGGGCATCCTCAATAATTTTTAATAGCGTAAAGCAAGCTTGTTCAACCCACGGCCCATGGGCTGCATGTGGCCCAACACAAATTCATAAACTTTCTTAAAATATTATGAGTTTATTTTGCTTTTTTTTTTTTTAAAGCTCATCAGCTGTTGTTAGTGTTAGGGTATTTTATGTGTGGCCCAAAACAATTCTTCTTTCAATGTGGCCCAGGGAAGCCGAAAGATTGGACACCCCTGGTGTAAAGGAACCTGAGAGCAAAGAGTTTGAGAACCACTATTATTTTACTATGTCAATTTTTAAAATATTTTTTTCCTTTCTGGTAGGTTTCTTGTTTAAGAAATTATTTCCTATCCAAATTTCATAAAGATGGGCTTTTATATTTTCTCGCAGAAGTTTTGGAAAGTATTTTTATGGGTGGCGTCTGCCAATTCCCAGGCCCTTCAACCACTAGGAATAGTTTTTAATTTTATGCCTTCTCAGAAACACTTATATGGCCTGAATGGAACATCTTCCCTATCTGAATATAATTTTTTGGAAGGGCAGTATGTGGGAATAGGGATTTAGCCACCTTCTTCAGATCCCTTTTGTTCAAGAGAGCCTCCTAGCATTTTGCAGAGTTCAGCAGTCTCTCCTTAAGAATGGTGTACACTCTCATTTTGGATCCTTGGGTTCACTGGTTTTGCAGTTGGCTGTTCAGAGGCCCAGAACCCACCAGTGACAGGGATTCTGGAAGCAAAATCCCTCTCTGCACCCCCTAACCTGCATGCCCCAGTTTCCACTGGATACTTGAGTTTCTGTCAAGGCAGCAGTGCCCTTACTCCTGGTTGTGTTTGTGCTGGAGTGGGAAGGTGTGTAGGCAGCTGACTGGTTAACTGCAGTCAAGGATATAAACAATGGCCTCCTCTAAGGAAAAAAATTACATTGCTGACATCCAAGGCCCCATCATCTCTCACCAGGCTCTTACTGGTTTCCGTGTCTCCAGTGTCTTTCTCACCCTTCTTCCCACAAATCTGTCTTCCACCCTGCCAGAATAACTCTCAGAATCTCATACTTGGCATGATGCTACTTTTCCTCTTAAAACAAAAGAAAACAAACTCAGGGTCCCATAAGACTTATGGTAAGGTCCATTCTTCTTAGCAATATAACCCTCATCTGTGCTTTCAGCTTTCTTGCCAGCCGCTTCTGTATCCTATCCTCTGTCCTGGAATCTCACCAGGCATCTCATTTTTATTTATTTTCCTAATATACTGTGGTATGTGCCCCCAAAGCCTTGCTTATGCTGTTCCCTCCAACTCAAATGTTGTTCCCCCTTTGTCTGCTGGGGGAGATCTTTTTTGTCTCTCAGACCCTACAAAACTCAACAAGTATGAATTCTATGAGGATGATTCCTTTAGTCTTCCCACTGATAGCCTTTCCAGTCAAAACGAAGACTGAGCAACGTTATCTTGGTCTTTGTTGCACTTGTAGCTTTGTTTGGGGAAGGCTGATACATCTCCATCCCTTCCCCAAAAGTTTCCTACCCATAAATTTTGTTTACAGAGTTGGCCCCAGTTGTTTTGCAGCCTAGTTCTTCAGTAGCTGCACAAAAGGAAGATGCCTTTTTTGTGGTTAAGAGCTGATGTTGATATCCTTATAAATTGTCTTCTAACATGCCTTTCCTGCAGGGAGGGAATGCACTGAACAGTCTGATGGCAACAACTAGTCCCTCACCCTTTGCTACCACCAATTATTGTGCATTTTGAAAAAGTAGTACATTGACATCTGTCATATTTTAAAAATGGTACATGAAATACGTGTATGCATTAATGCTGTCTGCAGAAAGGTCCTGCTCAGGGAAAGAATTCTGGATGGTGCTGTTTTTCCCATTTAGCCACACCTAGCCTCCTGCCTCCCCTTTAGTAGCAGCCTAAAAAAATAAAACTTTGTAAACCCTGGACATCTGTTAGACATGCAAATTAAGCAGATTAACTTATTTTCTGAAAGAGCTTTATAGCAGAAATCCACATGGATGTGGAGAAAAGGGGGCTCCTGCTTGGAAGACTGCTGACGTAAGTGGCCTGCAATAGGAGGGTTGTGGTGGGTCAGAGAAGGGGACGGCCCCGTAGGGGGATCTGAAGTGGGAGACTTTGATTGCAGGAATCTTCATGTCATTGTTAACATCTGAAAGAGTTGACTTTCTTTGGCAACTTGTTTATAGCCTTTTCATTACTTCTTGAGAATGGTCGCTATAAAGATGGGAAAAGTAAGATAGTAAAATGGGGGAAAAATTATTTCCTTGGCTCACATTGCAGTGATCATGGCAAAGGTAGGATTGGATCTGTTGCATGCTGCCTTTTAGTCTGTTGCAAACAGGCTAGGTGGGTATGAATTCTCAAGTTCATGAAAAGGGCTTACGGCTAAAGAAGTGGGGTCTGAGCACTCACAAATTCTGGGTTACTGTGTTAAATACTGTGTTAAATGTTGAAAAATATGTTTTCATATGGACATGCATCAGAGAGAAGTTTCTTTTGTGGGTAATGCTTGTCTTGTTACTTGAAGAGTACTGCTAATGTTGCTGTAATGTTTGATTAGTAGTAGTTTGAGAAATGAAATATAGGCCTGGTGGGGTGGTTCACGCTTTAATCCTAGCGCTTCGGGAGGCCAAGGTGGGAAGACCACTTGAGGCCAGGAATTCAAGACCAGCCTGGGCAATACAGCGAGGCCCCATCTCTACTAGAAAAAAATTCTAAAATTTAGCCATGCATAGTAATGCATGCCTGGAATCCCAGCTACTCGGGAGGCTGAGGCGGGAGGATCTTTTGAGCCCAGGAGTTTGAGGCATTGGTGAGCTATGATTATGCCACTGCAGTCAAGCCTGGGTGACAGAGCGAAAACTTGTCTCAAAAAAAGAGAGAAAGAAGAAGTGGTAAAATACGAGAAGTAATTAGGTAAGCCTTGCATATCAAGCAGAATGGTACCAATTTTCTCATTCTGCCCTACTTTGCCCATGTCTCCTCCCCTGGAACCCAGGCCCTCTGGTACATATGAGAAAAACAATCCTTGTAATCAAACCAAATGTATGAAATACAAATTTAAAACTCTCCCCAATTAAAAAAAAACAGAGTATAGTTATTGCAAAAAGATTTTGCCATCCACTGAAGGAGTCACTGTGCAATTGTTTTAAAGAGCAAGGGCTCTGGTTTATCTATAATAAGATTACATTTTCCCCTAATTTTTCATAATCACATTTGTTGTTTAAGGCATCTAAGAGAAAGAGAAAGTAGGAGGGTGGAGTCCCAGTGGCACCTTGGGCAATATCAGATGAAGTGTTTGGTTGAGACTGCAACTCTGAAAACTATGCTGAGTTCCACATCTGGTCATAAGAAGTTGCCTCCCTTTTTTCCCCTGCAGCCCTGTCTCTCCTAGAACAGGCTTTGCCAAGGATGAAAAGCCTGAATGTCAAATCCTTTCTGTCTGCCCTGGCGGGGAATCTGCTCTGTTTTCCAAGAAGCCTTTTTTTTTTTTTTTTTTTTTTTTCACTTGGGGAATTTTTACTTTCCTCTTATGGGAAGTTGCTTCATCATTTCCCAAAAATATACTGTACCTCCTGTTTAAACAGGGTGCCCTTGAAGAGCTCTGGAGCCTGAAGGGGGCTAGGGGTGTTGTGAAGTCCTTTGTTTCATGCTTTGATGTGAGCTGAAATGCAGGCTGTCTACAGGCAGAAGTCTCAGAGTTTGCCACGACTGGGGTCTGGAATGGGGTGTAGGAGGAGAGGCTCCCTGGGAAGCAAGAGCTGGGATCTTTTTAAGCATTTAGTTTATATATGTTGTGAGAGGTAACAGCCCTTCCAGACACAGACACCATCAGGTATTTGTCTAGTGCCTTAAATATGTCCAGGATGGTAAAGGTGGGCATTCTGCCCTTTTGAGGAGCTCATGAGGAGGACCACGTCACATTTAGAAATGGTGAACAAAATGGTATTTAACTACTAGATTGTGGAGACATAGATGCTTTTGTTTAGAGAGGAAGGATATTCCTGTAAAAGAGAGCACTAAGATTGGGCCTTGCATTATGGATTGGGTCTGAGTTGATGGAGGAAAAACTAGAGGATGTTGAGGGAGAGGGAAAGGAGAAATCTCTGAGAGGGGCCAGAAGGCTGAGCTGAGGCCATGATCATGGGTGAGTGAGGCCAGTGGGGGCTGCCTAGTTGGACTTGATGTTGGAGAAATGGAACAAGCCAAAGTGTGGAGACATGCATAGCCAGCAGAATCATTTAGACTTGTAGAAAGTGGCAGCCTTTGGAAGATTCTGAAAAGAAATCATCATGAGGAAAAATGTGTTTTTGGGGGAAGATTTGCATATGAGGATAAATTATAGTATGCCTCCAGGTGGGCTGCAGGAAGGAGCCCCAACTCTGTCCATGGTTTTTGGAAGGAGATCATGCTTTAAGATACTGGGAGGGGAAAATGGCCTGGTAGAAGTCTCCTTTTGTCTTGGGTGAGTGTGGTCCCATAGTGGTGCCTGTGGCCCAGTGGCCTTCTGCAGTCCCCCTTGCAGGGCACAGCAGTTGGAGCCATCAGGTTGTTGCTGGCTGAGTAGGATCAGCTCTCAGGCACCACCCTGAGTAAAGCTTTGATCAGGCCCTGCTGCAGGTGGAAGTGATGTCTCCTAGCGGACCCAGTGGGGTCAAGCATAATGTGTAGCAGGTTTCAAGCCTCTGCTGGTCATTGGAGAATGAGATTGGCCAGGAGATACTGTCCAGGTCCAGGTGACTCCAGTCATTTCATGCCTAATCAGCAGTGAAAGTGCGGTTTCCTGAAACCTTTGCTGATATTGGGTGTTACTACCTTCCTTTGTGCCTTGGACCCCCTTAAAGATTTTAAATAAGAAATCTGATATGTGAAATAAAGGAGGATCAGTCAAAAAGTGTTCTTAGTAGAATATGTATCTAGCAGTCACTCTTTGTGAAAAATGGAAATTGGGAAAATATTTTGAGAGAGATTCTATCAGTGGGGACAAGCAAGCATAAACATGTTATGCTTATCCCAAGATCTATTAATTTCCAGTAGAAGTAGGGAGAGTAAATTATTGCCAAGGGAGATACTGCCCAGTTTTCTTAATGGTCAGAAAATGAATGACAGTTTCAATTTCAGCTGCTGTCCCTGGGCTGGGCCTGCCACTCCCAGCTGACTTGCCCCAAGTGCCTTGGCACAGACCGTGGTGTGGCCAGTGGAAACACCGTGTCTGTAGCCCCGTGAATGAGCAGTTCCTCTTTGGGGGTCAGCTCAGCATGTTGCCAGGCCAGGGGGCAGGTCAGGCCGAGGCTCCACTGTTAGCCTTGACTTCCCCTGCCAAGAGATGTGGGGCCATTATGGCAGAAGAGGAGCTAAGGAGAAACACCTAGCTTGGAGCCTTGAGTCTTCAACTTTCACCTCAAGTTACTCTCCTTAAAGACCAGCACTTTCTTTCCCACTTTTCTTGAAAGCCTCTAGGTCCCTGATCCTCTGTTTCAAACTGCTGGTATATAAACTGCTCATACCACTCTGAGTTATCACTTTGTTAGGGCTGAGTAGCAGGGTGGCCCTTAAACAGGCCTGACTTTCAGTGGCTCTGCCCACGTTTGCAGAAGTCACAGTGGGAAATTTTCACATTTTTCTCTGTCCTTCTAAGATGGGACAGTTGAGAGGACTCGGGAAGGGTTGAGGGAGAAAGCAGCAAGCCCAGAGTTCAGAATCGGTTGCCTTGCAGCTTGTCCTTTTGTGGTGGGTGATTTCATTTGGTTTTTCAAGTGAAGGGCTGCAAGTACAAATGGACTAGCCCTAAAGGACATTACCCACATGCATAGAGCCATGAGGCACATTGATTGTTTCCCATAGGCCACTTTGCTCCCCGTTGAGGAAGGAACCATTGTGCTACTAATATTATTCCACTGCAAGGTCTGGCTGGAGGCATCTGCAAAGACTCTTCAGGGCCCTGATTGCACATTTGACAAGTCTTTTCCATCAACAAAGCATAGAGTTCGGGGAAACCCAGGATGAGCTGTCATTCTGAGTAACAGGCTTGTGCAGGTGCTGACTAGCTTGACTTCCCTTGATTCAGTGCAAACCTTGGGGCCCTGGATGCAGTCCTGGTCTCTTAGTAAAATGCAGGTGTGTGTGTGTTGCTGAGTACCAGAGATTTTGGAGCCTCGATACTTTCCTCATTTGTATGTGGACCTACCTAAGAATATATTTTCTCTAGGTTCACCAAAGTGATTCCGGGCCTTCAGGGCCAGGAGAGTGAAGGATCAAGAAATCTTAAATTTGCTAAACCCGTGGTGGGAGAGTGAGAGGGTAGAAGTAGTGGGGATTCTGAAGCAACTCCAAGCAGTCTGCTTTTAAACATTTGTCATGGGAACAACCTGTACTCTGGTAAATTGTAAATTGACACCCCGATTGCCTTTGTGTAATGAATTTGGACTTTTGTGCAGCAGCTGAGAAAGAACCTCTTGAGCAGTCGTGAGGTGTGGCTGCCTGCCAGTCAGCAGCACACTCTGAGCAGCCTCGCCAGCTCCCTCTGTGCAGCCGCATGTGCTGGAGCGGTAACTTGCATTATCAGACCTTGATTTTGTAAGGATGAGTTGAAAATGGAAAAATGAAATGACTAATTGTAGTTGTAAGGGTAGGTCTTCTAAAGTTGATAGAATTGGAAGATTTTTAAATTCAATGAATGTGCCAGAAGTAAGAAATCTTTAGTGTCAGTTGATACTCATTGACTTAAGTCAACAGCCCTGCTCAGTTGTGAAGAGAAAAAAACACACATAGCCAAAGAATAATGTCTAAAATGCCCAGGTTATGTTGTCCAAGATTGTCTCTAAAAGGCAGGCTATAATTAGATATTTTATGATCTTTTTTGGCTTTCTGAGTTGACTTTCTTATAATATGTAAACCTATTGTTTGACTATGAGGGTCCTTGCTAGGGAAGTAGGGGGACTACCTGCAACAGGTTCTGGTGTAAGAGTCGTGCAAAAACAAAGCCCTTTTTGTAAGTGTGAAAGGCCCTTCTAGAGCCATGAGTATACATTATATTTTGACTGTATTAGTCTGTTTTCACGCTGCTGATAAAGACATACCCGAGACTGGGCAATTTACAAAAGAAAGAGATTTAATTGGACTTATATTTCCAGGTGGCCGAGAAAGCCTCCCAATCATGGTGGAAGGCAAGGAAAAGCAAGTTACATGTTACATGGATGACAGCAGGCAAAAAGAGAGCTTATGCAGAGAAATTCCCGTTTTTTAAAACCGTCAAATCTTGTGAGACTCATTCACTATCATGAGAACAGCATGGGAAAGACCTGCGCCCATGATTCAGTCATCTCCCACCAGCTTCCTCCCACAACATGTGGGAATTATGGGAGCTACAAGATGTGATTTGGGTGGGGACACAGAGTCAAACCATATCATTGACCTAGTCTCTTCATGTATTAATTAATGCTTTCCCCCACATGTTGTACTCATTTATATGCTAATTTCTGCCATCTTTATTCTATTTAGATACATTTAGCCTATGATTTTGTTTTATTTTATTTTGAGTCAGAGTCTTGCTTTGTTGCCCAGGCCGGAGTGCAGTGGTGCGAACTTGTCTTACTGCAACCTCCGCCTCCTGGGTTCAGGCGAGTCTCCTGCCTCAGCCTCCCGAGTAGCTGGGATTACAGGCACCTGCCACCACGCCTGGCTAATTTTTGTATTTTTAGTAGAGACAGGGTTTTACCATATTGGTCAGGCTGGTCTCGAACTCCTGACTTCAGGTAATCTGCCTGCCTTGGTCTCCCAAAGTGCTGGGATTACAGGTGTGAGCCACTGCACCTGGCCTAATTTTTGTATTTCTAGTAGAGACGGGGTTTCGCCGTGTTGGCCAGGCTGTTCTCGAACTCCTGACCTCAGGTGATCTGCCTGCCTCGGCCTCCCAAAGTGCTGGGATTACAGGCGTGAGCCCCTGTGCCCGGCCTAGCTTATGATTTTAAGCTGTCAGATGGGCTTTTATTTAAAAGACTGGCCTGCTCAAACATTGCTAGCCTTCTATAACATAAAACCCCAGGTTTGGGGAGTTAAGAGAAAACCACCAAAAAATAAACCAGCTCTTAGACTGTGAACTTTCTCAAACTCTCTGGTTTCAATCCGTAACTGTGGGTAGGTAGAGTTGTTATGTATGTGCTTTAAACGACAAAGTTTTTAAGAAAAACTAACCAACATTCCACACTGGGGTAATATTATAATAGAGAAAAATCTCTCTAATTATAGCAGTATTGTGGGCTTCTCCCATGCCTGGCTGGCCACGACATGGAGTTGATAAGCATACAGTGTCTTTCGTACTTGCCGTTACAACATGTTAATTAAGAGAATTCAGCTGTGGCACCAGCTGGGGATGTCTGGCTTTGTGGAAGATTGCAATTAGATGCTTTTTTTTCTTTTTGTTTTTTTTCTTTTTTTTCCCTTTTCAACTTTGGTGGAATGCCTTTGAGTAGGGGCTTTTAGTCTCAGCAGTATAAATACTTTATAATGTGCCTAATTATGTAATTATACAGTTATACTCTTCTGTGTACACACACATTGTTTTATGAATTTGTATGCCCTTTTCTAATACATGAAACATCTAGCCTGCTTTTTGGTTGTTGTGGTAGAGCCAGACTCCTCTCTGCATTGGGCAGAAAGAGGAAGACTAGATGTATTTACTGATTAGCTTCTGATTATGATCTGCCCTACTTCTGTTCCTCTTCCACCTCCCTCTTGACCCTCTATCTCCCAAATAATTAGCATCTTAGTAGCTACCTAGCAAAGTCAAGGTAATTTGAATAAAATTGGATTGTATAATACTCTTATCTTTCCATTAGTTTGCAAATGTAGTCCTTCAAAGTGTGTAGTGTTATTTTTCCCAGTCCTCTGTTCTGGGCAGTTATAGAGCATGAGCCTGGACGTGAGAGCTCATGCATGCATGCAGGCACAATGGGACCCATTGATTTCTGGCATTCAGCTTGTGCATAGAGGACCTGTGACCCCAGCTGTTAGAACCAGGACCTGGGAGCAGCTGCTTTCTGGATCCAGTCCTCCAGGGATAGGCCATCTGCTGCCATGTGAGAGAACCCTGGAAAAGAAACTGACCACAAGATATCTTTGTATTCCTTTTCTGTGTGCTCCAGCCCCTTTAGTTCTTTCCTGTCCCCTCTCACCTAGGCAAACTTGAGAAGCATGATGAATCTGCACTGGAAAACTCGCAATGGATTTTCCGTTTTCTTCCCCTTTCCCCACTCCACCCTGTCAGCACATCCAGCCCATTGGAAAATAGTTTCCAGGGGATGTAGGCAGACTTATATGGGCAGCTTCTTCAGTGGGATTGGTACTATTTAGCAGGCTTTCATTTTATTATGAATAACATGGCTTTGCATTATAGGCCTAGAAGTGTCCTTAAAATCTCATCTCATGGAAGAGGAACCCAAGATTCCACATTCTTCAGCCTTGCATTCAGGGCCTACCCTCTTCTGGCACCAGCCTGATTTTCTAAATCTTCAGTTATCTCCTGCTAAACCTGGAAACATTTGCTAACTTCTCCATACACATACCACCTCTTCTTGATTCTCTGCCTTTGTTTGTGCCTTTATCTCCCCCACCATGTTCTTCCCACTCTCCTTTATCCCCGTCATAATCCTTTATCCCGTACTCATGATCCTATTTCCCGTGAAGTTGGAGCTCTGATACCATTTCTACAATCTTCTTTGGTCTCTTCCCCATTGGATTAATCCTTCTTCAGAACTTTCTGTAGCCCATATTGATTTCTAACATATATCTATTATAGTCGTTTATTAGAAAGCTCCTAGAGTGTAGGACCAATATCTTTTTATCTTTCCACCTGCCTACCTTCACCTGCCACAGTGCTTTTGGTACTTAGTAAAAACTTGTTGAAAAAATGAATGGCAGAATTAAGCTGAGGGAAGAGAAAAAAAGAATGAATGGGTAAATATAATCCTTACATGGATTCTGGAAGAGAAGCAGTAGATATTACTATTATTTTAATCTTGTTGGGGCTCCTTATCTGTATTCCCAAAGAGACTGAAGTCTCCTCAAGGGCACACCATGTGTATTATTTGCCCTTGAATTTCTAGCAGCAGCCCAACACATAGTGCTTAATAGAAATTTGTTAAATTAATGAAGGAATTTGTTAGGAAAGTGAAACCTGGAGAGAATAAGAATCAACACTTGTAAATACTTTTTAAAATTTGTTTAATTTTTTGAGATGGAGTCTCGCTCTCACCAGGCTGGAGTGCAGTGGCATGATGTCCACTTACTGAAGCCTCCACCTCCTGGCTTCAAGCAATTCTCATGACAAGCCCTCCCAAGTAGCTGGAATTACAGGTGTGTGCCACGTTGCCTGGCTAATTTTTGTATTTTTGGTGGAGACAAGGTTTTACCATGTTGGCCAGGCTGATCTCGATCTCCTGGCCTCAAGTGATCTGCCTGTCTTGGTCTCCCAAAGTGCTGGGATTACAGGCCTAAGCCACCATGCCCGTGTTTTTTTACTCTCTTTTGAGTGAAAGTTAATAGTTATTAAACTTGCTGTCTGGAGGACAAGAGATTAAAGGTATTTTCTGTACATCAATGTGGCATTTAGACATAGTTATCTACCAACATGCAGTGTGTGTGAGGCTGTCCGAGGCATTGTCTTCTGACTGGGCATCTCAGACTGGTCAGTCAAAAGTGGCTTGCGAGAGACTAGGGTCCGAAGAGCCAGAGAGGCCATGACAGGTGACAGGGGCATGGTCCTCACCCTGATAAATAAGCATGGTTGAGACTCTACTCCTGACTGTTAGCTAGCTTAGGCCCAAGTTTCACTATTTTGAGGTTGTTTTGTTTTACTAGAGCCAGACCAGTATGTACACAGGCTAACATCAAAGGCCAGTCCTAGACCTTCAGGGCCAGGCATCCATCCTTCTTTGGACTTTGCAGCAGGCTTGAATGCATTCCTGTTGTTTTTAAAGATCCTTAAAGAGGCTTAAATGTGACTTCCTCAGAGAAAAGCATGTGGGAAGGATTCACAGAGAAAGCTTGTAAGAGGAGCAGAGGGATCTTCCAGGAGCACTGTATACTGAGCAAGATGCAAAAGTTCAAAGTAGTGAAGAAGAGAACTCCTAGGGGGATTTGACTCCTCACTGTCCAGAATCAGTTGGTGAAAGTTCCCCTCTGGAGAAGTGCAAAGGAAACCAAGAAGGCATGGCAAACTGCTTTTCCCGTGGTGGTCATTTGAGAGAAGGTGGTTTAAAATTTTGTGATTTAAGATTGTTCAAAACAGAGAATCTCATCCCACACAAGATGAAGGAGGAAGAATATCCAGGTCAATGGACTTGGTAACTTCCGCTCCACCTGCCTGTGCACAGCGAGTACAGAGTTCCTTAGGCTTGTTGGTTCAGAGGCAATAGAGATGAGACTTGTGGCTTCGTCCAGCCTTCTCCCCCCGCACCAAAAAACCACACACCTTTTATTGTCTCTTTTGTATTTGTAGTCCCTGTCTCATGGTGGGACCCCACCCCCCCAGAATGTACAGGGCTCACTTCATGGTATGCCTTAGACCCAGTCACATCTCTTTCTTCAGAAAAGACCATTCAGGGCTGGGTGCAGTGGCTCACACCTGTAATCCTACCTAGCACTTTGGGAGGTTGAAGCAGGTGCATCACCTGAGGTCAGGAGTTCAAGACCAGCCCAGGCAACATGGCGAAACCCTGTCCTTACTAAAAATACAAAAAATTAGCCGGACTTGGTGGTGTGCACCTGTAATCCCAGCTATACAAGAGGCTGAGGCATGAGAATTACTTGAACCTGGGAGAAGGCAGAGGTTGCAGTGAGCCAAGACAAGATCGTGCCACTACACACCAGCCTGGGCAACAGAGCAAAACTCTATCTCAAAACAACAACGACAAAAAACCCATTCAGACCTCCACCCCTCAACTGCTGGTGTTTCTCAAAGACCTACGGTGTTTTGCTGATTTGGGGCCATTGCCTCAGTGGATTTCTGTTACCATCCATAACTAGAGTTTACTGGTGTTTCCTTTCTTTCTTTGCGGTTGTCTAGGCCTTTGTGAGTAGCAGTGGCCTGTTGAGTGCCTAAGAGAATCAGCACGCTGCCTGACCCCCTGTTTGGGAGTATGTGGCAGAGGCTGTTTATTTCAGGCTTTGGCAGTGATAACCCAGTGGCCCTGTGTGTTCTGGGCAGTGGCAGAAAGGTAGCCCTCTAATTCCAGGTCACATCCCCATTCTGCATTTAGTGACAACCTACCTTTCACATATCCGTCTTAGAAGTCTTGTGTTCTCAGCCAGGCATGGTGGCTCACGCGTGTAATCCCAGTACTTTGGGAGGCTGAGGCGGGTGGATTACCTGAGGTCAGGTGTTCAAGACCAGCCTAGCCAACATGGTGAAACCTGTCTCTACCGAAAATACAAAAATTAGCCCGGTGTGGTGGCACACACCTGTAGTCCCAGCTACTCAGGAGGCTGAGGCAGGAGAATTGCTTGAACCCGGGAGGCGGAGGTTGCAGTGAGCTGAGATCATGCCACTGCACTCCAGCTTGGGTGACAGAGTGAGACTCCGTCTCAAAAAAAAAAAAAAAGAAGTCATGTGTTCTCAGCTGAAAATGCCTGCGTATCTTCTCCCACTTGCAACTTTGCTGTCTGTGATCCTTAAATAGCTCCATTGTGTGTAGTACACAGAAATTAGTGAAGGAAACTGTCCTGCCTTTTCCCTCCACTTCTCTGGAAAAATGTGGCCCCACCTGAGATGTGAACTGAGTCCTCTGGGCACAACTAAACTCACCAGGCCATATTCTTCTCCAAACAGGAATTATAGCAGCTTTTGTCCATATGTATCCCACCCCTATGTTATACTTTGTAGGTCTTGGGGTAAATTTTTTTCTGGTGGCATCAGAAAAAATCAAGAAGCTTCCTTGTAGAAGGGCCAGCCAGAATTTGAATGCAGACTCTAGTACTTAGAATCCAGGTGACCTCAGTCCATTACTAAATTTTTCAGAGCCTCAGTTTTTTCTGAACAAATCAAGTTTTATACCACCTTCTTCCTAGGGTGGAAGAATTTAATAGGATAACACTTTTAAAGTACCAGGGCAGTGCCTGGTGATAAATGTTAATTCTCTTCCTTACTTGTATCCTTTTGGCAACAGAGATCATTAAATTTGTTTTAAATTTGACTGTGTGTTTCTTGAGGCCCTGCTGTGTATGCCTGGGACTGTACTTGGCATTAGGAGTTACCATTAGCTGGTAGGATTGGAAATGAAACCACGATTTTGTCCTTTGTACCCAAGAGTCCAACCCTGTTTTAAACTCTAAGCCAGACTCCTAAGTCAGTTATCACCTGCTCATCAGCTTTCCTTCTGAGCTGCCGTAAACAGCCATCTGGGCCTTTCCTGAGAGGACCCGTCATCTCCTCTGGGAGATGAGGAATTCTGAGAGGGGAGAGCAAACACATATTTTAGCTCAGGTAGGTAATATGGTGAAGGAGATGAGAACAAGAAGTGACAATGGCTGATGAGGGAAAAATAAGCATTCTCTGCTTTTTCTTAAGCCTTTAACTGCCACTGTCAAGGGAAACAGTAACACTTGCTAATACACGTGGAATAGCCTGGCTCCCTACCTCCACTGTCATCCCACCATCTGGAGGTGGAGGTAGGAGATAGCTGTGGGCTCTGCTCTATAGGTCACTGTACTGACCTGTAGCAGTGGTAGTGGCTTTGGGCACTGAGTGGGCTAGCCCTGTACCTGGAGCAGCAGGATAAAGGAGAATGGTCCTCTGGCCTGCCCCTCCTTATAGCAGTGGTAACAGTGGGAGGGGGAGGGGTTCCCAGCCCCAGCTGGCAGCCTGTTTCCCTGGGTCCCTGAGCTGCAAGAACAAGAGGAGGTGAAAGGGTAACAGGCCATATGGAGTCCATTTGTCAGCCAAGAGCAGCCTGGGCTGTATTGTCGAAAACGGGAAGTGAAAAAGGAGCCGGCTTATTACTGAACTGGAACAAGGAGAGAGCAAACAACACCCCCCAAAGTGCTTATCCTGCTCTATTTTCTGCCTGCCCCCTCTCCAAATATCCAGAAATTTCTGAAATAATCCTTTTTCTTTTTACCAAAGCCTTTGCCCATTCCAAAAATCAGAGATAAGGGTTTAGTTTGCTACATGAAAGTTTATCAGTGCCTAGTAATGTGCCAGGCATGATACAAGACCCTTTCAAGTATGCAGTTTTGTTAGTCTTCTAAAAAAACCTATGGAGCTGGATATTGGCTGCTAAGGACTAAGGCTCAGAGGAGTTATGACAGTTGACAGGGCTGCAGAGCAGGCCCCTGGGTCAAACCCAGATTCATCTGTCTGACCCCCAAGACTATGCTCTTACTCCATGTGGCTCTGGTCCTGTTAGGTAGGCAGTGTATTTTCACAGTTAGGTACCAATTTGGAGAATACAAATTGTACCCTGGAGAGGGATGCTCTTTGCCGTTGTCTGTTATTGACTCATCTCAAATCAAAAATCATTGTGGCTCATTGCAGTTGAAAACAAGACAGTGTTTTGAAATAAGGACAAAATTTTGCAAGTCACGTTGGTTTTCTACTAAGCATCTACTATCTGCTGGATTATTTGTCAGGTACTAGGGATACAAAAATGAGCAGAACAAGTCTCTGCCCTATGGCTTAGATGTGTGGGTTGGTGGTTATTGGGGAAGTGGAGGAAGGACCAACCTGTGAGAAAACCTGCAGAGACTACAACATGGTGATAGGTTACAAATAGGAGTGAAGATGATGTAATGGGAACACAGAGGAGGAATAATAAAGCTGCTGTTATTGAACACTTAGTATGTGACAGACCCATTACCAGGTACTTTACCTGCATAGTGGTGATTAACCTTTTGAATCCCCATGTTAAAAATGAGGAAACTGAGGAATAGGAAGATCTCCCCAGGACTACCCAGTGGGTAACTGTTGGAGCAGTGTGCAACCCCAGGCCGTGTAAGTCTCAGCCAAGCTGGTAAGCTCCACCCTGTGCTGCTCATTGTTTCTCTCTGGCCATGCCTGGGAAGGTGGCCTTGGAACCTTGGAGATGGGTGGGGTTCCAGCTGACTGCATGTGCTTTCAGTTCAGGGTTTCTAGGCTGGGAGAGAAACAGTACTTTTTACTGAATGACTAAGGACTTTAGAGGCTTAGGTGCCACTAAAAGCACTTTCTTTTATTGAACGCTGTGCCTCAAACATGAAAACTCCAGGTGACAGGAGTTTTTATGTTTGAGGCAGGGTGCAGTAAAAGAAAGTGCTTGTTGGCTCTGAGGCCTCCGGCTGGCATTTTCCCTCTCCTATGAGGGGGAGGAAGTGAGGGGCCCAGGCCTAAAACAAGATGGACAGGTCCGAGGCCTGTCCCACCTGTCAGTTGCTGATCTTCCGAGGAGGGCTTAGGTTGAGCCTCTCTTAGGAAGGCAGTGGTGGGGGCCCGAGAAGAGCCACAGGAGGTATCCTGAGCCATGGGTGGTTTCTCCCTGTGTTCTCCCACCCCAGCTCTGGTGCCACACCCTGAAAAAGGCTTGAGCTACTGCAGGCTGGCTCTCCCCCAGTGAGTGGGAAGTTCTCATGAGAAAAGGGATCCTGGCTGGACAATAGGCTTCCTGTCTGACTGCTAGGAAGATTTGTCTCATAGGAGAGGAAGGTTGCAAATGGCATGAGAAACCATCTCACTTCCCTCTCACTGCAGCCTGTTTTAGACTTGACTATTTGGCGGGATCGGGAAGCCAGAAGGCTGGGCAGAGCCATGGACCAGAGCAGCCCCAGGTATCTCTTAAGTAGTGGGACTCCTGCCTGTTTTCCGGCTCTCACCACAAGTCCACAGCAGGAATCTGTCTCAATGCAGGAATTTCTGCATGGACAGGATGATCTCTAGCCCCTCACACCTTGTGCTGTATCCAAAACCACAATGGTTGCAGGACTTTTGCGAAGGAACCTTGGAGAGGTAGTGAGGCCCGCCAACTTTAGACAAATTTGCAAATGTCAGAAGAGATCTCAGAGGTGATCTGGTTCATTGCCTTCATGTATTGAAACTGAGGCCCAGAGTCCTTGTCACTGGACAGTACCCAGTTTGTCCTTGTCACTGGACTCTGCCGTCTGTGGCTCCCTTGACAGATTATGGGTGTGAGAGAAGCCTGACTCCGAGACCCTCTGATACTGCCCAGTGCTGTGGAATGGGAATACAGCCTTCTGGGGTTCAAATCCTAACTGTGCCACCCACCTGCTGGGTGAAATTGAGCAAGTATCTCAACCCCTGGCTCATCTGTGTAATGCATTGTTATGTTTCTAGAGGGTTTTTTGTGAAACTTAAATGAGTTACACATGTAAAGTGCTCAGATAGTGCCTGGCCTGTAGTCAGTGAACACAAGCTGTTGTTATTAGGAGGCTTCAGAAGAAACCTTTTGACCATATCAGATGTCATCATTTGTTTTTTCTTCTTTGTATTTGTCTGGAATGCTCTAATTCCAACTTGCCTGGGAGGCTTTCTTTAGGGGAATCACCTCCCCTTTGAAAAAGGCTGTTCATACTGGGTATAACTCTTTCTTTTATATGCTGTACAAAGTAGCTGGATGTCTCCAAAGCCATAGGCTGAGCACATCAAATGGGGAAATGAGCCACAAAACAGAACCTGGCAGGTTTCCTGATGCCCTGCCCCCCTCAGCAGGCCCCGGCTTAACTGAGTGGTCAGGCTTGCAGCTTAGAAGCCAGAGTTCCTGGTGAATCCAGCCCTGCCAATTACAAATGTGTGGCTTGAGGCAGATCACTCAACTCAGTTAAGCCTTATTGTCCTTATCTGTAAAGTGGAGAAAATATAGTACCTGCTTCATGTAGAGTGAGAACCCAGAAGAGTACTTGGCACAGGTAATAAACTATCTGTTTGCAATAATTACTGTTTTCCTTATTCCAAAACAAACAAAACTATACATTTAAACACCTTTGTTCTCTGTATTGACCTTGCTTTTTCTCTGGATCTCTTTGCTTCTACAAACCATTGAAGGCTAGAAGTAGAAATATAACCTTTATATATAAGAAAGGGTTTTGAGAGCAAGCACATAAATAGTGCTTTTCTAAATAACTTTAAGAGACCCTTAGTGCTAAATGCCTCTTTCTTTCCACATCTTCAGCCTCACATTTCATGCCCTGTGGTGTGGTTCTGAACCTTTTCCACTGTTTTCAGATCCCCAGACCTGTCCTGACTGCTGGCCAAGGACTCCTTCACTAAGACTGTGCTGTCCACTACAATAGCCACTACTAGGTAGCTGCATGTGGTGACCGAGAACTTGAAATGTGTTTAGTCTGAGTTGAGATGTGCTATAAGTGTAACCGGAAAGGGGTCCAGATTCAGACCCCAGGAGAGGGTCCTTGGATCTTCCACAAGAAAGAATTCAGGGCGAGTCCACAGAGTAAAATGAAAGCAAGTTTATGAAGAGAGTAAAGGAATAAAAGAATGGCTGCTGTATAGACAGTATAGACAGAGCAGTGTGGCATGGGCTACTCGACTGAGTGTATTTATAGTTATTTCTTGATTATATGCTAAACAAGGGGTGGATTATTCATTAGATTTCCAGGAAAGGGGTGGGAATTCCTGGAACTGAGGGTTCCTCCCCTTTTCAGACCATATAGGGTGACTTCCTATGTAGCCGTGGCATTTGTGAACTGTCATGGCTATGGTGGGGGAGTGTCTTTTAGCATGCTACTGCATTATAATTAGCATATAATGAGCAGTGAGGACACTGGAGGTCACTTTCGTCACCATCTTGGTTTTGGTGGGTTTTGGTCAACTTCTCTGCCCAACCTGTTTTATTGGTGTGGTCTTTTGTGACGTGTATCTTGTGACCTCCTATCTCATCCTATGATTTAGAATGCCATGCCTAACCTCCTGGGAATGCAGCCCAGTAGGTCTCAACCTCATTTTACTCAGCCCCTATTCAAGATGGAGTCGCTGTCATTCAGATGCCTCTTATATAAGTGTACAGACTACTATGAGAAAAAGAATATAAAGTATCTCATTAGTGAATTTTTATGTTGACTCCATGTTGAGATGTAATCAGTCAACATATTTTTTCATATGTTGGGTTAAATAAAATATTAAGATTAATTTCACCTGTTTCCATTTATCTTCCTAATTGGCTACTAGAACATTTTAAATTACATCTGTGGCCATGTTATATTTCTGTTGGACAGCTTTGTGCTAGGTTTGTGATTTCCATCCATTCCTTCCTCCTCTCCTTAGTTTCTACTCTTTTTCTTCTTTGCCTCAGGCTCTTACCCTCCCTGGGTGCTGATGAATGATCACCTAGCCAGAAGGACACCCCAGGCTATTAGAAAAGCTCATATTTGAGCAGCTTGTGTCACATTTAACACTTACTTCATTGGTTTAGGGTAGAGTTGGCTGTGACCATGTCTGTCTTCTCTAGGTTGTAGGCTTGTAGTGGGGGCATGGTTCTGTTACCGGAAAGAGGTCCAGATCCAGACCCCAACAGAGGATTCTTGGATCTCACACAAGAAATAATTTAGGGAAGTCCATAGAGTAAAGTGAAAGCAAGTTGATTAGGAAAGTAAAGGGGCTGGATGCGCTGGCTCACGCCTGTAATCCCAACACTTTGGGAGGCCGAGGCGGGCAGATCACTTGAGGTCAGGAGTTCGAGACCAGCCTGGTCAACATGGTGAAACCCTGTCTCTACTAAAAATACAAAAGTTAGCCGGGTGTGGTGGCGCACACCTGTAGTCCCAGCTACTCAGGAGGCTGAGGCAGGAGAATCGCTTGAACCCATGAGGCAGGCATTGCAGTGAGCTGAGATTGCCACTGCACTCCAGCCTGGGTGACAGGGGACAGGGTGAGACTCATCACAAACAAACAAACAAAAAATGCACTATAGATAATTTAAATGTAACCTTCTCCTACTCAACCCTAATCCCTTTGAGGCTGCATGCATGTCACACTGATCTTTATATTCCCTGCTTTCCACACCTTGTTTTGAAGGAGCTCAAGTATTTGTTCTGTTTGTTAAATTGAATGCTTTGACCCCATTTTGTTCTGTTTGTTAAATTGAATGCTTTGACCCCTGGGGCCTTTCCTGGAGCTTATTTTGCTTTGCTTGTTTTGGAATGTTGTAAAAGTTTGTTTTGTTTTAATTTGCCTCCTTCTGAAAGGTTGGCCTGCAAAACCAACAAAACCAGGGAACCTTTAGAAAGGCTGGTGAGGGTCCTCAGCAGTTAGTTTCTGCTGAGGGTGTCAGGCTGAGGCGATGGAGGTGGTGGAAGTATCAGCTAGATCATTTTGCGTCTCATCTGCATTGTTACCAGGGTGGACTTTGACTGAATGCCTACTGTGTGCACTCCCTGTGCTCACTGAAAGCCTATGTGGCTGTGGGACAGAATAGAAAGCAGAGAGGAAGCTAAAGATAATTCATTGATTTTTTTTTCCCCCTGTAAAATTGTCTGGCTTTCTCCTTTTCTTTTTAAAATTATGTGGCACTGCCAAATCAGGTGAGTTCATTGTCTTCCCAGAGTTAAGTACGGAGCTTCCTTCTGTGAACGTGGAATTGTCAGAGAATGATCCTGGTGCACAGATCAAGACAGTTCCTTGCCTAGACTGTGGCTTCTGGAAGCCACTGAACAATTTCTTTGCCATGTGGGTTTTGCCTTTTTTTAGTGTTCTTCCCAGGCATCACTGAGAGGGTCCTCTTCAACACCTGCTGTTGGCCAGGACTCTGCTCTTGGTCAAGAGGATCGTATTTTTTCATGTGTTCTTTTTCTTTTCTTTTCTTTTCTTTTTTTAAACAGAGTCTCACTTTGTCGCCCAGGCTGGAGTGCAGTGGTGCAATCTCAGCTCACTGCAACCTCTGCCTCATGGGTTCAAGCAATTCTTGTGCCTCAGCCTCCTGAGTAGCTGGGTCTAGAGGTGTGCATCACCACACCTGGCTAATTTTTGTATTTGTAGTAGAGATGGGGATTCACCGTGTTGACCAGGCTGGTCCCGAACTCCTGACCTCAAGTGATCCGCCCACCTTGACCTCCCAAAGCGCTGGGATTGTAGGTGTGAGCCACTGTACCCAGCCTTTTCACATGTTCTTAGTGTCTTAAAATGACTTGCCTTTTTTTTTTTTTTTTGGACCCTTTCTTCTTAGGCATCCTTATTTCTTCTTTGAACCTGGAGCATCTTATGACATACTTCAGCTTTTTTCTTTTCTATGACCTTCATAGATGGGCATAAAATAATTTTTGTACTGAGTTTATTTTGCCATACTGAGGCGGTGTTGTTGTCTGGGGTAATATCTGAGGTTCATTGTCCCACAGCCATGGAAAATTAGGATGCAGACACACAAGAGTGAGGTTAAGAGTGGAAGTTTAATAGGCGAAAGAGAAGAGCTCTCTGCACAGAGAGGGGTCCCAGAGAAAATGGGTTGCACTTCTGCAGTTAAATGAAGAAGGTTTTATAGATGAGCTTGAGGAGACCATTTACATAGGGGACGAAAGATTGGTTGGACCACGTGTGCCATTTGCATAGTTGTGAAATAGCTGGCCGTCCCACCCTAATCTTTTATTATGCAGATGGGTTCTCTACCTGGCGGGCACCATGTTGCCTGGTCCTTACTGTACACGTGGTGACAAAGAAAAGGGAACATGGAGCCTCCACTCTGAGCACACCTGGCTTCCAGGTGGCCCTTTTCTATTGGCACAGCTGCTGGCATTCACCTGTGCAAGCTTCCAGCTTGCTTATCTTTGCAGCTCGATTTTTCAGGCTGCTCTTTGTTAGAAAAGAAATGATTTTGAGGCTGCTTTTCCTTAAAAGGGAAACCTTGCTGAGGACTCTTTTGCCGTCACTATCTGCCTAAATAATTTCTTTCTAGCTCCTGTATCAATACTAGGATTGCTATAATGTTGACATAATCTAAGGGGTCTCTCCTACCTCTAGTCCATCTTATATCAAATTATAAATTTGCTTTTCTTATAATGCTACCCTCCTCAAGAACCTTCAGCGGCTCCCCCTTTTCTTTGACTATAATTATAAATATCTCCTTTTGTAAGGAAGGTCCTCTACAAGATGGTTTCATCACTCTTCATGTTATTTTTTTGGACTTTAAAAAAATTATTCAACCCAGCCAAACTGGGCTGCTTGCTGTTCTCAGAAGTTAACCTACATTTTCCCACTTCAGTGCATTTACTTCAAACTATCACCTCCCTTCCTGATGAAGTGAAGCCCCATCTGAAGTGCTACTTCCTCGGAGATCCTTTCCTAGGCTCCCCTATTCCTGCTTTGAACTTCCTCTCTTGTGGCACAAATCACATTATTTGACATGTGTTAGAATAAATTTGTATATAGAGTATCTTTGGAAGAATATGGTAGAAACTGGTGCAGTGACTTTGGAAAGAGGAACCCAGTGACAGGGGACACTGTGCACCCTTTTTGAATTTAATACCTTGTATATTTCCCATGAGTCTGTTTTTTTTGTTTTGTTTTGTTTTGTTTTGTTTTGTAAAAGTATTTTAAATAACAAAAACCTAATCCCTAAAGCATTACAAGAAAATACTGGAGAGTATGTTTATAACCTCAGAGTAGAGAAAGAGTCCTTAAACCAGAAGCCATAAAGAGAATGATTTTTTAAATATATGTGTGCACTTAATTAATGGTCATATCCCTATTTGGCAAGAAGGACCTGAGGTGCTTATATTTTTGTCCTTTTTCAGAGCATAGCACAGTGACCCCCTACTCAGAATCAGTAAGCATTAGTTGAATTGAAATTAAACTGAATTGCAAGTCACTTCTTTGCAGTCCTCACTTTTTTTTTTTTTTTTTGACTTATTATGAGTGCTAGGTGACCTCCAGGATCCCACTCAAAGATTCTGTGGAGATGCGGGTTTTATGGAAAGAGATACCCAGCAAAGCAGGAGTGGCTTTAGAATCAGCAGCTCTTCCCCTGAGACTGTCCTTCCCAGCACATTGGACTTGTGTGTGGGTCCTGCCTGCTTTCAGGAGCTGCCATGGGGTGCTCAGCATTAATTATGCCACGGAAATGAACCAATTAGACACAGTCCAAGGAGAGCCAGGGAGTAAGTCAGGGAGATCTGTGGCAGGCCTGCTGCCCTCAACAAAAGAGGGAAAGTGTAAAGGCTAAAGCAGTTTGCGGAGGTTTCTTTGGAAATCTAGCTGGCCAGCGCTCTGAACTACTTGGCCAAAGTTAAAGAGCACCAGAAGGAGTGTTTGCGTTTTTCTTCCTCCTGTTCAAGACTCTGGTGGTGGAGGAGAATAGGGACAAGTTGGGTCCTTAGAGGGGACTTGGGGGGAGCTTACTGGAGTTCATTTCCTAGTTTCAGAGAAGCTGCCAGACTTCTCTGGATCCCTGTGGCACCTACCCAGCTTTGTTTTGTTAATAGCTTTTTAAAAATGGCATCTTTTTTTTAGTGGCATCACCTAAAAAAAGAAAAGAAAAAGTGTCTTTTCTCCCCATCTCAAGTGATAAGCAAATTGAGGGTAGGGAGCCAATCATCTCTTTTCCATTTGGTGTCCACTCCCCAACCTGGCTGGCAGTCAGCTTGCTTAACAGCCATTTGTAGATTGGAAAGAAGAGGCATGGGTGAGAGAGGCTGTGAGGGCACAGCTGCAGGGTGGTGTGGTCTGCCCCTCTCGTGGATGAGAAACTGCCTTATCTTGGACAGTCAGGCACTGTGGTGTGACTCTCAGTCACTCCAGGCCTGTCAGAGGAAACGAGAAAAAGAAAACGACCGTTCTTATTCTCATACAGATGTCCTTGTGATATTCAGGATGGGGGCAGGTTATTTGTCAGCAAAATTGAATTTCCTTTGGAAAACTTTTGGTCTTTATTGCATTCATGGTTGCCTGGCCATTCTACCTCAGCCCAACATTCCAAACAGTGATTCTGTAGTGCCCCCACTTTTACTGTTTTGGCTGGTAATACCCGGCAGTCCACTACCTGGGGGCTTCAGTTTTGCAGTGTCAGTCCAGAGTGGAATCAGAGGTTGTCCTTTTCCTCCTCAGGTCCACTCAGACCTTCCAGATCCTCTGACTTACCATTACTGCAACTTATCAGGGTTCCCACCATACCTAGGCACTGCCAGCCATCTCCCTAACTGACCAGTTTCAAGAGGGCAAAGGGGAGGTAACCTTGACACCCATACCCCTTAAAGGCCATGCAGCTCATGGGGTAGAAGCAATGTCTGCTGGTGGAAAGAACAGAGGTTTAGAATCAGAAGATTTGACTGTGACCCCAAGCCTGCCATTTACCTTGCTGTAAGCTTGGCTAAAAGTCACTTAACTTTTGGGGCCCTCAGTGTCTTCTTCTTCAAAGGAGAGTAACGATAGCTGTCTCACAGAGTTGTCAGGACAAATAAGGCGGGAGGTGAGGGTGCTTTTGAAACTAGGCAGTCCTGTATATCAGTGGAAAATGTGGAATTTATTATGGGATAGAGACAGGTGGTGCCATTGACTACTATAGTCAGAGAATGGAAGATGCACAGGGGGTTTGGGAAGCCTCCCAGGGAATCTATCAGAAATCCCCTCTCAGGCCAAGAGTGCACGTTTTTATTATACAATGGAGTCTTTTCTGACATTGATAGTGGAAACAAGGCCAACATTTTACCTCCTTTCACTGTGATTTATTGTGTGTGTTACAGGCTTTATTACATAATACAGGCTTTATTAAAACTATTATGTCTAGATCTCTATAGGTTCAAGATTTAGAGTCTGCCGTTCATTTATGGATGGAATTCTCTTAAGGCATGGTGGGGAGGGAGGGGGAAATGTTGCAAGCAGCCACTTCCCCTGTTGCCAGTGTACTTCCCCTCTGTCAGTGGCAACCTGAGTTTCCAGGGTTTGGTTAACAACTCCTCCAAGGAAAGGGTTCTTTGCTCCTCCTGTGTTTCCTGTAGAGGCCTTCAGAGCTGCGTCACTGAGAGCAGACTCCTACTGGATACCTCACCACTGTACCGCTGCTCTCTCCCTGTCTTTGCAGTGTGCCCCCTACCACCGGAGCCAGAGAATGGTGGCTACATCTGCCACCCCCGGCCCTGCAGAGACCCCCTGACAGCAGGCAGTGTCATCGAATACCTGTGTGCTGAAGGCTACATGTTGAAGGGCGATTACAAATACCTGACGTGTAAGAATGGCGAGTGGAAACCAGCCATGGAGATTAGCTGCCATCTCAACGAGGGTCAGTCTGGCAGATGAAAAAGGGATGCTGCTGGGGTTCTGCTTTCTGTTAACTCACAGGATGCAAAGCATGCTTCCTCCAGAGCACTCTTTGCTGTGGTGCAGCCCAGCCCCAGTTGATGCTCTGCAGCCTCCCTTCCTTGGGTCTTCATGTCTTTGTGGAAGATACTTGAGGTTGCTGGTGCATGTCCTATTGCATTTCATTGAGCCATCTGCCCTGCTCTGTAAAGCCCGTTTGATGTTCAATATCTCTTGTTTGCATGGCCAAGTGTTGGTGACCCTTGACCATGTTCTGCTCTCACAGTGAGCACAATGCTAATACCTTCTCTAATGTCTCTTCCATTTCATTTTTCCTTGAATGGAGCTACAGACCAGCTGGACAAAAGACCTCCCACCCTTCCTGCTTCCTCCTGTCTTGTATGACAGGAAAATCCACCTGCTTGCAGGAAAGTGTGTCATATAACCATCTTTGTGCTTCCCACTCAGGCTTCAAGACCAGAGCATGTTTAACCTATGACACCCCAGAAATGGGTGGGAACCAACCTGAGAGTTACAATTAAAGCTGTGGATCTTAAGACAAGGTTTTATTACAGTCCAGTTTCTGTAAATTAATCCTGCCACTTGGGAAGAACATAGGTAGAACTTAAGATGGTGGAATGACATGCCCAGTTAAATGGTCGATGTTTACAAACTTGCTTTTGAGGATGGCATCAAAGTAGTTTATAAAGGTAAAATCTCTAGGGTTAAGTGAGTTTATGTGTCAGATGGACCTCAAAGATTAGAAGTGAGGGGAATTTTTTATTCAAGAAACAGGATAGGGAAATGGTCCTTTTCCAAAAGAACTGTGTATACATAGGTCATTCTAAGCTGTTATTCCTGAAATGACCCTGACCATAGGATGTCTGTGTTGCACCATTCAGGAGGCATTTGACAAGATCAGCTGTGGGGCCCATCAGCTGTTTTGTGTATTTGGGTACAAAACCCTTCTGATGATGGCTTGTTTTTATAGACAAAGACACCCACACATCACTTGGGGTCCCCACGCTGTCTATAGTGGCTTCTACTGCCAGCTCCGTGGCGCTCATTCTCCTCCTCGTGGTGCTGTTTGTGCTGCTGCAGCCAAAGCTGAAGTCTTTCCATCATAGCAGGTGAGCCCAGTGACAGAGCTGACATGAGACAGGCAGGTGCAAGCATTACTGTGGGGGCCAGTCTTTGGTGGAGGGTTGCTGGTGGCCCCAATCTCTGTGGGTCTGTGTGTGTCCAGGGAGTGGGGAGGGCCCTGCCATGTGTTAAACTCCTAGATGTGTCTACCATTGTGCTTATTGCTTTGCATACATTATCTTAATCCTCATAGGACCATTGCAGATGAGGAAATTGAGGCTCAGAGAGGTTATTCACTCAGGGTTATACCTCTAGATAACAACAGAGCTCAGAACTGAGGCTGCGCGCGGTGGCTCATGCCTGTAATCTCAGCACTTAGGGAGGCTGAGGTGGGCGGATCGCCTGAGGTCAGGAGTTTGAGACCAGCTTGACCAACATGGTGAAACCCTGTCTCTACTAAAAATACAAAACAATTAGCCGGGTGTGGTGGCGCGCGCCTGTAGTCCCAGCTACTCTGGAGGCTGAGGCAGGAGAATCACTTGAACCCACGAGGCAGAGGTTGCAGTGAGCCGAGATCACACCACTGCGCTCCAGCCTGGGAGACAGAGTAAGACTCTGTCCCATTAAAAAAAAAAAACAAAAAAAACACGGAAATCTGTTCAATTCCAAAGCCATGTCATTTCCCCTACACCAGTGGTTCTCAAAGCGTGGTTCCAGCAGCGTCAGGATCATGGAACTTGTTAGGATCAACCAAATGAGAAGCTCTAGGGGTGAGGCCCAGTGATATTGTTTAACAAGCTGTCCAGGTGATTTTGATGAACACTTAAGTTTGTGAGCCACTATCCTGCACTCCTGGTTCCCAGTCCCGGCTGCAATATAGAGGCACCTGGGGGAGTTTAAAAACAAATATCAACACTTGGGCCTCCATTCCCATTCTGATTTATTTGGTTTGGAATGGAACCCTGGCATTCGCTTTTTATAAAAAGCTTAGTTTTTCTGTGCAGCTAGGATTTAGAACCACTGCACCACACTGAGGAGAAACAAAGGAAGTGGATTTTCTTGCCTGCCTTTAGCAGTTTCCTTTTCCAGTCTACTGCTTTAGCCACAAGTTGTCTAGGGGCGAGGAGCATGAAGGGCAGGGCTGATGGTGCTGGCCCTGAGTGGATTCCCGATCATGGACTTTTCTTCCAGGCCATTGTGGCTTCTGCAGTTGCTTGGCCCTTCCTGGCAGTTCCTCATTCCCTCTTGAGGAGTAACATTTTTTATATATCTTCACAGTCCTTCATCAGTCACTGTTATAACTCACAAACATAAAGGGCCAAAGTAAACTGCATTCAGTAAAATGTTCCAAATTTGGATTTACAGACAAGGACCAGGCTAGATTTAATCTCTGTGTACTATGTGTGATTTTCTTTCTTTTATTTTGTTTTTGGGAAGAGGCTAGCAGTTATTTTTAAAGGCTATTAATTAATAGGATGAAGAGGATTTGAAGGGGATTGTTTACTTGAAATGATCAGCTATTTCCACCTAAAGTCAAACTGATCAGTTCTGCATCTCATCTAAATTAGGGAGTTTTTCCCCCTATAGTTAACTTGTAAGTTTGTTAAAAGTAACTGGCTAGTTTTGCTTGATTTGAGTAGAGGAGAGATTCGGTTTTCATTGTAGACCCCATTTAAATTTTGTGCTGTGTATGTATATTACTTTTTAAGCCAAACACTATTTTGAGTAACAAAAGTCAAGCACATGCCAGTTTACACACTGCTTTCTTTTTTTTTTCTGAGACAGGGTCTCACTCATGTTGCCCAGGCTGGAGTGCAGTGGCGTGATCACAGCCTACTGCAGCCATGACTTCCCTGGGCTCAGGTGATCCTCCCACCTCAGCCTCCCTAGTAGCTGCGACCACAGGCATGTGCCACCATACCCAGCTAATTTTTTTGTATTTTTTATAGATACGGGTTTTGCCACATTGCCAGGCTGGTCTTGAATCCTGGTCTCAAGCAGTCTGCCCACTTCAGCCTCCTAAAGTGCTCCCATCAAACTTTCCCTTCCTTCCAAAAACCTCTGCCACTTCTCTCCTCTCAGAGTGTATGTAGCACAGATTTTACTGCCAAGAGCAGGTGAGGAAATTGAGAACTACTAACAACAATCTAGCAACAATAATATGGTCTAGCAGCAGACCATCTATATTTCTTGAACTGATGAGCTGAAAGGACACAGCGTCACCTAGGATTGGCCTGAATCCAATGCCGAGGAAACTATTAGACAAGTCCAGATTGTGGGACATTCTTTGAGACAGCTGGCCTGGACTCTTAGAAAAAAGCCAATGTCATGAAAGAAAAACTATAGTGGACTGTTTAACAGATTAAATGAGATGAAAGAGACAGGACAATTAAATGCAATACATGTTACTTAATTGGGTCCTGGATGAAAACAAAGAAGACTGCAGCTGAAGTGGATATATTTTTGGATAGTTAGGAAAATTTGTGTTATTGTATTACACCAATGTTAAATTTCTGGGATCCGATAATGTAGTTGTATCAGAAAGGATACTCTTAGGAAATATATGTTAAATAACGTCTTCACCTTACTTTTAGATGGTTCAGGGAAAAAAAAGGCATGTTTATGTGTGTAACAAAAGTGATCCCCCAAAAAGATATCTGCATGAATAAGCCTCACATGTATGATGTTGAGTAAAAGAAGCCAGAAACAGATATATACTCTCACAAATTTACTTTGTTATCCCATTCAAGTAAAGATTAAAAATATGCAAAACTGTCCAGGCACAGTGGCTCACGCTGTAATCCTTTGGGAGGAGGAGGTGAGAGGATTGCCTGAGCCCAGGAGTTCAAGACCAGCCTGGGCAACGTGGAGAAACTCCGTCTCTACAAAAAATTGGCCAGGCGTGGTGGTGCATGCCTTAGTCCCAGCTACTTGGGAGGCTGAAGTGGGAGGATCACCTGAGCCCAGGATGTTGAGGCTGCAGTAGGTTGTGATCACGCCACTGCACTGCAGCCTGAGCAACAGAGTAAGACCCTTTCTCAAAAGAGAAACAATTTTTTTAATTAAAAAAAATATATATGCAAAACTAAACCACAGTGTGGAAGGATTCATGTTTAGGTAGTAGAACTGTTCAAATAAAAAGCAAAGAAATGATTTTCATGAAAGTCTGGATAGTGGTTACTTTTTGTGGTGAGGCAATGGGAGTGATTTTGGGACAGGTGCAAAGGGTCTAGGTTCTGGGCAGTGTTCTTTTTCTTGACCTATATAGGAGTTTTATACCACTGTTACTTTTGGAGTAAATCAGCTAACTATACACAGATTTTTCTTGTGTTCTGTTTTCTGTATTTGTGTTCAAAGTTTTCAAAAAGTTTACAAACTTTTTAAAAAAGCAGTATGGCTGAGTCAGAACAAAATTATTGTGATTTCTAGTCCAGTATCCCACTCTTCCCTGTTTTTTAACAGCTTTATTGAGATATATTCCACATACCATACAGTGTACCTATTTAATGTGTACAGTGAAGTGGTTTTTAGTATATTCACAGATATATGCCACCATCATTCTCTCACTTCCTTATTTTAGCTGTGCTGAATGAATGCCTTTATTTCTGGGTCTCTAGGCTCCTAGTTTTTCCACAGGGTAAAAGGGCCAGGTGCCTGTGTACCCAGAGGTTAAGAACACAGTTTTTGGAGGCTGATGGAATCGGATTCAAATCCTAGCTCCATCCTTTACCAGCTGTGTGATTGCGGGCAAGTTAATTAACTTCTGTGAGCCTCATTTGCATTCTTGGTGAATCCCTACTTGAAAGGGCTCAGGTGAGAATCCAGCATGATAAGGTGTTTAAAATTCCTAGTGCTTTGCCTGGCACATAGTAAGTACTCAAAAATGGTGGCTGCTGCTATTATTATTATCATGCTTGTTTATCTGTGCGTTTATTCTAATTCATCCTTTGTCTTTTCCTCCTCCACTCCAGGCGTGACCAGGGGGTATCTGGGGACCAGGTCTCCATCATGGTGGATGGAGTCCAGGTTGCACTACCATCATACGAGGAGGCTGTATATGGCAGTTCTGGTCACTGTGTGCCACCCGCTGACCCCAGAGTACAGATTGTGCTGTCAGAAGGGTCTGGGCCCAGTGGGAGGAGCGTGCCAAGGGAGCAACAGCTGCCGGACCAAGGGGCCTGCTCCTCTGCAGGTGGAGAAGATGAGGCCCCAGGCCAGTCTGGACTATGTGAAGCCTGGGGCTCTCGGGGCTCAGAGACTGTGATGGTGCATCAGGCAACCACCTCTTCCTGGGTGGCCGGCTCAGGGAACCGCCAACTGGCACACAAAGAAACTGCAGATTCAGAGAACAGTGACATACAAAGCCTTTTATCCCTCACGTCAGAGGAGTACACAGATGGTGAGTGGTCCAAGCTGAACATGAATTATTAGCTGCTTAGGGTCCTTGCTGGGAGTGAGGAAGGACTGTGAGCCTTTCTAAATAATTGGTATATTTTTAGCAAAAAAAATATAGTACCTGGGGTATTTGCCTACAAAATAGAATTTCACCCTCAGAGTACTGAGTAGGGCTTTGGGCTCTCTGTAGTGAGACTTTTCACTGATGCCTGTGAATTCTGATCGTTTGGAGTCTCTGAGGCCATTCATAGTCACAGAGCCTTGCTAAATCAAAAGATAGACAGCTTGCTGGAGTTGGGGGTGGGGTCTGTCCTCTTGTTATAAATGTTATGTTCCTGAAAGGTCAGGAATGACAAGGAGGCATAGGTTATTTTACAGAAAAATGAGAGCCTCTCTAGAGCAGACAGCTGCTGCTTTCTAAACAGGAGTGTTCCGGGTACTATGCTAGTTTGTTTTCTTGCACTATCTCAGTTAAACATCACAGTGATCCTAAGACACAGGTATTTATTGACATCCCCATTTTACAGCTGAGGAAACTAAGGCTCACAGAAGGTAAGTCACTTGGCCCACTGGTAAATGGCTGAGCTGGGATTTGAAGCCAGATTCTGCCTTCCAGGTGGCTCTAGCGCCGTTGTGGCAAACAATCACAGAATGAAATTACTGCCTCCTGATGTTTCTGCCTTTGCCAGAGGCCAGTTTACCTTGGGCTTGAGTCTGTCACTTTGAAAGCTGTCTTTAAGATAAATCCCAATGTAGTTCAGGATGAGACTAACCCTAGATGCCCCTTTCTATAGTGAAGACTTGTACACTCAGAAAGCCTCCCTAAAAGAGCCTTAGAGGAAACTTTATGCTTCCTGGGTCTCCTGGGCATAGTAAATGTCTAAGGTTTAGAATATCTCAAAGCAAAGAAGTTGGAAATTATTGAAAGCAGATCATGTTTATGGAGCTTCCTGGTTATCAACATCTTGCTTTCATTTTTCTTGGTTGGCCATTAAAATAGTTGACCCAGGTTTGAATCTGGAAGCCAGTAACCCCACAGTCAGCCAGCCACACATATTGTGAGATGTGTGTAAGTGTATATCATAGCCCTTATCCTCCCAAGGAGCCAAGGTGGGGCCCTCCTCTTCCTCCTCTTCCATGCTACCTAGCTTCGTTTTTTTGTATTTAACAAGCATTTTGAGAGGCCATCTTGTGCCTAATGCTGGATTAGGTTTCAGGGGTGATACAGAGAAATCTGAAATGTGCTGTCTTCCTGCATGGAGTATCAGCCATTTGGGAAGATGGTGGGGCCTATACTCAAGAAATAATAGAACCAGGAATTGTAGTGTCTGTCAGAATGAGGGGTTCAGAAAACAAGACACATAAGTCAGTGAGTTCCTTGCAGGCCATGCCTGAGCTGTTTGAGACTGATAATACCCTAGGAAGTTGGGAGCTTGAGGCCCACAGCATATGAAGAAGCTGAAACCAAAAGAAGGGAAGTGATTTATCCAAAGTCACACGACTGGCAGATGGCCTTAGGAGGCAGTGGGACTTAACAGGGCTTTGTAGCCTCATAGGGTGGAATTAGGAGAGAAAGAGAAGTGACTAGACCAGCAGAGCTAAGGTAGAGAGGAGGATGGTTTGAATACCAGGCTGAACATTGAGTTTTTTTCACATAGGCACTGGGAAAGATAAGCTAGAAAGTAATAAAAAGGAGGTAGGGAGTTTTTGCCTACCTAGAAGTGTATGAGTGGGACATTTACTTTCTTTAAATTAGGGGCTATGTGGGATAGCCCCTAAGTTGCAGTGGGGTCGAGAGTGCTCTGGAGATCCACACAAGGTAACCACTGTGCTTTTCTTCTGGTCTTCCTGCAGATATTCCACTGTTGAAAGAAGCATGAGGGCAGCGGCCAGCCTTTCCTCTCTGCGAGGTTCTCTCAGCCCTTCCTCCCTCTCCCTGTGGATTGAGCACCCTGTACTCTCCAGCCACCTTACCTGGATACCTGAGCTGCCACCTGTGTATCTGTGTATCTCTGAGGGCCCTATAGGCCCACCTTGCTGGAAACTCAAGGAAGATTCTCGCCATCTGCCTGTTGGACAGCTGGAGGAGCTGGCTCTTTGCCTGGCCCCGCCTTCCCATCTGTCAGAGACATATTTGAATGTGCTGGATCAAACCCTCCCTTTTCCTAAGCCTCTGGGTCCCCTCCAGCCAGCTCTTTGGCGGCAGCCCCCACCAGCTCCTGTGGGCCTGAGTGCTGCTGTGTTTACTTGTGCCTTTCCCCCACCCTGTCCAGTTTCCCTGTCATGCAGGCTTGTTGCTGTCCACAAGCCTTAGTGGCTGCACTGCTGCCCCCTGCCACACAGGGGGCCGGGCCTGGGTCTGTCCTGTTTCCTTTGAGGGTTGCCCCTACTGCCCTTTGCAGGAACAGATCCAGGTGTGAGAGCTCTTGAGTCAAGAGTGGCAGAAGTGGCTCTAATTGGGGTGAGAGTGTAGTCCCTGGGCTTGCCCTGGGTTGACCCTGGTGGCACATTTCCTTGGCCGAGGATGGAAGATTTGGAGAATCATGTCCACGCTGGCCCAGGACCCAGCCATCTGGCCCAAAGGCGCAAGCTCCTGGCCCTGTTGAGTTGAGAGTTTCCAAGAAGCATCCAGAAGATCCCAAGGGAGAGAAGGAAAATGGCTGATAATGATTGTCTTCCTAATATGCAAGTTCTCACTTCCTACTTCCAGCATCGGCCTTCCTGGCCTTGTCTTTTTTTGTTTCCCTGGAGTATAAGGGGAAGTTGCATGCTGCCTCCTGGGTTTTATCCCAGATAGCTCTGGCTTTCTTGCTGCCCACAGGGGCCTGGGGCAGGAAGGAGACTTGCTGAGATGCCATGGAGTGCCCATCTGGTCACTGGCAGTCTGGGCAGGTTGCCCCTTTCTGGGTTTGTGGTGACGGAGGGGAGGCCGAGAGGCACAGACCAAGTCCCCGGGTGGCTGCAGGCAGCTCCAGCCCGGTCCTGAGGATCCTCCTCACCATGGTCACGTGCCTTAGTAACTGTGCCCAGGAAGTGGCCTGCTGCTTGCTGTGCTGCTGCTTTTCCTACTTCTGCCCTTCCCTGCCACCCCTCGCATGTCACAGCTGACAAGCAATTCCTTGTCTTCCCTGGCCCCCTGGGGGAAGGGCTGAGAAACAGTCCATGTGCACCCCGACCTTAATGGCCTGAGGTGGGCAGAGGGGTGTGGAGCAGCCTGGAGTACAGGGCCCTGGGGGAGGAGCCCACTGATGAGGGGCGCTCTCCCATAGCCATGTGTTGAATGCTAACTAGGCTGGGGTGGACGAACTCTGCCAACTGCTGTCATCTTAGAAGATAGATGCAGCAGTAAGGAATGTTTGTTTTGCTTTTTTCTGAAATTTTCTGAAGCACTGTGGCTGGGAAACTTCGAAGCGGACCCTGTGCTGCATGTCTGCTCCTCCCCTGAGCCTCTCTGCTTGGGGGTGGTAAAAATAAAAATCCCAGTATATTTTCAGTACCTTACCTAACAGGGTTGGCTCCAGGCGTGGGTGGCCTAGAAGATGAGGGGAGTGGTCTTCTCCCAGCCTTTTACCCTCTTGCCTCCGCGCTTACACACGCACTTTACCACCCAGTCATTCCCTGGCCTCTTGCTGCCACTTGTAGTCTTCCTTCCTTCCTCTCAGGGTAAGGGCAGTGCCTGCTGTGCCTGTTGGCCACTCCCACACTTCCCCTCCCCCAGGAGCCCTCATCTGCTGTGCTGAGTCCAGGAAAGCATAGGTAGGTAGGGAGCTGGTTGGAGAAGGTGCTAGAAATAGAAGGCAGATGAGACTAGCATGGGCCCACCTGGAGGGCTGTCCCTAATGGCCCCAGTCGCCTTACCTCACCCACAGCAGTGCCCTTGTCTTCCTCCAAAACAGAAAGCAGGGACAAAAGGGGGAGGGGTGGTAATCTGAAGTCTCACTGCTGAGCCTTCAGCTTTTATTTTTCACTGTTTCAAAACCCACATTCTATTCTAGAATGGTTTTTAAAATGGAAGATCTTACCTTTTTCTATCTTGTTACTCTGGGGTTTTGTCCCCCTAAGAGATTGCACTTTTTGTTTGGGGTTTATTCAGCTGCATAGGTGACCAGCTTGATCCCTGGTGAAATGAAAAGCCTTCCTTCTCCTGAAGCCTCTTTCCGCCCTGCCCTCCACTAACAACACTGAGGAGCACAAGCCCAGGCTTGCCCACCTGGTAGGAAAGGAAGAAATTAGAACAATGGGAGCCTTGGCTCCCCTCTCGTCTCCTCCCCTCCTTCTTGTCACTGGCTTTGATGAGGCCCACTTCCCAAAGGCTCCTGGGCCTGTGAGTGCAGGAGCTCATTCTCCCCTCACTGCTGAAGTCTGTGACAGCTTCTTCCTCCAGTTATTTCTTTCTTCCAAAGCAATTTCTTAACCATCAGCCATGTGCTGCTATTTCTAGGGCTTCTGGGCTTTGTCCCTTACTGAGAGATTAGGGACTCCACAGCTGCCTTGAGGTGGGGCCTGGCTGAGAGACAAGGGTAGCAGCAGGTGGCAGGCTGTTAAAAGACAGGCTGCCTGAGGAGCCTGGAGCAGGTGGAAACAGGTGGAAGAAACCGGCCACAGCCCTGCTTTCCCGGGCTCACCTCTAGGGCATTCCAGCAAGAGGCTGATGCAGGAGAATGGCCAGCACCAAAGGACATTTAAAAGAGTTTTTGGGTTTGTTTGTTTGTTGTTGGTGTTTTTTGTTTTTTTTTTTTTTTTTTTTTGGCACACTTGAGCTGACTCAGTGCAGATTTAATATCCTGGTGACTTGCAGTCACATTCTAATGACTTTCAAGGGCCAGAATATGGTGAAAATCACTTAAAATATCCGTCCCTTCCATGCCTTAGTTTAGCAGGTAGGCTCTATCTTTTGCCATTTCTGTATTTTATGTGCTGTGTTCCCGTTTCACTGGGTATGAACTGTGAAATGGACTGAATCCTGGCCACTTTATGAGTTTGTTTGGTTTTATAAGGCATTTCAATGTACCTTCTATAAATACAAGCACTCCATTTGCAAACAGATCTTAAGCTAATATTTTCTTTCCCATTCATCTTGCCCTCCCCCTCCTCCCGCCAGCTTTAAAGTTCAGTGGAGAAGCCAGATGGCAATTCAGACAAAGGTATACTCTTCCTGCTTCATGGGTGGTGGCATGGGAATAGATAGCCCTTAGCCCTTTCCCTCCCAGTCCCAGCTGAGCCCTCAGACCACTTGCTTCCCACATAACAATGTCGCCTCCATTTCCGAGGAACATCCTTGCATAGAGAATGAAATATGCTGCAATCATTTCTGCATCCTTACTCCTCACCCCCAAAGAAAAAAAAAAGGCCTAGCAGGGAAGCAGCATGCAGGCTTCACAGCTTAATGCCAAGGACAGCGAGTGAGGCTGGGAGCTTCTCTTGGGCCTGCTGGGTCTGTCAGCTCTCGGAATAGGGACAGTCCTTACTGGTGCCCCAAGATGGGACTTGGAGAATATTTTGCTTGGCATATGTTTGGTCTGAATGGTGTAGTTGCTGGTTCCCTAGAGAGGAAAAGGTGGCAGGCCCAGCTTTGCTGGGAAATGGCTCTTAATTTCCAGTTGAAACCCTAGTAGAATTGTGAATGAAAACCTCAAGGTTGAGCCCCCTCTGCCAAGCAGCAGAGCTAGTAGAAGGGGATGCAGGGGCAAAGCACTCAGTTGCCAAGCAAGGAGGAGAGATATACGTGGGCTGTGTGGCAGTCCCCGCACCCTGCCCTGGCTTCTTCAGGTTATCGCACCACTATGGAATCCTTTGCAGAATGGTACTCATATAATGGTTTAAAACAACACATTCATAATTGACTCTGTGCAGGATGTCACTCAATCAGTTTGGGTTTGCTTTATTTTATTTTATATATATATTTTTTGGTATCCTGTACATTGCAGTGGGTGTGAAGATAGTATTTTAATATTTGTACAAAGTTTAATTTAATTTTAATTGTTCTATGTATATAACTGCATTTCTAAATAATTAAAAAAAAAGTTCTTATGAAGGCAATTCTGGGAGATGTGATCCTTCCTGAAAGTTTTTGCAGAAACCTTAGATTGAAAGAGCATATGTGGGCAGGAGGTCATGGAAGGATGAGGCACTAGCTCTGTAGGGAGGGGTGCCTGGCAAGAGGTGGAGGAGCCAGGATGGAGAGCACTTTGGGAGGCCAAGGCAGTTGGATCACTTGAGACTAGGAGTTTGAGATCAGCCTGGCCAACATAGCAAAAGTCCATCTCTACTAAAAATACAAAAATTAGCTGGGCGCGGTGGTGCATGCTTGTAATCCCATCTACTTGGGAGGCTGAGGCCGGAGAATCGCTTGAACCCAGAAGACGGAGGTTGCAGCCAGCTGAGATTGCACCATTGTACTCCAGCCTGGGCGACAGAGCGAGACTGTCTCAAAAAATAAATAAATATAAAAAAGAAGTCTTGGCCAGGCGCGGTGGCTCACGCCTGTAATCCCAACACTTTGGGAGGCCGAGACAGGCGGACCACGAGGTCAGGAGATGGAGACCATCCTGGCTAACACGGTGAAACCCTGTCTCTACTAAAAATACAAAAAAAAACAAAAAATAAAAACCGGCATGGTGGCGGGTGCCTGTAGTCCCAGCTGCTCAGGAGGCTGAGGCGGGAGAATGGCGTGAACCCAGGATGCGGAGCTTGCAGTGAGTCGAGATCGCACCACTGCACTCCAGCCTGGGCAACAGAGCGAGACTCTTGTCTCAAAAACAAAAACAAAACACAGAAGTCTTGACCACCAAATCTTCAGTATGGTGGGGTGCGGGTGCTTGGGTAAGGGAGGGACAACAGCAAAGGGAGGTTCAAACCGGGCAGAAAGCCACCACAGCTTCAGTGTGGCAAGGAGGACATTTGAAATGAGCTCACAAAAGCACGGCTTTGGATTATATTCCTGGAAAGGGCAGATGTCTTGGAGCAGACGGGAAGAGAGAAGGAACTGTGGTGATGGCTCCCAAAACACCAAGGGTTTCAGGAAGAAGGCAGTGAGGTCCAAGTTAAAATAAGGGAAGCATTCTATTTATCTGGGGAAACTATGGCAACAGTAGGCATTGCCGGCAGTTCAGTGGGCAGGAGCAGTGAGGAGGGCAGGAACACAGGGAGAAGTGGTGGGAATGCATTCAGGGAAGCCAAAAGCAAAAGATAGCTGGCAGCATGCCAGGATTCATGTTGATGCGAGCCAGCGTCTACTGAGTGCTTCCGTATGTACCAGGCGCCCTTCTAGGCTCTTGGCCTGCAGTAACTCCAGATCTGGCAGCTGCACTAGGGGGTGGGCATTCTGATTAACCCTGACTTTGCAGGTGAATAAACAGGCTCAAAATAGTGTAGCGAAGCTTTATTATAAAGTCACACAGCTCTGAAATGATGGAAATTGGGACTCAAACATGATTGTCTCACAGCCCAGTGTCTTAATATCTGCCTCAAAGAACACTGCCCACAGCATGCAGGCTTCTTTATGTTGCAAGAACAGAAAACCCCACTGGCTTAAGCCACAATGCGCAGCTGATTCAACACCCAGCACCCCACTTCCAGGCTAATTCTACCAAGACCTGGCTTGAATGACATCATTTTCTTTCTCAGAAACTCTTCATGAGTCTTGCTTTATTGTTTAGAGCAGGAAAGAAAATAAACCGCAAACCCTCAGTAGTCATTTGTTTCAAATGCCCAGTATTACAGACGAGGGCACTGATGTGCATGGCTGTACTCTGATTTGATCAAGACCACATGGCTAGTTGGCGGCAGAGCTGGGCTGAAATTCTAAGCCCCTAGTCCAAGTCCAGTGTGTGTCCCTGTCCCACCATCTTCAGCAAGTCCACTCTCTTCTGCTTGGCTTTGGAGCCCAGCCCCATCCTGTTCTCCAACACAACTTCCCTCTGCATCCTGAACACCTATGACTCATTGCGCCAGAGTCACCGTGGCTCCCTTGGCCCTGAATGCTGCTCCTGGAGAGGTTGGAAGGAAGAGTGACACCTGAGGACAAACTCCTGTATTAGTCCATTCTCATGCTGCTATGAAGAAATAACATGAGACTGGGTAATTTATGAAGAAAAGAAGTTTAATTAACTCATGGTTCTGCGTGGCTGGGGAAGCCTCAGGAAACTTACAATCATGAGGGAAGGCTCCTCTTCACAGGGTAGCAGGAGAGAGAATGAGTGCCAAGCGAAGGGGGAAGACCCTTATAAAACCATCCCATCGGCCAGGCACAGTGGCTCATGCCTGTAATCCCAGCACTTTGGGAGGCCGAGGGGGATGGATTACCTGAGGTCAGGAGTTCGAGACAAGCCTGGCCAACATGGGGAAACCCCGTCTCTACTAAAAATACAAAAATTAGCCGGGCCTGGTGGCTTATGCCTGTAATCCCAGCTACTTGGGAGGCCGAGGCATAAGGATCGCTTGAACCTGGGAGGCAGAGGTTGCAGTGAGCTGAGATTGCGCCATTGCACTCCAGCCTGGGCAATAGAGTGAGATTCAGTCTCAAAACAAACAAACAAAAAACAAAAACAAACCATCACATCTTGTGAGAATTCACTGTCATGATAACAGCATGGGGGAAACTGTCCCCATGATTCAATTACCTCCACCTGGTCCCGCCCTTGATATGTGGGGATTATTACAATTCAGGTGAGATTTGGATGGGGACACAGAGTCAAACCATATCACCTCCTGAGGCAGCCTAGGTGTCTGGGGGAAGTTCTGAGAAGCTCTTCACTCCTTTCCTAGTTCCTTCAGATCAGGGCTGGGCAGGAGGCAAGGAAAAGAGCCCCAGTATGAATAGGGAATACTTCCCAGGGTTCAAGACCTGGGGCAGCACTTTATTTTCCTTCCTGTCTTGATCTCAACCTGAGGCTGTGGCCCATCTGCAGCCTAGACTATGGAGAGGAGACTAGGGAAGGAAGAGAGCTGCCTTGTTTATCACCTGCTTCCACCTCACTGGGTGACAGGCGGCCTCTTTCCCCTGCATTGGAAGTGGCAGGAGAGGAGGGAGCTCAGAGGCAAGGGTAGTGAGACTCTGGCTGGCCAGAGGCACTGCTGCTGAATCCCCCACTCTGGTAGTGGGAAGGCCCAGCTGAAAGGAGACTCCTTTTCTCCACAGGCCTTGGAATGAGAAGAAGGGATCACAGGGAGATTCTGAGTGGCCCAGTCCATGGTAGAAGCTGGCTGGCCTGCCTTCCCAGCAGCGGCCCAGGGTGGGGGAAATGGCACTGTCCCAACCTTGCCCACTCAAGTGATCCCAGAAGCCAAGCTGCATACAGAGCGGGTCTCATAGTCTGTCTTCAAGATGAGAGGTGACAGCAGCAAATGCAGTTGTGCCCCAATAGGGACTTTGGTCTGGTGGGGAGCACGTGGGGGAGTGTTGGCTCCACAGGACATTTACCACACAGCTTCCCTTTCCCCAACCTTCCGTGATGTTTGCTGAGCACCTAATAGGTTCCCAGGACTGGGTAAGGTGCTTTAAAGATACTATTTTAGGCCAGGAGAAATGGCTCATGGCTGCAATCCCAGCACTTTGGGAGGTCGAGGTGGGAGGGATCACTTGAGGCCAGGAGTTTGAGACCAGCCTGGGCAACAGAGCAAGATCCTATCTCTTCAAAAATTTTAAAAAATTAGCTGGGTGAGGTGGTTTGCACCTGTAGTCCCAGGTACTCAGGAGGCTGAGGTGGGAGGGCTGCTTGAGCTCAGGAGGTTGAGGCTGCAGTGAGCTATGATTGCTTCACTGCACTCCAGCCTGGGCAACAGAGTGAGACCCTGTCCCCAAAACAAACAAACAAAAAAGAGACAGAGAGAGAGAGGTGTTATTTTAATCAATCAACTCAGCCAGTCTTGCAAGGCAGATGTCATTACCCTTTTTCCAGGTGAGGACAGTAAGGCTCAGAGAGATTCAAGTACAGTCCAAGACCACATAGGTCATGCATCCTCAGCTGAGCTGGGGTTTGAATTCAGGTGTGCCACTCCTGGCCTCTTCACCTCACGCTGCTCACTTGCTCACCTCTTCTACTCCCCAGTTTTTCTCCCTGGGTTCTTGATCACCTGACCCCTTCACACCTACTATCCTGCCCAAGAATCCCTCTCAGCAATGTCCAAAACCAGGACACCAAGCCATTTAGAAAAATGCAGTCCCAGATGCTCAGCAGTCTCAGCAGTCAGGATGGGTTCTGGGTCCCTGGAAAGATCAGGCAAAGCCAGGAGACCCAGGCAGCCCCTGTCTCCTCCCTGGGCCTTGCTTCTGAAAGGTGAGGAGAATGCTCTGTATTCTCAGGTCTTCCTGCTTCTCCTTGGGACTAGAGCTGGGGGCACTTGCCAGGCTTTTCTCTTTCTGTTACTGAAAAGGGAATTTCATCAGCTGTGAACCTGGGGTGAGACATGACACATTCCCAAGTTGAGCCTAGGTTCATCCTCCAAGCTGCCTGGTGATGAAGGAGCATCACCGGGCTTGGGGACCATCCAATCCCACACCCAAGAGGCGAACAGCTGCTCGGCATTTCCTGTGACACTCCAGTGCCCCTAGAAAAGGAAATTTCACAAGCTAGGAATGTCCCGAGCAGGCTGTCTGGGACAGTATACACTGTTCTGAACCTGGGGGAGTAGATGATTCTATGGTTCTTCCTGCAGAGGTTTTGGCAAGCATGGACTTCCCCATAGCAGAGTTTTCTGTGGGAGTAAGTAGCCCTGCCTGCAGCAAAGGCAGCCTATTGCAGATGAAGTGTGTCAGCAGGGCTCAGCGTCTGAAGGGACTGGGGTATGCGACAAGACTATGGCTCAACACAAATGCACCCAGCGTGGGGGCTGCCCTGGCTTCTGGGGTTGGCCTCTTGAGGGCCTTGAGCAGTTGGGGTCCAGAGACTTTTAGGGACTTTTGGTGCTGTAGCCTCTCTCTGGGACGGCCATTCCCCATTCCTGCTGCAATCCTCATTCATTGACTTGTTTGCTAATTCATTCAACAAACTTTTATTTATTTATTCATTCATTTTGAGGACTTTACACAAAGCCTAGTGTTAGGTTCTAGGAACATAGTGATGAACAAGAGTCAGTCTTTGCCCTCAAAGAGTTTGTAGACCAATAGGGGAGAAAGAGATTAAACAGCTATCTAAAACTTAAGGCACAACTTAAAATTGAAACAAAGAAGCAAAAAACAAACCTATAATGATACACCCTGAAAAGTGCTTGGGAGTGATGAGAAAGGAGCTAATTTCTTTAGGGTATGAACAAAGATTCCCCGGAAAGGTGCCACTCGCATTGGGTCTAAATTGTTGTGTTTCGATATTATTCGTAGAGAAGTAAGTAAATGAGGGGCTGTGGGATGGGAAGAAGAGGACTTTTCAGGCTGTAGAGACCCATAGAAGCAAATGTACAAGCATCTTTTTTTTTTTTTTTTTTAAGACAGAGTCTTGCTGTGTTGCCAGGCTGGAGTGCAGTGGTGCGATCTCGGCTCACTGCAACCTCTGCCTCCCAGGTTCAAGGAATTCTCGTGCTTCGGCCTCTCGAGTAGCTGGGACCACAGGCACCCACCACCACGCCCAGCTAATTTTCTGTGTTTTTTTTGGTAGAGATGGGATTTCACCATGTTGCCCAGGCTGGTCTTGAACCCCTGAGCCTAAGCGATCTGCCCACCTTGGCCTCCCAAAGTGCTGGGATTACAGGTATGAGCCACTGCGCCCGGCCAAGTGTACCAACATCTAAAACATGAACCACATGAAACTGTCATTTTTGCAGGTTGAAAAAAAAGTTCAGATATGGGCAATTTTAACCTAACATATAATTGTCTTAAGATCTGCTCAAATTAGGGATGCCTTTCTTCTCTGAGTTAGACTACTACATTTTAATTATTTTAATCACAAGAAGGAAATTCCAGGACACCCAAACAAAGTGTCCAAAGTCTTCTTGTCCTGGAGTCTATGCCCCACAATAACAGAGCACTGAGCATAGCTGACTCTTTGGTTACCATGAGCCAGCTCCTGTCGGCTGACTGCAGGAGGCGTTTTGAGAAATCACATGAGCCGTTCAAGTCTCCAGGACAGCACCAATGTACTTGTTCTTCCAGGTGGACAACAGAAGGACACCCACAACTCATAACTAAGTTCCTGCCAGCAACAGCCAGGCAGCTATTCCAATGCAGACGTGTTTTGACCCTTTTTATTGTTTTCCATAGGGCAGAAAATGAGAGACAGAAGTTACACCCATTCACAACATTCTCTCCTTGTTAACTTTTTCTATTTTTTATTAGAAACATTCAAAAAACGTGCTATTTTATGATAAGAGTAATACATATGAAAACATCAGAAATAATATTTTTTCACCTCAGGTTGGGAAAAGAAAAGGCTTAAAGGTATCTAGTAGGAGTGTAAATTGGTACATTGTCTATGGAGGGCAATTCGGCCCACAACCATCAAAATTACAACATAGGGCCAGGCGCAGTAGCTCATGCCTGTAATCCCAGCACTTTGGGAGGCCAAGAAGGGCAGATCACCTGAGGTCAGGAGTTTGAGACCAGCCTGGCCAACATGGTGAAACCCCATCTTCACTAAAAATAAAAAAAATTAGCCAGGTGTAGTGGCGCATGCCTGTAATCCCAGCTACTCGGGAGGCTGAGGCAGGAGAATCACTTGAACTTGGGAGGCGGAGGTTGTAGTGAGTTGAGATTGCACTACTGCACTCCAGCCTGGGCGACAGAGAGACTCAGTCTCGAAAAAAAAAAAAAAATTACAATCTTCCTCCCTTACTGAACTCATTCAGTCCTAAAGACAGTAAGTGAGGGCACACAAGAGAGTTACACGTTCAGAAAGAGGGAACGACCCCAACCAAAACAAACAGAATGAACCCTACAATGCCAGATTGGAATTGGAGATATTGATGTGAATTTATGGTTTTCTATATACATAATTGATATAGAAATAAATATAGAAGTATTGTGGGTTTGCTGTTATACACACAGTCACACTCATGCACACACACAGAGAAATTCCCCAGCTCTTCCCAGAGGACTTGTTAGCAGTGACACCCCAACAGCAGTGGGTATACCTGTCATTCAGATCTTTGCTTTAAAATAGTATTTTCAGCCAGGTGCGGTGGCTCACGCCTATAATCCCAACACTTTGGGAGGCCGAGGCGGGTGGATCACTTGAGGTCAGGAGTTTGAGACCAGCCTGGCCAACATGGGGAAACCTCATCTCTACTAAAAATACAAAAAAAAAAAAAAAATTACTTGAGAGTGGTGGCACTTGCCTGTAATCCCAGCTACCTGGGAGGCTGAGGCAAGATAGTCACTTGAACCTGGGAGGTGGAGGTTGCAGTGAGCCGAGACGGTGCCACTGCACTCCAACCTGGGCGACAGAAGCTCCGTCTCAAAAAATAAATAAGTAAATTAATTAATTAATATTGTCCGTGAAAAGGACCCAGGCTCCTTGGAGAAATGGCTGATTCCAGAGCTGAGGCAGGAAGACTGCGAGATGAGCCTGGAACATATTGTATCAGGAAGCAAGAAAGTGCTCAAAGAATGATAGGGACATGCCCTAAAGACTCCCACTGAAGGGGCTTCTACTGGCCACATCAGGGACATTTTGAGCATCAGAATAAATAATGATTATAATGGATTATAATCCATTGAATAAAACAGAAAACCATGAATCTATAGAGATAAATTTTACAGTGGAGATGCCCAGCAGACATTGCTTTCATCAGTGGGACAAATCAAAATCGTGTACCACCTGACAGGAGGCACCAAGTGAACACAGCATCACTTCCATGATATTCCTACAGAATGCAACCTACACTAATAATGGAAAAGAAAATGAGACAGACCCAAAGTGAGTGATATTTCACAAAATAACTGGCCTGTAATCTTGAAAATGTCAAGGTCGTGAAAATCAAGGGAAAATCTGAGGAACTGTTGCAGACTGAAGGAGACTAAAAGACATGAATAAAAAGAAATTAACATATGATTCTGAACTGTGTCCTTTTGCCATGAAAGATGTTAGTGGGGCAAAACTCAAACAGGGTCTGAGGATTCAATGGTAGTAATGTCTCAGTGTTAACTTCTTGATTTGACAGTTGTGGTTATGCAGGAGAATATCCTTGCCAGTGGGAAACACACATTAAAGTATTGGGAGGGGATTGGGAAAAGTATTCTCAAATGCTTCAGGAAATGATCTGCAAATTTGTGATTGTTTCTAAACAACATTATGTAGATAATGCACTCTTTGAAATGATACAAAATTCTTTCACCCTGGAAATTGTATGACTTAGTTTGTTCCTGTTGCTATAACCCAATACCTTAGACTAAGTAATTTATAAACAATAGAAAGTTATCACTTGAACCTGGGAGGTAGAGGTTGCAGTGAGCTGGGAAGGCTGGAGGCTGGGAAGTCAAAGGGCAGGGAACCTGCAGATTTGGTGTCTGGTGAGGGCTGCTCTCTGCTTCCAAGATGGCACTTTCTGGCTGCATCCTCTCATGGTGGAAGGGCAAAAGGGATGATTCCTACATCCTCACATGGGAGAAGAGATGGAAGGGCCTAAAGAGGCCTGGCTACTGCCCTCCAGCACTATCATAAGGGCATGAATCCCATTCTCCAGGGTGGAACCCTCATGACCTAATCACCTTCCAAAGGCCTCACCTTTTAATACCATCACCTTGGGGTTTAAGTTCCACCATATAAATTTTGGAGGGAGGCACACATTCAAACCATAGCATTCTACTTGCAGGAATTTTTTCTAGAGATATCTTTGCTCATATGTGTATAAGTTACTCAATGCAATGGTTTAATAAAGCAAAGATTTGAAAATAACCTAAATAATCACCAACATGGGCTGGTTAAATACATATGATATATCCAAACATAAAATGCATACCAAAAAAAAAAAAAAAGAATAATACAGCCTGGCACCAATCTGCAGAATACATTGTATGAAAAAGGCCAAGTATGGAGGAATAGAAGAAATAGGCCAAGTATAGAATAGGCCAAGTATAGAAATGCAATAATTTGTGTACAAAAAGAGATAAACAGTGTCAATGTGCTTGCTTTTGTATGCACAGAGGATCTCTGTAAATACACCCCAGACATTGAGACCACTGGGTGACTCTGGAGAGAGGTTCTGGTGCTTGGGAGAGTGACATGGGAGGAAGAATCTTCTACACCCTTCTGTACTTCAGAATTTTGAAGCAAGTGCATGTATTACCTGTTTAATAAATTAATTAAACTAAAATTATATATTAAAAAGTGAAATGCGCTGGGCACAGTGGCCCATGCCTGTAATCCCAACACCATGGGAGGCTGAGGCAGGAGGATCTCTTGAACCCAGGAATTCAAGACCAGCCTGGGCAACATGGTGAGACCCTCATCTCTACCAAAAATTTAAAAAATTAGCTGGTCATGGTGGTGCACACCTGTGGTCCCAGCTACTTAGGAGGCTGAGGTGGAAGAATTGCTTGAGCCCAGGAGGTTGAGGCTGCAGTGATCTGTGTTTATGCCACTGCACTTCAGTCTGGGTGAGAGAGATCCTGTCTCAGAACAAAACAAAACAAAATGGCATGCTACCTAGACACAGAAGGAATAGAAGGAATAAATTAACAAGAAATTTTAAAAATTTATCTGATCTCTTGTTACAAATTAGTAATCTGCCTTCTGGGACAGGTCACACAGCTCCCTGCAGGGCCTTGCTTAAGAACAATGAACAATTCTTATTGCCTGCTATTTTCATCTACTTAACCCGGAAAAATAAAATTATTTGTTGGGACTTTCAGTATTATGGACGGAATTGTGCCCCCTTCCCCCTGTTCCTATGTTGGAGTGTTGAAATCCTAACTCTCAGTCCCTCAGAATGTGATCATATTTGGAGATAGGGTCTTTAAAGAGGTAATTAAGTTAAAATAAGGTCACTATGATGGCCCTAATGCAATATAACTGGTGTCCCTACAAGAAGAGGAAATGGAAGAAGATGTGAAGACACAGGGAGAAGACAGCCTTGTATAAGCCAAGGAGAGTTTTGGAACAGATTTTGCCCTCACAGGCCTGGGGATGAACCAAACTTGCTGACATCCTGATATTGGACTTCCAGCCTCCAGAATCTAAGAACATAAATTTTTGTTGTTTAAACGATAGTCTATGGACTGTTCAGGCTGCCCGGTCTATGGAAGATTGTAAGGGCAGCCCTAGCAAACCCATGCATTCAGTCTCAGAAGTGGGAGCTGGACCAGGGCTTCTTCCCACAACAAGAACACATCCAGGCCAGGTGCGGTGGCTCATGCCTGTAATCCCAGCACTTTGGGAGGCTGAGGTGGGTGGATCACTTGAGGTCAGAAGTTTGAGACAAGCCTAGCCAACATGATGAAACCCCATCTCTACTAAAAATACAAAAATTAGCCCAGCATGGTGGCTCATGCCTGTAGTTTCAGCTACTCGGGAGGGTGAGGCAGAAGAATCACTTGAATCTGGGAGGCAGAAGTTACAGTGAGCTGAGATGGCGCCACTGCATTCCAGCCTGGGTGACAGAGTGAGACTCTGTCTCAAAAAAAAAAAAAAGGAACACATCCAGAGAATGGGCAGGCAGCCAGCATGGAAGGGGCTGGTGAGGGAACTAGTGAGAAAGGGAAGAAAGCACCCAGTGGGGCAGGACTTTGAATGCCATACTAAGGATATGGATGTGATTCCATAGGCAAATGGGAGCTATTGAAGGATACTGAAGAGAAGAATGGTGTGCTGTCAGTGTAACATATCAGGAAAGAACTTGATGGACAATGGATTGGAGTGGACACCAACTGGAAAGACCACTGTAGGCATCTGGTAAAAGATGTTCATTAGCCCTCAGATGATGAGAGCACAAGGTGGGCTTGACTTAGCTAGGAAGAGTTGACAGAATTGCTCATGTATTTGGGAAAATCATTCAGGGGAAGGGGTCTTGAGCTTTGTGGCGGACTGTATGGAAAGGAATGAGAAACAGACAAAGGAGTCAAAAAGTCTGCTTATGTCTATGCATAGCAAGGAGAAGAAAGGCGGGAAGGACAGAGGAGTGAACAAATTGCTTTGATTTGGAAAAGAGTGTGCAGGGAACCTGTGCAGAGGGCTGGGAGACATGGGTCTGTGGACTGTGACCAGGATGCGGAGCAGGGTCCATCACACTTGTTCAGAGGGGAGGACCAAAGCCTGTTTCAGGAAATTGCTTCTGGGGTGAAATGGAAGTGGTGTGTCTCCCACAGGAAGATGTAAGGGAACTTGAAGGACCAGAGTATAGCCCACCTGTGAGAGGCAGTAATTTAAACCCCTCTCATTTTTCTCCATGGCCAGATCTTGGAGGCACCATGCCCACGGCTCTGCCAGGTCTGTTGCAGGCCTAGTTTTTCATTCCTGGGATGGAGTATGGAGGCTGCGGTGGGAGGATCACCTGAGCCCAGGAGATCGAGGCTGCAGAGAGCAGTGTTTGCGCCACTGCACTCCAGCCTAGGCGCCAGAGTGACACCCTGTCTCAAAACAAGCAAACAAAAAACAAACCAAAACAAAACTAATGATGCAAAATTTTAAAATTAAAAAAAAAAGAAGAAAATACAGGGTCCACGAAGAGGAGTGGATCCACCCCGTCTTCCTTCCCTGCTGCCATGCCCTTTGGCAGGCAGCCGTCCCCACGCCCGGAAAGCCCCAGCTTCGGCTCAGCCCACAGCACAAGGGCATATCCTTCTGCCTGCGCAGGCCAGGGTGCTCGACGCCCTCGCGGTCCGCGTGCGCGCCCCCACGCAGGCTCAGCAGCGCCCGGGCCTGCAGCAGAGGCCGGAGGAAGCGCCACGGGCGGCTCAGACCTGAGGCCGCAAGGGCGCGCCGGGCGGGCAGGGCAGAGGGTCCGATTTCCTCCCTCTGACCGGAAAAAAAGCCACTTTCCCTGGGAAGAACTCGAAGAAGTTGGATGTCTCATCTTCACCTTGGATTTGGGGTCTCGGCCCGCGGGCGACTCACCCCACCCACCAGGATCCCACGAAGCCGGGCATGCTCAGCCCGCTAGCGCCATCTAGTGTCGAATGAGGAGGCGACCCTCTGCGGCTGGAGGAGACGCTTGGGCGTGTGGTGAGTTAGCTTCCAGGTTATGCAAAGCGGGGGTCAGCGGAGAGTCGGGGGTGTGACAGCCAGGGCCTCCAGCGGGTAGGGGATGCGACCTAGGAGTCTATGAGAAACTGACTCCTGCTTGGACTCTGTATTCTGTTTCCTAGAGCTGCCGTAACAAATTACCACTAACTGGGTGGCTTAAGGCAGCAGAGGTGTCTTCTCTCACAGTTCTGGAGGCCAGAAGTCTGAAATCAAGGCGTGGGCAGGGCCGTGCCCCCTCCGCAGGCTCTAGAGAGAGTCTTTCCTGGCCTCTTTCTAGCTTTTGGCGGCTGCCCGCAATTCTTGTTGTGGGTTTGCTTACAGATGCCTCACTCCAGTCTCTGTCTTCCTGTATGTCCAGGCCCACATCTCCCTCCTATAAGAACACGGGTTATAGGATTAGAGCCCACCCAATCCAGTAGGATTCATCTTAACCTGATCACATCCTATTTCCACATAAGATCACATTCACAGGAACCAGAGGTTAGGACACCCTCCAAAGAATCTTTCCGCTCAACAGATGTCCCCCGAGCACCTGTAAGGCGCCAGGCTGGTGCTGAGGGCTGGGCACATGGAGCTGCTCTGTCCTTGAGGTTCTCACGACTGGCACTAATAGTGTCATTACCGATCTCTGTCCCCCTTCAACCTTGACTCCTCAGTGCCTAGCAGGGCCGGCCCAGAGGCCCTGTATTTCATTGAATTAGGAAGGAAGGATGGAGGAAGGGCAGGAGAGAGGAAAGAAGGGCTGCAGGAATGATGCAGGGAGACCACGCAGCGGGGAAGGGGGTGCAGAGCATTTGGCTAGTGCTTTACAGAGCAAGTGCTGTTGGAGCTGGGTCTTGAACCGATAGTAGTTTGGTTGCCAGGCAGAAGAGATGGGCCAGGGGGAGAGGCCTTCTAGGCAGAGCTAACAGGTGGGCAATGCCCAGTTGTGAGTGGGGCCTTGAGGTTGGGGAGTTTGGGAGCCAGGTGTGGTTGGAAGGGAGGGTGTGGGGGAAAGGTGCTGTCAAATGGTCCAGACCTGGAGACTGTGGCTCTATGGTGAAGGGCTTTGAGAGCCATTCTCTTGGTTTGAAGTATCTTGCAGGTGGGCAACCGAGAAGGTTTTAAAGAATGTGCTAGGTGTCATAATTACCAGGGGTGGAGACGGGGCAACAGGCAGAGACCCATGAAACGGAGGTCCATAGAATATCCTACCTTATAAATAAAAATTATTATTATTTTTTGAGACAGTGTAGAACTGTGATCTGATCTGATACGTTCTGTCCTTTAATATCTGAGTTAAATATGTTATTGGCTCCCAATCCAGACCCCAAGAGAGGATTCTTGGATCTCCCGCAAGAAAGAATTCAGGGCCTGCCCACAGAGTAAAGTGAAAGCAAGTTTATGAAGAACGTAAAGGAATAAAAGAACGACTACTGTATAGACAGAGCAGTGGCGTGGGCTGCTCCACTGAGTATATTTATAGTTATTTCTTGATTATATGCCAAACAAGGGGTGGATTATTCATTAGATTTCCAGGAAAGGGGTGGGAATTCCTGGAACTGAGGGTTCCTCTTCCTTTTACACCATGTAGGGTAACTTCTGGACATTGCCATCGCATTTGTAAATGGTCATGGTGTTAGTGGGAGTGTCTTTTAACAAGGCAATGCATTATAATTAATGTATAATGAGCAATGAGGATGACCAGAGGTCACCTTCATCATCATCTTGGTTTTGGTGGGTTTTATCTGGCTTCTTCTTCTTTTTTTTTTTTTTTTTTTTTTGAGATGGAGTTTCGCTCTTGTTGCCCAGGCTGGAGTGCAATGGCCCAATCTCGGCTCACTGCAACCTCTGCCTCCCGGGTTCAAGCGATTCTCCTGCCTCAGCCTCCTGAGTAGCTGGTTTAGCTGGCTTCTTTACTGCATCCTGTCTTATCAGTGTGGTTTTTGTGACCTATATCTTGTGACCTCCTGTCTCATCCTGTGACTTAGAATGCCTAACCATCTGGGGATGCAGTCCAGTAGGTCTCAGCCTTATTTTACTCAGCCCCTATTCAAGATGGAGTCATTCTGGTTTGAACGCCTCTGACAAATATGTTTATCTTTCTTATAGTTATGAATACATTTGGATCTACCATCTTATTTTGTATGAGCTCTTTATTTTCTTCTTTTTACTTTTTCCTATCTTCTTTTGGATTAAAAATGTTATCAATTTTCTACAATTTCTATTTTTCCATTGGACGAAATCTGTAAGATTGTACTTCGATTCTTTTGGAAGTCAATGTTGGGACTCAGAAACTGATATCCCAATGGTTCTTTGACATGCTGGACTAAAGAAGCAGGCTCATGATCTCTTTGACCTTCCTCCAACTCCTGTTTCTGAATTCTTTGTTTCTCTCAAAGCACAGAATGAGGCTATTTTCTGAAGTTTCCAGGTGCTTGGGAGTTGATAAAATTAAAAAAAAAATTTTTAATGAAGTTCTCTTATCTACCTAGAAACCAGACCCCGAAATAGGACCACAATTGCCTTCCGTCCTCTCCCTGAAATCTCATTATCTCAGAAAAGCAAGACTGAAGAATGTAACCACACCTGGATGAACTTTTTCCCAAGACATTTATTTATTTAATTTATTTTTTGAGACAAGGTCTCACTCTGTCACCCAGGCTGGAGTAAAGTGGCCAAACATGGCTCATGCAGCCTCAACCTCCCAGGCTCAAGTGAGCCTCCTGCCTCAGCTTCCTGAGTAGCTGGGACTGTAAGAGTGTGCCACCATGCCTAATTTTTTGATATTTCTTGGAGACGGCGTCTCCCCATGTTGCCCAGGCTATTCTTGAACTCCTGGACTCACGCAATCCTCTCACCTCAACCTCCCAAAGTGCTGGGATTACAGGCTTGAGCCACTACACCCAGCTTTTTTCACAAGATGATGTCTGCCTCTTGTGCGCATCCAAATTCCAAACAGAATTATTTACAAGCTAATTTCTGTTTTCCAGGTCCATTCATTTCCCCTGAAAATCATTTATTCTTACACTCCTCACTTCCCTCTCCCTAATGAAGAGGGTATTTAAGTGTCAGTCCTTTGGCCCTGTACTTGAGTTTTCATATTTGTAGACTCCCATGCATGTGTTTTCTGTTGTTAATCTGTGTTTCATTATAGGAGTGTCTCCTGTGATTCTTTTTTTTTTTTTTTTGAGACTGAGTTTCACTCTTGTTGCCCAGGCTGGAGTGCAATGGCGTGATCTCGGCTCACTGCAACCTCCGCCTCCCTGGTTCAAGTGATTCTCCTGCCTCAGCCTCCCAAGTAGCTGGGATTACAGGCATGCACCACCACGCCTGGCTAATTTTGTATTTTTAGTAGAGACGAGGTTTCTCCATGTTGGTCAGGCTGGTCTCCAACTCCCATCTTCAGGTGATCCACCCGCCTCGGCCTCCCAAAGTGCTGGGATTACAGGCGTGAGCCACTGCGCCCGGCCTTCTGTGATTCTTTATAATGAGGAGAAAAGAGATCATCCCCTTTCCGCCCCTACATCACCCAACTTTTTCTTAAACAAATTGAAGTTATTCATTATTTCTCTCCTCCTCCAAAATTTATAGACATTGGCCTGTCTGTCCTGAAATTTTAAAAAATTTGACTTTTGTTATAAATTTCTAATTATATTGCATTATTATCAAATAATATAGTCTGAATAATAAGGATCCTTTGGAATTTGTAAAGGCTTCCATTATAGCTTACCAAATTGTTTTAAATGTTGAATATCTCAAAAAGAATGCATATTCTTTATCCCCAAGTATAAAGTGCTATATAGAGCTAATAGCTTAATCTTATTAAGTATATTGCCCCTATTTTTAACACCTCTGCTTGACCATAGAGGAGCCTGGTAATATTTCAAACTACAATTGTTGACTTACCTATTTCTCCCTGAAGTTTGTCAGTTGTTGCTTGCCCTATGCTCCTATCATAAACATGTGCCAAATGGATTTTTCATGTCTTTCTTTCGTTTTCACGCCAAGCTCTGTTCTTATTTGCTCCATTTGAATGGTTTGATGCTCAGGCACATGGTCCTCTTTCAAATTAAAATCAAAATGCTGGTGAAGGTTAGAAACAGATTTGGGTTCATAAAATGGTCAGGCACTGAAAAGGGATCTGGTAGTGAAGGACGGCCCTTGTTTCAGAATATGGGGAGAGCTTTCTGACGTCTGTGGCCTCGTCCACTCACTGAAGGAGATAAAAACTGCAGATACTGCAACTCTTTCACCAGGTGGTGCAGTAAGCACACAGTTCGGAGTTCAGTCTACCCAACTACTTGGACAAGAACCCAAGATTCCAGTAAGAAAAAGAAGGAATGGGGGATTTTCAATGAAAGATGAGAGGTCCATAGCCAATATCCTGTGTGTGTGTGTGTGTGTGTGTATACCAGGACCAGAACCTTATAACAGCAGAATGTGAGATCTGAACTGGATCCTCTGACTTGCTTGTGTTTTTTTTTGTTTTTGTTTTTGTTTTTGTTTTTGTTTTTAAGACAGAGTCTCCCTCTGTTGCCCAGGCTGGAGTGCCATGGTGCAATCTTGGCTCACCGTAACCTCCGCCTCCTGGGTTCAAGCGATTCTTCTGCCTTAGCCTCCCGAGTACCTGGGATTACAGGTGCCCGCCACCACGCCCAGCTAATTTTTTGTATTTTTAGTAGAGACAGAGTTTCACCACATTGGCCAGGTTGGTCTTGAACTCCTGACCTCGTGATCTGGCCGCCTTGGCCTCCCAAAGTGCTGGGATTACAGCCGTGAGCCACCGCGTCCAGCCTGACTTGCTTGTTTTTACAGAGATAATCAATCCAGAGTGATGAAACAGACAAATGCTTTGGTCCATCCATTCATCCACCCATCCATCCATCCACCCATCCATCCATCCATCCACCCATCCATCCATCCATTCATCCACCCATCCATCCATCCATCCATCCATCCATCCACCCATCCATCCATCCACCCATCCACCCATCCATCCATCCACCCATCCACCCATCCATCCATCCATCCATCCATCCATCCATCCACCCATCCATCCATCCACCCATCCATCCACCCATCCATCCATCCATCCATCCATCCATCCATCCATCCATCCATCCAGTATTTACTGAATGTCACCAAGGACTTGCCAAGGTCACATTGCTGTTTAGTAGCAGAAGTTAGTTGAGAACTAGATCACCTAGAGAGAAAATGCAAAATCTTAGAATATCTCCAGATTTTATTATTTACTTTTGGAAAGAGATTTTGGCATTCATTTAAATATCAATACATTTAATATTTTATTTTATTTATATTTATTTATTTATTTTAATTTTTATTTATTTTGTGAGACAGAGTCTCGCTCTGTCTCCCAGGCTGGAGTGCAATGGCGCAATCTTGGCTCACTGCAACCTCCGTCTCCTGGGTTCAAGTGATTCTCCTACCTCAGCCTCCTGAGTAGCTGAGATTACAGGAGCCTGCCACCATGCCTGGCTAATTTTTGTATTTTTAGTAGAGACGGGGTTTCACCATGTTGGCCAGGCTGGTCTTGAACTCCTGACTTTAGGTGATCGCACACCTCAACCTCCTAAAATGCTCAGATTACAGGCATGAACCACCATGCCTGGCTTATTTTATTTCATTTTTTGAGATGGAGTCTCACTTTGTTGCCCAGGCTGGAGTGCAGTGGTGTGATCTTGGCTCACTGCAACCTCCACCTCAAGTGATTCTCCTGCCTCAGCCTTCTAAGTAGCTGCGATTACAGGCATGCACCACCATGCCCCACTAATTTTTGTATTTTTAGTAGAGACAGGGTTTCACCATGTTGGCCAGGCTGGTCCTGAACTCCTGACCTTAAGTGATCCAGCTGCCTCAGGCTCCCAAAGTGCTGGGATTACAGGCATAAGCCACAGTGCCCAGCCCTGTTTAATATTTTAGAAATTAACGGCAGCCAAAACAAATAAGAAAGCATACTGGGGTGTGTGGAGAGGGAAGGGGTATGATGGGGGCGGGACCGGAAGCCCTTGGATCCTACTCGTTCTCCAAGGAAGCAGCTAACAGGTAGCACCTAACAGGTAGCACCTAAAGAGACACAGACAAACAAATGTAGTGTGTGCAACTCAGTTGGCTCCTGCATTAGGGGGAAAAGCAATTCTTGAAGGCATTTTTTGGGAAATTTGAATATGACAATAGGGGAAATTTGAATATGCATATGATATGATGGGATGTTAAAGAATCGTTGTTAATTTTCTTGCGTGTGATAATGGTGTTGTGGTTATGTAGGAGAGTGTCTTTATATTTGGGAGACACACACTAAAGTGTTGAGGGGTGAAGTGTCATGATAATGCGACTGACTGTTAAACTGTTTAGCCAAACACACACGTGCACACACACATACATACACAGTCATTAAAGCTAACATGCCAAATGGGTAACAATTGCTGAATCTAAGTGGAGCGTGTTTATTGTACTGTTCTTTCAGCTCTTCAGGGTGTTGGGAAATGTTCATAGTTGAAAGCTGGATGGAGGCATGCAGCTCTTAGGAGATGCATACATACAGGTCCAGTTGAGAACTGTGTGCTGGGTATTTACAGGGGGTGACACTCCCTGAAGGTTAGACAGAGGTGGCCTCTGACCCCTTCCTGCGTACAGGTGTGAGAGGCAGAGCACCTCACTGTAATCTGGATCTGCCCACGATGCCCTGTGGGCACTGGGTAGATAAGAGGGTAGGCAACAGGTTTCTCTTAGGAAAGGAACTGAAGAGGCCAGTCTGAAAAAGTGATCTCTAGAGTGTGACTTGCACATAGTAGATGCTTAATAAATCTGCCAGTATTAATTGTCTCAACAGATGCTTATGGATTTTATTGACATTAGATGGTAAAACTGGAAACATGAGTGCCTGTTTATTAGTCTCTTCTACTACACCGGTGGATTCCTTTGAGGAGTTGGTCTGACAGTCCCCTGAGAAGAGGCAGTGGCTGGCTGTCAGTGCTGTCCTGGAAACCCCTTTCTCCCTTAGTTGCCTAGAAAAACCTCCATAAGGGGCAGTGCATCTCAACTGACCCCACTCTACCCTGGGATGAGGATGGCCAAAGCAGGTGGCCAGGGGAGCATGAAGGACCAAGAAGTGCTTGGTATACAGTAGGCACTCAGTGGCTATCCCCTGGGTGGTAACCAATCATTTGCTGAGTCCCTATTATGTGCCGGGCATGGTAGTCCTTTGCATCCTCCTCATGAACCTCATTATTCTGGTTTTACGAACATGTGAGAAGAAAGGGAACCAAGGATGGTAGGAAGTTCCTCTTGGAGCTGCAGAAAGAGAAAGAGGCAGAGGTCGGCCAAGGGCACAGGGGAAGGGGCAGTGGTTTGGGGAGCGAGTCAGACCAGCCTTCCTCGCAGCAGAAATGTACAAGAAGGAAAAGGTGTTGAGTCTGCCAAAGAGGAGGGGAAGCAATGACCTCTGTGTGAAGGTGGACAAGCAGAAGATGCAGATGCCTGGGTAAAGTCAACTCCAGCCTCTTTCTAGTCATGAGGTTTTGACCTGAGCGGGGTCTACTTAGGTCAATCCCCATGGCTGACCTAGGACAAAGCAGGCACTAGCCTTGAAGTTGCAAGACCTGGGCTGATCCTCATAGGCCTTGATAGCTGCATGACTTGTGGGTCAGTAGACAATCAGAGAGTGCACTGTCTGCAGGGAATTCACAAACAGTAACAAAACTGACTAAAAGTCACCCTGCCTTTTAGCAACACCATGTGCTGGCAATTCTGAACAATGGCAGTGATAAAGGACTTCTCCCTGGAAGAACTCCATTGTCAGGCTAAGTTCTATGCAATTGCTGCCATTACTGTTGAATTTTAATAAAATATAGGTAAGCTTCAGACTAGCTCATTTTTATTAGTTATCTCTTATTTATTTATTTATTTGAGACGGAGTCTTGCTCTGTCTCCCAGGCTGGAGTGTAGTGGCATGCTCTTGGCTCACTGCAATCTCCACCCTCTGGGTTCGAGCAATTCTCGTGTCTCAGCCACCTGAGTAGCTGAGACTACAGGCACATGCCATCGTGCCTGGCTAATTTTTGTATTTTTTGTAGAAATGGGGGGTCTCACCATGTTGCCAAGGCTGGTCTCAAACTCCTGGGCTCAAGCAGTCCTCCTGCCTCAGCCTCCCAAATTGCTGGGATTACAGGCATGAACCACCAGGCCTGGCTGTTTTCCCCTCTTTTGTAAAAAAACAAAACAAAACAAAAAAACAAAAAAAAATTAATGTAATTAACAAATATTTAACTCATTATTTATTTCTGTATTGTAATATTTATTTTATGTTTTATTTTGAATTTTGCTTGGAAGATTGTTTTTTCTTTTTAGATGGAGTTTTGCTCTTGTCGCCCAGGCTGGAGTGCAATGGCATGATCTTAGCTCACTGCAACCTCCACTTCCTAGGTTCAAGCAATTCTCCTGCCTCAGCCTCCCAAGTGGCTGGGATTACAGGCATGCACCACCATGCCCGGCTAATTTTGTATTTTTAGTAGAGACGGAGTTTCACCATGTTGGCCAGGCTGGTCTCAAACTCCTGACCTCAGGTGATCTGCCAGCCTTGGCCTCCCAAAGTGCTAGGATTACTGCACCCAGCCTTGGATGGTTGTTTATACAAAGTTTAATACAAGAAAAACTTCACTGCCTATTTATTTTCTGGTCTTTTTTTTTTTTCTTTTGAGACAGAGTCTTGCTCTGTTGCCCAGGCTGGAATGCAGTTGAACAATTATACCTCACTGCAGTTTCAACCTCCTGGTCTCAAGTGATTCTTCCACCTCAGCCTCCTGAGTAGGTGGGACTACAGGTGCCACCACCACGCCTGGCTAATTTTTTTCTATTTTTTATAGAGATAAGGGGTCTCATGTTGCCCAGACTGGTCTCAAACTACTGGCCTCAAGTGATCTGCCCACCTTGGCCTCCCAAAGTGCTGGAATTACGGGTATGAGCCATTGTGCCCGGCCTTTTCTGGCCATTTTATTATTTGTTTCATTCTATATTAGTCTGTTTCCACACTGCTGATAAAGACATACCTGAGACTAGGCAATTTACAAAAGAAAGAGGTTTAATAGGACTTACAATTCCACATGGCTGGGGAAGCCTCACAATCATGGTGGAAGGCAAGGAGGAGCAAGTCTCATCTTACATGGATGGCAGCAGGCAAAGAGAGAATGAGGAAGATGTAAAAGCGGAAACCCCTTATACAACCATCAGATCTCATGAGACTTATTCATTACCATGAGAACAGTATGGGGGAACTGCCCCCATGATTCAATTATCTCCCACCACATTCCTCCCATAACACTTGGGAATTATGGGAGTACAATTCAACATGAGATTTGGGTGGGGACACAGAGCCAAACCATATCATTCCGCCCCTGGCCCCTGCCAAATCTCATGTCCTCACATTTCAAAACAAATCATGCCTTCCCAATAGTCCCCCAAAGTCCTAACTCATTTCAGCATTAACTCAAAAGTCCACAGTCCAAAGTCTCATCTGAGACAAGGCAAGTCATTAAAAATAAAGTACGGGTTGAAACCCACTAAAGTGATTTCAAGAGCCACCAATGGGTTGAAACCCCCAGTTTGGAAATCTTTGGGCTAAATGATCCACTGACATTCTGCGGGTGTATAACCAATGGTCCTGAGCTCAGATTCCCAGGGCCAGGCCTGAGGGATGAAGGGGTGGACAGGGAGGAAGCAGGGGTGATGTCCTGCTCGGCCCCTACAGCCAGCAGGTTGGAAGGCAGATCTCCAGATGCTTTTAAACAAGCCCAAAATACAGTGTCTTAGGTGAAATAGCTCCCAATTTTTAACAGTTAGCAGGTATTAACTCTGGTTTTAAATCCAATATAATAAGTTTGTCATTTTTATTTTTGAATACTGTGCAAGTAAGCAAGTGACGGGCAGGGGAGGGGGGTGGCAGGGAAGAGAGAGAGAGAGAAACCTATATGGCCAGAGGTTTAGTTCTCTATGTAAATTATCAATCCTCTTTTTCTTCATCTTTGCCAGCCTGTCTATATCAAATCAGTTCAGCAGAATCACAGCCAGAAAGACCCCTGTGCCTAGAACAGGGCGCATGTTTGCTTAATTCACCTCCAGACCCACTCCTCAGCCCAGTCTTGTTTGCAAGCACCCCTCCCTCGCTCAGCATGTCTGGGTTAGCTTTGCAACCACAGAGTCACTGGAGGCAAAGAGTGCCTTAGGTAGCAGGAGGTGAAAAGTGTTCCCTGGGAACGTCTTTTCCACCTGATCCCCATTCCCGAGCATCCTTGGGTCACCCATGGCCTGCCTCCAGCGGGTGCAGAGGGTAGCTCCTTCCAGAGGGCCCAGGTGCTAATGACAGGTCATGGCATCTGAAGCCTGGGCTGGCTCAGGAGGCAGAAGAAAGTGAGCAACTGTGGCTCCTGCCAGGAAGAGACCTGGGCAGCTACACAGAATAACTAGTTCCACCTCTGCATCCTCTCTTCGCCCTGCCCTGCTGATTGTACAATCGTTTTTCTAGAGTGAGAAACGCCAGCTCCATACCTTGTGATTGGTTTTCTCCTCCAAGTGTCAGCTTGGGGAAGAATACTGCCACTCAACTACTGAATTTGAGGATTCCTTAATCTCCCTGACCCTGGGGTGTGGTCTCAGAAAACAAAAGAGGCAATGTAAAAGCAAACTATATCCTATTAAAAAATTATGGTGGGTGCGGTGGCTCACACCTGTAATCCCAGCACTTTGGGAAGCCAAATCGGGCGGATCACAAGGTCAGGAGATCGAGACCATCCTGGCTAACAAGGTGAAACCCCGTCTCTGCTAAAAAATACAAAAACTTAGCCAGCTGTGGTGGTCGGCACCTGTAGTCCCAGCTACTCGGGAGGCTGAGGCAGGAGAATGGTGTGAACCCAGGAGGCAGAGCTTGCAGTGAGCTGAGATCGCGCCACTGCACTCCAGCCTGGGTGACAGAGCAAGACTCTGTCTCAAAAAAAAAAAAAAAAGAAATTATTATGGGAAATTTCAAACAGGCACAACAGAGAATAGTTCAATGAGCCTTCATGTACCCATTGCTCTGCTTCAACAGTTATCAATATTCTATTAATTTTGTGCCATTTAAAAAAATGAGCCTTTGAAGTCATGTTTACTGCCAGGGAAAGATCTTCTTGGTTTATGGAAAAAGACAGTTTATAAAATATTAATAGTTATGGTAGTGTGATTTCAGTCATGTTAAAATGCACTTTTAGACATTTGGAACAGCAGATTACCACAAGGTAAATGTGTCTGATGGACTACTGCTGAGCACTTAGTATCTGTGGCTTGTTCTGGTGGCTTATTTTTTTAATTTTTTAAATTTTATTTATTTTTGATTGATTTATTTTTTTTTGAAATGGAGTCTCACTCTGTCACCCAGGCTGGAGTGCAGTGGTGCTATCTTGGCTCACTGCAAGCTCCGCCTCCTGGGTTCACACCATTCTCCTGCCTCAGCCTCCCCAGTAGCTGGGACTACAGAAGCCTGCCACAATGCCCAGCTAATTTGTTGTATTTTTAGTAGAGATAGGGTTTCACCATGTTAGCCAGGATGGTCTCGATCTCCTGACTTCATGATCTGCCCGCCTTGGCCTCCCAAAGTGCTGGGATTACAGTTGTGAGCCTCTGGCGGCTTATTTTTTAAAAAAGAATGTGTCCTGTTTAGAGGGACAGGGTGAGGCAGTCTCTTATCCTGGCAGAGAGATGCACAGCTGTTTGTCACCTGCTTCAAAACACTCTGCCATGTACCATTCACCCACTCAGCATTATGTTTCTGGTGTTGAAGAAAACAGCACTGTGACAGAAAGCGACTGGGGCTTCAGTAACACTGCAAACTGAATTCATAAATGCTAGGTGCCACTGAAAGTCATGGTGTCCAAATATATTTGACTAAGGTGTCTGCTGGATATTCTTACTAAATTTTTTTTTGAGACCGGGTCTTGCTCTGTCACCCAAGCTGGAGTGCAGTGGTGCGATCTTGGCTCACTGCAACCTCCGCCTCCCGGGTTCAAGCAATTCTCCTGTCTCGCCCTCCTGAGTAGCTGGGACTACAGGTGTGTGCCACCACACCCAGCTGATTTCTTTTTTGACTTTTAGGAGAGAAGGGGTTTTGCCACGTTAGCCAGGATGGTCTTGATCTCCTGACCTCGTGATCCGCCCACCTTGGCCTCCCAAAGTGCTGGGATTACAGGTGTGAGCCACTGCACCTGGCTATTCTTGCTAAATTAAAAAAAAAGTTATAATGCTGTCAACTGGATGATCCTAATTTTGATTCTGATAAAATATTAGCATAGGAAGAAGGCTTGGATGGATGCCAAAAAGTTAGCAGTAATGTTATGTGGGCTGGGCTTCTGTGATAGCTTGGATTCTTCTTGCTTATTTTTATAGTCTACTTTTTTTTTCCTATGTGGTGCATATAGAAAAATGAAAGCAACTTAAACATTCAAAATAAATAAAGGTTTATTTTATGAATCTCAGTGCCATTGCATATGAAAGCAAGAAGTGCAACTGGGTGCTCTACCTAAGGTCCTGAGCTGGAAGAACCTGTCTGAGGAAGAACCTGTCTGATGAAAAACCCGTCTTTGTCAGACAGGTTTGAGAGAGGACACTGGAAATGGCTTTGTTTCCTCAGGTATCAAAGAGGGTGGAGATGGGGTTACAGGTGTGGGCATTGCACAGGCAAAACAAAACACCCAACAGAACCTAGGGAGTCCTTTGTGCATGGGCACACACAAGAGAGTGGCACTTTAGGCAAATGGCCCTAATCTAGTGCAGCAGGGTTGAAATGAGTGCTTGGCTCCTCGTAAAATAAGGTTCCATTTCCCAAGGAGACTTTAAGCAGCTTGTACATGGAGTGAACCCAGAAAATCTGCACGAGTCTCAGTTAATTTAGAAAATTTATTTTGCCAAGGTTGAGGACGGGCCCGTGACACAGCCTCAGGAAGTCCTGATGACATGTGTCCAAGGTGGTCGGGGCACAGGCATGTTTTTATACATTTTACGGAGACATGAGACATCAATCAATATATGTAAGTAGTACATTAGTTCCGTCCGGAAAGGCGGGGACAACTCAAAGCAACCCTCGCCCCACCCCGTCCCTCGCACCCCCAGGTTTCCAGGTCACAGATCTATGGGAGATTCTTTTGAGTTTCTGATCAGTCTTTCCAAAGGAGGCAATCAGAATATGCGTCTATCTCTGTGAGCAGAGGGATGACTTTGAATGGAATGGGCGACAGGTTTGCCCTGAGTGGTTCCCAGCTTGAGGGGGCCAAGATATTTTCCTTTCACATTTCCCCCCTTTTCTTTTTAAAAATCTTTTGGAGAAAGCATTTTAGAAAAAAGTGAATCTCTGGTCTCAGGTTTCATCTGATCTCTCATGGTAAGGACAGTTTATTCCTAGACGGGTAGGCCTCAAAAGCTCATTTTTAGCAGGTTGTGAAGTCTCATGTCCTATAAAGAGAAAATGCGGGGAGGAAGGGAGAAAAACAACAACAAACAAAAGAACAATCCTGGAAAAATTGAGATAGGCCACATTACTCTGAAGTTCATACATTAGTAGGCAGGTATGAAAGTGGCTTATGTATGTAAATAGGTTACTGTTATTTTCTTCTGAGGTTTGAGTTGTTTAGCTTCAGTTCACAGGGCTTTAAGAAAGCACAGCTGAGTTTTCAGTGACTCCAAATTAGGCAAAATGGAAAAAAAAGAAAAAACCTGAAAATATTATTTTGAAGACTTGTAGCCAAGAAAAATTAGAATTTGGTTCAAACTGTAGAAAATAATAAAAATTGAAAAAACATTAAGCAAGACTAGAATCTAACAACAGGTGTACTATAGTTTTGAAACAATTTTTCTCCAGTTTCCCATTTTTACTAAAGATAAATCATGCTAGAACTGGTTTGCTTTATTACACTTGGCCTAATTATTTGCCTACAGTGCAGCGAGAATAATTATTTTTTACACAGGCTTTTAAATTGGCTTTGGTGGAACTTCCTCCATAAGAGGAATCTCAGGTAAGACTTTTTAAAGCCAAGCCCAGCCATAGATATGTGTCATCAAATACCTGTGAGTTGAGTGAATTTCCTCTCCTGTTGACATTCCAAGATAAACCTGGGGCTTCTGTGCCTGTCAGAAAGTGACATACTTTATTTACCACAGGTCAGAAACCCTGTACATGGACTGTGTACACAAAATATGAGGGCAGTTTCCCAAAGGCTTTATTGACTGTATAAGTCAAGTTTGATTCCTTAAAGGAAAGCACACCATTCCAGTCAAAGCCTTGGTATAATAACTAGTTTCTCCAATTGTGTCCTGTTACAAATGAGAACAGATTCTTATTACACTTATGCAAATAACCATATTACCATAAGTTAAAAATACTCACAAATAGTTTCCAAATTCTGGAGAAATTATGTAGAGAGAAACAAATATGCTCCAAATTTTGTTCATAGAATTATACTGAACTGTTAAAAGCTGTCAATAGCTCAAAAGAAAAGTTTTAAGGCTCTGAAAAACAAAACAAAGGATCAGCAAACATTTTAAGCAAAAAGTCAATAAGATTAGTTCAGTCCAGGCAGTTAATTCCTGTTCTGCTTGATACTCATGAACGTTTTAGCTCTCCATGAGTCCTGAAAGTTTTTCCTCTATTCTAATGTCACAATCTCCAAAGTTATCAGAAACCTCCATTCAAGAGCACCTATTATAGTTTTATAGCTGATTATAAGACCACCTTCTAAAGAGAACAAAACAAGACAATTGTCCATGGATGGACAAAGTCTTAGGGCAACCATAGTCAAAGACATAATTGATGAAGAAATTTGTTACTTCTGTGGCACACTGTAATTTTAACATGACAATTATGATTATTACTGATAATGTACACTAAATTATATCCTAATTATAGTTTTCCCTAATTTTGGAACACATACCAATAACATATTTATACAAAAATAGCTCAAAGAAAACCCAACACCATTTCATATTTGACAATGCTTCCTGTATAATTTTTGTATCAAATAAGCCAAATTATGGTTTTTTTTGGACTTTAGGGAACCTAAATATCTTAAAGGACTAATTAGGTCAGAAAAAAGACATAATTTATAATCCAATTTTGGAAAGTTTGTCAAATATCAAAGGTTTTAAACACTTGATATCACAAAATAGGATCACAGGTCATTGTAAAATAAGTCATTCATTTAACCAAAGTGATAACTCAAGGATTAAAAAAAAAAAAAAAAAAGGAGAAAACCTTTATTCTTTGAGACAGACAACTAAATTTTCCAAACAATAAGCCCTAATAAAAACAGCATGGGCCAGGCGCGGTGGCTCACACCTGTAATCCCAGCACTTTGGGAGGCCGAGGCGGGAGGATCACAAGGTCAAGAGATAGAGACCATCCTGGCCAACATGGTGAAACCCGGTCTCTACTACTAAAATAAATACAAAAATTACCTGAGTGTGGTGCTGCGCACCTGTAGGCCCAGCTACTCGGGAGGCTGAGGCAGGAGAATCACTTGAACCCAGGAGGTGGAGGTTGCAGTGAGCCGAGATCACGCCACTGCACTCCAGCCTGGCGACAGATCGAGACTCTGTCAAAAAAAAAAAAAAAAAAAAAAAAGCAGCATGAAACCAAACTTTTATAAACAATCTATAAAATTTTAATCTTGACCATAAGATATAACTTCCATAAACCTTTTATAGCCTTTATAACCTTTATTAAGGAGTTGGATAATGCTTCAAGAAAACCTTGTTAATCTGACATAGGCCCATATGCTGGTCTTGCATCACAGTGTGCCTTTAACATTAATGATTAATTTATAGAGAAACTGAACTTATTTTATCATTCAAAATTGGCGCTTATAATCTTAGGTGCCTACCTCTTCCACAATAGTCCCTGGGCCTTGAGGAGTTGAATAACTTCAATTTCTTGCCCTATGTCTCAGGAATGCAGTTTACTTTGATTGGCATCTTCTATGGGGCCTAAAGATGAGGCTTTAATTGCTGTCAGTGTTTAAGATTTAGCAGGACTTGGTGTCTTTTTTAGACCCAGGAATCAAAGCCCTGTAACTCAATGTCACAAGGACTTTAAAAGCACATACAGGAAGATACATGGATGTAATAACCTTAATTGAGAAGATTTGTTTGTTTGTTTGTTTGTTTTTGAGATGGGATCTCACTCTATTGCCCAGGCCAGAGTGCAGTGGCATGATCTTGGCTCACTGCAACCTCTGCCTCCTGGGCTCAAGCAATTCTCCTGCCTCAGCCTCCCGAGTAGCTGTGATTACAGGCGCACACCACCACGCCCCGCTAATTTTTGTATTTTTAGTAGAGATGGGGTTTTCCCAGGTTGGCCAGGCTGGTCACAAACTCCTGACCTCAAATGATCCATCCACCTTGGCCTCCCAAAGTGCTGGGATTAGAGATGTGAACCATGCACCAGCCAAGAAAAATTTTTTTATCTCAGTTTTTTTCCTAAGTGAACCAAAACTTAATAATAAGATGACAACTTGATCATATTAAAGTTTTTGCTTTTTAATATAAATCCTCTTATTGTGACTTACACCGACCATTTGTGACACGCTTGGACTTTCTGGTTTGTGCTGAACATCCCTCCTTCTTAAACAACCATTTTATTTTAGGATTAAATTTACCATACGAGATTCTTTCTCATATAAAATTATTTCGCTTTAAGCTTTCTTACCACAAAAAATACCTCTTTATCGCAAAATTATTTCTCTTTAAGCTTTCTTACGACAAAAAATACCTCTTTATTTTTATTATTTTTTATTTATTTATTTTTTGAGAAGGAGTCTTGCTCTGTCACCCAGGCTGGAGTGCAGTGGCGTAATCTTGGCTCACTGCAAGCTCTGCCTCCTGGGTTCATGCCATTCTCCTGCCTCAGCCCCCGAGTAGCTGGGACTACAGGTGCCTGCCACCAGGCTGGCTAATTTTTTGTATTTTTAGTAGAGACGGGGTTTCATTGTGTTAGCCAGGATGGTCTCAATCTCCTGACCTCATGATCTGCCTGCCTTAGCCTCCCAAAGTGCTGGGATTACAGGTGTGAGCCACCGGGCCTGGCCAATACCTCTTTATTTTTATAACTTTCTTTACATCTCTTTATTTTCTGGTTCCTTTTACCTTGTTTCATACATAACCTTTAAGTTAGCTTTGAATTAGAAAAAACTTGTTCACCTTTTTAAAAAAAGGATACACTTTTTTTTTTTTTAGCAAGAATGTTTTCCTACAATATATATTTATTGGAAAATACCCAAATAATGAAATCTCTGTTACTTAACTTTGTATCCTAAATTCTGACCAGTTTATCTATAAGTATTCATCCCATTACATTTACCTAATTATTTTAATTGTTTACTTAGATTATTTATGAAAACTGTGATATGATTTAAAGTTATGAAACCACCATTGCAAAGTTATAACTGAGACAGTGAAAAAAGATTTGACCTAACTGACTCCATCTTGCTCTTAACCTCCAAGCTGTCCTTGTTCATTCCTGGTTATAGGCTGAACTAACTTTAAGAGGAACTTAGTTTATAGTTTAGCTTTGAAACAAAGATGGTAACAGTCCTTTCCCAAAACAAACCTCCTCATTGCCTGTGGACTAGATTGCCTAGAGCTACAAGATCAGAAGTTATGGTAATCTTACTAAATTTAAGATGCAGATATTTTCATTAAAGCAATATAAATGTCTTATTTATTAAAAATTACACAAGCAAAGACCATTCTGTTTTGGGCTCAGTTTATAGTTTTGCTATAACCCCTGTGCCAAGTTTTGACACCTTCTATTGTTTGGCAGGGATAAGTATGAAATTGCTTGATTAATAAATGCAAACAAAGATGTATGCTGGCAATTCTTTTTGAGACGGATTTTTGCTCTTGTTGCCCAGGCTGCAGTGCAATGGTGCAATCTCAGCTCACTGCAACCTCTGCCTCCTGGGTTCAAGTGATTCTCCTATCTCAGCCTCCTGAGTAGCTGGAATTACAGGCACCTGCCACCATGCCCAGCTAATTTTTGTATTTTTAGTAGAGATAGAGTTTCACCATGCTGGCCAGGCTGGTCTCGAACTTCTGACCTCAGGTGATCCACATGCCTTGGCCTCCCAAAGTGCAGAGATTACAGGTGTGAGCCACCACACCCAGGCTGTATGCTGGCAATTAAGACATTTCTAATATTACTTTACCAATAATTTTAAAGCTAGCTTATTCATTAAAGATTTTACTTAAGTTACATAAATTTAAAAAAGCATTTGACTAGTCTTTTCTTTTTTAGTAGCACTTTAATTTTTTTAAGCCAATTAATTAGAGCTCTTTTATGTATTATTTTAGTAGTAAAACATTGTGTAGATAACACATAAATACACAGACATATTCGACATGCCAATGGAAGCACATTTTACAGATTCATAAAAATGCTTTTGGCTGGGCATGGTGGCTCACACCTGTAATCCCAGCACTTTGGGAGGCTGAGGCAGGTGGATCACGAGGTCAGGAGTTCAAGACCAGCCTGGCCAACATGGTGACACCTCATCTCTACTAAAAACACACACACACACAAAATTAGCGGGCGTGGTGGCACGTGCCTGTAATCCCAGCTATTCGGGAGGCTGAGGCAGAGAATTTCTTAAACCTGGGAGGCAGAGGTTGCAGTGAGCCGTGATTGTGCCACTGCACTCCAGCCTGGGCGACAGAGCAGTGGCTGGGGGTGGGGGGGTGCGGGGCGGGGAGGGGTTTCTTTTTTTTTTTTCCTATCTTCGACTTTCGGATTCTTGGTAACCTGTTTTACAACCCTGGGCAGTTGTCAGCTAAATAGCCTTAAATTTGCATATTAAGGGAAGTCAAATAGTAAAATTTACATTATAAGGTGCAGAGAGAAAAATTTGGATTATAGAAATTATAAAGGCCTTTTAAATACACACACACACACACACACACACACACACACACACACACACCCTGCAGCTTTTATTTCAGAGCTTTTAGCCATGAGATAAATACAAATTTACTGGCTTGCAAAAAGAACTTGTTGGATCTAAACAATGGTTTTGTCTTAATAGAAAAATAACAGCAGATTTAGAGCAGGCAGAAAAGGACAGAGAAAAAGAGGACTTAGGAACTCTGTAGTTTGCAGGTCAACCTTAGGGCTCTTTTTCCTTAATATAAATGTGCACAAAGATCTTATTATTTTCATTTTACATAAACTTTGGCAAGTAGAGGTGCCATAAAATCTATGGAGTGCTGAAAAGGGGGTCATTCTCCTTGTTTTCTCCTCATTTTTAGATTGTTTCACGCTTCTTTTTATTTCTTAAAAGGAGCACCTGAGCTGTGGTCTAGGGTTTTTGTGTGGTAGATTGACATGTGCTGCTTGTTGGCAGGACTCTAGAGTCTGTCACCACTGAGTCGTTTCCATCCTTTTACGTGTCTCGGTTTCTCTCTCGAGAGGTCTATGACCTCGGAGAGGGCTCAGAATGCTGTGTCATCAGCCCTGATATACATTTCCTGGACAAGACTTTTTTTTTTTGAGACGGAGTCTCACTCTGTTGCCCAGGCTGGAGTGCAGTGGCGCGATCTTGGCTCACTGCAACCTCCACTTCCCAGGTTCAAGTGATTTTCCTGCCTCAGCCTCCCGAGTAGCTGGGACTACAGGTGCGTGCCACCACACCCAGCTAATTTTTTGTATTTTTAGTCGAGACGGGGTTTCACCGTGTTAGCCAGGATTGTCTCAATCTCCTGACCTCATGATCCCACTCTCCTCGGCCTCCCAGAGTGCTGGGATTACAGGCGTGAGCCACTGCACCCGGCTAACAAGCCATTTTTAAAATTAATTTTTGCTGGGGATCTCCCCGCAGGGCTGCTGCACATAGCAGGGGGTCAACCCCCTAGACACTCTCACAAGGCCCCCAGTCACGCAGGAGTGCCTTTCAGCTGGAAGGAGCAAAATGCCCTTTCTCTTTGGAGCTGAGAAAACTCAGTCTCTTATTAACATATGAAAACAGTTCAGTTCCTCATGCAAATACACACAGACAAACCAAATTAAGATTAAATTTAGGAGAAAACGCAATAAAGAAGACCCTTTAAAATGCATCTCTGAACTAGAGTTAGGATAACAACTTTAGATGGGAACAAATAACAACAACAAAAAACCTCAACAATATGATGAGGAGAAATTAAGACCAGCTGGTTGTTAATCTTAACTTTAGCCAAGACAAACCCCAGTTCGGTTACTTACCTAAGGAATGGGTCTCAGGCTGAAGACTGCTCTCTGCCATCCTAGAAGCAGGGGAAAAAAACAACAACTCATCTTCCCTGTTAGAAGTGAGCTCAAACTCCATAAAGGAGTTACCTGCCTTCCATCATCAAAGAAGCAGAAAAAACTTGCTTTCCTTGTGTTGGAAGCGAATAAAACTCCAAAAAAAAAAAAAAAAAGAGAGAGGAGTTGTACAGCAAAATAAACTTATGATCTCGACCACATTTTGAGAGATCAGAGATTCTCTGGAGGGGGTGCTCTCAGACCTCAGCAAATTGTCCTATTGATTTGAGGCATAAAGTTAGCTCATGCTGGTACCAAGCACTGATAGGAGATTTGTCAAAGGTCAGGGGCATCTCCACTCAGAATCCCTACATGGTTACCAACATGTGAACCCAGAAAATCTGAGACAGGTCTCAGGGGCCCAAGATATTTTCCTTTCACAATGGAAAACAAAACAAAGTCCAGGATCAAAGCCCTGACTGAGTCAAAAAAGAATTCTTAGATAAAGAAAGCAATGATTACGACAAAAAGAGAATCTTTTTTTTTTTTTTTTTTTTTTTTTTTGAGACGCAGTCTCGCTCTGTCGCCCAGGCTGGAGTGCAGTGGCGCGATCTTGGCTCACCTGCAAGCTCCGCCTCCCGGGTTCACGCCATTCTCCTGCCTCAGCCTCCCCAGTAGCTGGGACTACAGGCGCCCGCCACCAGGCCGGCTAATTTTTTGTATTTTTAGTAGAGACGGGGTTTCACCATGTTAGCCAGGTTGATCTCCTGACCTCTTGATCTGCCCGCCTCAGCCTCCCAAAGTGCTGGGATTACAGGCATGAGCCACCGCACCCAGCCAAAAAGAGAATCTTTAGCTCTGGGAAGTTTGCTGGGAGTCTTAGGACAGGATCCTCTATGATGCTTTTTTCATTTGTTCGTTTTGAGACAGGGTCTCACCTGTTGCCAGGCTGGAGTGCAGTGGCACAATCCTGGCTCACTGCTGCCTCAATCTCCCAGGCTCAGGTGAGCCTCCCACCTCAGCCTACTGAGTAGCTGGGACTACAGGTGCATGCCACCATGCCTGGCTAATTTTCGTATTTTTTGTAGGGATGGGGTTTCATCATATTGCCCAGGCTGGTCTCAGTCTCCTGGGCTCAAGCAGTCTCCTGGGCTCAAGCATCTCACCCTCCCAAAGCACTGGGATTACAGGTGTGAGCCACCGTGCCTGGCTGTTTTTGTTATTTAACATCAATGACCTAGTGCTGAGAAACCTTGTTCTCTAAAATCATGGACAATGAGAAGTGTTGCTACTACAAATTTTTTCAATGAACATGGAACATCCCATTTTACACTTCTAGCATATCTCAATTCAGACTAGCCACACTTCAAGTGCTCAAGAGCCACGTCTGGCTTGTGGTTCCATATTGGCCAGCAAATATTTAAACATTCTTATTTTTTCTTTTTAAAATGTCTCTGCCCAAACCAGGCAAGGTGGCTCATACCTGTAATCCCAGCAGTTTGAGAGGTCAAGGTGGGAGAATTACTTGAACCCGCGAGTTTGAGACCGGCCTGGGCAACATAGCAAGAACTCATCTCCACAAAAAATAAAAAATTAGCTGGATGTAGTGGTATAGGCCTATAGTCCCAGCGACTTGGGAGGCTGAGGTGGGAGGACCACTTGAACCCAGGAGGTCGAGGCTGCAGTCAGCCATGATTGCACCACTGTACCCCAGCCTGGGTGACAGAGTGAGACTCTCTATCTCAAAAAAAAAGTCTCTGCCAAGAGAGAAATCTTTGAGTTCATTTCTTCTTCTTTTAGAAAGCCTCCTGCCTTGCAGCAAGTTTGAAACAAAACTTTGACATGTATTTGTAATCAGTGTGTCTGAAAAGTTGCTTTAACTGCTGGTGGGGAGTGGGGTGGGTTCCTGGAAATCTGCCTTTTAACAGCTGCTGCAGGTGATTCTTGTGCACACTTCAATTTTTGGATCACTCTTCTAACTAGTCCGTGTCACATTTACATCCAAGTTGGTGGCCAGCTGTGCATGGTGGACTGGGCCATGGCTGCTATTTTTAGGTAGCCTGGCTTCATAACCAGGTTCTACCATGTATAGTTGTGATCTAAACACATTACTTGACTCAGAGTCTTCATCTTTACTATGGGGATAACATCATTCTACTTCACAGTGTTGTGATAAGACCCATTAAACCCCACTGGTGCATACCTATAGTTTATTTATTTATTTATTTATTTATTTATTTTTTGAGATGGAGTCTCGTTCTGTCACCCAGGGTGAAGTACAGTGGTGTGATCTCAGTCTCACTGCAGCCTCCACTTCCTGGGTTCAAGCAATTCTCCTGTCTCAGCCTCCCGAGTAGCTGGGACTACAGTCGTGCCTGGCTAATTTTTGTATTTTTAGTAGAGATATGGTTTCACCACGTTGGCCAGGGTGGTCTTGAACTCCTGACCCCTGGTGATCTGCCCGCCTCGGCCTCCCAAAGTGCTGGGATTACAGGCATGAGCCACTGCACCTGGCCAACGTACCCACAGTTTAAAAAGTTAGGGTGATAAGGAAAGACACATACTATGACCATCCCTGGGCATCTCCTCATAAGGGAGTGGATTGAGTGTCACAGTGAAGCAAGGACAATTTGGCAGTTGGGTTTCTCAGGAATATTTGTTCAGGAGGCAGGAGAAACCAGGGTATCACTTGCATCTGTGGTTTGCATTATGTTGCTATTGGACAGTTCTAGTTTAGATAATCATTGCTAGACTAGAGACCAGGGAGAAAAAAAAGAATGTCTGGTTAAAGATTATCAGAGCCCTTCTAGAATTGGTGAAAGGTCATTAGGTTCCTCCCAAGGCCACACATAGCCGGATGAGGCTCCTAGAAAGGGATCTTAAAACCATTAAAGTCTCTTAAAAATTTGCTCAGTTGTTTTGTTGGGAATGCAAAGTTCTTCCAGGAAGAAACAGCTATTTACACCAACCACAGCGCTCTACTCCAGCTTATGTTTGGGACAGTTTCTTTCAAAGACTTTAGAGAATCTGATTCCATGGGTTTAAGGAAGGCCTGGAAATTGCATTATTAAGCAGACCTTCCAATGGGTCCAACTCTGGTGGGTCTCTGAGTTTGAGAATCAGTGACTTTGAAAGTGCTTCTATAGGCTTGGTGACCCACTGCAAAGAACGAAAGAGGTGCCCAAGAGAGGGCATGAAATGGCCCTTTAAGAAAAGCCATCTGCTTCACAGAATGTCATCTGATGAGGGAAGTCAGGGAGAGGATTTAATGTGAGGCCAGGTGTCTACACTGTCCCTGGGGCAGGGTAACTCCCGTAACACTCACCCTTTAAGCCCACTTCCCTGTGTTAGTGTGTTGAGCTCCTTGGCTCAGGCCTGTGCTCTTCCAATCTTATTGTTCACCTACTCTTTAAGTGTCCAAGAGAGAATACAGTCATGGGTTCTTAGTTTCTGTTTCTGGTTGGACCAGTAAAGCCCCTTCCTCATCCCTCTTTTCTGCTTATCACTAGAGACAGAAACTAAAAACCCTGGCTTCAGGCTGCTAAAAGGCTAAAACAAAACAAAACAGTATTGACATTTCAGAATAAAGCTGTTATATCACTCTTTTAAATAAATCCCTTGAGACCTGCATACCATCACCATTTTTTTCTTTTTTTCAAGAGACAGGGTCTTGCTATGGTGCCCAGGATGGGCTCCAACTCCTGGCCTCAAGTGATCCTCCTGCCTCAGCCTCCCAAAGTGCTGGGATTATAGGCATAAGCTACCATGCTTGGCCCCATCACAATTTGATACTGATGATGATCCATTTTATTATTTTTAAAATTTTATTATTATTTTTTATATTTTATAAAATATAAAATATATTTTTATATTTATTATTTTATTATTTTTTATATTTTATTATTTAAAAAAATTGTTTTAGAGACGGAGTCTCGTACTGTCACCTGGGCTAGAGTACAATGGTGTGATCTTGGCTCACTGAAACCTCTGCCTCCCAGGTTCAAGTGATTCTCCTGCTTCAGCCTCCCAAGTAGCTGGGACTACAGGTGCCTGCCACCATGCCTGGCTAATTTTTGTATTTTTAGTAGAGACCGGGTTTCACTATGTTGGCCAGGCTGGTCTCGAACTCCTGACCTTGTGATCCGCCTGCCTCGGCCTTCCAAAGTGCTGGGATTACAGGTGTGAGCCACTGCGCCTGGCAGATTCATTTTAATACATAGAAACCAGTTTCTCTAATATGACAGAAATTTATATCATTCCTTTTCCATTTGAACTCATTGTCATTCTACTTCACCTGCAGACTTTTATCACAATATAATGTTTTTATAGCTGAAAATGTTTTAAAACTCCCTTTCATATTCTATGCATTAAAATTGTATATCTAAATGTATATAGTGAATTTTAATTTCCTATGAGCAAAACAACATAAACATAATAAAAATTTTGAGAATTATTTCATTTCCAAAGTAATTTTACTAGAAATACATCTCTTAATGAGGTAGATAGAGCTTTTAAAATACAACTGTGGATAAATAATGTTCATTGGGAGAAAGATATTTATACATGAAAGTGCTAAGGAACGTTTATATTAATATAAACAAGTATGTGGGGATGGATAGAGTTTTATTACAGCAATGTCACTCGATTTTTAAAATTCCTTGAATGATAAAAAATTATACTTGATACATTAGCCAGCAACTTGGTTATGTCTGTCTTTTTTTTTTTTTTTTTTTTTTTAGCTGGGCATGGTGGCATGCACCTGTAGTCCCAGCTACTCAGGTGGCTGAAGGGGGAGGATCGCTTGAGCCCTGGAGGCTGAGGCTCAGTGAGCCATGATTGTGCCACTGCACTCCAGCCTGGGTGACAGAGCAAGACCTTGTCTCCAAAACAAGCAAAAAGATTGAAAACCATTTGATTTCTGAAAGGATATGTTATCTTATCATGAGACTCACTGGCTTTCTCAATGCCACCCAATATTTCCAATTGTCCCTTTGTTTGGGGCCTCCGAGGTGCTTCTTTATCATCTGACAAAAAGAAAGGTAACCTCTCAGTCCTCTTGAATCTCTGTCTGGAGGGGAAAGGGCTGTTAAAAAGGAGATACCTGGGTCAGGCGCAGTAGCTCATGCCTGTAATCCCAGCACTTTGGGAGGCTCAGACAGGCAGATCACCTGGGACTAGGAGTTCAAGATCACCCTGGCCTTGAATATGATGAAACCCCATCTCTACTAAAAATACAAAAGTTAGCTGGGCATGGTAGTGTGTGCCTGTAATCCCAGCTACTCAGGAATCTGAGGCATGAGAATTACTTGAACCTGGGAGGTGGAAATTGCACCACTGCACTTCAGCCTGGGTGACAGAGTGAGACTCTGTCTCAAAAAAAAAGAGACACCTGGACCACGGGAGAGTTCACCATCAAATCAAATTACGAAAGAGTTCTTTTCAAAGGGGAGGATCTAGAATAGTAGGTGGGTCCCTTAAAATGGAATTCCAAGTACCCCTTGGAAAGTCATGCTGTGTTCCCCAGGGGTTCACATACCCCAGGCATTCACACACAGGCATGCTGAGCAGAGCAGGTGCCATGGTTAAGAGCTTGATGTAAAGATAACCTTGACCTCCTGGAGAGGAGGTGGAAGCTGCTTTTCATAACCCAGAGCTGCCTTGCCATTCTGCTTTTTCCCTTTAGAGAGAATGTCTCCTTGGCCTTATTTCCTCTTGTGTAGCAAATTCCTTTCTTAAACTTCTCTGGATATGTCCTTAAGTTTTTATTCAGCCTACATCTAGAGTTTTTTTTTTTTTGAGACCGGGTCTCACTCTGTTACCCAGGCTGGAATGTAGTGGCACGATCACAGCTCACTGCAGCCTCGACCTTGTGAGCTCAGGCGATCCTCCCATCTCCGCCTCCTGAGTAGCTGAGACCACAGGTACAGACCACCATGCCTGACTAATTTTTGAATTTTTTGTAGAGATGAGGTCTCATTATGTTGCCTGGGCTGGTCTTAAACTCCTGGGCTCAAGTAAACCTCCAACCTTGGCCTCCCAAAGTGCTGGGATTACAGGCATGAGCCACTGTGCTCAGCCCTACATCCAATATTTATTTGTTTGAAACATAGTAAAAGTTTGAGGCTCTTTGGGATAAACTGCTTGGGTTCGAATGCATACTTGCTGTTGAAATTTGGATCCCTTCCTTCCTTCCTTCCTTCCTTCCTTCCTTCCTTCCTTTTTCTCTTTCCTTCTTTCTTTCCTTCCTTTTTTCTTTCTTTCGGCAGCAATCCTCCCATCCCAGCCCCCCTGTAGCTGGGACTACAGGCACGTGCCACCACGCCCAACTAATTTTTTGTAGAGATGGGGTTTCACCATGTTGCCCAGGCTGATCTCAAACTCCTGAGCTCAAGCAATCTGCCTGCCTCAGCCTCCCAAAGTGCTGGGATTACAGGTGTGAGCCACCACACCCTGCCTGGAAGTTATTTTCTAAGCCTCAGTCTCCTCTTATGAAAGCTTGTTGTGTTTTGGGGAAGTAGGTGGTTTAATGCAAAGTTCTGAGCGTGTGTCAGGAACAGTAAGCACTTGATAAATGTGAGTTATTATTATGGGTATGTGGTCTAAATTTGGTCTATCTTTTAAATCTGCCCAGGACAGGAAATGCTTATAAAATGCTTTGAGACTCAAAAGATAAATCACTGTAATCATCATGCTACTCTGCTCCTTATTAGCCCTATTTTACTGGGGAAGGTTGAGTAAGATAGGCATGTGCTGAGTTAGGGCTGTGGGGAGTGTCAGCGCCTCAGAAACTAAGCAGGGCATCCACAGTGTCTGAGCCCCTCAGCCTAAACTCGGTTTCCATTTTAGCCTCTGCTTCCCTGGCCAAGGCGCTCAACTCCACTCTGTTCACTCCTCCATTCCACCCCAGAGTTGACCTTGGCCCATTGGAAGAGCTCTTGGGCTTGAATCCTACACTGTCACTAATAGTTATTGAGCTTGGGAAAGAAACTTCTCAAAATATATTTCCTCTACCGTAAAACAGGATTAGCAGTACCTCTCTTAGGGCTGTTGAGGGGGTCAAATGAAAGAAGCCTATGGAACTCCTTGAACAGTACCTGGGCATGTATCAGCCCTCCAATTATTCCTGAATGTTACAATTACAGTAGGTAACCATTAGGAAATCTTCTTGTGCCTAATCATGCAAGGAAGATAGGCATGACCCGGGCAGATAAGACGGTTTCACATGTCTTTGCCAAAGCAGGGCCTAGTGCTGGAAGATAAAGCGGGTTTGGCCTGCTTTGGTGAAAGGTTGGTGGGTGCTTGGGAATTTAATCTAGGGCAGTCAGGGCCATTTTGAAATGGAGCTGCTTGTTTATTCAACATTTGGGATTTCACCTTTGTTGACAATAATACTGAGAAACATCATCCTCATCTATGAGGTGAGCTCTTTGGCAGCCATGTTTGTACCATGTGACCTCATCTTTGATTGGACCAGAATAGACACCTTACCTAAACGGGGCCAATCAGATTTTCCTTTCCAGGGAACTTGGAATTGAGACTCACATGCTCATTCTGGGAGCTACCTTTTTTTTTTTTTTTTTTTGTGAGACAGAGTCTTGCTCTTTGCCCAGGCTGGAGTGCAGTGGTGTGATCTCGGCTCACTGCAACCTCCGCCCCCCGAGGTTCAAGTAATTCTCCCACCTCAGCCTCCCGAGTAGCTGGGATTACAGGCACCTGCCAACATGCCTGGCTAATTTTTGTATTTTTAGTAGAGACGGGGTTTCACCATGTTAGCCTGGCTGGTCTTGAACTCCTGACCTCAGGTGATCCTCCTGCCTTGGCCTCCCAAAATGTTGGGATTACAGGTGTGAGCCACTGCACCCGGCTGGGATCTACTTTTGAATGGAAGGGATATGAAAACTGGGTGATAGGGTGTGGTCATCTTCTCCCATATGGATTGAGAGGCAAGGAAAGCCAAGCTGCAGGAGGTGAGCAAATGACATAAAAAAACAGAGGAGGGAGGTGGAAATTGTATGTATCTGAGTTCTTGACAGTTCCCACTTCCTGTTTCAGACTCCTCCTCAGGCCTGAGCACATTCTGACCTTTGGATTTCATGAGACACTTCTGAATCCTTAACAATAAATCCATTTTTGATTGCTTACACTGGATCATGTTGTATGTTAAGCTATTTTGCTCTCAAGTTACAGAAGCCAATTTGAGCCATCTTAAGGAGAGAGAGGAAATTAGTGGAAGGTGCTGGGGGCATCTCATGAGATCTGGGAGGTTTAAACAACCCAATTTTAGGAGGTGCTGGTACAAGGGCAGCCCTGGGTACTTCAGCCACAGATGGGAAAGCCACCTTTCTTCTCACCTGCTGTCATTAAGATGCTTCACCTTTGGGCCTCTCAGTTCAAAACTGCAAATTCATAGGGTAGAGAGAAACGCATTGTTCTATGATGAGACAATTAGTAATGAGTAGGGGTAGCTTTAGACAGCAGAGACATAGCTGCTTAAGAGAATTTAACCATGAGAACAGCATATGACATTATCCAAGGACAGGGAGTGGCACTGATCAGCCAGTCCAAGTGACGTCCTGTACAAGCTGGTTTGCGCACTTGTTTACAACTTATTATGAGCAGGAAACTGTGCTTCTCACTGAGAGGGGTGCAAAGATCTGTAAAACAGGGTCTCTAACATCAAAGAATTTATAATCTGTCTACAAATAATCACATTCCAAGGAAGTCTGTGATAACTGCTAGAGGAGATGTACAAGCATAAAGTGCTACAGAAATTTAGAGAAAGGCATACATTTGAGCTGTGGTGACTGTGGCCCAGATGTCAGACCAGGTCACGGTTGGCAAATGGCTTCCAGAACAAAACACTAAATATGCACTTAACATGCTTTGTAATAACAACCAAAAGGAGCATTTATTTAAAATTAAATGTAAAATGCAATAAAGCAGGAATGTGTTTTTGATGGACTAATCCATAGCATGTGAGCCACACTGACATATACAAATGTACCAGGTCAAGAGTGGACACAAACCAATTGTGCCAGGGTTCTGTCTGAATTCTAAGGCAAGTTAATCACATTCCTGTGATCCTTAGTCCCAGCCCTGATTATAAGCCTTTGGTCGGCTTATCTCCCTTGAATTCTCACCCCCATAGTATTTGTACGTGTGCTCTTCTGGGCTCATGGTCCTTTTCACACTGGTCATTAGAAGGCTCCTTCCAAGGCAAACACATTCTTAATCTGTGCACAGAATACTCCCTCCACATCTTGAATTTTTAAAAAACAATTTATTTTTAATTTCTAAAATGTTAAAATATTTTCAGAGACTGGGTCTCGTCATGTTGCCCAGGCTAGTCTTGAAGTCCTGGACTCAAGTGATCCTCCTGCCTCAGCCCCCCAAGTAGCTAGGATTATAGGTATGAGCCATTGTGCCCAGCTCTCCCTTCAAATCTTTGCCTCAACAAAAACCTGGGTGACTTTATCTGTTTTCGTGGTATCAACTGTCACATATATGGGGATTTTTCTCAACTTAAAAAAAAATGGCTCATATTTGTCTCCTATGCTTTAGACGTATGCATCCTACTGCCTGATGGAATCTTCTCCTAGGATGGCCCAGAAACTTCCAAATCAATGAGCCTGAGTGGACTCGTGGGCATTACCTGTTCATTCTCTATTCTCTGACCCCTCTATTGCACCCATGCTACATACCCATTCTCCAGCCTGGAAGTGCAATTTTATTCTTTTTTAAATAAAAAAATTTTTTTCAGATGGGGTCTCACTCTATCACCCAGGCTGGAGTGCCGTGGTGCAATCTTGGTTCACTGCAACCTCTGCCTCCTGGGCTCAAGTGATCTTCCCACCTCAGCCTCCCCAGTAGCTGGGACTACAGGTGTGTGCCACCATGCCAGCCTAATTTTTCTGTAGTTTTTATAGAGATGGGGTTTCACCATGTTGCCCAGGCTGGTCTTGTACTCCTGGGCCCAAGCAATCTGCCTGCCTTGGCCTCCCAAAGTGCTGGGATTACAGGCATGAGCCACTGTGCCCAGCTTGAAATTTTATTCTTATCTCTCTTTTATCTATTATGTCAAATTGATCACCAAGTTGTTATACTTGGTCTTCTCAATATTTCTCCAATTCGTCTCCACCCTTTGCTGCTGCCCCATCAATCCCACGATTGACTTAATGCACAACTATTTTTGCCTCACCGTCTGGGTTAGTTACCTATTGCTGTGTGACAAATTACCCCCCAATTTAACCAGCAAACATATTATCTCATGTGGTTTCTGGGGGTTAGGAATCTGGGAGCACCTTAGTGGGATGGTTCAGCATCAGGGTTGCTTGTGAGGTTACAGTCAAGCTGTCAGCTGGAGCCACCATCGTCTCAAGGCTCGACTGGGGCTGGAGACTCTGCTTCCAAGCTCACTCACATGGTGTGGGCAGGACTCTTTCCTTGCTAGCTGTTGGCTGGAGGCTTCAGTCAGCCTCTGCATAGGTTGTCTGAGTGTCATAACATGGCAGCTGGCTTCTCCTCAAGTGAGTAATGTATACATTTGTGTGTGTGTGTGTGTTTGCAAGAGAGAGAGAGAGAGAGGAAAGTCATAGTTTTTTAAAACCTAATTGCCAACGTTTTCACTTCAGCCATATTCTATTGGTTACATAGAATAAACTTAGTGCATGTGGGAGGGTGTGTGTGAAGACCAGCATGTGAGGATCCTTAGGGGTCACTTTGGGGTTTGGCCACCACAATGTCAATTCACTCTTTTGGTAAAACAATCACTTGATTTTCCTTTGGGAAACAACCCCTCCCACATTGCCAAGCTATAGTATGAGTGGGGCTGCCCCTCCTTCATTTCTGATGTAGGTCCCCATTTATAGCATGGGTCCCGACTGGCTAATGCTGATCAGCGCATCCGTTCTGCTGTGGACTGAATGCTGTGTCCCCTCAAAATTCACATGTTGAAATCCTAATCCACAATATGATGGTATTTGTAGGTGGGGCTTTTGAGATGTAATTGGGGTTAGATGAGGTCATGAGTGTGAGGCCCTATGGGATTAATGCCCTTAAAAAAGAGGAAGAGGCTGGGCGTGGTGGCTCATACTAGGTGTAATTCCAGCACTTTGGGAGGCCAAGGCAGGAGGATTGCTTGAGCACAGGAGTTTGAGACCAGCCTGGGCAACATAGTGAGACCTCGTCTCTAAAAAACAATAAACAAAATTCGCGGGGCATGGTAGTGTACGCCTGTAGACCAAGCTACTCTGGAGGGTTGGAGTGGGAGGATAGCTTGAGCCTGGGAGGTAGAGGCTTTCTCTCTGTCTTTCTGTGCATGCACCAAAAAAAGCCATGTGAGGCCATAACCAGGAAGAAGGCCCTCACCTACAACCCAACCATGGTGAGACCCTTATCTTAGATTTCCAGCCTCCAGAACCAGTGAGAAATAAATGCTTGTTACTGAAGTCATCCAGTCTATGGTAATTTGTTATAGCAGCCCAAACTGACTGAGATACAGTCGTTCTGGCCTTAGTAATAGACTCAGCGATGAGCAGATAACCCCACAGAAAGCCAGTGACATCAGGAAGTATTTGCTGGAGTTCTGGAAAGGATCTAAGAAGCTTCAACAGAAGCTCCTGGAAGGGACGCACTCTCCTCCTGTGGCCTACGTGGTGTGAGGCCATGAGGCTAGAACTACAGGCATTTTGCCAACGCAAGGTGAACCAGCCTGGGAATGAAGCTGATTCTCAGGGGAAGCAGAGCCGAGAGATGGATGCTGTAGACACCACTTGAACTCTGTATCAAGCCAAGCCCACAGTGTGCCTGTGTATAAAATGTTCAGTTATACTAACCAACAAATACAACTTTTTTTTTTTTCTTTTGAGACAGAGTCTTACTCTGTCACCCAGGCTGGAGTGCAATGGTGCAATCTCAGCTCACTGCAACCTCCACCTCCTGGGTTCAAGCAATTCTCCCGCTTCAGCCTCCCAAGTAGCTGGGATTACAGGCACCCACCATCATGCCCGGCTAGCTTTTGTGTTTTTGTAGAGACACCGTTTCACCATGTTGGCCAGGCTGGTATTGAACTCCTGACCTCAGGTGATCTGACTGCCTTGGCCTCCCAAAGTGCTGGGATTACAGGCATGAGGCACCACACCCAGCCAAAACTTTTCTTAAGGTGGTTATACTGGGATTCTGTTCCTTGTTACATAAAGAGTCCTAACTGGGTTTGGCCACTGTCCCCCACGCAGCCTTTCCCGCCTAAAACATAAATCTGATCATGTTATCTCTTGTGTAAAACCTTGTGGCATCTACTTGGTGCCCACTGGGTAGAGTACAAGCTCATTAACATGGTAGTTAAGATCTACTACCATCCTCCTAATGTCCACCTTCAGCTTCTTTTTTCCTTGCTTCTGTTTTAAGCAACACTCAGCTATTTATACAATATACCCTGACATTATGAATAGAGTCTTTGGCTGGGAGCTCATGAGGCTTAATCAGGAATTAGGACAGTAGAAGCCATGAGAGTGGACTATACCCAGCCTGATCAAGGTAGCTATATGCCCCACACCTAGACCCAGAAGCTGTCTTAGTTTTATGTGCTAATGATGGAGATGCTGGGCCTTTCCTGGTCACTGGCACCTATGGTCTGAAGTTATCTCCCAAAATTAATGTGTTAGAAATGCAATTCCCAATTCAACAATGTTGAGAGATGGGGCCTTTGGGGAGGGTTTAGGTCATGAGAGCTCCACCCTCATGAACGAATTAATGATGTTATAAAGGAGGTTGTTGGAGGGAACTTACTCCTCTTGCCTTTTTGTCTTCTGCCATGTGGGGACACAACTTTCCTCTCCTCTAGAAGGTGCAGCATTGAAGGTGACATCTTGGAAACAGAGAGTAGCTCTCCTCAGATGCTGGCACCTTGGTTTTGGACTCCCAGCCTCCAGAACTGTGAGAAATACATTTCTTTTCTTTATAAATTACTCAGTCTGTGGTATTCTGTTATAGCAGGACAAACAGACTAAGATACTGGCTTTTAGTCAGGCTCCTGGTTTCTGTAGCCCTGTATTCCTAAAGGTATTTCGCTGTGAATTCAACCAATTCTCTACAGAGCTCAACAGGATGGTCTAATTGCTTCAGCAGTGGGATATCTTAGTTCAATTCTCCTTAACCCAAGCCATGGCCCATTTGGATGAATACTCAATATCCAAGCTCTTAAAAGAGGACACTTTGTTTTAGGTACAGTAGCCAGGAAGAAAAATATGGCAGAGCTTCCCATTCCCTTCCATACTTTTTGTGCAAGAGTAAGCCACTTTTTTCTGGACTAAACATGGCCCACTTGTGGGTGGTCTGATTTATAGAACAGATAAGGTATCAAATGTTCTTCACTGGATTAATTCTGTGTACCTTGCCCCTAATAATTATATCAGGGAAGGAATAATTTCCAGGATTGGGGCTGATTTGGCAGGGTCTCTACAATGGCACTGTTACGAATTGCTTTAGGGAGTTCATGCTTTTGAGGCTTCCCTCTTGATATCAAAAAAGGAAATAGCCCAGTAATTAGTCAGTTTCCAGTTCCTAATAGCTTGTGGGGGTGGAGGAGTTTTAGAGGGTAGGCATTAGGGGGTGGTCCTTGGGTAGATATGGCCCTTGTCTGGTTACTTCTCTTTTTCATAAATCCTTGAGTGCTGCTATGGTTTGAACGTGTTGGCTAAACTTTGTGTATTGGAAACTTAATCCCCAATGTAACAGTGTTGAGAGGTAGGACCTTTAAGAGGTGATTAGGTCATGAAGGCTCTGCCCTCGTGAATGGATTAATGCCGTTATAATGGGAGTGGGTTTGTTATTGAGAGAGTGGGTTTCTCATGAAAGTGAGTTTAGGCCGGGCGCGGTGGCTCACGCCTGTAATCTCAGCACTCTGGGGGGCCGAGGCAGGTGGATCACGAGGTCAGGAGATCGAGACCATCCTGGCTAACATGGTGAAACCCCATCTCCACTAAAAAAAAAAAAAAAAATTAGCCGGGCATGGTGGTGGGCACCTGTAGTCCCAGCTACTCGGGAGGCTGAGGCAGGAGACTGGTGTGAACCCGGGAGGCGGAGCTTGCAGTGAGCTGAGATCGCGTCACTGCACTCCAGTCTGGGCAACAGAGCGAGACTCTGTCTCAAAAAAAAAAAGAAAGTGAGTTCAGCCCTTTGTTGCTCTGTCTCTTACACACTCCTTGCTATGGGATGCCTTCTAATCTAGGCACTCAAATTAGTAAGTTCATAGGTATTTTAAATATTGTACACTGAGTTAAACAACAACAACAAAAATCAGAATGTAACAATCTAAGGAAGTCAGGTAGGTATATAAAGGTGAACCTGAGTAAAAAACTGGACATTAACAAACCCCATATATTTCTAAGAGAAATTACTTAAATATAGTTATTCTTTTGAAAAATCTTTAGAATTATAAGGTAGAGGCAAGGAAGTAACACTTTTTCTTCATGTTGGGATTTTTTGGATAGCAATTTTTAAGCATCTGCTGATATTTAAGACATTTTCAGAAAAACAGAAAAGTTGGTCAGAATGAATATTTTCCCCAAGCATGTAGTTGTGTAAAGTGAAAATAACAGTAAAAATTTGAATATATACTCATGATCATAAAATATTAAGACAAAGAAACATGGCAAATGCACATGGTTAAGTTTTAGGAATTAAGAAGCCCTCATAAAACCAAGTATATGTATGACGATGATTCATATTTTGAAAACACAATTGTTCTTATAGAAGAACACGAAAGGGAAAGTTCAATAATGCTAAGTAGTTTTCTCTTAGGGGCTGGGAATAGGGATGACTTTTAAAAATCTCATATCTATGTTTTAAAAAACGATGAGGTACTACTTTTTTATTGAAAAACATTAAACAGAAAAAAAAACCCACAAAAAGGAAATACAGCAAACTACAATCAGAGGTTGAGTTGCTGAGACAGGGTTGTGTTTCATTCTTTCAATATTTTTGACCGGGCACAGTGGCTCACGCCTATAATCCCAGCCCTTTGGGAGGCCGAGGTGGGCAGATCATGAGGTCAGCAGTTTGAGACCAGCTTGGCCAATATGGTGAAACCCTGTCTCTACTAAAAAATGCAAAAAAATTAGCTGGGCGTGGTGGCATGCGCCTGTAGTCCCAGCTACTGGGGAGGCTGAGGCAGGAGAATCACTTGAACCCGCCAGGCAGAGGTTGCAGTGAGCCGAGATCGCGCCACTGCACTCCAGCCGGGCGACAGAGCGAGAATATGTCTAAAAAAAAAAAGATGAGGTACTACTTTTGTACTGAAAAACATGAAACAGAAAAAAAAAAAACCCACAAGAAGGAAATACAACAAACTACAATCAGAGGTTGAGTTGGTGAGACAGGATTGTGTTTTCCTCTTTCAATATTTTCCTGTTGAACATTTTTCCTATAATAAGCATATATGTATACTTCTTTTTATAACAGGAATCAAACTTTATTTTAAAAATAAAGATCAAATCCTGTTTCTTTGTTTTCAGTTTTTCTTTGTTTACAGTTTTATTATCTGACAAAGGGGGTTGGGTGGAGCATTCATAGAGCAGTTGAAAATCTAGGAATCAGTTCAAGGGTCAGAAAATGATTTTTAAAAATAATTTAAAATTTTTCTATTGATACATATTACTTCTACATACTTGGGGGCATATGAAATATTTTATTACATGCATAGGATGTGTAATGATCAAGTCAGAGTATTTAGGATATTCATTACTTTGTGGGTTTATCACTTCTATGTGTTGGGAACATTTTAAGTCCTCTCTTCTAGCTGTTCTAAAATATAAAATACATTGTTGTTTATATAGTCCCCTATTCTGCGATTGAACATTAGATCTTATTCCTTCTATCTAACTGTATGTTTGTACTTACTAATCAATCTCTCTTATCTCCCCCACCCCATCAGCAAATGTTTTCTGTAAAGGACCAGACAGTAAATATTTTAGGCTTTCAGGCCATATGGCCTCTACCGTAGCTACTCAGCCCCGCCTTTGTAGCACAACAGATATAGGCAATAAGTAAATGAACAGGAGTGGCTGTGTTCCAAAAATTTATTCATTTATGGATACTGACCTTTAAATTTCATATAATTTTCATGTGCTATCAGATATTCTTCTTCTTTTGTTCTCCCACAACCACTCCACTAAAACACAAAAAATTAGCCAGGCATGGTGCCGTGTGCCTGTAGTCCCAGCTACTCGGGAGGCTGAGGCGGGAGAATTGCTTGAACCCGGGAGGCGGAGGTTGCAGTGAGCCGAGATTACACCACTGCACTCCAGCCTGGGTGACAGAGAGAGACTCTGTCTCCAAAAAAAAAAAAAAAAAAAAAAAAAAAAAGATTTGCTTCTAATTTGGATGTCTTAAGAAAAAGATGCCAAGCCATTTTGTTGAAACATTAATATAGGAATAGGACGACCTGAAAAAAATGCTCATGCAAATCCAGGTCTATAAATATTGAGTCTTTTTGGTGCTGTGCATTTCTGGAAAACATGAATAACATATATGAATCAGTGATGACTGTATAACAGAGGTATAAACAGAATATTTTAGGATCACATAGGAGGAAGAGTAATTCTGATCATGGAAGATGACTTTGTGTTTATTAGAGAAATTGGTAAGAAACAGTCCAATAGTGATATGGTTTGGCTCTGTGTCCCCACCCAAATCTCATGTTGAGTTGTAATACCCAGTGTTCGGGGAGGAACCTGGTGGTAGGTGATTGGCTCATGGGGCGGATTTCCCCCATTCTGTTCTTGTGATAGTGGGTTCTCACAAGATCTGATGGTTTTTAAAAGTGTGAGGAACTCCACCCCTTCTTGCTTTCTCTCTCTCTCCTGCCGTCATGTGAAGAGAGTGCTCACTTCCCATTTGCCTTCTGCCACGATTGTAAGTTTCCTTGGGCCTCCCAGTGATGCTTCCTGTACAGCCTATGCAACTGTGAGTCAATTAAACCTCCTTTCTTCATAAATTACCCAGTTTCAGATAGTTTTTTTTATAGTAGTGTGGGAACACACTAACACAAATAGGGAGACTTGAGATTAGATGGTTGTCATGGCAAAAGCCAACACTGCAGAAGACAAGTGTTTTAAAATATTGTCTCTAGGCACTACTAAGGAAAAATTACTTTTGTGGGACTCATAAAATTTTAAATAATAAATAAATCAGAGAAAAGGGTTCATTAAAAAATTGGTCCTGAAGAAAATCAACACCATGAGCTGAAGGTAGCAACTGTTTCCATGGTGTACAGCACCATCTTTTTTTTGTTTTTTGGTGAGATGCAGTTTCGAGCCCAGGCTGGAGTGCAATGGCGTGATCTCAGCTCACCGCAACCTCCGCCTCCCAGGTTCAAGCGATTCTCCTGCCTCAGCCTCCCAAGTAGCATGCCCGGCTAATTTTGCATTCACCACCATGCCCGGCTAATTTTGTATTTTTAGTAGAGACGGGCTTTCTCTATGTTGCTCAGGCTGGTCTCGAACTCCTGACCTCAGGTGATCTGCCCGCCTCGGCCTCCCAAAGTGCTGGGATTACAGGCGTGAGCCACCACGCCCAGTCAGCACCATTTTTTTTTTCACCGCCAGAAAATCTTTTCCAGATTACTTTTTCTTATTGCAGCCAAAATAAAGTGTAGTTGTTTGTTCCTTCTCCAGTCGCACTGGTTCACTTTACTAGCCTTAAAAACAAAACAAAAAAAGTGGTAGTGAGTGAAATAAAAAGAGTTGCTTTCACAGTAAACATAAATGTAGAAAGTAATCGGAAGACTTGTTTATTATGCAGAAACCAAACAAATGTAATTACCAACTGGTTTGGGACAATTTGTGCATTATAAAATGCCAATGTTCATCAGGCCAACAACTAGGTAACATTTTTTTCTTTTCATTGAACAAATACATTAAATACATATTGTGTTATAAACCCATCCTTAACTCCCACATTATAGGTAACTAACTTCACTGAGGCTCTTTTTATTTGTACATATAACTATGAATGGACAAGCTTATCCCTTACAAACTATCCAAGTTTCAGTTCTGAGTGCCTAAAGGCCCCTGAGGTCGAGTTAACGGTCAGTTGCTCTCCTTCCTGAACTACTTTTTCTCTGTTTAACTCTAGTTGCAAGCATGCAACTCCACATTCCAGGCACTTCTCAAAAATGGGGTGCACTGGGTTCTACATAAAAGCATTAAAGCAAAGTTAAGCAATCTCTTTATGCCTAAGTTTCTAGGTCTACCAACCTTATCGGGACAACGCGGGAGTTAATATGAAGGGCTGTGTTTCACACCCACTTTGAAAGCACGGCATTGTCTGTTTCTAAAGAATTGTAAACTTTCATGTGTTACATTACAGAAATCTGAACGGAGAGGATTAACCAAATACCATTTGGACTTAAAAGCAGCTTGAGGCCGGGCGCAGTGGCTCATGCCTGTAATCCCAGCACTTTGGGAGGCCGAGACGGGCCGATCACGAGGTCAGGAGATCGAGACCATCCCGGCTAACACGGTGAAACCCCGTCTCTACTAAAAATACAAAAAAATTAGCCGGTGTGGTGGCGGGCGCCTGTAGTCCCAGCTACTCGGGAGGCTGAGGCAGAAGAATGGCGTGAACCCGGGAGGCGGAGCCCAGATCGCGCCACTGCACTCCAGCCTGGGCGACAGAGCAAGACTGTCTCAAAAAAAACCAACAAAAAACAGCTTGAAACCTCTTCCAGCCACTCTCCCAGGGTGACGGACATGGAGAAATCTGTATTCCAGCCTCAATTCAAGACAGCCTTCTAGCTGCAGTCCCATTTTCAACATTTCATCAGTGAAAATCCTTTCATTTAAAAAATACTTCAGTGCCTTAGTCTTCTCACCACAACAAAACCACACAGCTGTGGCACGGTTGAAAAAAGAACTCGAACATCTAGGAGCTCCCTGCTTTGAGGGCAAATTTAAATTGCAAGCAGCAAGAGATAAGGAAAGGTCAGGTATTTCTGCAAAGCTAAGTTTCTCCTAATTAGTAATCTTCTGGGTGTCTAAGAAAAACTTTAGATACAAAAAGGGTTGCCACTTTTCTCAGGAGACTCTTCTGGGAGAGATGATGAAAGAACCGAACGCCAAGGACTTAGCAGGGGCGAACGACGTCAACAGATGTCCCTCCAGACTCCGGCACCAGCCGGCCGAGCCCAAACGAGTTCTCGCCCCCGACCCCACCCACCGCGGGAGCAGGGTTCGGTCACTCGCAGTGTCAGAGAGGCCCACGTCCTCCTAAATTTCCGGCCCTCCCAAAACTTCCGTCTTCCGTAGGTCCAAAGGGGTGGACCCAAGGCCCAGAGGCGTCCCCGGAAGTGACGTAGGACGCGCCCTCCATTTTGTGGAGCGCCAGAGCTGCTAAGTGCGTCAGTTGTGGAGAGGCGTAGACGAGTTAAGTCCTGGTCTGCGTGGAGGTCGACGACTCCGTCGCAGACTACGGACCTGTCTGGGTCTCAGCCGCCAAAGACCTCGTCCGGTAGGTGAGTGGCTCACTTTGAGGGCAAGCCTTCTCGGATCGAGGCTTCTTCATGGCCGCTCTCTTTGCGGAGGATGGCGTCTAATGAGCGCAGTTGATTCGAGGTGGGCGCTGGGGCACGTCTCCCTTTTGGCATACTGTTTGAGGGGTACTGAGGTGAAAGGGCGGTCACTGTTAGGGTCGTTTTTACACAGCGGTTGTGCGCCCCTCCCTGCCATTCTCAATGTCTTCATCTCCTGGACACGTAGAATAGTGGGCCGGGATCTCCCTGACTTTGCTGGCGATGCGGCTGGGCCTTTTGTAGGGCGGCCGCAGTGACCCCCCAGAAGGGGGTTGCTGGGAGGAGGAGGGAAAAGGGAATTTGGCACGCGCAGCTCTGCTGCCGCTGATTCTACCGCCGCCATTTTGTGGCCGCAGAGTGCCCGCCCGCTGCTGTTGGCGCAGGCGCGGTCGAGGCGTCGCGAGATTCCGGCTTCCACCCGCTGTGACGCGCCCGCGAGGCCGCCATTGGGCTGGCTTTGCGGAGGGCGCGGGCGGCTCCGCCCGCACTTCTCGGCCTTTCCTAACTGCGGCAGATGGGAGGGGGCCGGAGAGCCCGGAGAGTGTGCGGCTGCGCAGTTGGAAAGGTGGCAGTGGGCGTTGCGGTTGCTGCGGTCTGGGCCCAGTAGCGGACCGTGTTGGGAGGGAGCTGGGTTTTCATTTTGTCTGCAAGTAACCTGGCCTCATTAGAGGCGCTGTTGGCAATCTCGTTCATAACATCACTGTGTAAACATTTTATGCCGTTGATGTTTTTGATTGTTTAATCAGGCGTTTGTCTGTGACAGTCATTGCTATTATCTCGATTGAATTACTTTCTAATAGGAAGTACTAGCCGGACATCATGAGTGGCTGTCGGGTATTCATCGGGAGACTAAATCCAGCGGCCAGGGAGAAGGACGTGGAAAGATTCTTCAAGGGATATGGACGGATAAGAGATATTGATCTGAAAAGAGGCTTTGGTTTTGTGGTAAGTATTTAGAACTGGGTGAATTATCTGCTAAGTAGGTAGAGTTTTGATAAGCAGTTGTTTTCGATCTTGAGTCCGGGTGGAATATTTGCCTTCAGAAAATGTTACCCAGCCTTATGTCTGAATTTTATTGAGGCTGAAAACAACTTTAACTTGCCGGCTCACTGGAACCCCACTCCCAGTGGCTCCTTGATTAGGTTTGACTGTATGGCAGTGTCGTTAAGATACTCTTCCCGTTCTGTCTCCTGATTTCAGTGCTCTTAATGTGTTGTAGAATACTCTTCTAAAGCCAATGTTAAGAGTCTTATGCTTACATTTTAGGAATTTGAGGATCCAAGGGATGCAGATGATGCTGTGTATGAGCTTGATGGAAAAGAACTCTGTAGTGAAAGGTGAGATTTCCGTGTAACTAGATAACCCTGGGACATAGAGCAGACTGGGTCTGCTGGCATATTTTTCTAAGTAGATTTATGTAGCTTAAGTGTGTAACGGAGATTTTTCTTCCCTTTTTGTAGGGTTACTATTGAACATGCTAGGGCTCGGTCACGAGGTGGAAGAGGTAGAGGACGATACTCTGACCGTTTTAGTAGTCGCAGACCTCGAAATGATAGACGGTATGTGAAGGGTGGATGGCTGCATTGAACAATTATTGTAGGGGTAGCATTTAAGATTCAGGAGTCATTAGCAGTGATGATTCCGGGTCCTGCCTTATAATCTGTTCGTCTGTTCCCACGTTAGCCCATTGTTCTTGATGAATCTATGTGAGTCATAGAACACAAATCTATTGACGGAAGTCATTAGAATGGCTTGTGATATTTGATGGCTTGAACTTGCCCACAGTTGAACACAAGTGCTGTCATTGCATTTCTTCCATTGTGAATACGAATTTTCTTCCTCAGAAATGCTCCACCTGTAAGAACAGAAAATCGTCTTATAGTTGAGAATTTATCCTCAAGAGTCAGCTGGCAGGTTTGTTGAAATACAGTTTTGAGTTATTTTGATGTGGCTTTTTAAAAAAGTTAATGGGTAGCTAATGTTTTATTGTTTTATTAAACGTAGTTTTAAATTAATGGATTTAATGGAATTGTAATTTTAAACATTTAATTAAATGTAATTTGGGGGATATTTTGAACTTTAATATTAGTGATCAAATGTAAATGTTTTGAGGATATTTTTCTTGTTTTTTAAAATCAATTTTTAACCAAATATTAAACCCTTTATTTGCCAGCCTGTCTGTGTCGTTGGCCTTATGACGAGGAGTGCCTGTGGGTTATCCTAATCGTTGTCTTGGTCACTCTTGGTTGGGCCTGGTTGACTTTGCCAGTCAGCTCCTACAGTGATCAGTTGGCCACCTCTAGATCTGTGTTTGCCGGTCTAGACGTTATCGGTGCACTTCCTTGAAGTGCCAGGTTGCAGCGATCCCAGAGCGTTGATAACGTGATCTGATCCCTAAGTTGAGACCTGTCTTCCTGTAACGCTTCCGAATAAGAGGTCCGGTCGAAAAGAGTTGAAAGATACGAAATTAGGTGGTCGTTGGAATCCTGATCGCAGTAAAGTGGTCCTTGGTAACTGCTCGAGTAGAACATGTCTGCATCCGCCAATAGTCCGCTAATAGGGAGGGCTGTGCGATTAAAGGCTTCCATCGATTGGGTAGTGTCCTTCAAGTGGGTGGCGAAGAGCCAGTCGGGCATATGTCATGAAGGTTTCTCCGACCGATTAATGGTTTGCTGCTTGACTAGCCTAGGGAAATAATAATAAAGGTAAAGTAAACTTTTTTAATGACATATGGGGCACAAAATAACTGGTGTCTTGTAAATGTTCTGTTTTTTTAAATAAAACTTCTCTACTTTAGTCTTTACTTTAAAAATATGTACTGTTTCCTTTTTTGTTGTTTTTTTGTTTGTTTTTTTTTCTTTTGTACTGAGCTCAGCATAGACTAATACTACCTTAATGTTAAAATCTGAATTTCTTTTAGCATTTTGCTTAAAAGCAATATGCTATTTGCTTATTCCGTGCCCTGACATAGATAATTTTTGAATTCTGATAGAATACAAGTGTGGTAAATGCCATGTTTGTACTTTATCTAACATCTTCTCTTTCAGTAGTCTTGTTTTTTTTATATCATGTGATTGTTTGTGTGTCCCCTTTCCTCTTCTTTGCTTAACACAATTATCTTGTGTTAAGGATCTCAAAGATTTCATGAGACAAGCTGGGGAAGTAACGTTTGCGGATGCACACCGACCTAAATTAAATGAAGGGTATGTACTGGAAACTGTGAAAGTCTTTAAAAATATCCTGAAAATTTTACTGTGAACTTAGTTTTGAGGACTTAAAATTTGAATATGTTAGAATGCAGAGATTCTCCAGGGACAATTTTGCTGCTTCCCTTCTCCCCCCCCACACCTTTGGCAGTGTCTGGAGACAAGTTTGGTTGTCACAACTGGTTGAGAGCGGATGCTGTTGGCATGTAGTCAGTAGGGGCTAGGCATCCTGCTAAGCATCCCACGGTGCATAGGGAACCCGCTCAACAATGAATTGGCTCAAAGTATAACAGTGCCAAAACCTTGCTCTTTTAATGCTGTGTTATCCAGAAATAAGACTCAATAGTAGCAATAGCAAAAGTGAACATAGAAACGACTTAACCTAGACTGCTGTGTGCAATGTGTGAGACTACAGGATGTATATACTTTCAAAGTGGTTGTTTTCCATTTTAGGGTGGTTGAGTTTGCCTCTTATGGTGACTTAAAGAATGCTATTGAAAAACTTTCTGGAAAGGAAATAAATGGGAGAAAAATAAAATTAATTGAAGGCAGCAAAAGGCACAGGTATCTCTAATTTTTTAAAGTCAAAAGTTGTATTTAATGGGTTTGTTGTAGAGTCTTATCTAGGCTGATTTCTTTTCATTTTTCATAGTAGGTCAAGAAGCAGGTCTCGATCCCGGACCAGAAGTTCCTCTAGGTCTCGTAGCCGATCCCGTTCCCGTAGTCGCAAATCTTACAGCCGGTCAAGAAGCAGGAGCAGGAGCCGGAGCCGGAGCAAGTCCCGTTCTGTTAGTAGGTCTCCCGTGCCTGAGAAGAGCCAGAAACGTGGTTCTTCAAGTAGATCTAAGTCTCCAGCATCTGTGGATCGCCAGAGGTCCCGGTCCCGATCAAGGTCCAGATCAGTTGACAGTGGCAATTAAACTGTAAATAACTTGCCCTGGGGGCCTTTTTTTAAAAAACAAAAACCACAAAAATTCCCAAACCATACTTGCTAAAAATTCTGGTAAGTATGTGCTTTTCTGTGGGGGTGGGATTTGGAAGGGGGGTTGGGTTGGGCTGGATATCTTTGTAGATGTGGACCACCAAGGGGTTGTTGAAAACTAATTGTATTAAATGTCTTTTGATAAGCCTTCTGCTCACATTTTTGTGAATGTCTGAAGTATATAGTTTGTGTATATTGACAGAGCTCTTTTATAACTAAAGCAAATTTAATTTTTTTGTACTAGAAAAAAATTTGAACATTTTAGTTCTTGGTTATAAAAATATGTTAATTCAGAGTTAGTTTAATGCCTTAATTAAACTAATTAATAGCTTTGGACACTTAAAAGAGCTCTAAATTTGCTTGTACATAAAGGCTTAATTTGTTTTCCTTGTTAGGGTCAAGGGTGTCCTCCACTCTTTAACAGCTGCCGGACAGACACATTAAAGCAGCTGTTTGTTATTGATAATAAAATATTATAAAACTATTTTTTGTCTGTTTGTCTGAAGAAGTCCTATGCTGATTATTTCTCATCCTTATACAGTAGATTTAAAACACAGAACACATCCAGAATCCTGGAGTTGGTTATGGTCTCTTTTTAAAAATAATGTTTTTGACGTCTCCAGGCTAGTGAAAAGATACAGAAGTAAGTGAATGCCAAAATCACAATTGTTGAGTTTTGTGTCCGTGGCCCCCCTATCCCCCAAAGTTCTTTCTCTATCTCCTGACTTTATTGGCATCAGGTTACTTAAGCTTCCAGAGCCAAGAGGAGGATAGTGCGGGAAGCAGTGTTTCTTGCCTACCTTAAAGATTATGACAGGTTTTTTTGTTTTGTTTTTGAGATGGAGTTTTGCTCTTGTTGCCCAGGCTGGAGTGCAATGGTGCGATCTTGGCTCACTGCAACCTCTGCCTCCCAGGTTCAAGCGATTCTCCTGCCTCAGCCTCCCAGGTAGCAGAGAGAACAGGCATGTGCCACCATGCCCAGCTAATTTTTATTTTTAGTAGAGACAGGTTTCACCATGTTGGCCAGGCTGGTTTTGAACTCCTCACCTCAGGTGATCCATCTGCCTGGCCTCCCAAAGTACTGGAATTACAGGCATGACCCACTGTGCCCGGCCTTGTTTTTGTTTTTTTTGAGGCAGGATCTTGTTCTGTTGTCTAGGCTGGAATGTGGTGGTGTGATCACTGCTCACTGCAGCCTTAACCTCCTGGGCTCAAACAATTGTCCCGCCTCTGCCTCCTGAGTAGTTAGGACTATAGGTGTGCACCACTGTGTGTGGCTAATTTTTTATTTTTCTAGAGACAGGGTCTTGCTATGTTGCCCATGCTGGTCTTGAACTGGACTCAAGTGATTCTCCTAACTTGGCCTCCCAAAGTGCTGGGATTATAGGTGTGAACCACTTTATCCAGTTGTGATGCAGTTTTGGTGGTCAGATAACGTGAATGCTTAAGGGGCTTTGACATGCTACTTTTTGTCTTGAGATATGTATGGGATAGTACATGTTTAAGGGAAAACAATAGTGCAAAATGCCTAAGGTCCTATATCCACATTAACCTTAGACTTCTATATGTGATCTTTCAAGCCCTGTCTTAGATGTGTAGAAAATGAGCTTTGTTAATACAGGAGTCTCAAGACACTTAGATATATTCTTAGTTCTGTGGGGGCTAGACTACATAAATACTGGGAACCAGTGAATAACATCTATATAGCATCTGATAGTAATAGCCAGGCACTGTTTTAAGTGCCATTACCTCTGTGTTGACTGAATCTAATACCATCATTTTACTGGTGGGAATTCAGGAATTTTTCAAAGAACAGGGATGGATTGGTGTTAAAATCTAGAAAGTCTGATTCCTAAGACCCCCACACCACACTGTCACTGTTGACGTAAAGATTTTTGCTCCTAGCTTTTCAGGGATTTGGAAGAAGGCAGAATTAGAAGCACTAGAAAAATGTAGCTTTTAGCTTCCCGAAAGCATGCGGATTGGGAAGTGGGAATCTCCCATTTGGGAGAATTGAAAGGTTTTTGGTATCCTTAATTTTTAAAAGGCCACTCCCCGGCTGTTTCTAAGACTAGAACAGGCCACGGAAGCTTAAAACTGCTAATTGCAGTAAGAGGCTGAGTTTAGGAGTTGGTATGCCTGTTGAATTAGTTGAGAGAACTAGGTTTATTTTAATAAGTGGTTAAATCTAGATTTTCTTAGCGTCTCTGAAGGCAGTACTTAGCCTGAAGTTGCTATCAAAAGCAGCTTCTCACCCTTGGGCTTTTAAAACATGCTCCTCAATGCAGTATGGTAGTATGTTGATGTTCTTCCCCTCTACCCCTAGACAATCAGACAAACTTTTTTTTTTTTTTGAGATGGAGTCTTGCTGTTGCCCAGTTTGGGCGATCTTGGCTCACTGCAGCCTCTGCCTCCTGGGTTCAAGCGATTCTCTTGCCTCAGCCTCCCAGGTAGCTGGGATTACAGGTGCCCATCCCCATGCCCAGCTATTTTTTTTTTTTTTTTGTATTTTTAGTACAGACGGGGTTTTTACCCTGTTAGCCAGTCTGGTCTCGAACTCCTGACCTCAAGTGATACACCCACCTCAACCTCCCAAAGTGCTTGGTTTACAGGCGTGAGCCACTCTGCCAGTCTTCTTTTTTTTTCTTGGGATAGAGTCTTGCTTGGTCACCCAGGCTGGAGTGCAGTGGTGGTGTCTTGACTCACTGCAACCTCCACTTCCCAGGCTCAAGTGATCCTAATGTCTCAGCCTCCCAGGAGCTGGAATATCCCACCACCATGTCTGGCTGATTTTTGTATTTTTATTAGAGATGAGGTTTGACCATGTTGGCCAAGCTGGTCTCGAACTCCTGACTCCAAATAATCTATCTGCCTGCCTTGGCCTCCCAAAGTGTTGGGATTACAGGTGTGAGCCACTGTGCCCAGCCAAGAATTAAGCTACTTTTAATCTTAGAGGTGTTAGGGAGTACGATAAATTCCTTCTTTTGAAAAAAGGCAGGGAGATAACGATTATGTCTCAAAAAGGGACTCTCAAAACCAGGCTTGAGATACCATGAGGAGTGTGGATGTAATCCTAAGGAAAGGTTTAGGACCTGACTTTGTAGCGCATGGTTTAACCTTTGTTTTCTATGTTTATATTCGTTTCATCTTTATTCCTTGCTTTTTTTTTTTTTTTTTTAGACAGGGTCTTGCTCTGTTGCTAGGTTGGATGGAATGCAGTGGTGCTATCTCGGCTCACTGCAACCTCTGCTTCTGGGGTTCAAGTGATTCTTCTGCCTCAGCCTCCCGAGTAGCTGGGACTACAGGTGTGTGCCACCATGCCTGGCTAATTTTTGTATTTTTAGTAGAGATGGGGTTTCACCATTTTGGCCAGGATGGTCTCAATCACTTGGCCTCATGATCTGCCCGACTCGGCCTCCCAAAATGCTGGGATTACAGGTGTGAACTACTGCATCCGGCCATCTTTATTCCTTTCTAAGAATGGTTTGAGGCCAACCCTGTCTTCCTCAAAAGCTAAACAAATGTGTTCTTACATAACTTGTATGTAACCAAGTCTCCTAGCAGATGATGTTGGTTAGATAATAGAGAAAACAATTTGAACAGGTAGGTATATATGGATATAATAAGTAAAAATGATAGGTGGTAGCCTTGTCAAAAATCTGCGTTTTTAAGAGGATGTTAGTGACCCAAATCTGTGTTTCTCGTTTTGGTGTTGGGAGTATTTGTTAGTCCTGCACATTTGCCAAACTGATATCCGAAAACTATATTGTCTTGGTTTCATTTGTACGTGACCATACAAAATGATAAAAATCCCAAGTAACTAATAAGCATGATTGACTTTTTGTAATTGTTAATATTAGTTGTTAATCATTTACTTGATCCTTATTTACATATGATATGCAAAATGTTTAAATTTTATTAGAGACAATTTGAAATTTGTGAATTCTAGGTATTTGAACATTTTTCTTTGAATTGGGAAATGACTCATTTTGGCAGTAGTTTGCTGTACCCAGTTTTGGGGGTGCCTTGTGTTAAAACCAAATACCTACTGAACTTAAAAAAGAGATTATTAGTGAGGTAACATTGTGTTAATGTATGTGTTTGTTTCCTGGTTTTTCCTTGTCAAAAGTTTTTCTCCTCTACTAACATGCATTCACCCAGTTTTTTCATTTCATTAGCTATTTTTTTGAGTTTATTTTACCTGATTGCATCTTACTGTGTTCACTTTTGCATACTTGATGTCAAATTTGACTTTTCGGGAGCATCATCCCAATAATGTCAAAAGGGAAGGAATAGGATCTGAACTTTTTAGGTTAGAACCTCTGAAGTTTAATTCTACAGCACTTGTGAGCATTTATTTCTCTTTTGGGTCACAAAACTTGGAATGGGATTTGGGTATTTGAGTAATGGGTTAAACATATATATTGATTAGTTCAGGAATTGAGTGACTTTAAGATGCTTATCAGACACTTTTAGAGATCCCAGCAAGAGGCAGATTCGGTTTCTGGTTTTATAGAGTTTACAGTCACTGAACAAGTCTTTAAAATAAGTAGCAAATTCTAAGTTGGGGATAGGTGAGGCTTCTTGGGTAGACACCCTGTCTGTGTTCCCGGCCAAGACTTGATGATTCTGATAGATGTACTGGAAATGCTGGAGAAAGACTCAGGCAAGACTGGTGTTTTTGCTGCTCTCTCTAGTTTACCACACTGGCTTTCAGAATTGCTTTGGGACCAGAACCCAGGCCACCAGGGGAAGGGCTAGGCTGTGCAAGGGGAGCAGTCCTCCCCTTTGTAGGTGCCATTTCCCAGAGCTCCTGGAATTGTTTCTTCAGTTGTGGCAGCTGTGTAGGTCATTTTTGTTTTATCTGTAAAGTTAAAAAGGGTTATAGGTGTAGAGAGAGAACAAGAGGAGTGAACAATGAAGCTTGTTTAATCTGGAAAGTACAAAAATACCAACTCAGCCCTAGGGTGTGCTAAGTATATATTTTCCATCTCTGTCGTCTCTCCCATGGTTTACTCTTTAAACTCACTTTCCCCTCAGTCTCCCTAATGGTAGTACTAGTAGTAACAGTCCTAATGAATTAGACTATTGTGTCTTCATCAGCACTTCACTTCTAACTTCTTTGTTATACAGTAAAACAACAGGAGATGAGTTTATGTATGCAAGGTCTGTGTTGCATTCAGGGAATGAGGAGGCAGGCAGGAAAGATCTTCGAGAAAGTCTAACCAAGAGAGTTTCCAGTTCTTCCCTCCAACCCCCAATTGATCTACCTCTTCTTGTCCGTGGTGTAGGCGGTGATGCAAATTTGAAGATAGCTTTGATTCCTGCACCTTCCTGTACAGATGGGAGAGTTCTCTATACAGAGTTGTTCTCCCATCAGGTGCAGGAATGAAAAGTATAAAAACTTGACAGATTCCTCCCCCTGAGAATAGCTTCTTGGGGCCATTAGGTCCAAAGAAATACGTTGCTTTGATTTAGTGTTTCCACTGGGGTCTTCTGAGATACACTGTGAGGAAAGTTCTTTTCAAGTCTTGAGAGCTAAAGATCCATAGAGTATTGTCCTTTGTGGTCACTTCAGGTCTTTCTGGTACTAAAACCTCAAATCTGGGAACTTGGTTGGTCTAGAAACTTCTGTGCACTTTTTGTAAGAGGGCAGCAAATCTCTTGCGTTCCTCTCAGATAAGCATCAGAGTAGATTCTTTCTCACAACTCTACTGTAGCTTTGAACCAAAGCTTCTAAAATGGTTCTAGCGTATGGTCAGCCTGTACTTGTTCCGTGTTGGCTGCTTGGCAACCTAATTACATCTTAGCTAATTGCAAAGGGAGAGAGAATCGGCATTTGCTAGTATAATGTAACAAATTCCAATAGGGAAAGTTGTGTATTTCTCCTAGGGTGTAAATCACAGTCCCTAGGGTCTAGAAAGGTTTTGAAGGGGACTTCAATTCATGGACATGAAGGGACAGTTGAAGGATTTGGGTAAGTACTTAGGAAGAATATACTAATGTTGAGAGTTATAATGAAATGTGTTATAAAGTGGGTTTGAATGTCCTGTTTTTTGTTTTTTTTTTTTAAAATTGGTGTTAAAGTGCACTTTGAGGAAGGCACTCTGTTCTCTGGTCTGTCTTGAGGTTCAATTTTATTTTGAAAGGTAATACTCTGAGCATTTTAGAGAAGAGATGCTATGTTAACCCCATAGTGATCAGAGTAAAGTATAAATCATATTAAGTTTATTGTGGAGGTAGTTACTGTTTAACAACCTTATGCTTAAGTTTCCTTTACAGCGTAACTAGAGTTGAGGAATCTTTTTTTTTTTTTCTTTATTCTGGGTTATATTAGGCTGCATTGCTTTCATATGTTTTTCCTCATACGGAGGTGTCAGTGGTGCTGTGGCTCTGATCTGGTTCCAGGAAATGAGAACCTAGTCCTGAGAAATGGAAACTTCCCCAACTCTTGCGAATAGAGGCCTTTCACACAACTAATAACCTCAGTTGTCCAAGGCAGTTTTGTCCTATGATGTCTCCCCACTGAGACAAAGCAGCCCAAATTGCTTCAGTTTTATGAGGTAAACTGCATCTGCAATTTCATTCTCCCAGCTAGAAGGAAGAAATGGAGTGCAGTTGATGGAAGTAGCCTTGGATCTTTAAAGCTTCTTGGGTGCTTCTTGGGGCTACCTGGTTCTTAGTGACTTGATAAGAGTTAAAGCCCTATCCAAAAAGTCCCTGCTAGAAACTTGCTCGTTGGCAGGCTCAGGTCTAATATTGGAGCAGAACTTGAAGTGGGGATAATTTCAGTACTCACCCTTGGGAGTCTTGAATTTCTCATAGCACCAAAACATGGCAATGAGGAGAAGCCCTTCTCCAAGCTGGAAAATCATGTAGAGGAGGGGAAAGAAGAAAAGTGGTCCAATGACTTCAGGTGGAAAGGCCACATTGAGGATGGTGGAACAGAGTTGGACATTTTGGCATCCGGTCTCCATGCTGACAGTGCGTCTGCATCTGTGCCGGTGAAGAAAACCCCACATACACTCAGAGGGAACTGGAGGGAGCAACTTTGTCCCAGTGCTGCTACCAAAGAGTTTCGCAGCAGATGGAATCTAGACCGTGGACAGGGGTACTTTGCTATTGCTGCTGGTGTTTGGATACCTTTGGTGTCTGGATTTTTAACCCGTTTAATACCTTCATTCAATTTTTTTCAAGTCTAAAGTCTCTTGTCCAGTTAGTGCATCTGAACATATTGCCAGGAAAGTGTCTTGCCCAGATTTCAGGTTCCTAGCTGCTTATTCGTTTCCTGAAAGACTAGGACAATAATGAAGCCCATGGGACAGTGGGACCTAAAATAATACCTATCTCCAGGCATGCAGTGGCTCACACCTGTAATCCTAGCACTTTGGAAGGCTGAGGCAGGCCGATCACTTGAGCTCATTAGTTCAAAACTAGCCTGGGCAACATGGTAAAACCCTGTCTCCAGAAAAGTTAAATCAGCTGGTCATGGTGGCTTGTGCCTGTAGTCCCAGTTACTTGAGGGGCTGAGGCAGGAGGATCAGTTAAACCCTGGAGGTTGAGGCTGCAGTGAGCTGAGAATGTGCTACTCCCCTCCAGCCTGGGCAACAGAGTGAGACCCTTTCTTAAAAAAAAAAAAAAAAACCTACCGTCCATTGAGGCAGAAGAGAGCAGAGAGAACATAACCCAGCAGAAAGCCAATAAAAGGCATCAGAGAGGAGGTGGCAATCAAGAGTGGTGTCATGGCAAACATGATGCTCTTCCCCACATTGATGGCAGAGAGAACTGTGACGGCCACACTGCACAAGAGAATGATGATCATCCCTCCCTGGGAATGAAGACAAGAAGAAAAGGCAATTAGAAGAGTTGAGGATAGAGAGGAACAGAGGTGGGGAAGCACAGGTAGAAATTGGAGGTGGGAAACATTGCAATAAAACACTGGAAGTGGAAAGGAATATGAAAGACCTTTATCTTCTTTTTGGATTCCTTTCTTTAAATTTTTTTAAAATTATTAACATTAGAGACAGGGTCTTACTATGTTGCCCAGGCTGGTCTTACTCCTGGACTCTTAGCGGTCCTCCTGCCTTGGCCTCCCAAAGTGCTGGGATTACAGGTGTGAGCCACTGCACCCAGCCCATCTTTTTAGATTTCTTATCAGTAGCTAGGAAGCTTGGGGACAGCTGATTAACACTTTGATTATTACAAACTCAGCCAAGCACAGTTACTGCTTTTGACACATCTCTGGATAGCAGACTTTCAGTGAAGTGTTGTGAGGCTATTCAGGACTCCTGCAAAATGGATATTATGAAAGTTTAAAAGTCAAGTATTTTTGGAACTTATATACACATTCCTACAATACTGTCATTGTTCCACATACTTTGAAACTCATGAGAACTTGTCATACATATTTGCTTCAAATACCTTGATTACAGGTAGGGATTTTATCCATTTTAGGATCAATTCTGGAAATTGCCAAGAGTCATTTGAAACAAAGCTGGTAAACAAGGTGGATGATCAAGCCCGGAAATACGGTTTTAAACCCAAAATGATGTCTAATAATAAGGGGACAAACCTACTTTCTTGAGTGACCTGCAAATTGAATATGAAGGAAGTTCCCAAAAGAACTTTCAGAAATATCTTGGGTGATAACAACATCATTGGAAACTATGCAGGTCTACTCTGAATGAAATTATAGGGTTTTTCATTGTGCAACATAGGATGCAACCTTTCAAAGTGCATGTGCACTCCATGCACTTCGTACTTTCCAGTGTGCATTTTAGAGAATTGCGTCCTCCAAAATGATAAACAGGTATGTGTAAATTTAAGACTGTCCCTTTTATCTCCTGAGTAAAGGAATACTTAACAAACTTTTCTCAAACTTACCATGTTATTTTGTAATAGTTACATGTGTTGGTTCATTTTTTGGTTCATTCACATGTGTTGCATTTTATATTTCCTAGTAACATTTAAAAAAAAGTAGTAAAATATGTATAGCAAAGTTTGCCATTTTAATCACTTTTGAGTGTACAGTTCAGTGGCATTAAGTACATTCATAATGTCCTAACGACATTTTAACATTTATATTGCTCAAATTTCAGCTGCACAGCTTTGTGTTTCTATTTTTAATACTTGTTGCAACTGATATGATCATATAAAACATCACCTATACCAATTAGTGGTCCTATCCCAGCATAGGAAGGACTTTCACACATCTCTTGAATAACCATGTGCTTCAAGTTTTATTAAAAGACTTATTAGCTAATGAACTTCTCAGTTTACCTTTGCATTTTTAGTTGATTTCCCCTTTTAGATTTCTGTCTTTCGAATTTGTCCTTTACCCAACAGTCAAATAATTTTTAATCTCTATCAAGAGTGGAGTGGATAATGTAGGAGACATTGAGTTACAGGAATTGTCCACGAATCCAGAAGCCCTCTTCTTCTGTATAGGCATTCACTCTTATTCTCTCACTCATGTTCTCTGACTCTTGGGGACTGCACAGTTGTGGTTATGAGCACAGAATTTGATATGATCCAGGTGGGAAAGCTGGCTCTGCTAGTCTCCAGGTGTGTAAGCTCTGGGGAGTCACTCAACCTGAGTGAGGTTGACGGCATAGGACCTGGCATATAAGAACCGCTCACTAAACTGTAACTCCTATTATTACTCAAGGGGGAGGAATTAACATTCTAGAGGTTCCTGTCACACTCACTGCTGCCATCTCTGGAAATTTATCCTGTCTACAACCCCTGTCTCCTGCTGAGACAAGTGGCCCTGGGTAGTTGCTTCTCCATAGGCTACCACATTTTGTACCGCCTGACTTCATTACCCTGCTCACAGCTGGGATGAGTGCTCATTCATGGGCAGCCAATCCATTGGCTTACACATGAGATGACATGTCCACAGTCTACCCACAAAGGTGGCCCGCACAGGCTGGTGGGTGGTAGAAATAATCAGATTCTCTCATTTAGGAAATTTGCAGGATTACAAAGAGGGAAGCAATAGCAGGGACAAGTGTCAAAACAGAGGTCTGGGAGCAATAGCCACAAGTTGGCAGAAGTTGTAAGACAAAGGAGAGTTAGGGGTCAGTTCAACAGTAGCAGCAGGTGTGGGAAATGCATGAGTAGAGTGTTGAGTCAATGAAATGGTGGGATCCTTATTAAAGAGTGGTGGATGGCTTATGGTGAAAGTGGCTCCTGGACCATGTCATTCTCAGATTCATCACCCTTCTAGCCACATAGCCTTTGGATAAACCCTCGCATGGGTAAGTTAAAAATTACTTGAATTGCCTTTCAAAATGAGCATGCCTGAAATTGTATCTTGGTGTATCTAAATGTGACCTTCCACCAGCGAATGCAACTGGTTGAACCCGGTGTGAGCAGATACCTGCTGCCAGAGCTAGTTATTGAAAGTTGGGTTATTTTGATTTGCAAGGTCCAAGGAGGGTTATGTGTGCGTTAAGAGGCTAGGACAATCATTTGTTCTTTTTCCAGTTTGGCACTCACTATATTATTTATGGGACAGGGTGACGAAGGATGAGCATAGTCCTCGAAGAGCCATAGAAGCAAGGAAACCTTAGCCTTTGCAGCTTGACCCACATGTTAGTCTCTGCATCCTCACAGGAGTGATTCCAGTTTTGGAATATAGGAAGATCAGTGTAGCTGTTGACTTTGTGGTTGTTTAACCCTGGAGGTTTAGCCAGGGGCAAAATGGGTCCAGGGCATGCCTGGGTTTTTTAGATTACCTTTTATGTAGTCCCTTACTACTAGTCTCTGTTTTTCCAGCCAAGGTATTTCTTAGCCCTTTTAATGTTCTCTGGCTTCATTTTGACTTCATTTCGTCTGTGGCATTGAGTAGTGAATGTGCAACACAACAGGAACAGACTGGTTGAAATAATCCTGGCTCTGCCAAGTAACTTTTCCGGGCCTCGGTTACTCTATTTGCAAATTGGGAATAAGGCAGGAGACTGAACTTCATCTTAAAGGCTTCTCCAGCTTTAAGATCTGAGATTCTCGGCCAGGTGTGGTGGCTCACGCCTGTAATCCCAGCACTTCGGGAGGCCAAGGTGGGGAGATCACAAGGTCAGGAGATCGAGACCATCCTGGCTAACATGGTGAAACCCCGTCTTTACTAAAAAATAACAAAAAATTATCCGGGTATGGTGGCGGGCGCCTGTAGTCCCAGCTACTCGGGAGGCTGAGGCAGGAGAATGGTGTGAACTCGGGAGGAGGAGCTTGCAGTGAGCCGAGCTCGCGCCACTGCACTCCAACCTGGGCGACAGAGTGAGACTCCGTCTCAAAAAAAAAAAAAAAAAGGTCTGAGATTCTGCTTTTTGCAACCTCAGAGAAACACTTTTAAAGCTACTCTGAGGTAGAAAAGAGACATGTTCTCACATCAGTTGTCATTAGCACTATGACTTGGTATTCTGGTTCCCAGTTTTCCCACCTATAAAATGGAGGAGGGCAGAGTAGCATTAAATGATAGCAGTGGTCACTTCACATTTTAATATTCTTTATATTTTATATGCATTTCTTTAAGATCGTTTATGGGTGTATAGGATTTTTTAAAAAAGCAATCTTATGCACCCCACAAACTATCTTAAAAAAATGAAATGATGCACACAAACTTGTTTCTCTGTGTATGTTGTTTTTCTGCTGGTGTGTGGAAGAGCAGCAGACAGGACTTGCCCTTCATTCCTTTATTTATTCTCAGGCATTAGCTATGGGGGCACTGTGATAGGTGCTGTGGATTCAGTGTTAATTAAGACAGCCTTATGGTCTTGCTTCTTGATAAATGAGTGGGGAATAAAAATGAACAGATGTTCTTAATGCAGTGTAATAATTGCTACAGGGGTTAGCTGGAGTGTTGGGTGTTATGGGAGTGAATAGGACAAGCATCTTACTCAGGCTTAGGAGGTTAAGGAAGGCTTCCTGGGGGAGGCGCTATTTGTGTTGAGACTTAAAGGATGAATGGGAGTGATCCAGTGAAAGATGGTGAGTGGGGTGAGAATTGGGAAGAAGAGTGTTCCAGGTGAAGAGAAGGGCACGTGCAAAGAGAAAAGAGCTGAGACTGGTGAGGTCAGTTGAAACCAAATCAAGAAGTGCCACATTAAGGAGTTTAAACTATCCTAGGGGGAAGGAGTCAATGAGAGGCTTTAAGCAGTGGAGTGACATGATAGAGTTTGTACTTTACATCTTCACCCTCAGGTTAGAACTGGGTGAGGAGGTTGGGTGAGAAGGCCATTTGAGTTGTCTAGTGAGAGGTAAGGATGGAGAGGAATGAATGGATTCCCGCAACAGAAGGTGGAATCGACAGTCATTGATTAGATGGGTGTGAGTGGTGAGGGAGAAGGGAACATTGAGAATGACTTCCAGTTTCTGGTTGGGGCAACTGGGCACACACACAGTGCCACCGACTGAGATAACCACATGGGGAGGAGATGACTTTAACGTATATTGAGTTTTAAATGTCTGAGGTATATTCAGATAGAAAGACCTGGTAGATAATAAATGGATTCTGGAGTGAGGATAGAGTTGACATCTGATGATGCTGTTCTGGAAGTCTCAGTTTGCAGATGGTAATTGCAGACCTGAGAGGGACCAGATCCTGCGCTGGGAGAGGTCTGGTGAGAAAGGCAGAAAGCTTGGTCTGAATGCAGAGAAGTGCCTTTGACCAGAGGAACTCATAAGGGAGTCTGAAGGTCATGAGAGGTAGGAGGAAAGCAGCAGAGCTTAGAGTCACTAAAGCTGACAGAGAAGGCTTTTGAGGAGGCAGTGGTCAATTATGTCCAATGCTGCTAGAAGGTCAAGGAAGGATTGAGAAATGTCCATTGGATTTGGCAAAGAAAGTGGAGCAGGTGGTCATCAAGATGCTGGGTGGATGGGAGACCAAGGAGAGAAGAGAGGGATTCAAATAATGGAAACGAATTGCTGAGGGCCTGGTCACTCATGAGAGAGCTCTGGCGGTGGCATGGGGAAAATGGAAGGTGTTTGAGAGGAAGCGATTGACAGAGAGAGAGAGAGGAGTGAGGGGGACTACTCCTAAAACCTGGCTAGGAAGGAGAGCAAAGGGAGATATTAGGTGGAATGGGAGGTGGATTCCACAAAAAATCCCAGTGAGAGACACTTTTTATTTTGTTTTTTGAAGATAGAAGATACGTGAGTTCGTATCAAAGCTGATTGTGAAGAACCAATACAGAGATATTTTAGAAGTGAGAGAGAGGGGAGGCTGCTGGGCCAGGGGCATAATCAATAAAAGGAGGTCTCTGAGTACAAAGGTAGAGAGAATGATTGCAATCCAGGGCTGAGGTGGGGTGACTGGCCACAGAAAGGAGGAGGGATGATTCCTCCATGTCCTCCAGCAGGCGGGAAGGGGAGCTGTGGCCATGGCACTGGGACAGGGCAAGGGCAAAAACTACTCTTGAGACAATGGTAGTGTGAAAATAAAACCCCCCTGAAAACTGGACTCTTGACTTCTTTGTTCCAGGCCCAAAGCTGCTGCCAAACTTTGGGGTTCTCAGCAGCACGCCTTGCAGACCAGGCCAGAGGCATTGATCCAGGGGCAGAGATGGTACAGGATGTCAGGAGGTCAAGTCCTTCCTGAGGACCAGGATGACCTCCTGGCCCTGGGGGATGAATAGTGAGCCAAGGGGGAGGCTGGCAGGGACCAAACTCCAAGGTTGAAAATATTGGTGGAGAGACCATAGCTGCACTCTAGGAGTTCTGCACACAAAGCAGTGGCATGATGCCCTGTCTGTGACCACAGTGCTTCTCAAAACCTTTGTGGCCTTAATTCACTCCGCTTCCCACCCCATCCCTCTCTTGAAATGCTGGGAATGGGTACACTACCTGTCTCCTCTAGCTTCTTGCCACATCAGCCAAATTTGCCCTTAGTGCCTGCTGAACTCTATTCAGGCTTCTCCCCAGGTTTACCTAAATGCCTCAAGCCCTTCCTTTTTAAGAAGGCTCTTTGACCACTCCAGCCCTCACTGTTCCCATCTCCTTGCCTTCTGCAAATACTTGCGTGTACACTGGAATTGGATCTTGTTTCTCTCGTGTGTTACTTCATTTTCTTTCTTTCTTTCTTTTTTTTTTTTTTCATTTTAGAGATGGAGTCTTGCTCTGTGGCCCAGGCGGGAGTGCAGTGGCACGATCTCGGCTCACTGCAACCCCTGCCCTCCCTGGTTCAAGCGATTCTGCTGCCTCAGCCTCCTGAGTAGCTGGGATTACAGGCACTCGCTACCATGCCCGGCTAATTTTTTTTTTTTTTTTGTATTTTTAATGGAGACGGGGTTTCGTCATGTTGGTCAGGCTGGTCTCAAACTTCTGACCTCAAGTGATCCACCCACCTCAACTTCCCAAAGTGTTGGGATTATAAGCGTGAGCCACCACGCCAGCCTCATGTGTTACTTCACTTTCTGCAAACATCAAACTCTGGTGACAGTGAATCCTTAGAGTGCATAGCGTAAAACTTAGCATCTAGTAGGAGCATATGTATGTTTATTATTAATATAATGATTATATCTTATAGTTGTATATGGTGTTTTTACTCTTTTGCCCTAATTTGTTAAGCCCCCCAGGTTCTTACCTTGATGACATAGCGCATGTATTGTGGCCGTTTGGATTTGAGGACGATGCCTATGGTGCAAGGAATGAGAACCAGGACCAGTGATATCACGATGCCTTTATAGGGCACCTTGTCCTTCAGGTCCCCATCATAGATCCCCCTGGAGTAGATGTACAGAAGGAGAGGCATCATGCCAAGGGCACAGAAGGTGGAGCAGGTGGTCATCACAATGCTGGTGGGAGACATGGGAAGAGGGGGGAGAGAGAGAGCCCATAAATACAGACTATTTTGTTGAGTGCCTGCTAAGTGCCACTGTGCTAAGTGCTTGACATATGTGGCTTCAGTTCCTTTTCCCCATATCATTAGGCAGTAAGTATACTATCTTCTTTTCGCTGACAAGGAAGCTGGGGACTAGAAGAGTTGTGTCCTGCTCAAAGTCGCACAAGGTAGTAAGTGGCCAAGGCAGCATTTGAACTTAGGGTGGTTCAACTGCTTCAATCCCTGTGTGCTTCATTGTGGAAGGAGCCATTCTGATCTCCTCCTCTGTAATGGAACCCTTTTCGCATTGAGCACCTCCCCCATGCCAAGCCCATTTTGTAGAAAGCTAACTGTGTGATTCCATTACTCTGGTCATTAGCCCATTGGACCATGGAATGGCACCTGACCCACAGTTACTAAATGTCTGGTTTAGAGCCTAGGGAATGGCTTCTTGTAGTGACTTTGTCCAACGGAGACAATAACAATTAGCTATATCAGCACATTTTACCTCGTGGGGAGTCTGAGTGTGAGACACAGTGACAGGACACTTGGTCTTTGGGGATGGGTGGCATGGGAGTGATGGTCAGGCAGAAGTCAAAAACCCTACTAGAAAAATCAATAAACAGATACCATGATTAAAAGGACTGTAAAAGAAATAGTGAAGCAGTAAGAAACAGAATAATTGAAGGGCCATAATGGTGGGGTAGTAGAGAAGGCAGTAATAGATACCCATGTTGAGTAAGTGACAAGATAACCTGGTCAGATTTGCTTTGCATCTTGGATAGTATTCCAGTCCCCAACTCTGGTGTTCTCATGTTCTTTACTTTCTGGTTCCTCTTGATATTATTTAAAATAAATTATGACACTCAGAGCCTGAATAATATGTCCTTCCAGCTCTAATATGTATCCTACTTGTCCAATTTCCTTTTCCATTTGGAATCTTATATATGTTAGTCCCAGGACCCTGTCTAGGGAGAGGCCCTCCAGAAAGGTCAACTGAGAAGGAAGCTGATAGGGCATCTCCTTAGATTTATGGACATTTACATTAACAATATATGGCTCTGACTTTTATTCCAGTGGGAAGGTGGTTGGGAGGTGAGGGCTTGGCAAGATCTTAGGAAAACCACACTCAGTGTGTCCCTCCTCCTCCCCACAGCCCTACCCTCCATCTACACTTCTTTCATTATTTCTATAAAGATGGAATATGGCTTAAATATGCATGAAGAGAGCAGCCTGTATCAAAGGTTCCAGAGCGTAGCCATCAAGAACAATAGGTAGACATGTCATAAGGATAAGAGCTGTTAGAGGTGAGAAGAGTCCCTCAAAGAAAATTGTGAACTAGGTAATAGGAACTCCCCCACCCCCGTGAACACTTAAATACACACTTGAGCTTGTAAGAAATTAACACTCAATTTAAGTGTGGCATAGTGGCTCATGCCTATAATTCCAGCATTTCGGGAGGCCGAGGAGGGAGGATTGCTTGAAGCCAGGAGTTTGAGACCAGCCTGGGCAACAAAGTAAGACCCCTGTCTCTACACACAAACAAATGAACAAACCAACCAAAAACCACACACAAAAATTAGCCAGGTGTGGTGGTGTGCACCAGTAGTCCCAGCTACATGGGAGGCTGAGGCAGGAGGATGGCTTGAGCCCAGAAGGTTGAGGTTACAGTGAGCTATGTTAGCGCCACTCCACTAAAAAAAAGGTGCCCATGGACAAGAAACAAATGCAAAGTAGTGGGGGAGCTCAAGCTGAAGCTTCATAGAGGGGTTCTGGAGGGGAGTGGGGTGTTAGTCTTGGCACTGTGGAGGCTTTAATGCCCAAGGAAGGGACCAGAATTGAGGTATTAGACCTGGGATGGGAGGAGCATTGAAACTGAGCAACCAATAAAAGGATCATGGGATGAGGGGAGGGGAACTTTCTAATTATATCATCAAATATGAAATCATGGTGGAAACAGTATTTAGAATATAAAAATAATAAAATACATATTTAAAAAACATGGAGAGGGGACTTTGGATTAGGCAATGGTTTCTTAGAATAAGACATCTAAAGCACGAACAGCCAAAGAAAAAGGCAAATCAGACTTTATTAATATTAAAAACTTGTGATTCAAAGGACACCATCAAGAAAGTGAAAAGCCAACAAGAGAATGGGAGGAAATATTTGCAAGTCATATATCTGATAAGGGTCTAATATTCAGAATATATATGAAGAACTCTTTTTTTTTTTTTTTTTTTTTTTTGAGATGGAGTCTTGCTCTGTCGCCCAGGCTGGAGTGCAGTGGCGCAGTCTCGGCTCACTGCAAGCTCCGCCTCCTGGGTTCACGCTATTCTTCTGTCTCAGCCTCCCTAGTAGCTGGGACTACAGGCGCCTGCCACCACGCCCGGCTAATTTTTTTTGTATTTTTAGTAGAGATGGGGTTTCACCGTGTTAGCCAGGATAGTCTCGATCTCCTGACCTCGTGATCCACCCGCCTGGGCCTCCCAAAGTGCTGGGATTACAGGCGTGAGCCACCGCGCCCGGCCAATATATGAAGAACTCTTATAATGCAATAATAAAAAACAAGTAAAAAATGGGCCAAGGATTTGAATGAGATATTTTCCCAAAGAAGATATACAAATGGCTAATGAGCACATGAAAAGATGCTCAACTTCATTACTTATTAGGAAAATGCAAATCAAAACCACTTTGAGACACCACTTTATATCTACTAGCATGGCTATAATTAAAAAGATGGACAATAACAAGTGTTGGAGGGTATATGGAAAATTAGGAATCCTCATACACTGGTGGTGGGAAGTAAAATGGTGCTTTGGAAAATAGTTTGGCAGTTTCTAAAAAATTTAAACACAGAGTCACCATATAACCCAGCAATTCTACTCTTAGGTATATATCCCAAGGGAACAGAAAGCATGTTCACACAAAAACTTGCCTGTGAGCTTCCATAGACATTATTCATACTAGGGAACAAGTAGAAACAACCCATATGTCCATCAGCTGAATGAATGGATGAGCAAAATGTATTATATCCATACAATGGGATATTATTCAATTACAAAAACAAATGAAGTATTGTGACATGCTATCACATGAATGAACCTTGAAAATATGCTAAGTGAAAGAAGTATAGATACAAAAGGTCACATATTGAATGCTTCCATTTATGTGAAATCCATAGAGACAGTAGATTAGTGGTTGTCAAGGGTTGGAGCGGGAGAGAGAAATGGGGACTCCTGCTAAATGGGATGGAGTTCCTTTTTGGGGTATTGAAAATGTTCTGAAATTAGATAATGGTGATAGGTTCACAGGCTTGGAAATATGCTAAAAACCAAGGCATCATACAATTTAAAGAATGGATTTTATGGTATGTGAATTATATCTCAATAAATAGTAATTAAAAACCATGCAGGGAGCAAATAAAGCAATTATTAAAGGGCAATTTATAGCCTAACATTTATATTGAAAAAGAAGAAAGATTAAAAATTAATGAGTTAAGCACCTTACTCAAGAGGTTAGAATGAGAAAAACCCAATAAAAAGAAAAGGAAGAAATTGTTTAAGTTTTGTAAATTGTTAGAATCAGTAAAACCAAAAATAGGGTTTTTTTTTTGTTTTTCTTTTTTTTTTAAAGGCCAATTAAATAGGCACCTCTGGCAAGACAGACCAGGGAAAAGAGAGATGGCACAAATTGATGAGGTTAGTGTGAAAAAGGGAACATAACTACAGAGAAAATGAAGATTTTAAAAAGTCATAAAATAAACTAAGGACATTTTCATACTTTCATTTTAAACTTAAATGGACAATTTCATGGGAAATATAACCTACAAAACCAAGTCAATATGAAGCCGAAAACCTGATTCAACTTAGAATCATTTAAGACATTTAATAAGCAGTTCAAAACCTATCTTCTAGAACCCCACATGATTTGTACTGTCTTACGGTAGTGTTCTACTAAACATGCAAAGTGCAGATTGTTGCAATATTATGCAAATCTGTCCAGATAATATAAAAAGGGGAAACATGCCCTAATTTATTGTATAAGGTTAATATGATCTTGGAACGAAAGCTGGAGAATGATATTATGAGAAAAGAAAATTGGGGACCACTCTTATTTATGAACATAGAAACAAATAATAAAATATTAGCAAATAAGTGTTTTAAAAAAATACAATGAACAAGATGAGTAAGAATGATTTAATATTAGATTATTAATACATATTACTATATTATTAAAGAAATGGTATAATTTTGTAGCTATAGAAAAGTCATTCAACAAAATTTAATGTTCTTACATAATAAAAATTTAGTACACTAGCAACGGAATGAAAATTCCTTAACTTGAAAGGAAATCTATTAGAAAAAGTATATTAAACGTTAAACTTAATGGTAAATAGTTAGAGGGATTTTCTTTAACAAGAGGAATAAAGCAAAGATAGTCATTATTATTACCTGTTTTATAAATTATACTATATATAGGCCCTAGTAAGCACAGCAAAACAAGAAATAGAAAAAGTATAGGGATGGGAAAAGAAGAAATGAAACTTTCTTGTTTTGCCAATGATAGGATTGTCCACAGAAGAAATCTAAGTAATTTTCCATTATAACTGGTAAGTAAGAAAATGTATGAGGTTCTAAATACATTAGCATCAGTCAATCAATTGGGTCTGATATACTAGAAACAAATATATATATATTTTAAAAGACACCATTTATGATATTCACAAAACTAGAAAATACTTATACATCTAAAAGACATGTAAGATCTTTATGAAAGAAATTACAAACCTTTATAGAAAGGTATTAAAAAAGGCCTAAGTAAAAGAAAAGCTATATCATATTTATAGATGGGAAGATTCAATATTATAAAGATAGTCTCTCAATTTATATATAAATGTAATGCACATTTAATAAAACTTCCAGACTTATAATTTTTTTTGTAGACTTGAAAGCTGATACTGAAACTCAAGTGAAAGAGTAAAAGGCTAAGAATAGCTAACATGATTTTTTTTTTTTTTTGAGACAGAGTCTCGCTCTGTCACCCAGGTTGGAGTGCAGTGGTGTGATCTTGGCTCACTGCAAGCTCTGCCTCCCGGGTTCACGCCATTCTCCTGCCTCAGCCTCTCAAGTAGCTGGGACTACAGGCGCCCGCCACCACGCCCAGCTAATTGTTTGTATTTTTAGGAGAGACGGGGTTTCACCGTGTTAGCCAGGATGGTTTCGATCTCCTGACCTCGTGATCGGCCCGCCTTGGCCTCCCAAAGTGCTGGGATTACAGGCGTGAGCCACTGTGCCCGGCCCATGATTTTCAAGAACAAAGTAGGGGGACTTAACTTTCAGATAACAAAACTTATAAAATTGTAATTAAGAAAGTGTGGAACTGGTACAAGGGTAGCCACATAGACCCGTAGAAGAGAAGAGAGATCCAGACACAAGCCCTGCATTTATGAGAGAGATGTCATTACAAATACCTGGAGAAAAATTCACTCAACGTGGCTTGGAATCTTCTATTTGTATGGAAAAGATAAAATTAGTTCATGCCATACATAAAAATAAGTTCTACATTGATTGGAGCTCTCCATGTGAAAATCAAACATTTAAAACTTTTCAAAGAAAATACAGGGTAATATCTTTGTAACTTTGTAGACAGTAAAATTTTTTTTTTTTTTTTTTTTTTTTTTGAGACAGGGTGTTGCTCTGTCACCCAGGCTGGAGTGCAGTGGCATGATTTTGGCTCACTGCAACCTCTGCCTCCTGGGTTCAAGTGATTCTCATGCCTCAGCCTCCTGAGTAGCTGGGATTACAGGTGCACATCACCATGCCCAGCTAATTTTTTTGTATTTTTTAGTAGAGACGGGATTTTGCCATGTTGGACAGGCTTGTAGATAGTAAAAGATTTCTTAAAGAAACCCCTAAAAAACATAAACCACAAAGGAAAAATATTGGCAAATTTGACTAAATTAACATAAGCAATCTATAAGACATTATTATCAAAGTGTAAAGACCAGCTCCAAACTGTGAATAGACTGTTGCAACATATATAAAACAATAACTTTACAAATTAATTTTCAAAACCCACCCAAACCACAATCCCATAGAAAAACAGGCAAAGGACCCAATGTTTCCAGAAGAGGACACATGAATGGCCAACGCACACGTGGAAATGTGGTAGGCCTCCCATGAAATCAAATTTAAAACTACTGTGATCTGCTTCACTGTTTTCATTTGGAAAAAATTAAAAAGTCTGACAATTCCAAATATAGATGAAGGCACAGAGAAACAGGGATCTTCAGACACTGCTAGGGAACGTGTGAAGTGAACAATGACCTTGGAGACCTCTTAAAGATGTGTGACTCCCACGACCCAGCAGTCCTGCTTCAATTGCATATGCCCTCATATGTGGGCAGAGGGACACACACAAGTCTGTTCACAGAAGCGAGACATAAAATCCACATGAATCTGACAACAGGAGAATGGATAAATGCAAGCAAACTGCACAGCAGTTCAGATACATGAGGTAGCTATTTTCTTTACATGCCTATTTCTCAAAAAAAAAAAAAAAAAGCAAGCTGTTAGGTGATGTGGACAGTATAATACTGTTCGTACAAAATTAAAAGACGTAAATCCCGCAGTCTATCTTGTTTATGAATATATACATATATAATAGTTGAAAAGGGTCGGTGGAAATGCCGAACACCAAATTCCCAGGGATGCTCCCTTTGGCAAGTGGTAGAGGGTAATGAGATTGGGAATAGGAATACAGGGGGTTTCAATGCTACTGTTGATCTTCTCTTAGGGAAAAGCCAAACACAACTTGTGTGTTTGTTCTGGTGTCCTAGAGCAGAGGAATCATGCTTACTTTGGCTTGTGTGTCAGGAGTTTTGGAGTTTGGACTTGGTGTGCCTTGTCAGCTTGGGTATGCAGGAGCCATGTTCCCTGATCCCCAGGTACTTCCTCCACTTGCACAGGTGCTGGGGTCAGGTCAGGGACGTCCATCTCCTAGCCTGCTGGCATCCGTGACTGTTGTGATCCTTGGTTTACCCCAAGGGACAGGGACGGGCAAGGACTTTTTCAGACTCTAGATTCCTGAGATTGTAGGCCTGGTTGCCTTTCAGGGGGAAAGGGGCACATTTGTTTTTTTTATTTTTCCCTCCTGCTTAAGTTCCAAGAGCACAGCATAGACCTTGCTTTTGGATATCTGTGTACCCCATTTAAGGGACTCGTTCGAGCGTCCGTCAATGCACAGATTGGAGGCAGAAGCTGAGGGAGCTGTGAGGAGCCTCAACACAGTCTCTATGAAGTGGAAAACTTCTGGGACCCCAGTGGCTTCCATCTTGTCCTGGTTGAGCTTCCTACATCATGGCTGGGAGACCTGTGGAAGTGCTTGGGTTGTGTCCAAGCCCATTGTCCCCATGGCCATTGGCTCTGGGCTCTGCTGTGAGTCCGATGGTGGCAGGGGGAGCAGATGAACTTGGGGCAGCAAGGATGGTCAAAAGAGGCCAGTTCCTGCTGGCATAGCACTCTCTTCTCTGTGCCTGACAAGCCATACTCACTTCAACTGTGAGGGCGTTTTCTCTTGCCTGTTTGTCACCTACATTTTTTGAAACTTGTCTAGTGGCCTTCCTTGAGGAGGGAGCTGCCGTCCCTGGCTGCATTGAGGGGTCTGCTTGGTGGCCTGGCCTCCTGGGATGGCAGGCTGTCCCCAGACTGACTCCACCTATGAGGCAGAGTGAGTGGAGGGAGACACAGTTTCCCACAAACTCTGGGAAACCTCTGGCAAGTCTCTGACCTCAGCCTCTTCATGTGTAAAATGGGATCTGTGTCTTACAATTCCTTCCAGTTCTAAATGGGATGTAGAGTATTGTGCTTATCTCAAACTGGGGCCTTTGGGCTACAGCTGGCCCTTTGACATGTATTGTTTGGTTTGCACATTTAAAAAAATGGAATGAGTTGCTGATTTCACATAAAATGGATATTTTACCTTCTTTTGAAAAGTGGGAAGCTCTGGCTCCCACACAATACTTGCTGCTGAGACACGGGTGTCTGCCCATGCCTTTGAGGCTGTCTGGCCATTTTGTTTGTGGAAATGCTGACCTGGAAGATATTTCAGTAAAAGCACAGGTTCTGGAGCCACCCAGACCTGGAGCCAATGTATTGACCTCTCTAAGATTCAGTTTCCTTACCTCTAAATGCTACTTGTTACATGCTGTCCCCCAGGGTGCTGTAGGAGGATCACATATACTTATCTAGGTAAGGTGTTTTGCACTGTGCCTGGCTGTTTCTTATAATCATTGTCATTATTATAATGCATGTAACAAGTTGTCCCAAATTGGAATGGGATTTGAAGTCTGGCAGCACATGAAGGTAGATGACCAGATTCCCATTCCGACAGTGGGATCTGAGACATGGTTTAATGTGCATGGGAGGGTTGTTTGTTGGGAAGGAGTTTTATGGCAGAAGGTGGCTGTCCCAGCAGAGCTTATCTCTTGTGGGGGTCTAGGTAAAAATGACAGTCATCAGGGGTCTGGACAAGGAGGTTGAGCAGGAGAGCATGAGGGGTCATGTTCTTGAGTCACCAGAGGCTCTGCCTGGGTGGGGCCTAGAGCCACAGCAATGTAGGCATTGTGGCAGAGGCCTCAACAGTGGCCACTGGCGATGGGGCTGGGACATCTGGCCACTCACACTTAAAAGCACAGTTGCCTTCCACGTCCCCTGCTCTGCTTCTTCCACAGAAACACAAAGCCCTCAGAGTACCCCTTCGCAGGCCCCTGACTTCCTGCATCCCTCATACACCAAAATTCAGATATACTCTAGGATTCTTGGGACACACAGGCTGCCATGAGCCTTGTCCAGAAGCCAGATCCAAGACCAAGGGCTTGCTTTGTAGCAGAGAGGATGTGGATTAGACAGAGGAAAGCATTTTCTCACAGTGAGGTAGTTGAACATTGAAATACCTTTCCGTGGGTGATGGCATAAGCCAAATGCCCTCTTTGTGCCTCTCTTCCCATTGACTACTAAAGTGAGGGCTGAATCATATGGAAAAAGAGCCCAGAGCTTCTCAGATGGCAGATCCTGTTAAACCTCAACTCTCATTCACTCTCACTTTTTTATTTCCTTTTTTTTTTTTTGAGAGAGAGACAGGGTCTCACTCTGTTGCCCAGGCTGGAGTGCAGTGGTGTGATCATGACTCACTGTAGCCTTGAACTCGTAGGCTCAAAGATCCTCTCATCTCAGCCTCCCAAGTAGCTAGGACTACAGGCATGTGCCACTATGCCTGGCTAATTAAATATATATGTATATATTTGTAGACACAGGGTTTTGCTATGTTGCCTAGGTTGGTCTTAAACTGCTGGTCTCAAGTGATCTTCCTGCCTTGGCCTCCCAAAGTGCTGGGATTATAGGTGTGAGCCACCGTGCCCAGCCATTCTCACTTTTTTCATTTAAAAAATCTGTCCCAGTGTCATTTTGCATCACTAGGAGGGGCTTCTTGACTTGGTTAGTTTTCCTAGGAAAGTTTGGCTAGGAGTAGGGTGCTGACAGACACAAGCAGATGGACTTTCTGGATTCTGCTGCTATACCTGGCATTGAATAGCGTCTCCACGGAGGACTAAACCAGGGGGGACTGGCTTGAGACTGAGGTTTCACTGAAAGCAAGAGCTTCTGCTAGTGAGTTTTCTTTAGCTTCAGCACAGGCTGCTGGAGCTGGAGCAGGTCTGAAGTAGCTCCTCTGGCAGATGTTCAAGACTAGAGTCTCCCCAGTTTGGAAGGATGAGCATCAACCAGCCCCTGTGTGCTGCGTCTCCAGGAGCGAGCCCTTGCTGATTTCTGCTTATAATGCTTTGGGCAGCGGGTTAGGGGGTGCTGCTGTCTTCCCCTTATCAGGGTGGCTGAGATGGGGCTGGCGTATCTGGAGTGGGTGCTGGGAAACTCTAGGATCTCCCTGGTTGTGCCTTTGCATGGAAATGTCATTGCATCTGATGGGGAATGAGGGACTTTAAAGAGAAAACATCTTAGATGACCAGGTAATTGGGAGGACCTTTTGGAAATTCTTGCCCGCTTTGCAGGAATTTGAGGTGCTCATTTGGTTCCAAGTCACCTTGATCTCCCTGATGATGTTTGGAACGAATCACACTACCTTTTAAATCTCTGGGCTCAAAGCAGGCAACTTGTCCACTGTTGTAGGTGGATGCAGTTCTCCAGAGGTTCCTTTGGCTTTAATCAGTGCTCCTTTAAGACAATCCTTGAGACACCTCTGGAAGCAAGGAGATCACCACGAGCTTCCTGGACCAGTATGGTCCCTTTGGCTTGGTGCCTAAACCAGACGTACCCCAACTCCTGCCGCCATCCCAGCATAAGCTCTTGGCAATAAATGCCAGACTTCCCCTGCCCTAGCCTCCACCCAGCCTGCATTCACTCCTTTTCCTGGCTTTAGCCCAGCTCTTCCCCTCAATTGTGACATCTCTAATGTAGCTCCTGTCCCAGGCTGTTCCCTCCTCACCCCCAGGCCTACCTGAGGTTCATGTCCCCCTTCATGGCCAGACTGAAGACATTGGACAGGTTCCCTCCAGGCGAGCAGCCACAGACCAAGATGGCCAGTGCCTCAATGTTCTTCAGCCGGAAGACCTTGCCCAGCACAAAGGCCGTGAGGGGCATGATGCCATACTGTGCCACCAGGGCGATGGCCAGCCCTTTAGGCTTCCATAAGTGAGCCTTGATCTTGCTGAACTCCATGGTGCAGCCCAGCGAGAGCATGATGAAGAACAACATGAACACCAGGATGACGCTCAGTGCCAGGTCTGTGGGGCGCTTGCCAAAGTTGGGTGGCAGGGTGAAGTTGAATGGGGCAGACACGTTGTGGGCCTCCATCCTCCTGTGAGGCAGTGGAAGACCACTCCTTGTTCTCCGGCTGACTCCGTTTCTTGTGCAGTTCTTGCTGGATGCCTTCTTTAATCACCTCTCAGGACAGAGAGTTTCTGGACAAAAGCTCTGGGCAAATAGAAGGGTTATGCAACTATCTGAGCTATTTCTCTGGCTGTCGCCCCAAAGAGGAACAGCCCAGAACCTTATCTGCCTGCCCTAGCTCTCCCAAGCTCCCTGACTCTGCTGGATTCCTGGGTGCTACTTGTACTCCTCCCCTGTCACTTTGCTGCTTCTGGGCTTATTTCTCCCCTTTGCCCTCCACTGAGTGTGCCTCATGGGCATTCATTCAGTTACTGGGGACCGGCCCAGGGCCCACCTGAATCTAGGTCCAGCCCATCTCCTTCCCTGCAGCTCCTTTTCCCAGCTCCGCTCTTGATTCCTTAGTTTCTTGGTTGGGGGAAGGTGACCTCCCCATGTCCAGTGGGTTATCATTTGTCCCCAGAACCCATGAGAGTGAAAGGAGCTGGGTGTTGCCTTTGGTTCCTAGATACAGGTAGCATAGTCCAAGGGGGTGTGGGACAGCCAATGTCACTGACCTCCAGGAGGGGATGTGTCCATGACCCTTTTCCTGGGAGCTGAGAGGATGCCAGTATCCTCCCTGCCGGTTCTGGTGAAATGTTTGTTTTATCCCCAAACTGGGACTGTATGAGTCCCAGGGAGGAATACTGGTGGTGGCTGCTCCACACTACCTGGAATGCTTACCATCAGAGGGAATAACCAGCTGGGAGGGTGGGTGGCCTCTCAGGAAGCTTGGAGGCTCTTTCCCCGAAAAGCAACCTGAGAGAACCCCGGCTGTGGAGATTGCTTTGTGCCCGAGGAGGCCCATTGCTTGCGAAACTTGCTGAGAAGGAAGCAGGAATGCAGTCTTTTCTTCCTGACTTCCTGATTGCTTTACTTTTGCACTGGGCCTGTGTGTTTCAGGCTGGGAGCCAGGCTTGGGGCGTGGAGCAGAAGCAGAGAGAGGTGGGCATGCCAGGGGCGGGGCCACCTAGTGTGTGAGGTTATCCTAAGCCTTGCTCTTTCCATCTATCCCCACTGCAGAGGTGGGACAAGGGAGGAGGGGTCTCCTTCAGAAACACAATTGCTTCTTGGCTTGGTTGGAACCTAGGAGGCCTGGGTGGGGTCTGAAACAGGTGATTAGGCTTTGTATGTAGGACTCCAGAGGGCAGAATAGGGACCAGGGTGTGAACCACTGTTGGGTGGAGGTGGGGACAGATTTTGGCTTGGTGCAAGGAACTACCTGAAAATGAGAGCTCTCCAAGAATGGCCTTGAGGCCTCTGGAATCCTGCTTGGGTAAGGGTTGGATGGCAGGATCCATACATATTGCATCATATCCATGAAAAGGCTGCTCCCTGGGCTTGCGCGGTGGGCAGCCTGCGGGGCCGTATACTGTGGCCCTGGGTGACATGAACTTGAAGCCTCTTTTCCTTTGAGAGTCTCTGCTAATGATTTCCTGGTGCTTGAGTTGGGCTGGTATCAAAGGGAGGGCAGGCAGAGGACTGGGCACTGGATGTGATGCCTGGACTGAGCGTTCCCACAGGGTAGGGTTGAGTCTCAGAGGAGGCTGCTTCCTCTCCCTGGGGCTAATCAGAAGGGAACAGAGTTGCTAGGGGAGAATTATTGATCACTAACTGAGTACCAGGCACCATGGGAGGCAAAAAAATAAATAAATAAATAATAAAAAAAAACTATATAATTCATGTTCCTGTTCTCAGGGACCTGATGGTCTGTACAAGACCACAGGTGGCCAGATGGTACACAATGCAATATGGAAGCACGTGAGGGTGGAGGCCATGCAGGGCTGCCAGGTACACCTGTTCAGGTTGGGCACTACACAATGCTAGGGACGCCACTCTACAGATGTCTTGTGCAACCGTACATGAGGCCTTGAAGTCAAAGGAAGACGTTAGGTTTTTACACATTTGCCTGATGCCAAAGGGTGAGGAGGAATTGACCAATATCTGTTAAAGATCAGGGTCTGGGCATGTGTCTATTGATCTGATTGTGCACATCCAAAGAGAAGAGTTCCTATGAACACACTTGTAACCTGGATTCTAAACCACGTAGTCTCTATCAACTCTTCCTCCTCACCTCTTCTCAGGAACCCAAAATCCTTCCACCTCCTACTGTGAGTTTTTCCCTTTGAGAAAACACAGTTTCTTGCCCTGGCTGCCCCTCCTCCCACTCCTTCCCATTCCCTCTGTTCCTAGCAATGTGACTTGGCAGAGAATGGAAAAATCTCTTCCAGGAACCTGACACCCTCCATTCTTTTCCCCATATCCCCTCAGAATCTACTCTAATTTAATACAATTTTGGAGACAGGAAGATCTTTTTGTGTTATGTTAATGATACCTGAGAGTTGTTGAGCACATGCTGTGTGATGGATGCTGTGATTTAAATTACATTTCTTTTTAACTTTTATTTTAGATTTAGGGGTACATGTACAGGTTTGTTGTTACAGACAAACTTGTGTTATGGGGGTTTGGTGCATGGACCACTTTGTCACCCAGGTACTAAACATAGTACCTGATAGTTCTGATAGTTATTTTTCCTGATTCTCTCCCTTCTTCCACCCTCCTCCCTCAAGTAGGCCCCAGTGTCTGTTGTTCCCTTCTTCGTGCCCATTAGTTCTCATTATTTAACTCCCACTTATCGGTGGGAACATGCAGTATTTGGTTTTCTGTTCCTGCATTAGTTTGCTAAGAATATTGGCCTCCAGCTCCATCTGTGTTCCTGCAGAGAACATGATCTCATTCTTTTTTACGGCTGTATAGATTCCATGATGTATATGTACCACATTTTCTTTATCCAGCCTACTGTTGATGGGCATTTAGGTTGATTCTATGTCTTTGCTATTGTGAATAGTGCTGCAATGAACACACGTGTGCATGTGTCTTTATGGTAGAATGACTTATATTCCTTTGGGTATATACCCAGTAATGAGATTGCTGAGTTGAATAGTAGTTCTGTTTTTAGTTCTTTGAAAAATTGCCACACTATTTTCCACAATGGTTTAACTAATTTACCCTCTCACCAGCAGTGTATAAGTGTTCCCTTTACCTTGAATGTAAATGGGCTAAATGCCCCAAATAAAAGGCACAGAGTGGCAAGCTGGATAAAGAAGCAAGGCCGAACAGCATGCTGTCTTCAAGAGACCCATTTAACATGCAATGACACCCATAGGCTTAAAATAAAGGGATGGAGAAAAATCTACCAAGCAAATGGAAATCAGAAAAAAGCAGGGGTTGCATTCCTAATTTTAGACGAAGCAGACTATAAGCCAACAAAGATGAAAAAAGACAAAGAAGGGCATTACATCATGGTGAAGGGTTCAAATCAACAAAAAGGCCTAACTGTCCTAAATATAGATGCACCAAACACAGGAGTACCCAGATTCATAAAGCAAGTTCTTTTTAAAAAGTAAATAATTGAAATTTATTTTTTATAATTCTGGAGGCTGGAAAGTCTAAGATCAAGGTGCTGGCAGATTCAGTATCTGATGAGGGCTGCTCTCTGCAGATAATGCCTTGTTGCTGCATCCTCCAGAGGGGGTGAATGCATAAAGCAAGTTCTGAGAGACCCATGAAGAGACTTAGACTCCCACACAATAACAGAGGGAGACTTCAACACCCCACTGACAGTATTAGACAGATCATCAAGGCAAGATGAATCATCAAAGCAAAGATACTCAGGACCTGAACTCAACACTTGACTGAATGGACCTAGTAGACATCTATAGAACTCTCCACCCCAAAACAACAGAATATACATTCTTCTCATCGCCACATGGCACATTCACTAAAATCAACCAAAGAATTGGACATAAAGCAATTCATAGCCAATGCAAAAAACAAAAATAAAATTATACCAATCACACCCTTGGACAACAAAGCAATAAAAATAGAATTGAGTACAAAGAAAATTGCTCAAAACCATACATTTACACGGAAATTAAACAGTCTCCTCCTGAATGACTTTTGGGCAAATAAATTAAGGGAGAAATCAATAAGTTATTTGAAACTAATGAGAACAAAGATACAGCATACCAGAATCTCTGGGATACAGCTAAGGCAGTGTTAAGAGGGAAATGTATAGCACTAAATGCCCACGTTTTTATTTAGTCTTCGCAATAGCCTTATGAGATAAGATGCTATTGCTATCCTTATTTTATAGGTTAGGAAAAGGCTTAGAGTGGTTAAATAATCTGCCCAATTTGCATGGCTAGTGAGTGGTACAATTGGTATTCATGCCCAGCCTGGTTCCGGGCCCCAGCTGCTCTTCTGACCTGCTCCTTCTTTTGCCTCATCCTGTCTCCCGAGTTAACCTGCTTTTTGAGACCTGAAAGCTTTGACTGGAAAAGATCCTGTGATTGCATATTTTTTCCAAACTGGCCTAGACTTGTTCTTTCACAGGCTGGATGTAGCAAGCAACACAACAAACACAACACCCAAACAATCATGGGGGGGTAGTGGTGGCTGTGTAAATTTTACTTAAGGGACATTTTAATTTCATCTCTGGCAAAAGTCAGCTATTTTCCCAGATTCTGAAGTGGCATAAAAAGCCTTCAGTCAGCCATTGCTCTTGACAGCAGAATTCTACTTGTAGAAAATTATCCTATAGAGATAATTGCTTGAGGATCTACGTAAAGAGATTTTCACTGCAGCATTGCTTTGTAATAGTGAACTATTGGAAATAACCTAAATATCTATTAGTAGGTGATTGGTTATGGCCCATTTAAAAGAATGTAGCCATTAAAAAATATGGTAGTGACTTATGGTATAAATGTGGCTGTAGAGGCTGGACATGGTGGCTCATGCCTGTAATCCCAGCACTTTGGGAGGCTGAGGCAGGAGGATTGCTTGAGTCCAGGAGTTCCAGACCAGCCTGGGCAACATAATAAGACCTAGTCTCTACACAGAATAAAAAATTAGCGAGGTGTGGTGGCAGGCACCTATATCCCCAGCTACTTAAAAGGCTGAGGCAAGAGGATCGCTTGAGCCCAGGTGTTTGAGAGGTCAGGGCTGCAGTGAGCTATGATTGCGCACTGCACTCTAGGCTGGGCGACAGAGTGAACCTTGAGGCTAAAAAGAAAAAGAAAAAAGGGGCTGGATGGCTGGGCTCGGGCTCATGCCTGTAATTCCAGCATTTTGAGAGGCTGAGGTGGGAGGATCACACAAGCTCAGGAGTTTGAAACCAGCCTGGGCAACATAGTGAGGGCTTGTCCCTACAAAAAATAATTTTAAAAATTAGCTGTGTGTGGTGGTGCATGCTTGTAGTCCTAGCTACTTGGGAGGCTGAGATTGGAGGATTGCTTGAGCCCAGGAGATGGAGGCTGCAGTGAGCTGTGATTGCACCACTGCATCCAGCCTGGGTGACGGAACAAGACCCTGTCTAAAACAAACAAATCAGAAAGAAAGAAAGAGGCTATTTCTCCCTTCCTTTTCTAGAAATCATTCAAAAGCAACAAGGAAAATGGGGAAAAATTCCATAGACAATAATTTTTTGGTGAAACGGGGACACATATCATTTGCAGACTCCAGAATGCGTGAAAAGGCTGCCAGTGTCACCATTAGGCAGCACTCACTAGGGAGAAAGAGAATGCAGAGGGGGTGGATGTCAGGAAGCTCTAGGAATATGTATACCTCCTGCAGGTGGAGGATGCAACCTCAAGTGCAAAAGAGATCTCCTTCCTTTGTAACAACAGCTATGGGAATTGGGTGAGCAAGGCTGACAGCAGAAGCCATCTTATACCCCGCTCAGGTTCATACAGCCCGTAGAAGCGGATGTTTTAGCTATCCATTGCTGTATAACAAACCACCCCCAAACTTGGTGATTTTAAACATTTATTTGTTATTCTCTTTCACAGTTCTGGGATATGACAGGTTCAGCTGATGGCTTTTGCTTGGGGTCCTCATATGGTTGCTGAGGATAAGTCATCTGCATCGTGATCTCAGAGTAGTCAGACTTTTTATCTGGTAGCTGATGGCCCCAGAGCAATTGCTCCACGAGGCTTAAGTCAAAGCTGCAAGGCATCTTATGACCTAGTATGGAAGGCCTACAATGTCACTTTCAGCACATTATATTTTGTCAAGCAATTTACTAAGAGTGTCCCAGATTTGAGAGATGGGAGAAATAGACTCCACCTCTAAATGGGAAGAGTAGCAAAGAATTTATGACCATCATTAACTGTCCACATGGGGCTATACAAAAAATCAAATGGATGAGCAGTAGTTGTATGAAGCAGTCTGTGTCTATGGCTGATGGTGGTGGAGGGAAGCCAGCTATCCTAAAAGGATACCTTGTCCCGCCCCACAACAGAGCCTCATGCAAATAACTTGCCCACTCAATAATGAGTGACACATAGCATCAAATTAAATCCACTATAAGGTGAAGGAGGAAAAAAGAGTGTCAAACATTTCCAACAATTGAAGAATACTTACCAGAAAAAATTGACATAGAGCAGCTGAAAAAAGCATTAGGCAATTGAATTTTAAAAAGTGAATGCAGTAATTGCTTCTATGAAGGAAGACCACAAAACAGAAATACATTAACAGATTTTTTTTTAATTACCATTTTGCAACCCCTAATATAGCAATTGGTTTAGGTAGGGATCATCAATAGATGTGAAAACCCTTGAGTAAAAGGCAATTGGGGAATAATATATTTATGGTGATAAAGTATCACCACATGGAGTAATTATAGAGGGAAGATATGTACCTGGAGAAACCTAGCAGTTACCCATTTTAACCAAGTGGTCAAACTTGGAATTACTGATATCAAGACAGCCTAAACTCATGTGCCTCCTGATGGAATGCAATATGAAATTCACAACATCATTACAGGCAAAATGTTTAATCTGAATTTTATCAAGTCTTTGGACCTAGCTGGCAATTTATCAGAAATACAAATGCTAGATAAACAAATGAAATATAAAGAAACAACCTGACAAATCTAGTCTATGGGATATTTTATAAAACAACTGGCATGGATTCTCTCTTTTTTTTTTCACATGTAGGGAGGACACAAGTTTTGTGCCCCTTGTCACAATGACCCCAGATTCCCGTTTGGTGTATTGTAAACAGAGGAGCCACTCTTCAACCTCCCTGCCCTAAGCAAACCCTGGCATATACTCTTAAAGAAGTAAATGTCATAACAAAAGTTGGAGAGCTAGTCTAGATTAAAAGAGAATAAAGGCTGGGCGCAGTGGCTCATGCCTGTAATCCCAGCACTTTGGGAGGCCGAGGCTGATGGATCATGAGGTCAAGAGATTGAGACCATCCTGGCCAACATAGTGAAACCTCATATCTAGTAAAAATACAAAAATTAGCTGGGCGTTCTGGCATGCACCTGTAGTCCCAGCTACTTGGGAGGCTGAGGCAGGAGAATTGCTTGAACCCGGGAGGTGGAGGTTGAAGTAAGCTGAGATCTCGTTACTGCACTCCAGCCTGGTGACAGAGCAAGACTCCATCTCAAAAAAAAAAAAAAAAAAAAAAAAAGAGAATAAAGAGACATAACAAGCAAATGCAATGTATAATTGGATACTGGGTTGGAATAGTATTTAAAAACATTTTTTGAGGTAATTGGGGAAATTTGAGTATAGATTATATATTAGATGATATTATAAAGTTATTGTTAAATTAGTATGGTTGCTATGGTCTGACTGCTTGTGCCCCCCTAAGATTCATATGTTGAAACCTAATCACCAATGTGATGGGAGGTGGGGTTGTTGGGAGGTGATTAGGTCATGGGGGCAGAGCTCTCATGAATGGGTTTTGTGGCCTTATAAAAAAGGACCCATAGAGCTGCCTTGCCCCCTCCACCATCTAAGGGCACAGCAAGAAGGTACCATCTGTGAACCAGAAAGTAGGCCTTCGCCAGACACTGAATCGTGGGTGTCTTGATTTTGGACTTCCCAGCCTCTGGAACTGTGAGAAATAATTTTCTGTTGTTTACAAGCTACCCTGTCTATGGTAATTTATTCCAGCAATTCAAATGGTCTAAGATAGGGGTTATATAGTGGAATGTTTTTATTTTAGGAGGTGCAGACTAAAGTTTTTGTGGTTGAAGTGTTCTGATGTCTACAATCTATTTAAAAATGATTTGGAAAAATGCATGTATGTATTGTTTGTGAGTATAGAGACAGTGAAAGCACATATAGCAAAATAATAATAATTGGTGAATCTATGTGAAGTATATGATATATGACTGCTCATTGTATTATTCTTTCAACATGTCTGTAGCTCTGCAAGTTTTCAAAATGAAAAGTTGAAGGGAAAAAGAACATAGGGATGAGATTGTGAGATAACAGAATGAGATGAAGCATGGGTGGGCAGAACTCAGATCAAAGTATCAGAGAAATAAGGATGAAATGGAAGGGGTGCAAATAATAGGCAATTAAAAAAACCACAGCAAGGGACAAAAATATAATTTTCTGAAATAGAGACATTAATTTATATTATGTATCAGAGAAAATTAATGCAGGAGAGCCAACCTAGAGATGTGTCCTAGTAAAGTTATTAAACTTCAAAGATAACTAAGCAAAATGATCAAGTCACTGAGGGGCGGGGGAAGCAGGCTTGTTTCCGAGTTCCGTGCAGCAACATTCAATGTCAGAAGAAAGTCATGCAATACTTAAAAAAGATGTCCAAGGGAAAAAAAAGTGTTACACATGGAGTTCAAATCCAGCCAAATTATCCTTCAACCATAAAGACTACAGATATCCTCGATCATAAAATAATTCAGGGGATGTTGATTCTTTGAATCTTCCTTGAAGAAACAATCAGAGGATGGATGCCAGCCAACAAAGAGATAACTGAGGACATTATAGAAAAAAGACTGGAGGCAACTTTGAATATATGTAATGTAGACTAAAGCAAAAATAATTCCACACTTTAGAGTGATTGAAAATAATGTAAAAATGACATGTCCTGACAATGTATTGAACAAATACTCGTGGAGGAAGGGGGAAAGTAGGTGAGAGGTAGATTAAGGTAACTGATTGTTACATCTGTAATAAGTGGGAGTCAAAAAATATTACTCAAGACTGACAAACCAAGTAATAGAAGCATACACATTTTTAATAGTACAAAATGAAACTCAGAGAAAGATGTTCTCTTTGGTAGGAGAGAGGAGGAAGAGAGGAAGAGGAAATGTGCTTTTTTTTTTCATTGTTCCTAGGCACTAATAGACATTTCTTGAATAATAGAAGACTAGAGGTATTTTTTTAAAAGTTTTATTATAAAAGTAACAGAGCAAAAATGAAAACCTATTGAAATTTGAAAAGAATTATTCACAGCAACAAAGACAACAGACTACATAGTGAATGTTTTTAAAAAACTATATATAAACAAAAATAGAACATAATGTTACTATGTTAGAACTAACGCTAATTTATTTGACATATGAATAGATGTTGAAATAGGCTTAACTCACCTATTAAAATAAACAATATTTCAGAGTATTCTTAGGCAACACCCACCTTCATGCTGAGTTCAAGCAAGTGAGCACCTACAATAGGTGTTTTCAGAAAGGCTGAAAATAGGCCAGGTGCAGTGGCTCATGCCTGTAATCCCAGCACTTTGGGAGGCCGAGGTGAGTGGATCACTTGAGGTCAGGAGTTTGAGACCAGCCTGGCCAATATGGTGAAACCCCATCTCTACTAAAAATAAAAAAATTATCCAGGCATGGTGACACATGCTTGTAATCCCAGCTACTCAGGAGGCTTCGAAGCAGAAGAATTGCTTGAACCCGGGAGGCAGAGGTTGCAGTGAGCTGGGATTGTGCCATTGCACTCCAGCCTGGGTGACAGAGCGAGACTTCATCTTAAAAAAAAAAAAAGGTTGAAAATAAAAGTACATACAAAGATAGGTGAGGCAAATGCAAAACAAAACAAAAGACAAACAAAAGAAAGCCCAGGTCATAATTTTAATATCACACTAGATGGAGATGAAGAAAGTCACTTTAAGGTGGGGTGCTGTGGCTCATGCTCGTAATCCCAGTGCTTTGGAAGGCTGATGTGAGAGGGTCACTCCAGCCCAGGAGTTCAAGACCCGCCTAGGTAACATAGACCCTGTCTCTACAAAACATTAAAAAAAAAATTAGCCAGGAGTAGTGTTGCATAACTGTAGTCCCAGCTATTCAGGAGGCTGAGCTGGGAGGATCACTTGAGCCAGGGAGGCTGAGGCTGCAGTGAGCAGTGATAGAGCTACTATACTATACTCTAGCCTGGGTGATACAGCCAGACTCTGCCTCTAAAAAAAAAAAAAAAAAAAAAAGAAAGAAAGTCACTTTATAATACTTAAGGATGGAATCCACAATGAATACAACAGTTCTGAATATCTATGTACCAAATAGCAAAGCACAACATTCATAAAGCTAAAATTATAAGAGATACAGGGGGTAAAAACAGACAAACAAATGGTAGGAAACTTTAATTCACCCATCACAGTCAATGATGGATCAACTGAAAAAAAAATAATTAGGATATAGAAAACCTAAATATCATATTTAGAAAAGCAGATACAGGTTTACAATGTCTTTTCCAAAACTCTCTATAGTTTTTCAAAGTGTGGAAAGCTGATATAGTACATATACTGAATATTATGTAATATCTTAATTGGGGTTCATAATGAAACACATTGGTATTTCTGCAGTGAACCATATGATGCGGGAAGCAAAAACCATAACTAGTCTTACATCAGTTTAGAACAGAGTTTGCTGTCAAAGGAGTTACAAAAAAAAGTTTAGAAATCAGAACATTTTGGATTTAGGATATTTCAGAGTTGGGAAGGTGACTCTGTGTTGGGCTCCACATAAGGAAAAATTTCAACCTAGAACTGTCTAAAAAAGAAATGAAGTCCCTTGGAAGTGCCTGCCACTGGGGCTCAGGTGGGTGGGAGACATTCAAGCAGAGATAACCATTTTTTCAGGCGACTCAAGTACCAAGTAGAGAGTTGGACAAGGAGACTACCAAGTTATTTTCTCACCTGGGATTCTAGGGTTAGACTAGCTGGAAAGTGGTGGGTTAGAGAAGGGGGATGAACAGAATGAGTTCATACAATCCTATGCGTTGTCTCTTAGGTATCTGTCAAAATTAAAGCAAAATGGTACTGATCCAGTGTTCCAACATGTGGTTGGGAAATGCGTATACAAGCTACTAACTCAGTGAAGATAGCAGACAAGTTGCTTTTTACAAGCTCTTAGAGGATGGATCCCATTCCAAAGTAGGCGTAAAATATGCTGAAAAGTGGCTGGGCGCGGTGGCTCATGCCTGTAATCTCAGAAATTTGGGAGGCTGAGGAGGGTGGATCACCTGAGGTCAGGAGTTCGAGACCAGCCTGGTCAACATAGTGAAACCATGTCTCTACTAAAAATACAAAAATTAGCTGGGTGTGGTGGCACATGCCTGTAATCCCAACTACTCGGGAGGCTGAGGCAGAAGAATCGCTTGAACCTGGGAGGCGGAGGTTGCAGTGAGCTGAGATTATGTTATTGCCCTTCAGCCTGGGCAACAAGAACAAAACCCTGTCTCAAAAAAAAAAAAAAGTCCTGAAAGGTAGGGTAGCAAGTGGGGCTTTGAAGGGACAGCAAGCTTGTCCCCTCGCTTCCTATGGCTGAAGCAGCAATATCACTCAATGAGTACTTCTGAACTCTTTCTGTGCCATCAAGCACATTTGTAAATTTCTGCATTTGGTGCTGCATAGCTGGGGGCCACAGCAGGTTTAGGCGGTCAGTGAATACTGACAATAGAGAGCTTGGCCCATTTCTGAGAGCTGATAGGTCAGGTGGATGCTGGCGAGAAAAGGCAGTGGCAAGTGGAGGGCATTAGGCCTTTGTTGGGCCATAATTGGCTGATTTGATGATTATGAGCGAGGACTGGGGAATGGGGAAGGTCATTGCTGCTGGCTGCCGCTACCTGCCACGTGTCAGTGACGTCTTCTGGGTGCATGGGTTTCCTGACCCTTGTTGGGTTGCTTTACTGCTTTTTAAAACTTCCAAAGGACTCACCCTGCCTTCTTGGGAACAACTATCAGTGTTTGATGACTTTTGCTGAGGGAGCTCTTTCAATTATCTTCCTGGAATCACGCCAGTTGTGATTACTGCCACACTCTCTATGGTTCCACCACTCAGCCTGGAAAATGGTGAGGCTGGTGGAGTGGAGGTCAGCTACCCTCTGAAGCACTTCTTTCCCCCTTGCAACTTTAAGCAAACATTCCATGGCCAGAAGGGAGCAAAGTCTGTGGGAGGGCAGAGAGCAGCAGGACTCACCCGGTCAGAAGTCCTTTAAAACATTGATTTCTCTTCAGCTTGAACAAAACAACATGAGTTGCATTATGGAGGAGGCAGAAAATGAAGATAAGCACAAAAAAGAAAACAAAAATCTCACCACGCAGAGATAAGTGCTATTCATGGTTTAGTCTGACTGTTTCCAACTGGGTTCCTAGATGTCCTGGGGTTCTATGGAGGTGCTTCTAAGACGCCTTAAATACTTAGAATTTAACCAAAGAATGGCCGGGTGCAGTGGCTCATGCCTGTAATCTCAGCACTTTGGGAGGCCGAAGCAGGTGGATCACCTGAGGCCAGAAGTTCAAGACCAGCCTAGCCAACATGGTGAAACTCCATCTCTACTGTAAATACAAAAAAAAAAAAAAAAAAAAAAAATAGGCCAGGCGCGGTGGCTCATGCCTGTAATCCCAGCACTTTGGGAGGCCGAGGCAGGTGGATCACGAAATCAGGAAATCGAGACCATCCTGGCTAACATGGTGAAACCCCATCTCTACCAAAAAAAAAAAAAAAAAAAAAGCCGGGCCTAGTGGCCGGTGCCTGCAGTCCCAGCTACTCAGGAGGCTGAGGCAGGAGAATGGCATGAACCCGGGAGGCGGAGGTTGCAGTGAGCCGAGATTGCGCCACTGCACTCCAGCCTGCGTGATAGAGTGAGACTCCATTAAAAAAAAAAAATTAATCAAAGTAGAAAATATTTTGACCACATAAAAATGGCAATAAACAAAAAAATAACAGCAACCTTGGGGCAAACAGCAGTCTCATGGAGACCACCAGCATGTGATCGTGTGTGTCTCTGCCAGCCTCAGCCCAGCTCCTCCTGCTGTCCCTGGGTGGTTATTTGCACTTGTCATGAATGTGCCTTGGTTGGAAGGCTGGAGCCCTGCAGACCCACACGTCTATCAGAGGGCTCAGGGCCTTACCTTCTGTATGTTCACCTCATGAGGAAATCGTGGGGTGTGTAAGAAGTGAATTTGTAACACATCGTGGTGTGATTCCATTGTATTATGGATCACTTTAGCACCTGTCTTTTATTTTTATTATTGAGGTATGGTAAATACCTCTTAATAGAAATACATTTCAATAAGTGGCAGGATACAGAATGCTGAGTACTAACCTTCCCCACCCCAAGCCCACAATATCCTGTAACCTGTGGCCCCTCAGCTACCTGGCTGGGAAGTTCCCTCATGCCTTTAGAGGAGGATTTCAGAAATGTGGAGAGAAAGAAGCATGAGGTTACTCAGCTTTCTCATTGAAACTGAAAACAGAGGAAAGTATTGATGGCTTTCAAGACCAGAATCTAGGCCAGGTGTGGTGGCTCATGCCTGCAATCCCAGCACTTTGGGAGGCCAAGGCAGGAGGACTGCTTGAGATCAGGAGTTTGAAATTAGCCCGGGCAACATAAGGAGACCCCATCTTTACAAAACAATGAAGAATTAGCTGGGCTTGGTGGCGTGTGCCTATTGTTCCAGCTGCTTGGGAGGCTGAGGCAGGAGGATCCCTTGAGCCCAGGAGGTAGGGGCTGCAGTGAGCCATGATGGCACCACTACACTCCATCCTTGGCAACAGAGTGAGACTCTGTCTCAAAACAACAACAACAACAACAACAACAAAAACAAAGACCAGAATCTAAACAGTTGTCTAAATAGCAAAAGAAGAGCTGGGTTGGGGAAGGGAAGAGAATCAGAGGGAAAGCTGGAGAGAAACAAAGTTCCTGCACCCTGACCCACTATCCCACCCAAGGTCACAATCCTGGGTTGGAGACAGTCACCAGAATAAATGTGGGGACTCTGAGGCCAGAGAAGACCTGTGCTCCTTCCCAAGCATGGCCTGGGGAAGTTGGCTGAGATCCTGGAGTACCCTGTCTGGTCAGCTGTCATTGTGTCTGACGACTGCTGGATGGAGCACTGAGGCAGAGAGGCCACAAGTTGGCAAAGTCCTCCTCCTTGAGACTCCCGTGGCTCAATGGGTACAGGGAGCCAAAGGCCCATGGGACGTGACCAACTCAGCATTCCACTGAGTCTATATGATCAAACAGCAAACTGTTTATCATGAATACAGAATGTGGGCAAACTCACGACCGTGCCTGCCCCAGAAGGTTTGCTGAGGGCAATCACTTCCTGGCGCCAAGCTCCTTGAGGTTATCTACTGGGACATCTAGAGAATGCAGTCTTGCGGGACTACTCTGGACGAGCAGCTGACCCCTTCTTCCACCCCCCTTCTCACTATGTCTTTTGCCTAATAAATACGGAGGGCTGTGTAAAGGTCAGGGCCCTTGTCCACTAGAGGCAAGGTGCCCCCTGACCCCTTCTTCCAAATATACGCTTTTGTCTTTTATTCCTGCATTCGCCCGCTTTGTTCAGTCCCCCTAGGTCCATGTGGGTTACATAGTGGCGCCGCAGAACAGGGACTTCAAGGACGTAAATGAAGAAGGTCTGCTGGAGCAGAGGAACTGAAATTGAGAAGGTGAACGGGGACTCCAGGCCGAGTCTGCCGACAGGGATATAAGGTCGGTGCCCTAAAGAGGTACCGGGACCAGTGCTTTAAAGAAGTCCTGGGAATGGGAAGTTTTCTGAATCAGGGTAACATGAGGCAGAATTTGTCTGTTGGAGAAAAACATTATGTGCAGTTGCTTAAAGTTTTGTTGAAACAAACTGGTGCTCAGGTCAGTTCTCAGACATTAAGATGCTGCCGGAGGTTATTACGCATAACCCATGGTTTCCACAGGCAGGCACTCTTGATGTGGAAAATTGGGATAGAGCAGAAGGATTAAAACAGGCTCATCAAAAAGGTTTTAAAGTTGATTCTTCAGTTTTTTCCACTCAGAGTTCAGTTTGTACTGTACTTCTGCCATTATCTCACGATTCTGCGGGGTAGCAGGCTGAATCTAAAAATCTGAAAGAATCTGTTGTCCCACCCACAGATCCAATTGAAAATCAAAGACAGGAGAGGGAGAATAAAAATTGGCCTATACCACCTCCTCCAGTTGCAGAAACATCTGTACTGCCTCCTTTGGTGGCAAAAATAGAGAGCCCCCAATACAGAGAATTTATGCTCTGCTGTCATAGCCGGAGAGCCCTTAGGACCTTGCGCTTTTCCTATTTCCGTAACGCCTGATCCAAATAATCTGCAGCAGGTTATTCACGAACACACTCCACTAGAGTTTAAGTTGTTAAAGGAATTAAAAGCGAGTGTGGTAAATAATGTCATACAGAGCCCATTCACTTTAGGATTGCTAGAATCAGTGTTTGGTGCCATACATCTTTTACCCTTTGATGTGAAACACTTGGCGCGAACTTGCTTGTCTGCGAGTGCCTATCTGATGTGTAATTTCAATTGGCAAGAAATGTGTGCAGAGCAGGCTAGACAGAACTGTGCTGCTGGAAACGGAGACATTACAGAGGATATGCTATTGGGTAATGGCCCTTATTCAGACCTGGAACGTCAAATGGCACTCCCAGACGCTGCTTATCAGCAGTGAGCATAGGCCACTAAATGCACTTGGGCCACAATTCCTGAAGAGGGAGTCCCAGTACAATCCTTTTTACATATCATGCACGGGTCATAGGAACCCTATGCACAGTTTCTTGCAAGATTACGAGACGCAGTGAAGCATCAGATTCCTCATACCATGGCTGCAGAAATGCTAACCTTAACTCTAGCTTTTGAGAATGCAAACGCAGATTGTAAAAGTGCACTGGCACCTGTGAGATGTACAAAAAACTTGGGAAATTTTCTCAGAGCTTGTCAAGTTGCAGGAACTGAGCTTCATCGCTCTTCAATGTTAGCTGAAGCAATGGCTAATTTAGTAGTTGACAAATCTAAAAGGAGCCAAGGGTCAAACTCTAAAATGGGAAAATGTTATAATTGTGGAAAAACTGGACATTTAAAAAAGGAATGCCACCAGATCTCAGGACAGAAAGGATCTTACAATGCAGTTCCTCCACCAGCGGAAAAAACGCCAGGACTTTGTCCTCGCTGTAACAAAGGAAATCGCTGGGCTAATCACTGCCGCTCAAAATTTCATCGGAATGGCACCCCCCTGTCGGGAAATGAGATGGGGGCCTGGACTTGGGTCCCACAAACAGTGAGGGCATTCCCAGTCCAGACCTTAACCCCGTTTTAGGCATGGGTTCCTGGAGGCACATTGATTCCGTCACCCCAGGAACACCAGGAAGTGCAGGATTAGATCTACCTGCCAGAGAAAGAATCACATTAGTTGGGGGAGACAAACCCATCAAAGTTCCCACTGGTATTTGGGGACCTTCACCAGCAGGATACATGGGACTAATTTTAGGCAAAAGCCGCCTTAACTTGCAAGGCATGCCTGTAGTCCCAGGAGCTGTTGACTCTGATTATGAAGGAGAAACTCAAGTAGTTTTAATGTCACAAGATCTTTGGGTTTTTGAACTGGGAGAATATATTGCTCAATTATTGCTTATTCCCTGCAAATTACACCCTTCTCCATGAAAGGAGAAACAAGGAAATAAAGGGTTTGGGAGCACAACTACATGGGAAATCTATCTATCCCGACCCATAGCCTCTAATAGACCCACCTGTGTAGTACAAATTAAAGGAAAGAAATTTTATGGGCTTATGGATACGGGAACTGATGTATCAGTAATATCTAAAGACAATTGGCCCCCATCCTGGCTCTTGCAATTAACTTCTACATCCCTAGTGGAAGTAGGAACAGCTCAAAGTGTTCAACAGAGTGCTGAGATTTTACCTTGTCTTGGTCCGGATGGGCAGTCATGTACTTTTCAGCCTTATGTTGCAAATATAGCTATCAGTTTATGGGGCTGAGACTTACTTACAGCATGGGAGATGAGACTTACAAATGAAAACTTTGATAACCCAGGATTTAAAATGTTGAAGGACATGGATATCAGAGTGAAAAAGGTTTAGGGAAATTCCTACAGGAAAATCCTAACCTGATATCAGTAACTGGAAAAACAGATAGAAAAAGGCTAGGAAATCAGGATTTCTGACAGAGGTCATTGATATTTCTCCCCTGCCCACTGCCTTACCATTAGAATGGCTTAGTGACAAACCTGTGCGGGTGGATCAATGGCCCCTAACACAGGAGAAGCTAGATACCTCTGGTGCTTCAGCGCAATGCTCAGAGCTAATTACAGTCATTCAGGTTTTACAGCTCACAGCTTCAGATCCTATCAACATTGTCTGTAATTCAGCTTATGTTGTAAACGTAGCCAGTCACATTCACATGGAAACTGCTACAGTTAAAAGTACACTAGACCCAGAACTGCTTAATTTGTTTCACTTATTCTCAAATGCTGCCATGCTACATGCCAAACAGGTGAGACAGCTGGTCATGTACAGTGACATTGTCTGTCATCATTTGCTCATATGGGGATACTTAAACAATTAAAAACTGACAATGGACTCGCTTATACTAGTCATGCTTTTCAAAATTTCTTACAGCTTTGGGCTATAACCCATAAAACAGGAATTCCTTATAATCCTAAAGGACAAGGCATTATAGAGCAGGCACATTGAGCATTACAACACATGTTGAAAAGACAAAAAGGGGGTATAGGAGGCCAACTACCACCTCAATCAAAACTACATTTAGCCTTATTTACTTTACATTTTTGGACTCCTGGTACAGATGGTAAGACTCCAGCAGAAAGACATTGGCAAGTGTTAGAGGAAAAGAGGAAAGTTTATCTGAAAGCATTATGGAAATCCCTGGAAGGACAATGGAAAAGTCGGGTGGATTTACTGACGTGGAGAAGAGGGTATGCTTGTGTTTTCACAGGAGATGGACAAGCCGTGTGGGTGCCCTCAAGGTGTGTGCAACCATGGAATGGGAGACTGGAGGAACCCAGGGTGGCCAACCATGGGTCCGGTCCCTCTGGTGTGAGCCATGAGCCAGCTGAGCCTGAGTGCAAAGACGGAGAGAAGGCTGACCACAGTCATGACATCAACCCCCATAACCTGGGGACAACTCAAGAAAACCACACAGGAAGCTGAGAAACTACTGGAGCACCAGGGACAGTATGTAAAATTGGATGGACCACCAATGGGAAAATGAGAGCTGCCCACCCTGGCCTTACACTCCTTCAATTAATACATAAACAGAAAGGAGGATATACAGAGAGCCAAAGGCCCATGGGATGTGACCAACATTCCACTGAGTCTATATGATCAAACAGGAAACTGTTTATCATGAATACAGAATGTGGGCAAACTCATGACTGTGCCTGCCCCAGAAGGTTTGCTGAGGGCAATCGCTTCCTGACGCCAAGCTCCTTGAGGTTATCTGCTGGGACATCCAGAGAATGCAGTCTTGCAAGCTTACTCTGGACCGAGCAGCTGACCCCCTCTTCCACTTCCCTTCACACTATCTCTTTTGCCTAATAAATACGGAGGGCTGTGTACAAGGTCAGGTCTCTTGTCCACTAGAGGCAAGGTGCTTCCTGACCCTTCTTCCAAATATACTCTTTTGTCTTTGTCTTTTATTCCCGCATTTGCCTCCTTTGTTCAGTTCCCCTAGGTCCGTGCAGGTTACAAATGGGCGTGCAACTGGCTGGTTTGGAAGGGACTTCAGGGCTGGGATAAGAAGAAGCATAGTGCAGGACTCAGGACTGGGATTAGGGAAGGAGTGTTCTGGGCGGAGGGAACAAGTGGAGCGGGCCTGGTTTGGGGCTCATTTGGCTGAAGGGGCAGAGGAAAAGTTAAGGAGGAAGGGGCACGCTGGTTGGTGTAGGCTGTGGAGGGGACTGCTGATTGTGATTGTATTCTCAGAGTGGTGGGGGCCATTGAACATTTTAAAGAGGGCAGCAACATGATCATTCATTCTGGCTGCTTTGTGGGAAATGCCTTCCAGGGATTAAGAGCGGAAGAAGGAAGATGACAATAATCCAGACCAGAGATGAAGGTGGCTTGAGGGCGGCTTGGCCACGGCTGTGCTGTCCCACATGGAAGCCATTGGCCACATTAGCTATGAGCACTTGGAATGTGGCTGGTCTGAATGGAGATGTGCTGTGAGTGTAAAATGCAGACTGAATTTTAAAGGCTTAGTACAGAAACAAGAACATCAAATATCACATGGATAATTTTTAAAACTATTGATTACATGTGGAAATAACACTGTATTTTGACCACCACGCTGTATGGGGTTAAATATTTTATTAAAATTCATCTTGCTTGCTTCATTTTACTTTAAAATCTGTCATCTAGAAAATCTAAAGTTAGATACATGGCTTGCGTTTGTAGCTTGTGTGATATTTCCAGTGGACAGCAGTGGACGAGAGTGCTAGCAGTGTGTGGCAAGAAAGGCTTGGATCTGTGTTGATCCTGAAATAGAGCTGAGGAGAGCATCGGGGGTAAAGGAGGGAGAGCTGAGCCATGGGTTTATCGGTTTTCCAGGAATGAGGGATCCTGGGGAAGAAACACATCTGGGGAGAGGCCATTCATGAATAAAATGTGCAAATGTTGAGTGGTCCCTTCATCATCCAGGTGGAGATGTGGAGTATGGGGCTGGATTTTAGAGGCAGTCAGGATGCACAATGGAAGTCATCAGCGTTTGGGTGGCATTTATAGTGCTGGGACTACAGGAGATGATCTGGAAGTGAACATGAAGACGGAAGAGAAGAGGACTGAAGTCAGAACCCTGAGGTGCTTCAGCATTTAGAGTTGGGGAAAAGGAAGAAGATGCAAAGAAGACTGGTAAAGAATGACTAGTGAGGCCACAGAAACCCAGAAGAGTGTGGTGTCAAAACGCCCTGAAAAACCACCTGGAGGACCGGACCTAAGTGGCTGCTGCCCCCTGGAAGCAGGTCCCCCGCGGGGAGGGGGAAAGGAAGGGCTGCACTGCAATGCTTGGTTCCTTATCCCGAGTTCACCCTTCCCATCAGTCACTACACAGCAGCAGAGAGGAGGGAGCTGGGCCTGGAGAGTTCCACAGAAGCCAGGGGCATGGAGATGGCCCCCACATGCCTGCTGCCTTCGCCTTTCTCTGCCAAGAATCCAGAGTGGCTGAATCGGTTCAACCCTCATAACCGATAATTCTCCTGCACTTGAATCTTACTCTCTCCAGTCTATTCTACCACACACAATGGGGCATGGAATCTCTCAAAGCCCAGCTCTGCTCTTCTCTCTCTCTCTCTGCCTCCTTCTCTCTCTCTCTGTCTCTCTCTCTTACACACACACACACACACACACACGCACACTCACACACACCCCATTTAGCAGCCGTCAGTGTGAAACGGATTAAAATCCAAGTTCTTTTTTTTGAGACGGAGACTCGCTCTGTCCCCCAGGCTGGAGTGCAGTGGCGCGATCTCGGCTCACTGCAACCTCTGCCTCCTGGGTTCACGCCATTCTCCTGCCTCAGCCTCCCGAGTAGCTGGGATTACAGGCTCCCGCCAACACGCCCAGCTAATTTTTTGTATTTTTACATGTTAGCCAGGATGGTCTCGATCTCCGCCCGTCTCGGCCTCCCAAAGTGCTGGGATTACAGGCGTGAGCCACCGCGCCCGGCCTAAAATCCAAATTTTTTAGCAAGACGTCCAAGGGCTTCCCTGATCTGACCCCGATCAGAATCCTTCCTGTCCTGGGGGGGCGCACCTCTCCTTGGAGGAGAGTGTTCTCTTCCTCCTTAAAGGTTTGCCACATTTGTGTGTGCTCCATGAAGGTGCTTGGTAAACATCTGGAAAGCCTCAGGACACCTTCCATAGGCTCTTCTGTTCCTTGTTTCCCTGCCATGGCTTCCCCACCGGAGGATAAGCTTCTGGAAGACAGGAGCAGAGACGTGAGTGGGTGGATCGGCAGGGCAACTCTCTGGGCACCCAGTTGCGTGACAGCTTTCAGGTTTTGGACTAGTTTTGGCAGTGTTATCAATAAGTGGTGACTTGTTATCCACATTTAAAATTCTTAAATTTGCCTCTCAAAAAATCGCCCAATTAAAAAAATTGCAAAAGAAAACAGAAGAGAAAAGAAAAATTACAAGAAAGTTGGAAACATTTTGCTGACAAAAAGTTTTTGAGAACTTTTGGACATTGCTTTATATCTACATGCTTGTAAATGAGCTTCTTTGGTTAAGTGTGAATGATTAAAGCTTTACATGGGTACCTGTAGGAAATTCCTTATTTAAGCATAAGGGATTACATGATTTTTGTTTTATTAGAGAATCCCTTCTCCAGCCAAACAAATGTTAAAGAGATTTGAAGGGGCCCCAAGTTATCATCCGCTGCCCAGAAGCCCTCATGTCTCCATCTGATTCTATAAAGGAGTGTGGGTTGGTCAGTCTTTACATTTCCTGTAACTCTTAGAACGCTGTTAAATAAGTGATGCTTTACACGTGGTAGGGCACTTACTGTGTTCACCGGAATCAAACTAACGGACAAAATCTCAGCTGCACTTATAAATTCTACCACCAGAGGGCAGTAAGTCATCACTGATGGGATTGCCCTGCTGTCCCTTAGGTGCAGGGCAATCCCATCAGCGGTGTTTGGGGAGGCGGGGAGGTGGGTGCGGAGTGCAGATGCGGGGGAAGGGAGGGATAAGGAAGATGTTTTCATATGGATAATCCTTTGTGGAAGCTGGAAAAACCTGCCAGAGGGATAACTCAGCTTGACATGATTCACAGCTTCTTAAAGCACTGTGTATAAACACAACTTTCCTATTGATTTTTCTATACATCCAAATTTCCCCTTGATCTTTCAACCACAGTAGTTCTGAAATAATATACACTTCTCTTGCTTATGTGGTTCAGATCTTCTCTTCCCAACTCCAAGACTTCTAATTGGTTCATAAAGCAACATTTAAGAATACGAAGTCCACTTCCTTCCCCATTTAATAAAGGGACACCTATAGCGCCTTCTGAAGGCCTGCTATGTGCCAGGCACTTTACATATCAAGTCCTTTTTATTTATCAAAACAACCCTGTGAAACAGTTACCATTAACCCCATTTTACAAATGGGAAAACGGAGGCACAGAGAGATAAAATCATTGGTCCCAGAACAAGCCAGTGGCAGAGTGAGGATGTGAACCCAAATCTGCTGGCCTGCCCACTCATGCATGTATCCCAGTTTTTCTCCACCTCAGCCCTATTGCCGCTTTGGGCTGGATAGTTCTTTTTTTGGGGGCAAGGACTGTGGGCTGTGTATTGCAGGATGTTTAGCAGCGTTATCGGCTTCTACCCACTTGATACCAGTAGCACTCTTTTCCCTAGTTGCAACAACCAAAAATGTCTCTAGACATTGCCACAAGGCCCCTGGGTAGCAAACCGTCATCGGGGAGAACCGCTGATGTAGAAAAGCCTTGGCTGGGCTTCCGGATGCAGCAGACCAGTGTTGCCTTACAGCAGGAAGCCAGGGCTCTGTCCAGGCGCTGGCCTTCCAAGTGTCCCGCTCCAGCTGTCTTCCAGTTGCTGCTCTCTTAGAGTGAGGCATCCACGGTACCTACCTGCTGCACTTCCACTTTTCTGCACCATATTCTATTTTCCAGGGCCTCCCTGGGCTTGTTGCTGGTTCTCCTGGCTGCTGGAGTGTGCACCTCTACCCCTGGAGTGTGCCCAGGGTGTCTAGCCAGTGGGGAGGGTGGTAGACAGAGCTGGACATGGGAACTAGGTTATCTGGATACAGAAGTGCATGCAAGGCCCCTCTGCTGGAGGATGCTGTCAGAGGTGGGAAGAGAAGGGTGATGGGCTGTGGGCCAGGGTCTCCATTTGTATCTTGACTAGTTCAGGGTGGGCCTGCTTCAGACCCCTGCGGCTGGGGTAGTTGGGGGAGATGTGCTTGTAGGTGATACATTTGTGACACCCCAGTTTGAAGACCTCAGAATCACCGTGTCTGCCGACACAGAAAGGCTGTTAGGGCTCCAGGCTGTCTCCTGAATTATGTTTCTTTAGGGAAGTTTTCACCATGTTTACTGCTCACTTGGTGGTCATTTCCTACCTACAAAAGTCACTCTTTTTCTCCTGGAAAAGCAGACAGGAGTCAAACCAACAAAGGCATATGGAGAAGAGGGGCTCAGCCAGGCTCTCTTACCCACTGAGGAACCCTCACTCATGACAGCCTTCCAGTGGAGAAGCAGTCGAAATCATGGCTTGTAGCCCCCCCAATGGAAATAGCTTTACTATTTTTATTAGAGGAAATCATTGAAATGACTTACAGGCATACTTGACTACAAGTAATAGAGGTGTGGAAATGTTTTAACTCATTTGCAAATACTTGAAGTACAAAATCTACTCATAATTCTCATTAATGGGTATTTATTTATTTTTAATTTTATTATTATTATACTTTAAGTTTTAGGGTACATGTACACAACGTGCAGGTTTGTTACATATGTATACATGTGCCATGTTGGTGTGCTGCACCCATTAATGGGTATTTATAATGTTGCTTTCAATCGTTTAAACACAATAAATAATACATATCTGTCAACAGAGGACTGGTTATAAATTTATAGCACATCCGCATGCTGGAACCCAAGGCAACCATTACAGCCAGCAGCAAACTTAAAAAGATGAGGCACACTGGGTGTGGTGATGCACGTCTTTGTATCAGGTACTAGAGAGGCTGAGGTGGAGAATCCTTGAGCCCAGGAGTTCAAGTCCAGCCTGGGCAACATAGCAAGACCCTGACTCAAAAAAACAAAAACGAGAAAAAAAGATGAGCCAAGAGTAATTTATTCACACGACAAGTATATTCTGAGCCTATGGTATGTGTTAGTGCTGAGTAAAACCCTGGATAATAAAAACATGCTTTGACTTGCAAAGATATCCATCATAGAACATTAAGTTTAAAAAGCGAGATCACAGCATACATAATACAATCACATATATGCTATCATATATTTATACAGAGGTAATAGTAACCATTTACTAAATGCTAAGAGTCACTGCACACCAAATATTAGGCTAAGCATGCATGTATGATAATTTTATTTAATCTTCACATCTATGAGGTAGGTTTTTTTTTCTTTTCTTTTTTTTTTTCTTCTGAGATGGAGTCTTGCTGTGTCACCCAGGCTGGAGTGCAGTGGCACCATCTCAGCTCACTGCAACCTCTGCTTCCCACGTTCAATCGATTCGCCTGCCTCAGCCTCCCAAGTAGCTGGGATTACAGGCATGCACCACCATACCTGGCTAATTTTTGTATTTTTAGTAGAGACAGGGTTTCACCATGTTGGCCAGGCTGGTCTTGAACTCTTGACCTCAAGTGATCTGCCCACCTCTGCCTCCCAAAGTGCTGGGATTAAAGGTGTGAGCCACTGTGCCTGGCATGGTTTTAAATACTTTTAAGTGCATACATCTCACCTATTTCTTGCTAAATTTAATCCTTGCTATTTCATAGCTTTAGCTTTGTTTGCTGCTTCAAAGTGGAACCCCTCCCCTCAGTTTTCTAACTGGATTTTCCTTTCTTTGTCACAGTATTTGTATTAGTCAGAGTTCTTCTCTAGAGGAATGGAACTTACTTTGTGTATATATATGTATATATATATATATGAGTTTATTAAGTATTAACTTATACAATCACAAGGTCCCACAAGGTCCCACAATAGGCTGTCTGCAAGCTGAGGAGAAAGGACAGCCAGTCTGAGTCTCAAAACTGAAGAACTTGGAGTCTGATGTTTGAGGGCAGGAAGCATCCAGCATAGGAGAAAGATGTAGGCTGGGAGGCTAGGCCAGTCTCGCCTTTTCACATTCTTCTGCCTGCTTATATTCACTGACAGCTGATTAGATTGTGTCCACCAGATTAAGGGTGAGTCTGCCTTCCCCAGCCCACTGACTCAAATGTTAATCTCCTTTGGCAACACCTTCACAGACATGCCCAGGATTACTACTTTGCATCCTTCAATCCAATCAAGTTGATACTCAGTATTAACACCACAAGTTCACCCCTTGTCAACATGAACCCATACACATCTCCTGAGCTCATACATAATCTTCAAATAAAGACAAGAGTAAGGTCATAATTATGCCTAACATAATACAACTATCTTTCACACAACTGGAAACGCACCAATCCGCAACCCAAATACTATTACATAAAGTTTACTACTTAAATGCTGATGTGAAGTCAATAAATCTTATGTCACATGATAAAGGAAAAGAGAAATAAAATGAAGATATTTTCTTAGTGCAGGTGTACACATGCACCAACATGTTTTTAACAAAAGAAGGAGGAAATACTCATGACAATTACAGTCCTCGTTTCTATAGCTGATCACATGGTCGTATCTGGTATTGATGACTACCTTCCTCTACTACCCATTCTGTGCTCCCTTTGCCTTCAGCAAGTGCCTCAGCAGGTCGTGGTTTTTTTCCCTGGTGGAGTGACCCAAACGTTCATTCCTGAAGGGTCTAGGTCATTTGTAGTCCTGCCGGGATTGGGCTGTTGTAGTTTCCCATTGACCTGAATCACAGGGCATGGTAATACTAAGAGACGCTCTAATGGATCTTCTGCATTCCATGCCTGCCCTTTCTTACCTCTGTTATGGAGTAGTAGACTAATTTCATCTTGATAGTCCAGGTCAATCACCCCAGCCACCTGGTGAGGACAAATCTCTGCCCTTTCTATGATGGAAGAGGTCCAATATAATTAACTTGCCACCAGGTAGCTGGCTGATCACCCCGAGGAATGGTTATTGAGGGTTCAGTGTTGGTCTCTGCTGCTGGCAAATTAGGCACTCAGCAGTGGCCGTAGCCATGTCAGCCTTGGTGAGTGGAAGTCCATGTTGCTGAGCCCATGTGTAACCTCCATCCCTGCCACCATGGCCACTTTGTTCATGGGACCTTTGGGCGATGACAGGGCTGGCTGGGGAAAGAGGCTGAGTGGTGTCCACAGAACGGGTCATCCTATTCACTTGATTATTAAAATCCTCCTCTGTTGAGGTCACCCGTTGGTGAGCAAGTGCTCACCAACATGGGATACAAATATCTTCACAGTTTTTGACCACTCCGGTCCATCCACATACCTCTTTCCCAAATTTCTTAGTCACTAATTTTCCAATCGTGCTTCTTCCATGTCCCTGACCATCTAGCAAAACCATTGGCTGCAGCCCATGAATCAGTATATAATTGCACATCTGGCCATTTCTCCTTCCATGCAAAGTGCACAACCAGGTGCACTGCTCGAAGTTCTGCCCACTGAGAATATTTGCTTTCACCTCTGTCCTTCAGGGATGTCCTAGAAAGGGGCTGTAGTGCTGCAGCTGTCCACTTTCGGGTGGTGCCTGCATGTCGTACAGAACCATCTGTGAACCAGGCCCTAGTCTTCTGTTTCTCTGTCAACTGATCATAGGGAACTCTCCATTAGGCCATGCATGCAGGCTGGGGGAGAGAAGGCAGGGTGGCAGGAGTGGAGTCCATGGGTTTTTGAGTCACTTCCTCATGTAACTTACTTGTGCCTTCAGGACCTGTTTGAGCCTGATCAAGTATATACGACTTCCATTGGATGATGGGATGCTGCTGTGCACGACCCACTTTATGTCTAGATGGGTCAGAAAGCACCCAGTTCATGATAGGCAGTTCAGGTCGCATGGTGACTTGACCCATAGTCAAACGTTCGGTTTCCACCAAAGCCCAGTAACAGGCCAAGAGCTGTCTCTCAAAAGGAGAGTAGTTATCTGCAGAAGATGGCAGGACCTTGCTCCCAAATCCTAGAAGCCTCCACTGTGATTCACCTATGGGGGCCAGCATCATTATCTGCCACTGACACCTCAAGCACCATTGGATCTGCTGGGTCATATAGCCCAAGTGGCAGAGCAGCTTGCACAGCAGACTGGGCCTGTTGCAGCGCCTTGTCCTGTTCTGGTCCTCACTCAAAGCTGGCAGCCTTTCGGGTCACTCGATAAATGGGCCAGAGTAACACACCCGAATGAGAATGTCTTGCTTCCAAAATCCAAATAGTCCCACTAGGCATTGTTCCTCTTTCTTGGTTGTAGGAGGAGCCAAATACAGCAACTTATCTTTCCCCTTAGAAGGAATATCTCGACAGGCTCCACACCACTTGACCTCTAGAAATTTTACTGAGGTAGAAGGTCCCTGAATTTTAGTCAGATTTATTTCCCATTCTCTGGCACGCAAATGTCTCACCAATAAGTCCAGTGTGTTTGCTACTTCTTGCTCACTGGAGCCAATCAGCATAATGTCATTAATGTAATGGACCAGTGTGATATCTTGCAGAAGCAAAAAGTAATCAAGTTCTCTCCAAATAAGATTATGACACAAAGCCAAAGAGTTGATATACCCCTGAGGTAGGACAGTAAAGGTATATTGCTGGTCTTGCCAGCTGAAGGCAAATTGCTTCTGGTGGGCCTTATGGACAGAAATGGAGAAAAAGGCATTTGCCAAGTCTATGGCTGCATACTAGGTACCAGGAGATGTATTAATTTGCTCAAGCAATGAAACCACATCTGATACAGCAGCTGCAACTGGAGTCACCACTTGGCTTAGCTTATGATAATCCACTGTCATTCTCCAAGATCCATCTGTCTTCTGCACAGGCCAAATGGAAGAGTTGAATGGGGATGTGGTGGGAATCACCACCTCTGCATCTTTCAAGTCGTTGGTGGTGGCACTAATCTCTGCAGTCCCTCCAGGCATGTGATATTGTTTTTGATTTACTATTTTTCTAGGTAGAAACAGCTCTAATGGCTTCCATTTGGCCTTTCCCACCATAATAGCTCTCACCCTACCAGTCAGAGAGCCAATGTGGGGGTTCTGCCAGCTGCTAAGTATGTCTGTGCCAATTACGCATTCTGGCACTGGGGAAATGACCATAGGATGAGTCTGGGGACCCACTGGACCCACTGTCAGTTGGACCTGAGCTAAAACACCATTAATTACCTGACCTCCATAAGCCCCTGCTTTAACTGGAGGACCACAATGATGTTTTGGGTCCCCTGGAATCAATGTCAGCTCAGAGCTAGTGTCCAGTAGTCCCTGAAATGTCTGATCATTTCCCTTTCTCCAATGCACAGTTACCCTGGTAAAAGGCTGGATTTGGAGGTCTCCTTGGGGAAGGATGGGAGAAAGATTCACTGCATAAATTGTTGGTAATGTAGTGGGGTCCTTCTTCCAGGGAACCCAGTCTCCCTTTCATTCAAGTGTTTCTGGGTATGTAAACTGGCTCAAGTCTGGAAATTGATTGAGGGGTTGTGATTCTCTGTTTTTATAATTCAAATTAGTTTTTTGTCCATTCAATCTAGTTTTCTCATTATATAAATTAAGTAGGAATTCAGTAGGCTTCCTGTCAATTTCACTTCTACGAACACAGTGATTAATTAGCCAATGACAGAGCTCTACACGAGTCAGACTATTTTGATTGCTGCTTTGTCTCTGCTCTCCATTACGGTAGCTATGCCCACCTAGCCTTTGATGGTTGAGTGCTGCCACTTGGCCCCTGCCACCTCGGGATCCAATTATTCCCATTGTATTTAAATTTCATAGTTGAGTGACTGCAGTTCCCACTGTTACATTTGACATGCAGAGAAGAGCAATTACAGGGCTCTTCAAAGATGCAGGTGCTGCCCTCACAAGTCTATTTCACAAGGCATTAGTTAAGGGTATATCTTCTGGATCCTCCCAACTGGGATGAGTAGGTCTAAAGGGACTAATCCAGTCCACCATCCCAATCTCCCTAAGCCTTTGGATTCCTTCCTGTACATTAAGCCAAGGAAGATCAGGCATTTCCAGCTCACTCACAGTGGGCCATCTTTTAATCTATATTTCAGCTAACCAAGCAAATAAACTATTAGAACCTTTTTTTTTTTTAAACTCCCTGAGCTGCAACATTAAAAGTGAGTCCCTACTTATTGGGCCCAAATCAATACATTCAGCCTGATCTGACTCTGTGTTCCTTCCACCATTATCCTATGCCCTTAATATCCATTCCCATGCCTATTCTCCAGATTTCTGTTTATATAAATTAGAAAACTCAAACAGTTCTTTTTGAGTGTAGCGCACCCCCTCATGGGTCACACTCTCAACCTCACCTCTAGGGGCCCGCCGGGACTTTAGTTACAGGTCTAGAAGCAAACAGGGGTGTTGGGGGTGGCTCCTGAGGAGAATCAACATTATTTTTCCTGGCAACTGCCTCAGGGGAGGCCATAACTGTTGCCTCCGGAAGGGCAGGGTTTATCTCCTCAGACAAAGGTGGAAAGGCTGATGGCAGCATGGGTCCGGGTGGGGATGTTGCCACTACTGGGGATGGGGAAGCTGTTGCTTCTGGCAAAAAAGGTTCCTCAGAGTTCACAAACTCGGTGTCCCCAGCTTCACCAAGATCCTCCCACACATCCCCATTCCAAGTTGCAGGGTCCCATTCTTTTCTAATTGGTGCCCCTCACTTTAACAGTAGACAGCTGACAAGGCTGTGTATGCAACTTTCATTGCAGGTCAGCCATTTGCGTGATAAGAGCTTGTCTCTGTTTTTCCACAATTTCACTTCTTTCTCTACAGCAGATAAGACTCTCACTCAGGGTAATCTTAGCAGATTTTAGACTTGGTATCTGCTTCTGAAGCTGGGAGACAGAATCCCTGAGTTCATCATTTTCTTTAATCACTTTGTCCACTGAACTTAGAAGCAACCAACTGGCTTCATTATGTTCCTTTGTTCTCCACATATGGTCAAAGTTATTATGTATAGGGTCACTAAACTTCTTGCCTCTCGTGAGCGGTGAATCAGGAGAGTCCAATGCATTTATTTTGCATAACTCTTTAAATGGTTTACACCAAGGACTATCAGTGCTCTCCATACTATTAGAAGTAGAGTCCTTAGCATTTTTGAGTCTAATCATATTAAGCAGCCAACTCCAGAAACCCCCAAACCAACGAAAGAACTCCATTCTTAATATTCTGTTCCTCTAGAAGCACTCCTGGTGCCAAAATCTGTATTAGTCAGGGTTCTCTAGAGGGACAGAACTAATAGAATATATATATATATATATATATGTAATAGAATATACATATACATATATGTGTGTGTATATATACGTATAGGTATATGTATATATATAGGAGTTTATTAGATGATCACAAGGTTCCACAATAGGCTGTCTGCAATCTGAGGGGCAAGGAGAGCCAGTCTGAGTCCCAAAACTGAAGAACTTGGAGTCTGATGTTCGAGGACAGGAAGCATCCAGCATGAGAGAAATATGTAGGCTGGGAGGCTAGACCAGTCTCACCTATTCACATTCTTCTGCCTGCTGTATATTCGATGGAAGCTGATTAGATAGTACCCACCAGATCAAGGGTGGGTCTGCCTTCCCCAGCCCATGACTCAAATGTTAATCTCCTTTGGCAACACCCTCACAGACATGCCCAGGATTAATACTTTGCATCCTTCAATCCAATCAAGTTGACACTCAGTATTAACCATCACATACGGGATTTCACCTTGTTGGCCAGGCTGATCTCGAACTGACTCAGCCTCACAAAGTGTTGGGATTACAGGTGTGAGCCACCATGCCTGGCCCAGTTTTAAATACTTTTAAATGCATGCATCTCATCTATTTCTTGTTAAATTTAATCTTTGGTATTTCATAGCTTTAGCTTTGTTTACTGCTTCAAAGTGGAACCCCTCCCCTCACTTTTCTTTTCTAACTGGATTTTCCTTTTTATGTCATGATATTTGATTCTTGGGTGAAAATTTTCTACTCAGCCACTGTATTGAACCACCTTATTTTTTTATTTTGGTGAAATTCTTATGACAGAAATTTAACCATTTTAAAGTGAAAAATTCAGTGTGAATTTAGTACATTCACGATGTTGTGCACCCACCATCTCTGTCTAGTTCCAAAACATTTAGTCACCCCAAAATAGAACCCTGTGCCCATTAAGCTGTTCTACCCCATGAACCATCTTACTTTTCTGAATCGATTTTTTGGAAACCAGATCTGTGGACTCCATGGGTACCATTGAGCCATGTAGCATTGCCAGGTAGGGAAATGAAACAGGTGTATGTTTTCCCCAAATCTTAGACATATCCCTACCCTCATACTCAGCCTGTTAGGAAATAAATAGTTCAAGAAATTCACAGTGAAATGACCCTAGACCTCCTCTGGCTGGTCACAAGCCTGGGCCTTGCTGCCAAGGATAATTGGTGCTTCCGCAAGGCTGGAGCTGAGCTATGTGCTGCCAGGGCTGGCCAAGAAGCCCTGGGTGCTTGGAATGGGTGGAGGAGTGGGAGTGTGGGCAAACAAGCCTGGAAAGCCAGTCTGGTTTGTCATGGTCAACACCTAGGGACCTACATTTGCATACGATCTGCATATTATTTTTATAAACTGAAACTCATCCTTAAATTTCCGACATTCTTTAAAAAATTTTATGTTTAAAATAATACATGACCCCCCTTTTTTTTTCTTACTGTTATCAGAACTCTGCCTTTTAATCTCATTTTCTGTTTGTCTATTGCTAGGGTTGCTGTGTGTGTGTGTGTGTGTGTCTGTGTGTGTGTATGTATATGTGTGTATATATGTGTATGTATATTCATGTGTAGTGTGTGTATGTATATATGTATGTATGTGTGTATATATGTGTATGTGTGTGTATGTGTGTGTGTATGTGTGTGTGTATGCATGTGTGTATGTGTGTATGTGTGTTGTGTGTGTATGTATATGTGTGCGTGTATGTGTATGTGTGCGTGTATGTATGTGTATATGTATATGTGTATGTATGTGTGTGTATATGTGTGTGTATATGTGTGTATGTGTGTATGTGTATATATATGTGTGTGTGTGTATTGATCTAGGTGCCATGTCCTGTGCTAGGCACTGAAGACATAAAGACAGTAATAATCTAGGCCCGGCCTTCAATGAGCTCCCATCAACTTTCTTGACTCTAAGCCATGGCTCTCCACCTCTGTACCCTGTGGCTTCTTGCTTCTCTTTCTTCACATGCAGCCAGCACTGAGGCTGTGGATTAGTTGTATGTAGCAGAGACCAGGTGTGGGGCCAAGTAGGTTCACAGAGTCAGCTCTCAGTGGGTCACTGTGCCAGGACACTTGTGACTCCTTGTGGGTGGTAACCCTGCACGCTCCGAGCCCCTGCCTTAGGCTTTTGTACTCAGCTCCCCTGAGTATCTAATGTTGGCGTCCCAAGTGTACCATGCACTTGGATCTGGGCCCCGCTCGGGTAGGGTGGGAGGCTGATCCTGGGCGACACTGGAGATGATGCCTGAATCGGTTGGTTTGGGTTTTCTCTTTGTTGCACTCCCGGAGCAACCTCAGAATCCACACTAAGGACCCCTCCAGCCTGCTGGCCTCACAGTTCCTACCTTACCTCTCCTGTCCTTTGACCTATTCTCTTTTTCAATTATATATTTTCTTTATTGATCATTTAAATAGAAATTTCTGAAAGAATTAACGTGTTAATTAAACTAAGATTCAACAATTTGCCATAGTTGGTACTGTATTGTGGAAGTAAATATGAACAGCAAGACGTCTGGTCATAGAAAATAGAGTCAAATCAAGATTTAAAGTTGAATCAAGCAACAGTAAGCTGCCATACAGGCAAAATGATCCACAGAAGCGAGGAATGGAGCCCAGGGCCCAGGTGATGAGATCTCAGTTACCCCCGATGCCTCATTTCCCTGTGTTCTATCTAGAGCTCTACCTACATGTAAGCCAACAGAGAAATTCTGGGAGAACCTTTGACTGATTTTAAGTGGAAAAGATGAATAATTACCTCATTTCATAGAGATGTGAGTGTCAGAGATCTTGGCAGATCAACATTCTCCCCCTACCCTACTCTTTCTTTCGTTTTATATTTTTTACTTTAAACATACACAAAAGTAAAACAATTGTTCATTAAACTTGCTGTATTAGTCTGCTCTCCAGCTGCTAATAAAGACATACCCGAGACTAGGTAATTTATAAAGGAAAGAGGTTTAATTGACTCACAGTTCCCCATGGCTGGGGAGGCCTCACAATCATGGCAGAAGGCAAAGGAGGAGCAAAGTCACGTCTTGTACGGTGGCAGGGAAGATAGTGTGTGCAGCGGAACTCCCCTTTATAAAACCATCAGATCTCGTGAGACTTATTTACTACCACGAGAATAGTATGGGGGAAACCGCCCCCATGATTCAATTATTTCCACCTGGCCCCACCCTTGATACTTGGGGATTATTACAATTCAAGGTGAGATTTGGATGCAGACACAGCCAACCCATATCACTTGCTGTACCCATTATGCAACTTCAACAAACATTAGTGACCAACTTTGTTTCATGTATACCTTATACACTCTCCCTATTCCCTTATTTTCAAGCAAATCCAGGTTCTTAAAAAAAAAAAAAAATATATATATATATATGAAAATGGTATTGGGTTATGTTTTTTTAAGAGTCTTTAAATTTTAGTGACACATAACCAAATGTTTACAGATGATATAATACAAGAACTTGGATTTGCTATAATCCCAGCACTTTGGGAGGCCGAGACAGGCGGATCACCTGAGGTAGGGAGTTTGAGACCAGACTGACCAACATGGAGAAACCCTGTCTCTACTAAAAAAAAAATACAAAATTAGCCAGGCATGGTGGCCCATGCCTGTAATCCCAGCTACTTGGGAGGCTGAGGCAGGAGAATCGCTTGAACCCGGGAGGCGGAGGTTGTGGTGAGCTGAGATCGTGCCATTGCACTCCAGCCTGGACAACAAGAGTGAAACTTTGTCTCAAAAATAAATAAATAAATAAAATCATATTGCCAGTCATTGATGATCATTGCTTAATAGATTGACTCATTATGGGTTGGAAAAATGATTATATTCTGCCAATATTTCTGTGTTGTTTAGCTAGAGTAATCTTATAAAGAGAATTGGTCTTAATCAACTAAATAGTTTATTAATTATAACAAATATTATAGAAAAAGTAGGACGAAACCTTTATTCTTTGTTTTTACTTATTTACCAGTTTTAAAGGTAGTAAGTTGGTTCTCTAGCATCTTCCAAAGGTTACCAATGATTTTTTTAGTATTGATATGAGCTAATGAATTAGATATACTTGATGTGTTTCAATCCTACAGTTATTATCTTTATCAATGGTAAAATTGTCCTATCTTCAGCCAGTGAGGATTTACTTGGTTTGATTCCTGAGTCTTTTTTGACACAATCTTAGTAGTCTTTGACAGTTTCCTTGCTATCTGATACCATAAGATATTTCAGATTTATCTTGTACATTTCCTGCCTCAGAATTATCCATTTGTCAAGACTTCCAACTCCTTTTAATGGGAATGACATTTAGAGACCATAATCTTTGTGCTTGAGTGTTCATTACAGTTTAGTTCATTAGTATAGCTGGGCCTTTTGTGTGGACAGAACTAGAAAAGATGAGTGTACATATGTAGATATTTAGGATAAAATTAATCATGAGTTCATATTGATATTTCTAGTTCAAATTCAAGATTGTAGATTTTTTTTAAAGATGGAGTCTCATCTGTCACCCAGGCTGGAGCGCAGTGGCACAATCTTGGCTCACTGCAACCTCCGCCTCCTGGGTTCAAGTTATTCTCCTGCCCCAGCCTCCCATCAATAGCACCTTTGACCACAACTCACATTCTGGTTTTCAGTGTCACCATCAAATTGATTATTTGGTTTATTTCACACGTCACACACAGCAATTTTAGAATATGAATACCAATACACATACCAACATGAGGAATACTGAAAACCACTCAAGAGGTTGTGGTTTTTGTAGGGTTTTTGGTTCTAGGGTATATTTCATTAGGGATGTACACATTTTTGTACTGTTATTTGGAATGGTTAATGCTACAAATTGAATATATAGTTGGAGTCACCTGTTACATTTTACTTTTGATTTCTAGGTATTACTCTGTAAGTATATTTTTGTTGTATAATTTATAAATAAATTGCATAATTCCACAGTCAAATATTTTAAATGAAGTTGTATTCAAAGGAGTTTGTCTTAAATCCCTGTATTCTCAACCCCATTTCCTCCATCCCTCATAGGTAATTATTTTAAAAAGTGTTATGGTTGATCCTTCCATAAAAAATACAAATATATGTATTCATAGTCTACTCTTTTTTGAAAACGTGGTAGCATACTGTGTGTGTGTGTGTGTGTGTGTGTGTGTATATAATTTTATTATTATTTTTAAGGTTAGGATCTCACTATGTTGTTCAGTCTGAAGTACAGGTGCAATCACAGTGCAGTAAAGTCTCAAACTCTTGGGTTCAAGCAGTCTTCCTGCCTCAGCGCTCTAAGTAGCTGAGGCCTCAGGAATGAGCCAGCATGCCTGTCCTCTAGCTCGTTTTTCTGTAGAGTTTTTGGCCATTTTCTTCCCTATTTTTAGAAGATTTTTACATTTTAGAGATTTTAACCCTTTTGTGGTATAAATTCGAAATCTTTTTTTCAGTTTATTATTTGTCATTTTACTTTGTGTATAGTTCTTTTTGCCATGCAGTACTTTTTATGTTTTGTGTAATTATGTTAAACTTCCTCTTGTTCTGATTTTGAGTCATAGGAAAGTTTTTCCTACTCCAACATCACAGAAGAATTTATCCATATTTTCTTCTAGTATTTTGTAGTGTCTTTTTTAAAACATTGAAATCTCTGATATTTTTGGAATTTTTCCTGATTTACAATATAAGCATTAGTTCCATTTTTTCCCCTATATGACTATGCAGTATATCTCTTTCTCTGTATAATTATATCAAGAAAGTATCCATTGGCTTCTATTCTATTGAGTGTTTTTAAAATGAATGGACATTGAATATTAGAAAAAAATTTATATTTTTTGTAAATATGGAAGTGATCATTTGATTTTTCCTTTAGCTTTATTAATAGAATGGATTTTATTAGTGGATTTCTCTTTTTTCTTATTTTTTGAGACAGAATGTCACTCTATCACTCAGGCTGGAGTGCAGTGGCACAGTCTTGGCTCACTGCACCCTCCACCTCCTGGGTTCAAGTGATTCTCCTGCCTCAGCTTCCTGAGTAGCTGGGATTACAGGTACCCACCACCACACCTTGCTAATTTGTGTATTTTTAGTAGAGACAGGGTTTCACCATGTTGGTCAGGCTGGTCTCAAACTGCTGACCTCATGTGATCCACCTGCCTCAGCCTCCCAAAGTGCTGGGATTACAAGCATGAACCATTGCGCCCACCCTATTAGTGGGTTTCCTATTATTAAGTTGTCTTTGTATTTATGGACCAACTCCATTAGGTCATAATGTATTATTTTATATGTGTTCTGTTGGATTCTGTTTGTTATTTTGTTAAAGATTTTTGTAACAGTATTCATAAGCAAGACTGATTTTTTTGTGTGTAATCTTTGCCAAATTTGCTATCAGTATTACACTCACTTCATAAAACAAAATTAGAAGATTTCCTTCTTTTTCTATACTCTGTAATAGTTTAAATTGCATAAGGATTATCTGATCTTTAAAAGTTTGGTAAGATTCCTTTTTTTTGTTTATGGAGGAGGTCTCTAAGTATTTTCTCTATTTCTTCTATGACAATTGATCTGCTTAACTTTTCTTAGAAAAACTTCTATTACTGTCTATTTTGGCAAATTATATTTTTCTTAAAAATATCCATTTTTATAGGTTTGAAGGTTATTTGCCTATTGTCATGCAAGGTAATCTGTTTTTGGGGAAACATTTTTGTTTTCTTAGTTATTTTTCTTTGTTTCTAATTTTGAACATTTGTATTTCCTTCCATTCTCATTTTTTTTCTTGATTACATTACCTACATTTTGTGTTAATTTTGTTTTTGATTTCTTTTTTAAAAAAGAAGCAGGTTTTAAAATTTATTTATTGTTTTTTATTTTCTAACTCATTGATTTCTGTTTTAATCTTTATTTATTTTCTGATTTTTTTTGTTTACCTCATTGCTTTTTTTTCTAGCTTTTTGAGTTGGTGTTTATTCCCTTATTTTGATTCACATAGATATAGATATTTAATACTATAAATTTCCCACTAACTGCTTTTGTTGTATCTATTGTATACCGCAGATTATGATATGTCATGGTTTCTTCATAATTACTTTCATGAAATTCTGTAACTTCATCTGGTATTTCTTCATTTGATTCAAGGATTGTTTAATAATGTGATTTTTAGTTCCTAGGTAGAAAAATCTTCTGATTTTAAAATTTTATTATTAATTTCTAGTTTTGTAGAATTGTAGAGAGATAATGTTTGTGTTTTTATTTGTGTTCTTTGGGACTTAATTGAGTTTTTTTGTGTGCGACCAAAGATATGGTCAATCTGGTGACTGTTTCAAGTGCACTTAAAAAGAAACTGTAGTTTCAATGAGGAGGAATACATTTTTGAGATCTGTTGCACAGAATGGTGACTATAGTTAATAATGATGTACACTTCAAAATTTAAATGTCTGCATGACATACACACACAAAGATAAGTGTGAGATGAGGGGTATGTTAATTAGCTTGATCTAATCATTCCATAATATACAGTATACATATATATCAAAACATCACATTGTGCCCCATAAATATATACAATTATTATTTGTTAATTTAAAGTAAAGTTTTAAAGGAAGATAAAAAGAAAATAAAGGAGCTGTATTCTGTTATTAGGGATCAGAATTGGATACATACTAATAAGACCTACCTTACTATCATAAGGTCTTAATGTGTCCTGAATTAAGATAAATGTGTTAAAGTCTCCTATTAGTTTTATTTTTCCTTGCAAATACTATAGTTTCTTCTTTATGAAAGTGATTGCTATATGCTAATAACTGTATATCTTCATGGTGAATGATAGGTTTTATCATTATAAAATGCCTTTGTCTCTTTCACTATGTTTTTTTTTGGATCTAAGTTCTGTCTTATCAGATAGCAAGATTGTGACTCCTATTGTTGGTGTTTTTTTAGATTTACATATAGTTGGTATATCTTTGTGCATTTAAACATTGTTAACCTACCTTAATCTCTTTGTTTTAGGTGTGTCTCTTACGTATAGCATAGATTTTCATTTTGCTTTGTTGGCAACCTAAAAATCTTTTCCTTTTAATGAGTGAGTTAAACATATTTACACTATTGATATGATCAGTGTGTTTGGCTCAGTTCTGTCGTATTATCATGATATACGTCATATGTCTCTTTTATCAATATCTTATTTGTCTTTCACTTTATCAATATCTTATTTGTCTTTCACTTTGTGGATTTTTTTCATTCTCTCCCTCTCTCAATATATCTTTTGGTATTGAGGAAAGTTTTAATTTTTTTCTAATGGTTATCTTTTTTTCTTTTTGAGATGGAGTCTTGCTCTGTCACCAGGCTGGAGTGCATTGGTGCGATCTCGGCTCACTGCAACCTCCGCCTCCCGGGTTCAAGTGATTCTCCTGCCTCAGCCTCCTGAGTAGCTGGGACTACAGGCATGCACCACCATGCCCAGCTAATTTTTGTATTTTTAGTAGAGATGGGGTTTCACCATGTTGGCCAGGATGGTCTCGATCTCATGATCTCATGATCCGCCCTCCTCAGCCTCCCAAAGTGCTGGGACTTTATACTTCCTCTAGTGTTTTGTCTTTTTTTTTTTTTTTTTTTTTTTTATGGAGGTGGACTATGGTCTTTGGTGCCATAATATGAACAATACCAAATTTACATAGTAACCTCTTCTCCCTGTCCCCTCCTTTCACACCAATATTTGAAGTAATATTCTCTTTCTCCTAGATGTTACATATAAGGCAATCGGTAAGCTCATTCTAGTTTTCATACACACTCTCCATTCTTCCCCATTTTGTGAGAGTTATGTTTACATTGTCAGAGGACATAACCATCACATGCTATCCTGTCTCACTTTTAATCGCTATTTGGTCTTATTTGTATAGGCAAGTGCATACTTAATGTCTACCATCAGTACTTACATAGGTAACCTTGCAGTCATTTTTTGTTTCCTGAAACTAATTTTCTAGTTCATTCCTCAGGAAGGGATTATGGCAAACATATTCCTGAATTCTTGCATGTTATTAAAAGTTTGTCTGTGGGCCAGGTGCTGTGGTTCATGCCTGTAATCCCAGCACTTTGGGAGACTGAGGTGTGCGGATTGCTTGAGCCCAGGAGTTCAAGACCAGCCTGGGCAACATGGCGAGACGCCCTATCCCTAACCACCATCTCTATTAAAAAAATAAAAAGTTTGCCTGTGGCCTTTGTGCTTAGAGATCACTTTGGCTTAATATAAAATCCACAGCTCTTATTTTTTTTCTTGAGTATATTAAATATGTTATTCCATGTGTTTTGGCATAAAGCATTGCTGTAGAAAAGTCTGATGAGAATCTCGTTTTTTCCTCTTATAAGTGATTTGGTCTTTGATCTTGGATATTCAAATGATCCTTTTCTGTTACTAATTTTTTTAAGTGAATTGGGTATTTTTGGAGAAGAGGGTTGAGTCAGGAGAGCTTTTCTAGCTTCTTGGCTCTAGAGCCTTCTCGTCTGTTTTTGCAAAATGATAAAAATATGGTCTGGTGTTTTCTGAGATCTGTTTCATCTGTTCTACTCTCTTATTTTTATTTCACATTTCCTTTTTTTGAGATGGAGTCTCACTCACTCTTTCGTCCAGACTGGAGTGCAGTGGTGCAATCTCAGCTCACTGCAACCTCTGCCTCCCAGGTTCAAGCGATTCTCCTGCCTCAGCCTCCCGAGTAGCTGGGACTATAGGTACACACCAGCACCACCACACCTGCCTAATTTTTGTATTTTTAGTAGAGACAGGATTTTGCCATGTTGGCCAGGCTGGTCTCGAACTCCTGACCTCAGGAGTCAAGACTCCACCTTGGCCTCCCAAAGTGTTGGGATTACAGGCACGAGCACCCGGCCTTATTTTACATTTTTCATCCTTTACTCCTATTGTCTAATCCAGCTCCATGTGGGTACTATTTGCAGTATTTTCTCTTCAATGTGGGGCTTTTTTTTTTTTTTTCGGAAATGAGCTTATGCTTGTCAGTCCTGAGAGTTTATAGGGCCCAGGCTACTCTCCAGCACCATGAGTCGTTATTGCATGGTGGTCCTCCTGCCCTGACCCACAGATTGGATCTCACGAAAGCGCCATTCTACTTCAGCTATTCTTCTTAGATTGACTCACCATATTTTCCGGTGAATTTGGGGTTTTTTCTGTTCTCAGAACCTTTCTTCTGCTCCTGCTCAAACAGCAGATTCCAATACCATGCAAGTCTCATGCTTTTGAAGGCTTGTTCCCATGAACATGTACTTAGCGGTTTGTAGAGAGACTCTGTCACTTAATATTGTTGTAGATATTGTCTGTGGGTCTTTGATTTTGCTATCTTGGTTGCTCTCTCTGTTTTTAGGGGAGATTAAAAAACTATGCTGTCACCATCATCTTTACAGAATCCACTTGCTTACCTCCACTTTTTAATAAACTTTATTATTTATTTATTTATTTATTTGTATTTATTTTTTGAGACAGGGTCTCACTCTGTCACCCAGGCTGGAGTGCAGTGGTGCGATCACGGCTCACTGCAGCCTCAACCTCCTGGGCTCAAGTGATCTTCCCACCTCTTCCTCCTCAGTAGTTGGGACTAGAGGCATGCACCACCACTCCTGGCCAATTTTTAAAATTTTTCGTAGAGACGAGGTCTCACCATGTTGCCCAAGATGGTCTCGAACTCCTGGGCTCAAGTGATCCTCTTGTCTTGGTCTCCCAAATTGCTGGAATTACAGGCCTGAGCCACTGTGCCCGGCCAACAAATTTTATTTTTAAAGACAGTTTTAAACTTACGGAAAAATTGCAAGGATAGTATAGAGGTCCTATACACTCTGCACCTAGGTTTCTCTATTATTAAAATTTTACGTTAGCGTGCTACATTCAGTATAATTAACAAATGATATTGATACACTATTATGAACTAAAGTTCACATTTTATTCATATTCCTTAGTTTTTACCTACTGTCCTTTTTCTGTTGTAAGATCTCATTGAGGATACTATATTTATTTATTTATTTATTTATTTCTGAGACAGAGTCTCACTCTGTCACCTAGGCTGGAGTGCAGTCATGTGATCTCAGCTCACTGCAGCCTCAACCTCCTGGGCTCAAGTGATCCTCCCACCTCAGCCTCCTGAGTAGATAGGACTACAGGCACATGCCACCAGTGCCCAGCTAAGTTTTGTATTCTTTTGTAGAGATGGGGTTTCACCATGTTGCCCAGGCTGGTCTCAAACTCCTAGGCTCAAGTGATTCACCCACTTTGGCCTCCCAAAGTTCTGGGATTACAGGTGTGAGGCACCATGCCTGGCCTACGTTATATTTAGTCATTATGTTTCCTTAGCTTCCTCTTGGCTGCGACAGTGTCTCAGACTTCCCTTGTTTCTGGTGACTTTGACAGTTTGATTAGTACTGGTCAGGCATTTCAATTAAGATCCCTTAATTGAAATTTGATGTTTTTCTCATGAAGAGACTGGAACTGTGGGAGTTGGGGAGGAAGACCACAGAGGTAAAGTGCCACTCTCCTCTCCTTATATCAAGGGTGCATCCTGTCAGCATGACTTATCGCAGTTGCTGTTGACCTTGATCATCTGTCAGGTTTCTCCACTGTGAAGTTACTCTTTCTTCCCTTTCCATTCTGTCCACCTAGGAGGGAAGTCACTGTGTATAGCCCACACTTGGAGAGTGAGGGGTTAGTTATGCTCCACCTCCTGGAGGGTAGAGGGTCTACGTACATTATGAAAATTCTGCATGGGAGATGTGTCTCCTCTATCCCATTTATATGATTTATTTCATCATTTATTAATGTCAGAATGGAACCTGAATATTTATTATACTTTGGGTTTTAATCCAATACTGCTTTATTTATTTTGTTGCTTAAACTGTTTCAGCTTGGGGCATTGGAGCTCTTTCAGCTGGTTCCTGTGTCCCTTTGATACACCCCCATTATTGTGTCTATGTGTGTGTGTGTGTGTGTGTGTGTCTATGTGTCTGTGTGTCTCTCTGTGTGTATATTTATGGGTCTGTGTGTGTGTCTATGTGTGTCTCTGTGTGCATGTGTATGTATGTGTCTGTGTGTGTATGTGTGTCTCTCTGTGTGTATGTGTACGTGTCTGTGTATGTGTCTGTGTCTGTGTGTGTCTGTGTCTCTGTGTGTATGTGTATGTGTCTGTGTGTGTGCATGCGTCTTTGTGTGTGTATGTCTGTATGTGTGTCTGTGTGTGTGTCTCTGTGTGTATGTGTGTGCATGTGTGTGTGTCTGTGTCTGTGTGTGTGTCTCTCTGTGTGTCTGTGTGTCTGTTTGTGCCTGTGTATGTGTGTCTCTCTGTGTGTCTGTGTGTGTATGTGTCTGTGTATGTGTGTATGTCTCAGTGTGTATGTGTCTGTGTCTGTGTATGTGTGTATGTCTCAGTGTGTATGTGTCTGTGTATGTGTGTCTCTGTGTGTGTATGTGTATGTGTCTGTATGTGCGTTTCTGTGTGTGTGTCTTTGTGTGCATCTCTGTGAGTATATATGTGTCTGTATGTGCGTTTCTGTGTGTGTGTGTCTGTGTGTGTGTCCGTGTGTGTGTGAGCACTTCCTTACTTTCTGGCACTACAAGATGCTCCAGGCTCATCATTTCCCGAGTCCTGAACCAACCATTTTTTCCAAGGAGCCCTGGTTCCTTTGACTGGAGAACAGTATTAGAAATTAAAAGCTGGGTGCTAGGGATGCTTTCCCTCTCTTTTTACCCATACTGGTGACCTCTATTTCTGGGCCTCCCAATTCCCTCAGGGCCTACTTCTTTCCTGCTTCGCTGCCTGTCTGGATTCTATGGCTGAGCTGCCCTCGACCCTACCATCCCTTGTCCATGCAGTATACTTGTCCTCCCAATTCACAATCTTGGACCTGGACTTTGGTCTTGCCCTGAGGTTGTGAGGTGCTGGGAGGTCTGCGGAGCTCTCTGTGTCGCTTGGAAAACTTACCACTCTCTAAGACGGCTGTTCCCCGCCCCTGCCCTGTGCTCCGTCCTACCTACTGCCTGGGTAGCAAGGGCCATAGCCTCCTACTTCACCACGAAAATGGAGACCAATAGGGGTTCAGACCCTAAATTTCCCTCCCTACAATTCCAAACTTAGCTGAGTCTTATACCCACCTGCTCACCTTTTGTTTTTCCCTTCCTTTCTGTCTTCCTTCTGTCGTCTCAGAGAATGCGTGTTTTTCCTGCCTTCCTTCCAGGCCAGTCTTTCCATTAGCTCAGATCACCAGGAGGAGGTTTCTCTTTCCTCTAATCTTCTCTAGAATTTTGCTCCATCGGTGATCTAATTTTGTGTGTCCTGAAATGCCCCTTCAACACTGCTTTCTTCTCTCTGCCTCTGAACATGTGTAAATGTCCCTCATCCTAAAAACACACACCCCCCTTTTTACATGACCGCTCCCCTTCACTGTTTTGCTACTTCTCTCCTCTTCCCTTTCTCCATTGCACTTTCAGAGAAAGACAACTTTGATAACTGTATTGGTGGCTGCCCTTCCTCCTTTGTGCCCACAAACTTGTTTCTGCCTTATCTGCCACTTTCCTGGAACTCTTCTCTGAAAGAATCACCGTATCCAGTGGTCTCTTCTTCACTGTCCTATATGACCCATCTTAGGACAGCATTTCCCCTTTGGTTCTCTCTTTCCCTCTTGGCCTTTCCTGTACCTCTGGCTTCAGGGAGGGATGCTCTTCTATCCTGGCTCTCTATCTTCCTCCCTCCCCGCTCCGTCTTGGCTCCTATTTCTCCCTGACCTTCACCCTCCACTTCCTACCTGGGGGATACTGTCAACCTTCAAGATGTAGCACCTGCCCATCCGTGGTTCTCTTCCATGGCTGTGCATCAGAATCACCTGGGGGGCTTCCAAAAAGTATTGACTTCCAGGCCCCTCCCTTAACTCATTAAATCAGATTCCCTAAATATGCAGCCTGGGTGTCTCTGTTGATCAAAGCTCCACAGAGGCTCTGGTGAGCAGTCAGGATGGAGACCTTTAATTTCCGTGTTAATGATTCCCCAGGGGATCTCTCCACTTTTGTCCCTCCACTGAGCCCCACATGCATGTTTCCATCTGCTTACTGGAAGGCCACACACACAAACTCCAGATCAACAGGGCCGAAGTAGAACTCATGTTTCCCCTGTCCCTCTGCTTTGCTGCAAGCCTCACTCTTCTCTCTTCCCCTTTCTAAGGCTATTTCCATCTGCCCACTCAGGCTAAATAGAAGGCTCACGTTTGGCTTTTCCCCCACTCTCATATCCGTTGGTGACTGTGCCCTGCTGACGCTGAGATGTTGCTCTTCCTTCCCAGCCTCCCTGCCACTGCTTTAGTTCGGGTCCTTGCCATCTGGCATCTGAACTGTAGCATTAGATTCCTAATTGTTCTGTTTGCCTCCGGTTTCTCCCACTCCCTAATTCAACTGTTCCTAATTTTCTTTCTAGAAGGCAAATCTAATAATCTTCCACTGTGAAAATCCTAGAATGGTCTTTCAACACCTGGCTACGCTTCTCCACGTGGCTTCTTTAGCCCTGTGCATGAGAATCACTTGTGATGCTTGTTAAACTGCAGATTCCAGGGGTAACCCCAGACCTGTGAAATCAGAAAACAGAAAATGGGAGTCTGTATTTTTGAATGTGCTCCCTAGTAGGTCCTGATGTATAGTGATGTTTGCAAACCCTGGCTCCAAGCCCTGTAGCTGGTACCTAAATCCTTTCTACCCCTACCTCTACTCTGTCTCCAGACAATGTGACCTTCATGGATCTCCATGGTCACCAGACTATCAAACCCAAGTATCACCTGAGAAAGATTAATGTCTAGCCCTTCTGATCTGCTTCCCTTCGTCTAAAAGTGCCTCTCCCTTTGCTGCCTCTGTTTCCTTGCTTGTTCTGATCCCTCTGTCCGGCTCAGAGAAACCAAGACTCAGGGTGGTTATTCTTGAGTAAGATCCCAGAGTCAGAAAGTGGCAGAGCCAGGAATCAAACGTAGGTCTGCCTTACCTCAGAGCCTGTACCCTTAACCACTCTGCTGTGCTGGTTCTAGGGGCTGATTAATGAATTTAGCAAAGGCCCCACACCACCCTCTTTGTTCTAGTTCCAGCACTGTCCCCTCCCTCCAGAGCCCCTCTCACCAAGGGGTCATGCATCCCCTTTCATCCTTGTTTTAAATGGAAGACAGCTACTCTTCCTCCCTGTCCAGAGGCCAGGCCATTTCCCCCTTGCCCACCTCCCCCTATCAAGCTGCAAAGAGGCCCAGTGATGAATGGGAGGGGAAAGCGGAAGGTGGGGAGGAGGAGGAGGAGGAGGAGGAGGTGGAGGAGGTGGCAGTGGCGGCACAAGCAAGGCAGAGTGGGATGGAGTGTAAGCAGAGTGCCAGAGCCACAAACCTTAATTTAATCACAGGGCCCCATGCTCAATTTAACAGACACAAGGGCTCAGAATGGGGTCCCTGTGCGGCGGTGGGGCAATCAGCCTGCTGCAGTTCCTGGGAAAGCATTAATTGCGGATGACAATGTGTAAACAGTGGGGATGAATGGAGTGTGCAGGTGTGAGCGCTGGGGCCAGCCCGGGTTGTTTTCACACGAGCTGCAGCTCCTCCACTGCTGACCTGCTCCCCAGAACAGGATTAGTGGAAACAGTTGGGAAACCGTTGAGGGTGTTGGAGCTTGGCATAGAGCAAGTGGCCGAGAGCAGAGTGGAAGAGGGGCAGGGACTGGAAGGGCAGAGGCCTGGGAGATGAACTGTAGGGTGCGTGTGGGTGTTGTGGACTGCCTGCATGCGGCCTAGCCCCTAGCCAAGCCACAGACTCTCTGGAAAGGAAGGCTGGATTTTTAATAACAATGAAGGGGGTCAGACCTGTGCAGCTCGGGACTGCGCTTGGGCTTGCCATCCACCTGGGCAAAGCCAGGTCATAGGGAAACTGAGAGATGCTCCAGAGCCCCTGTCTTCTCTCTCCCAACAGAGCCCCAAGATGTGCCCGGGGAAGGCCAGGCAATGTTGAACCAGCCCGGGGGCCCCAGCCTGATCTGAGTGGGAGAGGTGTCAGGGCAGGGTGATGGGGGTGGTGAGGAATTGGAAGAGTGCTGAGACAAGTCCAGAAAAGCCTAGATATCTGAAGATCTTTCATCTGAGAATCTCAAAGCGGCTTTCCAAAGCTGTTTCCTATATTTCTCTTGTCTTTTCACTCCTGTTGTGACTTTCTGAGGATAAGGGCAATGCCCCCCTTTTCTCTTCCCTTTCCCACGATCCCTAGAATGAGCTGGGCCCTCGGGAATCCCAGGAGTTCAGGCTTTATCCTGCAGGCAGTGGGAGCCCATGGACTGTTTTAGGTAGGTGATCATCATAGGGTTTCAGAAGGATAATACCGGCCACAGGGTGATGGCTGAGGTATGGAGCAAGGCCTGGGAGGTAGAGGAGTTTGAAGGAGTTGCAACAAACCAGGTGAGGAGAGTCTGACCTGTGACCAGCAGTGGAGCTGGGGAAGAGAAGGCACATTTGAGAACCATCAAGGAGATGAATTTGCAGGACTTCAGGACTGGTTGGCTCTGGGGTATGCAGGCACAAGGTTCTGGTCTGAGCAACCTACTTGATGGTGGCAGCAATGTCTGTGTGCCCAGTGGGGAACACAGATGGAGGAGCAGTTTCATAGTAGAGGATAATGGGTTGGATTTGGAATGGCTTTCTTTCTGATGATTACTGTGGAATCAAGGCTGTAATGCTGAATAACTGAGAGCCAAAAAAAAAAAAAAAAAAAGTCCTATGGAGATTTCCTGAAAGAGGGTCAGGATACTGGGTCCCCACATCTACTGTCGGCCAAGAGCCCTGGGCCAGGCTGCGTGTCCCTGCAGGGAGTGCTCCCACCTGGCAATGCCAAGCTCATCCTGAACACCCATGGGGGCTCAGCCCTGGGAGCAGGCAGTGTGAACTGGCTCAGAAGAGGAAAAAGTCAAGTTGGCACTAGAAAATCTCATGCATAAGCCAAGAAAAAATAACATACAGATGCAAACTGAACCCACTACCTTGAATCTGTGTTTTCTTCAGATCCCAGTTCAGTCTCTCCTGCTGGCTTGTTTTTATTTTCTGTTTAGAGGGAGAGATTATTTCTTTTTTCCCTGCAGGGTTTAGGCACTTGAAGTAAAGTTAAAAGCTTAAGTGACTTTCCCATCAAAGGAAGGTTAATGGTAACCTGGATTTAAAAAGTGGGGTGAGACCAGGCCTAGTGGCTCACTCCTGTAATCTCAGCACATTGGGAGGCTGAGGTAGGCAGATTACTTGAGGCCAGGAGTTTGAGACCAGCCTGGCCAACATGGTGAAACCTTGTCTCTACTAAAAATACAAAAAAATTAGCCAGATGTTGTGGTGCACACCTGTAGTTCCAGTTACTAGGGAGGCTGCGGCAGAAGAATCACTTGAACCTGGGAGACAGAGGTTGCAGTGAGCTGAGATTGCGCCACTGCACTCTAGCCTGGGCGACAGAGCGAGACTCTGTCTCGAAAACAAAACAAAACAACAACAACAACAAAAACAACAACAAAAAGCTGGGGTGAGAAGCTGGGTATTAAGTACTATCTGTATTTTGGGGCATTTTCCTATTTTAGTTCTTAATAATGGTTTCTAGTATAGTTCTGGATCCACAGCCTGGGATCAGATTCCAGCTCAATCATTTGCCAGTTGTGTGACTTTGGGAACATTTACTTAAGCCCTCTCTGCCTCATTCTCCTCACCTGTGAAATGGGGATAATAATACCTAGAACATGGCACTGTGGTGGGGATCAGATGGGTTCATGCATGCACTTGCTTTGGAGAGTGTCTGGCTCATAGCCAGCATGACCATATATTACTATGACAACAGGGGTTTCCCTAACCCTTCCTGCTTCAGTCGTGGAGCTCTTTGGGGGAGCCCTCTGGGTTTTCTGCTCTATTGGTCCTTGTCTAGGCTGTCAGATCAGTTTCTTGGGTTCTCATGATGAAGCCCTAAAGAGAGGTCTTGATGGTTTTGCAATTCACTCTTCCTGCTCTTTCACCTGCCATGCTTTAGCTCCAGAGCCAGACTTGAACAGTGGTTCCTCTATGCTGCCATTTCTTGAATCAGATTTAAAAATTGATGGATATAGAGTAGCTAACAAGTTTGGCAAGTAAGGATATTAAAGAGTCATCATCAGCATTTCATATATGGACATACTAGTACTATAAGAGTTGAAGCGGGTATTGGACATCGATTATTTTTTGCCACCTGACATACATTCACCTGCTTCAGGTGACAGCCCCCAATTTTTTGGTGCATCCATCGCTCCTTCACAATCAGGCCCCAACTTAGAGCTGAAGCAGGTGGCAGGTGGAAGCTAGTCAGGGCTTCTCATTCCTCTGGCTCCAGTAATTGAGTATGTGGCTCAGCCAGAAGCAGTGAGGCACACAGAGTCTGGCAGAAATTCTGGGAAAGACATGGCGGCTCCCTCCTGCTGAACTCTAACCAGAGAGGATGTAGTGGTGAAGGTGCTGCTGCCGGGCTGCTGTCACATGGAGCCTGAGGCAGCACGGAGGAAGGCAGAGTCAAACAATGAGGTCATCTGAACTCGAAGTCCAACCACCCTTGAAGCCCCTGGCTTTTTTTTTTAAAGAAACTTTTTGGTTTATAATAGTTTTAGATTTACAAGAAATTGTGAAAATATTAGAGTTCCCAGACTCCATACCCACTTTCTCCTAATATATGTGTGTATATATATATATATATATATATTTTTTTTTTTTTTTTTTAGACAGAGTCTTGCTCTGTCACTCAGAATGGAGTACAGTGGCGTGATCTCAGCTCACTGCAACCTCCACCTCCTGGGCTCAAGCGATCCTCCCACCTCAGCTTCCTGAGTAGCTGGGACTAAAGGTGTGTGCTACCATGCCTGGCTAAATTTTGTATATTTTGTAGAGACCGGGTTTCGCCATGTTGCCCAGGCTGGTCTCGAACTCCTGAGCTCAAGCAGCCTACCTGCCTCAGCCTCCCAAAGTGCTGGGATTATACGCATGAGCCACTGTGCTCAGCCCTATTATTAATATCTTATATCAGCATGGCACATTCATCACAATTAATGAGCTGATATTGGTACATTATAATGAAATGAAGTCCATATTTCATTCAGGCTTTCTTAGTTTTCCCCTAATGCCCTTTTCTGACTCAGGATCCCATCTAGGACACCATGTTACATTTAATCCTTATGTCTCCATAGGCTTCTCTTGGCTGTGATGGTTTCTCAGACTTTTCTTGTTTTTGGTGACCTTGACAGTTTTGAGGAGTCCTGGTCAGGTATTTTGTAGAATGCTCCTCAACTGGGATTTTCTGATGTTTTTCTCACAATTAGACTGGGTTATATGTTTTTGGAGGAAGGCCACAAAGTGCCACTCTCATGACATATCGAGGGTCCCTCTTGTCCACATGACTTATCACTGTCGATGTTGACCTTGATCACCTGGTGAAGGCAGGGCTTGTCAGGTTTCAGCATCATGAATGCGTTCTTTTTATGGCTCTTTTCATCCTTTCCATGCTGCGGTTTATTTTATTTTTATTTATTTTTATTTTTTGTAATTTTAGTAGACAGGGGTTTCACTGTGTTGGCCAGGCTGGTCTCAAACTCCTGACCCCAAGTGATCTGCCTGCCTCAGCCTCCCAAAGTGCTGGGATTACAGGCATGAGCCACCGTGCCCAGCTTCCATGCTGTACTTTCTGGAAGGAAGTCACTATGTGGATCCCACGCTTAAGGAGTGGGAGTTATGTTCCCTCCCCTTGAGGGTGCAATATGTATATAAATTGTTTGGAATTCCTCTGCATGGAAGATTTGTCTCTTCCTCTCACATTTATTTATTCAATTATTTATTTATGTAAGTACAGATTCCTGGCTATTTATTTTATACTTCGGGTTATTATCCAATACTACTTTATTTTGTTGCTCAATTTGTTCCATCTTTGAGCATTGGGAGATCTTTCATTTGGCTCCTGTGTCCCTTTGACAAACCGCCATCAGTGTGGTCATTTGGATGTGTCGGTAGACATGAGCTATCAATTTCTTTCTAGTCTAAGTCAGTTTAGTTCAAAGGTTTTGTCACGTGTAACCAAAAGATTATCAACAAATCTCGAGAGTCTTTAGGTTGCATTATCTGTTGAAACTTTCAGATGTTGTCCACATTTTTCTTGTGTCAATGCAGTTGAATGAAAATTTTATCCTGGAAAGCACAGATCCTCCCTGGGGCTGCGGTGGTCACTTTGCTGGGCACTGTATCCGGGGACTTGGGATCGTGGGCCTGGGTGCGATTCAAGGGCTAGTCTTATGATCTTAGGCAAGTCACTTAACCTCTGAGCTATAAAAGGGGTACAGAGATGGGAGGGGATTAGGTGACCACATCATTGTGATGTGACCCAGACACCAAGACTGTACCTCTGATCTGCTGAACCAGTTGCAGGTGAGTTTAATGAAGCCTCCAAATTACAGTTGCCAGATAAAATATAGGACACCCACTGAACTTTGAATTTCAGATAACTAATGAAAAATTTTATTATAAGTATGTCTCAAATATTACATGGGGATATACTTACACTAAAAAATTATTTGTTGTTTATCTGGAATTCAAAGTTAACTGGGTGTCCTGTATTTTTATTTACTAAACCTGGCAATGTTACCCCAAATGGCCTCTCATTTTTAGGTTTCTCAGGGCATACACTCCAGAAAAGGTGACTCTGCCACTTCAATTTCAGTGATAAAGGAACCTGAGCCATGTAGTGTCCTGGGAAGAACAGGACTTTGTGGTCAGAGTCTCATGAGGTCAAATCTCTGCTCCATGGCTCTGGGAAACTTGTTTGATCATTCTGAGGTCAGTCTCCATCTGCTGCTGTACAATGGGTTGAGAATTCACAGATGCCATCACAACACTTTGCAGGGTCTGACACCTGGGACTCAGTCAATGGTGGCCACTGCTATTGATGTTACTCTTATTTGGACAAATGAACAGAATGTCCTGAGAGAGGAGATCGAAAGCCATGACAAGGCAGCCCCCTCACTCCCACCCAGTCCTCTTCTCTGAGCCGGGGAGACTGCTAATGCCAGAAGCAGAGGCTGGGGGGTGTGGAGGGGGTTTGGGGTGCTCTGTGAGGATCTCTCTGGGACCTGGGCTTTTTGCTCGAGCTCAGTATCTCATCTGGGATCCTGTTTTCTGAGGGCTTAGGATTCCTCCAGTGGAGCTGGGCCTGAGGTTGGAAGGAGAACCTGTACTGATAGGGTTTGGAATGGGCTAGTTGTGGGAGATTAAAGAGAAAACTAGTTGGGGTGGGGGAGCTGACCTTACTCTTCACAAGCAGGGCAGGCAGGTGCACAATAATGATAGCTAAATTTACTGAGTTCTTAGTATGTGCCAGGCATAGCTTTTTGTACTTTTAATGTATTACCTCATTTAATCCTCACAACTCCCCATTTTATAGGTGGGGAAATTGAGGCGCAGAGGGACTAGGAAACCTGCCCAAGGTCGCACAGTGAGTAAGTGGGACAGCCTGGCAGCTGTGTCCTAGTCACATGCTCAGCACATTGTGTATCTTGTTTCATTTAGTTCTCACAAGAGCCTTCTGAGGTCAGCGTGATTCTATCTTCACTGTGTAGCTGAGGGCACTGAGGGTTATACAATTTGCCCAAGGCCATAATTTACAGGGGCCATGATTCAAATGTGAATTTCCAACTTGCAGGTGCCTGGAGGTGTCAGGCAGGGGAGGAGGAGGCCAGTGATGACCTTTCCCCTCGTGCCAGCCCTCAGAAGAGGTGGAAGTGCCTGCCGTATGCCTTTGATTTATAGTGGAGCAGGGGTTTAGATCCAGCTGTCAACTTGGGAAGCCACGTGAGGATTCTATTTTTAAAAATGGCCTTGTAATTATAATAGTGGGGTAAAAACCACCACCAAGACCCAAGCAAACAGGAAAACAACCTGAATGTCCAACAGTGGGGGAACCAGTTAAATCAATTACGGTACAAGCCCATGATGGCATATTTGGCAGTTAAGAATCTCACATTTTTCAGAGACTCTTAGCATGGGATAATGCCTCCAGATATAACTAAAAGCAGGATATAAAACTGCATAACAACCTGATCCCAATCGAAAGGTAATTTTGTATATGACTTCTTATACAGAGAAAACGACTAGAAGAAAATAGAAAGTTGATGGTGGTTATCTCCAGCAAAATTAAAGGCAATTAAAATTTTCTGAATTATCCTATTATGTACTTGCCACATGCTTTACAAATCAGTTCGTTGACTCACAGACCATTAATCAGCTGGCATGCAATCATGGCGTTTTGAAGGTGGGGAAACTGAGGCCCAGGCCAGGGAATGCGGTTCAGGCTGGCCATGAAGCCGCGTGTGTTTGTCCAGCTCGGACGTGTGGCCCTGCCGGGTGTAGAGGGGACACCCATGCCTCCAACACGCATAAGGGGGTGACTGTATGGGGGTCGTGGGGCGCCCTCCCCCAAGGGGCACAGCTAGAGCAAAGCAGAGAAAGGAGGGGGTGAAGGTGGGGTGGGGGCTGGGTGGAAGGGAAGGGTTGGGGAACCTTTCAAAAATGGAAACCAGATGAGCCGTTCAAAGAGGAGCAAATTCTCCACGGCGCGCTCCTTTGTTGCGAGCGTGTGAGGCGGCGGCAGCTGCGTGCCTCGCCCCCCAGCCCACAGCCCGATGAGGCGGACACGGATAACTGCATTAGATGCACTCAGCTCTTTTCAATAAAACGCCCTTGTTGGAGGCACAATAGGGGGAACAGGGCAGCAACCCCAGGCCTGGCCGGGGGCACCCTGCCCTCCTCCCGGAGAGCGCAGAGCGCACTCATTTTTCAGGGCTCGGCTAATTGACGTTTGGCCGCTGCGTGGTTCAAAAGAAAAGGCCGAACTCAAGTCCACTTCCACCGGAAACCAGGCGGCCCCTCCCCTGCCGCCCCGCCATGGCTGGGTCTCTGGGGGCGCAGCCAGGGACCACAGTGCAGCTGGCCGCAGGCGGCGCGGAGGCTGCTGTGACTCAGAATAGAAGGTGTCCTGAAGGCTTCTCCCAAAAAGGCTCCGTGCGCAGGCTTCTAGTTTCTGTTTGAAAAAGAGACAGGTGACAGCAGCAAGAGCAAAGGGCAATTTCAAGGCTGGAAGACTTCATCAGTGATTACCCAAATGCCACATTCTTTTAGTGATTCTAGTAAAGATAGCCTAGAACATTCTTTTAAGTTAAAAAAAAAAAAAAAGGGAAGATTACTATTTCTTGAACCTCTCCAGTGAGTTGCTTTAACTGTGAGCTAGGTGTTTACCATCCCTGGTTTACAGATGTGGAAACCAGGACTTAGATTACTGGCCCTCTAAAATCGCACAGCTAGGAAGTGGTAGAGCTGGAATTTGAGCCCAGGTCTGTTTAACTTTAAAGCAGGGTTTTTCAACCTTGGCACTATTGACATTTTAGCCTGGATAATTTTTTGTTGTGGGGCCTGTCCTGTGCCTTGTGGGATGTTTGTAGCATCCCTGGCGCTATCCTCCAGATAGGATCACCAAAAATGTGGCCAGACATTGCCAAATGTTCCCTGGGGAGCAAATTTGCCCCCTGTTGGAACCACTGTTTTAAAGCATCCCTGTCATGCTACATGTGCTGGCATACTTATCTTTGCTGGGCTCAGGAATTTAATCTTTTGGGAAAACCAATTGGCCATGTGGGATTCTTTTCTTAAAGTTCGGCCCCACGTGGTTCATGTGGGTGAGGCAGGAGAAGAGTTGGCTGCAGCAGACAAGGTCAACCTCTGTGTACCAGCACCTGAGGATCTGTGGAGTACTTGAGGCATTTTAAACTGGGTATCTGTCTGTCTACATTTCTTGGGCCTCATTGGGTTGGGAGTGGTTCTAGTTCCTTCAACTATGCTTCCCATTTCTCTCTGCCAAGACTGTCCCACAGAGGGTGAGCCAACACGCTGCCCCATTCCCCCCTGCCATTTCATTATGCCAGGTAGCAAGACTAGCCTTGGCCACTGGAATTGCTAAAACATCAGGGAAAACACCTGGTGAAGGAAGGAGATGTCACCTATGCAAAAATGGAGCAGGAGCCTCATCTTGAAATGAGTAGGGAGAGGACTTTGTTGCAGGCAGCTGGCCCCACCACTGGCCCACAGTGCTGGGGAGGTGGCTTCACCTGATTTCATTTTTGGCTGCAACTTGTGCATGATCCTGCCTCTGCCTTTGCAGCATACTGTGGCCTTTTGCTGCTTTGGCTTATGAAATGGTTCCACTCCCCAGTCCCCAAAGTTCAGAGGCCACCCAAATCCAGCCCCAGGCTCTGGGGACACACTGAACGGAGACCTGTTTCAGTTCAACTGCCTTCTTCTCACATAGACAGAGTTGATTTATAACTGGGCTCCATCATATTTGTTTTTCCAATTCTGGCCTTCTTACTCCCCAGATTGACTTTTTACTGGAAATGACTTTTACCAAAGGTACCTCTTGGAAGAGTGTCAGGTCCATAGGGAAGTTAGAGGCATCAGGGCCTACTGGACTTCAGGCCTGTCCCCAGCACTTTATTGGACGTGCTCATGGGTGGGGGGCTCAGAGACTTGGGGATGGGGCTTATCTTTTTAAATTGAGCCCGCTCTAAGGAACATAGAGGATAAGGGCTTGAGGAGCTCAAAGAGAGGAACAGACATCTGGAAAGAAAGGAAATAGGAAACTGGGACAGTAAAAAGCAACCAGCATCTCAGAGGATGAGGGATTAGGATTTTTGATAACTGAAGTTTGTCTCATCTCTCTTTTCTTTTAATATGCTCATAAGCTTTCGAGGGGTTAGCATAGAAGCAGACATGTGCATGCACACATCCTCAGTTTAGTTTGGTATAGCATACACATTTTTCCTGCTTTCCCTCTTAGCCAATGATATATATTTGGTGGACAAAAGTTCCTTCTAAAAGGACCATTTAAGAAAAGGAAGATATGAAAGTAAGCATGTGTGCGAATGTGTTTGTGCCTCCACCACATGTAACTGCTTTCTTTTCGTTTCTTTCCTTTGAGTGTCTCCCCCTCCCCTGGGTGGTTTACATTTGCCCTCCTTTTGCTGAGATAATTTGCACTCTCCAACTTCATTAGCTGCAAACCCCTCCTGCCCTGGGACAAAAAATAGGGCCAAACTCTTCAAAAGAACACATGGAGACCCCATTAATGCTGGCCCTAATTGTGCCAATTCAAACCCCTCAATAACTCTAATTAAAACCTGTCTTGTGCGAGGCGCTGAGTGGCAACACAGCTGTCATCCCAGACAATCACATAACAGCTATGAGAAAAAAGGTCTCTCTGTGCAATTTTTGGTGGTGGTTGTTATGGAAAGGGTCAATGCAGGAGGATTAAGACAGGGGTGCAGTCAGAATGGGGAACCTTGAAAAAGTCTTCGACGTCAGATCACAGTTTGAAATCGGAAGACCTTTAGCTTTTTTCCTCTAGCTGCCCCCTTATTTTTTCCCCCTGCCCCAGGCAGGAGCACCTGCAAACTGCCTGGAAGGGGCCATGACCACCAGACACATGGATACCACAAGTTGACTGAAACATCTGAAAGAAAAGGAGCCCCTCCCCTCCCCCTCAAGAGCCCGACCAGCAAAACCACACACCAAAAGTGGAGACAAAGTTTTTCTCTTGCTTCCAACTTTGTCTTTTAGGATCCAGCTGCACTTTGCTGGGCACCATAAATAACTCTGCAATTACATTAATTGGTTGCATATTTGTAGACACTGAAAGGGAAGCCTTTAAGGTTGGGGGAGGGGGAGGTGGGTTTCAGCTGCAATTTTCCACTCTTTCCCTTTGCCATCTCTCCCTGTCTGACTTCCAACCACCTTGCTTAGTTTTCTGGAATGGAGGGAAGTGGTGGGCTGATAGGCTGTTTTCAGAATAATCTTTGATGGCTTTCAGTCAGACTTATGTTTCTTCTGTTTGCTGTCCCTGGATCTGTCAATCCACTGGGTTTAGAAGTTATGTCCCACTGTGGGAGAACTTGAGATGGGTTCCTGGCAACACTCCATGAAGTCTGATTTCCTCTGGAGGCAGGGTGTGGGGTGGGCTTCTTTTCAGGCTTATTGTTTGGATCAAAGGAGAACTGGCTAGACTTTTGCCTGAATCCCCAAACCCATCTTGGGTTCTTCCAGAAGCTTGGCCAAGATACCTTGGAGAGTATCTTGAATTCCATTCCTTGGGAAGCTACGGGATCTTAGTTACCTCATTCACTCTACCTCAGTCAATGGGCAAGACCTGGAGCATTCAGCTTGAAAACCAGCCCATTGGCTGGAGGACTTTGCAGAGTGGAAGGTGACAGGGGGCGTGTGGCAGACTCTAAGCCCCAGCTGACAGCTCAAAGTAGGCTGACGACCTGGGACTCAGAATTCATTTTCCCTCAGAGCTGAGCCTAAAGGAATTCCTCTGGGTCCTGGCCTAGGGCTGGAGGGGGAATGACAGCGCATGGAGCATGCCTTGGAAGCTGCCCTGCCATTGGCCCTGCTGAGTGGGCAGAGCCACCCTTGGGAGGAGGAGCCATGCCTGCTTTGCTGTCACTGTTCCCTCACAGTACCCAACATGAGCCTGGCACACGGGAGGCTCCCAGCTAATGTCTGATCGGGGGGATGGCTGAGGACCTCAGGTTCTGGTGTCCAGGTGCTCTGAGCTCTTAAAAAAGGAAGGAATTACTTCAATATGAAATCAGATGGTTCCCTTCCACGTGGTGTGGTGGAAAGAGCATAGACTTTGAGGCCCACAGACTGTAACTTTAACATACTGACTTTTCAGAGCGTCATAAGGATAAATGCACTTATGTAAGTAAACACAAGAAAAGTTACTTTCTTTTCCTTTCTCTGTGAAACCAGTGAGAAGAATAACTTTCAGAATATAAGCTGATTTCCTCACGGCAAAATAAGGACAACACAATCCTGCAAATTAGCAAAGCGAGAAGCAGGCTTGAGAACCTAAAAGCTTGAGCGAGACTGGGTTCCAGGCTGGGTTTCATGCTTACTGCCTTGTATTTGCTGTTCCCTCTGCCTGGAACGTTCTTCTCCCGGTTGTTGCATGTCCCTCACTCCTTTAAGCCTCTGCTCAAATATCACTTCATCAGAGTGGGCTTCCTTGAGCACCCTATCCAAAATAGCAACCTCCCCTCCCCATCTCTATCTCCCTCACCTGCTTTATTTTTCCTTATGGTACATGTCATCCCCCAACATATTATATATGAGTTGATTTGTTTGTTATCTCTCTTCCTTATTACATTCTGAGTTTATGAGAACAGGAACTTGTTTTGTTCATTGTTGTATCCACAGCACTTAGAACAGTGCCTGACACATAGCAGATGCTCAATTAGTATTTATTGAATGAATGGGTTCGGGGATGGCAACACCTTCTCATCACCTAACAGGAAGAGAATACCTGCTCCCAAATATTTGTTGGGTCAAGTTACTCCATAATAAACACGTTGAAAAGAGTGGCCCTTCTCTCATTTCCAACCTGCGGTTCCTAGAGTAGGAGTTAAGGTCATGGCTTTGGAGCCAGATAGTCTTGGCTGTACCCTCCCACGGCAAAGGGAACTGGGGATAATTGCTGAGCACCTCTGAACTGCAGTTTCCTTATCTGAAGGTAACAATGATTGTTACCTCATAGGACTCCTGTGTGAATTAAGATAATGTTTGAAAAGTGTTTATGGGGATTTTTGGCACAAAGTATGTGTACATCAAAAAGTGGATGGCAGTGCTGTTGTGGTCATCGTCATCCTCATGATCTTGAGGCTGAGACCACCCCCCCACCCTTAACTGAGAGTGGGGCTGATCTAAGGACAGGCAATGCCATGAGGCAAGTGTAGACTTTTATTTTGAAATAACCCCCACCAACTAATCATACTTAGGGAGGGGAGAGCTAAGCCCTGTTTTACTGCTTTTATTCCTCTGCTGTCTTGTTTTTGAAACTTGCACTTGGTTGCTCATCACATAGTCTTGTAGATAAGAAGGACCACAAATTCCTCACTGAGTTTATTTCCTCGAGCTTGGACAGCTGGTGCAGAAGGTCTCCAAATGGTATTTGGGTCATTATCACCTTGACAAGGAATCTGATTTCTTTTCAAACCAGAATAGGTTTCTGGCTAAGACCAGAGTAAATATCATCCCTTCAAAGAGACCAAAAAGATGAGTCACAAGCAGACAAATCCGAGTCTTTTTTTCAGTGTCGCTAGGATGTTGTGAGTGGGCACACCCTCATTCTCTTTCCAGCCACCAAGAGTCGGCGTTAGGTGTTGGCAGGGCGACTGCCCGCTCCAGGGGCTCTCAATTTGTCTGCCCATGTTGGGACCTAGGACTTTTCTGGGGCCGTCAGACTTACCCTATTGCAGTTGTTTATCTACTCCAGTGACCTGTATTCAACGATGTTGTATGACTGCACATATGTATGTTTATGTGCACATATGCAAACACATGATACACATACAAACCATACTTATTCCCTGCCTTTGGAAAGTTGGAAACAGTATGAGATTTGGAATCATCTAGACCTTAGCTTTAAATTCTGGCTTTGTCCTGTAGTTGCTTTGTGACCAAGTCCAATGTGGTCCCTGCTATGTCAACACCCCTATGCACACCAATAGGAGGCTTTCTTCTTCTTTCTCCAGGCAGGAGAATAAGGGTTGGCTGGGCAAAGACAGGGTTCCTGGTAGGGAAAGGGAAGGGGACACATGCTTTGGAGAAGGGAGGGACCAATTAAGGATGGAGAGTGGTTGTGCAGTGAGAGAGCAGTGGAGAAAGAGATCTCTATACGCTCTGGCCCACTGTGTGAGGCTGGAGTCTGGGGCCCATCTATGTCCAAGGGCACTAAGTGCTGCTCACTCCAGATGCACAGCCCATCACAGTTTGTATACCTCAGTGCAAGGCATTGCTTATATTGGCTTTGCTTAGTTCACAAGTCGGCAGTGCTGACCAGCAGCAGGTGAAGTGAAGAGCCCAGAAAGATTCCAGCTACAGAGACATTGGAGAATCAAAGAATGACTGATGAGGGATCCTAGAGCGGTGGTCACTAAAGGGCGGCCTCAGGGCAATCCTCTGGATGGTGGCAAAAGAATGGTTAGAATCCATTTCTATTTGTAATCTACTAAAAACAAGAAACAAAAGTGCTCATTAATATCTACTCACAGAGTGGCTCTTCTTCTCCAACTTAGTCCATTCGTCAGACAGCACGCACCACAGCAGATGTAGGAGTGGGAGTCCCTGGATCAAGGGTAGGGGCGGGTTGCCCTCATTCTGTCCTGCGCTTTGAGCGTGTTGTGATGTATTACAACAGTATATTTGTACCTGTTAGTATATTGTTTAGTTGAATGCCTAGCCTCACAAAATAGCCTAAAAATTTCCTTTTTAAAGCAAAAAAATTGTTTTGTAGACAGTATTAAAACTGCAAAATATTAAAACAACAATGATGGCTGAGTTACCACCTCCAATTTCTTATATGAACTCTCTTTTTCCCGCATTGTGAGGTACAACAATGATCTGGCAAGAAATCAGCGACTAAAGCAAGTTGAAGTGATTTTGAAATCTAGACATATGGATTTATTTATTTATTTATTTTTTGAGGTGGAGTCTCACTCTGTTGCCCAGGCTGGAGTGCAATGGTGCGATCTCAGCTTACTGCAACCTCCACCTCCTGGATTCAAGCGATTCTCCTGTCTCAGCCTACCAAGTAGCTGGGACTACAAGGCATGCCCCACCACACCTGGCTAATTTTTGTATTTTTAGTAGAGACCGGGTTTCACCATGTTGGCCAGGCTGGTCTCAAACTCCTGACCTCAAATGATCTGCCCACCTTGGCCTCCCAAGGTGCTGGGATTACAGGCATGAGCTACCGTGCCTGGCCTGATATATGGATTTACAGCAACAATCATTAATGATGTCTTGCTTTACATAAATATTTTGCCTTTAAATATCAGTGAGTGATAAATTCAAACTGCCATGATTAATAGCATAAAATATCATTTATTTCATGTTTATTTTGTTTTTATTTATTTATTTTTTGAGATGAGTTCTGGCTCTGTCACCCAGGCTGGAGTGCAATGGCGTGATCACGGCTCACTGCAGCCTCACCTGCCAGGGCTCAAGCAATTTTCCCACCTCAGCCTCCTGAGTGTTTGGGACTACAGGCAAGCACCACTGCATCTGGCTAATTTTAAAAATTATTTGTTGAGATGGGATCTTGCTATGTTACAGCCCAGGCTGGTCTGGAACTCCTAGGCTCTAATGATCCTTCCATCTTGGCCTCCCAAAGTACTAGGATTACAGGTGTGAGCCACTGCACCCAGCCAGTGTTTAGTTTAGCCTTTAAATTTTCTAGACATTGTGTATATTATATGCACCCAGGTAGCACACTGTAACTAGTTATACATACAGTAGGGGTGAATGCTCAAAACCTTCTTCTGCTAGAGGCATACAATAAAAAAAGTTGGAGCCCACTGATTAAGAGTAACCTTCTAATTGTATAGATGAAGTAAGTGAGGATAGAGAAATAAGCCATGTGTCCAGGATCTCAATGTGAATTAGCCTTGGGGCACAGAGCAGGCACCAGGACTCAGGTGACTGCCTGTCCAGAGCTTTTAGTGATATGGGATTTTGTTGTCGTTATTAAGGATACAGCATCTCCCTGCCCCAAAGCATTGACTTTGGATCATGGGAACAGCTCTGAGGGTGTCATTCCCCAGCTGTGTATTTTAGCTATATCTGTAAAAAAAAATGGAGCAGGAGTGTCAAGGCCAGGATTATGTCTGAGAAATGCTAGTCACCTCAAGAATGAAGGCCTTTAATGGTAGCACTTGCCCACTAATAACCAATATATAAATTATACTTGATTTGTACCTTTTAAAGACTTTCAGTGCTGTTATCCATTACCTCTCTTAGTAGGTAGTATGTATTTCCAGGGCCTAAGAAAATAGAATTGCTTTTTTTTTTTTTTTGAGATGGAGTCTCACTCTGTCACCAGGCTGGAGTGCAGTGGCACGATCTCAGCTCACTGCAACTTCCGCCTCCCCGGTTCAAGTGATTCTCCTGCCTCAGCCGCCTGAGTAGCTGGGACTACAGGTGCGCAGCACCACACTCAGGTAATTTTTGTATTTTTAATAGAGATGGGGTTTTACCATGTTGGCTAGGCTGGTCTCAAACTCCTGATCTCAAGTGATTCACCCACCTTGTTCTCCCAAAGTGCTGGGGTTATAGGCATGAGCCACCGCACCCAGCCGAAAATAGAATTTCTTTAGAACTATTCCATTCATCCGGATTTTCAGTAGTTAGCCTGCTCTTCCTTCAATTAGGGAAGACAGAGGATTTTACTAGTGCTCAGAAAGTGCTGGGAACAGAGAGGAGGCTGCTGGCAGGAGGGTGAGAGGGGAGAGATGGACTGGAGAATAGCAGGGAGTGCGAAGAGGAGAGGCTGAGCGAGGGAGTGCCGAGAGGAGAGAGCTGAGCTCCGAGGTGAAGGGGGCAGGTGGGAGGAGGGGCATCCCAGGATGAAGGGCTGTGGTGCTCTCCGCTCCCTGCTTCTATTAATCCAATTAAAGTGTTGAAAATCAGATCTCATGTAAAGCTTTGAACATGAACTTTTCATTACAGCACCGGGGTGGAGGTGGGGGTCGGGGTGGAGGAGGAAGAGAGGAGCGGGGAGGCACGGGGAGTCATGAGGTGGGGGTGGAAAAGCCTCCCAGTCTTCCCCAGAACAGAGGTGCAGATGTGATGCTGCTGGGCCTAGGCCCGCTCTGCTGGGGCCCGGATGACCAGAAGCTCGGGCTTCCTCCTCATGCACCTTCTGACTTATTTTTATTATCTGTACCTCCTGACAACCCCATTCTTTGGTGCTTGGCAGGTGAGGTCAGAAAGAGGGTGCCTTGAAGGCCCCCTTCTGTGGCCTCAGAAACCACACTCCCGCAGTCCCCAGGCTCCCCTCAGCATGAGGACAGTGGATCCAAAGGCAAAGGAGAAGAGTAAGAAGCTGGGGCCCGATGCCATGCAATTAACCCCCAAGTTTGCTTCAAAACTTGGTGTAAGAGAAAAACTGAGGATCCCCAAGCACTAAAAAGTATCCCCTTCCGACCCCGAGAAAACGTGTCGCCAGGGACAGAAAAGGTGTGCTCCGGTGGGAAGGACAGCCTCGTTCCAGGCAGCGCTTCCTCCCTCCCTCCGGCGCATGGTCCACGCTCAACTCATTCATCGACAGTATTCAGGGCTCCCTGAGCCGACGCCTGGTTCTGTGCCAGCTGCTGGGTATCCAGTCTGACGTTCTGGTGTGGGTGAGACAGGCAATGAAAAGTCAGCAAAGAAACATGCTCCCTGCAGATTGTTCTAAGTAGGACAAGGGAAAGAACCCAATCACACATGTCTCTGCCTTTTCCATCTTGGTCTGTGGCCTCTCTGATTGGAAAGCAAGGCAGATGGCCCAGCAGAGGCTCAGCAAAATCGGCTAAGGTCGCCGGTTTAGCTGGTAGGCCTGGGAGGAAAACCCAATATATGCCTCCTTTCTGTCACCCCCACTACCCCTCAGAATTCCCCTGCAAATTAAATTTGTTATGTGGCCAATACATTGGTTTAGATTTTAAAAAAGTAGAAGGGGAAGGCACATTTCACAGCATTCAAGATTGTGTGCTGCTTCCCCCCTGCAGCCTGGTCTTTGACCTGCTTGCTGGGCTGACTGTAGGATGGACAAGATGCTGGCCTCTGGGTGGATGGGGATCAGGGGCGCAGGGCGGCTCTCTCCTTGAACTCCCCTCTCCGTGCTCAGCTACTCTTCTGCACCGGGGTTTCCCTGGGCCCTCCATTCCCAAGAAGGGGGCCCTCCCCTGCCGCCTGGGGTTTAATCTCCGCCAGGCCTGTGCACCGCTGGGCTGCTGGTGTGTGGTCCTTCTCACTCATGTGCCTCAGCAGCTGGAAATAGTGAGGCGGGAAGGGGGACGTCGAGCATAAAACCCTGGCACTTCTCAAAACAAACGAACAACTCCAGCTTTTAATCAGTGTAGGGCAGGGGCGGGAGAATTGTGTTTGGTTTGACATAGACAAAGCCCTTTTTAGGTCTCTGCTTTCCGAGGAATCTGTGACTGCCCTTTCTGAAACGGCTGCAGAACCCTGGGCTGGAGACGCTGGGCTGTTCAGCAGGGCCTGGGGAAGAGACTGGACCCGCTTGGCGCAGGGTAGGGATTTGGCTTTTATTAGCCAGACCCCTCTGCAGTGGAAATGATATCTATTAGTCTCCTTTTCTGCTCTTGGAAGCCGGAAGAACCATAGCTTTTGGGAATGTGGTCCGTCCTGCCTTGAGCTTTGATAGGTGGGCTCCTTCAAAGAGGAGACTGCGAATTTGAGTTTTAAAAATGAATTTCTACATTATGGTTAGGGGAACTTGCTATGTATGGGACCCCAACTGTGAAAGAATAAATTTGCAAAGTGAAGAATCCTGTCCTATTCCTGCTCCCAGCCACTGCCCTGACCAGATTTTTAGATACCAGGTTATTCTAGAGTCTGCATCATCCTAAAGTGACTTAGTATAAAGTCCTGATGGATGAGCCCTGCCTCTGGCCTAGGATCACCAGATTTAGCAAATAAACATACAGGATGCCTAGCTGAATTTGAATTTCAGATAAACAATAAATACATTCTTAGCATAACCCATGCAATAAGGCAGAGTTATGCAATATTTGGGGTGTACTTGCACTAAACATTTTGTTGTTTATCTGACATTCAGATTTAACAAGGCATCCTGTGTTTTACCCGGCAGGTGTGCTCCGGCCCTTTTTCATGCAGATCTTGGTCCCTCTTCATCTCTGTTAGGCCCTCCTCTTTTCTTCCTGGGTGCTTTCTGGACTTAGGTCTCCCTGGGGCCCTGTACTCCATCTTTCTGTCTTGTTATAATCCCTTCATTTCTCAGTCTGGGATAGCTCTCCTCATCTGCTCTCCCTTTTCTCCTGGTCCAGTCTTACTTGTCGGCCCTGGGTTGGTCAAAATTCAGCCACTGTGTCTGAGGACTAAGAACAGTGGTGGTGATACCTTGTCTACAGTTTTGTCACTCCCTGGCTTCCCATGTGCCAGGCACTGTTGGTTGCTTTACCGATGTTAATCACTTAACACTTACAACAAAACTACAAGGAAGACTTTTTTTTTTTTTTTTTTTTTTTTTACTGTGGTGAAATAAACATAACATAAAATTTACCATTTTAACCATTTTTAGGTGTATAGTTCGTTGGCGTTTGGTATATTCACATTGTTGTACTACCATCACCATAATCTGTCTCCAGAACTTTTTCTTCTTCCCAAACTGAAACTCTGTACCCATTAAACCCATTCTCCTTTCCCTCCAGGCCCTGACAACCACTATTCTATTTTCTGTGATGAATTTGACTACCTAGATGCCTCATATAAGTGGAATTATACAATATTTATCCTTTAAAATATGTCTTATTTCACCTAGCATGGTATCTTCAAGGTTCATTCACATTGTAGCATGTGTCAGAGTCTTCTTCCTTTTAAAGGCTGAATCATATTCTTTGTATGTAGACACCACATTTTGTTTATCCATTCATCCATCAATGAACCCTTGGATTGCTTTCATCTTCTGGCTATTGTGAATAAGGCTGCTATGAAGATTTAGTGTATAAATATCTGCTTGAGTCCCTGATTTCAGGTCTTTCGAGTATATACCCAGAAGTGGAATTGCTGGGTCGTATGGTAATTCTATGTTTAATTTTTTGAGGAACTGCCATACTGTTTTCCATAGCAGCTGTATCATTTTACATTCCAACCAGCTACACACAGGGTTCCAATTTCTCCACATCCTTGCCAGCACTTAAAAAAATATAATAGCCATCCCAATGGGTGTAAACAAGGAAGGCAGGTTTAATTGTAATTACTATTTCACAAATGAGAAAACTGAAAACCGAGGTTCAGAGAGGTGGAGACACATGTCTATGGTCAGTCAGCAAGTCACAGAGGTGGAATTTGAATCAAGGTCTAACTCCCAATCTAGGACTCTTAACTATTATGTTATATTTCCTGCCTCTGATACAAGCATCCAAATGGAAATTTTTCTGTCTTTGGACACATGTCTAATTGTGCAAGACATCTGGTAAAGGCTCAAACCTAGAAAGAAAATATGTCAAAGGAGTTTTTACATGTTCTTATTGAAACTGTACCTCTCACATGGGAAAAGAGCAATAACAGTTTCCCCTTAATTTGCATTTCATCCTAGTTATTGAAAAATAATCTATTCAATTTGGCCTCTCTGTAATCTTTCACCCCGATATCATCTGGTCATTTTAATGGCCTAGCAAGTGGGTTTGGGTATGGACTTTGACCTTGTTGGAGAGTGGGAGGATAGAGAAGCTAGATGATAGAAGATAAGGACTTTAATCTCAACATGTTTGAGGTTTAAGTGGCCAGAGAGATGTGGCCATCTAAGAGGCATTATCCAGCCACAGATGCATGGACCGCAGGAAACACTGGGTTGCTAGAAGGATGAGCAGAGGGGCTGAGGCCAAGGGGCAGACAGCAATTGCAGTGCATTTGTGGCTAGTGGGGCGTTCTCCTGGCTGAGGGCAATGCTGCCTCTTTGGCTGGGTGCAAGGCCTGGCATGACTCCATGAAGTGCAACCTAGAGAAGGAGGCTGCGGTTGGTATCGCCCTACCTCTTAGACTCCAGCTCCTTTCTGAGTGCCACTTTGCCCAAGGCCAGAGCCCTCAGATTGAACCATTGACTTTGAACTATGATCCCATGGAAATGGCCTGGCTCCAGCCTCTGGTGCTAGCCGGGCCTTTACATTGATTCTCAGGATGAGTTCCAAAATCTGGTTGTCCAGTTGTTCTAACACAGGGTGGCAGCAAAGAATGTGGACTTGCTGTCAGACGTGTTCAGGTTGGAAAACAACTCTGCCACTGGGGCTTGTGGGACCATAGGAAAGTTTCTTAGCCTCTCTGAGCTTCAGTTTCCTCATTTGAAGTATGGCAATAATATAGGAGATAATATGGTTGTCATGAGGATGGAAGGAGACATTTATAAAGTGTTTAGCATGTAGTAAGTGCTCAATAAGTAGTAGCTGTTAAAAACTCATTTTCCTACGAGTTTTTTCAAGCTACTACTAAAGAGCTACTCTTTCTGTTTAGTAGTAGCTTTAAAAAAACTCTTAGGAAAACCTACTAGATTTGTATTTATTTCTCCTCTTTGTGGAGCAGTTTCTCAATTTGGCTATATTATCATGCTTAACCTCTGCAGAAGGAGGTCAGTTTCCTTGTTGAGCAGGAGAGAAGATGACCTAGGAAGGATGGATGCTGAATTCTGCAAGGTGTGTGCCTTGCTCAGAGCAGGTGCTCACTCATATTGTTGGATAAATCAATATGTCAGTTGGAATGGGGGTTTCCTGATGGGGAGCCATGAGAATGAGGGGTATGGAATTTAAAGGCTCAGTGTGCAGTGGGAAGGCAGAGGAGACTGGATTTGATCATTCCTTTCTATATTTTAAGTGACACTTCTCACTTTATCACAAATATAATGTATGGACATTTAGAAAAAATAAAAATTATAGATAATTAAAGATCTTTGAACAGGAAAATGATACAATGGAGAGAATATCTGATGATTTTTTTCCCCCAGGAAACCACTGGACTTTGGGAAAACCATGTGGCAGAGTCGGGACTACAAACATGGTAACTGCAAATCCAAGGAAAAGTGGTAGGATTTGGAAGAGGCGGGGTGGGAGCGCTTCTGAGCCTGGAAGAGCAGGAGTCTGGAGGCACTGTAGGTGGTGGTCCAGGCATAGGGGTGAGGTGAGACTCTGAGGGGGTGAGGAGATCCTGTACTCTCTGGATATGCAAGCTGAAACCAAAGAGGGCCATAAAATGAATAGGATTGAAGAGTGGGGGAGGTGCATGGGCTGCAGGCATTAGTTTGAGCATCACCAAAGCACAAGAAGTCACTGAGGCTGTGACAGTAATACAGCCTCCAGGTAAAGGGATTGCATGTTGGTGGAGATGGGCAAGGCCAGGAGCTGGTGACACTCCAGTGAAAGGAGAAAGATCAGGAGGGAGCTAGAAAGGAATGAGGTGTGGAGGAAGGCAGCAGGTTTAATAACATCCCCACTAAAGATGTCCACACCTTAATCTCTGAAATCTGTGAATATGCTACCTTATATGGCAAAAGGGACTTTTCATGTGTGATTAGATTAATAATCTTGTGATGGGAGATTATCCTGGGTTATCTGGTGTGCCAATGTAATCAAAAGGGGCCTTATAAGAGAGAGGCAAGAGGATCAGCATCACAGAGAGAATGGACCATGCTATGTTGCTGGCTTTGAAGATGGAGGATGAGGCTGCAAGCCAAGGAATGCAGGAGGTCTCCAGAAAAAAGGCAAGAAAATAGACTCTTTCCTAGAGCCTATGGAAGTAATGCAGCCCTGCCAATAGCTTGATTTTAGCCCACTCAGACAGATTTAGAACTTCTGACTTCCATAACTGTCATGTAATAAATGTGTGTTGTTTTAAGCCACTAGGTTTGGGGTAATTTGTTATAGCAGCAATAGGAAACTAACACATGGATGGAACTGACCAGGCACAGTGACCAGGCACAGTGTGGGGGATTCACCAGGTTACTGAGATGTGTTAGTACAGTTTGGGGTGTAGAGACTGTATCAGTCAGAGTTCTCCAGAGCTAGAGACCCAGGAGAGCTATTGGTGTAGTTTCAGTCATCTTCAGGCCAGCAGGTTTGAGACCCAGGCAAAGCCAATGTTGCATTTCAAATCCAAAACCTGAGGTCCCCGTTCTAATGCCCTGAGGCAGAAAGGGTCTCTTTATTCTGGGGAGGGTCAGCCTTTATGTTCTATTCAGGTCTTCAACAGATTGGATGAAGCCCACTCACATCAGGGAGGGCAAGCCGCTTTACTCGGTCTACCAATTTAAATGTTAATTGCATCCCGAAACACCTTCATAGAAACACTCAGAACAACCTTTGATCAAATATTGGAGCATGCCATGGCTTAATCCAGTTGACACATAAAATTAACTCTTCCACGCTTGAGGCTGTGATGCACAAACCCTAGCCTGCTGGACATAGATGTAAGACTCCAGATCAGGCCTCCCTCTTCTTTCTCACTATGCACCCAGGGATCCCTTGGTGCTTGTGACCTTCACATGGGGAGGAGTCATATTTGTCTCTTACGCTTCTCCATGGCTGACAGTGATCAACCGGCCAGGGTGGCCAGGACCAACGCTGGTAAGAGGGTAACCCTAGTGCTCTCATGGGTCAAGTCCCCAGAATGCTGCCCTGGGAGCAGGAAGGTCAGGTGCTGTTGGCCATGGATGGCAAGGCATCAGAGTGCTGTTTGTGGGTGAAGTAGGCAGCTGGTGGACAAGGCAGTGGCTTCCTCTCTGTGGCAGCCAGAGGGAAGGGACATACCAGCTGAGCTGGTGAAGGAGTCCTCTAAGGTGGAAGGCAGGGCCTGGGTGCTGGTGAGTCTGATCTTGCTGCTGCTGTGTGTATGGAAACACCTCCATGGAGGGCACCTACTTCCCCAGCCACGCACAGTGTGGTGGGGCTGACCCTTAGAACTGAGTTCTGGTATTCCAGCTCTCCAAGCTCTGGTTCCATCATGCAGCCAATCCCAGGGTGCAAGCAGCTCCAGGAGGACTGCAAGTCAGAATGTCCCCAGCTCGGCCACTGTGCAGGCCCAGAACCAGGGTCCTTCTTCCTCTCCAGGGATCAGATTCTTCTAAAGGAGGCAGACAGTCTTAAAAAGCTGCTTACTATACAAAAACGTTGTTATACCCTTCTCCCAGGACACAAAGGCCTGCTTACTGACCCTTCACTTACAAACTGATGGATTTTTCCAAAACAAAGAAGACCTGCTTTGAGGTTTTTTTTTTTCCTTCTGTCTATACCCTAAGGTAGCTGGAAAATTATCTTGCTGAAGATTAAAAACACAAGTTTAAACTCTGATAGGGCTCTCTACTGTAACCCATGATTGATTTCATTTAGTACTCTCCGCAACTTTGGGAAGTCTTTATTATCTCCCTTTTGTAGAAGTGGCAATTGACGTCAGAGGCCTGGATTGGAATTCAAGTCTTCCATCTGCAAGCCCAGGGTTATTTCAGTGCCTTGGGCTGTTTCTTAAACAAGATCAAACTGTCCATTTCCCCATCACCAAGTCCATTCCAACTTTTGTTTTCAAATGGGTAAAGGATTTCTGATGGTTTTTGACAGCTCCTCATTCCAATGACCTCTAAAAGCATGAAAAGCATTCTTTCTTCTAAATTGCCATCTACCCTACTTGCTGTTTGGTTTGCTTGCATCTGCCTACTTTGCTCTGCTCTGAGTTGATGGTGTCTATGGTGAGGTCTCCTGATAAACAAGGATAGCCCTACCAGTGATGTTTGAAGCTGTGGCTGCTTTATCATGATGTGGGCTTTCCCTGTGTGTCTTGGTTTAGGTTCTTCCAATAGCAAATTCTGAGACAAGCAATTTTAGTGCAGGTAGTTTATTTGGAGGTGACCCAAGAAGTAGAGTAAGGGAGTGCGGAAGTGTAATAGGGAAGGGAGAAAAGCCGATGAGTGGTTCATTAATGAGAGGGCTACCTCTGTGGGTGACTGGGGCTCAATCCTGATGGGAACCCACTGAGAGACTGTGTGAGACACACCTCAGAAGTGCCTTGCAGAGGAGTGAGGAAGCTGGAGAATTTATCCGTGAATTCTGGTTCTCCAGTGGTTGAGGTTGTTTCTGAGGTTATCACTTTTGAGGCACTTCTGGCCTGCCCATGCATATGGTCAGCATGCGCCAGTGGCCAGATGAAGCTGTCAGGCAAAAGGAAGGAGGTATGTGAGGTTAGAAGCCACTAGAGAACTCTTGGTCTGAGGGATCTGAGTCTCTTTCTGGTCATGCCAGTGCTATCATTTCTCCCAAATCCTTAGACTAATTGTGTTAATACCATTACGATCCCTTGGACCCAATTTTAGTTAATTTTTAAGAGCATTTCTCACAACATTTTTTGACTTTTTTCTTTCTTAGATATCTTTCAAAAAGTATGACTGTAAAATTTACTTATTTTTTAAAAGAATAAAACTCATTTTAACTTGTAATTGTGATATTGGACGCTTTCATAAATGTAAGATACATTATGAGATTTTAGTGATCTTATTCTTTCCTGTATCTTGAAACATGTAATTGAAACCACCTTTGAAAAATTATGACAGTTAGAGAAATCTGACATGGTTGACTCTATCTTGCTTCTGACATCAAAGCTGTCCTTGGTCATCTCTGGGCATAGGCCAAGCTAACTTTGGGAGGAATTTAGTTTATAGTTTAAAATTAAAGCAAGGATGATGATGGCCCTTCCCAAAACTAAACCACCTTTGGAAAACTAATGAAAGGCCACAGCGTTAGGATTATGAGAGGCACCTGAATTCTGCTAAAATGTAAGCATAATTAAATGATAACCCGCCATTGTGCTGGAGGTCAGAAGATTTGTAACTTCTCCAGTTGCTCCTATAGATAACATGACTATTGTAGAACCTAAGATCAGCCTTTTGATGTTTTTGCGGGCTTTTGCATTCTGGCAACTGATGGACCCCATTGGGACTCATGACCAATGACTCATCTGGTCCTGTGGACCCCCATCAAGAGGCAGACTCAGCAAATGAGGACCATTTTCCACACCCCTATGATGGCATCCCCAACCAATCAGCAGCACCCATTTCCTAGTCCCCTGCCCACCAAACCCTAGCCTCCAAGTCTTTGGGGAGACTGATTTGGGTAATAACTCTATCTCCTGTGTGGCTGGCCTCATGTCAATTACACTGTTTCTTTACTACAACACCATGGTCTCAGTGAACTGGTTTTGTTTGTGGAGTGGGCAGGAAGAACCCATGGGTGATTATGTAGTTAGTTTGTCATCTTAGGAATCGTTTCATCATTACTTATCAATTAATCCCAAAATGCTGAAAAAAGACTAAAATAAGAACACTGAAGAATGATAGCATCATCTAGAAGGATGATGCAATGTAGTGTAATAAATCATCAGAATTTTGTCATCCTTCAGTTTTCTTGCTTCATTGCTTAAAATGTTACATTGTCTTTAAGAACATATAAGACTCGGGATACTATCTTTGTTGTCTGCTTTTAGTTTTTATTAAGAAGTTCAGAAATACGGATTTTTCACTTTCCGCCTATTATGACAGAGGAAAGGTGATAGGGGAAGAGGTTACATAATCATTAGACAAACAGAAGATGAATTCAAAGAGACAGTAGAGTCCAGACAAATGCTGGCAAAATTGATTATGTGAGGCATAACCTAGCCTATGAGTCTTCAGATGACAAAAGCCTAGAAGATTTTTCTCAAACTTGAGAGTTAACGAATTTAAAAAATATATACTTCTTTCAAAAGTTTCAGAAGGTACATGTGCATGTTTGTTACAAAGGTGTATTGCATGATCCTGAGGTTTGGAGGACAATTGAACCCGTCACCAGGTAGTGAGCATAATTCCCAATTGGTTGTTTTTTGACTCTTGGCTCCCTCCCAACCTCCCCACTTTTTTATTTCCCAGTGCCTATTGTTCCCGTCTTTATGTCCATGTGTACCCAAGGTTTAGCTCCCACTTATAAATAAATGAGAACACGCAGTATTTGCTTTTCTGTTTCTGCGTTGGTTTGCTTAGGATAATGACCTCTAGCTGCATCTATGTTGCTGCGAAGGACATGATTTCATTAATTTTTATGTCTGAATAGTATTCCATGGTGTATATGTACCATATTTTCTTTAGCCAATCCACCACTGCTGGGCACCTGAGTTGATTCTATGTTTTTGCTATTGTGAATAGTGCTGCGATGAACATATGGGTACATGTGTCTTTTTGGTAGGAGGATTTATTTTCCTTTGAGTATATACCCTGCAGTGGGATTGCCAGGTTGAATGGTAGCTCTATTTTTGTAGTTCTTTGAGATATCTCTAAACTGCCTTCCACAGTGGCTGAATGAATGAATTTACATGCTCATCAACAGTGTATAAGCATTCCCTTTTCTCCATAGCCCTGCTAATATCTGTTATTTTTTGACTTTTTAATAAAAGCCAAGGAACATATTTTTAAAGACAAAAAGGAAATATGGTATTTTCATCCAGTTTGTCACTCAATATGATGAACTTAATTACACAATATTTTAGGAAAAATCCTGGGTCTTCCAATTTTGCTAAAAAGATATATGGTAATACTCTAATTTTTTAGGTTTTTGTGGAAAATTTACTTGAAATGGACAAATGCTGTAGGCAGGTGTGTACATAAGGAGGAAATAGTATAGAAAGAAAACTATTAATTGAATTGAAGATTTAAAATTGTGTTTGTAGACCTAAGAAAGAAAAAAATGACAATGTTTTGCAATCATTAGGGAAAGAAGATGAGCATTCTCTCTTCAACACAGTTATGAGCCACTAAAGCTTTCAAAAGTAGTGTGTTTTGATGATTCAATTACAAACAGAAGAACCGTAAGGAATAAGTTAGAACCAATTAGAGATACATTTGAAATCTGGAATCAGTATTTATAAGTTGAATATGTTTCAGGTTTATGACACTGGATCAATGAATGATTTAATCAAAGTTTGTTTTCTATTTCAGGTATGCTATATTCTTTATTATTATTATTTTATTTTATTTTTTGTAGAGATGGGGGTCTCACTATGTTGCCCAGGCTAGTCTTGAACCCCTGGCCTCAAGTGATCCTCCTGCCTCAGCCTCCCAAAGTGCTGGGATTGCAGGTGTGAGCTGCCACCATGCCCAGCCTCAGGTATACTATCTTCAAAAGTAGGGAAATGAATACAATTTGGGTTTATTACATTTAAATTCTTATTAACATTTCTAACAAAGCTGGCTTTCATTGTCTGTGGTAGTCAGCCCCCAAGATGGCCCTAAATGATCCTAGCCTCCTGCTATTCACACCTTGTGCAGTCTCCTTCTACATTGTACCAGGGTTGGTCAGTGTGACCAACAGAATATGGCAGAAATAATGTGCCATGGTTTGAATGTTTGCCTCCTTCAAGAGTCACGTTAAAATTTAACCACCATGGAAACACTATGAAAAGTTGGGACCTTTAAGAAGTGATTAGGCCATTAGGATTCCCCCTTCATGGGTGGGATTGGTGTAGTTATGAAAGAGTGAGTTTGTCTCCCTCTAACCTTGCCCGTCCTGCTTCCACTATGGGATGACATATCCAGAAGGCTCCCACTAGTTGCTGGCCCATTGATCTTGGACTTCACAGCCTCTAGAGCTGTAAACCAATAAATTTCTGCTCATTATACATGACCCAATCTCAGGTATTCTGTCACAGCAGCAAGAACGGGCTAAGACATTATGGTACATCACTCTTGAGATTAGGTTATAAAAGACAGGTGGGCTTTCTCTTTCACCACCCCCTCTGGGCAGGAAGTGAGCTATCCTGTTGTGAGACTCATGTGGAGAGGAATGGAGGTGGCCAGCCAACAGCTGGTGCGGAACCAAGGCCTGCTAATGACCATGTGAGTGAGCTTGGAAGAGGATCCTCCAGCCCTAGATGACTGTAATCCTGGCTGACAGCTTGAGTGCAACCAGGACTGGCTACATAATTTTAGACTGTGATCCAGTGCAAAATGAAAATGGGGGCTCCTTTTTCAAAAATTACTAAAAAAATCAAGACAGCAACAGCAGAGTATTAAGCCAAGTATAGGGCCTTTTGTGATTGTACCGTTTGCCTGCCCATGAAGCTGGCCCTGACTGCAATCTCATGAGAGACCCCAAGCCAGAACCACCAAACTAAGCCACTCCAAGATTCCTGCCACAGATACCACGAGATGAGAATTTTTTGCTGTTTTAAGCTGCTAAGTTTTGGGAGTAATCTGTTATGTAGTAATAGGCAACTAATATACTATCCCTTTATTACTGCTTCTATAAGTTATTTGTAAAAGGATTTTAAAATACCCATATGGCGAGATGAATTTTAAAACTGCTCTCAGTAAGAAACTTTCTACTCACACAGATCACCAGGGGCATATGTGATTTACCTAAAAGAAAAAAAAATGCCAAGAAAGATGGAATTTTACTTCCCATTTTCTCCTGGGTCCTATTTAATAAATGGATTTTCAGCTTGTTCTTGGATATTGTGACTATAGACAGAACCTCCTTTCAAAGTGGTGAATTCAATTTACCTCTTAATCTTTTACAAGGCCCTAATTCTTCTCTTTATATATAGTTTCCTATGAGCAACCATGAAAATGAAAAGAGAACAGCTATGTAAAGAAAGTCATTTTGAAGAGAAAGAGACTATGAAACCTCAAAGCACCCTCTCTTTGTATTGTGAAAGTTGTCAAAATCAAAATGGAATTGCTAATGTTAAGAAAACCCTGACAAATAGAGCTGAGGAAGGCCATGAGGAGTGGGTTTTTATATTTGTATGTCTGATCATAAAAGCTATAATAAAATATCATAAAAAGCATGACCTTCTATAAAGGCCATATTTTTGTGAGGACATCTGTCCAGTAACTGTCTGTTTAACCTTGAACTGGTGTTATCTTTGTTACTAATCTTTATAGTCAAAGACAGTTATTTCAGAACAATTATGTAATCAAAATTTTAAAAAATACTCAGATGGTAAATAGTTATAACTATTTTTCCTGAGCTGCTAAGGGTTAAAGGGATAAGAGTGATTTAGTTAGTCACAAATGTAGTTTCATATTCTCTCCTACCTCAACGCCTTTGCATATGCTGTTTGCTATGCCTAGTATGCTCTTCCCCTCACGCTTTATCCAGCTTAAATCAGACAGCCTTCAGTTCTTGACTTAAACATCACTTTGGCAGGGCACAGTGCTCGTGCCTGTAATCCCAGCACTTTGGGAGGCCGAGGAGGGAGGATTGCTTGAGCCCAGCAATTCGAGACCAGCCTGGGCAACATAGGGAGATCCTGTCTCTAGAGATTCTGTCTCTACAAAATAAAAAGTTAGCCAAGTGTGTTGGCATACTCCTGTGGTCCAAACTACTTGGTGGGCTGAGGTGGGAAGATTGCTTGAGCCCAGAAGTTGAGGCTTCAGTGAGCCGTGATTGTGCTACTGCAGTCCAGCCTGGGCAACAGAGTGAGATCCCTATTTCAAAAAACGCCCCCCAAAACATCACTTCCTGAGGAAAATTATTACTGACTCTCCAGACTGGGTTACATACCTCTTAAAATAAAGTCCCCAAACACCTGTGCCTCCTTGCAGTACCGTGGATACTTGTAATTAGTGAATTAATTGTTGATAATTAGTTGCTTAATATCCGTCTTCCCACTAGACTGTAAGTTCCTTGATGTCATTTGCCTTTTGTCTTTGTTCACACTGCATACCTAGACCCTGGTGCAGTGCTTGGCACTCAGTAGGAATGCAGCAAAATTTGTTTGATTGACTGGTTTGCCTCTATGCCAATGGATTAGGACCACATGATGATGATTTATGATGGAGTATTAAACCACAGGCTGAATGAAGTCGTTGCGGTAATGCTTTCTCTGGAGCATCTAAACATGGTGGTTCTGGTCCTGAATACAAGGGAAATGCCCCTTTTCCAACTGGACTCTTGTATAAACAACACAGACTATTAAAGCAGGTGAATGGGGAAAATTCATACCCATGGATATTGAAGTCAGCCTTCAGCAATGAACAAAATAGCATGCACAAAAACAGTATGTGCTTCTGACTCTTAGGGGTGAGAGATTTAACCCATTTATGCTGGAGATTGCAATTTTTTGAACTGCAAAATCAGACCTTGGCGATGACCTTGAGAAGTAGGATATAAATAACCCTCACATGATCAGCATTCCAATAATGGAACACTAGGCATAAGTGGGTTAAGAGGATGCCAAATTTTTGGATGTGAATGCAAAATTTAAGAACTGCCCTTGGTAAATGTGACCTTTGTTGTTAAGCCTCAGTTCCTCATCTATCCAATGGGACCAATAGTAACGACCTCATAAGTTGGGTCTGAGGATATGAGATAAAGTAGGGAAAGTGCTTAGCAAAAGGTTAGCTTTTAGTACCCTCCACCCTCATAACAAGGTGGATTGGGGTTTGATTCTTATTCTGCTCTTTGTTTCTGGCTATGTGAGTTATTTAACCTCCCATAGTCTCAGTGTCTTCATTAGTGAAATGGAGAAAATAATGCTTCCTACCTCGTAGAGTAAATGCAAGAGTGTATACTAAGGTCTTCATTTTTGGCATTTGCTAAGCCCTCATAGTTACTACCACTATTATTATTAATTTTGAACTAGGTTACAGAAAAACAACCCGGTGAAGAGAAAGATCCCTTTATAGGTGGAAGAGGGAGGGGAAATAAATAGAAACAGAAGAATATAGACAATTGCCAAAAATATTTTCACAAGATGTGCATTATTCCCAGTGACTATAACTGACCACTGGTCTCTTTAGGGGCTTATTTCTTGCCAGCCTGGCACCACATGGCTTGAGCTTCATTCCAGTATGTTCTCAGTTCCTCCCACTTGAACGTGCCTAAGGGAAATACCAGAAGGAAATTTTTGTGGCCACGAAGAGTCTGGGTGTCTGGCAGTAAGGCCAGTGTCTTAGTCAGCTCAGGCTGCCTTAACATAGACTGGGTGGCTTACAAACAATAGAAATGTATTTATCACAGTTCTGGAGGCTGGAAGTCCAAGATCAGGGTGCTGGCATGGTTGGGTTCTGGTGAGGCCAGATGGCCAACTTCTCTTTGTATCTACGCATGGCAGAGAGCAGACAGGGAAAGCAAACTCTCTTGTGACTCTTATAAGGGCACTAATCTCATTCATGAGGGTTTCACCCTCATGACCTCACCTAATCCTTTTTTTTTTGACTGTATATCATCATCATCTAATCATAATTATCTCCCAAAGGACTCATCTCCCAAGGCCATCACATGGAGCTGGTAGACTTTCAACATATGAATTTCAGGGAGACATATTTAGTCCATAAGAGCCATTAATATTTTCGAGTACCAGGGAGCTGGGTCTGCAGAACTAGAGATAAACCACAGCTTGAATGCTGTGGCCTCCTTTTGTTTGGCAACTCAAGGACGACTCATGAAGATGGCCTCTACTTCTAATTGTGTCCCAGAATTGTATCCTTTCTTAGTAACATAAACGTTGACTTTTAGCTGTACACATGTGGTCACCTCCAATTAGGATTACATTTTTTAAAGCCCTTTTTTGCTGAATGTGGTCATATGACCAAGTTCTAGCCAATGAGACAAAATGAAACGTGACTTCTGGGAGGTGTCCTTAAAAAGAGGAGCATGCTCTTCTTTCCTCTTTTTCCTTCCTGTTGGCTGGAAAATAGATATGATGGCTGGGGCTTAAGCAATCATCTTGTACCACCAGGTAGAGCTGCTTATTATGACAGAGAAATAATAGAAGGAGCCTGGGGTGGAGGAAGCTGCCTGAAACTTTCAATGGAGTTGTGTACCAAAGAGAGAGCTAAATTTCTAAATTGTTTGTCACTTGAATTATTTTTGTCATGTGTATTTAAAGCTTAAGGAGTGACTTTGGTAAGGTTAAATGTCTGCGGGTAAACTTCATTTGCACACTGGGACTAATAATACTTACCTTAGCCTAATGCTAAGGTTACAGCAAGTTAGTCATAAATCTAAAAGCAGAACCTAGGAATCTTAATGTCTCAAGCTTCTAAGCTCACTAGTGTTTTTGACAAAAGTCTTGGACCTTAGATACAGTGTACCTCTTTCCATTGGTAGCTATTGTAACAAATGAAGCAAATATAAATCAGGATATATTTATGTTATAGAAGCACTCTGCTCCAGAGCCTCATTCAGGATCTACCTCCATCATGAGACCTTCCTGCCCATTAGGCCTACAGTGGGTCATCTCACTCTGAGTTCCTACAACACACTGCAGGCTTTACTCTTTTTTTTTTTTGAGACGGAGTCTCACTCTGTCGCCCAGGCTGGAGTGCAGTGGCGCAATCTCGGCTCACTGCCAGCTCCGCCTCCCAGGTTCATGCCATTCTCCTGCCTCAGCCTCCCCAGTAGCTGGGACTACAGGCGCCCGCCACCACACCTGGCTAATTTTTTGTATTTTTAGTAGAGATGGGGTTTCACCGTGTTCGCCAGGATGGTCTCCATCTCCTGACCTTGTGATCTGCCCTCCTCGGCCTCCCAGAGTGCTGGGATTACAGGCATGAACCACCGTGCCTGGCCAGCTTTACTCTTAAATGTGGTCCCCAGGTATCTCTCTGGTCTGTGTCTTAAATTAGATGGTAACTTCTCAGAGGGCTGGGTGTGCATCCAAAGATCCATCATAATAATGAACATTGTGCAAGGCGTAGAAGGAGGTGCATCAAAGTGCTTACTAAAAATGGATGAAAAGATTCTATTCTGAAGATGAGATGAGGAAAGAATCCTCTAGATTGTATAGAAACACAGATTATATATATATATATATATATATATATATATATATATATATATATATATTTCTTTTTTTCTAGATGGAGTCTCGCTCTGTTGCCCAGGCTGGAGGGCAGTGGTATGATCTTGACTCACTGCAACCTCCGTCTCCCAAGCAATTCTGCATCAGCCTCCCGAGTAGCTGGGATTACAGGCGCACACCACTGCACCCAGCTAATTTTTCTATTTTTAGTGGAGATGAGGTTTTGCCATGCTGGCCAGTCTGGTCTCAAACTCCTGGCCTCAAGTGATCTGCCCACATCGGACTCTCAAAGTGCTGGGATTACAGGGGTAAGCCACCACGCCTGGCCAGAAACACAGATATATTTGAAACTGGCATTTCTAGTTAGTACTAAATATTTGAGGCCTTCAGACCTCAATCTGTGATATAAAGTATTAATTTTCATCTACTGAAATATCCCATTGCAAATAGAAGTCCCACAAGACAAGGAGTATGACTGAAACTGGACAAACCAGATGCCAAGATAGTTAGATTATTTTTGGACCATGAGTCTGGCCTCCAGGGAAAGAAGAAACTTGTCAATTTTACTTTTTTTGCTTGGATCAGAAGATTAAGCCTGGCAGAGAGATACTGTTTGGGACTAGTGGTTCTCTGGAATTCCTAACCTTCTCTGGGCTTGGGAGGAGTTGGGAGAAGAAAATGCATCATCTGAATGATGGCCATGGTTACAACAGGCCTCATATGCCAACCAGAGGGAAAGAAAATACTTGCTGAGCAGAGTAACTGGAAAGCGGTTGCTCATAGTTTGAACTAAGCTACATGATTGAAATCCAGAATAATGTAGATTTTTGGACCAGTGAACACTTGGAAATAAGCTTTCTGGCTGGAAAGCAGCATTTGATGTTAGGGATGGAAAGGGCTATTGCAATGCTTTTTCCCTGGGCACTTTGTGCTGCCAGATACTCAGGGCCATCTGAAGCATATTTACTTACTCCAGCAGATTTCTCAATAGTTCCAGCAACAGGAAGGAGTTGACCAGCTTGATAGGTGAATGTAGCCAGGTGGTAGAGTCAGGAAAAGCCTGTCACACTGCTGAGCCCGATGGTAACAGTTCCATCCTGTTGAGCCCCTGGAGGGTGAACACTTAGGCAGACACATGGATATTGATGTCAGTGCTGCACAGGGCACGGTACTGGACAAGTGTCACAAGTCCAGCTGGGCAAACTCCAGGATGCCAGGTCACAAGGGCTGTTTCCACGAAGGGCTGACCCCTGATGTTTACATCCTTTTCCTCTGAAGCTCAGTGGAGCTCACCAGTCTCAGTTCACCTTGTAGGCCACTGAAGAAATTCCCAATTAGCACAGAGGAACGTCCAACCCTATGGGATTTGAGACTGGAGATTGCAGCCATCACATGACGGAAGCAGAATTAGACTCCAAAAACCTTGCCTTGAGTCTCGGAGTCTCGGCTCTGTCATTTGCCAGCCAAATGAGGCCAGGCAAGTCACAATCTCATGGAGTATTCACTTATCTACCTGTAAAGTAGGAATGTCTGACCTATTTGAGAAGATTGTTCTGAGGATAAAATGAGATAAGGCATTTGTCCTGTCCTCTTCAAATGCCATATTGTGATACTTTTCACTTAATTATTTTAAGGGCTTTAAATACTCCATCTCCTTTAATTTTGACAACATTTCATGGCAGGGGATACTATTTTTATCCCCATTTTACAGAGAGAAAAACGGGACCCTGGATGAGTCAAGTGACTTCTTCAAACTTATACCACTAGGTGGCAGACTCAGGATTTGAACCCTGCTGTACAGCTCCAGAGTCTGTCTGACTAAAGCACTCATTCCCAGTGGAGGAAAAGATAGACTATTCTTTTAGAAGTGCGCTTCATTTTTGTTTGGAGAACCACAAGTACTTTGTTATTGTTCCAGCATCCAGTCTGAGCTTTCTTGTCTGAGGGCAATGGGGAGAGGGGAAGTCTTTTAAGCAGGGAATGGTGAGTTCCGGTTTGCTGCTTAAAAGGATCACTGGCTTCTAAATAGCGAATAGACACACTGGCTGCCGTGTGGAGGCTGGATGGGGCCAGTGTGGAGAGAGGGCAAAACTGAATTCAGGAGTCAGGTGGGAAGCTGTTTCATGGAATCCAGGAGAGAAGCCCTGAGGGAGCAGAGCTAATCTTAGGACCTCTCAGACCAGATAGGGAGAAGGAGTGTGGCACTGATGCTTACAATCAAATTATAGAAAAGAATCCCTCCCTGCGAAGTAGCCCATATTGATGGAAGTAAGCACTAAAGGTTGTTCTCCACATAAGGAGATCGCTCTGGGTTTCATTTTGCGCCCCCCCGCCCCCTTCCCTGTGATTTCCTGGAGATGTCAGTCTCACTGAAGGCAGCCGAACACCTTGCTCTGTTGAGGAGCCGGTGTGATGCAGCTGTGACCATTCCCAAGATGGCCTTCCGGGGATAGCCCTGGGCAGAGCCCCCCAACATCTGACTGAAGCTCCGCTGAGCTGTCCTCTCCAAGAGGGTCGGGCACCCGGGAGAGATCTCCTCTCCTTGTTCTACCCCATCTCTGGGATCTCTGCATCCTCAGACTGCCTCCCATCAGGGGACCAGGGCCTCTCTGCCCGCCTCTTCCAGAGCTGCTGGGCTATAGAGAGGCTGCCCCTTGCCCTCCAGTTCAGAGGGGTTCCTGAGTTCCAATCCTGGATCACACGGACCATAGGGCTGGGAGGTGTGTGTGTGTGTGTGTGTGTGTGTGTGTGTGTGTGTGTGTGTAGGGGGTTACCGTACCCAAGAGGCCCTCCCCAGCGGCCAATGCCCAGCACAGGCTTCACCTTGTCCCTTGCGACTTCTCCCGGGGCAGCCGCTGTGAGACTCAGGATGTCACCTCCCAGGGAGAGTCTTTGAAAGAAGTGGATGCTCCCATTCCCTACTCCAACGCCACAGCCCACCCTGTGCGGGTCATCCAGCGACTTCCCAGTTGCTCTTCCCAGATGCAGCAGGGAGGCAGATCTCTCGGCGCCTTCGTGTCACAGCATTCTCATCTGATAAATGGGGCTAGGAGTATTTTCCCTGCCTACTTCACCAGGCTGTTGGGACAATCACGAGCTTGAGCTAAGAAATATACATGCTTAAGGCATTATTATTAGCCAGGTGAGCCTTCTGGTGGGTGCCGGCTGCTGGGGCTCTCTCAGGCTTCCTCGGGCAGGAGTGCCGCGAGAAAGTTACTCTTTATCCCACTCTCTCCCGGGGCCTACTCCCGCGGAGCTCCTCGGCGGGGGGTTGACCACGAGTGGCTCCTCTTGCCCCTCTCCCATTGGCTTTCACCTGCCAGAGGGTCGGCTTCAACAGGCCTCTTGGCCCGTCAATCAGGCCCGCCGTGCTCCGCCCCGCCCCTCCCGGGGGTTTATAACGGGAATTCCCATGGCCCGGGCTCAGGCGTCCAACCTGCTGCCGCCTGGGCCCCGCCGAGCGGAGCTAGCGCCGCGCGCAGAGCACACGCTCGCGCTCCAGCTCCCCTCCTGCGCGGTTCATGACTGTGTCCCCTGACCGCAGCCTCTGCGAGCCCCCGCCGCAGGACCGCGGCCCGCTCCCCGCCGCCGCGAGGGCCCCGAGCGAAGGAAGGAAGGGAGGCGCGCTGTGCGCCCCGCGGAGCCCGCGAACCCCGCTCGCTGCCGGCTGCCCAGCCTGGCTGGTACCATGCTGCCCGCGCGCTGCGCCCGCCTGCTCACGCCCCACTTGCTGCTGGTGTTGGTGCAGCTGTCCCCTGCTCGCGGCCACCGCACCACAGGCCCCAGGGTAAGTGCGCCCCCAGCTTTGCGCCCACCTGCGGAGGGAGGGGAGGTTGCTTCGCCCCTCATCCCTGAGGGAAGGAGGAGGGGGAAGAGAGATGTCAGAGACCTGTTGTCCTCTGTCTACTACCAGGTCCCCGGCGGGCTTGGTGAAGTTGCTGAAATATTTTTTTTCTCCCATTGGAGCCACCACCACTCCCTTTCTTGACCCACCATCCCTCCCCTGCCCTCGAACTGTCACTGGTTGGTTTTCTTTCCCAATCTCTTCTTTCCTGCATTTTGCTCAAGACCCTCAGAGGTGCCTCCTGCGTCGGAGAGAAGCTCGCTCTCCGCTCATGCAGGGCTTCCCTGTGGTCTCACGCTGCGCCCGGTCCAGCGCGCTGGAGTTGTTGGCAGGCGCGGGGGTTGGGACGGGGGCGGGTGCAGCTCTGCCTGGAGAGTTTTAGGTTACCCGCGAGCCACACAAGGACCTTGTGTTGTTGTTTTAAAAAGCGATCACTGCTCGTAAAACCCACAGCAGATAATTTTAATGTCCCCTCCTGCCGGGCAGGCACTGGAAGAGGGTCAGAGGTGGGGTACTGTAAAGAGGTGGGAGGGAAGAGTTGCGCAATGTTCAGGGGTCTCTTCCCCTGGGTTCAGTGCTGGGGTTGAATTACTCGTTGAACCTTGGTCTGATTGGGGTTTCTGAACGACATGAAACCTGCCAATTCTGTGCACAGGACAGATTGTCCAGGGCATTGTAAAATCTCCTGGAACCGACAGTATTGTGTTCATTTCTGGTCTAGATTATCCCCGCAACACCCCCCACCAATTGGTCTAATAAAGAATTTCACTGCCTTAAAACATGTACTATTAAACGACCTAGTGGTTCTTTTGACCAAACTTAATCCAGGCAATCTCTGGCCAAGCATCAGTTTATGTCAGGGCAATTGCCTCTTAACTGGCAGCCTGAGAGTCCATGTGAAAGTAGCTAGGATCTTTGTGAAAACAAGGTTGGCTCAACCAACTCGTGCTTTCTTTCTTGAACATCCTTGGGCCTGGCCCTTTACCACCTGTTCAGATTGCAGGTTGTTTATTCATAGCTTTTACTATATGAGAATCATCTTTATAGCTGTCGTGTGGAGAAAAAGTCTTGCAATGCTTGACAAGTCTTAATGACTGCCCAGATGCTGGGTTGATTACATCCAAGCCCAGCTATCACTGTGAGATCAGATTTGCTGCCACTTAGGAAAGAAAAGTGTTTGTCCCTGTGTTGGGCCAGCCCTTGCTTTTATGACCAGATGTGCAACAGCAGCAGTTAAAGTGTGGCAGATTAGATCCAGGGCGTGTCATAAATCCTCGACAGCAGGCATTCCCAAAGCTGGGGCAAGTAAGGGCTCCAGGAGTGACTTTTATGGATGCAGATGAGGATGCCTTTTAAATGAAGCTGCTTGGTTTGATATTAGGACTCAGAGCTCTTAAACTCTGAGGTCAGGCGAGCCATGCGTTCCCTCCAATAATTAGGAACAGTCAAGACAGAGATGCAGACCAGAGCACCCCGACTGAAATCTGGATGGCCGCCCACAGGAGGGTCGAAAGGAGAGAGGCCCTGAGACAAATGGTGGGGGGCTCGTTTGTTTGCTGCTGGGCTTGTCTAGAGTCTCAAGCCATATGGCTTTCCTTCCTGGCCTCCTGGAATCAGAGGAAGCAACATTTAGGGGAAAGCTAGGGACTTGAGGGGAAATCAGGCACCGTGGTTAGGTTCCTTCCAGCTCCTCTAGTTTATTAATTTGATAGAAGTGATGGAACGTAAGCAGGAATTGTAAATAGGCTGGTGTATGTCCAAGCTGCTTCACACTCTCTCTCTCCTTCTTTCTTTTTTTTCCTCTTTCTCTCTCTCACTCAAATACATACATGCACAAACACACACATATGCACACATATCTTGGTGTGTTTAGAAAGTACCAAGGAGAAGGTGCTGTCTCGAGCATGTGGTTACCTGGTTGTGTTTATAGATAACAATAAGAGCTACCACTTATGAACATCTGGGCTGGGCACTTTACATGATCTCTTACTCGAATGAGAACAAGAAGTTGGGTCTTTTAAAAGCCATTTTACAGATGACAAAGTGAGACTCAGGGTGGCCAATCGACTTGCCTGAGCTTCCAGTTTATATGGATTGAAAAGTTGTGTGCACTCCCCACCACCAGGCAGCTGTAGTGAGTGTTCATCCGAGTGATGCTGTTTCTGTTAAAGAAAGAGATGGCTCGATGAGAAATACAGAACCCGGATACATCAGGGGAGTCTGCAGAGAAATTATTAATATTTTTTTGGTGTCTGTATCACTTAAGGCAAATGACTGAATTTCAACCTGTCCCCAAAGACTCCAGTTCTTTTCTATGGCTTACTGGGGGCCTCAAAAGTGTAGCTCTGGTTGTTGAGAGCGGCGTCATCCGAGGAGCAGAAACATCTGGCTTGTTGCACTATTCCCTGTGGGCGCTCCTAAGTCTCTTCTGTTAATCTTTTGAGTGACAGAGGCTTAAGGATTGGCATCTTTTCCAGCTGGCTTTCTAGGAAACCAAGAGCATGCCCTTTCAGTTTAACTTTATCTGGCTCACTAATTGAGCTCCCCCGAGGCCTAGACCCCAGTCCTTGCCCCCTTATTTGCTTCCTGCCTTCCTTCATAAAATTCTTGACATTTGTTTGACTCTGGAAACCAGAGGCTATCAAGTATCAGATTGGAGGCTATTATGTAGGAAGCACCTGATTTTGGGGTCTCTCAACTGTGAGTGGTTGCTTGGCTAGCTGGGACGTTGGTCAGGATTCTTTTAATTACTGAGGAGGCAGCCGTTTCTTTAATCCTGCACAATTTACTGAAAATGTTTCAGGGGAGGATGGGATGGGGGAGGGGCTCTCCCTGGCTGATGGTGTCTGGCCGATGGTCAAGCCAACTGCCTGTCTTTGTTAAGTTCTGTGTCTCCCTTGAAGACAGAAAGCTGGGTGAAGGCAGGAACTGTTTCTGTCTTGTCTAGGGATTTATCTCCAGAGCTCAGCAAGGGGCCAGACACCTGTCAATATTTACTTTGTTGGTGCTGGTGGAATGAACAAATAAATGCAGATAATGTGTGTTTGAGAGTGATTACAGGTTTCACTTTGACTGGAGGCAGGAACTAGATTTAAGAAGTGTGAGAAATAGGAGATGATGCGAAGATCAAGAGGTCTGAGTCAGAAATGGATTTTTATTTTTTAAATTTGACAGATAGCATTGTATGTATTTATTGTGCACAACATGATGTTTTGAAGTATATATACATTATGAAATAGTTAAATCTAGCTAATTAATGATAGCATTACCTCGTATAATTATCATTTTTGTGGTGAGAGCACTTAACATCCACTCTTTGCATTTTTCAAGGATACAATAATTTGTCATTAACTATAGTCACTTTGAATAGATCTCTTGCATTTATTACTCCTCTCTAACTATAATTATGTACCCTTTGACCAACCTCTCTCCTTCCCCTCTCCCCTCTTCCTTCCTCAGCCTCTGGTAACCACTGTTCTACTTTCTGCTTCTATGAGACCAATTTTTTTAGATTCCACATATGAGTGAGATTATGCGGTATCTGTCCTTCTGTGGCTGGCTTACTTTTCTTAACGTCCTCCAGGTTCATCCACATTGTTGCAAATGACAGGACTTCATTCTTTTCTGTGGCTGAATAGTATTCCTTGTGTATATATACCATATTTTCTCTATCCATTCATCCACTGATAGACAATTAGGTTGATTTCATATCCTGGCTATTGTGAACAATGCTGCAATAAACATGGGAGAACAGGTATTTCTTCAACATACTGATTTCACTTCCTTTGGGTAAATGTCCAGCAGTGAGATTGCTGGATCATATGCTAGTTCTGCTTTAAATTTTTTGAGGAATGTTTTTACTGTTTCTCATAATGGCTGTACTAATTTACGTTCCCACCAACAGTGTGTGAGAACTCCCTTTTCTCCATATCCTTACCAGCACTTGTTGTTTTTTGTCTTTTTGATAATAGCCATTCTAGCTGGAGTGAGGTGGTATCTCATTGTGGTTTGAATGCATTTCCCTGATGATTAGTGATGTTGAGCATTTTAAAATATACCTATTGCCCATTTCTATGTCTTCTTTTGAGAAATACCTATTCAGATCTTTTGCCCATTTTTTCATTGCATTGTTTTTTGTTTTTTTTTGCTATTAAGTGATTTGAGTTCTCTGTGTACTTTGCATATTAACTCCTTATCAGATATACAGTTTGTGAATATGTTCTCCCATTCTCTAGGTTATCTCTTTACTTGGTTAATTGTTTTCCTTGGTGTGCAGAAGCTTTTTAGTTTGGTATAATTTCATTTGTCTGTTTTTGCTTTTGTTGCTTATGCTTTTGAGGTCCCCAAACCAAAGTCATGGAGCTTTCCCCCTATGTTTTCTTTTAATAGTGTCATAGTTTTGGATCTTACATTTAAGTCTTTAATTCATTTGAGTCAATTTTTGTATATGGTGAGAGATGAGGGTCTAATTTCATTCTTCTGCATGTGGATATCCAGTTTTCCTAACACTATTTATTGAAGATTTTCCTTTCCCCATTGTGTGTTCTTGGTACCTTTGTTGAAATCAGTTGGCTGTAAATGCGTGGATTTATTTTTGGGCTCTGTCTTCTGTTCCATTGGTCTATGTGTCTGTTTTTATGCCAGTACCATGCTGTCTTGGTTCTATAGCTTTGTAGTTTATTTTGAAGTCATATAGTGTGATGCCTCCAGCTTTGTTCTTGTTACTTTTCACTTTGCTTTGGCTATTCAGGGTCTTCTATGGTTCTACAAAAATTTTAGGGTTGTTTTTTCTATTTCTATGAAGAACATCTTAGTATTTTTATAGGGATTGCACTGAATCTGTAGATTGCTTTGGGAAGTATAGACATTTTCACAACATTTGCTCTTCCAATTCATGAACGTGACATCTCTTTCCATTCATTTGTGTATTCTTCAACCTGAAACTTATTTCTTAAATGTTTTAGGTATTTGTTATTTCTTCTCTCGCCTCTTGATCACCTGATTCATCCTTCAAAACCCAGTTCCAACATTACTCTCTAGGAACTTTTCTACAGAGCATTCTTTTTGCTTAGGAATGATTACTGTCTCCTTTGAACAACTTCTATATCTGGTCCACTTGTATTCTAACTTGTATTAATCCTCCTGCAGTGAGCATCTTAATATCAGGCCAGCATCTTCCTCTTCTTAGCACCAAGTTGGCCCTTTAGCATTTCATGCATGATCTGTTTTGTTAAATGAACAAATCTGCAAGCCCCTTGAGGACAGAATAGAGACCTCATTCATCAGGGTGCTTGTCACATTGTAAAGCATTCTGTAAATATACATTGAAATGAAGTGGACTGCATAATGATGTCCAACCCGGACCCCTGCTGTTGTTTAAATCTGAAATTGGTTATTACAAACTGGCTTTTCCATTTTTGAGTTTTTGTTCTTTGTTTAAAAATAAGCGTGTTTGGTAGTTACAGGAAGGCTGGGAGAAGAGAGACTCAACATGTGAATTTGAATAGGGAAACTGGCTTTATAGCTCCTCCCCAGTCCTTTTTTGTATCTTGCATTTGCCAAGAGTGAAACAGCTTCTAAACTGTTTCCTTCCATTTGACTAGCCCATCCCAGCATCTGGTCCAGGGTGGGTCCTTGTGTCTGCTTAGATGCTTTTCCTATTATCTGTGCCCCTGACAAGAATCCTTCTTTTCCATATGGGGGGATTTAGCTGAAGTGCTACTCAAGTGTTAGGCCAAGGACCAGATTTAAACATTTTGGTAGAGCTGACATGTGAAATTTATAGAAACAAAAGGACAGGAAGAGGAAACAATCATCTTAGAATCTCTAGGAAATGCAATCAAAATAGAAAAGAATTGATATGATCTAATTATCTTCTGAAGTTGAGTATTCACATTTTTTATGGCCCAGCAATTCCACTCCGGCTCTATGTGCCCAGGAGAAACTCATGTCCTGTGCAACTATGTTTATAATATCACATGCCTGGAAAGAGCCCAGATGCTCATCAGTGGGAGGGCAGATGAGTAAACTGTGATGAATTCACAGTGTAAAATTATACTCAGCCAAAACAAGTGAACAACAGTGACATGCAAAAATATGGATAAATCTTGGCAATATGATATTAAGTGAAAGAAAATTACCAAAAGATACAGTAACTTATAAATAACTAAAATTAAAAAAAAATTTTTAGGACTACATACAGCTACAACAAAATGCTATGAAAAGCAAAGTAAAGTAATGATGGATACAGATTCAGGGTGAAGTTAGGGTGAGGCAGGGGGATAGGATGGGTAAAACCATATGGTTGGTGTGGGTTGGTGTTGATACTCTACCTTTTTGGGGGAGAGGGAGGATGGGCTAAAGGCATTTGTCCATTATTCAAGATTTAATAGCTGATAAAAAAGTGAGCCCTGCATAAACCAATGCTAAGTGTATCATGAGCCAAAGATTAAAATTAATTCAATTCTTTGCATGTGAGGTCAAACAAAAAGTCCCAGAGTAAGGGACTCCTTTCTTGCCACCTTCTGCTTCCTCCCCACCTTTCAAGATGTGCACGTGGCTCTATCTAAAATAACCCCACTGGGGAGTGATTTTGGCTTCTAGACCCAGAGCAGACCCAGGCCCTGGCATAAACGTCTGCATCAGGTGGCCTAAGGGCTCATTTGTAAAGCTAAGCTGGCAGTGGGCAGTCTTCCCTTTTCCTTGCTCAGGGTGATTCACCCTGCAGAGTAGAAGTGTTCATGAGCTGATGCTTGGGTCAGAAACTTTATTTGCCAGTGGGGCCTGTGGGTGGTGGTAGTGTCTGGGCTAGGGGAAGGCCTGTTTCTAGTTTGATGCCTGTCTTCATTCCAACCTCCCCTCACCGCCTTTTGCAGGAGCTGGGGTTGGGATGCATGGTCCTGCTTAGCAGGTACACGGCACCCTTTCTCTCTGGGCCACATAGAGATTTATTGTTTAGGCAGCCAAGTCCTGGTATTGCTGCTAGTGGTGGAGGATGTCAGTGTGGAGGGCCCCCTCCTTCCATGTTTGGGGAGGACAAAGGTTGAGTTGCGGATGAGAAATCAATCGGAGCTGCTTGTGAGGCCACCAAACAGGGTTAGATTTGTACAGTATGTGCTCTGCGTGAGTCATGAGTCACCGAGAGGTTCAGAGATTGGATTGCCATGAATCACTTCCAACTGTCCCCATGAAGACCCCAAAGCAACATAGTTGACTATAGGGTTTTCTTTTGCATCCAACATCATTCGGAATTCAATTGCTAGATCACAAAATAATCTTACCTTTGGCCACATCTAAGCTTGTTAGGTATGGAGCTCTGCATACTTCCTGGACGTCACCTTGGTTGATTTCAGCATCCTTTTTTTGAGTCAGAATGGGGCAGCCTCTCTAAGACAGGGAAGGTAGCTCTCATCTCAGTAGAGCCTTTCCCACCACCAGGGAGCACTGGGACTGAGCAAAGTTCCATGAGGTCAGGCATAATGTGTTTTGAAACCTGACAAATTATCTAGAGATTTGAACAACTACGCCTCACCTCCTTAAAATCTATTTTACACTACGGTGTTGATTGGATTCTATAAGATAAGGGCTGAAAGCCCTTTTTTTTTTCTTTTAAAGTATTGACAGTGGAGAAAAATTGGATCTGCTTCCCAGAGTGGTTTATTTTTAGAACTAGATATGCATTCTAAGGCAGTGCTGGGAGTTTTAAATAATTTTTATGGATGTTCATTATGCATTTATTCTTGAAACTTCTGCCAAACCCCTGGGGAGAGGACACATTGTAGATAACAAATAAAAGAGTGAGATAAGGAGTGTTATAAAAGGACATGTATTACTCCTTCACTTCCTCCTTCCAAAGTGCCAGTGACCTGCTTAAAAACGATGATGCCAGTGACTTCCCTTCATCCACAGAACTTTCCACAAGGATGGACATGTTTTATAACTGCACTGTCCAATATTAGCCACATGTGGCTATTGAATATTTGAAATGTGGTTAGTACACTGAGGACCTGAATTTTAAATTAAATTAAATTAATGTAAATATGAATGTTAATAGCCACATGTGGTTGGTGGCTATCATATTGGACAGTGCTGGACTCTGACCAGTGTGTCCAACCTTACCTTCTGCTGGATACCCCCATGTGCCCTAGACCTCAGCAGAGCTGAACCACTGTACTTCCTGATCTCTCCTTCCTTCCCCATTTCTGTCTGTCAGAATCCTGCCCATCATTCAAAAGGTTCAGATGTTACCTCCACGCAGTCCTTCTAGATTGGTCCCAGGAAGAATTCTCTCAGCTTCCTTTAAGCAAAGAATAATTTGCTTACCCCTATGATGGCATGTGTCACCATCTTCCCTGTATCCCAGCCAACCAGGAGCAGCCTCAGCATAGGCTCAGAGGCAGACAGACTTAAGTGTGAGTCTGGCTCTGCTGTTGGGCACCTGGGCTAGTAATCTGGCCTCTTAGGTCCTCTCTTCCCTGATTTGTCCAACGGAGGTCACAGCACTTCTTTTCCAGGGTGGTGGGGAAAATGGATGATGTGCCTTGTATTAGCTTTCTATTGCTGCCATGACAAATGAACACAAACTTAGTGACTTAAAGAACACAAATTTCTAGAGATCAGAAGTCTGACATGGCTCTTAATGGGCTAAAAAAATCAGCAGGACTGAGTTCCTTTCTGGAGCTCTTGGAGAGAATCTATTTTCTTGCCTTTTCCAGCCTCTAGAATCTGCCTGCATTCCTCGGCTTGTGGCCCCTTCCACCTTTAAAGCTAGCAATCATTGGCCAAATCTTTCCTCATGCTGCCAGGGTCTCTCTGGTTCTGAATTTTCTGTGTCCCTCTTTGCAGTTTAAGGACTCTTGTGATTACAGTGGGCCCACCCAGATAATTCAAACTAATCTCCTTATTTTAAGTTTAGCTGATTAGAACAAACCTCCTTGCCCTGTAACATAGCATTATTAGGATTAGCACATGGACATCTTTGTGGGGAGCGTGATTCTGCCTACCACATTCATTAAAGGCCTGGTACAGTGCCTGGCTCATAGAAAGTGCTTTACAATTGAAGCCATCATTATGACCAGCATCTGTTAGTTTCTTTCCTTTAGGGTAGGAGCCTCTTAATGATGAAGTCGCTTAATTTTCTTTATAGACTCCATCCTGCCCGAAAGCAGGTGCTTAATAAATGTTTATTGAATAATAGAATTTTCAATAAAGGTAGATATGTCTTTCCTTCTAAAGATATATTGGATAGTAAAAAGTAATATGCAAAAAAGGGAATAGATGATCCCATTTAGGCAAAAAAGAAAGATGGTTTATGTGTTAAAAAATTAGGTAGATTATATGTCATGCTGTTAGTGGTGGTGATCATGGGGATGTTCAATTTCCAAGAGATGCATTTTGGTAACTATTAACACAATTTTGTTTACAATGAGCATCTTTTAATCTTAGAGCAAAATAATAAAGATTAAAACATGCATGATTGAAAAATGCCCCCTAAACCTGCCTCAGTCCATCCTGATTCCTGAGTCACCCTGGCATTCAGTCTACATCTGACACAATTGGCCTGTATTCATGTTGGGCTAACTTTTAGGGCTAGTAACTATTAGTGCCAGGACTGCTCATTTTCAGCATACTTTGAGCTCAGACTGCTTTAAAGGAGAGTTTTCAATTAACCTCAGCAGGACATAACTGTAAAAAATATATTTATTGCTGCTGGTGGGAATATAAATTAGTATAACTTTGTACAATTACAGTTGAAGTTGTACACACTCTTTGACCTTGTAATTCTGCTCTGGTACATACCCTGGAGAAATTCTAATGTATATGGAGAGATAAGTTCAAGACTGTTCATAGCAGCATTTTCTGGTGGTGGTAAAACATGGGAAATTAGCCAAATGACCACCAACAGAAGAATAGAAAAATAAATTAAAGTATATACAAATAATGAACTATTACACAGTACTGAAAACGACTAATCTAAAGCTGTACTCATTATTGCAGATGAATTTCACCAATGTTGCATGAAAAAGGCAAATTGCAGAATAATACATAATGCTATTTTTTACATAAAGGTTGAAAGCATGCAAAAGCTATATTGTTTAGATGTAAAAAATGTAAAATAAAATTAAGAGCAGTGATGAATGCTGTGTGGAGCTCAGGTTAATTGTTAAGTAGGGCAAACTGGAATATGTCAAGGGACACATAGAAGGCTTGGATTGAATGGTAATATTGTTTGTCTTTAAATTGGGTGGTGAATACATATATTCTTAAATTCCTTTTTGTATATATTAAGGAATACATTATACATTTTTCATAAGACATTAAAATGCATTTACATAGAGCACAAACAGGGTTTAAGAACAAATGTTAAAAGTGATGCTTCTGGAAGGGGTTCTCAGCTGCATGAAGCTGAGCATGACTTTCCTTTCATCTGAAGGACAGGCTCAGGGGTGTTTAACCAAAGTTGCAATCCGTCTCCCCTCCCTACCCCCTGAACTGCATCTGCTGGCATCTCCCTCCTACCCTCCTCAGGGCCAGGAGGGGCTGCTGCTCCCTTCTCCTGGCCTGTGCCTGCCAGCGTTAGTGCTCTCTCTGCCATCCCCAGGCCTCTGCTTGCCTGTCATCCTTGCCCTCCCTGGATGATCATGAATAAGGTTCTTCTTCATCTTCTCCAAGTTATTCACCGTCGGTTTAAGATTTCCATAGTCGGAAAATAAAAATACAGAATGCCCAGGTAAATTGGAATTTCAGATAAACAACAAATTATGTTTTAGCGTAAGTATGACCCGCATAAAAATTATTCATTGTTTATCTGAAATTGGAATTGAACTGAGTATCTTTTATTGTATCTGCCAATCCTAAATTAGTTCCTTTCTTTTGTGAATTACCTGCCCAGGGTTTTGGCTAATTTAAAAAATAGGGATGGTAAATTTAAAAAAAAAAATACTGAAGATATTAATCTGTTTTTCTGTCAAGTCTGGCAAATGCCTGTCTCAGTATGTTACATGAAAGGACGAGGGTTTCAATCCACTGAACTTTTACATGTTTATGTGGCTAATCTATTGTTATGGTTTCTGTCTTTGGTGTCAGGCTGAGAAAGGCCTTCTACTAAGATTATAGAAATTAGGGTGAATAAATTTCTAGAGACTTGGGTTGCACAAGCAGCAACAAATGCATGACACACAGGTCACCGATTAATGTTTGCTGTAAGTTTCTCTAGTATGTTCTGAATGGAACTTCTAAATGTAATCCTTTGGAGAACATACTTGTTCCATGCTTCAGAAATTCCAGTAACATTTGGAAAGAATATATGCCAACTGGAAGATTCTGTGAAGGTAATTGGGGAAATTTATGTAAAACGTGTTGGTAAGCAAGCTGTATCGGAAATGACACTAGAACTTTGGCAAAGGACTTAGACTGTCCATCTTTAGGTCCTATCTAGTCATTAAATTTTTTTTGTTGTTATGAAAACTTCCAAATATACACAAAAGGAGAGACTAGTACAATGGATTGCCATGGACCCCTTACCCACATTCGACCATGAACCACTCATGGCCAATCTTGTTTCTTCTACCAGTCTCCCTATTCCCTTGCTCAGATTATTTTGAAGCAAACATCTCCCTATTCCCCTGCTCAGATTATTTTGAAGCAAATCTGATATTGTGTCTTTTCATATATATCTGTACATTTTCATATATATCTGTAAAATGTACATTTTCATATATATCTGTAAAAGTTTAGGATTCATTAAAAATCCTAACCATGATACCATACCACAACCAAAAAATATTAGCAATAATTCTGTAATATAATACAATCAAATAATCAACATTCAAATTTCCTTGATGATCCCTTAAATATGCTATTCTGTTTCTTCGAATCAAGGTCCAAATAAGGTCCACATATTGCAATTGGTTGATTTGTCTCCTAAGTCTCTTTTAATCTATGAGTTTCTCCTCTACCTCTTTTTTACTTTGTAATTTATTTGTTGAGTAAACAGGTCTTCTGGGGTTTCCGCACTAGATTTTGCTGCCTGCATTTCTTTTGCATTTTGTAACATGTTCCTCTATCCTTTATATTTCTCGTAAAATGATAGTTAAATCAATAGGTTTGATCAGGTATAGGTTTGATATATATATTTTTAAGTATATTTCATGGGAGTTGGTGTGTGCTTCTTTCAGGAGACATACAACATCTGTGATGTTAGCACCCATTGATGATCATTGCTAGACCTGTTAATTCACTGATTTTTAAACAAGTAACAGGCTCTACTGAAAAGAGATTCTAACTTTTGGGAGGCATTGCCATCATTTTCCTTGTCTCTGGTGTTGCCATGGAGGGATAGAGAAGGGGGTTTGGTGCTAAAGTTCCCTTCTCAAGGCTCTGTCAGTGGGGAGGCTGCATGCGATTGCAAAGCTCTGAGGGGGAAACTATGCCCTGAGTTCTTGGTTGGTGGCCTTGGGAGGGGAACCACCTTGGTTTCTGGTTGAAGTGGTAAGAGCATAAAGGAGCTGGTTTTACTTTTTACTGCTAATTGGGAGGTTTTTTGGATGTAACTATAGATTTGCTTTTTGTGTGATCTTTGGTATATTTATATCAGTTGGATATTTATATTACAAGAAACAGATAATGCATTTTGAACTGGCTTATACAGTGAAGGAGATTCATTGGCTGAAGTAGCAGAAAGTACAGAGGTAAGACAGGTGCCATGGGCTGAATTCTATCTCTTTCAAATTCATGTGAAGTCTCAACCCCTAGGACCCAGAATGTCATTGTATTTGGAGATAGGGCCTTGATGAAACAATTAAGTTAAAATGAGTCTGTTATGGTGGGCCCTTAATCCAGTCTGACTGGTGCCCGAATAAGAAGAGATTAGAACACAGAGAAAAACTAGGGACATGATTGCCATGTGATAAGGCAGCAAGAGGGTAGCCATCTTCAAGCTAAGGAGAGAAGCCAGAGAGGAGACCAACCCTGCCAGCATCTTGATCTTGAACTTCCAGTCTCCAGAATTGTGAGAAAATAAATTTCTGTGATTTAAGCTACTCAGTCTGTGGTATTTTGTTATGGCAGCCCTAGCAAACTAATACAGTGACTTTCAGAAGTGGTTTGATTCAGTGGCTCAGTAGCATCATCAAATATACAGTGTCTTTATGTAGCTTCCCTCTGCTTTGTGTGATGCATGTTTTATCCCAAGTCCAGCTTTTGTCATGGAGGCAAATGGCTGTAATGATTCCATTCTTCCTATCTAAACATCATCCTTTCTAGAAGAGGGAAAAGAGAATTAGCTTTCAGTAGCTCTCTCAGAAGGTGGAGAGTCTTCATTCCTAGATGGTCTCAGGAAACTTAGCCATTCTTTTAACCAATCCCTTTGGCCAGGAGAATGCCATGCTCGACTTGGGCCCAGGTTTCTTAGACCAATCACTGTGGCAGGGGTGGGAGATAGGATTACCCATTTCTGGGACAAGGGGTCAGGTTAATCCTGTTAGCTTCTCCTGACCACATGGCTACTGGACAAGGTAAGAGAGTGGAAGGGATGCTGGAGCAACAACCACAGGATTTGTGTTGGGATCTGTGACATTTGGAAACAAGTGGAACGGTGGGGTGGGCTGTGTGGTGAGAAGGGTGATGGACATGGATGGTCAGAGCCCAGAGAGGGGGCTTCCCTCTTTCTGGGTGACCAGTTGCTTCATCTATTAAGGGGATTAAATGATTTTCCAGGGTTCTCCCGGTGCAGATGTTCCAAGAGTTGGAGCTGACAGGAAAAAGGGAACATAGAAAGAGTTTGGAAAATTTCAGAATAGAATAGATGGGCCATGTGAAGATGATTCCAGAAAGCCCAAAATAAGGATAATAGGCCCGCAGTTGAAAGATTCCCATAGATACCTACATTTTACAGATGTTTAAGGACTATCCCCAGTGCACTTGGCCAGCTAGTGGCAGAGCCAGAGCCAGCTTCTAGATATGTCCCTTTATTGCTCTGTGCATGCCTTTTCCTTTCAAAGATGCCCTGGAACACCTGGAAAAGTGGCACAATTCCAGCTGTGGGGAGGAAATAGCTTGAATTTTTGTAGAGGATTGTGTTTCTAAGTTGGCTTTGGCCAATTCACCAATTTCCAGTGGTTGGGAAAGGTGACCAAAACCTCAGAACATGTGGAATCTTCCCCATCCTTGCCACCTGACTATGCATGCATTTCATAGCATTCTCATTTCCTGAAAAGGGGTGAGTTTCTGGTTTCCGCCAGTGTCGAAGGTTTCAGTTGGGAAATGTGAAGTAGAGCTGATAGAACAAGTAGCCAGCGATTCTGTTTGAAGAAGTAAAGGTAGATCTTGGTGTAGGACTCTTGATGCTGGTTAATAGCAATGAGATCAATGTAAACATCCACCCAACTGAATGGCAAATGCTCTGCAGCAGTGAGAGCATGTTTGATCTGAAGGTCGACATGATAGTTTCCTAGGTGGGTTTTAAAATCAATACCCATCTTGAGAGTAGAAGTAGAAACCCTTTGTTTTTGTTGAGGAGGGTCTGACAGTGGCCAGGGTCCTCCTTCTTTGGATACTTTCTCCCTGCATCTCTGCCAGTGACTTCAGAAAACCTTAGGGAAGATTGACAGCTGAAATGAACAGAGATCAGGATGCATCATTCCATCCTTCTAGTCTTCTCCCTGGCTTTGAGGACCATGTAACTTTTCCTGGTGGTATGGCATTATACTTTCTTTCCCCCCATCAAGGTAGAGCCTTAGGAAAAGACTGGGCTCACAGCCTTTGTCCCAATATTGCTGATTCCCAGTTTGTACCTTTTTTTTTTTTCCTTCCTTCCTTTTCTTTTTTTCTTTTCTTTTTTTTTTGAGACAGGGTCTTGTTCTGTCACCTAGGCTAGAGTGCAGGGGTGCAATTGAACTCTTGGGGCTCACATGATCCTAATGCCTTAGCCTCCTGAGTAGCTTGAACTAAGATGTGCCTCCACACCTGGCTAATTTTTAAATTTTTGAAGAGACACAGTCTTGCTATATTGTCTAGGCTGGTCTTGAACTCTTGGGCTCAAGCAGTCTTCCTACTTCACCCTCCCAAAGGGCTGGAATTACAGGTATGAGCCAGTGTACTTGGTCCCCAGTGTGTACCTTTCTTTTCTTAAAGCTGCATCTACTTTGTGAATGAAATTCACCTCCCATCTCAATGCTGGAGGATAGAAGTCTGAGCTAATACCATTTGACTAGCTGCCTGCTTTCTTGACTACCTAGAGGGCAGTGTAGCATAGTGGCTTGGGGTCAAAGAGACCTGAGATTAGGTATCTTTCTCAGAAAAGCCACTTTCTAGCTCTGCCACTTTCTAGCTGTGTGTTCTCGGGCAAATGAACTAAGCTCCATGCTTCAGCTTCCTCTTCAAGAAAAGAAAGATATTATTTAACTCACTGGGTAATTGAGGAGCTTAAATGAAGTAATGGTAGGAAGCTCAATAAATGTTAACTATTCATAAAAATAATAGCTGTAACAAGAAAATATGAGAGATCCCTGTAAGAACCCAAAATTAGATTTCCCCCTTGGAATTAAAGCTAAGAGAATACCATCAACACATTGAAGATTTATAATCTGTGGTTTTATTCCCTTTTGTTTATAAATAAAGCTCATTTTTTGTGTGCAATAAATAAAATTCCTTCACTTTCCCAATCTGATATAGGTCAGGAGGATCCTTTTAAATGGAAGTCAGTGGAGGGAGGATGCTCCTTGGCATGGTCTTCCTCCATGTGCCGTGTGGCTATGGCTTCTCTTCCAGGCAACTGGACGCTCTGTCTTTCTTGAAGTCTCTTTTCGTTTTTCCCTTTTCCTGGCATGGTAGGCTGTTTTCCTGACTTCAGCATCTAAAGGAAGCTTGAGTAGTCCTGATCACCTTCTCCATATTTCTCTAAGACTGTGAGGAATCATAGGAAGTCTGTGAGACTTTGAGAAACAGTTTTGCTATCAGGAGGTAAGTGGAAGGTCCTGCTGATTGATGTGCCCTCCTCAAGATTTCTGGGGTCGGGGGTCAGGCTAGTGACTGTTCGATATGCTCCCAGATGTGATCCAGGAACATTCCATGGAGCTGGAGGGGCAGTGCCTGGCTTTTCTGGCCCCCCTCCTCTCAACCCACATGAGCCTTCCCCTTGTCTGGGGGTTGGAAAGCCAGTAAAGGCAGAGCCTGTTGTGTAACCACACACCATCCCGCCAGGTCTCTTTCAGAACTGCAGTTCAGAAACAATAACTCCTTGTTGTTAGCATGACTTCCTGGAGGGATATTTCCAGATAAGGTGGCTTGGGCCAGCCACACCTACTTTTTTTTCTTCTAAGTACTTTTAATTTGTATATTTGAACCATTTATATTTAAAGTGATAATTGATGTAGTTGAATTAATATCTACTATATTTGCTACTGTTTTCTACTTATTGTTCTTGTTCTTTCTGCCTATTTTTCTCTTCAACTCATTTTTCTGCCAGTTGTGTTTTTAATTGAGCATTTTTAATGATTTCATTTTCTCTTTTCTTAGTGTAGCAATTATACTTAAAAAAAAAACTTTTCAAAGTGGTTGCCCCAGAGTTTGCAATAAACATTTACAGCTAATCCAAGTCCTCTTTCAAGTAACACTATACTACTTCATGGGTAGTGCAACTATCTTATAATAAAGTATTCCTAATTCCTCTCTCCCATCCCTTGTATCATGCTGTCATTTATTTAACTTATATGTAAGCTATACTCATGGACTACATTGTTGCTAATATTATTATTTTGAAAAAACTATTATCTGTTAAATTAATTGAGAATATAATAAATACAAGTTTTAATTTTGCCTCCACTTGTTCTTTCTCTAATGCTCTTTCTTTATGTAGATCTGAGTTTCTGAGCTATGTTTTTTTTCCTTCTCTCTGAATAACTTCTTTTAACATTTCTTACAAGGCAGGTCTACTGGCAACAAGTTTCCTCAGTTTTTAATTGCCTCAGAGTCTGTTTCTCTATCACTTTTAAAGGATAATTTTGCAAAATATGGAATTCTAGGTTGATGACTTTTTCCCTCAACATTTTAAGTATTTCACCACACTCTATTCTTCCTTGCATGGTTTCTGAGGATAAGTTGGATATAATTCTTATCTTTGCTCCTCTATACATAAGGTGTATTTTCCTTTGGCTTCTTTCAAGATTTTTTTCTTTATCTTTGATTTTTTTTGCAGTTTGAATATGATATGACTAGGGTTTTTGTTTTTTGCAATTACCTGGCTTGGTGTTCTCTCTGAGCTTTCTGGATCTGTGGTCTGTTGTCTGGCATGAATTTTGGGGAAATTCTCAGTCACTATTGCTTCAAATAATTCTTCTGTTTCTTTCTTTCTTCTCCTTTTAGTATTCCCATTATACATGTTATACCTTTCGTGGTTGTCCCAAAGTTCTTGTGTATTCAATTCTGTTTTTTTTTTCCAGTCTTTTTTCTCTTTGCTTTTCAGTTTTGGAAGTTTCTATTGCCATATCCTCAAGCTCAGAGATTCTTTCCTCTGCCATATCCAGTCTACTAATGAGCCCATCAAAGGAATTCTTCATTTCTTTTATAGTGTTTTTGATCTCTTGCATTTCTTTTTGATTATTTCTCAGAATTTCCATTTCTCTGTTTATATTACCCATCTGTTCTTGTATGTTGTTTACGTTTTCCATTAGAGCCCTTAGCATATTAATCATAGTTTTAAAAAAATTCCTGATCTAATAATTCCAACATCTCAGCCATGTTTGTCTGCTACTCATGCTTGCTCTATCTCTTCAAACTGTGTGTTTTGTTTGTTTGTTTGCCTTCTAGTATGCCTTGTAATTTTTTGTTGAAAGCCAGCCATGACGTATTGGGCAAAAGGACTTGTGGTAAATAGGCCTTTAGTGATGTGGTGGTAAGATGTGGGGGGAGGAGAAGCATTCTATAGTCCTATGATTAGGTCTCAGTTTTTTGGTGAGCCTGTGCCCTTGGGCTGTGAACTTCATAAGTGCTTCTCAGTGTTTCCCCCTACCTTAGGTGGAACATGATGGCTAGGGTGGGCTGGAGTTTATTTCCCTTCTCCCAGGTAGGTTAGTCTCTGATAAAATCCCAACAGATTAGGCTCTGGTAAAATAGTTTCTCCTGATGGCAAAGGCCTTGTTACGGGAACAGAATCCTCTGCTGTGGTTCAAAATGGCTGCCTTCTCCCTCTTCTGCTGGAAGGGTTGGGATCTGTGTCTCTACCTGAGTTTCATGTTCAATTGTAATCCCCAGTGTTGGAGGTGGGGCCTGGTGGGAGGTGATTGGATCATGGGGTTGGATCCTTCATGAATGATTTAGCATCATCCTTTTGGTACTATTCTCGTGACAGAGTTCTCATGAGATCTGGTTGTTTAAAAGTGTGTGGCACCTCCCCCCTCTGGCTCTCTTCCTTCTGTTCCAACTTTGTAAGATGTTCCTGCTTCCCTTTTGCCTTCTGCTATGATTGTAAGTTTTCTGAGGCCTCCCCAGAAGTAGACACCACTATACTTCCTGTAGAACTATGAGCCAACTAAACATTTTTCTTCATGAATTGTCCAATCCCCAGGCATTTCCTTATAGCAATGTGAGAACGGACTAATACAAATGGCAAGGAGATTTTTCTTTGATATTCACTGTGAGAACCAGGTAGGGCTCCTGGAGGTAAAACTCACTAAAATGTGGAGGTCCCCCTAAGTCTAGGTGCCCTTGCAGTTTTTGACCATCAGACTTGTTCCTACTGAGCCTCTGGCAGGTTGTCAGTTACAGTTTAGGCTTTCCTACCTGAACTGTTGAGGTTTAGATACCAGTTTAGGTTTTCTTACCATACTGGTTCCTGTGGAGATTTCTGCCCTGGTAAGCTGTGATTCTCTGTATCTGCCTGTCTGTCCAATTTTGGGGGCAGTGGTTTGCCATGTGAAATGAGAATTGTTGATTTTCAGTTTGTTCAGCTTTTTACTTGTTGTTAGGATGGACTGGAGGCTACCAAGCTTCTTACATACTCGCCATACCCATTTCTATTCACTCCAGACACACACAAACAGAGTGTGCTCAGTGGTGGATTATGGAAACTTTTTCACAGTTCCTGCTCAGGTGGCTGTGCTTTGCTAAAGTTGTCAATGCGGAGGGAGGCCTAGGAAGAGAGGAGGAAGGCCCACCTGTGCCTCCTAGAGCCAGCCATGTGGGAAGCAGCCACCCAACTACCTAGTCCTTATGGGATGTGGCTGAGGGTAGGGAGTGTGTGTGCCATTTATTTCATGTTGAAACTCCTAGCAAAGAACCCGGCACAGCGCTAGTGTTTTCTGCTATTCAAATAAACACATTCTACAAAAATTTATTGAGCTACTGCTATGTGCCAGCTAGTGTTCTAGGCACTGGGAAACAAAATACAACAGGGAACGAGATAGTCCCTCGTTTATGGAGCAGTACATAATGGACAACACTTATAACACTTATCTGGCTCTTTTTATGTGCCGGGTACTTTTCTAAGCCCCTTTGCACATACTAATCCATCTTATTCTGATGACAAAGACATTATTATCATCCCATTTTACAGAGGAGGAAACTGGGACACACAGAGATTCATTGACCTGAGATGCTTACTTCAGGCAGCAGGGTGTTTACTCACAGCTTAATAATGTGCTGGAAGGTGTCAAGAAAACAAACATGTTCTTGCCTATCCCCAACACCCAAAGGCTCTCCTCTTGTGTTAATTATGAGAAACCTGATAACCAGGCATTCCCTATTGCTAAAACAAGGTGAATTGCACTTCTCCATCATTGTGCTTGCCACAGCTGATTATACTCATGGCCACATGCCACAATGGCCTGGTCTAGCATGACCTTTAGTCATGCCAGCCTGTAACTGGCCATTATTAGCAAAATCTTATCCTCTTCTTTGAGGTCAGATTTTTCTTACCCTCTTCTTGTTTTTGGGTTGGAGCTGCTCCTTTACTGACATGAAATTGGGAATCTCAACTGGGCAGCTGCAGTTCTAAAAAGATGATGTCCAATTCCATGGAAGACCAAGTCTTAAGGGTCACATGCAACTGCTATACCATGTGATGAAATTTAAAATGAGAGATATCTTTTCTCAGCTCCTTCTCCCATACTCAGGAGATGTCCAGGAAGATGAAGAGAAGTGCTATAGCATAAATTAGTAATAGTCCATGAGGGTCCAAAGAGAAGGGCTGCTTGAATTGTTAAGGTACATTTGCCCTCTGACCATCTTTGTTCAGGGCCTTAAGCGCAGCTCTAACCAGGAGGTGCATTTTGACTCATTTCCTCACTCCTTTGTTCAGCCTTTGACTCATTCATTCACTTGTTGTGGATATCCTAATTTCTGCAGTTTAAACTGTAAATATTCTTGGGGATGGAACTATCTGAGGTGGTCTGGGAATTATTAATTTACTGATGGCACACATCTTCACATTGTCCCTCAGTCTTCATGTAGTTCTGGCCCAGTTGCTTCTAAGATTTTATGAGTTGGCCTATAATGGGGCTGTGGAAAGTAAGGGGGATGTTGTGTTTGCATCTGTTCCAGAAAAAAACTCTGAGTTAAAAGTATTCTGATTCCTATTAAGGTAGGACATCTTAGGGAGGAATTTGACAAATGTCTGAGAAAGAATATCTTTTGCCAGACTGAAGAATTGTGCAAGTGCATATTGCAAAAGGCTTTGTCCTATGTCTTTGTTTTTCAAATGCACAAGAAGCTATTCAGTGGTGCACACACCACCCCGCTGGGAAACAGGGACTTGTCAGCTGGCAAAATTCCATGATGCATTGGGAGAGGGAAATTCAGTGCATTGTTTGGTGGCTCTTTGCCTTGTCACCATCTTGAGATGCCTATTGTAGGAAACATCTGTTTTTTTGGTCTGCCCAGCCTCTACTCTGTCTTTTCTGGCAATAGAATCTCTACTTTCCTTTGGGGAACACCGTCCCTCACTCTACTCTTCATAACTTGAGTGGACCGATCCCACCTCCCATTTCTAGGGTGAATGCATGACCCAGGCCTGATCAGTGTATGCCCTCCTCTGGTTTAGGAATGGTCATGTGACTTATGCTGGACCAGTGGATTCAATTTGGAGACTTTTTATTGAAACTCTGGAGAAAGACAAGCCCTGGAGTTTGTATGCTCTAAAGATGTAGGCCTGTAGTTGTTGGTAGTTATTTGGTCACTATGAAGGAAAAGCTTGCTTCAAAATAAATCCAACACAGAGCAAAAGAAAGCTGAGAGAGGAAAGAGACAGGTTTCTTATAATATATTGTGAACACTTGGATCCCACTCTGCTAAAAACTTCCTTAAATCTGTTGTTTGTATGAGCCAGTAGCTTCCTACGGTAGATTAAATATAGCCACAATTTCTTTGTGGCTCCTTTCATTAAGAGATGGGGTCTGTTTCCACACCTTTTGAATCTGGGCTGGCCTTGTGACTTGCCTGGATTCTTGAAGGTGGTGGGAGTGACACTGTGTGAGTTGTGGAGACTAGGCCTTGGGGTTCTTGCAGCTTCTGCCTTCACTCTGTGGGACCTCTGCCCTGAGACCACCCTTTAAGAAAACCATCTAGCCCTCTCCCTCTCCCTCTCCCTCTCCTTCTCCCTCTCCCCACGGTCTCCCTCTCCCTCTCTTTCCACCGTCTCCCTCTGATGCCGAGCCGAAGCTGGACTGTACTGCCGCCATCTCTGCTCACTGCAACCTCCCTGCCTGATTCTCCTGCCTCAGCCTGCCGAATGCCTGCGATTGCAGGCGCGCGCCGCCACGCCTGACTGGTTTTCGTATTTTTTTTGGTGGAGACGGGGTTTCGCTGTGTTGGCCGGGCTGGTCTCCAGCTCCTAACTGCGAGTGATCTGCCAGCCTCCGCCTCCCGAGGTGCCGGGATTGCAGATGGAGTCTTGTTCACTCAGTGCTCAATGTTGCCCAGGCTGGAGTGCAGTGGCGTGATCTCGGCTGGCTACAACCTCCACCTCCCAGCCGCCTGCCTTGGCCTCCCAAAGTGCCGAGATTACAGCCTCTGCCCAGCCGCCACCCCGTCTGGGATGTGAGGAGCCCCTCTGCCCGGCTGCCCAGTCTGGGAAGTGAGGAGCGCTTCTCCCTGGCCGCCATCCCGTCTAGGAAGTCAGGAGCGTCTCTGCCCGGCCACCCATTGTCTGAGATGTGGGGAGCCCCTCTGCCCCACCGCCCCGTCTGGGATGTGAGGAGCGCCTCTGCCCGGCCGCGACCCCCTCTGGGAGGTGAGGAGCGTCTCTGCCCGGCCGCCCCGTCTGAGAAGTGAGGAGCCCCTCCGCCCGGCAGCCGCCCCGTCTGAGAAGTGAGAAGCCCCTCCGCCCAGCAGCTGCCTTGTCTGGGAAGTGAGGAGCGTCTCCGCCCGGCAGCCACCCTGTCCGGGAGGTGGGGGGCAGCCCCCGCCCGGCCAGCCGCCCCGTCCGGGAGGTAGGTGGGGGGCAGCCCCCGCCCGGCCAGCCGCCCCATCTGGGAGGGAGGTGGGGGCTAGCCCCTGGCTGGCCAGCTGCCCCGGCAGGGAGGTAGGTGGGGGGCAGCCCACGCCCGGCCAGCCGCCCCATCCGGGAGGTGGGGGGCGCCTCTGCCCGGCTGCCCCTTCTGGGAAGTGAGGAGCTCCTCTGCCCGGCCGCCACCCCGTCTCGGAGGTGTACCCAACAGCTCATTGAGAACGGGCCATGATGACGATGGCAGTTTTGTCGAATAGAAAAGGGGGAAATGTGGGGAAAAGATAGAGAAATCAGATTGTTGCTGTGTCTGTGTAGAAAGAAGTAGACATAGGAGACTCCATTTTGTTCTGTACTAAGAAAAATTCTTCTGCTTTGGGATGCTGTTGATCTACGACCTTACCCCCAACCTGGTGCTCTCTGAAACATGTGCTGTGTCCAGTCAGGGTTAAATGGATTAAGGGCGGTGCAAGATGTGCTTTGTTAAACAGATGCTTGAAGGCAGCATGCTCGTTAAGAGTCATCACCACTCCCTAATCTCAAGTACCCAGGGACATAAACACTGTGGAAGGCCCCAGGGTCCTCTGCCTAGGAAAACCAGAGACCTTTGTTCACTTGTTTATCTGCTGACCTTCCCTCCACTATTGTCCTATGACCCTGCCAAATCCCCCTCTGCGAGAAACACCCAAGAATGATCAATTAAAAAAAAAAAAGAAAGAAAACCATCTAACCTAGTGGAGGAGGAGAGGTCACGTGGAGCAGAACCGAAGTCCCCTAGCTGCCCCACATGTCAGTGAGGTCGTCTCGGACCTCAGCCTTGCTGACCTTCCAGCTGAATGCAGCTGCACTGGGGGGCCCAGGTGAAACCAGCAGGTGGACGGCCCCATCAGCCCACAGAATCAGAGTTGTTATTTTAAGCCACAAGGTCTTGGGGGTGGCTCATTATACATTAATAAATTCGCTGATAAATTTTTTATTTGCTTGAGTCCGTTTGATTTTATTTTCTGTCATTCACAACAGAGAGTTAGGACTGATACACTTCTGTAATGAACTAAACCTTATCAGAAATGTACCTCTGTGGAACTTCTTCCCACCTATGAGTGAAACCAGCTGCCTTGATCTGGAGCTTCACTTGCCAAGCATGCATGTGTGAATTCTCTTGCTGGTGGGATCTAGTTCTTGCTCATGTTTGTGTAACTTATCTGAACAATGGTGCCACTGTCTCCGAAGGGGTGGATTTCTCCAGCACATGCCCTTAAGGGAAGACCTTTCAACAGATCCTTCTCTACTGGTCACTTATGGGGTTTAACACTTGGCATTCCTCAGCCTTGTTGTAGCTCCTCTTCATAGGCTCTCACACATGTGACTTCTGGGGTTACTGATCTGTCCTGAAAATGCCCAGGAGAGGTGAAGCATCAGCTACTTGAGACTAAGGAAAGTAGTAGAGGCAGTGCAATAGCATGGGCCCTGGAGTGGGCTCAAAGTCTGGCTCTGCCACCTGCTGCTGAGTGTCTTGTGCTCATCATGGAGCCTGTCTGAAACTCGGTCTCATAGGTGAAATGGGAGGTAATCATACTTCCTTCATGGGGTTGTGGTGACCAAAACATGAGGAGATGCCTCCCATGCAGTGTTGGTAGCCCAGATTTAGCAGCGATCCTTCAACGTTGTTCCTCTTGAAGGTGGCAGGATATCACAGAACACCACCCCACCACTGCCCATCATGTTTATTTCATTCTTAACACTAGACAGAATCATGTCTTGTTTGATTTGTTATCAAGTTTGTAACCGGTTCCCTGTAATGAAGGGGGTGTTTTCTGATAGCATTCCTTTCAAATACAGACTCATATCGTGATGGTGGTCAGAATGGTGATGATAATACAAACAAATGATAACATCATGTGAAAACGTTATGTGTAAGAACAATATGATGATGTTGGGAAGAGGTGCTATGGCAACACATAGGACATAGGGGCTGAGAGTCTTCTGAAGGCAGAGTCAAAGCAGTCCTGCCTGATGTAGGTATTTGACACCTAGCAGGAATTTCTAAGGCAGGAGTTGGAGAGGAACGTCCAAGCAGAGGGAACGCATATGCAAAGGCATAGAAGTATGAGAAAGTATGTTCTAGAGACTGCAAGAAGTTCAGGATGCTGTGATGTAGGTTGATTGTGAGGGAATAGAAGGAGGGTAGCTGGAAAGGGAGGTGGTGACCCATCATGAGGGACAAGGCACCTACACACAAAGGAACGTCAACTTGGTGCTGTAGGCAGTGGGCATCATTACAGAATTTTAAGCAGGAGAGTAACATGAATAATGTTTTAGAAAGATCAAGCAGTGAGTAGTTTGGAGGGGGTGCAAGACTCCAGGCTGGGAGACCACTTATGAATTAATTACAAAAGCAATGTTTTGGTGTGTACTCTTTTTTCTGTGCATATTGGTCATTTACAAAATGGGTCTCTACAATATGATGTTTTACAACCTACTTTTTTCCCCACACTGAATCCATTGTGAACTTATACATGTCAAAAACACAACACCATTTTTATAGATTTTTGTGCCATAGATCTGTGCCACAGTTGATTCACCTATTGCTGTGGTCTGAAAGTGTATGTCCCTCCAAAACTCATATGTTGAAATCCCCACCCCCAATAGTATTAGGAGGCCTTTGGGAGGTGATTGCTTTCCTCATCTGGCCTTTTGACAGTGCCTTGGGATCTGTGGGTGCCGTGCTGGCCTTCCAGTGCTCTCTGACAGGTCTTCCTATTAGTGTTGGAGGCTGGATGAGGAGACCATTCTGGTTTATTGTGGTAACCTCCTGAGGTACAATTAGGACTTGGGGCAGGCTGGGCTCAAAACAGTGTAGGGGAGTTGTTTTTCAGTTTTGTTTCTCTTTCCTTGCCTCTTTTCTTTTAATCTTAGGTTCTGGGGTGTGGGGGTGTGTGTGTGTGAGACAAATCTATTTGGAAGAACTGTATTCTCCCAATTGTTTCTTTGAAATGTCCCTCTCTTCTTCTTCTCTGCCTCCCAGCACTTTATACTCACCTCTTCTAAAGTCCTCTATGGTGATGGATTGGCTCGTTCACTGTAGATTTATCTCTTTGCTCCACTAGACTATGGGTGGACTCCTTCAGGTCAGGGACTCCATATTTCCAACTATACCGAAAGAACTCAGAAGACAGGGACTGTCTTAAATCTCCATACTCCTAGGGCTCAGCACTTTATCAAGTGCTGAAAAATTATCTATTGGTGATGGCACCAAGCAGCATATCATCATAAATATGTGAGTTTTTGGTGTCCCTGAATCATGGTGCATATTCACTCTATATGCTTTGTTATTTTACTTTAGCATGTGAAATATCGCCTTATGATCTGAACATGTAATACACTGTGTCTGATAGCAGGAATTGGCTGAGCTCTTCCTTATTTTTTGTGGTAGACTTCTCTAAGCAAATACATTTCCTCTGATGGACTTCACTTTGAGTTTACAGGCAGGTACATCCAATGCTGACCTCCGAAGTTCCCACTGCAGTGTCTAGGTGGTGGAAAGTTTGGAATGGCAGGGAGACAGCTTTAAGCTCAGAGGGTAGCATTGGGAAAGGATGATTTCTGGCAAGGATTTATGTAAAAGCTTTTCAAAATTATGACTGTATCTTAAATGAATACTCAGTTTCTTGTTTTTGTAAAGAGCTATTTTCCATTGGAGAACAACCTTAGATTTTATGTTATGCTGTGTAAAAAGCTTCCAGAAAATGTCAGGGTATTTTCCAAAGGTACCCTAGGAGGTAGAAGCAATGAAAACACTTAAAAAATCTGTATTCTCATGGATATTGGCCATTTAATTTGTTTATCACTGATTCTTCGGCCAAAAATAATTCTAACTGGGTGAGAATGAGGATTGGGGAGTGAGACAGCAGAGGTTTTTGGGTCTAGCACTCCCCAGGACAGGACTCCATTGATTATTAGTCAAGAGGACGTGATTGGAGACCAAATTTCTTTTTCTTTGCTCACATGTCATTCACTCCTTTGAACCATGTTTCCTAGCCTGGAGCAGATGGTTTCCTCCTGGCGACGGATCATCTGCCTCTGCTTTCTGTGTTAGCTTATGTTTTCAGGTTTATGTGGAACAATTCTAGATAGAGGAAATTACTTAGCGGAAAAAAGATTTAATATGATGAACATGTTTTATGGATCAAGTCCCATGTTAGGTGTTTTACATAGACTCTCATTTATTTCTGTCAACTGGTTCTGCAAAAGGAACCGATTTTCATTCCCACTTACTATTGAGCAAACCGAGGTGCAGAGAATTCGAGAAAAGTACTTAGGCCCCTGGGAAGAGTCTGGATTTGAATCTGAGTCTGTCTAGTTGCAAAGTCCTGTGCTTTCCAATGTACCATGCTGCCTTAATAGCACAGCACAGCAAGATTCAGGTCACCCACACAGGTGGGTGGAAAGAAACGGTTGGGAAGAAACCTTTCTGGGCAGGTTTTTATTATATTTTGAACATCTAGGGTGGAGTATACGATGGCCAGGCAGGAGGCATGAAGCTGGCAAAGCCACTTTGGCACCTTCTGCCTATAAGACAGCCTCTGTTTATTTCATGCCAGAGAATGTGGAGAGTGGCTTAAATGATTTATGTTTGAAGGATTTTTTTTTTTTTGGTTGACAAAAATGCCTCTATTGCAATAAGCCTTGGATACTCAATTTTTAATAAACTGGGCTCAGCAGCTGCATAGGGTCAAGAGAGACAGACTGTGTTTATGCCGAGGAGGTGTCAAGTCAAATGCACCTCTGGTCAGGATCCCTCCTGAGCAGACGGATTTTCCATGGCCTGGCTTGTAGGGATTAACCCTGGATATTCAGGACTTGAGGGTACGCTGTCCTCTGGGAGGCCATCAAGGATAGCTGTTTGGAAGCCTGAGACTGGGGACTTTAGTGGGAGCGGGTCTGTTGTCTGTGTTATTACCAGGGAGTTTCCAAGGACGGAGACTGTTATAAGCTATAGATTTAAGACTGACACATTGAACTGTATCCAGACTCCATGTTACCCTGGGCAGATCCTCAAGTCCTGGGAGTTGGGCAGCTGCAAAGGCCAGTAGCAGGGAGTCATCATGGAACTTGTTGCTAATGTTTATGCAGTGGCCTGTATGGCGCAGCATACAATATAGCTATTGTTCTGTGTTTCAGGAGTGCCAGTTAGTGGCTGGTGTTAAAATGTGTCCAGGATTTGGATGGAGAATCCTCTCTGTCTACCACTGTATTAGATTTTGGAGGGATATCCAGACTGTGCCTGGGGGTAAAGGCTGGAGATGGAATAGGTTAGGGCAGATACTGAGACTGGGCCCAAGGTAGAAGGCCCAGGAGAGCCATGTGGCCCAGGGATCACATATTTAAACTTTCAAAGTTTATTTCAAAATTAATATACAGTAAATGCAACACAGTTTTTGGTGAACAGTTACATGAATTTTGACAATGCATACAGTTATGTAACCACCACAATCAAGACACAGAGCAGTTCCATCCTTGCTCCCCACCCCAAATCTCTTGTTTGCTCCTTTTCATTGACTCCCTCTACCTTAACTCCTGACAACCAGTGGTCTGTTTTCTTTCTCTAGAGTTTCACCTTTTCTAAAAGGATGTTACATAAGTGGAATTATGTAGTATTTTGAGTCTGGCTGCTTTCATGTACTATAATGCATTTGCCATTCATCCATGTTCTTGCATATATTGGTAGTTCCTTTTTATTGGCTGAGTAGTATTCCATGATGTGAATGTATCATGGTTTGTTCATGCATTCACCAGTTGAAGGACATTTGGGTTGTTTCCAGTTTTTGGCAATTATGAATAAAGCTGTTAGAAACATTAAAGTATAGGTTTTTGTATGAACATAAGTGTTCACTTCTGTTGAGTAGATACTTTGAGTGGGATTGCTGGGTCACATGGTAAATGTATGGCTAACTTTATGAGAAACTGCCACACTGTTTTCCAGAGTGACTGTACCATTTCGCATCCCCACCATCAATGTATGAGGGGTCTAGTTGCTCTGCATCCTTGCCAGCACTTGGTATTGTTGATATTTTTTATGTATTTATATTTATTTTTAGCATTCTAATAGTATGTGGTATCTCATTATGATTTTAATTTGCATTTCTATTTAAATGTTTTGGATGTTGTTTCCAAATGAAGTCATGTGTATAGTCACTATTGTCAGGATTGAAAGAAGTAAATAGCACAAGTATATTGAATTGTATTTTTGACTGCTGTTAACAGATGCTCAACCATAGATGAGGCACAATTTCCTTTTCCTTTAAATTTTAGGCGTGGTCTTGCCCTGTCACTCAGGCTGGAGTGTAGTTCCATGATCATAGCTCACTGCAACCTTGAACTCCCGGCTTCAAGCAATCCTCCTGTCTCAGCCCCCTGGGTAGCTGGGACTAAAGGCATGCACCACTACACCTGGCTAATTAAAAAAAATTTTTTGTAGAGCTGGTGTTTTGCTGTGTTGCCTGAGCCAGTCTCTAACTACTGGCCTCATGCAGTCCTCCCGTGTTCAGCCTCCTAAAGTGCTGAGATTACAGGCATGAGTCACTGTACCCAGCCAAGGCGTAATTATACATCATTCACATAAAGGAATTCCAGCTGTAGACTATTCAGAGGTGATAGGTGGCCAGGGACCCAGGTTCCCACTTTCTGTGTCATCATCCTTCAGTTGTGGCTTGCTTTCTCAAGGTCACAAGATGGTTGCTGGAGCTCCAGCCATAACACTTGCTTTCCAGGCGGGAGAGAGGGAAAAGGAAAAGGCCCTCAGTTTTTTTTTCCTCATGGTAGAAGAGCCTTGCATTCTTTCACCCTCCTGGTTGCATCCCTCCTCAGGCTGCAGTTTGTCTTTAACCTTCAGTTTGTGTGGCTACTTTCTGCTTAGGAGAAATTGTCAGGCTTTCCCTTATTTCACTAGGAAATATCCAGGCCTGTTTATTTTTCACTTTAAACACAATTTGAATAAGCCTATTACTTTCAGTTCCTTTGAAAACTGGAAGCTTCAAATTAGAAAGTGGGAGGAACGATGGCTAATGGCTGGCATGTGGAGACACAGATCATGCACAGTTTGACAATGAAGAAGGGTAGAAAAAACCCGGATTATAGCTTAAGGCCAGTGAGTGTGGGGGCAAACAGCTCTGCATGGCTTCAAAGCCTTTGGCACCTTGATTGTGTGGTTCTATCTGTAGGGTTGTCTTGCTGGGTAACAAAATCATTCCTCTATCTCTTTCCGCTCTGCTAGACTGTGTGTCTTCTCCTGTGGGTGGGAACATGGTACATTTTCCACTGATATCCAGTGTTCTATGTACTCTTATACATGTGAATTATGTACTCCTTACCAGCTTCCTAGGAAGACAAAATAAGCAAAATATGATTGGATGTTTCAGGGAACCTTAGCATTAGGGCTGCCAGATAAAATACAGGGCACCTAGTTAAATTCGAATTTCAGATAAACAATGAATTGGCGTGTGTGTGTGTGTGTGTGTGTGTTCCAAACAGTACATGGGACACACTTATACTAAACAATATATTCCTTGCTTTTCTAAAATTCAGAGTAACTAGTCATTGTGTATTTTTATTTGATAAATCTGACCAACCTACTTGGAATACATGAGTGTCAGGAGAAGGCCCTGCAGTTGGTGGGGTAGAATTGATTTAAATGAAACAGCCTTGGCACAGTGGTGGAATTATTTGTTGATCCGATTTTGCTCTTGAGTGTGGGACTTCTGATGCTCTTCTGAAGCAAGAGGAAATAAATTTCTTTTCATGGCTGCTAATAAGCTAGCTCAATACAGCAGCCCTGAGAAAAACCCTGGCTAGAGTTTTAAGAGTCCTAGGAATGACATGAGGTTTATGTTTCCTTATCTCCTTGGCTCATTCCTTGCCTGTTTAGAGAAGCTTTTTAGAGTATATGTCTTCTGTCTGTTTATACATTGGAACCTAGAGTTAGAGTGGAAATGCTCAAGTTCACTACAGAGTCATGAATAAGATCCTGATCACGTGGGTATAATGGGCTTCCTAAACCAGTGGTTCTCAAAGTATGGTCACTAGACCAGCAGCATCATTATCACCAAGGAACTTTGAAGATGTGCGGATTTGATCCCCAGCAAAGACCCCTTGAATCAGTAAGTCTAGGCGTGGGGCCCAGCAGGCTGTCATTAACAAGCCCTTGGCATGATTCTGATGCTCCTAAAGTTTGAGAACCACTGCTATAAATTAGGGGTCTGTAAACTTTTTCTGGAGCAGATGGTAAATATTTTAGGCTTTGTGGGGTATAGGGTCTCTGTTGCAAATAGTAAACTCTGCCACTATAGTGCAAAAGCAGCCACAGTTAATATGTAAAAGAAAAGAATGGGCATAGCTAAGTTATAAAGTAAATAAAGCCTTATATTTACAAAATTGGGGAGCTGGGCCAGATTTGTGCACCCATTTCCCCACAGTAGTTTGCAGACCCCTGAAAAAACTAAAAGGCATCTTCAGAGTAGTCAGACTTGCTTGTTACTTGCCTCGTCTATTTAGTGATACATTCAAAATGCTCCTTAACACCCACACGATCAGAAGTGGGAGACACCATAGGAAGGAAACAAACAAACAAACAAACACAAAGCTGCCTAGGTCTGGTGAAGTAGCCATTATCATGCGAGAAGATGCCCAGTGACCAGAGATATCTGTCCCTCTCTAAGTCTTACCTGGTTTCCAACTGTAATGCTTATTAATGAGACCTTTCTGACTGTTCTCACTAGAAATTTGTTCTTACTTATCCCAAGTACTGCCTGACAGTTCTGTTCTCTTCCTCTAGTCCGTTCATGCTTCTGGTGTGCTGGAAGACTAGTTTACGTATTCTTTTTTCTAATTTATTTTATTCGTTCGTTCATTCATTCATTCATTCATTCTGTTGCCCAGGCTGGAGTGCAATTGCATGATCTTGGCTCGCTGCAACCTCCGCCTCCTGGGTTCAAGTGATTCTCCTGCTTCAGCCTCCCAGGTAGCTGGAATTATAGCCGCCCACCACCACGCCCGGCTAATTTTTTGTATTTTTAGTAAAGATGGGGTTTCACCATGTTGGCCAGGCTGGTCTCCAACTCCTGACCTCAGGTGATCCACTCGCTTCAGCCTCCCAAAGTGCTGGGATTGCAGGCTTGAGCCACCGCGCCCGGCCAGTTTACACATTCTGTCCTCAAACTTCCAACACATTGGTCCTCCTTCTTCAATCTCAGCCTTGCTTCCTCTTTCACTGAGAAATCCAGGCAATGGAAGATAGTTTCTTCAGGTTACCATTACTGTATCTCTGAATCTACCCATGTCTGTGCCCTGAACCTCCTGTCACTGTGGATGAACTGCTGTTGCATCTGTACGGGACAAACCCCTCCACTTTTGTGCTAGGTCATATCTCGTACTTACTCAAGGACATTACTGTAGCCACTGTCTCCCGTCTTCTGTGTTACTATCCACCACCTCACACTAGATCATTTCCTTGTTGTCAAACCTATTATAATTTCTACCTTGTCACCTTTTTGTTAGCATCCCATTTCTCTGCTGTCCTTGGCAGCAAAACTCCCTGTAATGGTCTATACATGCTTTCCCTGATCCCTTGCCTCTGTCTTCTCTTGAACTTACACCTATCAGGCTTGTGTCTCCACTACGTCCCTGAAACAACTTGTCAGTGTCACCAATGACCTCCAAGCTGGCTAATGTGCAGATACAGGCAATGTTCAGACCTCATTGTACTGGGTTTTTAGCAGCTCTTGACACAGTTAATCACTGCCTCCGTCATGGGACACTTTCCTCAGTTTCTGGGACATTACTTGGTTCTCTTCCTACTTGCCTAGATGCTCCCAGTTAGTCTTATCTCCTGGCTCCCCCTCATCTCTCTCACCCGTAAATGGTTTAGTTCCTCAGGGCTCAGCCCTAGGAACACTCCCTATTCTCATTCCTTTGCTTATCTTGTCTAATTTTATGGTTTAAATAGCATCTCTATGCAGACATATCTCAAATCTATGTCTCTAGTCTGGATATAGCCATACCTACATATCTGCCTTCTTGCTCAACATCTCTATGTGGGCGTCTGATAGGCATCTGAAACCAACATGAAACCAAAACCCCAGATTTTCCCTACCAACCTTACCAAACCCATTTACCCATTCCTCAACTCAATAAATGACAGCTCCATCTTTAGAGGTGCGACGAAACCTTCAGAGTCATCCTTGACCCTCCTCGTTCTCTCATATCCCAAATCATATCCATGAGCACATCTTAGTGATTCTACTCTAAAAATGTGTCCAGAATCTACCCGCTTCTTGCCACCTCTGCTGCTATAGCCTGGTCCAAGCCGTTAGGCTCTCTCCTCAGGATTACTGCAGTAGTTGCTACACTGGTCTTCTCTTTTCAGCCTTTGGGCCCTACCCTCTGTAAGCAGCATGGCAGCAGAGGGAGCTTTCTCAAATGTAGATCAGATCATTCACTCCTCTGCTGCCCATTTTACAGCGGCTTCCAGGCCCCATGTAATTTTCTCCTTGGCTGCCTCTCTGATCTGACCTGAAGCTGCCCTCTTTGCCCCAGCTGCTCCACCTCTTTGCTGTTTCCTGAGCACTTGGGTACATTTCCTCCTTAGGGCCTTTGCCCTTGCTGTTCCCTCTGTGTGGAATGTTCTCTCCCTAGAAAACTGCATGGCTCACTTGTTTACTTCCTTCAGCTTTTGGTCAAATGTCACCTTCTCAGAGACTCTTTCCTGGCCAGCCTATGGGTAAGAACTGCCATCTTCACCCTCCTTACACCCTTTACATTCCCTTTGTCTTGCCTTATTTTTCTCAGCAGGGCATACCACTACCTGCTAGATTATCACGTACTTGTCAGTTGGTTCTGTCCTCCTGCTGGAATGAAAACTTCATGAGAGCCAGAAGCCCAGTGCCTAGAACAGTGCCTGAGATTTAGAACATGCTGGAAGCATGCTGAGTGGATGAATTCTCATTTCTCAGACTGACCATGCATTATAATACGGTGGTGGTTTTCATACTTTTAAACAGCAGGACAACTCTTTTTCCAAACAAATTCAGAAGGAGCCTCAATTTGTAGGACAGATAATGATATTTGATCAGCTTGAATGTATCTCATTTCATCTTGTTTTTGTTGTGTTTTTGCAAAGTGTGAGAAAATCCTGATTTACATTGCAAATGGTAACAGCTCACTTTGCAATAGCAGAATGTTCTTCAGTTAAACAGGGCTGGAACTTTGAAGGAAGGGTAGTAAGATAATTTTATTTCAAAGTGGAACATTCAGGGGTTCTTAGACAGTTGGCCCAAACACCTCGCTGACAATGCTCACGGAGCCTGTGTGCCTGAGCCCTGCCCAGCGTTTGCCTATAGTGCACATGGGCCATTGTGGTGAACTTTACTTGCTTCTAGAATTTCATGTGGACAGACATGTGTAGCTTGCATTAAAAGCAAAACAAAACAAAACACGTAGAGGTACAGCTTCTTAATCAATGAATGACACATTTAGAAAACATTTAAATAAACATACAGTGTAATGGCCTGGGAGAAGCTTTGTTAGTGAGTGTTGTGTAAATACCTTGAGAACACAAGACAGTGTGTGTGCTGGCGGTCTTCAGCGGGTTACACTTCGGATGGTAACACATCGGTTGTTCATTTAACAATAGTTTTAAAAATAGTCATGCTGTTCTTTTCCTCTTTCTTCACCTTCTTTTCAAAAATGGCAAACATTGTTTTTCAGGTTTCTATATGAACAAAATCTGCTGAGGGGCTTGCAGCAGGCCAGTGATCTTTGGTGTCTTTCCAAAGGGCCTTTAGGGATGATTCCAAAGACAGTTTCTAGTCACATAGTGGACACACCATTAATGAATGTTGGATGCTGAATGAACACAGCAGCAGGCAGAATGGGAGGCAACACACAGTGTCCTCTTTGAAAAAAAATACAACCTGCTTCACCTCCCTTCCTGCCTCTAGTAATGTGGTCCCCAGCTCTCCATCCCTGGCCTTATTAAGGTCTAATTAACAAAAATGTATATATGCAGTGATCTATGTACACATCGTGAAATGTTTAAATCAAGCTAATTAACATATCTATCATCTCACATGCTATCATCTTTTTGTGGTGAGAATACTTAACATCTATTCTCTTAGTAACTTTCAAGTATACAAGACATTATAATTAACTAGAGTTGCCGTGCTGTGTAATAGGTTCCCAGAACTTACCCTATATATGTATATATATATTTTTGAGACAGGGTCTCACTCTGTTGCCCAGGCTGGAGTGCAGTGGTGCAATCACGGCTTACTGCACCCTTGACCTTCTGGGCTCAGGTGATCCTCCTGCCTCCACCTCTGAGCAGCTGGGACTATAGGTGTGCACCACCATACTTGGTTGGTTTTTCTGTTTTTTGTAGAGACAGGGTTTCACCATGTTGCCCAGGCTGGTCTTGAACTCCTGAATTCAAGCAATCCGCCCACCTTGGCCTCCCCAAGTGCTAGGATTACAGGTGTGAGCCACCACGCTCGGCTGATCCTGTCTATTTTGACCATGAACCCTAGGGTCAGATTGGCTGGATTCAACTCCTGGCTCCATCACTTACCAGCTGGTGACCATGGCTAAGTAACAGAACTTCCGTGTGCCTTGGTTTCTTCATCTTTGAAATCTGTAGAAGGCACTTATTTCACAGGACTGTTTTAAGGTTTAAATGGATTAACATGTTAGACACCTAGAACCTGGCAAAAAACTTGCCATTATTATTATTGTTATATTCTGAGAGGTAACACTTTTCATAGCTGCCCAGCTGCCACAGAATATTGAGCCAAGAACAAAGCTTCTCTGTCCCTTCTGACTTGTAGTGTCCTGAAGTGCTTCAGGTAGTCCTCACAAGATCACATACAACCCAGGCAAATGGTGCAGGCAGAAGGAAATAGCCTCTTTCTATTTATGTGGGTAATGGAGAAGTGGTGATCGTGGGTTTTTTTGTTTGTTTGTTTGTTTGTTTTTGATTCCTGCTTCTCCGGAGTTTTAGCTGTGTGTATTCTTTGCTGCTGTCTCTGAGAATGCACACACTTGAGGTGGGTTTGTTGAGAAGTTCTGACTTAGGGTTACTTTTTGCAGAAGAGGGTAGAGTCTTCTTTCCCATGTGGTTGGTATTTCACATTGGGAATTCCTGTTGCTGCCTTATATAGCCAGGTCAAGCCCATAAAAGAGCTACATCAAGCAACCCTCTCATATTCTGGGACAGAGAGCATGCTCAGAAACTCAGGTATTCCCCCATGGAGATGAAAAATAAAGCCCTGGGCCGCTCTCACAGCCCCTTTCCCTCGATTTAGACTCTACCTTTCCAGCCCTGTGTCTTGTTCAGCCTGTGTTGCAGCCAAGGGGGAAGTTACTCTATTTCCCACATATACCCTGAACCTTTTCACTTCTGTACTTAAAAAATAATAGTTATAATTTTAACCACTTCAATTATCACTACTAATATTTACCAAGACCTAGAATGTAGCAGGCACATGTAATATCGTAACACATCTGTGATGATTTTACAAGTTATGCACCTGCAGAAGAAATGGAGGTATTAAACTTTACAAAACCCATAATTGCTAGCCTTGTGAATGTGAAGCTGGGCCTCAAGCTTGGCCCAGTGGGACTCAGATCTCATGCTGTCAACTCACAATCATCAAAGCTGCAATGGGAGTTGGGTGGGCCTAAGATCTACAGGGAATCCTGCCTCATTCACTCTCCTGGCTGTGATGAAATCAGTGGAAACCTTCCAGAGGTAGACTTTTCAAAAAATGTATTTTAACTCTACAATTAGCCAACATAATTTTGGATAACTTATATTGGGTAAAGATTATCCAATATGAAATTAATACAACCATCTGGACTAAATCATCCTATGAACACAAATACCTCCCCCCCCTTTCTCCCCTGGAGTAGGGATAAAAGGCACATACATTGCATCTTAACTTGGAGGTAGGTGCCTGCCATCATCCATTAGTCTCCTGGGAGGCATGGATGCATGCTCTCTCTCCTTGGCAGTTGCCTAGGCTGTTGCTATGGACTGGATTTAGTAAAGGGATGTCTTCAGAGCAAGGCCCAGAGCCTCTATCAGGAACTGGATCTTCAGACAGAAGGACAGCATGTGCCCCTGCACTCAGGACAAAAGCCAGTGAAGCCCAAAAGCCTAGAGCCCCTTCTATTTGGCAGTAGAAAACTCCTTCTGTGATCTCTAGGTCTTTGCTATGGCTGACCTTGTAAGAATGAGTGAACCCCAAAATGTGATCCTAGATATGATTAGAGCCAGTGCTGGATATATTACTGCCATTTACCTCTGTAGGTTTTATGGACATGTAAATTAGGCAGTGCAGATAAGATGTGGGGCTCTTCCTGGCAGCAGACAGCCCTCATATTATTATTAAGGGGCTATTGCTAGAACTAGGACGTAGAATCATAATTTATGTGCTCATACATCTCAACAGCTTCCTGTCATATTCAAATGGCTCTGTCCTCCCCAATTGTCATGGTTCTGTCCTCCCATCCCAATGCAAACATTCCTTCAGCACACTTATTTTGAGCTTCTGTTCTGTGCCAGACACAGCGCCAGGTAAGGATACAACGACAACTGCAAAAACAGTTGCTGCCATCATGGAGTTTACAGTCTGGTGGGGGGGAGGCAATAAAATAATCATGCAAATAAAATAAAACTTTACGTGGGATAAGAGCTACAAAGGAGATCTGCTTTGCCTGGGGCTTTGTCTGGAAGGTCAGAGAGGGCTGGCTTGAGGATTCCATGCCTGAGGTATGGTCTGGAGGAAGAGGACTTGCCCAGTGAAGAGGGAGGGAGGCGTTCTAGGCAGAGGGCACAGCACAGTGAAAGGCCTGGTGGCTGGAGGTGAAATTCTTCTCATTGTTTAAACTAGTTCACAGTCACTGTAAGATGGGGAACCCTGCTCTGTGCTCCTTAGTCCTGGATTTCTTAGGGTGCAAAAACTGCCTGGTCCCTCACTCCATTCCTTGTGGGTGAGGACCCATAGTTGGTCACCCAAAGCCCATGGTCCTCCTGGGTGTCCTGAGAGCTTCTCAGAGCACCTGGGCCGCGAACCTTCTCTTGCACAGACTTCCCACTGCAGGGCTGGCCAGATGCCTCCTGAGCATCGCCTCAGCTGTGACTCACAGCCCAGGGAGGCCATGGTCAGAGTGAGCTAGACTCCACAGCCCCCAGCGCCGCAGACTTCTGCCTTGGTCATTACATCGTGGGCAAGATCTTGCAGGCTGGTGGAGAGACAGAGTGCCTGGGGAGGGCCTGACCAACCCCTCGTGTCTCACGCAGTAGGCCTGGACCTTCCCAGGGGAGGCTGTTGGGACATGAGGCTCACAGACTGCACTGGTTTTCATTTCCACTGACTCACTATAAAATTGAATGTTGAGTTCTTCCCTATTCTGGGCCAAGTTTTTCAGTAGGGCAGAAGGGGACATCAATTCATTCAACAAACAGTTGTTGTACATCCCTGATGTGTCACATGCTGAGTCCCGGGCCTCTGGGTCCTGGGGCCTCACAGGTGAGTGGACTAGTCTGCAAGAGGCGTGAAAGAAATGCCTGGTCTGTGCGGGGTTTTGTATTCTGGGGAGGGTGAGGGCTGACATAAACCTTAGGAGAATCTTATGAGTCTTCCATTTTTTAACATAAGAGCATTCCCAGGGCCTGGGCTGGGCCCTAACTTGGGTGGTTTCACTGCATCGTTCAGCTGGAGAACAAACCAATGCTTCTTATGTGTTCCTTTCCTTTTATAAAATGGCTCAGAGGGTCTGGAAGTAACTGGTGTTTTGCAATGGGAACCAGAAACAGCAGGTTAGGAATCAAGATAGAGAAAGGTACCCGAGGGAAGGGGCCCCCTTTCCACCCCTGGACCCCTGAAGTGCTCTGGATGAATTGGGCTGGCTGTGATTTTGGGGTGCCTCACCTGGGTGAACTGCTCCTGCCTGCCCAACCTCCTCCCTTTCCGGGATCCAGCCATCTGTTGAGAATCAGGCAGTGCCCCAGGTCGGAGTGAGTGGGCTTCAGACTCCATTAGCTCACTGAAGAGGCAGCTCAGCAGTCATGATACAGAGCTCGGGCTTCAAAGTAGGACTGCCTGGGTTTTGGCTGTGGCATCCTGGGCTAGTAATGCAACCTCTGGAGCTTTCTCATTGGTAAAATAAAAGTGCAAATACTGCAGGCTGGGAGGATACACTGAAAAATGCACTTAATGTTCTTAGCACAGTGCCTGGCATAAAGTCAGCGAGCCCAATAAACAGTGGTGATGTTGTTATCTGCTTTTTTTGTCTCTCTTCATCATGCTTCAGGCGTAAAGGTCTTGTGCATTATTAAATGCTTGGGCACAGTACGTGCTGCTGCTTGAAGTGTGGGAGTGTGGCCCAAGGCTAGCTGAACTCTTTCTGCTACAAGAACTGGCTTTCCTGGGGAAAGTCGTGGATCAGGTTGACCTTGACTATTGCTGTCCGGTGTAATGTGTCCTCTTTGCCTTGGGTGCTCAAAGTGTGGGCCACTGGCCAGCATCGTTGGCATCACATAGAAATGCAGCCTCCATAGGGACATGGATGAAGTTGGAAATCATCATTCTCAGTAAACTATCGCAAGAACAAAAAACCAAACGCCGCATATTCTCACTCATAGGTGGGAATTGAACAATGAGATCACATGGACACAGGAAGGGGAATATCACACTCTGGGGACTGTTGTGGGGTGGGGGAAGGGGGGAGGGATAGCATCGGGAGATATACCTAATGCTAGATGACCAGTTAGTGGGTGCAGTGCACCAGCATGGCACATGTATACATATGTAACTTACCTGCACAATGTGCACATGTACCCTAAAACTTAAAGTATAATAATAAAAAAAAAAACCCTTGGGCTCAAAAAAAAAAAAGAAATGCAGCCTCCAGCATCCTTCTTAGACATGCAGCACCCTGGGCCCCCTCCAGACCTAGTGAATGATAACCTGTATGCTGCCAAGATCTCTAGGTGATCATATGCACCCAAACTTTGAGAAGTGCCTCGACATTGTATCAGCTTATGGGGATAGAGCCCTAGTGTTGGGTGTGTATGGTGTGTGTGTGTGGTGTGTGTGTAGGGAAAAGGAGGGGAAGGATGAACAAATGAGATAACTGAAAACCAACAGAAGTTAACCTGTGACTTTGTGCATCCCATCTGTTGTCACATCGACTCTTATCACCTGTTGACTTCTCTTCTCCCAGGGGCGGTCCTAGAGCTGGGTCTCAGCCCTCTTTTTTTTTTGTTTCTTAGATGGAGTCTCGCTTTGTCGCCCAGGCTGGAGTGCAGTGGCATGATCTCGGCTCACTGCAAGCTCCGCCTCCCAGGTTCACGCCATTCTCCTGCCTCAGCCTCCCGAGTAGCTGGGACTACAGGCACCCACCACTACACCCGGCTAATTTTTTGTATTTTTTAGTAGAGACGGGGTTTCACAGTGTTAGCCAGGATGGTCTCGATCTCCTGACCTCATGATCCACCTGCCTTGGCCTCCCAAAGTGCTGGGATTACAGGCATGAGCCACCGCACCCGGCTCAGCCCTCTTTACTGTGCACCCTCCATACAAGCTCCCTCCCTGGCTCTCAGGACTGAATACATATTTGAGTAAACGCAGCAAAATTATTTAAATTATTTAATTATTTCTACGTAAATGTGAGTTCCCTCTCATTGATTCTGAAACCCAGGCACACATAGGAGTTGGGGTGGTAGGAGCACAGGGGATAATAGCATGGACCGGAAGGAAAGAGAGACCTGTTTCGTTCCCTTTATCTCACTGGATTTTTCTTCTCAATCTGCTCTACTGCCTTGTCCTGCTCTGTTCTCTCTCAGTGCGGGACAACCCCATGCCTTCATCCTGGATCCTCTGTTGCCAGCTGTGCTCTTTCCCCAGATAATTTCATCGAGTCCCTTGGCTTTAGATCCATACCCTGGTGACTCTTACTGTATCTCTAGCCCTTACTCTAGACTCCTATGACCTGCTGTCGATTTGACATCTTCATTTAGCTGTGGTCTCAGTTGGGTTTTCTAGCTGCAGACAGTACCTGAGGCAGGGATATACCTATCCTGCCCTTTCTCCTGAGAGCATGCCCTCAATCAATCCTACGTAGGAGGGAGGCAGAATAGGGCAGGAGAAGAGGCTAAGTAAAGATGTGGTGCCTGGCAATGTCCTGCCTTGGCCTGAGCCACTGGTGGGGTGGGCAGTTGGCAGTGTAACCTCCCTAGGGTCCCCTGGTTGGGCTGCCTTCACCAAGGCAGTTCTCTAGAGAGAAGATTCACAGTACTTTCAGCAACTGAACTGCACCAACCAGAAAAAGGGGATCTCGGTGGAATGTCAACAGCATCCGCTACAGATATCCAAGAAGCCTCTAGAATTTAATATGCCTCTGGTTGCTCTTCCCTCACAAACTGAGACCTCCCACAGACTTTCCTGTCTCAGCAAATGGCAACTCCGCATCACCCATGCACTCAGGCCCCAGCCTAGAGATCACTCTTGGTCCTTCCTTCCTTCAGCTCCTGCATCTGGTCCATCGGCAGATCCTGTTGACCTCACCTCCCAAATGCATTGGCTGCATGCACACTGTCTGCACTGCTGTCTCTCCAGAAAGCTAATTAACATATGCGTGACCTCATATACTTGTCATTTTTTGTGGTGAGAACATTTACAATCTACTCAGCCCTGGAAATCACTGGTCTATACTTCCCATTCCTTTTGTGATCCTTCTTCACACAGCAGCTGGGTTGAACCTCTTTAGAAGTGGATATCGAATCCCACATTCCGTAATGGGAAACCCTCCAGTGCCCTCTTATGGCACCTGGGAATGAAATTCAGACTCCTCACCATGGCCTGGGTGGAATCCTACATGATCTGACCTCTGCCCGTCTCCCCTCCCCCACACTCTTCTGCCTGTCTTGTACAGGGGAGGTAGAGGAGTTAGGGAGGTAGGGGAGGTAGGGGAGCTAGGGAAGGTAAGGGAGAGGGGAGGTAAGGGAGCTAGGGGAGGTAGGAGAGGTGGGGAAGTAGGGGAGGTAGGGGAGCTAGGGGAGGTAGAGGAGGAGGAGAGGTAGGGGAGGTAGGGGAGGTAGGGGAGCTGGGAGAGAGGAGCTAGAGAAGGAGGGGAGGTAGGGGAGGAGTGAGAGTAGGGGAGCTAGGAGAGGTAGGGGAGGTAGGGGAGCTGGGGGGGAGGGGAGCTAGAGGAGAAGGGATGGTAAGGGAGGAGGGGAGGCAGGGGAGGAGGGGAGGTAGGGGAGGAAAAGAGGTAGGGGAGCTAGGGGAGGTAGGGGAGGTAAGATGTGACTCTCACATGTGTGTCCATCTTTTTTCCTTTAGTAGATTGGAGGGCTCTTGAGGGGAGGAACCATGATTGTCCCTAGATTTTGTGTGGGCAGCACCCAAGGTTGACATTCAAGTGTGTGCTCAAATGTCACCTCCTCCCCTAGAGTCTCTTTGCAATCACAAGATCCAGTCCCTTGCTGTACTGTCACCCCATTTTATTTTCTTCAGAGCACAGATTACTACCTGACATTGTTTTATCCATTTATGTGTGTGCTTGTCCCGACCGCCTTAAATGTAGAGCCCACGGGGCCGGGGCTTGTGTGTCTTACTCCCTGTGTCTCCGTCTCCGGCACTAAGAACAGCGCTGGGCACATAGTAGGTTCAAATATTTGTTGGCTGAAAGACTGAACACTGGAGGAAGCGAACAAAGAGATGTGAATCAGGGCTGCTGGCTCTCTGGAACCTGGAGGGGTTCACTGTAGACCAGGTAGTCTCCATCCAGAAAGTTCATTGTAGGTTATAGGTTGTTCTTTTTCCAATTTTCTTATCAGAATGGGCAGAGCAGGAAATCAAACCCTGTTTCTTGCTTATATCTCAGACCACCACGAAAGACAGACACATCTGGAGAAGACTGCGCACACCCTGGAGAGGAGTCTTAGCTCTTCCTGACCGCCCCGCAGAGACTTACTCAGCTCCCCTCAGGAACTCTCTGTCACTGAGGCCCAAGGAGCTGGTTAATATCAGAAGCCTTTTTTTTTTTTTTTTTTCCAGTCTCCTGAATTGGCTCCTGACTTGGTATTACCAAAATCCTGACAAAGTCTGCGAGTTGCATGTCCAGGGAACAGACACAAATTATGTTCTCTCCTGGATGATGACTTTGTTTGAAGAACAAGAAGCAGGATTTTCCGGATTGGAGATTCTGAAGGCAGTGATGAAGTTAAGCCACTCAGATCTCTGAATTGTGTTCTGATTTTGGCAAGTTTTGCAAGGAGAAGGCTCAATACCAGGGCCAATCAATCAGCTGCCGCCAGCTGGATTGGATTTTTGCATTTAATTTGGTACCAAGGGACCAGGGAGGAGTAAGCCTCTCTGGGTTCAAGCTTTGGGTTAGGCCATGGGGCGGGACAGACCGCCAGTCCTGTAAACTTTCAGAGCTGGGGAAGGAATAGTGGAAAAATTAGTGTTTAAAGGGCCAGGCGGCAGATGCAGGAGAGGTTTGGATTCCTTCTCCTGCTAAAGCGCTTCTCTCTTGTGGCCTCAGGTCCTAGGGGCTCTGCAGAGGATCAAGTGGTCTTTTGTTCAGTGGCAGCAGAACCCCAGTTTCTGTCCTGTGGCCAGCTCCTCTGACCAATCCTGTCAAATTGCTGAGAAACCATGTTCCTTCCCTCACACTCTCTGCTCCTCACTGGGGCCCCATCAGGGATGAAGCTTGCTGGCTCCCTGTTGTAGCCAAATGGCACATAGGCTCCAAAGAGCCATAATTGGGTGTGGAATGGTGAAAAGTAAGTTGGAGTCAGCAGACCGCATTGAAAGCCATGTTTTAGCACTTCTTTACATGGTGACCTTGAGGAAGTCACTTGACCTCTCTGAACCTCAGTTAATTTGCCCAGGATTGCTTATAGATTGCTGTGAAAACCTGGATGTGGTGATGATGATGATGATGACAACAATGGCTCACATTAACTGAGTACTCAACCCGTGCCAGGCCCAATTCTAAATTCTTCATGTGTCTTCACTTGCACTTCACTTTGCTTAGAACATCCTTATGTGGTGGTTCCGTTATCATGCCATTTTACAGATGTGGGAACTGAGGCACAGAGAAGCTAAACAACATGCCCAAGGGCAAAAACTAGAGCTAAGGATTTATTGAGGTAACATGTGTAGAACATGCTTCATGTTGTGCTGACTGACTTCCAGTTGTTCCAGCATGCAAGGAGGCTTCAAAAAGTCTGGGCTTTGGGTTTGGTTTTGCAGGTCATCAACTTCTGAGCATTGGCTGTGTGTCTGTGCTGGGGCCTACAAGTGCTGGACAGGAAAGGCTTTATAATTGCTTGAGAATGTGAGGGGATGGAGGATAGGGAGTAGGGCTAAATAAGATGGTAGGAGGAGCCGGGCGTGGTGGCTCACACCTGTAATCCCAGCACTTTGAGGGGCCAAGGCGGGCAGATTGCTTGAGCTCAGGAGTTTGAGACCAGCCTGGGCACATGAAAACCTGTCTCTGGCTAATACAAAAAATTAGCTGGGTGTGGTGGTGAGTGCCTGTGGTCCCTGCTACTTGGGAGGCTGAGGTGGGAGGATTGCCTGAGCCCCAGAGGCAGAGGTTGCAGTGAGCCAAGATTGCGCCACTGCACTCCAGCTTGGACGACAGAGTCAGATTCCATCTCAACCACCACAACAAAAAGGTGGTAGGAGGGAAACTTCTGAGGAGGGGCAGGATTGCTTGGGGGTGGAGACACTTCTCCAGCCATTGCTCTGGTTTTCTGAAGGGAGGCTAGCAGGGCCTGGTGCTAGTACTTGACTGCTCACTTCTGAACCAAGTACTTGGCAGGACTGAGCATTCCGCAGGGACTTTCAGGTCACCTCCTCCAGGGGTAATGGATCCAAGTTCCTTTGTGTCCTGTAACTTGAAGCTAAGAGGGACCCCTTGAGGAAACTAGAAGGGGAATAAACAGAGGGGTGAAGGGGTCAGTGCAGGGAAGAGAAGGCAGTGGGGAACTGGGCAAGTAGGGAAAGGAGGGATGCTGGGCACGATGCAGTGCGATTCCTGCCAAAGAGAAAAGGTGCTTTGAATGAAGTCCAGGAAGCTTCAGATCTGAGGCCCAGTGAGGAGAAGGGACTTGCCCAAGGCCAGGCCTGGAGGAGGATCTGTGTATCTGAATGCTTCAGGCTGGCACCCAGATGGCTGGTGCTGGTCACTGGCTTGCCAGGCTGGAAAGCAGGAGGTTGGGCTTACCTTGAGTCAGCCCTCCTCCTCCAGGAAGCAGGCAGACTTCCTCAGCTATGCCGGGTCTGTGTGCAGCTCTGATTTATTTAGAGATTTTCCTTGTCTGAATCAGAGATGGTTTTTCTTGGCAAATTGCGACTTTTTCAGAAGGCAAAAATGCAGTCTCCTCGTAGTCTGGGTCAGCGTAATCCCTTGTTTGTTTATCCAGGCTCAGTGTGTTTGAGGCTAGAGCCAGAGCCAGCCAGGGGTGAGGGTCCGACCCAGCCCAGACAGCTTTATAGCTGGATTTGCAGACTCCAGCGAGGTTCCAGCTCTGGATCTTCCTGATACTTGGTGTGGTGTGGCTGGGTGCCTTGGGGTTTCTATGTGCACTACTTTAGAGGTGCTCATTGGGGGGGGGGTCCCTTTTCTGCTTCCCAGGACTTTATTTCAGAGTACAAGTGAAACAAGAGCCTGCTTCACATATCAATTTGGGAGGAAAGTCTAGATTAATGGAGAATTCTTTGAACTCCATTTTGCCTAATTAATGTCCCCATCTGAGTAGAGTTATTAATATTATATATCTTCAAAGCCTGAATAGTTAAAGCATGCATATATTAAATATAATGCTTCCTCTGCTTATGTATGTTCTTATTTTCTACACTTGTCATAAATTTAACAGTTGGGGTCAAGCCCCCAACTCTTAGGTGGTGTTGATGCTGGGATATTGGACAGGGAAAGATACCTTTCTGGAGAAGGAATGACCATCTGGAAGTCTCTGTACACTGGAGTGAAACTCTCTGGAGGGTCCTGATCCCTCAGGAAGGTCTCTTCCAGGAGCTGGGAGTCTCCCTGGGGTGGCAAGCTTGCAAGCTGCATAGGAAGAGACCTTCTTGAGGTGGCATCTCATGTCTTTATAGTGACTGTCCAGCATCTGCCACATCAGAGATCCCTGGAGGCTCTATGCTCACCCATTATGGAAGGAAGAGGGAGGAGGCACCCCATTTGCTGAAGCCTTTCCCTTCCATTCCCTACTCCATCTGCCTCCCCCAAACAATTTCAGTCTGAGGGCTGTGGAAGAGTCCTAATAAACATAGCTACCATTTATTGAGTATTTACAGTGTGCCAGGCTACAAGCTTTACATGCATCATCTCACTATTCCTCATGACCAATCCATGGAATGAGCATTCTTATTTTACAGATGAAGAAGCTGAGGCTCAGAGAGGTTAAGTGACTTGCCTAAGGTCATGCAGCAAGTAAGTCATAGAGCTGGGATTTGAAATCCTGGTCTGTCTGATTCTAAACGCCATACTCTTAACTACTGTGCTACGTTGGCCACAGAGATGCCTGAGAAACCGAGTGCTTTCTAAGACATTGGGGTGTTTTAGAGACATGTCCTGGAAGCTGTGTGAGAGGGAAGCCTGGGGCTCAGGGAAGCCAGAGTATTGAATCTTGGAGGCTTCTTTGGGAATCCAAGCCCCTGGAGAAGAAGGGAGGGATATGATCTCCCGGGGGAAAAGTACAACTCAATAAAGAGCTTCTTGGTTCTGGATTAAACACAGGTGGAACTGCTTCTTACTGGTAATTGGGAGTTTGGCCAGATTGTGGGGCTTGTTTCTTGGTCGGACAGGGAAGGAGGCAGCCCCAGAGGCGTTAGGCTGACGAAGGAAAAGAGAGGACTTCTTACTCAGAAACCTCTTCCTGGTGTCTGGGCCAAGCTAGGCTCAGTCTCTTTTCTGGAGATGCAAGTAGGGTCTGGTACAGGACTTGAGAGTTCGGCCCCACATCTGTGGTGACCCTCCCCTAGGGAGGCAGAGATGTGGCTGGGGGAGCAGCCCTAACCCCTCTATCCACTTCAGAGATGGGCTGTGGAATCCACATGTGCTTCTGCTGCTTGGCTTCTGGATCATTCCTGATTCTGTTCCCACCTCTGCCCTCACCCCTTTCATCCCCAGTGACTGTACCCCTGACGGCACCCTTCCCACTCCCCTGACAGCACCCTTCTCACCCCCGACAGCACCCTTCTCACCCCCTTGACAGCACCCTTCCCACTCCCCTGACAGCACCCTTCTCACCCCCCTGACAGCACCCTTCCCACCTTTGCACCTCTCCAGCCAGTTACCGAGGGACCTCACTGCCCATCCCACCACACTGCCCGTCCCAGAAGGCCGTCAGCTGCTGGGTCACCTCACTTGAGAGGTCTGTAGGGGCACTTGCGATATGCCAAAAACATTGCTCAGGATGGATGGATGTGCTCTTGGCATGAGGGTGAGCAGAAACCGAGTCCTCTTTTGTGCAACATTATGTTTAAATTGCTTGAACCAAACTGTGGCTTTGGGGCAGGGCTGTTTTTCCCCTTAGCAGCTGACTGGGTGCAGAGGAACAACACCGAGTCAGTTCCAGCCACTTTTTCTGGGTAAGTGATGGCAGCCAGGTCACTGGGCTGGGGTTTCAGGAGTAGGAGGTCTGAGGAGGGGCCCCTGGGTATGCAAGAGAAAGGGTCAGGAAATGGGAGTTCCTGGGCCTCAGGGCTTAGGCCTCAGAAAAGCTCTGTCAAGGGAGGACCTTGAGAGCCTGGCCAGCTAGTGGCTTCTGAAGCCGGCTTCCCAGGCAAGGACACTCGCACCCCAGTGCCTGATGCAGCTCTTGGCCTGGAGCTGGGAATGCAGGGGGTGACCTGATTCCATTGCATTTGCTGAAGTAGGCTGGAACCAGAGATGGCGACAGCTGCTTCCAGAATCTTCCTCTAAACCATCTCCTGTGTTGATTCTTCTTTTCCATCTCCACTGCCACAGTGTAGCCCGGGCTGCTGTCAACACCTCATGCTTGCATTTGTGCCAGTGCCTCTTAACTGTCCATTTTGCATTTATTCTCTTTCCCCTTCATTCTGTTCTGCCCTCTGTGGCCAGAACAAGCAGCTGAAAACATCAGTTTTATGGAGTGACTTTCCTACCCAAGCTTCCACGGGTTCTTTCTGGGCCACAGAACTGAGGCTCGGCTGTCTTGAGGGAGCCATCCCACCTTCACACACACATCTGGCAGCAGCCACATGGGCGTCTCCTCTGTCTCCTGCGCACGCATGGCCGTTTTATTCAGGGTGCTCTCCTCTGCCTGACATGCCTTTCCTTGTCTCAGCCATGAGGCCAAATGTTATTTATCCTTCAAGGGGCAGCCTGAGTCCCGCTCCCTCCGGGCAGTCTTCCCAGCTGCCCCAACTCCTCCTTCTCCAAGACCTTCAGCTCCACTCGCTGTCGTCCTCTGGACAATTCCATGACAGGCGGGCAGTGTATAGCTCTTCCTTGTTTGTTGGTCTTTTCTCTTGACCCAGAGCATTGGCTTTTGGAGGAAGGAGCCAGATCATGTTCTTTGGGAGCCGAGAGCAGGCGCTGGGTCAAGCCTCTAATGAGCACTTAAGAAATAATTGTTGAATTGATCAACAGGAAATAAGCTTAGATTGCAGCACAAGGGATTTAGGTTGGATTTAAGGAAGGATTTCTAGAGAGCCATTAGATGTTTAGAAAGGATGGTTGAGGGAGACTATGGCAGTACCAGGTCTTACCACAATTATGAAAAATAAGAGAAGATTCTCCTGAAAATCAGGGGATGTGGCGGTGGCAGCTGTCAAGGTTTACATGGAGAAAGGTGGGGAAGGAGAGAAAGAAATGGCCACGCTTTAGTGTCCAGTTAAAGGACTACAGACTTTTGGCTGGAATCTGCCTTTCTACTTCTGATTCTTGTCATTAGCTGAAGGCTTTCTTCACTTTTCCCTCCTGTGACGCAGCTTGAGTCAAGCTATACCTCAAGGCGTGGGATGAGAAGTGGAGCAGGTGTCGCGCAGGGAGCGGGGCACTGACCTCACCTGGGCCAAAGCCACGGAGCATCCGCCTGTTCTGGCAGTCCAAAGAGTGGCTTTGCCATCCCGTTCCTCGGAAACCGAGCTGTTCCTCAACCCTCCACCAGGTGCGTGGTGGGTTGTATGGTGAAGGCATGCTCAAGGGAACGGGAACACCCTTCTTCACCACTACCCTCTGTGTTTCGCAAAACACGAGTCCACCAGCGGGGTGCTTTGTTTTGCCTGCAGATGTGTGAAGCCACAGGCACAGCCCCTGAACAGGAACAGCTTCCTGAAGGGCTCAGGAGGGGGTCAGTGGCTTTATAGTAAACTTGCTGTTTTGCTGTAGAATGCACGACTGTGTTACAGGTGATGAGCTTCCTCTGCTGCGCTGGGGCCTTCCGGGACTTTACTACCACGCCACCCTCAGCCCCACATGCCTCCTCCTGTCCCTGGGGCTAGGGGTGTGCTGAGTGAAAGGAGTGGTGAAAGTGAGGAACAAAGCCGCCACAAAGGCATCAGGAGGAATGGGGGCAGTGGGAGCTGGAGGAACCTTTCCGTGCCATTTGGGCTTCAGATGCAGCATTGTTCATACAGGTGCAGCCCTCTCCTCCAGCTCCCAAAGGCCGGATTAGGCACATTCAGTCTTTGTTCTGATATCACAGCCGGCCTCTGCTCTATTCATTCAAAGGCAGCTTTGTGGTCCTGGGGACCGACCCTTGTGCTTTGGGAGCCCCTGTGCCGGATGATGGAGAGACACTGGCAGGGCAGTGTGGCTTTTTCCTGGTGACCACTTACAGGAGCTGTGATGGAGTGGGCGGGGGGTGCAGAGCAAAGGCAGCTCTGGCAGGGCTGGAAGTATTTTGGGGACGCTGGCAGCAGTTCTTCTGTCACCTTCTGTAAGCCCATGAGACATTCTGAGCAATTCTGACGGAAGCTGTGCAAGACTACACCAACCTAGGGCAGCAGTTTTAAAATTTCTTGAAGACATGGAACTCTTCTTACATCAAATCAGACTGTATCCTCGGAGGCCAGACCACTGAGAGAGTTTTAACGATGAGTATACTTAGGGTGACATACATTATGGGGTGCAGAGCAAAAGTTTAAACGGATCGATTCTCTGAGTTTTACCCATAGCAAGCGCAGGTGAAAAAGGGTAAAGTTTTCTTACAAAATACATCTTTACGATATAGTTTTTATCTTACTCTTTTACTTTAACCCAGTGGCCCTTCTGGGAAAGGTCTAAATAAAAAGTAGATGTTTAGTGTACTAGTATTTTGTTTATTTTCAGAAACAGGATGGCAGTTGTAGGCTTGTAATAACATCGTTCTCCCATTTAAAATGTTCATTATTTTTAAAAATTCATTATGGCTATTTCTGAAAAATGAAAGACTTTTTTTCTCACTACGGTTAGTAACGCATGTACTGTTTCTGAATTTAAAACTCGAAATATCTTCCACCTCTTTTTGTCATGGTTCTTTATACAGCTGTGTGTTAAAAATCACTGTAATACAAAATTAGAAAGAAATGAGCTCACACAAATGTAAAAGACATTTTTTTGTTTTTGTTTTTTTTAGACAGATTCCTTCTCTGTTGCCCAGGCTGGGGTACAATGGTGTGATCTCGGCTCACTGCAACCTGCGCCTCCTGGGTTCAAGCGATTCTCATGTCTCAGCCGGGACTACAGGTGCACACCACCACGCCTGGCTTATTTTTGTATTTTTAGTAGAGACAGGGTGTCACCATGTTGGCCAGGTTGGTCTTGAACTCCTGACCTCAAGTGATCTGCCTGTCTCAGCCTCCCATAGTGCTGGAATTACAGGCATGAGCCATCGCGCCTGGCCAGAAAATTGGCTATTTCACAAAATATACGAACTTTGACTTTGTTTGCAAACCAATATCTAGAATCCTTGCTAACTTCAGTGAAAGTATGTTGAAACCATGGAATGCAGTTTAAAAAACTGATTTAGTCAATAATAGAAGTATTAATGTAGTAACATCTAAGATTTTTCAAACAGTTTTTATGTGCCAACCCACTCCTTTATTCTCAGAACATCTTTGATACTGTAACTGCCATATTTCCCTGCCTTAACAGATGAGGAAACTGAGGCTCATAGAGGTAAGTATCTTGATCAAGGTCCAAGGACCAAGGACTGGATCCCAGGTGTGTCTCACTGAAAGTCCATGTTTTTACCACCTGCCTTGCATTTTCTGCCCAGTACAGAGGACCTTCCCAAGCAGCACCCCTTTCTTTGCTGTGTCCCGTTGAAGGCTCACATCTCGTTTCTGTTAGAAGCATCACACCTGATTGACGACTGGGGTATTGTCATTGGCCCAGGGCTTTGACACTGAGTTAGTCTGGCATCCATCTCCATCCACTGAGGCATACATGAGGACAGCCCCTTCCCCCACATCAGAAATAGAATGGCATTGATTCTGAATTTTGTCCCTCATATTTTCGTCCTGCTGTGTTAGAGAGCAGCTCCCCAGGAGAGAGACAGAGCAATCTCCAATCTAGCCAGATGGGGCAGGAAGGATGGGGTGGGACTGAACCACAGGGGAGAAGTGTTGGGTCCTAGAAAAATTGCTGCTGAGGTCCAGGTGTTATGGCCTTTGAAGGACTCAGCATCTTTGTTTAGTCCTACTCCTCTCCTTTTTAAGGCAATAGATGGGAGGAGGTAAGAATGTGGTGGCAGGATCTTAGAAACCTACATCTTCTTTACTAAACTATGCAAAAACATCATTTGCTGAGCCTTTACGTAGTCCAAGGCTGGATTGAGGGTTTAGCTCCTTTGGATCTTCACACAGTTCCTTTGTCCTTGTTGGCTGACATATAATGGAGCCATAGGTCTGGGTTTGAATTCTGATTATATGGCCTTGATCAATTGCTCAACTTTTCTGAGTCTCAGTTTTTCCATCTGCAAAGTGTGATGCAGAAGATTACCTCTTGGGTGGTTGTCAGGATCAATTAAAATAATGTATTTAAAATTCTTAGCCCTGCCCCTGGCACATAGAAGGCATACAATAAATGAGAATCCCCTGGAAACTTATTTCTATTCTACTACGACTTCTTCCTCTCTAATTCCCTCTTAGAATGCTGTAAAATTTCAGCAGTGCAATTGGGTGCTTTATAGTCTAGGTTTTATATAAACGTAGTCTTCTTTCTTGGAACTTCTGTACTAAAATATAATTTTTAAGGCAGTTTTCTGGTGGAGACAGGGACCCCAAATAGATTTAGATCTGGCATGGGGAATCTGTTTAAGGTAAAGCAAACTCTATTTTAAGTGTCTCCTTCAGAGATGCTTTTAAATGCACCAAAAGTTGGGGAGATATACCCTATCGAGGTAAAAAGGAGAAAATTTAAAATTGTCTTTTTCTGCTTTCCCTAGAAGAAATAGTTTCTTATACAAGACCAAACACTCCAGCACAAGTCATCCTTAGCCCTATCTTTTTGGAGGCCGATCAGAAGGTAGTCAGCCCTGTATTTTAACCTAGCCTAAGTACTCTGATTAGCTTGAGCAACTTCAGAAGTTGGACTGTGGCCTCCCGAGCCCCTCTTCCAGCTAGTTTGCTGGGGTCTCTTTAGAGTTGATATGTTTTTCTGGATCAGGTCAGGAATGGAATTGCCTTTTAAAGAGGCACCTGTGTTGTGACCCAGACCAAGAAGAACCTCCTCCAAGGAGCTTGCTACATATGGGTGGCAGCACAGGGGTGGTTGTGCTTTGGTGTATCCCCACTCTGAAGTCTGTGCCTGGGACCTGACTCTGCAGCTCAAGGGTACTAAGGCCCTAGAAGGATGTGAAATAGGAACAGTGAGGATTGCGTCCACAAGACCATGAGGGGCAGGAACTATGGCAGTGTGCCCCTCCCTGCAGATCCTGTGCCTAGCACAGTGGCTGACCTTAGAAGGGGGTTAGTAAATTTTATGGAATGAATGAATGTGGCAAGTTGTGGAGCTAGTGTATGAAACTACCTTCAGGTTTTGAATTGTTTTGCAAGGAAACGAATGCCAGGGGAGTTTTGTCCTAAGGGCATCTTTCAGCAATGATGGGAGAGCCAATGTCCCTCCACATCCCTCCCCTACCTGAAGCTAGAGCTGCATGTCTTGCAAGGTCTTATTTTTGGCCCTGTGATTTTCATTTCTCCCCCATTCTCCCAGTTGACGACATATCACCACCGTTTGTCACCTTCTAGTCTAAGGGCCCATACAGGTTACATGTGTGCCCTAGAGAGGCTGCTGAGTGCTGCTGGCAGCCCCTATCACAGCACCACTTTGGCTTGGGACATTAGAGTTCATCCCAACTGGTGAGATTCAGAGCTGCATCATAGGGAAGGCTGAAGGCTGCCTGTCTGTGTCATCTGAGCTGAAGAGGGAGACTACGTGGTGAGGATGCAGTTGCCTGGGTAGACGCTGCCCGAGAGGGCATCTGGGCCTGTAATGCTAATGACACTGTTGAGAAAGGACACTGAGTTGTTCTGTGCTGAACTGAGAACCGTAGGTGTGACACAGAGGAACAAGTAACCCCATCCGACTTCCAGAGATCAAGAAGCTGAGAAGGCATCCTTCCTCCTTCCCCTCCCACTGCGAGTCTGGGCAAGCTTCACTCAGTCCCCGGCCTTGTGTGGGCCATTGCCGGCCAGCGTTGGATGCTTTCGAGGTGACAGCAGAATTTGGTGTAGAACTTTGGGTGCAACTTGGCTAAAGGCAGGTCTGGGTCAATCTGTTTGGATTCTGTGTGTGCCTCACTCTCATCCCTTTAAAACAGGTGTTTTTTAGGAAACTTAGAACTAAAGAAAAGTGCCAAGAAAAAAGCCAAACCCACCTATAACCCATCTGTATTCCTACCATTCAGAGACAGTCACTATTAACATTTTGGTGTATTTCCTATCTTTTTTCTTTCTCTTTTTCTGTCTGGAGTGGGAGGAAGATTACTTACATATATACACACATAAGTATGTATTATATGTATGTATATTTATATACATGTTTGATATGCTGCTTTGGTTTTAGTTAATTTTATATTGTGAGCATTTCCCCGGTCAATAAAAAGTCTTGAGAACTGCTTTGAAGGCTGGGTGAAAAGTCTTTAGTACCGAGTCTTTTGGGTGCTATCCTTCGCATCAGAAAAGCCTGTGGAGTTCCCGTTCTTTGAGAGTGTGCAGGCTTTGCTTGGTGTGCCCTGCATGCTCTCTGGGAGTAGATCCACGCACCCCTTGCTATCTTGTTTCTACAGGACTGCTTAACAGATGGGATCTGCTAAGTGCAAAAGCAAGGGTCCTCTCAATCAGTTTGCCTAATCCCATGTTTGAGGGAAATCTGACCTTAAGGGTTATAAATGTCTGGACTAATAGAAAAAGATCCTCATAGTCAAATACAGGTTTTTATCCTTAAAAGAAAGATCTTTGCTCTGCCCTGGAACTGAAAGGGTTAGTACATGGAAGAACCATTCTTTCTCTCCCTCAGGAGTGGGTTTGCTTTGGTTTTCCACTGATCTCCCGTTCCTGCCTGTAGAATTTGACATGGTTTTATTTACTTTTCCTTGGCCCAGTTTGGGTCAACAGGATTTCTCTCCTGCTCAGAACAGCCTCACAGTTGTGCGAAGTCAGACGTGAGCCTGGGGCCTGGGCAGCGGTCATCAATCCTTGTCCGAGCGACGCAGTGGGGATTTTCAGCTTGAGATGGTCTGACAGCACCAGCGCCACCGCCAGTCCCACACGGGCCAAGCTATTTCTTCTCCTCTTTTGCCTGTGACTTTGAAAGCATTTTGTGTGTGTGTTTGAGGGTATGCACACATGCATGCTCACATGTGTGCATGTATGTGCTTGTGTGTTTGGTGATCTGAAGCCAGGCATCAATCAGTACAGCAGGATCTCAAATGACAGTGGAAATAGCAATGAAAGGAAGCACACGAGTTAAACACACACAGCCCCAACAGAATTCGATGATATAGCAAGACTGGGATTTCCTCTTCTGTTTGTTTTAGTCTGCACTTGCTCAGCTTCATTCCCAGGGCTTAGTGCTGTAAGGGAGTGGATTTCCTCAAGTGCTGTGGATAAAGCATTTCTTCCTCTGTTATCTCCCTTGTCAGTGTAAATCTCTCCACTGTGTAAGTGGAAATGAAGATGAGCCTGTGTGTATGCCATAGGATTTCACCCAAATTAAACAGGCACTTAAATGACATTTTCCTTCATGATAATCCTATGACACTGAAATATACCAGTTCTCCATTTAGTTATTACAGAGCCATGACATACTCCCCAGGGGCTGGGAGAGTATAGTACTCTGCCTCTTCTTCCTGCTATGTTTAGAATTTGTGTGGAAGTCTTTTATCGTGGGTGGGCTATGTTGAGGATGTTTTGGGCCCTTTTGTATTGATAAGGCGAACAGTCGGTGGTAAAAGCACAATATGCGAGTGGATAAATATTTTCTAAGGTTAGAAAACGAATAGCAGCAACACCAAGAATCCCATTAGTGGCGTCGTGAGGGCTAACGGCAGCTCTGCAGCAGGATGAGAAAGGAGACCCAGACAAGAGGAGAGTCTGTCTTGCAGATTCAGTGGCTCAGGCCTGGAGAGTGGCTTTTGGGCTTCTTACCCCTTAAGATGTTGTTGGGCTGCTGCTGTACTGGGGATGGAGCAGGAAGCACACTGGGTGGGGCTCACCTGGCCCATTTGGCTCATTGAAGGAGGGACAAGGAGTGTCCATGACTTCTGTCGGTGGCGTGAGGGTCTCTTATAGGACACTGATAAGGTCTCCATTCACCTCCTTTGGGGAACATACTGTGATATCGGAGGGCTTATGTCTGGTGATGCAGAGCAGATCCAGAGGAGAGGAAAACAAAGACTTCCAGTGCTATTGTTTTTGCAAGTAACTTAGCTGGCAGCTTTCTTCTTCCACATTCTTGGTCCTAGACTCTTGAACAAGAGCCAGTGATTGTGCCCTCCAAACGATGACTTCCTAAGGGCTCTTCTCAGTGTGAGGGTGTGTGCACGCATGTCACTGTGTTCATCTGATGGAAGCACACATGCCTTAGCTCATGAACAGGTTCAGCTGATCAGCCCTTTTATTTAAAGCACTATCCAACTCCCACCCCTTTCAAACTCTCCGTCGGACTCTGGGCCAGGTTAGCTTCATTTCAGCCACATTGTGAGTTACTGAGTGTATTAGTCTGTTCTCACGCTGCTAATAAAGACATACCCAAGACTGGGTCATTTATAAAGGAAAGAGGTTTAATAGACTCACATTCAGCAGGGCTGGGGAAGCCTCATAATCATGGTGGAAGGCAAAGGAAGAACAAAGGCATATCTTACATGGCAGCAGGCAAGAGAGCGTGTGCAGGGAACTGCCCTTTATAAAACCATCATATCTTGTGAGATTTATTCACTATCATGAGAACAGCATGGGAAAAAAAACCACCCCCATGATTCAATTACTTCCCATCGGGTCCCTCCTACCACATGTGGGGATTATGGGAGCTACAAGTCAAGATGAGATTTGGGTGGGGAAATAGCCAAACCATGTCACTAAGGCATTTTGTCTCACAGCCAGTTCCAGTGTCATCTTTATGGAAAACCAATCTCTGGATCTTACTGGCTTTTGCAAGTTCTCTCTAAGTTTGGGGCTGCCTGTTGGAATCCCACAGTCTGCTAAGGGGACCCAGTCTCCCCTTAGCTTCTATTCTGATAACTTTTTGATAACTGGTATTTCCATTTCTCTTCTGTCTGTGATTATACAATAGTGCCACATTCACATTTACTCCTAAATTACAATGACTCTAAGACCCTCATCTGCTCAAACAGTAACTCCCCTTAGTCCCCACTTTGGTGTGCCTTGGATACTTGCAGAAATAAGTTATAATTTCCCCTTTGCCCAAAGGATGCTTATTGCTGGCTGTGCCCATGGTGAGAGCCAGGTCCAGGTGAGTGGGACTATCTCCCACTGCTGCCAAAGCTGTCGATTCAGGTGCCAGAGCAGGGATGGGCTTCATGCAGAGGTGGGAAGAAGGACCCACCTCATTTCTGTTTCTCTTTGCCATCTAGCTCTGTGAGTGCCCAGAATCTCTCAAGGGGAACTTGAATCTTTTGGATGCCACTTTCAGCTTCTGCATCTCCCACTTTGTCCAGAATCTCCACAAGTCTCTTGCGAAAACAATTCTGTCTGTTTTGGGATCTTGTCTTTCCAACAAGAGGGGTTCAGTCACTGCCCAGCACCCAGTTGTATTGAGATCAACCCCAGCCATCTTCCCCACTCCCCACTGAACTTCTCCCTCGGTCCCCTAGTGGTAAAACACATCTCACATATCACTGGGTGCAAAGAGCTACCAGTGATGATGAGCTGAAGATGGTGGCCCAGGGTCAGGTGGCACAGGAGTATCCAGCGCTCACTGCCACAAGCCAGCAGGCTCAGTGACATGCTAGATATTTGTGTTCTTAGTAATGCTCAATGAAAACTTAGAGCATATTGCTGGTCAGAGCTCATAGGAGTGTTCAGGATAACTTTATAAGGAGTTACTACCCTTGGCTGAATAAATTGCTCCTGCCAGGTGGAGCGATGGTGCTAATTTAACAAACCCTTCCTATCAGATGTGTGTGTCATTGGGAGGAAGGGCAGGATGCTTAGAACCAAACAGGCATGAAGAAACTCCTTCTTTGTCCTCTTTGCCTTTGCACCCCCACAAGTCTAAGTCCTCTCTTATAATCCATGATCTCTTGGATGCACCCCAAGTGTAAGACCATTTTGTGGCTCCTTGTTAATACCATCAGCTTAATCTCTATTTTTTTTCCCTCAATGCTAGTGGGCTGAGAGGATTAAAAATATCTGGATCCTGGGTCCTGGAGAGCTCTCTGTTTATTTGATTTGGAGTGAGAGGAGTTTTTGTGCTGGTGGCAGACTTTGAGGGATGAGGAGAGGGAATGGGCATGTGACTTTCTCCAGCCTCTGCTTCCCTAGTATTTAGTGACAGGGCAGGGGTGTGTGTGCACAAGCAGAAAATAAAAATAAATGCCTTCCGTCTCTGAGTAAAAGGTTTGATGCCCTGTCGGTGATCAAGGAGGACTAAAACCTAAAGGGCATTTAAGTTGTAGGACTCCACTCATGCAAAGAAGTATTTTGATCTCCACTTGTCCTCCTTTCTCTTTCTTTCTCACGAGGATGCATGCTTCTGGCATCCCGCCCTGCCCTACCTAGCCTCGTGGAAGTCCTGTAGGGCAGCGACAAAGCCCACTGATATTCTCCGTGGGCAGCAACCCTGTTCCATAAGACAGTGATAGGATTTGGTTCTTGGTGCTCTTATTTCATCCAGTTGGTCCAGATTCCACCTGGTGCATTTGCTTTTCAGCCTGGGGTAACCACCTCTCAGGAGGAGGCAGCGTGCATGTAGATGCCTAGTGTAGCACTCAGAAACTCATTGCCTTTGACTAGGCTGTAGTTCTTGGGGGCTGCTGATGGGTTTGCTAAGCTCATCATCTACAGTGTGGCCACACTTATTACCCAGGACACCCAGCCACTTCGTTGGCCCAAATGTGCCCCTTCTTTTCCATCCCCACTGCTGCCTTATTCAAGCTTATTAACCTCCTAAGTGTCTTCTCTGTTGTCTCTCATACCCTTGCCAAAGATTTCCACAGCTCGGGTCTGAGTTTGTGTTTTACTTCCTTCATTGGCTTTCAGTTTTTTAACAAAACAAAACACCAAAGACAGCTGGGAATTTTTAGGATCCTCTATGATCTCTCCCCAACCTGGCCCTAGGGGCTGATTTCTTCTATGAATGGTCATTTCTAAACTCTATCTTGAAATTACTTTGCTTGTCTACTTAGGTGTACCTGTTGTGATTCTCTTAGCTTGTCCTTTCAACATCCCTTCCTACTTGTGAAAATCTTTTAAGATCCAGTTTATGGCTCCTTCCCTGAGAAATTCTCCTGGATCTTTTCAGTCTGAATTTACCTCTCCTTCTAGCCCTACAGAACACAGTGTCAGCTGCTCTGTCCAGCACTCAGCAGAGCCCTGAAGCATAACAGGTGCTCAGTGAGTCTTTGCCAAATGGATGGTTCTTTTTCCTTCCTCCCTGCCTCTCCTCTCCTCTCTTTTCCTTTCTACGAGTTTGCTGTGACCATCTCACATCTTGGATTGTCTGGCATCCCATTTTCCCATATCCTATCTGTTTGTTTGTGACTTAGGCTTTGCTTCCTGGTTTCAAAAATGCAGCCCCAGTGGAGATATGTCCACATGTCAGTCTTTGCAACTAGATCAGCTTGTAGGGGCAGGGCCTGTGTTCTTGTTTATTTTCATAATCCTCAATGTACCTAGCATGGTGGCTTGTATTAAAGGGGGTGGGCAGAGAAATCGCCAGAAACTTCTCTGGGTGCCTATGGGGGTGTCTGATGTGCCCTTCAAAGCAAACATTCTTTGGAATTTTTTCTTTAGTTTTGTGTTTATTGTTTTTATCTTGTTTGTTTGCTGAGTTGTAATTTACATGGGGTACAATTGACCCCTTTTAGGTGTACACTTTTATGAATTTTAACAAATTTATATAGTTGTGTAACCACTACCATAATCAAGATCTAGAATATTTCCATCGCCCACAAACATGTTCTCCTGCTTCTCTCCTTATCTCCAGTCCCTGGTAATCATTAATCCAATTTCTGTCACTTTGGTTTGGCCTTTTCCAGGATGTCACATAATGGAATTATATAGTATATAACTTTTTGAGTCTGGCTTCTTTCACTTGGAATAATGCTTTATTTTTATTTTTTTGGAAATTTGATGACTTGGGCCCTAACCCTCACTTTATGTGCACCTGCTTTTCTGAAAGATTGAGAAGGAGCATGGGTTTGGGGCTGCAGACAGACTCTGTGTGGATTGGGAACATGTAGGTTAACTTGGCCCCGTTTGCGTTCTTATTAGGGTCTCTTTAGATCCAGGGTCTCAGCTGCTTTGTCAAACCCATGGGTTCTCCTCTCTCCTGCCTTCCTACACAGTGGCACCTGGTGTAAGAGAGCCTTCTCCCCTGGGCCCTGGCCCATCATCCCTGTGGCTGCTGGTGGTGGGGGGCACAGTGGAGGAGGGAAGTCGGGTGGGTGGGGTGAAGTGACCGCTAAATTCCTCCCTTGGGGAGGGGGTGGTGGTGGGGTGATGAAGGTCAGGCCTCTCCTAGCTAAAACAACAGAAGTGGCTCCAGCTGCCCAACAGCTGGAGGGGGTGTCTGCTTTCCCTCAGCAGCGTGAAAAGCCCTTTAATCGGGCATGCTGCTGTCAGGCTCTGTCGCAGAGGTGTGTGGAGGAAGAGCAGATGCTGCTGTTGCTGGCAGGCCTCTCCTTCCCTTTGACCTCCCTTATCTTCCCTCTTCCATCTTCACGGAGCCCCCCTCTGAAGCCAGCAGGTCGAGGCCCTTCTTTGCACCTGTGTAAATGCAGTGGTCATGGGGTCAGGGAAGGGTGAGAGCGAGCTGGCAGATATAGGGATGTGGATTTTTAATGCAGATGACGAATTTGATAGTGGGTGGGTGAGTGATGTTTTAATGGGAAACTACTCTCCATTCCCAAAGATGCAGGCCCCAGAGAAGAAGGCCAAAGTCCAGTTTTGCAGATGGCAAAGGATGTGGTGAGAGGCGAACAGTCCCAGGTTGGAGAGCAAGCGGCTGAGCCGCAGCTAGACGTCTGGAATGTGATTCTCTGCTTTTTGTTCCAGGCATTGGCTCCAAGAGTGGCTTTCCCCCCCTTTCAATAGCAGGTTTACCTCCCAGAAATGCTTTTTAGTACTTGAGTTCTAAAAACTTGAGCTGGACCATGATTTACAAACAAGACAGAAAAACATCCCCTCTCTTGGGAGAGCTCTTTTTGCTTCTGGTGCCCTTCTCCTCTTCTGTTCTCCTGGGGGCAACTACTATAGACCCAAACCACTGTTGCCAGAGCTGACAGCAAAGCCCTTTCTGCCCCTCAGTGGCATCTGGGGCATAGTGTCTGATATCCCTACATTGAGGAAGGCAGTGTGGTGTGGAAGAAAGAACCTGGTCTGTGAGGATCAGACTTAGAGGAGTGCTCTACCACTTACTGACTTAACCTTGCTCAGCCTCGGTTTTCTCCTCGTTCATTCAAGCCATACATATTGATTAAATGCCTCATCTGGGCACTGGGGATGCAGCAGTGTCACACCCAGATCTTGGTTTCTGCCCTCAGGGAGCTTACAGTCCGGTGGAGGGGCATGGACAAGCAATGTAAAATTAAATGATGGGCCATTTTAATCACAATTATGGCACAGGCCACAGTGGACCATAGTGGGTGTTCTGGGGGCTCATTACCGGGATCCCGACCTGTTTTGGAAGGCAGCAGCATTTACCCCGGAATTGGAGTTCATCAGGTGGAAGCACATTCCAGGGAAAGGGGCCGGCGTGTGCACAGTCCAGAGGCAGGAAGGAGCTGCAGAGCTGGGCTGTGGTTTCTGCCCTGCCTGTTACCACCCAGCAGGCATACATGTATGGATTGTTCTCCTTCCCTTTCCTTCCAAATAGGCATTTGCAGATTGGACATTTGCAGGTGGAGAAAACTCACCATTATTTACGATGTTGAGGCTATAGAAAAGTGAATTTAGGGTGTCAAAAAATTGACTTATAACTGATTTTTTTTTCCATCTGGCTATTGTTCTTACTCAAGTGCATGCGTATGGTAGCTGCCCGAAAAACTAGAGTGCTAATCACATTGGCTGTTAAATTGTCAGAGTTTTCCACCTTGACATATATTAATTTCAGGCTCATCAATCTAGAGTCTCAGATACTGCCCGAGTTATGGGTGAGATGACATCTCTGGGATGGTGGAAAGGCTTCCTGGAGGCTAAGGCCAGGTTCATTGGGAATGAATTCCATGATGATTTAGTGATATGTGGGTACTATCTCAGCCATACTGGTATATCCTCTTAGAGATTTTTTTCATTTCCATTATTCCAAGGAAAAAATACCATGTTTAAGATGTGACTTTTATTATCTAAGAGATAGATGTTCCTTTAAAGAAAAGAAAGGAACAAATACCTTTAATCACTATACATTTGAGAGCTTTAAGGTATTGTTGGTAGTTGGACAAAGAATATTTCTTTTCACAGTAAGTGACAGAAAAAAGAGCTACTTCTTCATGATATATTTTAGGTAAGGTTTGATATTCATTCATTCATTCCTCAAACATATACTGAACAAACTTTTTTGGTAAGGTGCTGTGTTACGCCCTATGTATATAAAGAGGAATAAGACACAATCTTTTATAGACGTGTAAATAGATAAATGATAATGCAGTATATTGAGGGTTTTGATAGAAGTATAAACACAGTGCAGCAGGAGTGCCAAGGAAGCTAATGGTGGTGTTTAAAATATGAAAGTATTTGCTTTTTAGGATGATAACCTCAGTGGCAATGTGGAATTTGAACTTGGATTAGGGGTAGGGATGGGGGCGGAAGTTTGGTGCCAAAGAATCAAACGCCCAGGCAAGAGATAAAGGACTAAATGAAGTCGTCATGGATAAGACAGGAAAGCCTGTTGGAGACAGAGCCCCAGCCAAGCTCCCAACTGATTGAAGTCAAATCTGTTACCTCAGGTGGTACCATGTGGAGCAGAAGAACCTCCTAGCTGAGCCCAGCCAACCCACATAATTATGAGAAATGATAAATTGTGGTTTGAAGCTACTAAGTTTAGGGGTGATTTGTTTTGCTCCAATAGATAAGTGAAGCAAAAAGGTTGAAAGTGAGTACTTGAAGCTGTGTTACATATGAATTTATTAAAGAAAGACCTAAAATTAATTTGAGTTTGGCCTGTGATTTTTGAGTATGGTATCACAGAGAGAAATGTCACTTGCTGCTCCAAATTGTGGACTTCACTCTCCCAAATCCAGTGGATAGACCACTGACATGGTTGTTTAGCATGGCTATCGTCTCCTTCTCTACACCCAGGAAAAATATACGAGTATGCATATTACCAGAAAAATACCTGTTTAGATTTTAGATATTGGTTAAGTCAGCATTATACTAACAGGTGGAAATTAAGAGGGTGAGAACAGATCTATATTATAAAGAATTAAACATCTCCTCCCAGATGGAACCTTAGGCTGGCTCTTTTATTCCCTATATTGTCATGGAAACTTGGCAGTCAGTCAAAACTAACACAGCTTGTGGTATTGGGATGGTCTCCCTGAGCAAAAGCTGTGTGGCAGGGCTTGCATTCTACTATGCTGGAGACTGAAGGGGAAGAATCAGCATGTGTGCATTTCAGATGGAGGGGATGACTAGTCTAAAATTGATTTCATCTACCCTGATCTCCTCCATGGCAAAGGCAGCCCTCAGTCAGTAGCTTACTTTTCCAATAGGAAAAATGACTTGTTTATGTATATATCAAGTATCCATCCTACTTTACAAATGTGAACAAAACACAGAGTGTTTGGAGTCATCCACTCTGCAAGGAGAATGGGTAGGAGAGACAACTGCAGATATACAATTATCCCAGCTCCTTTTGTTTGGTTTCTGTATTATGCAATCATATTTAACATTATTATTTTATTTTTAGTGTCTTTTGGTTAGGAAGAAGGAAAGGAATATAAGTGAAGATTTCTGTAAAACTGCTATTTCCCTCTAGAAGGAAATGTCTCAGTGTTTGGCTTGTTGGAGAGATGGCTTGCTCCTGCCCAATCCCCCAAATTTCCACCAACCATGATTGCTGCTGAGCAACTCCAAACTCCTGGAATATCCTGGTTTTGACCCATAAATAGTGAACTGATTTTCTATCTGACATAGTTTGGAAATTTGTCCCCACCCAAATCTCATGTTGAAATGTAATCCCCAATGTTGGAGGTGGGCCCTGGTGGGAGGTGCTTTGGTCCTTGGGGTGCATCCCTCATGGCTTGGTGCTGTCCTTGCAATAGTGAGTACTTGTGATATCTGGTTAAGTGTTTGATCCACCCCCCTATCCCTCTTGCTTCTGCTTTTGCCATGTGACATGCAAGCTCCTGCTTCACCTTCTGCCCTGAGTAAAAGCTCCCTGAGGCCTCCCCAGAAGCAGAGCAAATGCCGGTGTTATGCTTCCTGTACAGCCTACAGAACCATGAGCAATTAAATCTCTTTTCTTTATAAATTACCCAGTCTCAGGCCGGCCTTTCTTCCTTCCTTCCTTCCTTCCTTCCTTCCTTCCTTCCTTCCTTCCTTCCTTCCTTCCCTCCCTTCCTTCTTCCTTCACTCCCTCTTTCTTTTCTTTTCTTCTTTTCTTTTCTTTGCTCTTTTCTTTTCTTTCATTCTTATTCTGTCACCCAGGCTGGAGTACAGTGGTACCATCATGGCTCACTGCAGCCTTCACCTCTTAGCTCAAGTGATCCTCTCATCTCAGCCTCCCAAGTAACTAGGGCCATGGGCATGCATTACTATGCCTGGCTAATTTTAAAATTTTTTGTAGAGACAGGGTCTCTCTCTGTTGCCCAGGCTGGTCTTGAACTCCTGGGCTCAAGCAATCCCACCTTCTTGACCTCCCAAAGTGCTGGGATTACAGGTGTGAACCCCCATGCCCGGCCTCAGGTATTTCTTCATAGCAATGCAAGAATGGCCTAACATACTGTCTAATTTCAAAATGCAGAAATTATTCTCCAGATCAGCTTCTTTTTTCTTTTTCTTTTTTCTCTTTTTTGTTTTTCTCTCAATCAGTCTTCACCTGGCTCAACTGAGAAAAATTCGATTGAAGACTATGCTCCTTCCTCTCTCTTCTCCTCTTGGTTTTTTTACTTTATAACTGGGCTGTTGCATACGGTAGCCTCTAGCCACATGTGGTCATTTAAACTTAAATTAACTAAAATTAAATGTAACTAAATATTTGATTTCCCAGTTGCACTAGCTACATTGCAGTGCTTAATAGCCACATGTAGTTTGTGGCTGCTGTACTGGACAGCACAGATATAGAACATGTCCATCATGGTGAGAAGTTCTTTTGAACTGTGTGGCTTCGGAGCGTTCCAGAGTCTCTAGGATTAAGTCTTCTCTTATTGCCTTTATCTTAATAGCTCCATGGTGTCCTGTTAACATGCTCCTTGTCTCCACCCTAAATGGTAATCTCACTGAGGGTGGGTACCATGTTGGTTACATGTTGCTTCCTATGCTGGTACAGTGTTGGGTTCACTGTTGGTGATCACTTATTGAGTACAGAGCAGTTGAACAGATGAAGGAATGAACTGGAGCGTTTGTGGACACAGAGTAATCCCTTTGGGGCCCTGGAGCTTTGGGTGATCTTATTAGGGCGTAGTCATCTGGTTAAAGCTTCATTTTATAGAGCTCATTTTTGTGTGTGTGAAAACAATCACAAATACACACAGTTCCTAAAACAGATGAAAATGTGACACCATAATTGATTGAAGATTGTCAATGACCCCATGCTATCTCTGAACTTTTTATTTGGCCTTAGGGACCAGTAATTTCTAGACAGGAATATTTTGGGTGCTCTTCTGAAGCTGAGAATGATCTCTGTGTGTTGGGATGGGTGGGGCCTCTGAAGTTCTTTAACCTGTCCGTTTGCTGACAGAGTGTTCCCCTTATTAGGAAGCTGGTCTCTGGCACAGCTGCTGTGGCCTCTCTCTCAGCGTAGAGCAATCCATTTTCAAACCGATTTTTTGGCCTGTAGCTCAACTTCACGGGGATGCTGGCAGCTCTCCTGTCCCGTGAGCTGCAGCATAGGCAACTAGGCAACCTCAGTGGGTTTGAAAAGAAACTTTGTCTTCCTCTCCGTCTTTTTTCTGTGTGTTCTCTTAAACCACGCCCCCCTTCAATTAAATTCCAAAGAAAGAAGATGAACAAGAAGTTATACGTGACTTAGGATATGTTAATAATTGAATCTTCACACCACCCTATGAGGCAAGGCTTGTTACTACTCTTGTTTTACGGATGAGAAAACTAAAAGCCCAGAGAAGCTAGGCAACGTTTCCAAGGTTAAACAGCATGTGGGTGCTGTTGCTGGTACTGACACCCATGGCTGGGCTCCAGAGCCAAGCTTCTAATCACTAGGTCCCACTGCCTTTCATTATAACAAACAGAAACACCGGCCCACCTGCAAAAAGGACTTCACAAAGTCAAAAACTGTTGACCAAGCACCTACTCTGTGTGCCAGACACCAGATGCTGAACATCCAGGTGAGACAGCCCTGCCCTCCAGGCAAGTCAGGCCCAGCTCAAGACACTCCTGATGAGAGTTCTTGTTCTGAGGTGGAGTAAAGATGGCAGGCTCTGGGCCACCTCTGCCCACGTGCAATGCGGAAGTGGGATGGGAGAACATGGCTGAGGACGGCAAGGCTGTAAGCACAGGGGCATGAGGAGTGGCCCCAGCGATCCCTGGGGGTGGCAAGAGCCCGGAAAGCCAGGCCTGTGATGTCCCACTGGCAGGTGTTGAGGGAATGGCAGGCATGAGATGCTGCTACAGGGCTGCACTCCTCCCACACATGACGGAGGGCCCCAGGATTGTGCTAGATGCTCGGGGGAGGTGTTCACAGGCAAAGCAGACATCGTCCTCATCTTCATGGAGCTCAGAGTTGGGGATTCCATTGGTAACCAAATCATGCAAATGAATTCTTCATTACAAACTATGTGAAGAGCCATGAAGGAAAAATGAAGTGTGAGAGAGTATTACAGGAGATCGTCCTCACCTGGGAGAGTCAGGGAGAGCCTCCTGGAAGAGACCGCCTGAGCCAAAATCCGAAGCAGGGTGGGAGGGAATGGAGAAGGAACAGCGTGCCTGAAGGCCTGGAAGTAGCAGCAGAGGTAGCTCATTTGATAAATGGGAAGCAGGCCCATGTGCCCCACCAGCAGGGAGCAAGGGGGAGCAGGGAAGAGAGAGCAAAGGGCCAGAGAGGGGCCCCCGGGTCTGATTCTCACCAGGCCGGGGAGACGATGTAAGGGTCCCCGAGCTCATGGGTTTAAAGCAGGGGCAACTCGAGGGGGGTTGAGGCTGGGGATCGTGTGCAGGGCTTGACTGAACAATGCTGTCCTCTCCCATTTCCCCCCGTCAGCTCACCCCTCTTCTGTGGGGCAGCCCTGGAGGCAGTGGGCTTCCTCTGGAGATGATGATCTGAGTTATTTATTTTTGCCCGTGAGCACTGGACTCTATCAAATGCTGTGCTCATGAGACACTATCTGGATATTTCCCTTTGGGCCCTGGGCAAGATTCAGGTGTGACCTGTGAGTGCGTGGGACCCCAAGGTGTCTGAAGAGAAAGCGCAATTTCACTGTCCATTTGGACAAGGCCTGTGCAGTGGTTTCAGCCCTCAGCTGCTCCATCCCTGTGCTGGGCAGCCAGCACCCAGGCATGAGGTCCAGTCCCAAGAAGGGACTGGTTTTATAGCTGGGATGTGGTCTGTGTATTTATGGACGGGTTCGGGCCCTCTTTGAGTTTGGCTAGTGTGGGGTGTGTGTTTCCAGTACTCCCTTGAAGGGTGTGGTACCACCTCTGAAACTTTCTCTGCTGTTCTGGAAAAGGGTCAACAAGTTCTCATCTATTTGCTTCACACAAAGGGCCCACAAATACATTAGAGACAGAGCTTGTGTTCACGCCTTCCCAAAACCTCTATGAGCTTGGTTTGATTACATAGTCAACTCTACGATTACCGATGGCCTGATTTGTGCTCATGACATTGCCATTCATTATTGTGGGACATTCATTCCCTCAACCCAGTCTGATGAAGAGCCTCGTTCTGTGTGCTCAGGACTCTGCTATATGGGAGTAGATAAGGGTGGACCCAGGTCTCAAGGCCTGTACAATCTAATCATGGGTTATGGAGCAGAAGCTCATGGATTGTAATAGCCCAATTATTGTTCTCCAACTGTATTCTGTTGTTGTTAACAGGGGGTTCCCTGATATAGGGGTTCATGGTTAAGTAACTGGAAGATGCTTCATTGTATATGCCCCTTGATCTGGTTGATTGTTGTGTAACAAACTACCACAAAACTTAACGGCTTAAAACAATTTATTATTATAATCTCTCTCAGTTCTGTGGGTTAACTGGGCTCAGCTGGGTGGTTCTGACTTTGGGGTCTCTCATGCAATTATTTATTTTCATCTCTCTGAGTTGCAATTAGATGACAGCTGGGACTAGACTCACCTGAAGGCTTCTTCACTCAGCATGTCTCTGTGCCTGGGTTGGTTGGGCATTTCTCTCTCTGCATGGTTTTGACATGGGTAAACTTGGGCTTCCTCATAATATGGTGGTCTCAGGGTTGTTAGGCTTCTTACACAGCAGCTGGTTTCCTCAAGAGTGATTATTACAAGAGGCCCAGGAAGGAGCTGCAAGGCTTCGTGTAACCTAACTTTGAAGTCCCCAGACACCACTCCCATAGTATTTTCTTGGTCAAGCAAGTTTCTGAGGCCAGTCCAGATTCAAGGGAGAGGAAATTAGACTCCATAGCTCAATGAGAGGAGTAGCAAATAATTTGTAGCTGTCTTTAATTTACTATGCGTCTTGGAGGTTCACAATGCATAAGAATGTATCAGAGTCATCTGAGAAGCCCTTCACCAAGAAAATCTGCTTAACTCAGCATTTTCCAAGCTGATTATTGTTGTTATTTTAAAAATCAGGAAATCTGTTTCTCACAGAAGATTATTTAACTTCTGTATTCTGCCAGAGAGAGGTGGGCAAAAATTGGAGGGATGATAGATTTGGAGCTCACTACGATCTAATAAATAAAACTTTCCCGAGATGGAATTTGGAGATTTATGGTATATTCCTGATTTGAGGATACACCCAAATAGAGGCTGCATGGCCATCTGCATGGATGGAGAGGCTGGACATCCTAGAGGGTAAAGCTTTGATTTTACTTCTGACAGATTTAGGTTCTAATTCAGCCTCCACTGCTTATAGCTGTGTGACACTGGGCAAGTTACGTCTCTGGGCTTCAGTTTCCTCGTCTACAGAATAGAGTTTCTATTTTATAGGGTTGTTGTGAGGACTGAGATCCTGGATGTGAATTACTTGGCACAATGCCTGTTAATGGTCAGTAATTGTTAGACATTATTGTTCTTATGATGCATAGAGGATGCCTTCCTTGGTTAGACTTTGTGGCTGCTCCGTCCCCTTCACCTTTAGGGTTTTATTTGGGTTTATTAGGGACTTACTTTCTAAAGGCAAACAAGTACTATAAGTCATGGACTCGCCCCTACTTTTCTTGCAAAAGTAACCTCTGTACCCTTTCACTTTTTTCCAACCTAGTTTCTAATAAGTGACCGTGACCCACAGTGCAACCTCCACTGCTCCAGGACTCAACCCAAACCCATCTGTGCCTCTGATGGCAGGTCCTATGAGTCCATGTGTGAGTACCAGCGAGCCAAGTGCCGAGACCCGACCCTGGGCGTGGTGCATCGAGGTAGATGCAAAGGTGAGTGTGTGCACCCCTGCCCAGCCAAGGAGAGGTTCCTGGGCACCCCAGCTCCCTCACTATGCATTTGCAACAGGGAAGCTTGGAGTAAGTCTGTCCACTCACTTTGCTTTCCTATCTCTCCACCCCTTCCACCAGGGCTGAGGGAAGAAAGCCTGGTCTACCTGAAGGAATGAGCATTTTTCTGTCTTTCAAACACTGCCCCCAGGCTAGGGCTTAAAGAGATGTGCTGCTATCTGTCCAGCGCTTTCCTTTTTCTTTTTATGGAGATGCTTAAAACCGCAAGACATTATTGCTGGCTCCTGACTAGTGATTCCAAATTGTTGGCCAACAGATGTGTTTTGTTTGGTCTGTTTGCCTGTTTAAAAACAGCAAAAAACATTTGGGATAACATTTAAAAATAGGGAGATTCAATGAAAAAAAATCTGGCTTTTTGTCCTTCTGTTCCAAAATTGGAAGGTCTGGTAACATTAGGTCTGTGTTCCTGCAAAGCAACACATGGCTAGACCTGCATAACAGCTACCGCTTTAAAGGGGAGCCTGTTGTCCAGTTTGCCACAGCCTTACAGCACTCCCTATAGTCTCTCAGAACTGAATGTCATTCCTCTCATATCCAGCTGGTTTCTCTAATTTATATCTTTTTCCTGAGTTCTGTACATATTTGAATTTGTGACCCCGGACTGCTTAGAGCCATCACAGGAATTGTAGGTGGCTAAGCAGGCTGCGCTAGAGCCTCTGATTTTCTAAAGAAAATGGTTGCAATTCTTGAACCATAAGACATGGTTGAGCCCCTGTTAGGCTTACTACTTTTAGAATAAACCCAGTGAAAAATCATGGAAGTAAAACATTTTTTTTTTCTATGGGGCCAGGGTAGAGGTACTTGGGAGAAAAGACAGGCAGAACTTGGGATAAACACGACTCCTCTGCTTTTCTATGAATGACATACGGGGAAGGGGGGCTGTGCAGCAGTTACTAGCCACGGCCCTTTTAGGGTTGGACAAGCTAGTTGGTTGTGTGTGGGCTCCCGCACAGGTGGAGTGGTTTTCTCAGCCATTTTGTCCCTCGGCCCCAGTGTCGAATCCAAGTGAAATATGAAATCTGCTCCTCTCCTCTTTCAGATGCTGGCCAGAGCAAGTGTCGCCTGGAGCGGGCTCAAGCCCTGGAGCAAGCCAAGAAGCCTCAAGAAGCTGTGTTTGTCCCAGAGTGTGGCGAGGATGGCTCCTTTACCCAGGTGAGGCCTCAGACAATCCTCTTGGGCTCTTTCCTGGACGGAGGCAGAAGGGAGGTGTCCCGAGAGCGCGAGGGCTGCTTGGCGCCTTCACTTTCTGGGAAACAGTTGAGTGAGTGGCTCTTCAACTCCCCTCTGTGCTGCCTTCCCCCTCTCTTGCCCTCCCCGTCCCTCCATGCCACCTCTTGCCAACTGGCAGTAGGTCCTGAAAAGACGCATGGAAGCCCAAGCCAGGAAACCGGCATTGCTTGGTCCCCATCCTCCCTGCTGGCTGTCTCCTTGGAGGGCCAGACCTGTGCTTTTCTCTTCTGTTAAATGTGAGCTGATTATTTTTCTTATTCCTGCCAGTTTCCATGGGCAACCCTGGTATTCCCTTCCCTGTTTATTGCTACCCCCTGCCCTCCCTGCTTTCTATCCCCAGTCCTTGAACGAAGCAGAGCCCTCTTTGAGCACAAAGTGTACTATGGTTCTTGGAGTGTGTGAGTGTGTGAGTGTGTGTGTGTGTATACACATACAGGTATGCATATACTCAGATTTTAAAACCTAAGTCAGGCAGTCCTACCTCTCATCTTGCATGATCTTCTGGTTAGTGCATTGTCAAAGTAATGCTGACTGTGTTGATCTTGGCACAGACTATTTCTTTTTTCTTTTCTTTTTTTGGAGACAGGGTCTCAATCTGTTGCAGACTGGGTCTCACTCCAGGCTGGAGAGCAGTGGCACAATCATAGCTCATTGCAGCCTTGAACTCCTGGGATCAAGCAATCCTTCCACCCACACCTCCTGAATAGCTGGGACTGTAGGCACATGCCACCACACCCAGCTTATTTTTTAGAGACAGGATCTTGCTATGTTGCCCAGACTGGTCTCAAAGTCCTGGCCTCAAGTGATCCTCCCGCCTCAGCCTCCAAAAGTGCTAGGATTATAGTGTGAACCATCACACCTGGCCTTGGCACAGACTATTTCTAAAACACAGGCAACGGTGGGACAGAAAGGTGCTTCTCAGGAAAGCTTCTGGGCTGCTTCCTCCTATGCAGGGGCTTGTGGCTGAGGTGGGAGGCAGCCTGGGCGGTGGGCAGCTTCTGTGAGAGTCAGATATGATGCCAGCTGAGTGAAGGTGCTGTCCTGATGAAAGTGTGGAAGGTCACTGGACAAGGATGAGCTTAGCCAAGTGGTTGGGAATGGTCCTGGCACCTGCAATTTCTTTGTCCAATCAAACGACATTTGGGGGAATCCTGTTGTCTTAGAGCCAGGGGCAGAGGCTTCAGGGGTTTAAAAGTTCCCCTATAATTCTCGATCAATATGGCAAAGGGTATATAGGCTGGTCTTTGGTCTGAGGGGCTTCAGGTTTCATTTCCAGGTGGGACACAGTGGATTACTGATTTGAGACTAACTTTCTGTTGAGGTAGAAATGTAGAGGGATGAGGAGGTTGGGGATTGGATATCAGCATTTTAAAAGTTTTCTGGTTGATTCAAATGGGCAGCCAGGCTTGATAGTCACTGGGTTAAACTGACGTTTGTTGCCGACCCTGGGAGAGGTGCTTTTAATTCATTTTGTCATTTAAGCCTCACCACAAGCCTGTGAGGTAGGTGTCTTTATCCCCATTTATAGATGATGCAACAGGTGTGGGATGTGGAGTGGCAGAGCTGGGGTTCAGACTCACAAATCCCTAAGTCCAGAGCCCTCAGAAGCCCTCCATACTCTGTTGGCTCTCTGAGCTGGCAGCTCTAAAGGAGGCTCTGAGGTGTGCTCTGGAAGGAGGCAGTCTGGTGGTCTGGTTAGAGTGCTGCTCCTGGAGCCGGACACCTGGGCACGAAGCTCAGCCCCCACCCCTCAGGTAAGTCCCTGAGCTTCTCTGGGGTCAGAATTTCCTTATCTGAAAAGTGGAGATTGATTATTATGATTGCTTATCTGTTGTTATTCACTATTATTGTATGTAATAATAATTGTTATATATTATATATTCCTATAATTAGTATTGTTAATGATCATTATTATAGCTTCCCTCATTAGGTTGTGATGAAGATAAAATCAGTTAACACACATGAAACACTTGGAACTCATAAATAATATATAAATTTTTGTCATTATCATCATGATTATTCCCATCTCTACTGTAGTTCTACTACTGAAATCTTTCTATCATGTCGATACCACTATACCGCTTAAGAAAAAAAACCCACCAAACCTTTTGTTGAAAATCCCCAAGTTGGAAAATGGATGAACTCTTCCATCAATTTTTTAAAAACTGTTTATTCTGGTAAAAAGAATGTGGGTGATCTTTGTATATATTTAAAACTGCATTGCAAAGAATTCATGTCTGTGGGGAGGAATCAGACTTCTCTCAGATTAGTTTGGGGCTGAGACAGGGTGAAGGTAAAGGAGGAGAGTGGAGTTTGTGGCCATTGGCTTTTTCTTTCTCCAGGCTTGTGTGATCCTGGGTGTGTTGGTTATAGGAATGGCTGACCCCTGCCCTCCTGATTCTGAAGTGTTGGCTACCTCGTGACAGACAGCCCATTGGCCAGCTTTTGTTTTGGTGAGGCCAGGCCAGACCAGGTGGTGTTTACTGAGGGAAAGGAACTTCCAGATTAGTCCAGGCTAAATTGCTAAACGAGAGAGTCCTTGAAGTTCAGCAAGAGTTGTGTAGATAGTCAAGAACCCCCTCATTTGTTTGACATGCTAAGCACTGCCATGTGTCTGTAGGCTGAAGGCTAGCTCACTCTGGTGGGCAGCCAGACGGCCAGACAGTGGGCCCATCCCAGCTACAGTGATTGAAATGGATGTGCTTTTCCCGCTGATCAAAGACACTGCAATAACTTCACAAAATAAGGCTGCCTCTTTGAGTATGCTTCAGTCACATTGACTGGCTGCCAAAATGCCGGGAGATGAATGCTTTCTCCTTTCTCCAACCTCCATCACTTAGCTGGGCTTTTTTTTTTTTTTCTCCTAAGACCAAAACCCAGAGATAAACTACATTGCTTTAATATTCTTTAGAATATAGATATGCACGCATCCCGGTATTAACATATTTTAGCCCTGGGAATTATTACACTTTAACCCTCTCTTGAAGTTTATGGGGGGAGTGATGGGACTCTAATGGGATTGGATTTGTCTGGCATGGGACACAGCTTGAGACCACATGACTGACTTGGCTTTAATGGGCTTCTTGTGGGACTCGCTGGCCTCTGTTCTTTCCCTTTGTTTTCCCTTGTCCTCTTCCCTCCCTACCTCCAACCCCAACTCACACACAGGAGTGGTTCAGCTTTCTTCTACAGCAGCGACACTAAAGCTGTACCTTAGACCATGTTAGACTTTTAAAGGTCTTGAAACCTAGGCCATATCCCAGACCATTAAATCAATATCTGGGAATGGGACACAGACATTGTGTTTTTTCGAGCTCCCCAGGCGATGCCAATGTTTGATCAAAGTTTCAAACCACTTTTGTAAGGACTTCATCACTCTTGTTTCTCGATTGCATCCTTGAGATGTGGAATTTAGCCTCTTTGGTGACCTGTTGAGTAAGGTCAGGAGCTATAGGCTTTGTCCTTTGCTATGGTCTTGTCTGTTTTCTGTTCTGGGTATCTGGAACACAACTCCTGACATCTGTTCTATCAAGTCCTCTGCCAAGCAGTTGTCTGGTGCCCAAGCTGATTAACTGAAATCTCAGCTGCAGTGGAAGGGTGTTGGGCTGTCACCATCAGGCTGTGTTGGCTGGAGCTTGGCAAGTGTGTGCATCACTGAATGACAATGACACCCGCTTTTTATTGAGTGCTATCAGGTGCTAGGCCCTGTGTTTTACACCCATTAATCTTTACTACAACCTTTTGAGAGTTATTAATATGCTTATGTATAAAGAAAAATTGAGTTTCAGTGGGGTTGAATAGCTGACTTGAGGTCCCTAAGCTTAAGACAATTTGTACTCAAGCCTGCCTAATATTGAGAGCCTAAGACAAGTTGTACTCAAGCCTGCCTAATATCGAAGGCTGTGCTCTTAACTTTTTTGGGCTACAGAAGTGGCCTTGATACATATGTATTCCATTTCTATCACCATTGTTGTTGCAGAAGTTCTCTTTCTAATGCTATTGACCAATCAATGAAACAAACATTTTAAAAAACACAATCTTTAGATTATGGAAATTAAAAAAAGATACAAAAAAGTAGAAATAATAGTATAATGAACATATACCCATCACCCAGCTTCAACAATGATTAACAAATGGCCAGTTCTGTTTCATCTTTACCTCATTTCCAACTCCTGCCCCCAAACTGGATTGCTTCAAAGCAAATCCCCACGCACAATATCTTTTCATCCCAGACATTTTTGAGCTCTGCTATATTGTGGGCTGTGTGCTAGTTGCTAGGGAGGATTCAAAAAAATGTCATGACCTCTGCCTTCAAGGAGTTTACACCCAGAAAAGAGATTAAGACATATGATAAAGTAACTATATAAAAGACAATATACAAACAATAATATTTCAAAAGCTCATTTATAAGTCAGTTATTTGGAATCCTGAATGCCTTTTATTGTTAAGAAAATATATACAAATTTTAAATTTTTGGACACAAATACCTTAAACAAAACTAAAAGCAAAACTGAGCATGGTGGCACAAGCCTGTAGTCCTAGCTAATTGGGAGGCTGAGGCAGGAGGATTGCTTGAGTCCAGGAGTTCAAGGCTATATTGCTCTATGATTGCACCTGTGAATAGCCACTCCACTCCAGCCTGGATAACATAGTGAGACCCTGTTTCTAAAAAGAGAAAAACTAAACTAAAAGCAAACAACACACATTAGCCTTAACAACAAAGAGCTAATCTTATGTAAAGAACTCTTACAATTCAGAAAGAAAAAGATCCTAGTGAAAATGTGGGCAAGAGATAGCAAAAAACCAGTCATATGATAATAATAGTCAATAAGTGAATCTGAATGATGTTATCTTCTTTTGTCATTTTAGAAATACAAATAAAAATGATGATGAATGCTCTTGCTTACTAAATTAGCAAAAACTGGGAAAAGATGATGATATTCAGGGTCAGATAAAGGGAAAAGGGTGCCCTTCTATTGCAGTTTGGAAAGTAAATTGGCACTGACTTTTTAGTGGGATAGTCTTGTAATATGGGTCAAAAGTCCTCAATCGTGTCCACATTTTGGGCCTGCAATTCCACTTCTAGGAATTTATTCTAAGGAAGTAACTAAAAGTATGTGAAACTATTTAGCCACAAGGATTACAATCCAAGTTTTGTTTATAATGGCAAAAAATTGGAAACAACCTAAATATCCAATACTAGAAAATTGCTTAAACAAATGACATAGCCACACTATGCAACCTCCAAATGCATGTGTTGTAGAGGCTTATGTAATATATTTGTGTAGGTCTGTGTACTAGGGATTTAATTAACCAGATAATGAAGATGATAAATATTTTCATTTTTTTCTAAATAGAAAAGCTATACACATTCTGTTAAAAAAATTCTGACAATACGGAAGTATATAAGGTAGAAAGATTAAGCCAGTGATTTCATGCCCCTGAAATAGCAACAGTTAAGTCTAACCCTCTAGATTTTTTTCCTTGTGTGTACTTATTGTCATTATTTAGGACAAGAATGGTGTAATGTTATATATTGTTTTACAATATTTTCTTAGCTAAGTATATTATGGGCTTATTTCCCAGTAAGTTACATGCAACACTGTCTCATTTAAAAAATGTCTGCATTGTATTTCATTGTATGAATGTATCACGAATCCTAAAAATTTGGAGATTAACTTTCCAGCAGCTCTCTATTGTGTCAAAAGGCCATGCACTTTTTAAGGCATTTGATGCATACTACCACGTCGCTTTCCATAAATGTTGAGCAACCATGTGGTTGATTATTGGTTGTTATCAGACTCATTCCCAAGATATTTTAATTTTTTGTGTAGACGGATTATAGTTCTAATAATATATAATATAAAACTCTATTCATTATGTCACTTCTGTGTGGAAAAAAATGTGTTATGTTTCCTGTCTTTGAGCTCCATGGTCCAGGAACAATCTTTCTTGATATAGCTGTATGGGCACCACCACTTCTCCCATTTTCTAATTCTAACCACTGCTCCCCTCCAACAGTGCACACATGTACCTGATTTTTTTATTTCCTGAGGTCATTGCATATAGGGATCTATATGCATGGATCCCTTGCATATAGGGATCTGGGGAGATGTAACTTCTTCTTGATGATGCTTTGTTCTGAAGTTGGAAGCTTAAAAAATGTTCTGTGGCTTTTTGACAAAGGCATTGGGCTCTATTGTCATTTCCGTAGTTCTTACTATTGTATTTCCTAAAACCTAGGGAAATACACACTTGTTTCCTAAGTGCCTGGGGTTGAGCTATGAAGCAGATCTTATTGTTCCTTTTTAGCTCCCCAGCCCCACAGTGTAGAACCGCATCTTCCTGACGTCACCCCTGTAGACTCGAGTTGTGTGACTAGCTTGCCCTGGGAACACCTTGGTTTACTGTCTGGTTTTTCTTCTTTCACGTTCCCAGCAAGTACTGAAGGTCTGGATGCTTGACATGAACTGTGAAACTTTGTTGGCCTGGACTGATGAAACGTTGGCAGGCTGAACATCCTCATAGGGTGGAAGGGGTTTGTCCTATCTTTGATGAACCTGGGAGTCTAATAGGAGTTCAGGGGCCAAGGGCCTTTTTGTCTTCATGTGGATAGATATTGCCTAGAGCAACAGTGTGGCTCTCTCAGACGGTGTAGAGGACCCTCTAGGTGAAGTACTGAGACTTGGGGTGCATCTGTGAGCTGGAATGTTTCCAAGCTTCTTCAGCCACAGTTGGCCCCTTTGGATGCTGCAGAAAAAGTGGGCTCTGTGTGTGTTTAGTGGATGGTGCCCTGCTTTATAAAGACCTCCTGCCTTTTGGTCTGTGGACAATGCCAGCTTTTTTTTTTAAAGCAGTCATACTGCCAAAAATTCAAGCCCATCCTTTATGTACAGATGGTATAAATGGTAAATGGACCCCACTGTTGGGCACTTATTGCTTTTCTTTTTCCTTTTTTGTTACATGCTCAAAAAACATATTATTATTACAGTGTGAACATCTACTGTGTCCAGAGCATCTTACTACTTGTTTTACGTGTGTTTTTCAGTGAATTGCTTTTGTTCCAAACAACCAGTTAATGTACAGTGATAATTTATACAAAATGTCTTCTATTTAGCACATAATTGTTGCTTAGCAGATGTCAGTTTTCTTCATCTTTAGGTTCTTGGTTTGCTCAACTGTAAACTGGAAGAGTTGAACTCGTTCAGAGGTTGGCAAACTGTGGTCTGTGGACCAGCCACCTGTTTTTATTTATTCTTTAAAATAATAACTGTATTGACATATAATTTGTGCGTCATAAAAGTTACCATTTTAAAATATGCTATTGAGTGGTTATTAGTAAATTCACAGAGTTATGTAACCATCATCATTATCTAATACCAGAACATTTTTATCACCCGAGAAGAAATCTTGTACGCATTAGCATTCACTTCCCATTACCTCTCTCCTCAGTCCTTGGCAACCACTAATCTACTTTCTATTTCTATGATTTGCTTATTCTGGAGATTTCATACAAATGGAATAATAATATGTGGTCCTTCTGCCTGGCTTAGTTTAATCAGCATAATGTTTTCAAGGCTCAGCCTTGTTGTAGCATGAATCAGTACTTCATTCCTTTTTATTGTCAAGCAATATTCTATTGTGTGTGTATATATATATATATATATCCTGTTTTATTTATTCATTCATCAGCTGATGGACATTTGGGTTGTTTCTATTTTTTATTTTTATTTTTTTATTATTTTTTGAGATGGGGTCTCGCTCTGTTGCCCAGGCTGGAGTGCAGTGGCATCATCTGGACTCACTACAACCTCTACCTCCTGGTCTCAATTGATCCTCCTACCTCAGCCTCCTGAGTAGCTGGGACCACAGGTGTGCACCATCGCACTTGGCTAAATTTTTGTATTTTTGGTAGAGATGGGGTTTTGCCATGTTGCCAAAGCTGTTCTTGAACTTCTGAGCTCAAGTGATATGCCCACCTCAGCCTCCCAAAGGATTACAGGTGTGGGCCACCACTCCCGGCCTGTTTCCATTTTTTTGGCTGTTATAAATAGTACTATTGTGAACATTTGTGTACATTTTTTTGTGTTTATCTGTTTTCAATTCTCTTGGCATATACCTAGGAGTAGAATTGCTAGGTCATATGGTAACTATGTTTATGCTTTTGAGGAACTGACAGACTGTTTTCCAAGGTAGCTGAACCATTTTACATTCCCACCAGCAATGTATGAAGGTTCCAATTTCTCCACATCCTTGTCAACACTTGTTATTTTCCATCTTTCTTATTAGTATCTTTTCTAGTGGGTGTGAAGTGGTATCTCATGGTGTTTGGATTTGCATTTCTCTAATGACTAATGATGTCAAGCATCTTTTCATGTGCTTTTTGGCCATTTCTATATCTTTGGAGAAATGTCTACTCAGATCCTTTTCCCATTTCTTAATTCAGTTACTTATCTTTTCATTATTGAGTTACAAGAGCTCTTTATATATTCTAGATACAAGACTCTCTCTCTCTCTCTTTTTTTTATTTGAGATGGAGTCTGACTCACTCTGTCACCCAGGCTGGAGTGCAGTGGCACCATCTTGGCTCACTGCAACCTCTGCCTCCTGTGTTAAGGTGATTCTCCTGACTCAGCCTCTGGAATTGCTGGGATTATAAGCGCGTGCCACCAAGCCCGGCTAATTTTTGTATTTTTATATTAGAGACAGGGTTTCACCATGTTGGCCAGGCTGGTCTTAAACTCCTGACCTCAGTAATCTGCCTGCCTTAGCCTCCCACAGTGCTGGGAGTACAGGCGTGAGCCACTGGGCATTAGGTACAAGACTCATCAGATATATGATTCACAAATATTTTCTCCCATCCTGTGGGTTCTTTTTACGTTCTCAATAATTTCCTTTGAAGCACAAAAGCTTCTTTTTTTCTTTTTTCTTTTCTTTTTTTTTGAGAGAAGGTCTCACTCTGTCACCTAGGCTGGAGTGTGGTGGTACCATCTTGGCTCACTGCAACCTCGGCCTCTTGGGCTCAAGCGATCCTCCCACCTCAGCCTCTTGAGTAGGTGGGACTACAGGTGCATGCCACTATGCAGGGCTAATTTTTGTGTTTTTTGTAGAGATGATGTTTTGTCATGTTGCCCAGGCTGGTCTTGAACTCCTGAGCTCAAGCAATCTGCCTGTCTTGGCCTCCGAAAGTGCTGGGATTACAGGCGTGAGCCACTGCACCTGGCCAAAAAGCTTTAGTTTTGAAGTTCAATTTATCTTTTTTTCTCTTTTATTTCTTATAACTTCATTCCTTTTCATGTGTATATTCGGTTGTCTCAGGACTACTTGTTGAAAAGACTATTTTTCCATCTTGAATTGTCTTGGTCCTCTCGTCAAAAATAAGCTTATTTCTGGATTCTCAATTCTATTCCTTAATCTATATGTCTAGTCCTATGCCAGTGCCACACTCTCCTGATTACTATAACCTTGTAGTAAGTTTTGAAATCTTATTTTTTCTTTGTAATTGGACAGTGAGATGAGGGTTGTTCTGCACCCATGTATGGGGTTAATGCTGGCTCCACTCACCGAGGCAGAGCATCTAGTAGGGGGAATGCACAGGAACCTGTAGCCTGTGCTGTGGTCCTAGGTTTGGAGACAATGTCAGTACCCTTGGCATGATATTTGTAAGAAAAGGGAAAGGTTGGGAGAGAATGGTACCAAATGGGGGTGGGAAACTTTTTAGAATCACCAAAGATGAGCATTGTATATCCCTAAGAGCTTTCAGTCTCTGACAGGCCAATACTTCTTTGAATCTACAAGCAGGAAAGGGAATTCCTTTTCAAATTAGAAACTCTGGGTTACAGGGAGCCTTGAAACTGTAGAGGAGAAATGCTACTGCCTTTCGGAGTAGAGCGGTGGGCTTGTGCTGGTCCCTCCCGCCCCTCCCCCAGTGGCGTATCCTCTGTGGGCATTAAGGTTCTCAGCACATCAAGATCTGGGAGAGGTAGAAGCTGGAGCCCCCGTGAGCAGCAGCCAGTAGCCAGCTTCCCAAGGGCACCTTACTTTTGCCTTCCTGTGGGAGGTCAAGGTGGCATATCATTTGCAGTGAGTGAACAATCTCAGTTATGCAGTTATGAAATTTAATTTTTAACTTTGTCAGTGATGGCAAGAGCAGGGTCTGACCCATTCATGTGCAGGAAGGACTTGTCTAGGAAGTGACTGGTCTAATCTCTTGCACGTGTTGGGAGCCTCTACTATCATGTTTTCAATGGAAGAACTGGTCCCCATGCCCCCATCACCCATCAGGTGCAAGGATGTGTGATAAGATGAGGGTGGATGGAGCACGCTTTGTGCTCAGAACACTGTCTCCATTGTGCTCTCTGGGGACTCGCCTATCCCACTCTCTGCTCTGTCCTGCTCTTCAATGGCTGTTTTCTAGCTGAATGGCCACTGTGAGTCCTCTCTCAGATTGGCTGGCATCATTTGCTTTGGAATAAGCATGCAAGGTTTGGGTGCTCCCAGCTGGGCATCCGAGCTCCCTGTAGCCCTTAGTGATTCTGTCCCTACAATTTGTCTATTGTGGAAATGAAAGGAGTGAGCTCTGGGCGGTATCTGCAGCTGCTCTTCTGCAATGCAGTGTGCTTGGGAGGGAGGGAGGGAAAGATGGAAGCCTCCTGCTCTGGCTTTCCTGCTGTCTGTGGGAGACGAGAGGCTCAGTAATGGGAGGCTTCAGTCACTCTCTCTGGTATTCTTTTTTTTTTTTTTTTGAGACAGAGTCTCGCTCTGTCGCCCAGGCTGGAGTGTAGTGGCGCGATCTTGGCTCACTGCAAGCTCCACCTCCTGGGTTCACGCCATTCTCCTGCCTCAGCCTCCCAAGTAGCTGGGACTACAGGTGCCCACCACCACGCCCGGCTAATTTTTTGTATTTTTAGTAGAGACGGGGTTTCACTGTGTTAGCCAAGATGGTCTCGATTTGCTGACCTCAAGATCTGCCCGCCTTGGCCTCCCAAAGTGGTGGAATTAAAGGAACTGCTCTTCTTTTTTAGATAATCATCATCATCAACAACACCACTTTCTTAACCTATACACAAGGTGCCAGGCTGTTTTATATTTGCCTGACACATGTTAAGTTATTCAGTCCTCACTATAAGCACTGTTACATTCCCATTTTATTGATGTGGAAACTGAACCACAGAGAAGCTGTGTAGCTTGCCCAGGGTCTCACAGTGTGCAAGTGGCAGAGTCAGTATTCAAACCCGAGTACCCTGGCTCCAGAGTTCTTGATCCTAACCATGATTCCACACTGCCCCTCTAAGAGACATTGCCATCTTTTAAAGTGATGTTGCCAGACTAGGGCATATTCAGGAGGGTGACTCAGGTGAGTAAAGTTGGGAAATGATGTCATGTGAGGAATATCCAATGGAGCCAGAGATAACAACCAAAGGATGGATAAAAAGATGACTAGGCCGGGTGCAGTAGCGCACGCCTGTAATCCCAGCACTTTGGGAGGCCGAGGTGGGTGAATCACCTGAGGTCAGGAGATCAAGACCAGCCTGGCTAACATGGTGAAACCCCGTCTCCACTAAAAACACACAAAAAATTAGCCAGGTGTGGTGGTACATGTCTGTAGTCCCAGCTACTTGGGAGGCTGAGGCAGGAGAATCGCTTGAACCCGGGAGGTGGAGATTGCAGTGAGCCGAGTTGGCGCCACTGCACTCCAGCCTGGGTGACAGAGCAAGACTCTCAAATAATAATAATAATAATAATAATAATAATAATAAAAAGATGACCAAAGGGATACCTGAGAGCCAGATCCAAACCTTTGGCTGTGAATGATAATAAGTCTTTTAAGTGTAGTCCCACAGAGCTGACCCAGGATCACTGAGTACAGTATATAAAGAGTAGGATTCTGACTCGAAATAGGGAAGAACTTTTGACAAGTACAGTAGCTCACAGACAGAATGTCTGACTCAAAGAGGACTTAACTTCCAATCCCGGAAAGTGGGCAAGCAGAGACCAAGTGGATATCCATCAGCTGTGCCATGGGGATAGGAGGGAGTGTTCCTACATTGGGAAGGGGGTTTAATTGATCTCTGAGGAGGAAAACACCACTTTTTAGGATTTTATGAAACAAGAGCTAATGTCCAATCAGGTGGCTAGGCACACAGTAGGCCCACAACAGACATTTACTCAGGAAACTTTCAGGCAGAGCCATTAAGACACACATTTAGGGCTTTTGCCACTGCTCTGTGAGTGCACGTAACATGCCGGGAGGTGACCCGGCAGGTCAGTCAACTAAACTCTTCTGCAAAATTGAAGGGATCAGAATTTTTTTTCATGTCAAAATAGGGAAGAATAATAGGAACTCAGGTGGGAGGTGTGAAGACAGAAAAGTTTTATTAAAAGTGAAGTCAGACAGGAGAACAAGGAAAGGCTCCACTCCTGCAGGCCACTTTTGTCTTCCCCACCAGCCAGCGTTCTCACAGTTCTCATCTGAATAAATGCTCCTATTTATGAGGGACTTTCTTCTTATGTACTTTTTAAACATAAAAATATATTTGATACTTAACCCCCAAGATAGAAATAAAATTAAAGGAACAAGAGGTATCATATTTGCTGTTTACAAAACCTGGACCATTCTAGGCACCAGACAGAGGAACAGGAGTGAAGACAGTGAAGTTTCTTGGGTCCCCGGAGCCCTAACACTCGGGTGTTCCAAATGTCTTTATATGTCCTTTGTGGGGGATGCTGTTCAAACTTTTTGGAAAATACGAAAAATATTCTTCACCATATAATTGGATTGGTGGTCTTAACACTGACAATTAGGTACTAGTTTATAAATCTCCTCCCTACTCTTCAGGAGCAAAAGTTCACCTTACAGCAGGGTTGTGGAATTATGGACCTTCTGGATTAAAGAGGACCTCAGAGACATCTGGTTTATCTTCTTCCTCTACCTACCCCACTCCAATCCAGGGCTCACGCTCCACTTACAGTCTCTACCCAAGTAGTCTTCCACCTTCTGCTCAATTGCTCTCAGAGACAGGAAGCTTATTCCCACAATGAAAAAATCCATAGTGAATTTTGGGACAATTTTTTTGGAAAGTCCTCTTTACCTTGACTTGAGAGCTGTCTTCCTATAACTTCCAAGAGATGACTTCAGTTCTAGCTATGGGAATTATAGAATCCACAGAAAGACTTGAAGATGAGCACCATTATATCCTTATGAAATCTTCTCTTTCAGCCAACAATTTATTTCCCCTGGCAGAAATCCTTAGTTCTAGCACTCATTCCCATATCATAGGGATTTATATATCTTTCCATCTGGCCTCCTTCTTCTGAGTCTAATTTGCCAAGGCCCTTCTTATAGGGCCTTCCTTATAGCATCCTTCCTCACACTGGACACAAGATTTCAGATGTGGTCATGAGCAGGCTGGGGAAGAACAAGGCCATCTCTTGTTCTAAACACACCACTCCTAACTAATGCCATGTTGGCAGCCATATCACACCATCAACTCATAAAAAATGCAGTTGACAAAGACTCCCATATTTAGGAGGATTTGAAATTGAAGGATTAGCTTCCTTTCCTGCATCTCCTCTTAAATTCTGGCAGATGAGGTAAATACTCTTAAAGGAAAAATTCTTCATTCCCCAACAGGCAATCCTCCCTAGACTTGGCATAAAGTGGGAGACAATGTCTACAGTCAATAAGAATAGCAGTGCTTTCAGGCTATGGCCTAGATTAAGCTTGCCCATCCCATGGCCCGCAGGCCACATGCAGCCCAGGATCGCTTTGAATGAGGCCCAACACAAATTCGTAAACCTTCTTAAAACATTATGAGATTTTTTTTTAAGCTCATCAGCTATTGTTAGTGTTAGTGTATTTTATATGTACCCCAAGACAGTTCTTCTTCCAGTGTGGCCCAGGGAAGCCAAAAGATTGGACACCCCTGGCCTAGATCCTCTGCAAAAGGTAGGGGAAAAGGATAAAATCAGCATGTGCTAAGCACATATCCTATATCTACACTGTTTTAGATGCTTTATATATCTTGTCTCATTTTGTCTTCTTAATAATCTTCAAGGTGGTACCATGAATCCTGTTTCATAGATAGGCTCAGAGAGGTTAAGTGACTTTGCTGAAGTCACACAGCTAGTAGTGGAGATGGTATTTACACTGAGGTCTTTTTGTCTCCAAAACCATGTTTTCCCTTCTACTCCTGTTGCTTCTCAGCCAAACCTGACTAAAGATGAGGAGAAGATTTGTGCGATAACCTATTTCAAACTGAGGAAAGGACAGCTCATGCTAGACAGACCAAAAGAATTACACCATCCCTTCCTTCTCTCCCCCTTAACCACTTCTCACTGCAGTCAAACTCTTGTCCATGTGTGAAATCACCCAGAAGATTTAATACTGCAATCACTAGATTCATGCATTAAAATACCATGTCATTAAAACATTGGGAATATAAAAGCTTTGGAAACAAATAGGGTCACAAGGCCCCTTGTTCCCAAATTCTCACGTAGAAAAGTACTTGTTTCTTGAGTATTTCATGATAAATGCCAGAAAGAGGGTGGGATGCTCCTTTGACACAGTGGCTCATGAAGTGTGGTCCCTGGACCCAGCAGCAAGAGCATCGCCAGAGAACCTGTTAGAAATGCAAATGCTCCAGATGACTCCAGACTCAATGAATGCAGAAGCTCTGTGGGTGAGGCCCAGCAATGTTTTCATAAGCCCTCCAGATGACTCTCATCCATACCCAATAAACAATCTTCTCCCTCAGATTCTGATGGAGAGAGATGTTCTTGGGGGTGGGGACATAAGTGGCCATCTCAGGTGATCAGTCTTCCAGCCAGAGCCCATGGCACCCATGGAAAACCACAACTGCTCAGACATCCTACAGGGAATGCAGCCGAAAGGAAAACAGAGCAGCTGAAAATACTGCTCTGACATGAAGCCATCAGTAGGACCAACAGCAAGATGTTTAAATTTCACTGCGCATTAGCTTAATCCAAAAACCCTGCTAACCGATTTGGAGTAATGGGCAGGTTAAAAAGAAAAAACAGTCTCATACTCTCACTGCCAAAAGAGAGTTAGAAAAATACTCACATTCCTTTTACTTGTAGTTTAACCTTTTTCCACTAGGAAATGTTCATATACATGACAGCAGTCCTTTCATTACATGTTTTGTAGTTGCTACCAGGCATGCTGAATGAAGCCTGTCCCATTGCATATGGTTCATTATTTCTATTTTGCAAAAGAAGCACAAAGAGACAGATGGGGAGAAATGAAGCCACAGGGTGAGAAGGCACTGTGCCTTCCATGGGATCCCAGTTGTCCTTGAAGTTCTGAGGCAATTCAGGATGGATTTCTTAGCAAATACATAGCTTGACAAAGCATTACAAAAAGAGAGGAGGGGTTGTCATCGGAAGGAAATTATTTCAAGCATAGTGAACTGAGAGCCTGATATCTAGACTGCAAAAAAGTAGGATGGGACAAAGTGAAAAAATACAGCAAGGCCTTGTAATTCATTATACTGCTTTTTCCCTTGACCCCAAGCACGTTTCAGAGAACACTTGTCCTGTCCAATGCTCCCTGTGTAAAAGTTAGGGGAGGGTCCCTGCATTTGTCCATTCTTGCATTGCTATAAAGAAATACTGGAGACTGGGTAATTTATAAAGAAAAGGGGTTTAATTGGCTCACAGTTCTGCAGGCTGTACAGGAAGCATGATGCTGGCATCTACTCCGCTTCTGGAAAGGCCTCAGGAAACTTACAATCATGGCGGAAGGGGAAGGGGAAGCAGGCAAATCACATGGCCAGAGCAGGAGCAGGAGCAGGATAGAGGGAGGGGAGGTGCCACACACTTTTAAACGACCAGATCTCACAAGAACTCACTCACTATCGTGAAAACCAAGGGGGTGGTGCTAAACATTCATGAGAAACCCAGCCCGATGATCCAGTCACCTCCCAACAGGCCCCACCTCCCACGTTGGGGATTACATTTCAACATGAGATTTGGGTGGGGACATGCATCCAAACTGTATCAGTCCCCTAGTTTAATAAGTTTAGGAATTGCTGCAAATGGTATCTTCCTCTTAGGGATAAATCATTAATTGATGTAAAGCTAGGACAAGTTCTGCAGTAAAGAAATCTTTTAACTTTGTTTAACCCAATATTTCCAAAGTTATTTGGCCAGAGGACACCTTTATCCCTCATTATTTCTATTCACACCTCACAGAACACAAGCTGCATTCATTCATCAGTGTATCAAATTGGAGAGAACAGCAGCCTCACATTTCTGGAGAAAAGAGAAGAAAGTGGGCACCTGCAGAGAGACTGGTTTCCTCTCTGGTTTCCTAGGAAAGCAGGGGTGATTGGTAGGAGAGTGAAAGAACAAGCAACAAAGAAGCGGGTCGGGGAGGTGAGGCCTCACCCCTGCCATAGAAACCACCAGAGAACATCCCAGGGGAAGCAGGGCAGCCCGCAGCAGGTGGAGGCGCCAATGCTACTCCAGAAAAGCCTCTCATTGAAACGGCAGCAGAAGACTCTCTTCCAGCTGCTTCCCTGGTGGGCATATTTACATGACCCCAAAGAGTTCTATTTTCCAGAAAATTACAAGGCTCAAAGAGACTCAGTCACTTCCTGTCTCTTCCTCCTTCCTCGAGGTCTGAGAGCTTTCCATCTTGCCGGGACAAGGTACTGGGAGCCAACTACTACTCTGTCTCTGGGCCTCAGTTTCCTCATTTTTGAAGTGTTTGGGTTAGATTGGTGACCTCTAAGGCTTTTTCCAGTCCATCAGTTCTGAAATTTTATGATTGCTTGGATATTGGGATTCCAATGTCCTGTGCTGTTATTAACTAGCTTTGAACAAATAACTTCTGCTCTCTGTACCTCTCCTATAAAAGATTTGCACACAGGGTGGCTTTGAGGCCCAAGTGAGATAATGCATAGACCTTTGATGGTGACTGAGAAGCCATCATGAAAGTGGAAGGTGGTATTTTTTGCGTTGGACATGGCACCTGCGGGTGATAGTTGTCTATATGTGTTGTTCATCTGTCGGCCCCATTTCTCTCTTTGCTTTCTTCCCCTTTGCTCCCTGACTTGCTTTACCCCCAGGAGCTGAGGTTTCTCTGCTCATTGGTTGCTCACCTGCCTTGTTGGGAGTGGTAGCCTGCCACATCCTTCCAGGTGTTCAGAATTTGGGCTAATGTTGAAGATTAGCAGGATTAAAATAATTCAGATCTGTCTTTATCTGGATGGGGGTTGGCCTGAAATATACCACTAGGCTGTTTATGTAAAGGGCTTCTTGCCAAAAATATTAAAGTGTATGAGGCAGAGATGAAACTTACTTATCTAGGAACACACTGCCTTAAAGGACCTTTGAGACCCCTAGTTACATTCTTTTTTTTGGAGACGGAATCTCACTTTATTGCCCAGGCTAGAGTGCAGGGGTGTGATCTTGGCTCACTGGAACCTCCAACTCGTGGCTTCAAGCAATTATCCTGCTTCGGCCTCCCGAGTAGCTGGGATTACAGGCATCTGCCGCCACGCCTACTAATTTTTGTATTTTTAGTAGAGACGGGGTTTCACCATGTTGGCCAGGCTGGTCTCGAACTCCTGATCTCCAGTGATCTGCCTGCCTCGGCCTCCCAAAGTTCTGGAATTACAGGCATGAGCCACCGCACCTGGCCCCGCTCCCCCTGGTTACATTCTACCGTACAGTTGCAATATAAGCAGAAGGTAACCTCACTTAGGTTGATGAGTAAACACTTTTTGTCCCTTAAGGAGGAGCCATCTGTTGACACTTCAGCCTTCCTAGGATGCTTCGGAGTGGGATAGGAGCAGATTTCACTGTTTGTATCTGTACCTTTTGGGCCAGAACAACCATGAGTTTTGAGAACTGCACAGGGAGATATTTGAAATAGCCAATTGCCTCATGGATCCTCTTGGCCCTGGGTTTTCTGAGATTAAGTCTAAAAGTTGACCAACTTGAGGCTCTTAGGGAAAAAGGAAGGGTATTACTTATTAATTTAAAAGGATAAATCTGCAAGGGAGGAAGCTAAGCCAGGTAGAGTTTACATCTTGATCATGTATATAGAAACCATCAATTCAAAGAATTTACACCCTGATCGCTTTTCTGCAAGAAACGTTTCTCTCCTCTGCTGGCAATAGAACTATTTCTATGTGAAAACAAACATCTCCTTCTTGCACCCAAACCTTTGCAAACGTTTTGCTGACTTTAGACTGCCACTTCCCCTCAGGCTGCTCAGAATAGGATGTTCTTTTGTCCTCATCAGATAATCTGGCTCTGGCATTTTTGAGTGTACAGATAGTTTGCTAAAATATAACACAATGATAATAAAAATAAATAGCTGAAAGTTAACTGGGCACTTACCCTGTGAGCTAAGTGTTTTATTTACATTATCAAATTGAATTCTCTTAACAACTAAGATAAGTATTATTGTCATGATTATCTTCCCTTTTTAAAAAGATACAGACAGACCGAGGCTTAGTGTGATTGAAAAGCTTTTCAAGGCTGCAGAAGGAGTTAAGTGGCGGAGCTGGGAGGTGCTGGAAGGCCGGCTGCAGACTGTCTCCATGTAACTTCTTTTTCTGCAAGAAGTCACCTTGAAAACTCCCTAGACAACTTAGAAACAACCTCTCATTGTGGAATCATGGGCTGATTCACTCGGGGCTCCTTCAGCTAAGAGCTTGTGCTCGGCCACTTCCCTCAGCTCCTGGATCTGAGACCTTGCTCGGGTCTTCTGTGCCACCCTTTGCCCATGGCTGTCCCCACACCTGCGGCACACCTGGGGTAGGTGTGCCATTATTGTTTACCACAGCCCTCACAGGCACATGGCAACAATTCCTCATTTGATTTCAGTTTTATAGGACTTGGAAGGAGCTCCCAGCCTGGGATTTTGTAATCTGGGCTCTCTACTTTGGAGCCTGGACTGAGAAAAATGCTGAGGGCTCTGGGGAGAAAGGAGCTGTGTTTGGGCCTCTGGGCCAGCCGGGAGCTGGGAGACAGTGTTCATGTGCCCACTGGGATACAATGGGCACACTCAGTGAGAATGTGGCCCTTGGGACCCTCTGAGCCCACAGGTCAGATTATATCCCCAGAAACAAAGCTTTGGGCTTAGCCTCTTACTCATGAATTTGCTTCTGTCCCCACTAGCCTTTGCTGGCACTCTGTGCATGCTTGAGAGGAGGCAGCTTTTGAACCAGCCCGTTCTCTGCAGCCTGCTTAACTGCAGTGCCTGGCTCCCGCAGCACAGCACTGGGCCAGAGACACAGCCTCGGGCGATGGACTTGAGGGCACAGTCCTCATGGAGACAGAGGCCTACCTTGGCCATGGGAGTCAAGGGCCCTGGGAGTGAGTCAGCGTGGCCATTCAGCTCCTGGGACATGTTTCCCCAGAGGTGATTATTGGCCAAGGAGGAGAGAGCAGCCTGCCAGGCTCCATTAAATTGCTGCCACTGGCAAGGAACTGTCTTTAGGAAATATCCCCTGTAGGGTGGATGGAGTCTGAAGGGATCAACTCCACATTTCCAGCAGCATTTCCCACCCAAGTCTGTGGAGGTTACTAGAGGAGATCTGGCCCTGGAAAAGGCCAGCTTGCCAGGCATTTCTGGCATAGCTGGGAACAATCCTCACCACCGCCACTCCATATCCAGCCTTCGCTGGGTGCCAGACAATGGACTTCCTTACCTTCAGGTTTCACGTTGTTATCCCCATTTTATAGATGGGCTCAAAGAGCTGAGCGATGTATCTAGTTCATAACTGGCTGGACCAGGATTCAAATCCAGGTCTATCTGGATTTTTTTCCATTCCACCATTAAGGCTCCTCAGAAATTAGCGTTGACCTGACCCCAAGATATTGCTCTTGGATGAACATTTTGGGTAGCAACCATGGCCATGAGATGAAGTGGGCGTGGGACATGGTACTGGGGTAAAGGCATTGACCAGAAGACCCGAGCAGGGTCTCAGATGCAGGAGCTGCGGGAAGTGCCTCATTTATACAGCATGCACCTTCGTGGTAGGAACAAGGTTCCCCCTATCTTGTCTTATCCTTGATTTCTGTCGATAGGTCCATAGCGAAACAACTTATCTTGGGGAAAATGATGGTGTTTGGTGCCCACACGAGAGCAGAAGCCTTTCTACAGCTTTTCTGCCTTTGTGATAACTTTTGGATTTCACCAAGGCTGTCAGATGTCTCCTCTCACTGCTCCCTTCCATCCCTTACCACTCAATTTGTATGCTATTACTGTCTAGCCTTGATTTCAATATGTCCTTGATTTCAAGAAGCACATTTTCTTCACACCTTAATATCTTTGCAATTGGCACACGTCTTGTAATTGAGATCTACATTTAATGTAGTGGGGTTGTTTAAATTGACATTGCATTTTTATAATTGATGGAGACCAAGAATTGAGAAAATATGATAATGGATGCCTTTATTCAACCCATCAATCACCTACAATGAATGTCAGGCATTATGTTAGGTTCTGGGAATGTAGAAATAACTAGCATGCAGTCCCTGAGGTCACGATCTTGAGAGGGGGGAATGGACTGGATGAATCAACAGCTAGAGCTCACAGTGATAAAGGCTGTGATTTTGGGGGCCCCAGGGTGTGTGGGAGGATCAGAGGAAGGAGGCAGGGGAGGCTGGGACTGCTTTGAGGAGGTGTATCACAAAGGAGGAGGGGAATACGAGGGATTAGGAGTGGGTGGGAGATGGGTTGGGGAAGGGCATTCCAGACAAATGGAATGGTTGGAGCAAACAAAGGCTCAGAATCAGGAGAAACTAGAATGTGTTTGGGAGCATCAGAGGGTTCTGTGGCCAGAGTGGAGGGTGTGTGCTGGGACATGGGCATGAAATGAGGCTACGGGAATAGATGGAGGCAGATCACAGAGGACCTTGTGCATACCAATGAGTTTCATCTCTATCCTAGATCCCAACGCGAATCACTGAAGGATTCTAAGCAGGGAAGTAGGCCTTAATGTGTGTTTAGGAACTCCAGATTGAAAGCAGGATAGTGGGGTGGGGCGGGAGGCGGTGGGTAGGGTGACAGCTACTGGAAGAGAAAGAAGAGCTACCCTGAAGGATGAAAAAAGCCTCATTCCTTTTTGCTATTCCCTGGCAGGCAGACCTGATCTTGGAGGCTTGAGGAAGATCACACAGTGGTGCAGTGGGGCATCTAGAAATAAAACCTGCAGGTTTTACCCTTGCCTTAGTCCCATCATGTGTGCCCTCATCTCAAGACAGTCACAAGATCAATAGGCAAGCTGATCTATGAATGGATGCTAGGAGAAGCTAGACAAAGAAGAAAAGCTTACCACTTGTCTCTGCTTGTTAAAGAAATGTCATTTCAATCTGCAGTGGTGTCATTCCAACTTGTACTTGCCAAATTAGTTCAAGGATTAGAATTTTTGACTGGGTGCGGTGGCTCACGCCTGTAATCCCAGTACTTTGGGAGGCCGAGGCAGGTGAATCACTTGAGGTGAGGACTTCAAGACTACCCTGGCTAACATGGCGAAACCCATTTCTACTAAAAATACAAAAATCAGCCGGGTGTGGTGGTGCACGCTTGTAATCCTACTTGGGAGGCTGAGGCAGGAGAATGGCTTGAATCCAGGAGGCAGAGGGTGCAGTGAGCTGAGATCATGCCACTGCACTCCAGCCTGGGTGACAGAGTGAAACTGTGTCTCAAAAATAGGGTGGGTTAGAATTTTTTACAGTTGGATGGGAGCGTATGCCAGTGCTAGAGAAAACAAATGTACAGGTATTGGTGAGAAACATCTCAGGAAAAACACAGTATAATACAGGTATTAAGTGTGAAGAGGAATAAGAGAGAAGCGGGTAAAATGCTGTCGTTTGCATGGGAGTCCCACAGCAACCATGTACCCAGTGCTGTTCACTGACTGGACCACCCATGAGAGACACTCTGGAGACAGATGTGGGGATGAGAGGTGGAAGATGCTCTTTCACCCTATGGGTGATGCTTTGAAAGGGGTTGGAGATGAGTCTTGATATTGTGACCGAGACTTATGGTTTTCTTCCCTTTTCACTTCCCTGAACAGGTGCAGTGCCATACTTACACTGGGTACTGCTGGTGTGTCACCCCGGATGGGAAGCCCATCAGTGGCTCTTCTGTGCAGAATAAAACTCCTGTATGTTCAGGTACCGTAGGGAGGGGCGGGAAGAATGAAAAGGGTTGGAGAGAGACCCGTTGGTTGGTCTCCTGCATCTTGTGGGAGAACCTTTAGAAGGTTGATGGTGGTGATGAACCTTTTTCTAGATCAGGGAGGATTCTACTCTAACATGCTTGCTCGGAAGTCAGCAAATGATAAGGCATGACAGTGTATGCCATGTGTGTGTATTTACGGATTTTGAGTTTAGATTTTTGGTTCAATGCTCTCCTTCTAAGCACTGGCTGTAATCTCATAGAGCTGTGGTGGCATATGAGTTACTAGCTTTTGTGCTGATTCTGATTGCTAGTGGCTCTTGAAGTGCTTTATTGAGTTGGATTTTGAGACCACCTGGGAGCTCAGCATCCAAGGCTGTAGTTATCTATTAGTGATGTCTGTCATGGGATCAGGAGAGAAGAATGGTGGCTTCTGTGTCATATACTCACCACCCCTGAAGAATGTAATGTAGAGAAATGGAAAATTTTCGTAACAGTGGCCCTTAAATCTGACTGATCAACAGCAATGTCTGGGAAATTAAAGAGAACCCAGATATCGAGGCTTCCTCTTGTATATTCTGATCCAGGAGGCCTGGAGGGAGACCTGAGGTCCTTGTTTTTATGAAGTCTCTCAGGTGATTCTGATGATTAGACAAGTTAGCAAACTATTGCTTTATAGTGATCCATTGGGTTAGGCCATAGCAAAAATTAAGTCCTTTCTATTCCCAACTTAATAAACATAGAGAAATTGTGCTTTTTAGGTCCATTTCATGGGATTGTGGATTAGGGATTTTTACAAGCCCCACAGTGTCCACCTCCATTCAGATGGTAAAAGACTCTGAGTCGCTCCCTTAATTCACTATGTGGCTCAGCTCTCTCAAAAAAGCCTGTCTCACCCATCAGCTGATTCATATTTCTTCATATCTGTGTGCATAGGGTTTTATTGATTTACTTATTTTTCATTTTAAGTGCAAAGTATAAAACATTATGCTAAAACCTATGGGAAATTCCAAAGGCTGACAGTCTTGCTATCATAGCTTTTTCTACTTGCTCTGTTACATGAAGGAAAAAGAAAGTGGAAAGGGCTATAAGAATCTACATCAGGAAACCCAAATTTACAGGTCAAAAAGGGAAGTTTATTTGTGGTTTACATGGAAACTAGAAACCTTAATTGGGGTTGGGGTAGGGAGGTACAGGAATTAGCCCTCCTTTCAAATGACCTGGAAAGTTTCATTTAAAGCAAACAAACGACTAGAAACAAGCCATGCAGGATAATATGTTTGAATTCTCACAAAACTGGTATATGGAGAAGGAGTATGACATGGATTAGGGAAATAGAGATTCTTTTCTTTTGGCGGGACTCCACAGATGCCCTTCTGTGCATGGGCTGGTTGTACCCTGCCTGTGTGAGGCTGGACCTCAGCAGAAGACAGGTGCCACAGGGTCAGGACTGGAGGAGGGGATGCACAGAGCACCCTAGTATATGCAGGGCAAATGCTTGGGCAAACATACCTGCTACCCGCTCCTGGAGGAACAGGCTGTGCCTAGAAAATTGTTTCCATGCCTTAGACTATTTTGGCCCATTCAGTACAATTGGGCCAACAATTTTCTACTTAATGCAGATGGAAAATCGCTGATTTCCTGTCCTAACCAGCAAGGGATGTCAATCATTGCCTTTGCAGTAAAAGGGAGTTTCTTTTCAGTTGGCCTTGCTGACTGAATATGGCTCCAAACATGGAACTGGTGAGAAGTTGGGGAGATGGGGGTGTAAAGGTGAGGGGCAGATATTGGAATATTCAACTAGGGAGTTATATGAGTGTGGAATTTTGTAAAAATGTGGTCAAGACTGTTGCCAGGGAACCTAGAAATCATAGTTCATCTTAACAGTGCTGGGTTATCAGTGACATTGATGTTAAACAAACCCCACTCAACATGTGTATATGTACTAACATTGTATATAATATCCTTAGATGTGTATACAATACATATATACATGACCATATGCTCATAACATCAGGTTTTGCCAACTCTTTGAAAGAAACCAACCACAATGCATTCTGAGTGGCTATGTTTTTGTTTCCCTTCTCACCCAAGGTTCAGTCACCGACAAGCCCTTGAGCCAGGGTAACTCAGGAAGGAAAGGTGAGTGGAGTTTTATGCTTTATCTAAATGTTTGCTTCCAAAGGTGGTCCAAGCAGGATTTCTTAGATGAGATAGAAGGAGCCTGGGGTGAAAGCCTAAGGTGTCCCGCAGAACATCTTCTCCATTCTTATTCCATGTTTCCTCTCTGAAGCACCCGAGGTAAGTAAGGCTCATACAGTGATGGACACCAAGCTCCCAGAATTCCCAAGGGAGGTGACTGAGTATAGAGCCCAGAGCTGGGAAGCACCTTTAGAATGTGAGCCCTAGGAATATTGGTTCCCTGGGGAGCTCGGTCAATCAACTACCAGTGTAGCCAGCATTAAACCAGAGAGGATGAGGAAGGTAGGGTGCCCAAGTCTGCCCTTGGCTCTCTTGTTGTGTAAGCACATTTGGGCATTTTTCCCCCCTCGCTGATGCTCCTTCATAATTGTCCCAGCACATCCAGATTCTCTTCACTAAGGCGAGGCTGGCTTTGTGGGCATGCGACCTGTGCAATTGTTATCCTGAAATTCTGAATAATTCTGTCTTTGAGTCTGATGGGACAGTGAAGATGTGAGTGAGTGGAGGAGAGACACGTCATATGAGTGTCTGCTGAACCTTGTCACCTCATTAGCACAAAGTTTTTGTGAGGTGTACTATGTGGCTTCCATAGCATGCTTAAAATTTTAATTTTTCTTTATCTAGGACAATACTAAGTAGCAAGTTAAAATAACACCATGACAAGGTAAGAGAGAGAGACTATGGAATAAAGGACAAAGTTTTGTATTTTAGTGCCTTTAATGGCACTTTTCCCTGCTTTTTGAAAGAAAGGCCCTGCATTTTTACTTTACACTGGGCCCCACAAGTGACATAGCTGGCATCTGTCTGAGGGCTGTTTATTGGACAAGCCAACATGAGCAATAGGTCCCTGGAATATGCCGACCATAGTTTTTAGCATGGAAGACAGTTGGAGGCTTAAGATTCACTGCCACTGACCTCCAGGACAGCATATGTGCAGAGCTGGTAGTTGAATGGAAAGCAAGTGTGCATTTCATCTCGTGTGCAGCCTCTCCAGGACTCCCATCTCAGGCTGAGTTTGAGGCTTCCCACCTGCATCTAGGCCTTGGAAACTACACGCTCATCAGGGCCCATGTGGAGCCTTGGGCTTGCTGAGGGTCATTGTGAAGTTCACAGGCTTGTCCTGCACACACAGTTGCAGGGAGACCAAGGTAAAGCCCTGGGCCCTGCCTCCAGTGCTTATGCCATGGGATGGGAAGAAGAGGCGAAGTCACCCACTCTGAATGCAGGAGATAAGGATCTGGAGAACCTGCTGCTCCCAAATGCAGGTGCTCCAAGAAGATGTGGAAGTGGAACAGGTGATACCACCACCCACCAGAAAACAGGGACCAATGGGCCAGATGGGCTACTGCTCTTTCCCTGGGCAAAAATGAGAAAGTGGTTGGAAAGGGAAGTAAGTGCTTCTTCAGGTCCTTCCCAGGGCATGAGGAGACTACCATAAGTGTGGGTGGTTCCCTCCTAGGTGGGAAAGTGGGGAGAGAATCTACAAAGACCTGAAATCACCAATGCTGTGAGTAGTGTGTGTTTACTGGGATTGGAAAAGGAAGATGCCTTCAAGTTTTCTATTGCGTGTATGTGTGTGTGTTGTTTTTTTTCTAGCAGAGCATTTTTAATTTTTATCTTTTAGAGACAAGATCTCACTATGTTGCCTAGGCTTGCCTCAAACTCCTGGGCTCAAGCAATTCTCCCACCTCAGCCTCCCAGGTAGCTGGGACTACAGGCATGCACTGCTTTTAGTTTTGCCTGTTGCAATGGAAATCTTCAGGAACATCACCTTTATTCCTGGGCATGAGGTCCTGGTAGTAGGAAAGAAAAATTGGCAATCATGCAAAACTGACCACCCAGATTCCCCTCCTCCAAAGGGAGCTGATTGTATGATGCTGAATAAAGTGCACACACACTAAACAACTGCCAGCCATGGGATTCTGGTTCTTAAACTGGACAAAAAGTGCTTTCCAGGGGGATGTGGTTTGCACCCTGTGGACAACAATGACAGACAGACCCATGGTCATCCCAGGCTCTCACTGGTCCAGCTGGAAGTGGGGGGGTGAGGGTGGCTGGGGATGTCAGTTTACAGTCAACAGTGAGCACCCTTTGTTCCCTTTTACAGTCAAGCAGTGAGTACCATTTGTTCCTTTTTAGCTCTAGGGTCAGCTTCCAGAGCCAAAAGAGGGTAGAGGAGCCTGGTTCCTCCAGGGGCGATGCAGGAAATGGGGGATAGAAACTGAAGCCTTCATCTCAGAGGGATAAGCTGCTCTCAGTTCCCAGCTCTTTACTCCCTTGCCCTGGATGGGTCCCTTCCTCCAAGATGGCTCTGCAGAGGCTTCCTCTTTGGTGCAAAGGTCAGGACAAGGCTCTGGTGGGGAATGCTAGGACTCATTCTCCCCTGGAGTCTTAAATCCTATTTAGTGGCCTCTCTTTCCCTGTACTTTGAAGGATCCGATTAGGTGTTGGATCCTCTTCTCTTTGTCTGCTATGGGCAGCGCAGTGAAGAGCAGGTTCGGGCCACCTGTAGGACGCCACACCTGAAGCCACACCTGTCCAGGAAGCTGGGGTTTGAATGGGGACAGGGTGCGAGAGGGCATTAGTAATATCCTGTGTCGACTAGCCAAGGTTCCTCTTTCAGCTGCCACTTAAGAATGGAATGTGCTCTGGAAGGCAGCAGGTGGGAAGACACAAAGGCCCCTTGTCTGAGCTTGTGCCCGCACATGGCTTCTCCTAGGAGGCATCTATTTCCCTGAGGCCTGCTGCAAAGAGGTGCTGGGTCTGCACCCTTGTGCAGGGTGATGGGTATGGCCAGAAAAGAGGTGGGGCCAGAGGTCTGGAGGTGTGAGTGGTGGGGGACGGCAGGGCAAGGACGGGACCCGGGACCCAGCCTTCTCTTTCCCTAGCCTCTTGCCTTTTTGAATATCCTCCACTGACCGGCCTGGGAGGGATCGGCTGTCCCTCCCAGGCTGGAAGGAATGAAAAGATGTATTGTGTGACCACGGAGAGTCTGGTCGCCAGCCAGGAATTAGTTCTCTGAAGGAGAGGAGGAGAAAGGCAGAGCAGAAGGAGGCTGGGGGAGGAGGCCCAGAGAGATAGCAGGAGGAAGGGAGGAGGGAGAGAGGCTGGGTGGTCACAGCCGTTTGGTCTAAGACAGGAGGCCTGAGTGGCTGTGGCTCCTGGATCCACAGGTGTGAGGCCCCAGGGAAGAAGTGGGGGAAGGAGGGGGAGGCACTGTTATCTTACCCAGATGCACGTGCTCCAGGAGGGGAGGAGGGTCAAAACTTCAGACTATTTACTTAATCCCTTGGAATGTCCTTTCCTCACTCTGTTCTTTGGGCCCCTTGTGTTTAACGAACTCCTTTATGGGCACATGTGTGGTAATTAACAAATGCAGTGTAGGTCCTGGACCATGTGTTTGAGTTTCAAATATCCATTGATCTGGGGCAATCCCATCCTGGCTGCCCCCTCCCCTTCTTCTCCTTTGGTCCTGGCCCTTAAAGAGAGACGTGTGTGTGTTGTGTGTGTGGGAGAGGGGGACGGTGCACATGTGCATTCACATGTGTTTTATGGATGCTACAGAGGAATATCAGAAGAGAGGAAGAGGGCCCCAAACAGCCCCTTTAGCTCTGAAAATGCACTGCTAAAACAGTTGAAGGCTGAAGAAGTAGAGATAGAGGTAAAGTTTTGGTTTTCACTGGAGTCATCCAAAGGAAAGTAGATTGGAAGCAGAATGGTTTCAGAGATCAAGAACTTATCCTGCAGCAGCTTTACCTGGCTGTACCAAGGCCTATGGATTTTTCTGATGTGACTCTTTTTGGGGTCTCAATGCTAATTACTATAGGTGATTTGAGGAGCTTCCAGGATAACTGAACACAGGATCAGGGGCTGGCCCTGCCCTTCATTGCTTGTGAAGTGCAAGGAGGGAAGGAAGTTCTTAGCCTCTGGTGGGGTGAAGGGGGGCAGTGGTGAAGAGTGATTAAATGAAAGGATATGGAAAAGCACTTGTGAAATGATTTCTGGCAGTTCTCTGTGAGCTTTTGACTTCTGAGTGCCCAGAGCATCAGAGGCCATGGGGTGATGCTGTGATAAATGGCAAGTGAAAGTTTAGGGTCACCAGGAATTTTCTGCGGTTTGCCTTTTTCCCATAAGAAGTCTGGGAGTTAGTTGTTTAAGGAAAGTAAGAGAAAAATAAAAATACTAATATACTCTGCTAAACTTTTCTGCATGGGCTTCTGTATTTGTCAAGCTAGTCTTGGAGAGGGGCAGAACTTCAAAAATCCAACCCAGCTTTAATTTGCAGAGTTTAAAAAGAAGATCTCCCACTGGCTGTTCCATAGTATGTGCTCCAAGTAAAGAGTGAGTCATATTTATTTCTCCAAGGTCCCTGTCTGTATCTCTATTTTTAGAGCTGGGTCTATAGGTTGTTGCCAACTTGGAGACCTTGTCACTCAAGCAATGGATGGAGCAGCTCTGAGGGGCAGGCTTAGGACAGAGGCAATGGCTGGCAAACATCCCAGACGAAGGGGACTGGGTGGCCCCCCAGCCTCAGCCCTCATAAGGTGTTAACACACCTGAAGGAGGGGTGCTTCATTGCCCTGAGCCTGGCAGAGCCGTGTTGGGCTGGCTGTCGAGGGACATTCCACATGTGAAATGTCACCCCTGCTCACATGACTTAAATCTCTTCCCGACTACCTCTTTTTTCTCTTCCCCTAGCAACCACGGGGGTGTGGGAGGCTGAATCTGTAGCTGATCTCTTAGCATTGCCATCAGGTGGGCTGGGCTGGGTTTGAATGGAGATGGGCAGCTGACGACCTCCATGCTGTTGGCTTCTGCTCACATGGCTTTTCTTGGAGAAGGATTCTCTCTGATTCTGTGCCTGCTGAAACAGAACTGTGCCTGAGCAGCTCCAAGCCTGAGAGAGGCAGCTCGTTTGCTTTCTGGTTCTCCGAGCCGCCTCCACCAAGCCTGGAATGTTCATATACCAGCTTCGCAGAGGTCAGTTTCAGAAGGGGTGTGCTTGCATGCTCACACATGTACCACATCTCCCTCCTTCCCATAGCTAACTGCTCCGCCAGCTTGGCTCCAGCTACTCAACCGCCTCCATTTTGGCCCGTATTCCAGGGTCTCTGAAGAAAAGTTTATGCATGAACAGCACTAGACTGAGAGTTTGATTTCCTGCCATATCCTCATCTCCAAGGATTGGAGAGAGAATAAGATTTAGGGATCTGGAAAAAGCCTCTTAGACATAAATTCATTTGAATCCCTGGTGTTATTAGTAACCATTGATATTTTATGCTTGGTGCTTTTACTCAGCAAATATTTATGGAGAACTTACTAAATGTCAGGCTTGTTATCGTCACTAAGGACCCAGGGATGAGTATAACAGTACGAGTCCAGGCCTCACCTCCTGGAGCTCACATTCTAATTGTTCTTAGCCTTTTATGATGGAGGTTATTCATCTTCAGGTGGAGGAAAACCTCCAGCGGAGCAACAGGCTTCTGTAAGCTCTGGGAAGTTGCCACCTCTGCAGGGGAGGGAAGGCAGATGGCCCCTCCAAACAACCCTGTGTGGTAGCTCCTGTAGCCAGAGCCTCTAGGGAAAGCCCCTTGGAGCGGGTGGCCTGAGCTGAGCAAAGCCCTCTGCCAGGTTCCTGAGCCCTCTGACTAGTGCCTTTGTGGGGCCACTGAAGTCCAGGTGAGAGGGCTCAGAGCTTGTCAGGCCAATGAGAGTATGTTCATTTGCTCCCTGCTCCCGGCCTAAGTTCCAGTGTGGCACAGCAGCTTGCAGAGAGGTAGGGATATGGGCACATAGGTGGACAGGCCTTGGGCCTGCTTCTGACCCCTGGTCTCCAGCTCAGAGGGCCACAGAACTCGTGTGGTAAAGGCCGAGGAACTGTCACTCTCAGGTTCCATTGCAGTGATCCTGTGCTCGCAGAAAGAAAGATGTGAGATTCAAGGGCTGATTATTCTCAAGTTTCTTCGGAAAGGCAATGGAACTAGAATAGCTGAAACAATTTTGAAAAAGAAAACTAAAGTGGGAGGAACCATTTTATCTGATTTTAAGATGAATAAAGCTAGAGTTCTAGAGATAGTGTGGTATTTGTGGAGTAACAGATGCATAAATCAATGGAACAGAATAGAGGACCCAGAAACATCTGGGTCCACAAACAAATGGTGCTCTAGCAATTGGACATCCACAGACCAAACAAATAAAATTAACAAATCGACCCCAAAGCCTCAACCTAAACCTCAGACCTGATATGAAAATGAATTCAAAATGGATCGTAGACTTAAATGTAAAATGTGAAGCTATTAAAACTTTTAGAAGAAAACAAGAGAAAATCTTCACCACCAAAAACATAATCTAGAAGATAATATATATAAGTTGAACTTTAAAATTTGCTCTGCAAAAAGTGCTGTTAGAGAATTAAAAAAAAAACTACAGCCTGAGAAAAAATATTTGCAAACCGTCTATCCAACATAGGACTCATATCTAGAGAATATAAACAACTCTTAAAGCTTAGCAGCTAAAAAACAGTTTAATTAGAAAATGGTGGCCTGGCATGGTGGCTCACACCTGTAATCCCATCACTTCGGGAGGCTAAGGTGGACGAACCACTTGAGGCCAGGAGTTCAAGACCAGCCTACCCAACATGGTGAAACCCTATCTCTACTAAAAAAAAAAAAAAAAAAAAAAAAAATACAAAAATTAGCCAGGCATGGTGGCACGTGCCTGTAATCCCAGCTACTCAGGAGGCCGAGGCAGGAGAATCACTTGAACCCAGGAGGTGGAGGTTGCAGTGAGCTGAGATCGTGCTGCTGCACTCCAGCCTGGATGACAGAGCGAGACTCCATCTCAAACAAACAAACAAACAAACAAAAACAAAAAATTAGCCAGGCATGGTGACGTGCACCGGTAATCCCAGCTACTCGGAAGGCTGAGGCAGAAGAATTACTTGAACCCAGGAGGTGGAGGTTGCAGCAAGCGAGATCATCACTCCAGCCTTGGTGATGGAGTGAGACCCTGTCTCAAAAAAAAAAAAAAAAAAAGAAAAAAATTGGCCAAATGCACAAATAGACATTTCACCAAGACAGACAAACAGAGGGCAAATATGCACACAAGAAGAGGCTCAGCATCATTAGCCACAGGAAATGCAAAATAAGTCCATGGCAGGATGTCACTACATATCTATTAGGAGAGCTAAAAGAAAAAGTAGTGTCAACACCAAATGATAGTGAGGCTGCCGAGAAACTGGACCTCTCATACATCGCTGGCATGAATGTAACATGGTACAGACACACTGGAAAAATACTTTGGAAGTTTCTGAAAAACAACTAAACATGCATATACCATGTAATCCAGCAGTTGCACTCCTGAGCATTTATTCCAGAGAAATGAAAATTTATGGCCACACACACAAAAAACCTGTACACGAACAAGAAGCAGCTTTATCTGTAATAGCTGAAAGTAGAAAAAAAACCCCAAATGTCCTTCAGTGGATGAAACAAACTGTGGCACAGTAGTACTGCCCTACCCATGGCCAACCATGGTCTGAAAATATTCAATGGAAAATTTCAGAAATAAACAATTTGTAAGTTTTAAGTTGTGAGCCATTCTGAGTAGTGTGATGCAATCTCACACTGTCCTGCTCCCTCCCATCTGGGATGTGAATCATGACTTTGTCCAGCATACCCATGCTGTGTACCCTCCCTGTCACTTGGGGCCAGCTCTGTTATCAAGTGGATAGATTGCAAAATGAAGAAGGATGAATACAGTACAATCAGAAATTCTGAGAGATAGACAATATTCATATAACTTTTATAAAAGTACATTGTTATAATTATTCTATTTTATTACTAGTTATTATTGTTCATCTATACTGTGCCTAATTTATAAATAAACCTTTATCATAGGTATGTATGGGGAAAAAACAGGATGTATAGGGTTCGGTTCTATCCGCGGTTGAAGGCATCCACTGGGGGTCTTGGAAGGTATCTGCTGTGAGTAAGGTGGGATCCCCTATCCATCTATACCCTGGAAAAATACTCAGCAATAAAAAGGAATGAATTGTTGATATATGCAACCACAACTTGAGTGGATCTCAAGGGCATTATGCAACATGAAAAGAGCCCATTTCAAAAGGTTGTATATTGCATGATTCCATTTATATAACAGTCTAGAAATGACAGCATTATAGAGATGGAGAACAGATTAGTGGTTGCCAGTTGTGAGGAATTGGGTGGAGGAGGGAAAGTGTGACAGTAAAAGTGGCACAAGGGAGATCTTTGTGCTGATGGAATAGTTCTCGGCTGATGGTGGTGGTGGTTACCTGAGTCTACACGTGGATAAAATTGCAGAGAACGATACGCACAAATGAGTGCATTTAAAACTGGTAGAATCTGAATAAGGTCCATGGATTATATGAATATCAGTGTCCCGATTTTGATTTTTTACTAATTATGCCACCCAGATAATTAAAGAGCTTACCCATATCATTATGCTAACTATAAAGCCGTTACCATTGGGGGAAACTGGGTGAGGGGTACACAGGACCTCTCTGTATTATCTTTGCAACTTCCTGTGAATCGATAATCATTTCAAAATAAGAAGTTAAAAAAACATTAGCCAAGTCTTCTGTGTGAACCCAGCCCTGACCAGGCTCCTCTGCTGCCAGTGCTTCCTCTTCCTCTTCTGTCCCCAGTTTGCCTTTTCCCCAGCCTTCTGTTTTTGCTCTTCTTCAGCTCAAGGATGTGAGAACTGCCTGCAAAAAGGCAGCTTTCAGCTTGTTTTCACTTCTTTTGGGAGGGAACATGCAGGTAGGTATATGGAATATAAAACACTGACCTCCTGCTTTGGAAAGAACCTGACATGCCCGACCACTTCTGCTCCTACAGATCAGAATCAGGACAGTTCACCATCCATTTCTGAGCCTCGCTGGTCATGGCGCATGCATCTCAGGAAATGTTGAGGTGGCCTAGCATTCCATCCTCCTCTGGGTCTGATTCAGGGCAGGCTCTTAAGGGACTTTTGCAAACAGACACTGTTGTCTCCTTACGATGCCCAGAATGAGTTGTCTCCACTTCCACATTGAGCCTCAGAATCACATGTGGAGGGGGATGGTGGCTCTGGCATAAATGTGGTCCCTTCAAAGCAAGAACCTTCCAGCACTTCTACCAGGCTGAAGTTTATCTCCATGTCTTTTTCAAAGATGGACAATGGCAGCCTGAAAGAATATGAGGGAGGGTCACCAGTGATGGACATGGTTTGGGGAGAGCCCAAGAATTGAAGGGGACTTGGGATTGTTGACAGACCTTCCACATCTCAGAATGGGGGAAGTGGTTTCTTTTTTCCTCATTCTCCAAGGCTTCTCAGTCTCAGAGACCCCAAGAGATGCCATTAATACAGATTCCTCCTCTGGCTCCTTTGAGACATTTGCTTTTGAAGGACCTGGAAGAGAAAGCTCTTTGTATGTGGCCAGAATAAACTCATTGTACACCCAAACAATTAACTCCTCAATGGACTTGCCAGCCCCTTGAAAGGCCTGGCCCTGCGTCCCTGGACCTCTTGGGCTCTATTCAGTCCCTTAAGCACACCAATGTTTTTGGGTTTTTGTTTTGTTTTGTTTGTTATTCTGAAAAGTCTTTCCCTGAGAATAGTCTGAGTGGATCAACATTGTCCTCAGCCTGGCATTTATCTCTCCTCGCCAGCGAATGTCAATCAGGAATCAAAAAGCCAAACAGAGGAGGCTTTGAACGGTGTCATCGGGGGTCGAAGTGACTTCCAGCTGTCTGTGCGTGGGCCAGGCCTTCTCGCAGGGCAAGGAATTGTGCTGTCACACAAACCCACTGTCTGTATAGGCTCACAGAGCCCATGCGGGGGCTGCAACTTTCTGGGGCTGCACCTGCAAGGACAAGGCGTGACTGGGGGTTGGGGAATCTCCGGAAGCCAAATGCCAGGGCTCTGGGACCAGGCAGTTTCCAAAGCTGCTTGCTGCCTCTGGGACCTTGATCAAATCACTTACTTGCATTGTTATTCAATTCTCTTTTTATCTGCCTGGTTTCTCCCTCCGCCCTGGCTGGTGGTGAGAATAGATGAGGAAAGCTACCTGCCAGGAACTGAGTGTTGCAAAGTGTGGTAATACTATTATTACCGTTGCTCTTGACATCCTCCTTGAGAATTCTTTCAGTTTGCCTTATTTGTTGTTTGTTTTCGTGTTTCCAAATTTGCCTTTTTTCTCCCTCCCTGTAAGAAAAAGGATAATCTTTGAATTGGCTTTTTTTTTTCAGTGTTTATCCTCTTCCTTTTAATATGGAAGATTATTATAGTATTAAAGAGAAATACTCTCTGAGGTCCAAAAGAATCACGAAGAATATACACCAAACATCATCACATGCATATACAGATTCAGATACATTTTTCTTTAAAACAGTGGAAGAGTCTTCCCTCAAATTAAGGACCACTCAAATAATCTAGCTGCTGTTGCCTCATGATTTATTTGTGATGACTTGGGCACACCTCCCTTTTTGTTTTAACAGCTTTATTGAAGTATAGTTTACATACCGTAAAATTCACTCATTGTAAATATACAACCCAATGAATTTAATAAATTCATAGTGTACAATTGTCACCAGAGAACATCTCCATCACCCCAAAAAGCAACCTTGAACCCATTCACAGGTATTTTCTACTCCTACCTGTAGCTCTAGGCACCCCCAGATCTGTTTTCTGTGTCTATAGATTTAGCCTTACTAGACATTTCATATAAATGGAATCATACAACATGTGATATTTACATCTGGATTTTTATACTTAGCATAATGTCTTTGAGATTCTTCATCTACATTGTCACGTGTATTAGTTATTCATTCCTTTTAATTGCTGAATAGTATTCTATCATATGGATATATCACAATTTATCTATTCACCAGTGGACAGACATTTGGATTGTTTTCAGTTTGAAGCTTTAATGAATAATGCTGCAGTGAATATTTCTATACATGTCTTTGTGGGGGCATGTTTTTATTCTCCTAGATGGATTCTAGGAGTGGAATTTTGGGGTTAAAAGTTGATGTTTAGCTTTTTAAAGAGACTGTCAAACTCCTTTCCAAAGTGGATGCCCAGTTGTACATTCTCACCAGCAATGAACAAGGGTTCCATTTCCTCCACATCCTTACCAACACTTAATATTGTCTATCTTTTTATTTTAGCCATTCTAGTGGCTGTTTAGAAGTATCTTGTTGTGGTTTTAATTTGTACCTTCCTAATGATTAACAATGTTGGATATCTTTTCATGTATTTATTAGCCATCTGTATCTCTTCTTTGGTGAAATGTCTGTTAAAATATGTTGTCCATATTTAAATAAGGTTGCTTGTTATTGAGTTGTCAGGTTTACCTTATTTTCAATTTAAAAACTTTGATAGGATTTTAATTTTGTAAACCCAATTTTAAAAGTAAGCAGTTGAATAAGATGGTTTGCACTCATGGAATTATAGATGCCCTTTAGGCCTTTAAAGTGTTTTACACCTACACAAAAAAGTGTCCCGAGATTTTGTAGGCAGGTATCCTTCAATTTTAGAAGAGGATATTGCTATCCAGAGAAGTAAAAGGAGGGGCTCAACTTATCCAGAGTAAACTTATTACATGTGAAGGGGGATTTGGAGTGTGACTCCCCTTAAGACTGGGAGGCAGGAGCACATATAGAAACCTTGTTCTCTCCCCAGTGCCCAGTGTGGGGCCTGGTGTTGCTCCAGGGCTTGCCTGGAAGCAGAACTGATGTAGACCTTGGACCTAGGCCTTGGACTTGTGTTTGGTAGAAGAGGTGCTCTTATTTGCTGGGTCAGAAGCCAGGAGCCCAGGTGCCCGGAGATGATGGTTAGAGGGTGCTGTTCGCTTTGGCTTGGCTTCCCAGCCTTTGAGCATGCTGGATTTCACAGGTGGTTCCTGGCAGCAGGGCATCTTGTCTTTTCTCACTTCATAAAGATTTCCATTTAGGACCTCCCCGTGGCAGAGCAGCTGTATCTCTTCACCCTCAGTGACCCTACCCTGCAGGAAGATTCCTTCCCTGCACGTGGCTTTATGCCTCATGGGCTTCTCTGACTACATCTGGGAAATCTGCGGAGGTCCTTGACCTGCAAAAGGGCAAAGCTTCCCCAAAAAACCTTTTTGCCCTACTTGAGTGCAGACCTTCTTTGCTGATGGCTGGGCCCGATGGGCAGTCCAAGATTTTCATCTGGATGATGGGAGAAATAAACAGAATGTTTTCAGTTGTCTTGCTCCAGAGAAGAGATACAGTTCTTGTAATATGGGAGGATTTTCATACCTACATTGAATATTAAAATATTACATAAGCCATATGCACTTGAGTTCTCATTATCATCCCTCCTGGAATGTTTGATTTTTCACTTTCCCTTTGTTAGCCTGTAAGACTCCTAAAATGAAGCCACCCTGTGTGGAAGGGCTGAGCACACTGTGCTGGACTATTTAGACTGTGAACTCTGTATCTGGCAGGCACAACCAAATGTGCATTGCAGCTGCCAAAAGACTCAATTCAGTGGCTCATTGAATTCAATGGAAAGAGGTGTTAATAGAGTCAGGGGAAGTGATGCTATTAAAAAAATGACATTGTGTGGCTCTGTTCTGTGTTTATTCTCCCTCAATGACTTCCAGATCAAACTCACACAGTTTGGCATCAAAAGATGCCTGTTTTGGACTCCAGTTTGAGGCAAATAGTATATCCAGCATAGATACTCTTCTCTTCCTGCTACATCTCATTTCTTGGGATGATTGTCAGATAATTCAGGATCACTTTGGCTTCTGCAAGAGTTGGGTCTTGGTGTCAGTACATGAGAATAATATCAGGGTCAGGTGTCACCCGACTGTCAGCTCAGCTGCTGGCCTCAGCCTCTAGCAAGGGTTAGAGTCTCCATAGCTCTTGAATCTTAAGCTCCCAAGGGTGAGATGTTGATGCAAAAAGGAGATCAGGACTCTGTATTCTCTCTCCCTCCCCCAATAAGATGCACGAAAGTCGGCCAAAGGTACTGAGAGCTCCAAATGGTAGAGGGTTGTTATTATTGATGATCTGACTGGCGTCACAGAGACTATCTGAGAACTTGCAATCTGCATAAATAGTTAATGCTCAGAGAATATAGTGTTCCATCCTAAAAGACCTCTAAGAGGTCTTGAGAAGACAGGGATGGTGTAATCATCAAACCACCTGAGACAACAGTGCTCTCCTTCCCTCCCCCCGTGGAGAGAAATCTCTTAAACTATATATCCTTAAGAGGGACAAAGATACCCTCTCCAAGCCTTCTCTAAGGGGGTAAAATTATTTCTTAGGGGATGAAAAACACTTACTCATTTTACATATGAAGCACAAATATATATACAGTTTCTTTGCCTTATTAAAATTTCATTAGGGAGATGATTAGGAAAAAATTACCTAAAAATGCTCCTTAGATGAGTGATAATGGAAAAAAGGTTGAGAAATACTGCTATAAGCTAAGGGTTTTGGGGCCCTGATGAAAGAACTCAGAGTCCTGGAAGGTAAATAAAGTCTGCACTAACTCCTGACCTGCAGAGGTTCTTGCTGTGCAGAGAGGACTGCCAACACTATTAGAATGATAAGCATTAGGACTTTGTTACTGGGAGCTCCCTGCTCCAATCATCTATGTTAGAAATTTCAAAGCAAGTCTAGGGTGAATTCTGCAAAGTCCCATGTCCTCTCCCATTTTGCTTGCCCTCCCTCTTACTGGGAATTGGGGTGTTTGCTATTTCACAGTTAGAAGCATTCTAATGATTCCTGATTCTCTTCAGTTCCGTGTGCTGGAGAGAGAATGGTTCTTCCTGCCTTCTTATCTGTTTTAGGTGAAAGTGGAGAAACAGTGAGGAGATTGGAAGGGAATAGCACACAGGTCTCTTGTTTTCCTTGAGCTCTTTAATCAGGGCCACTGAGCTGGTAGCTTTAGGGCAGGAAAGGAGCTGGGGACACCGTAATTTGATGCCATAAGGATTGCCAACCTTATCCTAACATGCCTGGCCATAACTCAGGGCTGAGGGGGAGATACTGCCTCCCAGTTTTCCTGCGGGAACAAGGGCCAGCAGAGTCATACTGGTATCCTCAGATTTGTGAGAAACGGTCCCCCAAAGCCACGAAGCTTTAGCTCCTTTCGTCCATGCCTTGGGATGGTGAACACACACCTGGATTTGTTTTGTTGTTTTGTCTCTCTATGGTTCTCTTTTCCTTCTTGCCCTTTTCTTCTTTTGTTTCTTTTTCTTTTTTCTCTTCACTGGGACTTGGCCGGGCCTTGTACAAACCCCAACCATTCAACAGTGCTGGAGAGTAGATAGTATTTACCTCAATAATGGTAGTCTCCTTTCGATTCTTTTTAACCCTCAATTCAGATGACGGGTCTAAGCCGACACCCACGATGGAGACCCAGCCGGTGTTCGATGGAGATGGTAAGATCTTGCATTACTTCTGATGTTCATTCTCCCACTCATTTTCAGGTTTGGGAAAAGTCTTAACGTTGGATGTTTGTTTAAGTTTTATTATTATTATTTTCTTTTTTAATTTCAATTTTTCCCAGTGTAAGCTGGGTTGTTTTAACCTTTTTAAAAAATGCAGATCCTCCCAGGAACTGGTACACTCTCCACTTCTGGAAGGGCCCTCTGTTCTCTCAGGCTTCCTGCCTGTCTCCTGGTGTCCAACAATAACACAGCCTGGACAGACCCTTGGAGCTGCCAAGACCCAGGAATCACAGCTGAGAAAGATAGTCAGGCCGGCAGTGTCCCTTCAGTAAATTAATTGGCACTTGCAAGTGTCCACTCTGTGCCTGGCACTGTGTGAGCCCCTCTGGGGGATGAAAAGGAGGTTTGGAGATGTAAACCTTTGCTGTCAAGACAGCTGCAACTCTTAGAGTGCTTTAAATTACGGGGTCTCCGTTCTTATTGTCATAGACATTTATGGAAGAAAGAGATCACCATGGTCTGGGGAAAGCTTTTGTGAAGAGCCAGGACTTGAGCTGGATCTTGAAAGTGGTGGGGAGGAGTCTGAGTGTTCCAGGCAGGGTGCTGGCATGGACAAGAGGGGAATGAGGTAGGGATGGGATACAGTGAGGAAAGTCGCAGGAAGGAGATTGGCCAGTGGGACTGGTTTGTGTAGGTTGTAGGGACGTTGAGAGTCGAGGCAGGACATTTTGGAGAGGAGAAATTCTAGGTCAAGAGAAATTGTGGCTGGTGGCAAAAGAGAGGCTGGAAGTCTCTGGAGGCATAGAGAGAGGATAGGAGTGTGGGGTGCAGAAGGTTCAAGTTGGAGGTGCTCAGGGCCTGTACTCTTCAGTGTACTGTACTGAGTACTCCATATTCCCTTGATGAGGAACTGGAAGTTTGGCAGAGTGAAGTCTCTAAAGTATGACAATAAGGTTGGGATTTTAGTGCAATATGTAGCAAACTTTGAGCAGCTCCTAGCTAAGCGTATCCAGCCCTGGATCATGAGACTGGGCAGAGTGACAGAAGAATAAAAAGAAATCATGCCACGGGTTAACACTGTGGCTATGGATGTCCCTAGCACAAGCTTAGCTCTGAGGAGGATTGAAATGTGCAATATCCTTTGCAATCAGCTCACTTATGGGAAGTTTTGTATGTTCATGTCTAAAAGTTTAGATGGAGATGTCTCTGTGATCCACAAAGGTCCTGGATCATTGACAAGTCTGGGACCCTGGGGGGTCAGGTGAGGGATGGAGACTGTCTCATCTCGGGAGACCTCCCCAATACCCTCATTGAAGGTCACTCCACAGTATGCTCAGGTCACTTAGGATTCCCACCTGTCCACTGGGTGACCAAATCCTGGAGAGGCTGGAGGCACCCTGGCACTCTCTGGATGGAGGAATTCAGCCTCTGTGCATGAGAAGCCATTAGAAAGGGGATTGAAGCACACATGAGACGCACTCCTTTCTTTCCCATCTGGAGCAATCTCGGCTCAGCCATTTCCCCTAGAATGGTCTCTGTGGTTTGTTTGGCATTCGTTTGTTGATTTATCCCCTTTAAATCTTCTCCCAGGGAAGCAGCTGAGAGGGACTTGGCTTGGCCCATGTTCCTTACCTCCTGGGATAATATTTTTATTCCTGGATGGAGTGCTCAGTGCCTCTGCATTCTGACCACTCTGCTTCCCAGCACAGGATGCCCTGATCGGCTCTTATGAGCTGTTGGGGAGAGAAGCTTCCGTTGTGAGGAAGGGAGGGGAACTGGGAGGAGTGGATGTGGGAGAGAGCTGAAGCCTCAATGCCTCAGACTTTGAAAAATGACTATTAAGAAGTCTGAGGTTACACTTCCACTCACATAGTCTCTTTGCCCAGACTTTTTCTCTCTCCTTTTCCTCACCCCTAGAAATCACAGCCCCAACTCTATGGATTAAACACTTGGTGATCAAGGACTCCAAACTGAACAACACCAACATAAGAAATTCAGGTAAATAACCTTCCTTGGATTATATATGTACCCAGTCCATCCTTCCTTGACCCGTGGTTCTGTGACTACTCATTGTGTGGGTTTGGAAAAATCATTTAATCTGTCTGGTTGTCAGTTTCTATAGCTATAAAATAAAGAGATTGGATGAGTTAATCCCTTCCAACTTTAATTTTCTTCAATTATCATCTCAGAGATCATCTTTCTTAGGTCGTTGATCCTCTTAACAAATTTCTTTGACTGTATATTATAATATTTTGATTAACTTTCCATATGCCATGCAGAAGAATTTGAAAGAATGACTGGACATAAAGAAGTTGGACTTCCAGCCTGGAGGGAGTCGATTCTGTGTGTTTTGAAGGCTCTAAATAGCTGCTTACAGTCATGTCTTCTCTGGTCTGATCTTTTGGTAGGGGGTCTTGTGAGTGGTCAAGTTTGAGCACTGTCTGAACCCTCTGTAGAAAGTGATAATTTTTGAGGGGTGATCATATTTGTAGGATTTTTTTGTAGACCCTATTTAATAACAATAAAGACCAGAGTCAGTAAAGTCTATTTACTATCAATAAAGACTGAATGTTCATCAACAGGAAAATGTGTTCACAAGCGAAATCTGTATCTCTATCAAGGAGGATCATCTTTTCAACCGAAGACTTCATTATGCGAAATACCACTCTGCATAATTTATGCCTGGTTGTTGAATTTAGCCCTATCTTCTTTTCCTTATAAGTGGCAAGACTATGAACAAAAGATATATGACTTTGAACCAGCAGGCAGAATTTTACATGACAATCAATTAATGAGTGTCCTGTCATTGGTCCCCTTTAAGTTGACCTGTTCACCAGCTCTGTCCTAATGGTGGCGATGTGGCATTAGAATGCAAGGAATTATATAGACCAGGAGGTGAATTCACACGCCATCAGTTGAGTTCCTCTGTGACTTGGGCTGGTCATTGCCTTTTCATGTGTCTGTTCACTGATAAAAGTTGGAGATATGGGATGGTGGAGTGAAAGGAGACTGTGAACCCCCTTGGGTCAGTCTTTGACAGAATAGTGCAGTGGTTAAAGCACAGGCTTTGGAATTAGTGAAACCTGGGTTCACATTGTAGCTCCAACACTTAGTGACCCCAGTCAAGTCACATAATTCCTTTGAGCCTCAATTCTCGTTCATAAAATGGGAATCACAATCTCTCCCTCAAAGGACTATGGTTAAAAGTTAACTAAGATAAGGTCTATATGGCACTCAACTGATGCCTGGCTAACTGATAAATTGTAAGTACATATATTTATTATTATCATTATTATTGGTATGAATAACGGGAATAGTAATGATGGTGCTTATTTTGAAAATTCTTCAATCAGAAAGAATTTATGATTGTCACCTTAAGCAAAGGCATCTATTAGGCTTCTTCTTAGGACCCCCTCTATTCCCCTTTCCCTGTTAGGCAAATATAAATCAAATAGAAGTGGTTTTGGTGCCTGTAGTACCTGGTGCTGGAAGTAACATTTGCAACTGGTCTCCTAGTCCCTGAGGCCCTGGAAGGTCTGCAAGACCCCCATGAGTTAATTCTCATTCTGTGACCAAGTGGAAGATACGAAGGTGAGCTCTCTGAATTATAACATACAGCACTTTTTTGGCTGAAACACTCACTTGGCCCTTAACAATTGTTTCCTTGAATTTCTTTTTCACTTACCCATGCATTTGATTGCTTTGGGGAACGATGGAGGAGAAAAGATCATCATCATCATCATCAAAATTAGAATAGCACTGTCATAATAGCTACTTTGTATCAGGTCCTGTGGAACTTTACATTTGTGTCATCTCACTTGAGCTTCCCCATAACCCTATGAGATAGCTATTGTTCTTGTCTCCATCTTGCAGATGAAGAGTCAGAGGCTGAGACAGAGGAAGTAACTTGTCCTGAGTCATAGCTAGGGAGTGGTTGGGCTGGAGAAAACTAGTTATCCTTGGGAATAGAATGCCTGTCTTCTTGGGCTGTATTCTCTGCATGTAGTAAACTGGTGAGGTCAAAGTCAGTTGATAATCTTTGCTTCCGCTGAAGTTCTTCTGCTTTCATTCCTACTCTCCAATTAGATGAGAATAGGGTCATGTTGAGAAATGGATTCTGGGCAGGTCCATCCACTTTCCTTTTGTTGGGGTGGCCTGGCCATGTTTATTTTTCTCTGGCTGACCCCAGTTATATCTGTAAGGTTCGTGTATATGACAGGATAGTTGGGAGAGACCTAACAGTTCTCTGGGAGAAACTGAGACCAGGGCTAACTGTTAGAGATTGATAACTTAGGAATCTCCTACTCAACTGAGACTTTTTCCATCTTGATCAACTGGTAATATTGACTGAATGCCTATCAATCTCTTTGATATAATTATGTATAAAATATATGGTGCCACGAAGGCCTGTAACAGGGGTTGTCAAATGGTCTCTTGCCTTTTTTTGAAAATAAAGTTGGGTTGGATCACAGCCACAGCCATATATTTGTGTAGTGTCTGTGACCATTTTCATCTAAATAGTAGAGTGGAATAGTTGTGACAGACCCTGTATGGCCTGCAAAGCCTAAAATATTTATTATCTGACCCTTTACAGAAAAGCTTTCTGGCTTCTGGCATATATGATTGAAATAGAAGCATTTGGATGGGAGTGTGTGTATGGGGATGTCTTACTTAAGTTTTCTGGCCCCTCTCATAGTCCAGGCAGGAGGATGCTTCCTGACATGCCCAGGTAAGCCTGCATCAACACAGGAGTTCTGAGGCAGCTCACAAGGCTCTTCACCATCTCACACATACCTTTTCCAAGCTTTAATGTCCGGTTCTGGTGCATGCTCCCACAAACGGGTTGCCAAAAAAGCATCTTGATGTTTGGCTTTCTTAGGTAGTGGGTAGGGAGTCTTTTGCATGTAGCAGAGATAAATCATGTAATGGCAAAAGCATGGGCTTTGGTGTCAGACAAACCTATAACCTGGTTTCCAATGCTAGCTTCCCACTTAGAGGTTTGGTGAGCTTGGGAAAGTTAATTAACTTCCCTGAGTCTTGATTTCCTTATATGTAAAACAAAGTTTTAGTGCCTTACAGGATTTCTTTGTGAGCACTCAAGAGCATCTGTGTAATGCCTGGCACATAGTAGGTATACCATAAATGATTTTTTAAACCCAACAAAACACTGGTGACTCTTGGTGGAATATCTTTATGTCTTCTGCTAGCCACTTGTCACATGTTATCATATTTGGTTTAATGAGAAGTCAGATATACCTTAATGATAACTTATGTCTGGATATTTGGCTCTGGTAGGGACTGGAGCCTTTTGGCCAAACACCTGAGACAGTTTTTCATTAGAGTTTGATGGATGATCCTGGGTTCAGGTGTGCTTCAGCCTGCATCCCCGGGGAGGTTGCCATGGGACTCCGTGAAGCCCATCGGGGTGAGAGCTCTTCTTCTCAGCTGTCTCTCAGAGGCAAAAAGGCTATCCCAGTTTCTTTTACACCCCACACATCCTTTTTTCACACTCAGACCCTGTGACGCCAGGTTTGTTTTCTGGCCTGGGGATTGTTGATGTTGGAAAGGTTCCACTGGGCAGCTGAAGTTTTGCAATAACATGACACATATGCCTACAGACTCTCCTAGTCTCCTTCTCTGCTCCTGGAAGTTTTGGCCCTTGTTTTTAAGGCTTTGTCATGTGTTCACTATAGTCAGTGTCGCCTTTTGAGTACTTGGCAGGTTCAGCATTGACAGATTTGCTTCTTTGCTCTTCTCTTCAGTTCTCGCCTCCATTGAACCTCTCCTCCATTGCATCTCCAGTGCACCAGGAATTCCTTTTGCATTCAGGAAGACAATGTACCTGGCCAGCTAATACCCTAGAACTTGAGAACAGCATCTTCCCATAGATGAGTGTTGGATGGAGCCTCTGTTCTGCTTTTATAAGGAAATATGAACTCTTGCTAAGTTTTTTTTTTTTTTTTAAATCAGGGGTTGGCTACCAAGGCATTTCTTAATATACCTAGTGTTTAAAATATTTTTTTAACCATCTATGTGTTACAGAAGATAAAGATATGAAATAAGTGACAAGAATTAGGTTTCATCTAATTCTTCACCTCATCTTCTCATGTTTCTAATTTGACTATGTGCAGGCACTTTCCTATGGCTCTGATTTACATCTTTGTTTCTATATGACGAACTTCCACCCTTTCTCTTCTGGGCAAGTATAATCTCTCAGGAAATATCTTCATGCACTTCTCTGTGCAGCAAAGTAATGCTCCCAAGGCCCACCACTCATTTCCTTCTGCCCTGGGGGCTTGACTCTGTGGCCTCAAGTGGAGTAGAGAGGTGTGACTTCCCTCTTTGTTTTGTCATCTCTTTCTTTCCTTTGTCCCTGTTTTTTCCAGTTAACTTCTTCCATGATCTGATCAAGGACCTCAAGGAGGCCCTAGACCCTGGCCCTGTGAGTTAAATCTGAAAGGGCCATGCCTTTCCTCCCTTGCCTCTTAACCCACAGCGCTCCCTTCTCTACATCATTGAATGGAGCAGCTCATGGTGACTCTGCTCCCTGGAGATAGAGCCATCAGCACAGACATAAGGTGGAAATGCATTTCTTTTAAGTTTTACCATGAAAGTGACACCCTGGCCTCCTCGTGCATGACTGTGACTGTGTTTTCTCATGTCATCTTACCTGTCACAGGTAAGCTGTTCACAGTATCAGAGTGCTGCTCTTCTAGGCCTGCTTCAGGCCATTTGGCCACGTCTTGGATTGCTTCTTCCTCACCCAGGAAGTTCCTGCTGGGATAGCTGCTATGACTGGGACTTGGGGTCACTGAGGCAACTGCACCTCCTGGCTGGATTCCCCACCCCCCAAGCCAGCACTCTTGGCCCGCCTAGAAACCACCGGCTGATGTAATGACTTGAGGCCTGGAAAAATAAACAACTCGCAGGGAAACCAGCGGTAGCCATCGTAAGCAAATACCCCATGGCCACCTGGAATCTCGCACATGACGTGATTGGGAGGAAGAATGAGTAATCCACTAACGTTAGCAGCCGAGGATGGGTCTGGGCTTGTGTGCATTTAAAATATCTATATAAAAACACACCCTGGATATTTATTTCCATAACTGGCCTTCTGGATGTCTGCCCATCTCTCTGATGCAGGTGCCTTGGTCAATCATGGCCAGTAGAATTGAGATGGGGATGGGGGATGGGTGGTCATCCCTATGGCTTTCTCCATGGCAACAAAGGCCTTTTTCTTTCTTAAAATTTCCCTTTGCGGAGAGAAGCAATAAACACACTTGGAGGCCCCATGAAGCCTAGCTGCACAGTCCATTTTTACCTTGTTTTAAAATTAGCTTTCCTAGTCGCCTTGCTCCTTTGCCCCATGTTGTCTGCTTAGAACACAAAGGTGTGGGAGGGTGGAGGGTTGTGCTGCAGGACCCAGCACTGGGATGACGTGCTGCACCAGCAAGGGTTCTGTTTCTGTTTCTGGAGGTGAGTGTGTCTGCTTTTTAATGTTAGATAGCAAAACTACGTGCCCTGGTATTTTTCTTTTGGCCTCTGCTGCTAAGACACTGAAATTGAAGATCTTGCCCAGGTATTGTCATTGGCTCATTCCAATTTTCTGGAAGTCAACTACAGTCTCTGCTTAGATCTGAGCATCCTTGTTCTGTGTTTATTTGTAAAGTGGCTTTGGAAGTAGACGGGGTCTACATCTCATAAACACACTCACACAGGCAACACTCATGTTTTGGGGAGTAAAGAGTGAAGTTGTGATACTTTATTTTGATAAATTTAAATAGCTTTTCCATCTTCCACCTTTGTCTGTGCCTTCTCCTCCCTTTCTGTCTAAATTTTTATTTGCTAGAACTTGCTCTTAAAAGTACGGAGACTGTCAGTTTAAGGCCAATGAAAGTACAGAGACTGTCAGGTTAAAGCCAATGAAGTTACTGAGAAAAACTAGAAAAAAGGCAGCTTGCTATTTCTCGGTACTTGTCATTGCAAAGATACTGTGAAGTATTTCATATTCTTTTTGGTGGAAGGGTCATATCTGCTCACTTAATGCCATGAGTCAATAGAGATGGGAACTTTTCTAAAATTTGAGCGGGTGCGAGTCAGTGATGCCTTGGGGGAAAAGTTAAAAAGAAAAATGCCTCCATGCTATATTGGGACAATCCATCCTGGATGAAATATCGTCTGTAGAATTTCGATCTTGTTCTTCCCTACCCTGTAGGAACTCAGTCTCTGCGTGGGAAGGAAGCGGTCACCACTTCAGACCATGGTGAGCCATGCATGACCATTTTGGGTTACACAGAGAGAAACTATTTAGACAGGCTGGTTGGTTTGTAATTTTCCCTTACACCTCCTCACCCATGACACTTCATCCCAGCAGCATGCCCTACTTACAGTGCCAACTGTAAACATCCCTGTGAGGAGGTGGCCTCGGCCAACGTCGGGGATATGGGGTGGACGGTGTTACTTTTGTGCTGAAGATGGGATCTCCGAGACATAGCAGGTTAGGTGTGGCTCACAGGTCACATAGCAGGGCTGTGGAAAGAGGTATGAGGTACGAGGGAGAACCTGAGAGCACCAAGCAGCCTTCCCCTTAACCCAGCCCCTTCCTGGTGCTCTGTTCCACTGGGACTTGGGAAGCTAAGTTTGGATCTGGCCCCTGAGTCACGGGGAAGTGCACCTGATTTTGTTTAATTGTAAGACTGTGGGCCGTTAGAGTGAGAAGGGCCTGAGAGTCATCTAGCATTGCCGCTTAATTTTAAATGAGAAAACAGGAGCCCAGACTTGCTAAGGGCCTTGTCCAAGGTCATAGATCCATCAAGAACTATCATGTGCTAAGGCCTCTGTTTGCCACTGAGGGGTCAAAGGATGAAATACAAGGAACATTTAAGGCAGGAGCTGACCACTGGGCAGTGGTGCACCAAAGGGATGGGGGGCGATGGTGTGGTCCATACCAGTGGGGAGGAGTATTTTATCACTGACATTGTTTTGAATTGCTGGCATAGTGATTATAAAAAGCAGATAGACTCTTAGCTATATGTGCATATTTTTTTTAGTTTACCTACAGACCTAATACCCCTTTATTGCCTGCCTCTGGAGCATACTGCTCCATTCCCCTGCCCTTGGTCAGCTACTGGAGTCCTGTTGAGGAGACTGGTCATTCACAGGGATAGGGCAGGAAGACCATGTTTGCTCCACAATGCTACCTTAGACAAGCTAATAGGAATAGTAGCTACCATTTAGCAACTTACTGTGCCACCAGGTTTAATGTTTTTCACACACGATTGCATTTAATCTTCACAATGACCCTGTGAGGCATGTGCAAGAGTTACCTTACTTTTACACGTAAGGAACCTGAACTGGCCAAGGTCACAGAGAAAACAAGGGGTAGAGCCTGAATCATTGACCACAAAGCCCATGCTCTTGACTGCCTATATTGCCTCTATTCCAACTGTTGCTGACTTCAGAACCTCCTAACATGCCAGACCCTTGGATAGGAGTATGCAGGAGGAGTGATAGGCACTTACTACTGCTTTTAGCCTTGCCAAGGAAGCCCTAGTATTCCCTCATCCCCTACCTCTAGTTCCCTCTGACTGCCCTGAGTTCTCTCTGGCAGTTGAGCTTTTAGACCATCCTCACATCTCCATCTGGGCTGGAGCTGGAGACAGTTCTTCTCTTGGCCAGTGAGTTAATTAGAAAGGTGCTCCCTCCAGGGGGTCCTCCCGGGTCCCTTTGTAGGTTACAATTGAGGGATGATGTTAGAGTTTTGCTTTCTTTTGCTGCCTATTCTGTGGGGGAAAGGGCTTTTTAGCTTAAAGGGGATGGAAAAACCCATGTCAACAGAAGTGTGACTTTAATTCGTGCAAATTCTGTTTCTATTCTCCCCATACCCTCCCTCTACCTGATACAAACCTGAGCACAATTTCGGCGGCTGACTTTGTTCTGTTTGCCAGTGATGTTTGCTTTTTCCTTGCCCTGGTAGAGCCTTTCCTTTTCTGGGCCAGTTGTCTACCCTCTATTTGGAAAGGAGCCCTGAGCAATGGTTCTGTGGGCTCTCCCCCTCCTCAGGGGCTCCCAGAGCCCCTGCATAACTCTGAGTCACATAGATGTTGAGAAATTGGGAATTGGGAATTGGCGATGGCCAAGTGGCACTGAGTGGTGTGCGTGATGGAAAGCCATGGTAGCAGGGCAGAGTCGGCCCAGCAAATGGTGCTTGGAAAAATGATCCTCTGGGGGCCACTTAGCCCCTCCTGTGAAAAAGTGCAAAGTCCACAAGTAAGAAAAATAACCTGTTCACATAGTTGGCTTGAAACCATAGGTGCTAAAACCCCATGTGGCTAAATAAACAGCAAGGGCCTGCTCAGTGATGTCCCATAAATCATGGAGTGCAGCAACCCTTCCCTGGGGCACCACATCTAGTCCCTGTGCTAACCCTTCTGAAACAGCAAAGTCAGTTCCTTACAACCTGGTCCTATCTTTCTCTCTTTTACTCCTGTAGTGCCTTCCTCTGCCAAATTCTCAGCCACCCTACAGTTCTGGAACACTCCCGACACCACACTCTCACATGCTCGCACGCTGACCTAGAGAATCCTGAGGCTGGAGCCATGTGGTTTCTTATGCCTCTGGAATTTCATGTTGTAATTTAGAAAGGTTGTTTTCAACACACAGTTTGATATTTTGGGTTATCTTTCAGCATTTCATTCATTTTTGATAAGAGACTAGGTGGGTGTGAAGTATTTGATGGGGTTTCAGGGTCACTGTAGGTGATACAATGCTAATTTTTTCTTTAATATTCTTGGCTCAGTGGGACAACTCCTTTTGCAATGAAACCCAAGTAAGTGCCTCTCATTTTTCAGTCTGGGTAACATTTTAATTGATTTTCCCCCCAAGAAAATCCAGTGCTTGATGGTCTGAGGGTTGAGTGTAGCATTTCCCAGGATGTGTCAAAGGGATAGATATTCTTTTTGCAGTCTCTGTGGTCTCATCCCTACGGTTTATTCAACAGTAGGCAGCCCCATCTCTGAAGTGTCAGACTAGAATTCTGTGAGAGGGGTGACATAATGGGGACTCAAGCAATAGAAGGGTTCTTGGACCAAGTACCCTTTATGAATCTTTTACACCAGAGATTCCATGGCTCTCCTATGGCCACCAGAGACGGGTGTGGTGAAGGCTCAGGAAGGATGTGCAGAGTCCTAGTTTCCAGGAACTTGCATCCAGTGAAGTCAGGGTACCGAGGACAAGGGGCCCACGAGGGCAGATCCTCCACAGCGGCCACACTGCTTCTAGCCTTGTTCCAGGCGGGGCCTCAGGGAAAGCTTCAGGGATGGAGGATGGCCTAGAATGAGGGTAGGCAAAGATCTCATGGTTTATTCTTTCTGCTTGCTACATCTTAGAGGATTTTTCTGGCCTCTCCAGCACCTGACATGATGCCAGCACCCAGTACATATACAACCAGTAATATCCTGGGTGAGAACCTGGGTCTACAAGGTCCCAGTCCTTTTTTGTGTCCTCTTCCTGGGCCCTAATCTCATTTGCTACTCAGGATCCTGCTTTAGGTCCTCCTCTCTCAGGACCATGTCAGCTTACTTTTTCTGTAGTGTAAGGAACTCCCTGTCTGGATGGCCAGAGTAGGCACCTTGGTTACCAAACGAGCCTCCACTGGGAGAGCTTCTGATTCTTTCTCCAGGAAGACTGCATCATCAAGGCATCTTCCCAGTCCATGTTTTCATGGCTTGTGGCTCTTCTTCAGTTCTTCTGCGTATGGTTCTCTGTAAGATTAGCCTTTTTTCTTGCACTTATTTTTCAGATGGACTTTACGATGCTTCATATTATAGGTCAATTTGGCTAGGCCATCCTGCCCAGTTCTTTGGTCAAACACTCATCTAGATATTGGTGTGAAGGTATTTTGTGGATGTGGTCAACATTTACAGTCAATTGACTTCAGATAAAACAGGTTGCCCTTCATAATGTGGGGGGGTCCCATCTAATCAGTGGAAGGGCTTAAGAGCAAAGACCGAGGTTTACCCCAAAAGAAGGAATTCCCTCTCCAGAGTGTAACATGGAAATCCTTCTTGAGTTTCCAGTCTGCTGACCTGACCTATTGATATTGGACTCAAGACTGCCCCATCACTCTTACCTGAATTTCTAGCCTATTGGCCTGCCCAACATATTTTAGATTTGCCAGCCCCTATAATTACATAGCCAATTCCTTAAAATATCACTCTCTCTCTCTCTCTTTATGTATATGTGTGTGTATCTATAATCTGTAGATATCTAGCACTTGTCCCTGTGCTAGCCCTTCCAAAACAAATAGATATAAAGATACACACATACATATACGCCTGTCTCTGTCTTCTGTTGGTTCTCTTTCTCTGCAGAACCCTGAGTGACACAGGCCTTCTCTGTCTACTGTCTGCTCTCTCCACCCGTCTCCCCCTTCGACCTCCACTTCCTCCATCACCATGAGGTTCCCATGTTCTTTCTCCAAAAAGCTTACAGCATAGCTGGTCTACCAATAACTGCTGACTGCATGTGCAGAGGGTGCTTCGGTGTTGGGTTACCCAGGATCTCAGCTTTTCTGTCTGCTCCTTTCTTCAGCAGTTCCTCCTCTGGAAGGCAGTGTCTAGAAAGAAAGGCCAGCCCAAAGATCTGAAACTCAAATCTTGTAATGTTTATGTTTTTTGGCCATTTTTGCTTTAAACAAAAAAAGAAGAGAAAGGAAAAAGATGATGAAGAAGAAAAGGTTTCTGGGATAAAAGACTAAACTCTGGGCTAAAGTCAAGTCTGGGGATTAGCTGAGGATTTAGGTTATCCATGCTTTCCTTTGTTCCTAATCACCATGAGTAATTGAGAGGCACAGAGGCCTGGGCTAGTCCTAGCCGACAGAGCTGTGCTCCAGGCTTATCCTCTCTTGGTGGGATGTGAAAGAACCCGTGCCCTGGGCCTGGAGACAGGGTTCATGTTTGTCTGGTCCAACCTCTTTTTTCCTCTCCTGTCTCCTGCCCTGCCCACTCCTGCTGGACTTTGGTCCTTCTTTGCTATGTGCAATTAGTGGTGGACAGGGTTGTGTGCCTTCTGGTGACAAGGGGTGGACATGGTTTCACTTCTATTTGAGTATTTACCATGTGCCAGACTAGGTACTGGACAGTTTGCTTGGATGTTTTTTCTATTGTGTTTCTTCTCTTAGGCAGTCAGAGGTTTGTCAGTGAAACTTTAACCACTCATTGCCAAGTGCGGAATGACCTGACTCTCACTTCTTCTCTGCACCATCTGAGGGACAGGATTATAGGGGCGGGCGTGTGAGTGTGTATGTGTGGCCATGCATTTCCATGCCCCCCTGGACAGCCCTGATTGTTCCCTCTCCCCTTCCGTTTATGGCTTCCAGGTGTTTACAGATGGTCCTGGCCCATTCTCATAGATACCTGGCCAGACCTTCTAATCTTGTCATCTCTCCCTGAGTGTTCCTGAGCACAGATTATTTTAGAATAGTGTGTGTTCACTTCTGGGGATCTCCCTCTCTGAACCCATGATCATGAAGAGACCCATGAAATAGGCCCCCTGTCTTGCATTCTGGAAGGGGACTTCTTGGTACCTAAGAAAACTGATAGATGTGAAGTTTAAGACGCATTTGGGATTTAGGTAACTGAGAAGGAAAGAGGATGACAGTGGCCCCATGGGTGGTCTGGCTTTTTGGGTCCGCCACTTCCTAGTTCTGTGATCTTGATCCAATGACTCTGCCAGTCTGTGTTTCTGCATCTTCTTCTATTCAGTGAGGATAAGAAGAACACTATTTTAGAGGCTTGTTTGAGTTTGAAGTGAGTTAATACAAGCAAACTGCCCAGTACCAAGTCTGGCACATGGTAAATACTCAAATAAATGTTAGCTATTGTTATTCATTTTAGAGTTCTGCAATGGTGGATGAGTTACAAATTTGGGTCCTCAGATATGGAATAAGCTTATGCCCTGTGGTACTTACTGATTAGCATATGCATGACCCATAACCTCTAGAGAAGCCCTTCAAGAATAATTGATTGGTTGACTGAAGGGCTTACAGGGCTACAAAAATACGTACAGGGTAAATTGATGAATAGTTAAGGAGGTCTAGATGTTTCAGTTATCTGCTGCTGTGTAACAGACTGCTCCGAAATGTACTGGCTTACCATAAAAATAATTAATTCTTTCTAATGTGTCTGTGGGTTGGCCGGATACTTGTTTTGCCTGAATTTAATCCTGGACTCATCCAGGTAGGGGAGGATCAGCTGGGCTGGAATGTACAAGGTGACCTCCCTCTCACATCTGCAGTTGGTACTTGCTGTGACCTGAGCTGCTCCCCTTTCCTCACTGTGGCCTCTTGTTCTCCAGTAGGCGAGACCAGCTTCCTTGTGATGATCTTAGGGCAGCTTCCACAAAAGTGAAAGCGAGAGCTGCAAGTCCTCTTGAGGCCTCAGCCTGACACACAACATCAGCATTGCCTCTAACATTCTATTGGCCAAAGCAAACCAGAGTCCACGTGGAGGGGTCCACACAAGGCCATGATCACGGGGAGGCACAGTTCAGTGGGGACTGTTTTGTAATGAGATGACCTATACTGAGTAAAAGAAAAATATAGGTTAGGATAAAAATCAGATTAGCCTGTGGCAAGAAGATGATCTTGCAGGGGTGAAGCACCCAGCCAGTGCTGAAATGTCAGCTCTGCCACTTCCTAGTTCTACGATCATCCAATTTCTCAGCCAGTCTGTGTTTCTGCATCCTTTTCTGTTCAACGAGGATAACAACACTGCCCTTAAAGGCTTGTAATGAGTTTGAAGTGAGTTAATACAAATAGTGCACCTAATTCCAAGTCTGGCCCATGGTAAATACTCAAATAGATGTTAGCTATTGTTATGCATTTTAGAGTTCTGCAATGGTGGATGAGTTAAATTTGGTTTTAAGTTTTCCGCTTCTCAGGCAAAGAGAGAAAAATATCCAGGTACAAAATTTGTAGCGTGCTTAGGTCGAGAAGACATCATTGGTCAGAAGAAGCTGTGCTGTGTCCAGCACATTTGATTCTGAATGCAGCAGATTTGGGATAGTCTGCAAAGACACTGACATAGAAGAGCTCACTGTAAAAATAAATTTATTTGTCTCCTAGAGCAAATGGTTAGAGGCAACACTGTCTAGAGGTTAGCAAGTCAAGCCTGACTGTCAGGATCCCCAGCCTTTCTCTCTCCTGGCTGAGTGAACTTGGGAAAATCCATTAATCTCTCCAACGTTCAGCTTCCTTGTCTACAAAATGGGCGTAATAATAGTGCCTACCTCACATGGGCAAAGGGATTCATTAGGTAAAGCCCTTAGTCTATTGCCTGGCACATATCACTCAATGAATGTTTATTTTTATTGTTATTAGTTGCAAAGATGATTTTAAGGGAGATTTTCTCTTTGCTGTAAGACAAACTCTCTGTGTACTCTTCACAGAGGGTTAGTGCTATTATGATAAATCACTCCTGTCTCTTTCTTAGAGGCACCTGGACTTGCAGATACTGTAATGAAGTAGTAAATCAATAATAAAAATAATAAAATAAAAAAGTAATAAACCTTGCAGTCAGGCTTTTAAAAAATTCTTTGCTATCCCCCATTTTTCCAAATTAGTGAGCTTTATCATTTTTATTATTTTATTTTATTTTATTTTATTGAGACAGGGTCTTACTCTGTGGGCCAGGCTGTAGTGCAGTGGCATGATCATGGCTCACTGCAGCCTCAACCTCCTGGACTCAGGTGGCCCTCTCACCTCAGCCTCCTGGGTAGCTGGGACTACAGGCATGTGCCATCACACTGGCTACTTTTTGTATTTATTTATTTATTTTTGTAAAGACAGAGTCTTGCTATGTTACCCAGGCTGGTCTCAAACTCCTGGGGTAAGCAATCTGCCTGCCTCAGCCTTTCCAAATGCTGGGATTACAGGCATGAGCCACTGAGCCTGGCATTTTAATGATTTTATTCTCCATGGAACTTCATAGACACTGACTATAAACAGCACAGAACAGCCTTCAAGGACTTCCAGAAATCCATCAACAGGACCCAAGCCACGAGTCTGTGCCTCTTCTTAGATGGCTTCTGTCCACATTTCTGAGGGTCTCGGGACCCCCAGTGGTGTGAAGTCAGGTTCATTATTTGCTCTGCCCCTGGGGAAGCGCCCCCCTTCTCTCTTTGCCTCTTGCTTTCGGTCTGATTTATGGCTTTAGAAGGTTGGCCTGGAGAGTCTTAATTTAAAGCCTCTGTCAGAGGTTGTTACATGAACGTGGTGTCAGTAAAAAGCTGTTTTCCTTTGGTTTTGCTCCTCTATTGCCTCTTTCATGGCATGAAATACGAGGTAGGAAAATAAGGCTACCAAATTGGGGTTGGGGGAGCTATTGAAAAATTCTTGCATAATCCCCTTGAAGTTGCCATGGCACCTTCCCAGCCAGGGGCTGAAGTCAAAATGCTGGATCTTTAAAGCAGGTTTCCCAAGGCCCCTCTCCCTGCTCAGTTTCTGTCTCTTTCCTGTCTCTAGATGCTGTTCTGGTGGTAGTCACAGTTGGAGGCAGAATCCCAAGTCTGATGTCTGTCAGCTGTTTTAAACTCCTCTTCCTCTAGCCAAGGAGATTCTGTTTAGCTTTTCTATATTTGCATTATGAAAACAGTAGTTTTTTTTCACTTCCCAAATTCAAAATAACATTTTCTATTTTAATAGTGAATATGCTATATGTGCCTGCCTCCTGGCCCTCAGATATTTTTATGCCCCTAAGGAAATATTTTTACCCTGCAATGAGAATCACCAGGCTATTGTTTTCGAGCATTTTCCTAGCCGTGAGACATAGCATTGTTTTTCTATCATCTGACTTATCTGTAAAACTGCATTGAGCTACTTTGTGTCTCTGTGTACTCCTATGGTTTGTTTAAACATGCGTGCTTTACCTATATGTGTGTCATTAACAGAGCTATTATTTCAAGGAAGTTGGCTTCTTTAAAGTGGAGTTGAGTGCTGTTGTTCAGTGCACAGCATGGTTCTCCAGGTTGCTGATACCAAGTTCCTTGCTCTTAAGAAGGGTATTTTTGTAACAATCTGTAAACATTCAGTGGGTGCCCAAGACTACATTCCTGTCAATTTCTTCAAGAGAAGAGTTGTAGAATAGTGGTATGAAAAAAATATAGTAGGTAAATAAACAAGTAAATGAAAAATAAAGTAATAGTACAGGTTTATGATGTGATTCGTTATCAAAAAATTAGATGTGTGCACCTGTATTTCCATGTATGTATGTACATAAAATCTAGGGAAGGTACAGTGTTTAACTTTGGCAGGATTGTAGGTTTTTCCAGTTTCTTTTCTAAAACTTCTTTATAATAAGAAACCCAACACTATTTATTTTTAATAATTAAAACAAAAACAAAACCAGAAAAAAAAAGACAAAGAGCAAAGCCAGGCAGGCTAAGTGGTTGATTGGGAAGAATTTTCAGGTAAGTGGCTGTGCAGATGTGAGACGCCCTGGAGCTGGCCATGCTGGACACAGGGCACCACGCTCTGTCTCAGCCGGGGACTGGCTGGGGGGAAACCAGGTTTGGCTGTTCAGACATGCTCATGTGTTACTGAGGCTGCTGAGTGCAGACACCATCCGGCTGGGCCTGTTTTCTCTCCAATTGGATGGAAGCAGCATTGTGTAATTCACTGAAATTCACTCAGCCTACTTTGTCCAGCAGCCTTGGAGGGTGGGGAAAAGCCAAGGCTGGACCTTGTTTCTGCTCCTCCTGGGTGCCGAGCATCACTCCACATGAGGCTGATGGCCACGGCTCCATCCTGCTGTGTCTGGGCTTGGAAGGGTCTACATGCACAAGCATTCCTGCATCAGCCTGCAGCATAGCCAGGCTCCTGCACCCACCTCTCCTGCAGTCCACAGACAGAACATCAGCAGGAGCCACTCTGAAAACAGTGAGATATTCCACCCTTGGGACAAGCTGCCACTGTGAGAAGGGGCATCCCTGGAGTCCCTGGCTGGCTTGTTGCTGCAGTTGAACCTATTTGGTGGGAATGCTAATGAATGCTGGCAGCAGAGATGGCCACAGGGAGGTTCTGAACCTCCAGGCCCCTCAGCATGCGCTGGCATGGGAGACAGCTCTCTGTGGTAATTCATCAATGGGGCAGCTCATCAGTTCCTGGGTCCAGGCCTGGTCCTTGCTACTTACTTTGGATGCTGGGCACAGAAGACAGGAGTGTTAAATCACAGGAGTGATAGTCACCACAGGCTGTGTCTTCTCTTGCAGAGAAAGTCTACTCGTGTGACCAGGAGAGGCAGAGTGCCCTGGAAGAGGCCCGGCAGAATCCCCGTGAGGGTATTGTCATCCCTGAATGTGCCCCTGGGGGACTCTATAAGCCAGTGCAATGCCACCAGTCCACTGGCTACTGCTGGTGTGTGCTGGTGGACACAGGGCGCCCGCTGCCTGGGACCTCCACACGGTAAGCCCCCCAGACTGGGTCCTGGGAAAAACGCACCTGCTGGCTGTTATCCATGCTGGCATCTCCCAGTGTTCCTGCCCTGGTCTGGTGGGAGATGAGTGCCTGGCAGAGCCATGTTTTCAATGAGTAGAAGAGTTTCAGGTAGAAAGACCCTGGGACCTGGATTCTGGTCACAGGCCTGTCTCTTTCTAACTTAAGACCTTGGAACAGTACTTAACCTCTCTGAACGTCAGTTTCCTGATGAGATTATTGCCCTTTCTAAGCCACTAGCTTCCATGGGTCAAAAAAGATACTGCGTGCAGCTCAAGTATCATTGTTATTATGCTTGAGTGGTTGAAATGACATGCCTGAACATGTCTCAATGGGAACATTGATGCTAAGATTGCCTTGTAGCTGCCGGGCAGCGCAAGAGATATCGTGCTGCCCACCCTCAGTGCTTTAGGCTTGGTGACAACATAGATCATTGCTGGGCAGTAGTGACTGAAGTAGGCTCAGTTGCCAGCCTCTCCCAACCCCCCCCATATCTCTCTTTTCCCAGCTACGTGATGCCCAGTTGTGAGAGCGACGCCAGGGCCAAGACTACAGAGGCGGATGACCCCTTCAAGGACAGGGAGCTACCAGGTGGGAGACGATGCTGCCCTGCCGGCGCCATCACCTCCTTCTGTTCCTCCACCCTCTCATTATGCAGAAGAAGCTGTCTCCTCTTTGTCTGTTTCCCCATGTGTAAGATGGAGCCAGGAGCCGTGGGATCTACATCCTGGTCTGGGATTTATCCCTAATTAGCTCTGCTCTTGTGCACATTGCTTCTCTTCCTTGTGCCTCTTCGTCTTTATAATGTAGTCATCGGGTTAAAATCCCGTCTGCAGTTCCACAATGCGTTGTCCATCTGAGGTCCATGAGGACAATGTTTTGAGCACTGTGAGTTATTTTTTCCAGAGCTGTGAGGATAAGATAGCTTATAGGGAGGGGCTGTCCTGAGCGATGTGGACAGTGTCTGTTGCTTGCTCTGAAGAGGCAGATGACCCCTGGTGACACAGGACGACCATGGAGTGTGACACAAGACACATAGGCAGGGCCCTGGTACCTCCAAATGGCTGATGTGCGGGTTTTCCCTTATTTATAGCAATCTCTGCCTGCAAGTTACAGTAACATTACTAAATATTGGTGGCTTGGAATCTTATTGTCTTTACACAGCACAAAGTCAGATTAGTGCTGGTGGGAAATGGGCCACCTTCCCATGACCTATCAGGACTCCAAGTGAGAACTGAAAGCAGAGAGTTCTAAGAGTCAGGGATTTTCCACACGAGGTTTGTAGAAATCACCCCATCACAAGAATGGAGTCATGGTGGCCAGGGTACCCCTTTTAGCTAACCCCTCAACAAATGTGAATTGAGATTCTACTATGTGCCAGGCACTGGGTATAATCTAGTGGTCAAAGTTGACATGAGACTTACAGAGTGGAGGAGACAGATTGGATATGAATAAATGAATACAGGCCTTTATAGATAGTCGTGGTGGGTACTCTGAGGGAAAAGCGGAACATGCTGTGAGAATGGCAGGGAGAACCTGCTTTAGATTCCACAGCTTCTCTGAGAAGCAAGTGTTGAACCTGAGACCTGGAGGATTTGGGGACAGAAGAGAATGAGCTAGTTGCTAATTTCTATGTGGAGTTGCTTTGGAGAGGAGCACTGGGAGTAGTGTAGAGGGCCCATTTGGTGCTGGTGATCGTGACTTTATAGGACACCCATTTATCCAGTTGTGTGGTGGTGTTTTCCCCAGCTACATGGTGTAGACATGGAAAAGGCGTATCTATAGAAGGTTCGTCTGTGCTTTACTGTGTTTTCCTGGAATAATACAAGGAGGAAAAAAGGAACAAGGACTTGGGAGTATTTACAAGAGAGATGCTGTAGTTATAATGTAAGATGGATGAGGAGGGAAGTGAAAAAAGGAGGAGGCTCTTGGATGGATCTGGTAGTAGGTGTACTTAAGTCAACTTTGACCACTGGGGGTTCTCTCCCTCCTTTGTGCTCCCACAGCCCCTAGTTCTTACCCCTAGCACAGTATTTTTCTCACTTTAGGACGACTGCTTGGCTATTAGCTTGAGTTCCCCTGTAGATGTGAACTTTACAAGGATAAGGACCTTCTGTATTGTTAACTCTGTATCTCTAGCGTTTAACATGGTGCCTGAGTTGATGTCTAGCAAAAATGTGTGGAATGGAAGAAAATTGAAAGCATTATTTGGTCTGATGGTCCTTTGTGGGGTATGGGTAAAGGAACTATGGAAGTTTATGAGACTCATCTGATCAGTAAACAAATCACTAAAGTGGATTTGGCTGGACAAGAAGGGCTTTGAGAAGTTTAGGAAAGGATGGTAGTTGAGAAAGCTGTTGACTTGATTATTATCTGGCATCTACCTTCAAATCTCATTTTATCTTTTAGGCTGTCCAGAAGGGAAGAAAATGGAGTTTATCACCAGCTTACTGGATGCTCTCACCACTGACATGGTTCAGGCCATTAACTCAGCAGCGCCCACTGGAGGTGGGAGGTGAGAATGTGAGCAGGAATCAGGCCCAGGAGAAAAATGTGGGGCCCCTGACTTTTCAAATGCTGAGGGAGGGTGAGAGAGTGGGCAGGGTTTGAGGAGGGCAAGGGCTGGAAGTTGATCTTTTTCCTGAAACCATGTACCCATAGCTTTGACCCGCCTTCTGTCAAAAATCTTCCTGCCCCTCTACCTTCCCTATTCTTTGGGAGCTGCTTGTCCCTAGCTTTTAGTTACCTGATTTATAGGAAAGTCCAGGGCTGTCTGGGACTTCCAGCTGTTTAATCTCAGAAGGTGATGGGTTGGAGTGAGAGTTCTGAATGGCAGGAAGGGTGATGGTTATATCATGGGGACAGGGAGGCAGAGAGGGAGCACAAAGCACTTTGCAATTTTCTTCTCTCCTAGAAGGCAGGAACCAAATGCCTTTTTGGCATCCTGAGAATTCCAAGGAGCTCTTGGCAATGGAACTGGACACTCATATAGCCAAATACAGCTCAGGTCAGGAATTGAGGTGGTAGCTGAGGCAGTCCTGATGTGAGGCTGAAATGCACATGCTCCCCAGTAACCAGCATTGCTGGCTCTCATGAGTTTGGGCCCATTAGGCCAGTCGGTTGGAGATGCATGCACGCATTCATCCATCCGCTTACCACCTTTTGAACATGGAAAACACAGCAAACACTGGGCTAAGGATGAGGTATCTGGGGATAGAGGCATGTCCCACCTTCAAAGGATGCAGCTTAGCGGGGATACTAGACCATAGATAGATACTTACAAAATCTGTGGTGAGTGCTAGGACAGAGGTGGAAGAATGGAGAATGGTTGTCTCACTCAGTCTGGAGGAGTCAGAGCAGGCTTCCTGGAGAAGGTGATATCTGAGCTGAGTTTTAAAGAATGGGTAGGACTTATCTACCTATCAAAGAAAAGATAGGTAGATAAAGAAAAGAGAAAGCCATTCCAGAGAGAAGGAAAGGATACTGTGGCTCCAAGAAAGTGCATGTCTGTGGTTCAGTTAGCTTGGGCTGGGGTGGATAGGCGGAGGAGGAGGAAGCGGAGGAGGTAAGAGTGGTAATCGTGAGATGGAAGAGGTGGGCAGGACTCAGATCCCGAAAGTCCTGTGAGACATGCTGAGTAAGATTTCTGCTCATGCTCATGAAGCCAGAAGGGGAAGCACAGCAGAGACTGTTGGAGACAAGTGCGGTAGTGTCTAGGCTCCTTACAGCAGGAGGGGAGGTACTCTAGGCTTGGCAGGGATGGGCAGCCTGCTCTGAACTTATATGGCTCACTGAGGAGGGAGCGTTAGTCCCCCGGCATCTGCCCAGAGGCAGAGCTGTTATCCATAAGGCAAGGAATGCCACAAAGAGAACAAGCCTAGGCCTTGGAAGGACCCCAGCATAGCTCCCTCAGTGGTGATTGGCAGGACCATGTGGTATGTGTTTAGGGTAGGAGTTTAGGGCTCCAAGTGGAGCTGTCGACGTTTCTGCATCCTGAGGCAGAAAAAGGCAGCCATTTTGAAAACCCAATTTTATATCAAATCAAAGTGAGTGCACACAATAGCCAAGATATGGAAACAACCTCAATGCCCATCAATGGATGACTAGATAAAGAACATGCGGTATTTGTATCCAGTGGAGTAATATTCAGTCTTAAAAGAGAGAGAAATCCTGTTATATTGGGGGCATTATGCAATGTGAAATGAGCCAGTCACAAGCACAAATGCTGCATGATTCCACGTCCATGAGGTACCGGAAACAGTTAGACATGTAGAAGCAGAGAGCAGAATGGTGGTTGCCAGGGGTTTGGGGAGTTGCTAACCAATGGGTGTCAAGTTTCAGCAAAGCAAGATGAATGAGTCCCAGAGGTCTGCTATCCAACATTGTCCTTATAGTTAACAGCACGGTGCTATACACTTAGATGTTTGTTAACAGGCTAGATCTCCTGTTTAATGTTCTTACCACAATAAAATTAACAACAACAACAAAAAAAACGAAAGAAGAACAAAGAAAAAAGTGAGTGCAGTGGTTGCCCGTCTTGGAAACTGCTTGTTGGGGTGCTTGCCCTGAGCCCCCCATGGTCCCGTGAGCTCTGAGGCTGGTTTCTGGCTGTGGCTCTGTTTCTGCCACCCCTGTGGGTGGGGGCCAGGCCTCCTCCAGGAGGAGCACAGCACTAAGTCTGAGAAAGATGAAGACAGGGTTCAACAGGCCCACAGACGGGAGCTGCTGGAGGCGGCCCGTGGCACTCAGCTGCTCAGTCTCCGAGATAGAGAGGACAGCATCCAGATCTCCAAGAAGAGGGGAGAAGGTGAATTTTGAAAAGGCAGTATTGTTGGCCTTGATGTTACTTGTGTTTAGAATATGAAAAAAATACCTGTTGTTTCATGCAAAAACAGGCATGAAAGATTTATGTTTTACGTTTATATTTATGTTTAGAAGAGAGGGAAAAAGGGAAAAAGGAAAAAAAGGAGGTCCATGGAATTAAAAGTTTCTGGTCTGGGGGCTTCCCACTTACACCTTCCTGCAGGCTCCTGGCACTGCCCTCCAGCTCAGGGGTCCCACCTGCACTTCTGCCTGAGTCCTAAGGAGGCAGGACTTCAAGCTCCTCTTGGTTGCTTTCCCAAGAGCACTGCGTGGGCTCTGCCGCAGGTGGGGGACGCAGATGGGCCCTGCTGCCAGGGGAAGGTAGGATTTGTGCCTTATCCTCAAATGACAGACAGAAGGGATTTTTACAGGCAATGAAAGCTGAGAAATTTATAACTTTTTAATATCAGTGTGTCCTTAGGGAAGAGGATCTTTTTTCCATTCTATTTTAAGCGTCATTTAGAGTTGGAAGAGGTTTTTCAAAAAAATTGTTTTCAAAACATGTTTTTCATTTTAAGCTCATATTAGCTTGACCATACTTGGTTTTGATGGGAATGAAGATTTGAACTGCCTTTGGTAGTTATGTTACCTAGAGGATGGACTTTAATCAAAAGACAGACAAGATGCTTCAAGAAATAGTTTAGAAATCAAGGAAGTGGGTGGGGAAAGGGAGAAGAAAGAGAGAAACTGCTATCCAGGAAGGTAGCTGTCAGGGTTACCAGTGTAGTAACAGGGTTTAAGGCTGTTCCAGATCTTCCCACTGTATTCAGCATAAGCCCTAACTCTGACCTGGGCTGGCCCTTCAGGACAACTTTGCCGGCCCCACCTCTCCTCGCATATTCCTTTCCTTCCCACCATTATGTTTCAGGTACTGGTTCCCCTCAGTTCTGGTTCCTCAAACAAGTCAAGCTCTTGCCTGTTCCAGGACCTCTATGTCAGTTGCTCCTAGAATTCAGTTCCCCATCTTCCAATGACTGGCCCCTGCTTATCTATTTAAATGTCACCTTCTCAAGTACCACTCAATCTGTAGGAGCTGCCTGTTCACCCTGTACCTCAGCACCCCTTTTTAACTCAGCCTAGCATATATCACGGTCTGATATTTTGCTGGCTTGTTGATATATTATCTGTCTCCCTAAACCCAAGGAGAATTTAAGTTCTATGAGAGAAGAAACATTTTCTGTCTTCTTCCCTCCTGTATTCCCAGAGCTTAGACTAGTGCCTGGAACATAGTAGGTGCCCAGTAAAATATGATAAATGAATAAATAGCTAGAGGGACGGGGGATAGATGGATGGATCCCTGTCTTGATAAGACCTCTTTCTGGCACACATCAGAGGGTCAACCAACCACCACAAGACCAAGTATAAGGCTGGAGCCAGCTGTCAAGTTTACTGTGGTGCTATTTTGTAACCAGGGCCCGAGGGTACCCTGGCCAGGACCCAGGGACTTGGAGCGCCATGCAGACAGACCCTGGCCAGTTGTCCCTCTTGTTTGATGGAGGAGCAGAGGTATGAGGCAGCTGGAGGTCAGGTAGCATGTCTGGAACAGGACTGACGAAGACAATTAGGAAATCCAGGCATTCTGAGTTTTGGCCTTGGCTGTGGAATTCAGGCAGAGTTGGGGCTACAGGCATGAGGTTAAGGAAGCCGCATCTGATCCCTCCTTTATCCTCTCAGACTCTAGTAGTTAAAGCTGGACATCAGCTGGGGCCAGGGAAACAGTCTCACTTGGGGACAGTGGGAAAAAGGGATAGAAGATGTTTGGACAGTGCAGAAAAAAGGTGCCTTCCTCCCAGTCTACTTCCTGTCAGGCATGGAGATGTTGGCTTTGCATCAGCTCTCACGTTTCAACCCGCCCCTGGTATGAGCTCCATGCTAGGTTCTGGGGCATCTGAAGAAAAGGGGATAGTTTTTGGTCTGGAAGGGAGATACAGAACAACCATATGACTGCAGTATAAAGTCGGTAGGATAATAGAGGCTGAGAAAGTGTTGCAGGGACCCTGGGGAGCCAGAGCATGTGAGGGAAGGCCTTCCATGGGAGCAACAGTGGAGCCCCATCTTCCCTTATGAGTGGGAAAATGCCTGACCTAGATGGACCAGGGGTAAGGGCCTTCCAGCAGAGGGGACCATGTGGGTAGTGAGGTGTGAACAGGGTAGGAAGTGTGGAAGGAATTGTAAGAAGTAGTATGGTTTATGTTTGGGAGTCAGGCTGGGGACAGTTAGGAGATGAGGCTGCAGAGTTGAGCAGAGCCCAGCTGGTGCCAGGCCCTGGGAGTCAAGATGCAGGGCAGAAGGGAGCTGCAGGGTTAGGTGGGCATTTTTGCAGAGTCATCCTGATGGCACTATGGAAGCAGGATTGGAGGGGAGCAAGGCAGGCAGGAAGATGATAGCAAGTGTCAGCATGAAGGGTGATGAGGGCATGGACCGTGGGAAAGGGATGATTTGCTGAAGCTTTTGTAAAGAAATCAATAGGATTTCAAGACTTGCTACATGCAGGGAGTGGAAGAGTGGGAGGCATCTACTCCCTTTTCTGGCCTGATTTATTAGCAAAAAACAGTGCTACAAAGATCTAAAAATAGGCAGAGTAGAATGGGGTGTCTGTGAAAACTCTATGGCAGGTGCATGGGAGGGTGTGCATTGCAAATATCAATGGATGATAGTCCCTCTTGGTGAATGTTTTCTGTGTGAGTGAGTTATCCCTGTGCCCCCTCTGGCCAGGGCTCCAGGAGGCAGTGTTCCCCCTTAGAACAGCCTTCCCACAGCACCCATTAGCATTTATCAGTCCCAAAGGAAGATTTCTGAGATCTCAGCCGGCAGAGTCTTCTAGAGCAGGGGAACCCTCTCCTGGCCTCACCCTCCCCCAGGGAAAGTCAACTTTGAGGGGAGGTGGGAAGGGCTGTGTGAGCCTCTTGGCCCTTCACGTGGTCCCCTGAGGGGAGACTGTACTGTGGCTTCCTCCTTCCTGCCCAGTGTGGTGGCCTGTTGATGGCTTTGCAAGGAAGAGGCTGGAATGTGGCTGACTTGGCATTTCCCAGCCGCACCCGCACAGCTGGCGGGGCCTGGACCCAACTCCAGACGGGGCTCAGTTGGTCTGCTTGGCTTGGCTAGTGCCTCCAGGCCGTCCCGCCTTACCTTCTCTAAAACTGCTTAGGACAGCAGAACTGGGCCCGAGATCATGGCCAAAGCAGGTTTCCTTGTGGTAAACGGAGCTGGCTCTCCAGCTGTGCATTGCAGCCAAGGCCTGGCGGGGCTGAGGCTGCAGAAGCAAAACTGAAAGTGCTGTGGGAGAAGTGTAGCCTATGCCACCTCTGAAACTGGGAGAAGGCTCCGTGGGGCCAGTTTAGGGAGGAACTTGGCTCTAGTGGGTTTCCTCATCCCTGGAGGCAGAAGTCAACAGGACAGTCACAAAAACAGCCCAGAGGTAGGGCAGACACCAACGTTATTTGGCTCATATTGTCTGAACCATAGTCTTCTAAAATCTGGAATCTGGTATCATTTGGGTGTGTCTTTTCATACCATATCCAAGGAAACTTGGATACTGTACCTACCCAGTGAGCCCTTTTAGTAGAAGTAGTACTTTACCCATGGAGAAGTCTGCAGTGTGGACAAGTGAGTGCTGTTACGCTGATCCTAAGGAGCTCTTGCTCCCTCCAACTTAGGTCCCCAGCCTTTGCCTGATGACCAGCTTTGAATTCAGCAGTCCTGACCTCCAGTGGAATATATGTGTGCTTGTGTGAGACAGGTTGGGAGCCTGAGGCCAGTGCAATCCTGGAGCTGGGAGGGGAAGGGGCAAGGCTTTGGGCTTTCTTGGGCTATGGCTTTGTGGTTGAGGGGGTCTAACTGTGATGGAAAGTCTCCAGCAAAGACTGCTTGAGAGATTCCTGAAGCTCTCGGGGAGGCCTCCCTGCTCCATGCCTATCCAGCACTCCCCCAGGAAAAATCTCGGATTTTGTTCAGTTAACAGAGGCCTCTTGGGTCTTCTTTTGCACACACTTACTGCTGTGCTAGGACTCCTGCTGGATCTAAGTCTTAGCCAAGAGCTTGTACAAAGCATAGTGGGTACCTGCTGTCAACTTCATCTGTGACTTAAGGCTGTTGCCAGGCCAGAAACTTGATTTACAGAGTTTTTAAATCCATTGCCTTCAATAGTTTTGTTGGAAGTAGGGAAACTATCCCCAAACCCCTCCAGCTACTGTCTTTTGTCTGACTCCATCTTCTTCTTCAAGCATCATGCTTAAATATTCTTCTTGGGCCATGGCTAGAGCCTCCATTCCTCTAGATCAAGGGTTTTGTTTTGTTTTGTTTTGTTTTTGTCTTTTTTTTTTTTAACCTGAGTCCATGGACTTTGAATGGATTTAGGGAGTCCATTAATCTGAAATCTGCAGACTTCTCTGTGTATGTCCATTTCTCTAGAGAGAGAGCTCACATCTTTGTGTAGGCTCTCAGAGGGTTCACAATCCCTCATGGACTCAAAGCTGAAATTTTCTGCTATTAATGTACTTGGAGTTTGGCCTGGCCAAAGTGTTGGATTCCAAAGATGACCCTAGGGCTACCCAGCTTACAGGTAGAGGTAGGGCTCTCTTATTTAGGGATTTGAGGGTTGTTTTGGCAGCCGAAGGAGTTCAGAAGCAGAGAATATCATGCTAGCTGGGAAGGAGGAAGGAAGGCAGCAGGACCCTCAGGCCTCACAGGGCAGGCTGTGAGTCATGCCCGTGTTAGAGGGAGCCCAGAGGCACTGCCTGGAGGGGCTCAGAGGATCTCTCCTGAGGAAGTGAATGCTGCACATCTCAGCCCAGTGGCTCAGCTGGGAGCCAGGCAGGGTGGGGGGCAGCAATCAGAAGTTGTGGCTGCCCTGCACTGGGAGGCCTTGATGGGAGGGAAGAGAGTCAAAATGTTGTTCTTCTGGCAAGGAGATGTCAGGAAGGGAAAATCAGAAGAAGGCAGGGAAAGGGGCAGGAGTCAGATGATGGTCACTCTCAGGCATGGAAGGAAACTCTTGGAGGTTGTAAAGTCAGAAGAAGAACTGCTTCTTGCTGCAAAATAGCCCAAAGGAGGGTGGCAGAGCTCTATCAATGGAGTTGCTGAAAGCTGGACAGGCGGGAGCCCCAGAAACACGTGTTGGAGGGAGCGCGCCTCCCCTGGCAGGGCCTCTGGGTGGGATGACCTCATCCCTTCCCGTCTCAGCGACTGAGGCTTTATTATTCCAGCCTCTAGGTAGACATTACGCTATACTGAGCCTAAAGGTTAAAGGAAGAGCTGCCTTTGCCTTGGAACTCTCATGGCTCCCTGGCAGGAGGGGCTGAGCAGGAAGGTCCCTGACTGTCTCCCTCATTGCTTGAGAGAACTGAGTTCCTTCCTTGGGGGACTTCTGTCTCTCCTCCACAGCCTGTGCCCTCCCTGCTGTTTGGGGAAAGGCAGGGAGAGGCAGGTCACTCCCCTACCTGCACCAATAGCATTCCAACAAAATTTTCTGCCTTTGCATCTGGTATGCACTGCAGGGGCCGTCTTAACAGTGAATATTGCAGGTAAAATAGGGAAAGATGGAAAACACCAGAATACTGTGTATGCTGGCAGAGACAAAATCTGAGTTCTTCAGTGAATAACTTCATGCCTGTTTCAAAGACCTCCTGAGCCTGGTTTCCATGACAGACTAAGCAGATTTCCTAAAAGTTAGAGGCAGCTGGCAGCTCTCCCACGGCTCCCTCACACCTTCCGCCAGGTACTCTTTGAGTTAAACCTGTCACGATGAGGTCCCCTTGGCAGATCCACTAATTGCATCCTCCTGGAATCAGTCCAGGATGCCCGGATTACCTGCTCAAGACTGAAATTCAGCTAATTAGGAATAGGCATCTAACAGGGATGGATGACTGGCTTTTATTCCCCCCCATAATGGAACTTCTTTTTCCCTGAACTTGGACGTTACTTGGTGGGGTGGAAGAGGAGGGAGTTTGCTGGCTTGTTCACAGGGGAGGGGTCAGAGATTATCTCCTTTCTGGAAAACTCAGCAAACCCCAGAGAAGACAGGGTGGCATGACAAGTGCCTTGAATAGTTTCCCCACCAGGAACAGCTTCAGCATGTGCAGACAGGCCTTGGACCCTGATCTAGGATCCCTCTGGAACAGTGAGCCCTCTGCCCCACTTCTGACCTCTGGTAGTCATGTGCTCTGTCCCAGTGCCCTGCACACTGAGGATGTGAATGTGTGGGACTCCCAACATCAATCTTTTTCTCCTTCCCCAGGGGAAGTTGCACAAGGGCCTAGATCACAGTCACTCAGTGCCAAGGCCTGGGAACAGGAGCCATGGGGCTGATGGGGTTCCATTCTCCTGGTTAGTGAACCCAGGCAGCCCCTCTGTAATAGACCCATTATTGGCTTTAAAAATTGTAAATAGTAGTTATCACCCTGACTCCATTTTGGGAGAAAATAGGAGACAGTTAAGTAAATAACATAGATGAGTAGGCCATTACATACAGTTACACATGTAGACGTAGATGTTGGCCTTGTAACTTGATGAGGGGCTGTGTTAGATGTGCTTGTGACTCTGCATCTGGATGCCAGGAAGTGTTCTTGGTGACTCTAGTCCAGCATTTCTCAGCAGAATCACCTGGCAGTGCTGGTGAATACATGGTTTCCTGGGTCCACCCCAGATCCCCTGACTAAAACCTCAGGCTGGAGAGACTCATCCCCAGTAGGTCCAGGCTTTTCCAGTTTTGGAACTTCTGTTGGTGTCTGACCCAGTTGCTTTCTTCTCTCAATTCCCACTGCACTGGATGTCCAGCAGTGATGGACCATGGGAACCTCACACCCCACATTCAGTCGTCATGACTATTTTCACCTTTTTGGCTCTGTCTCATAGAGACAGTGAGCCACTTGAGGCCAGGGGTGCACCCTCCAGGGCCCAGACTGGCACTGGGCATACAGTGGATGCTCAGAGCACCTTCCCCACAGTCAGTCCACCCCAGGGCACATGTTTACGTGTAATGAGCAGCTTGTCCGCAGTGAGTGCTAGGCCAGGGGAAGGACAATTTGGATTCCAGCTCTGGTTTATTCAGCGAATTAGATCAAGCTAATTTGTCTTGAGCACCCATCATGTACAAGAACATTTCTGGCTTTGGTAGAGGGTGAGGCATGTTTGTGTAATAAAGATTACCCACCTGGGGAGTCCTGAGAAAAGAATGGTCCAATCTTAGGATTTGAGTCGGAGAGGATGGCTTAATGTTGCCACAGGCTGAGCCGCTCTGGGTGGACTTTGGCTTGGAGGAGCTGTTTCTACCTGACTTTCTGGGGGCAGTCGTACCAGGGCTGATGGTTCCTGCAAGATCCTGATTGGTGTTCTCTGGGGTGGGGGTGTTTGTCCATGGCCCAGGTTCTCAGAGCCAGACCCCAGCCACACCCTGGAGGAGCGGGTAGTGCACTGGTATTTCAGCCAGCTGGACAGCAATAGCAGCAACGACATTAACAAGCGGGAGATGAAGCCCTTCAAGCGCTATGTGAAGAAGAAAGCCAAGCCCAAGAAATGTGCCCGGCGTTTCACCGACTACTGTGACCTGAACAAAGACAAGGTCATTTCACTGCCTGAGCTGAAGGGCTGCCTGGGTGTTAGCAAAGAAGGTGAGTGCTCTCCCCTGTGCTCCTGGCCTTTCAATACTTGCCCCCACCCAGGCATGGGACCAAGGGCTCTCTGATAAATGAGATTCCAGATACTCATCTGTTCATCAGTTATTTGCTGGAAGTGTGCTATGCTTCATGCTAGATGTTTGAGACAGTGGTGGAATTGACTGATAAGGTCCCTATCCTTGCACAGAAGACAGAGCTTAAATAAGCACTCACATGAGCTGTGATACATGCTGTGAGAGTGTGCTAGGGTGACTATAGGATGAGGCTACAGTCACAAGTAGACCCATACATCATGGCTTGACACAGTGGAAAATTTTTCTTTCCCATATAATAGTTCAGCATGGTCGCAGGTTGTAGGGTGTGTGTGTGTGTGTGTGTGTGTGTATAGGGGAAGGAGTAGGGGCAGGGATTGCTCTATGCAGTCACTCTGGGATCCAGGCTGAGAGTGACTCTGCCATCTTCATCATGTGGCTTCCAAGGTTACTCTGGGGGTCATCTCCATCCTCAGTCAACCAGATGGAGTAGACATGAAGCAGTGCATGTGAGGGAGTTTCATGGCCCAGTCCTGGAAATGACACTCATTCCTGCTGGTATTTCACTGACCAGAGCTCGGTCACTAGGAAGGCTGGGTTTTATGGGCCAGCCCTGGAAATGACACACATTCCTGGTCATAATTCATTGGCTGGAACTCAGTCACTAGGGGAAGGGAACCCAAGAAGAGAGCAGCATGAATTCTGGTGAACACCTAGTAAGCTCGTCACAGCAGGGCAAGTGCAGAGCATTGTAGCAACATATATAGGGGCACCCAAGACTCTAAGGGACAGACAGCCTTGAAAAACTTTGTGAAGGAAGCGATGCCTAAACCAGGGCTCAGCAAACAATGGCCTGAATGCTCAATCTAGTCTGTGGCCTGTTTTTGTACAGCCTGTGAACTAAGAATGATTTTTGCATTTGTAAAGAGCTGTAAGTTTTTTTTGAAAGAAGAATATATAAGAGGGACTGTATATGGCCCACAAAGCCTAAAATATTTACTATTTAGTCTCTTGCAGATAAATTTGCCAACCCATGGTCTAACCCATTACTGGAAACATGAGTAGGAGATGGCCAAGCAGAGAGGTCAGGAGAGGGAAGAGTGTTCTAAGCCGAGGCAAATGAGGAGTGAAGCTCTGGAGGCAAGGAAACAGTTTTCAATGAGCTGAAGGATGTTTGTGTGACTGAAATGAATATTTTAACAGTGATAGGAAGAGCAGGGGTGGTGACAAGAGGCAAGGTGAAGTTGGAGAGTTTTTAAATTCAGGTGAAAGACTTTAGACTTTATAAGGGTAGTGGAAAGCTGTTGAAGGCGTTCAGAGAATTGATAGTATCAGTTTTTCTTTAAAAAGTATTCTGGTTTCAGGGTGGGACATGGATTGGAAATGAGCAAGGCAGGGTCATCCAATATGAGGCATGGCACAGTCCAGGCTAGAGTGATGGAGGGCCAAGTTATGAAAACACAGCAGGGTAAGGGGAATGGAGAGAAGTGGGTGATTGGAGATCAAGTTAGGTATGGGACAAAGGTAGGTTTGTTCAGCTGGAGGCAGGGCTGCTCACTGAGATGGGCAACATGGAAGGAAGAGCAGGTTAAGTATAGAGGGATGTAGAGGGTGCCCAAGTATGGTTTGGACACGTTGAGTTGGATGCACATGAAGGATGAGTGGCTCTGTAATGCAGGTGAAGGGTCTGAAGATGCAGATTTGGGTGATGCCGACTTATTTGAAATGGAAGCTTGGGAAAAGCTGAGATTTCCTAAGGAGAGAGTTTAGCAGAAGAAGACAAAAAGGCCTTTTCCTTGTTCCTCAGTTGTCAGAGTAAACCCAAAGAATAGCATGGGAAATGGATGGGTTCCCATAGGAACCTGGGCTTGGGATCCACTTCCCACCACCTGCCCCACCATGGCTGGTTTCTGGCCTTGGTTCTGGGGCTTACTGGTGTGTGACTTCATTACTCTGGGCATGCCTGTCTGATGCGGATGCTTCTCTGTTCCCATAGTACTCTGAGTCTCCAGGACTCAGCAATGAGTCAATGGTTCAAACCCTGCCTCTGTCCCGGCCTCGCTCTTTCACCACATGCGGCTTGAGTGTCCCTTATCTGAAATGCTTGGGACCAGAAGTGTTTGGAACTTTTTCAGATTTTGTAATATTTGCATTACACTTACTGGTTGAGCATCCCAAATCCACAAAATCTGAAATCCGATATGCTCCAGTGAGCATTTCCTTTGAGCATCATGTCAGCACTTAAAAGGTTTTGGATTTTGAAGCATTTTGGATTTCAATTCAGTACAAATTACTGAACCATTCTGCATTTCAGTTTCTTCACCTGCTTAATGGGAAAAATGCTAGAGTCTATCTCATAGGACTGTTGTGCTGATTAAATGGGACAGTGAGTTAAAGCATTCCCAAAGTTCCTGAGAAATTGAAATAACTCAATAGAAGTTCAATATTACTATTCTTCTTTGTAAGATGAACTTACACTGTGTTGCAGTTTACTCTTCCGATTACCCCTTGAAGCCAAAAGGATTCTCTCTCTCAATTCCTAACCTCTAGCACAGTACATGGCACCTGGTAATTCATTAAGTCCTTGTTAAATGAATGAATAAGTGAAGGGATGAATGGATGAGGGGGTTGCCCCTTCCGGTGACATTATGCTCTGACACACTTGGAATTTGTGGTCCTTTCGCAGAGCACAGTCAGATGGCCAATGTCGGGAAGAGACCATCCAGTGTTAATGTAGACCCCAGGCATACCAGGGGCACTCCTGGGCTGAGCGATGATGCTCTGTACTGCCCCTGCCTTCGGCCCCCTTCCCGTGCTAGTAGTTCTGGTCTGCACAGCACACGGAAGCCAAGCAATGGCTGAGTGTGGTGAGCTCAGATCCACCGAGCTCAGGGACTCCTCTTAGCCTTCCTCTGAAGCCTTTCCAGGCACCAGGTGTCTGCCAGTCCCAGCTGACATACAGGACCTGACAGAAGCATCCAGAGAAAACTGAAGTAGAATGTAGATTTAGGGATCCCTGGTCATCTGGATGTTCCTCCTCAATCCAGGCTCAGCTGCAGACAAGTGTTAGTTTCAGTTATCCTCATAGCTTTGCCCACAGAGGACCCTAGGGTGCTTTGGAGTGCAACTGTCATTCTTCTTGGCCCAATACACCCTCTTGAACCCCTCACCTCAAAGGTAGGACTATGGAAAGTCTGGCCAGAAAGCCCATGTCTGTGACATGTCTCTGAATGTATATACACATGTCTGTGCATGTCTCCGTGGGTAGGCCTCAGTGTGCACCTGTCTGTGTTCATGTCTGTGTCTGTTTGTACATGGTCTACACTTATGTCTTTAAGTATGGCTATGTGTGCATGTCTATACATATGTGTGCATGCATTGTGCATATGTCTGTGTATGTCTGTGCATGTGTCTGCATATGTGTGTGTATGAGTGTGATGGAGTGAGGGAGAGTAGAACATTGAGTTAAGAGGAAGAGGGTATGTAGGATTAATCAATGGGGTGGGGTGAAGTGGAGGCTGAGTAGACTTAAAGCCTATGCAGAGGCAGAAAGGATTCCTGTGTCCCCACTCTCCATTTCAACACACTCTCCAGGACACACTGCTCTGGACCCAAGCAGCCCAGAGCTAGAAGGCTCTGTGGGTCCTCTAGTCCATTTTGCAGTCTAGGAGTCAAGGCTAGCCCAGAGAGGAGTAGCGATTTGCTCAAGGGTACATATGAGGTACCACCACTGCTGGCGCTTGGCCCAGCCTCAGGATTCCTGGGCCAGACTGCTGTCCCCTCCAGGAGAAGGACCCCAGTGTGTTTGAAGATGTCGCCTTGTGTGAGCAGGCCGGTCTTGGTTGTCTGTTGAAGCCAAGGGAGTGGCCAGTGGGGGAGTCTGGGGAAGAGGGGGAGCAGACCAGCCTGGGGGCAGCGTGGGCAGGAGTAGAGGTGTTGAAGGGGGTGAGGGTGCCACCAGCAACCTGAGTGGGGAAGCCCACAGTTTCCAGGCAGGCAGTGCCTGTGGGATGACGGACCACTATTGAGAGGCCCAGGAGCAGTGTGGGATACCATGATCAGGCACAAGTAGGGGCTGGAGTAAGTGCAGAGGCCCTGAAGTCAGATGGGCCTGGCTTGATTTTAATCCCAGCTCTGACAATTACCAGATCTTTAATCCTTGGCAAGTTACCTAAACTCTCTAAGCTTCCGTTTCCCCATTTGCACAGTGGAGATTATAGTACCTACCTCAACGATTTGGTGAGGATGTAATCAGATAATGTGTGTGAAGAACTTAGCACGGTACCTGGTACATAGTGAAGGCACAAAAGAAATTGGTAGCGGTAGAGGAACATGTCCGGGAATGAAGGCATGAGTTTCAGAACTACCCTCTCCATCCCTCTGCTCTGCAGGGCGGCAGAAAAGCCCCTGTGGTCGATGGTGTGCAGGGGTTCCGGGAGCAGAGCCTGTGCGTCGGTCAGCCATCCCGTGTCGTGCGGTGCCCCCTGGTGGGCTGCGAGGGGCTTGCATGCTAGGTGGGGACAGAAGCTGGCTAGGGGAAGGATGCCGACAGAGCTTGGGGACCAGTAGAGTTTTGGGTCCAAGGGACTGAATTTTTGGAAATTCCACTGGAACACAGATATTTTACCAACCAGACTCCTCCCTGGAGAGCTGAATTCTCTGCATAACATGCCTCTTTCTTCACTTTCCCAATTTATAAAGCACCTTCACTGGGATCATTGTCACCGTCCTGTGAGGCAGGCGGGGTGGGTCTACTGCCTCCTTTTCTCAGAACTATCAGCTCTTCTTTCGCCTTGTCTGAGGATGCTCAGCCAACTGCCTGGGGCTCAGCCTTCTTCTCTTCCATCCTCCCTCGTGGCTCAGAGCATGATTCTGGAGGCAGCTAGCTAGGTCGGAATTCGCTTTGCCACATGGAAGCTGTGCTATCCTGGGTGGGTTACTTGATATCTCCAAGCTTCAGTTTCATCGTCCTAAGATGGAGATAATTTTATCACTCTCAAATAAAGTCGCTCTGAGGATTAACTGATAGGACTTAGGTAACAGGATTAGCACATAAGCCTCCATGAAAAAGAGCTGGTTATGGCTAGCTGTCCATTTTGCTTCACACATCTCAGCCTGGTGGGCAGGACTGCTGTTCACCTCCTTTTTAGATGTGCTGACCTTTCTACTCAGCAAGGAGAGAAGCAGCTGCTGGAGGGAGCGGAGGAAAGGTGGGATTTGAAGTCAGCAGCCTGACTCTGCCGCTTCCCACCTGCCTGCCTTGGGGCTGTCACCTTCTTTTAGAGTTCATGTCCTCCTCTGTAAAATTGGATAAACCGATATCCACCCCACGCCCACTCCACCCCATGTCCGCTCTCCTTTCTTCAGTTGTAAGGAATATTGGCATAACCCAGGGGACATGGAGCTGTGGCTCACATGACCAACGGGTGGGCTTGGGTTCTGCAGCGCTGTACACTCCTCAAAGCCCTTTCTCCTCCTCCATGAATTCAGTGGATCCTCAAGGCAATTCTGAGAGGGAGGCAGAGCAGAAGCCGTACAGCTGTGGTTCTAGCTCCCAGGCTGTAGACTGATCCAGAGAGGTTCAGGGGCGTGCACAGAGTCACGTGGCCCTAAGCATCTCGGGGTGGTGGCGGGGGGCAGCTCTTGATGTGGTTGCCCCCAGCTCCTCGCTCCTCTTCAAGAGGCCAGGACCTGCTGGAGCAGGCGTGGCAGTTTCCACAATGGCTCAGCGCCCTGTGGGGAGATGTGGGTGTCAGCAGAATAAGCCTGGGACTTTGTGTAAGTCGCCCCTCTGCTCTGAGCTGCTGCTGGATTCCTTCTACCTCTGACATTCTGTGACTTGGGGAACCAAGACCTGGGACAGTTCTGTCCAGGTGTATCAGCACCAGAGCCCTTCTTAGTGGATAGCTGAGGGATTGCAAAGACGTGCCCAGCAGGAGCCAGGCCTTATGGAAAAGGGACTTTGTGTGAAGGCGTTGGCCAGTAATAAGTTCACCTGAGCCATAGACACTCACAGAGCAAAAAGTAGGGGCCAAACAACTTTTTGCTCTTTCCCAAGTCTGCTCTTTATTCTGAGGGTCAGAGAGGACAGAGACCCAGCATACGGGAGAAGGTGCCAGTTCTCTGGTCAAGGCCACTCAATGTCACATGTTCCTGGTTTGTTGCAGGTGGTAGCCTTGGCAGTTTTCCCCAGGCAAAATGAGCAGGCACAAACCCATTCAGTAAGTTGCCCCTTTCTGGGCTCCTCAGGGGTGAAGGGATTGGCCAGGTGACTTAAGCTCCCATTTTCAGGTTGTTTGCTGAGGACACGAGAGAACTATTGGGTCAGTGCCAATGGGATTCTGCCATCCCCACCTGTAAACAAACCCCTGTCGTTTCCACCCCAGCCCCAGGTTGAAAAGCTGGCATGTGAGAGTAGTGTGATCTGAACAGAGTGCACACCCTGCAACCCACACTTCCCTAGGCCAAGCCTTGTTCTTTCCAATGCCAGACTTATTTCAGCTGCAGTGGTGGTGCCTCATAGTGGCAAAGGACAGGCTGGTAAAACATGCTCATCTGCAAGTCCAGGCAACCTGTGCCCCACCTAGCCTCATAGAGGACAGCAGGTGGAAAAGGCTGCACTTGTGGGGAAATTGATGGACATAGTTGGATTTCTCACAAGCCCAACTCTAACTTCTTGCTTATATCTCCCCCCGACCATTTTTTTTTTTTTTTTGCATTCTCCTTCCTTCTCTCAGTAGGACGCCTCGTCTAAGGAGCAGAAAACCCAAGGGCAGGTGGAGAGTCCAGGGAGGCAGGATGGACCACCAGACACCTAACCTTCAGCGTTGCCCATGGCCCTGCCACATCCCGTGTAACATAAGTGGTGCCCACCATGTTTGCACTTTTAATAACTCTTACTTGCGTGTTTTGTTTTTGGTTTCATTTTAAAACACCAATATCTAATACCACAGTGGGAAAAGGAAAGGGAAGAAAGACTTTATTCTCTCTCTTATTGTAAGTTTTTGGATCTGCTACTGACAACTTTTAGGGGGTTTTGGGGGGGGTGGGGGAGGGTGTTGTTGGGGCTGAGAAGAAAGAGATTTATATCCTGTATATAAATATATATGTAAATTGTATAGTTCTTTTGTACAGGCATTGGCATTGCTGTTTGTTTATTTCTCTCCCTCTGCCTGCTGTGGGTGGTGGGCACTCTGGACACATAGTCCAGCTTTCTAAAATCCAGGACTCTATCCTGGGCCTACTAAACTTCTGTTTGGAGACTGACCCTTGTGTATAAAGACGGGAGTCCTGCAATTGTACTGTGGACTCCACGAGTTCTTTTCTGGTGGGAGGACTATATTGCCCCATGCCATTAGTTGTCAAAATTGATAAGTCACTTGGCTCTCGGCCTTGTCCAGGGAGGTTGGGCTAAGGAGAGATGGAAACTGCCCTGGGAGAGGAAGGGAGTCCAGATCCCATGAATAGCCTACACAGGTACCGGCTCTCAGAGGGTCCGTGCATTCCTGCTCTCCGGACCCCCAAAGGGCCCAGCATTGGTGGGTGCACCAGTATCTTAGTGACCCTCGGAGCAAATTATCCACAAAGGATTTGCATTACGTCACTCGAAACGTTTTCATCCATGCTTAGCATCTACTCTGTATAACGCATGAGAGGGGAGGCAAAGAAGAAAAAGACACACAGAAGGGCCTTTAAAAAAGTAGATATTTAATATCTAAGCAGGGGAGGGGACAGGACAGAAAGCCTTCACTGAGGGGTGCGGTGCCAACAGGGAAACTCTTCACCTCCCTGCAAACCTACCAGTGAGGCTCCCAGAGACGCAGCTGTCTCAGTGCCAGGGGCAGATTGGGTGTGACCTCTCCACTCCTCCATCTCCCGCTATTGTCCTAGTGGCTATCACAGGCCTGGGTGGGTGGGTTGGGGGAGGTGTCAGTCACCTTGTTGGTAACACTAAAGTTGTTTTGTTGGTTTTTAAAAAACCCAATACTGAGGTTCTTCCTGTTCCCTCAAGTTTTCTTATGGGCTTCCAGGCTTTAAGCTAATTCCAGAAGTAAAACTGATCTTGGGTTTCCTATTCTGCCTCCCCTAGAAGGGCAGGGGTGATAACCCAGCTACAGGGAAATCCCGGCCCAGCGTTCCACAGGCATCACAGGCATCTTCCGCAGATTCTAGGGTGGGCTGCCCAGCCTTCTGGTCTGAGGCGCAGCTCCCTCTGCCCAGGTGCTGTGCCTATTCAAGTGGCCTTCAGGCAGAGCAGCAAGTGGCCCTTGGCACCCCTTCCCATAAGCAGCTGTGGTGGCAGTGAGGGAGGTTGGGTAGCCCTGGACTGGTCCCCTCCTCAGATCACCCTTGCAAATCTGGCCTCATCTTGTATTCCAACCCGACATCCCTAAAAGTACCTCCACCCGTTCCGGGTCTGGAAGGCGTTGGCACCACAAGCACTGTCCCCGTGGGAGGAGCACAACCTTCTCGGGACAGGATCTGATGGGGTCTTGGGCTAAAGGAGGTCCCTGCTGTCCTGGAGAAAGTCCTAGAGGTTATCTCAGGAATGACTGGTGGCCCTGCCCCAACGTGGAAAGGTGGGAAGGAAGCCTCCTCCCATTAGTCCCAATGAGAGAACTCAACGTGCCGGAGCTGAGTGGGCCTTGCACGAGACCCTGGCCCCACTTTCAGGCCTGGAGGAAGCATGCACACATGGAGATGGCGCCTGCCTGTAGATGTTTGGATCTTCGAGATCTCCCCAGGCATCTTGTCTCCCACAGGATCGTGTGTGTAGGCGGTGTTGTGTGGTTTTCCTTTGTGAAGGAGAGAGGGAAACTATTTGTAGCTTGTTTTATAAAAAATAAAAAATGGGTAAACCTTGGCGGCTGTTGCCTCTTTCTTTGGGTGGCTTCCTTTAATGAAAAGGCTTTATTTCCTAGAAAGCTTAGTTCGTTTCCCTGGCCTGGGTGCTCTCCACTTCCATCCAAGGACATCTGAGGTGCTGCCAATGATGAACCTAGCAGGGGACCCGGAAGTGGCCAGTGTGGTACTGCACCTAGAGAGGGGACTCCCTTGCTAAAGGTGTTTGTGCACTCTCTGTAATTCTTCCTCTTACCTCCACCCACATGTCTGCCCCACGGGATGCCCTTCCCTGACTGCCATTCCCTTCCTCTCACTGGAATGTAGGGAATGTTGCTGGCAGAGCTTTGGGGGCAGGGCTTGGGGAAGAGCCTATTCCATGGCTTCAGGCTGTTGAAAGTGGGTACATTGCCATCATCCAGATGACAAGACGCCAGGCTGAAATGTAGCCATAGGTGGGGAGCAGACCCCCAGTGGAGTTTTTCAGCCTGTACCCCAGTTTTGTGGGGTATCTATTCTGGCTGAGGCTGCAGGTCTGGTTTGTAGAGCTGGAGAACTCCCAGACGAGGATTGGCCGCAGGGGTGGAGATTCTAGGTTTTCTCCAGCGTGACTGGCCTCTTTGCCTTTTTCCCTCTCTGCACACACAGCTGTCCCTGGAAATGACCGCCTCAGCCATCCCCTTGGGAACCTTCTCCAGATTCCTTGTGCCATACTCTGCCCCCTTGTCTTTGCAGGTGAACAGAAGATAATTCCCCTTGTAAAACTCTCCTCCAGCCTTTGCTCCAGCTAGGCTTTCTTGCGACAGGATCTAAGCCCCGGAATTTGATCACGCAGGCCACTCCTTGTCCAGGGCTGGTCCTTCCTTGCAGCTCAGAAGAGAAGACAGGTGGTTCACGGCACACTTACCGAGTGCCAGACACTGCCTGCTATGTATACAGGCCCTGTCGTATGTATGTAGTACCACAACCCAGTGACACAGGCATCATTGTTCCTATTTCTCAAGTGTGGACTCAGACTCAAGAGTTCAGTGTCTTGCTGGGGTCACCCAGCTGGAAAGGCAGAGCAGGAATCATACTTAGATTTTCTGACTCCAGGCCTGGAGCTCTGCCTACTCCTCAGCTGCCTTCCTTGAAGGGTTAGAACTGCAACTGTCTCCTTCCTGTCCAGCTTGGGTCCTGGTGGGAGTTCCACCCAGCAGTGAGTGCATTTTTTCCCCAGAGCAGTTAAGGGTCTTATTAAAAGCCATCACTTTGCTGAGGCCTGTACAGGCTTTGGGGGTTTGGGGAAGAGAAATAAGGCAGGCACTTGTCCCTTCAGGGAGGGACTTGTCCCTCACTGGGAGGTTTGGGGTTGACCTTGGCTCCAGCAGAGATACCCAGCCTGGCGTGGAAGGGGCGGGTCTGAGCTTACGCTTGACTGCAGGGCAAGCTGCAGGCCCCTTCTGCCTTCCCCTGCATTCACCAAGGACAGTAGGACCAAGAGTCAAGGAAAAGTGCAAGACAGATCTATCCCATTTCTTCCTCCACCTGGAGATTCCTGAGCTATGCTCAGCCTCTGTGGGGTGGGGAAGAATGGGGACATTTTTAGTCAGGATGCTGAGAAGTAATTCCTGCTGGGGCCAGGCATCTTTTCAGGGCTGCTGTGATGCCAACAAAGAAGGGGCCCCAGGCCCATCCTTACTCCTGGTCCCCAAAAGGATCCAAGTGGGATGGGAAGCTGGCAGCACCAACCCCCTTGTAGATTAACAACAACAACAAAACACCAAAAAATAAAAAAAAGCAAAACAACAACAACAAAACAAAACAAAAACCAAAAACTAAAAAACCAAACCAAAACCAAAACCAAAAAAACCCTGGCTCACCAGGCTGTTCATCTGGCTATTTACTCCCAAGTTCCTGAAAGACCTGCAAGGCCACAGTTGTGCCCACCAAGGAGGCTGAAGACCTTCCCAGGCACCATGACCTTCTGGTCTGTGGTGTTAGGCCTTTTTCTACTACACAGGTGGAAATAGGTGAAGCTTGATCTTTTCATGCAGCACTGCCGAATCAAGCTCTCAACCCTAGGGCCTGGATCAACATTCCCCTTTGTGTGCCTTTCATGAGTTGATAAGGAAAAGGGCCATGACCTTGGTTCCATGCCTGCCTACTCCTGCAAGTGTCTGTGCTACGTATGGGGCACAAGTCTGTCTTGTCATTTCTCGTCAAGTCTTGGTGGGGCACTCTGGCCAATTCCTTCTACTCCTCTATGCCACCCCCAACCAACACCTCACCCAAGCAGCCCCTGCTCCCTCTCCTGCTCTGCACTGCCCCTTTTTCCTCTGTCAGGATGCACTCTGTGAAAGCTGTCTTGCCTGTATCCTCCTAGCCAGAGCACTAACTCTAGCTACTGGTCGGTGGTCCTGTATGTGGTACCCCAGACCAGGCCTGTCTACAAGTCCAGGGCAACCCTGAGAATTCACACACTTGATGGTCACATGCACTGCATACTTGGATGTGGTCTCTCCACACAATGATGGACACGTTGCTCAACTGCTCATAAGACTCAGTCAGGAGAGACCAGGATAAGCTTCAGTAAGTACACCCTTCCCAACCTCTCTGGCTCAAAACAGAAAGGTGTTTTTCTCACTGCTGCGACACAGCAGTGAGATAACAAGAGTCATGTACTCAGCACGGTGCCTGGTACAAAACTGGAGCTCAGTATCTGTCAGTCATCCTCCTCTTCCTCCTTACTTGTATCATCAGTGAGCGTTGGCACTGGGAGGAGCCTGAAAAATCACCTATTCTAATGGTTATACGTGAAAAATCTAAAAGCTCAATAGATAGGCGGAGTGGCCATCTCCAGGTCAAATACTTGGCTTGTGATGCAGCCAGAATTAGAATTCACTTCTGTCAACTCCTAATTTAGCATTCTTAATAGCAATTACTTTGCTATACATTTAAGGAGGCATACAGCATATATAGATGGAAAATTCCATTAAATGATGGAAAGAAGTGTGTCTACTGAGATGTTGAGTAGTTCACTGTATCAGATTCTAAAAAATGAGTTGTTTAGGGAAAGGTATAATGAAATATACCTGACAAGGCAGTGAAATGAGGTAGAGATAGAGTGATGGGATGCACATGCCATTGCAAAAAGCATTATGATGCGGGCTGTATGATGGAGTTGTAACTTCTGGAGGAAAGCTAAAAATGGAGGAACAGATTAATATCAGCAGCAAAACCACATGGTCTGGCAGGAAAGTCAGGGCCAGTGGAGAGAGCACCTACTACAGGAGTCTTCAGCCTGGTTTTGCTATGAACTAGCTGTGTGTCCTTGAGCCATTGGCTTCACCTCTCTGGGCCTCCTTGGTGTTTTTGCCCAGGAGTTCTCACTGTATGTCAGACATTTTGCTAAGCCTGTTATCTCATGAAATCATTGCAACAACTCTATATGGTGTGCAGAAATCTCCTGCCTACCCCATCTGGAGCCATTCTTCCCCCTTCTTCACCTGCTGCGTGCTCTGCCTGGGGGACTAACTTTTATGCATGGCATCAATGGAGTTCTTGTGCTCTCTGGATGACCAGGAGTCCAGTGGGAGATGGGAGAGTGGGAGGGTTGCCTTGGGCTGGCTTTGTTTTTTGACTGAAAGGTATCACTCCTCTCTAAGAGGCCTATCTACCTGATTCTCTCTCCTTCTCAGTTCCTGAAACCTCTCCTCTCCTTCCACTTGGGCCTAGGAGGAAGCAAACTCATAAAGTGGAACTCTGGGTTTGGGCTGGTCATGAGCAGCTCAAGGATAACTTCCTTGATGAGGGCAAATAAGACCCAGGTAGTTCATGGTAAAGGGTGGCATCATCAATACTCAAATTATCACTGAATGGGGTAGAGAATAAAGTGGAGGGCAAGATGCTGGGGGATCAAGTGGTTCTAATGCTTTGTTCCTAGAGCAATTGCAGTATTTTCAAAAATTATGACATCACCTTATTCTTTGCATGACCCTTGCGAACATACATGGGGGAAAAGACAAATTAAAAGCTATTAATATGCACAGGGAGAACTGGAAGTCCTCCCAGGAAACTTTAAAGGCATCCCTCCTCTCCTATAGCTGCAGGGACCATAGGGATATGGACCAAGCCCAAGTTGCAGCATTAATTAAATGCTGGACCCCATTAGGACTCTTCAGGACATGAGTATGGAAGGAGTAACACCAAATAACATATGACTTAACCTACCCATGTAGAACTGGGTACCTTTCCCAATAAATTATAAAATTGAACTTGCTCAGAAATATTTATTATAAAATGGAAGTGGTATGTATATAGGGAAAACAGCCCATTCATGTCAAGAAAGCACCAGTAACCTGCACAAACAGGTAGTTTTGACTCTTGTGGTAACTCCAGGTAACAGCTTTGCTGCCTTTCCCTCAACCACACATTGACTTCATGGGGAATTCCCTGTGACCAGTGAATAAATGAGAAAAAAGCATGTGAACCTAATTCTGCACAGCATGCCAGCACCAGCCAGAAGTGGACAGCGCCATCTATAGCCCTACTCACAGGAGACCCTCAAAGACTGTGGTGGATGGAAATTTTCCCAGTGGACAGAACTTCAGGCAGTACATTGAACTGTCCACTTGGGCCTGAATCATGGATCTACACCAACTCTTGCAGTGGATGATGAGTGACTGGCTCATTGAGGACTTGAAGCTAATTGGTGGCAAGAAAAATTAGGAATTTAGGAATTCCATGTATGGAATGGGCCCCATAGTGTGAAGATATAGTGCCCCATACAAATGCCTATCAGAGAGCAACCATGGTGGTAGATGTTCTCAATATGACTCATGCTGTCGTTAATATTAGTTGGCCCCTCTCTCTAGCCACCCTGATGCTGGCTCAGTGGATCCATGAACAAAATGACATGTCAACAGGGATGGAGGCTGTACTTGGACTCAACAGCCTGGCTGTCCTCTCACCAAGGCCCATTTGGCTACTGCCACTGATGAGTGTATGACCTGCTCAAAGCAGAAGCAATGGATGAGCCATTGACATGGTAATATCTCCCAGGAAGGCCAGCAGGTTATATGGTGTCAGATTGATTTCCTTGGACAATTGCCATTATAGAAAATGTAGCACTCAGTCTCTTCACAGAGGATAGACTCATATTCTGGGTATGAATTTGCCTTTCTTGCCCATAGTGTTTCTGCTAGCATGTCCATTTATGGACTTTGAATGTTTTATCCATTGCAATGATATCTTTCACAACATTGTCTTACCAGGGTCACTGGTCTTACCACTTTTCCCATTACCCAAAGGTGGAATGACCTGATTCAGGCTCAATTACAGCATCACATAGAAGATAATACCTTGTGATATTAAGATGCTATCATACTGAATGCAGTATATGCTGTAATTGGGGGCCAATATCTAGTGCAATCTATCCATAGATGGAATCATAGTTCTGGAGACTAAGCGGTAGAGATGGGTGATGCCTCTCATTATTATGCCTAATAACCTACATGAAGAATCTTACTTTCTGTTTCTATAGCTTTGGTCTCAGCAGGTTTGGAAGTCCCAGTGACAATGGAGAAATGCTTGCACCAAGGAAGAGTTCTGGTTCTGATGAATTAGAAGTAGATACTGCCTCCTAGTCATTTTGGGTTCATTGAACTGGTGAGGCGAATGTCCTAATTACCTGGGGGAAATCAGGTTGCTGTTGCATAATGAGAATATGAAGGACTGGGTTTGCAATGTAGGAATTCATCTGATGTACCTTTTCATACTCCCTTGCCCAAAAGTACTGGTCAACGGAAAACTGAGCAACATGCCAATAATTCAAATCTTGTGGGAATGAAAGTTTGGGTTATCCTACCAAGGAAAGAACCTCAGGTAACTGAGATGCTAGCTAAGAGTAACAGGATATGGAATGGCTGGAAAATATGGCAGCACAACAGAGTAGAAGTTGCATGTAGACAGTCCATCTCTTACTAGCTCTGTAAGACTCAATATTTTAGGGTGACAAACTGTCCCAATTTTCCAGGACTGAGAGATTTCCTGGACACAGGACTTTCAGTGCTAAAACCAGGAAAGTCCTGGGCAAACCAGACAAGTTATCCTACTTATGATTTGTGCTTTCTTCTTCACCACCCTGACAGTAAATAATAACTATCTTACCTACCCAGCAGGTGCATGTGAAGATAATGGTCAATCTAGATATTAAGCCCAGCTCTGCCACTTACTTGTGGAATGGCCTCGGACAGATGACATAACTTCTCACAAAGCTTCACTCCCTTCTTCAGGCCTACCATTATCTGACTTACTTATTAGCATTAATGAACTCCTTTGGCCTGCCGCCTCTTCTATTTCACCCTTTCTTTGACACCAAACATGTCTGTCTCTCTTCTCCACTGTGTCTAAAGGCTCACATGACTTGGAGGTCCTGGTGTCTCTTGACCATCTCTCCAAATCGTAATACTCAAGTTTAACATTTCTAGGGTGTATGGAAGGTGCTAAACCCTATGGCAATTGACTTGAGAATGGTTTCTTTAATCGTTGCAACACTGTATTTTGGGTTCAGGGAAACTGAAGCTCAGGGAGGCAGTCAATTGCTTAAAATTCCACAACAGGTAAAAATAGTAGAGCTGGGCTTCAAACCCCACAGAACGCTGGAGGCAAGCATCAACATGCAAAGGCAAAAATGCAATACCTCAAGCCTTGGTCCATAGCAGGTGTCATGTGTACAAATGGCTTCAGGACTGGACTGGTCACATGAATAAGAGATGTGGATTGGGTAGGAACTCTGGTAAACTGAGAGAGTAAACGCTGTGTACATAGATAGGGTGGCCACTTAGTAGCGCCACTGGATTTGTTGCCTCACAGGAATGCCTACCCAGTGTGGCCAGAGAAGCCAAAATCCAGATTTTTACACAACATGTTTCTGTTTCAAAACACTGAGAACTATTCCAGTTTTGAAAAAGCACTGTAAGAATCAAACACATCAAGTCTGCTGGCCACCAGGTTTTAATGTCTGCCCCACAGTCCCACAGTCATGGAAGGAGAAATTGATTGAGTGAGGACTGAGCCAGAGGTGATGATCATAGCGAAAAAAAAAAAAAAAAAAAAGAATAGTTATCATGCACTGTAGAAGCAATCCCATTGATGTAATTTGCAGTTTGTAAACATGACAGAATGACTACCACTCCCATTGTGTTTTTGCTGAGGTAGAAGCTAGAAAGAACTTGAGAAACAGCAGAAAGGACTAAGATTAGAAATCGGAATCTAAAGATTTGAGGTACCAGAATAGTTTACCTTGGGCTGCACCTCCTTTCCAGATTTTTAAGAAAGAATGATGCAATCCCATTTCTGGGAATATATTCAAAGGAAATGAAATCAGCATCTTGAACAGGTATCTGTATATGCATGTTCAATGCAGCATTCTTCACAGTAGCCAAGATGTGGAAATAACCCAAGTGTCTGTTGATGGATGAATGAGTAGAGAAGTTGTAGTGTGTGTGTGTGTATGTATGTGTATATGCACACAAACAATATGCATATAATGGAGTATTATTTGGCCTTAAAAAAAAGAAATCCTGCCACCTGTGACAACATGGATGAAACTGGAAGACATTATGCTACGTGAAATAAGCCAGGCACAGAAAACACAACTACAGCATGATTTCACTCATATGTGGAATCTACAAAAGTTGGAACTCATAGACACAGAGTATAGAAGGGTGGTTACCAGGGGATGGGTTGGGGAGAGAGGAAGCTGTTGCTCAAAGAGTACATACCTGAGGTTATAAGAGGAACAAGTTCTGGAGACCTAATGTCCAGCATGGTGACTATAGTTAATGATAATGTGTGGAGTACTTGAAATTTGCTAAGAGAGTAGATCTTAAGTATTCTCATCGCAAAAAAGGGCAACTATATGAGGTGACAGATATGCTAATCAGCTTGATTGTGGTGATCGTTTCACAATGTAAACAAATATCAAAACATTATTTTGTAGACCTCAAATATATATAATTTTTATTTGTTGGTTACACTTCAGTAAAAGTGTAAGAAAAAAGAAAAGAAAGAATAATGAATTGCCTTCAAGTTTACTAGTAAAGGCTGATCTTAGTTTTCGTAAAGTCAGTTTGACTTCCCTTCTCCTTTGTTCCTTCCTGAAAATGCCACAAATGCCATATGACACACCTACCAGGGCCATGTTCCAGGAGTCTTTTTTGGATTCCCTTTCCCAAGAAGATGTCTTTTGAATCACCCCCTTCCTGGGGCCAGATGACTGTCCATTAGAAAATTGTAATCAGGCTCCTTAATCCAAATAGCTTTATCACAGTTAAATTTCTCTTTTGGAAATTTCCATCAGTCTGCCCTTGGCTTTTACTGGCACATCATCCATTCAGGTGCCCCCAGGGGAAGTGCCTCGCTTAGTAAGAATGGAGACAAAGGAGAGGAAAAGGGAACTGTGTGAGGGTGAGAGAACCAGTGCTGACTGGCTTCTCTCGCCTTCCCTCGCCTTCCCTCACCTTCCCCACCTGGACCCTGGCTGCCTCTCTAGGGAACTCTGTCTCGCTGGCTAGATCCAGCTTCCTCTAAGTCTCATTCTTTGTTCTGGTGTTTGTCACAAGGGTTCATAACATTCTGGGAAGAGCTTGAATTTGGCATCAGAAGACCTGTGTTTGTGTCTGCCTCTTACTATCTGCTTTCTCCTGGGAAGTCATCTAACCTCTCAGAACTTCGTTGATAAAATAAGAATATCTACCACTTGTGGTTCTTATCAGACTCAAACACATGTATATGAAAAGCTTTTTGTGAACCATGAAAACCCACATAGACATAGGTCAGATTGCTCTTGGCCATCGATAGTAAAAATATCTATCTTTAATCACAAAGGGAGTGTGGCAGAGGCAAACATTCAAACACATTTCATCCTTTTGTAGTATAGAATGGTCAATGGGAAGTGGCTGCCCCACAAGGATGATATCTCCCAGTCTACTTTGCATGTGAGTGGGTTGAAGTGACCAGCTTTTACTAATACAAGAATATCAGCGAAAGTAATGAGTACTACTTCAAAATCAAGGTAGTCAGAAGTGTGTGTGTGCTTTTTCTAATTTTTGTTCCATCTACTGATAGATGAAAAACACTCCAGGGCCCCAGAGGCCGACAGAGTTACAAAATAGAAGGAAACAGAGTCCCTGAATCATCACATGGAAGAAAGCCACCTGCTGACCAAGAACATCTTTATTGGATTATTATGGGAGTGAGAAATAAACTTTTATTTTGATAAGGTATTGAAATATTGGGGTTTATTACAGCAGCTAACATGACCCTAGTGAAAAATGAGCCAAAGGGATGGGCATGTTGTGGCTCAATCAGTAAGAAGTGCTGAAAATGAACACGTGCATAATGGCTAACAATGTCTTCTTCATATTGAATAATACACAGGCCATAGGGCCAAGGAGTTGCAAACGGGCATCTGCAATGGTGTGTCAATTAAGGTAGCCAGGCAGTTTGAGTGTGTGCATGCACGTGTGCATGCATGTGTGCACACACGCACACACACTACTTCTGTATATATTCTAGGATCACAATATTAAAGCTAGAAGTAATTGACTTCAGAGGTCATTTATGAAAACCTAACTTTATAGTTCAGGAAATTGTGATCCAGGGAGACAATGCATCCAAAGAGAAGATGGATTGTTAGTGGGGGCATCTAAACTAGTACCCAGGGCTTCAGATTCCTGGGATGAATTCCTCAATTCTCCTCCTATGGTTCATTCCAGCTTCTGTTTTGACAAAGCCTAACACCTGGATAACCCAGAAAGGACTCAGAAAATGGGAGCGATGATGGACACAAATGGATTTTGTGATTTTGTAATTTTGCATCTACCATTTAATCTGCTAAAAGGTTTTTTTTTTTTTCATTTTTAATTTAGTGGCTGGCAAAAAACTGAATGAGGCTTTTAGTCCAACCATTTTTCCCTGCCTGCTTTTTGTCCTAATCTGTTTCACTCACAAATCCCATTGACATCTTGTTCTCAGCTTCCATGGTAGGAATTGTGTTCCTGATGCTGCTTTCTCAGCCCCAATTTTGGCCATAAGTTTAAGCCCAGGACCCTATTGCAGACACCTTCTAAACCTCAGCAGAGGGCACAGAGGGGCCACAGGTAGGATCCACCTACCCTTAGCCTTCCTCTTGACCTCTATCCTAGCCATGCTTACTGCTGCCATTCCATGACTGTGCCATGTCATGCTTTACCCTTGTGCCTTTGAATGTGCTGTTCACTTTTTGTCCATCCTTCAATATGAAGCCCCTCACCAAAGTAAATCATGATTTCATCTTCCTTCAAGATCCTACTTACCTGTTACATTCTCTGTGAAGTCTTTCCCGATTCTTCCAGGCTGAGTTAATGTTTCCTTCCATTGTGTTCCCATGGCATTCTGTTTAGGTCACTCTTAGAGTGTTCAGGGCATAGGACTGCCATTAGCATTTGCACTTTGGTGTCCACATGCATCATAAACCTCTTCCCATCACTTGGCTTTTAGAAGGGGCAATAGTACCTACAATGTGATCATCACCCTCCTCTCCACACCTGGGTTGTTTGTACCAGAAGTGAACATTTGACACAAAGCACCCAGTCCATAGGCACTGTGACTGCCTTCTACAAAGGATTCTGCCTTCTCAGAATGGCCCTCTGGAGATGGAGAGTTGACCATATTCTCTTGATAGAGAATTTGCACTCAGAGGAAAAGAGGGAAGTTCCAGTTCATTGTGGTGATCAAAGCTGTGAGGTCATGATATAGTGTCAGGGCTGGTGACTGTGCTGGGCTGTGTGCAAGAAAATAAATCAGAGGAAGCACCTTGGGAGATAAAGGAAGAGGATGGGCCCAATGGGCAGAGGGAAGCAAGGGTAAGAGAGGCCAGGTGGCTTGGGGGAGGTGGGGAAAGTGGGCTCAGTTCCTGATGGCTTTCAGGCTCCTACGGCCTGGCTGTGCCTCCTGCCTTGGGTTCCACAAGATCCCACCACCAGGCCTTCGCAGCATTGCCCCTGTTCTTTGAACAAGTTTAGTGGGCTTCTGGATCGCTTGCCCCATGTAGACTGTGAGTTCTTTTGTTTGTTTGTTTGTTTGTTTTGTTTTGTTTTAGAGAGAGTCTTGCTCTGTCGCCTAGGCTGGAGTGCAGTGGCACAATCTTGGCTCACTGCAACCTCTGCCTCCTGGGTTCAAGCAATTATTGTGCCTCAGCCTCCTGAGTGACTGGGATTACAGGCATGTGCCACCATGCCTGGCTAACTTTTAAAAATTTTAGTAGAGCTGTTAGCCAGGCTTGTCTTGAACTCCTGGCCTCAAGCGATCCACCCACCTCAGCCTCCCAAAGTGCTGGGATTATAGGCATGAGCCACCATGCCCAGCCTAGACTGAGTTTCCTGAGGTCAGGAACTATGTCTTGCTCTTCTTTGTATCACCAGAGTGTCATTCAATATATTCAACATGCTCCTAAATTTTTTGTTGAATGAATGATGAGTAAATGAATGAGTGAAGACATGTCTGTTGGTAATAGGTGCAGGGCACTGTTTTCCTAGCTGGAGTCTGTCACGGCCAATGCCTTTCTGATACAGAAACCTCCTTCCTCCATAATTACCACAGCTTTTACTATTACTTAGATCTTCCAATTTCACAAAGTCCAGGTTTTGACAAGTGGCATTTTCCTGAAGTATTTTTGCTTAGAATATACTGGGTCTGACACATTGGCACCTGAGTGTGAGAGGAGGTGACACCTTCACCTGAGTCACGTCTCCTCACAAGAAGCCCACAGTGGCCCCCTGGACCTTTCACTGAAGAAACACAGGGAGAAGCAAGCTGTATGTAGAGAGATATAAGTATAGCTTTTATTTTTTTTTTTGAACCAACCCAACATTTCCACTGGCAACTGTCAACATAGCTTATGACATGAGCACTGTTTCTTTTTTAATTATATTTTTCTTAAAAAATGTGTTTAAAATTAACAGGTGTTTTTTAATTTCTTCCCCCCCCCCCTTAGAAAATGTATTTATGTCAATGCAGAAAGCCTAAAGATCCGTGGGCAGTTTCGTGATGACATCTTATGTCTGTTTATTTGTGTGTTTGTGTGTGTGTTTTAAAGCCAGGTCCTTCCCACATTCGTTGAGAAAAGGTCTGTAGGGCACGGAGATCTCTTTCTCCAAAAACCCAGGATCCAAGGGATTATGACAACTAAGATTCCTCTTACTGGAGCAAGAACTACCCCATAGGCTGGAAAAATAGCTTCATGAAGTTTAAAAACAAGCAGGAACATGGGAGAAATGAGGAATTCCAGTTCCTATCTTGTAAAAGTGCTTTCATATGTGACCTGAGGGACCAGGAGAGGTGAAGGGAGCCCCTGGTTCTCTTATAAAATCTCTAAGTTTTTACACCACTTCAAGAAATATAGTCAGCCCTCTTTGTATAGAGCATTAGGAAGCAAGAGCGTGGTGAAGCTGACATTTCTCAGGCACATTGACATTTAAAATACAAACTTTTCTCTTAAAGATCTCACTGGTTGGATATCTCTTCTCTCCTGCCTCAGGTACAAAGCCAAAGATAATCAAGAAGGCCTGTATCCCTTTTGTTCTTCCAGTAGCCCTTTGTCATCACGCACCATTCCTATTTTTGTCCCATCTCTTCTATTTGGCGGGTCTTCCTGCAGAAGGATACACAAGTGGACACTGACACAACAAGACACACAGAATTGGAAAGGCTTGGGCAAAGAGGGACAATTGCTTTTTGTATCTGACTTGATTCAACATAAGCATAAAAAGCTCCTCCTGCTCCAGTTGAAGCTCCTGTAAGATCTTTAGTACCCTGCGTGGGTGAGTGAGCTTATTTCTACCCCAACGCCATCACTCCTCCCAAGAACTCAGAGAAAACAGTGAGATAGGGAACTGGATCTTGATGGAGCCAAGAGGTGGCAGGAGAGCATGTGTCTAAAAATTCATGTTTCTCTCTGTTGGCTCGGACCCGGAATTCCTTTGTGGCACCTTTTTCACTCACTTCAGAAAAAAAAGACAAAACAAAATAATAAGCAAAACCTAATGGCAAAACGAAAGCAACCACAATAATGATTACAATGAAAAAAGAACCCCACCCCAGCCACATGAATGTGACTCATTTTCACGTCTTGTCAGCTGAGTGAGATAATAGGGACGTATGGAATTGGGCAGAGAGGAGAAACCCTGCTTCCAAAGAAATGAGAGGCAAAGGAATAATCAAAAGATGGAATAGAAGGAGGCGAAAGGCTCTGACCTTTGCTTTGGGTCAGGGATATGAGAGGGAGATGGGGTGGAGGTGGATTTGTTGCTGTTGCTTGTTTGTATTTAATTAAATACTGTGTAAAGTCGGTGATTCCTCCATTGTTTGATTGATTAAGACTTTGCCCTTTCAGTTAATTGCCAGGGCCTAAGTTGGGTGAAGTTCCTGGGGCTTAGGTCCTGATGCTGCCTCTCCAGGGCAGTGCAGTCGGGAGAGATCACTGGTGGGGAAGTGCCCTTCTCTCAGGAGAAGTCCTAGGCCTGCCCTGCTGGAGGCTCTGTTGTGTGGCTTAGAACCCCTTGATGTAGCAATAGGCCTCTAGTGTGGCAAAGAGTATGTAGAGGAGCCACAGGCTCACAAAGAGCCATGTTGTGGCGAGCTTGCAGCCACGGGGGCCACCAAGCTCCCCTCCCAGGTGCGGCCGCCTTCGGTACAAGAGCACGCTGATGCAGACAAATGCAAAGATGGTGAAGAGGGTGACGGAGAAGGCCAGCGTGCCGGCCGACACGTGGAACTCCTGTCCCTGCAGAGCCCAGTAGATGGCGGCCACGGACCAGGCCAGGCCGATGCCCAGGAAGACATTGACGGCGTTGCTGCCCGTCACGTTGCCAATGGAGGCGTCTGCATATACATCCTGGAGGGCAGCAGCTTTGCTGGCAAACGTATCTGGAAAAGGACAAAGACACATGGGAACTGGTAGGAGGCTAAGGTGTGCAGGGCTTGTCTTCCAGTATGCCCAAAAAGCAGCTTGAGCTGGTGGGCTGAACCCAGGAATGAGAGGCAAGGGCTAGGGGGCCACTCCTAACTCTTAGTTCTGCCACAAGCAAGCCGTGTGGCCCTGGGTAGGTCACATCCCTAGTCTGGGCTTCCCATTCCTCATCTGCAGTGATCTGAAAGATTCTGAAGGGCTTTCCAGTTCTCTTATTTACTGAGTGGGCTTATTGTTCTCCTTTGACTACTTTTTCAGTAAGGGAAGTTTGCCATCCCATAATATCTCCCCAGGGAACCTTGACACCCTGGGAAGCTGCTTGGAGTAGATGCCTGATTTTAACTGTCATATGGGGCATTTATTCACGAACCACCAACAGTTATTGAGCAATGCCTACTGATTGAGCACTGGGCGAGGTACTGGATTTTGGGGACAGAGGACATGTTGGGGAACCATGATGGGGACATGCAGGGTGAACTGTGGACTCAAAGAAGACGGGGCTCTGTCTTTGTGGTTTATATATGTATCACAGGGCCTTGCAGGGTGTTTGACTTTAGATCTTGGCACAGATTGTAGATACAGGGAGGACTGTCAGAGACATCTAGCCCAATTCTTTTATTTTACAGGTAAGAAAAATAAGAGTCAAAGAATTTACCCAAGGTCGCATAGGATGTTAGCAAGAGACTTGACCCTAAAGTCCTCATGTAAGGACCCTTTCCATACCTTCAACTATATCCAAAGAGCTTCAGCCAAAGCCACTAAATCAGATGAGTGGATCACAGGGTAACCTTCTTAAAGCCTCAAATGTTGTTAGCTGTTGTCTTGGCCAATTGCAAGGACTTGGAGATGCCCAAAGGTATCTGCCTGGCTTACCTCATTATTGCCATTTTTTTTAGATCTCCCAGAGAAAACCTCTTACCCTTTCTTGCCTATGGCCTTGTTTTTTTGTTTGTTTGTTTGTTTTTGTTTCTGTTGTTATTGTTGTTTTTTGCTTCTGATCCTCTGATATTTCTTCCCACCTCTATGCTTTCCCCCATATTTCCTCCCTCCCCTCTGATAGTTCAGGTCCCCCAAGGCTTGGAGAACAGAGATCACAGGGCATCTCATCCACAGGCCTTCCTGGGATCATCCATCTAATTTCCAACCTTCTGATGCATTTCCACAATAGCTAAATCTCTTGCACACTAATGGACAAATAATACCGCTGGCCTGCGCTGGGGTTTTGGAAAGAGGTTTTCCTAGAATTCGATGTGGATTCAGCTACTCTCTTGAAGGATATGTTTGCTTGGTACAGGAAAGATTTCCCTTGGCCCAGCCAGAAAAGTCCCGTCTGATGAGATTCAGCCTAACTTCCCTGCAGGAGGATGTGCTCTGTTTCTTTCTGGGGCAACTGGGATGCCAGCTCCCTGGCAGAAGTTCAGAGTTCAGAGGCCCCAAAGCCCCTAACTGAATTAAGTAAAGAACCTGGGCTAGTGCAGCCCCTGTCTACCTGCTAACTCCTACATTCAGGCCCAACTTCCTTCCGTATGCAGTACCTTTTCTTTTTCTTCCTAGGATTTAACAAGATAACTTTAATTACAGTAGTTGAGCGTTGCCTCCTTCAGTAGATTATAAACTCCACGTGGAGAAGGAAGCATGTGTATCTTGCCTTTCACTATAGTCCCAAAAACTAGCACAATACTGTAACAGGCATAATAGGTGCTCAGTAAATATTTGTTCAATGAGTAAAGGAATGTCCGCTCCTTTCTGTTTGTCTCTGAGTGTTCCTAAGAAAAAGAAAGAGTATGTAATTCATCCTATAAAAAGATAAAAGCTGTGGAACTTCCTTTGGCTGTCCTGCTAGTAGATACTTTGTACTCACAGTGTCCTTCCAAGTAGAGGAGGCCAAGAATGTATGTGGGCATTTCTCCTTTGATGTCTTTGAGCTGGCTAATCTTTAACCTCTCAGAGATCGCCAGAGGTAAATAGAAGGAGAACAATATCTACATTCTTTTAATTTCACTGTTTGTGGTCTACTCACATAATGTGGAGGTTAAGAAATTGGACCACTTACTTGGGCATGTAGCTTAACCTCTGTGGGCCTCAGTTTCTTTGTCTGTGAAGTGGGGATAATAACTTACCCTATTTAATAGGGCTTTGGGAAACATTACGGGGGAAAATGTAAATGTGTAAATTGCTGAACACACATGGTGCCTGTCACATTGAAAGTGCTCAACAAATATTAGCTGTCATTACTAATGTCATTATTCATCTCTTTGATTGACTTTTGTGCACTTTAAGGGCAGAGGCTCTGTTAAGTTCAGATCTGAGATGGTGTGGAAGATAATGAGATGGAGTCCAGGGGTCATTTGAACCAGGGAAAATCCTCTTTGCAAATTCAAGCACCTCTCACTCTCACCTGGGACAGAGGTGCCAAATGCCACGAAAACAACAGCTGTGACTGAATCTTTGAGACCAATGGTGCAGCCGAAGTGCGAGGCCAGGTCCCCAATGATGGCGGTGAGCATGCCAATGATGAGGATGGAGACGGCGAAGCAGGCCCAGCCGTGGCAGTACTCTGTGGGGGGCACACAGGCAAACAGCACCTTCCAGAAGACAGTCAGGAAGTGCATGACGTAGTCAAAGCAGGAGGGCAGCCTCTCCTCCCCGGATTCATCCTCATCCTCATCCCCTGCTGAAGGCAAGATAAACAGGCAAGAGAACGGGTAACGAAGTCAGATAATCATTCATGAGAAAGTCAAGCCCAACCCGTACCACAGGCATCATCCGCTAGAAGGGGACTCCAGCTGTCTTCTGGGCAGCTGGTGGGGGCCAGGGCCAGGGTGCCAGAAAATAGTGGGGAAACAATTTGGGCTGCCTCATAGGTCAATTTGAATGCAGGGCACCAAGGTAGAGTGGGAGAGAGAGGGCCAGGGAATAAGGAAGAGAAGAAAGAAGGAGATTAAGAGGGACAAGACAGTGGAGCAGAAAGAAAGGAGGATGCAAACCATCATTCTCAGCAAACTAACACAAGAACAGAAAACCAAACACTGCATGTTCTCACTCATAAGTGGGAGTCGAACAATGAGAACACATGGACACAGGGAGAGGAACATCACACACTGGAGCCTGTCAGGGGTGAGGGCTAGGGGAGGGATAGCATTAGGAGAAATACCTAATGTAGATGACGGGTTGATGGGTGCAGCAAACCGCCATGGCACGTGTATACCTATGTAACAAAACTCCATGTTCTGCACATGTACCCCAGAACTTAAAGTACAATTAAAAAAAAAAAAGAAAGGAGAATGCACAGGCTGCATTTTGTTGTCTAAGGAGAGAAGTGAAATCAGTTCGGTGTGGCCACTCTTCACTGGATGCCAGCAGGGCTCCTCTCAAATTTTCTGACCTGACTGCTGCAATAACCATTGTGGTTCTGGTCATTATCTGTCCCCTGAGGGATGGCTGTCATTCCAGATCATGAGAATATACTGCAGAGCCAGTGCCCTCCTCCAAACATCTCATGGGAAAAAGCAGGATGGGCCTTGATTGTCCTTGCCAGGAAATGTGGGCAGAGTTGCCCACTCAGCAGCCCTGGAGGGGAGGGTATGCTGAGGCATGCCTGTGCCTTGCCAACGGCAACTTCTGTCATGTTTTGGCATAACCGGTAGAAGCTGGGTTTTGAAAGAACAGGAGTCAGAACACTTGGGTTCTCATTCCAGCTTTGCCATGAAGAAAATCTGTAAGCTGGGGTAAATCATCTCTTATTTCTGAACCTCAGGCCCCTCCTTTGTAAAAGGAGCAGGGTAGATGATGTGGCCTACATTCCATTTATTGTCTTGAGGGGCACAGTCAGGTCATCAGAGGGGGAGCTAGAAAGATCTAAAGCAGGTGATGAGAAAAGTGGGGCAGCAGCAGCAGCAGCAGCAGCAAACCTCTCTTCCTGGCTGTCTTTTTGCTCTGGCTCTGGGGCCTTGGGAATATGACCCTGTGGGTTGCTATGACAACAAAGTCTCTCAATAAAAGACAAGGCCAGGAGGCCTCAGTGGTGCTGAGAGGTGATAGTGACGGTGGTTGGGAGACCTTTTCCGTCCCTGTTCCAACCAGCAGTCCCCACAGGCTGCTAGGACTCCCGGCTGTGCTGTGGGTCACTACTGAGGAAGCCTGTCAGTAAATGCCGAGGGAGGGGTATGGAATCATCCAGAGTGTTTTGTTGGAGAGTCAATGCAACACATTTTATAAACTCCTAACTCCCACATCTCTAAATCAGAATTGTCCCACATTTTACAGAAGAGCGGGACCAAACCCATGAAAAGAAAGAATGACAGAAATCAGAATTTATTGAGTTTGGATTTTATACAAGACTCTGTACCTTTCTACTTTTCTGAGAAAGGTAGCAATAGTTCCCCTTTGGAAAGAGGACATTGAGATCAGAGAGGGTACATTGTTCCAGTTCACACAGCAGAACAACAATTTGAAACCAGAGATAACCATGTTTTTCAGATACGCCATGATTCTTTTCCAAGCAGGCACCTAGGACCAGAGCTGGGAAGACTGAACACACAGGCCTTCCTAGGGACTGGCAGGCTGTTAACGTGGCTTTACGCTTCCTTCTCAGAGGTTGCCTGCTTCTCCCAGCAAGGCCAGCCTGAGACACTTCTCACCTGCACTGACGGTGATGGCCTCCATGAACTGGTCCCTCCAGGAATGGGTCCCCACAACCAAGGCCAGGTTTGTCTTCTTGATCAGTTTGTCCACCGTAGTCTGTTAAGAAGAGAAAAACTTGGAACCATGAGGTTAGAATGCTCAGAACCAATGAGGAGTCTGGTTCTTCAAAGGAGTGAAAGATGCCCTGTCTCCAAGGTGTTCTGACAGTTATGCATGGAATGGCCTTGAGCGATCTCTTTTGAGGCAATCCTTCTATTTCCCTTTGTTTTTGGTTGTAATCTTTTTGTTTTGTTTTGTTTGAGACAGGGTCTCACTCTGTCACCCAGGCTGGAGTGCAGTGGTGCAATCATGGCTCATTGCAACCTCAACCTCCTGGGCTCAAGCCATCCTCCCACCTCAGCCTTCTGAGTAGCTGGGACCACAGGCATGTACAACCACACTGAGCTGATTTTTATTTTGTTTTATTTTTTATAGAGATGGAGTCTCCCTATGTTGCCCAGGCTGGTCTCAAATTCCTAGGTATAAGTGACCCTCCCATCTCGGCCTCTCAAAGTGCTGAGATTACAGGCGTGAGTCCCTCACTGCCTGGCCTGGTTGTGACTTTTGAAATTGGCTATTTAGAATAATACAATAATGAATAATAATAATGATGTTAATATATCTTACCCTGTAGTAGTGAGTTTTAATATTTTTGCTTTAAAAATACAGTTAAACAATAATGATAATACATCTCAGGACTTTCTAGTCCACTTATTTCACATTCTATATTATGTTTCCTAACAATATTCCTAGCATACAAATGGTCAGCACTATTTGTTTCATGTTACAAATGGGGAAACTGAGACCTGGGGTGGGTAAGTGATTTGTTCAGTTTCAACTTCACATATTCACTAGTGAAAGTGGAAAAAAACACCCCAGGTCTTCTGCCTCCCACTTTAATTTATTTATTATTCAATTAGACCTCACTGTTTGTCTGACCTTGAACTCATAGGACTCTTCGATGATGACTTCTAGTTTGGGGTGTTCACCCAATACTGGCTTTCCCATCTCTGCTATCCTCCTGGCCTCCTCTTCTTCCATAGTCAGCTTCCTGTCTGTCACATCTGCAACAAAACAAAATCAGACTCGCTTTAACACCTTTTCCATTCCCTGGAAGGATACAGCTCAGAGTATTAGGCATGGGCAGTGGGTACAAAGCAAATAACTCTTGGGAATGGGGAGTTTATATATATTTTTAGTGCCTTTTTTATGAAGTACTAAACACTTTATAACCAGACCATGAGAATGTGCCTTGCAGACTGGGATAAGCATTCCTCTTTCTCTTTTATACCTAGGTGGACAACCTGACCTAAACATCTCCTGAGAAATAGCATCAAGTGAAGTTCTCAAGACACTCAGTGAGATGTTGGGGAACTGGGAAGAAAGGGCAAGTGTTTTGACCTTGAACTATTTTGAACTTTTGGGCCTGTTTGTTCAACCACTTCCTGTAAGAGTTCTTGAAGGTGCAGAAGTACATTTATTCAAAGGAAATGTCTACTGGTTTCACAGCATCTTGACTCATTTACCAATGGTCCCTTCTCATGTTGAACAGTTTTTTGTTTTTTGTTTTTCCACTTTGGCTGATGAGTCCATTTTAAGACCACTTCTCCATGAAGACATGTTTTCTGGATTAGAGTGAAATAGAGATTGAATCTTTTTATTCCCCTTTGATTAGAAAATTGCTCTTGGCAGCTTGTTTCTTTCAGAGCTCATTTAAACATCTTCCCATCCAAGTCCACATTCTCACATGCAATTATTTCTTTTATTCAGCTCCTTAATTGCTTTCATTCCACACAGTAAACCTCCTAGGGGAATCCTGTAGTCCTTGGATAATCTCAAGGACAAAATGGGTCAGAGGCCAAGAAGGTCTTTTGTCTCTAGCTGGGGAATTGGTGAAGCAAGGGCAGTCGTGAGACTCCAACTCTCGAGTTTGCAAGGAAAGAAATTCACTGAAAAGACTATAAGCCAAGGGTTTAAATTACCAAGCAGACAGCCTTATATTTTATGTAAGAATTTTCTTAGTTGGACTGCATGAAGATGGTATGAGAGTGTGTGGAGGCTTCCTGAGTTCGCTGTTTTGCTCAGTGTTCGGGCACCAAACACAGAAGGCAATCCTAAAATGTCTGGGAGCTGTCCGTGGTGCTGTCCTTCCTCTAGTGCTGGTGGCCACTTTTGGAAACAATGTTTTCTCAAGGATCCATGTCTTTCTGCATATGTCCAAGTCAGCAGACATCCTCTAGTAGCCTGACTTCATTTAGTCTATTGAATTTGAGTCTCTGATTAGTTAATTCTGAAGGTAAATCTGGGTGCATCTAGGGTTCTGGCTATGAGGCCAGCAACCCTAGAAGCCAGACTGCAAGCTACTCTGGGAAAAAGCCCTTAGAAAAAGACACACAGATTCCATACTCTTTTCCTTTACTTGCAGGTTTAAGCACCATATCACAATGCCTATCTTAGCAGCGACAGTATTATTCCACTCCTTCCTCCCCAATTCCCCCATGTCATACTTTACATGTGACACAATAACTTTATACCAATATAATGAGCTCTCCAGTGACATATAAATGTACCTGTCTAACCCCTTGTCTACCTATCAATCTAGCACTATATCCATCTGGCAGGATATTGATCTACTTACTGACCTGTCCACCTCTGTGGTGACAGTCAGTTTTTCCATCTAGCTTTCTGCAAAAATCCCTTTGACAAATAACCAATCCTCTATCTTTGGATCTCCCACAGTCCCACAGAGGCTCTCTGTATATATTTGTTAATTGAGTCACATGCCTTTAAGTTAATTCTAGTTTCTAGTTTCTTGGTTTGGCAATAATTCCTGCCTTTTTCTATTTTTGTCATGATCTTTCCTTTAAATTCAAATGTTGTTAATTTCTTGAGAGAATTATAAGTCTTCAATTTAGAGGACCATAGTGATTCTGATATCTTGTTTATGTGACTCCTCAGAATTTCAAGTAAAGAGAATAAATGGCAGGTGATCTAGATATTCAGACTGACTAAATAAACTCTCAGTTCTAGGAACAGGAAGAGAGGCTGGGAGGGGAGAGAAAGATAGAATATGAATAGCATGGAAGATTGAACAAATATTGGAAGGACAAAGAGCTTGCCAGGCCAGACAAGAATAGGATGTTGTGAACACTCTGCAGAGTGATGTAGCTAGTGCTCTTCCAGCAAGGCGCCTGAGCTTGGGGGTCGGGGGGTGGTTAGCTCAGAATGAACATATTCCCTCTGTCTCTGTCCACCTAGGAAAATTAAAACCAGTATTTAAGATTTCCAACGAATTGAAAGGCTAATCAGCGCTCCTAAATTAAAGGCTTACAGATTGAAAGAGCTAGGAAAAGAAACATTTCCTTTTTCCCATTTTAGCTTCTATTGATGTTTGCAAATATGTTAAAAGTAGAAAGAAACTTAAATTAAATCACAATCTTTGTTATGCATTTATGTGAGGGGGGGCGGGTGGAGGAAAGAGTTGGAACAAAGAAACCTTACATACCTTCACAGGCAAGAGGATGAGTGAAGTAGAGAAGAAAAACCCAATGTTATGAAATCAATACCCTGGGAGAAGAATGAAGAACAGAGGGTTGAGGGTAGCCCTTATTTTGTTGGTATAAAAAAGAAGCAAAAAGCCAAGGAAGCTGGAGTAACTGTGTTTTTTCCACAAAAGAAAAATGTAGGAGTTACCTACTTTTTTTTTGTTTGTTTAAGGCTCCCAGAAGGCGTATGTCCTTACTATGTACACTGCCCCTTCCTGAACCCAAGATGTAGCGTGTAGGTGACTTTGAATATCAATGAACTCTGTAAGATGTTTTGCCTCTTAAGTGGCCTTAACATTTTTTTCTGTGTTCAAAGGACTGATGAAATGTAAGACGTTCTTTTAAAATATATTGAAACTGTCTTGTGTAGGCCACTCTGCTTGCACAAAGAGTTATAGTATTGCTAGATATGCTGAAAATGCTTTCATATCTGCTCATGAAGTTGAATGTTGTTTATGATTGGTTTCCACTCATGCAAGCATACTCTCAAAGTAGGTGTGTGTCCTCTATAGCACCTAGATTCTGCATGAGAATTTCTTCAAAATAAATTCTCTAAAATCTATATTTCCAGCGAGAACACTTCCCCAATCCCCCATCCTAATTCATCTTGTTCACGGCACATAGGACTTTAAGGGTCAATGACAAATGAACCAAAATTCTAGCAATTTAAGTCTCAGCTGTGATGAGATGAAAGATCTCCAGGACTGGTAAAATTCCAGATTCTTTAAAAATTGCATTTCCTATTCTCACAACAGGTTTGGTTATTTCCTGGATCCCTTGGGATTAAAGTATTTTTTTTTCAAATCCTGTCACAACTATATTAGGAGATTCCAGCTCTGAATCTCACTGTCTCTTCCCCCACAACATGAGATGGCAGATGAATTAAGACTCAGGAGAAGTCTATGACCCACCATCTCCTTGTTAAGCTTAATTTCTCTTCCTGGTCCCAGAGAGGATCAGCTATGCCTTAACCCACATCCACAGACAGAAGTGATGCTCAAGGAATTGCCTTCCTCACAATTGCTTTCTCATAATTGCTTCATGTGGGAAAATAAATCTCCCAGTCCTTGGGAGAAATTGTCAGGTTAACTTGAGCCTGCAGTTCTTATTCAATAAATCAAAGGACATTGGTCTTAAACCAAATAATGGCACTGGCAAGAAGTGGAAAGAAAAGAGGGGGACAAGACACCTCTTACCTGGAGATAACAGGAGCGCTGTTTGCAAATGGATACCAGAAAAATGGAAGAAAGAAAAGGAAAGAGCATTAATGTCCCATCTTGAAAGTATCACCAGGTTTTGTGGTTGCTGGCAGCATAAGGAAAGCAGAGAGCTTAGTAGGTGAGAGCTCAGCAGCCATACGCAAAAAGCAGCCTTTGGAGCATGCACAGAGCAGCAGCAAGAGGTGTGAGCAGCCGGAGAGGCTGCTGAGCACCAGGGCCCTGGTAAGGGCATTTGCTCCTATGCTTTCCCAGCTACCCTCAGGGCTAGGAATGGAGGAATGAGGATGGGGAACCAAATGGGTGGGTTGGTCACTCATGACTGTGTAGGATACCAGGTTATCACATCCATTCTGTAAAAAAAGGAGTGAGAATCCAGTTATCATGAAAACTGTGTAAGTTGCAACCCTGCCAGAGTAGCTAACTTATGAGTGGCAAAAATGACCATGGGGCTTGAATGGGAGCTCAAGGAAATGGGTAGCATTGCGCAAGAGTGGAACAGTGCCCAGGTCTATGTCTTCCATCCCTAACGACTTAGCTGAACTCATGCTCAGCTTCTCAGTGCCCATAAGGTTTCCATCACCACAAATGCTTTCCTAGCTGCCACGTTGACTAGAACTTTGATTTCCCCTAAAAGAATGACTTAGCAAAAAGGTAAGTCCTGCAGAATGTTTTCCTTGAATGGTTTGTCTTTACCATAGATATATCCTGGAAGTTAGGGCTATGGGCTCCTCCCATTTTGTATCACTTCTGCTTAGCAAAGTCCCTGCATGTGGTAGTGTTCAATTAAGTTTGGCTGTTTGCTGTCTATTTTGGCAACTGTCTTTTCCATAGATCTCATAGATCTCTGGTTGGGTGATCTTTCTGTTTCAGAAAGGACAGGCTAAGTCAGAGTTCAGGTATTCTGGAACAGAGAAACTGTCATACCAACAGCTATACATAGATGAGAGATGACAAATGCAAGGTCCCTATGTGGATTGGGAAACTGAGTTAAAGACACACCCAATACAGGTTGTCTCTAGCCCTTGAATTTGTATTATGCTGAACCCTCTTAGAGTTTAAGATCTAAGAATTAAGGAAACTTGTGACACACCACATTTTCATTTCTATGGTATCTTAGTACAGCCCCTCACTCCTTGGCTCTCAGATAAAGGTCTGGGAAGAGCTTGCCACATATTCATCGTGTAGTTGGTGACTGATAGAGATTGCTGAGGAAGGAGTGTGTGTTGTGGGGGAACCGGGGGGACATGTCTGTGAATCATTTTTTTTCCTAAGAATCTGTAGGAATGCAACTCAGGCCTGTGATCAATCATCCTATATTCACAGCCACTGAGATATATATGGATCCAGAGTCTGCATGATACATAAACAAGGCAGTTCACTTTTTTAGGTATCTCCCATGTAGAATTCCAAAGGTTAATGGATCAATGGCTTTCCTCACTATATTGAGATAGATAGATATAGATAGGCAGATAGGTAGATAGATAGATAGATAGATAGATAGATAGATAGATAGATAGGCAAGAGCTTGTTTATTCTGCTTCTCCCAGGAGTTTGCATGGAAGAGCTTCCCCCAAGTTCCAGGGGAGATCAGAGATCCCAGCACATAAATGAACACAGGTGGGTCAGACAAAGGCAGTTCTTCCAGAAAGGTCCCTGATGCCCTGGTTTTCACTCATACATGCCACCGAACATCTGGCCCATCCCTAGAGTAGTGAGAAGGCCTGCAGTTGGCTGGAATTCCATCATTCTCTGGTCATTGTCTCCATGAATCCAAGACTTTCTGCTCAGCAGTTATAGATGGGTCAGCAAGACCTGGGTAGGCCAGCTTTGACTGACACAATACCTCGAGGGTGTTTTTCCTGCTGCTGCTCATGAGAGAAGCTGGAGCTGAACTTTCCCCTGTATTGATCCCCTGGGTCAGGTGAGAGTCATTTATTCCTGCTCAGACACTCCAGGGACAAGCTGGAAAGAGCATAGGACCGTGAGTAATTAGGAAGCATCTGGGCAGCTTGTCAAGATGAGCCCACGGTTGTCAAAAAAGGAGGACCAAACAGGCCCCATTCTTCAGAGAGAGAGCGAGAGACAGAGAGCTTTCCTTTCTATCCGAAGGCTTCCAATGTCCAGGCCCAGGCCCAACAGTCTTGATTATGTTGCTCAGTGTTGCTCTCGGAAGTCCACTTCTAGACTCCAGAGCAACTGTGTTTCCTATTCAGTCTCCCTTTTTTCCTTCCCTTTTTTCCATCCCCCAGCTCATCCAGAGCTTTTAATCTCAACTCTGAAGTCTGTTTTGTTTGCCAAAAATAGAGTCTCCTATTTCAAATCCAGTCTTTCATTTTGTTAATGCAATTGTCATTTTGACTATGCAAAGACTATGCCATTCTGAATGTTTCAGACTCTCCCATGCAGTAGTGATAATGAAAAGCAATTTCCACTGTTCTGTTTCTCACTCTGAGAACAGCAGGGAATTCTGGAAATTTGGATGGGTTTCCATTTGCTTCTGAGTCTAGACAATCAGGTTTTATGACCTTTCACCTTATGGTCTAATGTCAAAATACGGGAAGTACTGAAGAAACTGGAAATTAACCGCCTAGAAAACATAGACAATAAAATAGGCAGCTGGAAAATTGACCAATTTCTTCTTGGCACTGTTCATCTTGGCATCTCGGTCACTGGGGAGATCTGGGGGCACACCACACAGATAGCTTGCTGAAATCCTTGTCTTCTCACCTACTCCCTCCACGAGGGCATTGCTGACATTTCCTTGGACAAAGAATCTGTGCAAAACAGGAAGATGTCCTTAAATGGGGATTAGCCAAAGACATTTGCATTTGGTTAGGTCTCTTGAAGACTTATCTTGGGTCACTCTCTGTCCTGCTGTTGGTAGAGGTTTTAAGGGAGGCATAAGAGAAGAGCCTTTTTACTGGTGGAATAAAGGCATGTATGGACTTCCAATCTCTTCCTCTTGTCTGGAACCACTGCCTTCCTTCCTGTACGCTGTACATGTGCTGCTTTTGTTTGCATCTAAGTAGCTTGGACTGTGGAAACTGATGAAGGTGACTTACAATTGGCCTTGGGTATCTGCTGCTTCCAACCAATTATGAATACATGGAATAAATGCTCAAGGGAGGTGGGAATGAGGTAGGGCAGGTGCTGAGGCAACCTCTGAGAATATTGTTGGTGGCAAGAACTGGAAGTTGGGCAAGAATACAATGTGGGAAACAATAGAACCAGAGATAATTTCTTTCTGCCAGCACTTTTTGGCAGTCAGGCTGAGGGCAACGTTTTATTGAGTGGTAACGAAGAGAACCAGCAGTGAAGAAGGAGAGGAGTTCTGCCCCTAGAGCATCAGGTGTGTCCAAACCAGTGCAGGCACAGAAGTGGTCAGCTCTGCAGGAGAGTCCCCAGCAGACAATGAGAACTGATCAATCACACTGAGAAGGCCTGTAGAGGATCCTTTGGGAATGTTGTTGCTGAATCTCTTAGATCTGTCCTCGTGTGGAAAGTTTTATGCTGCTCTTTGTCACATGAATATGAACTAATTGCAGTATGATCACCCCTTTTTGACAAACAGGTGGATTTCACTGCTTCATTTGCTAGGAGGCTCCCAGCAGCATATCTCTCCTGAATGGGAGTGTGAACGTCCTCTTGTTATTTCCCAGGAGCACCCTAACCCATTCCCACCTCTATGCCTCCAAATGATTGGAAGCCATTCAAAGTAGTGGCTTCCAATCATTTTCTTCAAGGGAAGAAATCCTTCCTTACTTCTACCCTGGTTGCAACATAATCAGTCCCTTAGGGATGAGCCCCTGGCAGGTATTCTCAGATGCAGGTCCTGAGGAAAGCAGGAGATGAGGCCACTTCTCTAGTGTGGGATGAGGGCTATCTTGGGATCTGGGTGGTACGTTCTCTTGCAGATGCCAAGCAAAGGCAGACATCTGTGACCTTTCCAACACCTGTCTGTCAGGGATCAGTACCAACTGCATCATTTAGAGTCTCTTCTGTTGGAAAATCCACAAGTCAACACTCCAGGCCTGCCCAATGTCAGTCCTTTTCTGGGGCCCTTGGCTACGGGAATTTTCATACCTGGAACTATTTCCTTCCCTTCAGGAACTCTCAATTTTCTGCTTTAGAGGTTGCATTGTCCCAAAGTAGCCTGAATGAGGCACCCAACCTTGGGCTAGGAACATAGAATGGGATGGGGTGGGATGCCCAGAGGAGGAAGAATAGCTCAGAATTCCAGATTGCATGATTACCCCAGAAGTCAACTCTCTCTCTCAGAGCTCTCAGAAGCCGTGGCCTCTGACAATTGGTACACTTTCCCATGCCACGGTCTGCCCAACTGTGAAACAGCCAGAAAATACACTTACCTCCTCGAAGGGCAGAGGGGCCTATGGGCCACTCCACAAGTGAATAACCTGCCAAGCATTCAAAGGAAGTTGGGGAATGCAGCAGAAAACTGTCAAAGCATCATTGCAACCCAGGCCCCAACCCCCATCCCAGACCCTCCCACATTCAATCCAGGCTAAAGAGTGAGGGGTGGCAGGGGAGGAAGGCAGGAAGGGGCACAGGCATGCATCACATCACATTCCTTTTTTTTCTTCTCCTCCCCACCCACCAAGGAATTTTCACATTTACAGGTTACAGTGTAGGGGTGGGGTGGGGGAGAGTGCAGGGGCCCATGGCAATTGAATAATTGAAAATTGTAGCAAAACAGGGAAATAACTCATTAGGGTAATGAGGAGTTGAGGCTGCAGTGCTGCCCAGAAGGCGGTAAAGGAGGAATTTGGAATAAGCTAAGGCTAAGAAGGCAGAGATGATACCGAAACAGGGTGAGAGCGAGAATACAGGAGGGAAAAGAATAAAAAAATCCAGTGGTCAAAAAGAGAAAGGAGGAGAAGGGAAGAAAAGGAGGGAGACAAAAATATAGTTGCTTTTTCTTTTTTGTTGTTGTTTTTCAGTTTGTTTTAATTTTTCTTTCTTTTTTTTTGTTGTTTTGTTTTTAAAGAATCTCACACCTGATATTCCACGTTCCATCCATTTCGGTTCACCAAGGGCAATGAAGAAATTCTCTTGCCTTTCGTATTCCTCCTCATCTACTATTTTAACCCTTATGGTTTTCCTGTAGGGACAACAAGAGAGAGAGTGTGTCGACTGGGTCGGTAGATTGGTTGGTCACCTGGAGCACAGCCTTTAAAATCATTCCCCGTCATTCCTGGCACATGCAGTCCAGTCCCACCATGGTGGCTTTCGACAGGACCATGGTGGATTGTGTTGTTCTCAGGTAATAAATGGTCTTAGTTTTTCTTGTCTTCTTGGTCATAGTTGTTCTTACGGGTGAGGGGGCAGGGATCCAGGAGGCAAGGAAAGGTGGGTAAAGGAAGGCAGCCAGAAGGACAGAAGGGGAGGAGAAGGCAGAAGGCGGGTAATGGTGAGGAGGAGTCATTTTAGACCTTGCCAACAGTTAGTAGGAAGTGAGTCAGGCAGCACATTCCACTGGGTGTCACATGATAACAGTGGCATTTCTCTGGGCAACAGGTAAACTACTAACCCACTGGGAATAACCCAGGGTCTTCCCACAACAGGGAATATGTCAACAGAACCCAGGGCTTGTGTCCCTTCTTTATGTCTATACTCACTTCCATTGTGAGTTTCAGAAAGAAAATTTTAAAAGAAAAGTATTTATGAGGAAGGAAATCCAGATAGAGGAAGAGAAGAGAGAGAGAGAGAGTGAGAGAGAAAGAGAAAGAGAGAGAGAGAGAAGAAAGGGAGGTAGAATTGTGTGATCTTTCTCATTCTTTATCTCATAGGGCTTCAGTGGTGGGAACTAAAATAAATATGTATTAACCACAATATTACATAGGAATCCTTTACTATTTACAGCTGATGCATTTCTGGGAAAATGTGAAGAAAATGATGTAAATCATCAAATTCTAAATCACCTTTGGGCTTCTATCACTTAGGGGTGATGTGTTCCAAAACTGGTTTCCTCAATGTGAATTATCACGGGTCTGGGGCACAAGGTGATGGAAGTTTCTGTTCATCTCTGGGTATCTCAACAAAACATAACATCTTTTAAAAACAAGTCACCCAGGGAAGAAAAGTTTCCTTGAAATTCACTGCCCTCCAAAGACTGGCTCTTTGTCATGTGGAGAGGTTGCCGTGTGGGCCTGATTCTTCCTATATGGTTTCTTCTGGTCCTTCATGGAATCATATTGGTGGCTAGCAGGTCCTACTAGTGAGCCAGAATTGTAATTTTCTGCTTTCTTTTTCTTTTTGGCGGGGGGTGGGGGGGAGATTGGGGGAGGGGAGGCCTAAGAACTAAATGCTCTAAAGGGTAAAGAGCATTTACCTAAATGTCTCTTCAGATCCTCTGATGTTCCTGCTACCTTCTGTGGGCGTGCTCGGCTTTGCCATTTATAATGTAGTAGACTGACCCAAAGGGGCTTGTAGGGCACAGGACTTGCTGTGCATTTGTGGTGTGTGTACTTTACAAGTACAGTCACATGCTACATAAAAACGTTTCGCTCAATGACAGACCACATCTACAATAGTGGTCCCATAAGGCTATATACTACGATATTTTTACTGTGCCTTTTCTATGTCTAGATGTGTTTAGATACACAAATACCATTGTGCTACAGTTGCCTGCAATATTCAGTACAAGCACATGCTGTACAGGTTTGTAGCCTGGGAGCAATAGGCCCACATAGTCCAGGTGTGTTGTAGGCTACACCATCTAGGTTTGTGAAAGTACACTCTATAATTTTCCCACGATGACAAAATTGCTTAAGGACACATTCCTCAGAATGTATCCTTATTGCTAAGTGATGCACGACTGTACGTTTTTATTACCTTTTTGGGTACTTCTTTTGACATCTTTTTACACCTTGCTCAGTGGACAAAAGACAAAGCTCATTGATTGTCAAGAGGCATTTTTTTGGGAATATTTCTGTTGGCCCTAGATATGGGACCCCAGGGCTGTCTACAAGGTGTGAGCCTGTTTTTCTGCTGCAGGAACTCTGCTGTGGGATGGGATTGGGGTGCTCTGTGACAACAGGCATGTACTGGAGGGCATGAGGGACAGCTTGGAAGAGGAAGGAACATTGCCCTCAGTACTGGAAGCTCCCTGCTCCACAGTATGATCTATTCAGGAAAGGACTTCTTGACTTGTCTATTGGAGGCCATGGGATGTATGGGGTCATTGAAGTTGAAGGCAAAGATTCCATCCACTCTGAGAAGCCCCATGGACCTCTTGGGGAAGCTTCCATTTGGGTCAGGATGATCTCCACCACTATTCTAACTCTCTGCCTCCACACCTGGGTGTTCTTAATAGGAAAAACATAGGAAGACAAATGGATATTTGACCTAGATCTGGAACTCAAACCTGTACTTTCAGCTTCCTCAAGGTCAGGAGGAGAAACAAGTCTTGATAGTAGCAACATGGTAGATAAGGTGGCTCCTAAAGCCTGCTTTTGGGAGGGGAATGAACTGTAATCCAAATACATTGATTCTCAACTTCCTGGGACTCTAAGTTTAGCCCTGAGAATAACTGCCCCAAGGAAATTTGTGCTGAAAGCCTGTTTCTCAGTGCTGCTCTTCTGTCTGGTGCTGGGCTATGTGGTCCCTTTTCCCCCCTTTATGCCCAGCCATTCTGGAGAAGCCAAGAGCCACACATGATACTCCAGCATTTTGGCTCTTTCTTTCCCCATACTCATTTCCTTATCCCAGAACAATTACCATCGGTCTTGAGCATCCCTCGTATGGATGCCATATGTCAGGCTGGCAGGTGTTAGGACAGAGCTGGGGGCAGAGAGAGGACAGAGTAGAGGGAGGAGTGAAAAGAGAGCAGGAGAGAGAGCAAGAGAGGAGACAAGGGAAAGGGAACCAGAGAGGTGGAAGACAAGAGGAGGAGGAGACAAATGGGTTGGAGAGGAAGAAACAGAAGAGGAGAGAAGAATGTTAGTGTTAGTGTGGAGGACAGGGTACTACACCTTTCTGAAAACTCATATCCACCATGCGGGGGCCCATCATCTCAATGAAGTAATTCTTGTTTTTCTCATACGCCTCATCATCAATTACCTTGATGTGAATTGTTTTGCTGTGGATGGAAAAATAAGTATCATAAGCAAGGAGTAGAGTGTAGGACAAGTCAGCCAGGAGACAAAAACGGGAAGAGAAGGAAACAGTTAAAAGATTCAGAAAGATCCAAGTTTGCCCCAACACCACAGGGGCACGGAGGAGAGTGGCTGCCAGTGGACCCCTCCAGCCTCACTGGGCTCCTCCTGGGCTTTGTGCTGCTTCACGGCATGATTATATTTGAAGACTGAAAAGAAAGAGCTCAAGCTTCACAGCCGAGGGCTCTGAGTTCTAATCCTGGATAGGCTGTGTAATCTTGGATAAATAATTTAACTGATAAACAAACAGGATGAATCATGCTTACAGCATCCCAGGGCAGTTATGAGAGCAATGAAATAACATACACATAAAGGCTCGGCCACTAAGGTCCTCCCATGTTTGCTTCCTTATCAGTCTTGCTTTTGAGACAAGGGAAAATTTTTGCAATCAGCTGATGTTGATCCAAATGGTTTATTTCATGAAAGCAGAAAGGGACAAACTGGTTTGTGGAAATCTTGCCCAGAAATAGTAGAACTTCTCTTTTTCTGTATGGCAGTGACTATTCCATGGGAGCCGGCGGGAGGGTTGGGTCAGGGGTGGTGGTGGCGGCGGTGGGGGGGGGGTGCCGGGGGGAAATTTGGCTCATGTCACACATTCTGGCAATTCACAGAGGGCCTGAAAAGCTACTGACACTATCTCCAAACAGGCTTCTGCAGTCACAGGGATGAGCCCCCTGGATCACATTAACTCTAGGGCTCTCAGAATTACGATTCCTTTCTCAGTCCTACGATGATTTTGTGGCTAGCACAATTATATTGCTTTTCATGTTAAAAGGTGTTAGTTTGTTAATATAAACATTTAAAAATACATGCCAATTTTAGTCACCCTGTTCTGCATTTCTTCTTCTTTTTTTCTTCCTTCATTTATTTATTTATTGGAGCTTTAAAAACAGATGTAGACCTGGGCCTCTCCAGACGGTTGCTTACTGCAGGGACATTTTGGGACCATTTCCCAGGGAAGATGTTTAGACCTCTCCCGGTGGGTGTGAGACACTGCTAGGTGGGTGGGTGTGGAACTGGGTCTCCCCTCAGTTGTGGGAGTGAGGAGGCCTGAGCAGGAGCCCTGGGCAGTGGCCATGGGCCTGCACCCTTTGAGACTCTGCTACCCCACAGCCTGGCTTTGTTGGAGGAGACTGAGGCCTTCAGCACCTCCTTTTTTTCTTTTTTATAAAATAGGAATCTTTACATTCTAAATGGGTACAACCTCCCTGCCCTCCTGAGCTTCCCCAAGTCACCATTAGAGCTTTGGATGTCTACAGAGCCTGCAGTGTCCATATTGTTGATCCTGCAGAATCAGATCTGGTCCTTTGCTCCTGAAGTGAATGCAACAGCAGTTACCAAGACACCTGGTCCCCGCCACCCCACCACATGAACTCCAAACCCTCATCACTTGCCACACCCACCCCAGTCACGGAAAAACATGGCTGGCTACCGTAGAAAGCCCGTGGCTCTTCAACTTGTGAAAGGCCATGATGTTCTGGCCTTCCTTCTTCCAGGTAATGGAGACAGATGAGCTGGATTCAAATCCCGCCTCCACCCCTCACTAGCTGGGTGACCTTGGGCAATGCTCTAAAGCTCTTCAAGTCTCACATGTAAGGTCGAATAATAGCACCTAATTTGTGATGTTCTTAAATGAAATAATTTATATGAATTTCTGGGCAGGGTTTGTGTTCCCTATTAAAAGTTTCATAAATAGCAACCATTATCACTAAAAGTAACAACAATCCCAGTTTGGTGGTTTGAGAGTCATATGTAAGGGAAGCTTATCATCTTCAGTCATTAATTCAGAAAACTAGGGAAACTCAATAAGTACAGGTGGTGACCCAAGGGGTGGTTCAAGCTGGAAATAGAAATCAGGTCATGAAAGGTTTGGATGAAACAGTATGATAAATCCTAAATGGGCTATTAGAGGGGGTTGGAATGTTAAGGGTGGTAACAGAGAGATTTCTCTCAAAATCTAGTCCGTGCCCCCATCAGCAACAAGCTCTGGGCTGGACAGACAACATGTCATGTGACATAGCATGGCTCGTGCTGTTTTGATTGACATCTTAGGTGGGGACAAGAGAAATAAGGACAGGTGTTAACTAGTGGCAAGAGTAACTTAGGTTAGCCAGCCAGAACCACCATCAGAGCAAGGAATGAATGGAGGAGGCAGGGTATAGGATTCTCCCATTGAGATCATTCCCAGGGAGGGCATCACTGTTGGGACTTATGGTATTACCTTGCCTGGAGGCTAGAAAAATCCCTTCCAGCTCTTGAACACTGGAGAAAGTCCTTACTTCTGCTCAAGTCACAAATGAGGCTTTAAGTTTAATACAAGTCACCAGCCAGATCTTGAGTTTTCTTTCCAAACTTGTTCTTTCCCATTTCTGTCAATGGCACCATCATCTAACAAATTGCCCAGTTTTCCTAAACCTGGAATCACCCCCCATTCTTTCCTCACTCTCAGGCCTCCCTCTCTTCCCCAGCACAGTTAATTTACTACCCCCCTTCCTTCTGCCTTTAAGACCCAGATCAAAACACCATCACTTGGCCAGCGCAGTGCCTCACACCTGTAATCCCAGTGCTTTGGAAGGCCGAGGCGGGTGGATCGCTTGAGGTCAGGAGCTCAAGACCAGCCTGACCAACATGGGGAAACTCTGTCTCTACTAAAAATACAAAAATTAGCCAGCCATGGTGGTGCATGCCTGTAATCCCAGCTACTTGGGAGACTGAGGCAGGAGAATTGCTTGAACCCAAGAGGCGGAGGTTGCAGTGAGCCGAGATTGTGCCATTGCACTCCAGCCTGGGCGACAGAGTGAGACTCCTTCTCAAAGCAAAACAAAACAAACAACAACAACAACAACAAAACACCATCACCTCTCCCTTGGGCTTTGCAGTAGCCTCCTAAGAGATTTTCCTGTTCCTGCCTTTGCCCTCTTTCTTCAATCCCTTCCCCACATTATAGCCAGGGTTAACTATTAAAAATGCAGCCCAGGTCCTATCATGCATCCTGTAATTGTAGTACACACAGAGCCCTTACCATGGCCTATGGGAGCTTGCATGATCCAGTCGCTGCTGACCTCTCAGACCTCGTTCATAACGTCCTCCCCTTGCTTATGTGTCTTAGACACACTGGTCTTCCCAGTCCTCAAATCAAGCCCTTTCCCACCTAAGGGCAATCCCCTTGCTATCCCCTCTGCCTGGGACGCTCTTCACCGGGGTCTGTGCTTATCCTGATCGTTTGTGTCTCTGAGTAAACTTATCACCTCTTCGGAGAGGCCTTCCATGGCTACCTTATCTAGAGGACTCCCGGCTCCACCACTTTCAGTCACTCAACACAGCCTGAAGTTAGTTAGTTAGTTACTGGATGTAAGCTCTGCAAGTACAGAGAACTTGTCTTTTTTCAAAAGCTTGCAGCATCCAGTATCTCCAGGCAGTCTCCAATTCAAGGACTAACCAGACCCCACCCTGCTTACTTCCAAGATCAAGCAAGTTCTTGTCTATCTGACTTGCTACAGTAGTTCCAGTGCCCAGCACAGTGCCTGGCATACAGAACGCCCTCAAACATAACTTGCTGAGTGACTCATGGTGAATTTCTAACACACTTGAGACTTCGTAAAATGAATCCACTCATCTTTTTGCAGCAAAAATATGTCACTAGAGACAAAAATATTTTGAAGGCTACTTTCATGGAATGCCCGAGGATTTTCAGTGGGACAAAGAAGCTGCAGACGCAGTATCATCAAACCTAGATCCCCAGTTTACTTAACATACCACATTTGTCTACTCCAAGGAAGCTCTCTCCAACAGCAACCCAGGATATAACTTACTGGTTCAAGTGAGGGTTTTCAGATTTTTTTGGGCCCCCCATTTCCAGTTCTTCTTCCCGCACAGTGGCAGTTACTTAATGGTCATGGGGACAGATTATCCTGAGCAGCTACTCCTAGAGCCAGTAATGCTGTCAGAGGCTCCAGGACCTGCACCTGCCTTTCCTCCAAGCTTTCTGCCAAGGGAGGTGCCAATGCACACAGCGTTCCCAGAACAGACCTGGCTGAGCTGCTGCGGAAACCTGCTCCCAGGAGATCTTCTATCAAACAACCTGGAGACGATTAGGAAATACATGTCTGGGCTGCCTGGCTGGCCTTTTGAAATAGTCCTTTGCATCGAGGACATTCAAATCAGGCCTCTGATCCTCAGGGTGCTGCAAAGGGGAAGGGTTCTCTTTAGCCATTGAGTTCCTTTAGAGTGAAAGTGGGAGTAAGCAGCATTTATTAGTTGAACAGATGATTAATACATTGGAGGAGGCCTTCTTTATACAGGAAGGAAGAATTCTAAGATAATATATATGCTTACATTGTGCTCACCACCATGAGAACCATCAGAAGAACTTCCTTATTTCATTCTTCTTATTTATTTATTGAGACAGGGTCTCACTGTCACCCAGGCCGGAGTGCAGTGGTGTGATCATGACTCACTGCAGCCTCAACCTCCTGTGCTCAGGCCGTCCTCCTGCCTCAGCCTCTTGAGTAGCTGGGGCCACGGGTGCATGCCACCATGCCCAGCTAATTTTTTAAAAATTATTATTGGTAGAGATGGGACCTCACTAAGTTGCCCAGGCTGATCTTGAACTCCTGGGCTCAAGTGATCCTCTCACCTTGACCTCCCAAAGTGCTGGGATTACAGGCATAAGTCACCATGTCAGGCCTCTTATTTCATTCTTATTTCATTCTTATTTCTGCTTTATTAACATAGATATTATTATTTTATTTATTTATTTTTGAGACACAGTCTCACTCTGTCTCCCAGGCTAGATTGCAGTGCCACAATCTGGCTCACCACAGCCTCAACCTCCCAGGCTCATATGATCTTCCCACCTCAGCCTACTGAGTAGCTAAGACTACAGGCACCTGCCACCATGCCTGGCTAATTTTTGTATTTTTTCTAGAGACGAGGTGTCACCATGCTGGTCTCAAACTCTTGGGCTCAAGCAATCCACTGGCCTCGGCCTTCCAAGGTGCTGGGATTATAGGTGTGAGCCACTGGGCCTGGTCAATTATGATTACTTCCATTTTAAAGATGAGAAAACAGATGCTCAAAGAGGTTAAGTAACTTGCTCAGTCACACAGCTATTAAGCAGCTGAGCTAGGATTTTAGCCTATGTCCCCCTATTACACCTATAGCTTATTTCTTATGCAGGTGGGTAAGCTCTGGATGTCATTCCCAAGCTGCAGCCACAGTGAGGAGGCACAGAATTTCCACACTGAAATCCCAGCAGCACAGGCAGGTAATAAGTGGATCTGCCTCTGTATTGTATCGTGAGTAGGTGGCCTCCTAACCCTTCGGCCCTCCCATGCCAGAAATAATCTCTGAGTACAGGCTGGGCTTCTGACTCTGTGACCTCTTCCTGTCTCATTCCTACTGAATGACTCTTTACCCTGTCAAGAAGCATTTCCTTTCATCACTTCTGAATGTATCCTTGCTGCTCCGGGTCAGCTAACACTCACAGAGCTTCCTTGACCTGGGGCAGCCGGACCGAGCAGGTGGAGGAGCTGCGAACCTTTCCATGGGAGCTTTCAGAAGCCTCACATCTCTTAGCTGGGTTCTTCTTGTAGTTTCCTTTATTTTTCCGGTTGAGTGTCACTGCCCCATCTCTTCCCCTGCCAGGTTTCTGGCTCTTTGAACGTGGACTGAACCCCCCACCGCCACCTGTCACCAACAACCCAACACTGACATTTCCCTGACCCCTCTCCCAAGGTCTGAGGGGAAGGCCCCTGTTCCATGAGAAGGCTTAGGGTCTCTAATTGGTGTTCTCTTTAAAATAAGTGTGTCATCTCGTCCCTGAAAGCGGTGCTTCTCAAACTTTAATGTGCACATGAATCACCCAAGCATCTTATTAATGTGTGGATTCTGATTCAGTAGACCTGGGGTGGGGCCTGAGAGCCTGCCTTTTTAACAAGGCCCCAGCGTGTGTGGATGCTACTGGTCCATGGCCAAAAGATCCCCTGGAGAAGTCGCTCTGACTCTATTAAAGACCCAGGGAAAGAGGAGCAGCGGCTTGAATGCTAGTGCCAGTCAAGGATGGGGGGCTGGAGTCAAAGTCTAGAGTTTCAGTCAAATGCTGGACTAATTAGGTCAATTCTGACACTATATCTTGAGAGGGACTTTGGAGTACATCCAGAGTAGGGTGACTAGGATGATGAGAGATCGAGAAACCACATTTCAAATTAACTTACCAATAGTTACATAGTGCTTATTTTGTGCTAGGCAGAGCTCTAAGCATTTTGCTTATATTAAGTAATTTAATCCTCACAACTAACCTGTGAGATAGGTAGAGGCCAGACCAGGTGCTATTTTCTCTGCACACATTACCTCATTTAATATTCATAATAACCTATGAGGTAGGTGCTATTTTTATCCCCATTCCCACACATGAAGAACCAGAGGACCAGAAAAGTTAAGAGACTTGCCTAAGGTTATAACTAAATAAGTGGCAGAGCTGGGAATTGAATTCAAACAGTGTGGCTCTAAAGATTTTGCATCAAACTATTGACTTGTGGATCCAGAGGAGAGATGTCTCCTGGAGGAAATGCTACTTACTCCAAATGGTTCTGGGGCTGTCACAAGTGCTGCTTCCAAAGGAAGTTGGTGGGAAGTTCCAGGGAGGTGGGTTTCAACTCTACCACATACCATTCCATCAGGGAGATGAACTAGCTTATAAGAGAGTGATCACTCCATTCCTGGTATTAAAAAATAGGATGATGTCCATGCATAAAAAAGGCCATGGAGAGGATTCCTGCATGCTACAGGAGGTCAAGTAATGACCCCTAAAGGACTACAGCCAGTGGTGAGCTAATAAACCAGCTTCCCAGGAATAAAGAGAAACCCTGATTTGGAACGGTTGTTTTCCATGGTGAAAATACTCTCACTATAGTCAATTTCAGGCTACTAATAGTTTAACAACCAATGTGCACAATTACTAAACATTTAACAGTCAGCTCTTGTGAGATGGTAGGAGTCTGCTCTGGTATACCACTGACAGTGTCAGATTCTCCCAATGTGTTTGAGAAAGATTGTGGTGGGAAAGAATAGTTCTGATTGATTTAAAGCCTATTTTGCCACATGCTAGTGTTTGCTCAAAGTGGGTGTCTGATGAAGTTAGGTATAAATGTGCTTATTCAAAAAGGCCTTTGGGAAAAAAAAGGCTTCAAGATTTGGTTTTTTAAAGGATTATGGGTGAGTGGGGAGGCAGAGTTTCTAAAATGTTCCCCCAAAGATGTTCTGCCCCAATCCTTGGAACCTGTAAATGTGCTGTTATCACTCCTGAAATGTTATACGGTATCACAGTTACCTTTAAAATAGGGACATTATCCAGGTGGGCCTGATTGAATCGCATGAACCCTTAAAAGCAAAGAACTTTCTCTGGCTAAAGAAGAAGGGAAAGCCAGAAAGCCACGAGCCACAAGAAAGATTCTACATGCTGCTTTGGTTTGAAGATGAACGGTGTCTTGTGAATAGGAACATAGGCAGCCTGTAGGTGCAAAGAGTGGTCCCTGGATGACAGCCAGCAAGGAAACGGGGACCTCCAACCTCAAGCCACAAGAGACGGGATTCTGCTGATGGCCTGAATGAGCTTGGAAGCGTATATGTCCTCAGAGCCTCCAGATAAGATCCCAGCCTGGCCAACACCTTGATTTCAGTCTCACGAGAACTTGGACAGAGAACCCAGTCAAGCCTGCCTGGACTTCTGAAATACAGAACTTGCGAGATAATAAATGGGTATTTCTTTAAGCCTCTACGTTTCTGACAATTTGCTACACAGCAACAGACAACTAATATGGAAGGCTTATTTATTTTATGGAGGCAGGAACCTGAGCTAAATGATCTCTTGGAACTACCCTACACCATCTATTTTGTGAACAGAAAGAGTGTTTCGGGGTGCGTGTGAGAATGTGCACAGACTCCCCTTTTGCTTTGGTATCTATTCTGGACCCTCCTTTGAGCCCTCTACTGCATGCAGCTTCTACATACCTGTGACTAGCTGGACTCATCAGAGATAACCTACTGAGGATGTGGCTTCCCCTAGGGAAAGTGTAGGAACATTTTGTCTCTACTGACAGTAAAGACCTGACTGCTGGACATGTTTATGGATGTAGACCCATTTGAGGACTTGATGCTCATTCTGTTAATTCTGAAATGTCTGGGTTTATAACTGGGCATCACAGCCCATGGGTACCCCTCTTCTTTCCTAATTACCCACTTTCCCAGTGCCTGGAGAGCGTGTTACCTGTGGCTAGAGGGAAAGGGACATCTGAGGTAACTGCATGATTATGGACCTGGGGTTCAGGATATGATCACAGGCAAGGCAGTGCCAAAAACCTCAAAGGGATCACTCACTCTGTTTCGCAAAGGTCAGGGCAAAATGAGGGAATTTCTAATTTTTTAGACATTAGTCTTTTAAAGTAGATGCCTTTTTTTTTTAAGGTTTTCATGCCTTGTAGGGTAGCTCTACAGGGTAGAAAAGATTTTAAAATCACAAAATTTTATTCTCCCCTTCCTTTCTTACAGAATAAAGACTTAAGGATTCCAATTCATCCTAAGAATTGGAAACTCTCTGTAATGTCTATCTATCCGTCCATCCATCCATCCATCCATCTCTGCAACCTGAACATTTCTTTTTTTGTGAGAGAAAAAAAAGAAAGCTCTCTCACCCAGGCTGAAGTGTAGTAGCATGATCTCGACTCACTGCAACCTTTGCCTCCCAGGCTCAAATGATTCTCCTGCCTCAGCCTCACGAGTAGCTGGGATTACAGGCATGAGCCACTAAACCCAGCTAATTTTTGTATTTTTAGTCGAGATGGGGTTTTGTCATGTTGGCCCGGCTAGTCTCAAACTCGTGACCTCAGGTGATCCGCCTGCTTTGGCCTCCCAAAGTGCTGGGATTACAGGCATGAGCTACCATGCCTGGCCTGCCACCTGATATTTTCAAATTTTTCCATACAAACTCTGCACTTCAATTATCTTCATTATGCCCCAAACATGTCATTCCTCTGCTCACCCTGAGAATTCTTCCTCTTACCCTTCCCTTCCCTTCCCTTCCCTTTCTTCCTTCCACTCTTCCATAATAAAGATTTCCCTCCTTCTTTGCTGCTCTATGGTGGGAAGTGCTTTATATTACTGCTTATGTGTGTATTCATGTGAGTGGGGGTATGACGGAGTGGGCTGAGGGTTAGGAACGTTGCACTATACATTAGAGAGAGGATCTGGCCTTCTTGAAAGTAGTCTCTATATGAGTGTTACCCAGTTATTCTCAAAGGGGAATTTAATCTTCAACCTCCATATCAGTGGGTCTGTGAAGGTTTCATCTCTGCATGTGACTCAGTTACTTACAGCTCCATTTGGGCCCCAAGTTTGTCCTGACTCACTTCAAGGGGGCTGGGGTGAGGGAGACAGGAATATTCACAACTCCAATTCTCTCTTTTTTCTAAGTCAAGAGAAGTAAATATATATATATATATGCATGCCAGTGGTCTGGGAATAAATGATTGCTGTGCCCTGAAGTTGATAAATCTCCTTCTTGGAAAGGCAGTGAGAAGAATCTATAAAATCATTTTATTTAACAGTGTATCTGTTCCCAGCACTGAAGAGAACAAGTGGCTGGTTATCTGATTCATGGCTTTAGAGATGTTGGATCTCTCTGTCTTGTCTTCTCTCACTGCTGGGAATCTCATTTTGAGAGAACAAATTTGATCCAAGTAGAAAAGAGAGAAGTTTGTATTGTATACACGTGAAACACTGGGTCCAAACAAAACCTTCTAATAATTAGGAAGAGAGAGGAGCTGGTTCTTCAGGACTTGGGTCAAATGCGGTCAAAACGCCCTGCCTTCCACCTTAATTCCCTGTCCACTCAAGCTCTGAGAAAGCCCATATTTCTGGTGGATAATTTCTAGAGATCCTTGTAAATAGCAAATCCAGGAAATATTGCTGTCCCTGGGCTGAGCAGAGAAAATATTTCAATTAGAGACTTAACTGCATGGGAGATTAGCTGATTCTATAGACATTTTCTTGACTGAACCCATCAGGGACTACACTAAAGCAAAGCTGCAGTGTTGCACAACTGCACTGGGCTCCAGGCACACAGAAGCCAATGAGAATGCTGCCCCCTGGTGGTGTGTAGCACAGTGGCACCGGATGACAGAACAGCCTACAGGTTGCATGTTAGCTACTGTCCCCATTTGGGGTGTGTTGAATTGTGGGTCCCAAAGGGGTTGTCAGAAATTTCCACCTGTGAGAATTCGAGATGACCTGTTTTCCAATTTAGAGTTCTTCCCTTCTTCTCCCAGTCAAAGGGGAAATTCTTGTTTTATACCACCTGGAGACAACGTAGGTCCCAGGCTATTGAAGGGTTGGAGTCAGTGGGCCTAAGTGCTTGTCCCAGCTCGGCTGCAGGAATAGTGGATCCTTTGTGCTAATGTGACAATCTAGCCTGCTGCTAGTTTCACAGAACCTGGTGACCTTGGGAGGAACATAGTAGGCAAACTACTTGGGAGATAGACTTTAAAAGCAGAAGCTGAGATTTTCACAAAGGTGGGGAAGGGAGACAGAAATCCTATTTCCTTTATGCTTAAAGGTCTGAAGTTATTCTTATGGTCAAAGCAAGAGGCTGATATAGAACAGACAGGCATAGATCCAGGACAGGGATCAGGGTGAGACTAGTAAGTCAGAGGTGCAACATTTAAGGGTACACCTAAAAACTCAGTAATCAAGATCAATAATATTTTAATGCAATGATTTTTAAAAGTTGGAATTAATGCAACAAATCCATGATAAACAAAATATCAAAATGTTAAATAAAGACAGGTTCCTATCCTGCCCTTGCTGACTCACTTCATTTACCTTGCCCTAACCCTAACCCTAGGGAGGCGACTCTAGTGGTCCTCTGATGCCTTGTGGTGTAATAGAGAGAATGACAGTAGGAAAAGAGTCGAGTTTGAGTTCCGCTGCTGCTGCTTACTTACTACAGGTTCTCCTAAGCCTAAACAAAGAAGACAAGAGATTGTTTCTTTTTTGAGATTGTTATGGGTCATGATACGAACAAAAAAAATACAACTCTTGTTTTTGGAAACTGCAGGTCTCCTTCAACTGTGTGTATGTGAGTGTATATGTGCGCGCATGTGTGTGCGTGCATGTGCATGTGTGTGCGTGCGTGTGTGCGTGTGTGTTTAATATAACTAGGGCTTTTAGTTCACCCTCCAGAGCTAACCTCTTAAGCCTTTCAGGAAGCCAGACAACGTTCTCAGCCTTTCGGGCTCTCTGTTCGTCTCTTCCTTTACTCTTCACTGGCCCTTCCTTTTCTGTCTCACCAGAGGAACTATCTGCCCTTTGCAAGAGCTCAGCTCCCACGTGCCTGCCCAAGGTTTGCCATAGGCTGCATATCCTTCTTATTTTTAGGCAATAGGGAGGAAATGGGAGGAGGGTGGAGTGTCTTCTTTGAGGACATTGCCTTTGAACTGTGCTCTGGAAAGGTGTTGTCCAGTTTTCTCTGGCCTTCACTTTTGCCTTCTGCCTTCTGCCTTGTTGGGCTTGCGTGAGTGGCCCGCACTTATTTGTCAGCGTGGTCCCCCTCTGCGTGGAACCGTCTTCTCTGCCACACCACCCTACTTAAACCACTTTCTCTTCTTACCTGGCCTCTTGCAATAACCACCTAATTTATCTCCCTGCTTCCATTTCTCTTAGCCTGTTATGGTCCATTCTCTCCTCAGCAGGAGTGCTTAAAAACAATTTTTTAAAGAAAATTATAACATGCTGCTCCCCTACTTAAATCTTCCATAGGTTCCCATTGCATTTAAAATTAAAATTGAACTGCATAATCCAACCTAGGAATTCTGAAACTTTAGCATACTCGGAATCATCTGGAGGGCTCGATAAAACACAATGAGGTGCCCCATCCCAGAGTTTGTGACTCAGCAGGTCTGGGTGGGGCCTGAGAATTTGTATTCCTAACAAGTTCCCAGGTAACATTGATGCTGCTGGCTCCAGAACCACAGTGAGAATGCTGATTAAGCCTGCAAAGCCTGACCTTGATGCCCCACTCCCCCACTCACCTTCTACTACTTTTCCACCACCCACTCGGCCTGGTCATGCCTGCCTTTGTTCTGTTTTCTCAAATATCTTGTCCTCATTCCTGCCTCAGGGCCTCTGCACTACCTGCTTCCTCTGCCTGGAGCTTTCCTTCTCCAGATAGTCTCATGACCAGGTTCTTTTTAAATGTCTTAGCTTACATGCCACCACCTTGTCTGCCCGGTCTGCTTGGCCCTCCAGCTACTCTCCATCATATCTGTTTCCCTTTATCTTGTTTATTTATTTATCTGTAAGTGGTCTGTTTCCTTCATCAGAAAAAAAGCTCCATGAGAGCAGGAACCTTGTCTGTGTTCTTTGCCAGCACCCAGCACAGTCTCTGGCACATAGACCACACGCAATATATATTTGTTGAATAAATGCATGAATGATTAATGAATACCAGTAAGTGGTGGAGCCCAAATTTGGTCCCAGGCCTTTCTCACTGCAGAGACAATCTTTTTTTTTTTTTTTTTTTTTCTTATATGTGTTAAACATTTTCTTTTTTTTTTTTTTTCTTTTTTTTTATTATACTTTAAGTTTTAGGGTACATGTGCACATTGTGCAGGTTAGTTACATATGTATACATGTGCCATGCTGGTGCGCTGCACCCACTAACTCGTCATCTAGCATTAGGTATATCTCCCAATGCTATCCCTCCCCCCTCCCCCCTCCCCACCACAGTCCCCAGAGTATGATATTCCCCTTCCTGTGTCCATGTGATCTCATTGTTCAATTCCCACCTATAAGTGAGAATATGCGGTGTTTGGTTTTTTGTTCTTGCGATAGTTTACTGAGAATGATGGTTTCCAATTTCATCCATGTCCCTACAAAGGATATGAACTCATCATTTTTTATGGCTGCATAGTATTCCATGGTGTATATGTGCCACATTTTCTTAATCCAGTCTATCATTGTTGGACATTTGGGTTGGTTCCAAGTCTTTGCTATTGTGAATAATGCCGCAATAAACATACGTGTGCATGTGTCTTTATAGCAGCATGATTTATAGTCATTTGGGTATATACCCAGTAATGGGATGGCTGGGTCAAATGGTATTTCTAGTTCTAGATCCCTGAGGAATCGCCACACTGACTTCCACAATGGTTGAACTAGTTTACAGTCCCACCAACAGTGTAAAAGTGTTCCTATTTCTCCACATCCTCTCCAGCACCTGTTGTTTCCTGACTTTTGAATGATTGCCATTCTAACTGGTGTGAGATGATATCTCATAGTGGTTTTGATTTGCATTTCTGCAGAGACAATCTTAATGCTTAGTGTGTGATTTGTGCTAGGGATGCTGAGGCACACACTTGGCTGGTCTCCCTGACTCTATTCTTGCACACATTACTCCCTCCCGAGCACTATTATTGGGCTACTCTTAGGAAAAGTTCACCTTGATAGCTCCTGTTTCCCTTCCCAAACAAGTCTAACCTCCTTTTCCTGGCCTTCAAAACATGCATGAAAATAGTCATCTTGGCTAGAATCACGGCTCTGCTGTCAAGTTCATTTATTTGGTTATGACTTTGGTTAAGCATATTCTCCATTGTTCTTTCCGATGACAGATGCCATGAAAATCATTATTCATTTGATCATTTACTGATTAAGAGCCTGGGCCTTAGAATCAGAGACGTCTGGAGGCAGTAATTATGTTTTAGGGCTTTTGACAAATTACCGAATCTCTATGAGCCTCAGTTTCCTTAATCTAAGATGAGTGCAATAATAAAACCTACCTAACAGGGTTTTTGAGAAGATTAAATGAGATAATGGAATCAAAACCCCACAGCACAGTAACTGGCATACAATAAGCAGTCGTACATGTCACTTAATTTGATGATGGTCTGTCTGTTTAAGTTATAACTGGAGCAACCAATAAAGTGATTTTTTTTTCTTAACTCCCAGGACAGGGTCAGAAGAGGGTGAGAAGTTTGGCACGTGCTGGTTTGGAACCAGGTAGGGTGTTTTCTGAATTCCGTGGTCTGGTCTGCGGAAGAACTACAGACAAAGGAGTATGCTTTGAGAGGTCTTGAGTTTCCGCAACATCTTTCCTTATTTCCTGTCTTAGGAATTTAAGTGGGATCATCTTTGCACTGTACCTGCTGCCCCAGTGGAAGCTGAATGCCTTTTCAGGGTAACATTCCCTGTTAATCCAACACTGCTCTTTGGTCTCTCACAGGGTGGATTGTGGGGCAGTTCATTTCCATGTTTCAATCCCATTGGTTAAACACGGACAGGACTTCCAGGGTCCTGTTTTTATCTCCATGGGGGTATGTGTGGGAGAACCAATGGTATCAGTATGTACTCCGGAGGGCTCCTCAACCTTGGATAAGGAGAAGTTCTCCGTGGCTGTCCAGTAGGTAGAGGTGGCAACTGAATTTACTTCCTTCTAGCCCCATTCTGGATGCTTTTATTGACAGATAAAACCCCCACCCATGCCCATTTCTTTTCCCAGAAATGCCAGAATCTGATTTTGGGTCCCAGTACCAATTTCTCAAGTTCCTTTTGCACCCTGCCCTCGCTTCAGTGAATTCTCCTCAGTGCTGTTCCTTTACTCTTTTGCCTGGGCAGAGTGCAGTGGCAGAAAACAGTCTGTTTCCCCTGCAAAAGACATCCGCCCTTCCTCCGATTTCCACTTTTCACCTCTGTTCAGAGGCAGATGACTTGTAGCCAATACTCATTTCAAGCAGGACATTTACATATTCCTGTCCTATTGATGGAAATAAAATAAGCTTGGGAAAGCCTAGAGTTATAGAGAGGTGATGACCAGCTGACAGGAGCCAGCCAGGAAGGCCTCCTGATCCCTCGGTTAAAAACATGTTTGTTTATATGGCACATCTCAGGGCTGCTACCTTTCCAATGCCATTCAGGGCAGGAAAGAGTCAGGCAGACTCGTTCACCTGAAACAGGAGATGGTGAAACTCTGGGGTGATAAAAGAAAGCATAACAATAATGGCAGTAATATAACACATTTAAAATTCTACATCTGCCTGGAGGGCCTTTAATCAAGGATTTCAAAACACTTTCCCAGATCTTGCCCATTCATCTTTACCACATCCCTGGGAAACAGCTGGCAGGTAGGTAGCAGAGCATTAAAATTAGGGTACTGTATCATTATCTTTGATATCAGCACTATTTGTTTAGACCGCATTTTTTCTGAAGAACTAAAGAGCTCCATACACATTATATTATCTGATTCTCACTTAGTCATAAAACATCCCCCATATTTGCTGACTTGCAGGTAGTTTGGAAAGCTTTGGATCCACAGAAATGCACTACTTTACTGCCTACTCCCTCCCCTCCCACTCCTGCATAATTCACAGGCACTTCCCACTGATGGCCTGGCTGACTTTAAGCTGCCAGTACCATGGGCTGGACCACCTACCTTGTCTATCACCAAGACACAAGCACCCTCAGCACATACATTCAGTTTTATGTCAGTGATACCAAAGGCTGTAGGAAGAACAAATCATAAATTCCCTCATCAGATTTCATTTGAGTCTAGTTTGTTGGGTTTTAAAACCTCACTTGTATGGCTATTAGATGGATTTCATGATTAGTATGAAGATACACCATTGGGAATGGATCTGCAGGGTCTACCAATCATATAAACCCATGGTTGAGGCTAAGCTTCTAGCACAGTCTCTGTCCACCTTGAAAGTGGGCATCACCTTTACAATTGGCCCAGGGGATTGCTTTGATTTGTAAGAACTTCTGTATTTCCCTTTCACTGAAGTCATCAGGCAAGTAATATTCTTCTGTTATGTACTTACAGTTCATGTTACAGTTGTAAAGAATCAATCAATTGTATAATTGTTTCCTTATTTGTCTTCTCCACTATCCTAATAAGCTCTACAAGGGCAGGAGCTGCATTTGTTCTAATCACCCCTATATTTCCAGAGTTAAGCACACATCAGATGCTTAATAAAAATATCTGTTGAATGAGGCTAGGCATGGTAGCTCACACCTGTAACCCCAGCACTTTGGGATGTGGAGGTGGGTGGATCACTTGGGGTCAGGAGTTCGAGACCAGCCTGGCCAACATGGTGAAACCCTGTCTCTACTAAAAAATACAAAAAAAAAAAAAAAAAAAAAAATCAGCCAGGCATGGTGGTGCACGTCTGTAATCCCAGCTACTCAGGAAGCTGGACCACAAGAATTGCTTGAACCCAGGAGGCAGAGGTTACCGTGAGCTGAGATGGTGCCACTGCACTCCAGCCTGGGCGACAGAGTGAGACTCCGTCTAAAAAAAAAATCTATTGAATGAATGAGGGAAAAAATAATGGCATTTATCACACTGAACATTCTCTGGCTTAGGGCTTCTAATCACACCTTTTCTGCACTGGTGTAAGTTCCATGTCCAGGCATCATAATGGCCCCCACCCCCATGCCATATAATCACGCACCCTGGGAAATGCAGCCTTGCCAATCCTCCCTCTTCATTTTCCTCAGTCCTTGAGAAACACAGGTGCTGCTTAGATAGAAGCCTTATATTTGGCCCAGTCTCTTCCAATAATTTAGTTGAGCTCTGGGCTCAGAATTTTTATATGGCCTGCTCAAAAAGCCCAGTGCTTCCAGCAAAATCTCTCACTTGCACCTGTCCCTGTGGTATGGAGAGAGAAACACATAAACTCTGGGGCCATAGAAACTTGAGTTAAAATCTTAGTTCTATTGCTTATAGCTGTGTGACCTTGGCCAAATCTCTTACCTCTTTGAGCTTCCGTTTCTTCAGCAGTTACCTGGAGATGATAACATTCACATTGGGTTGTCGTGCGGGTGACATGAGAAAGCACAGGCAGCAGGCTCAGTAAATGATGGTTCCCTTTCCTTCCCCTCTTTCCTTGACCCTTTCCTTTGACTTATCCACCCTCCTGGCTGCCAGTTATCGTCTGGATGCCTCTAGCTGTCATTCCCTAGGTTTTCGGCTCCATGCTGGAAGAGTTGATACTCAGACTATATTTAGATGCCTTAGCGCTTTCATTTTTTTATACCACTGTGTTGCTATGGTGATGGTGGGGAGGGGAGGGGAAGGACAGCTTGAAAGGAAAGATGGAGCTCAGCGGTGAGGATTGGTGGCCTTGGCTGTGGACTGTTCCTGGCTGGTACTCTCCAAGGAGATTTACCTGTGCATTCCATCAGGAGATGCAGTAAGGAGACAGGAGGAGGCAGTGCTTAGTAAAGGCTCGCAGGAAAAGAGAAGATAAAGAGGACTGACTGTTGAAAACTGCTCGCTACACTGGCCCAGACACAGCCTTAACTCCAGGAACCTTCCTTAAGTGGCTTCTCTAGCAATTGAGTCAGGAGACAGCAAACGGGGTTGGGTGGAGAAATGACATCAGTTATGTTGGAGTTTGGAAGATGTTCAGACCAGACTCCTTCACAGGAAGAAAGTCCCATCTTTATACCATGGCCCAGGATTGTCATGGATTCTATTGATTAAGGAAACCAAAGTTGCACACGGGCAGAAAAGAGAAGTCCTTTTATTTGTGCACGGAGCTCCATACACTCAGTGGATTTGAATGTCTGCATGGTAGGCTCCAAGCTGATGTAAAAACTTGCACTGTAGAATGATCCAGTGTTCCTAAAATGGTTACACATCATTTCACTGGGTCCTCAAAAGTGGCCTGGTGAAGTGGGATTATCTTTACATGAGGAAATGACATAGATAGGTTGGCAACTTGCCCAATGTCACACAGCTGGTAAATGGCAGAGCAGAGAATTGAACTCAAGCCACCTGGACTCCAAATCTAATGTTCTTTCCAGTATACCAATGGTTACCAAAACTAATTATTTAAAGCTGAAGAAAATTTATGTGAAGATGAAAGCCTTTGGTGAAATAGAACCAAACAAAGCGGATACAAGCAGAGAAACTCAAGTCGAAGTGGAGAATCTCCCTTCGACAAAACCTCCTTCCACTTCACCTGCCAGAAGAGAGGGTCCTAGGCAGCACTTCTATAAGGGTAGTGGTTGAAGTACCCATATTAGAAACATCTGGTATAATTGTAAAAGTGCCAATTTCTAAGTCCCAGTCCCAGATTCTAATTTGTAGATCTGGGGTACTTTTCTTTGGACAAGCACCCAGGAAATTTGGATAAATACTAATTTAACTGGAGTTAAACAAACAACTCTTGACTCAGAAAATTGGGAGATGGAATAAAATTGCATCACCTATCTCTTTTTCCTATCTGATTCCTCGAGCTCATTTTTAGCAGCCTGAGGTCAGGCATGTCAAAACAATCAGGCTGGATTGTCTTGTGAAGTTTTCCAACTGCCCTCTGGGCCTCCATCAGTGGCTGATCCCTGGGCTCTAGGCTATGTGGGTCATCAAGGTCCAGGTGAGGCCACAGCCATTGTCTGACCTTGGTGGGGTCATCATTGTGCCTAACAGCAGATACAAGGAGACTCTGGGTGGAGGGCAGGGAAGAAGGGTATTGGATTCAAGAGCACAGGAGGGGATGTTTATCAGATGAAAAGTCCCAAAGGAGCATGCAAGATTGGGACTAAAAATATGTTTATTGGCCAAAGCAGAAGGTTTGGGAAAATCTGCAGGGAAAGAATGCCTAATTTCTCATTCATCAAAGGGGTGAAAGAACAGTATGAAAAATGAAGGAGATTCTGAAGGTGCTGTTGAAGGGAGAAGTCAGTGTAAGATTTTTAGTTCTCCTAAATTCGGAGGACCTTAGGATGCTCCCCTCCCTTATAAATAACAGCTTCCTATAGGCAAACACTGTGCTTTACATACATTTAATCCTTCTCATTGAATCCTTCTCAGAGCACTATTAAGTACTAGTAGCATTTCTATTTTGCCCATGAGGAATCTGAAGCTATTAGAAGTCAGGTAACTTTGTCCAAGGTCACCCAGCTAGGAAGTGACAGAACTAGGATTTGACCCCAGTGGTCTGATTCCAAGACCCCTGCATACTTGTCCAAAACCGACTGACCCTAAATAGGTGTAAATAGTCCAATTAAATATCCTTGATAAGATTTTCTAAAAATATCAGATTTTAATTTTTTTAAAATAATTTCTTGGGGGGGTGACCCTACTTAGCTGAAGCTTTTAGGTAATCCAGCACCAGGTAGGTGAAGGAACGTCTCCAAGGGGGTTATATTCCTAATCTCCTTTGCTGCTGCCTGCTCTGGCAGGAGATTGCATTTGTTCAGTTGTTTTTACAAAATCTTCTTAAAACAAAATCTTATTAAATCAACAATAACAACAACAACAACAATGAAACATATTTATTATGTAAGCCCTGCATACAAGGCAGAGCTGAGATCCCATTTCCTGAAGAAACTTTCCCCATGACTCAGGTCTGCAAGCCCTCTTCCTCTTCTGAACCTGGTCTCATTTCTAGTTTGTAGCTACCACGTGGCACCCAGCACATACAACTTCTGTCTTCTCTCACCTTGCCCTGTGAGCCCCATGGGAGTGTAGCTGTGTCATACACCTCTCTGTTTCTCCAATGCTTGGCCAACTGAGGCTAGCTTAAGCCATCAAGCATTCCTCTGAACCAAAGGGAAAATGAAACTGAAGGAGGCCAAGGAATTATGGGCACAGAGGGAGGCAAGAATGGATAGCCCAAATTCACCAGCCTTCTGTGTAATTTCAATACTGATGGAAATGCTCTTGAATGCATTTCTTTCTTCCCCATCTGTACCAATTCCCTTGGGTCATAATTAACTTTCATATCCCGGCAATTTTTCCTGGGGTCAAGGAGGGACAGGTAGGGAGAGGAGGGAAACAGGGGCAGGAAGGAGACGTGACCTAGTCACAACTCACAATCTGAGCTCATGGTCCAAAGGAAGGTGGCCAATTCTGATTTTAAAAACCTTCATAAGTTTAGGCTCCACATGATTAGTTTCTACTGTTCCACTTTGGAGACTGACCTAGCTCCTCTCCCCAGCATCTCCTTTAGATTCTGACCACATACGTAGAGTGATTGTTTTTCCAAGAATCCATGCCTCAAGCATGAAGCCTTCTGATGAGATTTATCATCTCTGGAGAGCTCTTTACAGTCGACGAAATGCTTCCCCATGCATGACCATTCAGAGTTTCCCAACCACCCTGCAGGTTGGGCAGGGCAGTTATCAAGGACCTTACTTTACTGCTGAAATGAAATTATGGGGTTAGTTTTGGGGGTATATTGGTCTGTTTCCTCTCTCCCAAAGGAAAACAAAATCTTGTTGGGGATTCAGCTGCAAACGTCTTAAGTTTTGGAGGAAGAAGAGAAAGAGAGGCGAGTCCTTTTTTCCAGAGACAATTAACTCTAGCCCTGGTCAGCAGACAATTGACTGTATTTCTTATAACTTGTTGCCTGCTATCAACTTCTAATCCCTGAAGGGTAGAAAGCCCCAATAATCCTTTGCATGTGCACTAGGCACTTCTGTTTACAGTTATTTCATTTTATTCTCTTAACAGCCCAGTGAAGTCTATGCAGTTAGGCTCACTTCCACTTGAGAGTTACAGGAATTGAGACCCAGCAGTGTCAAAAAATCTGCCCAAGTTCACATAGATGGTAAATGGTACAGCTCAGCTTAGGCTCATGTCTTCAGAAAATGAGGCCAGGGATCTTTTTAATACTCTATTCCTCTCCGTCTTTGAGCATTACCCAATCCATACCTGGACATTCTGGAGGCAACAAAAGCAGTATATGAAGATGGTCCATTTCCATGGATCAAGGGTATTACAACACAGGAGAGAAGTTAAGAGTGAAGAACTTGTTGTCAGGTTGACCTATGTTTGAGTCATGACTGACCACTTATAGCTGAATAACATTGGGAAAAGCACCTTTTTAAGCCTCTATATTCTTATCTGTAAAAGGATGTGATAATTAAGTGAGATGCCCTCCTGCAAATTACTTAGCAGAAATTGCTCAATATTAACTAATTGCTGTTGTGATTCTTGACAATGCTCCTGATATTAATCACTAAATCTGTTTTAATTAAGGGGTCCTGCATAACATTGTATCACCTTGGTTATTTTCCAAGATGGAGGTGGTATCTCACATGCTTAGACATCTTCTCTATTTCACCAACTTTCCTATTTGCTTTCCTAAAAGCGGCTATAATGTTGCTTCTTTAGCACACCCTCCATTAAGAGTAGTTTCAATGTCTGCTGTTGTCAACCTTCTAGGGCTTGAGGATAGAAATCCTGTGAGTGGGTGGTTATCTTATCTTTTCACCCTGCTGGTCATTATTCAGCCAAGCTGAACACATTTTTTTCTTTTCATGTTTTTCCTCACACTCTGTCTAGTCAAGTTTCTAAAGTAGCAAACTTGTCATTGAAGTGACCAGACAGAACACTTAGCATTTTTCTCACATGCACACATTTTCAAAGTACTTTTCCATCTCTCTCCAATGCTCAATGTCTAGAGGGAATGTGGTGTTTTGGAGCATGGCATTAAGAGAAGGGAAAATTGAATGTTTTCTGGAATTGCTATATGCCTAATGGAGACTTGGAAAATATCCATTGAGAAAGAGGAGAAACGGAGTTGGAGTGAGAAATTAAGAAACTGTCTCAGCTCAGAAAACTGGATTTCAGGGTCTGAAGAGCTCTAGGTCTCCAGATTCCTAGAATTCTGTTTCCCAAATGGTACTTGTTTGACATTGGACATGGGAGGTGTCAAGAATGTGATGGAAGAATAAGGAATAATGTTTATAAGGTGGAAGATGGAAGGGAAGACATGGTTAGACAAACTGTGTAGTAGGGGAAGGATGGAAAAAGGCTTTACTGGACCTCAGAAATTAAATTCCATTTACAAATGTCTATTGAGTTTCCATGGGCAAAGTATGTGATAGGCATTAGGGGGTAAAGAAGTTAAAAAGACGAGTAAGACATTGTTCTTTATCTTAAGAGCTTCACATGACATGGACAAACATTGAGAAATAGTGACCCAGAATCCATCAAGGCCAAATTCATAACCTATAGATTCTCTATCTGTGGAAATTTCTTCTGAGCACTGGTGTTGGGAAGGGGAATAGATTAGCACCCCATTTTTCATGCACAACAAAACAAAACACACCAACACACAAAATTGTATAGCAATAGTAATAATTATTATTATTTACTACTAAAAAAACACATACAATCAGATTATGATTTCTTTCCTTCTATGCATTCTCCTTGGACTGTACTGGTATTGCCATGAAGGTGAAATATTGACCTGATTTCTCCTGGATAGCAATGTTTGCAGTTCAATCTGGTAACTACTTAATGTGATGCCCCAAGGCCCTTCTCTTACCTTTAACCCGACCCACCTCCCTGCCTGCAATGACCCACATTGACTGAATCCCTACAACATGCCCAGTCCCATTTGGCACCTGGTAAATGTCAGGTATCATAATACGATGCCAACACTATGCAGAGATGAATCAAACAGTTTCAAGATTTCGCAGTCCAATGGGGAAAGCAGACATGTAAGCAGATATTTATACTGTAGTCTCTGATTTATGAAACTGGGAAGAGCCTCAAAGACTTCAGTGTTTCAATATGTCCTATGCCACATGTTGTTTAATAAAATAACAGCTAATACTTACATGTCATTTAATATGCTCCAGGCACTACTATGTGTGCTTTATATGTATTAACTCATCAAATCTCCACAATACACCAGAGTAGGAACTATTATTACTCCTCTCTCAAAAATGATAAAAACTGAGGCACAAGAAGGTTAAGTCACAGCTAATAAATGATAGAGACAGAATGTGAACTGAGGAGGTCTAGCTCCATAGTGCATGTCCTTAACCACTATACTATACTGCCTTTCAAATGAGATAATAAAAATTGCTTTTCAATGAAATGGAGGGAACTGTGGCCTCTCTCATCACCTCCGAGTCTCTCTCTGGCTTCTTTATAGCCAGCATTTATTGAGTGTTCTTTATGTGCCAGATACTATGCTAAATGCTTTCAACACATCTCATTTAAGTCTCATTCAACTTGATGAGACAGGTACTAGCATTATCTTCATTTTACAGAGGAGGGAATTGAGAATAAGAGAGATTCAGTAAAATCCAAAGTTGCACAGAGAAGCGAGATGAAACCGGGATTCCAGCCTAGCTTAGTTGGACTCCAAGCCCAAAGCCTTCCTTTGTTTAAAAAACAATTTTTTTAATTTAATTTCTTTCTTTCTTTTCTTTTTTCTTTTTCTTTTTCTTTTTTTTGAGATGGAGTCTCACTCTGTTGCCCAGGCTGGAGTGCAATGGCACGATCTTGGCTCACTGCAACCTCCGCCTCCCAGGTTCAAGTGATTCTCCGGCCTCAGCCTCCCGAGTAGCTGGGATTACAGGAGCCCGCCACCACACTCGGCTATTTTTTTATACTTTTTGGTAGAGACGGAGTTTCGCCATGTTGGCCAGGCTGGTCTCGAACTCCTGATCTCAAGTGGTCTGCCCCCCTCAGCCTCCCAAAGTGCTGAGCCACTGCACTTGGCCAATTTCTTTCTTTTTTTTTCTAAGACAATGTTATAGCACCAAAGCCTTCATTTGACCTGAATATCTTCTTCCTCTGTAATGGGCTATTTTTGCTGGAATCTCAAGAACAATAGGACAAGTATCTCCAGTTCCCTCTGCCTAAGACCAGACATGCCAAGCCTTCTGCTCTGGGAATGTGTTTGCATCAACCTCTTTCTGAGATGAATCAGATTCCATAAACCACCCTCTACTACCCAGAGTCAATGCTGAGTTACGTGTGCTGGAGGGAAACCGATGGGGCTGTCAGTAGAGGAGCCCCGTGAAGTTCCAAAGGCCCTGATCGACTGGAGGCAGGCTGCTGCTGATGTCAGCTTCTATAGGTACCACTATCCAAAGCCTTATGATTTTCCAAGAAAAGAAATATTCTCAAGAATCTCTAGCCATCTAACATAGTTTTAAAATTGCTACAATTGCCCAAAGGAAAAAATAATTCAGAATCTTTCTTATCTCCAGATGTCCTCGTCAAAGTCCAGGCTAGCATATCTTTAGGATAACCATCATAAAAATGAGAAAAGGAAAAGCATTTAATGTGAAGAAGAAGAACAGGAAGACACAGGCAGATGGCGCTCTGGAGGAGCACAGCCCTCCTAAGGAAGCTCTTAGGCTGCTGTGCAACTTCCATTTATCTTCTCAAACTTCCTAGAACATTGGCCGCTGACATACCCTATCTATCTATTGATGGCCCAGAAGTCATATAAACACTGTCTATCAATGGCTACCGGGACTTGTGTCCAGCAGGTTCAGACACTTGCCATTTGATCTCATTTATCTGCACTTTTTTTTCCTTAATGCTCTGCCATAAAAAAAAGTTAAATGCTATAATCTCCCCCTTTTTCCTGTCTTAAGCAGTTACTCTCCAACAAATATTCAAATTCATTTTCTGAATGTACAGAAAAATCATTTGAGCTGCCATTTACAATTTTAGCTCTTAGGTAAATCAAACAAATTGGAAGCAATTGCTGTAAGAGCTGTACAGGCAAACAAATTCAGCTCCATCTCTCATATGTTTCTGCTTCATGGAATTTAAGCTCCATGCACCATCCGTCATTTCTATTTTGTAAAAGACGTGCATGGACCAGAACTTTGCAGCCCATGTTAAACAGGAAATTAACTAACAAGTTCTCTAAATATTCATGGTGCATCTACATATGCAAGGAAATGTGCTACAAATTGACAAGGCATAAATTGGATTCTCTGTCCACCAAGAGATTGAAATATATGTGTACAATAGGTAATATTTCATAATTATAGAACAGGTGCTACAGGAAGTGTGTAATCAATGGAGAGAGTGTTCACTTGGTAGGTATTAAAGGTTCTTGAAAGGGCTGGGATGGAGCAGGTTATTGAGAATACAAAAGATTCAGGTAAGTGAGGTGCAGAGATTAGGAAAAGAAGATTATGAATACTGAGGCACTGAAACAAGAAAATATGAAGTGCATTTAGCAGACAGTGGGTAGGCCCATGTGGCCAGAGCAGAAAGGTTGTGGGGGCAAGTAATGAGATATACATCTGTTTGGTGTTGCTCTGAGAACTAACAAAGCCCCTTATCTAAATAGGAGTCCCTTGAGAATAGAATTCATCTAGGTAGGTTTTCTGGGGAAGCCAGTGCCCACCAGTCTCCTGTGGATACTGCTCTTTCTTTCCTAAGGATTGCTTTAGAAGCAAATCCCTGAGAGCTGTGTCAGCTAGGATAACTCTCTCTGCTACTCTCAGGTAACGGCTCCTTCCCCATCAGGCTATCAATGCTTCTTCTGCTGCTTCTGACACCTGAGTCACTGGACTCAACATTGAAGACCTGGCTCATAGGTTTCCTGCCAGCATCCTGTGTGGCTTTAGTGGCCCAAGATAACTTATTATAAATCCTTGGCCCTCAGTTCCTTGACCTTTTCCCTTTTAATAGCCTCAACCTTTACTTTACCCATCCACTCTCAAGTCTACACCCTGAGCATTATCATCACCTAGAACTACTCCTCATCAGAGAAATCAAATTCAAACATTCCATAGCTGAACTTCTTATTTTCTTTACCAAAGCTTCTTCTCCTCCTTTAATCCCTATGTCAGTGGATGGTACCACTATGCATTCTTGCCTGCTTTCTGGCTTCCTCTCCAGACTACCCCCATTTCCAATCAGGAACCAGATCCTGTTGTTTTTACCTACTTCTACCTCATGAACACATTTTCTTTTTTTCATTCCCTGCTAAAACTCTCATATATTGGCCACCATCACCTCTGGCCTGGATTCTAGTAACAGTCTCCTAACTTATATTCCTGACCTGATTTGTACCCACTCAACTTCACTCACCCAACACAGCTGAAGTTATCTGTTCAAGTGGCAAACCTCAGTATGCTCTTCCTTCCTCCAGATTTTGAATGGTAACTCCTCTGTCCTCCAAACTTCTTAGCATGCTGAAAGAGGCCTTTTTCTAGAATGTTACTTGTTCTCTTCCTTGCCCAGTTCCACACATCCTCCCCATCTCAGACACCATCTTCTCTGAGATGCTTTTCCCAACTTCCTTAGACTGATTTGGGGAGCCTCCCACAGCTGGTGTTTGCCTTTGGGATGGCACTTAACATACTAAATACTCAATTAAAATTACTTGTTTATAAGACCACCTCCAGCATGAAGAACAGTTTCCAAACCATAACAGGAGCTCATAAATGCTTATGAAATGAATGAAAAGAGATGCAAGCGAGAAACATTTTGAATATAAGAAGGGGAAGTAAGACAAAGTAAAAGATAAATTTAAGGTTTGCTACTGGGTGAAAGAGGTGGGGATTGTGGAGCAATGGGCAGAGGAGGAACTTCCAGAAGAGAAGAAGCAGGTTTTGAAAATGACACTTTCAAGTTGGGCATGCTGACTTGGAGAATGACTAGATATGAGGGAACAGAGCCAGGAAACACAGATTTGGGACTTAGACACAAAGAAGGTATCTTTGAATCCATCTGTGTAGATGATGTGTTTAATACATATTGTGTGGCTTCATTAGACCGTCGAGCCATTGTGACTTCCGTTTGCTGTTTTCATGCAATATGATGCTTGTTTTTTAATTGGCTTCTACCAATTTTCCCCCAAAAGATAATTTCTTTGATCAACACATTGGCTGACTATTGATTCATACATTTCTATTTATTTATAGAGAGAGGAGCAGAGGACCAAGATTTGTATACGCAGGAAATTTTACCAATTATCCAGGTAATTCAGGTATAAATTAGAGAGTTTTTTTCTTAATTTTTGAAATAATTATTTTCATTGTTTCTGATTTTGAAGATCTGCGGGGATGTTTTTCTCCTGTAACTACCCTTTCTGTCTTTTTTTGAACATATTTTGCTAACTGCAGCCATTAATTACCTCATCACACAATCAAGCCATTGTGACTTTTGTTTGTTGTTTTTATGCAGCCTGATGCTTGTTTTTCAATTGCCTTCTACTGTTTTCCCCGAAAGATAATTTCTTTGATCAACACATTGGCTGACCATTGATTTATGCATGTTTTACCAGAAATATTCTTGCTTGCTCTCCCTCCTACCTCCTCTAAGTTGATTTCCCATTAAGGAATACTGTGTTCTGAATTTTATTCTCTTCCCTTCCAAGTGAATAATTATCAGTACTTAAACTATCACGTCATATGCGCATGTCCTCCTGCCTACTAATTAATTTCAGAAGCTCAGTGCCCGTTCACAGATAAAAGAACGGTGCATTGGTACTTCACAGGGGTCACATTTTACCCCTAGAACCCCAAATCAGTCCACATTTTCCTAATCGTGGTATACAGGTTTGATTTAGTAAAGTCACAATTATCTTTCAGAGTTGAAATATAAACATAAAGGCGCTTCATGAATCTAATCATATTCCTTCCTGCCACAGGAAGAACCTTCAGTCTTTTGGAAAAACTTGTATATATATAGTGGTTCTTATTCCAAATAAGTTAAATATAGTGAATTCCTGATTCATATAGAAGTATTACAATATTTCCTTGATGAATTTGTATAGCTGGAAGCAGATCTGCCATGAAATGTGAAACCGCATCCCACTTGCGTGAGCTGCCCTGGTAAAATGTGTAAATCTCTAAGTGTAGCAAAATCTCCCTTTGCTCTAGGAAGTAGTTCTTAGCTTTTTGGGGGATCACAAACTGCTTCGATAATTCAGGTGCTTCTTACCAGAAAAATGCACATACTCACACACAGTATTTTGTATATAATTTCAGGGGGTTCAAAGATCTTTGAAAACCTAGCCATCAATCCTCTAAAGGTCCATGGAATGCCAGTTGACAACCCCTGGACTAAGAGCTAAAGATCAATTGTTGATGGATGAGGGATTTCATAAACCTCAGAATGTGAGGAAAACAGCTGCAACGAAAATGTGCACTGCTGGGCAGCAGCTACAACTCGCAGCAGGAGATGCACGGCTTGTATATAGTCAAGCCCAGCATGGCACTGAGTGGGCTGCCATCTTCCTTTCTGCAGGACATCACGTTTTCTACTCATTTTATTATGGGATTTAATTTTATGGCAGCAGAGCTCTGATTTTATAATGGAAACCAACACAAAATAGCTCCTTTTTTAATAATAAAAATTTGTCTTACAATCATTTCAGCTAAAACAAACTCGGCTTTTTGCAGGAGGGAGGATGGGAAAGGAGGAAGCTCCTGTGTTAAAAGAGCTGCTCTCTTTGCCTCTTCTCCCTTCCTTCCTACAAACCCTGGCTCTTCACTTTCTTTAATATCGTATACCCCCTTGACTCCTACTCTCTTTTATTAGGTCTCATTTCATTTTCTTGAAGCTGGTACTTGAATATCCTATATCAGTTTCAATCTTTCAATGTCTACTATTGATCTCATTTCATATTGCTTTGCAGATATCTGGTATCGGAGCCACGCACCCCTCCCTTGAATCCTAACAGGGAAGCTTGGTGCTTTTGATCATTTGAATCACCATCTTTTACGTTCTATTTTAACTTGAGGCAACATAATCTCCCTCTTTCAATACTTACTTCAAACTTAGCTGATCTTTGATTTTTCGAAGTCATGTTTAGAAGTGTGACCTGCAGGATATGCCAGCCTGATAACTACAATTACAAACTGGATTATTTTGCTCATCTCACCATCATCCTCACAATTGCATTTATTAAAATTTTAAATGTACATGAAAGCTCATTAGTTACTGAGACAATTTGAGATTTTCTCTCCCTTCCCCCAAATCCTCTAAAACACCATTGTGTTATGGATATGCGGTTCTCAAGCCAACATTTCTCACCACGTTACTTCCTATCCAACCCTCACAGACTTTAAACTTTGTTTTTCTTTGATTCTATTCTGAAGAAATCCTTGTAGGGTTCTTGAGATCCTAACTCCACAAGATTTTCAAAGGACTTTGATTTTTCTATCCTTAACATCAGGGCTTTATCACCTTCCTTCGTGTCCCTTGGCCTCCAGCACTACTGAGCTACTTGCCCTTCCCAGATCCTCATATTCTTCTGCATTTTTGCTTATGTGATTGTTTCTGTCTCGGGTGCACTTCCTCCCTTGTATACCTCATGACCCCCAGTCATTCTTTGAGGGTGTGCTCAAGTGTCCCTCAGCTCTCCTGGAATGCTTTCCTGATGCCCCTCCTCACTTCAATCCAGACCCACATGGATCCCCACCCTGCCCCTGTCATGCCTCTCAGGGCTCTTGTGTTGCAGAGCTGGCAGCTCTGCTTTGTAGCTGTTGATTACTTGTCCATGTCCATACCTCCCTCTAGACAGAAAGCTCCTTAAGGTCTGGGTATTATCACCTAGAGTGTCAACCTCCTTCCCACACCCCTGGTTTGGGGTATATTCATGCCTCTAATCCTAACCACATTGTTCACATGGGAGTGGCTATCTTTTTACATAGCCTATCTCTCCCACAGAATGAATGGCCTAAATATTCTCTGACAGTCCATTTCCAACATTTAAACTGAAGATGTGGGTCTGAGTGCTGCCGGTAGTTATGTCTCCAGCCCAGTGGAGGGAACCAGTTTGAGAGAAAAAAGATGGCCTAAAAGAAAAAAGAAAGAATTCTGGAGACATTTGCATTCCTGGTTTTCATCATCCCTGGAACTTTCTTTCTCATGCTTTGCTTATGCAAGCCAAAAAAATCCCAATTTCTCCAAAGTGAATTCAAGCTGGGTGTCTGCCCTTTGCAACCAAAGAATCCTCTAAAATAATATGGACCATCTTATTCATGTCTCTACCTCCAGTAGCTGACTCAAGTTTTGGCATTTAATATGGGCTTCAGAAACATTGGCATTGTTAGTTCAAAGCCTGAAATTGTATTTGTTGTAATGTGGAATCAGGAATTGAGGTGGGAGCAAGCACATGTCATAATGTGACAGATGTACAAGGCTTATACCTTAGAGCTGTATAGTGAAGTATTAACTCCACACATTCTGAGCATCTCTTTGCGTCTGAGTTTATTCTGGTGGTATTTGGCCTACCATGCTGCAGAAGTGTTGGCTATTTCTTATCTAACCAAGAATGATTAGCTCTCCTAGGGTATAGCCCTGAAAGACAAAATGAGAGAGACCATAGCATGCATACTCATTAGATGACTTGGTTGTCCAGTTGTCTTTCTGTTTGTGTGGTGCACAGGGTATTGGGTGTGGGAGACAGAACAGCTGAGATGGACACTGTTTACCAGCTGTGTGGTCCTGGGAAAGCAGCTTCACTTCTCTGGGCCCTCTCTTCCCCATTTGCCAAGTGGAGAGAGTAACACCTGTCTCACATACCTCACAGGACTATTGAGAGGATGAGACAACACATACGGCAACACTTTGTTGTTGTCAAATCCTTTCTCAGAGAATCATGTCAGGCCCTTTTCTAAACACAGAGGCCACCTCATGGGTTAATGGGCCGGCTTTGATAAACACATGACATAAGGCAGGGTCACTGCTTCAAGAACTGGCCTCATGCACTTTTGTCAAGGAGCTGGGGTGAGCCTTCCCAACTCTGATGTCTGCTTTCTGTCTTTTCTGTCCTCTTGACTCAATTGTCAAACAAAGCTTCTTGACACTTCCCATTCTGCCACTGCTCAGAGAGCCTCTCTGCTCAGTCTTTGGTCATGAAAATGGAGCCTGTGTCCCCTGCCTACCTGCCCCATTTGGGTGGAACACACCCTCTGGTACCTGCCCTAGCTCATGAGTTGGACTGAACCTCAATGAACCCGACAGGCTGTTCCCTCACAGGCTCCCACTAGTTTGTGCAGTGTCCAGGATGTTTCCATTGAACACAGGTGGCTCTGCATAAGACCCAATGTTGACTGCTAGCCGGACATGTGGGCCAGCATGGAAAAGTGGCCAGGGGAGCCCCATCTAGTTCTAACTCTGTTTCCTTCCTTGCTGACCTTTGCATAAGTAGCTTCCAGCAGCTTCCTAGTCTGCTAGACTGGAAAGGACATCTCTGTCAGCCAGTCCATGGCCTCCCCACCAATGGGAGGCAGTGGTAGAAAGATGGAGGCTTTGGAGATGGGTTCAAATCCCAGCGCTGCAGTCACCTACCTGTGGGAACTAGCACATAGAACACAACATTGCTGAGTCAGACTCTCAGACTGTGAAATGTGGATAATAAAGCTTGCATAACATTGCAACAATGGCTGATGGTTGGGTAGCTGCCTGGTATAGAACAGGTGCTCCATAAATATCAGTTTCCTATCCCATCCTTCAATTATAAAACCAACAGTTCCCATCATTACGACGTCTTACATTTCTGGAAGAAACTTGCATGCACAATCTGATTCCACAAACGAAAATATTTCAAAAAGAAATATTGGGAGAAGAAATACATTTCCTTATCTCCCCAACCTGCTGAGACCCAAATTCTGGGTTCTGCATTCTCTCAGCAACAAGACAGAACACAGCATGAGCTATACTCCTTCCCAGCATGGGGACATTGAGGGAGGAGTGGGGTTCAGTTTGTCAGCCTGCTCAGGATGAAGACAGAATGTCCCCCCTGCTGTTGACGGGGAGGAGGTGCCTCCAGAGCTCTGAGCTGGGTATGGCTCAGCAGAGCCCTCAGGGCTGAGGATGTGTGTCAGCAGCAAAAATAATTCCCATCTGCCGGGGCTGCTTATGTTTTCAAAGCACTTTCTCTTCTTTTATCTGTTTTTCCTCATACAGTATCCATGTGAGTTGAGTATTATCGTTCCCATCTGACAGATGAGGAAATGAAGCAGACAGCAGCAGTATTGCAAAGTGGCTAAAGCACAGGCCCTTAGGAATCAGACACAGAGCTGTGTCCACATCCTGGCTCAGGTGCATAACCTTGAACTAGCTGCTTACCCTCTGAGCCTCCATTTGCTTATCTAAAGTGTGGATCTGCAAGCGCTCACCTCATAGAGACGTTGTGAGGTTTACGAGGGCTTGTCACATGGTAGAAAGAACACAGGTTTTGGAGATGAGTATTCAAATCCAGGTGTTCTAAGTATTGGCTCTACAAGGGTGCCATTGACAGATCAGCAAAGAGCTTTCTCCATAACTTCACTTTGGTTGCTTCTGTCCTGGGGCTGTTGGCCTGAGACTATCCTAAGAGGGCCCCAGGACCCCCTAGCCAGCCAGTGCTCTGACTGGGCTCTGGGACAAAGTAGAGAAACCAGATTTCCTGTAGAAATCAGATGCCACGTCCAGTGACCTAGCATTGACATGAAGGCCAGAGACCTGGACCCCAGCCAGGGTCCTTCTGTGCCTCAGTTTCTCCATCTGTGAAAAGCACACAACTTACTTATGCTTTGAGCTTTTGAATTGTCACTTGGACCACGACAGCAGCTTCCTTCCCGGCCTCCTTGCTGCCCATAGACCTGGCAGTTGCATCTTTACTCCATTTCCCTGCCCTTTGGCTGAATCCTTGACCCAAGCTTTCTCCCTGGAATGTGGAATTTTAAGGATACTATGGCTGCCTGAAACAACGATATGTAAACTTGGGAGGGTGGATCCTGATTTTTCTATGTGTATGATGCAACAATGAAAAATCATCTGAAGAGAGAGGGAAATGAGACAGAGGTGCAGAGAGAAGCAAGTAAGAAACCATTTGGTTCCAGGGGAAAAGACAGGAAGGTACTGGCAACTTCCCAGTTCCTGTTTTCAGCACCTGTTAAGGCCTGTTTGCCCTTCTGTGAGTTCTACACATACCCATATATCTTCTTTTTTTTTCGTTGAGGTGGAATCTTGCTCTGTCACCCAGGCTGGAGTGCAGTGGTGCAATCTCTGCTCACTGCAACCTCCACCTCCCGGGTTCAAGCAATTATCCTGCCTCAGCCTCCCAAGTAGCTGGGACTACAGGTGTGTGCCACCACGCCCAGCTAATTTTTGTATTTTTAGTAAAGATGGGGTTTCACCATGTTGGTCAGGCTGGTCTTGAACTCCTGACCTCAGGTGATCCACCTGCTTTGGGCTCCCAAAATGTTCGGATTACAGGTGTGAGCCACTGTGCCTGGCCCCCATATATCTTATATATTCAACTTTATAGATATATAAACGGTGCCTTTACTGGGTTCCTGCTTCTTATAACCAAAAGAGAGTGACAAGCATCCACCTCCTACCCTGTGTTTGGATGGGCTACATCGTCACTGGTTGTTCCTAGTCATGTCCAATTGTCACAGCACCCAGATAAGTTCTTGGGCTGAAGAGGGTGTCACTGAACACAAATCATTGACAATGAACAAGATGAATGTAACTCCAGGACAGGTGGCCCCTGCTTTACTGTGCAAGAAGATTTCAGCTGATCTATCTCAACATTTTCCCTGGATGTTTTCAAGTAGGAGGCAATATAGATTGGTGATTAAGAGCACAGGTCCCAGAATCAGACTGCCCAGTTTCACATCACAGCTCCACCCACTTACTAGTTATGTGACCTTGAGCAAATTCCTCTATCACTCCACACCTCAGTTTACTCATGTATCAAATGGGGGTATTTACAGTACTCAGCTCACAGGGATATTGTAAAGAATAATAAACAAATCCTCAATTCATGTCCCTCTTCATTCTCATGTCCTAAGCAGAACAGAGAATGCATTTAGAGGAGAGGCTGTGGCAGGTGGGGCTTGCAGTGGATTCTGGTTTCATCTTTTCCACTTTGGTCTTTTGTGGGATGAGGAGGGAAGCTGTAAACTTCAGAGAAAACTGAGGCCTTGAAGAGGGGCAGGTCAACAAAGAGATAAACAAAGATAAACAAAGAGATAAACAGAGTCTTGTGAGTAAAAAGGGGACCACCTTGCCAAGCCAAGTGAGGCCCTCGTAGCCATCCTTCTGTGAGGTAACTGCATAGAAATGTGGGAAATTAAACGTCCTGAGGAAGGAGCTGCAGGACTGTGGGCTGGCCGCTAGAGAGGCTCCTGCTGCCTGACAGTGTGAAGGCAGGACACAGTTCTGCAAGAAATGTTGTGGGGGACCATGGGCTCAAGGGAGATGCAGCAATCAATACAAACTAACTGGGAATATGGGAAGAAGGGCAATGCAACAGAGTCAGAATGAAACTTGTGAAAATCTTGATCGTAAAGATTTTTATGAATTTAGATACCACCCTCAGAAAAGCTTTTTTCTTTAAAAAAAAAAAAAAAAAAAAACCACCTCTTTGAAGATGAATGAAATCCCAGCAGCACTTCTGCAGACTGCTTTCAGCTCAACAATACAAAGTTACTATAAATGGTTCTGTGTACAGAATGTCATTTAAAATGTATGACAGGCCAACAACATGTTACTAATCTAGGACTGCAGATTCTCAAATCCGGTTGTCTGGGTACAAAACCTGGCTCCACTACTAATTAGCTGGAGGACCTCAGATGAGTTTCCCAACCTCTCTGTGCCTCAGTTTCCTTGTTTGTACAATGGAGACTGTTTAAGTGTCTAGTCCATAGAATTAGGGAAAATGAGTTAACACATATAGAATGCTTAAAACACCATGTGGCATAGTAAAAGTTCAATAAACATTAGCTGTGACAGCTGCATGTGTTTTTTTTTAATCTCTTTGTCTTGTAATACAAGAACACAACAACATGCACACACACTCCAACAATCCAATGCAAACAACCACTCCAGCCTAAAGAGCTCTTTAAAGTACAGGGGCAGGTGAGGGCATAGTCTGGCTGAAAAGCACAAGCAAGAGTTCTCAGAACCTCAGCAGCCAAGGGTGCACTTGGCATCAGATTCCAGCACCAATTACATGGTAGGTGTGCTATCTCTGACCCCCTAGATACCGTCTTTGAACATAAACCTCCAATGTGTTAGTGTTGTCCTCTCTTTCCTGCTATTGCTCTGTCTTCTTCTCTGCCACTATCCTGGCTGCCCCATCAGGTCTGTGGGAGGGGAAATCTGTGAGCAGCAACATCAATCACACTCCCTAGCATAAGTGTCACCCTGGCTGGGCCAACTAAGCTCATGGAAAGGGAGATCAGAGGTTCCCCTGACATGTGACCAGGACAGGTGTTATGGCAAGTGTCCGTGGGCTTCCAGTGGGAAGAGCTAACCAGAGAACACCAGCCTCATGCACCCAAAAGAGGTGCTCCATCCTTCTTCCAATTCCATAAAACCCTTTTCTTTAGAGGTTTTCCTTCTCTTTCTCACTTTTTTTAAAAAAAACCTTCTGCCCGTACAGTCCCCTCCCCCTTTCCCCAATCTCTATCTCATTACGCAACTGCATGGGCTAAAAATACTTCTGGCAGCCGTGATCAAACCCAAACTGAGCAAGATGCAGATTTAATGAGGCTTCCATGGAAACAAGATTCCTTTTGCCAGGCAGAAGAAAGTGTCTGCGAGGGAAAGGAAGAGGGCAGGGAAGCATGTGGAGAAGAGACTAAGGTGTTGGTTAGATGGGGGCAGCGGGAAGTTGGAGGAAGCCTCTTGGCCCAGCAGCGCTTTCTGGAAGGGGTCCAGCCCACAGCTGGGGACTGCACCCACTGGGGACAGTCAGCTGTCCTGGTCAGCAGCATCTTAAAAGCCACACCGTGTGAGCTCATCAAAGGAAACCACAGCTTCTGCCAGGCTAAAGACAAATATTTACCACTAGAGTCCCTTAAACAGTCAAACACTTAGCAGCTGAGAAATAATTAAATGAAAACACAAAAATGAAAAGGTGCCGACTCTGGAGTTCCTGGTGTGCTTTGATAATATCCAAGAAAGTGCAGAAAAGAAAGGTTGAGAAAAGCCAGACAGATGTGATGATTTCTATCCTGCAGGTTTTCTCCTCCTTTGAGGAGGCATTTCCTTGCAGCCCACGGTTCTCTGGGTTGCTGGAGGTGTGAGGTTCCTGAAAGAATCTCAGAGGGAAAGCAGAACTCTTTAACAAATGCCAGGTGGTTCAATGATCCCCAGTTTCATCTCACCAGAGCAGGGATAGCACCTGATGTAATCCTGCTGCCTCTTCCAGGCCCTTACCATTTTCTTGCTATTTTCCATTGCAATTGCACTAATTTTTCACATCCTGAGAAGGAGGGTACATACTGGTTAAAAAGCGGGGTCAGCAAACTATGATTCACAGACTAAATCCAGGTCCGATTTAGCCCATGAGCTGTTCTTGTAAGGTTTGTAAATTTTAAATGTTTTTTACATTCCAGAAGATTGTGACAGAAAGAAGAATACGTTACAGAGACCATATGTTGCCCACAAAGATTAAGATACCTACTGTCTTCCCTTTACAGAAGTAGTTTGCTAACCTCTGGTTAAAAGCAAAGACTGTGGAATCAGATAGATTTAGTTGCAAATCGCAGCTCCTTCATGGACTAGCATAATGACTGTAAAGAATTTACTTTATCTCATTGAGTCTCAGTTTTCCCAGTTGTAAAGTTGGGCTAAGAGTGCCTGTCTCATAGAGAATGAAGCTAACAGCTTAGCACAGTGTTGACCACGTAAATGGTCTACAAATGTAGTTAGTACTACCATCAGGAAGGATGGAAAAGTAAGCTTGAAGCATGGCAGGAAAATGACCTAGATTTGTTTTTCAAGGATACACTGCCTGCAAATATTCTGCCCCTTGGTTTGCACTAAGCATCAGATATGCATCCTTACCATTGATTCAGGAATTATATTCAGAATTCCCAGAGTTCTAAGGCTACAATGCTTCCCATGGGTGCAGGGATCCCGGGCCACAAGTTGTTTAAAAAGCATCTGATAATAAACTCCTAAAGCCAGAATCTGCTGCTCACCTAAATCACTACCTTACAGCATTGTGCTCTAAGTCTGGTCCATTATGCACGAGACCTCCTAAAACCAATGTTATCATGTTAAGATCCCTGTGCTGACTTACCCATGGCTTCTAGAATGTGGAATGGCAGAAAGGTGGCAAAGAACATGTACTTAGAAATCAAGCAGCCTTTAATAGTACAAAGCCACTTTGGCCTACCTTCTTCTCCTCTTCATCTTTTATAAATGACTGGATAAATAAATGAGTTCAAAAGCCCTGAAGAAACACTAGCACTGCATTCAATCATCCCTTGGAATAAATAACTGGGCTTCTGAGCCAAAGTGGTGCTGAGAAGGTGGTGCTGATGAGGTCAAGGTTAAACCTGGATCAGCCACTCAACTTTGTGTGGTCAGACATTCAGATGGTGTTTCCAGCCTCGGCCCAGTTGTCCTGGGAATGTCCACACTGATCACAGAGGAGCTAGGTAGGGAATGCAGAGCTCAGCACATTCACTTCTACTTAGGGACAACAGCACACAAATGACTGCAGGGCTTCTCGATTGATGGTGATTTTTGATGTAGTCTTTATTGGTTTTTTAAAAAAGAGATATTAGAATGTTTAAGATGCATTTTTGCAATAAGAAGGTTCAAGCAACTTTAGATTTTAACAGGGATGGCAAAGAGCTTCACAAGGCCAAGAATGGAAATGGGGAAACTGCTCAGTGTTGGAATTAATGGGAGCAAAATGATTATAAGCCCTCACAGGACTTCCTTTGTGCTCACTGATATTTATTAAGGGCATAAAAAGCCTACATGATTCCAATCTGAAAAACTAAAAACATATTGCAAAAGAGGGATTATACTTTGCACACATTTTGCCCTATAAAGTAAGGATAGAAAGAACCCAAGAGAATGGAAGATGAAGCGGTGTTCTGGAAAGAACTCCTGATTAGAGGCCAGGAGACTGTTCTAGCTATATTTCTGCCTCTGGTACTATGAGCATTGCCAAATCATCTGGCTTTTCTGTGTCTCAAAATCTTTATTTGATAATATTCACAATCTTCCTTAAAGGGTTTTGTGAGGCTCAGAGGAGCTATGCAGAAAATCCTCTTTGAGGAGTAAAAAAGACTATACGAATGTAAGGTATTATGTTTGCCATCAATGATAAAATGAGTAGACGATCTAAAAGACAGAAGTCAATTCATTTATTCAATAGGTACATACTGCATACCTACTAGGTGCCAGCACTAATAATACTGTGGATGTGGTATAAATAAAAGAGGCAGGACTTCTGTTCTCCTGGACTGTGGATTCTGTGAAGGCAGACAGACATAAAATAAACAACACATAATTACGACTTAAATAAGTGCTTTGAAGGAAAAATATAGGGTAAAACAAGAGTATGTGATGGGGGATGAAATATAGACTGACTGAACCAGGAATGGCCATCCTTAGGAAATGATGTTTCAGTTATGAGGACAAGTAACAGTGGATAAAGAAAGAGAATGGTGGATCATTGTTAATGGGGAAAGAAGAACGTGTGAAAAAACCTGGTGGTAGAAGTTCAAAGAAAGAGAGAAGACTAAAAAAAAGGTGGATGAGGGACAAGGTGGTGCAATAAGAAACTAGAGAAATAGCCAGAATTTGTATCATGCGGGGCCATGAAGAAAATGTTGTAGATCACAAAGTTATTCTAAGAGCAATGGAAAGCTACCAAGGGGTTTGGGGCAGGAAGTGACATGCCCCAGTTTGTATTTTTAAAATGATCCAAGTTGAACTTGTACCTCTGGCCATGATGGAGGAACTGGTACTAGAAATGATCTCCCATTGAAAACAATCATAAAACTGGAAAAACAATTTGTAGAAATCATTTTCAGGTATTGAACAGCAAACAGTGCAAACTTACAATCTTTGAGAGAAGGGAAATGCGTGAAGCAATTACTACACAATTGTCCAGCCTTTTCTCTGCAGATACTTTCCTGTTGTGGAGTAGGAAGATGGAGCCCACAGAAAGTGACAGTTTAGCTCCCCTGAGAAGGCAGAAGATAAGAGTTCTGAGTTGTTAAGGTGAGTGAAATTCACAAGATAGGGTCCCTAGAAAAGGAGGCTATACTTGACGTTTAGCTTCCTAAACATCAAATATTGAGAGGGCCCAGATGTTTCTATGGGGTTTTCCTGCAAGTCTTTGGCTGAAGGCTGAGCTGTCCAAGTGCAAGCAAGATTCCACAGGACCCAACAGAGATCTCTTCTTACAGGCCTGAGAGATGAATGATGAATACATAGGTAAGACCATGTCAAGAAATGTTGCAGTTCCTGCTCAGGTGAGAACTCATTGACTATCTCAGGCAATAGAAACAAATGTGATAGAAGTAAGGAGCATACAATAGAGCAAGAGTTGTACCCTAGGACTAACTTTAAAACTAAAATAGGCTCACTGTAACAAAGAATAAGATCAAGTTTGACAGGAACAAAAAGTTCTACTAGTAATTTAACTACTTCCAGAACAAAACTCAATACCCTTAAAAGGAAGATAATGTAATTGATACTGTTTATAATATTTCATTTCAATATACAGCAAACAATAAATAATTACTAGACATGTGAAGAAACAGAAAAAAATGTGACTGACAGATAAGGTAAAGATCACTCAACAGAAAATAACCCCAAGATGACTCAGATGGAATTAACTGACAAGGACTTGAAAGCAGCTATTAAAATATGTTTAAGAACTTAATATTGTGGTCATAATGAATGAACAGACAAAAAATCTTAGCAGAGAAATTAATACTATAAATAATAATCTAATAGAAATTCTAGATCTGAATGGCCTTAATATCAGATTGAAGGTGGCATAATAAAGGATAAGTGAACATTAATAGAGATCAAGATAAATTGTCCAATCTGAAGAACATAGAGAAAAAAATTGAAAAATGAACAGAGTCTTAGTGATCTATGGGACAACGTCATGCAGTCTAACCTATGTACAACTGGAGTTCCAAAGAGAGTAGAAAGAATGGAGAAGAAAAAATATATAATAATTGGCTTAAAATTTTCCAAATTTGCTGAGGAAAAAAAAGCTCACAGAGGTTAGAAGCTCAAGGAACACCAAGAGGAATAAATACAAACAACAATAATACCACTTAGGCCATCATAATCAGTGTTTATAACCACAGATAAAGAGAAAAATATCTTGAAACAGCCAAAGAAAAATAACACATTGTGTATAGAGAAAGAGCAAATAATCAATGACTTTTCCTCATAAACAACAGAAATCAGAAGACAATGAAACCCAAGAGTATAGGAGAAAACTGCCAACCTAGATTTCTATGTCCAATTAAAATATATTTCAAAAACGAAGGCAAAATAAAGATATTTTAAGATACATGGAAATAGAGAATATGTTGCTAGAAGTTCTGCACTGAAATGCTAATGGAAATGACACCAAATGAAAACGGGTTTACAGATAAGACTGAAACAGGTAAGAATGAAAAGAAAGCAGAACAGGTAAGTATGTAGGTAAGAATAAAATGTTATATGTATTTTTCTACTCATAAAATTTTTAATTCACACGAGGATTTGGAAAAAGATTATAACACTCTATTGTGGATTTTACAATGTACGTAATGTAATACACACGGAAACAATAGCACAAAGAATGGGAGTGTAAAGGGACATAGACTGCTGCAAGCTTCTTCTATTTTATGTGAAGTGGTACAATATGATTTCTAAATTGTCTGTGGTAAGTATACATATTGCTACCCCTAGAGCAAACAATAAAAAATAATACAAAGATATATAGCTATAAAGCCAATTGAGGAATTAAAATGGAATACAAAAAAATTAACTGAAAAGAAGGTAATAAACAAGGAAATGAGGAACAACAACAAAAGATGGGAGATGTGACAAATAACAAGACGGTAGATTTAACTCCAACTGTATTGATAAGCATATTATATGGAAAGGCAGAAATTGTCAGAAAGGAGTAAAAATAATCAAGACACAATTAACTGCATACTGTCTACAAGACGTGGACTTAAGTATAAAGGGATAAATAGTGTGAATGTAAGATAACGGAAAAATATAAACTATGCAAATGGTAAGCATAAAAAGGATGAAGTGGCTACATTCATATCAGTTAAAAAGACTTCAAGATAAAGAATATGACCAGAGATAAAGAGGGACATTGCATAAGTAATAACAGAACCAATTCATCAGGAAGATACAACAATCATGAATGTATAAGTGTCTAATAACAGAGTTTCAAGTTACATGGAACAAAACTGACAGAACTAAAGAGAGAAATAGCCAATTCCACAATCATAGCTGTAGGTTGTTAACATCCTTGTCATAGTAATTCATGAAATAATTCTACAAAACTTAGGATATAGACAATCTAAATAATTTTATCAATCACCTCATTGTCATATATAGAATTTTATACCCAATAACTACAGAATACACTTTCTTTTCAAGAGCACAAGGAATGTTCACCAAGATAAATCACCTGATAAAGATAAAGATTGTGGGATTGGCCATTTCTCTCTTTAGTTCTGTCAGTTTTATTTCATATAATTTGAGACTCTGTTATTAGACACATACACATTTATGATTGTTGTATATTCTTGATGAATCAATTTGTCTATTATTTATGAAATGTCCCTACTTATCGCTGGTAATATTCTTATCTTCCTATCTCTGGTAATATTCTTAATACATTTCAAAAGGCTGAAACTTTATAATGTATATACTTGGATTGTAGCGGAATTAAATTAGAAATCAATAATAGTAAGGTATCCGTGAAAGTCTTCGAATATTTGGAAACTAACTACATATTTCTAAACAGCCTATGGGCCAAAGAAGAAATCACAAGAAAAATTAGAATATATTGAATAAAAGACAATGAAAAGACAATATCAAAATTTGTGAGATACAGCTAAGGCAGTGCTTAAAGGGAAATGTGTAAGTTTAAATGCACTTATTAGAAAAGAAGAAAGGTTCAAAATCAATGATCTCAGCTTCTATCTCAAGAAGCCAGGAAAAAAAATGAACAAATTAAACCCAAAGTGAGGAGAAGGAAGAAAAGAATAAAGATAAGAATTGGAATCAGTATAATGTAGATAAAAAATAGGAAAAATTATCAAAGCCAAAATGTAGTCCTTTGAAAAGATTAATAAACTTGGTAAACCTCGGCCAGGCGCGGTGGCTCACGCCTGTAATCCCAGCACTTTGGGAGGCCGAGGCAGGTGGATCACAAGGTCAGGAGATCGAGACCATCCTGGCTAACGTGGTGAAACCCCGTCTCTACTAAAAATACAAAAAATTAGCCGGGCATGGTGGCTGGTGCCTGTAGTCCCAGCTGCTCGGGAGGCTGAGGCAGGAGAATGGCGTGAACCTGGGAGGCAGAGCTTGCAGTGAGCCGAGATCGAGCTACTGCACTCCAGCCTGGGCGACAAAGCGAGACTCTGTCTCAAATAAGAAAAAATAAAATAAAATAAAATAAAATAAAATAAAACAAAATAAAATTGGTAAACCTCTAGCAAGACTTCTTTAAAAAAGTGACAGAGGGAACATCAGGACAGATCTTATAGACATTCAAAGGCTAATATAGGAATATTATCAAAGACTTTGTTGTAGTAAGTTTAACAACTCAGATGACATGGGCAAACTTCTTGAAAAACACAATTCATCAGAATTGTCACAAGGTAAGATAGAAAATATAAGTACTATGTATTAAAGAAATTGCATTATTTATCAAAAACCTTCCCCCAAGGAAGCTCTAAGTCCAAATAGTTTCTCTGGTATATTCTGTTGACCATCTCTGAAACAAATAATTTCAACGTTGCATAAATTCTTTCAGAAGATAAAGGTGAAAATACTTCTTGACTTATTTTGTGAAGCTTACCTGACCTTGCTTTCTTAAACCCTTACAAAAACCTTACAAGAAAAAAAAATTGCAGACCAACATCTCTCATGAAAAGACACCAAAAATACTTAACAAAATAGTATCAGATTGAATCCAGAAGCACACAAAAAGGACAACACATCGATGACCAAGTAGGATTTATGCCATGAATTTAAATTTGCTTCACATTTGAAAAATCAATAAATGTGATTAAACCATATTAGAAGCTTTAGAAAGCAAAACGATATGATCATTTCAACAGATACATAAAGGAATGACAAAATTCAAACTCATTCATGGTTTAAAAAATTATTAGGAAATAATAAACTGAATAATAACATACTGAAATAATAATAGACTGAATTAATCAGTCTGATAAAAGGGATCTGTGAAAAACTGACAGAAAACATATTAAAGCAAACTGGAAACAAAGCAAGAATGTCCATTCTCACCACTTTTATTCAACATACTAGAGGTCCTAACCAGTGCAGTAAAACAAGAAAAAAGACGCATGTGCCTCTTATCTCACATCTGGATAAATAAAGTTTATTTTGCAACCCCTTTGTGCTAATATTCTCACATACTTTTTTTATTTTATGAGAAAAGAAAATATTCTTGGAAAATGGACTATATTTAATATCTGTAAATTGGATCTAAGTTTTATTGTAACAGAAATCTTAGTATTTAGAGGCACCTTTGGAAAGTGAAGAATCATTTTTATAAGTAATTATCTCATACAATGTTGGTTTAGAAAGTTCACACTTAATTAACTCTGTTTTACTTATTTTATGATGATGATGGTGTCAGGTTGCTGCTGCTTGCAGTGAGAATGGTAATAATCTTTATTTAATAATAGGATAGAGCCTTATGTGCCTAGAAGAGTGCCAGTATGGAATCATGACCTCACTAGAGTAATCTGGGAACCTCATCATGGAAGAAGATCTCAGAGTTGAAGCCCATATTCAGTTTGATTTGATTAAATTCTTTATTTCATTCCCTTTTATACCTCTGTTACAAAAGGTTGCACAGGGTGTATTTACTTGTCTATATTCCTACCAAATTGTGAGGATTTGAGAATATGGATGCTATGTTACTTGGCTTTGTATCCCAATGCCAAACACAGGACCTGACCTATGGGAATCCAGAAGAAACAAGCTCTCCAGCAGGAGCAGGAAAAATTTTCAGAAGCATTGAAACTTCAGTTGAATCATAAAAGATGAGAGAAATCTTTCCCATCAGAGAAGTGCAAAAGTACCAGTCTGAGCACAGGTTACAAGTTCAGGATCCCACAAGTGGTTTAGAGGAGTAAGAGTAACAAAGAACAGGTAGGAGTTGAGGCTGGAAAGTTAGATTGGAGCCAGATTGTGGATCCTTTGGTTCTGATTTCAACAGAATATGATTTAGACTGATTGGTTTCTATCTCCTCTACATAAAACCAAATAACCACACCCTGGTGACTGAGAAAGGACATCATTTGGGGAGGAAATCTCTGTTTGCTCCACAGACTAAAAGTGAACCAGAAAAAAAAAATCAGATAACTGTAGTCAGTTGCAGTGAAACCAGGCTCCTTATACATCTACTGTGGCTGATACTTCTTTTTATCAGAATCCTTGAACAGAATAGCCATTTCACATTCAGATTGTAATAAATGTTGCCAGCAGCCACTGTGCAACTGTAGACATGCATCTATACATCAGATCCTATCGACAAGGGCACCCAAGGCATTTTCAGTCTCACTGTAGGGAGACATTTAGCTTGCCCTGTGCACAAAGCCTTGGGACATTTCAAACAGAAGCCAGCCTCTTGATTTGTAGAGATGCTACAGTAGATTAATTCATGCGAATATCATCCAGTGGGGTCCTAACACAATCACAGCAGCTCAAAGGGCCACACAGCACATCTTTTTATATAAGCTGCTTTCTACAATAGGGATGAAAGACAGGGAAGCCTGCAAACTCAGAACCAAAGCTTTCCTTTCTGTACATTTTTAATACCAGAAATGACTCCAGCAGGAGCTCCCTGCAATCCTTTCAAATTTGGGGCTGGGGTGGAAAAGGATTAGAGAGAGAGTGAGGCACCACAGCAGATAAATGTTGCTGCCCAGATAATTTCCCTTGTCCTTCCCCTCTATTTTCCTTTCCAAAAATCTCCTTTCATCATTCAGGTCAGGTCTGAAAATTCCTTTCTCTCTGATAGATGTTTGGCATCTGTGCATGTGTTTGTCCTTCATCTTTCTTCTCTTGGACGTCTTTACCATGATTTCCTATAAGAGTTGCTTTCAACTCCCTCATGTCCACTTCAGTGTAGGCTCTCCAATGGCAAAGATGTTGCCTATCTCATTCACTGTCATATCTGAGTGCCTGGTACAGCCTGGCACACAGTAGAGTCTCAATAAAAATTTACAAACAACTGGGTGAGCAGCCAGAGTTATTTCTGAGATTCTCTTCCAAGTTGTCTCCAGCCACTGAATGGAAACAGTGAAGACAGACTCATTTGCAAAATCCAACTGAAGGTTGTGGATTAAGAAAAAGGGCCTGTAGTCCCAGCTACTTGGGAGGCTGAGGCAGGAGAATCGCTTTAACCCGGGAGCCGGAGGTTGCAGTGAGCTGAGATTACGCCACTGCACTCCAGCCTGGGCGACAAAGCAAGACTCCGTCTCAAAAAAAAAAAAAAAAAAAAGAAAAATGAAAAAGAAAAAAGAAAAAGGGCTCAGCACCTCCCTTCCTCTTTTCATTCTTACAATGTCCCTGTCCTCACAAGCCAACTTCTTTTGCTGCTTCGTCTCCCCTTAGACTCAGGTACTTCTACAGATGGATCACTGGTTTTCTCCCAGAGAAAAATGCCCCTTTATGAATCAGAGCTTTGTCTCACACAGTGTTTGGCAGGAGGACTGCTCTGAATTAGAGCAGCTGCTGCTCATGGTGGTGTGGTCCAAGTATACACAAGTTTATTTAAGAATCTTCCATCCTTAGATAAAGTAGCTTTAAAATAGCAATCATATTATTTTATAATGCAAAACTGCCTTCAATCTTCCATATTTCCTATTGCATTGAAATTCTAAACTACTTCCCTGCCTCTCCGCCCTAGCCACAGTCCTGCTACACTCACCTTCTTCCACTGTCATTTCCTTACCAGGCTCTTCTTTACCCTGGGCCTTTGCAAATGATGTTCCCTCTGCCTAGACTGCTCTTTCATCAATATCTGCCTGTTTAACTTCCATTCTCTCAGGTTGCACCTTAAATGTTGCTTTGTCAAGAGCCCTTCTCAATCTAAAGTTTATCCATTGATGTCTGTCTCAGCACTCTTTCATGTGTAGCACTTTTCACAAATTGTAATTTATATATTTATTTTTTATTTACCAGTTTTCCCTTCTAAATAGAAAATTCTTCAAGGAGAGGGACTTTGTTTTTATTACCATTGCATCCTAATCACTTAGCACAGTTACTGGCATACAGAAGGTTCTTCTTTTTTTTTTTTCACTTTAAGTTCTGGGATACATGTGCTGAACATGCAGGTTTGTTACATAGGTATACATGTGCTGAAGTTTCTTAATCTATATATATATATGTATATATATACACATTATATATATACACACACACATATATACATATGAAGTCACTCATTATTTGCTCTTTCTCTATATATAATGTGTTATTTTTCTTTGGCTGCTTTCAATAATAATGTGTATATATATACATGTATATGTACATATATATATATATATAACAGAGTCTCACTCTGTTTCCCAGGCTGGAGTGCAGTGGCGTAATCTCAGCTCACTGCAACCTCCACCTCCTACGTTCAAGCAATTCTCCTGCCTCAGCCTCCCAAGGAGCTGAGACTACAGTGCATGCCACCACAACTGGCTAATTTTTGTATTTTTGGTAGGGATGGGGTTTCACCATATTGGCCAAGCTGGTCTCGAAAAGTCCTAACCTGAGGTGATCTGCCTGCCTCAGCCTCCCAAAGTGCTGAGATTACAGGTTTCAGCCACCATGTCCAGCCACAGCCCAATATTTTAGAATAAAAAATAAAAACAAAATATATCCTACCTGCTATCTCCCACCCACTTGTTAAAGCAGAAATGACCTCTATAATATCATGGACAAATAAATAAAGAATCCACTATACTTTTTGACAGTTGTAGGATTAGGCTGCTCTGCATGTTATAAAGTTGTCTTTATATCAAGTCCAAAATCCCCTTTCTCTAAAGTTAACTGACTGGTTCTAGTTTTACAATATGGAGACATGTAGAATACATCTACTTTTGTTCTTTTATTTTCTTAATTTTTTTTTTACTTTTAATTTTTGTGGGTATGTAGTAGTTGTATATATTTATTGGGTACATATGATGTTTTGACAGAGGCATGCAATGTGAAATAAGCACATCATGAATAATGGCATATTCATCCCCTCAAGCATTTGTCCATTGAGTTGCAAACAATGTAGTTATACTCAAGTTTTTAAAAAATGTACAGCTAAGTTATTATTTACTATAGTCACCCTGATGTGCTATCAAATAGTAGGCCTTATTCATTCTTTCTGTTTTTGTACCAGTTAACCATCCCACCTTCCCCCTAAGCCCTCCACTACCCTTCCCAGCCTCTGGTAACCATCCTTCTACTCTCTATGTCCATAGGTTCAACTGTTTTGCTTTTTAGATCCCACAAATAAGTAAGAACATAAGATGTTTTCCTTTCTGTGCCTGGCTTATTTCACTTAACACAATGATCTCCATTTCCATCCATGTTGTTGCTAATGACTGGATCTCATTCTTTTTTTTAATTGAATAGTACTCCATTGTATATATGTACCACATTTTCTTTATCCATTCATCTGTTGATGGGCACTTAGGTTGCTTCCAAATCTTAGCTATTGTGAACAGTGCTGCTGCAAACATGAGAGTACAGATACCTCTTTCTTTTTTTTTTTTTTTTCTGAGACGGAGTCTCGCTGTTTCGCCCAGGCCAGACTGCAGTGGTGCTATCTCGGCTCACTGAAAGTTCCGCCTCCCGGGTTCATGCCATTCTCCTGCCTCAGCCTTCCGAGTAGCTGGAAATACAGGCGCCCGCCACCGCGCCTGGCTAATTTTTTCTATTTTTAGTAGAGACGGGGTTTCACCACGTTAGCCAAGATGGTCTCGATCTCCTGACCTCATGATCTGCCTGCCTTGGCCTCCCAAAGTGCTGGGATTACAGGTGTGAGTCACCGCGCCCAGCTGCAGATACCTCTTTCATATACTGATTTCCTCTCTTTTGGGTACATACCCAGCAGTGGGATTGGTGGATCACACGGTAGCTCAATTTTTAGTTTTTTGAGGAACCTCCAAACTGTTTTCCATAGTGGTTGTACTTATTTACATTCTCACCAACAGTGTATGAAAGCTCCCTTTTCTTCACACCCTCGTCAGCATTCATTATTGCCTGTCTTTTGGCTAAAAGCCATTTTAACTGGGGTGAAATAATATCTCATTGTAGTTTTGATTTGCATTTCTCTGATGATCAATGCATCAGATTTTCAAGTACTAAATGTTTAAGCTGCCATGACAGTCTACAAATACTGCATTCACCCTATGGATGAAGCCCTATTCCAACTATAATAAGAAAATTTAGCCCAAGTAATAAATTTGTATTTTAAAATGGCGATAATGATTCTTAAGTGATAAATATCTTAAGGATCAAGGGCCATGTTGAATTTGAAACATTTTGTAAACCTTCAAGTGTGATGCAAATGTAAACTATTATTATTTGTTATCATAAGCGAAGATCAATACAGAAGGAAAGATATGACCAATGTAGAAATAATCATTACAAGAGGCAGAATATAATGGGAGATAATAAAAATATAAAGAAGAGTTTGAAGACAGTGACATATTGGCTGGCAACTTACTTTCTGTGATGTCAGTTTCCACATTTGTCAAAGGACTCATAAATTCTTACCCTTCTCAACTCTAGGATTCGTAAGGCTCAATTGAGAAAGTGCATGAGAAAACATTTTGGAAATGGAAACGCTATTCAAACATATGATAAGGTGACAGTGGTGATGATGGCAATGATAATTTGGGATAAATTTTAAAGTAAGTCCTTGATTTTGACAGGTAGTGCTAGATGAGGGGAGAGGAGGAAAGGGGCCAAGGCACAAAGGCTGAAAAACATCAGCAATGCCAGGGAACCTGAGCAGGAGAGTAAGCACAGGAAAATGGTGGGAGCTAGAGCTGCAGTTACAGTAAAGGGATTTGTCCGTCAGCTTGGGTCTTCTGCAGAGGAATTTTTCTTTTTAGTAGGATAGAGGCATGTTCCCTCCAACTCAGACCTCAAGCAGTACTTTGGAAGACCTGCTTGTAGAAAGATACTAAGAATGGCAAGGGAGAGTGGAAGGGGAGAGGGAGAGACTGAGTCTCGCCATTAGGCGAGAAGAATGGATGGTGCAAGATCCCTGAGGTTGCCAGAAAAGGTCAGGATCTAGAGCACAGGTGAAGATAAGCAAGAGTTACATGCCTTCCCTCAGACACAGGAAGGACAGTGCTCTCATCAGTGTCTCGGAATAAATCACCTCTTGAGGATGAGGCACTGGGGTGGATCTGGGGCCATGCATGAGAAAGGTGAGAAAGATGTGGACCAGTCATTGAGGGGACGTACTAGGCAGTCAGTGAGAGGCATGAAAGCCTTGCCACACAACCCTGACAGTCTAGGTGGGACCAGGGAGCAGGATTTGCGGTGGAGACAATTCACAGGTTTCACAGCTTCCTGTCATCTCAAAGCCTGGATGCGGGAATGAAGAAAATGGGCTGTAGACGAGCCAAGGTTGAGGGCTTCTGGCTCTTTCCATTTGTTCTCATGGGCTTCCCAGACACCTCTCCATCCTGAATGTATTAGTTTCCTATAACAAAGTACCACCAACTGGATGGTTTGAAACAATATACATTTATTGTCTCACAGTTCTGAAGGCTAGACATTTGAAACAATGGTGTCAGCAGGGCCATCCTGTCTCTGAAGGCCCCAGAAGAGGATGCTTCCTTGCTTCTTCCTAGCTTCTGGTGGCTCCTGGCAATCCTTGGTGTTCCCTGTCTTGTAGATGCCTCACTCCAGTCTTTGTCTCTGTTCTCACATGGCCTTCTCCCCTGTCTGTGTTCCTTTTCCTTTTCTTACAAGGATGCTAGTCATATTGGATTTAGGACCCACTTTACTCTGGTATGACCTCATCTTAACTTACTACATTTGCAAAGACCCTATTTCTAAATAAAACTGTATTCTGAGGTTCTGGGTGGACTTGAACTTGTATTCTGAGGTTCTGGGTGGACTTGAACTTTTGGGGTCCACGATTCAACTAAATACATTGGTCTTTGTGTCCACTGGAGACTTCAGCTTGGGGACAGTCTTGAGATATAGTACTGTCATGCCTCACTTAACAACTGGGATACATTCTGAGAAATTTGTCATTAGGAAGTTTCATCACTGTGAAAACATCATACAGTGTACTTACCCAGACCTAAGTGGTATAGCCTACTGCACACCTAGGCTGTATGGTATAGCCTATTGCTCCTAGGTTACAAACCTGTATGACAGGTTACTGTACTGGAAACTGTAGGCAATTGGAACATAATGGTAAGTATGTGTGTATCTAAACGTATCTAGACCTAGAAAAGGCACAGCAAAAATATGGTATTATAATCTTAAAGGACTACCGTCACATATGCAATCCACTGTTGACCAAAACATCATTATGCAGCGCATGATTGTATCTAGAACTGGCCTGACCAGTACACGCAGGAGAAAGCATATGGCATTTGCCAAGTGTATTAGAGCTGAGAAATCATCCTACTTCTTCCTTTTATCTTCTTTTATTTATAAAGTCATTTGTATTCCAGAAGATGCTGTTATTTAGCCATTCTTACCTCAGTGTTGGTCCCTTAACACAGAGAAAATGATCCTGCTAAAGGGAAAGAGAGATTAAAAACGAGGTGAATCACTAAATTGTTAACACTATAACCACAGGCTAAATCAACATGCACAGATAGAGCCAGGATTGCTTAAAATTGGTTCAGAGAGCCACTTCTGTGCTGAAGGAAGCTACAAGTTTTAAAGTATTTCATTAGGTCACATGCCTATCTTGTTCAATTATAGCAAGTTCAAGGTCAAATCAGAACCAGCAGCCTAACCTGACAGTAGCCTAGGGGACATTTTTTTTTTCTGATGTTCCCAGGTGTTCACGGAATTTTCTTCTCTGAAGATTTGAGAGTAAGTCTCATGAACTCCCAGCACCAGGATTAACTCAAACCATGCCCTCCCTACATGGCATTCATAACCCAGAAAGCTAGATCCCTTTTACCTTCTTCCCCAAGAAAATTTGTAAACTAAAGCCCCAGGTTATTGGATACTTAGATGGGCCTGCAAGGTTGTGTACAGAGGTAACTGAGGAGTCTTGGGTGGAAGAAATAATTTGAGCAGGAAGAGCCTCACCCTCTGTGGACCACCTGACATCTTACAGTGCTGGGCTTCAGCACTGTTGACATCTGAGGATCATCTAGGATTTTAGAGTTGAAAGGGACATTAGGATAGTTTGGTTCAAGCTTCTCATTTACAGGTAAGGAAATGGATAGGGGAAGTAACTTGATCAAGGACACACTAAGGGCTTTTGGCTGAGCTGGGAATAGACTGAGATCTCTTACTCAGCCTAGTCATATTTTCACTACCTGCAACAGTATTCAAAATAAAACTGTAGCTGCAAGAAGGTGAACCCAGCTCTCACATACACCTGCTCTGATTTAATTGGCATTGTCCAATTTCTGCCCTGAAAATTCAGGTTCGGAAATGCAATGGCTGAAATTGTTGGAGGTTGGTTTCAAAAGCACTCTCTAACCATCTCTCCTCCCTGCCCCCATCCCTACCCTCCTCTGGCAATTCCATTAAAAATAGCTTTGACTTTAAATTGGCCTAGAGATCATCATCGACTCTGCAATTATGTAACCCTTCAACTAAACGCATTATCATACCAAGCAAGACCCAAATGAGTTTACAGCATGACTGTGCTACCTGAGAGGAAAGCCAGACCCCTGCTGGGAGTCTGCAGAGGCTCTGAGGAGACTCAGATGTGCAGGTTCCTCCTCTCCTGAGCGGGTGTGTGGGTGGGAGAGAGCACGTGCTCCACAGAGTCGGAGCGGTGGTGTTTCCTTGTCTCTTCCTCTCCCGTGACCAGGCAGGGCAGATACACAAGGGACTTTGCAGAGCCAGGTGGGGCTGACAGACGAGTGTCTGGCTCCCTCATCAGGAGACACGACCAATAATTCCCTACACAGAGATAATTGGAAGGATATAGAATCCTAGATTCTGAAAATGGTAGTGCTCTAAGGACACTTAAAGATCATTTTGTCTGTAGATCTTTACCCTTCTTTCCTAAGATGAAGGAGCTGAGGCCCCAGGAGAGGAGAGAATTCCAGGAAGCACTTGGGAAGATGGCGGCTGAGTCAGGACTAGACCTCAGCGCAGCGCACTTGGCACTCGATGTGCTTTCCCTGCCCGAGCTTTGGATTCAGTCATCTTTTCTTCCCCACTTCTCTCCCCTCAGAATTTGAGGAAGGATTCCCCTTCTTCTGATAAAGTGCTAAAGAAATTACCTTTTGCAAAGATGAATCCGGATAGCAGCCTTTTCATTACTGGCTACTTGCGCAAAATAGTGTAATGGTTAAAAGCCCAAATTCTTTGGTTTGACTCCCATTGCCTCGGTTTTCCCTTCTGGAATAATGGCTCTAACTTTACAAAGTTATTATAAAGAATAAATGGAAAATTCATAGGAAGTACTTAGCACAATTCCTAGCACACAGTAAGGCCTGATACATATCAGGTGCTCTTATTACTCCTCAGCCTGTGCATGAGGAGAGGGACGATGGGAAGCACAGCAGGCGCAGGTGGAGGCTGTCCTAAGGGAGCCTGAAAAGTGGGTGGCACAAATTAAGAAGTAAGTGTGCCTCACTAGCTGAGCACACAGCCAGTGGCCACATGGGCTGGGGTATTTATGCTGGACTTTTCACTTAGCAATTCTGTCAACTGTGACCTGGGGCAAGTTACCAAATCTTTCTAGGCCTCAGATCTGCAAAATGAAAGGGTCCAACCAGATGATGTCTGAGGCACATTCCAGCTTAAACACCTGTAGATTTCTAGAAAAATCTTCCTTCTCATGTGAGAAGGGAAGAAGCAGAGGTCCTATGCCACCTGAAAAAGTATCTCCCAGACCGTCCCTCCCTCCACTCATTTAACAAAGCCTTTGTCAGACGCCTTCCAATGCCAGGCCCAAGTTTCTCAAAGGAATGCCTAGGCTTTCATTTTGCAACAGGGGATGATGAGAAGAAAGAGAATTGGCACCCCCCTCCCCCACAAAGGGAGGTAGTGCTGAAAGCTCAGAAAGGGGGTCATAGACTTTGAACTTGGATGTAGCCTGGGTCGGGGTGGCTGGGGAAATAATAAATATGGTGCTTGGGTCTTCCTGACTCTCCTCCCCTCTCCCAAAAATACTAATAATTGTCTGAGAGGCCAGGGGTGGAACCAGATACTACACATATTTGGTGCATACTAACTAAATGGCGAGCATCGAGAACACTGTGTGTGTGTGTGTGTGTGTGTGTGCACGTTTGTGTGCAGGGTGGAACGGGAAGGACCCAGCAGGAAGCACAGTTTGAGAACTTTGGCTCTAAGGAACATGGTGCTTCCAGATGCAGTGAGAGCTGGCTAACAGCCACGTTGTGTATCATCTCCCCTGTCAAAGCAGGCCCAGGCCTTTAAGGTGCCAGGCACATACCCACTTCATCATTGGTTCTCAGGTACAACAGTAAGTCGTTAATATACCGGCTGGAAGGTCAGAGGAAGCAGTGGTATGCCTTTATGTGTGGCTCTCGAACAGGTAATTCCCAATAAGTTTTCCTCCTCTTACAAAAGGGGAGCTCCAGCCACCCTTTCTGACAGGGCTGCTGCTTCTCCATTTGAAAGGAAGCTGGCACTTGCACAGAAGGTTTAAAGGGGCACAGCCGAACCTCTGCCTTTAAAAACAAATCATTGAGAAAGAAAATGATGCAGATTGGATTCTCCCCATGGAATTTTTAGCAATGGTACTGCTATATCACAAGCATACCAATAGATAAATTTTATCCAAGCAGAATTATCAACAACATCTGAGCGTGATTCTCAGACTTTTCAACATGAATAAGCCAATCTGGTTTGGTGGCTTTTCCTAGCAGAAGACTGAGATGTCTTACCACATAGCCTCAGACACATAGCTTGATTTTTTTAAAAAATTACCTGTGTTCTCCAGGGGATCCCTGCCTGGGATTCAGCCTACTTCCAGTTCTAATGGATGCTAAGGTGTGCAGCCCAGATTCCCCTTTGGGACTATACCTTCTTCTTCTAGCTGCTGAGAGTCTTGGTGCCCAATGTGGCTGCCGAGTGCCCCTCTTAGGATGCCCTGTGTCCAAAGAGCTCTCTCACTTAAGGTCATGCCCTCATGGGGCGGAGTGGGAAGCCCACATCCAGTGACTAGCATGATTCCTTTCCCCACTTGGAGACATTTCTGAAGGGCCATATGTGCTTAGAGCTCCTCATGGCCCAGGATCCACTGAGGTCTTTGTGTGACTGGCATTGTGTTCCACCTTCTGTGCCCAGTTGGGCTTCTTTCACTTCCTCCACAGGTATGGAGCCTTAGGGCTTAGTTTGAGCATTAAACCTCCTTCATGCAAATCTTCATCTGAGAATATGATTTCTGGGAAACCTGACCTGCAACACCAATTATCAACTTCTTTAGGTTGCTCTTAACTACACAAAAACTAGACCTGTGAGTATGAATTAATCATGCTTTTAATTTTTTTTCTGTATTTTCTGATGCTTTGACATCTGGGGCATTGCTGTCTCTAGAGAGACTACTTCTCTTGGGACCAGCCAATTTCTAGTGATAGTAGAGGACTCACCCTGCACGTGCACCTTTCATATACAGATCAACCAATCCAAAGCCTATACCTCCAACCACCTCCTTTAGGGAGCTCTCACACTCCAGACCACTATCCAGCTGCCCTAATTACCCCTGGTGCCAGACAGTAGAGGCAGTCTCTACACCCTACAGCTCAATCAAGTCATTCAAACCCGATAATCCTAAACCTGCTTACTCTGCCCCTCCCATTCTTTGCCACTGAATCCACAGTAGAGCCTCTTGTCCGTGTTTTCCTCTTGCTCCTTCTGCCTTGCGGCTGACCCTGGTGCTTCCCCATTGGCCTGCATGGAGGCCATGCTTCCTATTTACAGGGATCTGTGAGTATAAATACTTCTTCCTTCATGACTGTCATCTCCATGTCTGTGCATCTTACCACACCTGATTAAAATAAATTCCAGGTAAATTTTAAAACAAGGTATTAAAAAGAAGCTTCTCCAAACCAACAAGACATCTGAATCCCTTTATGTATCCTGCTCTTTAAGATGACAGAACCATGGGAAAAATGCCAGTGTTACTTATTCCCCAGCAAGCTGCCTGACACTCTCTGGGCCACGCTACAAAGGGCAGATTCCAAATGCTCCTGCTTTATACCCTGTTTCCATCCACCCTCTGACTCCTTGCGTTCTTTTCTTATTCTGGAAGAAAGCATGAACAAGAACCCTTTACACCAGAGGAACCTACCCAAATAAGCTCTCAGGTCTTCTGAAGCTGCTCTTGCATCTTCTCTGCCTAGAGCTCAGCCTTTTCAGCTCTGGCCATGTTGTAAGGTCTAAGCTCAAGTCTCTATTTATTCTCCCTTGTTTCTGTGGGGTCAATCTGATTCTAGAGCCATAATTCATTCCCAAGAAAGAATGCCTTTGCTAGTGGCAAATATTAATACATCTCCACATAAAATGAGAAATCCTTTTGGTGATGCTCTTCTTCTGTTTCTTAACCATCTGTCCAACATATCACAATATAAAGCCTCAAAAGACATTCCAAGAGGCCTTTGAAGCATCTCCTGTTTCCAAGTTTGGGAATCTCAAGAGGAACCTGAAATGGAGTTTGGGATGTTCTGTGTGGAGGCATCAGGGGGACATAGTTAGAAAGAACACAAGCAGTTGTACACACACACACACAAACACACACAATTGGTTTTCTAGGACACAGTGAAATATAGCTTTGCTGTATAAAGTCATTCAAGGATTGTCCTTTCATGAAATACTTGGGTCTAGCATGAGTTTGGAGCTCATACTGCTCATCTGAAACCTCTAAGGAGAAGTAATGCTGGGGAATTCATACACCTCGAGCCCCTCAAGAGCATGGCAGTGCAAGGATCCCACAGGACACTGCTCAGTAAAGTCCTACAGCTTTACTCTTTCATTTAAGTGCAAGTAGTTTTTTGGTGGGGATTGGGGGAATGGTGTGTTTCCATGTGACATCTTTAGGTTTTATGAAACCAGCATTTGGGGCAAAGAAGCACTCTTTTTCCCCCCACCCTGGTGGCAAAAGTACTATACAAAATAAAGTCCTATTTCCAAGGCTACCGCTAGTCAATCTGAGGCCTTGGTGGGAAAACACTCTCTTTTTACTATATGTTGATTTCTTTGTTGGGTAAATGGAAATACTTTGCCCTGCTTTCTCCTACATGGACACTGTGAGGCTTCTATTTATGTGGTGTGCTAAGAAACCTTTGAAAGGGCTTTGCTGTGGTCAAGCATCACTGGAGACCCCACCCACCTGATCTGCTTACCCTGAGAATCATATGATGTCCCAGCTGGCAGGTGACATCAGATTTTATCCAGTTAAACATCCTCACTTTGCAGAGAATGAAACCAAGATCCAGAGGGAGGAAAATAATTGCTGGAGACTACACAGGCTACTTAGTGGCTGATGCATTTTCTCAGACCAGAAGCTCAAAGCAGTAGAATGCAGCAATTATGAGCCTGAGCTCTGGAGTGAACAGCCTGAATTTTGGATTTGCTACCAACCACTTATGCAACTTTGCATTAGTTAAGTTACATCTCTACCATCAACTTTTTCATCTATACGTTAAAGAGGATAATAACCTCATAGGATTGTTGTGAAGATTAAATGAAATAATTCTTGGCACATTGCCTGACAAATAATGTTCTGTATAATTGCTAGCTACATGTGTTGGAGACCAATAACGATTCAGGCCCCCCTTCCAAGTGCAAAGTTGTTGCTGACCAGATTGGGGCTACATTTCCCAGATGCCTTTGCATCTAGGTTGGGCCACATGACTGAATGATGACTAGGGGAGTGTATGTAGAAGTGGTGTGTGTCAATGCTAGGCTAGGTGGTTAAGTGACAAGTGCCAAACCTCCCCCCTCTATTGGTTGGATTATGCCAGAGCAACTCTGCCATCCCTGAATGGTGGAGCCAATACGATGGAAGCTGCCTGCATCCCCATCCCCAAGTTGTGGCTTAGATAACTGCCTGACCAGGACATTCAACTTTATATGAGTAAGAAATAAACTTTCACTGAGTAAGCCAATGAGATTTGGAAGTTATTTCTGCAGCTAGCGTGAAATACCATGACTAATATACCATGGCTATTATTGGTAAAATAGGACATATGTTAAGAAAACAGAAAGGGAAATTGAAGTGTTTAGTCAGTGTGACTCTTGGTTACAACTTCTGAGTTTGAAGGTGGGAAAGGTGTGCATTTGCCCATCCTACTTACACTAATCATCATACACAACCACTTACATTCTCCTAATAAGCAGCAGAGGGCAAAGAGGCAGAGTCTAGGCTAGCTGTGTCCTCCCTAGGGGCTCACATAGCTTTTCTGATGAGTAGTAAGAGGCTTCTAATTATTTCAGCTCTAGCAGTACATGCCTGTAAAATCCCTCGCAAGAATGGTAAAAGAATTAGAAATGCTGCAGGAAGTGTAGCAGCCAGGGGGTTGAGACAGCCGGGTCCTGTCCTCCCTCTGCCTTTAGCTTGCTGTGTGCCTTTGGCCAAGCCACACAATGTCTTGAGCCTTAGCTTCCTTATCTGTAAAATGAGGGACTAAAGAATCTTAAAGGATACGTCAGCTCTAATGATTTGAAAATTTTACTAGTTCGTTCATTCAACAAACATTTATTAAACACTGTGCTGGGTACTGGAGGCACAGTGATCTTTAAGATATGATTTCTGGCCCCACGATGGTCATAGTCTAGAGAGGAGTCAGGCATGACGGAGGGAGTTTTAGTGCAGTTTTCTCTGTCTATACGGCCATTTCTAGGCATCTTCCTCTATTTTAACTTGATGTAAAGTAGAGGAAGGAGGGGATAAGGACTACTTCACAAAGCCAAGTACTCTAAGAAAGGTGCTTATGCTGGAACAGCCCAGAATCTGCAACATGACAACAATTCAGAAATGTCTTTTTTTCCCCATATCAGTTCAAAAAATACTGCATTTTAGACCCCCCCCAAAATGAGCCTATGATCTCATAACCCCTCATTTTACAAGAGAGATTAAACAGCTCATCTGAGGCCCCTTCCTTGAAGAGATCGGGTCCAGGCTGCCTACGCCAGTCATCCTGAGTCATGGCCTTGGAAAGGAAGGGGTATTTGAAGAAGCATCTCCACTCTATGACCCATGGAGGAGCCAGGTGATTGTTTCTCACAGCAGTGCCACCCAAATTCCTTGCTTCGAAAACCTCTGGATTTCTTTTGTGGACACTATTGAACTGGGAGACTCTAGATGCTCCTGCTACAGATTCTGATATGTCTTGCTCTCATCAAGTCTAACGTCCACGGCTTTGACATGCGGTTCCTGAGAAACCACTGGGCCAGTTGCCTCCTTAAACCACTTCAGCCTCAGTTTCTGTATATTTAGCCTTTTTCAATTAAGCATTAAAAAAATCCATAAATGCAAAACTAGTCATGTAGTCAAATAAGGGTAGGGGGTTTGGAGTGTGGATTGTGGGGAAGAACCAGTGGTTACCTTCTGGTTGAAAGGATTCAATCTTCTAAGGAAAACAAAAAGCCCCTTACTCGGTTGCCATGGGAACAACTCTGCAATGCTAAGGATGCTCTGCAGGAGGCTGCCTGGGAGCCCAGCTGGGGAGAGGGATTTCTTTTCAATGAGGCTTTCTTTTCAAAAATTTTACATTTTTTTTCAATTTGTAAAAAAAACAAAAAAACAATTCTGTCAGCTCCTCTGATTCCTGCAGGGGCTGGGAATGGTCCCACAGCCTCTGGTCTTAGGACATCCTTTTTTCATAGCTCAGCTGGCAAGAAAAAGGGCCATGGCCCAATATTCACTCCAAATGATTATGGAGTGGCTCCATATTTAAGAATTCAGACTCACTTAGGAGGCGAGCTTCCTCATCTCCACTGCCACAGCTCTATCCCTGTCCCGCCAGAATGAGATGACTGGACACCCCTGTGTGAAGAAGCCAGGATAGAGCCAAAAGAAGAGCTATTTCAGAGAAAACTGGGGGGACGAGGGGCGGTATGTGATTGGAGAAGGTGGCATCTTTTCTGTGTGACCTTAGAATCGTTTATTGCTCCCACTCCCACACCATACATTCACACAAAGATGGACAATGATTATTGGCTCCTGACCCATTTTTTCTTTTGCTCTTTTTCACAGAAGACTCATTTCTCAGCCCACTCGCAGATGTTTCTGACTCAGACACACCCATGGGGTCCTTGTCCCCCAACCACCCCTGTAGAAGAACTCCATCTTTACTGGTTCAAGGACAATGGGGAGGGCTCTGATGAGCTCTGATGTCAGACAGACTTGGCCTGGCCTGCTCTGCCACTTCCTGGCTCTGTGACCAGGATCAGGACACTAAAACTCTATGACTCAGTTTCCTCCTCTGTATGATGGGTAGTAATAACCCCTACCTCCTAGGATTGCTGGGCATATCTTGTGATATATTGCATGGATGGCGCTTAGCCAAGGGCCTGGACCATAACGGGTATTTAATAAATGTAAACTAAGCAAAAACAAACAAACAACAACAAAAAACAAACAAACAAAAAAAGTTCAGAGTAGATGACCTTCAAAATTTTCCTGCTCATAAGAACCTGTGATTTCTGTTCTCACTTCTCTATAAAAAATATTTTATGGGCCTGGCATGGTGGCTCACACCTGTAATTCCAGCACTTTGGGAGGCTGAGGCAGGAGGATTGCTTGAGGCCAGGAGTTGAAGACCAGCCTGGCCAACATAATGAAACCCTGTCTCTACTAAAAATACAAAAATTAGCTGGGCGTGGTGGTGGGCGCCTGTAGTCCCAGCTACTTGGGAGGCTGAGGCAGGAGAATGGTGTGAACCCAGGAGGCGGAGCTTGCAGTGAGCCAAGATCATGCCACTGCACTCCAGTCTGGGCGACAGAGCAAGACTCCATCTCCAAAAAAAAAAAAAAAAAAAAAATTAGCAGGGCATGGTGGCGGTTGCCTGTAATCCCAGCTACTCAGGAGGCTGAGGCAGGAGAATCGCTTGAACCCGGGAGGTGGAGGTTGCAGTGAGCTGAGATCATGCCATTGCACTCCACCCTGGGTGACAGAGCGAGACTTTGTCTCAAAAAAAAAAAATTTATAAATACCCTCCATGGTTAGAATTATTCCACCTTTTAAAATAAAGTCTTATCACTCTCTCCTTTTCTCATTTTCCCTTAAAAGTAATTGTTTATATTAAAAACTAAGATCATGGAATAAAGAAATATAATGTTAATGATGTGTTTGGTGGTAGTAGACTATGTGAGGTGGCTTTTTTTCTTTTCCTGTCTATTTTTTTTTTTTTTTTTCTGAGGTGGAGTTTCACTCTTGTCGCCCAGGCTGGAGTGCAATGGTGCAATCTTGGCTCACTGCAACCTCCGCCTCCTGGGTTCAAGCAATTCTCCGGCCTCAGCCTCCCAAGTAGCTAGGATTACAGGCACCAGCCACCACACCCAGCTAATTTTTCTATTTTCAGTAGAGACAGGGTTTCACCACGTTGGCCAGGCTGGTCTTGAACTCCCGACCTCAGGTAATCCACCCTCCTCAGTCTCCCAAAGTGCTGGGATTACAGGCGTGAGCCACCGTGCCCAGCCCAGCTTTTTTTCTTTTATAACGGAAATAAGATAAAATATTTTACAAAGTAGTGTTATCCAACATTCTGTCTACATGACCTCCATTTTTTCTGACATCTATTTAAGAGGACTTAACCATCCTCAAATGTTAATTATCTTTTCTACAGAGAACATCTTCAACTTTCCATTTCCAGGTCTGGCCTCCCTCCCAGGCTCTGGTCCCCCAGGGTCAGCAGACATCCATGTGGATGAGTCAGAAGAATCCATAATTATCCAATTGTACACAGTGTATTACAGTTTACAAAGCTCTGCCACACTTATCTTACTTAATCCCCCAAATAGCCCTGTGATAAGACTATGGATATCAACACCCCCATTTTACAGAAGAGACAACTGAGACAAATCAAAAGCCTTGCCTACTCCATTTCCATTTCAGTCAGTAGAAAAATAGTAGAACTAGGAATCTGACCTCAGGAATGCTGAAGCCACTTCAGAACAGGTTTCTCTCAGAGTGAAACGTCTGGACACCACAAGTTGATAATGTCTGCTCTAAATCCAGTGACCACCCCTTGCCTCTCTCTTCAGTAATATCATCACCACCTCTTCCCTCACTCAGTCGCCAAACATGGTAGTCATCTGACATCTTTCACTGTCTTCTCCACTGCTTTACTCAATCAGCCTTCTCCTTCACTGCTTCTCACATTGTCCCTTTCCCTCCATTCCCACTATGGCCCCTCATGTTCAAGCCCTTGCTTCTCATATCCTGATGATTCATTTATGAAGCTGCCCTCATTCTACCTGCGATCACTTTGTCCTTTACAGTAACCAGGTTAATCTCATCTATAGTCTTTTGTGCAAAAACTTCAATAGTTCTTGATTGCCTATGCAATGAAGTTCAAAATCAATGCCTCACAGGCAAGACCCTCTGCCACCTCCTGTAGGCCTGTCTTTCTTGCTTTAACTCTTATTACTGCTCTGTTCAGTCATTCAACTCCAGACATACATGTATAATCTTTCCAAAACCAGTAAATAGTGTTCAAGAGATCTGGTGCCAAGAGAGCAAAAGGTGATACTTGCCTAGGGCCGTGGGTTGAAAAGGTTTATAAGACTATATTTGGGTCAGAGAAAAAGGGTGCCAAAATGAATTAGCAACATCTGCAACTATCAAAAGGAAGAGGGATGAGGGTTGGAAGAAGGTGGCATCCTTCCTTATTTGTTATGTCTTTTATATTAGTTTGAAACCTAGGCCATGACCTTGTCTTTCTCCCCAGTCTAATTTCCCTTCAGCCACTTAACATAACACAGTGCCTTGCACACAGGAGATAATCAATAAATATTTTTAAATGGGTTCATAAATTTTTCTAAACTCATTTTGAGTTAAAATAAAGCTGGGGACCCATAGGATAGGAGCAGTAGTTCTCAGCCCTAAGGAGCTTTTATTTATTTATTTTTATTTGTATAAATTTAAGGGGTGTAAGGGCAATTTTGTTACATGGCCATATTGCATAGTGGTAAAGTGTGGGCTTTTAGTGTATTCATCACCCAAATAATGTACATTGTACTCATTAAGTAATTTTTCATCATTGACCCTCTCCCATTCCCCCCACCCTTCCGAGTCTCCAATGTCTATTATTCCACACTCTGTGTCCATGCAAATGCATTATTTAGCTCCCAATTGTAAGTGAGAACATGCGGAATTTGCCTTTCTGTTTCTGAGTTGCTTCACTTAAGAGAATGGCTTCCAGTTCCATCCATATTGCTGCAAAAGACAGACTTTGTTCTTTTTTATGAATGAATAGTATTCCATTGTGTGTGTATATATACACATTTTCTTTATCCAGTCATCCATGGATGGACAGTTAGGTTGATTCCATATTTTTGCTACTGTGGATAGTGTTGCAATAAATATTTGAGTGCAGGTATCTTTTTTATATAATAATTTATCTTCCTTTGGGTACATACCCAAAAGTGGGATTGCTGGATCATATGGTAGTTCTATTTTCAGTTCTTTGAGAAATCTCCTAGGGAGCCTTTTTTAAAAAAAGAAAAAAAACCCCACTCATGTCTGGGCCTCATCCCCATGGGTTCTGATTTAATTAGTCTGAGATGGATCCAACGCTAGCAGTTTTTTAAAGCTCCCAAGGTTGAGAACCACTGGTTTAAGGAAAGGACAGTGGATCACAGAAGTCCTGGCTTTACTGAATAGCTGTATGATCATGAACAAATCACTTTGCTTCTCTGGGTCTCCATTTCACCTTTTAGAAAATAAAGCGGTACTGCTGCATCATTTCTAAGGTGCATCAGATTCTGACAATATTCTTTTGTTTTTCCTAAAGAGTTTTCACCAGCAGAGTCCAGCTCTTACCTTGGGGGATCCAAAGCTTCATCAGATGCCCCAGAATTAGAAGAAATGGAAAGCCTAATGTATTTTCTTTTGTTTTGTTCTTTTGCTCCAGTCTGCTGTAGCCATTGGAAACATTACTTCTTCAATCAATCAAAACATTGCTTCTTCAATCAATCAATCAATCAATCAATAATAGTAAAGAGTAACTTAGGGGGGCATCATTGAGCCCCACCCATTCTTAGATATACACAGTCAACATTTTCTCTTACTTGTGAAATGTGCTTGAAGAAAAGTCCCTCAACTTATCTTGCCACCCTAAGACTCCTCCTACGTAGAGAACTGGGAGGCTTCTGAAATCAAGGACCTAATGAATTCCTTTATTTGCTTAGAACTACATGAGGAGCTGCAGGGAGAATACAAAGAAACCCAAAATTTTGTCCTGAGGAACTTAGAATATAAAGGAAGAAAGAAAATTCTCTCTCTCTCTCTCTCTCTCTCACACACACACACACACACACACACACACACACTTAGAACAAATTTGGGGCCCTAATAGTAAGAGTGTTCAAGGGGTGCCCAGAGAATGAAAATTCCATGTTCCTCCCACCCTTCCCAGCTAGGTCTCTTTGACCTTAGCACGCTGATATCATCCCAAACCTACCACTGGTTGAGTATCCCTAATCCCAAAACCCAAAATTGAAAATGCTCCAAAATTCGAACCTTTTTGAGTGCCAATATGACACTCAAAGGAAATGTTCATTGGAGCAGTTTAGGTTTCAGTTTTGGATTAGGGATGCTGAACTGGTAAGTATATAATGCAAATATTCAAAAAAAAATCCAAAATCCAAAAACACTTCTGGTATCAAGCATTTTGGGTAAGGAATACTCAACCTATGTTGAGTTTATTCATGCTATGACCAATTCCTAGCCACTGGGAGGGGCTTCTAGAATTCCTCCTAATTGTTGAGCACAATGTGAAGTAACAAAAAACACCCTGCATTCTGTTCATCATGTCTGCCTTCTATTTCCCTATAATGGCTTCCAAATGTATTCCCAAGTAATTTACAAGCAAATTAAACTATAAGGGGGCAGAAAGGATTGGGGGTAGGGGTGGGAGAAAGTAAGCTGTATTCCAGTCACCTACCATTGAGAACCAAATATTCTGTTACTTGAAAACAGCGACTAGGTGATACCAAGACTGGATCCATAGATGAAGTGGTTATTGTGGAGTTGGTAAAGGTCAGATGTCTGGGCCCCATATGCTGAGCAGGTAGACTTTTTGACCCCGCCCAGGTAGACTTTTTGACCCCGCCTAGGCATCTTAGCGCTTTATTGACGGTTTTGTAGACCCGTGTTCTTTGACCATTTCCAAAGAGTCAGCTCTCCATTCTAATTGTTTTTCTTCCTATAAGTGTGGTCAGTAGCAGCTGAAAGCTACTGATGGTGATGGTGATGGGTTAAACTGAACGCTGCCTAACTGGGACCAGCACCAGAAAGTGTTTTCCCTGTGCTGGATTTCCTTTGCTTAGTTCTGCCTCGGGATGTCCCCTTTGGATAGTAGCTGGTTTGTTGTGTGCTCTCCAAACACAATTAACAGGATATGGACCACCCTGTTCAACCCTCTATTTTATAGAGGAAGAAATCAGGCCCTTATAGAGGGGGGACTTGCCCACAGTAGTGTTATCATGACACTCACTGATGGTTTGTGCCCAGGTCTGAAGGGTATTGTGAGGAGAAAGAATAGCACAGGCTTAGCCTTTGGTCTTTTCTTTTCATTCTAAACTCTCCCCTTTGGTAAGCTCATCTATGCCCTTATCTTCTATATCACCTCCATTCTGTTTACCTTGTAAACTGTGTCCCTCATTCTGATCCTATCCTGAATTCCAGGATAGGATTGCCGAGATCATTTTCACATGAATGTCCCATTGGTATATCCAAAGCAACATGTCCCAAATGGAATTCATCATTGGCCCCCAAAACCTTACAAACTTGTTCCTCGTTTTTGGATTCCCCATCTTACTTAAGGGCAATCCTATACATCCTGTTATGATGGATTGAAATTGGGCAGTCATTCATCTTTGACCCTGTTCTCTCATTCCTTTCCACCATACCACTTGGTATCCAAATCTAGTTATCATCATAGCATGTCTTCTTATCTATCTCCCTTATCCTGTCCCTTTCAATGGACACAACTGCTGCAAAACTAACTTTTCTAGAATACAGATCTATCATGTCACCCTATGGCTTAGAAACCTCTGTGGTTGCTTTATTGCCTATAATGTCTACACCTTTCAGCCTGTTTATTTGGTCATTCTCTGAAGTTCTTTCCCTCTGCACCCTGTTCTAGCCATATTTTACTACTCATTCCTTCCTCAACAGGCCCTGCACTTTCTTCTCTTGACCAAAAATGTCCTTCCTTCCATACTACCATGACAAAGCCCTACTTTTGCTTTAAGACCGACTTCTTTAACAAAGCCATCTCCCATCTCACCCATTCTCTTAGAGTGGTTGCATTTTTTGCATTTTTCAGTTAATTTGATGGCATTTAAGACTATGATGAGAAGATATCCAAAGAAGCAAAATTATAAAAAACTTGGAGAAGGTGGTTATAGGGTGGTTTTTGAACATGTTTCCTCTTCACTAATCAATGGATCAGGCCTCAAATTGTTAAAACCCTTCTTTCCTGCCTTTGTTCTTGGCATACCTTTATTTTAGCTCTTACCTTCTGCCTTCCATGATAGGTGTAGGTATAAAAGTTTTCCTTCCCTACCAATTTAAAAGCTCACGCAAAACGCACAGTGTGCCTCAACGTAGGATGTCTTGACATTTGTCAATTATCACCACATTAATTGGCCTCTGTTGTAGTTATGGGCATGATAGCTGTTGTGGTGATAGCAGGAGGTGGCCACGTGTGAGAAGGGGGTCCCATTATTGGCTTGGGCTCTGGGTCTAAATCCCAACACATATCTCCTATACTTTAGGCCAGGGAGACTTTGGGAAGGCATTTTTTCCTATACAGGGTAGACCTAAATATAATTCCCCTCTATACCCAAGCCCATCTCAGATCACACCCTTCTCAAGCTTGGAAAAGCCACACCCAATGCCTGAGTGGAGGAAGAGAGTGTAACAGCATGAGCTGAACCTGATTTAAATTCCTTAGTTATATTCCTAGGGAAGCTCCCACAGAAAACTTGGTGTCCTGGAATCTGACCATTCTGATCTGCACTCCTGGACACAGGGTGAAGGAGGGCTAAATAACTCTGAGAAAACTTGCCCTCGAAGTTACCATTATGGTAGTAGCTACTATTCCTGTGAGCCAGGTGTTTGTGCTAAGAGTTTTATATATATTATCACACTTAATCCTTGCAGCAATCCTATAGGGGTGTCATTATTATTATCCTTATTTTACATAAGAGAAAAACAAAGTTTAAGGCACTTTATATTTCATGGCTCATAAGGCAGAGCATTTAGTAAGCTTCATGAATATTTCAATGCATTTATTGGGCATTTTATACCAGGTACTGTGGAAGAGATAAGGATAAATCAGATATGTTCCCTAACACAAGAAATTCACAGGCCAAGAGGGAGACAGTTGTATATTCAAGTAAATCAGACTTTGTTAGGGAGAAGGAGAGGTCACCACTGACTCAGTGGTCTTACTTAGAAAACAGAATTGGGCCAGTGGCCTTGAAAGATAGGTCAGTCTTCAAGAGGCAGAGAAAGGAGGGCATGTGCTTTCTCTGAAACGAAACAGTAAACTCTTGGAGGGCAGAATCCAGTATTTTTTGCATAGCTCAATTCAAAAGATATTTTCACGCATCTTCTATGTACCTGCCAGGGCAGCATGTGTTGGAGGAGAGGGTGGGACACCAGGATAAATAAGACCAAGCTATTGCCTGCAGGCCTTAGGGCAAACTTCTTCCATAGTCACCAGCAGTATTTCCTCCTCTAGTTGTCCAGTGAATCTTCTCACTCTCTTTCCCTCAATGAATTGTTTACTGAGCTGTTTATTCTACTGTTCTCTGCTTCATCTGTGTCAGACAACCCAGAACAGCACCATGGGCTGGAATTCTGAGATCTGAAAGATTATTGGAAGGAGCTTCAGACCCTAAACATTTGCATGTTAGTTACTGAGCCTGCCTATGCATGCATTTTAGAAGAGATTTAATAACTTTCCTTAAGGATTTAAGATTTAATAACTTTTCTCAACTCACCTGAAGTTCACCTGCTGACCAACCTGTTCCCGCCCCCTATAAAGCTGTAACAATGCTGATGGCTGGGGGGCAGATGCTGGGTTGCCCTGTGTTTGTTTTTGTCCTGTGCATGCACGTGTATGTGCACATGTGAGCTAGTGTGTGTGAGACAGCACATGCAGATACAAATGATACTTCTCAGGATCACCACCCACATTGGGGGAACCCTGTTCAGCTTTCCTGCAGTCCTCTGCAAGGGGGATACCAATATCCAGGAAACTACCCTTGAGCCTGGCTAATTGACCTGCATGTTAAGGCAACTCCACTGGGAATCCCCAGGAGCTTGTCTGAGGAGAGCCATGAACACTCATAATACAAAGGCAGAAAAAATAACAACAGTCCATCTTGGCGCCCTGGCTGTAAATGGCTCATTTACTCTGGCAAGAGGAATGGAGTTTTAATGACAAATTGTAATGCTGCACAGCAGGCCTGGTTGTATGCTGTAAATTATTCTGAAAGAGGCACTATGCCTTAATAAAAAGAGCATTGCTTTCTGCTGTAGTCTGGACTTAGAGTAAGAGCCATAGAGTAAGAGCCGCTGGCATGCCTATAAAATATTCAGGTAGAAATGCCTAGCAGGCAAATGGATATATGGCTAGAGATGCAGGTTTGAATCTTGACAATATAGAAATTGTGGACCAAACTTGAGTAGATGAAGTAGATCAAGGAGGTTGTACAACAAGAAAGCAGGGGACAAGGACAGGACCCTCAGGAGCACCCAAATTTATGGGGCATGGTAGAGAAAAAGATACTGATGAAAGAGTGAGATGCAGAAAGATAACAGTCAGGAGAATGCTCTGTTGTGGAGAACATGGGAGAAAGAGACTCCAAGAAGGCCAGGGATCAACACAGAAGAGAAGCCTTGGATGATCTCAGAATGGAGCTTGGACTGCAGAAGGCCAAGGGATGGAGCCAAGTGGGGGCACAGAGACTGTGAGACATTCAGTTTGGGTGAGAATTGGAGGTGGGAAAGTGAAGAAACTGAAATGATGTAGAAGAGGGAGGCAGAGCATGGAGCCTCTGCTATGCTTTAGAATCAGACAAGGTTTGGTTGGAATCCTAGGTTCCAGGCTGTGGGCCTGGGGTAGATAATTTAACTTCCAAGCCTGTTTCTTCATCATTGAGGTGAACATAATAAAAGCTAGCCCACAGGGTATACAGCAGGTGTTCTCAAATGGAGCTGGAGGAGGACACAGGTCATAGGAGAGGTTTTGTAAAAGATAGTACAGAAATGACAGGGGCAGACGGGACAAAATCAGACATCAGTCCTAATAATGTCAAGTTGTATAATTCAAGTGCTCCTGATTTCTCTTGTTGAAACTGAGAGAAACTGTGAGCTTCTTAGATTGCATTTGATAAAGGGAAATGTGTCAGTTACAGAATGTGTCAGAGTCTATAAGTGTTTAGGAAGACATTGTATATACGTGAAAATCAGGTTGAAGTTCAGGGACATTAGAAAAACAATCAGGGGGATCATAGTGATAGCTCAGAAGTGACAAGCACAGTGAGAGAACAATTGAAGAGGCAAGAACAAGAGGACAGATAGGACAGGGCCACAGAGAAGGAAGTGGAGGTGGGTCAAGGTCTGTCTTTAACTGGGAGGAGGACAGACATCTCCAGGAAATAAGTGAATACATTTCCATCTGGGGGAATAGAGTGATTGGAGACCTTCCAAGTTGTCCCTTGATCATGCAAAGGAAGAACCTGCAGACCAGCATGGCTGACTTACATATGTAGTTAATGGCAAGGCTGGAGCTAGAGCCTGGAGCCCTTGGCTCTTTCTGTGGCATCTGTTTGGTTGCAATGAATTAAAGATGAAAGAACTAGCTTGTCCTGGTTTGGTGAGTGCCCCTTTTGGTGGTCACTTCTTGCTTGATTAGAATGGGAGAGAAGAAACCAAACTAAGAAATAAATGCCACTCACCAGAAAAAGCGCCAAGGTCAGAAAATGCTGCAGCCTTCACTGTAATATTTGGGGGCCCATCCCTTTGCACTCTTTTAGTATTTGAGTTTAGCATTTGAGTATTTAGTGAGAGTCCTAATATGTTAGTGCTTTTAAAAAAGTTGTGGAAGAGTCAATTCATTTTACAGATGAGGAAACCTGTTTACCAAGCACACAGAGGATCTGCAGCCAAACCGAGATAGTGCTGAGGTGTTCCGACCTCCAGCCACAGAAGCAGCATTGTCTGTGTGCGGGCATGGTGGGCAAGCAGGTGGGCCCTGGCTGCGGTGACCTGCTGCTGTAAGTAGCTCAGGAGGCAAATGTGGATGAAACGGGAAATCTTTCATCCCATTTGTCAATTGCATTTCAGGGTAGCCTTTTGAGGTCATGATCCTGGCAATCTGGGGTTAAAAGAGGGGGTAGGGGTATCTAGATTAACCAGATAAATTCAGCTCTTTGCTCCTGAATACCTGATGCTGTGAGCAAATGTGTGTTGTGTGTCCACCCCAAGGCAAGTGAGCTAAGACAGTGGAGACAGGAGCTCAAGTAATCACAGCCCACCCTAGGCACTTGGGGATTCACTACATGACAGAAGGAGATCTTCAAATCTGTTTTTGGGGGACCAGCCACCAATTCCCCTCTCTCTGCTGCCTGCCTATGGTAACATCCTTGGCTTCTCTGTTTATCACTAACTGTTGTCTTCTGATTCTAATTTACTGCCAGGTTTGACACTCAATAAACCCCCCCCAAAAAACACCCCCATAAAACAAGTATTAGTTAGAAAATCTTTCCAGCTGCAGCCCCTGAGACCAAACAGATGTTTTTAAAGTTATTTAAAGTAAAGGAGTACTTCCTTCCCCAGCAGGATGGCCACAAAACCAAGGAAAGTTTGGCTTGGTACCTGTAATAAAATGGCCTTTACCATTTGTTCAAGCCAAAAAAATGAGGCCTTGAAAGAAAAGAGAAGAAATACAATAAAATAGGATGCAAATGATGCTGAACTCTCTCTTGTGCTTACAGTTTAGGCAGAATGACCTTCACTCAACAGGCTGGACAAATGGTCCTGACACCAGGCCCTGGGGTGGTCAGTCCACAGGCAGTAAGCTCTGCAGCCACCTCCTCCTTCACTGTCACCCAGAAAAAAACTGCAAGAGGCCTAAGGACCCCTTCTGGCATAGGAAAATGCCCTAATATACTCTTGGGGGGTAATATCCTATTCAGAACAAGGTGCATTGAGGCTGCAGGAAAGCTGATACTGAGGATGTCTTTTGACAAAGTCCGTGCACGGACCACAGCAAATGTGAGGGAGAGACCAATGGGGTCACACTGTGCCAGGTGCCAAAGCCAGGATGCCACCCTTGACGGTTTTTCACCCCAAATGCCCAAATTCAGCTGACCTGGCAGGAATTCAAACAAAATAGGGCAACAGAGATACAGGATAAAGGGGAGGCTCTGATGAAAACCCAGCTCTGATAGCAGCACAATTCTGGGGCTTGGGAGAGCTAGTTCCAGGAATACAGAAGAAGATGGGGTATCAAAAATAATCAAGTCAAGAGAAAGCCCTGGTCATGTTGGGTCAATGGTGGGTTTCTAAAGAAACCTTAGCTTTTAGCCTAGATTTCACTCAAAGCCCTTTTCTCAGTTTTATGTGCTCCTCTTACCCTATTCCCCATCCCCAGGGGTCAACTTCCCCTCTATCTTCCTTTCCAGCTGGGCTCTGTGGAGGGAACTTGCTACCTTCTAACTCCATCATGCTGGTACTTTTGGCAATTTGCTTTTGGGCACTGGTCCTGACCCAGCACTGAGATGGAATTAAATTGAGCATTTGCTCACAGCCAGTCTGAGGAAAGACTGTGATGCCAAGACACTACCTTGTCCTACATTGCTCTTTCTGTCCTGAGCATGTTCTCTCTGATGTCCTGTGTGCTACTCTGTCTCATCTCCAAATCAGTGGCTGCTTTTGGGAAAGGTGCTCACTATGTTTCCTCTCCCAGAGATGTCTGCATTTTAACAAGGATTGAGCTTTCCAACAAAAGGATGCTTTTTTACTTAGTATTTTTCAGATAAAAGTAAGATATTGTTGACTGGGGAGGGGGATTTCCAATTTTTAATCCCTGCATTCTTCCTATTCCTTTGCCATCCATACCACTCATAGTCCCTAACCTGATCCTCTCCAGGTTTGTCCGAACAAGGTAAATGGCACCAGCTTCCCTTCATGATTAAAGTAAAAAGCCTAGACACCACCCTCGAGTCCTTCCTTTTCCTCATCCCATGTCCAATCTACAGGGGTATTTTGTCATTCGTTCTGCAAAAGATGTCTAATCTCCATCAACTTTTCTTCTCTCTACTGCTATCACCTTAGTTCTGCCATCATCACCTCTCACCTGGATTTTCTTAGCATTTTTTTAGTCCTTTATTTGTCTCCAACTTCCATCCTCATCACCCTAAGGCCATCTTCATGCAGCAGTCTTTAAAGCATACATCACACCAGGCCATCTACCTGCGTAAGACACTCAGAACTTGCAAATAGAATAAAGTTCCCTACCATGGTGTCATGTGTTGAGCTGTGTCCCACTGGAATTCATATGTTGAAGTCCTAAACCCTTGTACCTCAGAATGTGATCTTACTTGGAAATAGAGTTACTACAGATGTAATTAGTTAAGCTATAATTTCATTCTGAAATAGGGTGGACCTCTCTCATCGTATATAACTGGAGTCCTCATAAGAAGATGGCTGTGTATCAGAATATATAAGAAACTCAAAGAACTCAATAGCAAAAAAACAAATAATCCACTTAAAAATGGGCAGAAGACCTGAATAGACATTTCTCAAAAGAAGACATATAAATGGCCAACAGGTATATAAAAAAACGCTCAACATCACTAATTATAAGGGAAACACAAATCAAAACTACAGTGAGATATCATCTTACCCCAGTCAGAATGGCTATTATCAAAAAGACAAAATATAACAAATTCTGGCAAGGATGTGGAGAAAGGAGATGCCCATATGCTGTTGGTGGGAATGTAAGTAGTACAGCCACCATGGAAAAAAAGTATGGAGGTTCCTTTAAAATCTAAAGTTAGAACTGCCATATGATCTAGCAATCCTACCACTGGGTATATATCCAAAAGAAAGGAAATCAGTATGTTGAAGAGATATTTTCACTTCCATGGTTATTGGAGAACTATTCACAATAGCCAAGATATGGAATCAACCTAAATATGCATCACTGGATGAATGGATAAAGAAGATATGATATACATACAAAATGGAATACTATTTAGCCATAAAAAAATAAAATTCTGTCATTTGCAGCAGCATGGACAGAACTGGAGGTCATTATGTTGAGTGAAATAAGCCAGGCACAGAAGACAAACACTGCATAGTCTCACTCATATATGAGAGCTATAAAAAAAAAAAAAAGTTGATTTCATGGTGGTAGAGAATAGATTGGTGGTTACCAGAGGCTGGTAAGGGAAGTGGGAAGGAGGACATAAAGAAAAGTTGGTTAATGGGTGCAAAAGTACACCCTCAACAGAAGGAATAAGTTCTAGTATTCGATAGTACAGCAGGGAAATTATAGTAAACTAATCTATTGTATGTTTCAAAATAGCTAGAAGAATTATAATGTCCCCAATCAAAGAAATGAGAAATGTTTGAGGTGATGGATATTCCAATCACCCTGATTTGATTATCACACACTGTACACATGTAAACAATATCGCATGTACCCCAAAACTATGCATAACTATTATGTTTATCAATGAAATAAATAAATGAATAAATAAATAAAAACTTCTGTGCCTCAGAGTGGACACACACAGACACACACAAAAAGAAGAAGAGGGCTATGTGAAGTCAGAGACACACAAAGAAAACGCCCTGTGACAACCAAGGCAGAGCTGGAGTCACCCAGCCCAGGATTGCTAGCAACCCACTGGAAGCTAGGGACAGGCAAGGAAGGATTCTCCTCTACAGGTTTTGGAGGGAGCACAGCCCTGCCAGCATCCGATTTTGGAAATCTGGCCTCCAGAACTGTGAGGCAATACATTTTTGTTGTTTTACGCCACCCAGTATGTGGAGCTTTGTTACAGTAGTCCCAAGAAACCAACACGCAGGGCTTCTGAGAGCCTGTGTAAGCCTGCGTGATAAGGCTCCTGTCCACCTCACTCACCTTTTGTACCATCTTACTCCCTCTCCAGCCGCATCCACTTTTTGGCATGTTCTAGAACATAATGAGCCCACTCGCCTTTGCAGCCTTTGTGTGTACTAGTCCTTCTCCATAAAACACTGTTCTTCCAGCCCTTCGTGTGTTCCATGTGTTCTTGGTCTTTTTGGTTTTGCTTTAACCATCACCATATCAGAGAGGCCTTTCCAGACCTTCCTACCTGCATAGGTTCAAAGCATCCTGCTTATTTTTCTCACAACACCCATCTCAACCTAAAACTGTCTAACTTTTTAAGCTGTTTTCTTACCTTGCTCTTCTACTAGAATACAAGTTGCCTGAGGGCATGGACCATTAAAATGGAATTGTTCTAAGCCAGGCTCACGGCCAGGGTCTGGGAAGAGTTGGTTGACCAAACATCCTTGGCATTTTCATGCATGAAAATATTTCGAATGAGTGAATGAAAGAAGAAATGCACGCTACTTTTAAGGCCCATCCTGTTATATCTCTCTTTATTGAATGAAGAAAGCTAGCAGTCTTGGAGCATCTCCTATGAAGTATAGAAGGGCTAATCAATGTAGGTAATACTATACCTCATTAGAGTCAGAGATAAAACTGGGAACCAGGCCTCTAAGACCTAAAAACACATGCTTTTTTTCTACTAGTTCATATTGAGAATATTATAAAAACTTGTTTATATATCTTTTTTTTTTTTTTTTGAGATGAAGTCTTGCTCTGTCACCCAGGATGGAGTGCAGTGGCATGATCTTGGCTCACTGCAACCTCCATCTCCTGGGTTCAAGTGATTCTCCTGCCTGGCTGCCTGGCCTCCCGAGCAGCTGGAATTACAAGCATGTGCCACCATGCCTGGCTAATTTTTGTATTTTTAGTAGGGACAGGGTTTCACCATGTTGGTCTTGAACTCCTGACCTCGTGATCCACCCACCTTGGCCTCCCAAAGTGCTGGGATTACAGGTGTGAGCCACCGTGCCAAGCCTATCAAATTTTTATAAGCAAGTCATATTTCAAAAGTACTGGGGTAGCTGTCTACTTAAAAGGAATCCTGAGGGAAACCAAATTGTAAAATGAGCAACAATTTCCTAATTCGCAATTTGTGAACATTCAGCACTGTGGTTATTGAGGTAGTTGGTATCAAGGTGCAAATGTGGTTCCTGCCTCTGAGAACACAACGATGCTTATTTGTACCACCTGCTCAGAGGAGGATGAGTTTTCAGCAGAAATTCCATGCTTTCTCCTCTATTTCAAGGTTAGATGCCAAATACAATGATCTGCTCCAAAAAACAACTCAACAGCCTCTCTGATTTGAGAGCTGGTGGTGCCTTTTTTTTTTTTTTTCTAATTTGGAAATCTCCCAGCACCTTGTTAATTTGGCTCCCTGGGAAAAATGGCAACTTCAATTCACCTCCTTAGGGGAGAACGATGGATGACTTAGCATGGCTTGTCCTTTAAGCAAGTCTCCTCATTCCCGTGTCAGGCAATGATTCATTTTCACAGTGCCTCGATCCATCACTCCGCTCAATCCCCTCCATACACCTTTCCTGTCACTCCCCAGGGAGGGAAAATGGATGGCAGATGTTCCCTGAGATCTTGTTTTCAGGAGAAAGGAGGTAGCAGAGAAGGGAGCGTCCCTGCTCACACTGCCAGCGTAGCCCTTGGTCTTGAGTGGGTGGGTGGCTGGCAGAGCATCCTGATGGCCTGTGTGCCTCTGTGGAGCCAGCAGCCCTAGGATGGGAGGAGAAGAGCCCATGGTTTCTCAAATAAAGAGAGCAGCCACTGAGAAAGGGACTTTCGATCACTAGAATGTAAGCTCCGCTGGGCAGGGATTGTATCTTCTTTGTTCACTGCTGCGTCTTCAGTACCTAAAAGAGTACCTGGCACATAGTAGGGACTCAAGAAATCTTTGTTGACCAAAGGAAAGAAAGAAAGAATAAATTATTATGCAGGCTTCCCAACAGACTATAAAGCAGCTTTGATGTGACAGACGCTTCTTTGAACCAGTGGTTTCTTCCTGCTCTGAACTCATGGCTCTGCCTACTGCACCATTCATCGGAATCAAGCAGATTGAATCCAGGTTCAGACTTCTCCCACCATTGCATCAACTATAAGTTCCTGGAAGGTGTGGACTCGGAGCTTTGCTGACAACAACAACCTTTTCTCTTGGTCTCCATACTTGAAGTTATTCCAACCATGTGGCCTGGTTTGGAGTTCAGAAAAGATGGTCTCTGTAGCTGTACAGTGCTTTGAATAGAACAAGCTTCAGTAAACATTTGAGGAACGAGTGTGTCTAGGCTTGGCTTTCCAGATTCCCAGGTGGGATAAGGACACAGGGCAGAAAGGACCACAGTCTCAGTGCTGTTTATCTTACTATGTGTGGACAAACAAATGGTCTTAGACACCTTGTAGGTTAAGCAAAGAGGAAAATAATAAAGTAGGCTTCCCATTGGCTATCACTTAGAAAACACCTGCCCAGTGCCAGGCGCTGTGCTAATACACATTACATATTTAATGGGATGTTGGATGGAACTTTTCCTGCTGTCCCAATGTTGGCAATTGGAGTGCCAAACTGAGGCAAAGAGGACTTAATTCTCCCCAGGCTTAAGGAGAGAAGCCAGCAGTTGAGGATAGACACCTCCTTCAGGACTTCACAAAAGGCAGCTGAACTGGCTCTGCCACCTCCAACAACCATCACTCCCTTCCCAGTCTATAAAATGGAGGAGAGAAGGAGGGGTGCCTGAGTTGTTGGCTAGTAGGGAGATTTTTGGCTTCTCCCCCTCCTTTCATGAGGGAAAGGAGAGAAGTGCCCCCTCTTACCCCGGCAAAGCCAAGTGAAGGGGTGCCAGCAAAATTGTTCAGAAAGATTAGGGGTACCTCTAAAAAGAGGACACTGGTGTTCACTCCCAGCTGGTAACTTGCAAGCCCTCTTTGGTGGCATCAAAATGAGCAGAACAGAGCATTGAGTTCTTACAAGAGCTGGTGTAATCCCAAGAGTTGGGGCCATATGAGAACACAGGGATTCAGGCCTGCAGCTTCTCGCCCAGCAGAAGGTCTGCTGGAGTGTGGAGCCAGCCAGGCGAGGAGGAAGAGTAGCGTAAGGTATCTGCAGAAAGGGAATGAAGCCCCGCCTTGACCTTAGTTACTTGTGAATCTCAATGGGTATGAAAGACGAAACTAGGGGTTCCCATGGCTCCCCAAAGCAGATCATAAGGGCTAGAGGGTGAGGAGGAGGTGTGAGTTTGGCCAGACAGCTGCTGGAACAAACAAGGTGATGCCCCCGGGAGAGGGGTTAGATGAATGCACCTGACTTAAGGGAAGTATGATTGCCCCTTTGAGAGGGTCTACGGTGACTGAGGGGCTATAGTGGAACTGAATACCATCTCCAAATAACCAACATGTCAATAGAGGATGAAAGACAGTGTGTGACAACCCCAGGCATCTCCCCGTTTCCCTTGAAATTCCCCTACCCCTCTGCAAGTTCGTTGAATCATGAACTTGGTTCACATCAGGGTAGGGAGTTTCAAAATATTCAGCTGGCGCCAAAGTAATTGTGGTTTTGCCATGACTTTTAATGGTAAAAATTGCAATTATTTTTATCATTATTTTGCACCTAATACCTTTGATATTAGTGCTTTAAAATGGATGGGCAGAATAATTTTGACCACAAAAGTTGCCAGGAAATTGCAGATTCTGATGTCATTAAGGTATGAGCTGAAAGCAGATGCCCCAAAGAGGGAGGGCAACAAAACAAAAGACTTTTGGAGACAATGAGTGGAGAAAAAAACACCTGTCCCATTGTGATACCTTCAGAATTCACTCTGCCTCATGAACTGAGTCCCCATGCATCATATCACTGCACACTTTCAGTGGCCATATAATGTGTGTATATACAACCTTCATTGAACAGATGGGGAAACAGAGGGTAAGAGGTAAAATAACTTACCAAAAGCCACACAAGAAGGGTTATCGTGGCTCTGAACTCCTGCAGAACACTGCCTCCCCCCTTCCTCTCTGCATTAATTCCAGATGTGTTTGCAGGATATACTAGGAGGGACTTAGAGCCATGGATTTGCGTCCTTGCTCCACCTCACACCTTGGGATTCTGGGAAGATTATTTAATGTGTCTTTGCCTCACTTTCCTCCTCTGTAAAATAGTAATAGTACCTACCAACAAGGTATTGTGATGATTTGGTAAGAATACTTTTGAATGGAGTCTGGCAGGTAATGTAGGTGTACATTAATGACTAATTCTTTCACCCTTTTCCCTGAAAACTTAGTTCAAGCTGCACCCTTCTCCCTTGACCTCCTATAGCATCTACGAGATCTCTCTGAAGCCACTATCAGCAGCACCTGGCATTTACCACAAACTATGAGTTTCCTTTCTATCTGATTACTTCCCCCTAATTAGACTATAAGCTACTTAAAAGCAGGACCAAATTCTCACTTCTCTGGATGCTTTATAGCATCTAGCCACACACACAGTAGAGACTTAGTTAAATCAAAGGCTTCTGCTGGAATACTGCTGTGATAAAAAGACAGGAAAACCTGAAGCCTATAGAGAAGAGGATAATGGTCATAATACCGATGCGATAATAACAATAACTGATTTATCGAGTACTTACTCTTGTCAGGCATGGTGCCAAGTGTTTTAAATGCATTCTCTCACAGACTCCTTCCATCAGTCCTGGCTAAGAGGTTGGTTTGTTGGTGGGTTAGTTGGTTAGCTTTAACTGACATTTGGAAAGAGCTTATCATTGCACAGACACTGTTGGAAATGTATTCAGCATGTATCACCCCATTTAGACCTTGCTGCAAAGATATATGGTAGACACTATTATACCCATTGTGTGGGTAGAAAAGGAAGCAAAGACACATTAAATACATTTCTCAGTCTCACAGCTAGCACATGAAAGATCCAAGATTCACATGCTTGAAATTTGCAGGTTAGGTGACTTGCTGAAGTGTATGTAGCTAATAAATGACTTACATTTATTACAGGGAGATTTACATCCTCTGGCTTTGGAGCTTAGTCAGTTCCTGTGCATGATAGCAGAAGCAGGACTGCAAAACAGCAGTTCATAAATGTGGTAGGAGCATTTGTTTCCATCTGTGGATCTCTTCAGTAGGACAAAAGAGTTCATGGGTCCCTCTTCAACCTCTTACACTTGTCAACAAAACAAGCTCCCCTCAGACTTAGTGGGAAGAGTGGTGGGGCTTTGGATGAGACACCAAGGAAATAGCGTTTAATTTTAATGAATATCAGGAATCAATTAATGTATACTAGAAGCTAAATGCTATCATTTTAGGAATATTACCCTCCTTTCACATCCCCAGGGAATCAGTACCTATCTTATACCAGCTCTCTGTCTTCCTCCCTGGCTGACCTCACAGTGTAACTTTCTTTCACTTTGTAACCCGTTTCTCTGAAGAGGACACCCACCTAGCTGTTAACCCTAGGGTCTGTAGATCCACCCCAGTGACTCCAATGGCCTCCCTCTCACCAGTGACCAGAGCCCTGCCTTAGGGCTCCACAGAGCCCAGCTGGCCAATGGGTTCCACGGAGCCAAGCCTGGCACCTAATGGCCAGTGCAGCCCCATGTGAGCCAGGAGAGAGAAATCAGAAGGGTGAGACCCAAGTTGGGCTGATCAGAAACCCAATGGGAGAAGCAGGCCTGATATGGAGAGTGACCATTCAACCAATTCATGTTACTGCAACAGACAGGTTTCCAATCCCTCCCAGACAGTCTGCCCTGAGCTCTCTTGGGAGATGCTATTCTTGCAGAGCTCAGAAAAGGAATTTCAAACCTTCAGAATCTCAGACTGACTATGATCGTTCAGATTCAGGTGAAAGCAGGATGTGGGGTGAGGGTGGTGGTGTAAATGAACCACTATTGAAATAGTCATCATTTGATCACCAGTTCTCCTTAAAATAAGATACAACGTCCATACAACTTTGCAAATTTGTGTGAAATAAGGCATCAGGTAATTCTTTGCTAGAAGGAGTGTAAGACTGCATTCTTGGTCCCACTAATCTTGACCAAGGAGAAAAAATATGTCTAATTTAACCATAGACTGGCTGATTTTCTCAAAGGCAAACACAGAAAGGTCATTGATTTTCTCTTGGGGATCACACTTAAGTCCATGCATTACCTTTTGATGATTGCACTGGAGAAGAAATCTATTCATTTCTGAGGGAACCTCCTCTCCAGGAGACCTAACTAAAAAGTCATTATCTGAATGTTAGTATTTTGGTGGAAGGGTTTTTTATTCTTTCTCTTATTTTACTTCTTTCTCATCAAGTCTAGAGGGCAAGGTTCTGTCCTATGTATTGACTTAGACTAAATATAATCTAGATTCTTCTGGTCCCTTAAAAAAGAAGTCACCGTTTTAGAGTTTTTCCTCAATGGATGCAAAATTAACGCATTGCCTTTGCCTCACCTACAATGTTTAGGTCTAGGGCTGTACTCATTTCGTTATTTTATTATTGAGCACAAATATAATCAATATTCAAGTGTTTTCCTGAGTCTCATTCTGTCCCCAGCTACCCCCAGCTTACCCTGTGGGGGCTCATTCTTCTCTCTGTAGCTCGCCCACCCCTTAAATGAGCGCTATTGAAAAAGGCTTTTGCTTCTGAGCAGTGCTCACAGATTTTTTGACTTGGTGGCATAAAATTCCTTTCATATGGCTGTTGCCTGTAGATGTGTTAAGTTTTGAGGGCCTAGCCCATGAGGCCTGTGCAAGTGCTTATTATGAGCTGAGAGTATTCCGTGTAAACCTCGTAATAATCCTGTGAGGAGGTACTATCATTGCCCACATTTTACAAATTAAGGATTTGTAAAGTTTAAGCCATTTAGTAACTTGCCTGAGGTCACTAAGTAGGCACTAAGGAGCCAGGCGTGCTTGGCTTCAGAGCCTTGGCACATTTGTTACCTCAAGACACCTGTCCACTTACAAACAGATGGGCCTGGGAGCACCCCTGGAGTGCAGATGGATAGCTTAGGGCAAGGGTTCTCAGTCACAGCTACGTATCAGAATCACCTGGAGTGCTTAAAAATATACTGATATCCCAGCCACACGTCAACACAATGAAATCCAACTCTCTGGAGTTAGGTTCCAGGCATCAGTACTTTTCAAGCTTCCCGGGAAATTCTCGGGAGAAGCCAGGCTGAGAAGCCCTCATCCACAGGAAAGAACTCATCCCTAGGAAAATGGTTTGGTTGTGCACACATTGCTGATCTGAGCACTAACAGCTCCAATAACCTGCTGGTTTTGGTGCTCCTGTTCCAGAATCCCATACCCCTCTCTTCCCCCCAGAGAACCAGCAGCTCTATTCCCCTCTACCCAGGCTCTGAGCTGTTACACGGCTGTCAGGTTATACTCATTTCACGGCACCTCACTGCTTACTTATTCTCTGTGAGCACTTCCCCTGCATTTTGGTCCTCTCCCTCTTCTTCCCCACAGTTAGTCATTCCCTGTCGTGGGTTCCCACAAAACCGTGGCCATGGCCTCAGACAGTACTGATCTCATGGCTTCATCTCTATCTGTTTCTGAGTCCATCTCCTCCACTGGATTGTGAGCTATGTGAGGACTGGGGCTGTGTCTGACTCTTCTCCATACCCCGTTGTGGGGACAGGGCACTCAATAGGATGGACCCAGACAACGTGGATTGAAAGCATACATTCAGGTCTATGGGACTGGCTTCTGATATCAGAAAAGTCTCCATCTGTTGCCACAGCCTCTCTTTCCATTCACCTCCATGTGACACAAAGATTTTTTATGGGAAGTAAAACAAACAAAAAAACAAACAAAAACTTCCTGTTTTATTTAAAAAAAAAAAAAAAAAAAAAGGCCAGGCACAGTGCTCATGCCTGTAATCCCAGCACTTTGGAAGGCCAAGGCAAGTAGATCACTTGAGGTCAGGAGTTTGAGACCAGCTTGGCCAACAGGGCAAAACCCCATCTCTACTAGAAATACAAAAATCAGCTGGGTATGGTGGCACACACCTGTAATCCCAGCTACTCAGGAGGCCGATGCAGGAGAATCGCTTGAACCCAGAGGCAGAAGTTGCAATGAGCAAAGATCATGCCACTGCACTTCCAGCCTGGGCAACAGAGCGAGACTCCACCTAAAAAAAAAAAAAAAAAAAAGCAATTAAATCTTCAAGATTTGGCTCCAAACATATCTCCAAAAAGAAGTCTCTTGAAGTGCCTCAGCTCATCATGGTCTCTTCATGATATTTAACAGTCATCACAACCTATATCATTCAGTTGCCAGTTGCATTCTTCTGTTACTGTCTTCAACAGTTATTTTTTAATGCTTATAGGTTTATGTTTCACTTTCCTAACAAGACTGTGAACTCCATGAATTTCAGGCTATTTCTAAAATGGCAGTATCATTTTGTTGGCTCACTTGTTTGATGTCTCCTGACACACTGTAAGCTCTTGAAGGCCTGACACGCTCTTACATTCATCTTTATATGACAGCCCAGGCACAGTGCTGGCACCCGTAAGAGCTCAGCTGGACTTTGTTAAATGAAGACATTTGGTAACCCCTTTCAGCCTAGTGCCCTGAACTTACCAGGTGCTCATAAATCATATTTGTTAACTGAGTATGAAATGAAAAAGCATAATTCTTATTATAAGATGTGGTTCATATGAGGCATGGAAATTTATTGCATTAAACCCTCTTTCAATTTCTTTTTTGGCTATTTGTAAATGCTTGGTTATTTGACTCCAAAATTGAATAAGTATTGGGGAAGAATCCCTCACCTACTTCCAAATCCCTTACATATCAATTTTACACAAAGCCCCTAAACCTTCAGTTCTGATCACTCTGAATTTCATATACCTCCATTATTAAATTCAATACATCATTGCAGAGAAAAGACAACGGTGCCAACTGGGTTTGGTTGATGCCTGCACACCCACAGTGGCATCTAAGTGTAATCTCTAAATATGGAATCAGGTCTGCTGTTTCATTTTTTAGTGAAGGAAATAGAAGCCCTGGCCCCCTCACTAGAGATGCTGCCCTGTTGTATCAGCTACAAAACACAGGGTCCTGCTCCATTTGACTGACTGATTATACAGGGGGATTCCCCTTAGATGACAGGTTTGATGCCCAATGATAGCAATGCTGTCAAACAGATCATTGTTTTCTGTTTTCCTTTGGGGAAATAAAAGTCTATGTGGGAGGAAGGGGACATGAAAGAAACATATAAACTCATCTGCCCCAGAAAACCATCCCAACACCCTGTGCCCCAGCCCTATCTTTGGCCCTCCAGCTACTGCACCCCAGCACACAGCTGTTGCTGTTGTGGACTAACAAGCTGCGGTTAGCAGGGTAGGCAGGAGGGATGATTGCAATGGCAATAATGAGGGGCGCCAAGACAAGAACTCAAGGCAGCTGGTTTTAAAGCAGATGGAAGGAAAGAAGGAAGGAAGGAAGGAAGGAAAAGAGGGAGGGAGGGAAGAAGGAAGGAAGGAAGACAGGCCCAGAAGACAGCATGTCCAAATGACAGGCTCTGTAGAAGATGTCCCCAGGAGCACTCTGGGTGAGCTTCAAAGCGCTGCCAGCCGGGGCTGATTACAATCCTTCACCACAGGCAGGGGAAATGGAGGAAAAGACATCTTGTTCAGCCCACCCGTAGCCAGCTCTAACCACTTGAACATTAACTCTCCAGCATTCGGCTGAATAAAATGGTAATTGACATTACAGTGGAAGATGTGTAATGTCGACAATGCCATGGCTGGGAAGTTCCAGCCAAATTAATTTTGGCAGGAATCTAGGTCTGCAATGAGGCTAATGGGGCTGAGTCCCTGTCTTCAAAAGGCTCCTCCACTACATTTCACCTGTTAGTATGAAGTGACTGGCAAAGTTGGGTTTTGTATCTGCAGCAAACTCATCCAATGCCTAGAAGAGTTGGGAGACATATTGAGGAGATGATGGCTCTCCAACGAAGCCCAGCAAGGGAAAAGGAAGCAGAGCTCTTGCTCCTGACCCTTACTTCAGCTCTTCTATCTATTCATTTAAAAAAATTAGAAAAATGACTTGAGGAAAAAAATAACCCTGCCTGGTATTTATATATATATTAGAGTATATTTATAAAATTTGAATGACTGGGTGACCTGACTGCATATTCATAGCTGAAGTGGAACAAGGTGATTCTCTGCCTTCTCCTTCCAGCTTCCATGCTGTAAGCCAGTGTCCTTTTTGCAGTCTCTTTAGTGCTACGTTTTTCACATGTTTGTGTTTGTGTTGATGAGTTTGCTGTTGAAAATGGCCCTTAAGCATACTGCTGAATCCTAAGTGCAAGAAGGCTGGGATGTGCCTGAGGAGGAAATGTGTGTGTTAGATAAGCTTTGTGAAGGCAGGAGTTATAATGCTGTTGCCTGGAGAGTTCAGAGTTAATGAATCAACGTATATATTAAATAAAGTGTCTTGAAGCAGAAACACACATAAGACAAGGTATATATTGATCAGTTGATAAAAATATTGTGACCAGCAGCCTGTATTTCCTCCAGGAGCAACGCTTTAGGATTCACTCATTCGGAGTTTGTGCTAACTTTATGGAACATAACTGCTATGAATAATGAGACGTGACTATTTGGGGGCATGATTTGGGCTACTTGGAAAGGTTTTCTATGGTATTTGAAGTGACAGAGACTGCAGGATAGGTGAAAAACAAAAGGAACAGCAGGAAGGAAATTGTTATATACTTGTGTCTGCTATCTGCAAGACTTTTCCAGCCTATTCTATCTCATTTAGTCTTTGTCATAGCCTTATATGGCTGATCTTATTGTCCTTTTATTCCAGGTAAGGAAATTGAACCTTCAAGAGATTAGTCAATTTGCCTGAGGTCAAATAGCATGGAAGACAGATTCCAATGTGGCTGTAAGATTCCTTCTCTCCGCAAGAACATGCCCTATATAATCCCCTCCCTCAAGTGTGAGTGGGAACTGTGAACATTTGGGACCTGTGATTATTTGCCATGATTATGTTACATGGCAATGGTGAAGGGATTTTGCAGATATAATTAGGGTCCCTAATCAGTTGACTATTAAGCCTTGACTTTAAGGGAAACTGTCCTGAGTGGACCTGACCTAATCAGGTGAACCCTTTAAAAGATGTGAGAGATCCTCTCTCCCCGTGTCCTTGAAGAAGCAAGACATGAGTTCTATAGCTGCAAGAAAATTAATTTTGCCAACAACCACTTGACCTTGGAATCCACACCCCCACCCCCATGCTTCAGATAAGACAGCAGCCCCAGCTGACACCTTAACTGCAGCTAAATTGTGCCTGGACTCATGATTCATGAAAACTGAGAAATAAATGTGTTGTTTGTAGTAATTAGTTATGCAATAGAAAACGAATATGCATTGTCAAGCTCTAGCAGAATCAGGGTTCAAACACAGGTCCACCTGCCTCCAAAGCTGATGCTTTCCTCCTTTATACCCTGTACAAACAGGATTCCTGACTCAGGATGTTTCGACCGACAATTTTTGAAGTTTATGATGGTGCAAAAGTGATATGCATTCAGTAGAAACTATACTTTGAGTATCCAGAAAACCATTCTATTTTTCACTTTCAGTACAATATTCAATAAATTATATGAGACATTCAACACCTTATTTTAAAATAGGCTTTGTGTTATATGTTTTTGTCCACCTGTAGACGAATATAAGTCTTCTGAACATGATCAAGTAGGCTAAGCTAAGCTATCACGTTCTGTGGGTTATATGAAATAAATACATTTTTGACTTATGGTATTTGTAACTTGCAATGGAATTACGTCCCTTGTGATGGGTTTATCAGGATGTAACCCCATCACAGGCTGAGCAGCATCTGTAATATCACCTTTTCTTTGTTGTTTGCTTGCTTGCTTGTTTAGTTGGCATGGGAGAGGGTTGGCAGAAGAGGGTACTTTTTTCTTTTGAGGAAAGGAATACAGAAGACATTTAGATACAATGACTAAGGTTTTAGCCCTAACACAAAGGAAGTCTCTTCAGCCTTGGATGGTGGCAGTAACTGTGACCAGTAAAAACATGGGGGTGTGAGCCAGCCTTTTATCTCCTTCTGCTCAGGAAACAGCTAGTGGAGATTTGAGAGCAGCAGGGTTTACAAAGGGACAAGGTAAGAATGCTGGGTCCCTCATGTTGAATGAAACACATAAAATTGCCAATATTATTATTATATTTTTGATGTACACAAACAGCAATACATACGATTCAACCAGCTATGTGCAAGCACAAAGCTTAACCAGTGGTTAGACCAGGGCTGATCAGTGACCAGAACAGGGCAGCAGCAAAGTGTTCTATAGGAAAGAACTTCTAAAGTGGGAAGAGATGCGAGTGGGGCCGTGATCAGGGCGTGAATATGACAAGTAGGTGTGTAGCACCAGGAGGAGTTGTCAGTGATTGCAATCATGCCTCAACCATGGCAAATTTCAGTTAAGGGCTCTGCACAACTCAAGCCTAACCTGGAATTCCTGACTTGGATTTAGTGACAAGCTGTGTTGTGAAAAGGGAAGCACAGAGTGGTCAGGGCTGGGGTTGCACCATTGCAGGCTTAGTGTAAGGATCATACATCACAAATGTCCAACACCTGCTGGAATTCCTGGCACACAGTAAGTACTAAATAAATCACAGTATTGTTTGGCACTTCATTAGGTTACAGGAAACTGCCTTGCTTAGGTAAAATGAAGGCAAGGGTGACTCATCTCCAAATATAGGGATAAAAAAGAAAGGTATAAAGCCCTGATTGGGAAAAGCAGAATCAGGCTGGAGAATAGTTAATTCCTTAGTTACTGAACTTCCTCTTCTGGGGATGCATGGGGAGAGGCAGCACCATCCACAGCACTATGGGAGAGTCACGGGTCTTGCTCCAGATCACTTGGCCATTAAGAGCAGGGCCCTCCATGTGAAGCAGCCCCGGCCTGACCGGCTTGTGGTTTTCATCACAGGAGCCCAGAGATATGGTTCCACTCTGAAGCTGTAATTGTTCTGTTTAAGCTTTTTGATCATTAACAGGCCCGGGGGTGGAAGGTGTGTGTACTATGTGGTCTGGGAGACGGGTCTAGTGGGAGAGGCCTCAGTACTGCCTACAGGCTGCTCCGAGACATGCCCAAGAGCCCTCTGCAGCCTGTACTGTAATTATTGTAGCTTCTCCAGCCCCAGAGTCCCACTGGCAAGTGATTTCACATGTAATTATCCTTGAGACCAGAAAGACTTTGCCCATCCTCCTCCCAGCCCTTCTTCCTCCCACTTCTTTTATTCTCCTTCACTTTCTACATTCCATCTTTCTTTCCCTTCATCTGCAAAACAAGTCCATAACGTCCACATCAGGATGCAGAGGAGTCAACCTCAAGGTCACCTTCTTCCCTGTCCTGGGGCTCCTCTGTCTTTGGGAGCAGCCTGTCATGTTCCCTGACATCATCAAAGAAAACCCAGATAATGACATTTCCCTCTACCTTCCTCCAGACAGTACTCTGACTTTCTATCTTTAGATCAACTGTTTCTTCCTAAAAGCTAATCCTGGGATTGGGGAGGGAATACAATTACTGCTGGGGGAACCTGAGCAAAACCCTGGCCCAGATAGGTCAAATGGCTGTGACATGTCCAGGATACTAATTACTTAACTAAAAACTAGTACATCATACCCCTGGTGAGGAATTTAGACTAGGCACTATGCTAAACGTTTTATATTGCATAATTGTATTCAATCCTCACAATAACCCTATAAGGTAGGTGCTATTATTAGCCATGTTATGTAAATGAGTAAAGTGAAAGGTTAGGTAACTTCCTCTAGTTCAGGTCACCAACAAGTAGCTGGGACTCCAAATCAGCCTGTCTGATAACAAGGCCACATATTTAATCATGCTGCTCTATTACCCCCTGTGTATATATGGGCTTCCACTCACATCGCTGCTTTCACACTTCTGTTATTGGTGATTTTATTGTGGCAATGATGAGGCAAACTTCTGTCTTGAACTCATCAAGACAGTGATAGGATCATCAAGCAGTGATAGGAGGGTAGGAGGTAAACCCTGACATGAACTCAATGCCTCCTACCCTCCTATCACCGCTGCTCTCCTCTTGTCACAGACAGCCATAGCTTGGCTGCCCTTAGGTTGGCCTTGACATCTTCAGCTGTGCCCCAGCCAGGACTGCCTCTCTTTGCAGAGGAAAGCAGGTAACATGCCTGCATTTTGGGATAAGCAGGTAACACACCTGTAGCTCAGGACAAGCTTTAAGGCACCGAGGAACTCCAGAGGGAAAGGGGATTTGGAGAATAGGCCCTTTTTAGTCTCCCTAGTCACAAAATGACTCTTAATTATACAGTGGGTCCTTGTTTTCCGTGGCCTAGAGTTCAGCCATCGAAAAGGTCAAAAAGCAGAAATGAGCAATGCAGTTCATGGCTGCCCCTGCCTAGGCTGGAACTTCTGGGCAGTTGTTTAAGAACTATCTGGCCCGGCGCGGTAGCTCATGCCTGTAATCCCCGCACTTTGAGAGGCTGAGGTGGGTGGATCACGAGGTCAGGAGTTCAAGACAAGCCTGGCCAACATGGTGAAACCCCACCTCTGCTAAAAGTACAAAAAATTGGCCAGGCATGGTGGCAGGTGCCTGTAATCCCAGCTACTCAGGTGGCTGAGGCAGGAGACTCGCTTGAACCTGGGAGGCAGAGGTGGCAGTGAGCCGAAATCGTGCCACTGCACTCCAGCCCAGGTGACAGTGCGAGACTCCGCCTCAAAAAAAGAAAAAAAAAAAAAAAAGAACTATCAAGGAACCAGGGCTAAGGAGATTGGAAGATAGAAGAGGTGGCCATTATAACAGCTGTAATGAATTAACAAAACAGATTGGGGTACGTGGCTTAGAGAAAGTGGCCATTTATTTTTCAACCCTCATCTACTTGCAAACAGGAATTCAAAAGGTTTACAACTGGAACCCCTATATAACAAAGTTGTTGAATGAGCTCTGGCCTACTCCTGCCTTGAGAGCTGTGGGTCAGCATCCTGAGGGACAAGTAGCACAGAGGTCGCTCTTCTATCAGTCCTTTGGACATAATTGTGAGGCCCTTGACTTGCTATGGAATGCTGGAGTAGGCATTGTGCAGGTTGTATGTATTAGTTTCCTATGGCTGCTGTGACAAATCGCCACAAACGTGGTAGCTAAAAACAGTAGAAATCTATTCTCCCAAACAGGTCTGGAGGCTAGAAGTCCAAAATCAAGGTATCAGCAGGACTGATTCCTTCTAGAGGTCCAAGAGGAGAATCTGTTCCATGCCTTCCTCCAAGCTTCTGGTGTTTCCTAGCAATCCTTGGAGTTCCTTGGGTGCCTCACTCCATTCTTTGTCTTTGTCATCACATGGCCTTCTTGTAAGGATACCAGTCATAGGATCTAGGGCCCATTCTAATCTAGTATAACCTCATCATAACTATTAATGGTTACACCTGCAAAAGCCCTATTCCCAAACAAGGTAGTATCCTGTGGTTTGGAGTAGACATACATTTGGGAGGAGGAAGGACACTATTCAACCCAGTACAGCTTGCCAATGGCATTTTGGGCAGATCTCACATAAAAGAAATGAAAGAATTTGGGTTCCTCAAAAGGAGGACTCAAGTAAACCTGGGCTACTGGTTTCCAGTGGCGTGGGCAGTGGGAAGCAACACCTCCCTGAGCAGTATTCATGTCAGACTACATTGCACAGAAATGAAGCCCAAAGGAGCAAAGAAAGTCATGCAGAGAATTAAGGCAACTTCCCCCAAAACTCAGAAAGAGCAGGCACACTTCCCACATCCCGCCAACACCTCCACCAATTCATGAGCATCTTACCAGAGAAATCTTAACCAGAGAAATTGGAGCATCTTAACAGAGAAATGTGAACATCTTACCTGAGAAATTCAAATGATGAATTTGCGGGGGAAGTGTGCCACTCTGTCAATCAATCTTATACCCTCTCCCCACAAGACAACATAGAAAACAGGCAAACAACAACAACAACAAAAACAACAACAACAAGTTCAGTCTTTTTTTTTTCCCTCTCCCTTCTAACCCCCAGGAGGGCTGGAAAGAGCAAGGGATTTAGCCATGAGAAGAAAAGGGAGCTCTCTCAGCCTCCTACACACCCAAGAAAAATCCTGGGCAGACAGATCTGTATGGCAAAGAGCAGTGCAGGACCAAGAGAGCCCTCAGTTCCCCCAAAGTGGGCCCATTCTGTCAGTGAGGACTCATTTCAGAGGCATTCGGAAAAGTGCTGTGCAGAACTGCGTCCAATCTGGGCTAAGCAGATTAGTTTCCTCTCAGGGAAAGGTTCTGGGCAGCTGAGCAGGGCAACTCCCTGTAGAGTGGCAGGGGGCTGTCATTACAAGGCCCAGATAGGACATAATTACATGCTCCCTGGAGAGAAGGCTTAATTGAATTACAGGGTGTCTCCTGAGCATCAAAGGCAGCCCAGGCTCAGAGGTAGCTGAGCAGCACAGAAACACCCTCTGAAGAGCTGGTGCCCGGGCAGGCGTCAGGCTGTGGAGAGGCTCACAGTTGCTCAGAGGGCTCTGTGGATATTGCTGAAGCTGGGACAGGAGAGGAGGAAGGGCTGAAGAATGCAAAATGGTGGGTGCTCCCTGGTCCTTATACCTGAGAGCCACATTCCAGTCCCAGGTGTCCCTGGGCTTGCTGCAACCTGGTGTGGCACATAAGCAGAAGAGGTTCCAGGAATTCACTCATTCATTCATTCATTCATTCTGCAGGCATAAATTGTGTCCTGGTGGTGTGTGAGGCACCTTTACTAGAAATGGGGAAGAACCGGGTGCTGCTCTGGTCTAAGGACACAGCTTGCATGGGGATTTACTTACTCCTGAGGCCACCTTATACTTCCATCTGTGTGTGCCCCACAAGCTGAAGCTAATTCATCATTCCTGCTTAACAAGTCCTTCTGAATTGACTGGAGGAGGGGGTTGTGCAAGTCACTTCTAATGACGCCAAACTGAATCCCTGACAAAAAAACAAGAAGGGGGTGTTGCCTCTGTGTGGCCACAGCCCTCAGTGGTTCCCCCTTCTATAGCAGCTAGCACATATGCTTGTCTTCCCTATCAACTGTGACCTCCCTGAGGACAGGGACTGTGCCTTTCTTCCCTGTGCTTAGCCCACAGTATGAGCTCCCCAAATGTCTGCCGATTGTACATTGAGCGATGGACACTCACCCCTCTGCCTCCGCTCTCCTGTTGCTTCTGTCCTCCTTGGTCAACAGGGCTGGCATAGGCTCTCCTGGGGCTGCAGCTGAGCCCCTCCTGCTCTCATCTCATCATTGCCCCGTCTAGCCCTTGATCCTGGCTGCCCTCGGACACCATGGACAAGGCATCAAAGGAGGCCCCCTGATCTGAAAACATGGTCCTGAGCCAGCCTCGCCCTGTTACCCAGGCAGCAGGCCAAAGCATCATCTGTCGGTAGTTGCTGGTGATGAAGTGACACAAACAAGAATCCTCTGCAGACCAGCTCAGGTGAGGGTGGGTTGGAGCCAGCAGTCAAGGATGGTGAATCCAGATTTCTGAGCTGGGCATTAAGGACTTTATTTGGCCCTTGCCAAACTCCCTGGGCCCAGTTACCCCTATGTTAAAAGGAAAGAAGCCAACTCCTTAAGGAAGAAACGTAGAATGCATTCTTAACTTCCTACATATGAGGAAAAGGGAGCCTGCTACTTCCAGCTTCATAACCTTATTCTCATGCTAAAATACGTAACACAATAGAAAGAATATGCAGTTTAAAATCAGAAGATCTAGGGCTAAAATTTTTTTGTATTTTTATTATTAAAGAAAGGCATGCTCATGTTAAACATTTAAAAGCACACAAAGTGTAAAGTAAAAGATTAAAAGTTGTCTTTCCACCATTCGGACCGTCAGTCCCACTTCCCAAAAGAAATCACTCTTAGAGGTTCTTAACAATGCATTAATACAACATGCAGCCTTTCCACTCCACACCCAGCTGAACAACATATATGGCTCCCAAAGCCAACGCACAAGTGAGAATGGCTGCCTCTGCTAACCACTTGCCATGCTGGGTGCAAAATCTTTCAAAGCAAAAGGCCAGAGAAGCACCATGCAGTAGGAAAGGTATAGTCTGCTTAGGACTCAGTTCTTTGCACTTTTTCTCAACTGTACATATTTACTTCTTATTGCACTTTTTCAAGCACAATCTTATACTGTAATTTTATCACACCCTTAGATATAATTTAAAACATTATTCTTAATGGTTACATAATTTATGTTTTGTAAATACACTGAAATGATTTTTTTCCTTTTATTTTTAGTTGACACATAATAATTATACATATGTATGGATACAGAGTGATATTTTGACACATGTATACAAAGTGTAATGATCAAATCAGGGTAATTAGCATATCTATCACCTTAAATATTTATCATTCTTTTTTTTTTTTTTTGAGACAGAGTGTCACTCTGTCACCCAGGCTGGAGTGCAGTGGCGTGATCTCGGCTCACTGCAACCTCTGCCTCCCAGGTTCAAGCGATTCTCCTGCCTCAACCTCTTAAGTAGCTAGGACTACAGGTGTGCGCCACCATGCCCAGCTAATTTTTTGTATTTATAGTAGAGACGGGGTTTCACCATGTTGTCCAGGCTGATCTCAAACTCCTGACCTTAGCGGATCCATCCACCTTGGCCTCCCAAAATGCTGGGAATATAGGCGTGAGCAACCACGCCCAGCTTAATATTTATCATTTCTTTGTGAATATTCAGAATCCTGTCTATTTTTTTTAATATACACTAAATTACTGTTAACCATATTCACCCTACAGTGCTACAAAACACTAGAACTTACTCCTCTTACATAACTTCACATTGTATCCATTAACCAACCTCTCCCTATCCTCCTTCCCATCCTCTAATAACTACAATTCTACTCTCTACCTTTTTGAGCTCAATATCTTTAGCTCCCACATATGAGTGAGAATATGTGGTATTAGAAGATCAAGGTTTTGATACTTACCCTTAAAACTCTGTGTTCTCGGGTAAATTACTTAATATTTCTTAGACCTGGAATCAAGTGATCATAGTAACCCTAATGGTATGACAAAATCCTTACATCTTTAAAAGTGGAATTCTATGTTTTCATACAAATATTAGAAGTTTTATTATGTAAGAAACATAGCAACAACAATAGTAAGCTTTCTCAGAGGCCTGAATAACAGTGGTAAGGCCCAGATAACCAAAGCTGTGCCCATTCTTTCCAGCATGTTCTGATCCCCTTACGGAGTTACCGTCATCAAAAACAACTTTAAACAATGAGTGCCCAATAATTTCAAAGCATTTTACATCAGTTAAATGTCTCTGACAGTCAGCCCTTGGCTGTGTTCATTTCTGTCTCTACTCAACCCCCGAAATGGAAAGTTTATATTCTTCCAGCAGTCCACACAGGTTAATTAAAATGTTGTTTCTCTCTGCTTTGGCTATAATTACATTAACTCATCATAATATCACTAGCTATCTTTTGCTGTATTTTATGAGAAAAAATAGAAATCCAATTATCAGCTAATAACCTAAAACATGGGTTCTACAGGGAGGGGCAGACCATGAAAAAGGCCTGCGGTGGGGAGCTGGCTTGAGAACCACCTGTCTAGAGTACAAAACTCACTAGGTTAGCAGTGCTTCTGGAAGATTCTAGTCTGATAAAGAAATTATCTGCTTCACGTGTCCAACAAGAATTTCTGTCCCTGTGGGTTCATCCAGGGAATAGAAAAAGCTTCTGTGTTATATGTAGGATAAAGAAAAGAGAGACTCAAAAAGGGTTTTCTTATTAGGATTGGCCCAGTATTGAAGAAATAGTGACAATAATTTCATTCTTATGCATCTCAGTGAAATGGAGACTCCTAGTTTCTTCACTCCATGCAGTTCTTTCTATCTCGAATCCCAGGACTAGGATTGGCAGATATTTGGCCTTTTCTTCTCACATCTACAACTGAGCGCAGATACAGCCTCACAAGTCCTTTCCAAGATGGCCCCCTGGATGGCCACTACTCATTGACTGGAGCTGACACAAAAGGACGGTCCCTATTTTCCACCCCAGTCCTATGCAATGGGACATGAGCACCTGACACAACCATACACCGTGCCACATGTAGATGAGGATACTCCAGCTTCTGGGGATTTCCTGGAAAGGCATCAAGTTTGCAGCTCCTAGGATAAAGAGGGGGTGCCTGCTGGCTCTGGCTGAGTCCAGCAGATCAGCTGTCCAGCCGGGGAGGGGTGGGGAGGGAGAGCCTCAGGAGTACTGTCATTCTATCCCTGGCAGGCATGAATGGCAGGGAAGCTTTCTGTCTTGCTTTACAGCACAGGCTGCTCTGGAAATCCAAACCCAGAAAGAGGCTTTGAAAGTGACTCAGTACCCAAATAGTGTACCTGAAAACGACGGAAGATTATCTTCTGACGCTAGTGTCCTGGAGAGGATAGATCAGAGAAAAAGTAAATGGGGAGAAATGACCCTGGTAGCCTTGAGATATGTGCCACAAGCATCATTCACTAAGAATGTTTTCTGTTGATCTGAGCAGAAGCCAGCTGAATCTTGGCTGCAGTCTATAGTGAGCTTGATGCATTTGGGCTGGGGGATTCTGAAGTGGCTATTTCTCCCATTCTCCAGCCTACCGCCCCAGTACAGGCCACTACAAAATCAATGCTCTCTCTGGGGTGTTGCAGACCTTAGAATGTGTGCCAGTTAGGAGTTGACAGGTGCCTGTCTCACCTGGGACTCCCTTCTAAGTGACTCTGTCTACCACTTATAGATAAAACTGTTTAGATAGCTTATCATGGAATTCCCATGGCAACTTCAATTTCCCACTCCATCATTCAGTTATGACAGACCAGATGGGGAGGGGAAGAGGGTGGGAGAAGGGGGCACTTGACACAGGGCAACCAACTCATATGTGGTCAGTGGTCTTTGACATGACCAGGTTAAAAAAAAATCAGATTTCTTCTCTTGAAAATTTAAACTAGAAGAATAGAAAGAGCTTTGTGGGTAGGAACAGAAAGCATATATGCAGAGAGGAGCCATGAGCTAGGACTTTGGGGTACCATTGCAAGCTGCAAATAATAAAGAAGCCCATAGAGAGAAGCAGAGATGCCAGGAGACAGAAAGCATGTCACCCAGGAGGGAGAGCACTGGAGACAGAAAGCGGTCTCTAGAGCTACCTCAGTCCCCAATGGCTTTCTGATGCCAGTCCCAATCTGTGCTGCATCCTTACAATTAAACCCTCTCGTTTTCACATACAGGCAGACAAACACTTCATAGTGAAGGCAAAAAGAGCACCACCATGAGTGGTTTGTTTCCTGGGAGATATCAGTCTTCCTGGTGCTATCATGAAGCTAGTTCGTTCTGGCCAAATGACAGGCTTTCTTAAGGGATCCTTTCATGGCACCTTCTTGATCATGCAAAGAAATCACAGATCAGAGAATAGACTGAAAGCAACCCAAGTACAGATGCCAATAGTGTGAAGGAAAAGACTATCTGGAGTAGGTTAAGATTTAAAGTGGAGACATGGCAAAAGGAATTGAGAAGGGAGGTGCTGAGTGCAAGGAGGAATGAAAGGAAACCCAGCATTAGCCTCTGCAGCACCTAGAGCACAAATAGAGAAAAAGTGGATGCAGCAAAGAATGTTTAGAAGAGACAGCAAATGTAAGAAAATAGTGTACAAACATGAAGTAGGGTGTAAGAATGGAAAGAATGTGAACATCAATGAAGATCTGCAGCCAGGGCTCGGTTAGCCCTTGTGATGGTGGCAGAATACATCTGCATCCCCACAACTCAGAAAGACGTTTGGAGATAGAAGTGGGGTTGGTGAAGGTCATGTGGAATACATGGAGAGAAACCTAAAAGGTCGACAAATCAAGACCAAACAGCCTGGCAGAAGATGGACTGGTATGGAGAGATGGCAGTAGTAGTCATCCATAATCGACAATTTGTTTTGCAGGCATATTCGGAATATTAAGTTACTATTTGGATGTCACTTATTTTGAAAGTACCAACTAAAGAACCTACAATAGAGTGGTTTCTATACACTCTGCAAATAACTGCTTCTTCATGAACCCTACCCACCAAAAGGTAACTGAATTGGGTCCAGGCAGGGTTAGTCAAGTTGCACCTATGTATGCTAATCCTTAGCTAGGAAGAGTAAGGATGGTTCCAAAATGACAACTGAACTTAAATATATACACATATCCAGTTTTCAGAAAAACACATTTCTTCCATAATAAGTTCCACCACATTCAACTTTAAATTCTCCTCTGCTTATCCAAGTAATTTCTTACTTGGGTCCCCAGTAAGTGGTAGGAGTGGAAATATAATTCCTATGAATGATAACTCTCATGCCATCTGAAAATATTTGTCTAGTGCTTTCCTCCATGGTTATTTAGCAAAATCCTCAAAGCATTTGATTCTTGCAAAATGCTTCTAGAATGTGCAGAATTTAAATATGGGGCCGTGCTCTATTTGCAGATCAAGGAGCTCGCTTTCTTCAACTAACAATTATATGTCACTGGCTCTATGCCAGGTCTTCAAACTTTCTCAAACTGGGTTCTGGAAGCACAGCTTAGTTTCTCTTTTAAAAACCAACAATAAGGGGCCAGGTGCGGTGGTTCATACCTGTAATCCCAGCACTTTGGGAGGCCAAGGTGGCTGGATCACCTGAAGTCAGGAGTTTGAGATCAGCCTGGCCAACATGGCAAAACCCTGTCTCTACTAAAAATACAAAAATTAGCCAGGCGTGGTAGCATATGCCTGTACTCCCAGCTATGCAGGAGGCTGAGGCATGAGAATCGCTTGAACTCGAAAGCAGAGGTTGCAGTGAGCTCAGATTATGCCACTTCACTTCACTCCAGCCTGGGCAACAGAGAAAGACTCTGTCAAAAAAAAAAAAAAAAAAAAAACCCAAACACAAAACACTAAGGAAACATCTTGAATAAGTGAAAGACCACAGCTCTGACCTCTTCTACCTTCCTCCTGGAGTTGACAGGGCCTAGCTAAAGGGTGGAGAAGGAATGAGTGCTCATGTCCCATCCAAAAACCTTTGGGAAGTTGATGAAAAGTTGGACAGCCAGAAAGAGTCCTCCTCATTTACCTGCCTTGCTTTGCTCACCTTGCTGTCATTCTTTTGAGTGGATGAGGAAACTGGCCTTAAGACCCAGAAGAGTCCAGAGAAAGTAAGCTACGCCCATGGCAGGATCCCCACCTGTATCCCCTTATTATTGTTGCCTGAAGCTCCAATTAGCACCTTCCCAAGCAGTGCCCAGGAGAGCCTGCTTTGAGGATGAGACCCATTCATTTTTGAAGTGGCCATTCATGTGATCATCTCCAACCACAGTGTGTCTTTTTTAACCCACGCTGACATTCTCCCCGATGGGCTCTCCAACTCTGCACCTCTGAGTTTTCTCATACTATCAGCCCTTCACATCCATGGGCTCCACCAACCGCAGGTTCCACCAACCAACTGTGGGTGCCACGGGTAGAAAATATTTGAAAAAATAAAACATAAAAAAGGATAATACAGCAATTAAAAAACAATACAAATAAAAAAAGCAATACATTAAAACAACTATATAACATTTACATTGTATTAGGTATTATAAGTAATCTAGAGATGATTTAAAGTATATGGGGGGCTGGACGTGGTAGCTCACGCCTGTAATCCCAGCTTTTTGGGAGGCCAAGGTGGGCGGATCACTTGAGGTCAGGTGTTTGAGACCAGCCTGGCCAACATGGTGAAACTCTGTCTCTACTAAAAATACAAAAAGTAGCCAGGCGTGGTGACATGCGTCTGTAGTCCCAGCTACTTAGGAGGCTGAGGCAGGAGAATTGCTTGAACCTGGGAGGCAGAGGTTGCAATAAGCGAGTGACAGCCTGGGCGACAGAATGAGATTCTGTCCCGAAATAAATAAATAAATAAAGTATATGGGAGAGAATATGCCTAGGTCATATGCCAAATACTGTGCCATTTTATACCAGGTACTTGAGCATCTGAGGATTTTTGGTATCCTCGGAGTAGTTCTGGAATCAATCTCTTGTGGATATTGAGGAATTATTATTCTGGAGAGCAAACCAATGTGAGCAGACCAGGGCAGGGGCACTGGATACTCTGCTGCACATGGTGTGGGACTGACTTAGGTAGAAGGAGAATTGCTGATCCAGTGTTGTCAGGGGATACCGCATGCCTAGTCCCTAAAACAAATTAACCAGGAGGGCTCTGGACTTCCTGGAGAGTTTTGCAGATGTGATAGGGTCTCCACAGAACTTGGGGTGTTTTATGGATCCTGGAGTTGGAATATGTCATGCTTTGACATATTCTTTGACAGTCTCAGTAATTAAGAAGAAAAGAGACAAAAAAAAAAAAAAAAAGACATTTCATCAGGACCTGGGGCCCTTCGGGACACAATAGCTAAAGCTTCTGCTAAAAAGTTTACATAGCATGGCCGGGCACGGTGGCTCACGCCTGTACTCCCAGCACTTTGGGAGGCCGAGGCGGGTGGATCACGAGGTCAGGAGATCGAGACCATACTGGCTAACATGGTGAAACCCCATCTCCACTAAAAAAAAAAAAAAAAGTATATATATATATTAGCCGGGCGTGGTGGTATATATATATATATAAATATAAATATATATGTATAATATATATATATATAAATATAAATATATATGTATAATATATATATATATTAGGCCTAGCTACTCGGGAGGCTGAGGCAGGAGAATGGCATGAACCCGGGAGGCGGAGCTTGCAGTGAGCCGAGATGTGCCACTGCACTCCAGCCTGGGCGACAGAGCGAGACTCCATCTCAAAAAAAAAAAAAAAAAAGTCTACATAGCCTTCAATTATTCCTTTGGGCCTGGAAAGTGGGCAATTGTGGTTGAACAATCCTACTGGAAATGCCTCACTGTACTGCTAAGTATCCCCATTCAACAACTGGCTCAGAAATGGAGTCCCTTCTTGAAGACAAATCTGTGCCAAGTACATAGCTCCACTGAGGATTTCAGGAAGCCACAGTTGTAGTGGCTGACTGTCTACCTAAAGAGAAGGAGGACTTTTGCTACTGCCACTGAAGGCAGAAGGAAAGAGAAAGACAGGGATGTTGGCCAAGGGAGAGATGTCACCACCTCTACTTGACTCTCATCCTCCATGAGCTTGCAGCCTGTGACTCTCTCAAGCACAGAAAGGGTATTCTAGAGGCAAATCATCTCCCTCTGTGGCCAGAAAGAGACTATCTTAAAACCTTGCTAAGCCAAAGAAAAAGAAAACAAAAAATCGATTGTGTTTTAGTTAAATTGGAGAATGTGCAAATTGCATCCTGGAACACTACAGATTTTTATAGATTTTTACAGAAAGATTTCTTGGGGTTAAAACATTACAGAGAAAGCATCCCTGGAAGGGAATGGTCTGCATTATTTTGAAAATTTTTATTATTTCATGGAACAAGGCCTAGCCTGAAGTTCACCAGCACTGCCTAAAAGATGTTCCAACTATGCCTGTCACCTTTTCTCAATTCAGATAGAGAAAGACTTTTTAAAAAATTTCTGTGGGCTCACTATTTTCCTTCCTGAACAGTTCAAGGTGAACCA